>NC_141879.1:164208750-166631875 GCF_056163025.1 Triticum urartu | reverse complement strand
CGAAACAGGATAGCATGACACAGTTTTAGATATATGATGGATAACTTAACAGGATATAATGGCATAATTCAACATATGATGAGTATCTAAACAAGATGACATGACAAAACTATATGATGTCTTTATAAAATAGGTTGGGGTGAAATAATTCACATACATGTTGTCTACGTATACAGGATGGAATGATATAATTGACATAATTGATTCATATACTAAGCAGCTGGCACTCGCATGTATGATCTCTAAACTGAGCAGATGGAATTCAATATTGTGCATATGATTTCTAAACTAAGCAATGCAAGACACCATATGCATGATATGAGAAATATAAACATTGCAACTTAGAGCATACACCTCAGGTGGGATATAGGACTGGTCATCTTTCTCTGAATCCTCCTCTGAGGAGCTCCCTGTAACCATTGAGATATATGCTTCAATAGGTACCATTGCCTGCTCTGAATACCTTGTTTTCACTCCTGTTTTTTCCATAACCAGCTCAAATGTATGATACACATGAAGAGTAGTTCAATATACACAGATTGTCGACAAATGGAATACGTAATGAAAAAAAGATGGCATGAGATAATTCACATATATGATTCCTGGCTACATGGCGCTGCATAATTCACATATATGATAACTGGCTGAAAAACATGGCATTGCGTAATTCACATATCTGATATAGAAAGCAAACAGGAGGCATTCACACAAAGCATGTCTAATCTAAGCAGATAGAATGGCAATGCAGGACACCATATGCATGATATGAGTAATAAAACCCTGCCAAGTTAGAGCATGCACCTCGGGGGGGGGGGGGGGATACGACTGGTCATCTGTCTCTGAATCCTCCTCTCAGGAGTTATCTATAACCAGCAAGAAATCTGCATCGACAGGTAGCACTGATTGCTCAGAAGACCTTGTTTTCACTCCAGATTTTCGCATGACCAACTCAAATGGCTTATGCACAGGAAGAGTAGTTGAATGTATAAACATTGTTGACAAATGGAATACATTATGAAAAAAATATGGCACGATACAATTCACATATACGATGACTGGCTAAACAGAATGGCATTGCATGATTCACGTATATGATGCCTGGCTAAAGAAGATGGCATTGCATAATTCCCATATACTCCCTTTGTTCCTAAATTTGTATTTTTAGAGATTTTGAATGGACTACCACATAAAGATGTAGATAGACATATTTTAGAGTGTAGATTCACTCATTTTGCTCCGTATGTAGTCACTTGTTGAAATCTCTAAAAAGACAAATATTTAGGAACAATGGGAGTATGTTATAGAAACCAAACAGGTGGCATTAACACAATGCAAATCTAAACTAAGCTGATGACAAATAAGATGTATAATGTAAGCAATGCGAGGCGCCATATGCATGATATGACCAACATCAACATGCTAGGTTAGAGCAAACACCTCAGGTGGTAAATAGGAGTGGTCGGCTCCCTCTAAATCCCCATCTGAACAGTTATCTTCCTCTGGAATACAATCTGGATTGGCGGGAGGGGGTCCCCACTTTGCCCACCATGGAGCAGCGTTTGCATGACATTATATTCCCACGTAACGGTCTTCTCTTTTTCTCTACATGTTCAGTACAATTGTGTACAATAACTGACATGCATAATAAAGAAATAGTTAGATTTTTTAAGGCCTAAGGGGTGCATGCAGAAATCAAGACTGATGGTAGCAAACGAGTGGATAGATCCAAAACTAATGATAGCAGGTAGATTATAGCTCCAGTTTAAAAAGATAGACAATGGATCAGCTACTGTTTGTTGCCCACCAAACATGAAGCACATAGAAGACCCTAGATGAACTAGATAGTAGAAAAATACTATTCGTTGATGCCTCGATATGTGCCCCACGGGCATTTTAAAACTCAAGTTTGAACGATAAAGTAGCGGGTAATAATAACCGATGTATAACGTAAGCAAACACGAAAGAGTGCGACCTCTCTTCCGGAACTGTGTAGTCCTCAGGTTCATCTGCTCAGTCGATGATGGTAATGCAGTTGGCGTGGCTGTCAGCAACGGGGAAGATGATTTGAGGCGGCGAAAGAAAGTCTGCAGGGGGAATCTCTGCTGCAGTGAACGCTTCTCTCGATGGAGCACCTCAGGTGGGTGGATGACGGCACGACAGGAGCAGGACATAACACACAGAGTTTTCGTTGACGCTTATCTGAAAATGAAGTAAATCTGTCAGGGCTCCTTAGAATCGGAGGACTCTATAAACGTAGGGACTGGAAAAACACAGGAATATGATAGGAATGCATGTGCAAAACAAAGCATTTGGAAACATAGGATTTCTGTCAACCTGGGTGTTTGGTTCACATGAATTGGAAGAACACATGAATGAAGAAACATGGTCAAATTAAAGTCAAACCACGTGAAAATGAAAAAAAAATAAGAATCTTAATATGCCAGTAATGCAATTAGTCCTGTTCTTCATGCATATTAATTTGAAAAGGACATCCAAGTGGGTATTAAAATTCCTATGTTTTTTCTTTGAAAGAGACACCAAAGGAAAAAATCCTCCAGTTTTGCTTGCTCCACTCCTTCTAACCAAATGCACGAATGGTAGTACCATAGTAGTTCCATAGCAAAGGATCCCTGAGGGATCGATATGAATGCAGAGTAACAAAGTGATGCAACGAGTGTACAACCTCTTTAGCATAGCCTTGTCAACCTCAGCATCGTTGGGTTGGACGTGGAGGATGGTGATGCTGGTGTGACTGTCGGAGGCAGGGAAGAAGATTTGAGGCCTCTGGAAATGGCACCGAGGGTACCGCTCCACTGTGATGGACGGTTCCATCGTTGGAGCAGCTCTGGTGAGGTGTACGACGGCGAGGCTGAAGCAGGACAAGACATACAATGATAATCTGAAGTGGGACTCTAATATCATCTGCAATAGATGATGTAAAATACGTCTCCAAAAAGTGCTAGATGTAAAACACAGCAGCCGCGCCACGACCGCTCCAACAGATGCTATAAATACTGTTCACCCTGAACTTAACTGAAGAAACTGAACTTTATAGTCCAAACTAAATTTTACTGTCGAAACTGATTGAACTAGTAGTAGATCATTGCAATAGATGTTTAGGGCGTTCGAGCACTGGTAGCAGAGAAGCCGTGATCTAAATCAGCAGACGCTCGAGCAGGGAACGCACTAGTAGAGAGCAAGTCGTGCAGCAGCACCGTGAGCGAGTGCTAAAGCAGCAACTCCTGTAGCTTCCAGAGGTCGTGCAGCACCACCAGCAGCAGCGCGAGCGAGAGCAAGAGCAGAGCAGCAGCACGAACAAGAGCAAGAGTGAAGCAACAACGCAACCGACAGCAATAGCAGAGCAGAGAAGCAGCACGAACGAACGCAAGAGCAGCGCAGCAGTGCGACCAACAACAAGAATAGAGCCGCAGCGCGAGCGAGAGCTGGAGCAGCAGCAGCAACGCGAGCGAGAGACGGAGTAGCTACAGCTAGTGCCGGTGTGGCAGTTTCCGCCGAGGAAGCAACGACATGGGGGAGAGACACCGTGGATGAAGTGGCCGGCGACAGCGCCGTTTATGGAGACCCGCCATGGCTGCTCGGTATCGAGCACCGATAGCCCCGTGAGATCGAATAAAAGATAAAATGCAGCGGTGAGTGCAGAAACTCCTTGGTGGTGCCGAGTTGGCCTCAGCTTCATCGGAGGAATTGGTGAGGGTGATGTGGTGCCAGTGGGGCAGGTCAAGACAACATTGTGGGCATGGAGGTGGCGCAATGGACAAGGCAAATGTTGGGGCAGCTCCTTGGAGGTGGAGGATGGGGCGGCTCATCCGGCGGGACGATGAGATCGACGACGGATCCTCATCCGGTACCGTGGATGAGGGACGGCGAGCTGTTGTGGTGGAAGATGTCGTTGGGGAAGAGTCTCCGGTTGGGCGGCGGTCGGGAGGCCGACGAAGGAGCATGGGGTTTCGCGGGTTTTGATGGCCTCGGTGCACGAATGGGGGGACGAAGTGGAAGGTAGGGGGAGCCATGGCATAGGGACGCGCTTGTCCAAAATGTAGGGTAAGTTACCAGCGTACCCCCACCGGTTCTGACCACGCGATGTCAAGCCAACATTTCCGACTGAGGGGTAGAAGGGGGATTTTGCGTGTCTGGGCTGCGGGACCGATTTCAGATGAGGAGGGCGTCTTCGCGCGCATCAAAATTTCGGGATAAGAAGGCATGGCGCGGGTTGAAGAGGCGGGAGTTTCAAAGCAGATGAGACAAAAGATACTCAAGCTTGAAAATTTCAGGATAACAAGGCGCGGATTCCATGTTTGGTAGAACAAACTTAACGTGTACAAAAAAAAATTCATACAAGACACAAGAGAGTCATGTCCCCTTTTACTATATTTGTATAAATTCCATTGAAAAAACTACAATAAAAATGTACACAAAATATCGGGAGAACAAGATTACCCTATATAGTACCAAATCGATTCACACTTTCCTCAACAACAATAAAAAACAAATCAATTCCCACGAAAAAAGAGTCATGTCCCTTTTTATATGATTACAAATGCCAGGATCTCGTATTTCAATTTTTGAATCCATGTTATGTTGAATTCGAATATATTGTTAGGTGACCTTGCGGTTTATAATGGATGTAGTCCTACATTTTGATTGTCCATCATATATGAACATTTTACTCCACCCTATGAACATATATATTGTCGTCTACCATATGGACTAAATTTGAATAAATTTTCCTTATTTGAATACAATTGTTGTCAAGTTATACCATGATTTAAATATTATCTTGATAAGAAAAATCATGCATATAGCAGTAATCATATTTCACTATGAACTACATGTACCATACGATCTCCAATTCAAATATTTGTATCCATTTTATGTTGAATTCAAATTAGAGTACATTGGTCTAGGTAGCGAGATGTTCGGGATAATCTAAACCCTGTTTTCATATGTATAATTTTTGGATGAATTGGGACAAGTTTTGGTATAAGCTTCTTGCAAAACCGGAGATTCTCTCAACAAGCCTCGTGGTTCTAAGAGGGGACGTGTCACCTTTGTGTGCAAAACGATATACGCTGCCTCCCCCCTGATTTTCTTTACAGAGGCAACATAGAACTATATGAGTGCCCTATTAAATTTTGGAATTATTCCAGGTTCGCTTGGCCTTTTTTATTCATTAATTGAGTTTCTGGACATTTAATGTTCATAATTCAAATTTGAACTGCAAGCAGATGCTCCGGTGCACCAAAGTTGGTTGAAAAATCACATGTGTGTCCTTGGGTGTATTTCTAGATCCCATGCAAGAAATGGGAATGAAATTCAAACATCTGGGCGTCGTGACTCGGCCGAGAACATTGAGAAACTTGGTTTTTAAATTCCTGTAAATCCAAAACACACATGGAAATCATGAAAATTGGCATGGTGTCATGCCATGGCACTAACATGCTGTGGTAAAAAATTGGGCCGAATTGGAACAAGTTTTGGTATAAGCTTCTTGCAGTCCGTAGCTTTTCTCAAGAAGGCTCGCGGTTCTTGGAGGGAACGTGTCACCTTTGAGTGTGAAACGATATACACTGCCCCCCTTGAGTTTCTTTATAGAGGTAACATAGAACTACATGAGTGCCCTGTTAAATTTTGGAATTATTCCTGGTTCGTTTGGCCTTTTTATACATTAATTGAGTTTAAGGTCATTTAAAGTGCATAATTCAAATTTGAACTACAAGCACATGCTCCCGTGCACCAAAGCTGGTTGAAAAATCACATGTGTGTCCTCGGGTGAATTTCTAGGTCCCAAATGGGAATGAAATTTAAACATCTGGGCACCGTGGCTCGGCCGAGAACATTTAGAAACTTGGTTTTAAAATTCTTGTAAATCCAAAACATGCCTTAAAATCATGAAACTTGGCATGGTGCCATGTCATGGTACTACCATACCGTGGTAAAAAAATTGGCCGAATAGGAACATGTTTTGCTATAAGCTTCTTGCAAACCGGAGCTTCTCTCAAGAAGCCTCGTGGTTCTGAGAGGGAATGTGTCACCTTTGTGTGCATAATTCAAATTTGAAATACAAGCACATGCTCCAGTGCACCAAAATTGGTTGAAAAATCACATGTGTGTCATCAGGTAAATTTCCAGGTCCCATGCAAGAAATGGGAATGAAATTCAAACATCTGGGCGTTGTGGCTCAGCCAGAAACATTGAGAAACTTGGTTTTTTAATTCCTGTAAATCCAAAACACGCATGAAAATCATGAAACTTGGCTTGGTGTCATGACATGGCACCAACAAGGCGCACACATTAACAATCAACAAAGTCATTTTGGAACAAGTGATGTCACGTTACAATCAGAAACACAAGTATTATTGAAACCATGGGTGTCCTACTTACCATTTACATGCCGCCACGTGTCCCCTTTTTTTATTAGCTAGGAGGTGCCGTGCATGGTAACTATTTGAGTACGGGAGGCATGCGAACAGACCCATGCTTGTGCTTATCAGGAGGAGAGCCCTTTGACCTCCATCTACCGCCCACACCTCTCTTCCAAGGTCTCCATTAATGGCGCCCCAGCCTCTGTTTAATGGTGTGGCTATGTCTCACTCGACTGAGATTTAAGAGGGAAAAAAACAAAAATCTGAAAATAAATTTTTACACAGATCTTGATGTAAGATCCGACGGACCTATATAGCATCTACTGCGACTTATAGCAAGACTGATGAATATATAAGGACGACTGTCGGAGTAAACGACCATGGGTAGCCTCATCTGCTCCCCACAATGATTCAAGACATCTGAGCCGGCCACGCCCCTCAAATCCCAAGGACAAAGTATTGCCTTCTCGAGGCTGGCTGGTAGAGTTGGCCGGCTGCCGAAGGGCGGAGCTCTTCAGAAGAAAGCCATGAGATGAGCCGACTCTTGGCAGGCGGCCTCCAGAGAGTCCGGCTCCTAGCAGGTGGCCTCTCATGCCCTCAAAGTTTACACCACATTAAGGCGACAAGACGGGTGTGGCTACAGTACCGTCTTCCACCCCGAATCTAGGGCGGAGCGTGGCCACAGTGCATCGTATCGTACGTACTTCCCCGTCCAGTGCGGCACTGTTGCCACGCGGCCCATGACATCACCCATAGCAGAGAGGGCCATACCCCCACTACGGGCTGTCGGTACGGCCCGCTGGCGGCGAGCCCTACCTGACCGTAAGAAGCTGGAAGGCGGCCAACTTCGACCAGCCGACGCAAGGGGAGGCTGACTCCCAGCAGGCGGCCCTCCCCCTCCCTCAGAATCTGTGCGTCATTAACCATAAGAGATGGGGAATGGCTACAGGGAACGCCCGCCAGGCAGCGACACTATAGCCACGCCTTCCCCAACAAAGCACACATCATCAGTGGCATCGCCATAGTGTTAAGCTGCCGACAGGACCTGCAAGTGGCGGGCGAAGCCTGTCAGCGAAGTAGAAGATAGCCGGCGGGACCCACCAGGCGGCGGGCCCTAGCGGCCGACGGAGAAGCCGACGACTATAGACATTGACAGCCGGGTCCTACACCCGGCTAGATTACCGATGTACCCCTGGGGGGTAGGACTATATAAACCCCCAGGGCACCCATGCAAAGGGTCCAGACTTTAGTCATCACACACACCCATAGAGAGAGGAAGCTAGGGCTAGCCTTGTTGTTCTTCCCCCTCTAGAGAAACAGCTCAAGGAGCAAGCTTGTAGCCACCATTGTTGCTTGAGTGATCATGCGGAGACCCCGCAGTGCAGGACTGGGGGTGTTATCTCCTAGGAGAGCCCCGAACCTGGGTAAAGTTCACCAGTGTGCGTGTCTGCGCCTCATCTCGTTTCCTGGCACCGGCGACGTCTTACTATCCCCCACTATCGGTGTTAAAATAGGCGGATCTCGGGTAGGGGGTCCCGAACTGTGTGTCTAGGCGGATGGTAACAGGAGACCGGGGACACGATGTTTTTACCCAGGTTCAGGCCCTCTCGATGGAGGTAAAACCCTACGTCCTGCTTGATTAATATTGATGATATGGGTAGTACAAGAGGACATCTACCACGAGATCAGAGAGACTAAACCCTAGAAGCTAACCTATGTTATGATTGTATGTTCGTCCTAGGGACTAGAACCCTCCGGTTTATATAGACACCGGAGAGGGCTAGGGTTACACAGAGTCGGTTACAATAGTAGGAGATCTACATATCCGTATCGCCAAGCTTGCCTTCCACGCTAAGGAAAGTCCCTTCCGGACATGGGACGAAGTCTTCAATCTTGTATCTTCATAGTCCAGGAGTCCGGCCAAAGGTATAGTCCGGCTATCCAGACACCCCCTAATCCAGGACTCCCTCAGTAGCCCCTGAACCAGGCTTCAATGACGACGAGTCCGGCGCGCAGATTGTCTTCAACATGGCAAGGCGGGTTCCTCCTCCAAGTACTTCATAGAAGATTTTGAACGCAAAGGTAGTGTCCGGCTCTGCAAAAGAAGTTTCCACATATTTCCATAGAAAGAATAATATTTACACAAATCGAATCTGCTGAGGTATTCCGTAGCGTGACATCACACCACGGCCAAGTCTTCATTCGATCGTTTTACTGTCCCACCTCAGCGCGTTTAGCGAGGCGGTTTCCTTGGCACGTCTTGTCAAAGCAGAGATCATGTCCCCTTATTCCGGGATTCTCATCAATACAGGCGTGGGTGACCCAACCGTGCCATTGATTACGGCGCTTGGGAGATAAGCAAGTTTTACTAGGCTGGTGGGGACGCATAGTCGCGTCCGCCCATATAAGGGGATAAGGATCCACCTTTTCATCCACGCCTTCTTCCTCCTTTGCCTATCCATTTCCGCGCACTCGAGCTCCAGCGCCCAAGTCCGCACACCCCACCTCAACATTCTCCAGCCATGTCCGGAGCGGGAGGCAAGTGGATGGTCTCCTCCGTCACGGAGGGACACATCAAAAAACTGAGGAAGGCCGGATACTTGTCTAATGACATTGCGCACCGGCTTCCCGAAGAGGGGCAGCTCATCCCCACCCCTAGGCCCCATGAGAGGGTGGTGTTCCTCCCCCATTTCCTCCGTGGACTGGGCTTCCCTCTCCACCTATTTGTCCGGGGGCTCATGTTCTACTATGGCCTGGATTTCCACGATCTGGCCCCGAACTTTGTCCTCAACATCTCGGCGTTTATCGTCGTGTGCGAGGCTTTCCTCTGCATCCGTCCCCATTTTGGCCTATGGCTCAAGACTTTCAATGTCAAGCCAAAGGTGGTGCGTGGCAACCAGGCGGAATGCGGAGGCTCCATGGTGGGCAAGATGCCCAACGTCCTATGGCTTGAGGGCTCCTTTGTGGAGACCCTAAAGGGGTGGCAATCGGGGTGGTTTTACATCACCGAGACGCGCGACCCTGAATGGGTCGCAGCCCCTGAGTTCCGATCCGGACCCCCTACACGGCTCACCTCCTGGAAAGAGACGGGCCTGTCATGGGGTAAAAAAGGAGAGCTGACCGGACTCCAAACATGCGTCCGAACCCTGGTGGATAAGAAGCTCAAACTTGTCAACGTAGTCCAGGTTATGCTCATCCGCCGGATCCTCCCGTGTCAACAACGGGCTTTCAACCTGTGGGAGTTCGACCCGGCGTAGCACCGAACTCTGAGCAGGCTCTTTGACACGACGTACGAAGATGCCTGGAAGGTGCTTTTCAAGGGCGCCGAGGCCCCCGCATCCGCTACCGAGGATTGCGGATTCAGCACGCAGCGTCACGCTAGTGCGGTAAGCTATTTTTACCTTTTACATGGTATTAGTTTTTCATAGTTTGACTCCATGCGGGATCTAAGCTCCCTTAGCTTTGACATGATTAGCAGGAGATGTCCGGACATATCAACTGTCCGGCTCCTTTGCCCGAAGGCCCAGCGGACGCTCGCTTGGCGAAGCTGCTGGTTCCGGCACCCTATGTGGTGCCGGAGAAGAAGGCCAAGAAGAAGGCCACGGGGACTCGAAAGAGCGCCTGGCGCCTGGAGGTGTCGGATTCATCATCCGACGACTCCAAGGCGCACTCCTCCCGTGAAGACAAGGAGGAGGAAGAAGAGACCTCTCCCCCTCCAGCGGGGGGAGGGAAGAAAAGGAAGGCCGCCCCAACCGGGGAGGCCGAAGGGTCCAAGAAGGGGAAGACCCTTCCTCCAGACTACTCCACCAACGCCGACGACGGCGAAGAGGAGTGGCCGCACAGGGCCAAGCCCCTGGCGAGATCGTAAGTATTCAGACACCAGTGCAATTCATAGTGTTCCTTTCTTGCACAGCTCCTCCTTATGCAGAATATGACTATGCAGTCCGCCCAAGGCCGGGATCGACGAGTCGTCGAGCGGCTCCCCGGATTCGTCGGACGTGAATTCACTTCCGCCCGCTACCTCCCCACACCCTACGGACGACGCCGAGGTGCTGTCCCAACAGGTTCCAAGCCAGGAGGAGGTGGTCCTGGAGGCGCCGCAAGGCGACCTCCCGGACTCCAGGCGCAAAGGGGATAAAACCCCCAAGGGCTCCGACTCCAGCCTTGAGCCGGACACCCCGCCGGAACCTTCAGCGGTTCCGGACTCCGGTAGGCAGCCTCCTTTCAAGAGGAGCAAGCCTACTGAGCCGGTGACCTCCGTCCAACCGGAGGCACCAGACAATTTGTTGGAGGTGCTTAACGGCGCCTCCATCGACGAGGAGCACCGCACTATTATGAGTGTGGTGATCTAGAAGGTTCAGTCCGCCAAGAGTGGACTGACTAGCCTTCTAACAGTAGCACCCTGATGCTCTGTTCGGTGTTCGGAAAGAAAAGCCGAATAGAGGATCTAATAACATTCGCAGGAGTCTAACATAATCAAGTCAATATGCGTATGCAGGCTTCACTGCTGGCCTCCGCCGCACTGACTGCGGAGGTGGATACACTGAAGCAAAACCTCGCGCGGTACGAGAACGAGTTCGGCCATGCCAAGAGGCAACTTGAGGAGAAGGAAGGTAAATAATACCTTGCGCAAGTATATAGAGAAGATGTGGTTGCAAAAAATGACAGGATCAACGTGATATTATAGGGGCCACGACCGAGGTGGCAACCCTTAAGAAAGCACTGTCTGAGGCCGAAAACAGAGCGGCCGCAGAGCGCACCGAGAGAGGGAAGCAGGAGGCACGGGTGGAGGAGGTGCAGAAAGAGCTCCAGGCTCTCGTGAAAAAACACGAGAGTTTGGAGCTTGACTCAAAGACGCAAGCGTCCGAGCTGGCGGCAGCCCTCGAAAGCGCGAAGTCTGCCAAGGCCGAAGCCCAGAAAGCCCTCCAAGAAATTGAAGCGATGAAGAAGATAGCGTCGGGTAAGGCATTCATTATGCAAAGCAAGCACGTGAAAGTGAATTACTTGTTACTTACCCGAGTCCGGAGCTTTCCAGGAGCATTCACAGATTTGCCCCACTGTGCGTCTGATGCCGCCGCCTACTACCGATCCGAGGAGGGGTGCTCAACGGAGAAGGTGTCCTGGTCTTAGTATGCTGAGGCCGGACACCTGGTGCCTTTGAGCGACCAACTGAAGCAAATGGTCGAGCTCCACAAGGTGGCTGAACAGGCCATAAAGGGCCTCATAGTTCGGCTTTGGCCTGGAGAGGCTCTGCCTGGGAGCTACTTCGGGCTAGTGAGGCGGCTGGTGGATGCCTGTCCACGGCTTGAAGTAATCAAGCACTCCGTCTGCATCGAAGGTGCCCGTAGGGCGCTTGCCCGTGCTAATGTGCACTGGGGCAAGATGGATGCGGAGAAGCTGGTGAAGGACGGGCCGTCGCCGGGCAAGGAGCATCACGTCCCGGAAGCGTATTATGAGGGCGTCCTGAAGGGTGCCCGCCTTATAGCGGATGAATGCTCTAGAGATGTAATTTTTGAGTAAACTCGCATTTGTGATCCTGTACGCTGAAAACTTATTCATATGCGCTAAGCAACGCTTTTGAATTTAAAATATTACCTTCTGTGCGGCTGTTTATCAAATTTGAGAGATGGCGAGTCGTCGGCTTCTGCCCCCATGCCACGAGTGCTGGGGTGTTTGGGATAAACATGGGCGCTCTTTTTCCCATTCTTGGGTCCTTCGAGGGAGGCGCTCAACACAACGAACAAGGCAATCAGACTATAATGCTTGAACACTCTCACTTAGCCATAGAATTCTATAATTTTAAATTTCGGCGAAGCCCCTAGTGTTCGGAAGACCGAGTTTGGGTCGCTATCCATGCCTAGGCCAGACAAAGCCAACTCCTTGCTCTAAGCGGCATAATTCTTTAGGGACTCGAAAACCTCTCGAACAGCGACCAGCTCTCGCCTCATCATGACGCTCAGTTTTAGCTTTCTCTACTGAGGTGCTTAGCCCAGCTCAACTGGGGCACAATCGCAGTAGTTCTCCTAGTGCTACCTTAGCCGATATAACGGAACGTAAGGTACCAAAACATAGGAGCCGGGCAAATCCAACTATTGACCCAAGACATGATTCGGAGCCGATGCATATAATGCTATAAGTTCGGGGTGCCGCACATGTGAAAGTGTTCGGACTTCTCACACCGTATTGTGGGGTACTTAAGCCCCTGGCGTATTGGCCGTACCAAAGTGTACGGGTGCAACATGTCATTAATGAACATATATTCGTAAAAAAGAGTAATGCAATAATAGACTGTCAGGACCCCGATTCCAAGTCACATCGATCTAGCATGTAACACCTCATATTGCTTTGCGGCCTCATGCACGGTATTCCCACGGGTGTCGCCTTACTATGGCCCGGGACTGTTTGCGTCTTTTGGCTCACGTATATGATAGTGTCGCTAGCATCCATATGACAGAGAACCCGGGCCGACATGGCTAGTCGTGAACCCAAAGCGGCACCAACCTATGGGGACAGGCATACATGTATCACATCGAGCATGTCGGTCAGCAGCGTGTGAATCTGAGCTATAGCACTGGGCTAACAGGACTCCGGGAACCCGGGCTGTAGCAGGCTAGGCAGTACTCCGGATGTCACCGCGTGACATTTCCCCGAAGGGACAGACACAGGAACGAAGTGAAACACATGCCGGCCAGTCAAGTGTCCTGAGCAGTAGTGCTGGGCTAGCAGGACTCCGGTGAACCGGGCTGTAGCGTACTACTATGGCTCATGGAAGCACAAGACTACATTTCCCCATAAGAGAGGCTACCAAGGATAAACAACTAGGTTGTCGGATCCCACACATACCAAGCATTTCAATCATACACACAATATGCTCGATATGTGTAAATACAACATGGCATCACAACATAACTCTACGACTCAAGTATTTATTCATTAGGCTCCGAAGAGCGAGATATTACAAACATGGGTCTCATGACCCAACATTCAGAGCATGCAAGTCAAAGCACATGCGGAAGCTTACCATGTCTGAGTACAGACATCTACAAATGAAAAAGGCTGAGAAGCCTGACTATCTACAAGACCCTCCCAAGGTATAAGATCGCAGTTGAGGTAATGAGCTAAACGTCGAAGTCCAAGCGGAACTACTAGCGGGACAGAAGTCTCTCTGCAAAACATAAAATAAGCAAACGTGAGTACAAATGTACCCAACAAGACTTACATCAGAACTAACTACATATGCGTCGGTATCAACAAAGGGGGTGGTGGAGTTTAACTGCAGCAGGCCTGCTTTGACTCGGTGGCTATCCTGAACTACGACTGCAAGTAACTCTTTGAGGTGGCGCACACGAGTCCACAAATTCACCATACCAATAAACCACTATGGATCCTCTCCCGTCTCCCTGCGAGAACGCCATCCATAGTACTCACACTTATCTTGCGCATTTTAGAGTATCCACTTTCGCTTGTCTATGAACTATGCAAGGGGTCCAAGTTTCCATATCCGAGGAATCCGGCTATTTGAATAGATAATGATAACCCTGCAGGGGTGTACTTCTTCACACACGCTCTCGCCACTTATTGCCCTGTACACGTCATGTACCTCGGCAACCTTCAAGTGGAAGCCGGGCGAGGGAGTCGGCCATGACCTGACTAACCAACAAGTCTCTAGTCCAGGTTTATCGCCTATTCGGGTTCCATCCGCAAGGAAATCCGGCCGGGGTGTCGCTCACGGCCACAAATGATGTGTGCAGGGTTCCCAAGCCCACCATCTGGGTGCCACTTGGTACACGGTGCCACTATGCCTAGTCTATCCCAAGCCCACCTGTACCGGGTGCCACTTGGTAGACTACTAACACTACCTACAAACACCAGAAACTAGTTGCAACTCCTGGACAGAGATCGAGTTGATTAATAAGCCGAGAGGGGCCGAGTTACCGGAACCCAATGTGTGGTAGTAACTGTTCATGGATCACAAACACATGACTCAGTTCCTTAGGATGGCTGCAATGAGACAACCCACCATGTACTCCTACATGGCCTCTCACCGCTACCTTTACCAAATCGTGTTCACACACTTAGCTCTCAACGGTAGGACATGTTCACCACATTCCAATTCATTCCCGATGAATCAGACCGGACTCAACTCTAAGCAGTAGCAGGCATGACAACAAGCATGAATGAGTAGGCACATCAGGGCTCAAACAATTCCTACTCATGCTAGTGGGTTTCATCTATTTACCGTGGCAATGACAGGTCATGTAGAGGAAAGGGGTTCAGCTACCGTAGCATGTAACAGTTGAAACGGTGTTGTCCTAATGCAGTAAAAGAGAGCAGGAGCGAGAGAGTGGGATCATATCAGAATGAACAAGGGGGGTTTTTCTTGCCTGGCACTTCTAAGGATAGTATAGTTCTTCATCGGTGTCATCGATCACATCGTCGGAACCATGTCTATCGAGAGGGAACAAACACCGACAACTGAGAAAGAACTCAATCAACACATGACGATATGCAACAATATGATGCATGCTATGACATGGCAATATGAATGTATTTTGGGCTAATGCAAGCTAGAACATATTGAAATGAGTCCAGTTGAACCAAGGATTCAAATGCAAACCCATTTTATGAAGTCATAATAGTGCATTAACTTTTTAACCTAAATAGCAAGGTTAAAGTGTTCTAACATGCATGAAACTAGCATAAATGGATAGATTGGATTTTTCTGATAATTTTTCATATATAATTTGTCTTATTTGGAGTTATAGATAATTTTCTATGATTTTTAGAAGTTTTGGGCATTTTCTGGAATTTCCTGATTTATTTAAAATCCAGCAAGTGAATTACTGTGTCATGCTAGCGTCAGCAAGTCCACAGCATTGGCTGGAGTCAAACCTGACGTGTGGGGTCCACACGTCAGTGTCACAGAGTTAAACAAGTGTGTGTTTAGCCTAATTACAAGACTAGTGGGCACTGGGGCCCACAGTCAGTGGAAGTGAGGTGGCTAATTAGCGGGGATTAGCGCTAACGACCGTGCCACATCAGCTCTCGCCGGAGTTCCGTCGGCGGCCACCAAAGCTACGGCGGAAGCTCGCCGGGGTTGCGCTATAGGCGACGGGTGGACGCGCGAAGGCCACCAGAAGATAGCCCGCACACGCCCGCATCTAGCTGGCTGCTCGGGAGGCCGCGGGGTCGCCAGAAACGATGGCCACAACCATGGAGGCGGCGGCCGGAGTTCGGGCATTGACCAAGTCGACGCCTCAGAGCATGTTAGGAGTAGCGGTTGGGTGTTTTGAGCTCCTGGAGACGCGCTGAGCGCGTTGCTATGCTCGATCGTGAGGGGAAGAGCTCAGGAGCACGGGCCTGCCGGCCATGGCGGATGGCGGCGCGGGAGCTCGTGGGGTACTGCGCTGCGACACGAGGACGGCGAGGGGAGAAGGGGGAAAAAGGACCAGCGCTCACGACGACGTGAAGGGTGCGGACAGCGGGGCTGGGGACGACCCGGGTGGCGCGAATCGGCGCCGGCGATCTCGGTGGCCCGAGGTAGAAGACGACAACATCGAGGGAGTTGCAGTCCTTCCCAGCTCATGTGGCTCGGTGGAGTTGAAGGGGACGGCGTGGCGGATCTCTGGAGCATGTTGGATGGGCGAGGGAGGGCCGGTGGCCATGGCAACAACGAGCAGCGGCGACGGCAGTGCTCGGTTCTCTTGGGGACGGGCGCTAGGGAGAGGGAGGCGTCCAGAGGAGAGAGGGGAAAGGGAGAGAGGGCTCTGGGCATCTCCCTGGCGAGGGGAGAGGGATGGGGGCGCGCGGGACAGCGTGAAGCAGGAGGTGGCGTCGACGCGCGCGCGTCCAGCACGCAGCTGCTTCGGTCGGCGGGGGTTGAAGATGACTGGCAAGCTACTGGTGGGCTGGGACAGCCAGCTGGGCCGGCCAGGTAAGTGGCTGGGCTTCCCTCTCTCTGTCTGTCCTTTTCTATTTTCTTTCTGTTTTTTCTGTCTTTTGCCACTGTTTTCAAATTCAAAACAGAATTCAAACAGTGCCAGTAAACCTTTGAATATTTTTATGTTGCTAACTGGATTGTTCCTGATGCACATAAAATATTTCAAAGTTATTTGAATATATACATTCTATATATTAAGAATATAGATCCAAATTCAAATACAATATGATTTAAATTCAATGTCCCAAACTATTCCATAAAAATGTTCCAGAATTTTGGTTTGATGTATAGCTCTTTCCAAAATTACCAAAACTATTTTTAGGGCATTTTGGCTTCACTGAATGCATTTTCAGGGTTCTTGCCCTTTTTTGTGTTTTGGTTCCTGTTTTCTATTTCTGACATTTGTTTTAATTTGGTTTTTGAACCAAACTAATTTTTCTGCTTTTGACAATTTTTGCAGGGACTAAATGGCTTATTCCAAAGCCCCTCAACAGTTATCAAAATTATTGGACATATAGTTAATATATCACCTATATAAATCCAATGCAAATAATTATTGGATTAACTCAAATGCCCAAAATAAATATTTCTATGACTCCAAAAATATTGGTTTGAATTTTACCTCTTGCCAATATTTTTATAGCTTTAACAGGAACATTTTCTTGGGTTTATTTGAAGTAATTTTTAATGTTGATCTTTTTTTGAAATGATTTCTGAGGCTTTTAGCTTTCCCCAATTCAACTTTCAGAAAGTTAAACATGATGCAAGCAAGATGCAAACACTAGGCAGCACCAGAAGCTAGGGATGTGACAGCTCACCCCTACTAAACAAGAATCTCGTCCCGAGATTCAAGTCGTGAGGTAAGAAGACAGAGGGACACAAGCTAACACAATCTTCATGATCCAGATGTCTTTCTCGAGGATGTTGATTCATTGCATCACCTTGATCTCGACGTCTTGCTTTGAGAACTACATCCAACATGACAACGAGTAGAAAGGGAGAATTTAAGAAGAATCGACCTTCTTGAGGTTCGAGCAACTTAGGATCATCTTAATGATCACAAGATCAACTCATGGAATGAGACATAGTAACTTCTCTGGAGCTGAGAGGCAAAACACACATCGAGAGAGATGGAAGGTAATAGATGACAAGGGTTCAAATTGGTAGGCAACAATTCCACGCTGGAGTAGGATGGTGCATGGTTTCAAAGTAGCGAGGAGGTAATTGCCATGATTCCATAACGGGACACCTTAGGGAAAGGTGACTCATAGAGCATTTCCCTTAAGTGGCAAAAAGAATTACTTTTGATACAAAGATCAATGAAACTCTTTATACCAGCCTCATTCAATCACAAACGATCGTGTGAAGGAGCTCGAAGAAATGGCATACTCGAACTAGAATGAATGATGTGGACTACCTTGTTGAAGACAATGCAATGGACGATTTTGCTTGCGCGTGCTCTCAAGAACTTGAGCATTTCCATATTCATCAAGGTTCTACCAACATCCGTATTGAGGATCCTGGCAGCACATCTTACTACCTTGACGAATAGAGATGGACAATGCAGATGCATAGAAAGACAACCCTTTCTCAGATTTCACCTTAGCGAGGCCAAGGAAACAAAATTTGGATGATCGACCGAGAGACATTTAGCACTCCGCTTCTAATGTTCTCCTTGATGTACTGGTTACTATGGTCATGCTTAAAGCATCAACATAGCCATCAAGTAGTGGTCGAACTTCGGAATACAAAGGATCCATAAAGAACAACTTCTGGAGTAAATCCTACGAAATCCTTATGGGGAGGTGGCCAACTTCCCCAATCAAGATACTACAATAATAGGTCTTCCGGCTGGGTGTGTTGGCCACGACATCCACTTTACCGGTTACAGAGAGAGCAATTTTATAGTTCTTGGAAAACGTTCCAACCATCATATCTGCCTGAGATTCAGATCTGGTTGGTGTCAGGATATTCCAGACTCATCAAGTTTAGAGAAAAAAAAAATGAAAGTTTGCAACACAAGTCGACGAGATGACGTTGCAGGATTCTCGGGAAATGGACTACGGTGGTAAGCTCCAAAACATGAGCTGGTTCTGCTACAAACATGTGAACACGCTGTCCCAGACAAGCATGACCACATAGTAGTCTTACAATGAAACACTACCGAGTTCAGGTGGGGAACCATCATTGCGGATAACAAAGTCCTTGATTAAGCTCGGGTTAGCTCTTAAAAAGGAACTTCTTCTCCTTGAACAAATCAATCAGTGGCTTGGTGTGCTAAGAACACATATGGAGTGGAGGTAATTAATCTACCAAACCATAGAATACTTCGCACATATGCATGACTGATTTGGGATGATTCCAAGGGAAACAAAACAATCCTTTCTCAAATTCATGGCGGCAACTTACACCTAATGCACGTGAACTTAGACAAAGTCACTTCTTTCACCCAAACATATACCTCATGAGCTGAACACGAAGGAAATGATTGCAAAAGTTCCAACACTAGCTCAATGTTCAACATGAATCATGGAGGAGACAAGATGCTTCTGATGGGCTCAACAACAACTCATCGGAATTTCCATATCACTGGAGTTCCACCATTATGTGAACAATGTGATAGTATTGGTCAGACCAAAGGATGTAATGGTGTATGCTCGAGGAACAACCATGAGTAATACAACATTATGAATATCGTTGGCTCTAACTTGATTTGACGATAGCCCACACTTAAATCAAGGTTTGGACAAGATGATAGATTCAACAACCGATCACGAGGAACAATCGATGAAGGTATCATCTCTCGTCAACACACACACACAAGATATCCCCTTTGGAGTGAACTAAGTGGATTAAGCTTTTTTCTTCCAACTCTCCAAGTTGTTATTTAGCTTGACCAACTAGCTCAGGGGTGTCCAACACAGATTCTTGGAGAAGGAGTGGTTTACAAGAAACCAACTTGATCACAAACTCAACATAGCGGTCAGGTGACAACCTGGTAACACTTCCGAGAAGATATTCGGAAATTCATGAACCACCGATATGTTACGAAGCTCGAGAACAATCTTGCTTTGCAAGGCAAGACGATGTGACCAATAGAGAAAGGGTTTGACACAATCCTAACTCATTGATCGAATAGTGCACCAGAAATAAGGACAAGGTAGCACGATCAATCCTAGAATAGTGATTCAATAACCAACACGCTAAGAATGATAATAATGTCCATAACTACCAAGCAACATAGTTGCTAGGAGTATTGATTTCACACATCATGGTTCACTCGTCGGCATTCCGGTTACAACAACACGGAACCAAGGAATGAATAATGATGGAGAGAAGTATCACTGCGTCAAGAGTTCATAGGAGGTGGTGCAATTCTCATGACATTCCTGACATAAAGATGGTAACACTCCAAGGTAGAACAAAGCAAAAGCTGGATTGGCATTTTGATCTATGAAATACAACTACTTTGACCCAATCCTGGATATGGATGAGGTACTGGAGTTTTGTTTCTCCTAGTCATGCTGAACCAGAATGGCTTGACGGACCACAAGAATAATAGCCATCGATGAACATGATTGCAGACATACTCTTGACTATCGAATGATAGACAATGGTCGGAATACAGGTGAAGAGTAACAACTCAAGGAACATATAACATTTTGAGTTGTGGATGCATAGATTAGTATGTCGAACTAAGTCCAACAGGTTTCTTCCGGATAACCCATGCGGAGAGATAGAATTGGCAGAGTCACAATATGGAATGAAGAACTCATCAAGAGCACTCTGGTTGTGATCTTTTGGTTCAAAAGAACTTCTACCATATTGGCTCATGGTATTGGAAGAACGATATACCACGGGCCTCGAGGACTATCACAAGGTTACTAATATCTTAAGGGAACTAGCAAATACTAACAACATGAAGTAGGGTGAATCCCGGGTTCAAAACCCAAGAGTAGAATGCCTACTACTAAGTGGCATCACGGGATGCTTTCGAGAATGGTGGCCAGATTCATCACACTGGGAACACAAAACATTGCTAGATTACTAGGTGACTCTCTAAGACACCTAGGGTCATAATAATAGCTCCAACATATATGTCAAGGCAGCAGAGTACCTCAACTCTCTGGCTAGTGTGCTTATTCTGACCAAAAGTACATCGGGAACGGAGGAAGGATTTGCAAATGCATCAGATTATTTAGAAACCTGGAATGACTCGGACAACATAATGGCTGTAAATGCTCAAAATGATTTGAGACATCCTGCAAAACTGGTGTCATAACCACTCAATATCACAATATCAAGGTTCTGAGGCCGGCTATGAACATATGGAGGTAGTAGGAACTGAGCTGAGGCTTGAACTCAACAATCCTAGGCAAGTACGGTCTCGTAACACGTCATCTTGAGAGATAGAAGAGAAGCCTAGTTCTTAACCCCGTAGAAAAGATAAGATGACTCAGATCAGAAGGTCATGAGGATAAGGAGTAAAAAGAGCCTTACGTTCCCATCAGCAATCAATTCCCTTATATAACTAAAGAATTTCTAGACACGACTTCGACCAGTTTGGCTTGGTAATCCTACAGGCAGTCAGGCTCTGATACCAAAGCTGTCAGGACCCCGATTCCAAGTCACATCGATCTAGCATGTAACACCTCATATCGCTTTGCGGCCTCACGCACAGTATTCCCACGGGTGTCGCCTTACTATGGCCCGGGACCGTTTGCGTCTTTTGGCTCACGTATATGATAGTGTCGCTAGCATCCATATGACAGAGAACCCGGGCCGACATGGCTAGTCATGAACCCAAAGCGGCACCAACCTATGGGGACAGTCAGACATGTATCACATCGAGCATGTCGGTCAGCAGCGTGTGAATCCGGGCTGTAGCACTGGGCTAACAGGACTCCGGGAACCCGGGCTATAGCAGGCTAGGCAGGACTCCGAATGTCACCGTGTGACATTTTCTCGAAGGGACAGACACATGAACGAAGTGAAACACATGCCGGCCAGTCAAGTGTCCTGAGCAGTAGTGCTGGGCTAGCAGGACTCCGGTGAACCGGGCTGTAGCGGACTACTATGGCTCATGGGAGCACAAGACTACATTTCCCCATAAGAGAGGCTACCAAGGATAAACAACTAGGTTGTCGGATCCCACACATACCAAGCATTTCAATCATACACACAATATGCTCGATATGTGTAAATACAACATGGCATCACAACATAACTCTACGACTCAAGTATTTATTCATTAGGCTCCGAAGAGCGAGATATTACAAACATGGGTCTCATGACCCAACATTCAGAGCATACAAGTGAAAGCACATGCGGAAGCTTAACATGTCTGAGTACAGACATCTACAAATGAAAAAGGCTGAGAAGCCTGACTATCTACAAGACCCTCCCAAGGTACAAGATCGTAGCTGAGGTAACAAGCTAAATGTCGAAGTCCAAGCGGAACTACTAGCGGGACTAAAGCCTCTCTGCAAAATATAAAATAAGAAAATGTGAGTACAAATGTACCCAGCAAGACTTACATCAGAACTAACTACATATGCATCGGTATCAACAAAGGGGGTGGTGGAGTTTAACTGCAGCAGGCCAGCTTTGACTCGGTGGCTATCCTGAACTACGACTGCAAGTAACTCTTTGAGGTGGCGCACACGAGTCCACAAATTCACCATACCAATACACCACTATGGATCCGCTCCCGTCTCCCTGCGAGAACGCCATCCATAGCACTCACACTTATCTTGCGCATTTTAGAGTATCCACTTTCGCTTGTCTATGAACTATGCAAGGGGTCCAAGTTTCCATATCCGAGGAATCCGGCTATTCGAATAGATAATGATAACCCTATAGGGGTGTACTTCTTCACACACGCTCTCGCCACTTATCGCCATGTACACGTCATGTACCTCGACAACCTTCAAGCGGAAGCCGGGCGAGGGAGTCGGCCACGACCTGACTAACCAACAAGTCTCTAGTCCAGGTTTATCGCCTATTCGGATTCCATCCGCAAGGAGATCCGGCTGGGGTGTTGCTCATGGCCCAAAATGATGTGTGCAGGGATCCTAAGCCCACCATCCGGGTGCCACTTGGTACACCGTGCCACTGTGCCTAGTCTATCCCAAGCCCACCTGTACCGGGTGCCACTTGGTAGACTACTAACACTACCTACAAACACCAGAAACTAGTTGCAACTCCTGGACAGAGATCGAGTTGATTAATAAGCCGAGAGGGGCCGAGTTACCGGAACCCAATGTGTTGTAGTAACTGTTCATGGATCACAAACACATGACTCAGTTCCTTAGGATGGCTGCAATGAGACAACCCACCATGTACTCCTACATGGCCTCTCACCGCTACCTTTACCAAATCGTGTTCACACACTTAGCTCTCAACGGTAGGACATGTTCACCACATTCCAATTCATTCCCGATGAATCAGACCGGACTCAACTCTAAGCAGTAGCAGGCATGACAACAAGCATGAATGAGTAGGCACATCAGGGCTCAAACAATTCCTACTCATGCTAGTGGGTTTCATCTATTTACCGTGGCAATGACAGGTCATGTAGAGGAAAGGGGTTCAGCTACCGTAGCATGTAACAGTTGAAACGGTGTTGTCCTAATGCAGTAAAAGAGAGCAGGAGTGAGAGAGTGGGATCATATAGGAATGAACAAGGGTGGTTTTGCTTGCCTGGCACTTCTGAGGATAGTATAGTTCTTCATCGGTGTCATCGATCACATCGTCGGAACCACGTCTATCGAGAGGGAACAAACACCGACAACTGAGAAAGAACTCAATCAACACATGATGATATGCAACAATATGATGCATGCTATGACATGGCAATATGAATGTGTTTTGGGCTAATGAAAGCTAGACCATATTAAAATGAGTCCAGTTGAACCAAGGATTCAAATGCAAACCCATTTTATGAAGTCATATTAGTGCATTAACTTGTTTCACCTAAACAGCAAGGTTAAAGTGTTCTAACATGCATGAAACTAGCATAAATGGATAGATTGGATTTTTCTGATAATTTTTCATATATAATTTGTCTTATTTGGAGTTATAGATAATTTTCTATGATTTTTAGAAGTTTTGGGCATTTTCTGGAATTTCCTAATTTATTTAAAATCCAAAAAGTCAATTACTGCGTCATGCTTGCGTCAGCAAGTCAACAACGCTGGCTGGAGTCAAACCTGACGTGTGGGGTCCACACGTCAGTGTCACAGAGTTAAAAAAGTGTGTGTTTAGCCTAATTACAAGATTAGTGGGCACTGGGTCCATAGTCAGTGGAAGTGAGGTGGCTAATTAGGGGGGATTAGCGCTAACGACTGCGCCACATCAGCTCTCGCCAGAGTTCCGTCGGCGGCCACCAAAGCTATGGCGGAAGCTCGCCGGGGTTGCGCTATAGGCGGCGGGTGGACGTGCGAAGGCCACCAGAAGATAGCCCGCACACGCCCGCATCTAGCTGGCTGTTCGGGAGGCCGCGGGGTCGCCAGAAACGACGGCCACGACCATGGAGGCGGCGGCCAGAGTTCGGGCATCGACCAAGTCGATGCCTCAAGTCGATGCCTCAGAGCACGTTAGGAGCAGCGGTTTGGTGTTTTGAGCTCCTAGAGACGCGCTGAGCGCATTGCTATGCTCGATCATGAGGGGAAGAGCTCAGGAGCACGGGCCTGCCAGCCATGGCGGACGGTGGCGCGGGAGCTCGTGGGGTACTGTGCTGCGACAAGAGGACGACGAGGGGAGAAGGGGGAAAAAGGACGAGGGCTCACGACGAGGTGAAGGGTGTGGACAGTGGGGCTGGGGACGACCCGGGTGGCGCGAATCGGCGTCGGCGATCTCGGTGGCCCGAGGTAGAAGACGACAACGTCGAGGGAGTTGCAGTCCTTCCCAGCTCATGTGGCTCGGTGGATTTGACGGGGACGGCGTGGCGGATCTCTGGAGCATGTTGGATGGGCGAGGGAGGGCTAGTGGCCGTGGCAACAACGAGCGGCAGCGACGGTAGTGCTCGGTTCTCTTGGGGACGGGCTCTAGGGAGAGGGAGGCGTCCAGAGTAGAGATGGGAGAGGGAATGAGGGCTCTAGGCATCTCCCTGGCGAGGGGAGAGGGATGGGGGCGCGCGGGACAGCGCGAAGCAGGAGGTGGCGTCGACGCGCGCGTGTCCAGCACGCAACTGCTTCGGTCGGCGGGGGTTGAAGACGACTGGCAAGCTACTGGTGGGCTGGGCCAGCCAGCTGGGCCGGCCAGGTAAGTGGCTGGGCTTCTCTCTCTTTGTCTGTCCTTTTCTATTTTCTTTCTGTTTTTTTCTGTCTTTTGCCACTGTTTTCAAATTCAAAACAGAATTCAAACAGTGCCAATAAACCTTTGAATATTTTTTTGTTGCTAACTGGATTGTTCCTGATGCACATAAAATATTAAAAATTTATTTGAATATATATATATTCTATATATTAAGAATATAGATCCAAATTCAAATACAATATGATTTAAATTCAATGTCCCAAACTATTCCATAAAAATGTTCCAGAATTTTGGTTTGATGTATAGCTCTTTCCAAAATTACCAAAACTATTTTTAGGGCATTTTGGCTTCACTGAATGCATTTTCAGGGTTCTTGCCCTTTTTTGTGTTTTGGTTCCTGTTTTCTCTTTCTAACATTTATTTTAATTTGGTTTTTGAACCAAACTAATTTTTCTGCTTCTTACAATTTTTGCAGGGACTAAATGGCTTATTCCAAAGCCCCTCAACAATTATCAGAATTATTGGACATATAGTTAATATATCACCTATATAAATCCAATGCAAATAATTATTGGATTAACTCAAATGCCCAAAATAAATATTTCTATGACTCCAAAAATATTGGTTTGAATTTGACCTCTTGCCAATATTTTTATAGCTTTAACAGGAACATTTTCTTGGGTTTATTTGAAGCAATTTTTAATGTTGATCTTTTTTTTGAAATGATTTCTGAGGCTTTCAGCTTTCCCCAATTCAACTTTCAGAAATTTAAACATGATGCAAGCAAGATGCAAACACTAGGCAGCACCAGAAGCTAGGGATGTGACATAGACGGAAGCTATGCATTGTTTATTTAAAAAGGCTGCGATCAAAGAAGAACGATACAAATAGTGCGATAAGAAAAAGATGGGACTATTTAACATGTCCTTTCCAGGGGCGAGCTGCGGAATGGTATGTGAAACAGGTATACTGCTCGTTATAGAGACCACCTTAGAGTTTCGTAGTGCGGCGTAGCTTTCTTCTCCCCTAGTTGTTGTATCGTTGGTGCGACAATTGTACTGCCGGACAGGCCTTCCGAAGAGTGGGTACTGAAAGTAAGAAAAAATGAAGAAGTCGGCAGCCCCTAGTGCGGTTTAAGCCGTGTTTCGGGCGTGCCGTGATGGTTCCCCTCCCCCTTTGCCCATGGTATTTCCAGAGCGTAGTTATGTACGCGCAACACTAGTTTCGCAAGTTCGCGAGGGTTGGGGTTGGGGCCACATTGCTACGCTTGCTCGGAACGTGCCAGGCAGTCTTGTTGTAGGTTACTCCGGGTGCACTTGACGGTGTCCAGACGTTTAATGGCCGGACTGGAGAATTTCCTTGATAGGTTGCTTTGTACTTCCGCTGCGATAGCCGTCGTACGCTCCTCCGTTCGGAGAGAGCGTTCGGTGTTTCCATTGACCGTGATGACTCCTCGAGGGCCTGGCATCTTGAGCTTGAGGTATGCGTAGTGCGGCACCGCATTGAACTTGGCAAATGCGGTTCACCCGAGCAGTGCGTGATAGCCACTGCGGAACGGGACTACGTCCAAGATTAACTGCTCACTTCGGAAATTATCCGGAGATCCGAAGACCACTTCAAGTGCAACTGAGGCTGTACAGTTGGCCTCTACACCTGGTATGATGCCTTTAAAGGTCGTTTTAGTGGGTTTAATCCTCGAGGGATCGATGCCCATTTTCCGCACTGTATCCTAGTAAAGCAGGTTCAGGCTGCTGCCGCCGTCCATAAGGACTCTAGTGAGGTGAAATCCGTCAATAATTGGGTCTAGAACCAATGCGGCGAATCCGCCATGACGGATGCTAGTGAGGTGGTCCCTTCGCAAAAGTGATTGGGCAGGAAGACCATGGGTTGAACTTTGGGGCGACTGGCTCCATCGCGTATACGTCCCTTAGCGCATGCTTCCGCTCCCTCTTGGGGACGTGGGTTGCGTATATCATGTTCATCGTCCACACTTGTGGGGGAAAACCTTTCTGTCCACTGTTGTTCAGCGGCCGGGGCTCCTCCTCGTCATCGCTATGCAGCCCCTTGTCTCTGCTTTCGGCATTTAACTTGCCTGCCTGCTTGAACACCCAACAATCCCTGTTGGTGTGATTGGCTGGTTTTTCAGGGGTGCCATGTATCTGGCATGAGCGGTCGAGTATTCGGTCCAAACTGGACGGGCCCGGAGTATTTCTTTTGAATGCCTTTTTCCGCTGACCGGGTTTAGAGCCTCTGAATCCGGCATTAACTATCGTATCCTCAGCATTGTCGTCGTTAATGCGGCGCTTTTGCTTGTTGCGAAGCAACCTGCCACTGCTGTCCTTGGTATCCGAATTACTAGGGCTCTTGGTCATGTTATTGCTGCGAGCTAGCCAGCTGTCTTCTCCCGCGCAAAAGCGGGTCATAAGTGTCGTGAGGGCTGCCATAGATTTTGGCTTTTCCTGTCCTAGGTGCCGTGCAAGGCACTCGTCGCGGATGTTATGCTTGATGGCTGCTAGGGCCTCTGCGTCTGGACAGTCGACGATTTGATTTTTCTTGGTTAGGAACCGTGTCTAGAATTGTCTGGCCCATTCCTCTGGCTGCTGAATTATGTGGCTAAGGTCATCGGCGTCTAGTGGTCGCACATAAGTGCGCTAAAAATTGTCGAGGAATACGGCTTCCAGGTCCTCCCAACAACCAATTGATTCTGCTGGCAAGCTGTTAAGACAATGCCGAGCTGGGCCTTTAAGCTTGAGTGGGAGGTATTTGATGGTGTGTAGGTCATCACCGCGGGCCATGTGGATATGAAGAAGATAGTCCTCGATCCATACCACTGGATCTGTTGTTCCATCGTATGATTCGATGTTCACGGGGTGGAAACCCTCGGGGATTTGATGATCCATTACTTCATCTGTAAAGCATAGTGGGTGTGCGGCGCCTCTGTATTGGGCTATATCACGACGCAGCTCAAACGAGCTTTGTCTACTGTGTTCGGCCCGGCCGGATTGACTGTATCCGGAGTGACGATTACCGTCTCGTGCCATGGGGCACCCACGCGATCCGTAGATTGATCTTGTTTGCCTTGCCTTGTCCTCCAGTATATCTCGCAGGTCTGGCGCATTTTCCTGTGCCTTGGTATTTTTTGAGCAGCACCGGGGTGCGCCTTGAGTGGAGGGCCGAGAGGCCTCTCTGTCGTGGCCACGGGGTGGCCGGTCGGCCGCATCATGCGCTGGTGATGTAGGTTTACGTGCTTCCTCCTCTAATCGGGGTAGCAACCTGCGCTTTGGGTAGCTCTTGGAGGGGCGTTCGAGTTCATACTCTTCGGCCACAAGGACTTCAGTCCATCTGTCGGCTAGCAAATCTTGATCAGCTCTAAGCTGTTGCTGTTTTTTCTTGAGGCTGCTCACCGTGGCCATAAGCCTGCGTTTGAAACGCTCTTGTTCGACGGGATCCTCCGACACGACAAATTCGTTGTCGTCGAGGTTGCCTTGTCTTCGGAGGGAGGCATATAATTATCATCCTCGACCTCTCTGTCTGCCGCTCTCTCATGAGGGCTAGCTTCTCCATCCTGCTGTGCTGAATCTTGCAGGAGGTGGTTGTCTTCGGCACTGTCTAGGGTGTTATTATCTCCTGTGCCGGAATCACCATTTTTGCTTTGGTGGGATTTAGAGCGGCGCCGCTGACGTCGGCGCTTAGGCTGCTTCTTGGAGGGGTCATCCTCCGATGTTCCATGCCATTGCCTTCTTTTGGGGTGTCCACCATGTATATATCATACAACGAGGTGGCTTTCCAGTGCCCTATAGGCGCTGGTTCTTGATCGTCTCCTACATCAGCGTCCATACCGTCGATGTCTTCGGAGTCGAAGTCGAGCATGTCGGTTAAATCATCGACAGTGGCTACGAACTGGGTGGTGGGTGGGCTTTGAATTTCTTCATCATCCGCATCCCAACCTCGCTGACCATAGTCCAGCCAGGGCTCTCCTGATAAAGAGAGAGACTTTAGTGAATTCAAAATATCGCCGAAGGGCGAGTGCTGAAAGATGTCCGCGGCGGTGAACTCCATGATCGGCACCCAATCGGGTTCGATCGGTAGGGACGCGGAGGGCTCGGAGTCTAGAGAGGAGTCCCGCTCCTTGGAGTCACGGGCTTCGCAGAGAATAGGGCTGGTGTTCAGCTCGATCGCCATAGAGATTGCAGCCCTCGAAGCGGCGTCCAACCACCCATCCTTGATTGGCGCAGTTGGCTCCGAATTAAGGGTCGGAGCTGATGCGGGTGCGGCTTCCAGGGCACTGTTCGGCGGCAGAGCTAGATCATGCCCATCCTGACAGTGCGGCGCGCTCGGCTGCGGCTCGAATCCATCGAAGATCAAGTCTCTGCGGAGGTCGGCCCTGTAGCTCAAACTTCCAAATCTGACCTGATGGCCAGGGGCGTAGCTTTCGATCTGCTCCAGATGACCAAGCGAATTGGCCCGCAGTGCAAAGATGCCGAATACGAAGATCTGGCCGGGGAGAAAGGTCTCACCCTGGATTGCATCGCTGTTGATGATCGGAGAAGCCATCGGGCCTAAAAGTGACGACACAGAGGAACTCTCAATGAAAGCACCAATGTCGGTGTCAAAACCGGCGGATCTCGTGTAGGGGGTCCCGAACTGTGCGTCTAGGAGGATGGTAACAGGAGACCGGGGACACGATGTTTTTACCCAGATTCGGGCCCTTTCGATGGAGGTAAAACCCTACGTCCTGCTTGATTAATATTGCTGATATGGGTAGTACAAGAGTAGATCTACCACGAGATCAGAGAGGCTAAACCCTAGAAGCTAACCTATGGTATGATTGTATGTTCGTCCTACGGACTAAAACCCTCCGGTTTATATAGACATCGGAGAGGGCTAGGGTTACACAGAGTCGGTTACAATGGTAGGAGATCAACATATCCGTATCGCCAAGCTTGCCTTCCACGCCAAGGAAAGTCCCTTCAGGACACGGGACGAAGTCTTCAATCTTGTATCTTCATAGTCCAGGAGTCCGGCCGAAGGTATAGTCTGGCTATCCGGACACCCCGTAATCCAGGACTCCCTCACCCACCATGATAAGCCATCCTTTGGCATATGTCGCGCGACACCCCCGATATTTGACGCCTACCATGGGGCCTTGTGCACCATCGTCTAGAGATCTGTTCTGGACGAGAACCTTGTTCCTCCCTAGCGAGCGCAGCCAGCCTGGCACACCCGATGGCGCTTGCGCCGAGACGCTGCATGGCACGGAAGTCACTTGCGCTGTAGCCTTCTAATGACCCACAAGTGTAGGGGATCTATCGTAGCCTTTTTGATAAGTAAGAGTGTCGAACCCAATGAGGAGCGGAAGGAAATGATAAGCGGTTTTCAGCAAGGTATTCTCTGCAAGCACTGAAATTATCGGTAACAGATAGTTTTGTGATAAGATAAATGTCAGATTTCGGGTTCCGGCAGACCCTTAAGGTTCGAACTCTGCGGTGTGCACGGAGATCTTTACCCTACCGACACGTGCTTCTATGGCTCACAAGAAATCTAGGCTAGAAAGAAGAACACACAAGGGACACGTGGTTTATACTAGTTCGGGCCACCGATGTGGTGTAATACCCTACTCCAGTGTGTGGTGTAGTGGATTGCCTCAGGGGCTGATCATGAACAATATAAGGGAAGAACGGCCTCGCGAGAGGTGTTCTTGAGCTGGTGTGGTATGTTCTACTTGGTCCAGATCTTTCTCTCTTTCTTTCTCTCTGGACCTCTCTCCTCTTCTTCTTCTTCCTTGGACCTCTCTCTTATTCTTTTCCCTCCTTGGACCCCCTCTTCTTCTTTCGGGGGCTAGTCCTATTTATAGAGGCCCTGGTCCTCTTCCCAAAAAATGAGCGGGAAGGGCGCCAACAATTGGCCATTTTGAAGGGGAACATCTAGTACAAGTTATCCTGACCAAAGGTGGTCTTCGACTACCAAAAGCATTGGTGATGACGCCGTCTTGGGCTCCATGGTGACCTCCGTCCTGCCGCTCTGCTGGTCTTGGTCTCATTGCACCGGAATGGTAACCTTTGCCCGATGCCTTGTCCTGTGCTTGTTCCCTTTGCATCGAAGGGGAAACAAGGACACTGCACAGGCCGGCGCCCGCCTGGCGCCCGCCTAATCTCGATCGTCATGGCTTGTGTCACGGGCTCCTCGTGAGGCACCCCTGCCTTGATCTGTCCGCCTCCTCGCGAGCCTGCCTGATGAGGTTGCTCCTGAGGAAGCCTCCTGTCATCCGCCCCACAAGGCTTGGCCCCTTGCGAGGGTCTTGAGCTTGAGCTGATGAGGCTGGGCCGCACTGGGCCCCCACTCGAGCCACGCCGCAGGCCGCAGGCAGGCAAGTCTGGGGACCCCCGTTCCCAGAACGCCGACAGTAGCCCCCGGGTCCAAGGCGCGCCCGGGCTTGGCTTAGCAGAGAAGCTAAGGGGCAAGCGCGAAGCGCCGCGGGCCCCAATAGCCCGTGGCCTTGGGCGCCGCGTGGCGATTGATTGGACGTGGGCGTCTACGCTTCCCCATGATGCCTCGTCAACTGCTCGACTTGTCAAGTCCCTGCATGCAAAGAAATGGGTCATGATTACCTTCGATCATGGTGGCCGGTGGTTGGCCTTCTCCGGCTATAAGTATGGGGCCATGTGAGCCTCGTTAGCTAATCCCTTCCTGCTACTCCTTTCCTTCTCCTTCCATGTCCTTGCTTCTCCTTACGCCAATGGCACCAATCCGCCGGTTTTCTCCAGAAGAGAAAGGAAAGCCCCCCTGAGGGAGTCCTGGATTAGGGGGTGTTCGGGTAGCCGGACTATACCTTCAGCCGGACTCCTGGACTATGAAGATACAAGATTGAAGACTTCGTCCCGTGTCCGGATGGGACTTTCCTTGGCGTGGAAGGCAAGCTTGGCGATGTGATATTCAAGATCTCCTACCATTGTAACCGACTCTGTGTAACCCTAACCCTATCCGGTGTCTATATAAACCGGAGGGTTGTAGTCCGTAGGACAGAATCAACTCCATACACAATCATACCATAGGCTAGCTTGTAGGGTTTAACCTCCTTGATCTCGTGGTAGATCTACTCTTGTACTACCCATATCATCAATATTAATCAAGCAGGAGTAGGGGATAAACTCCATCGAGAGGGCCCGAACCTGGATAAAACAAAGTGTCCCCTGTCTCCTGTTACCATCCGACCTAGACGCACAGTTCAGCACCCCCTACCCGAGATCCGCCGGTTTTGACACCGACATTGGTGCTTTCATTGAGAGTTCCGCTGTGTGATCGACAAAAAGATCGATGGCTCGCCTGCAGATCAACTGCGACTTCGGCATCTTCGTCACCAGCTCGACTGGTCACCTTGGTTCGACCAAGAATTGCGCCCTGTGTTCGGGTCACCATGTCCGGACGAGGGCCTTCATCAAACATCAACTCCGATCTCTATCAAGATCACGGAGGAATCATCTATGGAGCTCGGGGGCTCAACGTCAACATTGCCCTCAAGCGACCGTGCTGTTTTTCTGGACAGCGAACTCGTATCTGCCACCACCACCTCCTCGAGTATCGCTTTGACGATCGCTTTGGTGGAATTGTGCGGAATTGAGTCTACAACAACCCTGGAAAATTTCGTCGAGTTCCGATGGAGGAATCTCTGGCAATCCACGATATACCGGAGCCCTGTCAAATCTGGATGGTAATTTGGATGAGTTTAGGGCGTGGTGTCCAGCTTCTATCTGCGACGTCCTTTGGAAGATCCAACCGTTGAACGGCTGCGGAATTCCAATATCTACCACCTCTCAAAATTTCAGCTCGATCCGACCGTCCAAACTACGGGAACCTTCCAATTAGTGCATCACTTTTCGGATCTGTTTTCTGCGTGAAAACGAATCCGGCTCGAGTTCATCTTTTTTATGAACAGGATCTCAGACATCCCTTTTGAAGGAAGTTTTGTATGGGGTATTGTGTTTTGTTCCCGAACACATCCCACTAACTTTAAGATCTTTTGAACATGATCTTCAACATCATGCTGGTGTCAAACCAGTCCGGCAATATTGCTTCACGGCCGCCGACCGGCGCTAGACACGTCGTCACTTTGTTGAGCCGAGCTCAACTTCTTCGGATCATCATCTCGGCAAGCCGAACAAGAGTCCGGCATCGCGAAGGATAAATCATCACCAACATCGCCGCCCCACGGATTACACGGAGCGGGCATACCGGCATCACCGCACGGTCGCTTCATCAAGCCGGCATCGACCACATCACGACCTGCATTGGCAGGGCCGCACTATCGCTTCTTCAAGCTGGTGTCCATCACGCTGACCTACTTCGCCTCATCAGCTGTCATTGGGGCTTCGACATCTCGGCTGGACCGGGGGATTCACCATCTCTTCATCAACCTACTCCGGACACTTCGGCGTCACTAGCCGACCAGCTCCGTCACGTTAGCTGGGCCGAGGGCTTTGCCTCGGAGAGCCAACCTTTATCAGCATTGCCATGCCGTCGTTTTATCGCCCATCAGGTAATGGGTGTGTGGATCGAGTCCCAATTTTGGGAATCACCTTTCTTGTATTGCTACAACAAATAAACCAGGTGCTATCAATCCCTAATATTTTTTGCTTGTTTGTGTTCATTTTTCCCAAGGAATTATTACTCTGGTTTGTCCATCATATGTACACAGGTCTATCAAATGGTAGCCGCATTCACGATAGTTGCATGGTGGTTCGGTCAATTTCCGTACATAGTCCGGCGAACGCCGCATCCGGAGCTCGGACCGACCTGCGAATTCAGGCTTTGCCACGCCTTTACCGCATCACGCCGACGCCCTGCATCGACATTGACTTCGGCGCTAGGCCATATTTCTTTTATTACTCACTTTGCATAAATTATTTATTATGCAACAATTTTTTTTATTATTATTACTATTATCTCCGGTTTGCACTATTTTATGTGGCACAGGAAAATGATCCAGCCGGACTATATCCTTTGGCGTCACCTCGGCTGGACGGGGGGCTTCGTCAACACTTCATTACCCCATGCCGGGGACTTCGGCATCACTCTGCCGGCCTGCATTTACCGTGCTATGTCACCACTTCGGAGTGCCGAGCTCTTTGCTTCGCCACCTCAGGACCAGCTTGGGGGATGGAACCTTGCCCCGCATCAAGCTCGGACCGCATCATCAATACCGAACACATTAACCAGCTAAGTCGCTTTCATGCTCAAAGCTTTAATTTCTAACTTGTGTTCGGTTCGACCAAGCATTATACTTTTTTGGAAAAAAGTTGCTTGTAAAAAAATTTCCTTGTCCAAACTTTGTTTGTGACACACAAATTCAAGGACCCAATTCACTTGGGGGCTTCATTTATGAATCTTTTCCTCTTGCATATGATTATACTTGTACGGCTTCGTTCCTTGTTCGTGTATTACGCCACAATATGCACCATATTGACTTAAGCGATTTGCAAGCTGGGTTGCCTCGCTCCTGTGTTTACCCCTACGTTCCCGATTGTTCGGCTAGGGAGTAAAGGGAGCACCTCTGCGATTGTCACGATCGGGTCACCCGAGCCGAACCTCAGACTAGGTGAAGCCGAAAGCTAGCGCTCATATAGTTATTCAATGATGGTCGGCACACAACGGAACTCATGAGTACAAAAAATCTATTGCACAAGTCTCATAATAACAATGAGCACCGAAGAAAGGTATCGGTGGGGGTACTATTTTCTTCGAAGATGCTTCTTACTCTTCGCAGTAATATAGCATAAGTTCCCTGAGCGCGCTTTGTCTGTTAGAGCCTTATGGCCTGATTGCCTGGTTATTGGAAACACCATCGATATTCTTGACCGATGGAGTACATAACACTTTTCGGTCCTTGAACGAAGAGGGAGAAGCTGACGGTCGGTTAAGACGCGTTTAAAGTTTGGTTGAACATAGATATGATATAAGTACTTCAGCACATGCAATCATTCTCCTACCCAAGTCACTTGGGGGCTCATAAGTTTACTTGAGCCATTTTATAATAAGTGTTCTTCTTCTTAGTTGTTGCAAAGTTCTATTATTATTATTATTATTATTATTATTATTATTATTTATCACTCCTTTTTTCGACACGAGTGTGCAGTCACTAGCCAGGGAGCCTAATTTCTTTCTCAAAGCCGCTAGAGTTTAGTTTGCTAAACTGGCCTGATGAGAAGTACTCTGCCCTCAGGATAGGAGGTTGAAGTCGTAGGCTGACCCGCTCGAAGTCTTGAGATAGGATGTATCATGTTAAAGCACGACAGAAGCACTTCTTTTTTCTAAGACCAACTTTCGGATTGGCACCGAACACTTGATATTGTTCGGACGTCATGTTTTTATTGACGTTTCTTGGTTTTCCAATCTTTTTGGCACTTTTAAACTATTTATGCTTTTCCAGCATTAGTCTCGCAGTGCAACGCCGGACACCTTTTAGGGATTCGGCAACAACATTCTCAGATATTGCTATATATGCATCGGTTTCTAATTGTGTCTTCGGTCAATAGTTGGGTTGCCCGGCTCCTGCACTTGCTTCCTACGTTCCGTTTTGTTCGGCTAGGCGTGCAAAGGGAGAACCACTGCGATTGTGCTTCCAGCTCACATGGTTAAGCACCTTAGTGGAGAAAGCCGAAAACTGACTTTCACAATAAGCGTAAACTGGTCAGCGGTCCGATGACTATGTTAAATGATGGGCCGTTCATAACATTGGCCGAAGTGTTTACGGCTTGACCCCGACTGTCGCCGAACACTACCGGGGGCTATTAACTGGCCTCCCAAACTAAATCCTCAATATTTTGCTCTTACATTAGAGCTGAGGTTTAATGATCATGCTTAGCATGACAACCCAAAGAAAGGAACCGATAGCGGGACTATTTTATTTGGAAGACATTTCTTCTGTTAAACAGTGATATAACTCTCTGTGTACCTTTGTTTATAAAACCGTATGGCCAGATTGCCTTGTTTGTTGTAAATCTTTGCCCTCATAAAGGCTTTATAAAGTAGGACAAGCACTCCTCGGCTACTGGCCAAGGAGGTGGAAGCCGATGGTCGGGGGCTACTGGGCTGCGGGCTTATTATTTACAAATATTAAAGTGGCACATCGATCCCCTGATATGGTGTTGCCACCCGACCAGTGTCTCGGGGGCTACTGCATTGCTTGTCCAATGCAGAAAATTTTATGTGCAATATAGTTTCTGAGGAGATTTTGATCCTCAGGTTGGTCGGCCGCACCCAACCTAAGTCTCGAGGACTGAGCACGCCGCTTTTAGTGTCCTGAAGTATTCTGCCGAGCTTGGACTTGATCCTCAGGCCGATTTTGCAAATCAACCTGAGTCTCAGCGGCTACTGGGATCAGCGTTCTTATGTCATCCTTCATGTGCATCTCGGGTTTTAGACCGATACACACCTTGAGGGCTACTGGCTATATATCTCGGCAGAGAATAAATTGCGTCAATAAAAAAATATTCACAAAAATCGGCCCACATTTGGGGTGGTGCACCACCTCGGAAGCAGCCCGGCATAAAGCTCGGGCGCTAGTGGCTGGCTCCATAGAGGGCATTCCCGGCATTAAGCTCGGCTAAACTCCTTCAAAACTTCTTTGAACCAAGGTGATTTACGACACCTCGGATACAGTCCGGCGTTGGAGCTCAGATACATAGTCCGGCGTTGGAGCTCGGATACATTCCAGCGTTAGAGCTGGGAAGTGCGGACTTGGGCGCTGGAGCTCGAGTGCGCGGAAAATGGATAGGCAAAGGAGGAAGAAGGCGTAGGTGAAAGGGCGGATTCTTATCCCCTTATATGGGCGGACACAACTACGTGTCCCCACCAGCCTGGTAAAACTCGCTTATCTCCAAGCGCCGTAATCAATGGCACGGTTGGGTTACCCACGCCTGTATTGATGAGAATCCCGGAATGAGGGGACACGATCTCTGCTTTGACAAGACGTGCCAAGGAAACCGCCTCGCAAAACATGCTGAGATGGAAAAGTAAAAACGATTTGAGTAAAGGACTTGGCTGTAGTGTGATGGCGCACTGCAGAATACGTCAGCAGATTTGATTTGTGTTAATATTATTCTCTCTATGGCAATATGTGGAAACTTATTTTGCAGAGCCGGACACTACTCTTGGTGTTTACAATCTTCTATGAAGGACTTGGAGTAGGAACCCGCCTTGCAATGCCGAAGACAATTTGCGCGCCGGACTCGTCGTCATTGAAGCCTGGTTCATGGGCTACTGAGGGAGTCCTGGATTAGGGGGTGTTCGGGTAGCCGGATTATACCTTCAGCCGGACTCCTGGACTATGAAGATACAAGATTGAAGACTTCGTCCCGTGTCCGGATGGGACTTTCCTTGGCATGGAAGGCAAGCTTGGCGATGCGATATTCAAGATCTCCTACCATTGTAACCGACTCTGTGTAACCCTAACCCTATCCGGTGTCTATATAAACCGGAGGGTTGTAGTCCGTAGGACAGAATCAACTCCATACACAATCATACCATAGGCTAGTTTCTAGGGTTTAGCCTCCTTGATCTCGTGGTAGATCTACTCTTGTACTACCCATATCATCCATATTAATCAAGCGGGAGTAGGGGATAAACTCCATCGAGAGGGCCCGAACCTGGGTAAAACAAAGTGTCCCCTGTCTCCTGTTACCATCCGACCTAGACGCACATTTCGGGACCCCCTACCCGAGATCCGCCGGTTTTGACACCGACACCCCCGGAGAAGGTCCTGACCCTCTTCCACCGAAGAAACGGCTAGTCCCCTGCCGCCGAGATGAGGGTGCTTGGCAGGAGGCGCCGAGGCCCTGGTACGAGCGGCCGCCGCCTGGGTTTCCACTGCCCTTGTACGCCCGAATCGAGGGCCCTGGGGAAGAGGGCGTCGAGTGACACCGACGGTGCCTCCGCCGCCGGCGAGTCACGGCGGTGCGCGTAGTTCCTCCTGTGAGCTCGTGCTTCATGCCGCCATGCCTCCAAGATCTTGGATCCGCCTTCCTCCCTCCTTCGCCTTTGAGATGCCGCCGAGCGGGTCGCTGGAGCTCTAGCTGCAGCACGCCGACTGCAGCACCCTCGCGACCGGAGCGGAGGTCGCGGTCGTCGCTCCGGGTGAGGTCTATATGACCCGGGGCTGGGGTGAGATCGCCCGGGTCTGCCGCACGGAGGGTGCCCTCGTAATTCATCTTGAATACGACGGCGCCTCCCTGATGTTCTTCAAGGTCTTCGATGCTGAAGGACGCCGGTTGGAGTGCTGCCCCAAGGAAAGCGGCAGGGGCATCGGACTGGCGAGGACCTGTCCTGCCCATCGGCCCTCCAGCAACTCTTCAGGCGGCAGCGGAGGAGCTAGGGGATCCAGCGGCTCCCCCGAGCTTCTCGTGACTCTGGAGACGAGCGACGACAGCTACGAGCCTCCGAGCTCGCGCCGTGCTCGGAGTAGGGAAACTGCATCGGGCCGCCGACACCACCGATCTGGGTGGGGTTGGCGCCGGCACCGGGCAGTCCACTATTGATGAAGGCGTCGCTTGCGGAGGCACGGGCAATTAGCATTCCTTAGGATTAGCACCTCTTGTTCCCTGCGAGGAATCGAAGCAACACCCCGCGGGGGTATGTAAGGCGGCTGCCATGTCTTTTGCGAACATTATATCCCTAATATGAATTGATGCGAGATGCTTGTCTTGTCCCGGCTCGGCTCCCCCTTTCTATCCTCGCGAGGACTTAGCGCTCTACGCTGACAGGTCCCAGTCCCCAGGCAGGCTTCAACTGTCGCTGGTATGCCAGGTCGCGATGCCGTGGTCAAGGCCAGGAGGTGAGCGGCCCGAGGTCCTCTAAGAGCCCCCGAGTCGTGATGCTCGGGAGGTCCCCTTTAGCGCTCGAGCAGCCCTCGCTGGGCGAGAATGGAAGGCAACGTCGCCGTGACAGAGCTGCACTAGGCGAGGGTTTGGTGCTGCATTGGTCCACCTCCTGTAAGGGCATGACTTATCTTTTGAGTTTGGGGTAGTCCTTCGACGGGGCGCCCGGCCCGAGCGGCGGTAGCTGAGGTGCTGCTGGGTTAGGTCCTCGCGAGCTTCTTCCCACTTCCCCACATTTTCCTTAATGCTCTACGTCCTCAGGTCCCGGCCCTCGAGCGAGCTCAGCCGCGACTGGTATGACAGGTCGCGATGCCGTGGGTCAAGGCCAGGGGGTGAGGGCTGGAGAGCCAGTAGGAGCCCATGAGTCGCGATGCTCAGGTGCCCCCCTTTTAACGTGCAATCAGTCCGTGCCGGAGAGAGGGAGAGATTGCCCGTGACGTCCCCAATGTTGCTCCTGGAGTGGGTCCTGCATACCAATCACAAGGAGAGACAAGACCTGTCGCTACGGTTGCCAACCAACCATTGGTCGCTCCGAGGGAGTGATTGGGGCACTGAGGGCCTGGTGAGGTGGCGCCTTGCGGGGCTGCCGTGGCCAGAGCTCGACCACTCAGATTTATCGGCGTTGCAGGGGCGGACCCGTACGCACAGGTCGTGCTAGAGCGAGCGGCTCCATGGGTAGGTGTCAATCGAGTAGGCGATTAGGTCAGGCATGTTAAGTACGAAGGAGCAGATTCATTTCAAGTAGATGCGGGAAAAGCAAACACCGCTGGGCTAGGCCCGAGTAGTTTGGGGATGATGCAGCCCGATGGGCGCCCCCAACAAGGTAAGTAAAGTGCGTAAGTAAAACGGATACGTGCCGCAGGGATGGACCCACGTGACCTGGGAACGACGCGGCCATGTGGGCTCTCCCAGCTAAAAATGGAACTTGAAAGATGTCACCTGATGCCGTTGAAGATGAAGCGATGCTGTAGAAGTGGGCGACGCGTGGTGAAGACGTCGACCCTCATGAGCCCCCAGGCCCAAGAGCCTCGGGAGGCTTCGAGGGCATGGGTAGGTCTTCAAGGGCCATCTCCACCTCCGCCAGGACCGCACAATGCCTGGCCTCCTGAGCCTCCAGAATTCTCCTCAGCAGGCACTGATGAGTGGCGACCGCGTTCGGCAGGTCGAAAGGCATGCGAACGTAGCTGTGAGGTGGACCCTTGCAACGCCCCACGCACGAAGGCCAGCGGCGCTCCTGAGACGCGGCTCGGTTGAGCCCTGGCACGTCGATGCAGACGCAGCCCATGATCCACGCCTGGATGTGGGGCCACGGCGGGCAAGCAACGGCTACCGCTCATGACTCTCGACTCCTATAGCTCCTGGGTGTTTCCTGCGATGAACTCCCGAGGGTTTGGTCTTCCTTGCCTCGTACCTTCCTGAGGGAAACGTGCCTGGAAGCACCCCTCCAAGTGGTGCCCGAGCGCCTCCCTCGTGACCTTGGCAAAGTCGGTGGCTCTCCAAGAAAGAGCCCCCGAGCCCTGCCTGAGGAGGGCGTCGGGTGCGCTTTCCTATGCGACAGAGGGTGGCGCTCCCTAAACGGGCGTGAATCCTGACGCAACACCTCCGGAGGCGCCTGCCTCCTTATGGCTTGGGCCAGGCGAAGCCTTCTTCTTCTTAAGGGTCGCCTCAGGATGTCTTCCGCTCCTGTGATCTGGGTCTTCGATTGCTGCGGCTTGGAACACACGCTCAAGTGAACACACCGCATCCCTTTCCTCACAGGGTACGGTGATGACTCCACTGCTTCCTGGCATCTTGAGGACATTGTAGCCATGGTGAGTCACTGCCATGAACTTTGCTAGGTCTGGGTACCCGAGGATGGCGTTGTATGGCAGACGAATGTGGGCGACGTCGAAGTCAATGAGCTCGGTGTGGTAGTTGTTGCGCTGCCCGAAGGTGACTGGCAGGCGAACTTGCCCTATCAGAACGGTGGAACCATCAGTGACTCCTCAGAAAGGCCTGGTCGGCTGGAGCTGATCATACGGCACTAGGAGATTGTCGAACGTCTCGACGGATAGGACGTTGAGTCCTGCTCCGCCATCCATGAGGATCCTGGTAACCCGCACATTGCTGATGACTGGGGAGCAAAGCATCGGGAGAACTCCGGCCGTTGCCGTGCACTTGAGCTGATCTGCTAAGCTGAACATGATGGCACACGCAGACCACCTGAGGGGGCGCATGGCCTCAAGCTTGGGGAGGACTGCATTCACCTCGCGAGCAAACTGCTTGAAGATGCGCTGTGATGCTGGGGCCTGGGCGCCACCCAAGATGCAAGCGATTGCGTGCGGCTCTTGGAAGCCCCCATCCCCCTCGTCTTGATGTTGGTCTTCGTTCCTTCTTGGTGGTGGTGGTAGAGGAGGGAGGCCTGCGTTGCCGTGCGGGCGATCCTCACGAGGCTGATCCCTCCAGCCTCCCTCACGAGGCTTGTCCTGCCAGTGATCCTCGCGAGGTCGGTCATGCCACCCTTGGCGAGGGCCACGGTCTTCCCATCATCCTCCACCTCTTCCTCCTCCTCGGCCATAGCCTCTGTCGTTGCGCTCGGGGCGTCGGCCGATACACCCATCTCGCACGGCCCTGAGCTCTTGGCATTCATTGGTGTTGTAGGTGTGGAGGTCGTGGTACTCGCAGTATCGGCTGCCCTTGGATGACTCAGGATGATCCCTGCCTCGCTTGGTGTCTGGCTCCGCTGCGAGCACGACAGCTCCCTTATGCTTCACGTCCTTGGCCTTGGGCTTTTTCTCTTCTGGGTCGGCAGCCGGGAGCTCGAGGAGCTCGAGGAGTCCTTCCTCAGCCCTGGCGCACTTGGTCGCCAAGTTGAACAGTTCCAGGGATGTGCACATGTCTTCATGGATTGCAAGCTCCTCCTTCATCTTGATGTCACACATGCCGTCGGAGAAGGCTGAGATAATGGCTTCCTCAGTCAACCTGGGGACCCTAAGGCAAGCATTGTTGAAGCACTGAATGTATTTCTGCAGGGTTTCCCCTGGCTGTTGCTTGATGCGGTGCAGGTCGCTTATGGCCGGGGGCCGGTCGCGAGTGCCCTGGAAGTTGGCGATGAATCGAGTATGCATCTCGTCCCAGGAGGAGATCGTGCTAGGAGCCAGGTTCAGGAGCCAGGTGCGGGCACCGTCCTTGAGCGCCATGGGAAACCAGTTCGCCATGACCTTTTCGTCTCCGTTGGCGGCTTCGATGCCTAGCTCGTAGAGCTGCAGGAATTCCGCGGGGTCCGCCGTGCCATCATAGTGAGGGGGCAGATCAGGCTTGAACTTGCCTGGCCATGTGACACCGCATAGCTCGGGGGTGAAGGTGCATCAGCCTGTTGTGGCCAACGGCGCCCTTTGCTGGTGCTGGGCCTGCTCCTGGTGATTACCACGCACCGCCGCTTCGAGCAGCGCGGGGTCTCGGCGTGGAGGCGCAGGGACGCGATCTTGGCACGCCAGTGCGGGGAGCGCGCGAGCACCTTCTTGGGGACGGGGGATCTCTTGGCAGCTCCCTTCTTTCCGCGCAGGAGCCGGACATGGAGGGTCTCGCCCTGGGGCTGTACGCCTTGGAGCCAGGGCGCCTTCTTGGGGAGGAGGTGGCGGAGGCGCCTCCCGATCCTCGCCCCCTGCATGGAATGGAGGGCGAGGCAGTGAGAGGGACGGCAAAGGGGAGCCCCCTGCGGCGCTGACAAGCTCGTTGATGCGGGCAAGCCAGTCCTCATAGAGGTCGTCGACGGGGCGGTAGTGCAGGAGCTCTATTGCCAGGAGCAGCGCGGCGTGTGCGTCCGTGGGGGCGCGACGGGCGTGGGACGACGAACCGGCTAGAGTGAGTGATGGGGTTGCGATGCGGCCCTCCCGCCGCACTGAAGGATGCTGGGACGAGGCCTGCTGCTCGTTCCCCGCCGGGCCAGTGGCGGCGTTGGCGGCAGGTGACGGGGAACGACGAGGGCTCCCGCCGGCGGGCGCCGTCTGGGCGACGCGGGTGGCGAGAGCAGCCCGGCGCTTGGCGCGAGCCCGACGAGCGTCAGCCATGGACACGACCGAAGATCACACGCGAATAGTGGAAGAAAGATTCTGGCGCGCCCCTACCTGGCGCGCCAAATGTCACATTTCGGGTTCCGGCAGACCCTTAAGCTTCGAACTCTGGGGTGCGCATGGAGATCTTTCCCCTACCGATACACGCTTCTATGGCTCGCAAGAAATCTAGGCTAGAAAGAAGAACACACAAGGGACACGAGGTTTATACTGGTTTGGGCCACCGATGTGGTGTAATACCCTACTTCAGTGTGTGGTGTAGTGGATTGCCTCAGGGGCTGATGATGAACAATACAGGGGAAGAGCAGCCTCGCAAGAGGTGTTCTTGAGCTGGTGTGGTATGTTCTACTTGGTCCGGATCTTTCTCTCTTTCTTTCTCTTCTCCCTTTCTTTCTCTCTGGACCTCTCTCCTCTTCTTCTTCTTCCTTGGACCTCTCTCTTCTTCTTTTCCCTCCTTGGACCCCCTCTTCTTCTTTCGGGGGCTAGTCCTATTTATAGAGGCCCTGGTCCTCTTCCCAAAAAATGAGTGGGAAGGGCGCCAACAATTGGCCATTTTGAAGGGGAACATCTAGTACAAGTTATCCTGACCAAAGGTGGTCTTCGGCTGCCAAAAGCACTAGTGATGACGCTGTCTTGGGCTCCACGGTGACCTCCGTCCTGCCACTCTGCTGGTCTTGGTCTCGTTGCACCAGAATGGTAACCTTTGCCCGACACCTTGGCCTGTGCTTGCTCCCTTTGCACCGAAGGGGAAACAAGGACACTGCGTAGGCCGGCGCCTGCCTAATCTCGATCATCATGACTTGCGTCACGGGCTCCTCGCGAGGCACCCCTGCCTTGATCTCTCCGCCTCCTCACGAGCCTGCCTGATGTGGCTGCTCCTGAGGAAGCCTCCTGTCGTCCGCCCCACAAGGCTTGGCCCCTTGCAAGGGTCTTGAGCTTGAGCTGATCAGGCCGGGCCGCACTAGGCCCCCACTCGAGCCACGCCGCAAGCCGCAGGCAGGCAAGTCTAGGGACCCCCGTTCCCAGAACACCGACAATAAATTGTAACGAGCAACAAGTAATAAAAGTAAATAAGGTGCAGCAAGATGGCCCAATCCTTTTTGTAGCAAAGGACAAGCCTGGACAAACTCTTATATGAAGGAAAGCGCTCCTGAGGACACATGGGAATTATCCTCAAGCTAGTTTTCATCACGTTCATATTATTTGCGTTCGATACTTTGATAATCTGATATGTGGGCGGACCATTGCTTGGGTACTATCCTTACTTGGACCAGCATCCCACTTATGATTAACCCCTTTTCCAAGCATCCACAACTACAAACAGAAGTATTAAGGTAAACCTAACCATAGCATGAAACATATGGATCCAAATCAGCCCCTTACGAAGCAACGCATAAACTAGGGTTTAAGCTTCTGTCACTCTAGCAACCCATCATCTACTTATTACTTCCCAATGCCTCCCTCTAGGCCCAAACAATGGTGAAGTGTCATGTAGTCGACGTTCACATGACACCACTAGAGGGATGACAACATACATCTCATCAAAATATCGAACGAATAACAAATTCACATGACTAGTTATAGCAAGACTTCTTCCATGTCCTCAGGAACAAACGTAACTACTCACAAAGCATATTCATGTTCATAATCAGAGGGGTATTAATATGCATAATGGATCTGAACATATGATCTTCCACCAAGTAAACCAACTAGCATCAACTACAAGGAGTAATCAACACTACTAGCAACCCACAGGTACCAATCTGAGGTTTGGATACAAAGATTGGATACAAGAGATGAACTAGGGTTTGAGATGAGATGGTGATGGTGAATATGTTGATGGAGATTGACCCCCCTCCCGATGAGAGTGTTGTTGGTGATGACGATGGTGATGATTTCTGCCTCCCGGAGGGAAGTTTCCCCGGCAGAACAGCTCTGCCGGAGCCCTAGATTGGTTCCGCCAAGGTTACGCCTCGTGGCGGCGGAGTTTCTTCCTGAAAGCTTGCTTATGATTTTTTCTCGGACGAAAGACCTCATATAGCAGAAGATGGGCATCAGATGGCTACCAGGGGGCCCACAAGGCAGGGAGCGCGCCTAGGGGGTAGGGCGCGCCCCCACCCTTGTGGCCAGCGTGTGGGCCCCCTCTGGAACTTCTTTCGCCCAATATTTTTTATATATTCTGGAAATAACTTCCGTGAAGTTTCAGGACTTTTGGAGCTATGCAGAATAGGTCTCTAATATTTGCTCCTTTTCCAGCCCAGAATCCCAGTTGCCGGCATTCTCCCTCTTCATGTAAACCTTGTAAAATAAGAGAGAATAGGCATAAGTATTGTGACATAATGTGTAATAACAGCCCATAATGCAATAAATATCGATATAAAAGCATGATGCAAAATGGACGTATCAACTCCCCCAAGTTTAGACCCCGCTTGTCCTCAAGCGAAAGCCGAAATAGAAAAATATGTCCACATGTTTAGAGATAGAGGTGTCAATAAAAATAAAATACGGACATGAGGGCATCATGATCATTCTTAGAACAACACCATATATATATTGTCATATGATCTCTTATGCTAAAGTAACAATTCAATCACAATTTCAAGTATGAATCATAAACTTCATTGAAAGCTAAAAAACTCTAATCCCAGTCATTGATGCAATTGCAATTTATCATAACATAGGAAAGAGTCAATATAAGAGCTTTCCAGCAAGTCCACATACTCAACTACCATTTAGTATTTCAAAATTGCTAACACTCACGCAATATTTATGGGTATGGAGTTTTAATCGGACACAGAGAAAGATAGGGGCTTATAGTTTTGCCTCCCAACGTTTTACCTCAAGGGGAATGTCAACAATAATAGCTCATGCAGACTCACATCCAATTAGCTATATGTATCTGGATCTTTCCAACACATTGTGCTTGCCAAAGGATAAAATGTAAAAAGGAAAGGTGAATATCACCATGACTCTTATATAAGGTAGAAGATAAAAGTAAAAGATAGGCCCTTCACAGAGGGAAGCAGAGGTTGTCATGCGCTTTTATGGTTGGATGCACAAAATCTTAATGCAAAAGAACATCACTTTATATTGCCACTTGTGATATGGACCTTTATTATGCAGTCCGTCGCTTTTATTTCTTCCATATCACAATATCGTATAAAGCTTATTTTCTCCACATTAATAAGTCATACATATTTAGAGAGCAATTTTTTATTCCATGCACCGATGACAACTTACTTGAAGGATCTTACTCAATCCATAGGTAGGTATGGTGGACTCTCATGGCAAAACTGGGTTTAAGGATATTTGGAAGTACAAGTAGTATTTCTACTTGGTGCAAAGAACTTGGCTAGCATGAGAGGGAAAGGCAAGCTCAACATGTTGGATGATCCATGACAATATAATTTATCTCAGATGTAAGAAAACATAACCTGTTACATTGTCTTCTTTGTCCAATGTCAACTCTTTAGCATGTCATATTTTAATGAGTGCTCACAATCATAAAAGATTTCCAAGATAGTGTATTCATATGTGAAGACCTCTCTTTCTTTATTAATTCCTATTAATTGCAAGGATGACCAAAACTATGTTTGTCAACTCTCAACAAATTTTATTCATCATACTCTTTATATGTGAGCTCATTACTCTCCATAAGATCCATATGATCTCTTTATTTCTTTTTATTTTTCCTCTTTTATTTTATTCCCTCAAGATCTTAGCAAGATAATCAAGCCCTTGACTCAACACTAATCTTTATTATATATAGCTCACAGACTCGATTACATAGAAGGATCATAAAGCAAAACTCACAACTAGATCGTACTAAAACAGTAAAGATAAAAGTGATGGTGATACGATACCGGGGCACTCCCCCAAGCTTGGCAGTTGCCAAGGGGAGTGCCCATACCCATGTGTTTATGTTTCCTTCCTCGGAGGTGGTGATGAAGGAGTTGTTGATGATGTAGGCTTGTCGTCCATCTTCCAAGGCATAGGCTCACCATCATAGAAGGATGATCGAGTCTTCGGAATCCTCAAATCTGCAGCCAAACTCGTCCTCTCGAATATATATTCATACTCACAGTTTTGGTTTTGCAGGTCATAGATCTGGGCTTGGAGGCGCTCGATTTTCTCATGAAGCTTGAAGATGGCCTCCCCAATGTCCTTGCCGTCCAGCTTGTGGTTGTTGGTGAACTCCGTGATCATTATGTGATTGGAGTTGAGTTCACGCTCCACCATCTCCTGACACTTGAAAACTTGTTGCTCCATCTCCTCGAGCCTTGTCTCCACGCTTCCGGTCCTCCTTTGTCCCTCCACATCGCGGATGTGCAACAACCCCTCACGCATCTCAATGGTTTGAGGATGTTGCAGCACCTCCGCGAGGTAGGGGTTGATGACCTTCTCGAAGAACTTGTCCTTGGGGGCACTTGAAGACGCCATGGCGATCTAGATCTGTCAGAAAAACAGCTCGAAACAAAGACAAGAGATATTTGCGTGATACGGTGGTCAAAACCTTCGTGAGATTATATAATGAATTTTTACCAACCAAAAGAAGTATTAAACGGAGTCCGGAGAGCGCACGAGGTGCCCACGAGGCAGGGGGCGCACCTCCACCCTCGTGGAAGCCTCGTGTCCTTTCCGGTCTGCTTCTTATTTTCCTATTTACTTAAATATTCCCAAACGGAGAAAAATTGCCATTAGAACTGTTTTGGAGTCGATTTACTTATCGTACCATGTACCTATTCCTTTTCGAAGTCTGAAATATTCTGGAAAGTGTCCCTTATGTATTACTCTGGGGTTACGGTTTCAATAATATTAGTTTCAACATTTATAGGATTACCTGAGATATAATGTTTGATTCTTTGACCGTTCACCACCTTCGGTTTTGTGCCTTCGAAGTTGTTGATTTTTATGGCACTGGAACGATAGACCTCCTCGATAACGTAAGGACCTTCCCATTTAGAGAGAAGTTTGCCTGCAAAAAATCTTAAATCAGAGTTTTATAACAATACATAATCACCTACATTGAACTCACGCTTTTGTATCCTTTTATCATGCCATCTTTTAACTTTTTCTTTAAACAGCTTGGCATTCTTGTAGGCCTAGGTTCTCCATTCATCAAGTGAGCTAATGTCAAAAAGCCTCTTCTCACCGGCAAGTTTGAAGTCATAGTTGATCTCTTTAATAGCCCAATATGCCTTATGTTCTAATTCGAGAGGTAAGTGACATGATTTTCCATAAACCATTTTATACGGAGACATAACCATATGATTTTTTATATGCAGTTCTATAAGCCCATAATGCATCATCAAGTTTCTTTGACCAATTCTTTCTAGATCTATTAACAGTCTTTTGCAAAATTAATTTGAGCTCTCTGTTACTCAATTCTACTTGACCACTAGACTATGGGTGATAAGGAGGTGCAATTCTATGATTAACATCATACTTAGCAAGCATTTTACGAAAGGCACCATGAATAAAGTGTGAACCACCATCAGTCATTAAATATATAGGGACTCCAAACCTCGGAAAAATAACTTCTTTAAGCATCTTAATAGAGGTGTTATGATCAGCACTACTAGTTGGAATAGCTTCTACCCACTTAGTAACATAATCAACCGCAACTAAAATATGTGTATACCCATTGGAGGAAGGAAAAGGTCCCATATAATCAAAGCCCCAAACATCAAATGGTTCAATAACAAGTGAATAATTCATAGGCATTTCTTGACGTCTACTAATATTACCAGTTCTTTGACATTCATCACAAGATAAGACAAACTTACGGGCATCCTTGAAGAGAGTAGGCCAATAAAAACTGGATTGCAATACCTTGTGTGCAGTTCTATCTCTAGCGTGGTGTCCTCCATAAGCCTCGGAGTGACACTTCCGTAGGATCTGTTCCTGTTCATGCTCAGGTACACAACGTCTAATAATACCGTCTACTCCTTCTTTATAAAGATGTGGGTCATCCCATAAGTAATGTCTCAAATCATAGAAAACCTTTTTCTTTTTCTAGTATGTGAAACTAGGTGGTATGATTTTAGCAACAATGTAATTAGCATAATCAGCATACCATGGAGCAGTATGAGAAGCATTTATGACAGCTAATTGTTCATCAGGAAAGCTATCATTAATTGGCAGTGGGTCATCAAGAACATTCTCTAACCTAGACAAGTTGTCTACAACGGGGTTCTCAGCTCCCTTTCCATCAATAATATGCAAATCAAATTCTTGTAGTAGGAGAACCCATCTAATGAGTCTAGGTTTAGCATCTTTCTTTCCATAAGATATTTAATAGCAGCATGATTAGTGTGAATAGTTACTTTAGAATCAACAATATAAGGTCTGAACTTATCACATGCAAATACAAGTGCTAAGAATTCTTTTTCAGTAGTAGCATAATTTCTCTGGGCATTGTCTAGAGTTTTACTGCCATATTGAATACCATTTAATTTTTTATCAACTCTTTGTCCTAGAACAGCCCCTATAGCATAATCACTACCATCACACATAATTTCAAAGGGTAAATTCCAATCAAGTGGCTGAACAATAGGTGTAGAAATCAAGGCTTTCTTAAGTATTTTGAATACTTCTACACAATCATCATCAAAGACAAAAGTAATATCTTTTTGCAATAGGTTAGTGAGAGGCTGAGAAATTTTTGAGAAGTCCTTAATGAACCTCTTATAAAAATCGGCATGACCAAGGAAACTTCTTATACCTTTGATGTCCTTGGGACACGACATCTTTTCAATAGCATCAACTTTAGCTTTATCAACTTCGATACCTCCTTCAGAAATTTTATGCCCCAAGACAATACCTTCATTAACAATAAAGTGGCACTTCTCCCAGTTCAAGACAAGATTAGTTTCTTCACATCTCTGCAAAACTCGATCAAGGTTGCTCAAGCAATCATCAAAAGAGGATCCATAAACGGAGAAATCGTCCATGAAAACTTCACAAATCTTTTCACAAAAGTCAGAGAATATAGCCATCATGCATCTTTGAAAGGTAGCAGGTGCATTACATAAACCAAAAGGCATACGTCTATAAGAAAAAGTACCGAAAGGGCAAGTAAAAGTGTTCTTTGCTTGATCATCAGCTGACACAGGTATTTGAGAGAAGCCAGAGTAACCATCTAGAAAGCAAAAATGTGTATGTTTGGAAAATCTTTCTATCATTTGATCAATAAAAGGAAAAGGGTAATGATCTTTTTTAGTAGCTTTATTTAATTTGCGGAAATCAATTACCATCCTATAACCTGTAATAATTCTTTGCGGAATCAATTCATCTTTATCATTAGGAACGACAGTAATACCTCCCTTCTTAGGGACACAATGGACATGACTTACTCACTGACTATCAGCAACGGGATAAATTATACCTTCCTCAAGGAGCTTTAATATTTCCTTTCTTACCACTTCTTTCATCTTAGGATTCAACCGTCGTTGGTGATCAATAATTGGTTTGGCGTCTTTCTCCAAATTTATTTTGTGTTGACATAGAGTGGGACTAATGCCCTTTAGATCATCAAGAGTATATCCAATAGCAGCACAGTGCTTCTTTAGAGTTTTCAATAATTTCTCTTCCTCCTTCTCTGAAAGGTTAGCACTAATAATAACAGGATATATCTTCTTTTCATCAAGATAAGCATATTTAAGAGTATCAGGTAATGGTTTAAGCTCAAACACGGGATCACCCTTGGGTGGAGGAGGATCCCCTAGGATTTCAACACGCAAGTTGTGTTTCAGAATAGGTCCATGTTTAAAGAATACTTCATCTATTATCCTTCTTTCATTCATAAACATATCATTTTCATGGTCTAGTAAATATTATTCTAAAGGATCAGTAGGAGGCACGACAATAGAAGCAAGACCAATAATTTCATCTTTACTAGGCAATTCCTCATCACGGGGTTGTCTATGAAACTTAGCAAAATTAAACTCATGAGACATATCCCTAAACCAACAGAAACAATATCCTTATTGCAATCTATCTTAGCATTAACAATATTCAAGAAGGGTCTACCAAATATAATGGGACAAAAGCTATCTTGTGGGGAACCAAGAACAAGAAAATCAGCAGCGTATTTAACCTTCCCACACAAGACCTCAACATCTCTAACAATCCCAATTGGTGAAATAGTTTCTCTATTGGCAAGCTTAATGGTAACATCGATATCTTCTATCTCAGCAGGTGCAATATCATGCATAATTTATTTGTATAAGGAATGAGGTATTGCACTTGCACTAGCACCCATATCACATAAGCCATGATAGCAATGATCTCCTGTTGGATGTGGGGCTCCGGCAAACCCATAAGGTTCGAACACTGGGGTGCGCGCAAAGTCTTTCCCTCCTACCAATCTACGCTCTAGCTCGCTAGATCTCATGGACGAACTCGACGAACTCGCAACACAGAAAGACATGGGGTTTATACTGGTTCGGGCCACCATTGTGGTGTAATACCCTACTCCAGTGTGGTGGTGGTGGATTGCCTCTTGGGCTGATGATGATCAATACAAGGGGAAGAACAACCTCCTGAGGTTGAGGTGTTCTTGTGCGTATGAACTTGTGGTGTGAGGATTCGACTTCCTCAAGCTCAGATCAGATGCCATCCCACTATGGTGGCTAGTCCTATTTATAGAGGACCTGGTCCTCTTCCCAAATATTGAGCGGGAAGGGAGCCAACAATGGCGGGCTAATTTGAAGGGGGACAACTAGTACAAGCTATCCTGACAACAGTGGTCTTCACCTGTGAAAGGCTCTGGTGGTGACACCGTCTTGGGCTGCACGATGACCTCCGCCTTGCCGTCTGCCTGGTCTTGGTCTTATTGCACCGAAATGGCAACCTTTGCCTGGGTCCTCGGTACTCCTCGCCTACGCTTGCCTCCCTTGCACCAAAGAGGAAATAAGGATGCTGCGCACGCTGGCGCCCGCCTGGTGTCGATCATCATGGCTCACGTCACGAGAGTCTCGTGAGGTTCGCCCCGCCTTGATATCTCCACTCCTCGTGACCCTACCTAGCTAGGCCACTCCCGAGGAGGTCTTGCGTCGTCCGCCTCGCGAGGCTTGGCCCCTCGCGAGGGTCTTGGATGCTTTGTTTGTGAAGATGGGCCGTACGGCCTGCTGCTTGGCCACGCCGCGGGCCGCAGGCAGGCAATTCTGGGGACCCCCGTTCCCAGAACGCCATCAGTAGCCCCCGGGCCCAAGGTGCGCTCGGGCATGGCTTTGCGGCGAAGCCAAGGGCCAAGTTCGGAGCACCGCGGGCCCCAAAAGCCTGCGGCCTCGGTCGACGCGTGGCGGTTGATTGGGCGTGGGCGTCTCTGCTTCCCCACGCTGCCTCAGCAAATGCATGACTTGACAAGTCCCTGCGACATGCAAGGGAAACCATCATTACCTACGATCGTGGAAGGTGCCGGTTGGCGTTCTCTTGCTATAAATGGGGAGGGGGGCGGAGCCCCCGTTGCCCATCTCTTCCTCGCTTGCTCGCTTCTCTCCTCCATTGCCTGCGGCGCTGTCAACAATGGCGCCCATCAGAAGGTTCTACTCCAAAGAGAAGGGGAAAGCCCCCCGGGATGTCCCGGAGCCACTCCCGCTGAAGAAGAGGTCGATCCATCGCCGTGACGAAGCGGCGATGCAAGTGGTGACGAGGCCTTGGTGCGAGCGGCCTCCTCCGGGGTATCCGCTACCCCTGTACGCCCAAGCTGAGGGCTTGGGAGAACGAAGTGGCGAGCAGCGCCACATCCGGGGTCGCCGCGCCACAGCGACACGTGCCGTCCACGCTGCGGACTCCTCGCGTGAGTTGGTGCTGTGGGTGTCGATGCCTCTGAGCTCCTGGATCCGTTTCCTGCGGTTATTCTCCGACGTGATGCCGCCGAGGGGGACGCTCGAGCTCTGGCTGCGGTACGCTGACTGCAGTGCTCCGGTGACCGGAGCAGAGATCAAAGCGGTCCCACCGGCAAGATCTTCATGACTCGCGGCTGGGGCGAGGTCGCATGGGTCTGTCGTGCGAGGGGTGCCTTTGCGATCCACTTCGAGTACGACGGTGCCTCCACGCTCTTCTTCAAGGTTTTCGATGCCGAGGGCCGCCGCCTGGAGTGCTGCTCCAGAGAGGAGCGCGAGGCTGATGCGCGCTCCGCTCGTGACCACTCCAGTAGCAGCAGCCCTTGGGAGTCCAGCAGGTCTACGAGACTCCAGAGACGAGCGATGATAGCTACATGCCCCCGAGCTCTCGCCACGCTCGGAGCAGGGCTGCGGCGTCCAGCCGCCGCCGCTCATCTGGATGGGGTTGGCACCGGTCTCCCGTGGCCCACTGTTGACGATAGCGTCCGCCACGGAAGGATGTATATAGGATTCCCCTTAGCATCAGCTTTTGACTCCTGCGAAGAATCATGAATCACCCTGTGGGGCCATGTAAGGATCTGCAATGCCTTTGTACTTATCTTCCTTGGTATGAAGATTTGATGAACGCGTGTCCCGTTAAGTCTCGGTCCCCCTTTTCTTTCCTCGCGATAGCTTGTTGCTCTACGCTGATGGGTCCCGGTTCCAAGGCGGCTACAGCCATCACTGGTATGCCAGGTCGCGATGCCGTGGTCAAGGCCAGGAGGTGCGCGACCCGAGGTCCAGTAAGAGCCCCTGAGGCACGATGCTCAGGAGGTCCCCCTTAGCGCCCAAGCGGCCATGGTAAGGAAATAAAGGAAGATGACTTGGCCACAATGGGGTTGTGGCATGGTGTGAGCGACTACTAGGCCCAAATATTTAGCCGATCCGAGGGCGAGACTTATCTTGCTGACTTCGCGGTGATTCCTGATGTTGCGCTAGGGCTACGCGCCAACTTATGCGACATAGCTAGGCCGGTCCGTACGAGTTTTCCTTCCTCCGAGCTCTTCTTTGTGCTCTACGTCCTCAGGTCCCGGCCCTCGAGCGAGCTCAGCCGCCACTGGTATGCCAGGTCACGATGCCGTGGTCAAGGCCAGGGGGTGAGGGCTGGAGAGCCAGTAAGAGCTCCTGAGTCGCGATGCTCAGGAGCCCCCCTTTTAATGTGCAAGTGATCCACATGAGAGAAAAGGAGACTCGCGGTGCCGCCTGCTATCCTTCCCGCGGGGTCCCTGTGGTCAGGCACAAGAAGAAACATGGTTTGTCGTTATTGCCGCCTGCCTGCCGCTGGTTGGCCCGGATGAAGTGAAGGCACTGAGGGCCTGGTGAGGTGACGTGCATGGCGCGTGCCGTGTGCCAGAGCTCGACCACTCAGATTTGTCGGTCGTGGCAGGGACGGACCCATGCACCAGCGCCGTGCCTGTGTAGAGGCCCCGAGGGAGGCGATGATCGACCAGGTGATAGCAGTTGGCAGGTTAAGCATGAATAGCAGATCGACTTGGATAAATGCAGGAAGATACATGCCACTAGGTCTGGCCCGAGCAGCTTAGGGATGATGCAGCCGGAGGGGCACCCCCCCAGCAGGTAAGCTAAAGACTTAAGCAAAAGGGATAGATGCCACAGGGACAGACCCGTGTGGCCTGGGAATAATGCAGCCCGAGGGGCGCTCCCAGCTTAAATGAACTTGGAAGGTGTCACCTGGTTTTGTAGACGAAGTAGAGTTGGTGCAGCTGAAGCCACGCATTGAAGGAATGGCTCCTTATGAGCCACCGGGACCCTGAGCCTCGGGAGGCTCTGGGGGCTCAGGAGGTTCCCTGAAGACCGTCCCCATCTCCTCTAGAATGGCGCGGAACCTGGCCTCCTGAGCCGCGGGGACTTGCCGCACGTTGCGCTGATAGGCCGACGCCACGCTCGGCAAGCCCAAGGGCATGCGAACGTAGCTATGTGGTGGACCCTCACAGCGGCCCGCACGTGATTGTTGGATGTGTTCCTGAGATGCGGCCCTGTTGAGCCCTGGGACGTCGACGCAGACGCACAGCTCAGCACCCTCGCCTGGGTGGTGAGCCGCACTCCGTGAGCGGCTGTCGCCGCGCATGGCTCTTGCGTCTTGTAGCTCTTGGGTGGTCTTGGTGCTGAACTCCTGGGTGGTGGGCACTCCTTGCCCTGTGCTCTCCTGAGGGTCGCGTGCCGCGAAGCATGCCTCCAAGTGGTGCCCAAGCGCCTCCCTCGTGAGGTTGGCAAGGTATGAGGCTCTCCAGAAGAGAGCCCCCAAGCCCTGCCTAAGGAGGGCGCCGGGCGCGCTTTCCTATGCGGTGGAGGGAGGCGCCCCTGGAGCGGGCGCTGATCCTGACGAGGCTCCTGACATGACGCTATCTTCTTGGGGTCCTACACGGCGCGACTGCTTCTTCTTTGGAATGGTATCCAGAGGGTCTTCACTTCTGTTGTCAGGGTTGTCGATTGCTGCGGCTTGGAAGGCGCGCTCAAGGGAGCACACCGCATGCCTTTCTTCACATGGGACCGTGATGATTCTCCCGCTTCTTGGCATCTTGAGAACATTGTAGCCGTGGTGAGTGACTACCATGAACTTGGCTAGGGCTGGATACCCGAGGATGGCATTGTACGGCAGGAGGATGTGCGCGACGTCGAAGTCGTTGAGCTCGGTGCGGTAGTTCTTGCGCTCCCCGAAGGTGACAGGCAGGCGGACTTGCCCTATCGGTGTGGTGGAACCGTCGGTCACTCCTGAGAAAGGCTTGGTTGGCTGGAGCTGCTCATAGGGCACTTGGAGGTTGTCGAACGTGTCGACGGATAGGACGTTGAGCCCTGCGCTGCCGTCGATGAGAGTCTTGGTGACTTGCACATTGCTGATGATTGGGGAGCACAGCATAGGGAGTGCGCCAGCGATGGCTGCGCACTTGAGATGGTCTGCCGAGTTGAAGGTGATTGCGCATTGGGACCACCTGAGCGGGCGCGTGGCCTCGAGCTTGGGGAGCGCCATGTTCACCTCACGAGCGAACTGTTTGAAGATGTGCTGACAGGCTGGGGCCTGAGTACCGCCCAAGATGCAAGCGTTCTCCCGCGGCTCCTGGAAGCCCCCATCCCCCTCGTCCTGGTGGTGGTCGCCGTTCCTTCTCGGTGGCGGCAACGGGGAAGACCGGCGTTGCCCTGGGGCGATCCTCACGAGGCGGGTCCCTCCAGGCGCCCTTGCGAGGTTGGTCCTGCCAGCGGTCCTCACGAGGCCGGTCGCGCCACTCCTGGCGCGGGCCATGGTCGTCCCAGCGTCCGCCTCCGCGTCCTCCTCCGCAGCCGTAGCCCCGGTCGTTGCGCTCGGGGCCTCGACCGAAGCGTCCTTCCCGTATGGCTCTGAGCTCTTGACAGTCGCTGGTGTTGTGGGTGTTCAGGTTGTGGAAGGCGCAGAACGGACGGCCGTTCTTGGATGACTCGGGCTGATCTCTGCCTCGCTTGGTTTCGGGCTCCGCTGTGAGCACTACTGCCTCTTTGCGCTTCACTTCCTTGGCCTTGGCCTTCTTCTCCTCCACTCCTGCAGCTGGCAGCTCAAGGAGAGAGAGGCGCCCCTCCTCAGCTCTTGCGCACTTGGTCGCCAGATCGGTCAGCTCCTGAGATGTGCAAAGCTCCTCATGGATAGCCAGCTCTTCCTTCATCTTGACGTCGCGGACGCCATCTAAGAACGCGGAGATGATGGCTTCATCCGTGACCTTGGGGATCTTGAGGCGGGTGTTGTTGAAGCGTTGGATGTACTTCTGGAGGGTATCTCCTGGTTGTTGCTTGATGCGGCGTAGATCGCCCGCGGCCGGTGGGCGGTCGCTAGTGCCTTGGAAGTTGGTGACGAAGCGGTCGCGCATCTCGTCCCAGGAGGAGATCGAGCCGTGCTGCAGGTTCAGGAGCCAGGAGCGGGCCCCATCCTAGAGAGCCATGGGAAACCAGTTCGCCATGACTTTTTTGTCGCCGTTGGCCGCTTCGATGCTCAACTCATGGAGCTGCAGGAACTCCGCGGGGTCGGCGGTGCCGTCGTATCGAGGAGGTAGATCTGGCTTGAACTTGCCTGGCCAGGTGACGCTACGCAGTTCAGGGGTGAAGGCGCGGCAGCCAGCCGTGGTCGCCGGGGCCCGCTTCTAAGGCGGAGCTTGGTTTTGACGAGGTCCATGCTGCGCCATGGTAGGCGACACGCGCTCTTGGCGAGGTGGCGCGGGGAGTGCCGGTGCAGCTTCTCGCGGCCGCGGGATTTCTTGGCAGCTTCTTTCTTCACGCGCGGGCACCGGGCGTGGTGGATCACGCCACGGAGGCGCGCGCCTTGGTGCTAAGGCACCGTCTTGGGGTCGAGGTGGTGGAGGCATGCCATGAGCCCCGTCGCCCGCGGCTGGTTGAGGGGGAGGCAGAGAGTCGGACGGCGTCGGAGAGCCCCCTGCGGCACGGACGAGCTCGGTGACGCGGTCGAGCCACTCCTCGTAGAGGTCGTCGATGGGGCGGTAGCGCAGGAGTTCTTTCGCCGCGTGGAGCACGACCCGTGCCTCCATGGGAGCATAGCGCGCATGAGACGAAGAACCGGCAGGGGTCAGTGATGGAGTAGCGGTGCGGCTGTCCTGCCACACCGAAGGATGCTGCGAGGATGCCTGCTGCTCGTTCCCCACCGGGCCGGTGGCAGCGTTGGCGGCAGGGGACGAAGAACGACGAGGTGGCCCGCTGACGGGAGCCGTCTGAGTGACGCGGGCGGCGAGGGTAGCCCGACGCTCAGCTCGAGCACGGCGAGCGTCCGACATGCAGACAACGGAGCGACGGAGCGACGAACTGACGGAAAGGAAGCTACGACGCACCCCTACCTGGCGCGCCAAATGTCAGATGTGGGGCTCCGGTAAACCCTTAAGTTTCAAACACTGGGGTGCGCGCGAAGTCTTTCCCTCCTACCGATCTACGCTCTAGCTCGCTAGATCTCGCGGACGAACTCGACGAACTCGCAACATAGAAAGACACGGGGTTTATACTGGTTCGGGCCACCGTTGTGGTGTAATACCCTACTCCAGTGTGGTCGTGGTGGATTGCCTCTTGGGCTGATGATGAACAATACATGGGGAAGAACAGCCTCCTAAGGTTGAGGTGTTCTTGTGCGTATGAACTTCTGGTGTGAGGATTCGATTTCCTCAAGCTCAGATCAGATGCCATCCCACTATGGTGGCTAGTCCTATTTATAGAGGCCCTGGTCCTCTTCCCAAATATTGAGCGGGAAGGGAGCCAACAATGGCGGGCTAATTTGAAGGGGGGCAGCTAGTACAAGCTATCCTGACAAAAGCGGTCTTTGCCTGTGAAAGGCTCTGGTGGTGACGCCGTCTTGGGCTCCACGATGACCTCCGCCTTGCCGTCCGCCTGGTCTTGGTCTTGTTGCACCAAAATGGCAACCTTTGCCCGGGGCCTCGGTACTCCTCTCTTGCGCTTGCCTCCCTTGCACCAAAGAGGAAATAAGGACGCTGTGCGCGCTGGCGCCCGCCTGGCGCCCGCCTGGTGTCGATCTTCATGGCTCACGTCACGGGAGTCTCGTGAGGTTCGCCCCGCCTTGATATCTCCACTCCTCGTGAGCCTGCCTAGCTAGTCCACTCCAGAGGAGGTCTTGTGTCATCCGCCTCGCGAGGCATGGCCCCTCGTGAGGGTCTTGGATGCTTTGTTGGTGAAGATGGGCCATATGGCCTGCTGCTTGGCCACGCCGCGGGCCGCAGGCAGGCAAGTCTGGGGACCCCCATTCCCAGAATGCCGACATATCATATTTTAACAGAAATAATAGGCATGCCTACAATACGTCTATGTTTATTTTTAGTATCAGGTCTAGCAATTCTAGCAGTCTCATCATAGAAGTAAGTAACATGCCCATCAATATTATCGGCCAAGAGATCTTTAACCATAGAAATATTAGGTTCAACTTTAACTTGCTCAGGGGGTTTGTGTGTCCTAATATTACTTCTGTTGACTACAGTTGGAACGTTAGCATGATCCTTTATTCTAACAGGGAAAGGTGGTTTCTCGACAAAACTAGTAGGAACAACATGATCATTATAAGTGATAGTATTTTCTTCAACTTTAATAGGTGAAACTACTTTTACTTCAATAGGAGGATTATATTTAAACCACTTCTCCTTAGGGATATCAACATGAGTAGCAAATGATTCACAGAAATAAGCTACTATCTCAGAGTCAAGTCCATATTTAGTGCTAAATTCGCAGAAAACATCGGTATCCATAAAAGATTTAACACAATCAAACTTAGGTATTATACCTGACTCCATTCCTTCATCAAGGTCCCAATCTTTAGAGTTGCGTTTAATTCTTTCCAATAAATCCCATTTGAATTCAATAGTCTTCATCATAAAATATCCAATACAAGAAGAATCGAGCATGGAGCGATTACTGAGAGAAAGCCGAGCATAAATTTTTTGAATAATCATTTCTCTTGAGAGATCATGATTGGGGCATGAATATAACATTGACTTAAGCCTCCACCAAGCTTGAGCAATGCTTTCTCCTTCGCGAGGCCAAAAATTATATATATAATTACGATCACGATGAACAAGATGCATAGGATAAAACTTCTGGTGAAATTCCAATTTCAATTGCTTGTAGTCCCATGATCCCATATCATCACATAGCCTATACCATGTCAATGCATCTCCCTTCAAAGATAAAGGGAAGACCTTCTTCTTGATAACATCCTCAAGCATACCTGCAAGCTTAAATAATCCACAAACTTCATCCACATAGATTAAGTGTAAATCGGGATGCAATGTTCCATCTCGTGCAAAAGGATTAGCTAGCAGTTTCTCTATCATACCCGAAGGAATTTCAAAGTAAACATTTTCAGTAGGTTCAGTAGGTTGAGGAGAAACTCTATGCTCTACTGGTCGGGGTGAAGATACCCCGAACAAGCCCCTCAAAGGATTATGTTCCATAGTAACAAGTGACAGTAAATTTTAGCACACTATATAAAATTTTCCTTTCCAAATTCCACCTACCAAAGGTGCTTCACTCCCCGGAAACGGCGCCAGAAAAGAGTATTGATGACCCACAAGTGTAGGGGATCTATCGTTGCCTTTTTGATAAGTAAGAGTGCTGAACCCAACGAGGAGCGGAAGGAAATGATAAGCGGTTTTCAGCAAGGTATTCTCTGCAAGCACTGACATTATTGGTAACAGATAGTTTTGTGATAATATAAATTGTAACGAGCAACAAGTAATAAAAGTAAATAAGGTGCAGCAAGATGGCCCAATCCTTTTTTTAGCAAAGGACAAGCATGGACAAACTCTTATATGAAGGAAAGCGCTCCCGAGGACACATGGGAATTATCGTCAAGCTAGTTTTCATCACGTTCATATGATTAGCATTCGGTACTTTGATAATCTGATATGTGGGTGGACCGGTGCGTGGGTACTGTATTTCCTTGGACAACCATCCCACTTATGATTAACCCCTATTGCAAGCATCCGCAACTAGAACAGAAGTATTAAGGTAAACCTAACCATAGCATGAAACATATGGATCCAAAGCAGCCCCTTACGAAGCAACGCATAAACTAGGGTTTAAGCTTCTATCACTCTAGCAACCCATCATCTACTTAGTACTTCCCAATGCCTCCCTGTAGGCCCAAACAATGGTGAAGTGTCATTTAGTCAATGTTCACATGACTACTTATAGCAAGACTTCTCCCATGTCCTCAGGAACAAACGTAACTACTCAAAAATCATATTCATGTTCATAATCAGAGGGGCATTAATATGCATAATGGATCTGAACATATGATCTTCCACCAAGTAAACCTACAAGCATCAACTACAAGGAGTAACCAACACTACTAGTAACCCACATGTACCAATCTGAGGTTTGGATACAAAGACTGGATACAAGAGATGAACTAGGGTTTGAGATGAGATGGTGCTGGTGAAGATGTTGATGGAGATTGACCCCCTCCCGATGAGATGATCGTTGGTGATGACGATGGTGATGATTTCCCCCTCCTGGAGGGAAGTTTCCCCGGCAGAACAGCTCTACCGGATCCCTAGATTGGTTCTGCCTCGCGGCGGCGAGTTTCTTCCCGAAAGCTTTGTTATGATTTTTTCTCGGACGAAAGACCTCATATAGCAGAAGATGGGCATCGGAGGGCCACCAGGGGCCCACGAGGCAGGGAGCGCGCCCAGGGGGTAGGGTGTGCCCCCACCCTTGTGGCCAGGGTGTGGGCCCCCTCTAGAACTTCTTTCGCCCAATATTTTTTATATATTCTGGAAATAACTTCCGTGATGTTTCAGGACTTTTGGAGCTGTGCAGAATAGGTCTAATATTTGCTCCTTTTCCAGCCCAGAATCCGAGTTGCCAGCATTCTCCCTCTTCATGTAAAACTTGTAAAATAAGAGAGAATAGGCATAAGTATTGTGACATAATGTGTAATAACAGCCCACAATGCAATAAATATAAATATAAAAGCATGATGCAAAATGGACGTATCACCTGCCTCGCCAATCTTGTTGGCGAGATCCGCCTCTCCGACGAGCCCGTGCCCGTCGCGGGCGCACTCAGCTTTGAGAGAAGCAGCATCGACCTCCTTGGCAAGCTCCACATCGCCAATGAGCCCACTACTGACCTAGAGTCGGTTGGCTCCACCGAACCGATGCTTGTCGACACTGACGCGGCCTCCTTCGACTCCTTCCCCGCCAACTTGGTGGTCATCGATGACCCGCTTCCTCGCGGGGAGAGCGGCGGCAGCACCGTCATGGAGGTGCTTGTCATTAGCCACGATGGGGCCTCCGGAGGTGCCGACCATGACCCATTACAGGCGGCAATGCGGAACCTGTCCACGCCCATTGCGGTAGACGCTGATGCCGAGACGCTGGAAGCCTGCCGCGTCTCGCTCTTTGAAAATGCCAAGAAGCTGGCTACCATGAGACGCCTCTCCGAGGCTTTCCAGCGCGAGGTCGACCGTGCCATTGGCGGCATACTGACTGCTGGCGGGCCTAGCCACATGGGCATGACCAGACAGCGAGGCGGCGCCGTCGCCAGCATGTTTGGAGTAGACCGCCCTGTCTACGCCATGCCCATGGAGAACATACGCGCTGCCCAGGCGGCAACAGACAAGCTGGACCACCTGGAGGGTGACGAGCGTCGCTACATGACTGTGCACATTCAGCAGCTTATCGACGCGGAGGCCGCCCTGCAAGAAGCTGGCTGCCGTGCGGAAGAGCCCGGCCAACGAGTGGAGAACCCTCCCCTTCGTCAAGAGCATGGCACAACTTCCCGGACACCGACAGGTGGCGTTTGCGATAGACGAGACAAGGAGTCGGCTGCCAGCCGCAACCGGACATGCATCACCATCGAGCATGACCAAGACGGCCGCCCATGAGCAGTAGAACTACGGGGCGACTATCCACCACCTCCGCCTCCTTGAAGGGAGAGGCGCGTTTCCCCGCCGCCTGTTGACCACCCGACCCTCGGCAACCGGAGGGAGTCGGAGAGAATGACTCCCGCCACCGGATTGACCGCCTAGCGCCATCCCTGGCACTGGAAGAAGAAGACGCGATGGGCCTGCCTTGCTTCGGCCCCCGCATTTGCGACGATCCCTTCCCCAAAGGGTTCTCGCTCCCAAGAGACACACCCAAGTACAACGGCTCCATGAAGCCAGAGGATTGGCTGGTGGACTACTCCACAGCCGTAAGCATAGCGAACGGCAACGAAATAGGTCTCGCTCATGCTCTAGGGAACGGCCCGGACATGGCTTAACAGCCTCAAGCCCTATAGCATCAATAGATGGGTGGATTTCACCGAAGTATTCATCTGCAACTTCACTAGCACCTACAAACGGCCGCCCAAGCCCCGCCAGCTCTCGTTGTGCATTCAAGTCCCAGATGAGTCCACTCGCAACTACCTGACGCGGTGGGCTGAACTGCACAACTCCTGCGAAGGGGTGCACGAGGTCCATGCGATCGAATACTTCACCGCCGGGTGCCGAGAGCGCACCTTGCTCAAGCACCGACTCCTCTGCTACGAGCCTGCTACACTCGCCGAACTGCTAATCATAGCAGACAAGTACGCCACTGCTGACTCCATGAAGTCGGAGCTCCGAGTGGACGCTTCCGGAAAGGTGCTCCCTCCGTCCCCTAAGAACGCCGGCTGTGGAAAACAGTCAGCGACAGCAGCCGAACGACAACAAGCGCATGGCCCCGCTGCCGGCTTCCACTAACTGGCAGGTGGTAAGAGTTGATGATCAGCAACCTGAGGGACAACCCGGCCCCAAGCGCCAGAAGGGTGGCAAGCCTGCTTGGCTGCCCGCCTTCTCCTATGAGCAGACCCTTGATGCTCCATGCAAGTTCCATAGCGGCGCGAAGCCATCTTATCACATCACCCGGAAGTGCCACTGGCTCACCCAAATCTCCAAGGGCGAGGGATTGCTGCCCCCTCCACCTGCTGGCCCGCCACCACCTCCTCCCTAGCAGCCGGCGGCTCGACCGACAGTCGACGCCATTCAAGATGATTACCCCGAAGAACATGGGGCCTACGTTGTCTTCACCAGTGTGGCTGACGATCAGCGTACTCGGCGTCAACAACACCGAGAGGTGAACGTCGTTGCTTCAAGTGCTCTAGAATTCATGCATTGGCCTGAGAAGCCCATCAGTTGGAGCGTGCTGACCACCCGGAGGTGATGCGCCCTCCGGGTTCTTATGCTCTGGTGTTGGATGCCACCCTTACAATGGAGAGGCGAGCTGCTCGTTTCTCCTGAATTATGATAGATGGTGGCAGCAACATCAACATCCTTGTCGGTGTCAAAATCGGCGGATCTCGGGTAGGGGGTCCCGAACTGTGCGTCTAGGCGGATAGTAACGGGAGACGGGGGACACGATGTTTTTACCCAGGTTCGGGTCCTCTCGATGGAGGTAAAACCCTACTCCTGCTTGATTGATCTTCATGGTATGAGTATTACATGAGTTGATCCACCAAGAGATCGAAGAGGCTAAACCCTAGAAGCTAGCCTATGGTATGATTGTGTGTTGTTGGTCCTACGGACTAAACCCTCCAATTTATATAGACACCGGAGGGGGCTAGGGTTACACAGAGTCGGTTACAAGGAAGGAGATCTACATATCCGTACTGCCAAGCTTGCCTTCCACGTCAAGGAGAGTCCCATCCGGACATGGGACGAAGTCTTCAATCTTGTATCTTCATAGTCCAACAGTCCGGCCAAAGGATATAGTCCGGCTGTTCGGATACCCCCTAATCCAGGACTCCCTCAGTAGCCCCCGAACCAGGCTTTGACGACGATGAGTCCGACGCGCAGATTTTCTTCGGCATTGCAAGGCGGGTTCTTCTTCAAACTCTGAGTACCTGCTAAATAGTGCCCGGCTTCTCATAAATTTTGCGCTTCTTGGCTTCTGCGTCCAATAATGGCCATCTTCCACGTGTCAAGCGAATGTGAGGAGCCAGGGTGTTTTTACATTTACCACCCCATCTATGTGAATGAACTGTCTATTAAAGAGACGAGGATCCTCAGATCCGAACCACACCATCCTCCCTCAGCGAGCATTCATTGAAGTGCGCCTGAAAAAATCCATCCCAACATGGCCGGCCAGCGTAGCTCCTCCTCTCGCTCCCGCAGCCCCAAGCCCGGAGACTGGGAGAAGTGTTCCGTCCCGCACAACCAATTAGTGAAGCTACAGACCCAGGGATTCCTCCCTCCAGCGTATATGGTCCCGGTTTGAGCCGGGCTCGCCACCTATAATGGCGGGGAGCAAGCGGAGAGCTTTCCCAACCCCTCTAAGGGAGACCGGTACGCCTTGTCCCTTATTTGTTAAGGGGACTCGGATTTCCAATCCATCCATTTCTTCGAGGGCTCTTGGAGTTCTACGGCCTCAGTTGCACGACCTCACCCCTGCCTCCATACTGCACATCGCTGGTTACGTAGCCCTTTGCGAGCTGTTTCTGGGTTGCGAAGCTCATTTCACGCTGTGGAAGAAGTTGTTCTGTCTTGTGCCCTGTACACAGAGGGGATCAATATATCAAGTGGGCGGAGCCGAAGTATGGCGCATCACCGGGACCGGATACCTATCCGGTACCCCGAAAAAGACATCCGAGGACTAGCCTTCGGAGTGGTTTTATATGGAGGATGCTCCTCTCCCGGATCCTATCCGGATTGGTCTTCCTGAGTTCGACAACGCCCCTTTGAAGAAACGCCTAAGCTGGCGCCCACGGAGCCCACAAGAGGAAGATGATAGAGACGTATTTTATCTGATGGGCCGGATAAAGTTGCTAGCCAAATTAGGACTGACCATAATCGAGGTTATGGCAATATGCATTATGCGGGGGGTGCAACCACTTCAATATCAAAGCCACCCCATGTGGCACTTCAACGGGGAAGATGATGCCACTCGCTGCGGGCGCAAGGGACCGGACTCAGTTGCTGCTCTAGCAAAAATTCTATCCGATCTGTATAAGGGGGAAGAAGAGGAGTTCCTCCGCATCAAGCCATGGGATGGATTCTCCATGAACAACCCTCAAAGCTGGGTGAGCTTCCGCTCTTTTTACTTCCATCCTACCCTTGTTTTCGTGATAAATATTTACCTTGCCGTTTCATCGCAGGAACTGCGTAAGGCGGTAGGGGAGATCAATAGCCCACCTCCACAACTGGAGGACCCTCAGCGGGTCCTCGATCCCGGCCTGAAAGAGGATCCGGACATATTCATGGAGCTGATTGATAGGATTTTCTATCAGCTAAGCTGTGATGACGCCATGGTGGCCATTATAGCCGACTATCCTGGGCTACTCCCAGCCTCGCAGGTAAATGAGACCGGAGTCCCAACCTTTGAAAAGGATTTCCTTTTATGCACTTCACCTACCGTATACAAACGGTGTTTTATAGGGAAGGCCCTCAACACGCCATGCCGAGGCCGTGGCGACTCGCCAACAAGGGGTTTCAAAGCCGGACATGCTAAAAAGAAAGGCGGTCCGGACAGAGACACCGGCGCAGAGGTATGATGCAACACCTCACTCCATGGTTGTCATCTTTAAAACATAATAACACCTGTGTTTCCTAGAAGGAAGAACGCTCGCCGGACAATATCCGGAGAGGTCGCCGATCACGCCTCTACCAGTCGGGCTCCAGGGTCGGACACAGAGGCGGAAGCTAACACGAGGTACACGCCGGATGCTCCTTCTACAGAGGATGCGGATAAGATATCCGCTACGAATTCCAAAGTGGAGAGCGCCATGAACCACAGGCGTCGCCGAGCCGTACTCTGTGACGCTTGTTTCTCCCGAGAGGCGTTTGATGCATTCAACTCGGGAGATGCGTACATCCGTGCTGCTCAAAATGGTCTAGCCAGAGCCACGGACCAGTATGTAAAGGATGTACGGGTAAGAAAATTTGATGAGTATATATATCAGTAGCCCCTGAGACTTAAAACAGTTGGCACAACTGATTTAAGGATCATTTATTGTGCAGGTTCTTACAGAGAAGAATACTCGACTGACACAGGAGCTGGAGGAATTCAATACCCAACTTCGGGCCACCGTTGCCGCATTGAAGGAACCTGAAAAGTCCCCAGCTGGTAACATTTGTTTCAAAGAATGATAGGTACCATATAGTGTGCGGCATGGCTGCAAATCTAACAATAGATATTGCAGATGACTCCGGAGAGAATCCGGAGGACCAGCATGTCGTACGACAGCTAAAGGCTGGCGAATGCGTTCTGACTAAGGTCATGCGGGAGAAAAAAATCTCCAAGACGCTAATACCAAGCTGAGTGTGGAACTGAAAGATGTTCAATCCCAGCTCGCAGACTCCGTGAAGGAGAATAAGCGGCTTCGACGCGGCATTTTCAGTAAGTGCTTGAACGAACCCTTAAAAGAGTGCGGCGGAGAAGCCGGCTAACAGAGTTATGTCTGCAGGTATGCTGACGGGTCGTCCCACGGAGGAGATGCCCGGGTTTGCGGGTGATCTTCTACCCGAGCTCTCACAACTGCACGAACAAGTTTGGCAGGTGATGCAAGCTATTGCCCAGGCCTTGTGGCCATCGGTCTCCCTGCCAGCAGGCCTTGGGGAGCTTGCGGAGAAGCTCAAGGGAGCACGGCGGCGCTTCCGATTATGGAAGATATCGGCTTGCCATCAAGGTGCCAGGGAAGCCTGGGCCATGGTGAAGACACGGTATACCAAGGGTGACCCAAACCACATGGCCAAGGTCGGACCTGTGGGGCCCGATGGGAAAGAGATCCCCGTTAGCTTAGTGTATGGGCAAGTAGAATTAGCCACAAAGTATTACCAACAGGATTGTAGGCTAGACAGCCTGTTGGATGGTATAGAAGAGGAATTTAGTCAGTCTACATGACTATGTAATTAAAGTGACATGTATAATGCCTTCTAGCCGGATTGTAAATCATTTGTCATGGCGGACCTTTTCGCTTCAACCTCGAGGACCCGATAGTCCGGAGTGTATCCGAATACCCGCTGCGTTCCATGGGTTCGGCTCAAGTCGATTATTCTATGCATCCCATAGATGGTACGCTCCACCTGTCAGAACTTGGTCAATAATGAAGGGACCTTCCCATTTGGGCTCGAGCTTGGTCTTTTTCTTCTCTAGCAGGCGTAGAACTATCTCGCCAATGTTATAAGTTTTGGCCCGTACTTCTCTGCTTTGGTATCTGCGAGCCTGTTGCTGATAGAATGCGGAACGGGCTTTTGCCACGTCGCGCTCCTCCTCTAGGTTGTCCAGACTGTCCTGCCGATCGAGCTCGGCTTATCTTTCTTCGTACATGCGCACTCGAGGTGAGTCATGAATTATGTCGCAGTGCAGAACCGCCTCTGCGCCGTACACCATAAAGAAGGGTGTGTATCCGGTAGTACAATTCGGCATGGTCCGCAGCCCCCAGAGTACGGAGTCAAGCTCCTCTACCCAGTGAGTGTTAGACTCCTTTAAGGACCGCACTAATCTGGGTTCGATGCCGCTCATGATAAGACCATTTGCTCGCTCAACTTGGCCATTAGTTTGTGGGTGATAGACAGAGGCATAATCGAGCTTAATGCCCATGTTGCTGCACCCGAGTTTTACCTCGTCGGCCATGAAGTTCGTGCCATTCTCAGTGATGATGCTGTGGGGGACGCCATAACGGTGTACAACCCCGGATATGAAGCCTATCACTGGTCCAGATTCAGCCGTTTTAACAGGTTTGGCTTCTATCCATTTGGTGAATTTATCCACCATGACCAGTAAGTATTTTTTTTCTTATGGGTTCCCCCTTTAAGGGGTCCAACCATGTCAAGCCCCCAGACCGCGAAGGGCCAGGTAATGGGGATTGTTTGGAGGGCAGTGGGTGGCATGTGGCATTGGTTTGCAAAAAGCTGGCAACCAACGCAGCGTTGGACCAAGTCCTGTGCATCTACCCGGGACCGTCGGCCAATAAAAACCTGTACAGAAGGCCTTGCTTACAAGGGCCCGGGCTGCAGCGTGGTGGCCACCGAGTCTGGCTTGAATTTCCGCCAAAAGCTTCTGCCCTTCCTCTTCGGAGATGCACCTTTGAAGGACTCCGGTATTGCTTTTTTTATACAGCTCTCCCTCGTGGACCCTGTAGGATTTAGATCGCCGCACTATGCAGCGTGCCTCATTTTGGTCCTCGGGAAGTTCCTGCCTAGTTAGGTAGGCCAGGAATGGTTCTATCCACGGGGCGATGATGGCCATTATTACGTGGGCTGAAGGTGTTATTTCGGTGGCAGAGCCTCCGATTATGTCAGAGTGTTCGGTATCGGGCATTTTGACCGGGTCCGGACTATTGTTACCGGTGTCCCCTTCCCATACCATGGATGGCATAAACAACCTCTCCAAAAAGATGTTGGGGGGGGGACCTCATCGCGTTTTGCGCCGATGCGGGCGAGGATATCCACCGCCTGATTGTTTTCCTGAGCCACATGGTGAAATTCGAGCCCCTCGAACCGAGCTGACATCTTTAGGATGGCGTTGCGATAGGCCGCCATCTTCGGATCCTTGGCATCGAAGTCTCCAGTTACTTGGGATATTGCGAGGTTCGAATCCCCACGCACCTCCAGGTGTTGAATGCCCATGGAAACTGCCATCCTAAGACCATGTAACAGGGCTTTGTATTTGGCTGCGTTGTTGGAGTCTGTATATAGTATTTGTAGTATGTATTGAACTGTATCTCCGGTTGGGGATGTCAGGACGACGCCAGCCCCTAGACCAGCCAACATTTTGGAGCCGTCGAAGTGCATGGTCCAATTGGTGTATGCGCCGTACTATTTAGGGAGTTTGGCTTCCGTCCATTCGGCGACAAAGTCGGCCAATACTTGTGATTTAATGGTTCGTCGGGGTTTGTATGTTATGTCAAACGGGAGGAGCTCAATGGCCCATTTGGCAATCTGGCCCATGGCGTCGCGGTTGTTTATAATATCATTAAGTGGCACTTCCGAGGCTACTGTAATTGAACACTCTTGAAAGTAGTGTCAAAGCTTCCGAGATGCCATGAATACCGCATAGGCTATCTTTTGATAATGTGGGTGCCGTGATTTGCATGGAGTGAGGACAGTGGATACATAATATACCGGCTTTTGAAGGGGGAATTTATGTCCGTCCGTTTCTCATTGAACGATGAGCACTGCGCTTACAACCTGATGAGTTACCGCAATATACAACAGCATTGGTTCGGCGATGTTTGGCGCGGCCAGGATTGGGTTGGTTGCCAGTATGGCTTTTATTTCTTCCAATCCGGCTGTGGCAGCATCCGTCCACTCGAAGTGTTCGATGCGCCGAAGGAGGCGATAAAGGGGTAATGCCTTTTCTCCTAAGCGGGAGATAAAGCGGCTTAGAGCCGCCACACATCCGGTTAATTTCTGGATTTGTTTGAGGTCCGTTGGGATAGCCAACTGTGGCAGAGCTCAGATTTTGGCCGGATTTGCTTCAATTCCTCTACTGGAGACAATGAAACCCAGGAGCTTTCTGGCTGGTATACCGAAAACGCATTTTTCCGGATTGAGCTTGATGTCATATGTTCGGAGGTTGTCGAATGTGAGCCTCAAGTCGTCTATTAGAGAGTCGACGTGTTTGGTTTTGACGACCACATCATCTACATATGCCTCTACTGTTTTGCCGATCTGTTTCTCCAGACATCTCTGAATCATGCGCTGATATGTTGCGCCGGCGTTTTTGAGCCCAAAAGGCATTGTGTTGAAACAGAAGGGGCCGTATGGTGTGATAAATGCCGTTGCGGCTTGGTCGTACTCCGCCATCTTGATTTGGTGGTAGCCGGAGTATGCGTCGAGGAAACACAATGAATCGTGTCCTGCGGTAGCATCGATAATTTGATCGATGCGTGGGAGGGGGAAGGGATCCTTTGAGCAAGCCTTATTGAGGTCCTTGAAATCGACACATAGGCGCCATGATTTGTCTTTCTTTGGTACCATCACCAGGTTTGCTAGCCAGTCGGGGTGTTTTATTTCTCTAATGAATCCGGCCTCCAATAACTTGGCTAGTTCCTCTCCCATAGCTTGTCTCTTAGGTTCAGAGAAACGCCGAAGCGTCTGCTTGATCGGCTTGAATCCCTTTAGAATATTAAGGCTGTGCTCGGCCAGCCTGCGTGGGATTCCTGGCATGTCTGAGGGGTGCCAAGCGAATATGTCCGAATTCTCGCACAGGAATTCTCATAGTGCAGCGTCCACGGTGGGGTTTAACTGTGCCCCGATGGAGGCTGTTTTTGTAGGGTTCGTTGGGTGGACTTGGAATTTGACTATTTCATCCGCTGGTTTAAAAGAGGTGGACTTGAATGTCTTGTCAAGTATCACGTCGTCCCTGTCTAGGGTGGAGCGTAGCGCAGTTAATTCCTCGGCCGAAAGGGCTTGGAATAATGCCTCGAGGGCCAATGCGGCTATTTTCTTTTCGGCGCAGAGTGCTGTGTCCGGATCACTAGCGAGAGTGATGATTCCGTTGGGCCCGGGCATTTTGAGCTTCATGTAACCGTAATGGGGTATGGCTTGGAAGATCATGAACTCCTCCCGCCCTAAAAGGGCGTGGTATTCGCTACTGAACAGGGCCACTTGGTTGTAATTTATTCAGACCTATAGTTCTCCGGCATGCCGAATACCACATCTAGTGTGATTTTCCTAGCACAGCATGCTTCCCGACTGGGGATGATTCCTCTGAAGGTTGTGCTGCTTTGCTCAATGCGGTTCCAGTCTATTTCCATTTTTTGAAGAGTTTCCTCATAGATGAGGTTTAATCCACTGCCGCCGTCCATGAGTACTTTGGTGAGTCAAAAGCCGTCCACAATTGGACTGAGGACCAGTGTAGCTGGTGCTCGGGCCGTTCAGAATTTAGGTTCATCACTGGCATTGAAGGTAATAGCCGTGTCACTCCATGGATTTATTGCTGCCACATGGCAGATTTCAGCAAGGCTGCGGAGTGTTCGCTTGCGCCTATTATTTGATGGAAGGTTTCAAAGACTGTTAATACTGTATTGTTATCCCCGGGATGGTGCTCTGTGGCATCTGGGATGAGAAGATCCTCACCACTTTTGGCCACCTGCCGGAGTACCCAACATGCTCTAAGGTTGTGTGTTGGTATGGTATCCACTGTGCTATGAATTTTGCAGGGTCCGTTGAGCCATCCCTCCAATACGGTTCCGCGTCCTGTAGAGGGTTTTTGCTTCTTTGTAATTAACTCAGGTGTCTTATTATAGTGCACCCTTTTACTTTGGACTGGGTGTATATTTGGAGCTGGATTATCCCAAAATTTCATTTCGGTTTTCCAGGCGCTTTCCATCGCACAGTACTTTCATACTATGGACGCCAAGTCAGCGAAGCATGATATGTCACGGCGACTTATGGCGTTAAGGATTCCCTTGTCCATGCAATTATTGCGAAAAAATGAGATTGCGTCTTCCTCGCGACAGTCCTTAACCTTGTTCATCACAAGGAGGAATCTGACCCAATAATGATGTACTGTTTCCTGGGGCGCTTGCCTGATGTGGGAAAGATCGTTTATGTTTGGGTGGGTGGGTGGATTTGAGTCCAAACCCTTACCCGATCTGAGACCCAGGGGCCGAGGAGTTTCCAATCTTGGAAGTTTAGGTTCCGGGATGTTGCCTGATAAGTCTGGCCCGCTGCCTGACTCTAGGTTCAGGGCTTGGGTAATGTCCTCCCGTAAACGGGTATCTGGCTCGGAGATCTCAGGAATCCGGACAAAGTTAGTCCTCAAGATAGAGGAAGAATCGCCGCATTGTTCCTCCACCACCGCAATATGATTGGTGACCGGTGGAGACTTAATATCCCTTTGATCGGGTTTAAGCCCAATCCGATCATAGTCCGTAGCGACTCCCAAGGTGGCAATGCGATCCAAGAGCTCGTTTAGGGATAAGATCTCCATTGGATCCATCTGCTCGGCAAATTCCGAGCCGACGTGGAGGCTGTTTTTGATGACCCGAGAAGTCATCATTGGTGCAGCAGCCGAACGGGCGGTCATGATGAAACTGCCTAGCCGGAGAGTTTGGCCAAAAACCAGGGCTCCCCCGGCGGTAATGTTGTTTTTAACAACGAGACGAGGCATCCTTCCTTACGGTGAAGGCACCAGTGGAACTCTCAATGAAAGCACCAATGTCGGTGTCAAAACCGGCGGATCTCGGGTAGGGGGTCCCGAACTGTGCGTCTAGGCGGATGGTAACGGGAGACGGGGGACACGATGTTTTTACCCAGGTTCGGGCCCTCTCGATGGAGGTAAAACCCTACTCCTGCTTGATTGATCTTGATTATATGAGTATTACAAGAGTTGATCTACCACGAGATCGAAGAGGCTAAACCCTAGAAGCTAGCCTATGGTATGATTGTGTGTTGTTGGTCCTATGGACTAAACCCTCTGGTTTAAATAGACACCGGAGGGGGCTAGGGTTACATAGAGTCGGTTACAAGGAAGGAGATATACATATCCGTACTGCCAAGCTTGCCTTCCACGCCAAGGAGAGTCCCATCCGGACACGGGACAAAGTCTTCAATCTTGTATCTTCATAGTCCAACAGTCCGGTTGTCCGGATACCCCCTAATCCAGGACTCCCTCAATCCTATACCGTGATACCATGGAAAATTTATGCATTAAAGAGAGGTAGCTCCAGCCCAGATGGAATGTTTTCCATGGTATTGTGCCTGGCCTGTCCTGCCCACCAATCGGCAAGGTCAAAATACATGTCATTTTTCAGAGACAAAGATCACTTCTGCCGCGAGGCGATTTGGTTTGAGGTGGTGGACCTCGAGAGCCCTTATTATGTGCTCCTAGGACGGCCGGCTCTAGCCATGTTCATGGCGGTGCCACACTATGCCTACCTCGAGATGAAGATGCCAGGGACCAAGGGCATTATCACGATATCAGGAGACTATGAGAAGTCGGCCGATTGTGCTACGACTAGCAGCCAGCTGGCCGAGTCCCTTGTGATTGCTGCTGAAAAGAAGCTCCTGGACCAGGTGGTGGCCATGACCAGCAAGCAGCCGGACATGTCACTAGAGCCCAAAGAGTTAGAGATCCAGGGCTCCTTCCAGCCGGCCAATATGACGAAGAAGATTCCCTTGGACCCAGAGCACTCGGAAAGGCACGATGTCATAGGGGCCAACCTTGACAGCAAATAGGAAAGCGAGCTTGTCGATTTCCTCCGTGAGAATCGGGACATCTTCGCATGGTCTCCCAAGGACATGTCAGGTGTTCTGACGGATTTCGCCGAGCACAAGCTACATGTCAGATCAGATGTCAGGCCGGTCAAACAACCCCTCCGCCGACTATCAGAGGAGAAAAGAAGAATTGTTGGTGAAGAGATAGCCCGGCTTCTGGCAGCTAGCTTCATCATGGAAGTATTTTTCCAGAGTGGCTCGCCAACCCAGTCCTTGTACTAAAGAACAACAACAAGTGGCACATGTACATTGATTAAACCAGCCTCAATAAAGCTTGTCCCAAGGATCCGTTTGCTTTGCCTCGGATTCACCAAGTAATAGACCCCACAGCCAGATGCGAGCTATTGAGTTTTTTGGATGCTTATTCAGGATACCACCAGATCAAGTTGAACCCGGTAGACCGCCTGAAGACCGCTTTCATTACACCATTCGGAGCCTTCTGCTACCTGACCATGACATTTGGCTTGAGAAATGATGGTGCCACCTTTCAGTGTTGCATGCAGAAGTGCCTCCTCAAGAAACTCGGCAGAAATGCCCATGTCTATGTAGACGATATTGTGGTGAAGATGGAGAAGTGTGGTACCCTCTTGGAAGATCTCAAGGAAACCTTTGAAAATCTGCGCCGGTTTCAAATCAAGCTCAACCCAGAGAAATGCATCTTTGGGGTACCAGCCGGCCAACTCCTTGGCTTCTTGGTCTCAGAACGCGGCATTGAGTGCAACCCTGTGAAGATCAAAGCCATTGAGAGGATGGAGAAGCCCACCCGATTGTGAGACGTCCTGAAGTTCATCGGCTGCTTGGCATTCACCAACGCTTCATCAGTCGGCTGGGTGAGAAGGCTCTTCCCCTGTACCAGCTCATGAAGGAAACCACTCACCTTGAGTGGAACGATAAGGCGAATGAGGCCTTTCTCTAGTTGAAGAAGATGCTGACTACCCCGCCTATCCCAGCGGCCCTGGCTGCCAAAGAGCCCATGTACATCTACATCACCGCCACCAACCATGTGGTCAACACTGTCATAGTAGTGGAGCACCCAGAGGCCGACAGGGCACAGCCGGTCCAGCGGCCTGTATATTACTTGAGTGAGGTGTTGTCCACCTCAAAGCAGAACTACCCCCACTACCAAAAGATGTGCTACGGCGTGCACTTTGCCGCCAGGAAGTTGAAGCCCTATTTTCAAGAGCACCCCATCATGGTTGTCTGCACTGCTCCACTTGCCGAGATCATAGACAACAGAGATGCGTCTAGACGAGTGGCCAAATGGGCCATCGAGCTGCCCCCCTATACCATCTTCTACCAGCTGCGCACCGCCATCAAGTCCCAAGCACTAGCCGACTTCCTTGTCAACTGGGCCGAGACCCAGTACCTGCTGCCTGCTCCGGACACCACCCATTGGCAGATGCATTTTGATGGCTCGAAAATGCGCACCGGATTGGGAGCCGGCGTTGTCCTCACCTCTCCCAAAGGTGACAAGCTCAGATACACATTTGGAAATTCACTTTGCCGCCTCCAACAACATGGCCGAGTATGAGGCGCTAGTACGCGGCCTCCAGCTGGCCAGAGAGATAGGCATCCACCGGATCCTGTGCTACGGCGACTCTGACCTAGTGGTCCAATAGTCGTTTGGGGACTGGGACGCCAAGGATGCAAATATGACAAGTTATCGCTTCCTCGTTCAGTAGCTCAGCGGATATTTTGAGGGGTGCGAGTTCCTTCACGTGCCACGGAACGAAAATGAGCCAGATGATACCCTGGCACAGATCGGCTCCACCCGTCAAGCAATACCAGCCGGCGTCTCCCTTCAGTGCCTCTGCAAGCCGTCGATCAAGCCTTCTCCAGAATCCGAGTCTATCTTCGTGCCGGCTGCTCCCGAAGCAGTCGGATCCGACTCAAGAGCTTCAGCAGCTGGCCAGGGGACTTCGGCAGGCGACGCGGGGATTGCGACAGTCACACCCAGCCCGGGGACTTCACAGCTCGGCCCGGGGGCCGCCGCAATTGGCTCGGGGACTTCACCAAATGGCTCAGAAAACGCAGCAGCCGCACCCGGCCCGGGGACCTCACAGCTTGGCCCGTGGGCAACGGCAGTCGGCCCAGAGACTTCAGCAACACAGCAAGCGGTGGCAGGCTCCAACCCGTCAGCTCCCAACCCAACCGCCCCAGTACAAGTGGCCATAGTGGCAGTAGAAGAAATTCAAGCACCATCATGGGCACAACCCATCCTGACGTTGCTGGTAACCAAAGAACTGTCGGCTGATGAGATCTCAGACCGACAAGTGCAGTGCCGAGAAGGAGCCTACACAATAGTCAACCGAGAGCTCATCATGCGCAGCGTGACCGGAGTCTTCCAACGCTGCGTAGAATCAGAGAAGGGTCAAGCAATCCTAAAATACATCCATCAAGGTGAGTGCGGCTGATACGTCTCCAACGTATCTATAATTTTTGATTGCTCCATGCTATATTATTTACTGTTTTGAATGATTATGGGCTTTATTATACACTTTTATATCATTTTTGGGACTAACCTATTAACCCAAAGCCCAGTGCCAGTTTCTGTTTTTACCCAGTTTTAGGGTTTCGAAGAAAAGGAAAACCAAACGGAGTCCAATTGACCAGAAACTTCACGGAACTCATTTTTGGAAGGAAAGAAGCCCAGAAGACTTGGAGTGCATGTCGGGGGATCTGCGAGGAGGTCACGAGGCAGGGGGGCGCGCCCTCCACCCTCGTGAGCCCCTCGTGCCCCCCCCCCTGACATACTTCTTCCGCCTATATATCTCCATATACCCTAAAAAGATCCGTGAGCACAATAGATCGGGAATTCCGCCGCCAGAAGCCTCCGTAGCCACCGAAAGCAAATCTAGACCCGTTCCGACACCCTACCGGAGGGGGAATCCTTCTCCGGTGGCCATCTTCATCATCCCGGTGCTCTCCATGTCGAGGAGGGAGTAGTTCTCCCTCGGGGCTGAGGGTATGTACCAATAGCTATGTGTTTGATCTCTCTCTCTCTCTCGTGTTCTTGAGATGATACGATCTTGATGTATCGCAAGCTTTGCTATTATAGTTGGATCTTATGTTTCTCCTTCCCCTCTACTCTCTTGTAATGAATTGAGTTTTCCCTTTGAAGTTATCTTATCTGATTGAGTCTTTAAAGATTTGAGAACACTTGATGTATGTCTTGCCGTGCGTACCTGTGGTGACAATGGGATACCACGTGATTCACTTGATGTATGTTTTGGTGATCAACTTGCGGGTTCCGCCCATGAACCTATGCATAGGGGTTGGCACACGTTTTCTCGTGATTCTCTGGTAGAACTTTGGGGCACTCTTTGAGGTCCTTTGTGTTGGTTGAATAGATGAATATGAGATTGTGTGATGCATATCGTATAATCATACCCACGGATACTTGAGGTGACATTGGAGTATCCAGGTGACATTAGGGTTTTGGTTGATGTGTGTCTTAAGGTGTTATTCTAGTACGAACTCTAGGGCTGTTTGTGACACTTATAGGAATAGCCCAACTAATTGATTGGAAAGAATAACTTTGATGTGGTTTCGTACCCTACCATAATCTCTTTGTTCGTTCTCCGCTATTAGTGACTTTGGAGTGACGCTTTGTTGCATGTTGAGGGATAGTTATGTGATCCAATTATGTTATCATTGTTGAGGGAACTTACACTAGTGAAAGTATGAACCCTAGGCCTTGTTTCTTAGCATTGCAATAACGTTTACGCTCACTTTTATCATTAGTTACCTTGCTGTTTTTATATTTTCAGATTACAAAAACTATTATCTACTATCCATATACCACTTCTATCACCATCTCTTCGCCGAACTAGTGCACCTATACAATTTACCATTGTATTGGATGTGTTGGGGACACAAGAGACTCTTTGTTATTTGGGTTGCAGGGTTGCTTGAGAGAGACCATCTTCATCCTACGCCTCCTACAGATTGATAAACCTTAGGTCATCCACTTGAGGGAAATTTGCTAATGTCCTACAAACCTATGCACTTGGAGGCCCAACAAAGTCTACAAGAAGAAGGTTGTGTAGTAGACATCAAGCTCTTTTCTGGCGCCGTTGCCGGGAAGGTTAGTGCTTGAAGGTATATCTTTAGATCTTGCAATTGAGTCTTTTAGTTTCTTGTTTTATCACTTGTTTAGTTTATAAAAGAAAACTATAAAAAAATGGAATTGAGTTTGTCTCATACACTTCATCTTTTTAATATCTATCATGAAAATAAGGATTCCGATAATTCTGCTCAAGTGCTAGAAGAAGAATGCATTAGAATGGTTGGCACTAAAAATTTGAATGATGAGCGTGATTGCAATGTTGTTAGTATGAATTCCTTGAATATCTATGATGCTAATGATATGCAAAGCCACAAGCTTGGGGAAGCTATGTTTGATGAAGATGATATTTTTGTCCCCCAAGTTTTGATGAGCAAATTTATTATGATGAAAGCATGCCTCCTATATATGATGATTATTGTGATTACACGTATGATTTAAAGAATAATAACAACAATGAACCATGTCAGCTTGATCTTAATTTTCAATCACATGATAGTTATTTGTTGAGTTTTCTCCCACTATTATTCATGAGAAGAATTTTGCTTATGTGGAGAGTAGTAAATTTTCTATGCTTGTGGATCATGAAAAGAATGCTTTAAGTGCCGGTTATATTGTTGAATTCATTCATGATGCTACTGAAAATTATTATGAGGGAGGAATATGTGCTTGTAGGAATTGCAATAATATCAAGTTTCCTCTCTACGTGCTTAAAGTTTCGAAGTTATGCTTGTTTTGCCTTCCTATGCTAGTTGATTATTGTTCCCATCAGTTGTTTGCTCACAAAATACCTATGCATAGGAAGTGGGTTAGACTTAAATTTGCTAGTCATATTCTTCATGATGCTCTCTTTATGTTTCAATTCTTATCTTTTATGTGAGCATCATTGAAATCATCATGCCTAGCTAGGGGCATTAAACGATAGCGCTTGTTGGGAGGAAACCCAATTTTATTTTTATTCCTTGCTTTTTGTTACTGTTTAGTAATAAATAATTCATCTAGCATCTGTTTAGATGTGGTTTTATGCTTTTAATTAGTGTTTGTGCCAAGTAGAACCTTTGGGAAGACTTGGGGAAAGTCTTGTTGATCATGCTGTAAAAAACAGAAACTTTAGCGCTCACAAGAATTGCTGCCATTTTTATTTGGAGAGTGCTATTTAGTTATTTATTTTTGCAGATGATTAATAGATAAATTCCTCAGGTCCAGCTATTTATTTGAGAATTTTATGAGTTCCAGAAGTATATGTTTGATCCGGATTACTACAGACTGTTCTATTTTTGATAGATTCTGTTTTTTGTTTACTTATTTTGATGAATCTATGGCTAGTAAAAGAGTTTATAAACCATAGAGAAGTTGTAATACAGTAGTTTTAACACCAATATAAATAAAGAATGAGTTCATTAAAGTACCTTGAAGTGGTGATTTATTTTCTTATACTAACGGAGCTTACGAGTTTTCTGTTAAGTTTTGTGTTGTGGAGTTTTCATGTTTTGGATAAGGATTCGATGGACTATGGAATAAGGAGTGGCAAGAGCCTAAGCTTGGGGATGCCCAAGGCACCCCAAGGTAATATTCAAGGATATCCAAGAGCCTAATCTTGGGGATGCCCCAGAAGGCATCCCCTCTTTCGTCTTCGTTCATCGGTAACTTTACTTGGAGCTATATTTTTATTCACCACATGATATGTGTTTTGCTTGGAGCGTCAATTTATTTTGTTAGAATTTTCTTTCTGTTATTTAGAACAATGTTTTGCATCTTTTATTTCAATAAAAGTGGCATTGATATCCTTTACTATGCCTATTTTAGAAGTGCACATGTTGCTGTTTGAAAACAGAAAGTTTACCGCTGTTGCTATAATTCCCTAGAAAAGTCAGAATGTGATAAAATGTTGAAACCTTTTGCATATTAAGATCTGGTAAATTTACTACAGTGGGAATGTTCTTTCAGAATTTTTGGAGCTAGGTAAGTATGGATGTTGCTGCATTCTTTACAGACTGTCCTGTTTAGGCAGATTGCTGTTATGTTTGCATTGTTTGCATATGTTTGCTTCTTTAATGATTCTATTTGAGGATAGGACTATTAAATATGCAGAGGCATTTAGTATGCAATGTTGAATAATAATTTTAGGGATTTGCTACAGTAGAGTATGATAAGGTTTTGGCAATGGTTTATACTAACTTATCTCACGAGTCCTTGTTGATTTTTGTGTGGTGAAGCTTTTGAGATTTAGGGAGACCGTGGTATGGGAGGAATTAAGGAGAAACAAAAGCTCAAGCTTGGGGATGCCCAAGGAACCCCAAGATAATATTTCAAGAAGTATCAAGCATCTAAGCTTGGGGATGCCCCGTTGGCATCCCACCTTTCTTCTTCAACAACTATCGGTTAGTTTCGGTTGATCCTAAGTTTTTGCTTCTTCACATGATGTTGCTATTCTTAGAATGTTATTTTATTTTGATTTGCTTTCTGTTTTAATAAAATACCAAGATCTGAAATTATGAAATGTTAGAGAGTCTTCACATAGTTGCATAATTATTCAACTACTCATTGATCTTCACTTATATCTTTCGGAGTAGTTTGTCATTTGCTCTAGTACTTCACTTATATCTTTTAGATCATGGTGGTAGTTTTATTTTGAAGAAATAGATGAACTCTCATGCTTCACTTATATTATTTTGAGAGTCTTAAATAGCATGGTAATTTTCTTAAAATCCTAATATGCTAGGTATACAAGATTAATAATAAAACTTTCTTATGAGTGTGTTGAATACTAAGAGAAGTTTGATACTTGATAATTGTTTTGAGATATGGAGATGGTGATATGAGAGTCATGCTAGTTGTGTAGTTGTGAATTTGAGAAATACTTGTGTTACAGTTTGTGATTCCCGTAGCATGCACATATGGTGAACCGTTATGTGATGAAGTCGGAGCATGATTTATTTATTGACTGTCTTCCTTATGAGTGGCGTTCGGGGACGAGCGATGGTCTTTTCCTACCAATCTATCCCCCTAGGAGCATGCGCGTAATACTTTGTTCCAATAACTAATATATTTTTGCAATAAGTATGTGACTTCTTTATGACTAATGTTGATTCCATGGATTATACGCACTCTCACCCTTCCACCATTGCAAGCCTCTCTAGTACCGCGCAACTTTCGCCGGTACCATAAACCCACCATATACCTTCCTCAAAACAGCCACCATACCTAACTATTATGGCATTTCCATAGCCATTCCGAGACATATTGCCATGCAACTCTCCACCATTCTGTTTATTATGACACGCTCCATCATTGTCATATTGCTATGCATGACCATGTAGTTGACATTGTATTTGTGGCAAAGCCACCGTTCATAATTCTTTCATACATGTCACTCATGAGTCATTGCACATCCCAGTACACCGCCGGAGGCATTCACATAGTGTCATATTGTTGTTCTAAGTATTGAGTTGTAATTCTTGAGTTGTAAGTAAATAAAAGTGTGATGATTATCATTATTAGAGCATTGTCCCAGTGAGGAAAGAGAGACTATGATTCCCCCATAAGTCGGGATGAGACTCTGGACGAAAATAAATAAATAAATAAAAGAGGCCAAAGAAGCCCAAATAAAAAAGAAGAGAAAAGAGGCCATAAAAAAGAGAAGGCCCAAATAAAAAAATACAAAAAATGAGAGAAAAAGATAGAAGGGGCAATGCTACTATCCTTTTACCACACTTGTGCTTCATAGTAGCACCATGATCTTCATGATAGAGAGTCTCCTATGTTGTCACTTTCATATACTAGTGGGAATTTTACATTATAGAACTTGGCTTGTATATTCCAATGATGGGCTTCCTAAAAATTGCCCTAGGTCTTCGTGAGCAAGCAAGTTGGATGCACACCCACTTAGTTTCTTTTTGAGCTTTCATACACTTATAACTCTAGTGCATCCGTTGCATGGCAATCCCTACTCACTCACATTGATATCTATTGATGGGCATCTCCATAGCCCATTGATACGCCTAGTCGATGTGAGACTATCTTCTCCCTTTTTGTCTTCTCCACAACCACCATTCTATTCCACCTATAGTGCTATGTCCATGGCTCATGCTCATGTATTGCATGAAGATTGAAAAACTTTGAGAACATCAAAAGTATGAAACAATTGCTTGGCTTGTCATCGGGGTTGTGCATGATTTAAATACGTTGTGTGGTGAAGATGGAGCATAGCCAGACTATATGATTTTGTAGGGATAGCTTTCTTTGGCCATGTTATTATGAGAAGACATGATTGCTTAGTTAGTATGCTTGAAGTATTATTATTTTTATGTCAATATTAAACTTTTGTCTTGAATCTTTTGGATCTGAATATTCATGCGACAATTAAGAAGAATTACATTGAAATTATGCCAAGTAGCACTCCGCATCAAAAATTCTGTTTTTTATCATTTACCTACTCGAGGACGAGCATGAATTAAGCTTGGGGATGCTGATACATCTCCAACGTATCTATAATTTTTGATTGTTCCATGCTATATTATTTACTGTTTTGAATGTTTATGGGCTTTATTATACACTTTTATATCATTTTTGGGACTAACCTATTAACCCAGAGCCCAGTGCCAGTTTCTGTTTTTACCCTGTTTTAGGGTTTCGAAGAAAAGGAAAAGCAAACAGAGTCCAATTGACCTGAAACTTCACGGAACTCATTTTTGGAAGGAAAGAAGCCCAGAGGACTTGGAGTGCACGTCGGGGGATCTGCGAGGAGGTCACGAGGTAGGGGGGGCGCCCACCCCCTTGGGCACGCCCTCCACCCTCATGAGCCCCTCGTGGCCCCCTGACGTACTTCTTCCACATATATATATCTCCATATACCCTAAAAACATCCGTGAGCATAATAGATCGGGAGTTCCGCCGCCAAAAGCCTCCATAGCCACCGAAAGCCAATCTAGACCCGTTCCGGCACCCTACCGAAGGGGGAATCCTTCTCCGGTGGCCATCTTCATCATCCGATGCTCTCCATGACGAGGAGGGAGTAGTTCTCCCTCGGGGCTGGGGGTATGTACCAGTAGCTATGTGTTTGATCTCTCTCTCTCTCGTGTTCTTGAGATGATACGATCTGGATGTATCGCGAGCTTTGCTATTATAGTTGGATCTTATGTTTCTCCTTCCCCTCTACTCTCTTGTAATGAATTGTGTTTTGCCTTTGAAGTTATCTTATCGGATTGAGTCTTTAAAGATTTGAGAACACTTGATGTATGCCTTGCCGTGCGTATCTGTGGTGACAATGGGATACCACGTGATTCACTTGATGTATGTTTTGGTGATCAACTTGCGGGTTCCGCCCAAGAACCTATGCATAGGGGTTGGCACACGTTTTCGTCATGATTCTCCGGTAGAACTTTGGGGCACTCTTTGAGGTCCTTTGTGTTGGTTGAATAGATGAATCTGAGATTGTGTGATGCATATCGTATAATCATACCCACGGATACTTGAGGTGACAATGCAGTATCTAGGTGACATTAGGGTTTTGGTTGATGTGTGTCTTAAGGTGTTATTCTAGTACGAACTCTAGCGCTGTTTGTGACACTTATAGGAATAGCGCAACTGATTGATTGGAAAGAATAACTTTGAGGTGGTTTCGTACCCTACCATAATCTCTTCGTTCGTTCTCCGCTATTAGTGACTTTGGAGTGACTCTTTGTTTTATGTTGAGGGATAGTTATGTGATCCAATTATGTTATCATTATTGAGGGAACTTACACTAGTGAAAGTATGAGCCCTAGGCCTTGTTTCTTAGCATTGCAATACCATTTATGCTCACTTTTATCATTAGTTACCTTGCTGTTTTTATATTTTCAGATTAGAAAAACTATTATCTACTATCCATATACCACTTGGATCACCATCTCTTCGCCGAACTAGTGCGCCTATACAATTTACCATTGTATTGGGTGTGTTGGGGACACAAGAGACTCTTTGTTATTTGGTTGCAGGGTTGCTTGAGAGAGACCATCTTCATGCTACGCCTCCTACGGATTGATAAACCTTAGGTCATCCACTTGAGGGAAATTTTCTACTGTCCTACAAACCTCTGCACTTGGAGGCCCAACAAAGTCTCCAAGAAGAAGGTTGTGTAGTAGACATCAGCGGCCATCACGCGGCCTCTAGATCCCTTGTCGCCAAAGCTTTCCGCCATGGTTTATTCTGGCCGACTTCTTTGGAAGACGCCAAGGAGTTGGTCAAGCATTGCAAAGGGTGCCAAAAATTCAGCTCCAAGCAACATCTACCGGCTTCCGCACTCAAGACCATCCCCCTTACCTGGCTTTCACTGTGTGGGAACTGGACATGTCCGACTGCTGTGACCTTCATTGCCGACATCACCGTCCAATACGGCGTACCACACAACATCATCACCGACAATGGGACAAACTTTGCCAAGGGATCCTTGGTCCGTTTCTGCGCGACGCATGACAATCTACTGGACTTAGCGTCTGTTGCCCATCCGTAGTCAAACGGCCAAGTCGAGCGAGCAAACAGCCTCATCCTCTCCGGCATCAAGCCCCGACTGGTCGAGCCTCTAGAGCGATCGGCCGGCTGCTAGATCAGTGAGCTGCTGGCCGGCCTTTGGAGCCTCCGCACCAGTCTAAACAAATCAACCAGCTTCACTCCATTCTTCCCCGTTTACGGGGCCGAGGCCATCATCCTAACTGACATCAAGTTCGACTCACCTCGCGTCACCATGTACACGGAGGCGGAGGCGAAAGAAGTAAGAGAAGACGGCGTTGATCTGCTGGAAGAGGGCCGGCTGTTACCACTTAGCTAGTCCGCCATCTACCAGCAGAGTCTGCGCTGCTACCATAATCGGAAGGTCAAGCCAAGATCGTTCCAAGAAGGAGACCTTGTGCTCCGGCTGATCCAGCGAACAGCCGGCCAACACAAGCTCTCGGCCCCTTGGGAAGGCCCGTTCATCATCATCAAAGCTTTGGCAACAACTCCTACTACCTCATCGATGTAGAGAAGCCCATAGCACACAAGAGAGATGACTCCGGCAAGGAATCGGAGCGCCCGTGGAATGCAAATCTCCTCCGAAGATTTTACAGTTGAAAGTAGTATGTACCACGCCATCTTTTCTATTAAACGCTAAGACATCAGGACCCTCAAGGAGCACTCGAGGGCTACCCTCTTTATCTATATGACAAGTTCTATGTCTATAAATGTGTTATTTGTTATTCTGCTTGGCACCGGGTTCGACCAGTCGGCCCGGGGGTTTGCCGCCTTGTGCTATGCCCATGCTACCTGCATTCGGACAAGTAGTGTGCCGGCACCTAAGCCCTCTCTTTCCATCAGCCACAACTCACGGCGCGACTGTCTGGCTGGCAAGAGTTAAAGGCAGGAAAGGGTGCCCACATGAAAAATGGATAAGGACCAAAACATTCGCATAGGCCAAGCCGGCTCCCCACCTTGCCGACCGGCTGTTGAGCAGCCGACCAGCCGGTTTCTGAAGGAAATATGCCCTAGAGGCAATAATAAAGTTATTATTTATTTCCTCATATCATAATAAATGTTTATTATTCATGCTAGAATTGTATTAACCGGAAACTTAGTACATGTGTGAATACATAGACAAACAGAGTGTCACTAGTATGCCTCTACTTGACTAGCTCATTAATCAAAGATGGTTAAGTTTCCTAACCATAGACATGAGTTGTAATTTGATTAATGGGATCACATCATTAGGAGAATGATGTCATTGACTTGACCCATTCCGTTAGCTTAGCACTTGATCGTTTAGTTCACTGCTATTCCTTTCTTCATGACATATACATGTTCCTATAACTATGAGATTATGCAACTCCCGATTCCCGGAGGAACACTTTGTGTTCTACCAAACGTCACAACGTAACTAGGTGATTAGAAAGGTGCTCTACAGGTGTCTCTGATGGTACTTGTTGCGTTGGCATAAATCAAGATTAGGATTTGTCACTCCGATTGTCGGAGATGTATCTCTGGGCCCACTCGGTAATGCACATCACTATAAAGCCTTGCAAGCCTTGTAACTAATGAGTTAGTTGCGGGATGATGTATTACGGAACGAGTAAAGAGACTTGCCGGTAACGAGATTGAACTAGGTATTGAGATACCGACGATCGAATCTCGGGCAAGTAACATACCGATGACAAAGGGAACAACGTATGTTGTTATGCGGTTTGACCGATAAAGATCTTCGTAGAATATGTGGGAGCCAATATGAGCATCCAGGTTCCGCTATTGGTTATTGACAGGGGACGTGTCTCGGTCATGTCTACATAGTTCTCGAACCCATAGGGTCCGCACGCTTAAAGTTCAGTGACGATCGGTATTATGAGTTTTTGTGTTTTGATGTACCGAAGGTAGGTTGGAGTCTCGGATATGATCACGGACATCACGAGGAGTCTCGACCTGGTCGAGACGTAAATATCGATATATTGGATGACTATATTCAGACACCGAAAGTGTTCCGGGTGGTTTCGGAGAAAACCGGAGTGCCGGAGGGTTACCGGACCCCCCCCCCCGTGAGAAATAGTGGGCCTTAGTTGAGAGAGAGAGGGCTGGGCTAGGGCAGGCCGCGCGCCCCTCCCCCTATGGTCCGAATTGGACTAGGAGAGGGGGGGGGGCGGCGCCCCCCTTTCCTTCTCCCTCTCCCCCTTCCTTTCCCCCTCCTAGTAGGAGTAGGAAAGAGGGGAGTCCTACTCCTACTAGGAGGAGGACTCCTCCTCCTGGCGCACCTATAGGGGCCGTCTGGCCTCCCCCTTGCACCTTTATATACGGGGCAAGGGGGCACCTCTAGACACACAAGTTGATGTGTTGATCTCTTCCAGCCATGTGCGGTGCCCCCTTCCACCATAGTCCACCTTGATCATATCGTAGCGGTGCTTAGGCGAACCCCTGCGTCGGTAGCATCATCATCACCGTCATCACACCGTCGTGCTGACGAAACTCTCCCGGGAAGCTCTGCTGGATTGGAGTTCGTGGGACGTCATCGAGCTGAACGTGTCCTGAACTCGGAGGTGCCGTGCATTCTGTACTTGGATCGGTCGGATCATGAATACGTACGACTACATTAACCGCGTTGTGGTAACGCTTTTGCTTTCGGTCTACGATGGTACGTGGACACACTCTCCCCTCTCGTTGCTATGCATCACCATGATCCTATGTGTGTAGGGATTTTTTTGAAATTACTACGTTCCCCAACAGTGGCATCCGAGCCAGGTTTATGCATAGATGTTATATGCACGAGTAGAACACAAGTGAGTTGTGGACGATACAAGTCATACTGCTTACCAGCATGTCACACTTTGGTTCGGCGGTTTTGTTGGATGAAGCGGCCCGGACCGACATTACGCGTACGCTTACGCGAGACTGGTTCTACCGACGTGCTTTGCCCGGACCGACATTTTGTTGGATGAAGCGGGTGTCAGTTTCTCCAACTTTAGTTGAATCGAGTGTGGCTATGCCCGGTCCTTGAGAAGGTTAAAACAACACCAACTTGACAAACTATCGTTGTGGTTTTGATGCGTAGGTAAGAACGGATCTTGCTCAGCCCGTAGCAGCCACGTAAAACTTGCAACAACAAAGTAGAGGACATCTAACTTGTTTTTACAGGGCATGGTGTGATGTGATATGGTCAAGACATGATGCTATATTTTATTGTATGAGATGATCATGTTTTGTAACCGAGTTATCAGCAACTGGCAGGAGCCATATGGTTGTCGCTTTATTGTATGCAATGCAATTGCCCTGTAATGGCTTCACTTTATCACTAAGCGGTAGCGACAGTCGTAGAAGCAATATTTGGCGAGTCGACAACGATGATACGATGGACATCAAGGTGTCACGCTGGCGACAATGGTGATCATGATGGTGCTTCAGAGATGGAGATCACAAGCACAAGATGATGATGGCCATATCATATCACTTATATTGATTGCATGTGATTTTTATCTTTTATGCATCTTATTTTGCTTAGATCGACGGTAGCATTATAAGATGATCTCTCACTAAATTTCAAGGTACACGTGTTCTCCCTGAGTATGCACTGTTGCGAAAGTTCATCGTGCCGAGACACCATGTGATGATCGGGTGTGATAAGCTCTACGTTCACATACAAGGAGTGCAAGCCAGTTTTGCACATGCAGAATACTCGGGTTAAACTTGATGAGCCTAGCATATGCAGATATGGCCTCGGAACACTGGAGACCGAAACGTCGAGCGTGAATCGTATAGAATATATGATCAACATAGTGATGTTCACCATTGAAAACTACTCCATCTCACATGATGATCGGGCATGGTTTAGTTGATATGGATCACGTGATCACTTAGATGATTAGAGGGATGTCTATCTAAGTGGAAGTTCTTTAGTAATTTGATTAGCTGAACTTTAATTTATCATGAACTTAGTACCTGCTAGTATTTTGCATATCTATGTTGTTGTAGATAGATGGCCCGTGCTGTCGTTCCATTGAATTTTAATGTGTTCCTTGAGAAAGCAAAGTTGAAAGATGATGGTAGCAATTACACGGACTGGGTCCGTAACTTGAGGATTATCCTCATTGCTGCACAGAAAAATTACATCCTGGAAGCACCGCTAGGTGCCAAACCTGCTGCAGGAGCAACACCAGATGTTATGAACGTCTGGCAGAGAAAAGCTGATGACTACTCGATAGTTCAGTGTGCCATGCTTTACGGCTTAGAACCGAGACTTGAACGAAGTTTTGAATGTCATGGAGCATATGAGATGTTCTAGGAGTAGAAGTTAATATTTCAAGCAAATGCCTAGATTGAGAGATATGAAGTCTCCAATAAGTTCTACAATTGCAAGATGGAGGAGAATAGTTCTGTCAGTGAGCATATACTCAGAATGTCTGGGTATAACAATCACTTGATTCAACTGGGAGTTAATCTTCCGGATGATAGTGTTATTGACAGAATTCTTCAATCACTGCCACCAAGCTACAAGAGCTTCGTGATGAACTATAACAATCAACGGATGGATAAGACGATTCCCGAGCTCTTCGCAATGCTAAAGGCTGCGGAGGTAGAAATCAAGAAGGAGCATCAAGTGTTGATGGTCAACAAGACCACCAGTTTCAAGAAAAAGGGCGAAGTGAAGAAGAAGGGGAACTTCAAGAAGAACAGGAAACAAGTTGTTGTTCAGGAGAACAAACCCAAGTATGGACCTAAGCCTGAGATTGAGTGCTTCTACTGCAAACAGACTGGTCACTGGAAGCGGAACTGCCCCATGTATTTGGCGGATAAGAAGGATGGCAAGGTGAACAAAGGTATATGTGATATACATGTTATTGATGTGTACCTTACTAATTCTCACAGTAGTGCCTGGGTGTTTGATACTGGTTCTGTTTCTAATATTTGCAACTCGAAACAGGGACTACGGATTAAGCAAAGATTGGCAAAGGACGAGGTGACGATGCGTGTGGGAAATGGTTCCAAAGTCGATGTGATCGCGGTCAGCACGCTACCTCTACATCTACCTTCGGGATTAGTTTTAGACCTAAATAATTGTTATTTGGTGCCAATGTTGAGCATGAACATTATTCTGGATCTTGTTTAATGCGAGACGTTTATTCATTTAAATCAGAGAATAATGGTTGTTCTATTTATATGAGTAATATCTTTTATGGTCATGCACCCTTAAAGAGTGGACTATTCTTTTTGAATCTCGATAGTGAAGATACACATATTCAAGTATTGAAGCTAAAAATGCAGAGTTGATAATGATAGTGCAACTTAATTGTGGCACTGCCATTTGGGTCATATTGGTGTAAAGCGCTTGAAGAAACTCCATTCTGATGGACTTTTGGAATCACTTGATTATGAATCACTTGGTACTTGCGAACCATGCCTCATGAGCAAGATGACTAAAACACCATTCTCCGGAAGAAAGGAGCGAGCAACAGATTTGTTGGAAATCATACATACTGATGTATGTGGTCCGATGAATGTTCAGGCTCGCGACGGATATCTTTATTTTCTCACCTTCACATATGATTTGAGCAGATATGGGTATATCTACTTGATGAAACATAGGTTTGAAACATTTGAAAAGTTCAAAGAATTTCAGAGTGAAGTGGAAAATCATCGTAACAAGAAAATAAAGTTTCTATGATCTGATCGTGGAGGAGAATTGAGTTATGAGTTTAGTCTTTATTAGAAACAATGCGGAATAGTTTCACAACTCACGCCACCCAAAACACCACAGAGTAATGGTGTGTCCGAACGACGTAATCGTACTTTACTAGATATGGTGTGATCTATGATGTCTCTTACTGATTTACAGCTATTGTTTTGGGGTTATGCTTTAGAGACGGATGCATTCACATTAAATAGGGCAGCATCTAAATCCGTTGAGACAACACCTTATGAACTGTGGTTTGGCAAGAAACCAAAGTTGTCGTTTCTTAAAGTTTTGGGCTGCGATGCTTATGTGAAAAAGCTTCAACCTGATAAGCTCAAACCCAAATCGGAGAAATGTGTCTTCATAGGATACCCAAAAGAAACAGTTGGGTACACTTTCTATCAGAGATCCGGAGGCAAGACTTTTGTTGCTAAAAATGGATCCTTTCTAGAGAAGGAGTTTCTCTCGAAAGAAGTGAGTGGGAGGATAGTAGAACTTGATGAGGTAACTATACCTTCTCCCTTATTTGAAAGTAGTTCATCACAGAAACTGGTTCCTGTGACACCTAAACCAATTAGTGAGGAAGCTAATGATGATGATCATGAAACTTCAGATCAAGTTACTACCGAACCTCGTAGGTCAACCAGAGTAAGATCCGCACCAGAGTGGTACGGTAATCCTGTTCTGGAGGTCATGTTACTAGACCATGATGAACCTACAAACTATGAGGAAGCGATGATGACCCCAGATTCCACAAAATGGCTTGAGGCCATGAAATCTGAGATGGGATCCATGTATGAGAACAAAGTGTGGACTCTGGCTGACTTGCCCAATGATCGGCAAGCCATCGAGAATAGATGGATCTTCAAGAAGAAGACAGACGTTGATGGTAATGTTACTGTCTACGAAGCTCGACTTGTTGTGAAAGGTTTTTGACAAGTTTAAGGAGTTGACTATGATGAGACCTTCTCACCCGTAGCGATGCGTAAGTCCATCCGAATCATGTTAGCTATTACCGCATTTTATGATTATGAAATTTGGCAAATGGATGTAAAGACTGCATTCCTGAATGTATTTTTGGAAGAAGAGTTGTATATGATGCAACCTGAGGGTTTTATCGATCCAAAGGGTGCTAACAAAGTGTGCAAGCTACAGTGATCCATTTATGGACTGGTGCAAGCCTCTCGGAGTTGGAATAAACATTTTGATAGTGTGATCAAAGCATATGGTTTTATACAGACTTTTGGAGAAGCCTGTGTTTACAAGAAAGTTAGTGGGAGATCTGTAGCATTTCTAATATTATATGTGGATGACATATTGTTGATTGGAAATGATATAGAATTTCTGGATAGCATAAAAAGATATTTGAATAAGAGTTTTTCAATGAAAGACCTCGGTGAAGCTGCTTACATATTGGGCATCAAGATCTATAGAGATAGATCAAGACGCTTAATTGGACTTTCACAAAGCACATACCTTGACAAAGTTTTCAAGAAGTTCAAAATCGATCAGGCAAAGAAAGGATTCTTGCCTGTGTTACAAGGTGTGAAGTTGAGTAAGACTCAATGCCCGACCACTTCAGAAGATAGAGAGAAAATGAAAGATGTTCCCTATGCTTCAGCCATAGGCTCTATCTTGTATGCAATGCTGTGTAACAGACCTGATGTGTGCCTTGCTATTAGTTTAGCAGGGAGGTACCAAAGTAATCTAGGAGTGGATCACTGGACAGCGGTCAAGAACATCCTGAATTACCTGAAAATGACTAAGGATACGTTTCTCGTTTATAAAGGTGACAAAGAGCTCATTGTAAATGGTTACATTGATGCAAGCTTTGACACTGATCCGGACGATTCTAAATCGCAAACCGGATACGTGTTTATATTGAACGGTGGAGTTGTCAGTTGGAGCAGTTCTAAACAAAGCGTCATGGAGGGATCTATGTGTGAAGCGGAGTACATTGCTGCTTCGGAAGCAGCCAATGAAGGAGTCTGGATGAAGGAGTTCATATCCGATCTTGGTGTCATACCTAGTGCATCGGTTCCAATGAAAATATTTTGTGACAATACTGGTGCAATTGCCTTGGCAAAGTAATCCAGATTTCACAAGAGAACCAAGCACATCAAGAGACGCTTCAATTCCATCCGCGATCAAGTCTAGGTGGGAGACATAGAGATTTGCAAGATACATACGGATCTGAATGTTGCAGACCCGTTGACTAAGCCTCTCTCACGAGCAAAACATGATCAGCACCAAGGCTCCATGGGTGTTAGAATCATTACTGTGTAATCTAGATTATTAACTCTAGTGCAAGTAGGAGACTGAAGAAAATATGCCCTAGAGGCAAGAATAAAGTTATTATTTATTTCCTCATATCATGATAATTTTTTATTATTCATGCTAGAATTGTATTAACCGGAAACTTACTACATGTGTGAATACATAGAAAACCAGAGTGCCACTAGTATGCCTCTACTTGACTAGCTCATTAATCAGAGATGGTTAAGTTTCCTAACCATAGACATGAGTTGTCATTTGATAAACGGGATCACATCATTAGGAGACTGATGTGATTGACTTGACCCATTCCGTTAGCTTAGCACTTGATCATTTAGTTTACTGCTATTGCTTTCTTCATGACTTATACATGTTCCTATAACTATGAGATTATACAACTCCCAATTACCAGAGGAACACTTTGTGTGCTACCAAACGTCACAACGTAACTGGGCAATTATAAAGGTGCTCTACAGGTGTCTCCGATGGTACTTGTTGAGTTCGCATAAATCAAGATTAGGATTTGTCACTCCGATTGTCGGAGAGGTATCTCTGGGCCCACTCGGTAATGCACATCACTATAATGCCTTGCAAGCATTGTAACTAATGAGTTAGTTGCTGGATGATGTATTACAGAACGAGTAAAGAGACTTGACGGTAATGAGATTGAACTAGGTATTGAGATACCGACGATAGAATCTTGGGCAAGTAACATACCGATGACAAAGGGAACAACGTATGTTGTTATGTGGTTTAACCGATAAAGATCTTCGTAGAATATGTGGGAGCCAATATGAGCATCTAGGTTCCTCTATTGGTTATTGACCGGAGACATGTCTCGGTCATGTCTACATAGTTCTCGAACCCGTAGGGTCCGCACGCTTAAAGTTCGGTGACGATCAGTATTATGAGTTTTTGTGTTTTCATATACCGAAGGTAGTTTGGAGTCCCGGATATGATCATGGACGTGATGAGGAGTCTCAAAATGGTCAAGGCATAAAGATTGATATATTGGACGACTATATTCGGACACCGGAAGTGTTCCGGGTGGTTTCGGAGAAAACCGGAGTGCCGGAGGGTTACCGAAACCCCCCCGGGAGAAATAGTGGGCCTTATGTGCCTTAGTGGAGAGAGAGAGGGCTGGCCTAGGGCAGGACGCGCGTTGGACAAGGAGAGGGGGGCGGCGCCCCCCTTTCCTTCTCCCTCTCCTCGTTCCTTTCCCTCTCCTAGTAGGAGTAGGAAAGAGGGGAGTCCTACTCCTACTAGGAGGAGGACTCCTCCTCCTGGCGTGCCTATAGGGGCCGGCCGGCCTCCGCCTTGATCCTTTATATACGGGGGCAGGGGGCACCTCTAGACACACAAGTTGATCTGTTGATCTCTCCCAACCGTGTAAGGTGCCCCCTCCACCATAGTCCACCTCAATCATATCGTAGCGGTGCTTAGGCGAAGCCCTACGTCAGTAGCATCATCATCACCGTCATCACGCTGTCGTGCTGACGAAACTCTCCCGTGAAGCTCTGCTGGATCGCAGTTCATGGGACGTCATCGAACTAAACGTGTGCTGAACTCGGAGGTGCCATGCGTTCGGTAATTCGATCGGTCGGATCATGAAGACGTACAACTACATCAACCGCGTTGTGCTAATGCTTCCACTTTCGGTCTACGAGGGTACGTGGACACACTCTCCCCTCTTGTTGCTATGCATTATCATGATCTTGTGTGTGCGTAGGATTTTTTTTTAAATTACTACGTTCCCCAATAGTTACTACAACTTAACTTCCCCAAAAACGGACAAATACTTGACACAGCGACATACCGCAGAGCGGCTGGCCGGTTGGCAAGACGGCTGTTAAGGGAAGGCGGCAAAGGAAAAAGTCAAAAAGAGCAGAAGAGCAAGGCAAGTTGAAAATTGGCAAAGATAATTTACATAACAAAAGGCCCTTGGCCAGCATTCAACAATGTTTGAATACACCCCCAGCGGGTGGAACTCTGCAAATCTAACAAGTCTGTTCCAAAGAAATTACAAAACAGGAAGAAAAGATAACTTGGCAGCCTAGGCCAGAGGAGCAGAAGCCGAATCGTAGAGGTCGGCAGAGGTTGAGGCTCCGGGTGGTGGAGCGGCCGCCTGGTTGATCTCGGCCTGGTCGACACCGGCGGCAGTCGGCTCGTCGGCATGCTGCCCTTTGGTCGAGACTTGGTCAGGATGACGCTGGCTGTCGCCTCCATCATCCGACGCATCGTCTTCGCCGTCCTCCTCCTCTTCATCTTCATCGCTGAAGGCGATCTCCTCCACCAAGCCCTCGCTGCCTTCAGGGTTTAGCCCAAACCAGTTGGGCGGCGCCTCAGCGCCCTCCTCATTCAACTCGGGGAGGAACACGCTGGTGTTCGTGTACTCCGTTATCACCGTGGCGTGATGGTAGAGCTCGGGCGCCACCACCGCCAACTCCTCGCTGGCTTCAGCTCGGAGGGTGGCCAACTGAGCTAGGCTCAGCCCAGGGTACCACCCCTTGACAAACTCCAGGGCCTTCCATGCGCTTGCCCGGGCTGCGGAGCCCTTCCACGCCTCGAAGCGGCCAATGGCCACCTCTAACTAGTCGGAGGTCCGACTGGGGGTGCGTAGAATCAGAGTACCTGGCCAGAGGGCGGAAACCACCTGAGCTGTGGCGCGCTGCAGACGGCGGATCGCTCGGCGGGCCGGCTAGAGGCGAGCTTGGATGGCAAGCAGCTGCTCGGCAAGGGTCCGAGGGGCATTGGGTGCAATTTCTGCACCAGCCAGCCTTCGCTCGTCACGATGGGCCTCGATGGCTTGGCTAGCGGTGACGACATGACCAGGAAAATACTCTGCACAAGAAGAAAAAAGAAGCATGAAGTAGAAGGTTCGGCTTGAACGAGAAGTCGGCAGACGGAAGAAAGGGAAGAACGGCTTACCATCGGGCATGTCCTAAATCTCGCCGTAGTTGTCGGTCAGAGCCTTCTCCTTATCAACCCAGCTCGAGCGCTGGGTCTCGAACTCAGCCTCGAACGCCTTCTCTGCGTCCAGGAGCTTTTGCAGCTCCACCTGGTGCTGGTCCGCCTGGTCAGCCAATTTCTTGGCCAGGCGGTCGCACTCCTGCTCCATCCGGCTGCGCTCCTCCTCGGCGTGCATCGCGGTTTGCGCTTCGCCCAGCCGCTGCTGCAATTCAGCATTGGCTCCCGAGGAAGACAAAAAAGAAAAGACAGTCACCAAGATACCAAAATAAAAAAGAGTAGTCACCAGAAGATCCGGCCCGACTACTCAGCAGTCGGCCCGAATCTCGGGGGCTACACCCCGCGGGGCGCTGGCGCACCCCCACGTGAATAAGGAAGAAGCACTTACACCGACTATCGGTCAGTTCAGCAGTCCGCTTGGCCAACTCCTGGACGTGAGAGTTGAAGGTTGCCGCACGGATGTTGTGATAATCCTGCAACCAAGACAAGAGAAGAAAGAAGAAGAGGTTAGCACTCGGAACTTACCTTAAATTCCGAGCCGCCTGCTCAGCAGCCAGCCCGGAACTCGGGGGCTACACCCAGTGGGTGCGCTAGCGCGCCCCCACGGAAGATTTCAAGAAAAATACAAGGATCAGGAGACATACCCGGATGGCGGCCCGTGTCACGAGGAACTCCTTGGTGTATTGTTGGAGGGTGGAGCTTTGGGCCTTGAGATGGGCCTGGACGTCGATGGCGGCACGGTTCAGCACATTTGTCCCGCCTCCAGGAGTCCATCCCGGCGGAGCGGCGCTGCTGGCTTCGGCGTCTGGGGCCGAAGAGCTCGCGGCCCCAACTTCCAGAGGCCTTGGCACCGACGCCACCTTCTTCGGGCGACGACGCCCCAGAGTGTGGACCACCGGGCCGAGCCCACCACCAGCTCGTTGCCACCTGGTAGCGCCGGCGGCTCCTCTATCCGGTTGCTTGGTGCATCTGCAGTCAGCGCTTGTAGGGGCTCCTCCGCCCCCAAGCTGACTGCATCGCCTCCTCCGCCTTCCGTGACCAGCTCGTCATTGCCGGCTCCTCCAGTCGGCACCTCGACCCCTGGCGCTGGCGGGGCGGCGCGCAGGGGGATTATTACTTGCGGCGCCTGGGCAGACATGGCCTTCTCCACCCGTGCCTTGGCGACCATGTTCGCTCGTTCCTTAGCCGCGGCATTGGCCTGGGCCTTGGCAGCCGCGTCGGCCTCTTCCTGTGCCGCCGCCTTCTGCCGCTCGGCGTCGTCCCACTCCTCGCGTACCTCCCGCCCGTTCCTCTCGATTACCGCCTGGAGCTCGATGTGCGGGTCTATGCGGCGGGTGTTGACAGAGCTCTCCATCCCCCCGATGATGGAAGCAGAGGCCGACCGCTCAAGAGAGAGCGAGGCCCTGATCAAAAAAGACAAGAAGAAATTCAGAAAGAATCATTGCAAGAAAGGCAAAGGAAAAAACACAAGGGGAGTCAAAGTACTTACGCGGATACTGTTGGGGGCTGCTTCGGGGCCCTTTGGAATTGGGCCGCCTTTGCGGCGGCCTCATGCCGCCTGGTCATGGCAAACGGGTTCCTCGGCTTCTTTGGCCGAATAGCGGCTTGGCGGCTCGGCGCTACTGTGCGCCGCCTGGCGCAGCCGGCGCAGCTAATGAGCTCCCGCCCGCCTTGTCGGCTCTGTGAGGGTGGCATGGCTCGTCTTCCTCCTCGTCGTCGTCTGGCCACGCCTCGACGCCGTCTCCTCCGGAGCCGCCTACTCCGCTGCCACCGCCTGTGGCATCGTCTTACTCCAAGGCAGCCGCCCCCAAGTCAGGGTCGTCCACATCGCTCACCGTCCGATCCGACAGGTATTCTTGGCCCTCCTCCAAGGCGTTGGCTGCCAACTGGGATGAGAGGATCTGCGCAAGTGATTGATTGATTGATCAGGAGGCAAAAAAGCAGAACTCGGCAAATGAGAAGAAAAAGAATTGAAGGCCTACCGCAGGCGGAGGGTTCGCGCGGGAGTACAGCCGCGTGCCGAACTACCACTCTTCCTCCGAGAGCTTGAAGTTCGAAATAAAGTTCACCAGGAGGGCCATCTCCACCTTCGGCATCTCCTTGGTGCACATCCATCTCGGGTCTAGGTGCCCGCTTGTCGGTGTCAAAACCGGCGGATCTTGGGTAGGGGGTCCAGAACTGTGCGTCTAAGGCGGATGGTAATAGGAGTCAGGGGACACGATGTTTTACCCAGGTTCGGGCCCTCTTGATGGAGGTAATACCCTACGTCATGTTTGATTGTTCTTCATAATATGAGTAGTACAAGAGTTGATCTACCACGAGATCGAAGAGGCTAAACCCTAGAAGCTAGCCTATGGTATGATTGTTGTTGTCCTACGGACTAAAACCCTCCGGTTTATGTAGACACCGGAGGGGGCTAGGGTTACACAAAGTCGGTTACAAGGAGGGAGATCTACATATCCGTATTGCCAAGCTTGCCTTCCACGCCAAGGAGAGTCCCATCCGGACACGGGACAAAGCCTTCAATCTTGTATCTTCATAGTCCAATAGTCCGGCCAAAGGATATAGTCCGGTTGTCTGGATAGCCCCTAATCCAGGACTCCCTTAGTAGCCCCTGAACCAGGCTTCAATGACGATGAGTCCAGCGCACAGATTGTCTTCAGCATTGCAAGGCGTGTTCCTCCTCCGAATACTTCATAGAGGATTTTGCACACGAGGATCGTGTCCGGCTCTGCAAAATAAGTTCCACTAACCATCGTAGAGAGAATAATATTTCCACTAATCTAATCTGCTGTTGTACCCCGCAGCGTGACATCACACCACAGCCAGGTCTTTATTCGAATCGTTTTTCATAACCAATCTCAGCGTGTTTCGCGAGGCGGTTTGCTTGGCACGTCTTGTCGAAGCAGAGATCATGTCCCCTTTATTACGGTATTCTCATCAATACGGACGTGGGTAACCCAACCGTGCCTATTGGTAGGACTCCTAGATCTTAGGCAAGTCCCAAATGGCTACAAGGAGGATGCTTGATATTCACCCTCTTTATAAAGGGGACAAGGATTTTTCTTTTTTCCCTCTCGTGCTCAATCAAATCCTTCCCCCGCATCGAGTTCTAACACCCAAAAGACAGGTCAGGTGCTTCGGACCTTCAACTATGTCCGGATCCAACCTTCAAGGTCGGTGGATGCCTTCCTCTGTCATGGAAGAGGACATCAAGAAGTTGAGAGAGGCGAAATTTCGCATCGGCTGCCTGCCCAAGGGCAGGCCGTCCCTACTCCCGAACCGAACAAGAGCGTCGTGTTCGTCTCCCACTTCCTCCGAGGACTAGGCCTCGCTCTGGATCCCTTTGTTAGGGGTCTTATGTTCTATTACGGGCTAGATTTTCATGATCTGGCCCCGGATTCCCTTCTTCACATCTCGACATTTATTGTCGTATGTGAGGCCTTCCTCCGCATTACCCCTCACTTCGGCCTGTGGCTCAAGACCTTCGATGTGAAGCCGAAGATGATCGAGGGGCAGCACGCATCGTGCGGAGGTGCTTCAATAAGCAAAATTACTGACGCTCCATGGCCTAAGGGTTGCTTCCCAGAGGTGTCCGGATTGTGGCAGAGGGAGTGGTTCTACATCACAGCTCCCCGAAGTGCCAAGTGGTTTGCTGCCCCACCTTTCGCTCTAGCCCCCCACCGCAAATGATGTCATGGATCAGCAGGGGGCTGAGCTGGGGTCCAGCCAAGGACGTGCCAATACTGCAAAGCCGTATCTGAGATCTCTTTGAGAGAGATTTTAGTCTGGTTATGGTAGTGCAAGTTATGCTAGTTCGTCAAGTCCAGCCTTGCAAACGCCGGCCCCTTCGCATGTGGGAATCCAACCCGGAAGGACCGCGAGCTATTCAACATTTCCTCGGCATGACGCACAAAGAGATGTAAAAATTGTTCTTCGGAACACAAATAATGTGTCCGGACATCACTAAGGATGCAGGTCTAAGCTGTAATCGCCCGAATACCCAAGTAAGTAGCCCTGCATCCGAACACACTGTCTGTTTATTTATCTCAACATCACCCTAAAAAATCCGCTCTTTTGACCAGGATTGGATAGCGAAGGCAAAGTTGATCATGTGTCCGGCCCCCCTCCCTGAGACTTCACCAAATCCCGTGCTAACGAGTACGCTAGAGATCGTGCCTTATCAAGCGCCCTCAGGAGAAGATAAAGGGGGGAACAAGGAGGCTACCGCCTCCGCGAAGGAGGTTAGTCGGGGAGGAGGAACTGAAACTTCCTCTCCCTAGGGAAGGAAGAGAACCGCCTCTGAGGACCCGGAGACAATGGTCTCCAAATGGGGGAAGAAATCTCCGCCGGAGGGTCCTGCCCTGGGGGATACCCTGGCCGCACTATGCCCTCAAGGGGATCAGCCCTCCACCGAGCTGTAAGTAAAAGGGTACTTAATAATGGAAATATCTCGCTTTACTTATGAGGAAAATAATCAAAGAATTTACTTGCAGTTTGGATCTCAGCCCTTCTCAACAGAGCTCGTCTTCAGGGGATCTTCTTCCAGAGATGATGGAGAGCGAAACGCCTCCCCCTGCCACACCGCCTCACGAGGCAGGCGACCCCGAGGTGTCGTCGCGGAGGGTTTCTCCTGATCCGGCAAGGCTAGAAGGTACCCATGGCCACCCAAAGTCCTCAGTATCCGGCTCTTGAAGAGAGCAATCAAAAGAGTCTGGCACCGTCTGGTGTGCGGTCGGACGTACTGAGGGAGCTGCTAGAGCAAGCGGCTATCTCAGAAGAGCACCGCACGTTGATCGGTACGGTGATTGAAAGGATTTCGTCCGCCGAAAGAGGGTTGCGTGAAGCCTTTATGAGTCTACTGACGGGTTTTGAGGTACATCAAATTATGTACATTGTTGACAGTACCGCACATTTTTAGATGTGCCCTGTGTAGATAGTAGCCGCTGAGACTTTGGTTGTCGTCGAAAATGGCAACAAATAGAGGATCATAGTCCCAGGTAATAACCAGACCGCCTTCATGTGCAGGTGGTTGAAGCTCTGGCGCCTAGCTGGACTGATGAGTTCCGAACTAAGGAGGCAACTGGATGCGGGAGATGCCGACATCGTGCTTGTTAACAAGCGGCTTGACGAGGCACAGGGTAGGTGATTTTTCTGGTGATTGTCACATAATAGGAGCAGCATGATGCCAGTATCTTTAATATGTTGTGACGGCAGAAGGAGCTGCCATCATGGAGACCCTTCGGGCGGAGCTTGCCCGAGCCAAGGAGCAAGCAAGGAGTAGTAATGTGGCTGCTTTAAAGGCGACCGAACAATTATGGGCCGAACAGGCCGCGCATTGCGAGAGCAAAGAAAAAATAGCCAAGATGGATGTAGAGTTGAAAGATGCTGCTGACCGTTACCAGCTTCTTGAAGAAGAAGACCGGGCGAAGGCGACAGACCTGGAAAAGTCCCGGGTGGCTGCCAAGGAAGCCCGCTCCAAAATTAGAGCGACGAAGGAGGAGCTGCATCAAGCTGCGGATATTGTATCTGGGAAGCCCTTCTTGTTGCGAACTAAGTTCGGGGATCCGAAGTATGCGCCTCTGGACTAGCTATGGAGTTCTGCAGACGCCTGCGTGGATTTAGCTGCAAGTGCTGCTGATGCGGCCGAGTACTTCAAGGATCGGAAAGATCACGAAGTGGAAAAACTGTTTTGGTCACAGTTTCATGCTCCAGCCCGTCCGCTGCTGTTGAATGAGCAAATGGTCGAGTGGGCCGAGCTCCATATATTATCCGGACTTGCCATGTGGTCCGTTGTGGATCATTGTGGCCGAGAGGGCCAAGGCCGAATAGCTACTTTAGCTTAGTGCAACAATTCCTTGGTGTTGTGCCACACATCGATGCTGTAAAGAGGTCGGCGTACATAGAAGGCTTGCGGATGGCCCTTGCCCGTGTCAAAACATACTGGGCGGAGATGGATGCCACCACTGTTGCGGCACAGAGCTCGTCCATAGGCCGAGTGGCTGTCGAGCACTACTTTGAAGAAGTTCTTGAAGGCGCTCTTTTGATAGAGGCTCAGTGCTCGAAGAATATTATGTTTGAGTGACATGTATTCCCGTTGTAAAAACAACGTTTTATTGAGTTTATCAAGGCTGTATTTATACTTTTGCCCGAAAGTACTATGATGCCTCATGTGCGGCCGTTTATGTATATATGTATATAACCTGAAAGATGGCAGTCGTCGGCTTCAGCCCCCACGCATATAATGTGGGGGTGCTCGCAAAAGATGCATGTTCACACTTGATCCAACATCTTGGTCCATTAAGGAGGTGATAGCGCAACAAACTAGGCAATCTGACTATAATGCTTTAACACTTTCACTTAGCCAGAGGAGTTTGATAGTGGGGCTACTATATAGCCCCTGGTGGCTCGCGCTCATCCGAATTCGGGGCGCGTACATGCCTGGCCGGGAAACGGCCCTTCATTAAGGCGGAGGAATCCCGAAGATTTCGCTAGGTCATCGAGTGGTTGACCAGTCTCACGCTATATCATGACAGTCAGTTTTCGGCTTTCTCTACTGAGGTGCTCGTCCAGATGAACCAGGGCACAATCGTAGTAGTTCTCCTGGTGCTACCCTAGCCGATAGAGCGGAACGTAAGGCAGCAAAACACAGGAGCCGGGCAAACCCAACATTTGACCAAAGACATGATTCGGAGCTGATACATATAAGGCCAAACTCGCGACACCGAACACTCCCTAAGGTACTCGGTCTTTATGATGTAAACCGGGCTAAACAGTGCCCTTTGTTAGAAGCCCCTCGTGTCCAGGTACGTGCAATATTCTGACGTGGCGACATGCCAATACGTCAGCATCCTTGTCAATTGTACTGAGAATCCGGGGGATGTGTATCAACAAGAGACAGTAAAAAGGTTTACATAGGGTCTTAGTCTAAAAAGAATCCTTGGAACGGGTCCCTGCTGCATGTCTGCGCCTGTGTCTCCGTTGTGCCGTATCCTGGACGCGTGTAGCACGATGGTCATCTGAAAAAGAGAGGAACTTAGTTGAAAAGTTGTGGTGCAAAAGGTAGGTTATACTAAATAAACCATGTACAGTTCAAGATGCGTAAAGTTGAGCCTAATTGCCACTTGTTTACGCGCGTTGAGCCCCTTGTATTGTTATAGGGTATAGCCATCAAACCTGTATCAATTACATATAGCTGCACCAGACTCGTCTAACCGCGTCCGTGGTCTTAACGACCTGTCAGATGCTCTAGTTGGTGAGGCCGTTTACTATGCGGCTGCCAAGGCAGCCGCACGGTCTTCCGCGCGCAAGGAGCGCTCAATATTTCCATTTACTGTAATGATGCCACGTGGACCGGGCATCTTAAGTATGAGAGAAGCGTAATGCGGTATTGCGTTAAAGCAAGCGAAAGCTTCGCGTCCGAGTAGTGCTTGATAGCCACTTTGGAACGGAGCAATGTGGAAGGTTAACTTTTCCCTGCGGAAGTTATCGGGGAAGCCGAATATAACCTCTAGTAGCAGGGAGCCCGTACAACAGGCTTCTGGGCCTGCCGTTACTGCTTTAAAGGTAGTATTGCTATGGCCGATTTTTGTTGGGTCTATCCCCATTTTACAGACTATGTCCTGATATATCAGGTTTAAACTACTGCCGCCGTCCATCAGGACTCATGCGAAGTGGTATCCGTTAATTATCGGGTCTAACACCAAGGCAGCCCATCCTGCATGCTGGATACTTGCCTAGTAATCCCGATGATCAAAGGTGATCGGTTTGGACGACCAGTGGCAGAACTCCGCGGTGATAGGCCTTGGAGCATGTCTCTCTAGGAGTGCCGCTTTGTTTCTCCCCTTTATCATGTGTAACACGTTTACTATTTTGACTTCTGGTGGGAATTTCTTCTGTTCCCCAGTGCTTTGCTTGCGAGGCTCGTCCTCGTCTTCGCTTGGTGTATCCTGCCCCTTGTGTTCGGCGTTGAGCTTGCCGGACTACTTGAAGACCCAACATTCTCTATGGGTATGATTTGCAGGTTTATCGGGGGTGCTGTGGATCTGACATATTTGGTCCAGAATCTTGTTTAGGTTGGACAGTTCGTCTCTGTTGCCTTTGGGGGGCAGCTTTTGCTGACCTGTCCGAGAGCTTCTGAATCCGACGTTTACCGCCGTGCTCTTCGGGCTGTGTTCTTTATTCTGGCGCTTGTTTTTGCTGCGTCGTGGCTTCCCGTTTCCGTCCCTGACTTCAGATGTACTTGGGTCGCTGGTGCTGCATCGGGCTAACCAGCTGTCCTCGCCCGTGCAAAAGCGGGTCATGAGGCTTGTTAATGCTACCATTGTTCTCGGCTTTTCTTGGCCGAGGTGTCTGGCAAGCCATTCGTTTCGAACGCTGTGCTTGAAAGCTGCTAAGGCTTCGGCGTCCGGACAGTCGACTATTTGGTTCTTTTTAGTGAGAAACCTGTTCCAAAGCTTTCGGCTGACTGTAAGTGCATCTAGTGCCACCCCTAGTTGGTTTTGGAGTATTGACGACAAACCTAGTTGAGGGACTAATGTGTTTGTGAGAATTGCAGGATAACATAGGTAGAAGTCCCTCATTGATTCGGTTTTCCTACCAGAGATGACCCCTAAAAATGTATGAAGACATTGATGTCAAAGGTGGTGTATGAAGATATTCACATTGAAGACTATGACAAGAGAAGACATCGCATGAAGCCTATGGAGCTCGAAGACTTAGATCTTTCGTGGTTCTTTTTCTTCTTTATTGAGTCATAGGAACCACCGTACTATTAAGTGGGGTCCAAGAGAACCAGTCAGAATGACTGAAGTGATGCTTAACCAAAACCTATGTCTTCGAGTGAAGACTATGAGAGCGAATCTTGTCTAGAGTCGGACAAGTCAGCTTTGCTTGTAGCCCAAGTAAAGTTGCCGTGTGAGTTTGAAATCTGACCGTTGGAACACGTGTCAGTTCCTTAGTGACCCAGGGTCATTTTGGACAAATCAGGTCGGGTTGCCTAGTGGCTATAAATAGCCCACCCCCTACAACCATAAATGGTTGGCTGCTCAGAGTTAGTGTACGGCTTTTGTCGTTTGAGAGCAACCCACCTCGAAGCCTTTGAGAGAGAATTCCTTGCGAGGATAAAGCCCTAACCACCCAAAGCCAAAGAGAATTAGGCATCACTTAAGTCTTCTTGTTTGTGTGATCTGAAGACTTATTACACTTGAGGACTGTGAATCCTCCAGCCGGTTAGGCGTCGCGTTTTGAGCATCCAAGAGACGTTGTGGATCGCCGGTGAACGAAGTCTGTGAAGGTTTGGGAGTCTACCTTGAAGACTTACCAGAGTGATTGGGCAAGGTCTGTGTGACCTTAGCTCAAGTGGAATACGGTGAGGACTGGGTGTCCTGAGCTGCGTGTTCAGGACTGGGTGTCCGGGACTGTGTGTCCTCAGGTTTAAATACCTAGCCGACCTAACCAGACGTACAGTTGTCATAGCAACTGGAACTGGTCCAACAAATCATTGTCTTCAACGTGTCACTGGTTTCATATTTTCCTTCCCTTTACTTACTGTTGGTCCTTGTGAAGTCATTGTATGATTGCACTATCTTTTATCTTCATTGAGTGACTGCGTGTTCTGTTTGGCTTCATAATATCTTCCTACCTGATCCTTACTACATTGCTGCTATTAGTCATTGTGCTTTCACTCCATTGAATACTTGACTATGGTTTGCCTAGTGTAGTCTACCTTCCGCTGCATGGTAATAGGTTTATTTCTATCGTTTGTCTTCATAACTTCCACGTTTTGAAGACTTTCATAAAAATCGCCTATTCACCCCCCTCTAGTCGATAGAACGCACTTTCAATTGGTATCAGAGCAAGGTACTCCCTTGTTCTGTGTGATTCGGTTTAACCACCTAGAGTTTTAGCTATGTCGACTGCAGGGATAATTAAAGTCTCCGCTGCGTGCCCCGTCTTCGATGGAACTGAATATCCCTACTAGAAGAATAAGATGCGCATGCATCTTGAAGCCATTGACGTCGACCTATGGTATGTCGTCAAGAACGGCGTTCCCAAGGCTGGAGAAGGTGTCACTGCTGCCGACGTCAAGAAGTTCGTTCAACTGGACTCTACTGCCAAGAATATCATCTGTGGTCTTCTGACCAAAGGATAGTATGGCCGCGTGAGTGCTTTGGAAACATCTAAGCTAGTCTGGGACTGGCTCTCCAAGGTCAACAAAGGCGTCTCAACCCAGAGAGATCAGAGAATCAGTGTCCTTCGCAACCTCTTCAACCACTTCAAGAGAAATGACAATGAGAATGTCCAGCTCACATTTGATCGACTCACTGACATCACGAATGAGCTTCAAGCCCTTGGCGCTACTGAGATCACCAAGCATGAAGTCGTCAAGACACTACTGAGATCACTTGACAGTTCGTTTGACACCCTAGCCCTGATGATTCAAGAACGTCCTGATTTCAAGATACTCGATCCGTCTGACATACTTGAGAGGCTCAACACACATGCGTTTCAGCTTTCTGAGAAAAGAGATATCTACGGTCCTAACTATGGGCGAACTCATGCCTTGAAGGCAAAAGCTGTCTCCTCATCTGAAGAAGAATTTGACAGTAGTTCTGATGATCCTGAAGACATTGGAAGGGAACTTGCTATGCTTGTGAAGAAGTTCCAAAAACTTACCAAGAAGAAAGGTTTCAGAAAGTCTTCACGATCAAGCTCAAGGAATGATGAAGCTTCTGCTCATGACTACAAGAAGAAAACATGTCACAAGTGCAAGAAACCCGGCCACTTCATCTCTGAGTGTCCTCAGTGGGAAAATGAGAACAAAAACAAGAAGAAGAGCAAGGAATATGACTCTGACGACAAGAAGAAGAAGAAATACTCAAAGTCTTCTTCCAAGTCTTCTTCAAAGTCTTCATCACACAAGAAGAGCTCATCTGGCAAGGCACGTGCGTTTGTTGGCAAGGAAATGGATTCAGAGGAGGAGTCCGCTTCTAAGGAGGCGGAGGTGGAGTCTGAGGAGGAGTCCGATTCTGGCGTCGCATGTCTGGCTACAGCATACGTTGCCAAGTCCATCTTCAACACTGAAGACAATGACCTCATCACCGACACCGATGCAAATGACAAGGACTACTCCGCTCCTACCTACTGCTTCATGGCACGTGGTGCCAACGTAAACACATGCACTACTCACTATCAAACATCCAGTGACGATGACTCTGATTGTGGTTCAAAACCCAGCTACAAAACACTTGCTAAAATTGCAACTGAACAACACAAAGCCATGGAACATATTCAAAAACTGTTAGACAAAAGCGATGATCTGTTAGGCGTTGAAATGACTCGATCTGAGTCCTTAATTGAAGACATAAAAAATCTTCACGTTAAGTATGAGGAACTTGAAAGTCATCATGAAACGCTCTCAACAACTCATGAAAAGCTTTCCTATGATTATCTTCAAAGGAAAAAAGATCTTGAGAAATTGAGAGCGGCTCATGAAGATCTTCAAAAAGAAAACGAGTCACTTCGCGCCGAACAGATCAGCTCCGCTCAGGAAGGATTTGAACCACAATGTCTTAAGTGCATTGAGCATGATAATGCTACTACTGTTGCTGAATGTTCTACTGCTGCTACCATTGCAATATCTTCAACTGTTGATGTGGGAACTAACCCCTCTGCTGAGGATTCCACTGCTATTGCTGATGAGAATGCTAGGTTGAAGACATTGCTTGAAACAGGGATGTACAAAAGTCTTAAAGAGCATCAGACACTATGTGATGTCCTCAAAAAGTAGATCTTGAACCGAAACCCGAGGAAAGAGGGTGTTGGGTTCGTAAGGAAAATGAATGCTGATGGCTCTTACTGGAAACCTGAGCAGTACCCCGAAACCACATGGGTTGCTGCAAAGGAATCTTCAGCAGATCTATCCAATCTATCTGGATTCTCTTGTGCAAACCCCATTGTCATTGATGAATCCTTTGATGCAAACTATAAACTGTTTAAGAATCAGAATGGTGAAGTGTTTGCCAGGTACATTGGTACTAACTGTAGGAATGGACCGCCTACGAAGAAGATCTGGGTTCTGAAAAAATGTCTGGAGAATCTTCCTGTGAATGTCATCATGACACCACATGTGAAGAAGACAAACCTCAGACCACAAGCTTCATACGGTCCAAAGGCGTCATACAGACGGAGGACTCACCTGAGTTGCACTAACGCAAATGTTTTGAAGGGAAACCATACTCAGGCCTATGAATATGAGCGCGGTTCATCAAACCGCCATGTTCATAAGACCAAGAACTATTCTGCTTATTCTTATGAGTACTATTATCCACCTGCAAGACTTTTTGCTAGGGCTCCAAAGCCAAAGTTCTCAGACGCTGCACTTAGACTTATTGCTTCTAAGCCACCCTTGAAGATGTGGGTGGCTAAGAAAGCTTTTGGCATTTTGGGAATGGGGGTCCCCAGACTTGCCTACCTGCGGCGTGGCTCAAAGGGGGCCTAGCGTGGCCCATCTTCACCAACACAAACCCAAGACCCTCGCGAGGGGCCAAGCCTCGCGAGGCGGATGACGCGGAGCTTCCTCAGGTGCGGCCTCGTCAGGCTGGCTCACGAGGAGGTGGAGAGATCAAGGTGGGGTACCTCACGAGGTGCCCGTGACGCAAGCCATGACGACCGGGGGCACCAGGCGGGTGCCAGCCCGCGCAGTGTCCTCCCTTCCTCTTTGGTGCAAAGGGGGCAAGCGCAGCCGCGGAGTACCGAGGCATCAAGCAAAGGTTGCCATTTTGGTGCAACGAGACCAAGACCAGGAGGACTACGAGATGGAGGTCACCGTGGGGCCCAAGACGGCGTCATCACCAGAGCTTTGCGCAGGCGAAGACTACTTTTGTCAGGATAGCTGATACTAGCTGTCCCCCTTCAAATTAGCCCGCCATTGTTGGCTCCCTTCCCGCTCGATATTTGGGAAGAGGACCAGGGCCTCCATAAATAGGACCAGCCACCCACAGAGCAAAGGGGGCCGGGGGTTGGAAGGATAGAGAAGATCAGGTAGAGAGAGAGAAGGGTGACTGAGCTCCTCCTAGCAGTTCATCGCCCCAACCAAGAACATACCCTCGCGAGGCTGTTCTTCCTTGTATTGTTCATCATCATCAGCCCAAGAGGCAATCCACGACACCACACACTGGAGTAGGGTATTACACCACAACGGTGGCCCGAACCAATATAAACCTTGCGTCTCTTGTGCTGTTCTTTCCTTAGTTTAGATCCTAACAAGGCGGAGGAGTGCAGGTAGGTAGGAGGCGAAATCTCCGCGCGCACCCCAGTGTTCGAACCTCAAGGGTCTGCCGGAACCCGAAATCCGACATTTGGCGCGCCAGGTAGGGGGTGCGCCGGGATTCGTCTTCCACCACCCCGTTCTCCTCCGACCATCACGCCCATGTCCGACGCTCGTCGGGCCCGCGCCGAGCGTCGGGCCGCGCTCACTGCCCGCGTTACCCAGACGGCCCCTGTCGGCAGGCGTCCTCGTCGTTCCCCGTCACCTGCCGTCAACGCCGCCACCGGCCCGGCGGGGGACGAGCAGCAGGCATCATACCAGCATCCGTCCGCGCGGCAAGACGGCCGCACCGCGACTCCCTCGCTCACCCTAGCTGGTTCTTTGTCCAGCGCGCTCCGCGCGCCCATGGAGGCTCGGACTGCACTCATCGCGGTGAACGAGCTCCTGCGCTACCATCCCGTCGACGACGTCTATGAAGAATGGCTCGACCACGTCGCCGAGCTCGTCCGCGCCGCAGGGGGCTCTCCTGCGCCGTCCGTTCCGTTGCACCGCACCCCGCCCCGCGTGGTCAATGAAGCTCCGGCGGCGCCCCGGCCGCCTCCTCCTCAGGAAGGCACCATGGCTCCAAGGCGCGTGCCCCTGGGCGGAACCCGCTCCGTCAGGCGCCAGCGCAGCAATAGCAGAGCTGTCAAGAAGTCCCTCGCCCGCAAGAAGCTGCCCGGGCGCTCCCTGCTCCAGCACGTCGCGACCATGCTCCTGGTCCCGCGCGTCCAGACCCCGCGCTGCTCCCAGCTGTAGCGCGTGGGGACATGCAAGACCAAGCTCCCCATCATCCAAGGCCTCCCGTGGCCACGGCAGGCTGCCGCGCCTTCACCGCCGAGCTACGCAGCGTCGCGTGGCCCGGCAAGTTCAAGCCAGACTTGCCTCTTCGCTACGACGACACGGCTGACCCTGCGGAGTTCCTACAGCTCTACGAGCTGGGCATCGAAGCTGCCAACGGAGACAAGAAGGTCATGGCGAACTGGTTCCCCATGGCACTCAAGGACGGGGCCCGCACCTGGCTCCTGAACCTGGCACCAGGCACAATCTCCTCCTGGGACGAGATGCGCACCCGCTTCATCGCCAACTTCCAAGGCACTCGTGACCGGCCACCCGCCGTGAGCGACATGCGCCGCATCAAGCAACAGCCCGGGGAGACCCTGCAGAAGTACATCCAGCGCTTCAACAATGCACGCCTCAAGATTCCCAAGGTGACTGAGGAGGCCATCATCTCGGCCTTCTCCGACGGCGTGCGCGACGTCAAGATGAAGGAGGAGCCGGCGATGCATGAAGACCTGTGCACTTCCTTGGAACTGTTCAACCTGGCAACCAAGTGCGCTAGGGCCGAGGAAGGGCGCCTCTCCCTCCTCAAGCTGCCTGCCACAGACCCAGAAGAGAAGAAGCCCAAGGCCAAGGATGTGAAGCGCAAGGGGGCTGCCGTGCTCGCGGCAGAACCAGACACCAAGCGGGGCAGAGATCAGCCCGAACCTTCCAAGGGCAGCCAGTACTGTGTGTACCACGACCTCCACACCCAGAACACCAACAAATGTCAAGAGCTCCGAGCCGTGCGAGAAGGAAGGACCGGCCGTCGCCCTGACCGCAGTGACCGGGGCTACGGCCGAGGAGGAGGAAGGAACGCAGCACGCTGGGAAGTCCGTGGCCCATGCCAAGGGTGGCGCAATCAACCTTGCGAGGATCGCTGGCAAGATCAGCCTCGCGAGGGAGACTGGAGGGATCAGCCTCGCGAGGATCGCCCACAAGGCAACGCAGGCCTCCCACCGCTGGCGTTTTCGAGGAGCGGCTCTTCAAGCCATCAGCCCTGCCGTCATTATCGAACACGGCTCAGCCCCGGGAGGAGCTCCCCCAGCCACCTGCTTCAGGGGCTCCGGCCTGTGGCCCGGCCTCAGGAGCACGCCTGCTCCTGACGATGGAACCTCAGGAGGGATGTTGGATCGTGGAGCTCCGGAGTTACCTAACGCAAGGGACCCTGCCGGAGAAGGAGAAGGAAGCGGAGCGAGTGGCACGCCAGGCCACGGCATACTGCATCAAGGATGGAGAGCTCTACCGGAAGCGGCCAAACGATGTATCCCTGCGCTGCATCTCCCGGGAGCAAGGGAAGGAACTGTTGGAAGATATACATAGCGGAGACTATGGACATGATTCATCATCACGGACCCTCGTCAGCAAGGCGTTTCGCAGTGGGTTTTATTGGCCCACCGCGCTCAATGACGCCGTCGAAATAGTGAAAGCTTGTGAGGCCTGCCAGTTCCACGCCAAGCAGATCCATCAGCCAGCAGGAGGCTTGCAGACTATACCCCTTTCGTGGCCATTCGCAGTCTGGGGGCTGGACATCTTGGGCCCGTTTCCTCGGGCACCCGGGGGCTACCGCTACCTCTACGTCGCCGTGGACAAGTTCACCAAGTGGGCTGAAGTAGAGGCGGTCCGCACCATTCCCGCGGGTTCCGCGGTCAAGTTCATCAAGGGCATCGTGAGCCGGTTCGGGGTGCCGAATCGCATCATCACGGACAACGGTTCGCAGTTCACCAGTAACCTCTTCAAAACATATTGTGCTAACCTTGGAACGCAGATATGCTACGCTTCGGTGGCGCACCCCCGAAGCAACGGCCAGGCCGAGCGAGCCAACGCGGAGGTCCTGAGGGGCCTCAAGACCAGGACGTTCAAGAAGAAGCTGGAGGCCTACGGAAGAGGTTGGTACGACGAGCTTCAGTTGGTGTTGTGGTCCATCCGCACAACCGCGACCAAGCCGACTGGAGAGACCCCGTTCTTCCTGATCTACAGAGCCGAAGCGGTCCTCCCTCACGAGATCAGACGTCGCTCCACGCGGGTCCTGGCATTTGACGAGGCGCAATAGGATGCTATGCGGGGGATGGACCTCGTGCTGGGGGAGGAACGTCGCCGAGAAGCCGCGCTACGAGCGGCGAGGTACCAAAAAGCACTACGGCGATATCACTGCCGCAACATCCGCCCCAGAACTCTCAAGGTAGGAGACCTCGTGCTCAGGCGGGTTCTCTACAGGGAGGGGCTGCACAAGCTCTCTCCCATGTGGGAGGGCCCGTTCAAAGTTGTTCATGTTTCCAGGCCCGGCTCCGCGCACTTGGAGACTCAGGAGGGGGTGCCAATCCAGAATGGATGGAACATCCAGCACCTCCGGAGGTTCTACCCCTAAAAAGGCCCAGAGCCTGTGAAGAAGGTGAATGTCTGTGAAGCTATCGCGTTTTGGAAAAGGCCCAGAGCCTGTGAAGAAGGCGAATGCCTGTGAAGCTATCGCGTTTTGGAGAAGGCCCAGAGCCTGTGAAGAAGGCGAATGCCTGTGAAGCTATCCTATTTTAGAAAAGGCCCAGAGCCTGTGAAGAAGGCGAATGCCTGTGAAGCTATCGCGTTTTGCAGAAGGCCCAGAGCCTGTGAAGAAGGCGAATGCCTGTGAAGCTATCGCGTTTTGCAAAAGGCCCAGAGCCTGTGAAGAAGGCGAATGCCTGTGAAGCTATCACGTTTAGGAAAAGGCCCGGAGCCTGTGAAGAAGGCCAACGCCTATGAAGCTCGCCGCCCGTGACACTCTCACGTAATAATGAGTTGGGGCTGTACACGCCCCGGAGTCTCAGGAGCGCCGGCCTCAGGCCCTGGGGCTCCCTCCCACGCCCAGTGGCAGCACTTAGCTCCACGCTGGTGAGAAGACATCGAAGACTAGATTAGGTGCCGGACGCGGCTTTTCATTTGCTTTCCGCAGTTGGCTTGTTCCTTCTCTTTCGAAGTTTTATTGAAGTTGTTGCCGTCTTTGGCTTGTGGTTCTTCGAATTTTCACTCTCCTGCCTCGATTTCTCTTATGCAAGGCCTTGCGAGGGGGGCAGCTGAGTGCCCTCGCGAGTGTTCCTATCCTAGTCATTCAAAGAGTTCGCGACCTGGGCCCATTACAGGAGCACCCCTCCAGTCCGTGCCCCACGGGCACCATGACACAAACAAAGGGCCTGGGTCGGTCGCCCCCAACGGCCGGGGCCGGGAACTATCCACGCTCGGGCACATAGCCGGAAGGTACGATAACGAAAGCAAAACAATGATTAACAGCAATAACCCAAACACGCCCCCGCGGGGCTCCACACTACTGTCTTTGTTATGCAGGCAAAAGGAAAAGAAAGAACAAATCTGGTGCAGCTCGCCACACACCGGCCCATAGGGGAGGCCCGAGCTGCCTCCGGAGCTCAGGTGGACTCCCTCTCGCGCTTCACCAGGGCGCGACGGCGGGCGGACACGTTGCCACCTCCCAAGCAGATACGACGGCGTGGAGGCTGACCGCGGCCACCGCTAGAAGAGTCGCCGCTTGAAGAAGAACCGGAGAAGCTTGAGGAACCCTAAGCGCCGCCGGCAGTGCGAGCGCAGCCCTCTCCATCATCGCCGGAGCTGGGTTCCCAGCCGCAGTCATCACCCTCGGGACAACACCCTGCGCGGCGACCATCTTCCCCAAACACACTCACGTAGAGGGTGGCATCGCCGTCGAACATGAAGTGTAGGGTGCACCAACGGCTCAGGCCACGCGCGCGGGCAAACATCTGCCAACCGCGGGCCAGGGACAAGCTCCCGGCCGCGGAGACCTCCAGTGAGACCCATGAGGCCCGGCTGCAGCAGCCGTCGGCCTGGAGCCAGAGGCCGCCCAGAGCGCCGACCGAGAGCTCGCCAAGGAGGAAGAGAGGAAGTGGAAGCCGGGTGCTAGTCAGCCCCGCCGACCACACACGAACTCCGGCAGCACTTCAGCAGCGCGCAAGCGCGGCCTAGGCGGACGCGCAGCCGGAGCGCGCCCCCCGGCCGCAGCAATCCGCCCGTCGCTGTGCTGGAGATTGCCGCCATGGCTGTGGGGAGCCACCGTGGTGGCCATAGGATGTTGGCGAGGGCGCCCTCGGCCGCGCTTGGGTGGGGTAGAGGCGGGCTCAACCTGGCGAGCCTTCCCCTTCTCTACGGCCGAGAACCTCCTCGACGGGGCCATGAAGAGAAAGGAGAAGCAAGGGGGGATGAACTGGAAGGGTGCGCGCCGGTCCATACTTATAGCTGGCGATGGCCAACCAACGGCCCCCATGATCGCAGGTAATTATGACCCGCTTTACATGCAGGGACTTGTCCAATCCGTGCAGTTGCCGAGGCGCCATGGGGAAGTGGAGGCGCCCACGTCCAATCAACCGCCACGCAGCGCCCAAGGCCGCCGGCTGTTAGGGCCCGCGGCGCTTCGCTCTTGCCCTTCCGCCTCCCCGCACGGCCATGTCCGGGCGCGCCTTGGGCCCGGGGGCTACTGTCGGTGTTCTGGGAACGGGGGTCCCCAGACTTGGCTTCCTACGGCCTGCGGCGTGGCTCAAAGGGGGGCCCAGTGCGGCCCATCTTCACCAACACAAACCCAAGACCCTCGCGAGGGGCCAAGCCTCGCGAGGCGAATGACGCGGAGCTTCCTCAGGCGCGGCCTCGTCAGGCTGGCCCACGAGGAGGCGGAGAGATCAAGGTGGGGTACCTCACGAGGTGCCCGTGATGCAAGCCATGACGACCGGGGGCACCAGGCGGGTGCCAGCCCACGCAGTGTCCTCCCTTCCTCTTTGGTGCAAAGGGGGCAAGCTCAGCCACAGAGTACCGAGGCATCAAGCAAAGGTTGACATTTCGGTGCAACGAGACCAAGACCAGGAGGACTACGAGACGGAGGTCACCGTGGGGCCCAAGACAGCGTCATCACCAGAGCTTTGCGCAGGCGAAGACTACTTTGTCAGGATAGCTGATACTAGCTGTCCCCCTTCAAATTAGCCCGCCATTGTTGGCTCCCTTCTCGCTCGATATTTAGGAAGAGGACCAGGGCCTCCATAAATAGGACCAGCCACCCACAGAGCAAAGCGGGCCAGGGGGTTGGAAGGATAGAGAAGATCAGGTAGAGAGAGAGAGAAGGGTGACTGAGCTCCTCCCAGCAGTTCATCGCCCCAGCCAAGAACAGACCCTCGCGAGGCTGTTCTTCCTTGTATTGTTCATCATCATCAGCCCAAGAGGCAATCCACAACACCACACACTGGAGTAGGGTATTACACCACAACGGTGGCCCGAACCAGTATAAACCTTGCGTCTCTTGTGCTGTTCTTTCCTTAGTTTAGAAACTAACAAGGCGGAGGAGTGCAGGTAGTTAGGAGGCGAAATCTCCGCGTGCACCCCAGTGTTAGAACCTCAAGGGTCTGCCGGAACCCGAAATCCGACAAAAGCTTAACTCTCCTTTGCAGGGAAAGGTCACCAGTAGAAAACCAAAATCGTCTGACGCTATTGCTGGGGACCTTAAACATCTTGTAGGGCGCAAGATCAAATGCCCGAATGGTCTTACTATGTACTTCGTTCCTGAATCGCTTGCTACTCTCCCTATTAGTCCTAATCTGGAGCTAAGCTTTCATAACCCACTGGTTCGTCAAATGTTTTTGCTTCACAATTCTCTTCGTGAAGCCTATCGCCCTAACTGCACTGTAGGGTACGACACCAGCGTCTTCAGAATGGATTATTGATAGTGGGTGTACCAATCACATGACTGGCAAAAGAAGCCTTCTTATGGACTCAACCTTACGTCCATCCGACAAGAGTCACATCACATTTGCTACACTGGTAAAAGTAAGGTACTGGGTCTAGGTAGAGGTGCAATCTCAAAGGATCAACACATGGATAAAGTCATGCTTGTTGAATCCCTTGGCTTCAACTTAATGTCTGTCTCAATGCTTTGCGATTTGAACATGATCGTAATATTTGGAAAATATCGCTGCCTTGTACTAATGGAATCTGACAAGTCTCTAGTGCTTGAAGGGTATCGGAAAGATGATTTGTACGTAGTAGATTTCTCAGCAGGACCACAGCTTGCCATATGTCTTCTAGCAAAGGCTTCAGAATGCTGGCTCTGGCATCGGAGGCTAGGGCATGCTGGCATGAGGAACCTCCACACCCTTGCAAAGAAGAAGCATGTCATAGGCATCGAGGGCGTCAAGTTCAAGAAAGATCACTTATGCGGTGCCTGTGAAGCAGGGAAGATGACAAGGGCTAAACATCCCTCGAAGATAATCATTACAACCACTCGACCCTTCGAACTGCTCCACATGGATCTTTTTGGTCCCACTCATTACTTAACTCTTACTACTACTGCTTGCCTCTATGGCTTTGTTATTGTTGAGATATACTTGGGTGCACATAATCCTCTACAAGACTGAAGTGCAGGATGTCTTCAGACGCTTCGCCAATCGAGCAATGAACAACTATGGCGTCAAGATAAAGCACATCAGAAGTGACAATGGCACTGAATTCAAGAACACCGGCCTTGACACATATCTTGATACCTTGGGCATCACACATGAACTCTCAGCCCCGTACACACCACAGCAGAATGGCGTCATCGAACGCAAGAACAGAACACTCATTGAGATGGCCCGAACGATGCTTGATGAATACAAGACTCCAAGAAAATTCTGGCCTGAAGCCATTGATACTGCATGCCATACAATCAATCGTGTTTATCTTCACAAGCTTCTGAACAAGACATCTTATGAGCTCCTTACTGGCAAGAAGCCAAATGTCAGTTACTTCAGAGTATTTGGCGCCAGGTGCTGGATCAAGGATCCACATCACACTTCAAAGTTTGCACCAAAAGCACATGAGGGTTTTATGCTTGGATATGGAAAGGATTCGCACTCCTACAGAGTCTTCAATATCTTTCATTATAAAGTGGTTGAAATAGTGGATGTGCGGTTTGATGAGACTAACGGTTCACAAAGAGAGCACCTCCCAAATGAGCGAGATGAAGTTCCATCCAGCGAATCAATCAAGCTTATGGGAACTGGAGAAATCATACCCTCTGAAGCTCAACCTGAAGAGGAACTTATCATCTCTGCACCTGATCAACCTGAACACAATGCTCAGCCTGAAGACAATCCCACTAACAATGACAATGATCAGCAAGAGCAAAACCTTCGCCCTGTACATCCTCGTGATGCCAATGAAGTGCAGATTGAGAGAATAATTCACAGCATCAATGCACCTGGTCCGCTCACTCGTTCAAGGGCAACTCAGCTAGCAAATTTCTGTGGGCACTTCGCATTCGTCTCAATTACAGAACCGAAGAAAGTTGAAGAAGCCTTCATGGAACCTAAATGGATTCAAGCTATGCAAGAAGAGCTTCAACAGTTTGAGCTGAATAATGTATGGGAAGTGGTTAAGCGTCCTGATCCTTGGAAGCACAACATAATAGGCACCAAATGGATATACCACAACAAGCAAGATGAGCATGGTCAAGTTGTCAGAAACAAAGCTCGTCTCGTTGCTCAAGGATATACTCAAGTGGAAGGCATTGACTTTGATGAAACATTTGCTCCTGTGGCTAGACTTGAAGCCATACGCATACTGCTGGCCTATGCCAATCATCACAACATACTTCTATATCAAATGGATGTGAAGAGCGCCTTTCTCAATGGCAAGATTTAAGAAGAAGTTTATATTGCACAACCGCCTGGCTTTGAAGATCCAAAACATCCTGACATGGTATACAAGCTCAACAAGGCACTGTATGGCCTCAAACAAGCCCCTCGGGCCTGGTATGACACACCCAAATACTTCCTGAAGAGCAAAGGCTTCATACCTGGTTCCCTAGACCCCACTCTCTTCACGAAGACATATGATGGTGAACTGTTTGTGTGCCAAATATATGTGGATGACATTATCTTCGGCTGCACCAATCAGAAGTACAGTGAAGAGTTTGGATATATGATGCAAGAGCAATATCAGATGTCCATGATGGGAGAGCTGAAGTTCTTCCTCGGTCTCCAAATACGACAACAACGCAACGGCATCTTCATATCTCAAGAGAATTATCTCAAAGATTGCCTGAAGAAGTTCGGTATGCAAGACTGCAAAGGCTTCACGACGCCAATGCTAGCCAAGCATCATCTGGGTCCTGACGACAATGGTAAAGAGTTCGACCAAAAGGTATACCGCTCCATGATTGGTTCTTTGCTTTATCTATGTGCATCGAGGCCAGATATTATGCTTAGTGTTTGCATGTGTGCTCGATTTCAAGCGACACCAAAGGAGTCGCATCACTTAGCTGTGAAGCGAATTCTTCGATATTTGGCTCACACCCCAACTCTAGGATTATGGTATCCAAAGGGCTCAGAGTTTGATTTGGTTGGATTCTCGGATGCTGATTATGCTGGTGACAAAGTGGATCGCAAATCTACATCAGGCACATGTCACTTTCTGGGACGATCACTTGTATGTTGGTCTTCAAAGAAGCAGAACTGTGTATCTCTCTCCACTGCTGAATCTGAATACATTGCTGCTGGATCTTGTTGCGCTCAGCTTTTGTGGATGAAGCAAACACTCAAGGACTATGGCATTCATCTGAAGCAAGTGCCACTCTACTGCGACAACGAAAGCGCCATCAAGATTGCCAACAACCCAGTTCAGCACTCGAAGACAAAGCACATTGAGAGTCGTCATCACTTTCTCAGAGATCATGTTGTGAAGGAAGATATTGATATCATACATGTCAACACTGAAGAGTAATTGGCAGATATCTTCACCAAGACCTTGGATGAGAAGAGATTTTGCAAGTTACGATGTGAGCTAAATATCCTGGAATCCTCAAATGTCCTGTGATCAGGCACACATCCTAACACTTATGCATACTGATGACTTAGATGTGCAACACACGAAGTAAAGTATATCTTCAATCAATGAAGACATACATTCTAAGTGTGAATACATTAATGTGGAATTTGACTTCGGAGCGCCACGATAATAGTGCGCCGTGTCTGGGTCTAATACTTCCTATACGGTGGGTAACGCCACCACCAAATGTTCTGTTTGAAGTGTTTCACTCATGGCGTTACATTTGCTATGTCTTCACATTTGGTTTGGCTTCAATCTCAACATATCTTCATGGTTATCTTCACTATGTTGATTATATAGATATATATATAATAGTGTTCTGTCCTCTACAGCATTCACTTATAGCTATGTCTTCTTGTTGAATCCTTTGAACTAAGTGAATGTGATCGGACCCTAACCTCTCTATGCTTTCTATCTCAAACTCTATCTCTCCAAATAATATGCATTCTATTGAAACTGTCGAATGTCTTCTCTATGTCCTTGTCAGAAGAAGATACAGAGACAACCATTAAGTCTGTTTTCAATGCTCATTCCTTCACCTGAAACCCGGAGAAGTGGGAATGACCACCTGACAATCCAGGCGTGTGTGGGACGTGGAACAACCCCCGATATGCTGCATGATGGCCACGTGTTCCTCAGATGTGAATCGCCAGGGGCACCTGTGTAATAACGCAGTGCCGCCCCTGTACCTATAAATACACACCTCACAACAGTCATTATCTCTTCTTCCACTCTCGCACGAACCCTAGCGCCACCGCTAGCCCTCGGCGACGCCGGCGACGAAGCGCTTCGCTGCCGCAACCTCTCCGACGCCGTCTTCACGCCGACCGCGGACATCATCTTCTCCGCCGTTGGCGTAGGTGTCCTCCGTCGCCAAGTTAGGGCACGGACGATCGAACTGCTCGGCCTCCTTTTCCACTCCGTCTAGCAGTTCTTCGTGTGGTAAATAAAAAATCCTTTTTACGGCCCCTTTGATCCTATAGCTTTATCACTTTCTACCACAAGCAGTTTCTATTCACACAAGTTGGATCTCTTTCATACTACATCTCATAACATGCCTAGTATATTCACTTATGCTTCACAAAGTAGTTTGATTCCTCACTTGTACTGATCCATGGATTCGTACAAATCTGGAACCAACTCCTTATCTATGAGTGAATGTCTTCGGACGATGAGGTCAATGTCTTCTAAACTGATTTATCTTCAAAATCTTCTGAGAATGCATATGATCTCTTCCCCTTCCCTCGCACCTTAATGCTGTCACAGGTACATGTCCGTGGGAGAATCCCTTGGTTCTCATAGTCTGCATTCATTTGCAGAATTCTTACAGCATCACATAAATTCTCCCGAAGCCAGTTACGGTTTGTCCAGCAAGCGAAAACCTTTGAAGCCTTTGAACGTATTGAAGCCTTTCAGATTAAAGTTCATGGCTTCAGAAAAATCAGCAAGGAAGGGTGGCAGAAAGCATCAAGGAGAAACATCAAGAGATCTGCCCGATGACCTCTCAGAGTTGTACAAGACAGATCCTGAAGAGGATTACAATCAGCGCAAGACGCGAATCCAATGGATTCGACGCTATTGGGCAGAACAGTGGTTCAAGTACAGATTTGTGACCAAGGAATATGCTGAAAAGAATGCCATCAAGCGACCATGGGGAGACATCCTCTACAAAAATCTTCAACCCAGGACCAGAGATGAAGCCATTGAACAAGGCTTCTATCCCTGCATGGTTCGTGGACCACAGCCTGCGGATGCTGACCCATCGTCCCTGCTATGGTGTCGTGACGACAATCTGTTTAAGCGCAACTTCCAGTTTGCCTAGAACTCAGCAAAGCAGAACAAGAAGACTTTGGGTTTAGATTTCAACCCTGGTCCCTCTGCTCCCCGTGCCGATGGAACTCGCGAAGCTGAACCCAATCTTCTTGGGCCCTTCTACAACCTTGAAGGTCTCATCACTCACATCGTGGTTCAAGGGACAGCCGTGAATGAGCCTGCAGATGATGCTGAATCAGATGAAGCGCCTGCAGCGCCGAAGCCAAAGAAGCTGTAGCAGCCAAAAGCTTCAAAGCCGGCCTCTGCACCAAAAATCTCATGGGCGAAGCCATTGGCAACTGCACCTCCTGAAGACAGTGTGCAGTCTGAAGATTTGTCATGCATCTGCAAGCCTCAGAAGGTCAAGATGCCTCTGCCACACACCGGCCAAGAGCTAACAGCTACTGCCATTCTGCGCAATGATGCCATTGATCTGTCAAGTGATGAAGATCTTGCAGATGAGGCTCTTGAGAAACTCATCAAGAGCAAAGAAGAAGCAGAAATCTTCAATGATCTGCCTCTCTTTGATGTAACAATCATCCACAACTTCATTGATGAGTGGTTTGACACGACAAACATCAGCTTCGAAGATCTGCAACTACCCATTGGCCTCAGTGTCGCCTTCCATGGCGCCATTGCTTCGGAGCTAGCCCTCGCTCAGCGCATCGTCGAATTGAAGCAAAAGATTGACTATGAAAAGGCTCAGTTCAAGAAGCATATGGCCAAGATCAGCGTGCAAGAGGTGAAAAACTTCAAGATTATGCTGCATGAGCTCAAAGAAGCCTTTCTCAAGAAACATGCAGAAGCTCAGGGTTCTCGGGAGCGTATGAAGAGCCTGGCTGACAAGTGTGTGCAAGGCTACAACGAAGCTGAGAAGCGCAAGGCCCTTGGGCGTCCGGGCATTGATCCCAGGGTGGCTGCTAAGCAGAAGAAGAAGCCCATTGTGGCCGAACCTCTCGCACCAAGGCAGGAAGCAGATCCCATTGTCTTCCCAACTAGAATGACTGGCTCGAAGCCAAAAGCCCGGTCAACCGCTTCAGAGCTGAAGAAGACGAGGACTGTTGAGGCTGAAGCCAGGAAGAGGAAACATCCTGAAGCCTCTCCTACTGCCCCCTCCAAGAAGAAGAGGAAGACCAAGAAAGAACGGGCTGCTCCCACAGAGCCCTTGATTGTTGAACCCATCTCCATGGTTCACCCTGACGCTGAATCTCAAGAACGTCAACTGACAATCCATGAGCCTGCTTTCACAGAGGCTCATGAAGCTGAAGACTTTCCAGCAGCTGATCCCATCGCTGCTGAAGACATTGGTCACCATGACCATGTAGGCGATGGTGCAGTCCTTCCTCAGCTCGAGCATAACAAACTCATCAGCATTGGTCGTCCTCTGACGCCAATTGCTCAGGATGCTTCATGGGCTGATCGCCCACAAGAGGAAGAAGACTTTGAGGCCCAGCCAACTCTAACTACACAGGCGTCGCCTGCATTGCGCAGGCTTCGCAAAGGACCAAGGCCTCCAGTCTCTGCGTCTGAAGCTGAAGCTGCTGAAGACATTCCGGCTGCATCAGCCGATGAAGAAGAAGTCCCACAAGCTGCTACTCCCCTGTCCCACCAAGAAGCGGTTCTCGAGGAGAACGTGATTGTGACCGACCCTCCAGCTCGTCAAGTGGAGGTTGAAAATCTTGAGGCTACCACCACCAACACCACTGAAGCCACTGACGATGTCATGGCTGAAGCTAATATGGAGCCTTCACCAACCAAAGCACCAGAAGTCAACAAAGCCACTGATCCCACTGCTTCTGTCCCTGCGCCTACTGCCGGTCCTCAGTTTGACTATCATGTTGAGCACAGGCCTCAGGTACAGAAGCCAATCCCAAGATTGCCAAGGTTCCCAGGTCCTGCATCAGCACCTGGATCCTTCAATATCAATGGCTTCAGAGCAGACAACACATTCTTCAATAGCGCCAGGAACCCCTACTCAAGGGAAAGAATATCATCTGATTGGTTCTGTTGCTATCCGCAGTGAAGCTATTACTCCTACATTCTTTACAATCAAGGTCGCATCTTCCCACACAAGCGTCTTGACATTGAAGCAATAGCTGGTCTGCCCTGTCTGGAAGAAGCTCTGGATTGCTTCAAAGAGGTTGGCTTGCTGCCATTCGTTACTGACCAAGAGCATTGGAATGAAGAGTTGCTGCTCCAATTCTATGCCACACTTCACATCCGCGGGTATAACAGAGATCCAAAGACTTGGGTCCTGGAGTGGATGACAGGAAACGTTCATCACGAAGCCAAAGCCTTTGACATCATTGAGCTCACTGGTCTACCCACTCCCGGCGATCTCTACGAATCTGGTTGTCAACTTCACAGTGAAGCTGTGGAGAGCATCTTTCAGAAGCGTGAACCTAACATGAGTCAGATGCTCAGTATGATGAAGCCATTACCCCAAGATGCTGCATATCCCAAAGAGTTCTTTGTTGAAGACCTAGAGTATCTGCCAAGGACTATTTATCACATCATAAGGCGAACTCTTTGGCCCATCAAAGGACACTCTCCACATGCCAAGCTGGAAGGTGCAATGAAGACTTTGGTCTTCTATATTCTTCATGGCAAATGCTTCAATGCACAGGACTTCTTCATTCGCCAACTTAATGCATCAGGCTCTGATCTATTTGGCTTGAAGTTCTATGCCCCATGGGTAATGCGGCTGATCAAACTTCACTCCGCTATATCATATCAGCCATCTGCTCGCAATCATCGGATTTTTCTGCCTGATGTGGATATGTCTATTGAAGCCATCTATCCTGAGCCTGCCAAGGAACATCTAAGTCTTCAGAATGCAGAGCATCAAAGTTTTTCTCAGAACATCGAAGGAGTTGAAGCAGTCACTCGTGTGTATCCTTTGGCTGGCACTACGCGTGCACCGCATCCTGCTCTCACAGAAGCCACTGACAGTACAACTGCCCCACGACCCAAGAAGCGCACTCGTGTTCTCAATGACCGAGAGCTTCTTGTGGCTCTTCATCAGAAACAGGATAGGCATCATGACTTGCTGAAGCGTCAAATGCAAAGCCTCTTGGTGGATGTTAATCGCATTCGCAATCTTGCCACCAAGAATGCCTTTGTTGCTCATGAAACCTCTTGACGCACATGGAAAGGGCTGACGCTGATGTGTTCTGAAGATGATCTTCAAGAGGATGGCTTCTCTGAGCGCTTCAAGTTTAACTCCAAACCTCCTCGAAGGGCAGTGCTGCGACGAACTCCATTTCTTGAAGACTCTGAGTTCTCTTCCTCTGCTGCAACTGTGAATGCCAGAGTGATCGAGGATGAAGACCATGCTACTTCACCGCCACCTCCTTCCGCACGCTTCGACACTGCTCCAAGCTCTTCTGCACCACCGATCACCACCGACGACCCTGCTGCTTCACCTACTCTTCATGGGAACGAGTAGATGCTCTATGTCTTCAAACCTTTTTGGTCCTTACTGACAAAAGGAGGATAAGCATATGAGTTTGATAGTCTTCAAGCGGGTCCATATGGGCGGGTGATTCATATTTTTTGCTTCGTGTTTACAACTCTTGTTTTGATACATTTGGTTCTTTGAGTTGTAACACTTAAACTCGATGGTCGTCTGCTACTTAATTGCCATTTTGTGATGCGATGATAAATTCCACATGTGCGACGATAAATTCTGCACTTAGATCATTTTGCAGATGTCAATTTTCCATTATGCATGTCATTATCTTCACATACCTTCACATGCATAGTGGATTGTCATCATAAGTTGAAGAGGATCTCGACAAGCACAACCTGCCATGTGCATTTGCATTCCAAAAGCAAATTACTTATATGCACATCTTCAGGGGGAGCCCCTGCAACTTATGAAGACAATTCCTTATCCTTTACAATTTCACATATTATATTCCCCGTTGAAAACTTCAACTAGGTTGTCATCAATCACCAAAAAGGGGAGATTGTAAGTGCATCTAGTGCCACCCCTAGTTGGTTTTGGAGTATTGATGACAAACCTAGTTGAGGGACTAATGTGTTTGTGAGAATTGCAGGATAACACAGGTAGAAGTCCCTCATTGATTCGGTTTTCCTACCAAAGATGACCCCTAAAAATGTATGAAGACATTGATGTCAAAGGTGGTATATGAAGATATTCACATTGAAGACGATGACAAGAGAAGACATCGCATGAAGCCTATGGAGCTCGAAAACTTAAATCTTTCGTGGTTCTTTTTCTTGTTTATTGAGTCATAGGAACCACCGTACTGTTAAGTGGGGTCCAAGAGAACCAGTCAGAATGACTGAAATGATGCTTAACCAAAACCTATGTCTTTGAGTGAAGACTATGAGAGCGAATCTTGTCCAGAGTCGGACAAGTCAGCTTTGCTTGTAGCCCAAGTAAAGTTGCCGTATGAGTTTGAAATCTGACCGTTGGAACACTTGTCAGTTCCTTAATGACCCAGGTTCATTTCGGACAAATCAGGTCGGGTTGCCTAGTGGCTATAAATAGCCCACCCCCTACAACCATAAATGGTTGGCTGCTCAGAGTTAGTGTACGGCTTTTGTCGTTTGAGAGCAACCCACCTCGAAGCCTTTGAGAGAGAATTCCTTGCGAGGATAAATCCCTAACCACCCAAAGCCAAATAGAATTAGGCATCACTTAAGTCTTCTTGTCTGTGTGATCTGAAGATTTATTACACTTGAGGACTTTGAATCCTCCAGCCGGTTAGGCGTCGCGTTCTGAGCATCCAAGACACATTGTGGATCGCCGGTGAACGAAGTCTGTGAAGGTTTGGGAGTGTACCTTGAAGACTTACCAGAGTGATTGGGCGAGGTCTGTGTGACCTTAGCTCAAGGGGAATACGGTGAGGATTGGGTGTCCTGAGCTGCGTGTTCAGGACTGGGTGTCCGGGACTGTGTGTTCTCAGGTTTAAATACCTAGCCGCCCTAACTAGACGTATAGTTGTCATAGCAACTGGAACTGGTCCAACAAATCATTGTCTTCAACGTGTCATTGGTTTCATCTTTTCCTTACCTTTACTTACTGTTGGTACTTGTGAATGTTGGGTTTCGTAGTAATTTCAAAAAATTTCCTACGCACACGCAAGATCATGTGATGCATAGCAACGAGGGGGAGAGTGTTGTCTACGTACCCAACACAGACCGACTCCGAAAGCGATGACACGACATAGAGGAAGTAGTCGTACGTCTTCACGATCCAACGGATCAAGTACCGAAACTACGGCACCTCCGAGTTCGAGCACACGTTCAGCTCGATGACGATCCCCGGACTCCGATCCAGCAAAGTGTCGGGGAAGAGTTCCGTCAGCACGACGGCGTGGTGACGATCTTGATGAACTACAGCAGCAGGGCTTCGCCTAAACTCCGCTACAGTATTATCGAGGTATATGGTGGCAGGGGGCACCGCACACGGCTAAGGAATAGATCACGTGGATCAACTTGTGTGTCTAGAGGTGTCCCCTGCCTCCGTATATAAAGGAGTAGAGGGGGGAGGCTGGCCGGCCAAGGAGGGAGGCGCAGGAGAGTCCTACTCCCTCTGGGAGTAGGATTCCCCCTCCAATCCTAGTCCAACTAGGATTCCTCGGAGGGGAAAAGAGGAGGAGGGGGCCGGCCACCTCTCCTAGTCCTAATAGGACTAGGGGAAGGGGGAGGCGCGCACCCCATCTAGGGCAGCCCCTTCTCTTTTCACTAAGGCCCACTATGGCCCATATAGCTCCCGGGGGGTTCCGGTAACCCTCCCGGTACTCCGGTAAAATCCCGATTTCACCCGGAATACTTCCGATGTCCAAACATAGGCTTCCAATATATCCATATTTACGTCTCGACCATTTCGAGACTCCTCGTCATGTCCGTGATCACATCCGGGACTCCGAACAACCTTCGGTACATCAAAATGCATAAACTCATAATATAACTGTCATCGTAACCTTAAGCGTGCGGACCTTACGGGTTCGAGAACAATGTAGACATGACCGAGACACGTCTCCGGTAAATAACCAATAGCGGGACCTGGATGCCCATATTGGCTCCTACATATTCTACGAAGATCTTTATCGGTCAGACCGCATAACAACATACGTTGTTCCCTTTGTCATCGGTATGTTATTTGCCCGAGATTCGATCGTCGGTATCCAATACCTAGTTCAATCTCGTTACCGGCAAGTCTCTTTACTCGTTCCGTAATACATCATCTCACAACTAACATATTAGTTGTAATGCTTGCAAGGCTTATGTGATGTGTATTACCGAGAGGGCCCAGAGATACCTCTCCGACAATCGGAGTGACAAATCCTAATCTCGAAATACGACAACCCAACATCTACCTTTGGAGACACCTGTAAAGCTCCTTTATAATCACCCAGTTACGTTGTGACGTTTGGTAGCACCCAAAGTGTTCCTCCAGCAAACGGGAGTTGCATAATCTCATAGTCATAGGAACATGTATAAGTCATGAAGAAAAGCAATAGCAACATACTAAACGATCGGGTGCTAAGCTAATGGAATGGGTCATGTCAATCAGATCATTCAACTAATGATGTGACCTCGTTAATCAAATAACAACTCATTGTTCATGGTTAGGAAACATAACCATCTTTGATTAACGAGCTAGTCAAGTAGAGGCATACTAGTGACACTTTGTTTGTCTATGTATTCACACATGTATTATGTTTCCGGTTAATACAATTCTAGCATGAATAATAAACATTTATCATGATTATAAGGAAATAAATAATAACTTTATTATTGCCTCTAGGGCATATTTCCTTCAGTCTCCCACTTGCACTAGAGTCAATAATCTAGATTACACTGTAATGATTCTAACACCCATGGAGCCTTGGTGCTGATCATGTTTTGCTCGTGGAAGAGGCTTAGTCAATGGGTCTGCAACATTCAGATCCGTATGTATCTTGCAAAACTCTATGTCTCCCACCTGGACTAGATCCCGGATGGAGTTGAAGCGTCTCTTGATGTGTCTGGTCCTTTTGTGAAATCTGGATTCCTTTGCCAAGGCAATTGCACCAGTATTGTCACAAAAGATTTTCATTGGACCCGATGCATTAGGTATGACACCTAGATCGGATATGAACTACTTCATCCAGACTCCTTCATTCGCTGCTTCTGAAGCAACTATGTACTCCGCTTCACATGTAGATCCCGCTACGACGCTTTGTTTAGAACTGCACCAACTGACAGCTCCACTGTTTAATGTAAACACGTATCCGGTTTGCGATTTAGAATTGTCCGGATCAGTGTCAAAGCTTGCATCAACGTAACCTTTTACGGTGAGCTCTTTGTCACCTCCATATACGAGAAACATATCCTTAGTCCTTTTCAGGTATTTCAGGATGTTCTTGACCGCTGTCCAGTGATCCACTCCTGGATTACTTTGGTACCTCCCTGCTAAACTTATAGCAAGGCACACATCAGGTCTGGTACACAGCATTGCATACATGATAGATCCTATGGCTGATGCATAGGGAACATCTTTCATATTCTCTCTACCTTCTGCAGTGGTCGGGCATTGAGTCTTACTCAACTTCACACCTTGTAACACAGGCAAGAACCCTTTCTTTGCTTGATCCATTTTGAACTTCTTCAAAATTTTGTCAAGGTATGTGCTTTGTGAAAGTCCAATTAAGCGTCTTGATCTATCTCTATAGATCTTAATGCCTAATATGTAAGCAGCTTCACCGAGGTCTTTCATTGAAAAACTTTTATTCAAGTATCCCTTTATGCTATCCAGAAATTCTATATCATTTCCAATCAGCAATATGTCATCCACATATAATATCAGAAATGCTACAGAGCTCCCACTCACTTTCTTGTAAATACAGGCTTCTCTGAAAGTCTGTATAAAACCAAATGCTTTGATCACACTATCAAAACGTTTATTCCAACTTCGAGAGGCTTGCACCAGTCCATAAATGGATCGCTGGAGCTTGCACACTTTGTTAGTTCCCTTTGGATCGACAAAACCTTCCGGTTGCATCATATACAACTCTTCTTCCAGAAATCCATTCAGGAATGCAGTTTTGACATCCATCTGCCAAATTTCATAATCATAAAATGCGGCAATCGCTAACATGATTCGGACGGACTTAAGCATCGCTACGGGTGAGAAGGTCTCATCGTAGTCAATCCCTTGAACTTGCCGAAAACCTTTTGCGACAAGTCGAGCTTTGTAGATAGTAACATTACCATCAGCGTCAGTCTTCTTCTTAAAAATCCATTTATTTTCAATTGCTTGCCGATCATCGGGCAAGTCAACCAAAGTCCATACTTTGTTCTCATACATGGATCCCATCTCAGATTTCATGGCTTCAAGCCACTTTGCGGAATCTGGGCTCACCATTGCTTCTTCATAGTTCGTAGGTTCATCATGATCTAGTAGCATGACTTCCAGAACAGGATTTCCGTACCACTCTGGTGCGGATCTTACTCTGGTTGATCTACGAGGTTCAGTAGTATCTTGATCTGAAGTTTCATGATCATTATCATTGGCTTCCTCACTAACTGGTGTAGGTGTCACTGAAACAGTTTTCTGTGATGAACCACTTTCCAGTAAGGGAGCAGGTACAGTTACCTCATCAAGTTCTACTTTCCTCCCACTCACTTCTTTTGAGAGAAACTCCTTCTCTAGAAAGGATCCATTCTTAGCAACGAATGTCTTGCCTTCGGATCTGTGATAGAAGGTGTACCCAACAGTTTCCTTTGGGTATCCTATGAAGACACATTTCTCCGATTTGGGTTCGAGCTTATCAGGTTGAAGCTTTTTCACATAAGCATCGCAGCCCCAAACTTTAAGAAACGACAACTTTGGTTTCTTGCCAAACCATAGTTCATAAGGCGTCGTCTCAACGGATTTTGATGGTGCCCTATTTAACGTGAATGCGGCCGTCTCTAAAGCATAACCCCAAAATGATAGCGGTAAATCAGTAAGAGACATCATAGATCGCACCATATCTAGTAAAGTACGATTACGACGTTCGGACACACCATTACGCTGTGGTGTTCCGGGTGGCGTGAGTTGCGAAACTATTCCACAGTTTTTCAAATGTACACCAAACTCGTAACTCAAATATTCTCCTCCACTATCAGATCGTAGAAACTTTATTTTCTTGTTACGATGATTTTCAACTTCACTCTGAAATTCTTTGAACTTTTCAAATGTTTCAGACTTATGTTTCATTAAGTAGATATAACCATATCTGCTTAAATCATCTGTGAAGGTGAGAAAATAACGATATCCGCCACGAGCCTCAGTATTCATCGGACCACATACATCGGTATGTATGATTTCCAACAAATCTGTTTCTCTCTCCATAGTACCGGAGAACGGTGTTTTAGTCATCTTGCCCATGAGGCACGGTTTGCAAGTACCAAGTGATTCATAATCAAGTGGTTCCAAAAGTCCATCAGTATGGAGTTTCTTCATGCGCTTTATACCGATATGACCTAAACGACAGTGCCACAAATAAGTTGCACTTTCATTATCAACTCTGCATCTTTTGGCTTCAACATTATGAATATGTGTATTACTACTATCGAGATTCAGTAAGAATAGACCACTCTTCAAGGGTGCATGACCATAAAAGATATTACTCATATAAATAGAACAACCATTATTCTCTGATTTAAATGAATAACCGTCTCGCATTAAACAAGATCCAGATATAATGTTCATGATCAACGTTGGCACCAAATAACAATTATTTAGGTCTAATATTAATCCCGAAGGTAGATGTAGAGGTAGCGTGCCGACCGCGATCACATCGACTTTGGAACCGTTTCCCACGCGCATCGTCACCTCGTCCTTTGCCAGTGCCCGCTTATTCCGTAGTCCCTGTTTCGAGTTGCAAATATTAGCAACAGAACCAGTATCAAATACCCAGGTGCTACTGCGAGCTCTAGTAAGGTACACATCAATAACATGTATATCATATATACCTTTGTTCACCTTGCCATCCTTCTTATCCGCCAAATACTTGGGGCAATTCCGCTTCCAGTGACCAGTCTGCTTGCAGTAGAAGCACTCAGTTTCAGGCTTAGGTCCAGACTTGGGTTTCTTCTCTTGAGCAGCAACTTGTTTGCCGTTCTTCTTGAAGTTCCCCTTCTTCTTCCCTTTACCCTATTTCTTGAAACTAGTGGTCTTGTTAACCATCAACACTTGATGCTCCTTCTTGATTTCTACCTCCGCAGTTTTCAGCATTGCGAAGAGCTCGGGAATAGTCTTGTTCATCCCTTGCATATTATAGTTCATCACGAAGCTCTTGTAGCTTGGTGGCAGTGATTGGAGAATTCTGTCAATGACCCAATCATCCGGAAGATTAACTCCCAATTGAATCAAGTGATTATTATACCCAGACATTTTGAGTATATGCTCACTGACAGAACTGTTCTCCTCCATCTTGCAGCTATAGAACTTATTGGAGACTTCATATCTCTCAATCCGGGCATTTGCTTGAAATATTAACTTCAACTCCTGGAACATCTCATATGCTCCATGACGTTCAAAACGTCGTTGAAGTCCCGATTCTAAGCCGTAAAGCATGGCACACTGAACTATCGAGTAGTCATCAGCTTTGCTCTGCCAGACGTTCATAACATCTGGTGTTGCTCCAGCAGCAGGCCTGGCACCCAGCGGTGCTTCCAGGACGTAATTCTTCTGTGCAGCAATGAGGATAATCCTCAAGTTACGGACCCAGTCCGTGTAATTGCTACCATCATCTTTCAACTTTGCTTTCTCAAGGAACGCATTAAAATTCAACGGAACAACAGCATGAGCCATCTATCTACAATCAACATAAAAAAGCAAGATACTATCAGGGACTAAGTTCATGATAAATTTAAGTTCAATTAATCAAATTACTTAAGAACTCCCACTTAGATAGACATCCCTCTAATCTTCTAAGTGATAACGTGATCCAAATCAACTAAACCATAACCGATCATCACGTGAGATGGAGTAGTTTTCAATGGTGAACATCGTTATGTTGATCATATCTACTATATGATTCACGCTCGACCTTTCGGTCTCCGTGTTCCGAGGCCATATCTGCATATGCTAGGCTCGTCAAGTTTAACCTGAGTATTCTGCGTGTGCAAACCGTTGTAGATGGACGTAGAGCTTATCACACCCGATCATCACGTGGTGTCTGGGCACGACGAACTTTGGCAACGGTGCATACTCAGGGAGAACACTTCTTTGATAATTTAGTGAGAGATCATCTTATAATGCTACCGTCAATCAAAGCAAGATAAGATGCATAAAAAGATAAACATCACATGCAATCAATATAAGTGATATGATATGGCCATCATCATCTCGTGCTTGTGATCTCCATCTCCGAAGCACCGTCATGATCACCATCGTCACCGGCATGACACCTTGATCTCCATCGTAGCATCGTTGTCGTCTCGCCAAGCTTGTGCTTCCACGACTATTACTACCGTTTAGTAATAAAGTAAAGCATTACATCGTGATTTCATTGCATACAATAAAACGACAACCATAAGGCTCCTGCCAATTGCCGATAACTCGGTTACAAAACATGATCATCTCATACAATAAAATTCAGCATCATGTCTTGACCATATCACATCACAACATGCCCTGCAAAAACAAGTTAGACGTCCTCTACTTTGTTGTTGCAAGTTTTACGTGGCTGCTACGGGCTTAAGCAAGAACCAATCTCACCTACGCATCAAAACCACAATGATAGTTTGTCAAATAGACTCCGTTTTAACCTTCACAAGGACCGGGCGTAGCCATACTTGGTTCAACTAAAGTTGGAGAGACAGTCGCCCGCAAGCCCTCTCTGTGCAAAGCACGTCGAGGGAACCGGTCTCGTGTAAGCGTACGCGTAAGGTTGGTCCGGGTCGTCTCGTCCAACAATACCGCCGAACCAAAGTATGACATGCTGGTAGGCAGTATGACTTGTATCGTCCACAACTCACTTGTGTTCTACTCGTGCATATAACATCAACATAAATAACCTAGGCTCGGATGCCACTGTTGGGTTTCGTAGTAATTTCAAAAAATTTCCTACGCACACGCAAGATCATGTGATGCATAGCAACGAGGGGGAGAGTGTTGTCTACGTACCCAACGCAAACCGACTGCGGAAGCGATGACACGACATAGAGGAAGTAGTCGTACGTCTTCACGATCCAACCGATCAAGTACCGAAACTACGGCACCTCCGAGTTCGAGCACACGTTCAGCTCGATGATGATCCCCGGACTCCGATCCAGCAAAGTGTCGGGGAAGAGTTCCGTCAGCACGACGGCGTGGTGACGATCTTGATGAACTACAGCAGCAGGGCTTCGCCTAAACTCCGCTACATTATTATCGAGGTATATGGTGGCAGGGGGCACCGCACACGGCTAAGGAATAGATCACGTGGATCAACTTGTGTGTCTAGAGGTGTCCCCTGCCTCCGTATATAAAGGAGTAGAGGGGGGAGGCTCGCCGGCCAAGGAGGGAGGCGCAGGAGAGTCCTACTCCCTCTGGGAGTAGGATTCCCCCTCCAATCCTAGTCCAACTAGGATTCCTCGAAGGGGAAAAGAGGAGGAGGGGGCCGGCCACCTCTCCTAGGACTAGGGGAAGGGGGAGGCTCGCAGCCCATCTAGGGCAGCCCCTTCTCTTTTCACTAAGGCCCACTATGGCCCATATAGCTCCCGGGGGGTTCCGGTAACCCTCCCGGTACTCCGATAAAATCCCGATTTCACCCGGAATACTTCCAATGTCCAAACATAGGCTTCCAATATATCAATCTTTACGTCTCGACCATTTCGAGACTCCTCGTCATGTCCGTGATCACATCCGGGACTCCGAACAACCTTCGGTACATCAAAATGCATAAACTCATAATATAACTGTCATCGTAACCTTAAGCGTGCGGACCCTATGGGTTCGAGAACAATGTAGACATGACCGAGACACGTCTCCGTTCAATAACCAATAGCGGGACCTGGATGCCCATATTGGCTCCTACATATTCTACGAAGATCTTTATCGGTCAGACCGCATAACAACATACGTTGTTCCCTTTGTCATCGGTATGTTACTTGCCCGAGATTCGATCGTCGGTATCCAATACCTAGTTCAATATCGTTACCGGCAAGTCTCTTTAGTCGTTCCGTAATACATCATCTCACAACTAACATATTAGTTGTAATGCTTGCAAGGCTTATGTGATGTGTATTACCGAGAGGGCCCAGAGATACCTCTCCGACAATCGGAGTGACAAATCCTAATCTCGAAATACGACAACCCAACATCTACCTTTGGAGACACCTGTAGTGCTCCTTTATAATCACCCAGTTACGTTGTGACGTTTGGTAGCACCCAAAGTGTTCCTCCAGCAAACGGGAGTTGCATAATCTCATAGTCATAGGAACATGTATAGGTCATGAAGAAAAGCAATAGCAACATACTAAACGATCGGGTGCTAAGCTAATGGAATGGGTCATGTCAATTAGATCATTCAACTAATGATGTGACCTCGTTAATCAAATAACAACTCATTGTTCATGGTTAGGAAACATAACCATCTTTGATTAACGAGCTAGTCAAGTAGAGGCATACTAGTGACACTTTGTTTGTCTATGTATTCACACATGTATTATGTTTCCGGTTAATACAATTCTAGCATGAATAATAAACATTTATCATGATTATAAGGAAATAAATAATAACTTTCTTATTGCCTCTAGGGCATATTTCTTTCAGTGAAGTCATTGTATGATTGCACTATCTTTTATCTTCACTGAGTGACTGCACGTTCTGTTTGGCTTCATAATGTCTTCCTACCTGATCCTTACTACATTGCTGCTATTAGTCATTGTGCTTTCACTCCATTGAATACTTGACTACGGTTTGCGTAGTGTAGTCTACCTTCCGCTGCATGGTAATAGGTTTATTTCTATCGTTTGTCTTCAGAACTTCCACGTTTTGAAGACTTTCATAAAAATCGCCTATTCACCCCCCTCTAGTCGATATAACGCACTTTCACTGACTCTCCGGGCTGTTTAGTTATATGACTTAAATCGTCTACATCCGGTGGTCACACATAGGTCCCTTGAAAATTTGGCCGAAAAGCGTCTTCAAGCTCTTCCCAGCTTCCAATGGAGTTTTCGGGGATGCTTTTAAGCCAGTGCCGAGCTGGCCCTTTGAGCTTGAGGGGTAAGTACTTGATGGCGTGGAGATCGTCTCCTCGATTCATGTGGATATGGAGGATGTAGTCCTCAATCCAGACCCCAGGGTCTGTCGTTCCGTCGTATGCCTCTATGTTTACGGGTTTGAATCCCTCTGGAAATTCATGGTCCAGCACCTCATCAGTGAAACATAGGGGGTGTGCAGCACCCCTGTTTTTGGGTGTACCGTGGTGTTCGGATTTTTGTTGTGTTGCATTGCGTGTTGGAGCGCGCTTGCTTGGCCCGTAGATGGATCTGGTTGCGCCGTCCTTTTGATGCGAGCCCTCACGTGGATCACGTACTGGCTTGTGTGCGGCGTCGTTTGCCGCTCTATGTTGGCCACGAGGTCGTCTATCCGACCGGATTGCTGTTTTGTTTTTTGATTGCGGGGGATCTAAGTCCTCCTCATCGAATTCATGTAGCAGCTTTCGCTTCGGGTCGCTCTTTGTGTGGCGACTACCGCCGTACTTTGCTGCAGTGTTGAGTACTTCACTCCATCTAATTCTGAGTGTGTCTTGTGCAGCCCTGAGCCTTTGCTTCTGCTTTTTCAGACTCCTCGCAGTGGCAACAATCCTTTGATGGGTATTCTGTTGCTCCGGGTGCCTGTCCGGTGTGATGTCATCCGGACTGTTATCTTCGTCGGAGTCGGTTTGTTCGGTTTGATTCTCTGTTTTGACGTGGTCGGCCGATGGTTCAATGCCATGTTTGTCGTCCGCTGGCTCTCCCTGCTATATCGCTGGGTCTATATGATCGCTGTTTCTGCCGAGGCGGGATTTGGAGCGGCGCGTTGACTGCTTCTCGAGGGAACAATCCTTCGCTGGGTCCTTCCGTTCCTCGTTGTCGTTTTCTTTGGGTGTGTCCACCATGTATACATCATATGATGAAGTGGGCGTCCAGTTCCCTGTGGACAGTGGCTCCTGTTCGTCTCCTACATCGTCGTCCATACCGTCGATGTCTTCGGAGTCGAAGTCGAGCATGTAGGTCAAATCGTCGACAGTGGCTACTAAGTGGGTGGTGGGTGGGCGGCGAATTTCTCATTCATCCGCATCCCAATCCTGCCGGACATAGTTCGGCCAGGACTCTCCTGACAACGAGAGAGACCTTAATGAGTTCAATATGTCGCCGAAGGGTGAGTGCTGAAAGATATCCACGGAGGTGAACTCCATTATCAGCGCCCAGTCGGATTCAATAGGCACGGGCGCAGGCGGTTCGGAGTCCGTAGCCGGGGAAGAATCCGGTAGGTTGGCGTCAAGGCTCTCGTGAAGGGTAAGGTCGATACTCGGCTTGATCGCCGCTGAGAATGCGGCCTCCGTGGCGGGTCTATCCACCCATCCATGGATGGTGCAATTGGCTCCGAATTGAGGTCGGAGCGGTTGCCGGTGCGGTCTCCTGAACACTGTTTGATGGTAGAGCTAAATCATGCTCATCGTGACCGTGCGGCGCACTCGGCAGGGGCTCGAATATATCGAAGATCAAGTCTCCGCGGATGTCGGCCATGTAGTTTAAGCTTCCAAACCTGACCTGGTGGCCAGGGCGTAACTCTCGATCTACTCCAAATGGCCAAGCGAGTTGGCCCGCAGTGCGAAGCCGCCGAATACAAAGATCCATCCGGGGAGAAAAGTCTCACCCTGGACTGCATCGCTATCGATGATTGAAGGAGCCATCAAGCCTAACGATGACAACACAGAGGAACTCTCAATGAAAGCACCAATGTCGGTGTCAAAACCGGCGGATCTCGGGTAGGGGGTGCCGAACTGTGCGTCTAAGGCGGATGGTAACAGGAGGCAGGGGACACGATGTTTTACCCAGGTCCGGGCCCTCTTGATGGAGGTAATATCCTACGTCCTGCTTGATTGTTCTTGATAATATGAGTAGTGCAAGAGTTGAGCTACCACGAGATCGAAGAGGCTAAACCTAGAAGCTAGCCTATGGTATGATTGTTGTTGTCCTATGGATGTAACACCCTCGATGTGACTATATCTCCCACGTGTCGAGGCACGACTTAGAGGCATAATCGCATTGAAGGCATATGTCGCAAGTTAGGCAATCTTCACAACATCCCATGTAAAATAAATCATAAAGGGAGATAACATAGTTGGCTTACACTCGCCACGTCAATCAAGTACATAAATAACATTACATCATCCAAACACTCATAGCCCGACTACGGCGCCAAAACAAAAGAGAACCCAACATGCGACAACGGTCCCGTTCACCCCCAACTGGGCACCACTACTGATCATCAGGAAAGGAAACATAGTAACGTTGAGAGTCTTCGTCGAACTCCCACTTGAGCTCATACGCGTCTGCTGGAGCAGAATCATCGGGCCCTGCATTTGGTGTAATAGTAATCTATGAGCCACAGGGACTCAGCAATCTCGCACCCTCGCGATCAAGACTATTTAAGCTTATAGGTAAGACAAGGTAAAAATATGTGGAGCTGCAGCAAGCGACTAGCAAGTATGGTGGCTAACTTATTCGCAAAAGAGAGCGAGAAGAGGAGGCAAAGCGCGAGCGAGAAACTATAGAACAACCTGTGCAAACATTACTCCAACACCGTGTCCACTTCCCGGACTCCGCCGAAAAGAGGCCATCACGGTAACACACTCAGTTGATTCATTTTAATTAAGTTAAGGTTCAAGTTATCTACAACCGTACATTAAAAAATTCCAATCTTCCCATAACCACGGGCACGGCTTTCGAAAGTTCAAATCCCTGCAGGGGAGTCCCAACTTAGCCCATGACAAGCTCTCACGGTCAACGAAGGAATAGACCTCCTCCCAAGACGTTCCGATCAGACTCGGTATCTCGGTTCTTCAAGAAACTTCGACAGGTTAAAACAAGACCATCAACACCGCCCGAATGTGCCGACAAATCCTGATAGGAGCTGCACATATCTCTTTCTCAGGGCACACTCAGATTGTCTTAGGTACGGGTAGGCCAGCCCAGAGTTGCCCCTGGTGGCCACCGACAGCTGACAGGTGGACCAACACTCAGAGGAGCACTGGCCCGGGGGGGTTAAAATAATGATGACCCTTGAGTCTGTAGAACCCAAGGGAAAGAAAAGGCTAGGTGGCAAATGGTGAAACCAAGGTTGGGCATTGCTGGAAAAGCTTTAATCAAGGCGAACTATCAAGGGGTTCCCATTATAACCCAACCGCGTAAGGAACGCAAAATCCGGGAACATAACACCGATATGACGGAAACTAGGGCGGCAAGAGTGGAACAAAACACTAGGCGAGAGGCCGAGCCTTCCACCCTAACCAAGTATATAGATGCATTAAGATAACATGGCAATATAATGATATCCCAACAAGTAAATAAATGTTCCAACAAGGAACGGCCTTCAATCTTCACCTACAACTAGCAACGCTATAAGAGGGGCTGAGCAAAGAGGTAACATAGCCAATATATGGTTTGCTAGGACATGGTGGGTTAGAGGTTTGACATGGCAATTTGGGAGGCTTGAAAGCAAATGGTAGGCATCGTAGCATTGGCATAGCAAAAGAGCGAGCAAACTAGCATAGCAAAGATAGTAGTGATTTCGAGGGTATGATCATCTTGCCTGCACAGTTGTCAGAGTTGACTGGATCTTCGAAAGCAAACTCAATAGGCTCCTCGTTAGCGAACTCGTCTCCTGGCTCTACCCAAGCAAGACAAACAAGCAACAAGGGCATAATCAAGCACGTGCAAGGATCAAACAATATGATGCAATGATGATATGCTATGCGGGATGCAAAATGCAAGATATGACAGGAAATTCAAGAACCTGGCCTCAACTTGGAAATCGGAGTTACGGTATAAAGATCATCGGAATCGGAGTTACGGTTTGAAAATGGCAAGCGATTCAAAATTGGCACCGGTCTGCGATTTACAACAAGTAGCCATCTAAATGCAATGAGATGAACATGCTACAGTACTCAAACATGACAACACAAAAACATGGCAGGGATGCATTCAAGATGCTCAAGAAAAGTCTAGCACTGAGCTATGTCCAATTCATCCATTAACAGGTTCAAACAAGCATGGCAAAAATGCATATGGCAAACAGATTCAGGTTAGTGAAATCAACACTTGTCTGGAATTTCAGATCAGGTAGCACTCTTTGGAGCAACAAAACTACATGCTACAGGACCTGAACATGGCAAAGTAAAGCATGGCATGGAGATACTAAAAGAGCTTAACAAAAGTCCCTTAGTGACCTTGAGCCAAAAGGGATCATAAAATACAATTGCAAGCATGTAAACATAGCAAAAATATAATCAGTTTCCAGACTTAGTGAAAACTGGAGCATGCTGAAAACAGATATCAAGTAGGCATGTTTACGAGCTCGATGCACTCACTACGTTGCAAGTCATGATAAGCTAAGCATACCTCCACCAAGAATACACAAAATGTAAGCTAGACATGGCAAGAACAATAGCATGGCATGCACGGATCAACTACAACATCATCGGCAAAATTGCAAACAAGTTGACAATCTGCCCAGATTCACAAAGTAGCAAAAGTAGAGCTCGATTGACTCAAGCTAGGGTGCTCCATAATTGCAAACAAAGACATGGATGGATAGATCACTACAATATTAACAAAACATCCTCAATGATCATCCTCAAAAGAGGCACGGATCACTAGGAAACAACATGAACATATGTCATCATGAGATAAATGGATCAAGGACTTAGTGGAATTACTAAGTCCCTGAAAACAGAATTAGCAAGTGCACCAGTTTGCAAGCTTGTGCTAGTCACCAAACACATCACAAAAATACATGGGTTGCACCTCTGGAAAGATGACAAAACCCTTAACAAAACATATGTAGAGCATCAGGGCATATCATGCACACAATAATCATGGCAAAAATGACAAAAAGCTAAATGGGGTAGCAGATCTGACAATTAACTCAAGTAGGACTCTTCTAACAGAATTTCGGGCATCAAGATGAACTCAAATGAAAATGATGCAATGGAATGAAATGATGTACTCACTGAGATGAACATTTTGATATGCTATATGCATGAATCGGAGCTACGGATGCAAAGTTACGGGGATATGAACAGGAGCACTTGGATCTGGGATTTTGGGACTTAGACGAAATTCAACCTCGCAGAAAAAGTCAACTCAGGACACGGAAGCCGAGGCGGTGGCGGATCTCGCCGGAGCTCCTCGCCGGAGAGGGGATCCGGCGACGAGGAGCACGGCGGAGGGCGGCGGGGCCGAGGCGAGGGGCGGCGAGGCGTGGGCCGGGTCAAGGTGGCGGCGGAGCGGCGGAGGCGGTGGTGCGGCGGAGCGGTGGAGGCGGCGGCACGCTTCGGCTGGCGGCAGACAAGGGAGACGACGGCGGGCGAGGGAGGCGAGGCCCCGGGTGGCGGCGGCGGATCCCGGGCAGCGGGGGCCGGCCACGGGCCGCGCGGGCCCGCACGGAGTGCGGCGGCGATGTGGGGCGCCCGCGCCACGTAGCGTGCCCCGGTTGGCGGCGGCGATTTGTCCGGGGGGGTCGGACGTGTCCGGCGCGGCAGAAGACGGATCTAGGGTTTTTCGGGGGGAGAAGAAGACCCGGATTTCAGGGGGGGGGGGTTAAATAGGCATAGAGGGAGCTAGGAGAGTCAAAATGAGGTGTGGTTTTTGGCCACGCGATCGTGATCGAACGCTCTAGATGATGGAGTAGGTTTAGGTGGGTTTTGGGCCAAATTGGAGGGGTGTTGGGCTGCAACACACACGAGGCCTTTTCTGTCCCTCGGTTAACCGTTGGAGTATCAAACGAAGTCCAAATGGTACGAAACTTGACAGGCGGTCTACCGGTAGTAAGCCAAGGCCGCTTGGCAAGTCTCGGTCCAATCCGGAAATGTTTAATCCCCACACACGAAAGAAAGCTAGAAATGAACACCGGAGGAGAACGAAGCGCCGGAATGCAAAACGGACAATGGGGAAAATGCTCGAATGCATGAGACAAACACGTATGCAAATGCAATGCACATGATGACATGATATGAGAAGCATGACAACAACAACAACACACGGAGACAAAAACCCGAACCCGAGAAAATAAAATAACTTAACGCCGAAACGGCAAGAGTTGGAGTACAAATTGGGAAAGTTACATCCGGGGTGTTACAACACTCCACCACTACGAAAGGATCTCGTCCCGAGATCTAGGACTGAAAGAACGCCGGGTACTCAGAACGGAGGTGATCCTCGCGTTCCCAGGTAGCTTCACGGTCGGAATGGTGTGACCACTTGACTTTGAGAAATTTGATTGACTTGTTGTGAGTCTTGCGTTCAGTCTCTTCGAGAATAGCAACTGGGTGCTCACGATAGGAGAGACCTTCTTGGAGCTCAATGTCCTCGAAGTTGATGGTGTGGTCAGGAGTCTTGAAGCACTTTCGAAGCTGAGAGACATGGAACACGTCATGAACCTTTGCAAAGTTTGAAGGAAGCTCGAGTTGATAGGCGAGGTCGCCTCTCTTGCTGACAATCTTGAAAGGTCCCACGTATCTAGGGGCAAGCTTCCCTTTGATACCGAAGCGACGAGTACCTTTCATAGGAGAGACGCGGAGGTAAACATGATCTCCGATCTCGAAAGCCAAATCACGGTGCTTACTATCATAGTAGCTCTTCTGGCGGGATTGGGCTGCTTTGGGGTTATCACGAATGACTTTGCACATTTCCTCTGCCTCTGTGATTAAGTCATTACCCAAAAGCTGACGTTCACCGGTTTCAGACCAGTTGAGAGGGGTACGACACTTCCTGCCATACAAAATTTCAAATGGGGCCTTGCCCGAACTTGCTTGAAAACTGTTGTTGTAGGAGAATTCAGCATAAGGAAGACAATCCTCCCACTTCATGCCAAAGTTCATGACACAAGCCCTGAGCATATCTTCAAGAATTTGGTTGACACGCTCGACTTGACGGCTAGTTTGAGGATGGAAAGCTGTGCTGAAGCGGATGTTAGTGCCCATGGCCTTCTGAAAAGAATCCCAAAACTTCGAGGTAAAGATGCTACCACGGTCTGAAGAGATCACTTGTGGAATACCGTGCCGAGAGACAATACAAGAGGTATAGAGTTCTCCCAATTGAGCTGCAGTGATCGACTCTTTGATAGGCAGAAAGTGAGCCACTTTAGTGAGTTTGTTGATGACAACGAATATAGCGTCATTGCCACGCTTGGACTTTGGAAACCCAGTCACGAAGTCCATTTCAATGTGGTCAAACTTCCATTCTGGAATGGCAAGAGGTTGGAGGAGACCTGCTGGCCATTGGTGTTCTGCCTTCACTCTTCTGCAGACATCACATTCATTCACGAATTAAGCGATCTCGCGCTTCATTCGGGTCCACCAATAAGCTTGCTTGAGGTCCTGATACATCTTCGTGCTCCCAGGGTGGATGGAGAGGAGAGAATTGTGAGCCTCGTTCATGATCACTTTACGGAGGTCACCTTTGGGTACAACAATACGATCCTTGAAGAAGAGAGTATCCTTGTCATCAAGGCGGTAGCACTTGTACTTGGGTTGATTCTTGGCAATCCCAATCTTCACCTTTTTCACCATAGCATCAAGAAGCTGGGCTTGGCGAATCTGGTCTTCCAAGGTAAGAGAGACTTGAAGGTTAGCGAGGAAACCTTGAGGAACAACTTGCAGATTAAGTTTGCGGAAACCTTCAAAAAGCTCGGGTTGATAAGGCTTGAGAATCAGACTGTTGCAGTAAGCTTTCCTGCTCAATGTGTCAACAATCACATTGGCCTTTCCTGGAGTATACTCGGTACTCGGATTATACTCTTGAATCATTTCGACCCATCGAGTTTGCCTGAGGTTGAGATTAGGCTGAGTGAAGATGTACTTGAGACTCTTGTGATCAGTGAAAATGTCCGCTTTTCTTCCCAATAGAAGATGTCTCCAAGTCAAAAGAGCATGCACAACTGCCGCCAACTCGAGATCATGAGTGGGGTAGTTCTTCTCATTAGGCTTCAACTGGCGAGAGGTATAAGCAACAACTTTCTTCTCTTGCATCAATACTGCGCCAAGACCTTGGAGAGAGGCATCACAAAAGACCTCGTACGGCTTGGATTCATCAGGCGGAGTCAGAACTGGAGCAGTGATCAATTTCTCTTTCAAAGTGTTGAAAGCAATGTCACACTCCGGAGACCAAATGTACTTGACGTGCTTCTGGAGAAGATTAGAGAGAGGCTTCGCGATCTTAGAAAAGTTTTCAACGAATCTTCGGCAATAGCTTGTGAGACCGAGGAAAGCTACGGAGTTGCTTCACGTTCTGAGGAGGTTCCCAATTCACAATTGCAGACACCTTCTCAGGGTTCACGGCAATGCCCTTGGCAGAGATGATATGACCAAGATAAAGAACTTCATCGAGCCAAAATTCACACTTGGAGAACTTGGTGTAGAACTGATGTTCCCTCAGCTTATCGAGAACCAAACGCAAGTGCTTGGCATGATCTTCCTTGTTCTTGGAGAAAACCAGAATGTCGTCGAGATAGACCAAAACAAAGTCATTGGTGTAGGCATTGAAGATGAAGTTCATCATGCGAGAGAACGTCGAAGGAGCGTTGACGAGACCAAAAGACATGACAATGTATTCATATGAACCATAGCTTGTCCTGAAAGCCGTCTTGGGAATATCTTGCTCACAGATTCGAATCTGATGATAACCCACACAGAGATCAAGCTTGGAGAATACTCGGGCACCTTTAAGTTGTTCAAACAGCTCATTGATGTTGGGAAGTGGGTATTTGTTCTTGATGGTCTTCTTGTTCAATGGACGGTAATCAACACAAAGTCGGTCCGTTCCATCCTTCTTCTTCACAAAAAGAACACCTCAACCCCATGGAGAAGAACTAGGCCGGATGAGACCCATTTTCTCTTGAATATCGAGTTGCTTCTTCAGCTCCTTCAACTCTTCAGGTCCAAGATTGTAAGGACACTTGCACACAGGTTCCGTGCCAGGCTCAAGATCAATAACGAATTCAACTGGCCGGTGCGGAGGCATTCCTGGGAGCTCTTCTGGAAAGACGTCTTGATATTCGCAAACGACTGGAATCTGCGAGATAGCATCCAGTTCACCCTTCTCATTGAGAGAAAACAGACGGATGGTATCATCACGAGCGGCAAAGACAATTGCATCCTTAGACGAATGAGTCAATTGAATCTGCCTGGCTGCACAATCAAGCTGAGCCTTGTGCTTAGAAAGCCAATCCATTCCGAGAATAAGATCAATATCCGAGTTACCAAGAACCATAGGAGAAGCCAGAAACTTGTAGTCACCCAAGGTGATAGTAACATCCGGAGCAATGGAGTTAGCATGCATGCGCCTACCGGGAGATACAACTGCTAATGGACTAGGCAAAATTTGCAAAGCCAAACCATGCCTAGATGAAAACAGTCTCGAGATGAAACAATGCGATGCACCTATGTCAAAAAGAACTTTTGCAGGAACATCGTTAACAGGAAGGTTACCCATGATGACATCTGACGAATCCTCTGCCTGAGCTGCATTCATCAAGTTGACCTTGGCGTGCTTGGGGTTATGCTTGACCACAGCTGTACTTGCCGATCTGACAGGAGGAGGAGGAGGAAGATGCCTCTGGTTGAAACACTTGTTGGCATAGTGACCCTTCTGTTGGCACTTGTTGCACGTGACCTCTGAAAGCGGACGGTGATATGGAGCACTCGATCTTGGAGCTTGAGACGAAGTCTTGTTCTGAAAGCCAGGGTTGGGTGGGTGGGAAGATCCACTTCCACCTTTGCTCTTCTGCTGATACAGCTGACGGAACAGAGGAGGAGGAAGCCAATACTTCTGCTGCTTGGCCACTTGAGTAGAGGAAGAAGGAGTAACATCTCTGACTCGCTTCTTGGAAGCATCACACCTCAACTGAGCAGCCTCTTGCTTCAGTGCCATGTTGTAGAACTCATCGTATCTCAAGGGCTCGAAAAGAACAAGAGCGAGCTGGATTTCTTCTCTGAGACCACCCCTGAACTGGTATATCATGCTCTTCTCATCAGGTACGTCCTGCTTGGCAAAGTGGGTGAGCTTTTGAAACAACTTGTTGTAGTCATATACAGACAAAGAGCCTTGCTTCAGGTTGCAGAATTCCTCACGCTTGCTTTCAACCACGCTCTGGGGAATATGATGACCTCGGAAATCTCGACGGAATTCATCCCAAGTGATAACACGTCCACCTCTGGAGTCCTTGTACATATGGAACCATTCTGCAGCTTGATCTTTGAGTTGGAAGGAAGCGAATTTAACAAAGTCCTCAGGCCTGACGTTACTGCACTCGAAATGCTTGCACAGATCCACAAGCCAATCGTCAGCATCGGTTGCCTCAACACAATTGCTGAAAGTCTTTGGCCCGTTAGCAAGGAACTGGTTGAGTGTAGCAAAGTGATTCTGATTGTTGCCTTGATTCCCTTGGTTGCCTTGATTGCGCTCTTGAAGAATTTGCATGATCAACTGTGTGTTTGCATTGGTTGCGGCCATCACAGCTTGCCATGCCTCCGGAGGAGGTGGATGTGGTGGCGGATTAGGATTCGGAGTCGTGCGCGTTGGAGGAGCCATCCTGAAGAGGTTGACATCCATTAGCACTTTGACAGACAAATATTGAAGCTGAAACCAACGGAATGAAAATTGCAACATATAGCCTTCACATCCGAACAAAATGAACGAATGCATTCCTCTTGAAATGGTCACATATCCATAAATTGAGAAGCCACGTAGAATTAAGGTAGAGAAATAAATCAACAAGGTACGGATCAAGAACGAATAATCGGTAAGAAATCCCAATCTCAAACCAATATCCATGGAAGAAGAACTAGAGCTACAAGAATTCCCACCTATGAAACTCCCGAACCTTTCCGGTTATGTAATCAGGTGTTGGGGATACAGGGGAAGCATAATATCTCACCCAAACTAGCAAATCCTACATCCAGCAGTATCCATCCTTCAACACATAACCAAGAAACCTTCGGAAACCATCTACCTCAACCTTCGAAAAGCATCCGTTATACAAGTTATGGCGATACTCCCGAACTCCCGCCCCAGTACTGGGTGGCGTCGAGGTTATCTCACCAATGAACTGCATAAAAGAGATTTTCGATGTCGGCATACTAAACTCATGTATTCCAGAACTGCAACCATAAAATTATGATGACAACACGTCAGAGCTCAACTCCCCGGGACACTTCCACTAAACCCTGACAGGAGGCACCAAGACAATGTTCTCATCATAAAACCATCGGAACGATTCCAAGATACCCGCATGATCCTAAATTTTTTTTAGTGAAATTTGAGAAGAGAAGAGTCAAAACTCTACGTCAGGATGCCTTACCAGAGCGATGAGGAGACTGGGAAGTAAAAAGAATTCCTAAACTCTCCGATATATAATTCCTAAATGACTCAAAACATTTTTCTAGACACAACTCGGCCGCTAAAAACGATCAAGCAATGGGGCTCCTAAGGTCGGGGAAGGCTCTGATACCAACTTGTAACACCCTCGATGCGACTATATCTCCCACGTGTCGAGGCACGACTTAGAGGCATAATCGCATTGAAGGCATATGTCGCAAGTTAGGCAATGTTCACAACATCCCATGTAATATAAATCATAAAGGGGAGATAACATAGTTGGCTTACACTCGCCACGTCAATCAAGTACATAAATAACATTACATCATCCAAACACTCATGGCCCGACTACGGCGCCAAAATAAAAGAGAACCCAACATGCGACAACGGTCCCGTTCACCCCCAACTGGGCACCACTACTGATCATCAGGAAAGGAAACATAGTAACGTTGAGAGTCTTCGTCGAACTCCCACTTGAGCTCATACGCGTCTGCTAGAGCAGAATCATCGGGCCCTGCATCTGGTGTAATAGTAATATGTGAGCCACAGGGACTCAGCAATCTTGCACCCTCGCGATCAAGACTATTTAAGCTTATAGGTAAGACAAGGTAAAAATATGTGGAGCTACAGCAAGCGACTAGCAAGTATGGTGGCTAACTTATTCGCAAAAGAGAGCGAGAAGAGGAGGCAAAGCGCGAGCGAGAAACTATAGAACAACCTGCGCAAACATTACTCCAACACCGTGTCCACTTCCCGGACTCCGCCGAAAAGAGGCCATCACGGTAACACACTCAGTTGATTCATTTTAATTAAGTTAAGGTTCAAGTTATCTACAACCGGACATTAACAAATTCCCATCTGCCCATAACCACGGGCACGGCTTTCGAAAGTTCAAATCCCTGCAGGGGAGTCCCAACTTAGCCCATGATAAGCTCTCACGGTCAACGAAGGAATAGACCTCCTCCCAAGACGTTCTGATCAGACTCGGTATCTCAGTTCTTCAAGACACTTCGACAGGTTAAAACAAGACCAGCAACACCGCCCGAATGTGCCGACAAATCCCGATAGGAGCTGCACATATCTCTTTCTCAGGGCACACTCAGATTGTCTTAGGTACGGGTAGGCCAGCCCAGAGTTGCCCCTGGTGGCCACCGACAGCTGACAGGTGGACCAACACTCAGAGGAGCACTAGCCCGGGGGGTTAAAATAATGATGACCCTTGAGTCTGCAAAACCCAAGGGAAAGAAAAGGCTAGGTGGCAAATGGTAAAACCAAGGTTGGGCATTGCTGGAAAAGCTTTAATCAAGGCGAACTATCAAGGGGTTCCCATTATAACCCAACCGCGTAAGGAACGCAAAATCCGGGAACATAACACCGATATGACGGAAACTAGGGCGGCAAGAGTGGAACAAAACACTAGGCGAGAGGCCGAGCCTTCCACCCTTACCAAGTATATAGATGCATTAAGATAACATGGCAATATAATGATATCCCAACAAGTAAATAAATGTTCCAACAAGGAACGGCCTTCAATCTTCACCTGCAACTAGCAACGCTATAAGAGGGGCTGAGCAAAGCGGTAACATAGCCAATCAATGGTTTGCTAGGACATGGTGGGTTAGAGGTTTGACATGGCAATTTGGGAGGCTTGAAAGCAAATGGTAGGCATCGTAGCATTGGCATAGCAAAAGAGCAAGCAAACTAGCATAGCAAAGATAGTAGTGATTTCGAGGGTATGATCATCTTGCCTGCACAGTTGTGAGAGTTTACTGGATCTTCGAAAGCAAACTCAACGGGCTCCTCATTAGCGAACTCGTCTCCTGGCTCTACCCAAGCAAGACAAACAAGCAACAAGGGCATAATCAACCACGTGCAAGGATCAAACAATATGATGCAATGATGATATGCTATGCGGGATGCGATGCGGGATGCAAAATGCAAGTGTGCCGCTGGAAAGATGAGATGAAGTCGCTTGAAAACGATATAAAGATCATCGGAATCGGAGTTACGGTTTGAAAATGGCAAGTGATTCAAAATTGGCACCGGTCTACGATTTACAACAAGTAGCCATCTAAATGCAATGAGATGAACATGCTACAGTACTCAAACATGACAACAAAAAAACATGGCAGGGATGCATTCAAGATGCTCAAGAAAAGTCTAGCACTGAGCTATGTCCAATTCATCCATTAACAGGTTCAAACAAGCATGGCAAAAATGCATATGGCAAACAGATTCAGGTTAGTGAAATCAACACTTGTCTGGAATTTCAGATCAGGTAGCACTCTTTGGAGCAACAAAACTACATGCTACAGGACCTGAACATGGCAAAGTAAAGCATGGCATGGAGATACTAAAAGAGCTTAACAAAAGTCCCTTAGTGACCTTGAGCCAAAAGGGATCAGAAAATACAATTGCAAGCATGTAAACATAGCAAAAATATAATCAGTTTCCAGACTTAGTGAAAACTGGAGCATGCTGAAAACAGATATCAAGTAGGCATGTTTACGAGCTCGATGCACTCACTATGTTGCAAGTCATGATAAGCTAAGCATACCTCCACCAAGAATACACAAAATGTAAGCTAGACATGGCAAGAACAATAGCAAGGCATGCACGGATCAACTACAACATCATCGGCAAAATTGCAAACATGTTGACAATCTGCCCAGATTCACAAAGTAGCAAAAGTAGAGCTCGATTGACTCAAGCTAGGGTGCTCCATAATTGCAAACAAAGACATGGATGGATAGATCACTACAATATTAACAAAACATCCTCAATGATCATCCTCAAAAGAGGCACGGATCACTAGGAAACAACATGAACATATGTCATCATGAGATAAATGGATCAAGGACTTAGTGGAATTACTAAGTCCCTGAAAACAGAATTAGCAAGTGCACCAGTTTGCAAGCTTGTGCTAGTCACCAAACACATCACAAAAATACATGGGTTGCACCTCTGGAAAGATGACAAAACCCTTAACAAAACATATGTAGAGCATCAGGGCATATCATGCACACAATAATCATGGCAAAAATGACAAAAAGCTAAATGGGGTAGCAGATCTGACAATTAACTCAAGTAGGCCTCTTCTAACAGAATTTCGGGCATCAAGATGAACTCAAATGAAAATGATGCAATGGAATGAAATGATGTACTCACTGAGATGAACATTTTGATATGCTATATGCATGAATCGGAGCTACGGATGCAAAGTTACGGGGATATGAACAGGAGCACTTGGATCTGGGATTTTGGGACTTGGACGAAATTCAACCTCGCAGAAAAAGTCAACTCGGGACACGGAAGCCGAGGCAGTGGCGGATCTCGCCGGAGAGGGGATCCGGCGACGAGGAGCACGGCGGAGGGCGGCGGGGCCGAGGCGAGGGGCGGCGAGGCGCGGGCCGGGTCGAGGTGGCGGCGGAGCGGCGGAGGCGGCGGCGCGCTCCGGCCGGCGCGGGCGCCGGCGGACGAGGGAGACGACGGCGGGCGAGGGAGGCGAGGCCCCGGGTGGCGGCGGCGGATCCCGGGCCGCGGGGGCCGGCCACGGGCCGCGCGGGCCCGCGGGGAGTGCGGCAGCGATGTGGGGCGCCCGCGCCACGTAGCGCGCCCCGGTTGGCGGTGGCGATTTGTCCGGGGGGGGTCGGACGTGTCCGGCGCGACAGAAGACGGATCTAGGGTTTTTCGGGGGGAGAAGAAGACCCGGATTTCAGGGGGGTTTAAATAGGCATAGAGGGAGCTAGGAGAGTCCAAATGAGGTGCGGTTTTCGGCCACGCGATCATGATCGAACGCTCTAGATGATGGAGCAGGTTTAGGTGGGTTTTGGGACAAATTGGAGGGGTGTTGGGCTGCAACACACACGAGGCCTTTTCGGTCCCTCGGTTAACCGTTGGAGTATCAAACGAAGTCCAAATGGTACGAAACTTGACATGCGGTCTACCGGTAGTAAGCCAAGGCCGCTTGGCAAGTCTCGGTCCAATCCGGAAATGTTTAATCCCCACACATGAAAGAAAGCTAGAAATGACCATCGGAGGAGAACGAAGCGCCGGAATGCAAAACGGACAATGGGGAAAATGCTCGAATGCATGAGACGAACACGTATGCAAATGCAATGCACATGATGACATGATATGAGAAGCATGACAACAACAACAACAACACACGGAGACAAAAACCCGAACCCGAGAAAATAAAATAACTTAACGCCGAAATGGCAAGAGTTGGAGTACAAATTGGGGAAGTTACATCCAGGGTGTTACAACGGACTAAAACCCTACGGTTTATATAGACACCGGAGGGGGCTAGGGTTACACAGAGTCGGTTACAAGGAAGGATATCTACATATCTGTATTGCCAAGCTTGCCTTCCACGCCAAGGAGAGTCCCATCCGGACACGGGACGAAGTCTTCAATCTTGTATCTTCATAGTCCAACAGTCCGGCCAAAGGATATAGTCCGGCTGTCCGGATACCCCCTAATCCAGGACTCCCTCACCGCTCATCCGGCTGATCAAGTGAGGATGGGTTTGGAGGGGGAGCACCCGGCGCACCATGAAGGCGGTCAGTAGGTGCGCGGCCTTCAGGCCTTCGACTCCGTCATCTCCCGGAGGGCGATCGCGGCTAGGGAGGCGGCCGATAGTTCCTTCGACTTGAAGGTCCAGTTGGTGCGGGGTTCGGCTGGCGGGCTAACCTTGTACACTGGAAGATTGACGAAGTCGTGCTCCGGGTGGACGTTCTTCACGTAGAAGTACGACCGCTGCCACAGCTTGACCGACTATGTCAGGCTGATGGTCAGGAAGCAGTTCCCGGCACCCGGGCGACGCACCGCGATGAAGGTGCCGCACTGAGACGCCTCGTTCTTGGCACCAGTGCCGAGCTGGGTGTAGAAGAATTCCCCCCACAGCCCAAGGGTGGGCGAAATGCCAAGATAACCCTCGCAGAGGGTGACGAAGGCCGATATCAACACCATCGTATTTGGTGTCAGGTGGTGCGGCTGAAGGCGGTAGAAGTGGAGGAAGGCTCGAAGGAAGTCGCTCGCCGGCAGGTCGAGACCGCGGATGAAGTGCGAGAGGAAGACGACCCGCTCGCCTTCCGGCGGCGCCAGCAAGATCTCCTCCTCGGGCGACGGGCGTGCCCGGATGTAGTTCTCTCCGGGAAGCCGCGACGTTTCGCAGAGGAAGGTGATGTGATCTTCATGCACGTTGGAGCCATCCCAAGCTCCGGCCCATGCCATGAGGCCCGGACTCGACAGAGGCAAAGAACTAGGGCTAGCGAGCGGACCCGCGGTGGTGCGGCAGCTCTACAGGCGAGACGCGCTCGGTGACTAGGAGCTGCGGCGGTGCTTTCGCAAGGCAACGGGAGCGCAGCGGCAGCATCAAGAGGAAGAAGGAATAGGGGAGAGGGGGGGCGTGCGTCTGCCACCCCTCACCTCCCCCTACTTATAGCCCCAGGCGGCGAATCCGAAGGGGCAAGAACATAGGGGTCGTGGGATTAACTGCGCCCACGCTCCCACAACCCCGCGTTAACCGCGCAGTAACGGCGTGTAGTTACTGTGCGGAGGGATTCCAACCGTTCGCCTCGTCCACACCGGATCCGCACCCGCGCCGAGGCATGGTAGTGGCGGGCCCCAGCATGCGGCGACGTCCCGTCACGCGTGTGGGCTGGCAGGCCGGCCCAGCCGGATGGCTCCGCATGGCGCGCAGACAGTGGGTGGCCAGGTTGCCACCCGGCTGGCGCGCCACCCGGCTCCCACCGCGACGTTTCAAAATGGTCTTAGCGGTCCACCAGGTTGCGGCCGGCTTGTACCAGCCGGCACTCCGAAGGGCGGGCGGAACGAAATCACCAGACCACTTAGAGTAGGAAGCTGTTGAGGCTTCTCACTTTCTCACCAGCGGTGCCCCACCAGCTTCGGGGACTACTGTCGGAGTAAACAACCACAGGTAGCCTCATCTGCTCCTCATGACGATTCAAGACATCGGGGCCGGCTGCACCCCTCAAATCCCAAGGACAGAGTACCGCCTTCTCGAGGCCGGCTGGTAGAGTTGGCCAGCTACCGACGGGCGGAGCTCCTCGGAAGAAAGCCATGAGATGGGCCGACTCCTGGTAGGCGGCCTCCAGAGAGGCCGGCTCCTAGCAGGCGGCCCCTCATGCCCTCAAAGTTTACACCATATTAAGGCGACAAGACGGGTGTGGCTACAATACCGCCTGCCTCCCCCGAATCTAGGGCGGAGCATGGCCATAGTGCATTGTACCGGACGGACTTCCCCGTCTGGCGTGGCAATGTTGCCACACGGCCCATGACATCACCCATAGCATAGAGGGCCATGCCCCCACTACGGGATGTCGGTACGGCCCACTGGCGGTGGGCCCTACCTGACCGTAAGAAGCCGGAAGGCGGCCAGCTTCGACCAGCCGGTGCAAGGGGAGGCCGACTCCCAGCAGGCGGCCCTCCCCCTTCCTCAGAATCTGTGCGTCATTAACTAGAAGAGATGGGGAATGGCTACAGTGAACACCCACCAGGCGGTGGAACTGTAGCCACGCCTTCCCCGATAAAGCACACATCGTCAGTTGCATCGCCACAGTGTTAAGCTGCCCGCAGGACCCGCAGCGGCGGGCGCCGCCTGTCGGTGAAGTACAAGACAGCCGACGGGACCCACCAGGCGGCGGGCCCCAGTGGCCGACTGAGAAGCCACGAGTATAGGCACTGACCGTTGGGTCCTACGCCCGGCCAGATTACCGATGTACCCCTGGGGGGTAGTGTCGGTGTCAGAACCGGCGGACCTCGGGTAGGGGTACTAAAGCCCCTGGCGTATTTTGGTCGTACCAAAGTGTACGGATGCAACATGTCGTTAAGGAACATATATTAGAAAAGAGTAATGCAAAAATAGACAAAAGCTATGCATTGTTTATTAAAAAAGGGCTGCGATCAAAGCAGAACGATACAAATAATGCGATAAGCAAAAGGTTGGACTATTTTAACATGTCCGTTCCAGGGGCAGGCTGCGGAATAGCATGCGAAACAGGTATACTACTCGTGATAGAGACCACCTAGGAGTTCCGTAGTGCGGCGTGGCTTGTCTGCTTCCCTGGTTCTTGCATCGTTTATGCGGCAATTGAACTGCTGAACAGGCCTTCCGAAGAGTGGAGTCCTGAAAGTAAGAGAAAATTAAAAAATCGGCAGCCCCTAGTGCGGTTTAAGCCGTATTTCGGGCATGCCATGATGGTGCCCCTCCCCCTGTACCCATGGTATTTATAGAGCGTAGTTATGTACGCGAAGTACTGGTGTCGCATTTTTGCGAGGGATGGGGTTGGGGCTGCATTGCTACGCCTGCTCAGATCGTGCCAGGCGGTCTTGTTGTAGGTTACTCCAGGCGCGCTTGACGGTGTCTGGTCGTTTAATGGCCGGACTGGAGAACTGCCTGGAGAGGCTGCTTTGTACTTCCACTGCAAGGGCCGCTATGTGCTCCTCCGTTCGGAGGGAGTGTTTAGTGTTTCCATTGACCGAAATTACTCCTCGAGGGCCTGGCATCTTGAGCTTAAGTTATGCGTAGTGCGGTACCGCATTGAACTTGGCGAATACGGTTCGCCCGAGCAGTGCGTGATAGCCACTGAGGAATGGGACTATGTCGAAGATTAACTCCACGCTGCGGAAATTATCCGGAGATCTGAAGACCACTTCAAGTGTGACTGAGCCTGTACAGTTGGCCTCTGCACCTGGTATTACGCCTTTAAAGGTCGTTTTGGTGGGCTTAACCCTCGAGGGATCTATGCCCATTTTCCGCACTGTATCCTGGTAAAGCAGGTTCAGGCTGCTGCCGGCGTCCATAAGGACTCTAGTGAGATGAAATCCGTCAATAATTGGGTCTAGAACCAATGTGGCGAATCCGCCCCGACGGATGCTAGTGGGATGGTCCCTTCGATCAAAGGTGACCGGGCAGGAGGACCATGGGTTGAACTTTGGGGCGACTGGCTCTATCGCGTATACGTCCCTTAACGCGCGCTTCCGCTCCCTCTTGGGGATGTGGGTTGCGTATATCATGTTCACCGTCCGCACTTGTGGGGGAAAACCCTTCTGTCCACTGTTGTTCGGTGGCCGAGGCTCTTCTTCGTCATCGCTATGCAGCCCCTTGTCTATATTTTCGTCATTTAACTTGCGTGCCTGCTTGAACACCCAACAATCCCTGTTGGTGTGATTGGCCGGCTTTTGGGGAGTGCCATGTATCTGGCACAAGCGGTCGAGTATTCGGTCCAAATTGGACAGGCCCCTAGGATTTCTTTTGAATGGCTTTTTCCGCTGACCGGATTTATAGCCTCTGAATCCGGCATTAACTACCATATCCTCAGCGTTGTCACCGTTAATGCGGCGCTTCTGCTTGTTGCGACGCGACCTGCCACTACTATCCCTGGTATCCGAATTACCAGGGTTCTTGGTCATATTGTTGCTACGAGCAAGCCAGCTGTCTTCTCCCGCGCAAAAGCGGGTCATGAGTGTCGTGAGTGCTGCCATAGACTTCGGCTTTTCCTGTCCAAGGTGCCGGGCAAGCCACTCGTCACGGATATTGTGCTTGAAGGCTGCTAGGGCCTCAGCGTCCGGACAGTCGACTATTTGATTTTTCTTTGTTAGGAACCGTGTCCAGAATTACCTGGCCAATTCCTCTGGCTGCTGAATTACGTGACTTAGGTCATCGGCGTCTGGGGGTCGCACATAAGTGCCCTGGAAATTGTCGAGGAATGCGGCTTCCAGGTCCTCCCAACAACTGATTGATCCTGTTGGCATGCTGTTAAGCCAATGCTGAGCTGGTCCTTTAAGCTTGAGTGGGAGGTATTTGATGGCGTGGAAATCATCGCCGCAGGCCATGTGGATATGAAGGAGATAATCCTCGATCCATACCGCAGGATTTGTTGTGCCATCATATGATTCGATATTTACGGGTTTGAAACCCTCGGTGATTTGATGATCCATTATTTCGTCTGTGAAGCATAGTGGGTGTGCGGCGCCTCTGTACTGGGCTATATCACGACGTAGCTCCAATGAGCTTTGTCTACTGTGTTCGGCCCTGCCGAATTTGTGGCCAGCGTGATGGTTACCTTCTCGAGTCGTGGGGCGCCCACGCAATCCGTAGATCGATCTTGTTTGCCTTGCCTTGTCCTCCAACATATCTTGTAGGTCCGGCGCATTTTCCTGTGCCTTGGTACGGGGTGTGGCTTGAGTGGAGGGCCGAGAGGCCTCTCTGTCGCGGCCATGAGGTGGCTGATCGGCCGTATCGAGTCCAGGTGATGCAGGTTTAAGTGCTTCCTCCTCTAGTCGGGGTAGCAACCTGCGCTTTGGGTAGCTGTTGGAGGGGCGTTCGAGTTTATGCTCTTCAGCCACAAGGACTTCAGTCCATCTGTCGACTAGCAAATCTTGATCAGCTTTAAGTTGTTGCTGTTTTTTCTTGAGGCTTCTTGCCGTGGCCATAAGCCTGCGTTGAAAATGCTCTTGCTCGACGGGATCCTCTGGCATGACAAATTCGTCATCGTCGAGGCTTGCCTCGCCTTCGGAGGGAGGCATATAATTATTGTCCTTGACCTCTCTGTCTGCCGCTCTCTCATGAGGGCTGGTTTCTTCATCCTCCTGTGCTAAATCTTGCTGGAGGGGGTTTTCTTCGGCACTCTCTGGAGTATTATTATCTCCCATGCTGGAATCACCGTATTTGTTTTGGCGGGATTTTGATCGGCGCCGCAGACGCCGGCGCTTAGGCTGTTTCTTGGAGGGGTCATCCTCCGCTGTTCCATCGCCATCTCCTTCTTTTGGGGTGTACACCGTGTATATGTCATATGACGAGGTGGCTTTCCAGGGCCTAATAGGCGCTGGTTCTTCATCATCTCCTTCATCGGCATCCATACCGTCGATGTCTTCGGAGTCGAAGTCGAGCATGTCGGTTAAATCGTCGAAAGTGTCTACAAAGTGGGTGGCAGGTGGGCTTTGAATTTCTTCATCGTCCGTACCCCAACCTTGCTGACCGTAGTCCGGCCAGGGCTGTCCTGATAAAGAGAGAGACTTCAGTGTCTTCAGAATATCGCCGAAAGGCGAGTGCTGAAAGATGTCCGCAGCAGTAAACTCCATGATCGACGCCCAATCGGATTCGATCGGTAGGGGCGCGGAGGGTTCGGAGTCCGGAGAGGAGTCCAGCTCCCTAGAGTCACGGGTCTCTCGGAGTGCGGGGCTGGTGTTCGGCTCGATCGCCGTTGGGATCGCAGCCCTCGAGGCGGCGTCCAACCACCCATCCTCGATCGGCGCAGTAGGCTCTGAATTAAGGGTCGAAGCCGATGCGGGTGTGGCCTCCAGGGCACTGTTTGGCGGCAGAGCTAGATCATGCTCGTCGTGACAGTGCGGCACGCTCGGCAGTGGCTCGAATCCGTCGAAGATCAAGTCCCCGCGAATGTTAGCAGTGTAGTTTAAACTTCCAAATCTGACCTGATGGCCAGGGGCGTAGCTTTCAATCTACTCCAGATGGCCAAGTGAATTGGCCCGCAGTGCGAAGCCGCCGAAGACGAAGATCTGTCCGGGGAGGAATGTCTCACCCTGGACCGCATCGCTATTGATGATCGTAGGAGCCATTGAGCCTGACGGCGATGACACAGAGGAACTCTCAATGAAAGAACCAATGCGGGTGTCAAAACCGGCGGATCTCGGGTAGGGGGTCCCGAACTATGCGTCTAGGCCGGATGGTAACAGGAGGCAAGGGACACGAAGCTTTACCTAGGTTCGGGCCCTCTCGATGGAGGTAAAACCCTACGTCCTACTTGATTAATATTGATGATATGGGTAGTACAAGAGTAGATCTACCACAAGATCAGAGAGGCTAAACCCTAGAAGCTAGCCTATGGTATGATTGTGTATTTATATGATGTCCTATGGACTAAAACCCTCTGGTTTATATAGACACCGGATAGGGTTAGGTTTACATAGAGTCGGTTACAATGGTAGGAGATCTACATATCCGTATAGCCAAGCTTGCCTTCCACGCCAAGGAAAGTCCCTTCCGGACACGGGACGAAGTCTTCAATCTTGTATCTTCATAGTCCAGGAGTCCGGCTGAAGGTATAGTCCGGCCATCCAGACACCCCCTAATCTAGGACTCCATCAAATAGGGTTGTACAAAGTCGGTTATAGAGAAAGGAATCTTCATATCCGCACACTAGGCTTTCCATCCACACCATGGAGAGTCCCATCTGGACACGGGGGCGAGTCTTCTGTCTTGTATCTTCATAGCCCATTAGTCCAGCCCATGTCCAACAGGTCGGACGCCCGAGCACCCCTGAATCCAGGACTCCCTCAGTAGCCCCTGAACCAGGCTTCAATGACGAGGTGTCCGGCGCACAGATTGTCTTCGGCATTATAAGGCGGGTTCCTCCTCTGAATACTCCAAAATAGCTCTCGAACATAGAGAACATGTCTGGCTCTGTAAAACAAAGACCACATATATCCGCAGAGAGTATAATATTTTATGAGTCCGATCCACTGACAACTTTTGTAGTGTGACATCATGTCATAGCCCAGTCATTATTTTGAACCATTTTTTAGCCTCCCGCTCCATGTTTTAAGATGCGGTTTTATTGGCACGTCTTGTCAAAGCAAAGATTGTGTCCCCTTATTACGGGATTCTCATTAATACGGGTGTGGATAACCCAACCATTCCATTGGCATGATCCCATGGGAATAGGCAGGCTTTAAGGCCTATGAGGAGGCGTTTGATATTCATCACCTTTATAAAGGGGCACAGACCCATCTTTCTCCTCTACGCCTACCTCTTCCTCAACCTTTCCAACCTCGAGTTCCAGCACCCAGGTTTCAACTTAATTGCTCCGAGCCTCCGAGTCATGTCCGGACCCAGCCTTCAAGGCCGGTGGGTGGCTTCCTCTATCACAAAGGAGGATATTGCAAAGCTCCGGGCGGCAAGATATCTGACCACAGAAATCCTCCACAGACTCCCTGCTAAGGAGCAGGTTATTCCTACTCCTAGATCCGGCGAGAGGGTCGTATTCATCCCCCACTTCCTCCGGGGCTAGGGTTCGCTCTCCATCCCTTTGTTCGTGGTCTCATGTTCTATTATGGGCTAGATTTTCACGATCTATCTTCGGACTCCTTCCTTCACATCTCGGCGTTTATTGTCATGTGTGAGGCCTTTCTCCGTATTACCCCTCACTTCGGTTTATGGCTCAAGACCTTTAATGTGAAGTCGAAGTTAATCGAGGGGAAGCAAATAGAGTGTGGGGGTGCTACGGTGAACAAGCTCACCGATGCTTTTTGGCCCAAAGGCTCTTTCACAGAAGCTTCCAACCTATGGTAGCGGGTGTGGTTTTACATCAACAAACCCCGTGGTACCAAGTGGGCAGCTACACCTGTGTTCCGATCTGGCCCTCCATCACAGCTCGCATCATGTATTAATAAGGGGTTGGACTAGGGATCAATTGACGAAGTGCAGACGCTACAAAGCCGCATCCGGTGCCTCCTCGAAAAGGACACTAGCCTCATCAATGTAATCCAGGTAATGCTAGTTCGCCGAGTCCTACCATGCCGGTGACGGCCCCTCCGCATGTGGGAGTTCAATCCGGAAGGACCACAGACCCTTCAGCACTTCTTCGGCACGACACACAAAGGAATGTGGAAGTTATTCTTTAGGTCACAAGAGGAGTGGCTGGATACCACCGAAGACATTGTTCTCGACTGCAACCATCCGGATACCTTGGTAAGCACTCGACTCCCGAACACAGCTTAGTTAAATATCCCATAATATTGAGAAAACCATCTTCGAACAGGGCTGGGTAAAGAAGGCGGAACGAATTAGGTGTTTGGCCCCTCTTCCCGAAGACTCAGCCGATCCTGTGTTAACAAGGATGCTGGCTCCAGCGCCATATCAAGTGCCGATGAAGGAGGACAAGGAGGAAAGCGAGAAGGCCAAAGGTGGCCTCCATTTTATAGGTACACCAGACGCTATGTCCGGGGAGATTGGGACTCCCTCTTCCAAAGACAAGAGAAGGGGAAGTTGACATCCCTTCCCCGCCTAGAAAGAAGAGGACCGCCTCCAAAGATTTGGAGGTAGAGGCTCCTAAGCGAGGGAAGATGTCTTTGCCAGGCGGTTCGGGTTCGGAAGACGACGTTGACGTGCCATTCCACAATAAGGACAAGCCTTTAGCCGAATCCTAAGTGAACAAAGGGGTCCCAAACACATCCCGTTCCTTTCCACTTACAAGGGTAACATCTGAAATATATGTTTGCAGTCCGGCGCACAGTCTTTCTCAACAGTCCTCCTCCTCGGGGGATCTTCTTCCGAAGATGATGGAAAGCAAGACACCTCCACAGACCCTCTCGCCCAATAGGGCGGACAGCTTTGAAGTGTCATCCCGGAGGATTTCTCCTGATCAACAAGTGGTGCGAGGGACAATGAAGACCACGCCCGAAGGTGATACTTCGGCAGTCCAGGGTCCGGGACATGCGGCCCCTTCAGGGACCAACAATAAAGGCCCCAAACTATCCGGTTTACAACCGGAGATGACTCCAGGGTCGAGTAAATACATCCCTTTGAAGGGAGTCCGTACTCCCACCGCCGCTTCCAGGAATCAGGAGGCGCCGGATACATTGATGGACGTGTTGCGACATGCGTCCATCTCAGAGGAACATCGTGCCTTGATGGGTACGGTAGTTGAGAGGATTCTATCCGCGAGAAGCGGAATGAATGAAGCCTTCACGGGCCTGCTAAGAGGCTTGGAGGTATGTAATGTAATATCTTTAATTGCACTCTTCATGTGAAAAATGCACCCGTGTATAGATAGTAGCCCCTGAGACTCTGGTTGGTGTCCAAAAGGAGGCGATCAGAGGATCAAAAAGATATGCCCATAAAATAATCTAACTAATTTAAACGCAGTCTGTTTCATCCATGGCGATTTCCCATGCGACAGAGGTTGCTGATCTGAAGCAGAAACTTGATGTGGCGGATGCCGACATCACGCTTATTAACAGGCGGCTTGACGAGGCACAAGATATGTTTTGGGGAATTCAGTATATATATGTAGAATAATATGAGCATGAAGCGGAGAATTATATACTGAGGTATGCATTACTGCAGATGGTCCTGCCGCGGTTGAGACCCTACGGGCTGAGCTCGTCCGGGCCAAGGAGCAAGCCAGGATGAGTGATGCGATTGCCAAGAAGGCAGCCACTGAGTTAAAAGCCGAACAGGCTGCTCGGCGTTAATGCGAGGAGAGAATATCTACCATGGAGCAAGAGCTAAAGGATGCCACTATCCAATGTGTATTCCTTGAAAAGGATAGCAAAGTCAAAACGACCGATCTCGACAAGGCCTTACAAGAGGCGAGAGAAGCGCGGTCTGAGTCCAGAGCGGCTTGGGAGGAGATCCGGCAAGCTGGGGAAATAGCGGCTGGTAAGCCCTTCTTATTACAGACTAAATTCGGTGATCCGAAGCATGCCCCTCTTAACCAAATGTGGAGTTCTCCAGACGCATTCTTGGACTTGCTGAAGAGTGTCTCCGATGCGGCGCAGTTCTACCAAGCGCAAGAAGGACATGCAACGCAGAAGCTTTTCTTGTCGCAATTCAGCATGCCAAAGCGTCCCCTGTTGCTGAACCAACAGATGGCCCAGTGGGATGAGCTCCACAGAATATCCGGATCTGCCATGAAGGACATCATGATCCGGCTGTGGCCAATGGAGCCAATCCGAGTAGTAATTTCGGTTTGGTGAAACACCTTGTTGATGCGGTGCCGCGCATCGACGCCGTTAAGCGGTCAACGTGCAATGAAGGTGCACGGATGGCCCTTGCCCGCGTCAAGACGTACTGGGCAAAGATGAAGGCCACCGATATTGCAGCAAGGAGTCCACCCAGGGGCAAGGACCATCACACGCTGGAGCATTATTTTGAGGATGTCCTTGAGGGCGTCCGCTTGATAGAGGGTCAGTGCTCAAAGGATATGATTTTCGAGTGATTGTACCGAAATTGTAAAAACAATATTATGATATATTATAGGCTATGCTTTTTGCCTGAAAGTTTTGGTTCCTCCTGTGTGGCCATTTTTTGTATAATCTGAAAGTTTCCAGTCGTCAGCTTCAGCCCCCTCGCATATAATACGGGGGTGTTCGTAAAAGCACTAGATCACTCTTGACCCAATGTCTTGGTCCATGAAGGAGGTGCCAATGCAGCGAACTAGGCAATTGGACTATAGGGCTTTAACACTTTCACTTAGCCATATGAGTTTGACGGTGGGTCTATGATATAGCCCCTGGTATGTACGTGGTTATCCGAATACGGTGCGTTACGTAGGTGACCAGAAGAATGGTCCTTCCTGTAATACTGAAGGAATCGCGAAACATTCTGATAATTCATTGAGTGGTTGAATAGATCTCGCCGCATCATGGCAGTCGGTTTTTGGCTTTCTCTACTGAGGTGCTTGACCAGATGAACTAGAAACACAATCGCAGTAGTTGTCCCTTTACTACCTTAGCCGATAGGGCGGAACGTAAGGTAGTAAGCACAGGAGCCGGACAACCCAACTATTGACCAAAGACATGATTCGGAGCTGATGCATATAAGGATAGAGCCGTGTTGCCGAAGTATGCTATAAAGCTGTTCAGACTTGTCGGCAACTCATATGTTGCCATATCGAGCCCCTGGCAATTTGTGCCGAGGTGCGTGCGTGAAAAAACCGAAGACGCAAAATTCAGTTTTTAGAAAAAGCAAATACTGAATACGGACTTTGTTCATTGGAATCTGATTGACATGTCAAATGCAATGTTTCAGATTATAACGCCACTACCCGAACTATTTAACATGTCGGGGGTCGAAGGCTGAGGAAAAAGGCACTTTACAGGTTTGAAATAAAGAGCGTGGTCTACAAAAAATTATTTGGACCTCCTGTCGCACGTCTGTGTTGCCTTGCCTCGGGGAAATGACTCCTTGGCCAGAATATCCTTTGGTCATCTGTACGATGCCGAACTCAGAAAGAGTCCGTAAGACGACCAGGCTTTGAGTCACCTGTGGTAAAAGATAGATGATAGTTAGAAAAAGGGGAAAAAGGCTGTGGGACTGCGGATCGTATTGTAGGGTTGTCCGTATTGTGTCGCCGCCGATGACCAGGGTATTTTAAGTGCATAATTATGTATGCGCGGTACAAACTTCACAGTTATATGAGGCAAATGGCGGAGGCTGAACTGCTAATCCAGCTCTGAGATTGATTGGTCCTGTTTAATAGAGACCGGCGGCTTGATGGCCGATGGGATACACGGCTTGATGGGGCCGCTTTGAACTTCGACTGCAGTAGCCATAGTATGCTCCTGTGTACCAAGGGAGCAGTCTATGTTTCCGTTTATCGTGATGACGCTGCATGGATCGGGCATCTTAAGCTTTAGATAAGCATAGTGTGGTACCACGTTAAAACGAGCAAAATCGGTACGCCCGAGCAGTGCATGGTAGCTACTGTGGAACAGGAAAATATCGAAGGTCAAGGCTTCGCTTTGAAAGTTGTTCGGCGAGCCGAAAATGACATCCAATGTAATTGAAACCATGCAGTGAACTTCTGTGCCGGGTACAGCTCCCTTGAAGGAAGTTGTGGTGGGATTGATTCCTGAAGGATCAATGCCCATTTTGCGGACAGTGTCCTAGTAGAGTAGATTAAGGCTACTGCCACCGTCCATAAGGACTTTCATGAGATGGAACCCTTTCGATAATTGGGTCGAGGACCAGAGCGGCCGAACCTTCGTGACAGATACTGGCTGGGTGGTCTTTGTGATCAAAAGTGATCGGGTAGGCCAGCCATTGGCCAGATTTTGAGGCGACTGGCTCTATGGCGTAGGCATCCTGTAGTGCGCATTTGCGCTTCCCCGTAGGGATGTGCGTCACGTGTACCATGTTTACTGTTTTTACTTTGGGGGGAAATTGCTTTTAACCCCCGGTGTTTGGTTGGCGAGTGTCTTCGTCATTGCTGTCACTGGTGGCCCCTTCCCCTTGTGTTCGGTGTTGAGCTTGCCGGCTTGTTTGAAGACCCAATAGCTTCTGTTGGTATGATTGGCTACTTTATCGGGGGTGCCATTAATTTGGCAGAGTCAATCCAGTATCTTGTCTAGATTGGATGGTCCGTCTCTGTTTGCCTTGAATGGCTTTTTCAGTTGACCGGGTTTGGAGCCGCTGAATCCGGCGTTGACAGCCGTGTCTTGCATTCCTTCATTATTATTTTAACGCTTGTGTTTATTGTGTCATGGCTTGCCGTTGCCGTCTCGAACTTCGGAAGTGCCCGGATCACTGGTGCTATTGCTTCTACGAGCAAGCTAGCTGTCCTCTCTCATGCAAAAGCGGGTCATCAGAGCGGTAAGGGCTGCCATGGATTTTGGTTTTTCTTGTCCGAGGTGGCGGGCGAGCCATTCGTCTCGGACGCTATGTTTAAAGGCCGCGAGGGCTTCGGCATTCGGACAATCGACAATTTGGTTCCTTTTAATTAAGAACCTCGTCCAGAGCTTCCTGCTGACTCCCCGGGCTGCTGGATAATGTGACTTAGGTCATCGGCATCCGGAGGCCGGACATATGTACCTTGGAAGTTATTGCGGAAGGCGTCTTCTAAGTCTTCCCAGCTGCCAATGAAATTTTCGGGCATGCTGTTCAACCAGTGCTGAGCTGGCCCCTTGAGTTTTAGTGGGAGGTATTTGATGGCATGAAGATCATGCCCGCAGGCCATATGAATATGGAGAATGTAGTCTTCAATCCATACTACGGGATCTGTGGTTCCATCATATGATTCAATATTCATGGGTTTGAACCCTTCTGGGAATTCGTTTTCCATTTCTTCATCGATGAAGCAGAGGGGTGTGCGGCGCCTCTATATCGGGCCAGATCATGACATAGTTCGATGGAGTCTGTCTGCGGTTTTTGGCCCGGACGTGATTGTGCTTGCCATGATCGGCTTGATAGTCGTCATCGCGCGTCGAGGCATGCCCCCGCGATCCGTAGATCGATCTGGCCGGACCTGCTTTATTCCTCAGGCCCTGCCGTAGGCCGTACATGTATCCCCTAGCTGTTTTATCTCTGCCTTTACGGCGAGGTAGGACGTGCTGGTGTTCGGCTTGAATTGTCGTTTTGTCCCGGCCACGTGGTGGTCGATCAGCCGCATTACGCACTGATGGTACGGGCTCAAGTGCCTCGTCATCGAATTGAGGTAGCAGTTGACGCTTCGGGTAACTTTGGTTGGGCGCTCGAGGCCGTATTCCTCTGCTGCCAGGACATCAGTCCATCAATCATTGAGCAGATCTTGATCAGCTTGAAGCTGCTGCTCCTTCTTTTTCAGGCTCCTTGCAGTGGCTATTAGCCATTGCTTAAAGTGCTCCTGGTTGAGAGGTTCCTCGGGCACGATAAAGTCTTCGTCGCCTTGACGTACTAATTAAATTACAATGAGAACAGTTTGCGGCTAGAGCTTTAGGACCCCAGCTTTTTACCTTTACACCTTTTCTGTTTTCTTTCTTTTTTTTTCTCCGCCCCCCTATGGATAACCCTATCAGGTAGCACCCGTACACTTTGGTATGTTTGATGTTTTCTAGGGGCTTCATAGCACCCCAAACTACGGCAACAAAAGTCCGAACACTTTTTATAAGTATAGTTCGGCACCCTGAATTTAGCATTATATGCATTGGCTCCGAATCATGTCTTTGGTCAATAGTTGGGTTTCCCGGCTCCTGTACTTGCTACCTTACGTTCCACTATATCGTCTAAGGTAGTAAAGGGCGAACTACTGCGATTGTGCCTTGGTTTACCCAAAGGATCACCTCAGTAGAGAAAGCCAAAAATTGACTGTCATGATGCGTCGAGAGCCGGTCAGCTGTTCGGAGGTTACAAATCGTTGAAGATTTCTTCCGCATTATGCGAAGGATTGGTACTTCCCGATCAGACGCTTATGGCCCTCTAGTTCAGATACTAGGGGCTGCGCCCCATGTTTTTATTATCGAACTCCTATGTCTAAGTGAGGGCGTTACAGCAGCATAGTCTGGTTGCATGCTTCGTTGCGCTAAACAACTCCTTCAAGGACCATCTAATTGGATCAAGATTTTTTAGATCCCATCCCAAACACCCCCATACTACCTACGTGGGGCAGAAGCCGACGACTGGTTAACCCTCAGATTTCATACAACACGGCCGCACAGGAAGTAAAAATTTAAAAACACAACAAGCATTATATTGCATAATCACTTTGTTTTATCATACAAGGTAGAGCGAGCTCGAATACATTCATTCAAAGATAGTGCCTTTCACACAATGATCCGCAACAATGCGGGACCCCTCCTAGACATCACTGAAGTAACGCTCGGGTGTGCGGTGCTCCTTGCCCTCTGGCGGCCCCTCGGTCGCTAACTTGACAGCGTCCAGCTTTGCCCACCAGACCTTGCAATAGGAGAAGGCTAGACGCGCGGCCTCGATGCAGACAGACCGCTTGATGACGTCCAGCCGCGGACAGGCGTCCACCAGCTTCTTCACGAGGCCGAAATAGCTGTTGGGTATAGCTTCGGCTGGCCACAACCGGATTATCATGTCCTTCATGGCCAGTTTGGCCACCTTGTGCAGTTCTACCACCTATTTCAGCTGATCGCGGAAGGGCACCGGATGTTCTGGCGCGAGATATTGCGACCAGAACAGCTTCTCCGTGGAACTCCCTTCTTCGGCTCAGAAGAACTCCGTGGCGTCGGTGACACTGTGTGGCAGATCAGCAAAAGCCCCTGGAGAATTCTGAATCCGGGTTAGTAAACGATATTTCATCTTCACACTCTTGCGTTGCATATTGAATGCCTTACCCACCGTAATCTTCCTGGCCTCCTGGATTTCCCGAAGGCCGGCCTGGGCCTCATTCCAGGCTGCCTCTGCACTTTGACAAGCCTTGGCGAGTTTGACTTCTTGAGCCGACGCATCGCGCTCCAAGGTCTCGCACTTCCGCACCGCATCTTGGAGCTCCTGTCGAACCTCGTTGACCCAGGCCTTGAGCTTTTTACGGGCGGCCTACTCCTTGACAGCCCCCCCCTCGGCTTTGACCAGGGCCTTTTTCAGGGCCTCGGCCTCGGTCGTCGCTTTTGTATGCATCATGACACTTCGGTCAATATATATATCATTTTACTCTTTTTAGTACACATCAGGTTATTACATACCTTGTTTTTCTTGGAGCTGCCTCTTCAATTGGCCCAGCTCCTCCTCGGCCTCCACCAGTCTCCGCTCCAGTCCGGAGATTTCGGCAGTATGCGAGGCTACGGCCAACAGCGAAGCCTATGCATACATTTCAGACAAATTTAGTTAGTTTCCTGCAATAGGAGATTGATCCTCTGTCCTGTTTTTTCTTTCCGAACACCCGACAGTGTCTCAAGGGCTACTGTCTATATTGTGATTTTCTCCTTTTTGTGCCGCTTACCTCAAAACCTCTCAACAGGCTGCTGCAGGCTTCGGTTAGTCCGCTCTTGGCGGACTGAACCCTTTCAATTACCGTGCCCATAAGGACACGGTGCTCATCCACAATGGAAGCGCCTCACAGCGCTTCCAACAGATTATCCGGTTCCCCTGGTTGGACAGGGTTCACCGGGGGAACAGGCATCCCCCTTCTTTCGAAGGAGGTTGTGTGCCGGATTCCGGAGCCGCATCGGACTCCAGAATCGAGTCCGGCTGAGGGCCGAACTGAATACGGTCCTCCCCACCAGTCTCCATGGGGATTGACTCCCCCTGGTGTCCGGTGACGGGGGTTTCGCCTTCTGGCGCCTCCTGAGCCTCTCCCCGCCTGGAACAGTCCTTCCGGACAGCACCTCTGCATCGTCCTTGGCCTTGGGGGAGTGAGCGGCCGGCGGTGAATCACTGGCCATCGCCTTTGAGTCCAGCGAACCTCGTGATGAGGATCGCTGGGAGTTGTCATGGGCTGGACTGCAATAGCATAACTAATTATATCAGTACAACGAAGAGGGAAGACTTGGTTTATGGGCGGATATGGGTTTTAGCACTTATGATGCGGCCCGAGGCTTAGTGCGGGGGCGTCTCTCTGGACTATTGTTGACGTCCCACGCGGAGTTATCAGCAAGGGAGCTCTTCCCTTTCTTGGACGTCTCTGCCTCCAGATTCACTGAAGCCGCCCTCTTCTTCCTCCCCTCGTCAGGGGAGGGTTGTTCTCCCCCTCCTCTTCATCGTCGTCGTCTTCGGCGGCGGAGGAGTGGGCCTTATCTTCGTACATCGCGTCCGAAGCGCCCTTGCGGCGGGGGACACTCCGGACCCCCTTGGCCTTCCCTGTGGCCTTCTTCTCCAACGCCTTATAGGGTGCCGACACCAGGATCTTCGCTAAACACGGGATGACTGGTTCTTCAGGTAGCGGAGCCGGACATTGGATCCGCTTCGCCTTCTCCATCCACTCCGCCATGATAATAAAATCTTAGATATTGTCCTTGAAACAAGTGAGTAAAGGATGCGGTAAAGATTTACCTTGCTGGCGGAGCGATTAATGATGTACCCACGGTTCGAGGTTATGGCCAACAGTGTCTCATTGCCCTTGAAGAGCAACTTCCAGGCATCTTCATGGGTTGTTTCAAAGAGCCTCTCTAGGGTTTGGTGCTTCTTCAGATTAAACCCCCATAGAGAGTGACTTCGGCCTTGGCAGGGGAGAATTCGGTGAACTAGCATCACCTGGATTACATCGACAAGTTTGACATCCTTGTCCACCATGCATTGAATGCACGTTTGCAGCACTTTCAGCTCGTCTGACAAACACCAGTTCGGGCTCTTCTCAACCCAAGAGGTGAGTCGCATGGGAGCTCCGGAATTGAATTCGGCAACTGCGGCCCAGGTGGCATCGCGGGGTTCTGTAATGTAGAACCACTATTTCTACCATTCATTGAAAGACTCCATGAAAGTGTCATTTGGCCAGGAGACGTTGGCCAGCTTGCTCACCATGGCGCCTCCGCACTCCGCGTGCTGGCCATCCACAACCTTCGGCTTCACATTGAAGATTTTGAGCCACAACCCGAAGTGGGGTTGGATGCGGAGGAAGGCTTCACACACGATGATGAACGCCGAGATATTGGGAAAGGAGTTCGAGGATAGGTCGTGGAAGTCTATCCCGTCGTAGAACATCAGCCCGCGGACGAAGGGGTGGAGTGGAAACCCTAACCCGTGGAGGAAATGAGGTATGAATACTACCCTCTCGTTGGGCTTCAGCATGGGAACGATTTGTCCCTGAGCTGGAAGGCGGTGGGCGATTCCCTTTGGCAGATACCCGACCACCCGAAGCTCGGCGACGGCCTCCTCCTTGACGGAGGAGGCCATCCACTTGCCTTGACCTCCGGATCCGGACATGGTTGAGTGCTTGCTTTAGTGGGAAACAGATGAGAACTTGGGCGCTGGAGCTCAAGAGTGGAAGGGCAGAGGAAGAGAGAAGGCGTGGGTGAAGAAAAGGGATTCTTATTTCCTTATAAAGGCAGTGAAGATTGAACGCCTCCCCACTCGCCTTGAAATTCGTCTACTCCCAAGGGCTGTATAAATAGCACGGTTGGGTTACCCACGCCCGTATTGATGAGGATCCTGCAATAAGGGGACACGATCTCTGCTTTTACAAGACGTGCCAATGGAAATCACATCTCGAAACACGGGATGGCAGACAAAATGGTTTGATATAGTGACAGGGCAGACGAGATGTCATGTTGTAAACAAGTTGTCAGCGGATTGGACTCGTGGAATATTATATTCTATCTACAGTTGTGTGTGGTGTTGTGTTACAGGTCCGGACACGTTCAAATACGTCCGAGGACTATCTCGGAGTTCGGAGGGAGGAACCCGCCTTGCAATGCCGAAGTCAGATCTACGCGTCGGATACATTGTCATTGAAGCTAGGTTCTATAACACCCCGAATGTAACTTGCCATATTTGTAACTCCGACTCTTGCCATTTCCGGCTTTAAGTTATGAGATTCCCTTCGTGGTTGGGTTTTTGTCTTCGTTTTGCATTTTATTCATGTCATGCATTTCATATCATGTCATCATGTGCATTGCATTTGCATACGTGTTCGTCCCATGCATCCGAGCATTTTCCACGTTGTCCGTTTCGCAATCCGACACTCCCACGTGCAACGGCGCACCCCTCTTGTCTCTTTTCGTGAGCGGGTGTTAAATGTTCTTAGAATGGACCGAGATTTGCCAAGTGGCCTTGGTACACCACCGGTAGACCGCTTGTCAAATTTCGTGCCATTTGGAGGCAGTTTGATGCTCCAACGGTTAACCGGGGAACCGCAAAAGCCTCTTGTGTGTTGCAGCCCAACACCCCTCCAAAACGGCCCAATAACCCATCTAAACCATCTTCATGTCCTCCGTCATCGGATCATGACCGTGTGGGCGGAAACTACACCTCATTTGGACACTCCAAACTCCCTCTACCTATAAATATGCATCTCCTCGTCAAATCCGGATGCCGAAACCCTAGCCCCGCTCCTCCTCGCCGCCGGACACGTCCGCGTCGGCGCTCCCCTCCACTCCTGAGCCGCCATGTCCCCAACCGCGCGACCCCGCCGCCGCGGCCTGGCGAGCCAGAGGAGGGCCTGCCCGGCCCATGGCGCCGCGCCGCCCCCGCGCATCCCCGCCGCCTCCGGCCTCCGCCTCCATCTTCGGCGCGCCGTCCCCGCGCGACCCCGCCGCACGTCGCCGCCCGGTGCCCCGCCGGCCGCCGCGGACCCCGCCTCCCTTCGCCGCCCGGTACCCCGCCAACCATCGCAGACCCCGCGCCGCCCTCGGCTTTCGCACCAACCTCGACGCCCGACATCCCCGACCACCGCCCGCAGCTCCGGCGAGCCCCCTCGCGGCGGATCCGCGTCCTCCTCCGCTCCGGTGACTACTCCGGCCGTACCTCGAAGAACGCACCCAAACCCTAGATCTATTTTCTGGGAGGTGATGAAATGCTTCTAAGTCCCGAATATCCTTAACTTTTTCAGGCCATGTTTTTTGCATCACATCTTGGTGACCGTAGCTCCAAATCATGCATATGATATATCAAATTGTTCGTCTCGTTGAGCTCTTCACATTAGAAGCATTTAGATGCATGTTACTGTTTGTTATGATGCCATTTTCACTGATGCCAGAGTGCTATAAAATGTTAACTGCAGGTACTTATCAGATCATGGTGATTTGTCATTTTTGTCACATTTGGTGTGTGCGTCATATGAGCTTGAGGCCTACATGTATTTTGAAACACATCATGCCATATTTATAGAGGTGCTTGTCTTGTATTTTTGTGATCTATGTGGTGACTAGCACAGGCATGCAAAGTAGCCTCCGCAATGTTGCTATTTTCAGGGACTTAGGATTTTGCTAAGTCCTTTTTATGCTGTTATTTTAATGCCATGTAAACTTGATGCTACAGTGAGATACATGCTTATTTTGGGAAACTTCATTAAGGATGTTTTGAACATGTGGTTATACTATATCCATCCATGCCCCTATTTGCAATCATGGAGTTGTCTAGCATGTCATTTGCTTGCTCTACTTTTGCTAAAATATTCCTGGCAGAATGTTAACATGTTAAACAATATTGAAATGGTTGTTGTTAGTGATCCATGCATCCTATGAACTTTCTCTTGCCATGGTTAGCTTCATGAACATGTCATATTGCTGTTGGTATGCTTGTTTTGTCATGAAATGCTTTGTGGTGAGTGGCATGAGCTCGCACAGTTGCTATCATAAATCTGCTTATGCCATGCACTGTTTTTCTACTGTCTAAAACTGTTAATAAAACTTGGTATGTTTACATGGGTGCCATCATATCTTCTGTACCATTTTCGCTCATGATCAGTAAGGGACTTTTGATCTATGCTTCTGGTAGAATCATGTCATGCCTTTGTTTGCTCTGATATGTTCCTGTATCATGTTGTTTGCTTGCTCTAAATAGTGCTTCCTGATGTTGTCTTTGACATGTTAGTTTTTTTCACCAAGTCTGTGAACCTGATATCTTTTGCACTTTTGCCATGCTTGTTTGAACCTGTTCTAGTGTGATTTAGCCGTAGCTCAGTGTTCATGTTTTGTTAAGAATCTCTTGTACATCACTGCCATATGCTTTTTTGTTATGTTGGAGTGTAGTAGCTTAGTTTCTTGTTGCATTCTAGTTGGCATCGTGCTGTTAATCGCAGAATTGTGTCATCCTTGTTTGCTTGCCATTTGCAAACCGTACATCTGTTTCCGGTGATCTTTATATCGATTTCAACCGAAATCATCTCATCTTTCCATCTGCATACTTGGTTTGCCAATTTGATGCCTTGATCATTCTTTTCCTTCCGGAGCACGCATATGCATTGCATATCATGTCTTGCATATCATGCCATGTATTGCATCATGTTGCTTATGCATTGCACCGTGATTGATTGTTGTTCCTTTTGCTTGTGTTCTTGCTTTGGGTAGAGCTGGGAGACGAGTACATGATCGAGGGACCTGTTGAGTACGCTTACGAGGATCAAGCTTTCGACAACTCCGAGAACTTTGCAGGCAAGATGACCATACCCTCGAAATCACTTCTATCTTTGCTTTGCTAGTTGTTCGTTCTATCGCTATGTCGCGCTCCCTACAACTTGCTATATCATGCCTCCCATATTGCCGTGTCAAGCCTCTAACCCACCTTCCTAGTAAACCATTGTTTGGCTATGTTACCGCTTTTGCTCAGCCCCTCTTATAGCGTTGCTAGTTGCAGGTGAAGATGAAGTTTGTTCCATGTAGGAACATGGATATTGTTGGGATATCATTATTATATCTTACTTACCTTAATGCATCTACATACTTGGTAAAGGGTGGAAGGCTCCGCCTTATGCCTGGTGTTTTGTTCCACTCTTGCTGCCCTAGTTTCCGTCATACCGGTGTTATGTTCCTTGATTTTGCGTTCCTTACACGGTTGGGTGTTATGGGAACCCCTTGACAGTTCGCTTTGAATAAAACTCCTCCAGCAAGGCCCAACCTTGGTTTTACCATTTGCCTACCTACCACCATATACCTTTCCCTTGGGTTATGCAGACTCAAGGGTCATCTTTATTTTAAACCCCCCCGGGCCAGTGCTCCTCTGAGTGTTGGTCCGAACTAGAGTTCTTTGCAGCGCCACCTCGGGGAAACTCGAGGGTTGGTTTTAGTTGTACGGAGTGCTCATCCGGTGTGCCCTGAGAACGAGATACGTGCGACTCCTATCGGGATTTGTCGGCACATCGGGCGGCTTTGCTGGTCTTGTTTTACCATTGTCGAAATGTCTTGTAACCGGGATTCCGAGACTGATCGGGTCTTCCCGGGAGAAGGAATATCCTTCGTTGACCGTGAGAGCTTGTGATGGGCTAAGTTGGGACACCCCGCGAAATTGTGGCAGATGGGAATTTGTTAATATCCGGTTGTAGAGAACTTGACACTTAACTTAATTAAAATGAATCAACCGCGTGTGTAGCCGTGATGGTCTCTTTTCGGTGGAGTCCGGGAAGAGAACACGGTCTTGTGTTATGCTTGAATCTAAGTAGTATTAGGATCACTTCTTGATCACTTCTAGACTCTCGACCGTGTGTTGCTTCTCTTCTCGCTCTCTTTTGCGTATGTTAGCCACCTTATATGCTTAGTGCTTGCTGCAGCTCCACCTCAATACCTTTGCCTACCATAAGCTTAAATAATCTTGATCTCGTGGATGTGAGATTGCTGAGTCCCCGTGACTCACAGATAATTCCAAGCAGTTGCAGGTGCAGAGGATACCAGTGTAGGTGACGATACCAAACTCAAGTGGGAGTTCGACGAGAATTCGGGCCGTTACTATGTTTCTTTTCCTGATGATCAGTATTGGAGCACAGTTGGGAGGATCGGGGATCTAGCATTTGGGGTTGTCTTCCTTTATTTTGGTTCCATAGTCGGACCTTTGATTGTACCTTGGATGATGTATGGATTATTTATGTATTGTGTGAAGTGGCGATTGCAAGCCAACTATTCATCCCTTTCTTATTCAGTACATGGGATGTGTAAAGATTACCCCTCTTGCGACAAGCCTACCATGCGGCTATGCCTCTAAGTCGTGCCCCGACATGTGGGAGATATAGCCGCATTGTGGGTGTTACAAGACGGTAATCAGAGCCATCTGCAACTTAGGAGCCCCCTGCTCGATCGAATCGCTGACGTTGTTGAGCTAGAACAAAATGTTTCGAGTCTTAGGATTATATATATTGGAGAGTAGTTTTCTTTTTACTCCTCAGTCCCTTCGTCGCTCTGGTGAGGCTTCCTGACGTAGAAGTTTTGACTCTTCTCTCCTCAAATTTCAAGATTTTTTTGGGATCACGCGGGTATCTTGGAATCGTTCCGATAGTTTTGTGAGAAGAACATTGTTCTTGGTGCACCCTGACATTTAGGGGTTGTGGCAGTGTCCCGGTGAGTTGAGCACCGAGGTGTTGTCGTCACAATTTTATCGTTGCAGTTCTAGAATACCTGAGGTCGCCGACATGGAAAATCTCTTTTATGTAGTTGTTGGTGAGATAACCTCGACGCCACCTAGTACTGGGGCGGGAGTTCGGGAGTATTGCCATAACTCGTATAATGGATGCTTTTCGAAGGTTGAGGTACACGATTTCCGAAGGTTTCTTGGTTATGTGTTGAAGGATGGATACAACTGGATGTAGGAATTGTTAGTTTGGGTGAGATATTATGCTTCCCCTGTATCCCCAACACCTGATTGCATAACCAGAAAGTTTCGGGAGTTTTATAGGTGGGAATTCAAGGAGCTCTAGTATTTCTTCCCACAAATATTTGGTTTGTGATTGGGCGATCCTTACCACTTATTTGTTCATATCCGTACCTTGTTGCTTTATTCATCTACCTTTATCTAAGTGGCTTCTCAACTTAATGTAAGTGTGATGATTTACTTTGGAATTCATTCGTTCATCCTTGTTCGATTGTTAAGACTTCATGTTGCAATTTCGATCCATTGATTCAGTTTGAATATATGTCTTTCAAAATTCTAACGGATGTCACCCTCTTCAGGATGGCTCCTCCGACATGTCAGAATCCGGACTGCAATGTTGGGGATTAGTGAAACCCTCCGCCACCACCTCAACCTCTGGAGGCATGCCAAGCTGTCATGGCAGCCATGAACGCCAACACTCAGATGCTTTTGCAACTCTTGCAAGAGAGCAACCAAGGGCAAGGCAACCAAGGAAATCAAGGCCAAGGCAACAATCAACCTCTGTTTGCTAACCTCAACCAGTTCCTCGCAAACCAGCCGAAGTCTTTCGGCAACTGTGTCGAGGCCATAGACGCCGACGACTGGCTCGTGGACATCTGAAAATATTTTGAATGTAGCAATGTCAGACCTGAGGACTTTGTCAAATTTGCTTCGTTTCAACTCAAGGACCAAGTTGCTGGGTGGTATCAACAATATAGAGATTCCAGAGGAGGTTGTGTGATTACCTGGGATGATTTCCGCCAAGACTTCAAAGCTCATCACATTCCTCTAAGTGTAGCTGAGAGCAAGCATGAGGAGTTCCGCAATCTCAAGCAAGGCAGCATGTCTGTGTATCAATACAATATCCAGTTTCGGAAACTTGCTCGCTCGCTAAACAAGACGTTCCTGATGAAAAGAGTATGATTTATCAATTCAGAGGTGGCCTCAGAGAGGATCTGCAGTTAGCTCTCGTGCTTCTTGAGCCGACCAAGTTCGGTCAATTCTATAACATGGCACTAAAGCAAGAAGCTTCTCAGCTCAAGTGTGAGGCATCTAAGAAGAGAGTCAGGGATGCAGTTCAATCTTGTTCTTCATCACAAGTGGCAACTAAGCAACAGAAGTTCTGGTTGCCTCCTCCTCCGTTTTGCTAGCCCTACCAATAGAAGAGCAAAGGTGGCAATGGATCTTCCCACCCACCCAACCCTGGCTATCAGAACAAAGCTCAGTCTCAAACCCCAAGGTCAAGTGCTCCTTATCATCGTCCGCTCTCAGAGGTTACTTCCAACAAGTGTCAGCAGAAAGGGCAGTATGCAAACAAGTGCTTCAAACAAAGGCGCCTTCCGCCTCCTCCTCCTGTGAGATCTTCCAGCAATGTAGTGGTCAAGCATGCTAAGGTGAACATGATGAACGCAGCTCAGGTAGAGGATTCTTCAGAAGTGATCATGGGTACCTTCCAGTTAACTCCATTCCTGCAAAAGTTCTATTTGATACTGGTGCATCACATTGTTTCATTTCAAGACCTTTTGCATCAAAGCATGAGTGGGGTTATCAAGAATTGCCTAGAACGTTATCAGTTGTGCCCCCAGGTAAGCAAATGTCAGCTAATAATTGCGTCCCAGATGTTTCTATCAAGATGGGAAACTATAAATTTCTGTCTTCTCCAATTGTTCTTGGTGACTCGGATATTGATCTAATTCTCGGGATGGACTGGCTTTCTAAGCACAAGGCTCAGCTTGATTGTGCTGCCATGCAGATGCAATTGACACACTCTTTTGAGGATGTGATCATCTATTCCGCTCGTGAAGAAACCATACGACTGTTTTCTCTTAATGAGAAGGGCGAGTTGAATGCCATCTCTCAGATTCCAGTCGTTTGTGAATATCAAGACGTCTTTCCAAAAGAGATTTCGGGAATGCCTCCTCACCGGCCAGTTGAATTTGTTATCGATCTTGAGCCTAGCACGGAACCTGTTTGCAAGCATCCATACAAGCTTGGACCAAAGGAATTGAAGAAACATCTCGATGAACAAGAGCGTCTGGGTCTGATCAGATCGAGTTCATCTCCATGGGGTTGTGGTATTCTTTTTGTCCAGAAGAAGGATGGCACGGACCGACTTTGTGTTGACTATCATCCGTTGAACAAGAAGACAATAAAGAACAAGTATCCACTTCCCAACATCAATGAGCTATTCGAGCAACTTAAAGGTGCCCAAGTATTCTCCAAGCTTGACCTCCGTATGGGTTATCATCAGATTCGCATTCGTGAACAAGATATTCCCAAGACAGCATTCAGAACAAGCTATGGTTCTTATGAATATACTGTCATGTCTTTCTGCCTTGTCAATGCTCCTCCAACGTTCTCTCGCATGATGAACTTCATCTTCAACCCTTACCCAAATGATTTCGTCCTGGTGTGTCTCGATGATATCTTGGTCTTTTCCAAGAATAAGGAGGATCATGCCAAGCATTTGAGATTGGTACTCGACAAACTCAAAGAGCATCAATTCTATGCGAAGTTTTCCAAGTGTGAGTTCTGGCTTGACGAAGTTCTTTACCTTGGTCATATCATCTCCGCCAAAGGCATCACTGTTAATCCCGAGAAGGTGTCTGCAATTGTGAATTGGGAACCTCCTCAGAATGTCAAGCAGCTCCACAGTTTTCTTGGGCTTGCAAGCTATTGTCGAAGATTCATCGAGAATTTCTCTAAGATTGAAAAGCCTCTTTCCAACCTCCTCCAGAAGCATGTCAAGTTTGTCTGGATGCCTGAATGTGACGTTGCCTTCAACACCCTCAAACAGAAGTTAGTCACAACTCCTGTCTTGACTCCTCCTGATGAATCCAAGCCATTTGAAGTTTTCTGTGATGCCTCCTTACAAGGTCTTGGTGCTGTGTTAATGCAAGAGAAGAAAGTTGTGGCTTATACCTCTTGCCAGTTGAAGCCCAACGAAAGGAACTACCCCACTCACGACCTTGAGTTGGCGGCAGTTGTCCATGCATTATTAACATGGAGACATATCTTATTGTGAAGGTAAGTGGGCATCTTCACAGATCATAAGAGCCTCAAGTACATCTTTACTCAACCCAACCTCAACCTCAGGCAGACTCGTTGGGTCGAAATGATTCAAGAATACAATCCGAGTATTCAATATACTCTAGGCAAGGCCAATGTCATTGAAGATGCTTTGAGCGGGAAGGCTTACTGTAACAACTTAATTCTCAAGCACTTCCAACCGGACCTTTGTGAAGCTTTCCGCAAACTAAATATCCAAGTTGTTCCTCAAGGCTTTCTTGCCAATCTCCAAGTCTCTCCTACTTTGGAACATAAAATTCATGAGGTACAACTCCTGGATTCCATGGTGAAGAAGGTGAAAATGGGATTGCCAAGAGCCAACCCAAATACAAGTGCTATCGCATTGATAACAAAGACACTCTATTCTTCGAGGACCGGATTGTGGTTCCTAAAGGTGATCTAAGGAAACTCATTATGGACGAGGTGCACAATTCTGTTCTATCCATTCATCCTGGAAGTACGAAGATGTACCATGACCTCAATCCGTCGTATTGGTGGACTCGAATGAAGCGAGAGGTCACTCAATTCGTGAATGAATGTGATGTCTGTAGAAGAGTGAAAGAAGAACACCAACGACCAGCTGGTCTCCTCCAACCTCTTGCTATTCCAGAATGGAAGTTCGACCATATTGAAATGGACTTCGTGACTGGATTTCCCAAGTCCAAGCATGGAAATGATGCTATCTTCGTTGTCATCGACAAGCTTACAAAAGTGGCTCATTTCCTTCCAATCAAGGAATCTATCACAGCAGCTCAGTTGGCAGAGCTATACATCTCCAGGATTGTCTCTTTGCACGACATTCTGCAATCGATATCTTCAGATCATGGAAGCATTTTCATCCTCCAAGTTTTGGGACTCCTTTCAGAAGGCCATGGGCACCAACATTCGCTTCAGCACAACTTTCCATCCTCAAACTAGTGGCCAAGTCGAGCAAGTCAATCAAATCCTTGAAGATATGCTCAGGGCTTGTGTCATTTCCTTCAGTATGAAGTGGGAAGATTGTCTTCCATATGCCGAGTTCTCCTACAACAACAGCTTCCAAGCGAGTTCGGGCAAGGCCCCATTCGAAATTCTCTATGGCAGAAAGTGTCGTACTCCTCTCAATTGGTCAGAGACTGGTGAACGCCAACTTCTTGGCAACGACTTGATCACAGAAGCTGAAGAAATGTGCAAAGTCATTCATGAAAATCTCAAAGCCACGCAATCGCGCCAGAAGAGTTACTATGATAGCAAGCACCGTGACTTGGCTTTCGAGATCGGAGACCATGTCTACCTCCGCGTCTCTCCAATGAAAGTCACTCATCGCTTCGGTATCAAAGGGAAGCTTGCCCCTAGATACGTGGGTCCTTTCAAGATGATTGGCAAAAGAGGCGACCTTGCCTATCAACTTGAGCTTCCGTCCAACTTAGCAAACGTGCACGATCAACTTGAGCTTCACGTGTCACAGCTTCGCAAGTGCTTCAAAACTCCTGAGCACACCATCAACTTCGAAGTGAAGTGGTCACACCATTCCGACCGAGAAGCCACTTGGGAAAGCGAGGACCACCTCCATTACGAATATTTGGAGTCCTTTCAGTCCTAGATCTCGGGACGAGATCCTCTCGTAGTGGAGTGTTGTAACACCCCGGATGTAACTTGCCATATTTGTAACTCGGACTCTTGCCATTTCCGGCTTTAAGTTATGAGATTCCCTTCATGGTTGGGTTTTTGTCTTCGTTTTGCATTTTGTTCATGTCATGCATTTCATATCATGTCATCATGTGCATCGCATTTGTATACGTGTTCGTCTCATGCATCCGAGCATTTTCCCCGTTGTCCGTTTCGCAATCTGACACTCCCACGTGCACCGGCACACCCCTCTTGTCTCTTTTGTGAGTGGGTGTTAAACATTCTCGGAATGTACCGATATTTTCCAAGTGGCCTTGGTACACCACCGATAGACCGCGTGTCAAATTTTGCCTCATTTGGAGATGCTCCAACGGTTAACCGGGGAACAGAAAAAGCCTCTTGTGTGTTGCAGCCCAACACCCCTCCAAAACAGTCCAATAACCCATCTAAATCATCTCCATCTCCTCCGTCATCGGATCACGATCATGTGGGCGAAAACTACACCTCATTTGGACACTCCAAACTCCCTCTACCTATAAATATGCATCTCCCCGTCAAATCCGGATCCCGAAACCCAAGCCCCGCTCCACCTCGCCGCCGGACGCGTCCGGATCGCGCTAGACACGTCTGTGCCAGCGCTCCCCTCCACTGCTGAGCCGCCACGTGTCCAACCGCGCGACCCCGCCGCCGCGGCCCGGCGAGCCCGAGGAGGGCCCACCCGGCCCATCACGTCGCGCCGCCCCCGCGCGTCCCCGCCGCCTCCGGCCTCCGCCTCCATCGTCAGCGCGCCGCCGTCGCGTGACCCCGCGCCCTGCGACCCCGCCGGCCGACGCGGACCCCGACGCCCTTCACCGCCCGGTGCCCCGCCGGCCGACACGGACCCCGCCTCCCTTTGCCACGCGGTGCCCCGCCGGCCACCGCGGACCCCGCGCTGCCCTAGGCTTCCGCTCCAACCTCGACGCCCGGCGTCCCCGACCACCGCCCGCAGCTCCGGTGAGCCCCCTAGAGACGGATCCGCGTCCTCCTCCACTCCGGCGACTACTCCGGCTATACCCCGAAGAACGCGCCCAAACCCTAGATCTATTTTCTGGGAGGTGATGAAATTCTTCTAAGTCCCGAATATCCCTAACTTTTTCAGGCCATGTTCTTTGCATAACATCTTGGTGACCGTAGCTCCAAATCATGCATATGATATATCAAATTGTTCGTCTCGTTGAGATCTTCATGTTAGAAGAATTTCCATGCATGTTACTGTATGTTATGATGCCATTTTCATTGATGCAAGAGTGCTATAAAATGTTAACTGTGGGTACTTATCAGATCATGGTTGTCGGTGTCAAAACCGGCGGATCTCGGGTAGGGGGTCCCGAACTGTGCGTCTAAGGCCGATGGTAACAGGAGGCAGGGGACACGATGTTTTACCCAGGTTCGGGCCCTCTTGATGGAGGTAAAACCCTACGTCCTGCTTGATTTATTCTTGATGATATGAGTATTACAAGAGTTGATCTACCATGAGATTGGAGAGGCTAAACCCTAGGAGCTAGCCTATGGTATGATTGTATATGTTGTCCTACGGACTGAAACCCTCCGCTTTATATAGACACCGGAAAGGGCTAGGGTTACACAAGGTCGGTTACAAAGGAGGAGATATACATATCCGTATAGCCTAGCTTGCCTTCCACGCCAAGTAGAGTCCCATCCGGACACGAGACGAAGTTTTCAATCTTGTATCTTCATAGTCTAACAGTCCGGCCAAAGGATATAGTCCAGCTTTCCAGAGACCCCCTAATCCAGGACTCCCTCAGTAGCCCCTAAACCAGGCTTCAATGACGATGAGCCCGGCGTGCAATATTGTCTTTGGCATTGCAAGGCGGGTTCCTCCTCCGAATACACCATGGAAAAATTTGAATACAAGGATAGTGTCCGACCCTGCAAAATAAGTTCCACATACCACAGTAGAGAGAATAATATTTCCATAAATCTGATTTGTTGACTTGTTTTGGCAACATGACATTATGCCATGGCCCGGTGATTATTTGAACCATTTCCTTTAACTAGCTCCGCACATAACGCGAGGCAGTTTTTTGACACGTCTTGTCATAGCAGAGATCGCGTCCCCCTTATTACGGGATTCTCATCAATACGGGCATGGGTAACCCAACCGCGCCTAGGACTCCTAGATTTTAGGCAAGTCCCAAACGGCCACGAGGAGGATGCTTGATATTCACCCTCTTTATAAAGGGTCAAGGTTTTTACCTTTTTCCTCCCGTGCTCAATCGAATCCTTCCCCCGCCTCGAGTTCTAACACCCAAAGCCTAGGTCAGGTGCTTTGGACCTTCAATCATGTCCTGATCCAGCCTCCAGGGCCGGTGGATGCCCTCCTCCGTCACGGAAGAGGATATCAAGAAGTTGAGGGAGGCAAGATACTTGACCTCCGAAGTCTCGCATCGGCTGCCCGCCCGAGGGCAGGTCGTCCCTACTCCCGAACACAACAAAGATGTCGTATTCATCTCCCACTTCCTCCGAGAACTAGGCCTTACTCTGGATCCCTTCGTAAGGGGTTTGATGTTCTATTACAGGCTTGATTTCCACGATCTAGCCCCGGATTCCTTTCTCCACATCTCGGCATTCATTGTCGTATGTGAGGCCTTCCTCCGCATTACCCCTCACTTCGGCATGTGGCTCAAGACCTTTGATGTGAAGCCGAAGACGGTCGAGGGGCAGTATGCCGCGTGTGGAGGTGCATTAATAAGCAAGATTGCTGGAGCTCCGTGGCCAAAAGGTTCTACGTCACCGCTCCCCGAAGTGCCAAGTAGGCAGCTCCCCCCGCCTTTCGCTCGGGTCCTCCACCACAACTGATGTCATGGATCAGCAGGGTGCTGAGCTGGGGTCCAGCCAAGGACGTGCCCATACTGCAGAGCCGCATCCGGGATCTCTTCGAGGGAGATTTTAGTTTGGTTATGGTAGTGCAAGTCATGTTGGTTCGTCAAGTCCAGCCTTGCAAACGCCGGCCCCTCCGTTTATGGGAATCCAACCCAGAAGGACCGCGCGCGATTTAGAATTTCCTCGGCCTAACGCACGAGGAGATGTACAAGTCGTTCTTCGGACCCCAGATAGAGTGCCCGGACACCTCTGAGGATGTGGGCCTGAGCAGCAACCGCACCGCGGCCAAGTAAGTAACCCTCTAGCCGAACACACTATCTTTATTTTATCAGGACATCATTCTAAAGGATCGCTCTTTGACCAGGACTGGATAGCAAAGGCGAAGATGATCCGGTGTTCGGCTCCCCTTCCCGAAGGCTTGGACAATCTGGTGCTGGAAAAGATGCTCGAGCCAGCACCTTGCCTGGTGCACGCAAAGGAAGATGAAGGGAGGAATAAAGAGGACCAAAGCGGGCTTCCACCGCTATCTGTTCCAACCGAGGGAACAAGCGCCTCCGTGAGGGAGGATAGCCAAGAGAAGGAGTCTGCCATTCCTTCACCCCGGGGGAGGAAGAGGACTACCTCTGGTGACCCGGAAACCAAGGTTTCCAAACGGGAGAAGAAAACACCACCAGAGGATCCCGTCTCGGAGGGTGCGTTTGCCGCACAAAGTTCGTACGGGGATCAGCCCTCTAACGGGTCGTAAGTGATCAAAATTTACTTAGTAGTAGAGATACTCTACCTTACTTCCGAGGAAAATAACTGAAGCATTTATCTTGCAGTTCAGATCTTAGCCCTTGTCAATAGAGTTCGTCTTCAGGGGACCTTCTTCCGGAGATGATGGAGAGTGAAACGCCTCCCCCGGACTCCCCTGCTCAAGAAGCGGCCGACCTTGAAGTATCGTCACAGAGGGCCTCTCCGGATCCAGTGAGGCCAGAAGATAATACTATAGTCACCCGAACTCCCCAGCATCCGGCTCTTGAAGAGGGCAGACAAAAGAGTCCGGCGCCGTATGGTATGCGGCGGACGTGCTGAGGGATCGGCTGAAGCGAGCGACCATCTCGGAAGAACACCGTACGTTAAATGGTTCAGTGATGGAAAGGATCTCATCCGCCGAAAGTGGGTTGCATGACGCCTTTATGAGCCTACTAGCGCGCTTTGAGGTACGTAAAATGATATACCTTTGTGATGGTGCCGCACATTTTTAGGCGTGCCCAGTGTAGATAGTAGCCCCTGATACTCTGGTTGTCACCGAGAACAGTGGCAAATAGAGGATCGTAGTCCTAGGTAATAACCATACCGCCTTTATGTGCAGGTGGTGGAAGCTCCGGTGGCTAGTCGGACTCATGAGTTTTCCGAACTAAAGAGGCAACAGGATGTGGTGGATGCCGACATCGAGCTTGTTAACAACCGGCTTGATGAGGCACAGGGTTAGTGATATTTTCTGGTGAATGTCACATAGTAAGAGCAGCGTGATGCCAGTATCTTTAATATGTTGTGACTGCAGATGGAGCTGCCACCGTGGAGACCCTTCGGGCGGAACTTGCCCGAGCCAAAGAACAAGCAAGGAGTAGTAATGCGGCTGCTTTGAAGGTGGCCAAAGAGTTAAGAGCCGAGAAGGCCGCACATTGCGAGAGCAAAGAGAAAATGGCCAAGATGGCTATAGAGTTAAAAGATACTGCAGACTGTTGTCAGGTCCTTGAAGAAGAGAACCGAACGAAGGCGATGGACCTCGAAAAGGCCACGATGGCGACCAAAGACACCCGCTCTGCCATGAGAGCTAAGGAGGAGCTGCGTGAAGCCGGTGATATTGTGGCTGGGGAGCCTTTTTTGCTGCGGAGAAAGTTCAGAGATCCATGGTACACCCCTCTGGATCGGCTGTGGAGTTCGGCAGACACATATCTGGATTTGACGGCGAGTGCTATCGATGCGGCCGAATACTTCCGAGATCAAACAGATCATGAAGTGGACAAGCTATTCTGGTCACAATTTAACGTTCCAGAGCGTCCGCTTCCACTAACTGATCAGCTTGCTGAATGGGCCGAACTCAATAGATTGTCCGGACTTGCCATGAGGTTCGTCGTAGATCATCTGTGGTCGGAAAAACCGAAGCCGAACAACTATTTCAGCTTAGTGCAGCAGTGCCTTGGTGCGGTGCCGCGCATCAATGCAATGAAGAGGTCGGCATGTATAGAAGGCTCGCGAATGGCCCTTGCCCGTGTCAAAGCATACTGGGCGGACATGGATGCTACCACTGTTGCGGCACAGGGTTCGGCCATAGGCTGAGTGCCTGTCGAGCACAGTTTTGAAGAAGTTCTTGAGGGTGCTCGTTTGATAGAGGCCTAGTGCTCGTAGAATATTATGTTTGAGTGACATGTATTCCCATTGTAAAAACAATGTTTTATTAATTTTATCAAGGCGGTATTTATACTTTTGCCCGAAAGTTTTGTGATGCCTCCTGTGCGGCCGTTTTATGTATACATGTATATAACCTGAAAGATTGCAGTCGTCGGCTTCAGCCCCTATGCATATAATGCGGGGGTTTTCACAGAAGACGTGTATTCACACTTAATCCAACGTCTTGGTCCTACTAAGGAGGTGAGAGCGCAGCGAACTAGGCAACCGGACTATAGTGCTTTAACACTTTCACTTAGCCATAGGAGTTTGACAGTGGGGCTACTATATAGCCCTAGGTGGCGCCGCACTCACCCGAGTTCGGGGTGCGTACATGCCCGGCCGGGAAACGGCCCTTTGTTAAGGCGGAGGAATTCTATGATTCCGATAGGTCATCAAGTGGTTGACCAGTCTCGCGCTATATCATGACAGTCCGTTTTCGGCTTTCTCTACTGAGGTGCTTGTCCGGATGAACCAGGGCACAATCGCAGTAGTTCTCCTGGTGCCGCCTTAGCCAATAGTGCGGAACGTAAGGCAGCAAAACACAGGAGCTGGGCAAACCCAACATTTGACCCAAGACATGATTCGGAGCTGATGCATATAAGGCCAAACTCGCGACGCTAAACACTCCATAAGGTTTTCGGTATTTATGGTGTAAACCGGGCCTAAACAGTGCCCTTTGTAAGAAGCCACCGGTGTCCAGGTACGTGCATTGTTCTGACGTGGCCAGATGCCAAGATGTCAGCATCCTTCTCAATTGTACTGAGAATCCGAGGGATGTGTATCAACAAGAGACAGTAAAAAAGGTTGACGCAGGGTCTTAATCTAAAAAGAATCCTTGGAACGGGTCCCTGCTGCATGTCTGCGCCTGTGTCTCTGTTGTGCCGTATCCTGGACGGGTGTGGGAGTCCTGGATTAGGGGGTCTCCGGACAGCCGGACTATCTCCATTCGTCGGACTGTTAGACTATGAAGATACAAGATTGAAGACTTCGTCTCGTGTCCAGATGGGACTTTACTTGGCATGGAAGGCAAGCTAGGCGATACGTGTATGGATATCTCCTCCTTTGTAACCGGCCTTGTGTAACCCTAACCCTCTCCGGTGTCTATATAAATCGAAGGGTTTTAGTCCGTAGGACAACAATCACAACATACAATCATACCATAGGCTAGCTTCTAGGGTTTAGCCTCTCTGATCTCGTGGTAGATCTACTCTTGTACTACCCATATGATCAATATTAATCAAGCATGACGTAGGGTTTTACCTCCATCAAGAGGGCCCGAACCTGGGTAAAACTTTGTGTCCCCTACCTCCTGTTACCATCCGGCCTAGACGCATAGTTCGGGACCCCCTACCCAAGATCCACCGGTTTTGACACCAACACTGATGCTTTCATTGAGAGTTCCTCTGTGTCGTCGCCGTTAGGCTTGATGGCTCCTACTATCATCGATAGCGATGCGGTCCAGGGTGAGACTTTTCTCCCCGGACAGATTTTCATATTCAGCGGCTTGGCACTACGGGCTAATTCACTTGGCCATATGGAGCAGATTGAAAGGTACGCCCCTGGCCATCAGGTCAGATTTGGAAGTTTGAACTACACGACCGACATCCACGGAGACTTGATCTTCGACGGATTCGAGCCACAGTCGGGTGCGCCGCACTGTCGCGATGGGTATGACCTAGCTCTGCCGCCGAACAGTACCCCGGAGGCCGCACCCGCATCAGCTCCGACCCTTAGTTCGGAGCCAACTATGCCAATCGAGGACGGGTTGTTAGACACCGCCTTAGGGGCTGCAGTCTCAACGGTGATCGAGCGGAACACCGGCATAATCCTCTGCGCAGCCCGTGACTCCAAGGTGCCGGACTCTTTTTCTGACTCCGAACCGCCCGCGCCCCTGCCAATCGAATCCGATTGGGCACCGGTTATGGAATTCACCACCACAGATATCTTTTAGCACTTGCCCTTTGGCGACATTCTGAATTCACTAAGGTCTCTCTCTTTGTCAGGAGAGCCCTGGCCGGATTATGGCCAACAGGATTGGGATGCTGGCGATGAAGAAATTTGACGCCCACCCACAACCCACTTCGTAGCCACTGTCGATGATTTAACCGACATGCTCGACTTCGACTCCGAAGACATCGATGGTATGGACGACGATGTAGGAGACGAACATGAACCAGCACCTATAGGGCACTGGAAAGCCACCTCCTCATATGACATATACATGGTGGATACACCCAATGAGGGCAATGGCGACGACATAGCGGAGGATGACCCCTCCAAGAAGCAACCCAAGCGCCGACGTCAGCGACGCCGCTCTAAGTCCCGCCAAAGCAAAAGTGGTGATACCGGCACAGGAGATAATAATACTACGGACAGTGCCGAAGACAACAACAATCCCCTCCAGCAAGACTTAGAGCAGGAGGATGAAGGAGCCAGCTCTCCTGAGAGAGCGGCAGATGGAGAGGAGGAGGATGACAATTACATCCCCCCTCCGAAGACGAGGCAAGCCTCGGCGACGATGAATTCGCCGTCCCAGAGGATCCCGTCGAACAAGACCGCTTCAAGCGCCGGTTTATGGCCACGGCAAATAGCCTGAAGAAAAAGCAGCAACAGCTTCAAGCTGATCAAGATCTGCTAGCTAACAAATGGACTAAAGTCCTTGCAGCCGAGGAATATAAACTCGAGCGCCCCTCCAAGAGTTACCCAAGGCGCAGGTTACTACCCCGACTGGAGGAAGAAGCGTATGACACGGCTGATCGGCCACCTCGTGGCCGTGATAGAGAGGCATTCCAGCCAAAAGCTCAGCCTCCACCCCAACGCCATTCAAATAAAAAGGCACGGGGAGATATGCAAGACTTGCGAGACATGTTGGAGGACAAGGAAAAGCATTCAAGATCGATCTACGGATCATGAGGGCGCACCACTCTGCGAGACGACAAACGTCATGCCGGATACAATAAAAGCAAACCCGGCCGGGCCGAACACAGTGGGCAAGACCCATTCGAGTTGTGTCGAGATATAGCCCAATACAGAGGCGCCGCACACCCCTTATGCTTCACAGACGAAGTAATGGAACATCAATTCCCAAAAGGTTTCAAACCTGTAAACATTGAATCATACGACGGCACAACAGATCCCGCAGTATGGATTGAGGACTTCCTCCTCCACATCCACATGGCCCGCGGTGATGACTTACATGCCATCAAATACCTCCCACTAAAGCTCAAAGGACCAGCGCGGCATTGGCTTAACAGCCTGCCAGCGGACTCCATTAGCTACTGGGAAGATTTGGAAGCCACATTCCTCGACAACTTTCAGGGCACTTATGTGCGACCACCAGATGCCGATGATTTGATCCACATAATTCAGCAGCCAGAAGAGTCGGCCAGGCAATTCTGGACTTGGTTCCTTACAAAGAAAAATCAAATCATCGACTGTCCGGACGCGGAGGCCTTAGCAGCTTTCAAGCAAAACATCCGAGACGAGTGGCTAGCCCGGCACCTTGGTCAGGAAAAGCCGAAATCTATGGCAGCTCTCACGACGCTCATGACCCGCTTTTGTGCGGGAGAAGACAGCTGGCTCGCAGTAATAACATATCAAAAAACCATGGTACCTTAGATACCAAGGGCGGCAATAGTAGGTCATGTCGCAACAAGCATAAGCGTCGCATTAGCAACGAAAATACTAAGGATACGGCAGTCAATGCCGGATTCAAAGGCTCTAAACCCGGTCAGCGGAAAAAGCCATTCAAACAAAGTACGTCGGGTCCATCTAGCTTGGACTGTATACTCGATCACTCGTGTCAAATACACGGCACCCCAGACAAGCCAGCCAATCACACCAACAGGGATTGTTGGGTGTTCAAGCAGGCTGGCAAATTAATTGCCGAAAACAAGGACAAGGGGCCGCATAGCGATGACGAGGAGAATCCTCAGCAGCCGCACACTGGAGGACAGAAGAGGTTTTCCCTACAAGTGCGAACGGTGAACATGATATACGCTACCACATCCCCAAGAAGCAGCGGAAGCGTGCGCTCAGGGACGTATATGTGTTGGAGCCAGTCGCCCCAAAGTTCAACCCTTGGTCCTCCTGCCCGATCACCTTCGATCGCAGGGGCCACCCCACTAGTATCCGTCATGGAGGATTTGCCGCACTGGTCCCAGACCCAATCATCGACGGATTTCACCTCACTCGAGTCCTTATGGACGGCGGGAGCAGCCTGAATCTGCTTTATCAGGACACAGTGCGCAAAATGGGTATAGACCCCTCAAGGATCAAACCCACAAAAACGACCTTTAAGGGCGTTATTCCAAGCGTAGAGGCCCATTGCACAGGCTCAATTACAGTGGAAGTGGTCTTCGGATCCCCGGATAACTTCTGAAGCGAAGAGTTAATCTTTGATATAGTCCCGTTCCACAGTGGTTATCATGCGCTGCCCGGGCGAACCGCACTTGCTAGATTCAATGCGGTATCGCATTATGCATACCTCAAGCTCAAGATGCCATGACCCCGCGGAGTTATTACAGTCAATGGAAACACAGAGCGCTCCCTCCAAACAAAGGAGCACACCGCGGCCCTCGCAGCAGAAGCGCAAAGCAGCCTCTCAAGGCAATCAACCAGTTCGGCGTTTCAAAACCCGGACACCTTCAAGCGCGCTCGGGGCAATCGGCAAATAGACCGCCTAGCGCGATCTGAGCTCGCGTAGCAATACGGCGGCCACCCCAATCCCATCCCAACGGCGATATTCATGCCGTGCGTACGTAATTACGCATTAAAAATACCATGGGCACAGGTGGGGAGGGGGGCACAACTGTGGCACGCCCCAAAACGCGGCCTAAACCGCACTAGGGGCTTCCCGTTTGGTTATTTTTTCTTTTTTCAGGACCTTAATCTTTGGAAACACTATCCGACAGAACTATTGCCGAACACATGTTGCAGCAACCAAGAAGGCAGACAGCTACGTTATACAACGGAATTCCTAGGTTGATCTCAGATTTCATATCATCCCTCAGCTCGCCCATGGAAGGGACTTAGTCCTACTTTTTGCTTATCGCACTATCTATATCACTCTGCTTTAACGCAGCTTTTTAATAAACAATGCATTACATTACGACCATTATTGCATTATATATATATATGTGTTCATTAACGACGCCTTGCAACCGTACACTTTGGTACGGCCAATACACCGGGGGCTCACGTACCCCACAATGCGGTGTGAAAAGTCCGAACACTTACACAAGTGCGACACCCCGAACTTATAGCATTATATGCATCAGCTCCGAATCATGTCTTTGGTCAAATGTTGGGTTTGCCCGGCTCCTATGTTTTGGTACCTTACGTTCTGCTCTATCGGCTAAGGTAGCGCTAGGAGAACTACTTCGATTGTGCCCCGGTTCTGCCGGGCTGAGCACCTCAGTAGAGAAAGCTAAAACTGACTGTCATGATAAGGCGAGAGACTGGTCGCTGTTCGGCGAGGTTTTTCGAGTCCCTAAAGACTTATGCCGCTTAGGGCGAGGGGCCGGCCCTGTCCGGCTTAAAGGCATGTATCGTGCCCCGAATTCGGCCTTCCTAATACCAGGGGCTTCGCCGAAATTTAAAATTATAGAATTCTATGTCTAAGTGAGACTGATAAAGCAATATTAGTCTGGTTGCCTTGTTCGTTGTGCTGAGCACCTCCCTCGAAGGACCCAAATATGGGAACAAGAGTGCTCAGGTTTATCCCGAACACCCCATCACTAGCGTCATGGGGGCAGAAGCCGAGGACTAGCCATCTCTTAGATTCGATAAACAGCCAAACAGAAGGTAATATTTTAAATTCAAACAAGCATTGCATAGCACATATGAAACAAGTTTTCATAAATACAGGATAAAACGAGCAAGTTTACTCAAATATTACATCTTTCAAACACTCATCCGCGATAAGACGGGCACCCGACAGAACACCCTCGTAATACATCTCGGGGTGGCGGTGCTCCTTGCCCTCCGGCGGCCCCTCCTTGATCAGCTTCACGGCGTCTAGCTTGACCCACTTCATTTTTACACGGGCGAAAGCCCGGTGTGCACCTTCAATGCAGACAGATCACTTGACAACCTCCAGCCGTGAGCAGGCATCCACAAGCCGCCTCACCAGGCCGAAGAAGCTGATCAGAAGGGCGTCGCCAGGCCACAGGCGGACTATAAAGCCCTTCATGGCCTGATCGGCCACCTTATGTAGCTCGACCATCTGCTTCAGCTGGTCGCTCATCGGCACTGGATGTTCGGCCTCAGCATGCTGAGACTAGAACAACTTCTCCGTCGAGCTTTCGTCCTCGGCCTAGTAAAATTGTGCGCCATCGGACACACTGCGGGGCAAAATCCGCGAATGCTCCTAAAGAGCTATGGATCCGGGTAAATAATCGGTAATTTAATTTTACATGCTTGCTTTGCATATAGAAAGCCTTACCCGCTGCTATCTTCTTCATCGCGTCGATCTCCTGGAGGGCCTTCTGGGCCTCGGCCTTGGCACTCTTTGCACTCTCAATGGCCGCGGCAAGCTCAGACTCTCGCGTCTTCGAGTCAAGCTCCAACGCCTCGTGCTTTGTCACGAGAGCCTGGAGCTCTCGCTGCACATCGCCCACCCGAGCCTCGTGCTTCTCTCGCTTGGCGCTCCTTGGCCGCTGTATCTTCAGCCTTGGTTAGCGCTTGCTTCAGGGTTGCCACCTCGGTCGAGGCCCCTGGCAAACATACAACGATCCTATCATTTTGCAAACGCGTCCCTTTTATACATACATATCTATAGACGGGGTATTACTTACCCTTGTTCTCCTCGAGCTGCCTCTTGGCAAGGCCGAGCTCTTTCTTGGACCCCTCGAGGTCCTGCTTCAGTACGGCGACCTCCGCAGTTAGTGCGGCGGACGCTAGCAGCGAAGCCTGCATATGCATATTGACATACTTATATTAGACTCCTGCAATATTATTTGATCCTCTATCCGGCTTTTCTTTGTGAACACCGAACAAAGCATCAGGGGCTACTGTCTATGCGGTAATATTTCTACTACATTTTAAACACACTTACCTCAAAGCCTTAGAAGGCTGGCACAGGCTTCAGTCAATCCGCTCTTGGCGGACTGAACCTTATGGCTCACCTCACTCATCATAGTGCGGTTCTCCTCGTCGATGGAAGCGCTGCGAAGCGCTTCCAGCAGATTGTCCGGTGCCTCTGGATGGACAGAGGTCACCGGCACAGGCGTTTTGCCCCTCTTAGAAGGAGGCCACCTGCGTGAGTCCGGAACCGCTGGAGGGTCCAGCACGGTGTTCGGCTGAGGGCCGAACTCGGAACTCTTGGGGGCCCGTCCCCGCGGCTCCCAGAGTCCGGAAGGTCACTTGAGGCGCCTCTGGGACTGTCTCCCCTCGATCCGGTGCCTCTTGAGACAACACCTCGGCGTTGTCGGCAGGATGAGGGGAGGTGGCGGTCAGGACTGGATCGCTATCCATGTCCGACGAGCCCAGGGAGCCGTCCGATGATACCTCGATATTGGCTCGGGGCGGCCTGCATAATTGTGTTCGGCGTTAGGGAAAGTAGTGTGACAAAGGAATCCTATGGGTAACTTTGGTATCCGAATACTTGCGATCTCCCCGGGGGCTTGGCCCTGGGCAACCACTCGTCTTCGCTTTCATCGGCGGCGGTGGAGCTGTCCGGAAGGAGAGTCCTTCCCTTCTTGGACCCTCCGGCCTCCCCAGTTGGGGCGGCCTTCCTTTTCTTGTCTCCCCCAGTCGGTGGGGGAGCATTTCTTCCTCTTCCTCGTCTTCAGGGGAAGAGTGTGCCACAGAGTCATCGGACGGTGAGTCCGATGACGCCTGGCGTCGGGAACCCTTTCGAGTTCCCTTGGCCTTCTTGGTCTTCTCTGGCACCTTGTAAGGGGTCGGAGTCAGCATCTTCGCCAGAAGAGCGTCTGCGGGGCCTTCGGGCAAAGGAGCCGGACAGTCAATCTGTCTGGCCATCTTTTGCCAGTCCTGTCAAAGGTCCGGGAGTTTAGATCCCGCATAGAGCCAATCTATATAAAAAATAAGTATCCTGTGAAAGGTAAAGCATCTTACCGCACTAGCTTGGCGCTTTGCGCTGAATCCGCGATCCTCAGTGATGGGGGGACGGACCTCGGCACTTTTGAACAACACCCTCCAGGCATCTTCATGAGTCATGTCGCAGAGCCTGTTCAGAGTCCGGTGCTGCCGGATTAAACTCCCACAAGGTGAACTCCCGTTGTTTGCACGGGAGTATCCGGCGGATGAGCATAACCTGGACTATGTTGACAGGCTTGAGCTTCTTGTCCACCATGTTTTGAATACATGTTTGGAGTCCAGTCAGCTCTTTCGAACTACCCCAGGACAGGCCCTTCTCTTTCCAGGAGGTGAGCCGCATGGGGATGCTAGATCGGAACTCGGGGGCCGCTACCCATGCGGGGTCGCGCGGCTCGCTGATATAGAACCACCCCGATTGCCACCCCTTTATGGTTTCCACAAAGGAGCCCTCGAGCCATGTTATGTTGGGCATCTTGCCCACCATGGCACCTCCGCACTCCGCCTGGCGGCCGCCCACCACCTTTGGCTTGACATTGAAGGTCTTCAGTCATAAGCCGAAGTGGGGCTTGATGCGGAGGAAGTCCTCGCACACGACGATAAACGCCGAGATGTTGAGGATGAAGTTTCGGGCCAGGTCGTGGAAATCCAGGCCGTAATAAAACATGAGCCCCCGAATGAAGGGATGGAGAGGGAATCCCAGTCCACGGAGGAAATGGGTGAGGAATACCACCCTCTCATGGGGCCTGGGGGTGGGGATGAGCTGCCCCTCATCTGGGAGCCGGTGCGCGATGTCGTCGGGCAGGTATCCGGCTCTCCTTAGTTTCTTGATGTCTCCCTCCGTGACGGAGGAGACCATCCACCTGCCTCCCGATCCGGACATGGTTGGAGAAGGTTGACATGGAAGTGAGGACTTGTTCGCTAGAGCTCGAGTGTGCGGGAGCGGCTGAGCAAAGGAGGAAGAAGGCGTGGATAGAGAGGTGAATCCTTATCCCTTTATATGGGCGGACGAAACTAAGCATCTCCACTTGCCTGGTAAAACTCGCTTATCCCCCAAGCGCCGCAATTGATGGTGCGGTTGGGTTACCCATGCTCGTATTGATGAGAATCCCGTAATAAGGGGACACGATCTCTACTTTGACAAGACGTGTCGAAAAACTGCCTCGCATTATGTGCGGGGCTGGTTAAAAGAAACGGTTCGAATAATCACCGGGCCATGATGTAACGTCATGTTGCCGAAACAAGCCAGCAAATTAGATCTACGAAAATATTATTCTCTCTACGGTGGAATGTGGAACTTATTTTGCAGGGTCGGGCACTATCCTCATAATCAAATTCTTCTGTGATGTATTCGGAGAAGGAACCCCCCTTGCAACGCTGAAGACAATACTGCGCGTCGGACTCATCGTCATTGAAGCCTGGTTCAGGGGCTACTGTGGGAGTCCTGGATTAGGGGGTCTCCGGACAGCCGGACTATCTCCATTGGCCAGACTGTTAGACTATGAAGATCCAAGATTGAAGACTTCGTCTCGTGTCCGGATGGGACTCTACTTGGCGTGGAAGGCAAGCTAGGCGATACGTATATGGATATCTCCTCCTTTGTAACCGACCTTGTGTAACCCTAACCCTCTCCGGTGTCTATATAAATCGAAGGGTTTTAGTTCGTAGGACAACAATCAAAACATACAATCATACCCTAGGCTAGCTTCTAGGGTTTAGCCTCTCTGATCTCGTGGTAGATCTACTCTTGTACTACCCATATCATCAATATTAATCAAGCAGGACGTAGGGTTTTACCTCCATCAAGAAGGCCCGAACCTGGATAAAACTTCGTGTCCCCTGCCTCCTGTTACCATCTGGCCTAGACGCACAGTTCGGGACCCCCTACCTGAGATCCGCCGGTTTTGACACCGACAACGGGTGTAGCATGATTGTCATCTATAAAAGAGAGGAACTTAGGAGAAAAGTTGTCGTGCAAAAAGGTGGGTTTAAAGAAACCATTTACAGTTCAAGATGAGTAAAAATTGCCACTTGTCTGCGTGCGTTGAGCCCCTTGTATTTGTAATAGGGGTGTGGCCATCAAACCTGTGTGAATTTCATATAGCTACGCCGGACTCGTCTAACCGTGTCTGTGGTCTTGATGACCTATCGAATGCAGTTGGTGAGGCCGTTTAGTGTGCGGCTGCCAAGGCAGCTGCACTCTCTTCGGCGCGCAAGGATCACTCAACATTTCCATTTACTGTAATGATGCCACGTGGAGCGGGCATCTTAAGTGTGATGGAAGCGTAATGCGGTATTGCATTAAAGCGAGCGAAAGCTTCGCGTCCAAGTAGTTCTTGATAGCCACCTTGGAACGGAGCAGTGTGGAAGGTTAAATTTTCGCTACGGAAGTTATCAGGGAAGCCGAATATAACTTCTAGTAGGAGGGAGCCCGTGCAATGAGCCCCTGGGCCTGGCGTTACTCCTCTAAAGGTAGTATTGTTGTGGAGTATTTTCGTTGGGTCTATCCCCATTTTGCGGATTGTGTCCTGATATATCAGGTTTAAGCTGCTGCCGCCGTCCATCAGGACTCGTGTGAAGTGGTATCCATCAATTATTGGATCTAATACCAAGGCAACCCACCCTGCGTTCCGGATACTTGCTAAGTAATCCTGATGGTCAAAGATGATCAGTTGAGATGGCCAGTGGTAGAACTCCGCGGTGATAGGCCCTTGGGCATGTTTGGCTGGGAGTGCCGCTTTGGTTCTCCCCTTTATCACGTGTAACACATTTACTTTTTTGACTTCTGGTGGAAATTTCTTCTGTTCCCCAGTGTTTTGCTTGCGAGGCTCATCCTCGTCTTCGCTTGGTGTATCCTGCCCCTTATGTTCGGCGTTGAGTTTGCCGGACTGCTTGAAGACCCAACATTCTCTGTGGGTATGATTTGCAGGTTTATCGGGGGTGCTATGGATCTGACATATTTGGTCCAGAATTTTGTTTAAGCTGGAAATTTCATCTCTGGCGCCTTTAGAGGGCGGCTTTTGCTGACCTGGCCGAGAGCTTCTGAACCCGGCATTTACCGCCGTGCTCTTCGGGCTATCCTCTTTGTTCCGGCGCTTATTATTTTTGCTGCATCGTGATTTCCCGTTTCCATCTCTAACTTTGGATGTACTTGGGTCGCTGGTGCTGCACCGGGCTAACTAGCTGTCCTCGCCCGTGCAAAAGCGGGTGATGAGGCTTGTTAATGCTGCCATTGTTCTTGGCGTTCCTTGGCCGAGGTGCCTAGCAAGCCATTTGTCTCGGACGCTGTGCTTAAAGGCTGCCACCTGTTCCAAAGCTTTCGGGCTGACTCTCCGGGCTGTTGAGTTATATGACTTAGATCGTCTGCATCCGGTGGTCGGACATATGTCCCTTGAAAATTTTCCTGAAAGGCGTCTTCGAGCTCTACCCAGCTTCCAATGGAGCTTTCGGGGAGGCTTTTGAGCCAGTGCCGGGCTATCCCTTTGAGCTTGAGGGGCAAATACTTGATGGCGTGGAGATCATCTCCTTGAGCCATATGGATATGGAGGATATAGTCCTCAATCCAGACCCCAGGGTATGTTGTTCCGTCGTATGCCTCTATGTTTACGGGTTTGAATCCCTCTGGAAATTCATGGTCCAGCACCTCATCGGTGAAACATAGGGGATGTGCGGCACCCCTGTATCTGGGTGTACCGTGGTGTTCGAATGTTTGTTGTGTTGCATCGTATGCTGGAGCGCGCTTGCGTGGTCCATAGATGGATCTGGTTGCGCCGTCCTTTTGATGCAAGCCCTCGCGTGGGTCGCGTATTGGCTTATGTGCGGCGTTGTTCGCCGCTTTGTGTTGGCCGTGAGGTCGTCTATCCGGCCAGATAGCCATTTCAGTTTTTGGTTGCGGGGGATCTAAGGCCTCCTCATCCAATTCCGGTAGCAACTTCCATTTCAGGTAGCTCTTGGTGTGGCGATTACTGCCGTACTTCGCTGATGTGTTGAGTACGTCACTCCATTTGATTTTGAGTGTGTCTTGTGCAGCCTTGAGCCTTTGCTTCTATTTTTTCAGACTCCTCGCCATGGCAACAAGCCTTTGGTGGGCATTACGTTGCACCTGGCGCCTGTCCGGTGTGATGTCGTCCCAACTGTTATCTTCGATGGGTTTAGGTTGTTCGGCTTGATTTTCCGTGTTACTGTGGTCGGGCAATGGTTCACCCTGCTCTAATACTGGGTCTATGTAATCGTTATTTTTGCCGGGGCAGGATTTGGGGCGGTGTTTACGCCGCCGCTTTGTCTGCTGCTAGAGGGAACCACCCGTCGCTGCGTCCTTCCGTTCCTCGTCGTTATTTTCTTTGGGTGTGTCCACCATGTATACATCATGTGATGAAGTGGGCGTCCAGTCCCCTGTGAGCAGTGGTTCCTCTTCGACTCCTGCATCGTCGTCCATACCGTCGATGTCTTCGGAGTCGAAGTCGAGCCTGTCAGTTAAGTCATCGATAGTGGCTACTAAGTGGGTGGTGGGTCGGCGGCGAATTTCTTCGTCATCTGCATCCCAATCCTGTCAGACGTAGTTCGGCCAGGGTTCTCCTGACAAGGAGAGAGACCTTAATGAGTTCAGTATGTCGCCCAAGGGCGAGTGCTGGAAAATATCTACGGAGGTAAACTCCAAGATCGGCGCCCAGTCGGATTTGATAAGCATGGGCGCAGGCGGTTCGGAGTCCGTGGCCGGAGAAGGATCCGGTAGTCTGGCAACACGGCTCTCATGAGGGGTAAGGTCGATATTCGGCTCGATCGCCGCTGAGGGTACGGCCTCCATGACGGGGTCCATCCACTCGTCCATGGATGGCGCAACTGGCTCCGAATTCAGGCTCGGGGCGGCTGCCGGTGCGATCTCCTGAATACGGTCCGATGATTGAGCTAGATCATACTCATCATGACCGTGCGGCGCACGAGGCAGGGGCTCGAATTCGTGGAAGATCAAGTCTCAACGGATGTCGGCCGTGTAGTTTAAGCTTCCAAACCTGACCTGGTGGCCAGGGGCGTAACTTTTGATCTGCTCCAGATGGCCAAGCGAGTTGGCCCGCAGTGCGAAGCCGCCGAACACAAAGATCTGTCTGGGGAGAAAAGTCTCACCCTAGACTGCATCGCTATCGATGATCGTAGGAGCCATCAAGCCTAACGGGGATGACACAGAGGAACTCTCAATGAAAGCACCAATGTCGGTGTCAAAACCAACGGATCTCGGGTAGGTGGTCCCGAACTGTGCGTCTAAGGCTAATGGTAACAGGAGGCTGGGGACAAGATGTTTTACCCAGGTTCGGGCCCTCTTGATGGAGGTAAAACCCTACGTCCTGCTTGATTTATTCTTGATGATATGAGTATTACAAGAGTTGATCTACCACGAGATTGGAGAGGCTAAACCCTAGGAGCTAGCCTATGGTATGATTGTATATGTTGTCCTACGGACTAAAACCCTCCAGTTTATATAGACACAGGAAAGGGCTAGGGTTACACAAGGTCGGATACAAAGGAGGAGATATACATATCCGTATTGCCTAGCTTGCCTTCCACGCCAAGTAGAGTCCCAACCGGACACGAGACGAAGTCTTCAATCTTGTATATTCATAGTCTAACAGTCCGGCTGTCCAGAGACCCCCTAATCCAGGACTCCCTCAATGGTGATTTGTCATTTTTGTCACATTTGGTGTGTGCATCATATGAGCTTGAGGTCCTCATGTATTTTGAACCAAATCATGCCATATTATAGAGGTTCTTGTCTTGTATTTTTTTATATATGTGGTGACTAGCACAAGCATGCAAAGTAGCCTCCGCAATGTTGTTGTTTTTAGGGTCCTTTCTTGTTGTTATTTTGATGCCATGTATTTTGATGCCATGTAAACTTGATGCTACAGTGAGATACATGCTTATTTTGGGATACTTCAGTGAGGATTTTTTGAACATGTGGTTATGGTCTATCCATCCATGCCCCTGTTTGCAATTATGGAGTTGTCTAGCATGTTATTTACTTGCGCTACTTTTTCTATAAAATATTCCTGGCAGAATGTTAACATGTTAATCAATATTTCCATGGTTGTTGTTAGTGATCCATGCATCCTATGAACTTTCTCTTGCCACGGTTAGATTCATAAACATGTCATATTACTGTTGGTATGCTTGTTTTGTCATGCAATGCTTTGTTGTGAGTGGCATGAGCTCGCAAAGTTGCTATCATAAATCTGTTTATGCCATGCTCTACTTTTCTACTGTTTGAAACTGTTAATAAAACTTGCTATGTTTACATGGGTGCCATCATATCTTCTATGCCTTTTTGGCTCATTGTCAGTAAGGGACTTTTGATCTATGCTTTTAGTAGAATCATGACATGCCTCTGTTTGCTATGATATGTTCCTGTAGCATGTTGTTTGCTTGCTCTAAATAGTGCTTCCTGATGTTGATTTTGACCTGTTAGTTTTTTCCACTAAGTCTATGAACCTGATATCTTTTGCAGTTTTGCCGTTCTAGTGTGATTTAGCCGTAGCTCAGTGTTCATGTTTTGTCAAGCATCTCTTGTACATCACTGCCATATGCTTTGTTGTTATGTTGGAGTGCAGTAACTTAGTTTCTTGTAGCATTCTAGATGGCATCGTGTTGTTAATCGCAGAATTGTGTCATCCTTGTTTTGCTTGCCTTTTGCAAACCGTACATCCGTTTCCGGTGATCTATATATCGATTTCAACCGAAATCATCTCATCTTTCCAGCAGCATACTTGGTTTGCCAAGTTGATGCCTTGATCATTCTTTTCCTTCTGGAGCACGCATATGCATTGCATATCATGTCTTGCATATCATGCCATGTATTGCATCATGTTGCTTGTGCATTGCACCGTGATTGATTATTGTTCCTTTTGCTTGTGTTCTTGCTTTGGGTAGATCCGGGAGACAAGTACATGACCGAGGAACCAGTTGAGTATGCTTACGAGGATCAAGATTTCAACAACTCTGAGAACTTTGCATGCAAGATGACCATACCCTCGAAATCACTTCTATCTTTGCTTTGCTAGTTGTTCGTTCTATCGCTATGTCGCGCTCCCTACCACTTGCTATATCATGCCTCCCATATTGCCATGTCAAGCCTCTAACCCACCTTCCAAGCAAACCGTTGTTTGGCTATGTTACCGCTTTTGCTCAGCCCCTCTTATAGCGTTGCTAGTTGCAGCTGAAGATGAAGTTTGTTCCATGTAGGAACATGGATATTGTTGGGATATCATTATTATATCTTATTTACTTTAATGCATCTACATACTTTATAAAGGGTGGAAGGCTCGGCCTTATGCCTGGTGTTTTGTTCCACTCTTGCCGCCCTAGTTTCCGTCATACCGGTGTTATGTTCCTTGATTTTGCGGTCCTTACGTGGTTGGGTGTTATGGGAACCCCTTGACAGTTCGCTTTGAATAAAACTCCTCTAGCAAGGCCCAACCTTGGTTTTACCATTTGCCTACCTACCACCATATACCTTTCCCTTGGGTTCTGCAGACTCAAGGGTCATCTTTATTTTAAACCCCCCCGAGCCAGTGCTCCTCTGAGTGTTGGTCCGAACTAGAGTCCTTTGCAGCGCCACCTCCGGGAAACTCGAGGGTTGTTTTTAATTGTACGGAGTGCTCATCCGGTGTGCCCAGAGAACAAGATACGTGCGACTCCTATCGGGATTTGTCAGCACATCGGGCGACTTTGCTGGTCTTGTTTTACCATTGTCGAAATGTCTTGTAACTGGGATTCTGAGACTGATCGGGTCTTCCCGGGAGAAGGAATATCCTGCATTGACCGTGAGAGCTTGTGATGGGCTAAGTTGGGACACCCCTGCAGGGTATAAACTTTCGAGAGCCGTGCCCGTGGTTTTGTGGTAGATGGGAATTTGTTAATATCCGGTTGTAGAGAACTTGACACTTAACTTAATTAAAATGAATCAACCGCGTATGTAGCCATGATGGTCTCTTTTCGGCGGAGTCTAGGAAGAGAACACGGTCTTGTGTTATGCTTGAACGTAAGTAGTATTAGGATCACTTGTAGACTCTCGACTGTGCGTTTCTTCTCTTCTCGCTCTCTTTTGCGTATGTTAGCCACCACATATGCTTAGTGCTTGCTGCAGCTCCAATTCAATACCTTTTCCTACCCATAAGCTTAAATAGTCTTGATCTCGCGGGTGTGAGATTGCTGAGTCCTTGTGACTCACGGATTCTTCCAAACAGTTGCAGGTGCCAAGGATACCAGTGCAGGTGACGATACCGAACTCAAGTGGGAGTTCGATGAGGATTGGGGCCGTTACTATGTTTCTTTTCCTGATGGTCTGTGGTGGAGCCCAGTTGGGACGATCGGGGATCTAGCATTTGGGGTTGTCTTCCTTTATTTTGGTTCCGTAGTCGGACCTTTGATTGTACCTTGGATGATGTATGGATTATTTATGTATTGTGTGAAGTGGCTATTGTAAGCCAACTCTTTGTCCCTTTCTTCTTCAGTACATGGGATGTGTAAAGATTACTCCCTTGCGACAAGCCTACCATGCGGCTATGCCTCTAAGTCATGCCCCGACACATTGGAGATATAGCCGCATTGTGGGTGTTACGGTTCAAGGGTACGAGGGAGTCCTGGACTAAGGGGTCCTCGGGCGTCCGGCCTGCTAGCCATGGGCCGGACTGATGGGTTGTGAAGATACGAAGACCGAAGACTGCACTCGTGTCCGGATGGGACTCTCCTTGGCGTGGAAGGCAAGCTTGGAGACCAAATATGTAGATTGCTTTCTTTGTAACCGACCTTGTGTAACCCTAGATTCTCCCGGTGTCTATATAAACCGGATGACTTAGTCCGGAGGAAGATACACATTATCATAACCATACAAGCTAGGCCTCTAGGGTTTAGCCATTACGATCTCGTGGTAGATCAACTCTTGTAATACTCATATTCATCAAGATCAATCAAGCAGGACGTAGGGTATTACCTCCATAGAGAGGGCCCGAACCTGGGTAAAACATTGTGTCCCCTATCTGCTGTTACCATCGACCTTAGACGCACAGTTTGGACCCCCTACCCGAGATCCGCCGGTTTTGACACCGACACTGACCTCATCCTCGGATGGTGGAAGGTAATTACTGTCCTCCAAGTCTTCGTTTGCAGCCTGGTCATCAGGGCTAACTTGCCCATCCTCCCAATTGTCTTGTTCAGAGTTTTTCTCGACGGGGTTTTCTTGGTCTTCGTTATCATCCGGAGTGTTGTTGTCTCTCGTGCTGGTATTGCTGTCTTTGCTACGGCGTAATTTAGAGCGGCGACGTCGGGGATTTTGTTGTATTTTGGGAGGTTTATCCTCTTCTGGATTTTTCCCGTTATTGCTGTCACCCTCCTTGGGTGTATCCACCATGTACACGTCATATGAAGAGGTGGCCGTCCAGCGTCTGGTAAACGGCAGGTTTTCGGCTTGTTCCTCTCTAGCATCGTCGTCCATACCGTCGATGTCTTCGAAGCTGTAATCGAGCATGTCAGTTAAGTCCTCTACTATGGAGATGAAGTGGGTGGTGGGTGGGACGTAAAATTCCCCGCTCTGAGCCCCTAGTATGGGCTGGGCATAGTTCGGACGTTGCCCCTCCGTAATCACAAGGGATCACATCAAGTCCAGAGCCTCGCTTAAAGGCGATGTTTGTTGAGGGAGAAAAGAATCCGTGGAGTATGGTAGGAAGGGAATTCCTTGGCCGAGCGCACACGACGCTGACTCCGAGAGCTCGGAGCCAGTGTCCGGGGAAGGGTCCGGCTTTGTGATGGTTGCCGGCGATGCTGCTTCCTCCGGCTCTCCCGTACTGGGCCTAGTGGCCACAGATAGTCCGGCGGGTTTAGAAATCCCATCTTCGGTCCTGGCGAGGCGCTCCGGCTCTAAGACCAGAGTGGAGGCTGGGGTCGTGAATCCTTGGAAGATCAAGTCTCCTCGGATATCAGCGACATAATCTAGGTTTCCAAAACTAATCTGGTGACCTGGGGCGTAGCTGTCGATCTGCTCTAGATGGCCAAGCGAGTTGACCCGTAGTACGAAGCCGACGCATACGAAGATCTGGCCGGGGAGAAAAACCTCCCCTAGGGAATTATCGTTGCAGATGATGGATGGATCCATCGAACCTTTTGGCGGCGACACAATGGAACTCTCAATGAAAGCACCAATGTCGGTGTCAAAACCGGTGGATCTCGGGTAGGGGGTCCCGAACCGTGCGTCTAAGGTTGGTGGTAATAGGAGACAAGGGACACAAAGTTTTACCCAGGTTCGGGCCCTCTTGATGGAGGTAATACCCTACGTCCTGCTTGATTGATATTGATGAGTATGGGGGTTACAAGAGTTGATCTACCACGAGATCATAATGGCTAAAACCCTAGAAGTCTAGCCTGTCAGATTATGATTGCCTCTATGGACTAAACCCTCCGGTTTATATAGACACCGGAGGGGACTAGGGTTGTACAAAGTCGGTTATAGAGAAAGGAATCTTCATATCCGCATGCTAGGCTTGCCATCCACGCCAAGGAGAGTCCCATCCGGACACGGGGGAGAGTCTTTTGTCTTGTATCTTCATAGCCCATTAGTCCGGCCCATGTCCAACAGGTCGGATGCTCGAGGACCCCTTTATCCAGGACTCCCTTAGGTAGGACTATATAAACCCCCCAGGGCACCCATGCAAAGGGTTTAGACTTTAGTCATCACACACACACATACCCATAGGGACAGGAAGCTAGGTATAGCCTTGTTCTTCTTCCCCCTCTAGAGAAACAGCTCAAGGAGCAAGCTTGTAGCCACCATTGTTGCTTGAGTGATCATGCGGAGACCCCGTAGAGTAGGACTAGGTGTGTTATCTCCTAGGAGAGCCGCAAACCTGGGTAAAGTTTGTTTGCGTGCATGTCTATGCCTCATCCCGTTTCCTGGCACCGATGATGTCTTACGATCCCCCACCATGATAAGCCATCCTTTGGCATATATCGCACAACTCCCCCTACAACGATGAGAGTGGATAATAATTGTCTTACATAATTAGGAAAATCATTAAAAAAGCCACATGCGGCTACGCCTGAAATACACAACGGTAAAAGAAGAAGGAAGACAATGATCTGGCTCGCAGATCTTTACTTTCTTGATGTGTTGCTGCAGGCCGCGGGAACTAGTCTCCACGGCGAGCGGTGATGAGCTCCGTCGTGTCCTCAAGACGTTGCTTGAGAGCATCCATGGATTCCTCCACCAGCCTTTGGCGCTAGATGCGGAGCATGTCATTCTCGTCCATAAGTTTCTTGACGATGACGCTGGTCTCTGTAACAAGGCACTGGTTTCCTCCTACTGCTCTGCACTTTGGACGATCTTCGCCCTCAGCAGGTCGCGCTCGGCCCAGAGCCTCTCATTGCCCTCCCTTAGTTGTCGGATGACGCCAGTAGCCTATTCAAATGAGTTTTTCATGTCGTCCTACAACCTCACCCAGCTGGAGATCTGATCCATCTAGCTATGGACGATCGCATGCATGTGCCTGTAAGAGTCATCGCCTACCCGCGAGACATTTTCCTAGGCCACCGCAGCGTGGCGGGACATCTCTGCTATATTCGTGACATGGCGGGACATCTCTGCTGCTTCCGTGGCGCGGCTAGACCAGTCTGCTGCATCGACGGAATGGCGGGACCTCCGTGCTGCTTCGGCAGCACGGCAAGAACTCTGTGCTGCTACTTGCGTGTGGCAGGACATGTCGGCTGCTTTCGCGGCGAGGCGGGACATCTCTCTTGCTTCCGCTTCCATGCTCGCCTCTCCCTGGTGGTAATCTCTCGACCCAAAACTCACACTGTCCATGGCAGACGCAAGGGAAGGATGCAAAATGACTTGTTTTTTTGTGGATGAGGAGTTGAGGAGGAATGTGCAGTTTTCTTGGCATAGTAGTATTTATAACCGAGTACTAATACGCTCCTAAGTGGGAAACCGTTTAGGTTGTCATCGGTGTGAATAGGTTTGCAATTAAATATAGCATCGTAGTAGTAATTAGGAATGTGACGAGACGCAAGCTCAAAATTTATTATCGGTTCTAGTTTTGAAGTGCGGCACTATTCCCGGATGGTGTAACGTGGGCACGTGTTCTCGGCCGTGGTGTAGCATAGGCCATGGTACTTCTTTTTCTACTGCCGTGTACGTGCAATAACTGGCACCGTCAGATACATATCTTACGGTTATTGGGGCATTCGACAGGAATAGCCTCATGGCGAGCTATAGACTAGTCTTTTTTTTCAGACGCATTACACCTTTCTCTAGGGACTTCTCGCACGCACCATCTCTAGCTCCCTTAGTCGATGCCACCCACATACACTTGTACTCTAAGTTTAGTACATTATACAGGAAGAGAAGAGGTGCATGCACGCACTCGTCCTCTCTCACACATGCATTCGTAGCTACGAATTGTAGTGTTCTCAACCATCCGATTGGCTCTATGATAGGTTTCGTGTTGCTCCTTGGCCTTGAGATTGAGAAGTTTAAAATGCGGCGGCTAAGCTGGTGATGTCTACTACACAACTTTATTCTTGTAGACACGTCTTGGTCCTCCAAGCGTAGAGTTTTGTAGGACAGTAGCAATTTTCCCTCAAGTGGATGACATAAGGTTTATCAATCCATGAGAGGTGTGGGATGAAGATGGTCTCTCTCAAACAACCTTGCAACCAAATACAAGAAATCTCTCGTGTCCCCAACACACCCAATACAATGGCAAATTGTATAGGTGCATTAGTTCGGGGAAGAGATGATGATAAAAGTGTAATATTGATGGTAGAAATATATTTTTATAATCTGAATAAATAGAAACAGCAAGGTAGCAAATAGTAAACAGGCACAAAAACGGTATTGCAATGCTTGAAAATGAGGCCTAGGGTCCGTACTTTCGCTAGTGCAATCTATCAACAGTGTTAATATAATTGGATCATATAACCATCCCTGAAAGTGCGACGAAGAATCACTCCAAAGTTCCTATCTAGCGGAGAACATATGAAGAAATCGTTGTAGGGTACGAAACCACCTCGAAGCTATTCTTTCTGATCGATCTATCCAAGAGTTCGTACTAAAATAACACCAAATAATTTCAGATTCATAATACTCAATCCAACACAAAGAACTTCAAAGAGTGCCCCAAGATTTCTACCGGAGAAACAAAAGCCGAGAACGTGCATCAACCCATATGCATAGATTACCCCAATGTTACCGCGGGAATCCGCGAGTTGAGTGCCAAAACACACATCAAGTGAATCAATATGATACCCCATTGTCACCACTAGTATCCATATGCAAGACATATATCAAGTGCTCTCAAATCCATAAAAGTATTCAATCCGATAATAATGAAATATCAAAGGGAAAAACTCAATTCATCACAACAAGATAGGGAGGGGAAAACACCATATGATCTGACTATATTAACAAAGCCCGCGATACATCAAGATCGTGACATCTCAAGAACACGAGAGAGAGAGAGAGATAGAGAGAGATTAAACACATAGCTACTGGTACAAACCCTCAGCCCCAAGGGTGGACTACTCCCTCCTCATCGTGGTGGCCGCCAGGATGATGAAGATGGCCACCGGTGATGATTCCCCCCTCCGGCGGAGTGCCGAAATGGGGTCTAGATTGGTTTTCGATGGGTACAGAGCCTTGCGGCGGCGGAAATTCTGATCTAGGTTAACCCCGAAGGGTTTCGTAATATTTGTGAATTTGTAGTGCAAAGAAGGGGTACGGGAGGCCACTGAGGTGGGCACAACCCACGGGGCCCCTAGGCACGCCCTGGTGGGTTGTGCCCCCTCGGGGCACCCTCCAGGTGCTTCTTTGGCCCACTGTTGGTCTTCTGGTCCATAAAAAATTCACAAAAAGTTTCGCGGTGTATGGACTCCCTTTGATATTGATTTCCTGCGATGTAAAAAACAAGCAAAAAGAGAAAACTGGCACTGGGCACTGGGCACTTGGTCAATAGGTTAGTCCCAAAAAATGATATAAAGTTGCTATAAAATGATTGTAAAACATCCAAGAATGATAATATAACAACATAAATACTTCATAAATTATAGATATGTTGGAGACGTATCAGCTGGAGGCGCGAGGTTTTGGTTAATGTGCGGGCCGCACACGGCAGCAACACGACACGAGCTTCGTCTGCCTGGTGCGTAGTCGGGTGAGTTGTCCAAGTATAGACACAACCAAGCCCTTCTTGGTATCTACGCCTCGACTTATGCATAGAGAAATTAGGACCGAAGGGAGTACTACTAGTAGTACTACTACTTTGATGTGTCGCGTCAACTCGCACAAGTATGCAACACTTCCTGAACAAACACGCATATAAGTTGTTATACTTCTTACCCAAAGGATCTTTATATCCAACAGACACAAAATATCCATTCGACTGTTGAAAATTACTTTAACTACTGATCTAATGTCAAAGTAATTGCTGCATCGCCACCAAAACCCACCATCTCTTAAGCTAAAGTAGACCGAGCTAACCCCTATATTAGCATATTACTAAGATAAACAAAAGGCACTTTAGAATCATTTAGGAGGTTACCTTGTCAATTTGAATGTGGAGGGACACCGTCCTCGACAACCCACCCCTGGCCAGCAGCTTGGGCGGAACTGTGACGAAGGTCAGCTCCTGCATGGTGACATCGCCGGGATCCTTGCTGCTTGTCACCTCCATTTCCACCTTGACAGCGTCGGTCCTGCCTTTGGGCTCCCCCGGTGGGCCATTTTCCCATAGCTTGCACTACAAAAAAAAGACACATCCATGACATTTTGGGCCGAACAAATTTTTTCTGTCATACTTATGACACTTCTATGACGATAATTGTGACAAAACCCGGTATCATCATAGATGTGGTGGGTCCTACTTCTATGACAAAATATCATGACAGAAAATGGGCTTTTCATCCTAGGCGGGTCGGAGACGCAGCTGCATGACATTCTTTGGGCCGTCCATGACGGAAAAACTATGGTAGAAGCGAGGGCGAGGAAAATATCGGGGTGTTCCCGGTTACGGTGGGTGGTCGGGGCCGAGCGATGCGTGTTACTCTCGCACACACACGCACGTGGGTGCGAGGCATTGGGCTCTAACTGAACCCGAGCGAGGTGTTGGGATCTAACTCAACCTAAGCGATTGCACTGCAGGCTACGCGTTACTGAACCCGAGCGATCGATCGATGGGTGTTAACTGAACCCGATCGAGCGATTCCTTTGATACTGCTGCTAACTGAAGCCGATCGATGCTGCCTCTTGTGACGCCCCAAGACCGGAGCTCGAGTTGCCTTCCAGGGTTTCCGGGTTTTCGTTGTGTGAATTGTTTAGCTTGTTGCATTCATCTTTGCATTTTTTGCATTGCATCATTTCATGCATGACACTTTGTTGCATGTCCCATGCGAGATCCATGCATCACCACCTTCCTTCCTTCTCTTTTCTTTCTTTTTGCAAGTGCCATCTTGCCCTCCTTCCTTCCTTCTTATTTCTTTCATTTTGGCAAGTGTCCTTTTCCTCCTCCTCCATTAATGTTCATTCTTTTCCTGGTGCTAGTTCTCCATGCCTAAACCCTCTCTGTCAAATTTCAAATCCTTTGGAGTTGTTTTGGTTAGGTTCAAAAATGCCTCAAGTTTGAATCATATTTAAATTTGTTTTATTTTTCTACCTCTAAAAATGTCCAAACCAATTTTATCAAATAGGGCATGAATTCAAGGTCATGAGGATATTTTTATATTTCTCATACACCTCTTCTTTTCCCCTGTGATTTTCTCTTTATTTTCTGATTGAAGAAAATTAGAGAGAGGAAACAGCAGTTTCGGGACAGTCGCAGCCCACCTGGGCCTCTCCATCACCAACCGGCCTGGTAGACCTCTCACTGGGCCTCTCACGCCGGCCCAACAGCCCCGCTGCAGTCCCTAACCCTAGGCCCAGCCTCTCCCGATCGCATCCCCTCCTCCCTCGCATCTTCCCTCGCGCCGCTAGGTCCTCTCGCCCGAACCCATCTCTTCGATCCCCATCTCCCTTGCGCAGCTACCGCCCAATCCCCTAGCCACCTCCACCGCGAGAACCCCTCGTACCAGTGCCCACTCCCCAGCGCGGCTGCCTGTCCTAGCAGCACCGTCGAACCAACCTCGTCCCTCCCGCGCGCTCTCGGCTCCTCTCGCCTTCCTCTGCTTCGGCTGTCGCCGACATCCGCCGCCGCTTGGAGCTGCTCAAGCCCGCCGGGTTCCCAGCACCACCCCATGGCGCCCGCGGCCCCCCTGATCCGGTGAGCCCTAGCTCCACCGCCACCGAAGGTCGACCCGACGCCCGATCTCCTCCACGGCCTCCTCCTCATCCATGAGAGCCGACGCCCTGTTCGGCAGCCATGGCGCCACCGCGGGTCTCTCTCTCGATGTCATGCCGCGCTACATCCCGCGAACCTGCCTGCCTCCTTAACCTCCAGGCCACCTAGTCGCGCCCTTCTTCTCTTGGTTGAGGCCGCCGCCGGCGGCCGCATCTGCCATGGACTTTCTCCTCCCGTGCCTATAGCCACTCCGTCCTACTGCTGCTCTTCCTGTGATGCGCCGCGCCGTTGTCGACCTCCTGTTTTTGCGGGACCACCGCCTCGCTGCCTCGTGCACCTCCGCCTCTGTTGCCTCCGTTTGGGGCTGTTTTGTTTTGGGCTTCATGGAAACGTCCTCTCCGACAAGTGTACGAGTATACAGTGCCGCGTCTAGTACCTCTGCCGGCGTCTCCGAAATCGCCAAGGCTTGCAAGTCCACCAAGACCTCAACCTCAGTACATGTATTACTACAACGTGAACGAGTACCACGATGACCCTCGAAGAGCTCGGATCCGTCAAGTTCGACTACAACATGTGTACAACTACGCGGACTCGCCAAGTACCACTTGGAACGTCAAGTACCATCGAACCGTGAAGACTCCGTGGTCGTCAAGATCCTCGCCGTGACCTCGAACATCTACAGAATGTGCACAACTACAAAATGGGTTCCACTACCGGTGCCGAAGACCCGTGTAACGGTATCGTCAACTCCGACTACCGTCGCGTGAACAACTACTTCCACTACCGCGGTCGTGAGAACGCCTACCTCCCTCTACGAAGTTGATCCGTTCTGATAAGGCACGCTTCGAAAGGTATAACCATCGACACGACCATCCGTGGACCGAATGCATGTTATGTGATAAGAGATGAACCCTGTGTTTGCAGCGTGCCCGTTTGTTACGTGCACGACCCTCGGTTTCCATGCCGCCGACACCTGGGACACCCGGTATCCGGGAGCGCCCCACCTTTTGCTCGCTCCCGCCACTTCCTTTTGCACCGGTATCTCTATGAGCTACCGGAACCGATATGTTGCTGTGGCATCACTTTCGGATTCGTTGCCATGGCACCCCTTTCTTTTCCGCCATGGTGACAAATGCCTCGTATCTTATCATGCCAACATTTTCATAAATATTGCATAAAACTTGCTCATGTCACCCGCATCATGATAACAACAACTAAAATGTTTAAAATTGTTCTTTGCATTAAATTGCTAAATGCATATGGGGATTTTCCAGACTTGTCATTTTGTTGTTCCGGCCTCATTTAAACTTGCCTAGATAGATAGTTTCTTTTTGCTTCACCCTCTTGCCATGTTTAACAACATTTAATATTGTTGGGTACATAAACAAGATCGAACTAAATAAGTTACGTGATGTTTCGTCAATATGCAACGGAGTTGCATATTGAGCTCCACTTAATTTGTAGGATTGCTTGTGCACTTTGCCATGCCATGCCTCATTAAACCAGACATGCATCATACTTGATTGTGCATCATGCCATGTTCATGTGTTGGTTGTTTACTATGTTGTGTGCTTCTTTCCGGTGTTGCTTCTTCGGGTTGGTTCCGATAACGTCGCGTTTGTGAGGACCTATTCGACTACGTCCGTTTGTCTTCTTCATGGACTCGTTCTTCTTCCTCGCGGGATTTCAGGCAAGATGACCATACCCTCGAAATTACTTCTATCTATGCTTGCTAGATGCTCGCTCTTTTGCTATGCCTATGCTGCGATACCTACCACTTGCTTATCATGCCTCCCATATTGTTGAACCAAGCCTCTAACCCACCTTGTCCTAGCAAACCATTGTTTGGCTATGTTACCGCTTTGCTCAGCCCCTCTTATAGCGTTGTTAGTTGCAGGTGAAGATTGAAGTTTGTTCCTTGTTGGAACATGGAGATGTTGTTCCTTGTTGGAACATGGAGATGTTGTTCCTTGTTGGAACATGTTTACTTGTTGGGATATCACAATATCTCTTATCTAATTAATGCATCTATATACTTGGTAAAGGGTGGAAGGCTCGGCCTTATGCCTAGTGTTTTGTTCCACTCTTGCCGCCCTAGTTTCTGTCATATCGGTGTTATGTTCCTGGATTTTGCGTTCCTTGCACGGTTGGGTTATAATGGGAACCCCTTGACAGTTCGCCTTGAATAAAACTCCTCCAGCAAGGCCCAACCTTGGTTTTACCATTCGCCACCTAGCCTCTTTTTCCCTTGGGTTAGGCTAGCCCAAGGGTCATCTTTATTTTAACCCCCCCAGGCCAGTGATTGTCTAAGTGTTGGTCCGAACTGAGTAGACTGCGGGGCCACCTCGGCGAGACTTGAGGGCTGGTTTTACTCGTAGGATGTCTCATCCGGTGTTGCCCTGAGAACGAGATATGTACGTGCAGCTCCTTTTAGGATGTCGGCGCATCGGGCGGTCTTGCTGGACTTGTTTTACCATTGTCGAGGATGTCTTGTAACCGGGATTCCAAGTCTGATCGGGTCTTCCCGCTAGAAGGAATATCCTTCGTTGACCGTGAGAGCTTGTGATGGGCTATGTTGGGACACCCCTGCAAGGATTTGAACTTTCGAAAGCCGTGCCCGCGGTTATGGGCAGATGGGAATTTGTTAACGTCCGGTTGTAGAAAACCTGAAGTTGACCTTAATTAAAATACATCAACCGCGTGTGTAACCATGATGGTCTCTTCTCGGCGGGGTCCGGGAAGTGAACACGGTGTTGGAGTAATGCTTGACGTAGGTTGTTCTAGGATCACTTCTTGATCATAGTTTTCTCGAACGTGCTTTGCCTTCTCTTCTCGCTCTCTTTTGCATATATGTTAGCCACCAAATATATGCTAGTCACTTGCTGCAGCTCCACCTCATACTTTTTACCCTACCTATAAGCTTAAATAGTCTTGATCGCGAGGGTGTGAGATTGCTGAGTCCCCGTGACTCATAGATACTTCCAAAACCAGCTTGCAGGACCTTGATTGTATTTGGATGTTGTAATGCTTATTCATGTATTTGTGTGAAGTGGCGATTGTAAGCCAACTATGTATCTCTTTCCCTTATGTATTACATGGGTTGTGTGAATATTACCTCACTTGCGACATTGCATTCAATGTGGTTATGCCTCTAAGTCGCGCTTCGACACGTGGGAGATATAACCGCATCAAGGGCGTTACACCTCTGGTTGAACAGCGAGCGTTGCTAGGGGAGTTTGGATGAACAGTTCCCGATGGGGTGGATGAACAGGACCCTGTGGTGTTGCCTCTAGATGAACAGTGAGTGTTGCTGGGGGTTTGGATGAACAGTTCTCGGTGGGGGTGGATGAACATGACCCCGTGGTGTTGCCTCTGGATGAACAGGACCTCGATCGATCAAGCCGGTTGGGGCTTGATGAACAGGACCCCGTGGAGGGCTGGATGAACAGGACCACCCCGTGGAGGGTAGGATGAATAGTAGACGATGGAGGGCTGGATGAACAGTAGCCCGTGGAGGGGTGGTTGAACATGAGCCCGTGGGGAGGGCTGGTTGAACAGTTGCCGGTGGAGTAGCGCGCGGTGGAGGCTGGATGAACAGGAGCCCTTGGATGAACAGTCGTAGGTGGAGGCTGGAGGAGGTCGACGGTGGATGAACAGTGGCCCGTGGAGGCTGGAGGGGGTCGACGGTGGAGATGAATAGTATCCTGTGGAGTTCCGTTTTGCGGTACGCCACACCCCTCCCGATGAACAGGACCCCCGTTTCGACCGTAGCGCTCCAAAACAAGTCTGTTTCCTCCATTTTGCGGTACGCCACACCCCTCCCGATCAATAGGACCCCCGTTTCGACCATAGGAGGTCCATTTCCTCTGTTTTGCGGTACGCCAGAGCCCTCCCGATGAACAGGATCCCGTTTCGAACATGGCCGGTCGAACATAAGGTTGTTTCCTCCATTCTGCGGTACGCCAGGCCTCGTTTCCATTGGTTGTTCCGTCCAAGCCCTCCCGATGAACACGACGACGCATTCCGTTTTGACCCAGCCATTGGCTCCCCATGAACACGATGATGACGTTGTTTCTCCGTTCCGACCCAGCCATGTACACAAGCCCTGGCCGTACGTATGCGCGAGTAGGTGTTCGAGACCCTGCCCATATGTACGTATGTGGTCGTATTTTATTTCTTGCACACTGGCCGCTGTATGTGAAAGTGCAGCTATCCCTAGGTGGTTTTGGTAATTCATAACAACATATAGCTCATTGAGCTAATGCTATTCCAAGATGATTATTTCAGGAAATCTCAATGATTGGCATGGCATGGATGTGAAAGTGGAACCCTCAAAATGCTAAGGACAAAGGATTGACTCAAGCTCAAAAGCTCAAGACTCTTCATTTTATATTTTAGTGATCCAAGATCACATTGAGTCTTTAGGAAAAGCCAATACTATCATGGAGGGATGAGGTGTTGCTTAATGAGCCTCTTGCTTCATGTGCTTAGTGATATGCTCCAAAAACCCTCAACTACTTTCCCATATCCACATATGACCTAAACCCTAAGCCAAATTCGGTCATACCGATTCTTTCTATCCGGCGCCACCGAGTTTCACTTGTCATAAGCCACTGCCAAACCCTAGCAATTCGGTTCTACCGATAGGGATCTCGGTCTCACCGAGATGGGATTGCAAACTCTCTGTTTCCCTTTCGTAACTTTTCGGTCTCACCGAAAGAGCGGATCGGTCCCACCGAGATTGCAATGTAAATTCAGTGTTTCCTTTTTGTAACTTTTCGGTCTCACCGAAAGAGCAAATCGGTCCCACCGAGTTTGCCTGACCAACTCTCTGGTTATCTAATTACCAAATTCGGTCTCACCGAGTTTGTGTAATCGGTCCCACCGAGATTACGTATGCCCAAACCCTAACCATATCGGTCCTACCGAGTTGCATGTCAGTCCCACCGAAAATCTCTAACGGTCACTAGGTTTACATTTTCGGTCCGACCGAGTTTGTTGATTCGGTCCCACCGAGATTGGAAAACTGTGTGTAACGGTTGGATTTTGTGTGGAGGCTATATATACCCCTCCACCTCCTCTTCATTCGTGGAGAGAGCCATCAGAACACATACACAATTCCAACTCATATGTTCTGAGAGAGAACCACCTACTCATGTGTTGAGACCAAGATATTCCATTCCTACCATATGAATCTTGATCTCTAGCCTTCCCCAAGTTGCTTTCCACTCAAATCTTCTTTCCACAAAATCCAAATCCTATGAGAGAGAGTTGAGTGTTGGGGAGACTATCATTTGAAGCACAAGAGCAAGGAGTTCATTATCTACACACCATTTGTTACTTCTTGGAGAGTGGTGTCTCCTAGATTGGCTAGGTGTCACTTGGGAGCCTCCGACAAGATTGTGGAGTTGAACCAAGGAGTTTGTAAGGGCAAGGAGATCGCCTACTTCGTGAAGATCTACCGCTAGTGAGGCAAGTCCTTTGTGGGCGATGGCCATGGTGGGATAGACAAGGTTGCTTCTTCGTGGACCCTTTGTGGGTGGTTGCTTCTTCGTGGACCCTTTGTGGGTGGAGCCCTCCGTGGACTCGCGCAACCGTTACCCTTTGTGGGTGGAGCCCTCTGTGGACTCGCGCAACCGTTACCCTTTGTGGGTTGAAGTCTCCATCAACGTGGATGTAGGATAGCACCACCTATCCGAACCACGGGAAAAACATCCGTGTCTCCAATTGTGTTTGAATTCTCCAAACCCTTCCCTTTACATTCTTGCAAGTTGCATGCTTTACTTTCCGCTGCCAATATACTCTTTGCATGCTTGCTTGAATTGTGTGATGATTGCTTGACTTGTCCTACAATAGCTAAAATCTGCCAAGAACTAAAATTGGGAAAAGGTTAAGTTTTTATTTGGTCAAGTAGTCTAATCACCCCCCCTCTAGACATACTTTCGATCCTACAGTATGTACATGTACATGCTACATGCGCGCCTCTATTATGACATGTGTGTGCCTCTACATCGACCAGTATGTACGTACATGTTCGCGACCAGAATGACAACGCTACGTACGCTTCGACCAGGTGGATCTCGACTGTCAGGCACTTCCTAGCGTGCAAAGATGTAGCTGGTGGGTCCCAGCAATCAGGGGGTGAATCGTTTTTTTGCCCGGACGCACATCCTTGCGTGCGAAGATGTAGCTGGTGGGTCCCAGCAGTCAGGGGGAAATGTTTTTTTCACGAAATATGGTGGCCCGTCCGGTGGGTCCCCGAGCTGGAGGAATAATTATTTTGCGTGTAATAAGGAGGCACTTCCTTGGTGCAACCGTGGACCCAGCTGTCAGCCTCTCCACGTATAGTCCACGTCCGATGGAAGCCGTTCCTTGACCACGTTGACCACGTCGCACTGAGAGCACCATGGCGGTGGACGACAGCGAGGCCTAGGAAGGGGACGACGCGAAGCCGGGGAAGACGGGGCAGTGGAAGCCCGCGCGGAGAGGAGTACGAGGGTTCACTGGTTCCGCTGCGGTGTGAGGCTGCCGTTGAGGTAGTCCTGGACTAAGGGGTCCACGTGTTGGGGAATGTAGTAATTTCAAAAAAATTCCTACGTATGCGCAGGATCATGGTGATGCATAGCAACAAGAGGGGAGAGTGTTGTCTACGTAGCCTCGTAGACCATTCGTAGAAGCGTTATATCAACGCGGTAGATGTAGTCGTACGTCTTCACGATCTGATCGATCCAAGTTCTGCACACGTTCGGCTCAGTGACGTCCTCGCCTTCTCAATCCAGCAAGAGGGGCGAAGTAGTAGATGAGTTCCAGCAGCACGACGGCGTGGTGACGGTGTTGGTGAAGAACAATCTCCGCAGGGCTTCGCCCAAGCACTATGAAAACTATGACAGAGGATAAACTAGAGGGGACGGGGTTGCTGGCACACGACTTGGTGTTTCTTGATGTGTCTTGGGTGTTAGCCCTACCCCTTTATTTATATGTTGAGCCTTGGGGTCAAAACTTGGAGTAAAAGCCTCCACAAAGTCGGTTTCACCCGAAAGGCAAGAGTCCTTCTCGGACACTAGGGCCAGACGCCAGGGTTCCCGGCGTCTGGACCTAGAAGCCAGGGACCCTGGCGCCTGGCCCCTGGACTCCGCAAAACTTCCTTTTGCGCTTTCCAAAAACCTTGTGGGCTTTCCCCTTTGGCCCAAATAAAGTGTTCTCGTACCCAAACATTTCGGGAAACATTAGGAACCCCTTCCGATGAATTCCGGAACCCTTCCGGAGTCCAAACACTATTATCCCATATATCAATCTTTATCTCCGGACCATTCCGGAGTTCCTCGACATGTCCGTGATCTTATCCGGAACTGCGAACAACATTCGGTCACCAACATACATAACTCATAGTACTATATCGTCAACGAACGTTAAGCGTGCGGACCCTATGGGTTCGAGAACTATGTAGACATGACCGAGACACCTCTCTGGTCAATAACCAATAGCGGGACTTGGATGCCCATATTGGCTCCTACATATTCTACGAAGATCTTTATCGGTCAGACCGCATAACAACATACGTTGTTCCCTTCGTCATCGGTATGGTACTTGCCCGAGATTTGATCGTCGGTATCTCAATACCTAGTTCAATCTCGTTACCGGTGAGTCTCTTTACTCATTCCGTAATACATCATCTTGCAACTAACTCATTAGTTGCAATGCTTGCATGGCTTAAGTGATGTGCATTACCGAGAGGGCCCAGAGATACCTCTCCGATAATCGGAGTGACAAATCCTAATCCCGAAATACGCCAACCCAATAAGTACCTTTGGAGACACCTACAGAGCACTTTTATAATCACCCAATTACGTTGTGACGTTTGGTAGCACACAAAGTGTTCCTCCGGTAAACGGGAGTTACATAATCTTATAGTCTTACAAACATGTATAAGTCATGAAGAAAGCAATAGCAACAAACTAAATGATCAAGTGCTATACTAACGGAATGGGTCAAGTCAATCACATCATTCTCTAATGATGTGACCCCGTTAATCAAATGACAACTCATGTCTATGGCTAGGAAGCTTAACCATGTTTGATTCAACGAGATAGTCAAGTAGAGGCATACTAGTGACACTCTGTTTGTCTATGTATTCACACATGTATTATGTTTCTGGTTAATACAATTCTAGCATGAATAATAAACATTTGTCATGAAAAAGGCAATAAATAATAACTTTATTATTGCCTCTAGGGCATATTTCCTTCAGTCTCCCACTTGCACTAGAGTCAATAATCTAGCTCACATCGCCATGTGATTTAACATCAATAGTTCACATCACCATGTGATTAACATCCACAGTTCACAGCGTCATGTGACCAACACCCAAAGGGTTTACTAGAGTCAATAATCTAGATCACATCGCTATGTGATTAATACCCAAAGAGTACTAATGTGTGATCATGTTTTGCTTATGAGGGAAGTTTAGTCAACGGGTCTGCCACATTCAGATCCGTATGTATTTTGCAAATTTCTATGTCAACAATGCTCTGCATGGAGCTACTCTAGCTAATTGCTCCCACTTTCAATATGTATCCATATTGAGACTTTGAGTCATCTGGATCAGTGTCAAAACTTGCATCGACGTAACCCTTTACGACGAACCTTTTGTCACCTCCATAATCGAGAAACATATCCTTAGTCCACTAAGGATAATTTTGACCAATGTCCAGTGATCTACTCCTAGATCACTATTGTACTCCCTTGCCAAACTCAGGGCGGGGTATACAATAGGTCTGGTACACAGCATGGCATACTTTATAGAACCTATGGCTAAGGCATAGGGAATGACTTTCATTCTCTCTCTATCTTCTGCCGTGGTCGGGCTTTGAGTCTTACTCAACTTCACACCTTGTAACACAGGCAAGAACTCCTTCTTTGACTGTTCCATTTTGAACTACTTCAAAATCTTGTCAAGGTATGTACTCATTGAAAAACTCATCAAGCGTCTTGATCTATTTCTATAGATCTTGATGCTCAATATGTAAGCAGCTTTACCGAGGTCTTCTTTGAAAACTCCTTTCAAACATTCCTTTATGCTTTGCAGAATAATTCTACATTATCTCTGATCAACAATATGTCATTCACATATACTTATCAGAAATGTTGTAGTGCTCCCACTCACTTTCTTGTAAATACAGGCTTCACCGCAAGTCCGTATAAAACTATATGCTTTGATCAACTTATCAAAGCGTATATTTCAACTCCGGGATGCTTGCACCAGTCCATAGATGGATCACTGGAGCTTGCATATTTTGTTAGTACCTTTAGGATTGACAAAACCTTCTGGTTGCATCATATACAACTCTTCTTTAATTAATCCATTAAGGAATGCAGTTTTGTTTATCCATTTGCCAGATTTGATAAAATGCGGCAATTGCTAACATGATTCGGACAGACTTAAGCATAGATACGAGTGAGAAACTCTCATCGTAGTCAACACCTTAAACTTGTTGAAATCCCTTTTGCGACAATTCTAGCTTTGTAGATAGTAACACTACTATCAGCGTCTGTCTTCCTTTTGAAGATCCATTTAATCTCAATGGCTCGCCGATCATTGGGCAAGTCAATCAAAGTCCATACTTTGTTCTCATACATGGATCTCATCTCAGATTTCATGGCCTCAAGCCATTTCGCGGAATCTAGGCTCATCATTGCTTCCTCATAGTTTGTAGGTTCGTCATGGTCAAGTAACATGACCTCCAGAACAGGATTACTGTAACACTCTAGTGCAGATCTCACTCTGGTTTACCTACGAGGTTCGGTAGTAACTTGATCTGAAGTTACATGATCATCATCATTAGCTTCCACACTAATTGGTGTAGTAGTCACAGGAATAGATTTCTGTGATGAACTACTTTCCAATAAGGGAGCAGGTACAGTTACCTCATTAAGTTCTACTTTCCTCCCACTCACTTCTTTCGAGAGAAATTCCTTCTCTACAAAGGATCCATTCTCAGCAATGAATATCTTGCCTTCGATCTGTGATAGAAGGTGTACCCAACATTTTCTTTTGGGTATCCTATGAAGATGCACTTCTCCGATTTGGGTTTGAGCTTATCAGGTTGCAACTTTTTCACATAAGCATTGCAACCTCAAACTTTAAGAAACGACAGCTTAGGTTTCTTGCCAAACCATAGTTCATACGGTGTTGTCTCAACGGATTTAGATGGTGCCCTATTTAACGTGAATGTAGTTATCTCTAATGCATAACCCCAAAACGATAGTGGTAAATCAGTAAGAGACATCATAGATCGCACTATATCTAATAAAGTACGGCTACGACGTTCGGACACACCATTACACCGTGGTGTTCCAGGTGGCATGAGTAGTGAAACTATTTCACATTGTTTTAACTGAAGGCCAAACTCGTAACTCAAATATTTTACTTCTGCGATCATATCATAGAAACTTTTATTTTTTTACGATGATTCTCCACTTCAATCTGAAATTCTTTGAACTTTTCAAATGTTTCAGACTAGTGTTTCATCAAGTAGATATACTCATATCTGCTCAACTCATCTGTGAATATCAGAAAATAATGATACCTGCCGCGAGCCTCAAAATTCATCGGACCACATACATCAGTATGTATGATTCCCAACAAATCTATTGCTTGCTCCATTGTTCCGGAGAACGGAGTCTTAGTCATCTTGTGCATGAGGCATGGTTCGCAAGCATCAACTGATTCATAATCAAGTGATTCCAAAAGCCCATCAACATGGATTTTCTTCATGCGCTTTACACCAATATGACCTAAACGGCAGTGCCACAAATAAGTTGCACTATCATTATTAACTTTGCATCTTTTGGCTTCAATATTATGAAAATGTGTATCACCACGATTGAGATCCAACAAACCATTTTCATTGGGTGTATGACCATAGAAGGTCTTATTCATGTAAACAGAACAACAATTATTCTCTAACTTACATGAATAACCGTATAGCAATAAACACGATCCAATCATATTCATGCTCAACGTAAACACTAAATAACATTTATTTAGGTTTAACACTAATCCCGAAAGTATAGGGAGTGTGCGATGATGATCATATCAATCTTGGAACCATTTCCAATACACATCGCCACTTCACCCTTAACTAGTCTCTGTTCATTCTGCAACTCCCGTTTCAAGTTACTATTCTTAGCAACTGAACCAGTATCAAATACCAAGGGGTTTCTATAAACACTAATAAAGTACACATTAATAACATGTATATCAAATATAGCTTGTTCACTTTGCCATCCTTCTTATCCGCCAAATACTTGAGGTAGTTCTGTTTCCAGTGACTAGTCCTTTGCAGTAGAAGTACTTTGTCTCAGGCTTAGGTCCAGACTTGGGCTTCTTCACTTGAGCAGCAACTTGCTTGCCGTTCTTCTTGAATTTCCCCTTCTTCCCTTTGTTGTTTCTCTTGAAACTAGTGGTCTTATCAACCATCAACACTTGATGTTTTTCTTGATTTCTACCTTCGCCAATTTAGCATCGCGAAGAGCTTGGGAATTGTTTACGTCATCCCTTGCATATTACAGTTTATCACGAAGTTCTACTAACTTGGTGATGGTGGCTAGAGAATTTTGTCAATCACTATTTTATCTGGAAGATTAACTCCCACTTGATTCAAGCGGTTGTAGTACCCAGACAAACTGAGCACATGCTCAGTGCTTGAGCTATTCTCCTCCATCTCTTAGCTATATAACTTGTTGGAGACTTCACATCTCTCAACTCGAGTATTTGCTTGAAATATTAACTTCAACTCCTGGAACATCTCATATGGTCCATGACGTTCAAAACGTCTTTGCTGTCCCGATTCTAAGCCGTTAAGTATGCTGCAGTAAACTATCAAGTAGTCATCATACCAAGCTTTGCCAAACGTTCATAACGTCTGTGCAGCAATAGGCCCGTCACCTAGCAGTGCATCAAGGACATAATTCTTCTGTGCAGCAATGAGGATAATCCTCAGATCATGGATCCAATCCGCATCATTGGTACTAACATCTTTCAACTTAGTTTTCTCCAGGAACATATCAAAAATAAAACAGGGGAGCTTAACGCGAGCTATTGATCTACAGCATAGATGTGCTAATACTACCAGGACTAAGTTCATGATAAATTAAAGTTCAATTTAATCATATTACTTAAGAACTCCCACTTAGATAGACATCCCTCTAATCATCTAAGTGATCACGTGATCCAAATCAACTAAACCATAACCGATCATCACGTGAAATGGAGTAGTTTTCAATGGTGAACATCGCTATGTTGATCATATATACTATATGATTCACGCTCGACCTTTCGGTCTCAGTGTTTCGAGGCCATATCTGCATATGCTAGGCTCATCAAGTTTAACCTGAGTATTCTGCGTGTGCAAAACTAGCTTGCACCCGCTGTAGATGGAAGTAGAGCTTATCACACCCGATCATTGATGTCTACTACACAACCTTATTCTTGTAGACGTTGTTGGGCCTCCAAGTGCAGAGGTTTGTAGGACAGTAGCAAATTTCCCTCAAGTGGATGACCTAAGGTTTATCAATCCGTAGGAGGCATAGGATGAAGATGGTCTCTCTCAAGCTACCCTGCAACCAAATAACAAAGAGTCTCTTGTGTCCCCAACACACCCAATACAATGGTAAATTGTATAGGTGCACTAGTTCGGCGAAGAGATGATGATACAAGTGGTATATGGATAGTAGATAATAGTTTTTGTAATCTGAAAATATAAAAACAGCAAGGTAAGAATGATAAAAGTGAGCGTAAACGGTATTGCAATATGTGGAAATAAGGCCTAGGGTTCATACTTTCGCTAGTTTAAGTTCCCTCAACAATACTAACATAATTGGATCATAAAACTAACCCTCAACATGCAACAAAGAGTCACTCCAAAGTCACTAATAGCGGAGAACGAACGAAGAGATTATGGTAGGGTACGAAACCACCTCAAAGTTATTCTTTCCAATCAATCCGTTGGGCTATTCCTATAAGTATCACAAACAGCCCTAGAGTCCGTACTAGAATAACACCTTAAGACACAAATCAACTAAAACCCTAATGTCACCTCAAGTATCCGTGGGTATGATTATACAATATGCATCACACAATCTCAGATTCATCTATTCAACCAACACAAAGGACCTCAAAGAGTGCCCCAAAGTTTCTACCGGAGAATCACGACGAAAACGTGTGCCAACCCCTATGCATAGGTTCATGAACCCGCAAGTTGGTCACCTTAACATACATCAAGTGGCACGCAGTATCCCATTGTCACCACACATATCCACGGCAAGACATACATCAAGTGTTCTCAAATCTTTAAAGACTCAATCCGATAAGATTACTTCAAAGGGGAAACTCAATTCATTACAAGAGAGTAGAGGGGGGAAGAAACATAAGATCCAACTATAATAGCAAAGCTCGCGATACATCAAGATCATATCATCTCAAGAACACGAGAGAGAGAGGGATGAAACACATAGCTACTGGTACATACCCTCAGCCCCGAGGGAGAACTACTCCCTCCTCGTCATGGAGAGCACCGGGATGATGAAGATGGCCACCGGAGAAGGATTGCCCCCTCCGGCAGGGTGGGAGAACAGTGTCCTGATTGGTTTTTGGTGGCTACGGAGGCTTTTGGCGGCGGAACTCCCGATCTATGTTGCGTTCTGGGAGTTTTAGGGTATATGGAGTTATATAGGTGGAAGAAGCACGTCAGGGGAGCAACAGGGGGCCCATGAGACAGGGGGCGCGCCCTAGGGGGGTGGGCGCGCCCCCCACCCTCGTGGGCAGCTCCTGTATCTTCTGACGTGGGGTCCAAGTCCATTAGGTGTGTTTCCTTCCAAAAATAACTTCTCCAGTTGATTTTGTTCCATTTCGACTTCGTCTGATATTCCTTTTCTTCAAAACACTGAAATAGGCATAAAACAGCAAATCTGGGTTGGGCCTCCGGTTAATAGGTTAGTCCAAAAATAATATAAAAGTGGGTAATAAATCCCAATATTGCCCAAAACAGTAGATAATATAGCATGGAGCAATCAAAAATTATAGATACGTTGGAGACGTATCTAGCATCCCCAAGCTTAATTCCTGCTCGTCCTCGAGTAGGTAAATGATAAAAAGATAATTTTTTGATGTGGAATGCTAGTTGGCATAATTTCAATGTTATTCTTCTTAATTGTGGCATGAATATTCAGATCCATAAGATTCAAGACAAAAGTTCTTGTTGACATAGAAAATAATAATACTTCAAGCATACTAACAAAGCAATTATGTCTTCTCAAAATAACATGGCCAAAGAAAGTTATCCCTATAAAATCATATAGTCATAGTCTGGCTATGCTCCATCTTCATCACACAACATATTTAAATCATGCACAACCCCGATGACAAGCCAAGCAATTGTTTCATACTTTTGATGTTCTCAAACTTTTTCAATCTTCACGCAATACATGAGCGTGAGCCCTGGACATAGCACTATAGGTGGAATACAATGGTGGTTGTGGAGAAGACAAAAAGGAGAAGATAGTCTCACATCAACTAGGCGTATCAACGCGCTATGTAGATGCCCATCAATAGACATACATGTGAGTGAGTAGGGATTGCCATGCAACAGATGCACTAGAGCTATAAATTTATGAAAGCTCAAAAGAAACTAAGTGGGTGTGCATCCAACTTGCTTTCTCACGAAGACCTAGGGAAATTTGAGTAAGCCCATCATTGGAATATACAAGCCAAGTTCTATAATGTAAAATTCCCACTAGTATATGAAAGTGACAACATATGAGACTCTCTATATGAAAAACATGGTGCTACTTTGCAGCACAATATATGAGACTTGCTATATCATGGTGCTACTTTGAAGCACAAGTGTGGAAAAAGGATAGTAGCATTACCCCTTTTTATTTATTTATTTTTTTGGGCCTTCTTTTTTTCTTTTTCCTTTCTATTTTTTTCTTTTTTTATTTGGCCTTTCTTTTTTTATGGCCTTTCTCTTTTATTATTATTATTTTTATTTGGGACAATGTTCTATTGAATGATGATCATCACACTTCTATTTATTTACAACTCAATGATTACAACTCGATACTAGAACAAAGTATGACTCTATATGAATGCCTCTGGCGGTGTACTGGGATGTGCGATGATGCATGAGTGACATGTATGAAAGAATTATGAACGGTGGTTTTGCCACAAATACGATGTCGACTACATGATCATGCAAAGCAATATGACAATGGTGGAGTGTGTCATAATAACGGAACGGTGGAAAGTTGCATGGCAATATATCTCGGAATGGTTATGGAAATGCCATAATAGGTAGGTATGGTGGTTGTTTTGAGGAAGGTATATGGTGGGTTTATGGTACCGGCGAAAGTTGCGCGGTACTAGAGAGGCTAGCAAAGGTGGAAGGGTGAGAGTGCGTATAATCCATGGACTCAACATTAGTCATAAAGAACTCACATACTTATTGCAAAAATCTATTAGTTATCGAAACAAAGTACTGCGCGCATGCTCCTAGGGGGATAGATTGGTAGGAAAATACCATCGCTCGTCCCCGACCGCCACTCATAAGGAAGACAATCAATAAAGAAATCATGCTCTGACTTCGTTACATAACGGTTCACCATACGTGCATGCTACGGGAATCACAAACTCTAACACAAGTATTTCTCAAATTCACAACTACCCAACTAGCATGACTCTAATATTACTATCCTCATATCTCAAAACAATCATCAAGTATCAAACTTCTCTTAGTATTCAACACACTCATAAGAGAATTTTATTATTAATCTTGTATACCTAGCATATTAGGATTTTAAGCAAATTACCATGCTATTTAAGACTCTCAAAATAATATAAGTGAAGCATGAGAGTTCATCTATTTCTTCAAAATAAAACTACCACAATGCTCTAAAAGATATAAGTGAAGCAGTAGAGCAAATGACAAACTACTGAGAAAGATATAAGTGAAGATCAATGAGTAGTTGAATAATTATGCAACTATGTGAAGACTCTCTAACATTTAATAATTTCAGATCTTGGTACTCTATTCAAACAGCAATCAAAGAAAAATAAAATGACATTCTAATAATGGCAAACATCATGTGAAGAAGCTAAAACTTAGGATCAACCGATACTAACCGACAGTTGTTGAAGAAGAAAGGTGGGATGCCAACCGGGGCATCCCCAAGCTTAGATGCTTGAGACTTCTTGAAATATTATCTTGGGGTGCCTTGGGCATCCCCAAGCTTGAGCTTTTGTGTCTCCTTAATTCCTCTCATATCACGGTCTCCCTAAATCTCAAAAGCTTCATCCACACTAAACTCAACAAGGACTCGTGAGATAGGTTAGTATAAACCATTGCCAAAACCTTATCATACTCTACTGTAGCAAATCACTAAAATTATTATTCAACATTTCATACTAAATGCCTCTGCATATTTAAAAGTCATATCCTCAAATATAATCATTAAAGAAGCAAACATATGCAAACAATGGAAACATAACAGCAATCTGCCTAAACAGGATAATCTGTAAAGAATGCTGCAACATCCATACTTCCCTAGATCAAAAAATTGTGAAAGAAACTTCCCACTGTATTAAATTTATCAGAGCTTAATATGAAAAAGGTTTCAACATTTTATCACGTTCTGAATTTTCTAGGGAATTATTGCAACAGCGGTAAACTTTCTGTTTTCAAACAGCAACATGTATACTTGTAACATAGGCATAGTAAAGGCTGTCAATGCCACTTTTATTGAAATAAAAGATGCAAAACATTTTTCTAAATAACATCAAGCAAATCCTAACAAAATAAATTGATGCTCCAAGAAAAACACATATCATGTGGCGAATAAAAATATAGCTCCAAGTAAAGTTACCGATGAACGAAGACGAAAGAGGGGATGCCTTCCGGGGCATCCCCAAGCTTAGGCTCTTGGTTTTCCTTGAATATTACCTTGGGGTGCCTTAGGCATCCCCAATCTTAGGCTCTTTCCACTCCTTATTCCATAGTCCACCGAATCCTTACCCAAAACTTGAAAACTTCACAACACAAAACTTAACAGAAAACTCGTAAGCTCCGTTAGTATAAGAAAACAAAAGACCCCTTCAAGGTAATGTAATGAACTCATTCATTATTTATATTGGTGTTAAACCTACTGTATTCCAAGTTCTATATGGTTTATAAACTATTTTACAAGCCATAGATTCATCAAAATAAGCAAACAACACATCGAAAACAGAATCTGTCAAAAACAGAACAGTCTGTAGTAATCTGGATCAAACGTATACTTCTGGAGCTCATAAAATTCTCAAATAAATTTCTGGACCTGAGAAATTTATCTATTAATCATCTGCAAAAAGAATTAACTAAATTTCAATCCCCAAATAAAAATGGCAGCAATTCTCGTGAGCGCTAAAGTTTCTGTTTTTGACAGCATGATCAACAAGACTTTCCCCAAGTCTTCCCAAAGGTTCTACTTGGCAGAAACACTAATTAAACACATAAAACCACATCTAAACAGAGTCTAGATGAATTATTTATTACTAAACAGGAACAAAAAGCAAGGAACAAAAGTAAAATTGGGTTGCCTCCCAACAAGCTCTATCGTTTAAAGCCCCTAGCTAGGCATGATGATTTCAATGATGCTCACATAAAGGATAAGAATTGAAACATAAAGAGAGCATCATGAAGAATATGAATAGCACATTTAAGTCTAACATACTTCCTATGCATAGGGATTTTGTGAGTAAGCAACTTATGGGAACAATAATCAACTTGCATAGGAAGGTAAAACAAGCATAACTTCAAAACTTTAAGCACATAGAGAGGAAACTTGATATTATTGCAATTCCTACAAGCATATATTCCTCCCTCATAATAATTTTCAGTAGCATCATGAATGAATTAAACAATATAACCATCACTTAAAGCATTCTTTTCATGATCTACAAGCATAGAAAATTTACTACTCTCCACATAAGCAAAATTCTTCTCATGAATAATAGTGGGAGCAAACTCAACAAAATAACTATCATGTGATTGAAAATTAAGATCAAGATGACAAGTTTCGTGGTTATCATTATTATTTAAAGCATACGTGTCATCACAATAATCATCATAGATAGGAGGCATGCTTTCATCATAATAAATTTGCTCATCAAAGATTGGGGGACAAAAAATATCATCTTCATCAAACATAGCTTCCCCATGCTTGTGGCTTTGCATATCATTAGCATTATGGATATTCAAGGAATTCATACTAACAACATTGCAATCATGCTCATCATTCAAATATTTAGTGCCAAACATTCTATAGATTTCTTCTTCTAGCACTTGGGCACAATTATCCTTTCCATCATACTCACGAAAGATATTAAAAAGGTGAAGCGTATAAGACAAACTCAATTCCATTTTTTTGTAGTTTTCTTTTATAAACTAAACTAGTGATAAAACAAGAAATTAAAAGACTAAATTGCAAGATCTAAAGATATACCTTCAAGCGCTAACCTCCCCGGCAACGGCGCCAGAAAAGAGCTTGATGTCTACTACACAACCTTCTTCTTGTAGACGTTGTTGGGCCTCCAAGTGAAGAGGTTTGTAGGACAGTAGCAAATTTCCCTCAAGTGGATGACCTAAGGTTTATCAATCCGTAGGAGGTGTAGGATGAAGATGGTCTCTCTCAAGCAACCCTGCAACCAAATAACAAAGAGTCTCTTGTGTCCCCAACACACCCAATACAATGGTAAATTGTATAGGTGCACTAGTTCAGCGAAGAGATGATGATACAAGTGGTATATGGATAGTAGATAATAGTTTTTGTAATTTGAAAATATAAAAACAGCAAGGTAACGAATGATAAAAGTGAGCGTAAACGGTACTGCAATGTGTGAAAATAAGGCATAGGGTTCATACATTCGCTAGTGTAAGTTCCCTCAATAATACTAACATAATTGGATCATAAAACTATCCCTCAACATGCAACAAAGAGTCACTCCAATGTCACTAATAATAGAGAACGAACGAAGAGATTATGGTAGGGTACGAAACCACCTCAAAGTTATTCTTTCCAATCAATCCGTTGGGCTATTCCTATAAGTGTCACAAACAGCCCTAGAGTTCGTACTAGAATAACACCTTAAGACACAAATCATCCAAAACCCTAATGTCACCTAGATACTCCAATTTCACCTCAAGTATCCGTGGGTATGATTATACGATATGCATCACACAATCTCATATTCATCTATTCAACCAACACAAAGGACCTCAAAGAGTGCCCCAAAGTTTCTACCAGAGAATCACGACGAAAACGTGTGCCAACCCCTATGCATAGGTTCATGAACCCACAAGTTGGTCACCGTAATATACATCAAGTGGCACGCGGTATCCCATTGTCACCACAGATATCCATGGCTAGACATACATCAAGTGTTCTCAAATCTTTAAAGACTCAATCCGATAAGATTACTTCAAAGGGGAAACTCAATTCATTACAAGAGAGTAGAGGGGGGAAGAAACATAAGATCCAACTATAATAGCAAAGCTTGCGATACATCAAGATTGTATCATCTCAAGAACACGAGAGAGAGACAGAGAGAGAGAGATCAAACACATAGCTACTGGTACATACCCTCAGCCCCGAGGGAGAACTACTCCCTCCTCATCATGGAGAGCACCGGGATGATGAAGATGGCCACCGGAGAAGGATATCCCCCTCCGGCAGGGTGCCGGAACAGGGTCCCGATTGGTTTTTGGTGGCTACAGAGGCTTCTGGCAGTGGAACTCCCGACCTATGTTGCCTTTTGGAAGTTTTAGGGTATATGGAGTTATATAGGCAGAAGAAGCACGTCAGGGGAACCACGGGGGCCCCACGAGGCAGGGGGTGCGCCCTAGGGGGGTGGGCACGCCCCCCACCCTCGTGGGCAGCTCCCGTATCTTCTGACATGGGGTCCAAGTCCATCAGGTGTGTTTCCTTCCAAAAGTAACTTCTCCAGTTGATTTCGTTCCGTTTTGACTCCGTCTGATATTCCTTTTCTTCAAAACATTGAAATAGGCATAAAACAGCAAATCTGGGCTGGGCCTCCGGTTAATAGGTTAGTCCCAAAAATAATATAAAAGTGGATAATAAAGCCCAATATTGCCCAAAACAGTAGATAATATAGCATGGAGCAATCAAAAATTATAGATACGTTGGAGACGTATCTAGCATCCCCAAGCTTAATTCCTGCTCGTCCTCGAGTAGGTAAATGATAAAAAGATAATTTTTGATGTGGAATGCTAGTTGGCATAATTTCAATGTTATTCTTCTGAATTGTGGCATGAATATTCAGATCATCACGTGGTGTCTGGGCACGACGAACTTTGGCAACGCTGCATACTCAGGGAGAACACTTTTATCTTGAAATTTAGTGAGAGATCATCTTATAATGCTATCGTCAATCAAAGCAAAATAAGATGCATAAAAGATAAACATCACATGCAATCAATATAAGTGATATGATATGGCCATCATCATCTTGTGCTTGTGATCTCCATCTCAGAAGCGCCGTCATGATCACCATCGTCACCGGCGCGACACCTTGATCTCCATCGTAGCATCGTTGTCGTCTCGCCAATCTTATGCTTCTACGACTATCGCTACCGCTTAGTGATAAAGTAAAGCATTACAGGGCGATTACATTGCATACAATAAAGTGACAACCATATGGCTCCTGCCAGTTGCCGATAACTTGGTTACAAAACATGATCATCTAATACAATAAAATTTAGCATCATGTCTTGACCATATCACATCACAGCATGCCGTGCAAAAACAAGTTAGACGTCCTCTACTTTGTTGTTGCAAGTTTTACGTGGCTGCTACTGGGCTTAGCAAGAACCGTTCTTACCTACGCATCAAAACCACAACGATAGTTCGTCAAGTTGGTGCTATTTTAACCTTCGCAAGGACCGGGCATAGCCACACTCGGTTCAACTAAAGTTGGAGAAACTGACACCCGCCAGCCACCTGTGTGCAAAGCACGTCGGTAGAACCAGTCTCGCGTAAGAGTACGCGTAATGTCGGTCCAGGCCGCTTCATCCAACAATACCGCCGAACCAAAGTATGACATGCTGGTAAGCAGTATGACTTATATCGCCCACAACTAACTTGTGTTCTACTTGTGCATATGACATCTACGCATAAAACCTGGCTCTGATACCACTGTTGGGGAACTTAGTAATTTCAAAAAAAATCCTATGCACATGCAGGATCATGGTGATGCATAGCAACGAGAGGGGAGATTGTTGTCTACGTACCCTCGTAGACCGTTCACGGAAGCGTTATATCAACGCGGTTGATGTAGTCATACGTCTTCATGATCCGACCGATCCAAGTACCGAAAGCACGACACCTCCGAGTTCTACACATGTTTGGCTCAGTGATGTCCTCGCCTTCTTGATCCAGCAAGAGGGGCGAAGTAGTAGATGAGTTCTGGCAGCACGACGGCGTGGTGACGGTGTTGGCAAAGAACAATCTCCACAGGGCTTCGCCTAAGCAATACGAAAACTATGACGGAGGATAAACTAGAGGGGACGGGGTTGCCGGCACATGGCTTGGTGTTTCTTGATGTGTCTTGGGTGTTAGCCCTACCCCTCTATTTATATGTTGAGCCTTGGGGTCGAAACTTGGAGTAAAAGCCTCCACAAAGTCGGTTTCACCTGAAAGGCAAGAGTCCTTCTCGGACTCTAGGGCCAGACGCCAGGGTTCCCGGCGTCTGGACCCAGACGCCAGGGACCCTAGCGTCTGGCCCCTGGACTCCGCAAAACTTCCTTTTGCGCTTTCCAAAAACCTTGTGGGCTTTCCCCTTTGGCCCAAATAAAGTGTTCTCGTACCCAAACATTTCGGGAAACATCCGGAACCCCTTCCGGTGAATTCCGGAACCCTTCAGGAGTCCAAACACTATTATCCCATATATCAATCTTTATCTCTGGACCATTCCGGAGTTCCTCGTCATGTCCGTGATCTTATCCGAAACTCCGAACAACATTCGGTCACCAACATACATAACTCATAGTACTATATCGTCAACGAACGTTAGGCGTGCGGACCCTACGGGTTCGAGAACTATGTAGACATGACTGAGACACTTCTTTGGTCAATAACCAATAGCGGGACCTGGATGCCCATATTGGCTCCTACATATTCTACGAAGATCTTTATCGGTCAGACCACATAACAGCATACGTTGTTCCCTTTGTCATCGGTATGTTACTTGCCCGAGATTTGATCGTCGGTATCTCAATACCTAGTTCAATCTAGTTACTGGCAATTCTCTTTACTCGTTCCGTAATACATCATCCTGCAAAAAACTCATTAGTTGCAATGCTTGCAAGGCTTAAGTGATGTGCATTACCGAGAGGGCCCTCAGATACCTCTCCGGCAATCGGAGTGACAAATACTAATCTCGAAATACGCCAACCCAACAAGTACCTTTGGACACAACTGTAGAGCACCTTTATAATCACCCAGTTACGTTGTGACATTTGGTAGCACACAAAGTGTTCCTCCGGTAAACAGGAGTTGCATAATCTCATAGTCATAGGAACATGTATAAGTCATGAAGAAATCAATAGCAACAAACTAAATGGTCAAGTTCTATGCTAACGGAATGGGTCAAGTAAATCACATCATTCTCTAATGATGTGACCCCGTTAATCAAATGACAACTCATGTCCATGGCTAGGAAACTTAACCATCTTTGATTCAACGAGCTAGTCAAGTAGAGGCATACTAGTGACACTCTGTTTGTCTATGTATTCACACATGTATTATGTTTCCGGTTAATACAATTCTAGCATGAATAATAAACATTTATCATGAAATAAGGAAATAAATAATAACTTTATTATTGCCTCTAGGGCATATTTCCTTTAGTCTCCCATTTGCACTAGAGTCAATAATCTAGTTCACATTGCCATGTGATTTAACATCAATAGTTCACATCACCATGTGATTAACACCCATAGTTCACATCGTCATGTGACCCACACCCAAAGGGTTTACTAGAGTCAATAATCTAGTTCACATCGCTATGTGATTAATACCCAAGGAGTACTAAGGTGTGATCATGTTTTGCTTGTGAGGGAAGTTTAGACAACGGGTCTACCACATTCAGATTTGTATGTATTTTGCAAATTTCTATGTCAACAATGCTCTGCACGGATCTACTCTAGCTAATTTGTCCCACTTTCAATATATATCTAGATTGAGACTTTGAGTCATTTGGATCAGTGTCAAAACATGCATCGACGTAACCCTTTACGATGAACCTTTTGTCACCTCCATAATCGAGAAACATATCCTTACTCCACTAAGGATAATTTTCACCAATGTCCAGTGATCTACTCCTAGATCACTATTGTACTCCCTTGCCAAACTCAGAGTAGGGTATACAATAGGTCTGGTACACAGCATGGCATACTTTATATAACCTATGGCTGAGGCATAGGGAATGACTTTCATTCTCTCTCTATCTTCTGTCGTGGTCGGGTTTTGAGTCTTACTCAACTTCACACCATGTAACACAGGCAGGAACTCCTTCTTTGACTGTTCCATTTTGAACTACTTCAAAATCTTATCAAGGTATGTACTCATTGAAAAACTTATCAAGCGTCTTGATCTACTTCAAAATCTTTTCAAGATATGTAAGCAGCTTTACCGAGGTCTTTCTTTGAAAAAGTCCTTTCAAACATTCATTTATGCTTTGCGGAATAATTCTACATTATCTCCGATCAACAATATGTCATTCACATATACTTATCAGAAATTTTGTAGTGCTCCCACTCACTTTCTTGTAAATACAGGCTTCACCGCAAGTCTGTATAAAACTATATGCTTTGATCAACTTATCAAAGCATATATTCCAACTCCGAGATGCTTGCACCAGTCCATAGATGGATCGCTGGAGCTTGCATATTTTGTTAGTACCTTTAGGATTGACAAAACCTTCTGGTTGCATCATATACAAATCTTCTTTAATTAATCCATTAAGGAATGTAGTTTTGTTTATCCATTTGCCAGATTTCATAAAATGCGGCAATTGCTAACATGATTCGGACAGACTTAAGCATAGATACGAGTGAGAAACTCTCATCGTAGTCAACACCTTGAACTTCTCAAAAACCTTTTTGCGACAATTCTAGCTTTGTAGATAGTAACACTACTATCAGCGTCCGTCTTCCTTTTGAAGATCCATTTAATCTCAATGGCTCGCCGATCATTGGGCAAGCCAATCAAAGTCCATACTTTGTTCTCATACATGGATCTCATCTCAGGTTTCATGGCTGAAAGCACAAGTGCTCCCTGGGTGATTTTGATAATTAATGACAACATATCTCTTGTTGGACTAATACTTTTACCTAGTATGTTTCAGAAAAGTTCAACAAATTAAGTGGCATGGACTAAAGGATGTGGAACCCCTTCAAGATGCTAAGGACAAATGATTATCTCAAGCTTCCAGATCAAGACTCTACATTTTCTATAGGAAAAGCCAATACTATCAAGAGGGGATGAGGTGTTGCGTAATGGCTTTCTTGCTCAAAGTGCTTAGTGATATACTCCAAAACCCTCAACTACCTTCCCACATCCACATATGACCTAAACCAAAAGTCAAACTTGGCCCCACCGATTCTTTCTATCCGGCGCCACCGAGTTCAGATGTCATAGCCACTGCCACAAACCCTAGGCAAATCGGTTTCACTGATAGGGATCTCGGTCTATCCGAGATGGGATTGTAATCTCTCTGTGTATGTCCATTACCAAAATCGGTCCCACCGAGATTGAGCAAACGGTACTGCTGAGATTACAATGCAAACTTTCTGGTTAGCTTATTACTAAAATCGGTCCCACCGAGTTTGTGTAATCGGTCTCACCAAGTTTGTGTAATCGGTCTCACCAAGTTTGTGTAATCGGTCTCACCAAGTTTGTCTGACCAACTCTCTGGTTAGCTTATTACCAAAATCGGTCCCACCGAGTTTGTGTAATCGGTCTCATCGAGATTATGTTATGCCCTAACCCTAACCATATCGGTCCTACCGAGTTGCATCTCACTCCCACCGAAAATCCTAATGGTCACTAGGTTTGCTAAATCAGTCCGACTGAGTTTCTCAATTCGGTCTCACCGAGATTGGTAAAATGTGTGTAACGGTTAGTTTTTGTGTGGAGGCTATATATACCCCTCCACCCACTCTTCATTCCCGGAGAGAGCCATCAGAACATACCTACACTTCCAATACACATTTTCTGAGAGAGAATCACCTACTCATGTGTTGAGGCCAAGATATTCCATTCCCACCATATGAATCTTGATCTCTAGCCTTCCCCAAGTTGCTTTCCACTCAAATCTTCTTTCCACCAAATCCAAATCCTGTGAAAGAGAGTTGAGTGTTGGGGAGACTATCATTTGAAGCACAAGAGCAAGGAGTTCATCATCAACACACCATTTGTTACTTCTTGGAGAGTGGTGTCTCCTAGATTGGCTAGGTGTCACTTGGGAGCCTCCGACAAGATTGTGGAGTTGAACCAAGGAGTTTGTAAGGGCAAGGAGATCGCCTACTTTGTGAAGATCTACCGCTAGTGAGGCAAGTCCTTCATGGGCGATGGCCATGATAAGATAGACAAGGTTGCTTCTTCGTGGACCCTTCGTGGGTGGAGCCCTCCGTGGACTCGCACAACCGTTAACCTTCGTGGGTTGAAGTCTCCATCAACGTGGATGTACGATAGCACCACCTATCGGAACCACGACAAAAACATCCGTGTCTCCAATTGCGTTCGAATTCTCCAAACCCTTCCCCTTATATTCTTGCAAGTTGCATGCTTTACTTTCCGCTGCTCATATACTCTGTGCATGCTTGCTTGATATGTATTGTGTTTGTTAAACTTGTGCCAAAACTCCACTTCAACTTAAAGAAATTAAAATCTGCAACTTTTGGTACTTAGTGTCTAATCAACCCCCCTCTAGACACCTCTTCTCGATCCTTTCAATGGCCTCAAGCCATTTCGCAGAATCTGGGCTCATCATCGCTTCCTCATAGTTCATAGGTTTGTCATGGTCAAGTAACATGATCTCTAGAACATGATTACCATAACACTCTGGTACGGATCTCACTCTGGTTTACCTACGAGGTTCGGTAGTAACTTCATCTGAAGTTACATGATCATCCTCATTAACTTCCTCACTAATTGGTGTAGTAGTCACAGGAACAGATTTCTGTGATGAACTACTTTCCAATAAGGGAGCAGGTACAGTTACCTCATCAAGTTCTACTTTCCTCCCACTCACTTCTTTCGAGAGAAACTCCTTCTCTTCAAAGGATCCATTCTCAGCAATGAATATCTTGCCTTCGGATCTGTGATAGAAGGTGTACCCAACATTTTATTTTGGGTATCATATGAAGACGCACTTCTCCGATTTGGGTTTGAGCATATCAAGTTGGAACTTTTTCACATAAGAATTGCAACCTCAAACTTTAAGAAATGACAGCTTAGGTTTCTTGCCAAACCATAGTTCATACGGTGTCGTCTCAACGGATTTAGATGGTGCCCTATTTAACGTGAATGTAGCTGTCTCTAATGCATAACCGCAAAACAATAGTGGTAAATCGGTAAGAGACATCATATATCGCACTATATCTAATAAAGTACGGTTACGACATTCGGACACACCATTACACTATGGTGTTCCAGGTGGCGTGAGTAGTGAAACTATTTCACATTGTTTTAACTGAAGGCCAAACTCGTAACTCAAATATTTTACTTCTGCAATTATATCGTAGAAACTTTTATTTTTGTTACGATGATTCTCCAATTCACTCTGAAATTCTTTGAACTTTTCAAATGTTTCAGACTTGTGTTTCATCAAGTTGATATACTCATATCTTCTCAAATCATCTATGAAGATCAGAAAATAATGATACCTGCTGCGAGCCTCAATATTCATCGGACCACATACATCAGTATGTATATTTCCAACAAATCTGTTGCTCGCTCCATTGTTCCGGAAAACGGAGTGTTAGTCATCTTGCCCATGAGGCATGGTTCGCAAGCATCAACTGATTCATAATCAAGTGATTCCAAAAGCCCATCAACATGGATTTTCTTCATGCGCTTTACACCAATATGACCTAAACGGCAGTGCCACAAATAAGTTGCACTATCATTATTAACTTTGCATCTTTTGGCTTCAATATTATGAAAATGTGTATCACCACGATCGAGATCCAACAAACCATTTTCATTGGGTGTATGACCATAGAAGGTCTTATTCATGTAAACAGAACAACAATTATTCTCTAACTTACATGAATATCCGCAATAAACATGATCCAATCATATTCATGCTCAACGCAAACACTAAATAACATTTATTTAGGTTTAACACTAATCCCGAAAGTATAGGTTGTGTGCGATGATGATCATATCAATCTTGGAACCATTTCCAATACAGATCGTGACTTCACCCTTAACTAGTCTCTGTTCATTCTGCAACTCCTGTTTCGAGTTACTATTCTTAGCAACTGAACCAGTATCAAATACCGAGGGGTTTCTATAAACACTACTAAAGTACACATTAATAACATGTATATCAAATATAGCTTGTTCACTTTTTCATCCTTCTTATCCACCAAATACTTGGGGTAGTTCCATTTCCAGTGACCAGTCCTTTGGAGTAGAAGCACTTAGCCTCAGGCTTAGGTCCAGACTTGGGCTTATTCACTTGAGCAGTAACTTGATTGCCATTCTTTTTGAAGTTCCCCTTCTTCCCTTTGTTGTTTATCTTGAAACTAGTGGTCTTGTCAACCATCAACACTTGATGTTTTTCTTGATTTCTACCTTCACTGATTTACCATCGCGAAGAGCTTGGGAATTGTTTACGTCATCCCTTGCATATTATAGTTTATCACGAAGTTCTACTAACTTGGTGATGGTGACTAAAGAATTCTGTCAATCACTATTTTATCTAGAAGATTAACTCCCACTTGAATCAAATGATTGTAGCACCCAGACAATCTGAGCACATGCTCACTGCTTGAGCTATTCTCCTCCATCTCTTAGCTATAGAACTTGTTGGAGACTTCATATCTCTCAACTCAAGTATTTGCTTGAAATATTAACTTCAACTACTGGAACATCTCATATGGTCCATGACGTTCAAAACGTCTTCGAAGTCCCGATTCTAAGCCGTTAAGCATGGTGCACTAAACTATCAAGTAGTCATCATACCGAGCTTTGCCAAATGTTCATAACGTCTGCATATGCTCCTGCAATAGGTCCGTCACCTAGCGGTGCATCAAGGACATAATTCTTCTGTGCAACAATGAGGATAATCCTCAGATCATGGATCCAATCCACATCATTGCTACTAACATCTTTCAACTTAGTTTTCTCTAGGAACATATCAAAAATAAAACAGGGGAGCTTAACGCGAGCTATTGATCTACAACATAGATATGCTAATACTACCAGGTCTAAGTTCATGATAAATTAAAGTTCAATTTAATCATATTACTTAAGAACTCCCACTTAGATAGACATCCCTCTAATCATCTAAGTGATCACGTGATCCAAATGAACTAAACCATAACCGATCATCACGTGAAATGGAGTAGTTTTCAAAGGTGAACATCACTATGTTGATCATATCTACTATATGATTCACGCTCGACCTTTCGGTCTCAGTGTTCCGAGGCCATATCTGCATATGCTAGGCTCGTCAAGTCTAACTTGAGTATTCTGCGTGTGCAAAACTGGCTTGCACCAGTTGTAGATGGACGTAGAGCTTATCACACCCGATCATCACGTGGTGTTCTGGGCACGACGAACTTTGGCAACGCTGCATACTCAGGGAGAACACTTTTATCTTGAAATTTAGTGACAGATTATCTTATAATGCTATCGTCAATCAAAGCAAAATAAGATGCATAAAAGATAAACATCACATGCAATCAATATAAGTGATATGATATGGCCATCATCACCTTGTGCTTGTGATCTCCATCTCCGAGGCACCGTCATGATCACCATCGTCACCGGCACGACACCTTGATCTCCATCATGGCATCATTGTCGTCTCGCCAATCTTATGCCTCTACGACTATCGCTACCGCTTAGTGATAAAGCAAAGCATTACAGGGCGATTGCATTGCATACAATAAAGCGACAACCATATGGCTCCTGCCAGTTGCCGATAACTCGGTTACAAAACATGATCATCTCATACAATAAAATTTAGCATCATGTCTTGACCATATCACATCACAACATGCCCTGCAAAAACAAGTTAGATGTCCTCTACTTTGTTGTTGCAAGTTTTACGTGGCTGCTACTGGGCTTAAAAAGAACTGTTCTTACCTACGCATCAAAACCACAACGATAGTTCGTCAAGTTGGTGCTGTTTTAACCTTCGCAAGGACTGGGCGTAGCCACACTTGGTTCAACTAAAGTTGGAGAAACTGACACCCGCCAGCCACCTGTGTGCAAAGCACGTCGGTAGAACCAGTCTCGCGTAAGCGTACGCGTAATGTCGGTCCGGGCCGCTTCATCCAACAATATCGCCGAACCAAAGTATGACATGCTGTTAAGCAGTATGACCTATATCGCCCACAACTCACGTGTGTTCTACTCGTGCATATGACATCTACGCATAAAACCTGGCTCTGATACCACTGTTGGTGTTGGGGATATTACTACTGGAGGTAAACCGGCCTTATGTAGCCGGGTTGACTCTTTGAAGATTAGAAGCCCATGAAGATGTAAAGATGATGGCGCTTTATGGAGGGCCCAAAGGTGGGTTACAATCTATAAATGTAAACCGGCCTAGTCATGTAACTTGTATAGTAAGATAGAAAGAGAGAGGCCGAACCGGATATGTTTATATCCGGCTTCAGGACTCTGTAGCCCGGCGGGCGTCAACCTATGTATATAAAGGGACGACCCGGCCGCGGTTTAGAGACAGACAACAACAACTCGAGAGCCAGACAAAGCGGATTCACTCCCTAGCCTTTGAAACCCAAGCAATACCAATCACAACTAGACGTAGGCTTTTACCTTCATCGAAGGGGCCGAACTAGTATAAACTCTCGTGTCCCCTTGTCCGGTTTAACCCCTTTAAGCTAACCCGTTGCGATGGCTCCACAACTAAGTCCTTTCACGAGGACATCTGCCGTGACAAACCCACGACAGTTGGCGCCCACCGTGGGGCTATCGCACGATGGTTTCGAGTTCTTGAAGGGCAGCTTCGATGGAGTCAAGGGATACGCTGTGGGCCGGATGACGAAGAGTCGCCGCGACAAGCTCTACATCGACAACACAGGATGGGGTCTCGAGGCCGATTCAATCGAATACGGGTACCGGGTCCCCTTTGGTAGGATTCATGTCTTCATCGGCAAGATCGGCGAACCGGCCCCCGAGCCGGACATCTGCACCGACATCATCGAAACGGCTCGGCGTGCAAGTTCTTTGCCGGTTCAGCCTGAGGCAAGGCATGTTTTCGTAGGTGTCTTCCATGGATCGGGGTACGAGGATGGACCGGTGTCCGATGGAGAAACCGTAGTCTGCTCTAATGACGAGTCTTCCGGAGAAACCGAATCGCTTTACCAGTTGCAGGACGGACGGATTGAGGGAGGATCCGAGGGCAACAGTATTCCGGATTCCCCCGGTCTGCCAAAACGGGCCGCCATCTTCATGGCCGGCACACAATCGGCGCCTCATTCATCTACCGCCGCAGCAATGCTCTCCGGTTCAACGAGGGCCACACCAGCAAGGGCAGGAAGCTCGGCGCCACCTCCGGCCCAAGTCTTGTCTGATTTGTTTGGCGCTCTGGCAACATTGATGTCCGCGGAGGTAGACGCAGCAGCCAGGGATCAGCACGATGCGGAGATTGTAAAAGTGAAAGATCAGATAGCCCAGGCTAAAGCGGACCTGGCAGCAGAGAACGCCAGGATGGCTATGGAGCGGGCCGAGTTGGAAGCACAGGCTTACCAGATTAGACTGGATTAGAATGCTTCAAAGGAAGTCATGAGAAGAAGGTACCAATCATGTCTCCCGTCGGTTTATGAGCTACAGAATATTTTCAACACGCCAGGTGCGGGAGCTGGTAACCAACCCATGCTAAACCGGGCGGGGGCGCCAGGAGCAGGAGCGCCGGTTCAGCCGCGCACGACGGACCTGCCTCGCCAGAACAACGTTGTACCATCAACGCCGCCCGGGCATTATTACAACCCGTTGGACAACATTGTGGCCGCCTCTTCACGCCTGGCGGCCCTCCCAACCGACGGCGAGTCACCAGTTGCAGTGGAAGCGCGTCGGGCCAGGGATCTCCTTCAGACAGCACTAAATCAACAGCAAGCATATTCACACAGCCATGAGAGGATTCATTCCACTCCCCGTCCAAGCCGGAGTTATAGCAGACATGTGGAGGACGAACCGGCCATGTCCAGTAGTACACGTCGCCGAAATTCGCCATGAGGGAACAACCCGGCTGGGGGAGGTGCTAATGCGCAAGATGTTGTGGACCATGGCCGCGCACGTCGAGAGGCCGAGTTGACAGCTCGACACGGAGGACGACAGCATACTCCGGTTCACCCCACCGCCTCCGTGGAGCTAGGGGCGATGTTCATTCCCTTAGGGGTACCGTGTTTAACTCCCACTTTGCATAATGTGCGACTACCCAAGGATTTCAAGGGACCTCGTAAGGTACCAAATTACACCGCCGATTTGCAGCCAGAGGCGTGGGTGGAGAGCTATGAGATGGCAATGGAGATGTTAGATGTGGATGAGGCAGTGTGTGCTAAATATTTCACCATGATGTTGGAAGGAACAACTTGCACTTGGTTGAAGAGCTTGCCGACCAACTCTATTGGATCATGGGTCGAACTGAAGCACCGGTTTATCCAGAACTTCGAGGATACGTGTAAGCAGCCAATGTCAATTGTAGATCTGGCTGCTTGTGTCCAAGAGGAAGGGGAGTCCACGACCCATTGGGTTAAACGGGTCTCGGCGATTTTGCATTCATCAGATCGTATCAATGCAGACACCGCAGTGTTAACGTTAGAGGGCAATTGCCGTTTCAAACCGTTGAAACAGAAGTTGGGAAGGCTCAAACGTCACTGCAACGACATGTCAACACTCATGGCCGCTTTGGTTAAATATGTCGATTCAGATAATACCAAGGATCCGGATTCAGAGGAGGACAAACCGGAGAAGGGTAAGAAGAACGGCAATGCCAAAGGCCAACAACATAATCCGACAGGCCATGGAAACGCTGGTAAGCGCAAGGCCGATAGTGGTTTGGACTTTGTCACAAATACCAACGCGCAGGAGAATGGCCAACACCGTAAAGGCAAGCAGCCCCAGAGGGGTGGAGGTCCAGGCAACAATTTGGAGCGTTTGTTAAATCGGCCCTGTCCAAAGCATGGATTGAAGGAGAAACCGACATCACATCTCTGGAAAGATTGTTATATCATGCGAGATTTCAAGAATTCCAATATGTTCCAATATGACAGCGGCCCGCCCGGCAGTTCAGGAGGAGGTTTCCACAGGCCGGGTTACGGAGGTGGTGGTTCCGGTTCAGGGTTTCTAGGCAATCAAACCGGACACGTCAATCAAGGACACCAAGGCAACCAGGGAGGTTACAACCATCAGGGGAGTCAGCAGCAGCAGCAGCAGTCGGGTTATCAGAGGAATCCCTACTAGTTTGTGCAAACATGATCAGAAGCTTCACAAAAGGGCAGTCAACTCTGTTGAGCCGGCAGTACCTCAGTATTTACGCTGGTCAGAGCAACCTATTTTGTGGAGTAGAGAGGATCACCGGCCCCGGGTTGATAATCCAGGTCATTTGGCCTTGGTGGTAGCCCCTCAAGTTGGGGGATACAAGTTCACTAAAGTGCTCGTGGATGGGGGAAGTAGTATCAATATTTTGTATTATGATACATTCCGCCGTATGGGGTTGACAGATAAGGATCTTAAACCGTCAAATACGGTATTTCATGGTGTGGTGCCTGGTAAGTCTGCATATCCTATTGGTAAGATAGCTTTGGAGGTAGCTTTTGGAGATGACTACGATTCAAGGTCAGAGACATTGACATTTGAGGTGGTGAAGATCAAAAGTCCGTACCACGCCTTGTTTGGGCGGCTGGTTTATGCTAAGTTTATGGCAAGGCCATGTTATGTTCACCTACAGCTTAAAATGCCAGGTCATAAGGGGACTATCACAGTACATGGAAGTAGAAAGATTGCTTTGGAGTGTGAAGAAGGCGATGCGGCTTATGCCGAGTCGGTTTGTGCCACGGAGGAGTTAAAATTCTATAAGGAGCAAGTTGATCTGGCAGACATGACCTCCTTAAAACAGCCAACTACGGAACATGATCCAGCATCGAAGTTCAAATCAGCTACAGACACTAAGATGGTTGACTTTGTCCCTGGCGATTCATCCAAACAGTTCAGCATCAGCGCTAACCTGGATCCCAAATAGGAAAGCGCGCTCATCGAGTTCATCCGTGAGAATCGGTACATCTTTGCATGGAAACCTTCTGACATGCCAGGTGTCCCGAGAGAACTCGCTGAGCACACACTCAACATTGATCCTAAATTCAAACCGGTCTGACAGTTCCTCCGCTGTTTCAACGAGGAAAGACGCAAGGCTATAGGTTAAGAGGTAGCCCATTTGTTGGCCGCTGGGTTTATTGTTGAAGTTTTTCATCCAAAGTGGTTAGCCAATCTGGTGCTGGTTCTTAAGAAAAACAACACTTGGCGCATGTGTGTGGACTACACAGATTTAAACAAGGCTTGCCCTGCAGACCCCTTTTCTCTCCCTCGCATTGATCAGATAATTGATGCTACGGCGGGTTGTGACCATTTGTGTTTTTTGGATGCTTACTCTGGTTATCATCAGATCAAAATGGCAGTTAAGGACCAGGAGAAGACAGCCTTTATATCTCCCTTTGGAGCCTTCTGCTATGTTTCCATGCCCTTTGGACTCAAGAGTGCCCAGGCAACTTACCAGTGATGTGTTCAGAATTGCCTTCATAAGCAAATTGGGTGCAATGTTCATGCGTAAGTGGATGATATTGTGGTCAAATCCAGAAAGGAGGGGACATTGATAGATGATCTATGGGAAACCTTTGACAATCTCCGGGTTTACAAGATGATGCTCAATCCGGAGAAGTGTGTTTTCGGTGTCCTGGCAGGCAAGCTCTTAGGCTTTCTAGTTTCAAACAGAGGCATTGAGGCTAATCTGGAAAAGATTGCAGCAATTACGTCGTTGGCTAAACCGGCGTGTATTAACGATGTGCAACGTCTGGTCGGCCGAATTACAGCCTTGAGCCGGTTTATCAGCCGCCTTGGAGAGAAGGCCATCCCCTTATATGAGATGCTCAAGAAAACAGATAACTTTGTCTGGAGTGAGGCAGCTGATAATGCGTTTGAAGATCTGAAGAGGCAGCTAGTGGAACCGCCTATGCTGGCAGCACCGATCGATAAAGAGCCATTATTATTATATGTGGTTGCTAATGCCCGGGCTGTCAGCGTAGCCATTGTGGTAGAGCGCAAGGAGCCTGGAAAAGAGTATCCGATTCAACGGCCGATTTATTATATCAGTGAGGTGCTCATTGAGTCAAAGCAGAGGTATCCACATTGGCAGAAACTGGTGTATGGGGTGTTTATGGCAAGCCGGAAGCTCAAACACTATTTTTAGGGCCATCCTATCACAGTGGTCAGTTCAGCTCCTCTGGGCGACATCATTCAAAACAGAGAGGCAACTGGCCGGATTTCCAAGTGGGCCATTGAGATTGGACCTCACGGGCTTAAATATATACCCTGCACGGCGATCAAGTCCCAGGCACTCGTAGATTTCATCAACGATTGGATGGAGTTACAGGCACCTGAGGAGAAACCAGATAATACATATTGGACTATTCATTTTGATGGGTCCAGACAGTTAGAGGGTTCGGGGGCTGGAGTCGTATTAACTTCCCCACGAGGTGACAAGTTTTGTTATGTGCTCCGTTTAATGTTCCCTTGTACTAACAATGCAGCTGAATATGAGGCTTTACTCCACGGTCTTTGGATGGCTAAAGAGATGAATTTGAGCCGGGTTAAGTGCTTCGGCGATTCAGATCTAGTGGCTCAGCAAGTGTCTGGCACTTGGAATTCTAAGGACCCACTCATGGCTGCATATCGGTGAGAGGTGGATGCAGTGGCTGGTCACTTTAAAGGTTATCAGGTGGACCATATACCGACGGAAGAATGAAGCGGCAGACGCTTTAAGTCGTCTTGGTTCCCAACGTAAACCGGTTCCGCCCAATGTCTTTCTTGATGTATTGCACAATCCGTCAGTCAGAATACCAACCGAAGAAGATTTGGCTATTCCTGATCCGGAGGCTCATTTGGTGGCAGCTCTGCATGCCATACCGGATTGGATGATCCCATATCTGGATTACATGAACCGGGGCGAGTTACCAGCTGAGGAAACGTTGGCTCGACAGATAATCCGGCGGTCCAAGTCCATGACCATACTCAACGGGGAGTTACATCGTTAAAATGTTTCAGGAGCAATTCAGCGATGCGTTTCTCCTCAAGAAGGTTGTGAGATTTTTCGAGAAATTCATGAAGGGGATTGCGGTCACCATGCCGGTTCAAGTCGTTGGTTGCCAAAGCTTTTCGCCACCGTTTTTACTGGTTGACGGCGCATGCTGATGCGGAGGATTTAGTCAAAATATGTGATGGATGTCAAAAGTTTGCCCGCCGTGCGCATGTTCCGGCTCAAGAGTTGCGGATGATTCCAATTACGTGGCCGTTTGCAACTTGGGGGCTGGATATGGTTGGACCCTTCAAGCGCTCCAAGGACAAGAAGACCCATCTATTAGTAGCAGTTGATAAATTCACTAAATGGGTAGAGGCAGAGCCAGTCAGCAAGTGTGATGCAGCCATGGCAGTTCAATTCATCAAAAAGGTGATATTCCGGTTTGGCTTTCCACATAGCATTATAACAGATAATGGTACCAACTTATCAAAAGGAGAGATGGAAGAATTCTGTCAACGTGAGCACATCCGACTTGATCTAGCATCAGTGGCTCACCCCCAATCTAATGGTCAAGCGGAAAGGGTAAATCAAGAAATTCTACGGGGTATCAAACCAAGGCTTATGGTTCCCTTAAAGCGGACGCCGGGTTGTTGGGTCGAGGAGCTACCTTCTGTGTTATGGAGCATCAACACCACACCCAATAGGTCTACGGGTTACACGCCTTTCTTCATGGTTTATGGAGCGGAGGCGGTTCTTCCTAGTGACATCCGTCACGATTCACCCCGTGTGGCAGCTTATGTTGAAACTGATAATGAGAAGGCACATCAGGATTCTCTGGACCTGTTGGATGAAGAGCGGGATCTTGCAGCAGCACATTCGACGATTTATCAACAAGATCTTCGACGTTATCACAGCCGCCGGGCTAAAACTAGAACCTTTCAAGAAGGTGATTTGGTGCTCCGGCTCATCCAGGATCAGACTGATATGCACAAGTTATCCCCCCCCACTTGGGAAGGACCCTTTGTGGTCAGCAAAAATCTGCACAATGGATCCTACTACCTCATTGATGTTTGAGAGCATGAAGACTCACGTCAATCGGAGGAGGAGACAAAGCGGCCATGGAACATAGCTCTCCTTCGGCCTTACTATACTTGAAGCCATAGGCTCTTCACCTGTACATATTTTGGACAGTGTATATACCATATAATAAATCGGAGCCTCCGTTATAAGAGGGGTATCTGTTCTTTCTTATTCATATGTGTGCTTTTACAAGTTAATGGTTAAAGAGGAGTCTTTGTTAAACCGGCTCTAGCAGCTGCATAAAGATAAAGAAAATCACTAGGGGGCTTGGTCATGTTTCAACCACAGCTACACCTCTTGATAGGCATTTCAGCCACACAAGGAAAAATTTGTGGAGCCAAAGAGAGTATTGTACATAGTACAAACTCAAACATAGGCACACGCTGAGCATCGCTCACAAAGTTACTTGGGGGCTCTTTTTTGCAAAGCAACAAAGAGTTTGAAAGGACACTCATAATTGGCTATCAAGCCACAGCTTGGAAGCCTGGTGTATTCACCTAAAACCCCGGGTTAACCTGCCTTCATCAAGTAAGCCACTCCTATCCAGGTAATCCTGGCATGACCCATCGAACGTTTGACAAGTCAATCTTTTACAGACCCTGAACTTGTCACAGTTAAAACGATGATTGGTTAATTGGAGGCCCATCTTAAAAGGCTTTGTTAAATGGTTTAACTCAGAGGCCTCGCAGCCCATGAAAAGCCTCGATTTGGGGCCTGGCAGCTCGTAAAAAGCCTCACATATTTTCCTATTTAAAATTTGTTTGTTGTCAATCATAAGTATTTTTTGATAAACCAGTGTCCTTGACCCGGCTTGCTTTCCAACCACCAGTTGTTGGCACATGATCAATTATAAACCAGCGGTCATTGACCCTGTCTGGTTTGACTAAATCACCAGTGTTATAAAGAAAATCCGGTAGTTATACCGGTCTGGTTTAATAGATAGACCAGCATTATGAAGATGAAATTATCAAACATATCGGGTTGGTGTTAAACACCTTTGCTGTATACACGTTTGGTCAATCAATGAGGTATGTTCTGTACATTATTTTTTGTACAAACACTTGATTATTCAGCTAAAGTACTATATACTTCTTGGATATTATGACATGTTTAGCGGTAAACCGCTAGACACTTTTAAGTTTTTTGGACCCAGGAAGGCAAGTCATCATAGGTTATGCATAAAATATATCCTGAAGGGCGGCACAGATTGTCACAAAGCGTTAGGAAACATGCTCGATGGCATGGCAGATAAACAAAGTTTCAGCTATCCTATTACACGAAGTTTCAAAGCGGTTCAAACAGTGCCATTGTTTTTCACAGTAGCCATATAAACCGGCGACCGGATCGGGACTCTTCATCACGACGGTTTGACGGTTGCGGATCAGTTGGTGTCGGCACTTCTTCATCCCACCCGAGCCGCTGGAAATCAACCGTTGACCAATCGATTCCGGTTAAAGCTTGGAACACTGCTTCCTCATGGATAAGATCAGAAGGGTTAATATCAGGGGCATAAGTGTGCTTATGAATCGGAGGCACAAGTTCTTCGACTTCATGGATATCGGCCGGCTGTCTTTTCCCTTCTGCATCATAAAATGGTTGAAAATGGGACAAATCGGTGTCCTCAGCCAATTTGCTGGCTGCTGGCCGCATCTGTTTGGTCAGCCGCCGAAGATCATCATTGTCAAAGTTTGAACCGTCTTCTTTAACACTTGGATATCCTTTAATGATATCCTCCGCTTCAAGGTCTGGAATCTAGGCCTTGGCTCGAATAAGGACGGTTAATGCTCCTGCTCTCGCAGCGGCTCTTTTCAACTCGACAATACGCGCCGGTAACATGCCCAGCTTCTCAAGGGTCTCCTTAATCAATGTTGGCGCCGGTTTGTTATAAGCCGCTGTACTAATGGCTCTCTGAGATCCAGAGTATAGCTGCTCAACCAATGTATATGCCGCTTTGAGCTTCATCCGCATATCTGCACCAACATGAGTGATCCGAGTTCCTGCCAAAGATTTTATCAATATTTTGGTCAGTTTTAAGATTCATTGACTGGTGCAACATACATAAGCAGACACTTACCAAAGATAGCAGAGGTCATAGCGTTGATTTGGCGCTTCAAACCGGCTAGTTCTTCAACCACCGGTTTCAGGGCTTCCTCGGCATCTACAGCTCTTTTGGTTAAACCGGCTTTTTCTGTTTCCCATTCAGCACGATCTTGGTTGAAGGATTCTTTCAATTTTTCCATTCCGGCCAGGGCCTGCGTCAGCTCCTCTTTGGCTTTTGCAGCTTCGGCTTGTTGAGACTTCACATTTTCTTGCAAGTCAGAGTTTTGGGCATCTTTGCTTCTCAGTTCAGCCTGCAACATTGAAGGTATATTCAGCAAAACAACATATTTATGCACTAAGTATAAAGCATATAACAAGTTATCCACTTCATACTTGGGGGCTAGTGCCTATTTTCTCTCAAATACTATCCTCTATACAAGTCTCCAGAACAATGCAAGCATTATCCTTGACACTTGGGGGCTAATGTACGTTCGTTCTAAACCGGCGGTGTGGATTAAAAACTGGATTAACTTGCCAAGTTAAAACCGGCCTTTGGGGGCTATGCTGCAGAACGTTATCTAATTTTTTCAAACATGAGTCTTATCTATGATTGAGGACACGCCTTTGCAAGATCAATGATGGGATGCTTGAAGTGTTACAAAGACCCAGTTTATGATTAACAATCATAAAACGGCTCTTGGAGGCTACTTGGAATAGTATTTCAGCTATAAATCAATGTACAAGGGAGAAGCATTTACCTCATATCGTTCTTTCATCAAATTCACCAAACCGGCTTCATAATCCCGGTTTGAGTGCAGACGGTTCAAAAAGCCGGAATGAAGTTCATCAGCGTTAAGACGAGCATAGTTTGATAAGTCGCTGCTCCATTTACCTTTATCCCTGGCAATTTGCTCTTCTTTGGCACTATGCTGAGCCAAAATGACGGGATGACCAGGAGAGTTGTGGCCTGTTCTAGTAATAATAACGTCATCACCTTGGCCTTCAAGAGTTTTGGTGGATGATGATGGAATTTCAGTGTCTTTCATTGGATTAGCCCGGTTTGGTTCTGCCGATTCAGTATCAGGGGCGGTAAGCTCAGCATCTATTGGTTCGTCAGTATGTTGGCCGGCAAGGGGCGGATCATCAAAAGTTGTTTTAGGATGAAGGCCTTCCGGTTCAGCAGTCTGCTCCGGTTCACCTCTTGGTTCTTCATCTTCGGCAATAGGGTCTTCTGGCGGATTGGTGACCCGAGCTTTCTTGCTGGGTCTGGCTTTGGCCCTGCAAACAGAATAAAAAAGGATTAACATCCTGTTTAAAAGATGTAGGGCGCATTGAAAGGAAATGTTTTTCATAACTAACCCAGCCACAGTTTTCAAAGTGGGGAGTTGAGTTGCTGTCGATTCACCAGAAGAGGAAGGAGGTGTCACCTGATAATTTGAATCGGACGGATTAAGAGGCTGTCTGAAATAACCTGCCTTGGGGTAAGAATGGTCAGAAGTAGGAGATACCTCAGACCGGCGCTTCCGAACCGGAGTATCAGGTAAACCGGTAGAGGTGACCTGTTGGCCATTGTGCCGGGTTGTCCGGCGAGCTTCATGCTGTTGAATCTTCAAAATAAATTTTGGATCCAAGTGAGCAAGAGGATGAGAAAAGCTTACTTTCCGGATTGCTTGGCGAGTTTTTTTGTGTTGGCATAGAGTCTGAACCGGAGGAAAGGGTAATTACCTCTACATCATCAGCCTGACTAGCCTCTGCCTCCTCCTGAGGAAGATCATTGTTAACAAGATGCATAAAAATAGAGCCAAGTGAATCAAGTTCTACCTCAACTTTTGGGTCATCAGTATCATCATCAAGTTCCATATTAATCCGGTCAGCCGTTTTCCGCTTTGACGTCCGTTTTATGGCTTTGGTCTTTGGGCGGGTTGGTTTGACCACTTTGTCTCCAGTTGGCTTTGCCGCTTTCTCTATGGATTTCCGTTTCCAGAAAGGGTCATCACCCTATATATATATAAAGAAGAAGGGTTACATCTTGTATAAGTTAAAGATATTAGAGATGAAGAGGAAGTGTAATGCTTACAGCAGGCGGTTTGTTCTTGGTATAGAAGGGACTCAGACCGGTTTGACTACAGACCAGTTCCGATTCATTCAGAATTTTCTTTAAACCTTCAGTAACTTCTTCCTCAGATAATTGGATGTTGCAGTGGTGTTGAGAATCGTCAACTTCACTGGTATATTTGCACATTAATCCGGGACGCCGGCTTAGCGGCAAGATACTCCAGGATATCCAACATCGCACAAAATCCACACCTATTAAACCGTTTGCCATAAAGGCCCGGAGCTTGGCAATTTGAGGAGCGTATTTTGCCCTTTCTGAAGAGCTCAGGCATTGTGGCATTGGGTGAGTATTGGATAATCTATGAACACGGAAGCCGGGGAGGGGATTTTCATCCTTAGGCGAAGTGTCTCTGCAATAGAACCATGTTTGGTTCCATTCCTTTGGGTGGCTATGGTGTTTGGCATGAGGAAATTCCACTTCTTTCCTCTTTTGAATCGAGACACCACCAAGCTCTGTGTTCGGGATATTCACAAACTCTGTGCATCGGTTTAAGTGAAAGAAATCCCGGAACAATTCTGCAGTTGGTTCTTCTTGTAAATAGACTTCACAGAAGACTTGGAAATTGCATAAGTTGGATACTGAGTTGGGACCAATATCTTGTGGATGCAGTTGGAAGCTGGCAAGCACATCTCGATAAAATTTTGACCCTGGCGGTTTGAAACCACGGCCTATATGGTCAACAAAGATTACCACCTCGCCTTGTCTTGGGGTTGGAGGATTCTCTGTTCCTGGAACTCACCATTTGATCTCATTTTTCTTAGGCAGATAGCCAATGCTAACCATCTCATTCAATTGAGCCTCAATAACCCGGGAACGAGCCCAGTTGCAGGCAGTGAATTGTTTGGCCATTGCAAAGCGAACAAACTGAAAATGAAAGGCCAGTTTATAAATTACGCATGATTATACACAAGAGACAAGGGAGTAAGAAACATGCTGATATGATAAATGGTATAACCCGGAGACTAGTATAATGAGAGAGAAAGGTAATGCTAGCACAGGGTTGATCAGACACTGTTAAACGGAAGCATAATTATGAAGGTAACATGCTCTTCCGGTTTATCAGAGGGCTAATGGCATAGACTATTTATACAATGTTAAACCGCTTATATTGGTGCAAGGAGAAACAGATCTCACAGTGATGTATAAAACTTTCGGATCTAAAGATAAGACAGAAAAGTAAAAATAATTGGATCTTGAAGGGGTGCAGAACTGAAACAATTTTTGACAGACTAGATCAGTTCTTTGCGCATAAGGATTTGTGATGACCATGGTAGGTAAGCTACGGCAAGAGATGCATCAAGAATGAAGTGTCCATCCATTAAAGGAAGAACAGGGAAGAATAGCACTGATGAACTTCGGAAGAACTGCGAAGAATGTCGAAACCCTAGAACAGATCTATGGTGAAAAAAGTAGAGAACTTACCAGAGTTGGTGAGGAAGCGGAAGGGCGCCGCAGTATTCTGGTGCGTTCAGGGTGATGCAGCGGCCAAGGTCGGAGCAGAGGCGACGGTCAACGGTGGCGGCGGAGCTCCAGAGGCTGAGCGGCACGAGGAAGACGACGCGAAGAGACACGGGGGGAAACGGTGAAAATGACCCCTCGGTCCTATTTATAAGGCGAAGTGATAAAATGGCAAGTACGGGAATCGAGGAGCCCAAAAATGGATAAGTTAATAAAGGTGTCGCCTCGATGACTGGATATATATTAAATGAAGGAAATCTCCGACATCAGCAGATGGATGACGTCAGGGCGGTTTATCGTAATTTTGAAGTATGACGTCATGGCGGTTTACAAGATCAAAAATGAAGATAAGAGAGAAGATTTTTTCTAAAGTGTGGAAGATTGACATGAACAAGTTCAAACCAATCTGGGGCCTAATGTTGGGGATATTACTACTGGAGGTAAACCGTCCTTATGTAGCTGGGTTGACTCTTTGAAGATTAGAAGCCCATGAAGATGTAAAGATGATGGCGCTTTACGGAGGGCCCAAAGGAGGGTTACAGTCTGTAAATGTAAACTGGCCTAGTCATGTAACTTGTATAGTAAGATAGAAAGAGAGAGGCCGAACTGGATACGTTTATAATCTGGCTTCAGGACTCTGTAGCCCGGCGGGCGTCAACCTATGTATATAAAGGGACAACACGGCCGCGGTTTAGAGATAGACAACAACAACTCGAGAGCCAGAAAAAGCGGATTCGCTCCCTGGCCTTCGAAACCCAAGCAATACCAATCACAACTAGACGTAGGCTTTTACCTTCATCGAAGGGGCTGAACTAGTATAAACTCCTGTGTCCCCTTGTCCGGTTTAACCCCTTTAAGCTAACCCGTTTCGATGGCTCCACGACTAAGTCCTTTCATGAGGACATCTGCCGTGACAAACCCACGACAGTTGGGGAACGTAGAAATTTCAAAAAAAAATTCCTACGCACACGCAGGATCATGGTGATGCTTAGCAACGAGAGGGGAGAGTGTTGTCTACGTACCCTCCTAGACCGTTCGCGGAAGCGTTATATCAACGCGGTTGGTGTAGTCGTATGTCTTCATGATCCGACCGATCCAAGTACCGAAAGCACGGCACCTCCGAGTTCTACACACGTTCGGCTCGGTGATGTCCTCGCCTTCTTGATCCAGCAAGAGGGGCGAAGTAGTAGATGAGTTCCGGCAGCACGACGGCGTGGTGATGGTGTTGGTGAAGAACAATCTCCGCAGGGCTTCGCCTAAGCACTACGAAAACTCTGACGGAGGATAAACTAGAAGGGACGGGGTTGCCGGCACACGGCTTGGTGTTTCTTGATGTGTCTTGGGTGTTAGCCCTACCCCTCTATTTATATGTTGAGCCTTTGGGTCGAAACTTGGAGTAAAAGCCTCCACAAAGTCGGTTTCACCCGAAAGGCAAGAGTCCTTCTCAGACTCCAGGTCCAGATGCCAGGGTTCCCGGCGTCTGGACCCAGACGCCAGGGACCCTGGCGTCTGGCCCCTGGACTCCACAAAACTTCCTTTTGCGCTTTCCAAAAACCTTGTGGGCTTTCCCCTTTGGCCCAAATAAAGTGTTCTCGTACCCAAACATTTCGGGAAACATCCGGCACCCCTTCCGGTGAATTCCGGAACCCTTCCAGAGTCGAAACACTATTATCCCATATATCAATTTTATCTCCGGACCATTCCGGAGTTCCTATCGTCAATGAACGTTAGGCGTGCGGACCCTATGGGTTCGAGAACTATGTAGACATGACCGAGACACCTCTTTGGTCAATAACCAATAGCGGGACCACGATGCCCATATTGGCTCCTACATATTCTATGAAGATATTTATCGGTCAGACCGCATAACAACATACGTTGTTCCCTTTGTCATCGGTATGTTACTTGCCCGAGAATTGATCGTCGGTATCTCAATACCTAGTTCAATCTCATTACCGGCAAGTCTCTTTACTCGTTCCGTAATACATCATCCTGCAACTAACTCATTAGTTGCAATACTTGCAAGACTTAAGTGATGTGCATTACCGAGAGGGCCTGCTACCTCTTGAGCTTGCGTTGGATTTCCCCGAAGAGGAAAGGATGATGCAGCAGAGTAGCGTAAGTATTTCCCTCAGTTTTTGAGAACCAAGGTATCAATCCAGTAGGAGGCCACGCTCAAGTACCTCGTACCTGCACAAAACGATAGCTACTCGCAACCAACGCGATTAGGGGTTGTCAATCCCTTCACGGTCACTTACAAGAGTGAGATCTGATAGATATAATATTTTTGGTATTTTTGGTATAGAGATGCAAAGTGAAAAGTAAAAGGCAAAGTAAAAACCAAAGCAAGATTAAAGTGATGGAGATTGATATGATGAGAATAGACGCGGGGGCCATAGGTTTCACTAGTGGCTTCTCTCAAGAGCATAAGTATTCTATGGTGGCTGAACAAATTACTGTTGAGAAATTGACAGAATTGAGCATAGTTATGAGAATATCTAGGCATGATCATGTATATAGGCATCACGTCCATGACAAGTAGACCGAAATGATTCTGCATCTACTACTATTACTGCACTTATCGACCGCTATCCAGCATGCATCTAGAGTATTAAGTTAAAAACAGAGTAACGCTTTAAGCAAGATGACATGATGTAGAGAGATAAATTCATGCAATATGAAATAAACCCCATCTTGTTATCCTCGATGGAAACGATGCAATACGTGCCTTGCTGCCCCTTCTGTCACTTGGAAAGGACACCGCAAGATCGAACCCAAAGCTAAGCACTTCTCCCATGTCAAGAACTACCAATCTAGTTGGCCAAACCAATTGTATAATTCGAAGAGACTTGCAAAGATAACCAATCATACATAAAAGAATTCAGAGAAGATTCAAATATTATTCATAGATAGACTTGATCATAAACCCACAATACGTCGGTCTCAACAAACACACCGCAAAAAGAAGATTACATCGAATAGATCTCCACGAGAGAGGGGGAGAACTTTGTATTGAGATCAAAAAAGAGAGAAGAAGCCATCTAGCTACTAACTATGGACCCGAAGGTCTGACGTAAACTACTCACACTTCATCGGAGAGGCTATGATGATGTAGAAGCCCTCCATGATGACGACCCTCTCCGGCGGAGCTCCGGAACAGGCCCAAGATGGGATCTCGTGGATACAGAAAGTTGCGGTGGTGGAATTAGGTTTTTGGCTCCCCTTCTGATCGTTTGGGGGTACATAGGTATATATAGGAGGAAGGAGTATGTCGGTGGAGCACCGAGGGGCCCACGAGGCAGGGGGCGCGCCCTAGGGGGGTGGGTGCGCCCCCCACCCTCGTAACATCCTCTTTGACTCCTTGGAGTAGGGTCCAAGTCTCCTGGATCACGTTCGGTGAGAAAATCACGTTCGCGAAGGTTTTATTCCGTTTGGACTACGTTTTATATTCTGTTTCTCCGAAATACTGAAATAGGCAAAAAAACAGCAATTCTGGGCTGGGCCTCCGGTTAATAGGTTAGTCCCTAAAAGAATATAAAAGTGGAAAATAAAAGCCCAATATAGTCCAAAACAGTAGATAATAAAGCATGGAGCAATCAAAAATTATAGATACGTTGGAGACGTATCAGGCATCCCCAAGCTTAATTCCTGCTCATCCTCGAGTAGGTAAATGATAAGAGGAGAATTTTTGATGCGGAGTGCTACTTGGCATAATTTCAATGCAAATCTCCTTATTTGTGGTATGAATATTCAGATTAGGAAGATTCAAGACAAAAGTTCATATTGACATAGAGAATAATAGTACTTCATGCAAACCAACAAAGCAATTATGTTTTCTTAAAGTAACATGGCCAAAGAAAGTTCATCCCTACAAAATCATATAGTTTAGTCATGCTCCATTTTCATCACACAAGAATGCTCTCATCATGCACAACCCCGATGACAAGCCAAGCAATTGTTTCATACCTTAATAATTTCAAACTCATAAACTTTCACGCAATACATGAGCGTAAGCCATGGATATAACACTATGGGTGGAATAGAATATAATGATGGGGGTTATGTGGAGAAGACAAAAGGATAAAGTCTCACATCAACGAGGCTAATCAATGGGCTATGGATATGCCCATCAATTGATGTTAATGCAAGGAGTAGGGATTGCCATGCAACGGATGCACTAGAGCTATAAATGTATGAAAGCTCAACAAAAGAAACTAAGTGGGTGTGCATCCAACGTGCTTGCTCATGAAGACCTAGGGCACTTGAGGAGGCCCATTGTTGGAATAGACAAGCCAAGTTCTATAATGAAAATTCCCACTAGTATATGAAAGTGATAACTCAAGAGACTCTCTATATGAAGAACATGGTGCTACTTTGAAGCACAAGTGTGGAAAAAGGAATAGTAGCATTGCCCCTTTTTATTTATTTTCTTTTTTTTGGGCCTTCTTTTTTGGCCTTTCTCTTTTTTTAGGACAATGCTCTATTGAATGATGATCATCACACTTGTATTTATTTACAACTCAATGATTACAACTCGATACTAGAACAAAGTATGACTCTATATGGATGCCTCCGGCGGTGTACCGGGATATGCAATGAATCAAGAGTGACAAGTATGAAAAAAATTATGAATGGTGGCTTTGCCACAAATACTATGTCAACTACATGTTCATGCTAAGAAACATGACAATGATGAATGTGTCATGATAAACTGGATGGTGGAAAGTTGCATGGCAATATATCTCGGAATGGCTATGGAAATGCCATAATAGGTAGGTATGGTGGCTGTTTTGAGGAAGATATAAGGAGGTTTATGTGTGAAAGAGCGTATCATATCACGGGGTTTGGATGCACTGGCGAAGTTTGCACCAACTCTCGATGTGAGAAAGGGCAATGCACGGTACCGTAGAGGCTAGCAATGTTGGAAGGGTGAGAGTGCGTATAATCCATGGACTCAACATTAGTCATAAAGAACTCATATACTTATTGCAAAAATCTACAAGCCTTCAAAAACCAAAGTATTACGCGCATGCTCCTAGGGGGATAGATTGGTAGGAAAATACCATCGCTCGTCCCCGACCGCCACTCATAAGGAGGACAATCAAATAACACCTCATGTTTCAAATTTGTTGCATAACGTTTACCATACGTGCATGCTACGGGACTTGCAAACTTTAACTCAAGCACTTCTCAAATTCACAATTACTCTACTAGCATGACTTTGATATTACTACCTCCATATATCAAAACAATTATCAAGCATCCAACTTTTCTTAGTATTCAACACACTCAAAAGAAAGTTTCACAAATCTTGAATACCAAGCATGTTATTATTAAGCAAATTACCATGCTATTAAGACTCTCAAAATAAATTAAGTGAAGCATGAGAGATCAATAGTTTATTTAAAACAAATCCACCACCGTGCTCTAAAAAAATCTAAGTGAAGCACATAGAACAAAATTATAGCGCTCAAAAGATATAAGTGTAGCACATAGAGCAAAACTACTTAGCTCAAGAAGATATAAGTGAAGCACATAGAGTATTCTATCAAATTCTAATTCATGTATGGCTCTCTCAAAAGGTGTGTACAGCAAGGTGATTGTTGCACACTAACAACCAAAGGCAAAAATAATACAAGACGCTCCAAGCAAAACATATATCATGTTGGTGAATAAAAATATAGCTCCAAGTAAATTACCAATGGAAGTGGACGAAAGAGGGAATGCCTTTCGCGGCATCCCCAAGCTTTGAATTTTTGGTTCCCTTGGATTACCTTGGGGGTGCCATGGGCATCCCCAAGCTTAGGCTCTTGCCACTCCTTGTTCCATAATCCATCACAAGAATTCACCCAAAACTTGAAAACTTCACAACACAAAACTTAAAGTAGAAAACTCGTGAGCTCCGTTAGCGAAAGAAAACAAAAAACCACTGCAATGTACTGTAATGAACTCATTCTTTATTTATATTTGTGTTAAACCTAATGTATTCCAACTTCTCTATGGATTATAAACTATTTTACTAGCCATAGATTCATCAAAATAAGCAAACAACACACGAAAAACAGAATCTGTCAAAAACAGAACAGTCTATAGTAATCTGTAGCTAGCGCATTATCTGGAACCCCAAAAATTCTAAAATAAATTTCTGGACGTGAGTAATTTATCTATTAATCATATTCAAAAAGAATTAACTAAATAGCACTCTCCAAATAAAAATGACAGCAGTTCTCGTGAGCGCTAAAGTTTCTGTTTTTTACAGCAAGTTCAACAAGACTTTCCCCAAGTCTTCCCAACGGTTCTACTTGGCACAAACACTAATTAAACACAAAAAACACAACCAAAAAAGAGGCTAAATAAATTTATTAATTAAATAACAGCAAGGATAAATATTGGGTTGACTCCCAACAAGCGCTTTTCTTTAAAGCCTTATAGCTAGGCATTGCTAATTTTAATGATGCTCACAAGAAAGACAAGAATTGAAGCACAAAAGGAGCATCATAAGGCATGTGACAAACACATCTAAGTCTAACATACTTCCTATGCATAGGCATCTTAAAGGCAAACAAATTATCATAGCAAGCAAAAACTATCATATGCAAGGAAGCGGAAAGAAATAATAGCAATCTCAACATAACGAGAGGTAATTTAGTAACATGAAAATTTCTACCACCATATTTTCCTCTCTCGTAATAATTATATGTAGGATCATAAGAAAATTCAACAAAATAGCTATCACATAAAATATTTTCAACACAATCCACATGATTGCAAAGTTGACACTCTTTCAAAATAGTGGGATTAACATTAACTAAAGTCATGACCTTTCCAGACCCACTTTTATCAAAAATTTCATAAGATTGATCATTCTCCAAATTTGTGGGATCTAAAGTTGATACTCTTCCAAACCCACTTTTAGTAATATTGCAAACACTATTATCAATCTCATATTCATCATGGGGCTTAAATAAATTTTCAATATCATAAGAAGAATCACCCCAATCATGATCATTGCAACAAGTAGAGGACATAGCAAAACTAGCATCCCCAAGCTTAGGGTTTTGCATATTATTAGCACAATTGACATCAAGAGAGTTTATAGTAAAATCATTGCAATCATGCTTTTTATTCAAAGATCTATCATGAATCGCTTCATAAAGTAATTCATCACACTTTTCAGATTCATGAATTTCAAGCAAAACCTCATAAATATAATCTAGTGCACAAAACTTACTAGCAACTCGTTCATCATAATTAGATCTCTTAAAAAGATTATCAAGCGGATGAGGATCCATAGATCTTAGGTTCTCTGTTTAGTAATAAATAAACAACTATTCCAACCATACGAGCAAACAAGAAACGGGCAAAAGAGGCAAACAGAGAGGGAGGATAGAGAGAGGGCGAATAAAACGGCAAGGGTGAAGTCTGGGAGAGGAAAACGAGAGGCAAATGGCAACTAATGTAATGCGAGAGATAGGGATTGTGATGGGTACTTGGTATGTTGACTTTTTGCATAGACTCCCCGGCAACGGTGCCAGAAATTCTTCTTGCTACCTCTTGAGCTTGCTTTGGATTTCCCTGAAGAGGAAAGGATGATGCAGCAGAGTAGCGTAAGTATTTCCCTCAGTTTCTGAGAACCAAGGTATCAATCTAGTAGGAGGCCATGCTCAAGTCCCTCGTACCTGCACAAAACAATAACTACTCGCAACCAATGCGATTAGGGGTTGTCAAACCCTTCACGGTCACTTACGAGAGTGAGATCTGATAGAAATAATATTTTTGGCATAGAGATGCAAAGTGAAAAGTAAAAGGCAAAGTAAAAAGCAAAGCAAGATTAAAGTGATGGAGATTGAGATGATGAGAATAGACCCCGGGGCCATAGGTTTCACTAGTGGCTTCTCTCAAGAGCATAAGTATTCTACGGTGGGTGAACAAATTACTGTTGAGCAATTGAAAGAATTGAGCATAGTTATGAGAATATCTAGGCATGATCATGTATATAGGCATCACGTCCGTGACAAGTAGACCGAAACGATTCTGCATCTACTACTATTACTCCACTCATCGACCGCTATCCAGCATGCATCTAGAGTATTAAGTTAAAAACAGAGTAACACTTTATGCAAGATGACATGATGTAGAGAGATAAATTCATGCAATATGAAATAAACCCCATCTTGTTATCCTCGATGGCAACCATGCAATACGTGCCTTGCTGCCCCTTCTGTCACTTGGAAATGACACCGCAAGATCGAACCCAAAGCTAAGCACTTCTCCCATGGCAAGAACTACCAATCTAGTTGGCCAAACCAAACGGATAATTCGAAGAGACTTGCAAAGATAACTAATCATACATAAAAGAATTCAGAGAAGATTCAAATATTATTCATAGATAGACTTGATCATAAACCCACAATTCATCGGTCTCAACAAACACACCGCAAAAAGACGATTACATCGAATAGATCTCCATGAGAGAGGGGGAGAACTTTGTATTGCGATCCAAAAAGAGAGAAGAAGCCATCTAGCTACTAACTATGGACCCGAAGGTCTGAGCTAAACTACTCACACTTCATCGGAGGGGCTACGATGATGTAGAATCCCTCCGTGATGACGGCCCTATCCGGCGGAGCTCCGGAACAGGCCCCAAGATGGGATCTCGTGGATACAGAGAGTTGCGGTGGTGGAATTAGGTTTTGGCTCCCCTTCTGATCGTTTGGGGGTACGTAGGTATATATAAGAGGAAGGAGTACGTCGGTGGAGCACCGAGGGGCCCACGAGGCAGGGGGGCACTCCCTAGGGGGTGGGTGCGCCCCCACCCTCGTGACCACCTCTTTGACTCCTTGGAGTAGGGTCCAAGTCTCCTGGATCACGTTCGGTGAGAAAATCACATTCCCGAAGGTTTTATTCCGTTTGTACTCTGTTTGATATTATGTTTCTCGGAAATACTGAAATAGGCAAAAAACAACAATTCTGGGCTGGGCCTCCGGTTAATAGGTTAGTCCCTAAAATAATATAAAAGTGGAAAATAAAAGCCCAATATAGTCCAAAATAGTAGATAATATAGCATGGAGCAATAAAAAATTATAGATACGTTGGAGACGTATCAGGGCCCAGAGATACCTCTCCGACAATCGGAGTGACAAATCCTAATCTCGAAATAGGCCAACCCAACAAGTACCTTTGGAGACACCTGTAGAGCACCTTTATAATCACCCAGTTATGTTGTGATGTTTGGTAGCACACAATGTGTTCCTCCGATAAATGGGAGTTGCATAATCTCATAGTCATAGGAACATTTATAAGTCATGAAGAAAGCAATAGCAACAAACTAAACAATCAAGTGCTATGCTAATGGAATGGGTCAAGTCAATCACATCATTCTCTAATGATGTGACCCTGTTAATCAAATGACAACTCATGTCTATGGCTAGGAAACTTAACCATCTTTGATTCAATGAGCTAGTCAAGTAGAGGCATACTAGTGACACTCTATTTGTCTATGTATTCACACATGTATTATGTTTCCGTTTAATACAATTCTAGCATGAATAATAAACATTTATCATGAAATAAGGAAATAAATAATAACTTTATTATTGCGTCTAGGGCTTATTTCCTTCACCTCGGGCGTCCGGCCTATTATCTATGGGCCGGACTGATGGGCTGTGAAGGTATGAAGACCGAAGATGGTGCCCGTGTCCGGATGGGACTCTCCTTGGTGTGGAAGGGAAGCTTGGCGAACAACTATGAAGATTCCATATTGTGTAATCGACTCTATGTAACCCTAGATCCCCCCGGTGTCTATATAAACCGGAGGACTTAGTTCGGATAGGGGATACTCAATACCGTAGTCATACAGGCTAGACTTCTAGGGTTTAGCTATTACGATCTCATGGTAGATCAACTCTTGTAACACTCATATTCATAAGTATCAATCAAGCAGGAAATAGGGTATTACCTCCATAGAGAGGGCTCAAACCTGGGTAAACATCGTGTCCCCTGTCTCCTGTTACCACCAACCTTAGACGCAAAGTTTGAGACCCCCTACCCGAGATCCGCCGGTTTTGAAACCGACATTGGTGCTTTCATTGAGAGTTCCACTGTGCCGTCGTCGCAGAGGTTGATGGCTCGAATAATTATCAAGGAAAATATTACCTCCGGAGGAGCTGTGGCCTTGGGCCAAACACTCCGGCTGGGCGATTTTACCAAATGGATGGATCCGACGGAGTTATCGGCCTCTGAGCCAGCAATGACCTCTCGAGTCATCAAAAAACGCATCTGCATTGATTCTGAATACGCCAAATGGATGGATCCGACGGAGTTATCGTGTTTGAATGAACTCCTAGATCGCATTACCGCCTTGGGAGTCGCTACAGACTACGATCGGATTGGGCTTAAACCCGACCAGAGAGAGATTAATTCTCCACCGTTCACCCACCAGATAGCGGTAGTCGAGGAGCAAGATAACCCTTCCTCTATATTCAGGACGAATTATGTTCGGATCTCCGACCTCGAGAAGCCGCACACCTACCGGCAGAAGGACACGCCTTGCCCTCCGAACTTAGAGTCGGACGGTAGGCTTCAAAAATCAGAAGACACTCCGGAGCCTGGACTGTTCAGTCTGGAAAAACCTCAGACTCCGGATCATCGATCGGGTCAGGGTTCAGATCCAATTCCACCCACCCACCCAGACATAAGTGCTCTCACGAGCACAAAACAGCAGTCTCGCGAAACGGTCCACCACTTCTGGGCCAGATTTCTCCTTGTCAAGGACAAGGTCAAGGATTGCCGCGGCGAGGACGCGATATCAGTGTTCCGCAATAACTGCACGAACGAAGGACTCCTCAATGCCATTAATCACCGCCACATACTACACTTCGCTGACTTGGCAACTATTGTACAGAAGTACAGCGCAATGGAGAGCGCCTGGAGAGATCACACAGTTTGGGAGCTATCGGCCCCAACTCATCCACTAGTCCAGGCAAAAAGGGTGCACCCCTGTAACGCGCCCAGACCAATAGCCAAGAAATACAAACCCATTACACGGCGCGGAACCGTTCTGGAGGGATGGCTTGATGGCCCCTACAAAATACACACCACACCGGATACTATACCAACCCATAGCCTTAGAGCATGTTGGATACTCCGGTAGGTAGCCAAAAATGGCGAGGAAATCCTCACCAAGGACATCCCGGAGCAACACCCTCCAGAAGATGACGAACCCGAAGTACTGACAGTCTTTGAGACATTCAACTCAAACAATAGGCGCAAAAGGGCACTCCGCGAACTCGCCGAAGTCTGCCAGATCGCAACAATAAACCCCTGGAACGACACAACGATAACCTTTAACACTGGCGATGAACCAAAACACAGGACAGTCTGAGCACCAGCCGCCTTGGTCCTCAGCCCAATTGTGGATGGCTTTCGGCTCACCAAGGTTCTCATGGACGGCGACAGCAGAGTAAACCTCATCTATGAAGATACAATACGAAAGATGGAAATAGATAGGAGCCGCATTGAGCAAAGCAACACGACCTTCCGAGGAATCATTCCCAGTCGGGAGGCACTGTGTGCAGGCAAAATCACACTCGACGTGGTATTCGGCACGCCGGATAACTATCGGTCCGAAGAAATAACCTTCCAGGTGGCCCCCGTCAATAGCGGATATCACGCCCTCTTGGGGCGAGACGCATTCATGCACTTTCACGCAATACCCCATTACGGGTACATGAAGCTTAAGATGCCCGGGCCCAATGGCATAATCACTCTAGTTAGTGATCCGGACATAGCACTCCGCGCCGACAATAAAACCGCGTCCCAGGCCCTTGAGGCATTATCTGAACCCCTCGCGGCCGAAGAATTAACCGCGCTGCGCTAAACGGTGGACAGAGATGATGTGGTCCTAGACAAACGACCCAAGTCCACCTCATTCAAGCCGGCAGAAGAAATAGTCAAATTCCAAGCCCACCCAACGGAACCCAAGAAGACAGCATCCATAGGAGCACAACTAGACCCAACGGTTGACGCCGCTCTACGAGAGTTCTTGCCCGAGAATTGGGATATATTCGCCTGGCACCCTTCTGATATGCTAGGAATCCCACGCGAGTTGACCGAACAAAGCCTCAATATATTGAACGGACACAAACCGGTCAAGCAAACACTGCGGCGCTTCTCCGAACCCAAACGCTAAGCTAATCGAGGCTGGATTCATTAGAGAAATAAAACATCCAGACTGGCTGGCAAATTTAGGACAAATCCTGATGCATGTGTGTCGATTTTAAAGACCTCAATAAGGCATGCCCCAAGGATCCCTTCCCCTCCCCCGCATCGATCAAATCGTTGAGACCACCGCAGGACATGACTCACTGTGTTTTCTTGACGCATATTTCGGATACCATCAAATCAAAATGAAGGAATCCGATCAAGCTGCAACAGCATTCATCACCCCATATGGGCCATTCTGCTTCAACACTATGCCCTTCGGGCTCAAGAACACCGGCGCCACATACCAACGCATGATTCAAACATGCCTGGAGAAACAGATCGGCAAGATAGTTGAAGCTTACGTGGATGATGTCGTCATCAAAACTAGGCACGTTGAGACACTAATAGATGATTTACGTCTCACATTCGATAACCTCCGCGTGTATGACATTAAGCTCAATCCGGAGAAGTGTGTTTTTGGCGTCCCTGCTGGAAAACTGTTGGGCTTCATCGTTTCCAATAGAGGAATTGAAGCAAACCCAACCAAAATCTGAGCTTTGTCACAATTGGCTAAGCCAACAGACCCTAAACAAGTTCAAAAGCTCACGGGTTGCATAGCAGCTCTAAGCCGCTTTATCTCCAGATTGGGAGAAAAGGCATTGCCACTCTATCGCCTTCTACGGCGAACCGACCACTTCGAGTGGACGGACGCGGCAACAGACGGACTGGAGGAAATAAAAACCCTTCTTGCGAGTAATCCAATCCTGGCCGCACCAAACGCCGGCGAACCGATGTTATTATACATATCGGCAACACATCAGGTGGTGAGCGTCGTACTCATTGTTGAACAAGAACATGATGGACATAAATTCTCACTTCAGAAGCCAGTATACTACGTATCTACTGTCCTTACACCATGCAAATCCCGATACCCTCATTATCAAAAGATAGCATACGCGGTCTTCATGGCATCCCGAAAGCTCCGTCACTACTTACAGGAGTGTTCGATCACGGTGGCCTCTGAAGTACCACTCAATGACATTATAAACAACCACGATGCTACATGCCGGATTGCCAAATGGGCCATCTAGCTCCTTCCATTTGACATTACATATAAGTCACGTCGAGCTATCAAATCCCATGTACTGGTCGACTTCATCGCCGAATGGACAGAGGCCGAACTCCCTAAAGAGTACGGCACGTACTCCAATTGGGTCATGTATTTTGACGGCTCCAAAATGTTGGCAGGGTTAGGAGCAGGCGTCGTTTTAACATCCTCTACTGGAGACGTCATCCAGTACGTTCTCCAAATACTATACACAGACTCCAATAACGCAGGCGAATACGAGGCCTTATTGCATGGTCTACGGATGGCTGTCTCCATGGGCATACAACACCTAGAAGTACACGGGGACTCAAACCTTGCAATATCTCAAATAAATGGAGATTTCGACACCAAAGATCCGAAGATGGAAGCGTATCATAACGCAGTCATAAAAATGCCGGCCCAGTTCGAAGGGCTCGAGTTCCATCATGTGGCTCGAGAAAGTAATCAAGCGGCGGATGTTCTTGCTCATATTGGCACTAAGCGCGACCCCGTACCACCTAATATTTCCCTGGAAAGGCTCTTTAGGCCATCCGTGGTGTGGCAGGGGGAAAACGACAATACTAGTCCGGATCCAAACATAACCCTAGATCCCGGAAACAACGATGTCGTCGGGGGCTCAACACATATTTTTCTCTCTTTTCGTCTTTTACCTTTTTTCTCTTTCTCTTTAGCCTTACGGCTTTAGTGCGGCTAGACCATCCGTACCTGACGCGTAGATCCGTACGACTTCTATACGTTCATTATACCTGGGGGCTTCTCGTATAGAAGCTTGCAACTATTCTTCGAGCATCAAGCTCAGCACATATGCATTCCTTTTTTTCCATATGTACCTTTTCTTCGCCACTATATGAATCGATATGACTTAAGTTTTGGCCAAGCTGGGTTGCCTGGCTCCTGTGCTTATGCCCTACGTTCCCATTAGTTTGGCTAGGGCATAAAGGGAGCACCTCTGCGATTGTTACTGCCGAGTCATCCGGATGTGTACCACAGACTGGGTGAAGCCGAAAGCTAGGGTTCTTAAGGGAATATTCGGTCGGTGAATTAAAGGTGTTTCCGCATTCACTCCATTGTGAACTCCAGATGTTACTTACTCTACGATTTTATCAATCACGGTTCGGACATGCACATTAACATGCATGCACACCCAGGGAAAGGAACCCTTAACAGAACTATTCTCTCTGGAAGATGTTTCTTACATAATGTAATATAACATAACTAGCCGGATACACATTGTCTGTTTGAGCAATTATGACCCCTACGCCTGGTTTCCACGCATACCCCATTATATTCTACCGCTACAGTATTCGGAAACACTCTGAACCTTCAGTTTAAGAGGTTGAAGAGAAAAGGTCGGCGATGACAATTGTCTTTATTATCTAGCTAGAAGGAAAGTACATAGTCGCTCATGACTCAAACACATCCTCCTCTATACCGTCTAAAAGGCGGTCTAATTTACAATCCTGTTGGGAATATTTGGCGGCTACCTCTACTTGGTCATATACTAAACTAACAGGAATTTCTTCCCCATTCGTCCCTAGCGGTTCAACACGAGCCATGTGATTAGGATCCAGCTTGGTATATCGTGTCTTCACCATGGCCCAGGCCTCTCGCGCACCCTCTTGGCAGGCCGATATCTTCCATAGCCGGACACGCCGTCGCGCTCCCTTGAATAGCTCTACCAGCTTCTCCATGCTTCCTAGAGGGGAGTCGGATGGCCATAAGGCCTTGGCTACACTCCGCATCGCCTGCCGAGCTTGCTCATGCAACTGCGACAGCCCTTGCAAAAGATCACTTGATGATCCGGACACCTCCTCTTCGGGGCGGTTCGTCAATACACCTGCAATTACAGCTATATCAGCTACCATTACATCCAAACTGTTATAAGCTAAAAGTGGCCATGTACTGAATATGCCACCTCGCAGCTTCTTGTTCTCCTTCACAGAGTCCGCTAGCTAAGCTCGCACATCTTTCAGTTCTTCGCCCCAGTTTGGTATTCGAATCCTGGAATTTCTTTTTCTCCTGAACGACTTTTGTTAATACACGCTTGCCCACTGCTAGTAGCTTTTTGGCTCCATGTTTTTTGCTTCGAGCGGCATCCAGTGTATCATTATGAATTTTCAGTAGAGGGAAATATACCGGGAGATGCCTTGAATTTCTCAAGTTCGGCATTGGCATCAAGCACCTGGCGCTGACACTTTTCTAGTTCCTGAGCTACCTGGGTGTTCTTCTCCATAAGCACCTGGTGGTACATTGATCCTTAAACAGTTGTTTCAACTCTTTAAGTATCGGGGGCTACTGGCATATGGTTATCATAGTCAGACAAAACAAATTTACCTGCACATCTTTCAAATGTTGCTTTGTGGCCCTGTTAATTCCATCTCGAGCAGCTCGGATGTATGCATCGGCCGAGCTGAATGCGTTAAACGAATCTTCTGAAAAGCCAAGGTCTTGTAAAATGGCCCGGCGGCACCGATGATTTATGGCACTATCCACTTCCAAGTTGGTGACGGATATATCTTCCGAGTCTTCGGTTGTAGGACAATCCGGCGTCGCCCCCGCACCAGCCCCCGTCTTCACAACAGGATTTGAATCTTGGCTGCAAGAAGTACGGCCGCTCGAACCTCCGGATATAGTCCGGCGCACCTTTCTCCTGACACGTGGAAAATGGGAAGGTCACGGTTGGACGTGATTGCTCAGGTGCATGTTGGCGAATTCATACCTCTTCGATGAAGGTACGTCCGTGTCTTTGTTTGCTTTCCTCTTGGAAGACTCGCCCAGAGTAGGGGACGCCCTCTTCGGAGGCACGCTTGGAGCGGTACGGCGCGCCAAACCCTTCTCCTTTTAGCATAGGATAGTGCGGTGGGTAAGAAGGAAGGAGAGATTTCTTTTGAATAAGGTGTCTTTGGATCACTTACGTGTGAAGCTGGAAGGAGGCCGGGGTAATCGGCGATAATAGGTACATATGTACCATCGTAGCTCATCTGATAGAACGTTCCCTCCTCAAGCTCCACGAATATGTCCGGGTCTTCTTCATATCCGGGGTCAAGATCCCGGTTGCGATTCTCCGGCTGAGGGGCAGGGTCATGGATCCCCTCGATAGCCTTTCACCATTCCTATTATGAGCAGATAAGATGCTGCCTGTCAACGAATGATCCAAGGACAAGATAAATTAAGTGAAGCCAAACATTACCCGTCTGGGAGGATTGTACATGGAAAGGTTGTCTCGATGTTGGAGACAGCTGAACTCCTCCTTCTACCCTTTATACAGCTCGGCCAGGATCTTGGCTAGAGCGGCGGGGGTCTTCGGGCCTTTTCGACCATAACGTGAGGCGTCGTCTTCTCCGTTATAATGCCACATGGGCAGTCCTCGATATTGGAGTGGTTTTACCCCCCATGTTATGGAAATTGCCATCACTTAAACTATTGACAATCCGGACTGGGCAAGCGTTTTAATCTTGCCCAGTAGCAAGCTGATTTACGCGCTATCCTCTTCCTCGAGGCTCCGAGGACGCCAGCTGTGGCGCTTCTTCAGCGGGGCATTTGAAAACTCAGGGAGGCCTAAGCGGACGGGGTCGGGAAGAGCGACGTCGTCAATATAGAACCATTCGGAAGACCAATCTTCGGGAGCTTTCTTCGGCGTGCCGGACAGATATCCGGTCCCCGCAATGCGCCACACTTCGGATCCTCCCACTTCAAAGGTTGATTCACCTTGATTGCGAGGGATGAGGCAGAATAGTCTTCTCCATAAATCAAAATGGGCCTCGCAACCCAGGAATAGTTCGCATAGGGCGACATAACCCGCAGTGTGGAGGATGGAGCCGGGGTAAAATTGTGCAGCTGGAGGCCATAGTACTCCAGCAGCCCTCGGAGGAATGTGTGAATTGGAAACCCCACCCCCCTTAGCAGATAGGGGACGAAGCATACCCGTTCTCCTGCAGACGGATTGGGAGAATCCTCTGCCTGGGTTTTGCCATTGAAGGAGGCTAACCCTGCTCGAACAGGGACCAGATCTACTGAGGGAGGAATCCCTGCATTTGCAGCTTTGCCAATCGGCTATGGGACACAGAGCACCTCTCCCACTCGCCTCTCTCTAGGTTGGAACGGGAAGAGGATCTGGGGTTGTTGGCCATGTTGGAATGGTCCTGCCTGGCGGTCTCTGAGGATTTTCTCCGCTTGGTGCCGAAAGGATTTGATATCCAATCTCTTTAAATAGATGCTCTTCCTTACAGGGCTGGGGTGTTATTTATAAAAAATACCCTGACTGTCTGCATTTGCTCGACACGTGGAAAACGAGGACATTAAGCGCACAGAAGCCGAGGGGAGACATAGAATCTATGGATGAATACACTACTTATAGGAGGAACCCGCCTTGCAATACCAAAGAAAATCTGTGTGCCGAACACCTCGCTATTGAAGACTGGTTCGGGGGCTACTGAGGGAGTCCTGGACTAAGGGGTCCTCGAGCGTCCGGCCTGTTATCTATGGGCCAAACTGATGGGCTGTGAAGGTATGAAGACCGAAGACGGTGCCCATGTCCGGATGCGACTCTCCTTGGCGTGGAAGGCAAGCTTGGCGAACATCTATGAAGATTCCATATTATGTAACCGACTCTATGTAACCCTAGATCCCCCCGGTGTCTATATAAACCGGGGGACTTAGTCCGTATAGGGGATACTCAATACCGTAGTCATACAGGCTAGACTTCTAGGGTTTAGCTATTACGATCTCGTGGTAGATCAACTCTTGTAACATTCATATTCATCAAGATCAATCAAGCAGGAAGTTGGGTATTACCTCCATAGAGAGGGCCCGAACCTGGGTAAACATCGTGTCCCCTGTCTCTTGTTACCATCAACCTTAGACGCACAGTTCGGGACCCCCTACCCGAGATCCACCGGTTTTGACACCGACAACCGTCGTCGCAGGGCCTGGCCAATAGTGGGAATAGTAGGGGGCGGTGAGGCCTCCGCGGCAGCACAGCCGGCCATGGGAGGCAGGAGCATGCGGCACAACCGGCGCTGCTTTGGGCGGCTGGAGCAAGAAGACCAGAGGTTGAAGAAGCACTACGGCCGTTGGATGGACATCATACGGTCACTGGAGCTAGAATCGTTCATATTGATTAAGTTGACAAAGCACTCCGTCCCTGTCAACTTAGTAGGCCCACAAGTCAGCCTCCCACCAAGGTGGGTCCCAACTAGCAGGGGGAGTATTCATTTTTTGTGCGTAATAAGGAGGCACTTCCTTGCGTGCGAAGATATAGCTAGTGGGTCCGACCTGTCAGCGGTGGGAACGTTTTTTTTCATGAAATACAGAGGCCTTTCCGGTGGGTACCAGCTGTCAGGTGGAGGAATCATTATTTTGCACGTAATAAGGAGGCATTTCCTTGCGTGCGGCCATGGACCCAGTTGTCAGCCTCTCCACGCATAGTGTACTTCCGATGGTGTCGTTCATTGACCATGTTGACCACTCCGCGCCGAGCGCATCCAAGGTGGTGGACGACGGCGAGGCCCCGGACAGAAACTAGCTGGAGATGGGAAGATGTGGGAGTAGAGTCGCAGACGGAGAGGTGTACGAGGGTTAACTAGTTGTGGTGCGGTGTGGTTCCGCAGTCGGTGGAGAAGAACAGCAGGTATGGAGGGGTGGAGGGATGGCCTGGCCAACAATGGAGTAGCGCTTCACAGCGAAGCGTGCTAAGCAGAGTTGCTAGCAGCAGGAGGCGGGAGCAGGTGGTCTCGACGGTGCTGGAGGAAGAAGACGAGAGATTGAAGATGGATGCCGGTCGTTGGATGTGAATCCAATGGCTAACGATGTCAGAATCATTTGTTGACTAAGTTGACAACGACTTGCATTGGCTTTGGCCTATTGGCCCACATTTTAGCCTCCAAAAATGTGGCACGTATTCAACCCATATTTTTCAGAATTTACAGTCTTCTTTTTGCGGGGTAGAATTTACAGTCCATTTGATCTTTTTTCGAATTACAGTCCATTAGCTGGGTTGGGTGAACAAATAATGTAGCGTCCATGCGGCCCATTTATGTTTTCCCTAAAAATAACAGGCCATTTGCACTTTTTCGAAATACACGATTTTGTTGGGCTGATTCTAATTATAATGCTGGGGTGGGCGCAGCAATGTTATCAAAAAATAAACAGGTGCTGAGCATTTTGTTATATGTATATATTTAAATAATAAGTGATTTATTATTACATTGGTCCTTAAATCTTACCAAGCTTTTGTACACAATCACCACGATTTTCGTTGCCAAAAAAATCCAGGATTTTGTTGTTAAGAAATTATTTTTATAAGTTAACAAGATGTGGGATATTGTTTTCTTACATATGTAAGTATCTGTTAAATATATGATGACAATAACAATAATATATAATAACATATAAAATAATTTAAATATATATAATATAGTTAGAAGGGAAACATAAGTTGGACCAGGCGTTCCTATTCTTATATAGAAAAATAGAACAGACCTCTGCGTTTTCTTCAAAAAAAAAACCTAAATTGGGCTGCCGATGTTTCACAAAAAATAAAACCTCGGATGGGAGGTCCACAGGCCATTCGATACATGACGGCCCTCAAGAAAATACAAACAGGCCTATGGACCTCCCACCCGACGTCGTGGGCTGCGCATGTTAAAAAAGAAAGCCTAGACGGGGCAGCCCAAAACCCAGCTGATACTTGCTTCCCTAGTGATAATAAATGATACCTGCCAGCTCCCCGGCTTCGTTGTGAATTTATCTCCTATAGTAACTACGTTGAAGCACCAAAAAAATGTAACTATGTTGACAAACCCGTGGCCCCAAACGTCAGTATAGCATTAGGAGGACGTATTTTTTCGATGAGGCACTTGCTTGCATACGGCCATAGACCTAGTGGGTCCCGACTGTTCGCCTCTCCACGTACAGTCCTCTCCAGATTCCTCTCGTTTGTTCAGCATGTTCACAATGGCAGACAGCGGCATCGCGGCGAGTGCACAAAGGCGCAGGAGGAGATCCGACCACCTGACGAAGTGCCTTATTAGTAATGAAACAACTGAACTAGCCTAGTGGCCGAGTGACTCTACCGGATAGCTGTTTCGCCCGGGTTCGATTCCACCTGTGCAGAGAAAATATCTCCAAAATTTTTGCCTCTACATTTATTTACATGTGGGTCCCAATTGTCATCTACGCACACAATGTCCAACACTTGCCAAAACTTTATCCCTCGTTTTCTCTGTTTTTCGCACACTCAACATTGTGTGGGCATCTTGAAAATAGCATATCTTTTTGACTGTGCGTCATATGAAGATGTGCTATGCATGAATGGTGATCAGCATGATGTTAACTAGCTGGTAGTTCCAGTTTCGACCATGAATAAAACTTCCAGCATTATGTTAACACTGTTTGAAAAGGCCGTGTTAATATAAATGATCTGCCTCTGAAAGTTGCAGTTTCTTATCTGAAACTGAACTTGGAGTTTCTTTTCTGAAACTGAAACTTATAGTTTCTTCTCTGAGAATCACATTGTCTGCACTTTTATACTCCTATGAAACTACATTTTTAAGTGCTAAAATAGATCTCTAGAATTCATAAAGTACTTCATATGCTCAATACTGCAAATCTGAAATTCAGAAGACATTCATATCTGAAAGTACTCTCAAAATACACAACACAAAACACAATTCACAACCTGCAAATACTAACAACCCTAAGCTCCTCCTGGCAATTCACAACCTGCCTGACTATTTGTCTAGGGGGGCAATCCCTCCTATTCCTCGGTGGAAGACAGCCGCCCTGTGAGACAATGTGAACAGCGAGGGAGAGGATGGCAGGGAATCGCCGTCGGGCCAACTGTTTTTCTCCTCTTGTAGTTGGGTTCGGTCGACGAAGACTCCACCGGCTCGCTCTTGCACGACACCCTCACAAACGGCACCCTGTAGATGCTCGATCCTTGAATCTCTGGTGGATGCTCCATCTGGGATCGATACTCCCACCACCGCTCCCTCACGATCGGATTCGGTGAATCTGTTTGCTCCATGGCCCGGAGGAGCAGCTCTATGTACTCCCGCGCGACTCCCTCTGGGACTATCACCGCCTTTTCGCTCGGTTGCAGATATTTGGCCATGGATGTCGTCGTCGCCGCTAGTTGGTCCTTGTTGTCAAACCAGGACTGTATCTCCAACATCCTAGCTAACTTCACAGAGTCGCCGTCTGCGATCCTCACGTATCAGTTGTACTCCTCCATCAATCTACTTCTCCACAGCACCTTCACTCATCGACGGTGGTTTTTGAATGGAAGAGGGGAGGAGCAACGCTGGTTTTTGTTTAGAATGGGAGAGGAGCGACGCTGGTTTTGGATTGGAACATGAGAGGAGGGGCGGTGGTTTTGAAATGGAAGAGGAGAGGAGCGGCGCTGGATTTAGATTGGAACAGGAGAGGAGCGGCGGTGGTTTAAGAGGAGAAGAGCGGAAGAGCGGCGCTGGTCTTGGAAGTATTTTTTTGTTTTGCGTATTTTTGGTCAAAGTTTGACCACATACTGTATTTGACAAGCAAAATGTGAATGCATGTCACGAAAAATTGTATCGTTTGGTTCGTATCTGAATGTACTTTCAAATTATATTATTTTTGCAACGTATAACATATATTTTATTTGTGAAAATCATTATATATTATCACCCAAAATAAAAGGGAGACTAGTTAATGTGGGGTCGCTTTCTTAATTGAAGGGTAAATTGATTTTGATTTTGATCCAGTCACAGCGCGCCGGCCCTCTCGTCCAATCCTAAATCGCTGCCACACGCTCCTCTCCCTCTTCTCTATTGCAAAACCACCTCCTCTCCTCTCCATCATCTCCATTCCAAAACCACCATCTCACCTCTCCCTCTTCTCCATTGCAAAACCAGCTCCTCTCTCCTCGGACGAGGATCTATGGAGGGGATGCAGCAGCGAATCAGGCAGATCGCCGGCGGCGACCAGGCAAATTTAGCCAGTTGAAGGAGATCCTTACTTGGTTTGACAATGAGTGGGAGATTTCAAGGACGGGCTTTTCCCGTGCGGTAGGCGGGGCAGTTCCGCCTAATCGGTTCGACAGAGACGCGAGTAGATGAGGGATTAGTCTGCTGCAAATGTAGGGCTGTGTGATTTGATAGTGAGTTACTGCTGGACAGGTGGGGCCCGGTGATTTGACTTGCCATTATCATTTTAAATGCGACGCTACGACCGGCTTGAGTCTCCTGATTCCTGACCACCTCCATACAGGTGCCTCTCCGGATGCTCCACCATGTAGAGGCTAGATCTTGCTTGAGAGCCCACTCCTCCACTTTGTCCTTGCCTCTTTCCCCCACATATGCAAAAATGCCATGTACAGCGGGCTTATAGCCCACTATTGTACTTGATCCTATAGGTGCTAAGCCTGCCACATAGGCATAAAGTCTGATGTGGCAAGTTAATTAAGAAGAGAGAGACTAGTTTGGTGACCCCAGGAAGAAACGCTGATAAGCGCGTGTACCTAGATGAAGCAAACTTAGCAACAAAAAACTAAGCACCTATGCATTGGGGACTTGAGTTGCCAAGCCATTTAATGCCCATATCACCTCATCTAAGCACCATTTCATTGGAAGAGGTCACTCCTTGGCAAATGCAATAAATACTACGAAGAAAGAGATAGAGAAAAGTCAACAAAAAATACTCTTATAGCCAACCTTATAGCTAATGTTGTTGTATGATTGACTAAGTGATGACTATGTATGACATGCCAACATCAGATAGCCTAACGCACCATGTTAAATCTCCAAGGGCGCGACCGCATGAGCGAGGCGACGGTCATGGTAGGCGCGACCATGATACGGGCTGCTGGCAGCCCTTGGATCTGAGATCGAACGGTCGCATGCTAAGTTGCTGAAAATTTGCAGAATAACCCTCCATGATAGGATATTCACCCATAGGTCTAGAATCACGCCATGCAACCGTTCAATCTCAGATCCAAGGGCTCTCGGAAGCCCGTATCATGGGAGAATGGAAAGCTTCGTATCACCTGTAATTTTCCCGATGCTTGACATGACATCGAAAGCCATTTAATTGGGCGTCGAGTAGACATGACATCTAATTGGGCCCCATAGTACTGTGCATGAATCCATTTATCCACCAGGCAAGCCACTACCTTGCCATTCGCACACACCCCACTCGACATTTTACAATCGATAAACCGCTCGTAGTCGTCCCGTCCTTTCACATTATGGTAGTTCCACTAATCCTAGCCCTCCTCCCAAATCCATGGCGTCCCAAATCTCCATGATCGGCGGTGAGTACAAGGTTAGAACCATCACCGGCGATGAGTTCGACGTCATCTACACCCGTTCTTCCGCAACAGTGAAAGAATGCCTTGCCCGCTTCAAACGCATGTTCGAGAACTCAAATGATGAGTGGGTCGCTGCGCTAGATGTTGAGTACACCACAGTCCTGGGAAGCGAGAAGAAACTAAAGGAGGCAGATAAGAAGAAGCCCGCAGTGATCCAGGTTTGCGTGCATGACTTATGCTTGGTCTACCACATATGCCATGCCGACATTGAGTGTGATGAATTTAAGGACTTCCTCAATGGCGGCCGAGTCAAATTCATTACTTTAGACTTTAGGAACAAAAAGGGAATCTTGGGCCGGATAGGCCTCATTGTAGGCGACCACTTCGACCTCCAGAAGGAAGGGCTGGTGCCCTCCCTTGATCAGATTTCAATGCTGACCCTCAGCAGGTCGCGCTAGCCCCGGAGCTTCGCATTGCCCTCCCCCAGTTGCCAGATGACGCCGGTAGCCTCGTCATGCATCCTCGCCCAGCCGGAGATCTGATCCATCTAGCTATGGACCTCCCTGCTGCTTCCGTGGCGTGGCTCGACTAGTCTGCTACATCGACGGCGCGGCGGGACCTCCGTGCTGCTTCGGCGGCGCGGCGGGACCTCTGTGCTGCTACTGCTGCATGGCTGGACATGTCGGCTGCTTTTGTGGTGAGGCAGGACATCTCTCGTGCTTCCTCTTCCATGCTCACCTCTCCCTGGTGGAAATCTCTCGACCCAGAACTCACGCTGGCTATGGCTTGATTGACTTGATTGTTTTTTGTTGATGAGGAGTTGAGGAGGAATGTGTAGTCATCTTAGCATAGTAGTATTTATAACCGAGTAGGAATACTACTAATACGCTCCTAAGTGGGAAACCATTTAGTTTGTGATCGGTGTGAACGGGTTTGCAATTAAATATAGCGTGGTAATAGTAGTAATTTGGAATGTGATGAGACACGCTCAAAATTTATTAACGGTTCTAGTTTCAAAGTGTGGCACTATTCCCAGATGGCGTAACGTCGGCACATTTTCTCGGCCGTGGTGTATCATATGCCATGGTACTACTTCTTTTTCTACTGTTGTGTACGTGCAAAAACTGGCACTATCTGATACATATCTTATGCTTGGCATTTGACAGGAATAGCCTCGTGGCGAGCTATAGACTAGTCTTCTTTAGATGCATTACACCTATCTCTCAGGACTTCTCGCACGCACCATCACTGCTCCCTAGGTCGACGCCACCCACATAAAGTTGTACTCTCTCACACACGCACACACTCGTCCTCTCTCACACACGTATCTGTAGCTACGAATTGTAGTGTTCTCAACCATCCGATTGGCTCTATAATAGGTTTCACGTTGCACCTTGGCCTTGAGATTGAGATGTTTTAAACACAGAGGCTAAGATGGAGGCGCGAGGTTTTGGTTAATGTGCAGGCCGCACACGGCACCACCACGACACGAGCTTCGTCTGCTTGGTGCGCATGCAGTCGGGTGAGTTGTCCAAGTATAGACACAACCAGGCGCTCGTTGGTATCCGCGCCTCGATTTTGACTGGTCATAGTGGAGAGTAACATAGACCAGTTACTAGTCTATGTTACTAGTACCTTCATAGTGGGTAGTGTATTATAGTATATGCATAATTTGGCGACGAGCACTCTCTATATGTAACCTTTTTTCTTTAATTACATCTTGTTAGTTTTGCTCCATGGCGCTATCCATCGATACTACTACTGTACAAATGTATACATTTTTTAAAAGGCTAGAGGGCGGGGCAGTCTAGCTTGGTCCTTTTCATGAGAGGCGAGGGCCTTTGTGATTTTACGGCTCATTACAGCTGGATGGCGGGGCATTGTGATTTGACTGCTCGTATAAATGTGCCGACGACCTGAGGAGGAGCAAAGAACCATGCGGTATACTCAAGTTTTCCACTGGAGTACGATGAAGGAGCATGAAACCATGTGATTTGACGGCTCATTACAGCTGGAAGGCGGGGCATCCTATACTCTCTACTCTTATTATATATAACTAGCAAGAGGCATTGTTCTATTGGCGACAAAGACTGATCTAATTTGCTTGTCATCTCATTTTTAACATTGTTCTATTCATGCCTCGCAGAGAAGGTGACACGTGCGGCCAAACACCCGAAGCAAAATAAGAAACACAGGAGAAAAATAAGAAGGAGGATTATCACCCCCAAAAAAGAAGGAAGACACACACACACAAAATACAAAGGAGACCAATGGAAGTACTACTAGCAACCCATGATTTAACTACTCGCATGCACGCAGTGGAGTAGTAATGTCTTTCTTCTGCCCTCACGTCCACTCAATTTGCATGCGCTGTATTAATTGACCATCAATGAAGTGAAGGACTTTACACGCGTCAAATTATCACATCGGGTGGATCTTGGTACAAAATTGCGTCCGCCCGTGTACCCGTGTGTGGGTGCGAGGGAATGAGTGCGTGTGTGGCGTGCGTGCACATCTTCGCTTCATGCATGTACCGCCAGTGCGGTTCAGGGAGGACGAGTACATTCTTCTGGAACCAGCAGCACGTCACTGTGATCAATCCACACAAGGATGTCGCGACAACGCCTCCACATGTGCCACGTGGCTTCATGAACTGTAAGAGAGACATTGTGTAGCGTGCCATTGTGTTTTGCACATACTTGAAGTACTAGTAAGGTACACATGCATTGCATGTGTCAGATTTTGCAACCAAATTACGAATAAATACCACATTGTAGCATGTAAGCTCTGAGTCATATATGCCTGATGTAGACCTTCGTTTAATTCTTATAGTTCATCTCATTCAAACTCAATTAGTTTTATAAAAAACCTAGGGCCTCTTTGATTCGTAGGATTTCCAAAACGCGGGAATAGGAAGAGCATGGGATTAGAGTGGAATGAAGTCTTGAATCCTACAGGATGGTATGAGTGTTTGATTGTGCATAGAAAAAACGCACAATTCTTTCAAAGATGTTTGAGTGGATGGGATGTTTCCTATGAAATCTAGTGCAAATGAATCATATGGAAAAAGCCCTATGGTTTACAATCCTACGAATCAAACAACCAAGATAGGAAAAATTCCTAAGGATTATAATCCTCCAAAATTCCTTCGAGAATCCTTTGAATCAAAGAAGCCCTTAATCTATTTTATGATTCATGGAATTGTGCGTTATAAAGCATGAAGTAAAAACAAATAATGGCAATTCAACTAGAAAAAAAAGTTTGGGCGGTTATGATTTGGAAGATTCTAGAACAAAAGGAGAACCACTATTGTTTTGAGATTTGTGCATTATGCTTAAGTTCAACCATGGAGTCTGCTAGATTGTACATGTGGCAAAATCCGGTGGGGGGCTAGAAGATGGTGCGAGGGGCCGAGTGGAGGGAGACTATGAAGGAGTGCACAACTGCGAGATTGATATTTAGAGAGAGGGGGAGAGAACGTGCGCTGTTGCGCGCAGTGGCGGAGCCATGAAAAATGTCCCATGAGCTAGGGGGCCAAGCATTGCTAATACTTTACGAGGAGGGCCAATTCATCAACTTAAACCATTTTTACCAGCAATTGTCTAATGAGCACATTCATATTAGCCTCGATATATAGTGATGTTAGGGGGGCAGGGCCCTTGCTGCCCCCTGTCTTCGCCATTGTGCGCGCGTCTGAGAGATGAAGCGGAAGGCATGGATGATGGGAAGGGGGCGTTCGATATATAATTAATGTGGGTGTATTAGCTATATATGTAATCCTATATAGAGAGGTATAGATTGATCGATGTGGACGTGGGAAAGAGGGTGAGACCTCACTAGATATATAGATTGATCGGTTTATATGGAAAACTATGAAAGACCTAGCTATACACACACACACATAGAGGAACATCAATCGTTGTGCATGCACGTGAGAGATAAAGAATGCCCGATATGATGGAGAGGGGGACGTGTGTGTGTGTGTGTGTGCCTTCATGGGAAACCAACCTGAAGAAAAAGATTGCATGTGTGCGATGGATAATGCCGACTGGTAGTGTGTGTGCATGCATGCACGAGAGAAAGTTAGTGGTGCAATTATAAAGACAAGACCAATGTGTGGGTGTAAAAGACTAGATGAGGTCATAATCACTGTAAAGTTGAATTCAAATATTTGAATAAGAGATCATGATGTTTGAAACCCATGCATGCATGAATATAACAGAGATCTGCACGGTGTGGTTTGGAAACGAGCATGTTGCAATGTATACACATTGAACAAGGTCAGATTGATTTGAATTTGAGATACTGATGATAGACATCGTTTGGCCACATTGCATCCGTGCATGGACACAGTATTCTAATTGGAGATGATGGGTGGCTTTCGCATCACATATATATATATATACCCCTATATGTATATTATATTTTATATTCTAACTTTAACTTTGAAAGATGGTCATTGGATGAGGCCAATCCGATGGTGCAGAGCTGGCAAATTTGAGCACTACTGGCTGTTGGATATCATCTAGATTCCACCAGATTTTGCCACATGTACAATCTAGAAGACTCTATGATTGAACTTAAGAATAATGCACAAACCTCAAAACACAAGAACTTCTTATTTGTTCTAGAATCTTCTGTATCAGAATTGCCCAAATGTTTTTCTACATGATTTGTTTTTACTTTATGCCTTACAACGCACAATTCCATGAATCTAAAAATAGATTAGCTTTGTTATAAAAACTAGATGATTTTGAATCAAATGAACTATAAGAATTAAACAAACGTCTACATCATGCATATATGACTCAAAGCTTACATGCTATAATGTGGTATTTATTCATAATTTGGTTGCCAAATCTCATGCGTGCAATGCACGTGTACCTTACTAGTCTAAATGGTGTGTGTGTATGTGTGTGTGTTGTGCGTGTTAAACACATTGTATGTAGTATATCATACTTGTCTAAATTCTCTTTTTTTGGTACATGTTAAGCTTGTTCTCCCGAAATTTCAAGTCGCGCCTTGTTATGCCGAAATTTCAAGCTAGCGTCTCTGTCTATCGTGCTGCGAATCTCCCGCCTCTTCAACCCGTGCTATGTTAGCCTAAAATATTTAAGATATATCTTTGTCTCGCTGTGCTCCGACAACTCCCTCCATCTCAACCCGTGCCTTGCTATTCCAAAATTACAACGCACACAAAAACTCCCACCTCCTATGAAATCCCGACACGTGAAATGCCCGTGATACCCCTGAACCGAAAGAACCGCCTCAAATCGGTGGGGGTACTTTCGTAACTTACCCCGCATTTCGGACAAGCGCGTCCCTAAGCCATGGTTCCCCACTCCCATCCCATCCTCCCACCCATTCATACACCAAGGTCGGCAAAACCCGCGAAGCCCCACACCCTCCTCCTTCCGCCACCCAGCCGGAGCTTGTTCCCCGACGACGTCGTCCACAGCAACACATCGACGTCCCTCATCCACCGTATCGGATGAGGATCCGTCATCGATCTGTTCATCCCGCCGGTTCAGCCACCCCGTCTTCCACCTCCAAGGAGTTGCCCCGACGTTCCCCTCGTCTTTCACGCCACCTCCATTCCCGCACCGCCATCTTCACCTGCACCATCAGAAGAGCATCATCATCACCGTTTCGTCGGATGAAGTTGCAGCCTAATCGGTGCCACCAAAGAGGTTGTACATTAATCGCCGTATTTTCTTCTTGATCCGATCTCACGGTGCTGCCGGCACTCGGTCCCGAGCCGACACGGTGCGGATCCATCCACGGCGGCGTCGCCGGCCACTTCCTCCATGGCGTCTCTTCCTCGGCGGCGACGTCCACATCAGTAGGAGCTGCTACTGCTTTAGCTCTCGCTCGCTCGCGCTGCTGCTCTGCTCTTGCTCTCGGTCCCCTGCCCGGTCTGCTCTTGCTCTTGCTCGCGCTGTTTCTCTCGCTCTTGCTCTTGCTTGCGATGCTGCTTCGATTTAGCTACACTTCAGTCGACTGAATCGACTTTTGAGTCAGTCAATTTTCAGGGGGTGGGGGGGGGGGGATTGCCAGAGTTAAGGAAGAACCAGCCACAGCGGGGAGGGGGCTCGCTTGAGAGGTACAACACTATCGATCTTAGGGTTCAGGGTGGGGGCGGTGGTCGCCGGCGGTGCTGGGGCGGTGGCGTGGGGATCGTCGGATAAAAAGCTCGGCACGGGGGGCCTACAGGGATGGCCGGGGTGGGCGGGATTGTTTTCGGGGCGGGCTGGGCGGTGCACCGCCGGCTGCGGGTGGAGGGGGGCGGCTGTTTGGCTGGTGGTGGCTGGCGTCTCAGGGGGTGGAGGTTGAAGATGAACTGCAGGCCCTTGATTTCGTATCCAACGACTGCGAAATCTTCTGACCAGAGATGAAAAAGTCAGTTGATTGACTTGTAGCCTCACCTCTAGTGCATTCGGTTTCGATGGTAAAATTCAGTTTCGACAGCAAAATTCAGTTTCGACGGAAAAATTCAGTTTTGACGGTTAAGTTCAGTTTCGACAGTTAAATTCAGTTTCGACAGTTAAGTTCAGAGATGAGCGGCTGATGTATACATCTAGCACTTTGTGGTTATGTATTTTACGTCATCTATTGGATATGCTATTAGAATTCCACTCAGGTTAACATTGTCTCTCTTGTCCCGCTTCAGCCTCGGCGTCGTACAACTCACCGGAGCTGCTCCAATGACGAAACCCCCCATCACAGCGGAGCAGTACCTCGGGCTCCATCTCCAGATGCCTAAGATGTTCCTCCCCTCCTCCGACAGCCAAGTCAGCCGGAGCATCCTCACCGGCCAACCCAATTACGCTAAGATCGACATGGCTTCGCCAAAGAGGTTGTACACTTCTTGTGGTTTGACTTAATCTCAGCATGCTTCTTTGAATCCTGTGATCTTCCAATTCTTGTGAACCAAACACCCAGATTGGCAGAAATCATGTGTTTTTAAATTCTCTGTTTTGCACGTGCATTCTTATCCCATTCCTGTCTAGTTCCTATCGCTGCATTGTTAGAATCCTCAAATTCAAACAAGCCCTTACACAATTACTTTTGTTACAGATATGTGTCAAAGAAAACCTTGTGTGGTTTGTCCTGCTCCTGCGGTGCTGTGTTCCACCCCAGCTCAGCTCCTCCAACGACGGAAGGGTTCACCACAGCAGGGATCCGCTCTCCGGACTGTGTTTCGCTGCCTCAGATCCTCTTCCCCGCCGCTGGCAGCCACGACAACTGCATTGCCATCATCAACTGAGCAGATGACCTTGAGGAGTACACGGGTCCGCAAGAGAGGTGGCACTCTTCCGTGTATGCTTACGTTATGCATTGCTTAATATGATAACATGCTACTTTATCATCGTGTTCACTTATTAGAATCTGAGTCAGGTCCAAACTTATGCTGAAACTTGAGTTTTTAAATGGTTGTGGGGTACATATTGGGGCAGCAATCAGTACTATTTGTCTACTATCTGGTTAATCTCGGGTGTCTACAATGAGTTTCATGTTGGGTGCAAACAAAAATTAAAGGAGCCATTATCTGTATTTTTTAACTAAAGCTATTATCTGCCTGCTATCATTTGTTTTGGTTCTATCCATAGTTTGCTACCATCACTCTGGATTTGTGCATGCACTCCTTGCATAATCTCACTATGTTTTATTCCTATGCATGTCAGTTATTGTACACAATGCAACTAAACATGTAGAGCAAAAGAGACGAGCCTTGCATGGCAATAAAATTTCATGCAGACGTCACTCCATGGTGGGCGCAAAGGCAGCCCCCCTCCACCCATTTCGAATCGTAATCAAGAGGAAGATAACTGTTCTGAGGGGGATTCAGAAGCAGAAGACCACTCCTATTTACCCCATGAGGTCTTCGCTCTAACTTGGCATGTTGATGTTGGTAATATCATGCATATGGTGGCTTGCATTGCTTATTGTATACATTAAAGATGTCATCTGCTTAGTTTATACATGCTTTATGTCAATGCCATCTGTTTAGTTTCTTTATCGTATATGTGAATCATGCAATGCCATCTTGTTGAGCCAGGCATCATATATGTGAATTTTGCAATGCCACCCTGGTTAGCCAGTCATCTTATATGTGAATTATATCATGACATCATTTTTTTTATTACGTGTTAAATTTGTCAACAATTTTAGTACATTCAATTACTCTTCCTGTCCATCAGCCATTCGGCATGGTCATGGAAAAATCTGGAGTGGAAACAAGGTCTGCAGAGCAAACAATGCTGTCTGACGAAGCGCATGTCTTGCTAGTTAGAAATAGCTCCTCAGAGGAGGATTTAGAGACAGATGACCAGTCATGTTTCCCCCCGAGGTGCATGCTCTAACTTGGCAGGGTTATGATGCTCATATCGTGCGTATGGTATCTTCCATTGCTATGTCATTTGCTTAGTTTAGACATGCTTTGTGTGAATGCCACTTGTTTAGTGTCTAATTACCATATGTGTGAATTATGCAATGCCATCTTCTTGCAAGACATTATATATGTGAATTATGCAATGCTATCTTGTTGCAAGGCATTATATATGTGAATTATGCAATGCCACACCGTTTAGCCAAGCGTCATATATGTGAATTATATCATGTCGTCCTTTTTTTGTATTTCTCATTGCTTTTGTCGACAATGTTTGTATATTCAACTGCTCTTCCTGTGCATCAGCCATTTGAATTGGTGATGGAGAAATCTGGAGTGAAAACAAGGTCTTCAGAGCAGACAATGCTACCTGGTGAAGCAGATATCTTGCTGGTTACAGATAGCTCTTCAGAGGAGGATTTAGAGGCAGATGACCAGTCCTATTATCCCCCTGAGGTGTATGCTCAAACTTGGAAGGGTTATATTACTCATATTATGCATATGTTGTATTGCAATGCTTAGTTTTTACATCATATACACGGTATTGAATGCCATCTCCATAGTTGACACATCATATATGCGATTGCCCTCTGCTCACTTCCTTAGTATATAAATCATATATTTGAATTATATCATTCCATGATCTTTACATAGACAACATGTATCTGAATTATGGCATGCCAACCCATTTTCTAAAGACATAATATAGTTATATCATCTCATCATGTTCACACTTCACATAGTCATCATCTTTTGAATTATGTCATTCTATCCGTGAATTATATCATGCCATCATGTTTCCATCGACGGCATGTTTGTGATTTATGGCATGCCAACCACTTTAATAGACACATCGTATAGTTATATCATGTCATCCTGTTTACATAGTCATCATATTTTGAAGTATGTCATTCTATCCTGTTTAGTTAGCCATCATACATGTGAAATTGTGTCATGCTATCCTATTTAATTAGCCATCTTATATGTGAAATTATGTCCTGCTATTATGTTTGGTTAGACAACATAAATGTGAATTATTGCATGCCCTGTTTTCTTCCCTACTATACATTGCACATGTCTAGCTTACAATGTCTGTACATTCAATTACTTTTCTTGTTTATCAGCCATTTCAATTGGAGGGGGTGATGGCAGTATCTGTGGGAGTAAAAACACGGTCTTCAGAAAAAGATCGTGCTACCTGTCGATGGAGATAGAACCACAATTGTACTTGCCCAAGAACCAGCCCCACCACACATAACCCAGACTCATGCAGATTGTACCCCTACCTAGTTGGATAGAGAACCAGCTACACCCCTTCTAACCCCAACCGCAGTAGATAGTAACACAGTTCCCATTGACACAGCACCGTCTCCACCACAGAGCACCCAAACACGAGCAGTTAGTAAGGCAACTGCAGTGCCCAAAGCACGAGGACCAGCACTCCGAACCAAAAGTCAATTGTTAAAGCAGAAGAAGAATTGTTCTCAGGTCAGGTTCCGTATCTATGGTTCATACTACTTTGCTCTTGCATCATTGTATTTACTCATACCAACTAATTTCAAATTTGAAGGATGCAATTGAAACTCCAATGGCGCAACAGGTATGTGTTAAACCTATTTCTTTAAAGTGTTTTTGGTTGTAACTTGCTCTATGTTGATTTCAGTTTCAATTGAATAAATAGTTATATTCTCATGCCATGCACCTTACAAGTGTTGTTATTGCTGTGTAGTTTCCCACAATTATATTCTGTCTAAGCTACTTTGTCTTAAATAGATATGATTTGAACTGTATCTATCTTGATTTGGAAACATAAACTAGAATGATATAGACCGTACAGTGACCATACTACACAGATATATGTTTGTTTCATGTTGTTATCCTGTCCACCTTACTACTGAACTGGTTTACCAAAATGAGTTTCATATACTACATTGTAAACATGTGATGTGTTTGTTTGTTTCTCTTTTAGAATGCGGATAAAATATTGGAGTAGAGTACCCTGTTATGCAATGGTACAGGAATTAATGCAGATAAGGTTCAAGATAGTGAGACATCCCTGTTGGTCTCCAAGAAAGCTGATAAAAACTATATTGAAGACAGTAAGACAACCCCGAAGTCCTGTCTTGATGTAGTGTTCGAGTTACTGGCTACTACTGCTGGCACCAGCAATTCGAACTCGCTGCCTGAATCAGTTCGGCTTCTTGAGTCTCAACTTCAAGCTGAAAGACATCGATCAGATGTTATGCGATAGGAAGCCGAAGGACTGAGGAAGTCCCTGCAGAATTCAGATGCATACTTTCTGGTGCAACAGCAAGTGCTGGATGATTTAAGCGCCAAACAAGAGAAATTTAATAAGCTTGCTAAGCATCTTGCCAGCATTATGGGTACCTGGATATTGTTTCTTGAGCTCTTCTGAAGCGGTTTCAGTTCTGGACTTGTTTTGCTGCGGCGTTTATATACTGCTTTGTTCCCTATATTTGCACTGGTGGCGAACTTTGATGCCCAGTGGATGTAATATGTGTAATAGCCGTGATAGCCTAGCGTAACTTGCTTGCCTATTTATTTCCTTATTGTCTTGTTTATTTGTTTCCTTGTAGTCAGTGCAGTTCTTTTTCCGCGGTTTGCTAGTGGCCGCAATAGCCTATTTTTTAAAACTAGGCCACATTAACCATGGGCTACATATTTATTGTAGTTAACATGGGCCTCCTATGTGCCGTAGAAACAATGGGCCTTCTAAGGGCCGTAGAAACAATGGGCCCTCTACGGGGCATAGAAACAATGGGCCTTATACGAGATGTAGACACAATGGGCCTTATACGGGACGTAGACACAATGGGCCTTCTACGGGCTGTATCATCAATGGGCCTTCTACGGGCCGTATGATCGGTTGGCCAAACATGGGCCAATAACAGACCACATTATGGTCGTAAATGGGCTAGAGTTGAAATCATCCGTTCATGGGCTGACCATAACGGGCCGTCGTTAATCGGCTGTATTTGATGATGCTATGAAAACGGCCCAACGTATTAATGGGCCACAAACGGGCCGACTGTAACCATGGGCTGAATTTGGCCCACAAGTAGAAAATGACAGTAACGGGCCAAAAGTAAACGAATGCTGGAAATGAGCCCAAGAATAAATGGGCCCTGAGAAGGCCGAAAAATAACATGGGCTGGAAACGGCCCAACGGAATAATGAGCTGTTAATGGGTATAAAGTGATACACTATTCATTACGGGCCAGTTTTACCATGGGTCGTTAATGGGTCGAGGGTTACACAGGGCCTCATATGGGCCGAAAGATGTCATGGGCCATAAATGGGCCGGAAGTTAAAACGGACTGGAATTATATTGGACGACCGAGATGACTCTACTGGGCCTAATTTGGATAGGCCGTAAACGGGCCCTGGTTTAGCGGGCTGTAAATGGGCTACATGCGAACAGGCCGTTAACAGGCTTGCCGTGGGCCGGCCCGCCACATTTTGACCAAGTCAAACATGCCGGCCTTTTCATGAGAATGGGCCTCTGTTGGGACGTGCCACGTGTCGAAGTATCATAGGCGCTTTGGGTCCAATGAGTGGATGACATCTGTCCCAACGGCGAGCCGACACGTGTTTCCTCCAGCCAATGATGATTTTACATGTGGAAAATCCCCATTGGTCGGGGCTGTTAACAGGTTATCGGATCCAAAACCGGACCCCATAGCTTAACGACGTTCTGTTACGGTGGATGCCATGTGTCAGTCACCCTTGACGAAAGCACTTCTGTGATGCGCGATTTATTGTCATGGAAGTGGACACTTCCGTGATGATAGTTTTGGTAATGTCATGGAACACTTCTACGACAGCACAGGTATGACTATCTTGATTCTATCATAAATTTTTCATGGATGTACATGCATGACAGAAAACATGACCTACTGTCACAAACACGTATCATCATGGAAGTGTATTTTTTGTAGTGTTGGCCACGTAGTGCGGCAGTGGGGACGCCCCCGCTCTAATGCTGATGACCAACACGGCGATAGGCGCACCAATGTCGAGCATGCTGCCGGCCAAGAAAAATGCGCGGCCGTCCTCCTCCATGAACAGCAAGAGCCGTGGCTCCAACAGTGGCACCTGCACCTAGAGCACCTTGCCGTACTTGATCCTATGCACGGGCATGGGATGCACGGTGCTGATGTGGTGGGAGAGTGCTGGCAGCGGGCCTTTGTAGCCGCAGACGGGCACGTGGCATTTGCAGGGCGTGAGCGGACACACGCTCTGGTGATTGGCGAGCTTGTGGTAAGTGACGTAGATCCCACAGCCTTCGTGCGGGCACTCCACCCTCACCGAGGAGAAGACGGCGTCCACCGCCGTGTTCCGCACGTCAAAGCCACCACCACGCTCGCACTTCTGGCACTACCGCTGGTTCCCGGGGCGCTCGATGCGGCAGTCCGTGCAGGCTAGGTGCCCTCCCTTGCACTGCACAAATCAATCGAACAACACATCAATCAAGAAACCTGCACCTTGCTCGATCAGCCAAACATAGCCTCAACATAATCAAAGGGTTCAAACCAGTCAAGCAAATGCTGCGGCGATTTTCCGAACCCAAACGACAAGCTATGGGGGAGGAGCTAGCCAAATTACTTGAGGCCAGGTTCATGAGAGAAATCAAACACCCAAATTGGCTAGCCAACTTGGTCATGGTGCCGAAGAAGGATAAATCTTGGCGCCTTTTGCATCTATTTCAAATACCTCGAGAAGGCTTTCCCTACAGACCCTTTCCCTTTACCCCGCACTGACTAGATCATTGATGCAACCGCGGGGCACGACTCAATGTGCTTCCTCGATGCTTACTCCGGATACCATCAGATTAAAATGGAGTCCGACCAGGCCGCGACGGTGTTCATCACCCCGTACGGGCCTTTCTGTTCCAACACTATGCCTTTTGGGCTTAAAAACGCTGGTGCCACTTACCAACGAATGATTCAAACATGCTTGGAAAAACAAATCGGCAAGACAGTTGAAGCATATGTGGACGACGTAGTCATCAAGACTAAACACGTCGAACCATTGGTGGATGATCTCCGCCTCACATTTGACAACCTCCAAACATACGACATACGACTCAATCTGGAAAAATGTGTCTTCGGCGTTCCAGCCAGAAAGCTACTAGGGTTCATTGTCTCCCATAGAGGAATTGAAAGCAAACCCAACTAAAATCCGAGCCCTGTCGCAATTGGCTACACCAACAGACTTAAAGCAGGTCCAAAAGCTAGCAGGGTGCATGGCGGCTTTGAGCCGCTTCATCTCCAGATTATGGGAAAAAGCATTACCACTCTATAGACTGCTAAGAACACCAACAGCTTCGAATGGACGAAAGAGGCCACAGCCGGATTGGAAGAAATAAAAACCTTATCAGCAGGCAACCCAATCCTAGCCGCCCCAAGTGTTGGCGAGCCTATGTTGCTTTATATCTTCGCAACTCACCAGTTAGTGAGCGTTGTACTTGTCGTCGAGCGAGGGGAAGATGGACATAAAATTCCCCATCCAAAATTCAATCTATTACGTATTGGAGGTCCTTACACCATGCAAATCCCAATACCCTCACTACCAAAAGATAGCTTACGTGGTCTTTATGGCATCCCGAAAACTCTGGCACTATTTCCAAAAGTGTTCGATCACGATGGCATCCGAAGTACCACTTAATGACATTATAAACAACACGGATGCCACTGGGCGCATAGCTGAATGGGCCATCGAGCTCTTACCATTCTAAATAACATACAAGCCATGCCGAGCTATTAAATCTCAGGTGCTGGCCGACTTCGTTGCAGAGTGGACGGAAGCCGAGCTCCCTAAAGAGTACAGTTCCTACTCCAACTGGATAATGTACTTCGACAGCTCTAAAATGCTAGCCGGGCTGGGGGCTGGCGTCATCTTGACATCCCCTACGAGGACACGGTCCGCTACGTGTTGCAAATCATGTATACGGACTCCAATAATGCAGCCGAATACGAGGCACTTCTACATGGTCTCCGCATGGATGTCTCGATAGGCATACAACACCTAGAGGTGCGCGGCAACTCAAACCTCACAATATCTCAGGTTAATGGAGAGTTTGATGCAAAAGATCCAAAAATGGCAGCATATCAACACGATGTATTAAAAATATCGGCTCGGTTTGAGGGGCTTGAATTTCATCACGTCGCTCGAGACATTAACCAAGTAGCGGACATAGTCGCTCGCATAGGCACCAAGCGCAACCCCGTCCTGCCTAATACCTTTGTGGAAAGGCTCTTCAAGCCATCCGTAATATGGCAGGACGAGAGCGAAGACGCCAGCACGAACCTGATCACGCCCCTAGCATCCGAACACAATACAGATATCATTGGGGGTTCGGATACTGAAATAACACCCTCTACTCATGAGATCATGGCCGTTATTGCTACATGGACCGAACCCTTCCTGGCCTACCTTAATAGGCAGGAGCTTCCTGATGACCAAAATGAGGCTCGTAGCAAAAACAATACAAATGACGCCAGCACCCCTGAAGCTAAAAATAGCAACGACAAGTCTCGACGCAACAGGTATAAACATCGAAATAACAATGACAACACCGAGGATACGGTGGACAATGCTGGATTCAGTGGCTCTAAGCCCGGTCAGCGAAAGAAGCCGTTCAAAAAGAACAATTCGGGCCAATATAGCCTGGACCGCATACTCGATCGTCCGTGCCAGATTGACGGCACCCCAGACAAACCACCCAATCATACCAACAGAAATTGTTGGGTTTTTAAATAGGCCGGCAAGTTAAATGCCAAAAACAAGGATAAGGGATCGCAAAGCGAAGACGACGACGAGGAGCCCCGGCCGCCGAACACAAGGGGACGGAAGAAGTTTCCCCCTCACATCAAAATGGTAACATGATATACGCTACCCACATCCCCAAGATGGAGCGCAAGCGCGCACTCACGGATGTCTACGTGATAGAGCCAGTCGCCCAAAAATTGAATCCATCACTACAAAAAAAAGACACATCCGTGACATTTTGGGCCGAACTAATTTTTTTTGTCATACATATGACACTTTGTAGGATCGAAAGTATGTCTAGAGGGGGGTGATTAGACTACTTGACCAAATAAAAACTTAACCTTTTCCCAATTTTAGTTCTTGGCCGATTTTAGCTATTTTAGGACAAGTCAAGCAATCATCACACAATTCAAGCAAGCATGCAAAGAGTATATTGGCAGCGGAAAGTAAAGTATGCAACTTGCAAGAATGTAAAGGGAAGGGTTTGGAGAATTCAAACGCAATTGGAGACATGGATGTTTTTCCCGTGGTTTGGATAGGTGGTGCTATCCTACATCCACGTTGATGGAGACTTCGACCCATGAAGGGTAACGGTTGCGCGAGTCCACGGAGGGCTCCACCCACAAAGGGTAACGGTTGCGTGAGTCCACAAAGGGCTCCACCCACGAAGGGTCCATGAAGAAGCAACCACCCACAAAGGGTCCACGAAGAAGCAACCTTGTCTATCCCACCATGGCCATCGCCCACACAGGACTTGCCTCACTAGCGGTAGATCTTCACGAAGTAGGCGATCTCCTTGCCCTTACAAACTCCTTGGTTCAACTCCACAATCTTGTCGGAGGCTCCCAAGTGACACCTAGCCAATCTAGGAGACACCACTCTCCAAGAAGTAACAAATGGTGTGTAGGTAATGAACTCCTTGCTCTTGTGCTTCAAATGATAGTCTCCCCAACACTCAACTCTCTCTCATAGGATTTGGATTTTGTGGAAAGAAGATTTGAGTGGAAAGCAACTTGGGAAGGCTAGAGATCAAGATTCATATGATAGGAGTGGAATATCTTGGTCTCAACACATGAGTAGGTGGTTCTCTCTCAGAACATATGAGTTGGAATTGTGTATGTGTTCTGATGGCTCTCTCCACGAATGAAGAGGAGGTGGAGGGGTATATATAGCCTCCACACAAAATCCAACCGTTACACACAGTTTTCCAATCTCGGTGGGACCGAATCAACAAACTCGGTCGGACCGAAAATGTAAACCTAGTGACCGTTAGAGATTTTCGGTGGGACTGACATGCAACTCGGTAGGACCGATATGGTTAGGGTTTGGGCATAACGTAATCTCGGTGAGACCGATTACACAAACTCGGTGAGACCGAATTTGGTAATTAGCTAACCAGAGAGTTGGTCAGGCAAACTCGGTGGGACCGATTTGCTCTTTCAGTGAGACCGAAAAGTTACAAAAAGGAAACACTGAATTTACATTGCAATCTCGGTGGGACCGATCCGCTCTTTCGGTGAGACCGAAAAGTTATGAAAGGGAAACAGAGAGTTTGCAATCCCATCTCGGTGAGACCGAGATCCCTATCGGTAGAACCGAATTGCTAGGGTTTGGCAGTGGCTTATGACAAGTAAAATTCGGTGGCGCCGGATAGAAAGAATCCGTAGGACCGAGTTTGGCTTAGGGTTTAGGTCATATGTGGATATGGGAAAGTAGTTGAGGGTTTTGGAGCATATCACTAAGCACATGAAGCAAGAGGCTCATTAAGCAACACCTCATCCCTCCTTGATAGTATTGGCTTTTCCTAAAGACTCAATGTGATCTTGGATCACTAAAATATAAAATGAAGAGTCTTGAGCTTTTGAGCTTTAGCCAATCCTTTGTCCTTAGCATTTTGAGGGTTCCACTTTCACATCCATGCCATGCCAATCATTGAGCTTTCCTGAAATAATCATCTTGGAATAGCATTAGCTCAATGAGCTATATGTTGTTATGAATTACCAAAACCACCTAGGGATAGTTGCACTTTCACACTTCTATGACGATAATTGTGAAAAAACCCGGTATCATCATAGATGTGGTGGGCTCCTACTTCTATGACAAAAAATCATGATAGAAAATGGGCTTTTCGTCCTGGGCGGGCCGGAGACGCAGCTGCATGACATTCTTTGGGCCGTCCATGACGGAAAAAACCATGGTAGAAGTGAGGAGGAGGAAAATTTCGGGGAGTTCCCGGTTACGGTGGGAGGTCGGGGGCCGACCGATGCTCATTTCTATCGTACACGTACGCGCGTCTGTGCGAGGCGTTGGCTGTAACTGAACCCGAGCGAGGCATTGGGCTCTAACTGAACCCGAGCGATTGCACTGCAGGCTACACGTCACTGAACCTGAGCGATCGATTAATGGCTGTTAACTGAACCCGATCGAGCGATTCCTTCGCTACTGCTGCTAACTAAAGCCGATCGATGCTGCCTCTGGGATGAATAGTGAGCGTTGCGGGGGGTTTTGGATGAACAGTGAGCGGTGGCGTTTCCTCTGGATGAACAGGACACCGTGGTGTGGAGGGCTGGATGAACAATACACGGTGGAGGGGTGCCCGTGGAGGGGTGGTTGAACAGGACCCTGTGGTGTGGAGGGCTGGATGAACAGTAGACGGTGGAGGGGTCGTTGAACAGTAGCCGGTGGAGTAGCGCACGGTGGAGGCTAGATGAACAGGAGCCCGTGGAGGCTGGAGGAGGCGATGGTGGAGATGAACAGTATCCCGTGGAGTCCCGTTTTGCGGTACGCCACACCCCTCCCGATGAACAGGACCCCCGTTTCGACCGTAGGAGGTCCATTTTTTCCATTTTGCGGTACACCACACCCCTCCCGATCAATAGGACCCCCACTTCGACCGTAGGAGGTCCGTTTCCTCTGTTTTGCGGTACGCCACACCCCTCCCAATCAACAGAACCCCCGTTTCGATCGTAGGAGGTCTGTTTCCTCCGTTCTGCGGTACGCCAGGCCTCGTTTCCATCGTCTGTTCCGTCCAAGCCCTCCTGATGAACACGACCATGCATTCCGTTCTGACCCAGCCGGCTGGCTCCCACGCGTTCCGTTGCCTCCCGATGAACACGACGCATTCCGTTGCCTCCCCATGAACACAACGCATTCCGTTGCCTCCCCATGAACACGACGACGACGCTGTTTCTCCGTTCCGACCCAGCCATGTACACGAGCCCTGGCCATACGTATGCGTGAGTAGGCGTTCGAGGCCCCGCCCGTATGTACACATACGTGGCCGTATTTTCTTTCTTGCACCCTGGCCGCTGTACGTACGTGTACATGCTACGTGCGCGCCTCTACATCGACCAGTATGTACGTACACGTTCGCGACTAGAATGACAACGCTACGTACGCTTCGACCAGGTGGGTCCCGACTATCAGGCACTTCCTTGCCTGCGAAGATGTAGCTGGTGGGTCCCAGCAGTCAAGGGGGCGAATCGTTTTGTTGTTTTGCCCGGATGCACTTCCTTGCATGCGAAGGTGTCGCTGGTGGGTCCCAGCAGTCAGGGGGGAAACGTTTTTTTCGCAAAATATGGCGGCCCCTCCGGTGGGTCCCCGCTGTCAAGTGGAGGAATAATTATTTTGCATGTAATAAGGAGGCACGTCCTTGCTGCGGCCGTGGACCCAGCTGTCAGCCTCTCCACGTACAGTCCACGTCTGATGGAAACCATTCCTTGACCACGTTGACCATGCCGCACCGAGAGCACCAGGGCGGTGGACGACGGCGAGGTCTAGGAAGGGGACGACGCGGAGCCGGGGAAGACGTGGCAGTGGATGCCCATGCGTAGAGGAGTACGAGGGTTCACTGGTTCGCTGCGGTGTGAGGTTGCCGTCGCCGCAGAATAACAGGGGGTGTGGGTGAGTAGAGGGATGGCCTGGCCAATGGTGGGAGTAGTAGGGGCGGTGAGGCCTCCGCCGCATCGTAGCCGGCCACGGGAGGCAGGAGCACGAGGCACGACCTGCGCTGGTTTGGGCGGCTGGAGCAAGAAGACCAGAGGTTGAAGAAGCACTACGGCCATTGGATGGACATCTTACGGTCACTAGAGCTAGAATCGTGCATATTGACTAAGTTGACAAAGCCTTCCGTCCCCGTCAACTTAGTAGGCCCACAAGTCAGCCTGCCACTATACTGGGTCCCAGCTAACAGGGGGAGTATTCATTTTTTTGTGCGTAATAAGGAGGCACTTCCTTGCGTGCGAAGATATAGCTGGTGGGTCCGGGCTGTCAGCGGCGGTAACGTTTTTTTCGCGAAATACAGAGGCCCTTTCGGTGGGTCCCTGATGTCAGGTGCGGTCGTGGACCCAGCTGTTGGCCTCTCCACGTACAGTCTACTTCAGATGCATGTCGGTCGTTTACCACGTTGACCAGGCCGCGCCGAGAGCACCAGGGCGGTGGACGACGGCGAGGCCTAGGAAGGGAACGACACGGAGGCAGGGAAGACTCGGCAGTTGTTTCCCACGCGGAGGGGAGTATGACTGTATGAGGGTTTACTGGTTTGTCTGCCGTCGCCGAAGAATAACAACAGGTGTGGGTGAGTAGAGGGATGGCTAGGCCAGGGATGGGAGTATGGTGGGGCGGTGAGGCCTGCGCGGCAGCAGAGCCGGCCGCGGGGAGGAGGGAGCAAGCAGTCCTGCCGGCGCTTGTTTGAGTGGCTGGAGCAGGAAGAGCAGAGATTGAAGAAGCGCGACGGCCGTTGGATGGACATTGTACGGTCACTGGAGCTAGAATCGTTCATATTGACTAAGTTGACAAAGCCCTCCGTCCCCGTCAACTTAGTAGGCCCACAAGTCAGCCTCCCACCATGGTGGGTCCCAGCTAGTAGGCGGAGTATTCATTTTTCTGTGCATAATAAGGAGGCACTTCCGGTGGGTCTGAGCTGACAGCGGGGGGAACGTTTTTTTTCACGAAATAGGGTGGTCCGTCCGGTGGGTCCCAGCAGTCAGGGGCAAACATTTTTTTTGTGAAATACGGTGGCCCGTCCGGTGGGTCCCAGCTGTCAGGGGGGAAACATTTTTTCTGCTAAATACTGGTGGCCCGTCCGGTGGGTCCCTGCTATCAGGTGGAGGAATAATTATTTTGCGCGTAATAAGGAGGCACTTCCTTGCGGCTGCCGTGGACCCAGCTGTCAGCCTCTCCACGTATAGTACTCTTCCGATGGAACTCGGTCATTGACCACATTGACCACGCCGTGCCGAGCACCACGGCGGTGGACGACGGTGAGACCTAGGAAGGGGACGACGCGGAGCCGGGTAAGACGCGACAGTGGATGCCCACGCGGAGAGGAGTTCGAGGGTTCACTGGTTCGGCTGCGGTGTGAGGCTACCATCTCCGTAGAATAACATGGGGAGTGGGTGAGTGGAGGGATGGCCTGGCCAGCGGTGGGAGTGGTATGGGGATGGTGAGGCCTCTGCGGCAGCACAGCCGGCCACGGGAGGCAGTAGCATGCAGCACGACCAGCGCTGCTTTGGGCGGCTGGGGCAAGAAGACCAGAGGTTGAAGAAGCACTATGGCTGTTGGATGGACATTGTTGACCACGCCGCGCCGAGAGCACCAGGGCGGTGGACGACGGCGAGGCCTGCGAAGGGAACGACACGGAGCCGGGGAAGACACGGCAGTGGCTGCCCACGCGGTGGAGAGTACAAGGGTTGACTGCATCGGCTGCCGTCGCCGGAAAATAACAGGAGGTGTGGGTGAGTAGAGGGATAGACACGCCAGGGATGCGAGTATGATGGGGCCGTGAGGACTGCCCGGCAGCATTGCCGACCACGGGAGGCGGGAGCAGGCGGTTCCGACGTTGCTGGTTTGGGCGGCTGGGGCAGGAAAATCAGAGACTGAAGAAGCACGATTGCCGTTAGATGTTAGATTGACATCTAATAGTCTGACGCTGGTAGAGTCGATTGTTGACTAAGTTTCTTTTTTGAGAAACCTTGTGTACGCATGAACTTAGTAGGCCCACAAGTCAGCCTCCAAATCTATGGCAGACAACATAAAGCCCATTTGCTATTTTTTATAATTTGCAGCCCATTTGCTAATTCTTAAGTAATTTATTACAGCCCATTTTCTACCCAGGACCACGGTCAAAAAGTTCAACCTTATTTTTCATATTTCGGTGGAGTCCGAACTGTTGTAATCCTGAAATGATAAACATTTTTTAAGAACTTATTTATTTGTGAAAAAATCGTTTTGTTTTTGTAAGCAAGTAAGACGTGGGACAATTGAGTTGGTTTAAGGGAAAACCAGTGGTAAAAATATCAGCGCTGGGTGGGAAAAAACAAAAATAAGGATGTAAATATGAAAAGGGAATTTTATGTGTTTTCAATATAATGATACGTGTATATGAACTAGTAAAACTATAGGTAGAGATTAGAAAACGGATGTAGGACATGCGTTTCAAGAGGATAATAGAACTGGGCTGTGTGTTTGATTCAGTAAAAAAACTGCCTGCGGATGTTGTAAGACAAAATATAACTAACGCTGGTGGGCCAGAGGCCAATAGATACCTGCTAGATCTTTGTGCCCCGTTGTCATCATGGGCTGGGCCTGTTAAAAACAAAACCAACCCTGGGCAGTCTACAGCCCAGTTGAAACTTGCTCGACCTAAAAAAACAATATATATGCTCAATAAATGAGAGAATTCTGCAAGTACAGACTGATAACTGGGATGCAGCATGGATATTGTTTTTTTATCATGATAATAAGTGCATGCACTTGTTTCGAAAAAATTGGAGAACTAGGAATTCGAACGGCGGGTGCTTATGCTACCCATCAAATAAAAATCAGGTGCCTGGAAATTTGTTTCGAAACAAATGATTCAGCTTTATATCCACGTCGACCCTTGGCATGATGATTGGAAGCAAATGCAAGTTCATACCAAAAGATCGTTAACAACAATACCAACTTGCGGACGACAAGGTAGTACAACTACCAATACCAAACTAACTTATAAGCTTTTTACTCCTAGCCCTAGTGTTCGTCTGGTAGAAAATCTTGCAGAGGACCAGCTCCGCTCCTTCTCTTGCTCTAGGTCCTCGAGGTGGTAGTGGTGCATCACCTAGTTGGTCCTCTACTGGTCAAAGTTCTTGTTGATGTGCAGCACCAGAACCTTTTTTGCTGCCCGTCTGCCGGCCCTTGACCATCACCGGCAAGGTATTGCCGGTCTTGTGCCATATCGCGTGCATGCCGCACTCCGACTGTATCTTGCGATGCGTCCACGTGCCCCTTTTGAACGCCCTGGAATTGCGCTGGAAGAAATGCTTCCTTAGGCCACTCAGTGTGATACCTGCAGTATTGTGGAATACAGGTTTTAGTGTACCTAGTTGGCATTTTCATAACATCTTTAGCATGTTGCAGTCACTTGTTTCACTTTTTATTAACTGTCAAATTGTAATTGCTTCACCAGGTCTGCGTCTAAAAAGAAAAATAGAGCTATAAACAAAGGAATATGTTTGTGCAAGTAGACGGCCGATCGATGTCTTACCTGGAAGTTTCTCAGGTTGGGTGTAGCATATGCCGTGCTCGCTGTCGATGGTTGGTATGAACAAATCGATGAGAGACTGAAATCTCGCGCTGTCAGCACTCACTTTGGCCTCAAGGTGCTCGATCAGCTCCTGATCCGTGGGATTGAACTTGACGCCAGTCGGCAGCACCGGCCAATCCTTCTTCGACTTGCATCGGTAATTCCAGTTATATGGTAGTCAATGTATGATCAATCGACTGTTTTAAGTGAATGATGAAAGATTTTGACAGATAAGTGGTACTCCAAATCTGAAGTCCAGAATACCCGAACACGCCACCGGGATTCTTGTGTCACCTCACGCACAGCGTCTTGTCACGCCAATTCAATGTGTGGACATGATGAATAATTTGACCGACGTATACTAGTACTGCTACTGTACTACTTACTAGTCGTATTTAGTGTCACAATTTATACATAGGTTTAACTAACAAGTACGCACTTTATGCCTAACTGATATATATAATATGGCTTCTACACAACATCTCCATCATCATTATCAGTACATCCTATGCAGGTGAGTTAGGATGCACTTGATCCCAGGAAGGTATCTATCCTTCAAACCAGAGGAGTGCTTCAAACTAACAACAGTACATAATATCCAACAAAAGAGGGTCATGCTACAGCAGCAGAATACATGGCTCAGTCTAGATATCAGCATGAATCAAGTTGTGGATATTTGCTGTTGGCATGAACCACATCGCCGCATGTCGGTTTTGCAAAAGCCATCCATCGCATGGAAGCTTGATGCCTTTCACACACTGAAGATTATCTGGCAACAAGTTGTGTCGACGAATCTCTGGATATGGTGATTCATGAAACCCATGGTATGATGTGTAAACACAGCCCCCCCATCGCGAATGGAAGTTGCATAGCACAGTAATCATCGCCGGTGACATGATCGATGATTGGTTGGATGATCGGATAATTGAGCCCGAGGAACAAGGAGTGGTTGCCGAGGCTGTAAACCTGCCTCCAGTTGAAGATGCCTGGCCCAACGGAGCTGGGATCTTTCTCGAACACGAAGCAGCCATAGCCATCAATGTCACGAATGCCCCACGCATTGTACTGCATGTGGTTTGATGTAATGGTTTGGTCAATTTGGTACGTACGAATGAGCATCAAATGACCGCCGTCAGCTGAACGAGTGATAGACCACCACCCATCGGCTGGTATGATTCCAGGTCCTGGAATCATGAAGGCCAGCTCATTTGCGTCTGCTGCAACAATTCAAATTGGAGACCAAAAGGACAAAATAAACAATCATGTTCAGAGTATGTGTGGAATTAAGATTATTATAACAGTGACACATATCATAGACAGAGAATTGCAATGCCGTGGTCATAATCATACCCCAAGTTAAAAAAATAAGCCAATGGCTTTCATATTCTAGCAATATGTCATGGTTCAAACATCATGTAACAATGAGAGGAAAACAGCTATGACAGCACCTACTCATATTCTACCATAGCACTTACTACTACTGTTCTCATATCAACTCTAAGCAATAACATGTGTTGTTATAAAAATCTTGTAAATGAGAGTAACATATAGCAATCATGATGTTATGCTCATAATATGTATTCTAACAATCATTAGATGCCAATTGTTCTCATATCAACTCCAACAATAACATGTGTGATCATAAAAATCTAGGAAATGAGAGGAACATATAACAATGATGTGGTTATAGACATGCTATGCATTCTAAATTTGTAACAAATGAACAGGCAGTCGTATTCATAAGGTAAAGATGAGATGAGATAGAACAATTACACGACGATAGATTCCACCAGTATAGGCATCCAATCTGTGTGTCGACCGAGTAAATGATGCCATCGTGCACTATAGCATCAGACAGAAATGTTGCCTCAACAGGATTGATGATGATCCATAACCATGTATGGCGACCGGATTCCATAGAGTAATCCCATTGTTGAACAAGGCAATGAGCTTGTAATCCATGTAGTCTTCTGATGGTGTGGGCACTTCGCAGATTACAACTTTCTGCAAACAGAGGTCGAGCCAAAAGTTTGACGCATCTCATGCGTAGTAGCCAGGAGTGTCCAGCAGGCCGCGAGGCTCGATGGCGGCGGTATCCAACGATGGAAGGGTGATCTCTCGCTGGGTGTAGATATACATGAAACGCCACGGACTACCGGTGTGGTGGATGAGGGCGATCCAGTTGGCCTTCATCCCCGCCTAGTAGTGGCCGCGCATGAAGGACAGGTGGATGGGTAGTGGTATCATGTCGAGGGGCACCACGGCAACCTCCGTAGGATCGTCAAGTCGGTGTCTGGGCCACCTGCGAGGATCGGCCATCAGCAAGCAGGGTGTCTTGAAAAGAGCCGGCCGGTTGCAGACGAGTAGACGGTACAAACACACCGAGCATGCAGCCAGACGGACGGTGCTGAGTAGGTCCATATGACTATAGATCTGCTCCAAGAGAACATCGGGGAGGGAATTCCAATCGCGGCTCTACGTGTCAGTCGGTTCTGCCATTGGGGTTTTTGGTGCCTGCGAGCCAGCGGGGAAGTCGATTTGGGCGGGCGAGCGAAGAAGCTTCTCCTCGTGTGGCCGAGCAGTGAGCGGGGGGATACGGTACGCGCGAGCTATCAAGGAGGATGACGCGGGCGGGCGAGCAGTGAGCGGGGCTAAATTGTGTGCGGCCGACGATGGGGAAGAGAGGAGGAAGAAGAAGAGATGGCAGTACTGGGTAAGGCTGATTTAGTAACACCAACACGCTGGTTCAGCTTATTAATTACGTGTCCCATCTGCTGCAGCGTGTATTGTCACTTCACTGCGAAGACTAGTTGAATAGTTCTCTCTGACCGAGATGGGGAATAATGGATCGCGAGGACTTCCTTTCTACAGTATCCCTATGCCTCTACACCCACTTCACTTATTTTGCTCCGTACCTAGTCACTTGTTGAAATCTGTAGAAAGACAAATACTCCGTATTTGGGAACAGAGGGAGGCTTTTACTCCATACTATTTGGGAACAGAGGGAGTATCACCATATGGAGGGAACAGAGGAAGCTTGAAATATGAACATGTCAATGGGAGGGAGTAAGCCCCATGCATGCATGCATGCAACATGCAACACTCACACGTACACATGGACGCACGCAACACTCATGCACCCATGCGACACACAGCACACGACGCAACACACACGCTCACGCTCAAGTGCTCAACCTACTCCCTACGTCCATGAAAGACTGTACATTTAGAGATTTACACATTTACCAGGGCATAATTAACGCCCAAAAGTAGTAGACTTATGTGTGCATGCGACCATTGAGATAAGAAGATTAAATGAAGGTTGTTGCATGTTGTAATTAAGGATAGACATGTAGGCATGTAGCCTATACCTACAGCACAAGTTGGTGCATTAGTCAATCAATATTGATTTAGATTAAAGGCTAAATGCATTGGAAGTGTAGATGTACAGCATGTACTACACTCTTTGTTTTATAGCCGATGTACACTCTTTGTTGGAAGACCGAGGGAGGACACGTGCATGCACTCACATACACAGCCATGGCGGTTCGCGCGCAAGGGTTGGACTCGTGTCACGCCTGCGTAAAGTTTTGTTTAACTGATTTCTTTGCTCTGCCAACTGACAGGTGGGATCCAGAAACCAGGTGACAATTTAACTAGTCAACAAAGTGCCACGTCAACTATGTGGCCGGTCAGTAGGGTGCAATACGGTGCTCTACAATGAGCTAGTGATCGTAAAATCACCGCAAAACTATATATAGTGACCGTAAAGAGCGTATTGTTACATACGTTGACCGCCAGTGTATTTTTCTCATTTCAAATTAAGCCATATTAATCGGAAAGGACGCAGTATGGACTACTACTACTAGTACTAGTACTGCTTTGATGTGTCCCGTCAACTTGCCGAACGAGGAGAAGCTTGCTTACTACGCCTCTCCCTCGCCCACGCACGCGATGCTTCGTAGGACAAGGAGAGGGTTTTGACTACAACGCCCTCTTCCTCTGCCTCGCCCTCGCCCTCACCCTCGCGGTGGACGTGTAGCAGTTCAATCGGTGTCAGATTGCCAGAAGCATATTGTACTGTAGTATCATCATTGTTGGACCTTCCGAAGAGGCGAAGAGCCAAGTGCAAGGTTCACACGAGTACGAACTGGTGAACCTCCCGAAGAGGCAAAGAGCCAAGTGCAAGGTTTTATAGGAGTTGTCGTCCTAGTAGGAGTGTACTACAACTATAGTGAACAATGCTACTGTATGATGCCGCCAGGTCACGTCTATCCAAAGCTATGCCACCTTTTTTCTCAAAGAGCGTGTCGAAGACCATTCAACAACCACACAAGTTGCACGTACACACAACACATTTACTAGTAATAAATTCTAAAGGACAAATGCCAGTATACCACACAAGTTCATCTCCAATTCATGTGATAAATTTGTGCACGACTAGTCTACATATATTCACAGCACTACTGTTCACAATTACCGTACTCCACATACACGTTATAGATGGGCTACATGTCCTCCTCCAGGTTCCAGTCCCAGGTGTTCTTCATGGATGGCACGATCCATAGCGGTGGGCAATGGGAATCATTGTCGCAGCTTTCTAGTCCGGTTCCACACGATGGAGACTCATACAAGCTGAAGCGGCATAAATCAGGGATAGCGTGTCCCAGCATGTCGTTCATCCGGCGATGCGCACTGAAGACACAACCATGCTTCATGAACGGTAGGCCTTCCATGTCGTGCATGGAAGGTGGCATCCGCTTCACAATGGGGTAGCTGTCCCCGATGAAAAGCGAGTACTCTCCAAGAGTGTTCCTCGGCACCCACGTAGCATCACAGGGGTTGAACTCAGCGCCGTTCATCTGGTACACGCGGCATCCCAGATCTGGACACATGGTGACGTACATAGTCAAGGTCCATGCATAATAATGTTGTGCTCAAATATGGCGGTCAGTAATTCTGTGCAACAAATAGTACTACTCCGGTATAGATGAAGTAAAATAACCGGCTTATTATATATAGTCACTCTTGGCTACATGGATGAGATAGTAAGACATGGAAAAATAAATATGGTGGCAGCTAGTGGGTTCAAGTCTTCAAGGGCCTAGCTAGCTATACGCGTCCTCAAAGGTAAAAAGTACTCCTACTAGTACTACAAAGTATACTACTAGTACAACAATGAAAGAGAAGGCGAGAGGGTTAAAAATGGAATACATGGGTAGATGGTGACGGTCCGATCGTGGTGGATTGTGTGACCATGTTGCACATCAGTGGTACCGTGGGTAACGACTGCTAAGATAGTTGATCCCAATATGCCAAAGTCAGCTACAAGGTTCCAGGTTAGACCGAATCGCGAATGCAAATACACATCCAGGATCGGCGATCTTGTTTTGATCGGGGGATGACTGGTCCCTGCAAAATAATGGAGTACTTCTAGGGATGCAAATGATCGTTTGTGCATTCTGTTTGTAATCTCCCGTACCGTAGGATGGAAACCAGATGAAACAAGTCCCCTGGCTTGTCACCGCAAAGATGCGGCCTAGATGGCGCACGGCGTCTTCGAACGTGTGGGGGTACAAATCTGCCGCCGCCAACATGCGCCAGCCTCTGTCGTTACTGCCTCTTGCATTGATGGAAATCCTTATGTCGAACACCGCGATGAGATAGTAATCGTCGTAGCCGTGTCGCTTTGTCGGCGGGTCCGCAATTGCTATCTTCTTCAATCTCATGTAGGCATTATCATACGTATTCAAGCCCAGCCAGTCCGGAAGGCCGATCCCAATGGTTGAGAAGGGGTCTACCGAAACGGCCGCACTGCTGTGGATGTTGTGCAAAATGATGGTGGTATCCGGCCGGAGGTATGCAAGCCAATCTTCATTGGCACCGACCCAGACCTATATATAAGACGATGGGCAGCGGAGAAATTACGAGATGGAAATGGAATAACTAAGTACTACATGATCAAACTCCATTACTGACCTGCTCATCGGACAAAATCCGACTACCTCTCAACGTTGGCAACTCTAGCGGAGTGAACGTGCAACCATGGCCAGCGAGCGGTGGACTATTCGAAGGATTGTCCCATAGAAGAACCTTCTCCTCGAGGACGCGTGGAAGACTAACAAGCATGGCCTGTTTAAGCAGCGTCTTGAAAAAGTTGCTGCAGGAAGCACCGAGTCTTGCGGCGGTGAGGATGTTGGAGCGGCGTGCGATTTCTCCCACAGGATCGTCGTCCAAGGTCTCCCAGCCCCGACGAGGAGGAGAACCGCCTGGCGAATCCATGGGAGCAGCGACGAACTGCCTTCACTTCGGGGGGAGGGGAACTGGCGAGGAGGAGATAAGAGCGTAGTAACCGCAGGGCCTCGTCCCTTCCAACTGTAGATCATTCCTCAGCGAAGGGGTGATGCTATTATTTACTACTAGTACTCCCTCCTTCCAGGTGCATAGGGCACCTAAGAAATGGCACTGTGAACTAGGCATATGTTGATTGGACGCTCATCACTTTTTTCTCTCCCTCTAGTTAATCCCGCATTAAGTGTAATGATGGTAGGACTAACCATGCATAGGCTAACGGATTGTTTCACACAATTCTTTAGGTCCAGCTTGCATGCATGCAAAGAAAAAGTAAATGGTACAGGCGGCTGATTGGTTTGCATATGGAAGGGAGATAAATTTGAAGCTGAAAACGTTAAGTGCATTGGGGTAGGCATACGAGTCATTAGTGCTAACTAATGAAGGGCGATTAATATACTTGAAAATCCTAAATTCTCTTAGGTGCCTTATGCACCTGGACAGAGGGAGTACTAGCATTATGGAACGTTATGGGATTGCATTATATTGTAAATAATAGCACTAGTAAGAAATTTTTGGCACTAGGTAGTAGTTTTTGGCGTGGATTAAGAAATTTTAGGTATGTTTTTGCCATTTTTTGTACACGCCAACTAGTGTCAAAAAACGTTTTACATTATGTGACGGAGGAGTACGTACTCGTACTACAGCAGTACTAGTACTACTTTTCTCAACTAGTAGTGCGATGTATTGTACTTCTAGTATAGTCTAGTATAGTGCACTAGTTTTGAACTCTTGAATCTCAGGGCCAAGGAGCTACAGTTCGAAGTGGAGGGTACTACTGTTCTCTAGAACCATCGCTGTACTATCAATGCAGGGGAAGTACACCTGCGTAGTGGCCTAGTGGGTACTCTCGGTGCTCTATTCAGCTGCTCCTCTCACGTAGCTGGCCTACTCAGCCGCTCCTCTCACGCACACACTAGCAACCTGTTTATCAGCGACGGTTACTGCGGGGGAAGAACATTTGAGTTATTTGATACAGCGAGACTAGGCTTTTCGCTTCCATTTGTGGAGGTGTAATGGATCTCATCGAACTTTGTTAGTAGCTCCTTCTTTATGAATGAGATGAAGCAAAGCTTTTGCCTCCGTTTCAAAAAAACACGTCAAGAGGAATTTCTTTTATAGTAGAGCCGATAATGGAGTGAAGTCCATGCGTGCAACGCCACAAGCTACAGAGTAGTTGTAGAGCACTTTACGTATAGAGCCATATTGCATAGTTCCCAATGCCCCGCCAGGCTTTTCCGGCTCCTCGGGCTTAATTGTGAGGCGCTAGTTTAAATATGCTACTAGCTGATGAGGAAGCTGCAAGCGAAGTGTGGCTAGGGCGAGCACGCGAGCCACGGGATGCTGGGAAGGAAAACCCGTTCACGAGGCTAGGCTGTCCAGTGCACCCAGATTGTGGGGCCGCACATCCGTTTAACTTCAAAACTCAAACTACCCGTGTAAAATATTGGCTCATAGCAAAGTGTAGTAGTACTATTTAAAAAAAGGCCGCCGTGCGTTCGGCCATGATCGAACCCACAAAATGAGGTATACACTCCCGCAACCACTAGTAGTACTCGTTGGAGTACAACGCAACCTAGAATCACCTTTTGTCGCTAGTAGTACATACATTGTTCCTTACAAGAAACCCCTAAGAGCATTGTTAATAGTAAATCCTGCTGCTGGCTATAAGCCAGTGCCATGTCATCTACAACCCATCTTATAGCCAACACGTACAATAATAGATCAAAAGTGTGTACTACTTTTTTATTATGTGGCCCACTTCTCATTCTCACAAAGTGCCTAGGAGCACGTGCTAGAGCTGGCTCTTCACGAAGAGCCCGCTTACCATCTCTCTCCTCTTTTCTTTCCTCCAACTAAGTAGAAATATACTAGTTTATTTCTTATAGCCCGCTGACTCAGCTCTATTGTACCTGCTCTAATAATGCAAGAAACCACTAAAATGCCAAGAAACTACTACCACTTGCATACGTGGCAGACTTAAGATAAGACTACCTTATCAACCATTGTACATGCTCTTACCAACAAAAATCCTCGAGTGACCTCCTACCTCTGGCCTGTCCACCTAGTCATCCTCGGCCATGGGATGTAGCTACCGCCGCCGGTAGAAGGCGAGGTCAAAACCGCCGGTGGTGCGGAGCCCATGTTGCGGCAGCGCGGATGCCAGCTCCGTCCGGTGCTCGCGGCCGCTAGCTAGCCAAGATAGCTCCGTCCAGCTGCTTGTCTGCAAGGTTTGCTAGCTAGATTGGCACGGCAGCGCGACAGCTTGCTCACACGCGCCGCGCTACGACCAGCCACCTGGCTCGAGGGAAGGCCAGCACGACGGCTTGCTCGCTCGTGAGTCACGCTTGGGCCAGCCTGCCAACCCGTGCGGAGGCCAGCGCGGTGTCCGGCCCGTCCGGCGGAGCGGTGGCCAACTCGATCATCACCGGTGCCACCGACGAACACACATCAGTACTGTTTGAAGTAATGTTCAGGAAAAATAATGATTTGAGTCGGAATAACAAGATAGAAGGTCAGATGTGGGTCCCTCGTGTCAACGGTCAAACAAAATGTGTTGGTTTAAGCTGCCTCATCAGCACGGACGTGTGGGCCAACCCTGTCATAAATGGGTTTAACAAACCTAATCGGTAGGAGTACTAGGTAGTTTTTGGCGTGGATTAAGAAATTTTGGGTATGTTTTTGCTATTTTTTGTACAATAGATTCTTCCTAGGGCTGGTTGAAAGTGGTAGTTTTTTGTTAAATACTCTACATATTGTAAGTAGGAGTGAAAGTTAAGCTTTGGAAGCCAATAAGCAAGGCTAGTTACATAGTGCATATGTGTACATAATTGAAAGTAAATATCAACCATGAGTGACTAATATCTTGATGGAAAACTCGAAACTGTGGAATACTAGGAAAAAATGCATGGTTGGAAATACTTGCAATGTTCATGTCTGTTGCAACGAATCATAATTAGAATAATACTTATTCACAAACTTGGTACAAAACACTCTAATTTTGATATACATATGTCACTAGAGATATATTATGTTTCAGTTAGAATATATTCATTGGGCTGTTTTGGTGAGGTCAAGGAGGGATGTGGTTGGTTTTAAGATACTAATTATGGGTTTTTATGCAAATTGGTAGACAAGTGGGATGTTGGTGAGAAAAGGCAACAACTTACCTCAAAATCGTTAGATGTAGATCTAATGGTCAGAAACGACGGATGGAAGACATACCAGCATCACTAACTTAGTCTTGTGTAGGAGTACTAGCAAGATCCGTGCATTGCACGGAACATCAAGATGCATTTTTTCATAAAACACTTGTTGTGATTGACCCTTGCGGGAGTAATCCCATGTGTAAAAACTAATGATATCTCGAGAAATATGAGATAAGGTGAAGAGGAGTGTCGGCGTTCTGGGAACGGGGGTCCCCTGACTTGCCTCCTGCGGCCTGCGACGTGGCTCAAGGGGGGGCCCAACGCGGCCCATCTTCATCAGCTCAAGCTCAAGACCCTCGCGAGGGGCCAAGCCACGCGGGGCGGACGACCGGAAGCTTCCTTAGAGGCAGCCTCATCAGGCAGGCTTGCGAGGAGGCGGAGAGATCAAGGCGGGGATACCTCACCAGGAGCCCGTGATGCAAGCCATGACGATCGAGACCAGGCGGGCGCCGGCCTGCGCAGTGTCCTTGTTTCCCCTTTGGTGCAAAGGGGCAAGCACAGGCCAAGGCACCGGGCAAAGGTTACCATTCCACTGCAACAAGACCAAGACCAATAGAGCGGCAGGACGGAGGTCACCGTGGAGCCCAAGACGGCGTCATCACCAGAGCTTTTGGCAGCCGAAGACCACCTTTGGTCAGGATAATTTGTACTAGATGTTCCCCTTCAAAATGGCCAATTGTTGGCGCCCTTCCCGCTCATTATTTGGGGAGAGGCCCAGGGCCTCTATAAATAGAGCTAGCCACCATAGAGTAGAGGACAACCTGAAGGAGGGACCGAAAAAGAGAGATAGAGACGGCTAGAGATCTGATAGAACCCTAGTAGAGAGAGAGAGGCGACTGAACTCACCCAAGTAGTTCATCGCACCAGCTCAAGAACACGTCTCGCGAGGCTGTTCTTCTCTTGTACTGTTCCTCATCAGCCCCTGAGGCAATCCACCCACCACACACTGGAGTAGGGTATTACACCACAACGATGGCCCGAACCAGTATAAACCTTGTGTCCCTTGTGTTGTTCGTTGTTTCTAGCTTAGATCACGCGAGGAGATTGGATGCAGATCGGTAGGGGAGAGATCTCCACGCGCACCCCAGTGTTCGAACCTCAAGGGTCTACCGGAACCCAAAATCCGACATTTGGTGCGCCAGGTAGGGGTGCGCCGGAATCTTTCTTCCACTGTTCACGTACGATCTTCCATCGTGTCCATGGCTGACGCTCGTCGGGCTCGCGCCGAGCGCCGGGCTGCTCTCGCCACCCGCGTCGCCCAGACAGCGCCTGTCGGCGGACGTCCACATCGTTCCCCGTCGCCTGCCGCCAACGCCACCACCGGCCCGGCGGGGAACGAGCAGCAGGCCTCCTCCCAGCATCCTTTGGTGCGGCGGGAGGGCCGCACCGCCACACCGTCGCTGACTCCAGCCGCTTCGTCGTCCCACGCCCGTCGCGCCCCCACGGACGCGCACGCCGCGCTGCTCCTAGAAAGAGAGCTCTTGCACTACCGCCCCGTCGACGACCTCTACGAGGACTGGCTCCCCCGCATCACCAAGCTCGTCAGCGCCGCAGGGGGGCTCCCCCTTGCCGTCCCTCTCGCTGCCTTGCCCTCTATTCCGCGCAAGAGGCAGGGATCAGGAGGCGCCTCCACCACCTCCTCCCCAAGAAGGCGCCCTGGCTCCAAGGTGCGTAGCCCCAGGGCGAGACCGTGCGCGTCCGGCGCCTGCGCAGCAAGAAAGGAGCTGCCAAGAGATCCCTCGTCCCCAAGAAGGTGCTCGCGCACTCCCAGCGCTGGCGCGCCAAGATCGCGTCCCTACGCCTCCATGCCAAGACCCCGTGCTTCTCCAAGCGGCGGCGCGCGGTAATCCCCAGGAACAAGCCCAGCACCAGCAAAAGGCACCGGTGGCCACGACAGGCTGCCACGCCCTCACCCCTGAGCTACGCGGTGTCGCATGGCCAGGCAAATTCAAGCCTGACCTGCCCCCTCGCTACGATGGCACCACGGACCCCGCGAAGTTCCTACAACTCTACGAGCTATGCATCGAAGCCGCCAACGGAGACGAAAGGGTCATGGCGAACTGGTTTCCCATGGCGCTCAAGGACGGGGCCCGCACCTGGCTCCTGAACCTGGCTCCTGGTACAATCTCGTCCTGGGACGAGATGCGCACTCGCTACATCGCCAACTTCCAGGACACTCGCGACCGGCCCCCGGCCATGAGCGATCTGTGCCGCATCAAGCAGTAGCAAGGGGAAACCTTGCAGAAATACATCCAGCGCTTCAACAACGCTTGCCTCAAGATCCCCAAGGTGACTGAAGAAGCCATCATCTCGGCCTTCTCCGATGGCGTACGCGACATCAAGATGAAGGAGGAGCTAGCAATCCATGAAGACCTATGCACATCCCTGGAGCTCTTCAACTTGGCGACCAAGTGCGCCAGGGCTGAGGAAGGGCGCCTTTCCCTCCTCGAACTCCCGGCTGCTGACCCAAAAGAGAAGAATCCCAAGGCCAAGGACGTGAAGCGCAAGGGGGCTGCCGTGCTTGCAGTGGAACCAGACACCAAGTGAGGCAGGGATCAACCTGAGTCATCCAAGGGCAGCCGGTACTGCGTGTACCACGACCTCCACACCCACAATACCAACGAATGTCAAGAGCTCAGGGCCGTGAGAGATGGACGTGTCGGCCGACGCCCGAGCGCAATGACATGGGCTATGGTCAAGGAGGAGGAAGAGGTGGTGGACGATGGGAAGACCGTGGCCCTCGGCAAGGGTGGCGTGACCGACCTCGCGAGGATCGCTGGCAGGACCAGCCTCGCGAGGGAGGCTGGAGAGATCAGCCTCGTGAGGATCGCCCGTACGGCAACACAGGCCTTCCTCCTCTGCCGCCACCGCCAAGGAGGAACGAAGACCAACATCAAGACGAGGGGGCTAGGGGCTTCCAGGAGCCGCGCGCAATCGCTTGCATCTTAGGTGGCGCGCAGGCCCCAGCCTCATAGCGCATTTTCAAGCAGTTTGCTCGCGAGGTGAATGCAGTCCTCCCCAAGCATGAGGCCATGCGCCCTCTCAGGTGGTCTGCATGCGCTATCACGTTCAGCTCAGCGGATAAGCTCAAGTGCGCGGCAACGGCCGGAGTCCTCCCGATGCTTTGCTCCCCAGTCATCAGCAACATGCAGGTCACCAAGACCCTCATTGATGGTGGAGCAGGACTCAACGTCCTGTCCGTCAAGACGTTCGACAATCTCCAAGTGTCGTACGATCAGCTCCAGCTAACCAAGCCCTTCTCAGGAGTCACTAATGGTTCCACTGTTCCCATAGGGCAGGTTCACCTTCCAGTCACCTTCAGGCAGCGCAACAACTACCGCACCGAGCTCATCGACTTCGGCGTCGCCCACATCCATCTGCCATACAACGCCATTCTCGGGTACCCAGCCCTGGCCAAGTTTCATGGCGGTGACTCACCATGGATACAATGTCCTCAAGATGCCAGGAAGCGGTGGAGTCATCACCATACCCTGCGAAGAAAGGGACGCAGTGTGTTCACTTGAGCGCGCGTTCCAAGCCGCAGCAATCAAAGACCCGGACCACAGGAATGGAAGGCTTCCCGAGGCGACCCTTAAGAAGAAGAAGGTTTCGCCTGACTGAAGCCATAAGGAGGCAGGCGCCTCCGGAGGTGTTGCGTCAGGATCTGCGCCCAATCATGGAGCGCCACCCTCTCTCGCATAGGAAGGCGCGCCTGACGCCCACCTCAGGAAGGGCTCGGGGGCTCTTTCTTGGAGAGCCACTGACTTTGCCAAGGTCGCGAGGGAGGCGCTCAGGCACCACTTGGAGGGGTGCTTCCAGGCATGTTTCCCTCAAGAAGATACAAGGCAAGGAAGACCAAACCCTCAGGAGTTCATCGCAAGCAACACTCAGGAGCTACAGGAGTCGAGAGTCATGCGCGGCAGCCGCCGGTTGCCCGCCATGGCCCCACATCTAGGCGAGGATGGTGGGCTGCGCATCTGCATCAACGTACCAGGGCTCAACCGAGCCGCGTCTCAGGAGCGCCTCTAGCCTTCACGCGTGGGGCGTTGCGAGGGTCCACCTCACAACTACGTTCGCATGCCTTTTGGCCTGCCGAACGCGGTCGCCGCTCATCAGCGCCTGCTGAGGAGCATTCTGCAGGCTCAGGAGGTCAGGCATCATGCAGTCCTGGCGGAGATGGAGATGGCCCTCGGGAACCCACTTGTGCACCCGGAGCCTCCCGAGGCTCCTGGGCCTTGGGGCTCGTGAGGATCGACTTCTTCATCGCGCATCGCCCGCTTCTTCAGCATCACTTCATCTTCAACAGCACCAGGTGACATCTTTCTAAGTCCCGTTTTAGCTGGGAGCGCCCACAGGGCCGCATCATTCCCAGGTCGCGTGGGTCCGTTCCTGCGGCATGTATCCGTTTTTCTTATGCTCTCTACTTACCTTGTTGGGGGCGCCCCTCGGGCTGCAGCATCCCCGAGCTGCTCGGGCCTGGCCCAGCGGCGTTTTCTTTTCCCGCATCTACTTAAAATGAACTTGCTCTTTCGCGCTTAATTTTCACTTGCTGCCTATCGCGGACTTCTCCGCCCACATGCAAAGCGCTTGCACATTAAAAGGGGGGTACCTGAGCATTGCGACTCATGGGCTCCTACTGGCTCTCCAGACCTCACCCCCTGGCCTTGATCCACGGCATCACGACCTGTCATACCAGCGGCGGCTGGGCTAGCTCGAGGGCCGGGACCTGAGGACGTAGAGCATTTGCATTCTAACCACCCTACAAGAACACACCATTGATAAAGGCCCAGAGCCAGGCGCAACCCGCCTTGAGGTAGGGCCTCGTGAGTCCCGTGCTGGCTCACGAGTGCCCAGATGCAACTCTCCTAGCCCTACCGTGCCGGCCACATGTCAGGGCGGGGCTGTACATGCCTCGGAGGCTCCTCCCGGAGGGGAGCCCCCTCCCACGTACCAGTGGAAGCACCATGCTCCGTGCTGGCTGACGACACTGCCGAGGAGCGGCTATGCCCGTACACATACGGAAGCGCTATGCTCCGCGCTGGTGATAAACAACTGAGGGCGGCCTACGGCCGTACCAACCTCAGGGAGCCTAGAGCTCAGTGTCCGGCACCATCGCAACGCCTCCCCTCGGGAGCGCCGCGCGAGGGGGTTGGCCATGGGGGCTATGCCCGGGTCTTACCCGAGCGCACACAACCCAGCCAGGTCCCTCGGACCTGGTCATCACACGCCGCTCCCCGAGCGGAGCCAAGGTATGGAAACCCGTTTGAACGTCAAGGGGGACTCCTGAGCATCGCGACTCAGGAGCCTAACTTGCCCCGTAGCCCCTCACTCCTTAGTCCCGTCCTGGTTTCCGGTTGAGGCTAACGCTGGGCGAGGTATGCACGGGGCCGGGCCCTGCCGACGTAGAACGATCAATCCACTCCTCGTTCCCCCCTTTCCTACTTGCTGCTTGTGCGTCAAGGGGGACTCCTGAGCATCGCGACTCAGGAGCCTAACTTGCCACGTAGCCCCTCGCTCCTTAGTCCTGTCCTGGTTTCCGGTCGGGGCTGACGCTGGGTGAGGTATGCGCGGGGCCGGGCCCTACCGACGTAGAGCGCGAGCAAGTAGGGCAGAAAAATGCAAATTCCAGGAAATTCAAAGTAAATACTACAAGCCATAGATTGTTTCACGACGCCAAACACAAGTTTAAACGCCTCCGCGAGGCATGGTGCATGTTGCAGGAATAAAAGCAGGACAAAAGTCGCGAAGGGATCACTCTCCAGTGGCGCCGCCTCCTGGGGCCGCGGAGCTGGCGGCACCGCGCCGGGGCAAGATGCTAAATGCGTGGAACCTCCACAGCAAAGCTTCGGCTCGGCCTTTCACGGCCTCAGCGGCAGCGGTTGCAAGGTCGCCGCTCACGGGCTCCAGCAGGCTGTCGAGGTCGACGTTGGGGTCGCGCAGGTAGACGTGGCTGAGGACACGCGTCAGTGCCACCGAAGACAGGGCGCGCACCTCGGCCTTGGCTGTGGGGCCAAGGCCGTCTACGACATCTTCAAGCGCACGGACCAGGAAGGGAAGCAGCTTGGCGGGGCCATCCTCCGCGCCAGCCAACGGCTCCTCCAAGCCGCTAAAACGTCTTCAGCACGGCACGAGCCCTCTTCTCCATCTTCACGAAGGCCACCCGATCCTCCGCCAGGACCTTCTCCTTGGCGTCCAGCTCGGTCCTCTCCGCCTGCAACGACCGCTCCAGTGTCTCCAATCGGCCGTGGCGGTCATCAAGCTCGATGTCCTGGTCCTTGACTGCAGCCTCCCAAGCCTTCATCTCCTTCTCTTTCTCCTGGCGGCCGTGGACCTCCTTGGCGAGCTCGTCGCGCAGGCCTTGCTGCTCGACCCCCAGCTCCTTGCAGCGAGCCTTGGCAGCCACAGCGTCGGCCAGGGCAGCGCCGCGAGCGGCCTTGGCTTGGTTGGTGGCCTGCTTCTCCCCCTCGGAGGCCGCCACGGCCTGGCTCAGCGCTGCTCGGACGGAGGCAGCAGAACGGGCCCAGCCAGAAGCTAACTCCAGGCGCCCGGCCGCTAGGTGAGGGTCCGCGCTCAGAAGATCCTCCCGCAGCTGGCTCAGTTCGCTGGCGACCTGGTCTAGGACGGCGGCAGAGGGAATAGAAGAAGTAGGAACCGGCGGAGCAGGCGAAGAAGACGGCGGCGTGATCACGGCTTGGCAGGAAGGAACCCCCTGGGCCTTGGATGCCCTGGCTACAGAATCAAGCACAGTCGACTCCAGGGTCAGCGGGGCCACGGGGGCTGACTCCTCGCCGAGGCGTCCCAGTCGGCCTCGCGAGGACGACCGTGCAGGGGAGGCGCAAGCCGCGCCGTCTTTCCCCTCAGTGGACGAACGCGCCATCCCGGCAGGTGGACTCGCCCCAAGCGGGGCCGCAGGAGCCCCTTTCAACCTCTTCGCCGCAGGCGCCAGCCTGACAAAAGAATATGGACGTCAAGCCTCAGCGGCAGAAACCAAGCAAAGCACGAATCGAGCACTTAATGGTCGTCGCTCACGGACCCAAGCAACCTCCGGCCAAACTTGAAGCCCGAGAGCCTGCAGCTGGGGTCAGCCTCGGGAGGCCCGGAAGCAGAAGGCACGTCAGGAGGGCTGGAGCTGGCCTTGGATCGCCCAGGGACCGGAGCAGACCCTGGGGGAACCAGCCCTGACCTGCCCTTCCTTGCGACCAAGGGAGAATCCTCCCCTCCTCGCCTGGCGCCAGCCTCGTCATCATCCGGCTTGGAGTGGAGGACCTGGGACCCGCGCCGAGGGAAAGACTCCCTCGACTCCTCATCAGTCGCCTCAGAGTCAGATTCTTCTTCCTCTGCCTCTTCTTCCCCCTCGCTCTCGCTGGAGCTGTCGGAGGACACGTTCACCATCGCCAGCGCCGCAAGACCCTCGGGAGCTTCCGCGGGCACCATCCCATCGCCATTAAAGGTGGGCATGGTGTTCACCACCTTCTCCCAGTCGTCGCGAAGGAACAGGGGGACGGGGGCGCCCACCGGCTTCGGCATGTCCCCCCCAACCAAGGAATGGAGGGCCGCGACCAGATTCTCATCAGTCAGGGCCTCAGAGCTTAGGCTCAAGACGGCGTCCGCTTCCCCAAGCCTCCACAACGGGATCGAGTGCTCCTGGAGTGGAGCCACCCGGTGCTCCAAGAACTCCCCCAGGAGCGTGGCTCCAGTCAGCTTCGCCGTCCCCAAGTTGTTCGGCCTCAGGTCCGCGTTCATCCTTTTCAGCACCGCCCTCACACGGGGGTCGACGAGCTCCGCGCGGGACCCCGCGTCGGCAGCCTTGGGCTGCCCCGTAGGTAACACCAGACGGGGGTGGAGGCGCCCGACGTCCACCATGACCCACTTGCTCCGGAAGCCTTCGATTCTCTTCCCAGGCTTTGAGATAGCATTGGAGTTGGAGTATGCGATGAAGCTCGCACATGCGGAGACATGGCCACCAGAAACTCGGAGGGAAAAATAGTGGCGCAACAAAGCCACCGAGGGCTTTACCCCGACATGAGCCTCACAGTAGTGAGCAAAAATCGCCAGGAGGAGAACAGAGTTGGGGTGGAGATGCAGAGTCTGCAAGTTGTACTAGCAGAGAACAACAAAGAAGAACTCAGAGAAAGGAGGCACCAGACCGGCGACGATGGCGCTCACAAAAAGCGGATAGAAGGTCCCCCCTGCTTTCAGGCTAGTCGGAGCCGTCCTTGAGCATAGTCGCCCCCTTGCTGCCCTGCGCCACCATCATCAGGCGCGTGAGGGCGAGGTTCTTCTCCGGCAAGTTCGGGGAATCCAAGGCCGGCGAGTACCAGGCCTTGGTCGGGGACTTGCGAGGCGCCATGGCGTGCCGGGCGAGAAGGATTGAGACAGATCTGGAGGATTTCGGAAGCAAGAACGAGGAGAGAGACAAAGGGGATTTGGGGAGAGGCGAGTGAGAACAAAGCAAGTAAGTCTGGCCCGGGCACCTCTTTTGTCAGATGGACAATTGCCGAAGCGTCGTGGGAAGCGCAGACGCCCATGTCCAATCAATCGCCACACGGCGCCTAAGGTCGCAGGCTGTTAGGGCCCGCGGCGCTTCGCGCTTGCCCCTTCGCTTCCCTGCTAGGCCAAGCCCAGGCGCGCCTTGGGCCCGGGGGCTATTGTCGGCGTTCTGGGAACGGGGGTCCTCAGACTTGCCTGCCTGCTGCGTGGCTCAAGTGGGGGCCCAGCGCGGCCCATCTTCATCAGCTCAAGCTCAATACCCTTGCGAGGGGCCAAGCCTCGCGGGGCGGACGACCGGAAGCTTCCTCAGAGGCAGCCTCATCAGGCAGGCTCGCGAGGTGGCGGAGAGATCAAGGCAGGGATACCTCACGAGGAGCCCGTGATGCAAGCCATGACGATCGAGACCAGGCGGGCGCCAGGCGAGCATCGGCCTATGTAGTGTCCTTGTTTCCCCTTTGGTGCAAAGGGGGCAAGCACAGGCCAAGGCACCGGGCAAAGGATACCATTCCGGTGCAACAAGACCAAGACCAACAGAGCGGCAGGACGAAGGTCACCGTGGAGCCCAAGACGGCGTCATCACCAGAGCTTTTGGCAGCCGAAGACCACCTTTAGTCAGGATAATTTGTACTAGATGTTCCCCTTCAAAATGGCCAATTGTTGGCGCCCTTCCCGCTCATTATTTGGGGAGAGGCCCGGGGCCTCTATAAATAGAGCTAGCCACCACAGAGTAGAGGACAACCCGAAGGAGGGACCGAAAAAGAGAGATAGAGACGGCTAGAGATCTGATAGAACCCTAGCAGAGAGAGAGAGAGAGAGAGGCAATTGAACTCACACAAGCAGTTCATTGCACCAGCTCAAGAACACCTCTCGCGAGGCTGTTCTTCCCTTATACTGTTCCTCATCAGCCCCTGAGGCAATCCACCACACCACACACTGGAGTAGGGTATTACACCACAACGGTGGCCTGAACCAGTATAAACCTTGTGTCCCTTGTGTTGTTTGTTGTTTCTAGCTTAGATCACGCGAGGAGATTGGACGCATATCAGTAGGGGAGAGATCTCCGCGTGCACCCCAGTGTTCGAACCTCAAGGGTCTGCCGAAACACGAAATCCGACAAGGAGTGGGGTGTGGTGGTGGTTGGTGGTCGGACTGAGCGGAGGCATGGCGATTGACGACGCTGGCAGCGGCCACCAGGCCAGTTTGTTCCAGAGGCTTCCTTTCTTAATTGCTCAACAATGAGGTTTGTTTGAGAGAAGGATGAACGAGGGAAGGCCTTGTCTACAAATGTGGAGAGGGGTGCGGGTATCTTTTAGTTTAATTTCCATCTGTCAGATATAGATCGGACGGTCTATATTGCAAGATGGCACACGTACCATCATCACCAACTCGGTTTTTTATAAGAGAAGAAATATAAGTATGGATATACAAACGTATTATCGATACTTGCTTCCGTAAACTAGCATCTACATTCTATTCAACGCCTGAGCATGTGGGTCCTTAGCACAATGACTTCTCGACTGTGTAAAACAAAGATTTTCCCGTCGCCGACAAGGAGGGGGTGATGGCGGCGCGCTTTTTGGCTTTCTCTAGTCCTAGTAGTCATACTAGGTGGTCTAAGCACGTGTAGATTTATTCTTTTTCACGTCTCATGTTCGCCGTACTACCACGACTGTTGATGAATAGACGGTAAGTTATTCACGGGGAAACCCTTGTTGAGCGTGTTTGCGAGAGAGAGAGAGAGAGTGTGTGTGTGTGTGTGTGTGTGCGTGTGTGATATGTTAGAGACTGAAGCAATGATAACAGATTCTTTGTGTCTATGTGTGTGGAGGATAGAGAGAGACATGTACATGGGGCTTTGTGTTGTGTAACATGGAGACACATATACATAATTAAAGAGTGAGTGTGTGAGATACACATGCGGACATGAGGAGAGATGAGGATCCAAATAAATGGGTGTTTGTGCGTGTCTGTGTGTGTTTGTGCACGCATTTGTGTGTGATAGGGAGAGAGTGTATGTGGAGTAGAGAGATCACTGATGATGTAAACCTAGTATAAGGGAAGGGGGAATGGTGTGACATGTGTAGTAGCGAGATAGCACGGGTGCAGGCGGGGGGAGCATACTATTTGGAAGAGACATCGAGTGTGTGTGTGGGAGAGGGGTGTGAGAGCGAGAGAAAGAGAGAGCTAGCGACAAAGAGAGAGAGAGAGAGAGAGCTAGTGATAGAGAGAGAGAGAGGAAGAGAGGGGGCGAGAGGGGTCGTTTGTGTCCATAAATGGCGTATAGATAGGGAGACAATGTTGATGTTGTTCGAAATTGGCCTAGGAACGGAGACGCAAGGGAAGCGAGTCATCGTGTGTGTGATAGGGACTTCATGAGAGATCTAGAATAGATGGTCTAGAGAACAATGTGTGAAATCGAGAACGATTATACATTAGGGAGCTATGCAAAGAGTCACGACATATATGTATACAGGGTAGGAGCTGGGGCAGGTCCGCATGTGGGAGAGATAGAAAGAGGAGAGTGGTGCACAAGGAGACAAAGTGTGCTTGTTTTAAGTGGGGGTGGTGTGTGAGGTGAGTGCGCGAGAACCACATAACTAGGGACATAGACGTTTGGGGGCGAAGTTTTGTGTGTATGGGAAATATACACTCTACATAGTGTGTGTGCTTGGGTAAGAGAGATAGCGGGAGACCTAGAGAGTGAGGGAAGAGATGTGTGCATGCCCGAGAGACAAAGTGATAGAGACCTATGTTGGGGTCCGGACATTACAAGAGAGAGGGGTGTTAATGTGCTCGTGTGTTGGTGTTTGGGGGAGAGAATGACTTATCTATGTGTGTGTGGTGGTGGTGGGGGGGGGGGTTGACTTCAGATAAAGAGTGAGTTGTCTATATTTGAGGGACTTTAGCGTAATTGAGATATTGTGCACTCATGGTTGACCAATTTGTTTCACAGTTTGTACTATGAGATAACGATACTTCTGAACATGCGTGATATACCTTGATGTACCAGAATTACAAACGTAAGATTGGAATTTTGGAATTCGACTACATCATTAGCTTTTGTAATTCATTTAAACGGAGGTACATTTTTTAAGCCGGGATTTCGTGATTTAAAATTCATATATCAAAGCTAGAGATATACACATACGGGCATGTTCAAACTTTATAATCATCCACTTTATTCATACACATACACATTTTTGCTTTTGTCATCATATTGAGGATAAACACATTTGGAATTTCATTTGAATTGGACCGTATGATGGTATTTGCTTGTAGTAGCTCAATGTTCCATATTTGAATTGAATGGACAATCTAAGTTTCGAGTTGGAGACATTGATTTTCAAAACTTGCACATTTTTTTGCGTGCAAAACAAACAAATTGTCGTCCATGATATCATAGTCGGCCGTACGAGAGAGGAATACTTATAATTTTAGGCGCCAAAAGCTTTCAAACTTCCCGCTCACATCGAAATATCATGCGCCCGAAAGTTTAGCCCTGCAATATTCCTGTTTTACCCCTGCCACATGAACGGAAAAGGGCTGCTTTGGTAACTCCATTGTTTTCCCCTCTTTGCCCCCAACATTCTTCCCCAAAGCCCCTCCCCTTCCCCTCCCAGACCCCCCCAACCACGGCAAGCCGTCGAATCTAGTCCTCCGCCACAGCGGTGGACCTCACACCCCGCTGGATCTACCTTCCGCACCTTGGAACCCCCAACTACCAACTCACCACTTCACTGGAGCCGCTTCAACGACTGGCTTGTCCACCGCTCCAGATCTCCTTGACCGCCATCATGGTCCACTGCACCGGATCTGCTTAACCGGTGCCCTAGTCCACCACAGCGTAGGCCCTTCACTGAGTCCCTCGTCCGCCCCTTCGCTGACCCATCATACAAGCCCTCGTCCGCCGCAACAGATCCGCCTCACCGAAAGCATTATACAACGCGCCTGCCGAAGCCTTCGTCCACTGCACCGGACCCGCTCCACGGACGCCATATTCAACTCCAACGGCCCTGCTTTACCGACGCTGCAGCCTCATAAGATTATTTCGATTTGTACTCCTTCGGTTTTTCTCTTTATCATGCAACTGCTCACTTACCACAGATGAGCTTTCTTGTATGTCGACAGGCGCCGCAACCGTAGCACCGGAGCCGCTTCAGCGACGGCGACAGCCGGCCCAAACTCAACCGCAACACGACCACCATCGACGATCCTTAGCTATCAAGTATGACAACGATACCCATACGGCACCGAGAATCAGGTACTATTATCCAACGGCCGGCGCCTACGTTCACTTTCCTAGAATAAGCACCGCACCTTTGAATTTCTTCAGGGCATCATTCAGTTTTTCATGAGACGCGCTATTTTGCTTGCACCTGTAGGGCCATACTTCTGGTAGTGAACATGTTACATGTGCTAAATTACATACCAGTGCACATATAGTTAATGTGCTTTAGTTTTGTTCTAATGCCACCTGTTGGTTCCATCAGACTACTTACTGTTCTCTATGCTTAATTACACATCAGCAAACTAACATGTGGTTCCACTGCTTTTTGTTCGTTTTACCCTACATTTTCTGATGCTAGCTATTACATCACTGCTCCGAGCCTCTGTTCATTACTTGTTTGTGTGTTCTTGATCTTCCCAAGTTGCATGACTAATTTGATGCTTCTATTAATTATGGAGCTGCCAACCCCATCAAGCAAAATATTTGTTCTTTTGGGGCTGGCACCTCGAACAAGCATAAAAATAGAGGGAAGCAGATATATTGTCGTGTATGCACACACCCTTCTTTCATTAGTTTAGATGAACCATTGATGATCAATTCGGACCAGTGCCTGCCATTAAAATTAATTTTACCTAAATAGATGGTGTAGAATAAACTACTACAACTAGATTTGCAACCACGAGATGCTGACGATATCTTCAAAGAACATTGCAACAGCAGCTAGGCTTCACAGCAACATATGGTAAGACAGTGTGTTTTAGTACATGTGAAATGTAATGCGAGTGGGCTGCTTTCTTGGATTGTGCCCTCAACGTGTAATCCTAACGAATTACAAATAGTTCAGTTGTCTGCTTTGTTGTATTGCTTGATTCGAATGCTTATTTGTAGTTACGCTATACCTGAGTTGGCCAATATGTCAGCAGTGCCTGTTGTACTATCGTAAAGAAATGCATGCCTATTTCATTTGAGTCCTTAACTTTTCCTCTCAACTTCATCACAAGAATGTCTTCGTAGTTTATATGAGGCCACACTGTTAAGTGCTTTCTCAGATTATTTCAACTGCTTAGATGCTTTGGCAACTTAAATATAGCGGTTGTACACTCCCTTTCAACTAGGGATGTCAACTGGGTCCCATTTAATCCCAATTAAAGTGCACTAGTGGTATGATAGTTCAAAAGAGTTTTTGTTTTTTGAGGAAAATGAACTAGGGAGGTAGCAAAAACTAACTAGATGGGACTGGCAGATATTGTTTATTTGCCACTTACATCCCTAGTTTCATCTTACCATTTTAATTTCTTTTTGGCTAATGCTGCTTCGAACCATTTAAATATAGTTTGCCACGCTCAGCAATAATTCGTCCGTCGTTTACCATGTAAGCTTACTGCCTGGATCATACGATAACTATCCCTTACTGATGTCCAACGGAAACCTTTCAGGATGCCGTTCACACTAGGACACAATGTACAACCCTAGAATCTATTTGTGGAAGAAGTGCGCCATCCATGTTACCAGATGGTAGCAGTTCAGAGGCAACACCGCCGGAGAGCAGTCTGAGCACAGATATTATAGTTCTTGAGGCTCTACTAGAGGCAGAAAGAGATGGTGTGGCTGCCATGACTGAGGTAATCTCTATCTTGAGGCTGGAAATTATGGAATTAGCGGCACGCATTATGCAAGCAACCCAAGAATTGGAGGAAGTAAGAATGTTGCATTTGAAGACGGAGGAGGTCCTGCTGTTTCTGCTATCTGAAGCCCAAGGTAATCCTGGTTCTTCTTTAGATACCAATTGAAATTGTCATTTGATTATTATACTTGCATGTTTTGTCATGTCTCTGAATGGATTATGTTGCAACACCCCCTATGTTGTCCATGTGTTGTAATGATCCGAATTTTTTAGGCGAGGTAATCCTCAGTACTTGTATGATTGACATAAGGTGAACTGTTTTTCGTGTGAGCATATTGTATTGGATGAAATAACTATTTGACTCAGAGTGTATCCAACCTACTGAATTCAAAGATCACAGCATTTCTAAATCATAATCATATATAAAGGTGTAATAAATCTTTGTTGTGGTTTTGAAGAAATAAATAACAAAATGTATAATTATCTGTGGATATTCATAATCGAATACAAATTGGATTTGAATTTAGTTTGCCAGGTCCCATGGTAAACGTGAATGCTAATTCTCCTAAGTTTTGAACGAAGCGGCTAAACACCCACTATAATTTGTGGGCTGCCCGAAGCAAGTGTTTGCGAGATGGAAATTACTGTCTACCCCTGACACTTGACATCCTTATCGACCGGATTTACACTACTGTCGATAGGGGTAGACTAGTAACTTCAATCAGACATGACACGACGGCCTCTGAGCCCATTCAGACATGGTGGGTGCCAAACATGGGCAAAAAAACACATTTGATTCAAGCTTGTCCAAAAGACATGTGTCTCTTCCTCAATTTCCCCATTCATACAGGGTGGGCAGCAAAACAAACTCTCCTCGTCCGAAATCAATGTAGGCTAATATTTTAAATAGGCGCAGATGTGTAACTTCCATCAGATGTGACACAACTGCCCTACCTGTCAGCCCCGTTCATACACCGTGGGCACCAACCATGGGCGGCAAAACACCCTCTCCTCGCCCGAAATAGTTACCGGCAAATATTTGGGAGATGCGAGATTACCGTCCTATCCCGAACCCACGCGATGTCCGAAATTTTAAACGGGGGATAAGTTCGTAACTTTCCCCCATTTTAGAGAAGCGCGTCCCAAAGTTTGAGATCCCCCCTCCCCTCCATTTCCCCACTCATACACCGTCAGCGGCATGACAACCTCCGCACTGTGGCCAGCCTCCTCCGTCCACCACCCCATCCTCCACCTTGCTGGAGCCGCTACCCCTACCCCGTTGTCCACCGCAAGAGATCGAGGTGTCTCATCCATGACGCTGGACCAGGATCCTTTCTTCGCCTCCTCTCGCTTCATCGGCGCCATCGTCCACCTTGCCGTTGCCGCTCCAACGACCGCCTCGTCCACGGCAACAGGATATATCCCCCGACCCGGCCGTCTACCGTCTAAAGTCTTCTTCCTCGCCGCCAACAGCCATCACACCTGCAGCACTCTCAACGTATCAGCATAGGCCTACATGGCATCGCAAGAGAGGTGGTACTCTTCCATATGTGCTTAAGTTATTGATCTCACCCAGAAAATAGATCGTAATTTGCTTACTGTATGTCGTGGGTTTGTCACGGCAGATATCCTCGAGAAAGGACTTAGTCATGGATCCATCGCTACGGGTTAGCTTGAAGGGGTTAAACCGGACAAAGGGACATGGGAGTTTATACTAGTTCGGCCCCTTCGATGAAGGTAAAAGCCTACGTCTAGTTGTGATTGGTATTGCTATGGGTTCGAAGGCCAGGGAGCGAATCCGCTTTGTTTGGCTCTCGAGTTGTTGTCCTTCCCCCTTGAACCACCGCCGGGTCACCCCTTTATATACTCAGGAGGACCCCGGCTGGTCTACAGAGTCCCGAGGCTGGCTCATACAAGTGTCCGCCTCGGTCTCCTCTTTCCTATCTTATAATACAAGTTTATACAATCATGGCGGTTTACTACCATGGGCCCTAAATCGCCTGCGGGCTCTGGGCCTCTAAGCCTTATCCGTAAAGCGCCATCTTCTGGGTTTCCTTGGGCTTCAGCATAGGTGAAGGTGAACCGGCCCATCCTGGGCGGTTTACTCTTAATGGTTATATCCCCAACATTAGGCCCCAGATTGATTTGAACCTGTTCATGTCAATCTTCAATCCTTAGAAAAAAACTAACTGACTTTCTGACAATTCTCGTAAACCGCCATATTGTCTTCTCCCTGTGAACTTTGGTGAACCGCCATGACGTCATCTTCTGTCACTGCAGTAAATCATTGTGACGTCATCCATGTATAAAAGATTTATGAAGATTCCCTTCTCTTTAATTAATTCCCGAAGATCGAGGCAACAACTACATCCTCTTTTGCCGCTCCCGACTCCTCGATTTTCGCGCCTGCTATTTTATTCCGCTTCCCTTATAAATAAGACCGAGGCGCCTTCCATTTCCCCCCTTTCCTATTCGCATCGTCTTCCTCCTCGCGACCTGAAGACATCAAGCATCGCCGCCACCATCGTCGTCGATCTTCCAGTCTGCACCAACTAGGCCGCTGCATCACCCTGTTCGTACCAGATCTCTTAAGATACTCCGCCGCTGCGTGTCTCTCGTAAATACTCCTTCCCTTTACTTGTTAAATCTGCATTAGGGTTCCAAAGTTTCTTCGGTGTTCGTCAGTTTTCATCGGTACTTTCTCTGCTTTTCCTTTAGCATCGTACTGAATCTAGCTAGACCTGATAGTTTCCCCTTGCGGCTGGACCTGTAGCTTTAATCTGCTGTACTACAGCATCTTACTATTCCTGTATAAATCCTTATCTGAACCATCTCTGTTCTGTTTAACACAATTGTAAAACTCAGAAAAATTTGTTTTTTGAACAACGGTAGATCCAAAATTATATCACCATCTTGTGGAACTTGTTTCCGCAACACTTAACAAATTTTTAGATTGGGTTCTGCCTCCCAAGGGCGGTTTATCCTTTAGTATTGATAATCTGTCATATGTCATTAGCCCTCTCTTAAACCGCCATCTAGACTTGAATAGCAATGCCTGGTTCACTTCATACGTATACCTTGAATTGCCGGTATAACATTTGACAAACACATATGAACCGCCAATCGTAAATCGTCCATTTTCCTTTTACAGACTTTGTAAGATGATGAAGCAATTTGCTGCTTGCAACTGGGTTCCATCTCGGATCACAGAAACACAAATCAATGAGTATGTCACCACAGGCGCTTTAGCTTCAAAAAATGTCCTCCATTGGCGAGTTCCTAGCCCTGAGTGCCCTCCTGAGCCTCAAGATGGAGAAGTGATTGTGTTCATGCAACATTTAGCTCGAGGTTTCAGTCCTCCCGGATCAAAAAATTTCCGGGATGTTCTTGCCAGGTTCCAACTTCATCCTCAAGAAATTGGACCAAATTCTGTGTCCGACATATGCGATTTCCAAGTATTCTGCGAGGTTTACCTGCAAGAAGAACCAACTGTCGACCTCTTTCAAGATCTCTTTCACTTAAACTGCCGGACTGAATTTTCTGACGGACCCAATACTGAACTTGGTGGTGTGTCGATCCAAAAGAGGAAAGAGGTTGAATTTCCTCACGCCAAACTTCACAGCCATCCAAAAGACTGGAACCAAACCTTGTTCTACTGTCAGAATACTGCCCCTGCTGAAGAGAATCCATTACCGGGCTACCGTCCGTGCCGGCTCAGCAATAATCACTCTTTACCTCAAAGATTGTCTGCCAAAGACCGACAAGCCTACGCACCTCAACTCGCCAAACTCCGGGCTTTCCTTGCCAACGGTTTAACTGGTGTTGATCTCGTCCGCTGTTGGATTTCATGATGCATTCTACCTTTAAGCCGCCGGCCCGGATTGATGTTTGAATATACCGGCAACACCAATGATCCACAATGGTTTAATGAAATAGAACTGAATGACAATGAAGTCACTGAAAGTGTAAAGAAAATACTTGACGAACCGCTCACCGTATGTACTCAAATTGGTCTGCGTCCTTTTTATACCTCCAACAAACCGCCAGTGGTAAAGACTTTAACCTTGTACTTTTCCTGATCCTTCTCCGCTTTAATACTGCTATAATAACCCTTTGTGCAATCTCATAGGCCAGTAGCTCGTTCTGGAAAAGGAAATCTCAAGACAAAGCGGCTAAGGCTCCTCGTGTTAAGACCAAGATCATCAAGAGAGCTGCCAAAAAGAAAACTGTTGAGTCTTCGAAACCACCAGAGGATGTCGGTGACTCGGCTGAAGAGGTAAAGTTTGACTCCCTTGACTTCTATTCATATATTTTACTGATAATGATTACTCCCAGGATGATGCGGAGGCCAGCCATGCAGATCATGTTGAGGTAATTTGTCTTTCTGACTCAGAACTTGTGCCGGTTCAACGATTTCGCCGTGCAGTTCAGAAAGTGAAATGCTCTCACCCTGTTGCTCATTTGGATCAAAAACTTTCTTTGAAGACACAACAAACCGAAGGGCGTCGCACAACCCAGCACAGTGGTCAACAGGTCACTTCTTCCAGTTTACCTCATACACCAAACCGGAAACGTCGTCCAGAGGTTGCTTGTTCTCCTGAAAAACGTTATCTTTCGAAAGGTTTATTCCGATGTCCTCTCAATCCATCTGATTCAAACTATCAGGCATCTTCTAATTCGTCTGGCGGTTTATCTACCACTCAGCTACCTCCACTAAAAATGGTCCCTGGGTAAGCATGCAGTCCTCCCTTCTCCTTCATAATTCGGTTAATCATTCTAATCCTTGTTTTAATATTAGTGCTAAAGCTCTTCTGAGTAAGAAGGCCAAGACCAGTGCCCCTACCAGCAAAGTTGAACCGAAGAAAGCTCCTGAAAATCCTGATAAAAATCTTGATAATCTCATGGATGATTCTGTCCCGCCAGAGCCAACTAACAACGTTGATTCGCCGGAAGCTGATCCGGCCACACATGAGGGCACCTCAAGTCCACATGCTACACCTGCAAGTCCGGTTGCTGATCCACTGAGGTCAACTGCTAATCCGCCAAGCCCAGCCAAAGATGATGACGTTATTGTTACTGGCACTGCTTATACCGCTCCGGGCAATCCAGTTATCTTGGCAAAACATACCGACAAGGATGAGTTTACTTCTATGGGCAAGAGGAAGATGGAAGCTGACTTGTCAAAATATGCTAATCTTTCTGCCCAGGATCTTCATTCCGGATACTTGAACCGGCTTTATACAAGCCAAGATAATGAGGCTGACTTGGTAAATCTGATGAAGGAACGCTATGAGGTAAACATTTTCATCCTTATCTTTGTATTTTCACTGCCTTGCATCCTGTAGCCCCCAAGGGCCGGTTTAGCTTGTAAAGACAAACCGGGACTTTTGAACTTCCAAACTGCACATTGTTGACTTTTAAATTTTTGAACAAATACACATTAGCCCCTAAGTGCCAGGATTGAAACTTGTATTTATCCTCGGGACTTTGAATAAGCAGTAGGAAAGAAGCAATCCGCATTAGCCCCCAAGTGCCAGGATTGAAACTTGTATTAATCCTCGGGACTTTGAATAAGCAGTAGGAAAGAAAACAATCCGTATTAGCCCCCAAGTGCCAAGTGTAGAACCAGTTGTATGCTTGGGACTTTTGATAAAATATTGATATGCTCCTCTGATTGTGGCAGGCTGACATAAATCGTCAACGGACGCAGATTGCTGATCTTCAAGAGAGAATCAAATCTCATCAAGAAGAATCTTCTAAAGCCAAAGATGAACTTCGAGCTGCTTTAACTTCCATGGAATGACTGAAGGAAGAATTCAAGACTGAACGTGCCAATTGGGACACTGAGAAGGGTACATTGCTGAAATGGGCTGAAGACGCCGAATCTGCTCTTAAACCGGTGGCAGAAGAGCTTTCTGGGTTGAAGCGCCAAGTGAACACCATGACCTCCGCAGTATTTGGTAAGTACTCCTAGCAAGGCATCTGAAATATCCATCTTGTAAGGTGCCGGTTGAAATATGAAATTCTTAAACCGTTGCAGATAGCCGCATTACTCATCTGGGCTCAGATGTACGGATGAAGCTGAAAGCAGCATATATTCTGCTTGAACAACTATACGCCGGTGCTCAACGGTTTACCTGCGCAGCATCCTATGACAATCCGGCCCCAACACTGATCAAGGACACTCTGGCAAGGCTATCCATGGCACCAGCATAGATAGAAGAGGTAAAGCGATCTGCTGCCAGGGCTGGCACTTTGTTGGCACTCACCCGAGCCAAAGCGTGGATAGCTGACTTGGATCCGGTTGACCTTGCCAAAGGCTTTCCAAGCACACAAGAAAACATGGCAGATTTTGATGATGAAGCCCTTAAAAGAGTGACAAGGGAAATGCGTCCTCGGGCGAGTCAGCTGGCAGAAGATGCTAACTTGACTATTCACCGGTCTTATTATGATGCCAACAACAAACGGGTTAACACTGTCATGCCGGAGGCGCAAAATCTTATTCCGCGAATCCGTAAGCACACTTATGCCCCTGACATTGATCCGTCAGAACTTATCAGTGAAGAAGCTATCTTTCAGGCCTTAACCCGGATTGACTGGACCACCACAAACTTCCAGCCGCTAGGTGCGAAGGAGGAGGCTGATCCAACGCCAGATGACCCATCAACTTCGCATCAACATGATAATGAGACTTGATCCGGCAATCAGAGTGATGCTCCATAAACCATGTTCTGCTAGAAACACCATACTTTGTGCCTTCAAGAGCCTTATAATAGGCTAGTGAAAATACTTTAATCCGTTGCCTTCGTGCACTGGGATACACTTTGCGTTGATTCGTCATGACAATTTCGGTACTGGCTTATGTATTTTCACAATATTATGCAATCCCTGTGTCTGCATAAGAAAAATCTGTCCAGGCGGTGTACCACCGGACGTGTCAAAATATCCAACACAACTTGGTAAGCAACTATGGTTGCAGCAATAATAAATCATACCTATGATACAAAACATTGATGTTGGTTTACTAATTGTGATTTGAAGAAGGGTGAAAACCCAACTTCCACCATGCCATGCTGGTATATATATGATATAGAACCGGGTTGTGATGAACACCGGCCGATTGCTGGAGACAAGGTGTCAAAGCCAGACCGGTTTTGAAGGATGCCGGGTTACCTTTAATTGTATGCTTTAACAGAAGATCCGTAAGCCATATTGTGTTAAGAAACACCGGTGTAACATAAACCTTACGAAAAACAAAAACTTGGTAAAAAGCAAACAAAAACCATGGTCAAGGCTTTTCAAGGGCTGCCAGGCCCAAATTGAGGCTTTTCATGGGCTGCCGGGCCACTGAGTTAAACCATTTTGGCGAAGCCTTCTAAGATGGCCCTCCAACTAACCAATCATCATTTTAACTTTGACAAGTTTAGGGTCTCAATGAGAGTAACTGTCAAACGTTCGATGGGTCATGCCAGGATTACCTGGATAGGAGTGGCTTACTTGATGAAGGTAGGTTAACCCGGGGTTTTAGGTGAATACACCAGGCTTCCAAGCCATGGGTCGATACCCAGCTACAAGGGTCCTTTCAAACTCTTTGGTATTTGACACAAAGAGCCCCCAAGTAACTTTGTGAGCTGTGCTCAATGGGTGCCTATGTTTGAGTCATGCTTTGAGCAATCAAACTCTCTTTGGCCCCTTGGGTGTAAGCTCCCAAGCTAGATGGTGGCATGGTAGCCGGGCTAACAGGTAGTACTTCGCTTTATTCGCTGAAGCCCCCAAGGTAACAGATATTTAAAGAAAAAGCAGCGGAGACCCTGCTTAATAGCAAGGATGCCGGTTTATTATATTGATCATAATATATACATTGTTGAAATATGTACATAAGAAAAGCCTGTGGCTTCAAGTGTAATAAGGCCGTAGGAGAGCTATGTTCCATGGCCGCCGGGTCTCCTCCTCAGAGCTACGTGAGTCGTCTCGAACGTCAATGAGGTAGTATGATCCGTTGTGCAGATTTTTGCTGACCACAAAGGGCCCTTACCAAGGTGGGGATAACTTGTGCATATCAGTCTGGTCTTGAATGAGCCGAAGTACCAAATCGCCTTCTTGAAAGGTTCTTGTCTTAACCCGGCGGGTGTGATAACGCTGCAGGTCTTGTTGATAGACCGTCGACCGAGCCAAAGCCATGTCTTGTTTCTCATCTAACAGGTCCAGCGCTTATTGGCGTGCTTGCTCGTTGTTCGCTTCAACATAATTCGCAACCCGGGGCAAGTCGTGACGAATATCACTTGGGAGGACAGCCTCAGCCCCATAAACCAGGAAAAAAGGTGTATATCCCGTAGATCGGTTTGGGGTGGTATTTATACTCCATAATACAGATGGTAAATCTTCCACCCAACAACCCGGTGTCCGCTTCAAAGGGACCATAAGCCGAGGCTTGATACCCTTCAGGATTTCTTGATTCGCCCTCTCAGCTTGACCATTAGACTGGGGGTGAGCCATGGATGCTACATCAAGCCGGATGTGCTCTCGTTGGCAAAACTCCTCCATCTCACCTTTAGAAAGGTTCGTACCATTATCTTTGATGATGCTATGTGGAAAGCCGAAACGGAAACTAATCTTTTTGAGAAATTGAACTGTCGTGGCTGCATCACATTTACTGATGGGCTCCGCTTCAACTCATTTGGTGAACTTGTCAACCGCCACCAACAGGTGGGTCTTCTTGTCCTTGGAGCGCTTAAAGGGTCCAACCATATCAAGCCCCCAAGTAGCAAATGGCCAAGTGATGGGAATCATGCGTAACTCTTGAGCCGGAACATGAGCTCGACGTGAAAATTTCTGACAAGCGTCACACCGCTTTACCAAGTCTTCCGCATCAGAATGAGATGTCAACCAGTAGAACCCGTGTCGGAAAGCTTTAGCCACCAAGGACTTTGAACCGGCATGGTGACCGCAATCCCCTTCATGGATTTCACGTAGAATCTCTTGTCCTTCTTCAGGAGAAACACAACGTTGCAATACGCCTGAAACGCTAGAGCGGTGCAACTCGCCATTGTGAACAACCATAGACTTGGACCACCGGACTATCTGTCTGGCGAAAAGTTCGTCATCTGGTAATTCGCCCCGGTTCAGATACGCCAAATATGGAACCGTCCAATCCGGAGTGGCATGTAAAACAGCTACCAACTGGGCCTCCGGATCAGGAACAGCTAAATCCTCCTCTGTAGGCAACTTTATAGATGGGTTATGCAAGATATATAGAAAGGTATTGGGTGGTACCGGTTTACGTTGAGATCCCAGCCGGCTTAGAGCATCTGCTGCCTCATTCTTCCGCCGGTCGATGTGTTCCACCTGATAACCCGTAAAGTGACCTGCTACAATATCCACCTCATGCCTATAAGCCGCCATGAGTGGGTCCTTAGAATCCCAAGTACCAGAAACTTGCTCAGCCACCAGATCAGAATCTCCAAAGCATCGAACCCGGCTTAAGTTCATTTACTTAGCCACACGAAGGCCGTGGAGTAAGGCCTCGTACTCCGCTCCATTGTTAGTACAAGGAAACATTAAGCGGAGAACATAACAAATCTTATCTCCTCGAGGGGAAGTGAGGACAACCCCAGCCCCCGAGCCTTCCAACTGCCTGGATCCATCAAAGTGAATGATCCAGTATGTATTATCCGGTTTGTCCTCTGGTGCCTGTAACTCGGTCCAATCATTGATGAAGTCAACAAGCGCCTAAGATTTGATGGCTATTCGGGGCGTATACTTCAAACCATCGGGACCAAGCTCAATCGCCCACTTCGCAACCCGGCCAGTTGCTTCTCTATTCTGGATTATATTGCCCAAGGGAGAAGAACTAACCACTATGATAGGATGGCCTTGAAAGTATTGCTTGAGTTTCCTACTTGCCATAAAAACTCCATACACTAGCTTCTGCCAATGCGGATATCTTTGCTTTGTTCGATCAGTACCTCACTGATATAATAAACTGGTCATTGAACCGGATATTCTTTTCCAGCCTCCTTATGCTCAACCACAATCGCCACACTGATCGCTCGGGTATTGGCAGCCACGTACAACAATAGAGGCTCATTATCAACCGGAGCAGCGAGGACTGGCGGTTCATCCAGCTGCTGCTTCAAATCCTCAAATGCCGCATTGGCGGCGTCACTCCAGACGAATTTATCTGTCTTCTTCAACATCTGATACAGGGGAATCGCCTTCTCTCCCAAACGGCTGATAAACCGGCTGAGGGATGCAATCCGGCCCGCCAAACGCTGAACATCATTCATACACGCCGGTTTAGCCAAGGATGTGATTGCTTTGATTTTTTCCGGATTTGCCTCAATACCTCTATTGGACACAAGAAAGCCCAAGAGTTTGCCTGCCGGAACACCAAAAACGCATTTGTCCGGGTTGAGCATCATTTTGTAAACCCGAAGATTGTCGAACGTCTCCTTGAGATCATCTATCAAGGCTTCCTGCTTCCTGGAATTCACCACAATATCATCCACATAGGCATGAACATTACGCCCGATCTGCTTGTGAAGACAATTTTGCACACAACGCTAGTAGGTTGCTTGGGCACTCTTGAGCCCAAAGGGCATAGAAATATAGCAGAAGGCTCCAAAGGGAGTGATGAAGGCTGTCTTCTCCTGGTCCTTAACTGCCATTTTAATCTGATGATAACCTGAATAAGCATCTAGGAAACTCAGGCGCTCACAGCCCGCTGTTGCATCAATGATCTGATCAATACGCGGGAGAGCGAAAGGATCTGCCGGGCAAGCTTTATTCAAATCAGTGTAGTCCACACACATACGCCAAGTGTCATTTTTCTTATGAACAAGCACTAGATTAGCCAACCATTCGGGATGAAACACTTCGACGATAAACCCAGCTGCCAGTAGCCGGGCTACCTCTTCGCCGATGGCCTTGCGTCTTTCTTCGTTAAAACGGCGAAGGTACTGCTTGACCGGTTTAAACTTAGGATCAATATTGAGAGTGTGCTCAGCGAGTTCCCTCGGTACACCTGGCATGTTAGAAGGTTTCCATGCAAAGATGTCCCGGTTCTCATGGATGAACTCGATGAGCGAGCTTTCCTATTTCGGATCCAGATTGGCACTGATACTAAACTGCTTGGATGAACCACCAGGGACGAAGTCAATGAGTTTAGTCTCATTAGCCGGTTTGAACGTCAGGGCTGGGTCATGCTCAGTTGTGGGTTTCTTCAGAGGGGTCATGTCCACCGGATCAACATTATCCTTATAGAATTTCAGCTCCTCTGTAGCACAAACCGATTCAGCATAGGCCGCTTCACCTTCCTCGCAATCCAAAGCAATCTTTGGACTTCCATGTACTGTGATCGTCCCCTTATAACCCGGCATTTTGAGCTGTAAATAGACATAACAGGGTCTCACCATGAATTCGCGTAAGCCGGCCGTCCAAATAGCGCGTGATATGGGCTCTGGATTTTCACCACCTCAAAGGTCAAAGTCTCAGACCTGGAATCGTGCTCATCTCCAAACACGACTTCCAAAGCAATCTTTCCAACAGGGTATGCCGATTTACCTGGTACTACACCATGAAAAATAGTGTTTGACGGTTTAAGATTCTTATCTGTCAACCCCATGCGACGGAAAGTCTCATAGTAAAGGATGTTGATACCGCTCCCTCCATCCATCAGAACCTTGGTAAACTTATAGCCCCCCACCTGAGGTGCTACCACCAAGGCCAGTTGACCCGGATTGTCAACCCGGGGCGGGAGATCCTCTCTTCTCCACACAATGGGCTTCTCCGACCATCGTAGATAACGTGGTACGGTCGGTTCAACAGTATTGACTGCCCTCTTGTGAAGCTTCTGATCCCGCTTGCACAGGCTAGTAGTGAACACATGATATTGCCCGTTGTTCAACTGCTTGGGGTGACTTTGGTAACCTGACTGTTGCTGATTCCCTTGGTTATTCTGCTGGGTATTACCATGGTTGTTCTGATGGCCCTAGTTATTCTGAAATCCAGAGCTTGAACCGCCGCCCCCATGGAAACCTGGTCCTGAACCGCCCGGCGGATTCTGATCATACCAGTATGGATCAGAGTTTTTGAACTCCCTCATTATATGACAATCCTTCCAAAGATGTGTGGAAGGGGCCTCCTTGGTTCCATGCTTCGGGCAGGGTTGGTTTAACAAACGCTCCAGATTCATCCCTCCACCGCGCTGGGGCGGTTTACCTTTGCGACGCTGCATATTTGTGTTAGCCACCAAATCTGAACTATCCGCTTTACGCTTACCATTATTCCCATGGCCTCCTTGGTTGTGGTGCTGCCCTTTTGCACCGCCGTTCTTCTTTCCCTTCTCCGGTTTGTCCTCCTCTGAATCCGGATCCTTGGTATTATCTGAATCGGCATACTTAACCAAAGCGGCCATGAGTGTTGACATGTCGTTGCAGTGACGTTTGAGCCTCCCCAACTTCTGTGTCAACTGCTTGAAACGGCAATTGCCCTCTAACGTTAACACTGCGGTGTCTGCATTGATACGATCTGATGAATGCAAAATCGCCGAGACCCATTTGACCCAATGGGTCATGGACTCTCCTTCCTCTTGGACACAAGCGGCTAGATCTACAATCGACATCGGCTGCTTACACGTATCCTTGAAATTCTGGATAAACCGGTGCTTCAGTTCGGCCCATGAACCAATAGAGTTGGTAGGCAAGCTCTTCAACCAAGTGCGAGCTGTTCCTTCCAACATCATGGTGAAATATTTAGCACACACTGCCTCATCCACATCTAACATCTCCATTGCCATCTCATAGCTCTCCACCCACGCCTCTGGCTGCAAATCGGCGGTGTAATTTGGTACCTTACGAGGTCCCTTGCAATCCTTGGGCAGTCGCGCATTACGCAATGCGGGAGTTAAACATGGTACCCCTAGGGAACTGAACATCACCCTGGCTCCACGGAGGCAGTGGGGTGAACTGGAGTATGTTGTCGTGCTTCGTGTCGAGCTGTCAACTCGGCCTCTCGATGTGCGCGGCCATGGTCCACAACATCTTGCGCATTAGCACCTCCCCCGGCCGGGTTGTTCCCCCGTGGAGAATTTCGGCGGCGTGCACTACTGGAAACGGCCGGTTTGTCTTCCACATGTCTGCTATAACTCCGGCTTGGACGGGGAGTGGAATGAATCCTCTCACGGCTGTGTGAATATGCTTGCTGTTGATTTAGTGCTGTCTGAAGGAGATCCCTGGCCCGACGCGCTTCCACTACAACTGGTGACTCGCCGTCGGTTGGGAGGGCCGCCAGACACGAAGCGGCGGCCACAATGTTGTCCAACGGGTTGGACTAATGCTCGGGCGGCGTTGATGGTACAACATTGTTTTGGCGAGGCAGGTCTGTCGCGCGCGGCTGAACCGGCGCTCCTGCTCCCGGCGCCCCCGCCCGGTTTAGCGTGGGTTGGTTACCAGCTCCTGCACCTGGCGTGTTGAAAAGATTCTGCGGCTCATAAACCGAAGGGAGACGTGATCAGTACCTTCTTCACATGACCTCCTCCGAAGCATTCTGATCTAGTCTAATCCGATAAGCCTGTGCTTCCAACTCGGCCCGCTCTGTAGCCATCCTGGCGTTCTCTGCTGCCAGGTCCGCTTTAGCCTGGGCTATCTGATCTTTCACTTTTACAATCTCCGCATCGTGTTGATCCCTGGCTGTTGCGTCTACCTCCGCAGACATCAGTGCCGCCAGAGCGTCGAACAAATCAGATAAGACTTGGGCCAGAGGCGGCGCCGAACTTCCTGCCCCTACTGGTGTGGCCGTCGTTGAACGGGAGAGCAGTGCTACGGCGGTAGATGAATGAGGTGCCGATCGTGTGCTGGCCATGAAGATGGCGGCCCGGTTTGGCAGACCAGGGGAATCTGGAATACTGTTGCCCTCGGATCTTCCCTCAATCCGACCGTCCTGCAACTAGTAAAGCGATTCGGTTTCTCCAGAAGACTCGTCACCACAGCAGACTACGGTTTCTCCATCGGAGACCGGTCCATCCTCGTACCCCGATCCATGGATGACACCTAGGAAAACATGCCTTGCGTCGGGCTGAACTGGCGAAGAACTTGCACGCCGAGCCATTTCGATGATGTCGGTGGAGATGTCTGGCTCGGGGGCCGGTTCGCTGATCTTGCCGATGAAGACGTGAATCCCACCAAAGGGGACCCGGTACCCGTATTCGATTGAATCGGCCTCGGGATCCCATCCTGCGTTGTTGATGTAGAGCTTTCCACAGTGACTCTTCGTCATCCAGCCCACAGTGTATCCCTTGAGTCCATCGAAGCTGCCCTTCAAGAACTCAAAACCACCATGCCATAGCCCCACGGCGGGCACCAACTGTCGTGGGTTTGTCACGGCAGATGTCCTCGTGAAAGGACTTAGTCGTGGAGCCATCGCTACGGGTTAGCTTGAAGGGGTTAAACTGGACAAAGGGACACAAGAGTTTATACTAGTTCGGCCCCTTCGATGTAGGTAAAAGCCTATGTCTAGTTGTGATTGGTATTGCTATGGGTTCGAAGGCCAGGGAGCGAATCCGCTTTGTCTGGCTCTCGAGTTGTTGTCCTTCCCCCTTGAACCACCACCGGGTCACCCCTTTATATACTCAGGAGGACCCCGGCCGGTCTACAGAGTCCCAAGGCTGTCTCATACAAGTGTCCGCCTCGGTCTCCTCTTTCCTATCTTATAATACAAGTTTATACAATCATGGCGGTTTACTACCATGGGCCCTAAATCGCCTGCGGGCTCTAGGCCTCTAAGCCTTATCTGTAAAGCGCCATCTTCTGGGTTTCCTTGGGCTTCAGCATAGGTGAAGGTGAACCGGCCCCTCCTGGGCGGTTTACTCTTAATGGTTATATCCCCAACACTGTACTTTTATTGTCCGTACCAAATCGTAGTGGCTAGTTGAAAGCAAACATTGTTGCGAAGTAGCTTTGTCCGGTTTGCACCTTCAGATCCGCCATGGCACGGGTACTATACTCGTAAAGCTTATGGTTTCCCCCTTTATATTCACTACCATCATCATAGGTGCTTCGTGTTGTGCTAGCACTGCTCCTCAAGACCTCAACCCAAAGCTTACGTGTTGAAATACGAATCTGATATGATGCTCATATCACTAAAATAGTGAACGTTTAATTTGTCACCTAATGTTCCTATATTCGTTTCAAAAAGCATGCGCGCCACCCACTGGTCCAGCTAGTTCCACTTTCCTGATTTTCTCTTGATGCTTAGGGTTTTCCCATTTTATCTACTCTACTATGATCTGCGTAGGTGCTTTCTGTCGTACTAGCATTACTCCACCCTTCAAGCTAAACAACACAACACTCAGAATTCGAAAGCTTAGTTGTTCAAATATGATTGTGATATGATACTGATATTAGTTAACCGACACATTTAATTGGTTAGCTAAAGGTCCCACTTGAGTTTCGAAATGTATGTCGTGACATATAGAGAGACAGCATAATTGCATTTCTTTGTCACTTGTTGACCGTACTTTCTTGTCCATACCAAATCTTAGTTGTTATTTCACAGCAAACATCGGTTGCTAACTACCCTTTGCGCGGTTTGCATCTTCAGATCTACCATCCCACTGCCACGGTCAACACTGTACACATCATGCTTATGTTTTCCCCATTTTTTGATGACCACAATCAGCCTACATGGTTCGTGTCGTAATAGCACTGCTCCACCCATCGAGCTAAACAAGCTTAGTTGTACAGATTCATATCTGATATTATTGCCGGTATTAGTAAAACTGAGAGATGTTTAATTGGTTAGCTAAATGTTCCTACTTTAGTTTTGAAATGCATGTGAGCCACATATGGAGAGACCGGAAAGAATAGTATTTCTCTGTGCGCTCTGGTTCATCATGGGTAGCCAACCAACATTGTATTGAAAGACTTATAATATCATCAATTTGCTTGCTCTTCTGCTCTTCTTTAAGATGATACTCTTCTCCTGCGGTCGACTGGTCAGGTCGAGTTGTTCTCCCTTAGTATATTTTGAATCTGTCACGTCAGGTCGACTTGTTCTTCTTTACTATATGTTGAAGCTATCATCTGCGAAGTGTCATCACTTCTGGAGCTCTCATATTTTGAGTAGTAGGCCACATTATATTAATGCACATAACAAATTACAGCATGCATGGCATCTTTTAAAAGAATTGCAGAGATAGCACACAGGGGTTTATAGGGAGGCAGTATTGGATTAGAATCACTTCTGCATTACAAAGAAAATGTCACTTGTTTTTATGTTTTCATGCATGTCAGATATTGAACATTATCAAAATGAATACTAGAATGGGCGCACGAGAGGAATATTGCGGAACGATCCACTGGCTAACAAACTTGGCATGGTGGAGGATGGCCTATCTTATTTACCCATCAAGGTGCTTGCTCTAACTTTGCAAAGTTGTATTGGTCGCACATATTTTGCATCTGACCTCTTGCATTACTTCTACTTTGTTACACCATGTGCTTAGTTTAAGCATCATATATGAGTATATGCCATACCTATCCACTTTCTGTACCTATTCCATGTGTCGTCACACTATGTTTTTCCAGTCAAATGTTGTTCTTTCGTAATAGATGTCCAAAAGGAAGAGGGTGAGTGCAGATCCTCAAGGAGTACAAACTAGGTATTTGGAAAAGGTAGTGATACCTGTTAAATTAGATAGATCAGTAGCCACAGAAAACACAGGCCCAACTGTACCACACTTTACCCCTACTCCAGTGGCCAAACCCCTATTAGAACTGTTGGGAGCCCAGCGTCAGGTACTGTCTATGATATCAATTCAAAATTTGAACTCCTAAATTCCTGCTTGTGCCTTACCTTCTCTCTTGTATGAAAACTAATTTCAGATGAATCTCCTTGCTCAAAGGATCATACGATCTCAAAACAATAATGGGCTTTGCATTGCTCTTGTCAGTACCTCTCTCCCTTTTGCCTTGTAATGCTGTACTTAATTAATTGCTATTTGATTATGTATCATCAGTCTGCACCTGAGCTTCATTATCCTATGTTTCTTCCAATATTATTTGATCTATATATACTCTTTGCAAAATGTAGAATAATGGCAACACTTATAAAGAATTTTCTTTGGGGGATTTATTGAATTATCCTTCCATCAACATGGAGAAGGGCTTTGTCCAGCCCGTGTTAACATGTAATGTAAGTTCATCCTTCTCAAGCCTTCAAACTTTGTTCTAGTATAGATTTGGATAGGCATCATTTCCTCCACTGCTGTTTGCTTTGCTGTTTACATCTGATTGGATGTTTGCAACAACTACCAGTTTCAAATTGTAGTTTTAAAAACATGTTCCTTATGCAGAACAGATCCATTTATTTGCTTATATAATTGTGAAACCTGTTACGTGTCTCCTTGTTTCTCTTTCAGACTCGTATCTCTTACGCCAGGCAGAACCTTAGGGAAGATAGTGAGCCAAACCATCTTGAGGATAGCGAGATGACCCCAAGGTCCTGTCTTGAAGACAGTGAGTTGATGCTACTCACCAGCAGGTGTGAGACAACCTCTGTGTAGTCGCTGCCTCAATCAGTTCAACTTCTTCTGTCTCAACTTAAAGCAGAAAGGGTTGCTTCAGCTCAGCTCCAACTTGAAGTCAAAGATGCAATGAAGATGTCAGAGGACTGTCGTGCGCACCATCATGCCTTAAATCAAGTGTTGATGCATCTATCGTTGACACAACTGAGGTGTACTCAGCTTCTTCAGCTGTTTGGGGGGCCCGTCCTAGCCAGGCCTAGTGCCTTCTGAAGTGCTCTCAGTTTTGTATATTCTTTTGTCGGTGTGTTTATTTGAAGTGGTGGCAAACTTTGATGCCCAGTGGATGTAATATGTGTGATAGCCGTGATAGCCTAGCGTAAGTTGCTTGCTTATTTATTTCCTTGTTGTCATGTTTATTTGTTTTCTTGTAGTCATTGCAGTTCTTTTTCCGCGGTTTGCTAGTGGCTGCAATAACCTATTTTTTAAAACTAGGCCACAATAACCATGGGCTAATATTTATTGTAGTGACAGTGGGCCTCCTACGGACCGTAGAAACAGTGGGCCTTCTACGGGTCGTAGAAACAATGGGCCTTCTATGGGTCGTATCATCAATGGGCCTTATACGGGCAGTATGATCGATTGGCCAAACATGGGCCAACAATAGGCTGCATTATGGCCGTAAACGGGCTAGAGTTGGAATCGTCCGTTCATGGGCCGACCATAACGGGCCATCGTTAATAGGCCGTATTTGATGACGCTATGAAAACGGCCGAACGTATTAATGGACCACAAACGGGCCGACTGTAACCACGGGCTGAATTTGGCCCACAAGCAGAAAATGACAGTAACGGGCCGTAAGTAAACGAATGCTGGAAATGAGCCCAAGAATAAATGGGCTCTGAGAAGGCCGAAAGATAACATGGGCTGGAAACGGCCAAACGGAATAACGGGCCGTTAATGGGTATAAAGTAATACACTATTCATTACGGGCCAGTTTCACCACGGGCCGTTAATGGGTGTAAAGTGATGTTCATTACGGGCGAGTTTCACCACGGGCCGTTAATAGGCCAAGAGTTACATAGGTCCTCATATGAGCCGAAAGACGTCATGGGCCATACATAAGCCAGAAGTGAAAACGGACTTGGACCATATTGGGTGGCCCAGATGACGCTAGTGGGCCTAATTCGGATAGGGCGTAACGGGCCTTGGGTTAGCGGGCTGTAAATGGGCTATATTCGAACATGCCGTTAACAAGCTTTACATGGGCCGGCCCGCCACCTTTTGACCAAGTCAAACGGGCCGGCCTTTTCACAGGAATGGGCCTCTGTTGGGTCGTGCCACGTGTCGATGTATCGTAGGCGCCTTCTGTCCAATGAGTGGATGACATCTGTCCCAACGATGAGCCGACACGTGTTTCCTCCAGCCAATGATGATTTTACATGTGGAAAATCCCCATTGGTCGGGGCTGTTAACGGGTTATCGGATCCAAAACCCGACCCGATAGCTTAACGGTGTTCCGTTACGATGGATGCCACGTGCTGGTCACCCTTGACGAAAGCACTTCTGTGACGCGGGATTTATCGTCATGGAAGTGGACACCTTCCGTGATGATAATTTTGGTAATGTCATGGAACACTTCTACGACAGCACAGGTATGACTATCTTGATTCTGTCATAAAATCGTCATGGATGTACATGCATGACAAAAAATGCGACCTACTGTGATAAACACGTATCATCATGGAAGTGTATTTTTTTGTAGTGCATGGTCATCATGCTCGATCACTTTTGATCGTCGGGATCATCCGACCAGTATCCGTCATGGTGGTTCGGCCGCACTAGTCCTGGACCCAAAAATTGATGGGTTCCAGCTGACGCTAGTCCTGATGGACGGCGGCAGCAGCCTCAACTTGCTCTATCAGGATACATTGCGCAAAGTGGGCATTCATCCATAACGGATCAAACCCACAAAGACTACCTTCAAAGGAGTCATACCAGGTGTAGAGGCCCGCTATACGGTCTCAATCACGCTCGAGGTTGTCTTCGGATCTCTGAACAATTTCCGAAGCGAGGATTTAATCTTCGACATAGTCCCCTTTCGCAACGGCTATCACGCACTGCTCGGACGGACCGCATTCGCCTGATTCAATGCAGTGCCACACTATGCTTATCTCAAGCTCAAGATGCCCGGTCCACGTGGTGTCATAATAGTCAATGGAAATACGGAACGCTCACTCCGCACAGAAGAGCACACAGTTGCCTTGGCAATAGAGGTACAGAGCGGCCTTCTCAAGAAGAACCTTAATTCGGCTGCCGAGCCCACGGACACCGTCAAGAGGGTCCAAACTACCCAACAGCAGGACAGCTCGGCTCGTCAGGAGCTAGACTAGCAATTCGGCCTCCGTCTCAATCATGGTCAAGTAGTGGCATTCGCACCACACGTACATAACTACGCACTCAAAATTCCATGGGCATCGACGGAGGCATAGCTAGTTTGTGATCCACAATATGGCTCAACCGACACCGGATACACACATTGACTTTTATTCGTTTCCTTCTCAGGTTTCAATACCGCATGCCCCATCGGATGGTGAAAGTGCAACTATCCCTGGGTGGTTTTGGTAATTCCTAACAACATATAGCTCATTGAGCTAACATTATTCCAAGATTAATATTTTAGGAAAAGCTCAATGAATGGCATGGCATGGATGAGGAAAGTGGATCCCTCAAAATTCTAAGGACAAAAAGTTTGGCTCAAGCTTGAAGCTCAAGACTCTACATTTTATATTTTAGTTATCCAAGATCACATTGAGTCTATAGGAAAAGCCAATACTATCAAGGAGGGATGAGGTGTTGCTTAATGGCTTGCTTGCTCAAAGTGCTTAGTGATATGCTCCCAAAACCCTCAACTACCTTCCCACATCCACATATGACCTAAACCAAAAGTCAGACTCGGCCCCACCGTTTCTTTCTATCCGGCGCCACCGAGTTTCAAATGTCATAGCCACTGCCACAAACCCTAGGCAAATTGGTCTCACCGATAGGGATCTCGGTCTCACCGAGATGGGATTGTAATCTCTATGTTTCCCTTCGTAACGTTTCGGTCTTACCGAGATGAGTGGTCGGTCCCACCGAGATTGCAATGTAAACTCTCTGATTCCCTTTTGTAACATTTTGGTCTCACCAAGATGAGCAAATCGGTCCCACCGAGTTTACCTGACCAACTCTCTAGTTAGCTTATTACCAAAATCGGTTCCACCGAGTTTGTGTAATCGGTCACACCGAGATTACGTTATGCCCTAACCCTAACCATATCGGTCCTACCGAGTTGCATCTCAGTCCCACCGAAAATCCTAACGGTCACTAGGTTTGCTGAATTGGTCCGACCGAGTTTAACCATTCGGTCCCACCGAGTTTGGCAAATTGTGTGTAACGGTTAGATTTTGTCTGGAGGCTATATATACCCCTCCACCCACTCTTCATTCGTTAAGAAAGCCATCGGAACATACCTACACTTCCAATACACATTTTCTAAGAGAGAACCACCTACACTTGTGTTGAGGTCAAGATATTCCATTCCAACCATATGAATCTTGATCTCTAGCCTTCCCCAAGTTGCTTTCCACTCAAATCTTCTTTCCACCAAATCCAAATCCTGTGAGAGGGAGAGAGTTGAGTGTTGGGGAGACTATCATTTGAAGCACAAGAGCAAGGAGTTCATCATCAACACACCATTTGTTACTTCTTGGAGAGTGGTGTCTCCTAGATTGGCTAGGTGTCACTTGGGAGCCTCCAACAAGATTGTGGAGTTGAACCAAGGAGTTTGTAAGGGCAAGGAGATCGCCTACTTCGTGAAGATCTACCGCTAGTGAGGCAAGTCTTTCGTGGGCGACGGCCGTGATGGAATAGACAAGGTTGCTTCTTTGTGGACCCTTCGTGGGTGGAACCCTCCGTGGACTCGCGCAACCATTACCCTCCGTGGGTTGATGTCTCCATCAACGTGGATGTACAATAGCACCACCTATCGGAACCATGACAAAAAATCCGTGTCTCCAATTGCGTTTGAATCCTCCAAACCCTTCCCTTTACATTCTTGCAAGTTGCATGCTTTACTTTCCGCTGCTCATATACTCTTTTGCATGCTTGCTTGAATTGTGTGGAGATTGCTTGACTTGTGCTAAGATAGCTAAAATTTGCCAAGAACTAAAATTGGGAAAAGGCTAGATTTTTATTTGGTCAAGTAGTCTAATCACCCCCCCTTTAGACATACTTTCTATCCTACAGATGGCCTGATCACCAGCCCTCTTGAAGGATAAACACACTAATACGGCGAGAAACACAGACGTACGGGGGATTTTCGAGGTGGTTTCGTCAACAATCACTCTACCTGTTTGTCAGGACCCATATGCAGCTCTCCCTTGGTTTTTGGCATATTAAATAGCCCTTTGCTTATCGCCCGACTTGTATCAATGCGCCTCGATGTATTAATCAAATTACAATGCAAACAGCTCGCGGATGGAGCTTTAAAGCCCCAGCTTATCACCTTTTGCACCCTTTCTGTTTTCCTTCTTTCTTTTTCTTCTGTTTTTCTCTTCTTCTTCCCTGTGGGTAACCCCATCAGGTAGCACCCGTACACTTTGGTATGTTTGATGTTTGCCAGGGGCTTCACAGCACCCCACACTACGGCAACAAAAGTCCAAACACTTTTTATAAGTATAGTTCGGCACCCCGAATTTAGCACTACATGCATTGGCTCCGAATCATGTCTTTGGTCAATATTGGGTTGCCCGGCTCCTATGCTTGCTACCTTACGTTCCGCTATATTGGCTAAGGTAGTAAAGGGAGAACTATTGCGATTGTGCCTTGGTTTATCCAAAGGAGCACCTCAGTAGAGAAAGCCGAAAACTAACTGTCATGATGCGGCGAGAGTCGATCAGCTGTTCGGAGGTTGCAAATAGTTGGAGATTTCTTCCGCATTACACGAAGGATTAGTACTTCCCGATCAGACGCTTATAGCACTCTGGTTCGGATACTAGGGGCTGCTCCCATGTTTTTATTATCAAACTCCTACGACTAAGTGAGGGCATTAAAGCCGCATAGTCTGATTGCCTGGTTCGTTGCGCTAAACAACTCCTTCAAGGACCATATAATTGGATCAAGATTGTTTAGATTCTCATCCCGAACACCTCCGTACTACCTACATGGAGGCAGAAGCCGATGATTGGTTAACTGTCGGTGTCAAAACTGGCGGATCTCGGGTAGGGGGTCCCGATCTGTGCGTCTAGGCCGGATGGTAACAGGAGGCAAGGGACACGAAGTTTTACCCAGGTTCGGGCCCTCTCGATGGAGGTAAAACCCTACGTCCTGCTTGATTAATATTGATGATACATGTAGTACAAGAGTAGATCTACCACGAGATCGAGGAGGCTAAACCCTAGGAGCTAGCCTATGGTATGATTGTTGATGTGTATGTTGTCCTACGGTCTAAAACCCTCCGGTTTATATAGGCACCGGATAGGGTTAGGGTTACATAGAGTCGGTTACAATGGTAGGAGATCTTCATATCCGTATCGCCAAGCTTGCCTTCCACACCAAGGAAAGTCCTTTCCGGACACGGGACGGAGTCTTTAGTTTTGTATCTTCATAGTCCAGGAGTCCGGCTGAAGGTATAGTCCGGCCATCCGAACACCCCCTAATCTAGGACTCCCTCAGTAGCCCCTGAACCAGGCTTCAATGACGACGAGTCCGGCGCGCAGATTGTCTTCGGCATTGCAAGGCGGGTTCCTCCTCCAAGTACTTTATAGAAGATTTTGAACACAAAGATAGTGTCCGGCTCTACAAAATAAGTTTCCACATATTGCCATAGAGAGAATAATATTTACACAAATCTAATCTGTTGACGTATTCCGTAGTGTGACATCACCCCACGGCCAAGCTTATATTCGAACCATTTTACTGTCCCATCTCAGCGCGTCATGCGAGGTGGTTTCCTTGGGACGTCTTGTTAAAGCAGAGATCGTGTCCCCTTATTCCGGGATTCTCATCAATACGGGTGTGGGTAACCCATCCGCGCCATTGATTACGGCGCTTGGGAGATAAGCGAGTTTTACTAGTCTGGTGGGGGCATGTAGTTGCGTCCACCCATATAAGGGGATAAAGATCCACCTTTTCACCTACGCCTTCTTCCTCCTTCGCCTATCCATTCTTGCGCACTTGAGCTCCAGCGCCCAAGTCCGCACTCCTCACCTCAACCTTCTCCAGCCATGTCCGGAGCGGGAGGCAAGTGGATGGTCTCCTCCGTCACGGAGGGACATATCAAAAAGCTGAGGAAGGCCGGATACATGTCTAACGATATCGTGTACCGGATCCCCGAAAAGGGGCAGCTCATCCCCACCCCTAGGCCCCATGAGAGGGTGGTGTTCCTCCCCCATTTCCTCCGCGGACTGGGCTTCCCTCTCCACCCATTTGTCCGGGGGCTCATGTTCTACTACGGCCTGGATTTCCACGATCTGGCCCCGAACTTCGTCCTCAACATCTTGGCGTTTATCATCGTGTGCGAGGCCTTCCTACGCATCCGCCCCCATTTCGGCCTATGGCTCAAGACTTTCAACATCAAGCCGAAGGTGGTGCACGGCAGCCAGGTGGAGTGCGGAGGCGCCATGGTGGGCAAGATGGCCAACGTCCTCTGGCTCGTGGGCTCCTTTGTGGAGACCCTGAAGGGGTGGCAATCGGGGTGGTTTTACATCACCGAGCCGCGCGACGCCGAATGGGTCGCACCCCCCGAGTTCCGGTCCAGACCCCCAACGCGGCTCACGTCCTGGAAAGAGACGGGCTTGTCGTGGGGTAAAAAAGGAGAGCTGGCCGGACTCCAAACATGCATCAAAACCCTGGTGGACAAGAAGCTCAAACTTGTCAACGTAGTCCAGGTTATGCTCATCCGCTTGATCTTCCCGTGCCAACAACGGGCTTTCAACCTGTGGGAGTTCGACCTGGCGCGGCACCAAACTTTGAGCAGGCTCTTCGACATGACGTACGAAGATGCCTGGAAGGTGCTTTTCAAGGGTGTCGTGGCTCCCGCATCCGCTACTGAGGATCGTGGATTCAGTGCGCAGTGTCACGCTCTTGCGGTAAGCTGTTTTTTCCTTTTATAGGGTATCAGTGTTTCATAGTTTGACTCCATGCGGGATCTAAGCTCCCTTTCCTTTGACAAGATTGGCAAGTGACGTCTGGACAGATCAACTGTCCGGCTCCTTTGCCCGAATGCCCAGCGGACACTCAATTGGCGAAGCTGCTGGTTCCGGCACCCTATGTGGTGCCGGAGAAGAAGGTCAAGAAGAAGGCCACAGGGACTCGAAAGAGTGCCCGTCGCCCGGAGGTGTCGGATTCATCATCCAACGAATCCAAGACGCACTCCTCCCGTGAAGACGAGGAGGAGGAAGATGAGACCCCTCCCCCTCCAGCGGGGGAAGGGAAGAAAAGGAAGGCCGCCCCAGCTGGGGAGGCCGAAGGGTCCAAGAAGGGGAAAACCCTTCCTCCGGACTATTCCACCGACGCCGACGACGGCAGAGAGGAGTGGGCGCCCAGGGCCAAGCCCCTGGCCAAATCGTAAGTATCCGGATACCAGAGTAACTCATAGTATTCGTTTATTGCACAGCTTTCCCTCATGTCGAATATGTTTGTGCAGTCCACCCAAAGACCGGCTCGACGCGTCGTCGAGCGGCTCACTGAACTCGTTGGATATGAACTCGCTTCCGACGGCCTCCTCCCCCCGCCCTACGGACGACACCGAAGTGTTGTCCCAACAGGTTCCAAGCCGGGAGGAGGTGGTCCTGGAGGCGCCGCAAGGCGACCTCTCGGACTCCAGGAGTAAAGGGGATGAAACCCCCCAGGGCTCCAAGTCCGGCCCTAGGCCGGACACCGCTCCGGAACCTTCAAAGGTTCCAGAGTCCGGCGGGCGACCTCCTTCCAAGAGGAGCAAGCCCGCCGTGCTGGTGACCTCCGTCCAACCGGGGGCGGCGGACAATATGTTGGAGCTGCTCCAAGGCGCCTACATCGATGAGGGGCACCGCACTATTATGAGTGCGGTGATCCAGAAGGTTCAGTCTGCCAAGAGCGGACTGACTGAAGCTTGTACTAGCCTTTTAACAAGCTTTAAGGTAAGTAAAGAATGTGTAAATAATATTACCGCATAGACAGTAGCCCCTGATACACTATTTGGCATTCGGGAAGAAAAGCCGAATAGAGGATCAAATAAAATTCGCAGGAGTCTAACAAAAAGGAGTCAATATGCGTATGCAGGCTTCTCTGCTTGCGTCCGCTGCACAGACTGCGGAAGTGGACGCGCTAAAGCAGAACCTCGAGCGGTCCGAGCAAGAGCTCGGGCGTGCCAAGAAGCAACTCGAGGACAATGAAGGTAATACATACCTTGTTTAAATATATATATATAAGAGGTGCAATTGCAAAGAATGACAGGACTATCGTGGCTATTGTAGGGGCCACGTCTGAGGTGGCGACCCTTAAGCAGGCGCTGGACGAGGCTGAGAAGAGGGCAGCCTCGGAGCGCACCGAGCGGGAGAAGTATGAGGCCAAGGTTGGCAATGTGCGGCAAGAGCTCCAGGCTCTCATGGAAAAACATGAGAGTTTGGAGCTTGACTGAAAGACGCGAGCGTCCGAGCTCGCGGTGGCTATTGAAAATGCCAAGTCTGCCAAGGCTGAATCCCAGAAGACCCTCCAGGAGTTGGGTGAGGTGAAGAATATAGCGGCGGGTAAGGCATTCTTTATGCGAAGCAAACACATAAACATGAGTTACTTGTTACTTCCCCAAATCCGGAGCTCTCCAGGAGCGTTCGCAGATCTTCCCCAGAGTGTGTCCGATGCCGTCGCATTCTATCGAGCCGAGGAGGGCAGCTCGACGGAGAAGGTGTTCTGGTCTTAGTACGCTGAGGCCAGACACCCCGTGCCCCTGAGCGACCAGCTGAAGCAACTGGTCGAGCTCCAGAAGGCAGCCGAACAGGCCATGAAGGGCCTCATAGTTCGGCTGTGGCCTGGAGAGGCTCAGCCTGGGAGCTATTTCGGGCTGGTGTGGCGGCTGGTGGAGGCCTGTCCAAGGCTTGAAGTCATCAAGCGCTCCGTCTGCATTGAAGGTGCCAGTAGGGCACTTGCCCGTGCTAAGGTGCACTGGGGCAAGCTGGATGCTGAGAAGCTTGTGAAGGACGGGCCACCGCCAGGGAAAGAGCATCGCAAGCCCAAGAATTACTATAAGGATGTTCTGAAGGGTGCCCGCCTTGTGGCGGATGAATGTTCTATGGATGTAATTTTTGAGTAAAACTCGCTCGTTTTGTCGTGTGCGCTGAAAACTTGTTCATATGCGCTAAGCAATGCTGTTTGAATTTAAAATATTACCTTCTGTGTGGCTGTTTATCAATTCTGAGAGATGGCAAGTCATCGGCTTCTGCCCCCGAGCCGCTAGTGCTGGGGTGTTCGGGGATAAACCCGAGCGCTCTTTTTCCCATGTTTGGGTCCTTCGAGGGAGGCGCTTAGCCCAACGAACAAGGCAAACGGACTATAATGCGTGAACACTCTCACTTAGCCATAGAATTCTATAATTTTAAATTTCGGCGAAGCCCCTGGTATTCGAAAGACTGAGTTCGGGGCGCTATCCACGCCTTGGCCGGACAGAGCCGGCTCCTCGCCCTAAGCGGCATAAGTCGTTAGGGACTCGAAAAAACACTCGAACTGCGACCAGCTCTCGCTTCATCAGGATAGTCAGTCTTATCTTTCTCCACTGAGGTGCTCAACCCAGCTCAACCGGGGCACAATCGGAGTGGTTCTCCTAGTGCTACCTTAGCCGATATAGCGGAACGTAAGGCACCAAAACATAGGAGCTGGGCAAACCCAACTATTGACCCAAGACATGATTCGGAGCCGATGCATATAATGCTATAAGTTCGGGGTGCCGCACTTGTTAAAGTGTTCGGACTTCTCACACCATATTGAGGGGTACTAATGCCCCTGGCATATTTTAGCCGTACCAACGTGTACGGGTGCAACATGTCAAGCAACATATATATAAAAAAGATTAATGCAAAAATAGACAAAAGCTATGCATTGTTTATTAAGGAGGGATGTGATCAAAGCAGAACGATACAAATAATGCGATAAGCAAAAGGTTGGACTATCTAACATGTCCGCTCCAGGGGCAAGCTGCGGAATAATATGCGAAACAGGTATACTGCTCGTGATAGAGACCACCTGGGAGTTCCGTAATGCGGCGTGGCTTGTCTGCTTCCCTTGTTCTTGCATCGTTTGTGCGGCAATTGAGCTGCCGAACAGGCCTTCCGAAGGACGGAGTCCTGAAAGTCAGAGAAAATTAAAAAATCGGCAGCCCCTGGTACGGTTTAAGCCGTATTTTTGGGCGTGCTGTGATGGTGCCCCTCCCCCTGTACCCATGGTATCTTTAGAGCGTAGTTATGTACGCGAAGTACTGGTGTTGCCTTTTTGCGAGAGTTGGGGTTGGGGCCGCATCACTACGCCTGCTCGGATCGTGCCAGGCGGTCTTGTTGTAGGTTACTCCGGGCGCGCTTGACGGTGTCCGGTCGTTTAGTGGCCGGACTGGAGAACTTCTTGGAGAGGCTGCTTTGTACTTCCGCTGCAAGGGCCGCCGTGTGCTCCTCCGTTCGGAGGGAGCGTTCGGTGTTTCCATTGACCGTAATTACTCCTCGAGGGCCCGGCATCTTGAGCTTAAGGTATGCGTAATGCGATACCGCATTGAACTTAGCGAATGCAGTTCGCCCGAGCAGTGCGTGATAACCACTCCGAAACGGGACTATGTCGAAGATTAACTCCTCGCTTCGGAAATTATCTGGAGATCCGAAGACCACTTCAAGTGTGACTAAGCCTGTACAGTTGGCTTCTACACCTGGTATTACGCCTTTAAAGGTCGTTTTGGTGGGCTTAATCCTCGAGGGATCTATGCCCATTTTCCGCATTGTATCCTGGTAAAGCAGGTTCAGGCTGCTGCTTCCGTCCATGAGGACTCTAGTGAGATGAAATTCGTCAATAATTGGGTCTACAACCAATGCGGCGAATCTGCCATGACGGATGCTAGTGGGATGGTCCCTTCGATCAGAGGTGATCGGGCAGGAGGACCATGGGTTGAACTTTGGGGCGACTGGCTCTACCGCGTATACGTCCCTTAACCCTCAAATTTCATACAACAGGCCGCACAGGAGGTAAAATTTAAAAACATAACAAGCATTACATTTCAAACCCACTTTGTTCTATCATACAAAGTAGAAGGAACTTGAATACATTCATTAAAAGATAATATCCTGCGGACACTTCGTTTCTATAATGCGAGACCCCTCTAGGACATCTGCAAAATAGCGCTCGGGTGTGCGGTGCTCCTTGCCCTCTGGCGGCCCCTTGGTCAGCTCGACGGCATCCATCTTCGCCTACCACATCTTGCAGCGGGCGAAGGCCATGCGCGCACCTTCAATACAGGCTGATCACTTGACGGTGTCCAGCCGAGGACAAGCGTTCACCAGCCGCTTCACAAGACCGAAGTAGCTGCCGGGCATAGCTTCGGCAGGCCACAGCCGGATTATCAAATCCTCCATGGCTAGTTCGGCCATCCTATGCAGCTCCACCAGATGTTTTAGCTGATTAGTGAAGGGCACAGGATGATCTGCCGCAAGATACTGTGACCAGAACAATTTCTTTGTGGAGCTCCCTTCTTCGGCTCAGAAGAACTCCGCGGCGTCGGACACACTACGCGGTAGATTTGCGAAGGCTCCTGGAGAACTCCGAATCTGGGTTAGTAAGAAATACTTCTTCTTTATATATATGCTTTGCATACTAAACGCCTTACCCGCCGCGATCTTCCTGGATTCTTAGATCTCCTGGAGGGAACCCTGTGCTTCAACCCAGTCCGCTTCCGCGCTTTGACGAGCCTTGAAGAGTTCGGTCTCTCGAGCCAAAACATCGCCCTCCAGGGTCTCATACTTCTTCACCGCATCCTGGAGCTCCTTGTCGGTGTCAATACCGGCGGATCTCGGGTAGGGGGGTCCTGAACTGTTCGTCTAAGGCGGATGGTAACAGAAGGCGGGGGACATAATGTTTACCCAGGTTCGGGCCCTCTCGATGGAGGTAATACCCTACTTCCTGCTTGATTGATCTTGATGATATGAGTATTACAAGAGATGATCTACCACGAGATCGTAGAGGCTAAACCCTAGAAGCTAGCCTATGATTATGATTGTTCTTTTCCTACGGACTAAACCCTCTGGTTTATATAGACACTGGAGGGGGCTAGGGTTACACAGAGTCGGTTACAAGGGAGGAGATCTACATATCCGAATTGCCAAGCTTGCCTTCCACGGAAAGGAGAGTCCCACCCGGACACGGGACGAAGTCTTCAATCTTGTATCTTCATAGTCCAACAGACCGGCCAAATGATATAGTCCGGCTGTCCGAGGACCCCCTAATCGACGACTCCCTCAGTAGCCCCTTAACCAGGCTTCAATGACAATGAGTTCGGCGCGCAGATTGTCTTCGACATTGCAAGGCGGGTTCCTCCTTCGAATACTCCATAGAAGATTTCTAACCCAAGGATAGTGTCCGGCTCTGCAAAAAAAATTCCACATACCATCGTAGAGAGTATAATATTTCCACAAATCTAATCTGCTGACAACTTTTCATAACGTGACATCATGCCATGGCCCGGTCATTATTCGAACCGTTTTTCTCAACCAGCTACTGCAGATATTGTGAGGCAGTTTTCTTGGCACGTCTTGTAGAAGCAGAGATTGTGTACCCTTATCACGGGATTCACATCAATACGGGTGTGAGTAAGCCAACCGCGCCTGCTGGTATGGCTCCTCGACTTTAGGCAAGTTCTGAACGGCCACATGGAGGACGCTTGATATTCATCCTCTTTATAAAGGGGCCAAGGCCCGTCCTTTTCTTCTCGCGCTCGATCCTTCCCCTCCCCCACCTCAAGTTCCAACACCCAAGGCTCAGGCTAAGCGCTTCGGACCTTCAACCATGTCCGGATCCAACCTTCAAGGCCGGTGGATGGCCTCTTCTATCACAGAGGGGGACATCAAGAAGCTAAGGGAAGCCACGTATCTGACCGCCGAAATCTCGCACAGGCTGCCTGCTCAAGGGCAGGTCATCCCCACTCCCGAACCCAACGAGAGTGTCGTATTTGTTTCCAACTTCCTCCGAGGACTAGGCTTTAGTCTTGATCCCTTTGTTAGAGGGCTTATGTTCTATTATGGGCTCGATTTCCATGATCTAGCCCCAGATTCCATCCTTCACATATTGTCGTTTATCGTCGTGTGTGAGGCCTTCCTCCGCATCACCCCACACTTTGGCTTATGGCTCAAGACCTTCAATGTGAAGCCGAAGATGATTGATGGGCGACACGCAGAATGCGGAGGTGCCATAATAAGAAAATGCATCGATGCTCCATGGCCAAAGGGTTCCTTCCCAGAGGTGTCCAACTTATGGCAGCGGGAGCGGTTTTACATCATAGCTCCCCAAAGTACTAAGTGGGTAGCTGCCCCCGCCTTCCGTTCGGGGCCCCCGCCATAACTGGCATCATGGGTCAACAAGGGGCTGGACTGGGGGCCAGTTAATGACGTGCCGACATTGCAAAGTCGCATCCGAGATCTCCTCAAGAGGGATGTCAGTCTCGTCAAGGTGATGCAAGTTATGCTAGTTCGTCAGGTCCTGCCATGCCAACGTCGATCTCTCCGTATGTGGGAGTTCAACTCGGAAGGACTGCAAACTATTCAGCAATTCTTCGACACGATGCTCGAAGGGATGTATGGATTGTTCTTCGGATCACGAATGAAGTGTCCGGACACCACCGAGGATGCGGGTCTAAACTGCAATCGTCCAGATACCCATGTGAGTAATTCTGCGGCCGAACATGCTGTCTTTTTATTTGTCACAACATCATTCTAAAAATTTCTCTTGGCCAGGACTGGATAAGAAAGGCGAAGATAATCAGGTGTTCGGCCTCCCTTCCCGAAGGCTCACCGGATCCTATACTAGCCAGGATGCTTGAGCACGCACCTTATCAAGTGCCATCAGGGGAAGATAAAGGGAGGAATAAAGAAGCCGAAAGCGGGCCTCACGCATTACTCATTCAAACCGGGGGAATTAGTGTCTCCGCGAAGGAGGATAATCGGGGAGAAGAATCTAGAATCCCCTCTCCCCAAGGAAGGAAAAGGACTGCCTCTGAAGACTTGGAAACGAGGGTTTCCAAACGAGGGAAGAAACCTTCGCCAGGGGGCCCTGCCCCGAAGGGTGCCCTTACCACACAGTGCCCGCAAGGGGGTCAGCCCTCCACCGAGCTGTAAGTGAACCAGAGTAGTTTTAGTAAATATATCCTGCTTTATCTCCGAGGACAATAAACGAGACATATATCTTGCAGTCCGGCTCGTAGCCCTTCTCAACAGAGTTCATCTTCGGGGGATCTTCTTCCAGAGATGATAGAGAGTGAAACGCCTCCCCCTGTCTCCCCGCCTTCTGGGGCAGACGACCCTGAGGTGTCATCATGGAGGATTTCTCCTGATCTGCCGAGGCCAGAAGGTAACCCTTCGGCCACCCGAAGTCCGGAGCATTCGTCTCCTAAGGAGAGCAACAAAAAGAGTCTGGAACTGTCCGGTGCGCAACCGGACGCACTGATTGGTCTTTTGGAGCAAGCGGCTATCTCAGAGGCGCATCGTACTTTGATGGGTACGGTGGTTGAGAGGATTTCATCCGCCAATAGTGGGTTGCATGAAGCTTTTATGAGTCTGCTAAGAGGCTTTGAGGTACGCAAAGTAATATATAAAAAAAATTGATGGTACCGCACACGCTAGGTGTGCTCTATACAGATAGTAGCCCCTGAGACTCTGGTTGCTGTCCCGAGGCGGCAAACAGAGGATCATAGTCCCAAGTAATGATCGCACTGCTTCCATGTGCAGGCGGCTGACAGTCCGGTGGCTGGCCGGACTGCTGAGTTTGCCGGACAGAGGTAGCAACTTGATACGGTAGATGCCGACATCGTGCTTGTGAACAAGCGGCTTGATGAGGCACAGGGTATGTATTCTCCGGGGGTCAACAGATATTAAGAGGAGCATGATGCTAGTATCTATAACATGCTGTGACTGCAGATGGAGCTGCCGCCATGGAGACCCTTCGGGCGGAGCTTGCCTGAGCCAAGGAACAAGCCAGGAGAAGTGATGCGGCCGCCCTAAAGGCTGCCGAAGAATTAAGAGCCGAACGGGTTGCTCATCGCCAGAGCGAAGATAAAATAGCCAAGATAGCTATTGAGCTAAAGGATGCCGCCAACTGGTATGAGCTTCTTGAAAAGGAAAGCCAAGCGAAAGCGGCGGACCTGAAGAAAGCCATGGTGGCAGCCAAGGAAACCCGCTCTGAAATCAGAGTGGCGAAGGAGGAGCTCCGTTAGGCCGAAGATATCATGGCTGGGAAGCCCTTTTTGTTGCGGACGAAGTTCGGAGATCCAAAGTATGCCCCTCTGGATCAATTATGGAGTGCTGCAGACGCGTATTCAGACCTGGCAATGAGTGCTGCTGATGCAACTGAGTTTTTCAAAGATCAAAAAGATCACGAAGTGTAAAAGTTGTTCCGGTCGCAGTTCAGTGCTCCAACATGTCCGCTGCTGTTAAATGAGCAAATGGCCGAGTGGGCTGAGCTCCATAGGTCGTCCGGGCTTGCCATGAGGTCTGTCGTGGATCATCTTTGGCCGGAAGGACCAAGGACGAATAGTTATTTTGGTTTAGTGCAACGATTCCTTGGGGTTGTGCCGCATATTGATGCTGTAAAGAGGTCTGCATGCATATAGGGTGCGCGGATGGCTCTTGCCCGTGTTAAGACATACTGGGCAGATATGGATGCCACCGCTATTGCAACCCGGGGTCCGGCCGTAGGCCAGGTCTCGGCCGAGCACTATTTTGAAGAAGTCCTAGAAGGTGCTCGTTTAATAGAGGTTCAGTGCTCGAAGAGTATCATGTTCGAGTGACATCTATCCCAATTGTAAAAATGATGCTATTTGTCTTATAAAGGCTGTGTTTATACTTTTGCCTGAAAGTATTATGATACCTCCTATGCGGCCGTTTATGTATGTATATAACCTGAAAATTTGCAGTTGTCGGCTTCAGCCCCCACACATATAATGCGGGGGTGTTCAAAAAAGTGTGTATTCACACTTGATCCAACGTCTTGGTCCATTAAGGAGGTGATAGCGCGGCGAATAAGGCAATCGGACTATATTGCTTTAACACTTTCACTTAGCCATAGGAGTTTGACAGTGGGGCTACTATATAGCCCCTGGTACTTCCGCGCTTATCCAAATACGGTGCGCGTACATACATGACCGAGAAACCGGTCCTTCGTTAATGCGAAGGAATCACGAAGATTCCACTGAGTCCTCGAGTGGTTGACCAGTCTCGCGCTTTATCATGACAGTCAGTTTTCAGCTTTCTCTACTGAGGTGCTCATCCAGATGTACCAGGGCACAATCGTAGTAGTTCTCCCGGTGCCACCTTAGCTAGTGGGAATTTTTTCTATCCCCCGGTGTTCGGCTGGCGAGGCTCATCCTCGTCTTCGCTTAGTGTCTCCCTCCCACTGTGTTTGGTGTTTAGCTTGCCGGCCTGCTTGAAGACCCAGCATTCTCTGTTGGTGTGATTTGCGGGTTTGTCGGAGGTGCCAAGAATCTGACATAATCTGTCTAGGATCTTGTTTAGGCTGGACAGTCCATCTCTGCTGCCTTTAAATGGCTTTTTCCGTTGACCGGGTCGAGAGCTCCTGAATCCGGCGTTTACCGCCGTGCTGTCTGGGTTGTCTTCATTGTTTTGATGCTTGCTTTTATTGTGCCGTGATTTTCCATTACCATCCCTGACTTCGGATGTGCCTGGGTCGCTAGTGCCGCTACGGGCCAGCCAACTATCTTCGCCCGCGCAAAAGCGTGTCATAAGGCTTGTTAGGGTTGCCATTGCCCTCGATTTTTCCTAGCCGAGGTGTCTGGCGAGCCATTCGTCCCAGACAATGTGTTTGAAAGCCACTAAGGCTTCGGCATCCGGGCAGTCGACAATTTGATTCTTCTTAGTGAGGAATCTATTCCAAAGCTTTCGGGCTGACTCTCCGGGCTGTTGAATTATATGACTTAAATCGTCTGCGTCTAGAGGTCGGACATAGGTCCCTTGAAAATTAGCCCTAAAAGCATCTTCAAGCTCTTCCCAACTTCCAATTGAGTTTTCGGGGAGGCTCTTCAGCCAGTGCCGAGCTGGTCCTTTCAACTTGAGGGGCAAGTATTTGATGGCGTGGAGATCATCTCCGCGAGCCATGTGGATATGAGGATAAAGTCCTCAATCCAGACCCCAGGGTCTGTCGTTCCGCCATATGCCTCTATGTTCACGGGTATGAATCCTTCTGGAAATTTGTGATCCAGAACCTCATCGGTGAAGCATAGGGGGTGCGCAGCACCCCTATATTTGGATGTGTCATGGCATTCTGACGGTTGTAGTGTTCGGTTTTGATTCTCTGTCGAAGCACGCTTCCTTGATCCGCAGATGGACCTGGTCATACCGGATTTTTGGTGCAAGTCCTCACGTAAATCGTGGGCTGACTTATGTGCGACAACGTCAGCCGCCCTATCGCGGCCACGGGGTGGTCGATCCGGCTGATCGGCCGTTTTATTTTTCGGCTGTATAGGCTCTAAGGCCTCGTCATCGAATTCGGGCAGCTGCTTGCGCTTTGGATAGCTCTTTGTGTGGCAGCTGCCACCGTACTTTTCTTCAGTGTCGAGCACTTTTTTCCATCCATTGTTGAGTGTATTTTGCGCGACCTTAAGCCTTTGCTTCTGCTTCTTCAGACTCCTTGCGGTGGCAATAAGCCTGTGGAGGTCCTCTTGCTCCAAGTGCCTTTTCGGGATGATGTGTGCATTGTCATCCAGACTGTTCTCCTCTTCGGAGATCGGTTGATGAGCCTTACCATCAGCGTTGCCGTGATGTGACAGCGGCTCCGTACTATGTTCGCCATCCGCTGGTTCATCCTGCTCTGTCGCTGGGAGTATGTGGTCGTCATTTACTTTGTAGTCGACCGGGGTATTATTCTTTCTTGCGCTGTTATCGTTGTTTTTGCCGAGGCAGGATTTGGAGTGGCGCCTACGTCGTCGCTTTGGTTGCTTCTCGAGGGGATTATCCTTTGCTGCATCCTTCTGTTCCTCGTCATTGTTTTCTTTGGGTGTATCCACCATGTATATATCATGTGATGAAGTGGCTGTCCAGCGCCCTGTGGGTGGTGGTTCCTGTTCCTCTCCTGCATCGTCGTCTATACCGTCGATGTCTTCGGAGTCGAAATTGAGCATGTCGGTTGAGTCGTCGACAGTGGCTATTAAGTGGGTGGTGGGTGGGGAACGAATTTCTTCGTCGTCTGCTTCCCACTCCAGCCGGTCATAGTTCGGCCAAGGGCCTCCTGACAAGGAGAGAGACCTTAATGAATTTAGCACATCGCCCAAGGGCAAGTGCTGAAAGATATCCGCGAAGAAAAACTCCACGATCGGCGCCCAATCAGATTCGATAGGCACGGACACAGGCGGTTAAGAGCCCGTGGCCGGGGATGAATCCAAGGATCCGGCAACACAGGTCTCATAGGAGGCGAAGTCATTATTCGGCTCTATCGTTGCTGAGTGTGCGGCCTCCATGGCAGGGTCCATCCACCCGTCCTCGGACGGCGCGATCTGCTCCGGATTGAGGGCCGAAGTTGGCACAGGTGTGATCTCTCGAACACTGTCTGGCGACAGAGCTAATTCATGCTCATCGTGACTGTGCGGCACACCTGACACAGGCTTTGAAAGTGCAACTATCCCAGGGTGGTTTTGGTAATTCCTAACAACATATAGCTCATTGAGCTAACATTATTCCAAGATTAATATTTCAGGAAAAGCTCAATGAATGGCATGACATGGATGAGGAAAGTGGATCCCTCAAAATTCTAAGGACAAAAAGTTTGGCTCAAGCTTGAAGCTCAAGACTCTACATTTAATATTTTAGTGATCCAAGATCACATTGAGTCTATAGGAAAAGCCAATACTATCAAGGAGGGATGAGGTGTTGCTTAATGGCTTGCTTGCTCAAAATGCTTAGTGATATGCTCCAAAAACCTCAACTACTTTCGCACATCCACATATGACCTAAACCAAAAGTCAAACTCGGCCCCACCGATTCTTTCTATCCGGAGCCACCGAGTTTCAAATGTCATAGCCACTGCCACAAACCCTAGGCAAATCGGTCTCACCGATAGGGATCTCGGTCTCACCGAGATGGGATTGTAATCTCTATGTTTCCCTTCGTAACGTTTCGGTCTTACCGAGATGAGCGATCGGTCCCACGAAGATTGCAATGCAAACTCTCTGTTTCCCTTTTGTAACATTTCGGTCTCACCGAGATGAGCGAATCGGTCCCACCGAGATTGCAATGTAAACTCTCCATTTCCCTTCTGTAACATTTCGGTCTCACCGAGATGAGCGAATCGGTCCCACCGAGTTTACCTGACCAACTCTCTGGTTAGCTTATTACCAAAATCGGTCCCACCGAGTTTGTGTAATCGGTCACACCGAGATTACGTTATGCCCTAACCCTAACCATATCAGTCCTACCGAGTTGCATCTCAGTCCCACCGAAAATCCTAACGGTCACTAGGTTTGCTGAATCGGTCCGACCTAGTTTAACCATTCGGTCCCACCGAGTTTGGCAAATTGTGTGTAACGGTTATATTTTGTGTGGAGGATATATATACCCCTCCACCCACTCTTCATTCATGGAGAAAGCCATCAGAACATACCTACACTTCCAATACACATTTTCTAAGAGAGAACCACCTACACTTGTGTTGAGGTCAAGATATTCCATTCCAACCATATGAATCTTGATCTCTAGCCTTCCCCAAGTTGCTTTCCACTCAAATCTTCTTTCCACCAAATCCAAATCCTGTGAGAGATAGTTGAGTGTTGGGGAGACTATCATTTGAAGCACAAGAGCAAGGATTTCATCATCAACACACCATTTGTTACTTCTTGGAGAGTGGTGTCTCCTAGATTGGCTAGGTGTCACTTGGGATCCTGCAACAAGATTGTGGAGTTGAACCAAGGAGTTTGTAAGGGCAAGGAGATCGCCTACTTTGTGAAGATCTACGCTAGTGAGGCAAGTCCTTCGTGGGCGATGGCCGTGATGGAATAGACAAGGTTGCTTCTTCGTGGACCCTTCGTGGGTGGAGCCCTCCGTGGACTCGCGCAACCGTTACCCTCCGTGGGTTGAAATCTCCATCAACGTGGATGTACGATAGCACCAACTATCGGAACCACGACAAAACATCTGTGTCTCCAATTGCGTTTGAATCCTCCAAACCCTTCCCTTTACATTCTTGCAAGTTGCATGCTTTACTTTCCGCTGCTCATATACTCTTTTGCATGCTTGCTTGAATTGTGTGGAGATTGCTTGACTTGTGCTAAGATAGCTAAAATCTGCCAAGAACTAAAATTGGGAAAAGGCTAGATTTTTATTTGGTCAAGTAGTCTAATCACCCCCCTCTAGACATACTTTCAATCCTACAAGTGGTATCAGAGCTCCGGTCTCCATTTGCATTGATTTCCATAGCTTTTGGCGGTCATAGCCTTGGTTTCACAACCTAGGAGAGTATGGCGTCTAGCGAGGGAAATTATCACCGTAGAGGTCCTTACTTTGGCTAACCGACCTTTCCTCTAATATAAGCGCGCTTTCTGAAGCAGTGCATGGAGGGGTGGAATGGGATCATCGGGATTTTTCTTGGGAAGTTTCGGGAAGAAATTGGAATGGAATAATAGGCACTAATTGTGCTAGTTGGAAGCATAAGATGAAAATGCATATTCTTGGACATAACCCCGCCGTTTGGGCTATTGTGTGTATTGGCTTACAAGGTGAATTCTTTGATGGGAAAGAACCGAACCGTGAAGCTACCGCGGAAGAGTTGAAGATGCTACAATACAACGCTCAAGCTTGTGATATCCTCTTCAACGGATTGTGCCCCGAAGAATTCAACAAAATCAGCCGTCTTGAGAATGCAAAGGAAATTTGGGATACTTTGATTGATATGCACGAAGGTACCGACTCCATCAAGGAATCCAAATTGAGTGTGCTTCAAAGTCAACTTGACAAGTTCAAAATGAAGGATGGTGAAGGGGTCGCTGAAATGTACTCTAGGCTTGCTCTTATCACAAATGAGATTGCCGGCTTAGGGAGTGAAGAGATGACCGATAGATTCATCATCAAGAAGATCCTAAGAGCGTTGGATGGAAAATATGATATCGTGTGCACATTGATCCAAATGATGCCAATTACAAAGATCTCAAGCCAACGGAAGTCATCGGAAGAATTGTTGCTCATGAGATGTCACTCAAGGATAAAGAGGAACTTCACAACAAATCAAGTGGTGCTTACAAAGCCTCATGTGAAGCCCCCACATCATCGAGTGAGAAACAAGCCTTCAATGAAGAATTGAGCTCAATGGTGAAGAACTTCAACAAGTTCTACAAGAGTAGAAGCAAAGAGAGAAGATCCAAGTCAAGGTCCTACAATGACAAAAGATCTTCTAGTCGAGAGCGAAATTGCTAGAGTTGTGGAAGGCCCGGACACTATTCCAACGAGTGTACGCCCCCTTACAAGAGAAGAAGTAGAAGAAAAGAATCATCATCTAGAGAAAGAAGGAGTAGAGATGATTGTTATGAACAAAGACCCTCACAGAGAAGCAAGTATTCGTAAAGAAAGGATAGGTCATCAAGGAACTAAACAAAACGAAGACATCAAGCTGATGTTGGTGAATGGCTATCCGGCTCCGACTCCGACAACCACTCCGAGAGAAGCTATCACTCCAACTCCTAATATACTCAAGATGAAGGTGTTGCCGGTCTAGCACTTGTGACAACCAACTCCTACAACATATTTGACTCACCAAATGAAGGAGTTGGAACATGCTTCATGGCTAAAGGCCCAAAGGTATCACACCCCGAGTATGTTGATTTCAATAGTGATGAAGATGACTTGTTAGGTGATGATGATTTACTTGTTGACAACTCTAGTGATGAATACTATGATGAAACGTCAATTAATCATGCTAATCAAGATAAAACGAATGACAATGATAAGGAGAAGATTGAGTCTCTAACTAAATAACTAAACACTCTTAAGTTAGCTCATGAAACTATCTTAGGAGATCATCGAGAACTTTTAAGGACTCATGAGAAATTGCGCTTTGAAAAGCTCAACCTTGAGCAAGAGAATGAGTTCTTAAAAGCAATCAATGATGATCTTCGTAAGAAAAGTTCTTCTTACATTGCCAAGCGTTTACTTTTATCCACTTACATGCCTCAAGTCAAGTCTAGTAACAAGAACAAGAAAGATTCTTCCTCTAGTAGTAACAATAATCATGCTAAATCCAATATTGTTGCTTCTAGTAGTTCTCTTGATTCCACTAATGATTCTCTTAGCCAAGTTACACTTGAGCAAGAAAATAGCTTATTGAAGGGAATTATAGAGAAAGGTGTTTACAAGAGCCTTGCGGGAAGTAAGCAATTCGAGGAAATTGTACGCAAGCAAGGAAGGCACCGGAAGAATCAAGGTGTTGGTTTTGAATGAAAGTTCAATGCCAATGGAGTTGAGTGGGAAGAAGATCAATACCCCAAGACGAAGTTTGTTCCTCAACAAGAGAAGTATGATCCTACTTCTCTCAAAGGGACACAAGCTCAAGATGATCTTCCACCACAAGACCACAAGCAAAAAGGCAAGGACAAGCTTCAAGAGGAAATTGATGCATTTGAAGAAGCTCCTAAGGCCTTGGTCAAGTGGGTTCCCAAGATTACTTCAAGTTCCACTTCATCAAGTACAACTACAACATCAAGGATTCCCATCAAGATGGTGTGGATCCCGAAGAAGAACTAGAGAGTTCTTGAGGGTGACTCCGCCAACATACTTCACTCTTATCATCTTGGCAAGAACAAGTGCAATCAACTTCCACATCTTGCACTAGTTCAAGGAGTCACAAACCCTCTTGTTGATAGGACAAGGGACAAGGTAACCTAAAAGCTTTCATAGACATCATCTTGTGTGTGCATCACTTTATGTCTATGGATATCCTAGTTTGTTCCTTGCGGGACTAACCCGTGTAGGTATTGAAAGTGCAACTCACTCCAATGGATATCTTCAAATGATCTACATCAACATTGAGCATCCACATCTTCAACATCTACATGAAGTCATCATCGACAAAACCCAAGGTTAGTTCATCCCTCTTAGGGGGGATCTCACATCTAGGGGGAGCTTTACTCTAAGAATTGAGCTAAAGCAACTCTAATGGTGTGAACACAACAAATGCTTTATGTAAAAGTGGTAACCCCACTTGTGCTTAAACGATGAGTATGACCTAAGATCAAATGTTCTCATTTGACTCCTAAGTCAATATACTCATATATAGATGACCTAGTCATCACAAATTGTTTGATAGATGCTAGAATTGGTGTGCATGCTTTGCCACATATTTCAATTGCCATTTTATTGTGTGAGCATGTTGATTGCATGTTTTACTCATTCGAGGACATCCACTTGTTATTTTGATTGATTGGTTTTCTTTTCTTTTGCCAAGTGGATGCACAAGAATGCCTAAGAACCCTCTCTAGCTATCTATGCTTTTCTCGTCTCAAACTCTATTCAGGCTACATCACAAAATTTGATCAAGTCAGATTCGAACCACTCTGTGTGAGGAGCACTCGGAGTCCCCGATTCGTCATAGACTTAAAATTCCAAAACTTCTTTGTGCTTTTCGGTCTGACCGATTCCTCCATTTCGGTCGTACCGAGATCACTAAGTCGATCTAGGTTTTCAATCTCGGTGCAAACCGATTTGAACCTTTCGGTCACACCGAGTTTTAGTAACTGCTTGCAGTTATGAATCTCGGTGCCACCGAGTTGTTCCACTCGGTCACACCGACAGGGTCGGGCTATATATTCTCACGGGCATAATTTTGGAAATTTCTCCGAAACCCCTTCGCCCGCGCATAGCTCGCTCTGCCTCCTGGGTGTCCGGATCATCCTCCTCGTCACCAGCCGCCTCCTATCGCTGGTCTCCGCCGCCGTCAACGGAATTCTTCCCCGTCATTGCCGCCGTAGCGAGTTCATCGCCGAACTAGGGTATGGACTCAATCACAGTGCTATCCCCGTCCGATTCCTAGCACATTGTGTTTATTATGATTCTTACCACGATTGAAGCGCTTCTATCCAGTCAAAACACTCTGTAGATTAGAGTTGAATTGAAAATTTAGGGTTAGGTTTCCGCCTAAACCATCTCGGACCCACCGAGTTGTGGAACTCGGTACCACCGATTCGGCTCAGGCCATTGCACATGTAATTTTCGGTCTGACCGAGAATTGAAAATCGGTGTGACCGAGTTCAGGACTTTGTGAAACCCTAGCAGTCTTGGTGCCACCAAACTGTGACTCGGTCTGACCGAGTTCACTAGTTTAGGTTCCAACAGCTGCTTCGGTATCACCGAGTTTACAAATCGGTTGATCAGAAATGCTTTCTATGGAAAACTAAAACTAAGTTTTTGACTCATTCTTTTCCAAAAAAAACAAAAAACCTCTGCATTTTGTGATGCTCATCCACTCTATCTCATCTATATCTATTCATAGGGTCTGTTGTCAGTGTTTTTGCAATATGTCTAATCAGAGTGACAGCCAGAACAGGTCAGAGGAGTAGGTTCACCTGAGTGAGGGAACTAGTCCCTCTAGCAGTTTAGATGATGGTAGCAGGAGCACTCCCAGCAACTTGCCCAAAGCTGCCACTACAACAAGGAAGAAGAAAACTTTAGAGTCTGAGGAGGCAGTTGAGGATGAGGCCACTTCCAAGAAGAAAGTGGTTAAGAAGGAATATAGCACCGCTGCTGCCACCAGGCCAGGCATGAAGCAAAAGGTTCCTGCAAAGAGAATTCCAATGTCTAAGGCCAGAGCATCTACTCAAGTCCCTTTGGGATCTGAACCCAAAGAGGCTGCTGCAGAAGGGAAGGAGAGGAAGGAGAGGATCAAAAAGACCACTGCTAGAGTGCTTGGGAGATCCTCAATCATGAGAGATTCTGAAGAGGAATAGGAAGAAGAGGTTGCTGCACCAGCACCTAAGGCCCAGAAGCTTATGGGTGGTGCTATCAGGACAGGGGCTGCTTCATCAAAGCCCAAAGAAGCACCCAAAGCAGCCTCCAAGCCCAAGAGTGTACCTAAGAGGAATACCAGGAGTATACCAGCTGCTGAGAAGAACAAGGCCCCAGTGCCTGAAGTTGCTGCTGATGAACATGATGAAGGACAAGTCCTGAGAAAGCTCAAACCCAAGATTCCAGACCACAATGATGCTCATCCTGTGGCTGAGAACATGAAGATTGGGAGAGACTCAGGGTTGAGGCTATGGAGAGAGACAGATCCTTATGCTACCAGGAGAAGGACTGCTATTAATTACAGGTTCCACACAAAGGAACATCAGGACTTCTGTGAGACAGTGTTGTTGGACAAGAAGCCTATAGTGTGTGAAATGAGGTGGGTCGACTGGAAGTATATCAAGGAAAATGAGGAACACTATCCTGGTGTGTTTGACAGCTTCAGTGCTTGTGGAGTTGTAGACTTTGTTGGGAAGAAGCTCACAAAGTGGAATGAGGAGCTCATAATGCAATTCTACTCCACAACACACTTCTATCCAGATGGCAGGATAGTATGGATGTCTGGAGGTACAAGGTACCACTCAACTATTGAGGAATGGGAAAATCTGATCAATTCTCCTAAGGAAGAAGAAGATGACTTGGATGTCTATGCCAAGAAGAAGATGGATCACAACTCTATGGCAAACATGTACAAGGAGATTCCTGAAGATGATCTTGAGACTCTCCAGTTTGGGTCAGTAAAACACTTGCTGTCAGGGCTGCCTACAATCAATTGGATCCTTAGGCACACTCTCTTGCCCAAGTTTGGTGATCACAGAATGATCAGAGGCCATGCAATTAACTTGCTACATATATTTGATGTGCCACAGAAGTTCAAGGTCATGAGCCTTATAGTTGATACTATCAAGAGGACTGCAGCAGACCAGAAAAGAAGTTGTGGATATGCCCCACAGATCCAGGAGTTGATAAACTCAAAGATGGGCACAGGCACATACTTGTTGGATAAGGAACACTTGCCTATCTATCCTGACTTTGAGGACAATCAAGTTGTGATGAATGAGAATGAACCATCATCAGTACAAGCTCAAGAGAAGAAGGAGAAAGCAAAGAAAGAGAAGGCTGCCAAGATGCCAACTCAAGAGGAGGCATCTGAGTACTTTTTGAAAAGCAAGCAAGATCAGCTTGGCTACCTGATTGCATCCACTCTGAGGATTGAGAAGGGACTGGCCACCCTGACTCAAAACTAGGAGAGCTTGGAAAGAATCGTGGAGCAAAAATTCTATGACTTGGATGTCAAAGTAACTGAGATTTAGTCAGTTGTGGAGAAACTTCAAGATGATATGCATGAGAGGAAGGGCAAGACAACCACTGATGCATTTGCCAGAGTGCCTCGAGCTCAAAGATCAACTGCAGTGCCTGTTCCAGACACCAGAGCCACGTCATCTGCACCAGCTACAGCTTCAGTGCCACCAGCTCCAGCACCTACTCCATCAGCTCCATCTACTTCGACTGAAGCCTTCGTCCTTGGCGTTCTCCGGACACCACCACCTGAAGACCAAGCCTGAGAGACGTTTTAGTGCTATGCATTTTCTATGAACTTTTTGGTAACTTGTTGCCAAAGAGGGAGAAAAATGTATAGATCATAGGATTCGAGAGAGAGAGAGAGAGTTTGCTTTTGTTCTCTCTTGTCTTCTTGGTTGAACTTTGTTAGTCTTTTGATTGCTTGAGATACTATGCTATTATCTATGAGACATTGATGATCATGTGGTTGATCATAAGCTACACTTATGCTTGTTAGATGATATTATCTTACTTATCCTTATATGATCATTCACTTTGCTTGGTGATGAGTGCATGTATTTAATTCTTATCCTTTTGAGCGCTCCACCAATATGTATGTGACATGGAAGAGTAACCCATGATCCTAACTCATTGTGCATTTGCATTCTAAAGAAAATCTTAAGATATGCATAAATTTAGGGGGAGCTCTTGCTTTTCACATACTTCTCAAAGCGACAATATCTTTCACTCTTATTATCATTTGTCGAAGCTTTGATCTATATGTTGTCATGAATTTCCAAAAAGGGGGAGATTGAAAGTGCAACTATCCTTGGGTGGTTTTGGTAATTCCTAACAACATATAGCTCATTGAGCTAACATTATTCCAAGATTAATATTTCAGGAAAAGCTCAATGAATGGCATGGCATGGATGAGGGAAGTGGATCCCTCAACATTCTAAGGATAAAAAGTTTGGCTCAAGCTTGAAGCTCAAGACTCTACATTTTATATTTTCGTGATCCAAGATCACATTGAGTCTATAGGAAAAGCCTATACTATCAAGGAGGGATGAGGTGTTGCTTAATGGCTTGCTTGCTCAAAATGCTTAGTGATATGCTCCAAAACCCTCAACTACTTTCCCACACCCACATATGACCTTAACCAAAAGTCAAACTCGGCCCCACCGATTCTTTCTATCCGGCACCACCGAGTTTCAAATGTCATAGCCACTGCCACAAACCCTAGGCAAATCGGTCTCATCGATAGGGATCTCGGTCTCACCGAGATGGGATTGTAATCTCTCTGTTTCCCTTCGTAATGTTTCGGTCTTACCAAGATGAGCGATCGGTCCCACCGAGATTGCAATGTAAACTCTCTGTTTCCCTTTTGTAACATTTTGGTCTCACCAAGATGAGCGAATCGGTCCCACCGAGTTTACCTGACCAACTCTTTGGTTAGCTTATTACCAAAATCGGTCCCACCGAGTTTGCGTAATCGGTCACACCGAGATTACTTTATGCCCTAACCCTAACCATATCGGTCCTACCGAGTTGCATCTCAGTCCCACCAAAAATCCTAACGGTCACTAGGTTTGCTGAATCACTCCGACCGAGTTTAACCATTCGGTCCCACCGAGTTTGGCAAATTGTGTGTAACAGTTAGATTTTGTGTGGAGGCTATATATACCCCTCCACTCACTCTTCATTCGTGGAGAAAGCCATCAGAACATACCTACACTTCCAATACACATTTCCTGAGAGAGAACCACCTAGACTTGTGTTGAGGTCAAGATATTCCATTCCAACCATATGAATCTTGATCTCTAGCCTTCCCCAAGTTGCTTTCCACTCAAATCTTCTTTCCACCAAATCCAAATCCTGTGAGAGAGAGTTGAGTGTTGGGGAGACTATCATTTGAAGCACAAGAGCAAGGAGTTCATCATCAACACACCATTTGTTACTTCTTGGAGAGTGGTGTCTCCTAGATTGGCTAGGTGTCACTTGGGAGCCTCCAACAAGATTGTGGAGTTGAACCAAGGAGTTTGTAAGGGCTAGGAGATCGCCTACTTCGTGAAGATCTACCGCTAGTGAGGCAAGTCCTTCGTGGGCGATGGCCGTGATGGAATAGACAAGGTTGCTTCTTCGTGGACCCTTTGTGGGTGGAGCCCTCCATGGACTCACGCAACCGTTACCCTCTGTGGGTTGAAGTCTCCATCAACGTGCACATACGATAGCACCACCTATCGGAACCATGACAAAACATCCGTGTCTCCAATTGCGTTTGAATCCTCCAAACCCTTCCCTTTACATTCTTGCAAGTTGCATGCTTTACTTTCCGCTGCTCATATACTCTTTTGCATGCTTGCTTGAATTGTGTGGAGATTGCTTGACTTGGGCTAAGATAGCTAAAATCTGCCAAAAACTAAAATTGGGAAAAGGCTAGATTTTTATTTGGTCAAGTAGTCTAATAACCCCCCCTGTAGACAAACTTTCGATCCTACAGGCTTGAATCCGTCGAAGATCAAGTCTCCACGGATGTCTACAGTATAGTTTAAGTTTCCAAACCTGACCTGATGGCTAGGGGTGTAGCTCTCGATCTGCTCTAGATGGCCAAGCGAGTTGGCCCGTAGTGCGAAGCTGCCGAATACGAAGATCTGTCTGGGGAGAAAAACCTCACACTGGATCGCATCATTGTCGATGATCAAAGGATCCATCAAGCCTTATGGTGACGACATAGTGGAACTCTCAATGAAAGCACCAATGTCGGTGTCAAAACCGGCGGTGTCGGGTAGGGGGTCCCAAACTATGCGTCTAAGGCGGATGGTAACAGGAGGCAGGGGACACAATGTTTACACAAGTTCGGGCCCTCTCGATGGAGGTAATACCCTACTTCCTGCTTGATTGATCTTGATGATATGATTATTACAAGAGTTGATCTTCCACGAGATCGTAGAGGCTAAACCCTAGAAGCTAGCCTATGATTATGATTGTTCTTGTCCTACGGACTAAACCCTCTGTTTATATAGACACCGGAGGGGGCTAGGGTTACACAGAGTCGGTTACAAGGGAGGAGATCTACATATCCGAATTGCCAAGCTTGCCTTCCACGCAAAGGAGAGTCCCACCCGGACACGGGACGAAGTCTTCAATCTTGTATCTTCATATTCCAACAGTCCGGACAAAGGACATAGTTCGGCTGTCCGAGGACCCCCTAATCCAGGACTCCCTCACTCTTGCTGGACCACATTCAGCCGGGCCTTCAGCTTCTTGCGAGCGGCCTACTCCTTGACGGCTTTCTCCTCGGCTTCGGCCAGGTCCGTTTTCAGGGCCTCGACCTTGGTCGTCACCCCTACACATATAATGACACTACGGTCAGTATACATCATTTACTCTTTCCGAATATATAGCGAGCCATTACATACCTTGCTGGCCTTCCAGTTGCTTCCTCGCCTGGCCAAGCTCTTCTTCGGCCCGCTCTAGTTTCTGCTTTAGTCCAGAGACTTTGAGAGTATGAGAAGTCGCGGCCAGCAGCGACGCCTGCTTATTCACATCAGACACACTTGGTTAGTTTCCTGCGAAATTTAATTGATCCTCTGTCCGGCTTGTCTTTCCGAACACCGGACAGTGTCTCAGGGGCTATTGTCTATGTGGAGATTTTCTCGGTTAAATGTCGCTTACCTCAAAACCTGTCAGTAGGCTGCTGCAGGCTTCGGTCAGTCCGCTTTTAACAGACTGAACCTTCTCAACCACCGTGCCCATAACAATACGGTGTTCTTCCACAATGGAAGCGCCCCGTAGCGCTTCCAATAAATTGTCTGGCACCCCTGGTTCGACAGAGGTCACCGGCGGGATGGGCATGCCTCCTTCTCTTGAAGGAAGCAGCTTGTCAGACTCCCGGTCGTATGGGTCTCTGGATCCGTGATCCGAGGGGGGCCGAATCGAGCCATCGTTAGTCTCCATGGGGGCTTGTTCCCCTATGTGTCCAGCGGCCGAGGTATTTCCCTTCGGTGCCGCCTTGACGGCCTCCCGAACCTCTCCCTGGCCTGGGAAGGTCCTTCGGGACAGCACCTCTACGTCTCCCTTGACCTCGGGAGAGTAAGCGGCCAACGTTGTCTCGCTGGCCATCTCCTTTCAGTCCAACGAGCCTCTTGATGAGGATTGCTGGGAGCTGTCGTGGGCAGGACTGCAATAGCATAATTAATCATGTCAATATGACAAAGAGAAGAGGTTAGATTTATGGGCATGTATGAGTCTTAGCACTTACGATGCGGCCTGAGGCTTAGTGCGGGGGCGTTGCTCCAGACTGCTGTCGACGTCCCATGTGGAGCTGCCCGCGAGCGGGCCTTTCCCCTTCTTGGGCGCCTCCGCCTCCAGAATTGTGGAGGCCGCCCTCCTCTTCCTCCCCCCATCAGGGGGAGAATCGCTCTCCTCCTCCTCATCATTGCCGTCTTCGGCGACGGAGGAACGGGTCTTGTCTTCGAACGTCGTGTCCGAAGTGCCCTTGTGGCGGGGGCCACTACGGACCCCCTTGGCCTTCCACGTGGCCTTCTTTGCTGGCACCATATAGGGTGCCGGCACCAGCGTCTTCGCTAAACGAGGAATGACTGGTTCTTCAGGCAGCGGAGCCGAACACTGGATCTGCTTCGCCCTCTCCATCCATTCCTGAGGAAGCAATGACAGTCAAAGTTCTGATATCCTCCTTGAAATAAACAAGTAGAGGATGCGTTGGAAACTTACCTCACTGGTGGGGTGGTTAATGTCGTGCCCACGGTCCGAATTCGTGGCTGGCGGTATCTCGTTGCCCTTGAAGAGCAACTTCCAGGCATCTTTGTGAGTTGTTTCGAAGAGCCTCTCCATGGCTTGGTGCCTCTTTGGATTGAACTCCCAAAGGGGTGTTTTCGGCTTTGGCAGGGGAGGATCCAGCGAACTGGCATCACTTGGATTACGTCGACTAGCTTGACGTCCTTGTCCACCAAGCTTTGAACGCGCGTCTGCAGTGTTATCAGCTCATCTGGCGAAGACCAGTTCGGTCTCTTCTCGACCCAGGAGGTGAGTCGCATGGGAGCGCCGGAGTTAAATTCGGTAATTGCGGTCCAGTTTGTGCCATGGGGTTCTGTGATGTATAACAATTGTTTCTGCCATTCCTTGACAGTCTCCATGAAAGTGCCTTTCAGCCAGGAGACATTGGTGAGCTTTCTCACCATGGCTCCTCCGCACTCTGCGTGTTGGCCGTCCACCACCTTCGGCTTCATGTTGAAGACCTTGAGCCACAACCCGAAGTGGGGTTGGATGTGGAGGAAGGCCTCACACACGATGATGAACGCCGAGATGTTGAGGAAGGAGTTCGGGGATAGATCATGGAAGTCTATCCAGTAATAGTACATCAGCCCACGCACGAAAGGGTGGACTAGAAACCCTAGCCTGCGGAGGAAATGAGGGATGAATACCACCCTCTCGTTGGGCTTCGGCGTGGGGACGACTTGCCCCTGGGCTGGAAGACGGTGGGCGGTTTCCTTCGCCAAGTACCCAGCCGCCCGAAGCTCAGTAATGTTCTTCTCCTTGACGGAGGAGACCATCCACTTGCCTTGGCCTCCGGATCCGGACATGGCTTACTGCTAGCTTGAGTGGGAAGAAGATGAGAACTTGGGCGCTGGAGCTCAAGTGTGGAAAGGCAGAGGAAGAGAGAAGGCATGGGAGAAGAAGGGGGAATCCTTATCCCCTTATAAAGGCAGTGAATATCGAACGCCTCCCGACTCACCTTAAAACTCGCCTATTCCCAAGGGTTGTGTAAACGGCACGATTGTTACCCACGCCTGCATTGATGAAAATCCCGCAATAAGGGGACATGATCTCTGCTTTGACAAGACGTGCCAATGGAAACCGCATCTCGAAATGTAGAACAGCGGACAAAAACGGTTCGATATAGTGATCGAACAGATGTGATGTCATATTGCAAAAAGTTGCCAGCAGATGGGACTCTTGAAATACTATATTCCTTGCAGTAGTGTGTTGTACTTATGTTGCAGATCTGGACACCTTTGTTTCATCCGAATACTATCCTGGAGTATTCAGAAAGTAGACCCACCTTGCAATGCCGAAGACAATATGCGTGCCGGACACATCGTCGTTGAAGCCTGGTTCAAGGGCTACTGAGGGAGTCCTGAACTAAGGGTCCTCGGGTGTCCGGTCTATTGATGTGGGCCGGACTGATGGGCCATAAGGATACGAAGAACAAAGACTCCACCCGTGTCCAGATAGGACTCTCCTTGACGTGGAAGGCAAGCTTGGCGACCAAGTATAAAGATTCCTTAGTTTGTAACCGACCTTGTGTAACCCTAGATCACTCCTGTGTCTATATAAACCGGAGGGCTAGGTCCGTAGATAGGCCGAATCCTGATAATCATAGCCAGACTAGACATTTAGGGTTTAGTCATTACGATCTTGTGGTAGATCAATGTAACACCCCGGATGTAACCTGCCTTATATGGATTACAACTCTTGCCTTTTTCGGCACTAAGTTATGTTATTTCCTCGTTGTCAGGTTTTTGTCTCCGTATGTTTTGTCTTTGTCATGCATCTCATATCTTGTCATCATGTGCATTGCATTTGCATACGTGTTCGTCTCATGCACTCGAGCATTTTCCCCGTTGTCCGTTTTGCATTCCGACGCTCCTATGTCCTCCGGTGTCCCTTTCTACCTCTTTTCGTGTGTGGGTGTTAAACGTTTTCGGATTGGACCGAGACTTGTCATGTGGCCTTGGTTTGCTCCCGATAGACCGCCTGTCAAGTTTCGGGCCATTTGGACTTCATTTGATACTCCAACGGTTAACCGAGGGACGGAAAAGGCCTCATGTGTGTTGCAGCACAACATCTCTCCAAAGTGGCTCAAAACCCACCAAAACCTCCTCCAACATCTAGATCGTTCGATCACGATCGTGTGGCCGAAAACCGCACCTCATTTGGAGCTTCCTAGCTCCCTCTACCCCTATATAAAGATCCCTACATTCCAAATCCGAGCGAGACCCTAGCAAATTCTACCCCGCTGCCGCCGGACGAATCCTCGCCAGATGGACATGTCTGCCCCCGCCGCCGACCACTCCTGACGCGCCACATCATCGCCGCGCGCCCCACTTTGCCGTCGATCCCGCCGGCCCACGCAGCCCGCCCCGGGCCCCCGAGGCCCATCGACCGCGCCCGCCGCCTGGGAGAACCGCGCCGCCCCGCGCCTCTCGTCTTCATCGCCGGCGCCGCCCGCCACTGCTCCATCGCCCGCGACCACCAACCCCGCCATCGTTGACCTTCGCCGCGGCGCGCCCCCTCAACGCCCGCGCCGCCCGAGCCTCCGCCAGCCACCGCCGCCTCGCCCTCGCCTTCCCTCGCCCGGGTCCAGCCCCTTGCAGCTCCGGCCGGCCCCAAACTCCGACGAGCTCGAAGATTCCAGTGACTCTCCGGCAGCTACAGTACCGCCAGATCTCGATCCGATCTACAGTGAACCCTAGATCTCGGTTGACCTCTTCCCTAATCCCAGATATTTTATGCCTACTTTGACGCATCATAACTACCTCATCGTAGCTCCGGTTCGTGCATGTAGCATATCAAAATGTTCGTCTCGAAGAGTACATCATTTCATCTCACTGCATCATTTTTATTTGAGCTCATCTTCATGCCTGAAATGCTGTTGGAAGAGGGCTATGTGATGTTAGTTGCATATCTGGTTCAGCAAATGCACTTTTGTCATTTTTGGCATGATTAACGTGTGCATGCTATGATCCGGAGCTCTACATGTGTTTTGTAGTATGCCATGCCATCTTTACAGGGGTGTATGCCATGTATTTTTCTGATCTTTGTGGTGACTAGCACAAGCATGCAAAGTAGCTTACTCAATGATGTTGATTTCAGGGACTTAGAATTTCACTAAGTCCTTGCCCTGTCATTATTTTTATGCCATATGTTCATGTTGTTTCCTAGTGATCCGTGCCTCTTTTGAGCATGATCAGTAAGGATGTTTTGTAGATATTGTGGTGCTCTATCCATTCATGTCTTTGTTTGCAATTATGGAGCAACCTAGCTTGACTCAATCGAGCTCTACTTTTGCTATAAAATGTTCCTGGCAGATTGTTAACATGTTTAGTAATTTTGCCGAGCTTGTTGTTGTTGATCCATGCATGCTATGTTGTTGTTATTGCCCTGTCTAGCTTCTATGTCATGTCTACTTGCTGGGTGTATTCTTAGATTGTCATGCAATGCCTCGTAGTGAGTGCATCGAGCTCGTAAACATGCCTACTCATTATCTGTTTTGCATGCTCCAGTTTTTCACTAAGTCTAAATCTGTTTCCGTTAATTGCTATGTTCGCGTGGTTGCAATTGTATTTTCTAATCCCTTTTGGCTTATGGTCAGTAAGGGACTTTTGTTGTATGCTTTCAGTAGCTTCATGCCATGCTTTGCTTTGCCATGATATGTTCCTGTAGCATGTAGTTTTCCTGCTCTAAAGATTGCTTCCTGATGTTAAATTCCTGACATGCTGTTAATTTCTCAAGTCTGAAACCTATAATCTTTTGCACTTTTACCATGCCTGTTTGAACCTGCTATTGAGTGAATTAGCCATAGCTCAGTGTTCATCTTTTGTCAAGCATCTTGAGTGGATACCTGCAATGTATTTTGTTGCCATGTTGGAGTGATGTAGCATGCTGTTCTTGATGCATTTAGATGGTCTCGTGTTGTTAATTGCAGACCGGTGCCATATTTGTTTTGCTTGCCATTTCCAAACCGTGCATCCGATTCCGGTGATCTTTATATCGATTTCGACCGAAATCAACTCCTCTTTCCAGTGGCACTCTTGGGTTTCCAAGTTGAGGCTAGGTTCAATCATTCCTTTCCAAATCATGCATATGCATCGCATATCGCATCCTGCATATCATACCATGTTTGCATCATGTTGTTTGAGAATTGCACGTGGTTGATTGTGTTCCTTTTTTCTTGTTGTTCTTGCTTGGGTAGAGCCGGGAGACAAGTACTTGATCGAGGAGCCCGTTGAGTATGCTTACGAGGATCAAGACAACTCAGAGAACTTTGCAGGCAAGATGATCATACCCTCGGAATCACTTCTATCTTTGCTTGCTAGATGCTCGCTCTTTTGCTATGCCTCTACTACGATACCTACCACTTGCTTCATGCCTCCCAAATTGCCATGTCAAACCTCTAACCCACCATGTCCTAGCAAACCGTTGTTTGGCTATGTTACCGCTTTGCTCAGCCCCTCTTATAGCGTTGCTAGTTGCAGGTGAAGATTGGAGTTTGTTCCTTGTTGGAACATGTTTATTGTTGGGATATCATCATATTATCTTGTTTATCTTAATGCACCTATATACTTGGTAAAGGGTGGAAGACTCGGCTTACGCCTAGTGTTTTGTTCCACTCTTGCTGCCCTAGTTTCCGTCATATCAGTGTTAAGTTCCCGGATTTTGCGTTCCTTACACTGTTGGGTTATAATGGGAACCCCTTGATAGTTCGCCTTGAATGAAACGCCTCCTGCAATGCCCAACCTTGGTTTTACCGTTTGCCACCTAGCCTTTTTTCCTTAGGTTTCTGGAGCCCGAGGGTCATCTTTATTTAAACCCCCCTGGGTCAGTGCTCCTCTGAGTGTTGGTCCGAACTGGGCAGCCTGCGGGGCCACCTCGGGGCAACTCGAGTGTTGGTTTTACTTCTAGCTTGACCTATCTGAGTGTGCCCTGAGAACGAGATATGTGCAGCTCCTATCAGGATTTGTCGGCACATTCGGGTGGTGTTGCTGGACTTGTTTTACCATTGTCGAGATGTCTTATAACCGGGATGGCGAGTCTGATCGGAATGTCTTGGGAGAAGGAATATCCTTCATTGACCGTGAGAGCTTGTGATGGGCTAAGTTGCGACTCCCCTGCAGGGATTTGAACTTTCAAAAGCCGTGCCCACGGTTATGGGCAGATGGGAATTTGTTAATGTCTGGTTGTAGATAAACTGAAACTTAATTTAATTAAAATGCACCAACCGCGTGTGTAACCATGATGGTCTCTTCTCGGTGGAGTCCGGGAAGTGAACACGGTGTTGGAGTAATGCTTGACGTAGGTTGTTCCAGGATCACTTCTTGATCATAGTTGTTCGATCATGCTTTTCCCTCGTCAATGCTCCGCCAACATTCTCTCGCATGATGAATTTCATCTTCAATGCCTACACAAATGACTTCGTCTTGGTCTACCTCGATGACATTTTGGTCTTTTCCAAGAACAAGGAGGATCATGCCAAGCACTTGCGTTTGGTGCTGGATAAGCTCAGAGAACATCAGTTCTATGCCAAGTTTTCAAAGTACGAGTTTCGGCTCGATGAGGTTCTCTACCTTGGGAATATCATCTCTGCCAAGGGCATAGCGGTTAATCCTGAGAAGGTGTCTGCAATTGTGAATTGGGAACCACCTCAGAATGTGAAGCAACTCCGCAGCTTCCTTGGTCTCGCAAGCTATTGTCGAAGGTTCGTCGAGAACTTCTCTAAGATCATGAAGCCTCTTTCCACCCTTCTCCAGAAGCATGTGAAGTACGCCTGGTCTCCTGCATGTGACATTGCTTTCAACACCCTGAAAGAGAAGTTAGTCACTGCTCCAGTTTTGACTCCTCCTGATGAATCCAAACCGTTCGAGGTCTTCTATGATGCTTCCCTTCAAGGTCTTGGTGCAGTGTTGATGCAAGAGAAGAAAGTTGTGGCCTATACCTCTCGCCAGTTGAAGCCCAATGAAAAGAACTACCCCACTCATGACCTCGAGTTGGCGGCAGTTGTCCATGCCCTTTTAACTTGGAGACATCTCTTATTGGGAAGAAAAGTGGACATCTTGACTGATCATAAGAGTCTCAAGTACATCTTCACTCAGCCAAACTCAACCTCAGGAAGACTCGTTGGGTCGAAATGATTCAAGAGTATAATCCGAGTATCGAATATACTCCAGGCAAGGCCAATGTAATTGCTGACGCATTGAGCAGGAAGGCTTACTGCAACAGTTTGATTCTCAAGCCTTACCAACCCGAGCTTTGTGAAGCTTTCTGCAAACTCAATCTGCAAGTTGTTCCTCAAGGATTTCTGGCCAACCTCCAAGTCTCTCCTACTCTAGAAGATCAGATTCGTGAGGCTCAACTTCTTGATGCTATGGTGAAGAAGGTGAAGATTGGGATTGCCAAGAGTCAACCCAAGTACACGTGATATCGTCTTGATGACAAGGATACTCTATTCTTCGAGGATCGCATTGTTGTTCCTAAAGGTGACCTTCGTAAAGTCATTATGAACGAGGCTCACAATTCACTCCTCTCCATCCAGCCTGGAAGTACAATGATGTACCAGGACCTCAAGCAGTCGTATTGGTGGACTCGAATGAAGCGCGAGATTGCTCAGTTCGTGAATAAATGTGATGTCTGCAGAAGAGTGAAGGCAGAACACCAACAACCAGCTGGTCTCCTCCAACCTCTTGCAATTCCAGAATGGAAGTTTGACCATATTGAGATGGACTTCGTGACTGGATTTCCAAAGTCCAAGCGTGGCAATGATGCTATCTTTGTTGTCATCGACAAACTAACTAAAGTGGCTCATTTTCTTCCTATCAAAGAATCTATCATAGCAGCTCAGTTGGCAGAGCTATATACCTCCAGGATTGTCTCCTTGCATGGCATTTCGTAGTTGATATCTTCAGATCGTGGCAGCATCTTTACCTCCAAGTTTTGGGATTCTTTTCAGAAGGCCATGGGCACCAACATTCGCTTCAGCACAACTTTTCATCCTTAAACTAGTGGCCAAGTCGAGCGTGTCAATCAGATTCTTGAAGATATGCTAAGGGCTTGCATCATCTCTTTCGGTATGAAGTGGGAAGATTGTCTTCCATATGTCGAGTTCTCCTACAACAACAGCTTCCAAGCGAGTTCGGGCAAGGCCCTGTTCGAGATTCTCTATCGCAGGAAGTGTCGTACTCTTAACTGGTCAGAGACTGGTGAATGTCAACTTCTTGGAAATGACTTGATCACAGAGGCAGAAGAAATGTGCAAAGTCATTCGTGATAATCTCAAAGCTGCGCAATCGCGCCAGAAGAGCTACTATGATAGCAAGCATCGTGACTTGGCTTTCGAGATCGGAGACCATTTCTACCTCCGCATCTCTCCAATGAAAGGTACTCGTCACTTCGGTATCAAAGGGAAGCTTGCCCCTAGATAGTGGGTCCTTTCAAGATCGTCAGCAAGAGAGGCGATCTCGCCTATCAACTTGAGCTTCCCTCCAACTTTGCAAATGTGCACGCCGTGTTTCATGTCTCTCAGCTCCGAGAGTGTTTCAAGACTCGTAACCGCACCGTCAACTTCGAAGACATTGATCTCCAAGAAGACCTGCCTTATCATGAGCACCCAGTCGCTATTCTTGAAGAAACTGAGCGCAAGACTCACAACAAGTCTATCAGATTCCTGAAAGTTAAGTGGTCACATCATTCCAACCGTGAAGCCACCTGGGAATGCGAGGATCACCACTGTTCTGAGTACCCGGAGTTCTTCCAGTCCTAGATCTCGGGACGAGATCCTTTCGTAGTGGTGGAGTGTTGTAACACCCCGGATGTAACTTGCCTTATATGGATTCCAACTCTTGCCTTTTCCGGCACTAAGTTATGTTATTTCCTCGTTGTCGGGTTTTTTCTCCATGTGTTTTGTCTTTGTCATGCATCTCATATCTTGTCGTCTCATGCATTCGAGCATTTTCCCCGTTGTCCGTTTTGCATTCCGGCGCTCCTATGTCCTCCGGTGTCCCTTTCTACCTCTTTTCATGTGTGGGTGTTAAACATTTTCGGATTAGACCGAGACTTGTCATGCGGCCTTGGTTTTCTACCGGTAGACCGCCTGTCAAGTTTCGTGCCATTTGGACTTCGTTTGATACTCCAACGGTTATCCGAGGGACCGAAAAGGCCTCGTGTGTGTTGCAGCCCAACACCTCTCCAAAGTGACCCAAAACCCACCAAAACCTCCTTCAACATCTAGATCGTTCGATCACAATCACGTGGCCGAAAACCGCACATCATTTGGAGCTTCCTAGCTCCCTCTACCCCTATATAAAGATCCCTACATTCCAAATCCGGGCGAGACCCTAGCAAATTCTACCCCGCCGCCGCCGGACGAATCCTCGCCGGACGGACATGTCCGCCCCCGCCGCCGACCACTCCTGACGCGCCACGCCATCGCCGCGTGCCCCACTTCACCGCGGATCCCGCCGGCCCGTGGAGCCCGCACCGCGCCCCCGAGGCCCATCAACCGCGCCCGCCGCCTGGGAGAACCGCGCCGCCCCGCGCCTCTCGTCTTAATCGACGGCGCCACCCGCCACCGCTCCATCGCCGGCGACCACTGACCTCACCGCCATTGACCTCCGCCGTGGCGCGCCCCCTCGACGCCCGCGCCGCCCGAGTCGGCGCCATCCACCGCCGCCTCGCCCTCGCCTTCCCTCGCCCGGGTCCAGCCCCTTGCAGCTCCGACCGGCCCCAAACTCCGGCGGGCTCGAAGATTCCGCCGACTCTCCGGTAGCTACAGTACTGCCTGATCTCGATCCGGTCTACAGTGAACCCTAGATCTCGGTTGACCTCTTCCCTAATCCCAGATATTTTATGCCTACTTTAACACATCATAACTTCCTCATCGTAGCTCTCATTCATGCGTGTAGCCTATCGAAATGTTCGTCTCGAAGAGTACATCATTTCATCTCATTGCATCATTTTCATTTGAGCTCATCTTGATGCCCGAAATGCTGTTGGAAGAGGTCTATGTGATGTTAGTTTCAGATCTGGTTCAGCAAATGCACTTGTCATTTTTGCCATGATTAATGTGTGCATGCTATGATCCTGAGCTCAACATGTGTTTTGTAGTATGCCATGCCATCTTTACGGGGGTGCATGCCATGTATTTTTGTGATATTTGTGGTGACTAGCACAAGCATGCAAAGTAGCTTACTCAATGGTGCTGATTTCAGGGACTTAGAATTTCACCAAGTCCTTGCCTTGTCATTATTTTTATGTCATATGTTCATGTTGTTTCCTGGTGATCCGTGCCTATTTTAAGCATGATCAGTAAGGATGTTTTGTAGATATTGTGGTGCTCTATCCATCCATGTCTTTGTTTGCAATTATGGAGCACCCTAGCTTGACTCAATCGAGCTATACTTTTGCTATAAAATGTTCCTGGCAGATTGTTAACATGTTTAGCAATTTTGCCGAGCTTGTTGTTGTTGATCCATGCATGCTATGTTGTTGTTATTGCCCTGTCTAGCTTCTATGTCATGTCTACTTGCTGGGTGTATTCTTAGATTGTCATGCAATTCCTCGTAGTGAGTGCATCGAGCTCGTAAACATGCCTACTCGTTATCTGTTTTGCATGCTCCAGTTTTTCACTAAGTCTGAATCTGTTTTCGTTAATTGCTATGTTCGCGTGGTTGCAATTGTATTTTCTGATCCCTTTTGGCTTATGGTCAGTAAGGGACTTTTGTTGTATGCTTTGAGTAGCTTCATGCCATGCTTTGCTTTGCCATGATATGTTCCTATAGCATGTAGTTTTCCTGCTCTAAAGATTTCTTCCTGATGTTAAATTCCTGACATGCTATTAATTTCTCTAAGTCTGAAACCTGTAATCTTTTGCACTTTTACAATGCCTGTTTGAACCTGCTATTGAGTGAATTAGCCATATCTCAGTGTTCATATTTTGTCAAGAATCTTGAGTGGATACCTGCAATGTATTTTGTTGCCATGTTGGAGTGATGTAGCATGCTGTTCTTGATGCATTTAGATGGTCTCGTGTTGTTAATCGCAGACCGGTGCCATATTTGTTTTGCTTGCCATTTCCAAACCGTGCATCCGATTCCGGTGATCTTTATATCGATTTCGACCGAAATCAACTCCTCTTTCCAGTGGCACTCTTGGGTTTCCAAGTTGAGGCCAGGTTCAATCATTCCTTTGCAAGTCATGCATATGCATCGCATATCGCATCCTGCATATCATACCATGTTTGCATCATGTTGTTTGAGAATTGCACGTGGTTGATTGTGTTCCTTTTTGCTTGTTGTTCTTGCTTGGGTAGAGCCGAGAGACAAGTACTTGATCGAGGAGCCCGTTGAGTACGCTTACGAGGATCAAGACAACTCAGAGAACTTTGCAGGCAAGATGATCATACCCTCGAAATCAGTTCTATCTTTGCTTGCTAGATGCTCGCTCTTTTGCTATGCCTCTACTACGATACCTACCACTTGCTTCATTCCTCCCAAATTGCCATGTCAAACCTCTAACCCACCATGTCCTAGCAAACCGTTGTTTGGCTATGTTACCGCTTTGCTCAGCCCCTCTTATAGCGTTGCTAGTTGCAGGTGAAGATTGGAGTTTGTTCCTTGTTGGAACATGTTTATTGTTGGGATATCATCATATTATCTTGTTTATCTTAATGCACCTATATACTTGGTAAAGGATGGAAGACTCGGCCTTATGCCTAGTGTTTTGTTCCACTCTTGCTGTCCTAGTTTCCGTCATATCAGTGTTATGTTCCCGGATTTTGCGTTCCTTACACGGTTGGGTTATAATGGGAACCCCTTGATAGTTCGCCTTGAATGAAACGCCTCCTGTAATGCCCAACCTTGGTTTTACCATTTTCCACCTAGCCTTTTTTCCTTGGGTTTCCGGAGCCCGAGGGCATCTTTATTTAAACCCCCCTGGGCCAGTGCTCCTCTGAGTGTTGGTCCGAACTGGGTAGCCTGCGGGGCGACCTCGGGGCAACTCGAGGGTTGGTTTTACTTGTAGCTTGACCTATCTGAGTGTGCCCTGAGAACGAGATATGTGCAGCTCCTATCAGGATTTGTCGGCACATTCGGGTGGTGTTGCCGGACTTGTTTTACCATTGTCGAGATGTCTTGTAACCGGGATGGCGAGTCTGATCGGAATGTCTTGGGAGAAGGAATATTCTTCATTGACCGTGAGAGCTTGTGATGGGCTAAGTTGGGACTCCCCTGCAGGGATTTGAACTTTCAAAAGCCGTGCCCACGGTTATGGGCAGATGGGAATTTGTTAATGTCCGGTTGTAGATAACCTGAAACTTAATTTAATTAAAATGCACCAACCGCGTGTGTAACCGTGATGGTCTCTTCTCGGCGGAGTCCGGGAAGTGAACACGGTGTTGGAGTAATGCTTGACGTAGGTTGTTCTAGGATCACTTCTTGATCATAGTTGTTCGATCATGCTTTTCCCTTCTCTTCTTGCTCTCTTTTGCGTATGTTAGCCACCAAATATGCTAGTCGTTTGCTGTAGATCCACATCATACCTTTACCCTTCCTATAAGCTTAAATAGTCTTGATAGCAAAGGTGTGAGATTGCTGAGTCCCCGTGACTCACAGATTACTTCCAAAACCAGATGCAGGGACCGGTGATACCGCTCCAGGTGATTCAACTGAGCTCAAGTGGCAGTTCGATGAGGACTCGGGACAATACTACGTGTCTTTCCCAGATGATCAGTAGTGGTGCCCAGTTGGGGCGATCGGGGACTATGTTGCATTTGGGGTTTATCTTCATTTTGGTTCTATAGTCGGACCTTGAGTGAATTTGGATGAATGTATTGTTATTTATGCTATTTGTGTGATGTGGCGAGTGTAAGCCAACTATGTATCCTTTTCCCTTATTGTATTACATGGGTTGTTGTGGAGATTACCTCACTTGCGACATTGCTTTCAATGCGGTTATGCCTCTAAGTTGTGCTTCGACACGTGGGAGATATAGCCGCATCGAGGGCGTTACAATCAACTCTTGTAATACTCATAGTAATCAAGATCAATCAAGCAGGATGTAGGGTATTACATCCATAGAGAGGGCCCGAACCTGGGTAAAACATTGTGTCCCCTGTCTCCTGTTACCATCAATCCTAGACGCATAGTTTGGGACCCCCTACTTGAGATCTGCCGGTTTTGACACCGACAGGAGGCTTGTCCAAGGAAGGGCAGCACCCAAGCACCGGTCCACCCACATATCAAATTATCAAAGTAACGAATGCGAATCGTATATGATCATGATGAAAACTAACTTGACAACAATTCCCATTTGTCCTCGGGAGCGCTCTGCATTATATAAGAGTTTGTACAGTGTCGGTGTCAAAACCGGCAGATCTCGGGTAGGGGGTCCTGAACTGTGCGTCTAAGGATTGATGGTAACAGGAGACAAGGGGCACAATGTTTTACCCAGGTTCAGGCCCTCTAGATGGAGGTAATACCCTATGTCCTGCTTGATTGACTTTGATGAGTATAGGGGTTACAAGGGTTGATCTACCACAAGATCGTAATGGCTAAACCCTAATTGTCTAGCCTGTATGATTATGATTGCCTCTATGGACTAAACCCTCCAGTTTATATAGACACCGGAGGGGGCTAGGGTTGTACAGAGAAAGGAATCTTCATATCTGAACACCAAGCTTGCCATCCACGCAAAGGAGAGTCCCATCCGGACACGGGAGGAGGTCTTCTATCTTGTATCTTCATGGCTCATTAGTCCGGCCCACGTCACATAGCCCGGATCCCCGAGGACCCTTAATCCAGGACTCCCTTAGTATCCCCTGAACCAGGCTTCAATGATGACGTGTCCGGCGCGCAGATCGTCCTCGGCATTGCAAGGCGGGTTGCTCCTCCGAATACTTCAAAGTAGTCCTCGAACACATAAAACATGTCCGACTCTGCAACACGGGCTCCACACATAGCCTCAAAGAGTATAATATTTGACAAGTCCCGTCTATTGACAACTTTATGTAGAGAGACGTTACGTCCCTACCCGGTAATTATTTCGAACTGTTTTTAGCCTCCCACTCCATGTTTTGAGGTGCGGTTTTCATTGGCACGTCTTGGCGAAGCAGAGATCGTGTCCCTTTATCACGGGATTCTCATCAATACAGGCGTGGGTAATCCAACCGCGCCGTCCGCACGACCCTTGGGGAATAGGCGAGTGGGGATGCGCTTGATATTCGCTGCCTTTATAAGAGGATAAGGATCCACTCTTTCGCCCATGCCTTCTTCCTCTCTGCCCATCCATTCTCGAGCTCCAGGCCCCAAGCTTCCATCATTTCCGCCTCCAAAAAGCACTTCAACCATGTCCGGATCCGAAACGCAGGGAAAGTGGATGGCCTCCTCCGGCACGGAGGGGAACATCACGGAGCTCCGGGAAGCGGGGTACTTGGTCCAGGGAATCGCCCACCGGCTTCCGGCCAAGGGGCAAATCGTCCCCACCCCGTAGCCCAACGGGAGGGTGGTAATCATCCCCCACTTCATCCGTGGGTTAGGATTTCCCCTCCACCCCTTTGTCTGTGGACTCATGCTCTACTATGGGCTAGATTTCCATGATCTAGCCCCGAATTCTTTACTCAACATCTCGGCATTCATTGTCGTGTGTGAGGCCTTCCTCCGCATCCCACCCCACTTTGGATTATGGCTAAAGATCTTCAATGTGAAGCTGAAAGTGGTGGATGGTCAACATGCAGAGTGTGGAGGTGCCATGGTGAGCAAACTGTCAAATGTCACATGGCCCACTGGCACCTTTGTGGAGACCGTCAAGGGGTGGCAGCAGCAGTGGTTCTATGTCACTAGCCCCGCGATACCACCTGGGCCGTGGCTCCCGAATTCAAGTCCGGGCCCCCAATGCAGCTTACCTCCTGGCTCAAAAAGGGCCTAGACTGATCATCATCAGATGAGATATCAGCACTGCAGGCGCACGTCAAGAGCATGGTGGACAAGAACATCAAGCTCGCCAATGTGATCCAGGTGATGCTTTTCCGCCGGATCCTTCCTTGCCCAAGCCGGACTTGCCATTTGTGGGAGTTCGATCTGGCCAAGCACCAGACCTTTCGATAGTTCTTCGGCTCCATGCATGAAGGTATCTGGAAGGTGCTTTCCAAGGCCAATCAGACGTGGCCACAGACGTCCGAGGACCGCAGATACGACCTGGCCCACCTAGCCAGTCCGGTAAGTTCTTGATACTTCAAGGTGTATCTCTTCTTGTGCATTCAAGGAAGATGTCTAAGTTTATCCATTTGTCTTTTCAGAGCTGGATAAAGAAGGCACAACGGATCCAGTGTCTGGCTCCGCTACCCGAAAAATCAGCTATCCCGCTCCTGACGAAGATGCCGGTAGGGCGCCGGAGAAGAAGGCCAAGAAGAAGGGCCAGGAGACAAGAAGCGGCCTCCGCCGTAAAGGCACTTCGTACGCAATATCCAAAGACGCCAAAACCCACTCCTCCCCCGCCGAAAACGACGAGGAGGAAAGCAATTCTCCCCTTGAGAGGGGAAGGAATAAAAGGGCGGTCTCCATAGATCTGGAGGCAGATGCGGAGGCGTCCAAGAAAGGGAGAGTCTCCCTTGCGGACGATTCCGAATCGGACACCGATAGTAGCCCTGAGTGGCGTCCCAGGAAGAAGTCACTGGCTGGATCATAAGTACTCAAAGGAACTTACATATATATATCCAGCTCCTTTACTTCATAGCTTTAATATGTTGAATCATGCGCTACAGTCCGGCTCTCGCCCACCTCCAGCGATCCTCATCTTTGTGGAATTTGCTGGATCCAAAGGTGATGGACAGCGGGTCACTTCCACCGGCCTCCTCCCTCAAGACTATGGACGACACCAAAGTGTTGTCCCGGGGGACACTCCCAGGACAGGGAGAGGTACAGGAGGCCGCCGAGGGGGCGCCAGAGGGTGATACCTCGGCCGTCGGACACATGGGGAGCAGACCCCCTGGAGACTGGCGATGGGGGCCATATCCAATTCGGCCCCTAGCTTAATACTATTCCGGAGGCCTGTACGGCTCCGGAATCAGGTAAGCAACCTCCTTCAAAAGAAGGAGGTGCACCTATTCCTCCGGTGACCTCTGTCCATCCGGAGGCACCGAATACTCTACTGGAAGCGCTCCAAGGTGCTTCCATGGTAGAAGAACACCGTATCCTTATGGGTACGGTGGTTGAGAGGGTTCAGTTCGCTAAGAGCGGACTGACCGAAGCCTGCACCAACCTTCTAATAGGCTTTGAGGTACATGACGCAATTATGCAAAAAGAACGCCACAGTACAGACAATAGCCCCTGAGACTCTGTCCTGTGTTCGAAAAGAAAGGCCAGACAGAGGATCGAATAATTTTCGCAAGAGACTAATCATATATGTCTATCTGAATAAGCATGGGTCGATGCTGGCTGCGACCTCCCATTCTGCCGAAGTAGCCAAACTGAAGCGGAGGCTGGAGCAGGCCGATGAAGAGCTCGGTCGTGTCAAAAAAGAGCTTGAGGGCAAACAAGGTACGCAATGGCCTATTCAAATCTTAAAATGATAAGAATTGTTTGTGTTGATCACGTTAATATGATGCTTCATAGGAGCTACGGCCGAGGTGGAGTCCTTCTAGAAAGCTCTGAGCGAGGCCCGGAAGAAAGCAGAGAAGGAACAAGCCACCCGCAAGAAACACGAGTCAAGGGTCGGGGAGGTTCAGCAGGAGCTCGAGGACACCGTAAAGAAATGCGAGTCCTTGGAGCGCAAGATTGCGAACCAAGAGTCCGATCTTGCTAAGGCCCGCCTAAAGCGCACAAGAGTCCCGGGTTGAAGCCCAGGGCGCCCTCCGGGAAGTCCAGGAGGCCAAGAAGATTGTGGAGGGTAAGACCTTTATTATGCAGAGCAAATTTGTGAAGAAAAGGTACCTCTTACTGACCCGGATTTGGAGTTCTCCACGAGCGTTTGTGGATCTACCTTGCAGTGCGGCTGATGTTGTGGAGTTCTTCCCAGCCAAAGAGGGGACCTCATCAGAGAAGCTGTTTTGGTCGCAATACCTTGCGCCAGAGCATCCGGTGGCCCTCGGCGATCAGCTGAAACAGTTGTCTGAACTGCGTAGGGTGGTCGGACTGGCCATGAAGGATTTAATAATCCGCCTATGGCCTGCTGAAGCCGTGCCCAGCAGCCACTTCGGGCTCATGAAGTGGTTCGTCGATGCCTGCCCTCGGCTTGATGCCATAAAGTGATCGGCCTGCATTGAAGGTGCGCGGATGGCCTTCTCCCTCGTCAAGGTACAATGGGCGAAGATGAACGCTGTCAAGCTTGCGACCGAGGGGCCGCCTGAGGGCAAGAGCACCGCACGCCCGAGTGCTATTTTGATGACGTCCTAGAAGGATCCCGCATTGTAGCGGGCCAATGTGTGAAGGACATTATTTTTGAATGAATGTATTCGTGTTTATCTAGTCTTGTATTATGCAACAAAGCCTATATGTAATATATTGCTTGTTGTTTTTTGAAAATATTTCCTCATGTGCGGCCGTTTATTTAGATCTGAGAGTTGACCAGTCATCGGCTTCAGCACCCATGTAGATAGTACGGGGGTGTTCGGATTGGAACCTAAACACAGTTGACCCAAGAGTTTTTTCCTTGAAGGAGGTGTTCAGTGCATCGAACCAGGCAATCGGACTATGTGGCTTTATCACCCTCACTTAGCCATAGGAGTTTGACAAATAGGAGTGTAGGCGTAGCCCCTAGTTTGTTTATCTGGACTAGGGGCTATAAACACATGATCGAGTGGAAGCCGATCCGTCGCATAATGCAGAAAAAATCGCAAGAGATTTTAGCCACCGAATAGCTGACCAGCTCTTGCCACATCATGACAGTCAGTTTTCGGCTTTCTCTACTGAGGTGTTTATCCGGATGAACCAGAAACACAGTCGCAATAGTTCTCCCTTTACTACCCTAGCCGATAAAACGGAACGTAAGGTAGCAAGCACAGGAGTGGGTCAACCCAACTATTGACCGAAGATATGATTCGGAGCCGATGCATATAAGGTAATATTCGGGGCGCCGAATTGTACTGTAAAAAGTGTTCGGACTTGTTGCCAACATATGGAGCGCAATGGAGCCCCTGGCGAGTTAAGTCGTACCAAAGTGTACGGGTGCAATTGATAAAAATAGTTTAAATGTAATGAAGGAATAAGCCAATGCCACATATGTTGGGCCGCAAACTGTTTCCATTATAATCTGATCGATACGTCAAAGCGTATTTGTACAAATAATGCGATAAGCAACAGGGCTATTTAACATTCCAAGACCAAGGGGAAGCTGTGTGCGGGTCCTGCAAACAGGCAAAGTGATCGTCAAGAAGATCATCTAGATTTTTCTGCCACACGTCTATGTTGCTTGCCTCCTTGGTATGTTTATCCTTCAAAAGGATCGATGATGAGGCCGTTGTGAGGGGCCTGTGGAAAAGGAACCTGAAAAAGGATAGAAAGCAAAAGGGAAAGTATGAGTGCCCGGATAAGGTTGAGCCGTATTGTGGACCATGATCGAGTTATGCCTCCGTCTTCGCCCATGGTATTTTTAGTGTGTAGTTATGTACGCGCTGTACGTACGCCGCAGTTCGGTCGGGACTAAGACGGAGGCCGAATTGCTAGTCCAACTCCTGACGAGCCGGACTGTCATGCTGCGGAGTAATCCGAACTCGTTTAATAGTGTCTGGGGGCTTGGCCGCCGAAATGATGTTCTGTTTGATAAGGTATCCCTGTACTTCCGCTGCCAGGGCCGCGGTGTGCTCCTCGGTATGGAGGGAGCGTTCTGTGTTTTCGTTGACTGTTATGACACTGCGTGGCCTGGGCATCTTAAGCTTGAGATAGGCATAGTGTGGCACCGCATTGAAGTGAGCAAATGTGGTTCGTCCGAGCAGTGCGTGATAGCCACTGCGAAAGGGGACGATGTCGAAGATCAAGTCTTTGCTTCGGAAGTTGTCCGGTGATCCGAAGATGACTTCCAATGTGATTGATCCCGTGCAACGGGCCTCTACACTTGGTATTACTCCTTTAAAGGAGTTTTCGTGGGCTTGATCGTTGATGGATCGATGCCCATCTTGCAGACTGTGTCCTGATAGAGTAGGTTAAGGCTGCTGCCAACTTCCATGAGGACCCGCGTGAGGTGGAATCCATCAATGATTGGGTCGAGGACCAGTGCAGCTGAGCCGCTGCTACATCTTGAGCACTTGCGTTGGTTTTCCCTTGAAGAGGAAAGGGTGGTGCAGCAAAGTAGCGTAAGTATTTCCCTCAGTTTTCTAGAACCAAGGTATCAATCTAGTAGGAGGCTACGTGCAAGTCCCTCGCACCTACACAAAACAAATATATCCTCGCAACCAACGCGATAAGGGGTTGTCAATCCCTACACGGTCACTTACGAGAGTGAGATCTGATAGATATGATTAGATAATATTTTGGTATTTTTATAATAAAGATGCAAAGTAAAATAAAAGCAGTGAAAATAACTAAGTATTGGAAGATTAATATGACGAAGATAGACCCGGGGGCCATATGTTTCACTAGTGGCTTCTCTCAAGAGCATAAGTATTTTACGGTGGGTGAACGAATTGTTGTTGAGCAATTGACAGAATTGAGCATAGTTATGAAATATCTAGGTATGATCATGTATATAGGCATCACGTCCAAGACAAGTAGACCGACTCCTGCCTGCATCTACTACTATTACTCCACATATCGACCGCTATCCAGCATGCATCTAGAGTATTAATTTCATAAGAACAGAGTAACGCCTTAAGCAAGCTGACATGATGTAGAGGGATAAATTCATGTAATATGATAAAAAAACCCATCTTGTTATCATCGATGGCAACAATACAATACGTGCCTTGCTGCCCCTACTGTCACTGGGAAAGGACACCGCAAGATTGAACCCAAAGTTAAGCACTTCTCCCATTGCAAGAAAGATCAATCTAGTAGGCCAAACCAAACTGATAATTCGAAGAGACTTGCAAAGATAACCAATCATACATAAAAGAATTTAGAGAAGATTCAAATATTGTTCATAGATAAACTTGATCATAAACCCACAATTCATCGGTCTCAACAAACACACCGCAAAAAAAGATTATATCAAATAGATCTCCACAAGAGAGGGGGAGAACTTTGTATTGAGATCCAAAAAGAGAGAAGAAGCCATCTAGCTAATAACTATGGACCCGTAGGTCTGAGGTAAACTACTCACACTTCATCGGAGAGGCTATGGTGTTGATGTAGAAGCCCTCCGTGATTGATGCCCCCTCCAGTGGAGCTCCAAAACAGGCCCCAAGATGGGATCTCGTGGATACAAAAAGTTACGGCGGTGGAATTAGGGTTTTGGCTCCGTATCTGATCGTTTGGGGGTACGGAGGTATATATAGGAGGAAGTAGTACGTCGGTGGAGCAATAGGGGGCCCACGAGGGTGGAGGGCGCGCCTGGGGGGTAGGCGCGCCCCCCTACCTCGTGGCCTCCCTGTTGGTTGCTTGACATAGGGTCCAAGTCTCCTGGATCATGTTCGGTGAGAAAATCACGTTCCCGAAGGTTTCATTCTGTTTGGACTCCGTTTGATATTCCTTTTCTTCGAAACCCTAAAATAGGCAAAAAAAATAGCAATTCTGGGCTGGGCCTCCGGTTCATAGGTTAGTCCCAAAAATAATATAAAAGTGGATAATAAAGCCCAATAATGTCCAAAACAGTAGATAATATAGCATGAAGCAATCAAAAATTATAGATACGTTGGACACGTATCAAGCATGCCCGAGCTTAATTCCTGCTCGTCCTCGAGTAGGTAAATAATAAAAACAGAATTTTTGATGTGGAATGCTACTAGGCATAATTTCAATGTAATTCTTCTTAATTGTGGTATGAATATTTAGATCCGAAAGATTCAAGACAAAAGTTTAATATTGACATAAAAATAATAATACTTCAAGCATACTAACTAAGCAATTATCTCTTCTCAAAATAACATGGCCAAAGAAAGTTATCCCTACAAAATCATATAGTCTGGCTATGCTCTATCTTCACCACACAAAGTATTTAAATCATGCACAACCCCGATGACAAGCCAAGCAATTGTTTCATACTTTTGACATTCTCAAAACTTTTTCAATCTTCACGCAATACATGAGTGTGAGCCATGGACATGGCAATTTAGGTGGAATAGAATGGTGGTTGTGGAGAAGACAAAAAGGGAGAAGATAGTCTCACATCAACTAGGCGTATCAACGGGCTATGGAGATGCCCCTCAACAGATATCAATGTGAGTGAGTATGGATTGCCATGCAACGGATGCACTAGAGCTATAAGTATATGAAAGCTCAAAAAGAAACAAAGTGGGTGTGCATCCAACTTGCTTGCTCATGAAGACCTAGGGCATTTTGAGGAAGCCCATCATTGGAATATACAAGCCAAGTTCTATAATGAAAGATTCCCACTAGTATATGGAAGTGACAACATAGGAAACTCTCTATCATGAAGATCATGGTGCTACTTTGAAGCACAAGTGTGGTAAAAGGATAGTAGCATTGTCCCTTCTCTCTTTTTCTCTCATATTTTTTTATTTGGGCCTTTTCTCTTTTTTTATGTCCTCTTTTTTCGTCCGGAGTCTCATCCCGAGTCGTGGGGGAATCATAGTCTCCATCATCCTTTCCTCACTTTGGACAATGCTCTAATAATGATGATCATCACACTTTTATTTTGTTACAACTCAAGAATTACAACTCGATACTTAGAACAAAATATGACTCTATGTGAATGCCTCCGGCAGTGTACTAGGATATGCAATGACTCATGAGTGACATGTATGAAAGAATTATGAACGGTGGCTTTGCCACAAATATAATGTCAACTACATGATCATGCAAAGAAATATGACAATGATGGAACGTGTCATAGTAAATGGAACGGTGGAAAGTTGCATGGAAATCTATCTTGGAATGGCTATGGAAATGCCATGATAGGTAGGTATGGTGGCTGTTTTAAGGTATATGGTGGGTGTATGATACCGGTGAAATGTGCGCGGTATTAGAGAGGCTAGCAATGGTGGAAGGGTGAGAGTGCGTATGATCCATGGACTCAACATTAGTCATAAAGAACTCATATACTTATTGCAAAAATCTACAAGTTATCAAAGCAAAGTATTACGCGCATGCTCCTAGGGGGATAGATTGGTAGGAAAAGACCATCGCTCGTCCCCGACCGCCACTCATAAGGAAGACAATCAATAAATAAATCATGCTCAAACTTCACCACATAACGGTTCACCATAGGTGCATGCTACGGGAATCACAAACTTTAACACAAGTATTTCTCAAATTCACAACTACTCAACTAGCATGACTCTAATATCACCATCTCCATATCTCAAAACAATTATCAAGTATCAAACTTCTCATAGTATTCAACACACTCATAAGAGAATTTTATTATTAATCTTTTATACCTAGCATATAGGATTATTTAAGAAAATTACCATGCTATTTAAGACTCTCAAAATATCTAAGTGAAGCATGAGAGATCAATAGTTTCTATAAAACAAATCCACCACCGTGCTCTAAAAGATATAAGTGAAGCACTAGAGCAAAACTATATAACTCAAAAGATGTAACTGAAGCACATAGAGTATTCTAATAATTTCCGAATAATGTGTGTTTCTCTCAAAAGGTGTGTACAGAAATTATGATTATGGTAAACTAACAAATAAATACTTAAATCATACAAGACGCTCCAAGCAAAACACATATCATGTGGTGAATAAAAATATAGCTCCAAGTAAAGTTACCGATAGAAGTAGACGAAAGAGGGGATGCCTTCCGGGGCATCCCCAAGCTTTGGCTTTTAGGTGTCCTTAGATTGTCTTGGGGGTTCCATGGGCATCCCCAAGCTTAGGCTCTTGCCACTCCTTGTTCCATAATCCATCAAATCTTTACCCAAAACTTGAAAACTTCACAACACAAAACTTAAAGTAGAAAATCTCGTGAGCTCCGTTTGCGAAAGAAAACAAAATACCACTTCAAGGTACTGTAATGAACTCATTATTTATTTGTATTGATGTTAAACATACTGTATTCCAACTTCTCTATGGTTTATAAACTATTTTACTAGCCATAGATTCATCAAAATAAGCAAACAACACACGAAAAACAGAATTTGTCAAAAACAGAACAGTCTGTAGTAATCTGTAACTAGCGCAAGATCTGGAACCCAAAAATTCTAAAATAAATTGATGGACATGAGGAATTTATATATTAATCATCTTAAAAAATAATTAACTAAATAGCACTTTACAAATAAAAATGGCAGCAGTTCTCGTGAGCACTAAAGTTTCTGTTTTTTACAGCAAGATTAACAAGACTTTCCCCAAGTCTTCCCAACGGTTCTACTTGGAACAAACACTAATTAAACACAAAAAACACAACCAAAACAGAGGCTAGATAAATTATTTATTACTAAACAGGAGAAAAAAGCAAGGAATAAAAATAAAATTGGGTTGCCTCCCAACAAGCGCTATCGTTTAACGCCGCTAGCTAGGCATAAAAAGCAAGGATAGATCTAGGTATTGCCATCTTTGGTAGGCAATCCATAAGTGGCTCTCATAATAGATTCATAAGGTAATTTAATTTCCTTTCTAGGAAAGTTTTCCATGCCTTTCATTAACGGAAATCGGAATCTAATATTTCCTTCCTTCATATCAATAATTGCACCAATCGTTCTAAGGAAAGGTCTACCAAGAATAATAGTTCATGAAGGATTGCAATCTATATCAAGAACGATAAAATCTATGGGCACATAATTCCTATTTGAAACAATAAGAACATCATTAATTCTTCCCATAGGTTCCTTAATAGTGGAATCCGCAAGGTGCAAGTTTAAAGAGCAATCATCAAAATCACGGAAACCTAACAAATCACACAAGGTCTTTGGAATCGTGGAAACACTAGCACCCAAATGACACAAAGCATAGCATTCATGATCTTTAATTTTAATTTTAATAGTAGGTTCCCACTCATAATAAAGTTTTCTAGGGATAGAAACTTCCAACTCAAGTTTTTCTTCATAAGATTGCATCAAAGCATCAACGATATGTTTCGTAAAAGCTTTATGTTGGCTATAAGCATGAGGAGAATTTAGCACGGATTGCAAAAAGGAAATACAATCTATCAAAGAGCAATTATCATAATTAAATTCCTTGAAATACAAAATAGTGTGTTCATCAATATTTAAAGTTTTGATCTCTTCAATCCCACTTTTATCAATTTTAGCATCAAGATCTAAAAACTCTGAATTCTTGAAACGCCTTCTAGGTAAAGGTGGATCGTATTCAGTCCCATAATTATCAATATTCATATTGCAAAACAAAGATTTAATAGGGTACACATCAATAACTTTTATATCTTCATCTTTATTATCGTGGAAACTAGAAGAACACGCTCTTATAAAGGAATCTTTCTTAGCACAAATCCTAGCGGTTCTTTCTTTGCACTCATCAATGGAAATTCTCACGGCTTTGAGAGACTAATTAATATCATGCTTAGGTGGAATAGATTTAAGTTTCAAAGAATCAACATCAAGAGAAATTCTATCAACGTTCCTAGCCAACTCATCAATCTTAAGCAATTTTTCTTCAATCAAAGCATTGAATTTTTTTTTCGAAGTAATAAATTCTTTAATATTAGATTCAAAATCAGAGGGCATATTATTATAATTTCCATAAGAATTGTTGTATAAATTACCATAATTATTAGAGGAGTTACTAGGATAAGGCCTAGGATTAAAGTTTCCTCTATACACGTTGTTACCAAAATTGTTCCTACCAACAAAATTCACATCCATAGATTCATTATTATTCTCAATCAAAGTAGACAAAGGCATATCATTAGGATCAGAAGAAACACTTTTATTAGCAAATAATTTCATAAGTTCATCCATCTTTCCACTCAAAACATTAATTTCTTCTATCGCATGCACTTTCTTATTAGTAGATCTTTCAGTGTGCCATTGAGAATAATTAGCCATAGTATTATCTAGGAGTTTAGTAGCTTCTCCTAAAGTGATTTCCATAAAAGTGCCTCCCGCGGCCGAATCTAAAAGATTTCTAGAAGTAAAATTCAATCCGACATAAAAATTTGTATAATCATCCACAAATTTTAACCATGAGTAGGGCAATTATGTATCATTAATTTCATCCTCTCCCAAGCTTGTGCAACATGTTCATGATCATGTTGCTTAAAATTCATAATATCATTTCTAAGAGAGATGATCTTAGTGGGAGGAAAATACTTAGAGATAAAATCATCTTTGCACATATTCCACGAATCAATACTATTTTTAGGCAAAGACGAAAACCAAGCTTTAGCACGATCTCTAAGCGAAAAAGGAAATAGCTTCAATTTAACAATATCATTATCCACATCTTTCTTCTTTTGCATATCACACAAATCAACGAAGCTATTTAGATGGGTAGCGGCATCTTCACTAGGAAGGCCGGAAAACGGATCTTTCATGACAAGATTCAGCAAGGCAGCATTAATTTCACAAGATTCAGCGTCGGTAAGAGGAGCAATCGGAGTGCTAATAAAATCATTGTTGTTGGTATTGGTAAAGTCACACAATTTAGTATTATCTTGAGACATCGTGACAAGCAAGCAATCCAACACACAAGCAAACAAGGAACAGGCAAATAAAACGGCAAATAGAGAAAGAGAGGGAGGATAGAGAGAGAGAGAGCGAATAAAATGGCAAGGGTGAAGTGGGGGAGAGGAAAACGTGAGGAAAATGGCAAATAATGTAATGCGGGTGATAAGGGTATGTGATGGGTACTTGGTATGTTGACTTTTGCGTAGACCTCCCTGGCAACGGCGCCAGATATCCTTCTTGCTACCTCTTGAGCACTTGCGTTGGTTTTCCCTTGAAGAGGAAAGGGTGGTGCAGCAAAGTAGTGTAAGTATTTCCCTCAGTTTTTGAGAACCAAGGTATTACTCCAGTAGGAGGCTACGCGTGAGTCCCTCGCACCTACACAAAACAATTAAATCCTCGCAACCAACGCGATAAGGGGTTGTCAATCCCTACACGGTCACTTACAAGAGTGAGATCTGATAGATATGATAAGATAATATTTTTGGTATTTTTATAATAAAGATGCAAAGTAAAATAAAAGTAATGAAAATAACTAAGTATTGGAAGATTAATATGATGAAGATATGCCCGGGGGCAATAGGTTTCACTAGTGGCTTCTCTCAAGAGCATAAGTATTTTACGGTGGGTGAACGAATTATTATTGAGCAATTGACAGAATTGAGCATAGTTATGAAATATCTAGGTATGATCATGTATATTGGCATCACGTCGAAGACAAGTCACTACAAAAAAAATACACTTCCGTGATGATACGTGTTTGTCACAGTAGGTCGCTTTTTTTGTCATGCATGTACATCCATGACAAATTTATGACAGAATCAAGATAGTCATACCTGTGCTGTCGTAGAAGTGTTCCATGACATTACCAAAATTATCATCATGGAAGTGTCCACTTCCATGACGATAAATCGCGCGTCACAGAAGTGCTTTCGTCAAGGGTGACCGACACTTGGCATCCACCGTAACGGAACGCCGTTAAGCTATCGGGTCGGGTTTTGGATCCATAACCCGTTAACAACCCCGACCAATGGGAAATTTCCACGTGTAAAATTCTTATTGGCCGGACGAAACACGTGTCAGCTCGCTAGTGGGTCAGATAGGCGCCTATGATACGTCGACACGTGGCACGGCCCAACATAGGCCCATTCCTGTGAAAAGGCCGGCCCATTTGACTTGGTCAAAGGGTGGCGGGCCGGCCCATGGAAAGCCTGTTAACGGCCTGTTCGCATATAGCCCATTTACAGCCCGCTAACCCAAGGCCCGTTACGCCCTATCCGAATTAGGCCCAGTAGTGTCATCTGGGCCATCTAATATGATTCCAGCCCGTTTTCACTTCTGGCCCATGTATGGCCCATGACGTCTTTCGGCCCATATGAGGCCCTATGTAACTCTTGGCCTATTAACGACCCATGGGGAAACTGGCCCGTAATGAACAATGTATCACTTTATACCCATTAACGGCCCGTTATTCCGTTGGGCCGTTTCCAGTCTATGTTATCTTTCGGCCTTCTCAGAGCCCATTTATTCTTGGGCTCATTTCCAGCATTCGTTTACTTACGGCCCGTTACTGTCATTTTCTGCTTGTGGGCCAAATTTAGCCTGTGGTTATAGTTGGCCCGTTTGTGGTCCGTTAATACGTTGGGCCGTTTTCATAGCGTCATCAAATACGGCCTATTAACGATGGACCGTTACGGTCGGCCCATGCACGGACGATTCCAACTCTAGCCCGTTTACGGCCATAATGCGGCCTGTTATTGGCCCATGTTTGGCCCATCGATCAAACGGCCCGTATAAGGCCCATTGATGATATGGCCCATAGAAGGCCCATTGTTTCTACGGCCCGTAGAAGGCCTACTGTTTCTACGGCCCATAGAAGGCCCACTGTTTCTACGGCCCGTAGGAGGCCCAGTGTCACTACAGTAAATATTAGCCCATGGTTATTGTGGCCTAGTTTTAAAAATAGGTTATTGCAGCCACTAGTTAACCGCGGAAAAGAACTGCAATGACTACAAGCAAACAAATAAACAAGACAACAAGGAAATAAATAAGCAAGCAACTAACGCTAGGCTATCACGGCTATTACACATATTACATCCACTGGGCATCAAAGTTCGCCACCAGTGCAAATATAGGGAACAAGGCAGCATATCATATACACTGGCCGTCAAAATTGGCCACCAGTGCAAATAAACACGACAGCAAAAGAAGAGCATAACTGAAACTACTTCAGAAGAGCTCAAGAAACGTTATCCTGGGTATCCACCATGCTGGCAATAAGCTTAGCAAGCTTATTAGCTTTGTCCTGTTTGGCGCTAAAATCCTCCAACGCTTGCTGTTGCACCAGAAAGTATGCATCTGAATGCTCCAGGGACTTCCGCAGTCCTTCCACTTCTTGTCGCAGCACAGCTGAACGATGTCTTTCAGCTTGTAGTTGAGACTCAAGAAACCGAACTGATTCAGACAGTGAGTTTGAATAGCTTGTGCAAGCGGTAGTGGCCAGTAACTCCAACACTAAACCAAGACAGGATGTGTCACTATCCTGAACCTTATCTGCATTACTTCCTTTACCGTTGCTTAATAAGGCACTCTTCCCCAATATTCTGTCAGCATTCTAAAATAAGAAACAAGCAGACACATAACACGTTTAGCATGTACTAGTATATGATACTCATTTCGGTGAACCAGTTCATTAGTAAGGTGGACAAGATTAACCTACCAAGTCTTCTATTGCCAAGTACTAGTACATAATAAAAGCATCAAAAAAACATATATCTATGTCCTATGGTTGCAATGGAATCTTAAATTAGAACATTTGTTCTTCAGGTTTAGGCACTTGTTCTACATGAACAGAGTACAGTAAGACGCAAGAATATAATACTTAAAAATAGAAAACGAGCTCATAGACCTTACCACATCTTGGTTCGGGACCAGTACAGAACAAGGCGTTCCCAGTCATCGTCCAGTAAATGTGTCTCAGGAGAAAGTAAGGGAATTTGATGAGTTTCTTTGCCGGTGAAGTACGTTTTCTTCAGGTAATTCTGATACTGCCACCAAGCATTCTTGAAGATAGCAGAGGTATTAGCATAGGTTACCTCATCTTGAGTTTCCAAATCGGTCCTTCTCTATAGAGAAAAATGGGAAAATTTGCTGTATTAACCATCATGGAGGTAGGATGTATGGGATGAAGCAAAGTAATTGCTGTGAATAACATTACTTACACATAACTCCTGGACAAACACCTGCAACTGGCATTTTCCTTCATCTTCAGTATAATATTTCCAAGATGGGAAGATACGCACATATGATTTAACAACATCAAATGCGATAGATGCTAAACTACGACTAGTTGGTTGTGCTTCCTCCACAGGAATAGGCGTACTAACTGGTAGAGTCGGGGTTTGCCGTGATAGTACTGGCCCTTGGGGCACTGGAGCTACCTTACTAACTGCTCTTGTTTGGGAGCTCTATGGTGGAGATGGTGTTGTGTCAACAGGAACTGGGTTACTATCGGCTGGGGTTGGGGTAAGATTGTGTGAAGCTGGTTCTCTGTCCATCGTAGTAGGGGTACAATCTGCAAGAGTTTGGGTTATGTGTGGTAGGGCTGGTTCTTGTGCATGTACAACCGGGGTGCTATCTCCACCAAGAGGTAGCACTGTTTTATTTCACTACAAGAAATATGTCAACTTATGACCTTCTGTCAGTGACCCTTGAAGAATTGGTCATAAATTTATGACCATTTTAGACCAATTGGCCAAAAGCTGTTCAGGGGGCTCCAAACCCTAAACCATTGCGACCATTTTGGTCAAAAAGGTCGTAATTTCCTTACACGAAATGGTCACAAAGCAAACAGTGCTAGTCCGCTGCCTTATTTCTAGTTGTTAATGACCAATATAGATGGTCATAGCCATGTAGATTGTGGTGGGTTGTGATGACTAGGCGCCATCTCATCAGTTTTGCCTATGTGTCATCTCCATGTGGCAGTTTTTGCCCTAGGTTGTGAAGCAACCTATATTTCTATCATTCCCAAAATTCCCAAAAAAATCTCATAAATTCTTTGGGGCATATCTTCATCAAATATGAAAAAAATCCTTCCTTGCCTAGTTCAAAACTAATTCAACAATATTCATTTTCCTATTATGTTCACAACAACACTTTATGAAGGAAGTGCTATTTATATACTCTTGATTGCCCTCAGAATTTTTGGGCACTCTTTCCTATCCAAATCATTACCGCATGACAAAATTCAGCTCCATTTGCCTAGCAAATCTTCCTCGGCAAATTTCCAAAGTTTTTGTCCACCTAGAAGCATTGTGAAGGAAGTACCTTTTTTATATCTCTAAATGACATGAAATTTATATAGTTCCTTCATATGCCCAAATTATCACCCTCCTCCAAATTGTAGCTCAGTCAAATCATCTATGTGAGCCCAGGTTCAATTTATATTTTATGGCCAAATTGGCACGTTGCAAAGCAAGTGTTATATAGACCCCTCCTATTACCCTCAAACTTTTCGGGCACTCTTCCATACCCAAATCATTGCCACATGATAATATTCAGCTCAATTTTCCTAGTAAATCTTTCTCAGGAAATTTCCAAAGTTTCTACCTCGAGAGAATCTTTGTGAAGTAAGTACTAGCTAGGCTTACCCAAATTATCTGAAAATTTACCAGCGCATGACCATACCTATGTAACTTACCTACACAAATTTTTAGCTCATTTATTCATCCAATCTCTCTCACTAGTTTTTCCAAGTTTTTGTCCATAGAAGAGCATTGTGAAGGAAGTACTACTTTGGCATTTCAAAATGATATCCATTTTCTACAATGCTTTCCTATGCCCAAATAACCATCCTCCACCAAATTTCAGCTCAATCCATTCATTATTTTTAGCCCAGCTTCAACATTCATATTTTTGTCCAGTGTGGTACTTTGCAAAGCAAGTACCACCTTGGATCCTCCTTTTGAGCTGAAAATTTGTGAATAGATTCTCCTTAGTAGATGATCATCCTCGGCCAAAACTCACGCCCATTGACCATGTGCATTTCCCGTACCGCTAATCAAACACTTGGGTGCTTATTCATGTTTGAGCATCGATCGGTCTCCTCGTGAGAATCTTATGTTGTGATTTTCTTCCTAGCACCTACCTGGGGAGTGCCCAACCCACTAGACATGCCTAGGCTGCCCAGAACACATGGCAACGCCACGGCCACGCGGTGACCACGCGGCGGGCATGCGAGTTTACGCGCTCTAGAGTTGGGGGCCTCGGCCACAGCCCAAACCTCGACGTATCGCCACCAAACCATGTATTTATGATTAAATAGGTACTTATGTAACTAGAAATGATTTTTGGAAAAAATAAATAGCAAACTATGAGGTAGCTGTAGTTCAAATTTGACCCGCTTCCTACTGAATCGGCGGGAATTTGTCTTTTTCACCAGAGGTGGATCAAAAATTTTGACACCCAATCATTTTGTCAATTGTGCATTAAATATGGCCTAGTATTTTATAAAATTGATTAGGTCCAATTTTGCAACAAATATATGGTAGGTCCTTCACACAAAAAACTCATTTCAGGCACTCGGAAAATGGAAAATGGTTTTTTCGTCCAAAGAAAATGAAAACTTCCTTAGGCAACATTGTTTGCCATTTCAATATGCACCCTTGTGCACAATATGAGATCATTTGAACAAACTATGCCATGAATGTGGCCATAAGATTGATCATTTGGCTTGAAAGCCATGAATCTTCACACTTGATAGCTCATTTCTGAGAACACTTTTTTTAAAATAATTACTGTATTACAATTTTATTATTTTTCCTGGAAACTTGTTCACATATAATGACACAAATGTGAAGGTTTTCCAATTTTTTGATTTTTTTTGAATTTTTTATGCCCGTTTCAAAATGCGGTCAAAACGGCGGGCTTGACCGTTCCTAGCTAGTGGTTGAATATTGGAATTTTTTGGTGTTTCTCTAATTAAATAGATACTTATGTACCTAGAAATGATTTTTGGAAAAAATAAAAAGCAAACTATGAGGCAACTGCAGTTCAAATTTGACCTGCTTCCAGCTGAATCGGCGGGAATTTGTCTTTTTCACCAAAGGTGGATCAAAACTTTTGACACCCAACCATTTTGTCAATTGTGCATTAAATATGTCCTAGTATTTTATAAAAATGATTTGGTACAATTTTGCAACAAATATACGGTAGGTCCTTCACAAAAAACCCTCATTTCGGGCACTCGAAAAATGGAAAATGAATTTTCCGTGCAAAGAAAATGAAAACTCCATTTGGCAACATTGTTTGGAATTCCAAGATGCACCCTTGTGCACAATATGAGATCATTTGAACAAACTATGCCATGAATGTGGCCATAAGATTGATCGTTTGGGTTGAAATACATGAATCTTCACACATGATAGCTCATTTCTAAGAACACTTTTTTAAAATACTTAACGTATTACAAGTTTATTATTTTTCCTGGAAACTTGGTCACATATAATGACACAATGCGAAGGTTTTCCAATTTTTTTTTGAATTTTTTATGCCCGTTTCAAAATGCCGTCAAAACGGCGGGCTTGACCGTTCCTAGCTAGTGGTTGAATCTTGGAATTTTTTGGCGTTTCTCTGATTAAATAGATACTTATGTACCTAGAAATGATTTTTGGAAAAAATAAAGAGTAAACTATGAGGCAGCTACAGTTCAAATTTGACCCGTTTCCAGCTGAATCGACGGCAATTTTTCTTTTTCACCAGAGGTGGATCAAAACTTTTTTCACCCAAACATTTGGTCAATTGTGCATTATATATGTCCTAGTATTTTATAAAATTGATTCAGTCCAATTTTGCAACAATTATTTGGGAGGTCCTTCACAAAAAAACCTCCTTTTGGGCACTCGAAAAATGGAAAATGGTTTTTTCGTCCAAAGAAAATGAAAACTTCCTTAAGAAACATTGTTTGCCATTCCAATATGCACCCTTGTGCACAATATGAGATCATTTGAACAAACTATGCCATCTATGTGGCCATAAGATTGAGCATTTGGGTTGAAAGCCATTCATCTTCACGCATGATAGCTCATTTCTGAGAACACTTTTTTTAAATATTCACCGTATTACAAGTTTATAATTTTTCCTGGTAACTTGGTCACATATAATGACACAATGCGAAGGTTTTCCAATTTTTTGAATTTTTTTGAATTTTTTATGCCCGTTTCAAAATGCGGTCAAAATGGCGGGAATGTCCGTTCATAGCTAGTGGTTGAATATTGGAATTTTTTTGGTGTTTCTCTGATTAAATAGATACTTATGTACCTAGAAATGATTTTTGGAAAAAATAAAGAGCAAACTACGAGGCAGCTGCAGTTCAAATTTGACCCGCTTCCAGCTGAATCGGCGGAAATTTGTCTTTTTCACCAGAGGTGGATCAAAACTTCTGACACCCAACCATTTGGTCAATTGTGCATTAAATATGGCCTAGTATTTTAGAAAATTTATTTGGTACAATTTTGCAACAATTATTTGGTAGGCCCTTCACAAAAATACTCATTTTGGGCACTCGAATAATGATTTAAAATAGCTACAAAGATTAAAAATTGCATGCAAACTGGCTATCATCCATAAAATATAGTCTAAATTGATAGAAAATTTTAGTTGTGCCATTTTGCAAAATATTTTTGATAGCTGCTTCACAAAACCCTCCTAGTTTTAGTACTTAGAAACTATTTTAAATCATAATTTTTCTGAGCCAATTAGAGCTCTTCACACGGATCACCCCCTTTAGCCGATCTGGACCGTCCACATCCGACGGATCCAACGTCTCTCAGGTCCCCTCTCAACCCAACCCAACCCAAACCCTAGCAGCCCCCCTCTCCTCGCTCGATCCAGATCTCGCTCCCCTCGTCTCCCACATCGCCGCCGCCACCCACCCCAATCCCATCCCTCCCCTCATCTCTCCTCGTTGTCTAACCCGATGGAGAGAGAGCGAACGAGAGCTCGCCTCCTCCCTTCCAGATCACCGCCGCCGCCTCCCTCCGACGGAGCTCACCGATGTCCATGGCCTCCCCCACGCCCTCCTCCTCTCGCCCCTCCCCTTCCCTCACCTGAAGGGAGAGAAGAACCCGAGGGAGGGAGATCCAACGCGATCCAGCTTCGGTCTCCGCTGCCTCGGCCTCGCGCCTCGCCGGAGCAGCTCCACCGTCGACCAAAGTCCCGCAGGTCGACGTGTTCCCCCGCTCTTCTTCCTCCCTCTGTTTGTGTCTCCCTTTTTTTCTCTCAAGTCTCAATCCCATCTGTATTTATCTGTGCAAGGAGGCCGCCATGGATGCCTGAGGTCCTCCACTCCGCCTGAGGTCTGCCGCCACGCGATGCCCGTGGGCATCTGATCCATGTCTCACCCCCACGCCTGCACCCCCAAGCGTCGTCCTAGGGTTCTGTTCTGCGGCTGACCGGAGTCCAAGCCATGGCGCGGAAGATGCTCAAGGACGGGCAGACACCCGTCGTCGCTGACGGCGGGGGCATGGAGAGCTACGACTACGACCTGTTCGTCTGAGATCCACCGCCTTCATCCGTCGAGCACATGAGGTAAATCGCCTCCCCCACTTTGTCCTAGGTTGCATCCACCGTGTGCTAGATCCCCCATTCTTGCTCTTTTTTGATTAGGCGCCACGAGGGAGCTTTGAAACAGAGTGGCCGCCAATTTCTACAGGACCTTGGAACCATGGCGACCATGACCAGCGAACAAATGGGGCCACCGGGTTCAGCATCACCGACTGACCATCAGCCCTTGGCGCTTGCTCAGGTCACCTCAATCTTCACCGCTGTCATGGCTAGCAGCTACTGTACTAGATAGATAGCTAAACACTACTCTGCAACTCTGCTGATAGTAGCTAAACATCTCAATACATTCAGTCCAAAATTGGAAAGAGCAATTTAGCGCAGGGTCAACTATTGCCACTACCTAAGCAGCAACTCTTTTGCTGCAGAATCCTCATGAGAGGATGACTATTTAGTCAGGCAACCAACCTTTTGCTACTGTAGATATATGAATATTTGGCTACTACAAATGGAGTAGTCTAACCATGAAATGGTTGCTGCTGTAGTACTCCAACCATCCTGAAGCTATATGAAGTCTAACCAACAACTGTAGTGCTCCAGCCTGAAGCTATTCTATAGGCCTGAAGCTATAAATTTTTGTTTCCTTGGCAAAAAATTCAGTTTACGAATTTTTGCAAATTCTGTATTTTGTAGTACAATTTTGGTTGCAGTAGTTTTTCAGTAGCTTGTTAACTTGCTGATGCTTTCTTAATTATGTGCAGCTGCTCCACTGAAAGTTCTTTAGTGTATCTTATGCTTAGTGTTAATTCTTTGCAGCTACTCCAAAAGGTGTGTAGATACACAGATAACAAATATGTGGTTCCATACTAGTTGGAACACTTTTTGCTTAAATGATGTGCATGATAGATTTATCCAGCCGCTGCACTTTACTGAACAGTTGTTTCCTAGACATGTTGGGTTTTTCAAACCTTCTCTTGGGAGTAATTATACTTGTTAACTGCTGTCCTTTTGCAAGAAAAAGAAAAGTAGCTGTCCTGAATGAATGTAAAAATACTATAACAAGCCCTTCTTTGTTGCATTTAGGGGCATTGCAAGGCACTGAAATTACCTCGGAGATCTACTCTTGGCGCTGATTAGCTACAGAACCAGAAGGCCATGCTGTATTGTTATTGTAGACCGTGATGATCATGCAGAACTAAATGGCAAGTTCTTCTGTACATTGTTCTTTGATATCCAGTTTTGAATTGAAGTTGCATCGATCTCTAGCTTCGACGCCGTTTTGTGATCTAATCTGGTGCGTGCAGGCGCCGTGGGCCAAGGACCTGAACGAGATGTTCCCGGTGGTGGACGCAGAGGCGGCGCCCATGGAGGACGCCCCTCCACCACTGCTCCGACGCCATCTAGGTCTTCTTACCTTCAGTTTCTTCTTCTTCTTCCCGTACCCTCCATTCGTTTGACTAAGATGTGATGTGGTTTCCTGCCATGAATGAGCAGTTGTCGCTGGATGGATGTACTGGCACACAGCCCCTCCTCGCCTTCCGCTTCGTCTTCGTCGCCGGCAAACTGCAGATTCAGGAGGACCACCTCCACCTCAGCGGCCCTATCCCTGAATTCGGCGACCACAGCCACACCCAGGTAACAACTTCCCTACCCCTGTTTTTCGTAGACCAACTCTGTTTTAGACCGAAACTGTATTGCAGATACGCACAGAAAAACTCACTCTGTTTTCTGCTAATAAGTCATGAGGAATAAATATAGGTTGGTTGGTTCTGATGCTTATTGGTTGACACTACTATCTAGTACTATTTCTGATGCTGCTACTGATTAGTACATACTAGAGCAATAATAATACATCTGCAACCAAGAGTTGCATTGAAATGAAATGACCTGACATTTAAGTAAAGGGTAAACTAACTATACTGTTGGTAATGGATCAGCGAATCAAGTGGCGTCTAATCCTGTTATGTGTCTATGTATGTCTGCTGCATCATACCGTTGTACCTATATGCTTTGCTTTGCTCGCTTGTGAATAACCTTTGCTGGGAATTACTTTTACTTGCTGCACAACCTTTGGTTGCAGCAAATTTGCAAATGTCGTGCCCGCGTTGTGAATTAAGAACCTATAATAACATCACTGATTCATTCTGCACTAGTGTACTATAGTAATTTAATCTGCCTAGTGAGTTTGATGTCTATTAAGCTATTACTTGCAACTGTTCAATTTTTTGAAAGAACAATGTTGTATTGAATATCTTACTAGAGAATTTAAGTTCTAGTTTGAATTGCTACTATTAATGATGAATGGTTGAGTTTTAAAACTTGAAGCAGAAACTACTTTCTAATGTGAAATTTCATTAAATATATATTTTCCCAATAAGTGTATCTGTTGTCATCACCCATTTGTTGGCAAATATGTAATCTCATAAATTTCCTACTCTATATTTTTATCTTGTCGTCATCACCCATTTGTTGGGCTGTATAAGTGTATCTATTGTCTGGTTTTTCTATCATATTTCGTACTTCTACATATATATGTTGGTTGTAGTCTGCTTGAACGATCCAGTACTTGATATTCCGTTCTGTTCTTGTAGGTGAATGGAGCTTGTGTTGTTGGTAGAACTCCATTGATGGCTTCTTCCTATGTTGAAGAGCATGTTTCGTGGTATCCAAGAGTAGCTAGCTTTAACTTGGCAGAGTGTTTTATTTTTCAGTCGCAATATTTGTGATTGTGTGGAACATTGTATGGTTATGTACGTGAAGTTTTAAGTTCCTGGGCATGCAATATTTGTAGGTTAAACTGGTTGTTGTGATGTGAATGAGTGTCTGGAGTTTCACATGTTCTGTTCTGTACAGAATATATTGTAATAAACCTATTTTGGTTGTTATTTGAAGATTTTCATATTCTTTTCTTCTTTCTGTTTGATATATACTGCTTAAAAAGCGATGTGGATCCACTGCCAGGAAAAATCTGACAATTGGGACCCATCTAAAAACTGGACCACAAAAAACCCTCGAAAATAAAAATGAAATGGACCGCAAAAGGCCATGCCTAGAAAATAAAAAGGCCAAATTGTTGGGCCAGGCCCATGTAGCTAGAGAAAATTAATAGAGAAAATATACAGTAAAAAGGCCGAATTGTTGGGCTAGGCCCATGTAGAAAATCGAATTGGACCGGGCTGAATCTTGTGCCATGTCAGATTGCCACGCTGGATGCCTACGTGGCCTGGGGAGGTTGCTAGTGACCAAAACGCCACAGTAGACGTATTTTGGTCGTAAACGTCTTTGACCATTCCAGAAGAAAGGTTGCTATAGTCAATTTATGACCGCTAGCTTTTGACCTTCTGTTTTTGGTCACAAAAAGGTCGCAAATGGAAATTTGTGACCTTTCAGTGACCAATTGTGGTGGTCACAAGTTGACGTATTTCTTGTAGTATTTGAAGACCGTTTTTTTAGTCCGCTAGATACTGGCATCACCCGCTCCAATTCAAATGGCTGATAAACAGGAAACATAGTTGAATGTGCAGACATTGTATGAGAGACAGATGCAATAGATAGTGTGGAAAAAAGAGGGCATGAAATAGTTGACATGTATATTGTTTAACTAAAACGGATAGCATGACATAATTTCACATATATGATGTCTATCTAAACTGGATAGCATAGCATAACATAATTCAAAGATATGATGAATAACTAAACAGGATCGCATGACATAATTCACCTACATGTTATCTAAGTAATCAGGATCGCATCATTTAATTCACATATGTGATTTGTATGCTAAACAGAGGGCATTCGATATGATGTCTGAACTAAGAACATGGTGTTGAATATTGTGTATATGATGTCTAAACAATGCAATGCAAGACACCGTATGCATGATATGAGCAGTATAACCGTGCCAAGTTAGAGCATACACCTCAGTGGGGGAATAGGACTGGTCATCTGTCTCTGCTGAGAAGCTATCGGGACCCAACAAGAGATCTGCTTCGACAGGTAGCACTATCTACTCTGAAGGCCTTGTTTTCACTCCAGATTTTTCCATCTCCCACCCAAATGGCTGATTCACAGGAAGAGTAGTTTAATGTACAAACATTTTCGACAAATGAAAATGTAATGAAGAAAAGGATGGGCAAGATATCATTCAAATATATGATGCCTGGTTAAACAGGATGGCATTGCACATTTCACATATATTATGGCTGGCTAAAAGACATGAGACTGCATAATTCCCATATATGATATAGAAACTAAACAGGTGGCATTACAGAACATGTCTAAACTAAGCAGATGACATATATGATGTCAAAAGTAGGCAGCGCAAGGCAACATATGCATGATATGACTAACATCATCATGCCAAGGTAGAGCAAACACCTTGGGGGTAAATAGGAGTGGTCAGCGGCGTCTGAATCCGCCTCAGAACAGATATCTTCCTCTGGATTACAATCTGGAGAGGGGTGGGGAGGGTTTGCCATTGAACCCACCATGGAGCGATGTCTGCATGACATTGTATTGCCGCGCAAAACTCTTCTCTTTTTCTCTACATGTTCAGCATGACTGTGTACAATATCTGACATGCATACGAAAAAAATATGGTGAGATTTTGTAAGGAGAGCATGCAGAAATTTAGAGTGATGGTAACAACCAGTGGATCAATGTTTTTCCGTTGAACCAAAATAGCCTAATGGATCGACGTGAATGTATAGTAATAAGTGATGCAACAAGTGTACAACCTCTTTGCCGTAGCCGTGTCGACCTCAACATCATTGGGTTGGTCGCTGAAGCAGTTGAGGCAGAGGTGGCTGTCGAAGGTGTGGAGGAAGATCTGAGGAATCTGTAGACGGCGTCCAGGGCATTGCTCTATTGTGATGGATCGTTCTGTCGTTGGAGCAGCTCCGGTGAGCCGTAAAATGTCAAGGCTGAAGCAGCACAAGACAGACATCATCAATCTTTTGTGGGATTCTAATAGCATCTCCAATAGATGATGTAAAATGGATGTAAAATTAACATCACCAAAAACCACCTGACTACAATAGATGAGGTAAAAACTGTTAACTCTGAACTTAACTTTCGAAACTAAAATTTACTGTGGAATCTGAATGCTACTGTTGAAACTGAACGCAATGGTAGCAGAGAGGCATTTGACATGTAGTTTAGGGAGGGCCTGCAGTTCATCTTCAACCTACACCTCCTTCAGCCGCCAGCCGCCACCGACTGAACCACCGGCCCCAGTGCCGCCTCGCCGCCCTGAAACAACTCGCCACCGCCGCCCCGGCCAGCCCTCTAGGCCCCCACCCTGAACCCTAAGATAGATAGTGGGGTACCTCTCCGGCGATCCCCCGTCCCCGCTGCTGGTGGTTCTTCCTTAACTCCGGTGAGCCCCCAACCCCTGAAAATCGACTGACCCAAAAGTCGATTCAGTCGACTGAAGTGTGGCTTAATCGAAGCAGAGCAGTGACACGAGCGAGGGGAAGAGCAGCAACAACAGCTGGGCGAGCGAGCGATCAAGCGAGAGTCGGAGCAGCAGCATATCCGGTTGGTATGGACGCCGCCGCCGAAGGGGCCTCGCACTGGGGAAGAGCCGCCGTGGAGATGTCGCCCGCGGCGCCGGCTTCAAGGTAGCCGCTCCATGGGGGTGCAGGATGGAGCACCGTCGGTGCCGGGAGGTCGAGTTAAGGAGAAGGTGCGATGCGATGAGTGTACAACCTCTTTGGTGGCGCCGAGTAGGCCTCGGCTTCGTCCGAGGAGTCGGTGAGGATGCTGCGGTTCCGGTGGAGCAGGTTAAGGCGGCGCTGTGGGGATGGAGCAGCCGCGATAGACGAGGCGATTGTCGAAGCAGCTCCTTGGAGGTGGAGGACGGGGAGGCTGAACCGGCGGGATGGCGAGATGGACGATGGATCCTCATCTGGGGAGGTAGACGTGGGACGTCGAGCTGTTGCGGTGGACGACGTCATCGGGGAAGAGGCTCCGGCTAGGCAGCGGTGACGTGGCGGACGGAGGAGGGTGGGGTTTCGTGGCTGGAGCGGAGAGGTTATGGCGGCCTGGGATTTCGAATGGCGAAAAGGGGGCGATGGGAGGGGGTGAAGCATGACTTAGGAACGCGCTTGTCCAAAATGTAGGGTGTGTTACCAAAGTACCCCCCACCGATTTGAACTAGCGGCCCTTTCAGCTCAGGGTTAGAAGGGGGATTTCGCGTGTCGGGATTTGGCAGCTGGAGGGAGTTTTCGCGCGCGTTGTAATTTCAGGATAGTAAGGCGCGGGTTGTGAAGGCGCCAGTTTTGGGAGCACGATATCTGAATTTTCAAGATGTAACAAGACGCGGGTTGAATTTTAGGGACAAGCCTAACATGTAGTAATATTGTACTTGTACGTACCAAATCAATTCGCACTTCCCTCAACCAAAAAGAAAACGAAAAAAATAAAACTATTCACACCACACAAAGAGAGAGTCTTGCCCCGTTTTACTATACAAATGCTATTCAAAGCTACTCCCTCCTTCCATCTATATAGGGCCTAATGCGTTTTTCGATGCTAAATTTGACCAAATATTAGAGCAATGATATATGACATGCAACTTACACAAAGCACGCCGTTAAATTCGTCTATGAAAGGTTCTTTCAATGATATAATTTTCACATTGTGCATGTCATGTACTATTAATCTTGTCAATAGTCAAAGGCGGTCTTAAAAATCTCATTACACTCTATATAGCTGGAAGGAGGGAGTATTAATCCATGTTATGTTCGATTAAATTTTTTCGCTTGCTGTATAATGCATGTAACCTACTCATACCAACATTTTAGTGCATTCCAAATGTCTATACTACCGCTGCAATTCGAACTAAATTTGAATTCGTTTCTCTATTTCAATAAGAATCTACAATCATGATTGTTGCCAACTTCAACCATCATAGTTTCCTTGCTATCCTCTAGATATAAATCAGACGGCCTATAATGCAAGATGGCAGGCACACCATCATCAACAACTCCGTTTTTTCTAAGAGTAGAGATAAAATATATTAAATGTAGTATACCATGTTCATAACCACACCATGTGTATCACCGTTATATATATTCACACATCCGTCGGTTTGAAACACTATGATAAATTCTTCAAATACCCGAATTCGCTTTTTATAATGAAGTATATATGATCTCTATTCGTCTTTTACACCCACACAACCCTCTTATCTTTGTAGCTTGCGCTAACTTTCTCTTGTGCATGCACACGCCCACATCCCTCTCACCCTCCCTCAGCATTCTCTAGCTCCATCGCGCAGATTCGTCTTTTCACTTTAGGTCATTCACCCACGGTGTGTGTAGGCCCCCATCTCCTTCTTTACAGCACACATCGATCGATATGTCTCTCTAGCTAGGTGTGCCTAGCACAAACACAAGCTTCCCCTCTTCTCTTGTCACCGTCCATGCCTCACTCCCACCACTCTTTTCATCGTTCTCGTACTCGCACACTCTTCCCCCTCGATATAGTATGCCTCTCGTACCACCTCCTACATGCATTCCTCTCTCTCTATCCTTCTCCTCGTGCCTCATTTGCTTCTAACACACACATGCATGTATACCGATCGATCTCCCAACATATACCTAGATCGACTTTAACTACCCCCCCCCTCAATCGACGTACCTCACAAGTTATGTCTCTCCTTTCTCTTACAAAGGGCGATTGTGTCGGATTTCGGGTTCCGGCAGACCCTTGAGGTTCGAACACCGGGGTGCGTGCGGAGATTTCGCCTCCTACCTAGCTGCACCCCTCCGCCGTGCTAGGATCTGAACTCAGGAAAGAACAACACAAGAGACACAGGGTTTATACTGGTTCGGGCGACCGTTGTGGTGTAATACCCTACTCCAGTGTGTGGTGTGTGGATTGCCTCTTGGGCTGATGATGATGAACAATACAAGGAAGAACAGCCTCACGAGGGTCTGTTCTTGGCTGAGGCGATGAACTGCTGGGAGGAGTTCAACCACCTTTCACTCTCTCTCTCTATCTCTGCTCGACCGACCCAAACCCCTTGCTGTGTGGGTGGCTGGTCCTATTTATAGAGGCCCTGGTCCTCTCCCCAAATATTGAGCGGGAAGGGAGCCAACAATAGCGGGCTAATTTGAAGGGGGACAGCAAGTATCAGCTATCCTGACAAAAGTAGTCTTCGCCTGCGCAAAGCTCTGGTGATGACGCCGTCTTGGGCTCCACGGTGACCTCCATCTCGTAGTCCTCCTGGTCTTGGTCTCGTTGCACCGAAACGGCAACCTTTGCCTGATGCCTCGGTACTCTGCGGCTGCGCTTGCCCCCTTTGCACCAAAGAGGAAAGGAGGACGCTGCGCGGGCTGGCACCCGCTTGGCGCCCTGAGTTGTCATGGCTTGCGTCATGGGCACCTCGTGAGGTACCCCGCCTTGATCTCTCCGCCTCCTCGTGAGCCAGCCTGAGGAGGCCGTGCCTGAGGAGGCTCCACGTCGTCCGCCCCGTGAGGCTTGGCCCCTCGCGAGGGTCTTGGGTTTGTGTTGGTGAAGATGGGTCGTGCTGGGCCCCCCTTTGATCCACGCCGCAGGCCGCAGGCAGGCAAGTCTGGGGACCCCCATTCCCAGAACGGTGACAGTAGCCCCCGGGCCCAAGGCGCGCCCGGGCTTGGCTGTGCAGGGAGGCGGAAGGGCAAGGGCGAAGCGCCGCGGGCCCTAACAGCCTGCGGCCTTGGGCATCGCGTGGCGGTTGATTGGACGTGGGCGGCACTGTTCCCCCACGCCCTCCTTATCTTGCGCCGTGCCAGGCGGACCCGTAGTCGTACACAGCCGTTCCCCTTTTATCGCTCGAGCGCCCTCTGTCCTTCCTCCGCTCAAACCCCGGTTTCTGTTTTCAACTCAATCTCAAGCCTCCCCCCTTCCCATCGCCATGGCTCCGACGAAGAAGGGGAGAGGGAAGAAACCCGTCTCTCCGCCTTGCCCGCCGCCATCGGCGGCACCCGCCGAGGGCTTGGGCAAGGTCATCTTGGCTCTGGCCACCATCTTCAATGAATGCGGGAGGACGACGGCCTGGCCCGCGTCCCACTTCTCCATCGACAGGACAGCCACCAAGGTCCCGTATCTTGCCGACACCCTGTGGGCGGGTCTGGTTCCCCCCTTTTCTGATTTCTTCAACGCCGTGCTTTCGCACTATCAGATCCACATGATGCATCTGGATCCTGAATCCATCACCCTCCTTTCGGTCTTCGCCTTTGCTTGCGAAGCTATGGTGGGCATCCCTCCTTCGGTTGCCCTGCTGCGCCACTTCTTCTCGTTGCATCTTGTCGACCCTACCCAATGCTGGGCTTGTGTGAGCTTCGTTGCCGCGCCTGAGACGGCGGTCTCTGGGATTGACTTCAAGCTTCCCCTGCCCCCGGTCGGGTTCCGCGAGCGGTGGCTGTATGTGGACGCAGGGGTGCCCAGCCCCCTGCTATTGGAGCCGACCTCGCCTGTCGTCCGCAATTCCGGCTGGGGCCAGGAAACCCTTGAGAGCCCCCGGCTCGTCTTCATCTAGCGCCGCTTCACGCTCTTGAGGTTGCTTGCCGTGACGGCGCCCAAGGTGGTGAGGGAGTTCCTGCTATGCCGCGTTGCTCCTCTTCAACGCCACTCTCGCCGGATGTGGGCCTTCCGTGGGCGCGAGGATCGTATGAGGCTCCAGGAAGAGGACCTGACTCCTGAGGTGCTGAGGACGGCGCTCTTGACCCTGACTGGGGACCCCATCCCCGGCAGCGTCCGACAGGGAGGGGCCTTGCTGTACCTCTGCCAGAGCAGGGGCGACTTTGTGAAGCAGATGCCTGTCTTTGATGAGTGGGGGCCACGCCCCGCCGGCCTTCAGGGGCCTCGCGAGAACCCAGTGGTGGTGACGGCCCTACCAGTCGGCCAAGGCGACTCAACCTCGAGTGGCGGAGCAGGGAGGCACGAGGCACCAGAGACCGAGGGCGCTCCCGGCACGGTGACAGCACCGGGCGAGGCTCATGAGGAAGCAGCTCTTGGGGCCCGTGCCGCTGAGGCTGAGGGTGGCGAGCAGCTGCCCTCAGTGCCTGCGACTGGGGCCCCCGGGGCTCCAGCGGTGTCTCTTGGGGAGGCGATTGGCAGCGCACACCAGGCAGGCGCCCCCGCCGCAGATCGCCTTGCCGCTCCGTCTTCGTCGAGGGTTGATCCATGCGCCCAACTCTTGGGCCGCTTCCGCATGAACTTCGAGGCTCTCCGGAAGAGAAGGGAGGCCCTGGGCGACGATTACCCTTGTTGCTTGCTGAAGCGTAGGAAGTACTTCGCCACTGATGAGTAAGCCTTTTCCTTTCCCGGCTCCCGATCCTTCTGTTACTTATACTGACCCTTGCTCCGTAGGCCCCTTCCAGTCGAGCTTGCGGAGACGGTTGAGGAGCCGTCCCCCTTGGCTTCGCCCCCTCCACCGTCCTCGAATGCTCCAAGCAGCGGAGCCCTTGTGGTGAGGGTGATCGAAGAGGCGAACCATCCCGAGGCGCACCGCGGCCCCGCGCACCTCGCGATCCTCCTTCGCGGGCCTTCTCGTGGCATAGCCAGCCTGCCACGGGCCTCTCGCCTGGTCATGAACTGCAATTGGCTGAGGCGCTTCCTACGCTCTTCTCCTAAGGATGGGCTGGCCCCAGGCCGGGCTTCTGACGCGGCGTGCCCGGCCGTCGCGAGGGTGCCAGCCCCTAGCCTGGAGGGGGAGTGCTGACTCGCAGCCCCCGGCGCTTGCTCGGGGCGGATGATGGTGTGGAAGATGTGCTCGAGCGTGCCCGGGAGCGTCGCGCTCTCCGCCAAGGGTTCCTTCGAAGGGCGACTAACACAGTGAGCCTACTTGGTGAGAAGCTTGCTGATGAAGACGCGCGCCTTGAGGCCGAGAGCCTACGCCTGGCTGTAGAGAGGCGCGAGCTGGAGGCCGCCATCGCCCTTGCGCGCCGTGAGCGTGATCTTGATGAAGCAGAGGCCAAGGCGTCGTTGGTGGCCTCTCGGGAGGCCCGGTATCGGGCCGCTGAGGAGGCTCGGGAAGCTGACCGGCGGCGAACGGCTACGGAGGAGTGGGCTCGGGAGATTCTGGCCTGGTGCCACTCGCTAGAGGAGCAGGTGGAGCTGCGCGAGGCAGCCCTCGCGTCGATGAAGGTGGCCTCTAGCGACTCAGCAGAGCTCCAGAAGCGTGAGGAGGCGCTGACACTGGAAGCCGCCGAACGTACCCGCGAGTACGAGCGTCTGGAGACGAGGGAGCTTGGTGACGCAGGCGGAGGATGATGTTGCTGCACAGGAAGCCCGCGTCCTGGAGGAGGTCGGACGTCGAGTGGCGATGGCGCATTTGAACCTCGAGCACGAGTTCGAAGAGAAGCTGGGGTTCATCCGGGCCGAAGCTGAAGGCAGGACTGCCGCTTTGAGGGCCAAGCTGGAGGAGGCGGTGTGGTGGGCCGATGCTTCCCGGGCCACCCTTGAGGTGGCGCGAGGTGAGTTAACCGCCTCCCAGGCTGAGGTGCTCCTTCTTCGCGAGCGGGTGGAGGAGGCTGAGGCCGTCGCGCGTCAGAATGTGGACGAGATACGTCAGCAGCGGATCTTGGAGCATGACCACGGCCCCATGCTCACCACTCTCCGGGAGAGAGCCAACGCGGCATTGGGCAACATCTATGAGGAGGCCGTTGGTGAGCCGCACGCAATCAACTACGCGGGCAACCTCCAGTTCTTCACTGATGTGGTGACGCAGCTGGAGGCGCGGTCGACCAGGGCTGACAGGTTGGTGGAGGAGAGGAGCCGCGCCCTGCTCATGCATGCCTTTTCCCGCGTCTTCAGTCACCTCCGGAACATAGATCCACATTTTTATTTTGATGCCGCCTTCGCCCCTGTCCCCCAGGTTGTCCGAGGCGACCTGGCGCACTGGGTAGAGGACAATGTGGACGCTCTTATCAGGGCCTTTGCCTCAGACAACGATGATGTGATCGTGGCGGCCGACAAGGGCGGCGCGATGGGCGGCCCTGACGCCGCGGCGGCGACGCGGACAGCGATGGCGAGTTCAGCGGCGCCAGCAACGGCCCAGGTGGTGCTCCTGAGGATGCATTGGGGGATTCGTCCGACTGACTGTACATCGTTCCTGCTTCCTTACCCTGCATGAATAGAACTCAGGTTTTGGCGTGATGACAGTGAGAGCATTTTGGAGGGGGGGGCCTCATGTAAAACTTGTGTTTATCGTATCAGTAGAAGCCACATCGCCCATGCGCCCACGCCAAGTGGCTGGCTTAAGCGACGCGCTGGTTGGCTAGTATACCTTTGTTCCGCGCTGGCCCTGAGGCAGCCCGCGGGGGTTGTTGTGGGGACCCCGACTCATAAGTCGAGATCATCGAATGCACGTGTACAGTGATCCTAGAGATCAATGCGCACTGAACACACAGAAGCTGAATAACAAGAGTCTTACATCCATACATACCGTTTTACACAAGTAGGACCATTATGATCATGTCTTGAGTGTATCATTGCAGCGGAAATCTTCAATAACTACTTGGACCCATGCCATCTGCCTTAACCCTACAGGCATTCTGACTGGGAAGCGTCCTAGCTCGCATGTTCATCACCAAAGTACTCTTCTTCATATCGTGCTCTTTCATGCCTGGCCAATAAAATAACCAGTGGCAAGCCAATGAGTACTTTGAATGTATTCGCAAGCAACCCAAGGGTGATAACAGAATAATTATGCAAGGCACTACTGCTAATTTGGCATTTTTGCGGAAAGCTAGTTTTTCTCATGCAAGTATGATCAACATTTATCAAGGATATGAATGCGTCTGCAACAAGTATCAGGAGGTTACAGACATCAACATCGGGATAGAGTTGTGAACAACTCATACTCAAGCTCATCGTGACTTCCTCACGAATCACGTCAACAGATTTACCAAACCGTGTTGTTTGTCAGAAACATATGGACGTAGTCTAAGCAGCACCACCCAACTGTCCTTGACCGTGGACACGGCTATTCGAATAGTTTTACACTCTGCAGAGGTTGCACACTTTACCCACAAGATCCGGGGAACTTCCGTGTCATCCACGACCCGCGGTACCTCAAGTACCCGGGGTAAGCACCCGATCACTATCTTTCCCTAGACGACACTAACAAGGAGTCCACTCATTGTTCCGTATCCTCACGATGTGCATCATACGAGACTTACTCGAGATCGTAACATCTGAGAGGGGACACAACGGTGTATCCGGTGCCCTGTGAAAACAGTCATGGCCGCCCTACCTGGCACGACCCCGTCCTGAGAGAGCGCACCAACAACTCTCCCGTCACTAGTAATGCGGGCTCCAAGCTAGTATCGGCCTAGGTAATCAATAATGCCCTTTCCCATACAAGGGTAGAGTGGTTGCGCATGTAAGGTTGGGACAGTCGACAAATCTTAAATCTAATCCGTCTCTGTAAACAACACTTTTATCGAGCCTCGGTACACTACTTCTCCACCAAGTAGTGACCTAGTTCATCATCATCTCCCAGGGGCATTAGTGGCACCCACTGGGGTTGTTCGCAAGTATGTCAAACCACACTTGTTTCTTTCCATGCATAATCCTGATCCACTTTGCGTAGCAACTACTTTAGCATCCTATCTACTTCCACCGGCATAACCCTCATAGAAAGGTAGGGTCATGCATCATGCAAGTGTCAACGAGAAAAGCAACGGAGGCACCACCTCAAGTGGCCACCGTTTTATCATGACTTCGATGCAAGCAATAAAAGTGCTATATGACATGCATAAAAAGGGTTTCATAGACATGGTCAAAGGGCTGCTTGCCTGGTTCATTAGAGTCTTGAGATCTTCAAATATCTCTGGTCCAACTCTAAGCATTTCGTCTACTTCGTCAACTATCGTCAAAAGCAACCATAATAAGCAACACAACAAGGCAGGAAATGAAAGTGCTCTAAAAATATTGATTTGACTTTTCTAGGACATCTCTGGTTATACGAAAATTAACCAGAGTGGTTCCATTGGAATTGGGTCAGTGGATATTTCTAAACATTTGGATACGATGGAATCAAGGGGTTTATGGATTTGCAAGAACTGTATAGAAATATATTTTTGAAAAATAAGCAAAGGCACCCATTTAACAAAGGATGATTTTAGGAGCATCTAGGAATTGGTTTCACTGGATTTGGAGTTGAAATGATTTTCCTATGAATTTGCAAAGTTGACAAATATGAAGAAATAGACCATTATTTGAGGTGATACAGAAAGTATTAGTAAAAATATTCAAAAACTAAGTTTTGAACTTATATACATCTATGATTTTGAATCATGGAATTTGGATCAAAAATGGGCTCTCTGTGATTTTCTAAAGTTCAGCACAGAAATAAGAAAATAGGATTTATTTAATATGTGTGAAGGGAAATGTGCTAGAAAAATGTGCAAAAAGCACCATGTGATAGGGCATGATTTTAGGAACTACTAGAAATTTGAATCATCCAATTTGGAGTCAATTTGAACTATGTATGGATTTTACAAATTGTTCAGAAAAGAAAAGGGAAAAGGGCTCTGTGCCTGCTGGGCCAGAACAGCCGTAGGGCAGCGGCCCAGCCGAGCCGGCGCGCGCGCCAGGTTTGAACCTGACAGGCGGGGCCCAGCTGCCAGTGGGAGAGAGGGGGGGCGAGAGAGAGGTGAGGATGACAGGCGGGGCCCACCTGTCATCACTAACCCGTGGATAGGGGGGTCGCGGTGCTCACTGACAACGATGCAGGCCACGGCGAGCTCCGGCGAGTGCGGGGATGGCTTTAGGAGACTGCCGCACGTCGGTGGGTGGTGGACTTGGCCGGCGGGGGTGCCTGGTTCGCCGGCGACGAGGAGCTGCGATGGAGGAGCTTCGGGAGGCGGTGACTCCGGCCGTTTCCGGCAGCTACAGAGAGGGGAAAGGATCAGAGGGCTGCAGGGGTTCCAGATCGAGGCAGAGGAGGAACGTGGGAGGCCTATACCTCGCGAACTCCGGCGAGCCGAAGCGGCGGAGCTCGAGCTCGATCTCGAGCTCGGGTGGTCCTGGAGGAGAGTGGAGGGCACAGGGGGCCGATTTGGAGGGGCTAGGAGCGAGTGGTGGTGGGGGAGAGGCTCGGGGAGGCCCTTAAATAGGCGAACGGCGAGGTGCCGTGGACCCGTGCGCCGGCGGGCTTCTGTGCGTTGCCACAGGGCTCGAGAGGAGCTGGCGCCGTGTCTGGGGTGTTTGTGAGGCTGGTCCAGTGCTAGGGGAAGGAAGAGGGGGAGCGGGGAAGGGTCAGAGACGTCGCGCGTGTGAGCTCGCTCACTGGAGCTCTCGGGGCGGCCGGTGCGCGTGCGAGCAGGGGCAGGAGAGAGAGGGAGGGAGGAGGGGGCCGACCAGCTGCCGTGTCTCGGACACCGAGGCGTCTTGTCGGGCGCGCTAGGGAGGCCCGAGGTGGCCGGAGGTGCTTGGCAGGGGGCGGCTACAGTGCGGGAGCGCACTGTAGCGCGCTCCAGAGCGTGCAAATGACCGGCATGCCATTTTTTGGCAAAGTGGGCACGGCTAAGCATGTCTGGTAGCTCTAGGGAGGAGTAAATAATATGGGGAAAGCCTTGGATGCCTTGGGTGGCCACTGGAGTGAGGAGGGAGGTGAGGAAGAGGGGTGCAAGGGCTGTCCAGAGGGGTAAAAGAGGTGGTTTCACCCCTCAATTATTGATCTGAGATGCAGCCATTGCTACTGGAGGTAGAAGAGGTCTAGGAGGGGCTGTGGTAAAAAGTGGAGGCCATGGAGAAGAGTGGAAGAGGTCAAAACAGGGGGTTTAGTAAAATGGCAGAAGGTGTTTGATGCTTGTTTGGTTAAGCAAATGAACTCCATTTGGCAGGAGACTCCACAGGGTGAAATTGTACATATAATTAGGGCCTTACACCCATTTTGAGCTTATTTGGGCAAAGTTCACAATGTAACTTTGGTAAACCCTAGAAATCAATAGAAATGGCTTTACCAAGATTTAGTCATGCAAATCTATTCTCGTTGATGCACCACTTGGTGTAGTGTCATCATTTGAGGATTTGAATATGTCCACAAAAATTCAGATCAAAAGGACACACTTGGCAATGTAGAGTTGTTCAAATTTGATTCTGGTCAGAGAGGGTTTTGGAGTACTTTGATCAAGATAACATTCTCTCCAACTTGTGCCATTTGGTCTAGATGCATTATTACACCATTTGAGCATGTGCACCAAGTTTGAGAGCATTTGGACATGTTTGACAGTGCAAAAATGTTCAAACTTGAAAAAGGACAGAAGTGGTTTTGAGAGGGTTTCATGGGGTTATACTATTCTCCATGACATGGTACTTGGTAAGATCATGAAACATGTCATATGTGACATGCTAGAATTTTTCCTTTGTAAATATTTCAAAAGCTTGAAATATCCAGGAAGGGTTTTTGAGGGATTTTACCAATATTTTGAACATGACCATGTGTTGAAACTCCTATATATGGGAAATATATGCCCACTGAGTTTCCCTGATTTTTGACAAATATTTTTAAAACAATAAAATAATATTTCCCTATTAAAGACCATTTCTGGCCTTAAGAAAAAGCTTTTAAATAAAATAGTAAAATAACTTTTAAAATTATATTTTTGTGGTTTCTGGGTATCCTATATCTAATAGGTTTCAAATATACCTTTTGAAAGATTTTTCATACCTCAAATCAAGTACTTGAAGTGCAAATCTCAATTCAAGGGTTTTTGGAAAACTACTTTTAGAAAATACTTTTCGGCCAAATTATTTTTGTAAGAAAATACTATATTGCACTATACACATGGCATGATCATTGGGTAGAAGTTTGGAGCAAGGAGATGAAGTATAGGAGTTGGAGGATTTATTTGATTTTTAGAGCACTTGCAAACAGCAGACACAATCCAAACAAGGCAAGGTCCAAAACACTCAAAAGTTTTCGTCAAACCACATTTTATCATGATTTATTAGCTTAAGTGTTGTGGCATGGAAATCGGGGTGTGACAGTTTTGGTGTCCTAAGTGTCCCCTGATTGAATCCGTAGGATCTGCAGTAAAACACCCTCCTGAGAGGACACGGCGGCGGCAGTCTGGGCTGCGCGCAAGCTAGGCCTGACCCGGCTCACGAGGGGCTCGCGAGGGGAGGCGGCTGAGGCGAAGGGGTAACCAAAACACGAGAAATTGCTTGAACGAGACTAAGCACCCCTCCCCGAACACACGCAAACCTCAAATTCGAATCCAACTTGAATCCAGCGGGGAAAAGTGACAACCAAGGGGAAGAGCAACGAAAGCAAACAAAAGGCCGCGTCCGGCACCTAGTCTAGTCTTGGACGTCTTCTCACCAGCGCGGAGCTAAGTGCTGCCAGTGGGCATGGGAGGGAGCCCCAGGGCCTGAGGCCGGCACCCCTGAGACTCCGGGGCGTGTACAGCCCCACTCATTATTACGTGAGAGTGTCACGGGGCGGCGAGCTTCACAGGTACTAGGCCTTCTTCACAGGTACTGGCCTTGCTTCATATCGCCAGATGAGGGCCCCGCCTTGCACCACACTCTAGTGCCATCAACGAAAACCGAAAACCAGGACGCCGCCGATGGGGTGGAGCGGTCGCCAGCGGTTCCCCCGACGCCGCGGTGGTGATGTCGAATCCCTGCCCCCCTCCTGCAGCCCCCTACGTCCTTCTCCCGAGGGGTAGGAGGCTGTGGGAGCGGGGCAGCTGCCCGCTGCGGCAACCTGCACCTCCTGCGATCCATGGTTAGCACATGCCTGCCGAAGAATTAGCGGTACCCGATAATCGCTGCTTCTAGCGTGCCCAGTGGGACCGTCCCAAGACTCCTGGAAGGGCTCAGCTTCTGGCACCTTGTCCCCTCGGCTCGGGCTGAGGAGCGAGCCTGGCTCGCCCTCATGTGAGTGTCCTTGATCCATCATGAGGGGCACGTATTCCTCTGGCGCCGCCACCCCGAAGGCCACGCCGTAGTGCTCTACGCGCCACGCGGTCCTGCCTGATGCGCCTACCGTGGGGTGGCAGCGCGGCTGTCCACTGGGGCCGCGGGTCGCGTCGAGCCCTTCTTCTTTGCGAACCAGGAGCGGGGGCTGCGCCGCCGGCAGTCCGGTGCTGACAGCCTCGTTGGTGTTGGAGTAGCCTTGGAGCCCGCGGGCCGCCCTGGGTTGGAGACTGGAGCTGGGTGCAGAAGGGGTGAGCCTGCGAGGCGGCGAAGCCCAGGAGCTCTGCCACCCGCTCCAGTAGCACGTCACGGCCGCCCTCCAGCAGTTGGGACTGCAGCAGCTCTCGGGCCACCGAGAGCGCGGCCCTCGAGTTCGCTTGCTCTCGGCGGGTGTACGGTGTCGTGGTCGCGGCGTGATTGGAGGCCCTTGCCGCGGTGTGAGAGCTGTCGAAGCCTGTCGGCGTCGCCTGCGGCCAGCAGCGCCCTGCGGACCGCGAGCTGCCTGGGGCACGGGGTCGCCTGAGGCAAGCGGCTCTGCGCGGGCGGGCCATGCCGCCCATGGGTCTGGGTTGCCCTCCTGGTCGCCGGGCATGGTGATGACGACGCGACGGGGCACGGAGCGGTGGAAGACGAATTTCGGCGCACCCCTACCTGGTGTGCCAAATGTCGGATTTCGGGTTCCGGCAAACCCTTGAGGTTCGAACACTGGGGTGCGCGCGGAGAGTTCACCTCCTACCTACCTGCACCCCTCCGCCGTGCTAGGATCTGAACTCAGGAAAGAACAACACAAGAGACACAGGGTTTATACTGGTTCAGGCCACCGTTGTGGTGTAATACCCTACTCCAGTGTGTGGTGTGTGGATTGCCTCTTGGGCAGATGATGATGAACAATACAAGGAAGAACAGCCTCGCGAGGGTCTGTTCTTGGCTGAGGCGATGAACTGCTGGGAGGAGTTCAGCCACCTTTCTCTCTGCTCGACCGACCCGAACCCCCTTGCTGTGTGGGTGGCTGATCCTATTTATAGAGGCCCTGGTCCTCTTCCCAAATATTGAGCGGGAAGGGAGCCAACAATGGCGGGCTAATTTGAAGGGGGGCAGCAAGTATCAGCTATCCTGACAAAAGTAGTCTTCACCTGCGCAAAGCTCTGGTGATGACGCCGTCTTGGGCTCCACGGTGACCTCCGTCTCGTAGTCCTCCTGTTCTTGGTCTCGTTGCACCAAAACGTCAACCTTTGCCTGATGCCTCGGTACTCCGCGGCTGCGCTTGCCCCCTTTGCACCAAAGAGGAAAGGAGGACGGTGCGCGGGCTGGCACCCGCCTGGCGCCCTGAGTTGTCATGGCTTGCATCATGGGCACCTCGTGAGGTACCCCGCCTTGATCTCTCCGCCTCCTCGTGAGCCAGCCTGACGAGGCCGTGCTTGAGGAGGCTCCGCGTCGTCCGCCCCGCGAGGCTTGGCCCCTCGCGAGGGTCTTGGGTTTTTGTTGGTGAAGATGGGCCGTGTTGGGCCCCCCTTTGAGCCACGCCGCAGGCCGCAGGCAGGCAAGTCTGGGGACCCCCGTTCCCAGAACGCTGACAGATTGATCTTCCTATGTAGTTATGTCTGCTTACCACAGCCACATCATCCCCCCTCATCATTTGTGCATGCCTCCTGACCCGTCTCTCACACGCACATGCACAGACAACAAGAAGCCATCTCCTCTCTTATTGATATTGCGGGCGTGCCCTCCGTTTGTCCAGCAAGCCTATCGCACCATTTGTTAGAAGCAACTCCACTACCACCCCCTCCAACACTCTAGCTTTGTCTCTCTGCCAACCTTATTCATCTCCTGCACATATGCATGGATGTCGATCGATCTTCCTTAATAAATGAGGCAGATCGATCTCCTTAATACATGAGGTAGGCCTCTATCCTCCTCCACACATATACCAGCCATTGTACCTCTATAGTTAATTGTGGCCTCCCTCTTCCCCCACCACACACCGATAGTCGAGCACTGCAGGTAGGTATCCATGCCATAGAGACAAATTGCACATGTCCCATCTCACGTTCCAGTAGGCTAGCCACTCTATATCTTTGACGTGGGCACACACAAATTCGATGGCACTCTTTATCGATCGCGCGCACACACACACACATCATCCCTCTCTTCGATTCTATGGACACCTCAAGATGATGATACCTCCACTCTCTTCTCGTGGATCGCCCCCTCTATATATATGTTATATCTAGGACTCTATTTCACACACATTGCATATGTTAAATATTTTGATTGACCCCCCCCCCACACACACACAAAAAAACTCTCAAGAACCCACACACTACATCTCTCTAGGTTTGTATCTCTCTCACACAACCCCACGTAGGTGGTGTACGTATACAAGAAGAGAATAGGTGCACCGTGCACGTACTCATGCTTCGTGCCCAGCCACACCCGCGCGGGTACATGGTGGAGCTCATTTCTCCGCAGAAGCTGAATTTGTTTTTGAAACATCAAGTGGCCAGAGACTCGAAAACTTATTTGCCCATTAGTGACTTGTTAGGGCGGTGGATTTTAGTTTGTACGATAATGCTGCATCCACCTAAAGTAACGAAAGTTCTTACGTAAACTTCCTAGTAATTCCCTCTTTGTAGGTGCAGCATTACTCCTAACATTTGTAATATCAGTTTGTAACTTGTAATATTGCCGTGTCCTATTCCTGCGTTTTCAAAATCCTGCGAATCAAACAGGTCCTGAGTTGGTGATGATGTTGTGCCTCCCATCTTTCACCAATAGCCATCGGATCTAGATCTGATGCATACAAACCAAGCTTCTCCATTTTTGCAAAAAGATGCCCGCACTTGTTCCCTATTTACAAACAACTCCTTGTCTCTCACAATCAGCCTCTTCTCCTCCCCACCACATCTAGGAGTAGAAGGCCGTGGAAAAATCTGGCACGATGGCTGCTGCCGGAGCCGTCCACCCCCAATCTTGGTGTTTCGTGCAATGCACGGGCATCTATGCACGGGAAATTATGTCGAACAGGGCTAGTTGTAAGCAGGCTAGCTCTACAGCCATGATGATAGTGATTGCAGACGGTGAGCCTGACTATGGTATGCCGAACACAGCGCCTATACTCAGGTGTCATCTCCGGCGCTGGATCTTGTCACTTCACTGTGAGGAGCAACATGTAATAATTTGACCAACGGGTAGTACAGTGCTAGTACTCCTACTACTACATTGGTAGTACTACTACTAGTACTAGTAGCACCACCGTCTGGATTTAGGAGTACTACCACGTCCATCTGGATTTTATTATTTGACTAGCACTATCTAGTAATGCATGTCACCAAAAATGTACTACTCCGTCAGTAAATAAATACATGGTGTTTTATTCCTATCAGTGAGAGAACTTAATGTTTTTTTGCTACTCCTAACTAGAGTACTAATAGGATTACATGCAATGAACTAAGCACTGCATGTCATGTTTGGTAGTCTCAAGTCATTGAAAGCATGCACGGCCCACATCTCTCGTTGGTTGATATGTCATGAAATAAGAAACAAGGAGGGAGTTAATGCACCGTGCCTAAGTATTTTGGGATTATTTGGTTTTCGTAAGGTGACTTACACAACATTTTTTTTTACATGCATTAACATTTTATTAGTTAAATCAAAGGTCAAAACTTGGCGCAAAATGCAAAGGGGACCAATAAACCAGTGAACATCAAACTTCTCTAGTTTGGCCCCAACTAGAGGTCCGGTGAGATGACTATACTGCACCGGCACAGAGGGGGGCGCAACTTCATTGACTTACGGCAACTGCCTTTGGGTGAATGACACGTGGCCCCAGGGGGTGGCTGGCCCACCTATCATACAGCCAAAGGCAGGTGCAGTAGAGGGCTGAGGAGTAGTAGAAATCCTATGCACCTACGCACGCTAACCAAGGGCTGAGTGATCACTCGAATCACAAGATCAGTTGACTAGAAGCTACGCTAGACCCATGGAGGCGATGAGCGCGAGCATCAGCCGGCTGTGCCAGATGGTCCATGACGCCGGTCTGCGGCCCGGCACCGAGGAATGTCTCCATGTAGTATTGCTTGAGGCCGCCAGGGCGAGGGGCCGCTTGGACGACAACTTCGTCTGCTTGTTTGACGAGGTCCTCGTCGGTTTCCTCGACAAGTTCACCGTCGTCAAGAAGCTTGCGGACGACTTTGATGTAAGCCTCCAGCCGACGCGCCTAGGCTCTGCGATGCTCACCACCCTCAACGGCCACTATGGTAACAACCTCCTCGACGCACTGGTGGCCCTGCAACTGCCCGCCGTCGCGCCGGAGAATGTCCACCTTGAGGTCGCGCTCGCCGCGCAACGCCTGGCGCAGCAAGACACCATCGACATAATCACCCACGTCTATGTGCAAATCGTCCACAAGGACTACTACATGCAAGAGGAGGACGATAGGATGCTAGCCTTCTTGGAGCACAGGGAAACCTTGGACGACACTGTTCAGAAGCACGTTGAGCTCGCCACCAACGCCGTTGCTCCTCACATGTCGGTTGGTGACCCGGCGCACTAGGGCGTGAGGATGTCCTTGAACGTTGATGGTTCCGTATGTATTTTTATCTTTCCGTCAAATCCATGTAGTAGTATATGATACTACAGTAATTATCTTACCTTTCGCATCAACTTCATAATTTTCGTACGTACTCCATGCATGAACGGCGCCAGAACCAAACTTCTCATTACTCTAGCAAAATCGTTATTTTCTATCTATTGGTCGCGCCATGGAGCATAAGGAAATTTTACAAGTTACGAGTTCAAAAGGAAAAGCCTGCCGTGTTCGCGTCGCACCCCCACACGGTTGGTCCGGCACGCCGCTCAAGCGGGAATGCGTGCGGTGTTGCATTTTCACTTACAAGTGGGACCGCAGTTGAGCAAACCGACTATCGGCAAACCCCCACCCCGCCCACCGCGCGATGGCTGAAAAAACAGGAGGGAGAAGAGATGGCTGTAGCATGGACTCCAAGAAAATTGGTGTCGGATGGGACTCGTGTGGGTGGCGTGTGTCGTACTGCTAGATGTGAATGCTAGTTATGGCCCATGCCACCCCACTATATCGAGCCTATATCGAGCCTATATCGAGGTACGTAGAACAAATTTCCTGCAGTCCGTGCTCAGCCCTCCTCTATCTCTCTTCTCGGCCAGCCAGCGGACGCGCGGAGCCCATCGTCTGTTTGCTCACATGCGGCCCCACATGTCAGTGAAAACGCAAGAGGACTCACTGAACCTGCACATCTTTCACCTCGACGTTCTGGTGATGAAAAACAAATCCAATAAAGATTTTCGGTGGCCGCTTTTGGAGTTACTCAAGAGTAGTAAGATTCTATTTACAGTTTAACCCAAGATGCATATCTCGGGGCTTCAATTACCACTCTATTTTCTTTCATGACACGACCTGGATGCTGGATGTCCCACGTGTCGGCAAAAGGAGGAAGAACCCGACCAAATCTTCGGTTCTGCTCTCGGATTAGACTAGTTGTGCTAACTTAAATTTTTTATTGTGTACTCCCTCCGTTCCAAAATACTTGACTTCCATTTGTCCAAAAATGGATGTACCTATATACTAAGACATGTCTAGATACATATATATTTTGACAAATAGAAGGCATGTATTGTGCAACGGAGGGAGTAGAATGGATGCAAGTTTTTGCATTGGGAAGAAGAGTACATCCATATATTGATAGAGCACAATTTAGTAGATGTTCTATCACTTTTAGCTAGCACAGACACAAGATCGAGCCTCCGCAGATCAACAATGAATGCATCGAGAAGGCACTAATCTAACTTACAGGAGTAGTAAAATGTATTCTTGTGGTTCTTGTTTTCTTTGGTCTTGCTTTTCTAGTCAAAATTATCGTTGGAGTTCGTGCAAAATGGAGGTGCGTTTGGGGTCGTGCGTTGGAGTTGGCCTTACAAGTGGGACCGCAGTTAAGGAAACCGACTATCGGCAAACCCCCACCTCGCCCGTCGCGCGATGGCTGAAGTTAGAGAAACGACGAGGTTGAAGAGATTGCTCTAGCATGGACTCCAAGAAATAATATGGTGTCAGATGGATGTCGTGGTGGTGGCGTGTGCCGTACTCCTGGATGTGAATGCTTGTTCTGGCCCATGCCACCCTACTACTCCTACTACTTACTCCTACTATATAGTACTAGTATCGAGGATTCGAGGTGCTGGTTACGTACAGCGAACACATTAACATATGGCTACAGTAAAAACACCCGCCCGACGCGCGAAGCATGTGAAGCTAGTACAAATAGTGTACTACTATTATTGATTGGCCTCATCCGATAACCTGTTGCAATGCATGTACAATTATGTATTCGCAAAATATTTTTTTGCCTCATCGCACCACTCACTCAGAGAAGCGACTCGAAAGCCATCCCTAAATTTAGTAAGTTTATCAAAGGCATATCATTTTATTACGTACAACAGGTCATCAACCCACATCGACAACGAGGATACATTATAAATACTAAAGTTTTGACCACACAACAAATAACAAGCCATGAAATGAATTTCAACTCAACCATTCCGCGGCGTTGGAAACGCTTGCTATGAACCACAAGTGATTCTCTGGGACAGGCCATCCGTTGTTGATCTAGAGACCAATGTTGGACCGATCATCCAGGCTGAAGCGGCCTACTATATCAGTACCAGGGTAGTGAACCACCCAAATGTCCGAGGTATAGACACAGTTGCTTTTCATAAATGTGTCAATAGCAGTTGGATCGCCTTTCACCATCATCGGATAGTTTTGTCCAAGGAAGAGCGAGTTTTCTCCAAGACTATCAATTCTATGCAAGGGAGAAGGAGTTGGCGCTAGCACACTAGTATCCATCCCGAATACCATGCAACGGGTGTTGGAATAGGTCCGGAGAGTGCGACCATGGGAGACACCTGCTTCCTTAGCAGTAACATCATCAGTGGGTTGTATACACACAAGAAGAGGTGATCCATGGGAATTAGTTTCCAGGCGCCACAGAGTATATGGGCGCTGCTCGTGATCATCACCATCGGCATCTCCCCCTTGGTTATAAATTTCTTCAAGTATAGGTGGTGGGATGTTCACAGGACCTTGGAAACACAAGAAGAAGGTTAATTAGTAAAGGGAAACTTGCTAACCCGCATGCATGTGGATTAAACAATTATAATTACGGTGGAAGACAAAAGTACCGAAACTACTAGGATGCCATGCAAAAACAGTGCCACGAGTGGTGGCAGCAAACACAAGGCCCTCGTATTGAATTGCATCACAGTACTCATTCATGTACAGAAACTGATTTTTGAGCAATATCCATCGAGTCGAACCACGAAGGACGGCAACAAGCTTGTCAAAGATAGCAACAACTTGATAGTTGTTGTAATTCCAAGAGCGGTTGGGAACTCGACAAATTGCTATCTTCCGTAGAAGATAGTCACCATGGTCGTATTTGAACTTGCGTACATTACCGGTGTGCTCAACCTTTGGGCAGTGTGCTGAGATTTTTGGAAGTGGAACCCGGTGACGAGTGTACACATTCACAAGTTCCCACTCGCAGTTGGACCCAATGTAAACAACCCAATCTCCATTTCCGCCCGCCCAAGCCTTACCCTCAAGCGATGGCATCTTAACATCATACGTATCATTATCAAGCGGCATCAACTGGCACAGGGCGAGGCCTCCGTCGTGCCGGCGCCAGTCATCAGGGTCACGGCGAAGAAGATAGGGGAGATCAAACTGCTCCTTGACTCTTGGGTTCTTTGTAATGATGTTATTAGTTGAGTCGAGAATGGGATTGAACGAACCTGCCATGCTAGCCGAGGTGATGACGTCGCACTGATCAATGAGTTCCTGCACCACTTCATCTTTTAGATCGTGGCAAGAATAACGGGGTCGTTTCCGGCCTGTTCCCTCCATGGATAAGACGATCGAACAATGGTAGAAGAAAGGGTGAAGGGCTGAAGGAAAATGGAGGAGGGAGAGGAAGAGCGTGCGACAGCAGTTCCAAATCGAGAGGGAAAGGCGAAGAGTCGGTGGACGATTGCGAGTTTGCCACGGTTCATGAAGAGGCGCCCCGGCCTACACGTTCGTTTGGAAATACTCCTACTACTCGCCGTCGTCTCACTGATATGTTGGAATGGGACCACATGTCAACGAAACATGGTCTGTAATTTCTCGTGCAAAATGTGATCTCGCCGCGTTGGCCCGAGGTGCCGCATTAGATATCGACCTTTATTTTTTTAATAGCGTGCCGATCAGTTTTGAAGCACGACTAACTGGTACTGTACGTGGAGAGGATGACAGCAGGGACCTGCCAAGGTCATGGCAGTACGCAAGCAAGTGCCTCCTTATTTCAAGCCAATAAAAAAATGGCTCCTCCTAGTGGATTTCTGACATCTGGGTCCCATGCCATTGTCAACGTAGTCAATAAACGAGAGAACTGCACAACGAGCGGCTGACACCAGGGACCCAGCAGCTCGCCCAGTTATTTTTGTTTTGGGTTAATTTGATAAATGCCACTCCAAATCTAGCGTATCCGAGAAATGCCACTGCAATTTCCAAACTTTGAAAAATGCCATTTCATGCCATTTCTAGTGGCATTTTTCGAAGTCTGGAGTGGCGTTTTTCAAAGTTTGCAAACTGCAATGGCGTTTTTCAAAGTTTGCAAAAAATTGCAGTGGCATTTTTCAAAGTTTGGAAATTGCAGTGGCATTTTTATGAATCGCCATAATTGCAGTGGCATTTATCTAATTTGTTTTTGAGACAGAAGCAGTGTGTCAACTGGGCTGTGCGGGACACTCTGGCATGTCTAGACAACCTTTTCTTTTATGTTTACCACAGACCAGCCCAGTAGTTCTTTTTTCTTTCTGAAAATGGCTAGCCCAGTTCTTTTGTGATTTTTCAAGTAAGTCGCTTTATCAGGCCTGTTGGGCTGCAAATCTTTCAAGACGAGGAGAGCTTCATTGGGCTGGTAGAGAAAATGGCCTATCAGTAATGAGAAATGGGTTGTACATTTTTAAAACACATCAAACCGGCAATTATTTTCAAATATATTTTTTTCATTTCGAGATTTTAAATTGCCTTGATTTTTAGCATGGACAATTTATTGGATTTTATATTGATATACATTTGTTTTTAAAATCAGTCTGAATGTGACTCGAAATTTCGGGATTAAAAACAGTTCAGACCGCACCGACATATGCAAAATTTCGTATAATTTTTTAACCATGGCCACAATATGGGCTGTAATGCTAACATAAAGAATATGGGCTCCAAAAACACCCGTAAGAATTAGCAAATGGGCTGTAAATTATTTGAAATAATGGCAGATGGTCTGTATGCTGTTTTCCACAGATTTGAGGCTTTCCACAGATGGCTTGTATACTGTTGGATGTCCATCCAACGACCGTCGTGCTTCTTCAATCTCTGCTCTTCCTGCTCCAGCCGCTCAAACAAGCGCCAGCGGGAGTGCCTGCTCCCTCCTCCCCGCGGCCGGCTGTGCTGCCGCGCAGGCCTCACGCCCCACCGTACTCCCATTGCTGGCCTAGCCATCCCTCTACTCACCCACACCTGATATTATTCTCAAGTGATGGCAGACGAACCAGTAAACCCTCGTACAGTCTTACTCCCCTCCGCGTGGGAAACAAAAACAACGGCCGAGTCTTCCCTGCCTCTGTGTCGTTCCCTTCCTAGGCCTCGCCGTCGTCCACCGCCCTAGTGCTCTCGGCGTGGCGTGGTCAGTGTGGTCAACGACCGACATGCATCTGAAGTGGACTATACGTGGAGAGGCTGACAGCTGGGTCCATGGCTGCACGCAAGGAAATGCCTCCTTATTATGTACAAAATAATGATTTCCTCCACCTGACATCTGGGACCCACCGAAATGGCCTCTGTATTTTGCGAAAAAAACGTTACTGCCGCTGACAGCTCGGACCCACCAGCTATATCTTCGCACGCAAGGAAGTGCCTCCTTATTACGCACAAAAAAATGAATACTCCCCCTGCTAGCTGGGACCCAGTATAGTGGGCCTACTAAGTTGACGGGGACGAAGGGCTTTGTCAACTTAGTCAATATGCACGATTCTAGCTCGACTGACCATACGATGTCCATCCAACGGCCCTAGTGCTTCTTCAACCTCTGGTCTTCTTGCTCCAGCCGCCCAAAGCAGCGCCGGTCGTGCCGCCTGCTCCTGCCTCCCGTGGCCGGCTGTGCTGCCGCGGAGGCCTCACCGCCCCCATACTACTCCCACTGCTGGCCAGGCCATCCCTCCACTCCACTCACCCACACCCCCTGTTATTCTGCGGTGACGGCAACGCAGCCGAACCAGTGAACCCTCATACTCCTCTTCGCGTGGGCATCCACTGCCGCGTCTTCCCCGGCTCTGCGTCGTCCCCTTCCTAGGCCTCGCCGTCGTCCACCGCCGTGGTGTTGTCGGCGCGGCATGGTCAATGTGGTCAACGACCGAATTCCATCGGAAGAATACTGTACGTGGAGAGGCTGATAGCTGGGTCCACGACAGCCGCAAGGAAGTGCCTCCTTACGCGGAAAATAATTATTCCTCCACCTGACAGTAGGGACCCACCGGATGCCCACCAGTATATCGCGAAAAAAAAGTTTGCCCCTGACTGCTGGGACCCACCCGACGGGCCACCATATTTCGTGAAAAAAACGTTCCTCCTGCTGTCAGCTCGGACCCACCAGAAGTGCCTCCTTATTACGCACAAAAAAATGAATACCCCCTGCTAGCTGGGACCCACCTTTGTGGGAGGTTGACTTGTGGGCCTACTAAGTTGATGGGGACGGAGGGCTTTGTCAACTTAGTCAATATGCATGATTCTAGCTTCAGTGACTGTATGATGTCAATCCAACGGCCGTAGTGCTTCTTCAACCTCTGGTCTTCTTGCTCCAGCCGCCCAAACCAGCACCGGTCGTGCCTCGTGCTCCTGCCTCCCGTGGCCGGTTGCGATGCGGCGGAGGCCTCACCACCCCCTACTACTCCCACCACTGGCCAGGCCATCCCTCTACTCACCCGCTCCCCCTGTTATTCTGCGGCCACGGCAGCCTCACACCACAGCGAACCAGTGAACCCTCGTACTCCTCTACGCGTGGGCATTGACTACCGCGTCTTCCCCAGCTCTGCGTCGTCCCCTTCCTAGGCCTCGCTGTCGTCCACCGCCCTGGTGCTCTCGGCGCGGCGTGGTCAACGTGGTCAAGGAACGGCTTCCATCGGACATGGACTGTACGTGGAGAGGCTGACAGCTGGGTCCACGGCCGCAGCAAGGAAGTGCCTCCTTATTACGTGCAAAATAATTATTCCTCCACCTGACAGTGGGGACCCACCGGATGGGCCACCGTATTTCGCGAAAAAAAACGTTTGCCCCTGACTACTGGGACCCACCAGCTACATCTTCGCACGCAAGGAAGTGCCTGACAGTCGGGACCCACCTGGTCGAAGCGTACGTAGCGTTGTCATTCTGGTCGCGAACGTGTACGTACATATATACTGGTGGATGTATAGGCGCCCACGTGTCGTAGTAGAGGCGCGCACGTAGCATGTACACGTACATACAACGGCTAGGGTGCAAGAAAGAAAATACGGCCACGTATGTGTACATACAGGCGGGGTCTCGAATGCCTACTCGTGCATACGTACGGCCAGGGCTCGTGTACATGGCTGGGTCGGAACAGAGAAACAGCGTCGTCGTCGTATTCATGGGGAGGCAACGGAATGCGTCATGTTCCTGGGGAGGCAACGGAATGCGTCGTGTTCATCGGGAGGGCTTGGACAGAACAGGCAATGGAAACGAGGCCTGGCGTACCACAGAACGGAGGAAACGGCCTTGTGTTCGACCGGCCACGTTCAAAACAGGATCCTGTTGATCGGCAGGGGTCTGGCGTATCGCAAAACGGAGGAAACGACCTCCTACGGTCGAAACGGGGGTCCTGTTCATCGGGAGGTGTTGGGGATATTACTACCAGTATGACCCACCCAGGAGGGCCGGGTCAGCCCTGATGGCGGGTTACAGAAGAAGCCCAATAAACATTCAAGATGATAGTTTACTAAATGTATAAAAGTCCCAGAGGCCTGGGGCCGGCTTAAGGCCTGATACTATAAACCGCCGTACGTAAGGAAATACTTGTACAGAAAGGCATGTAAAGGAAGTCACCGAGCCGGACACGATTATGAGCCGGCCGGGACTCTGTAGGCCACCAGGCGTCAACCCGTGTATATAAGGGGACGACCCGGTGGCGGTTTAGAAAAAGAAACAACCAGGTTGATAACCAAGCCGGCGAGTTGAGCCTCTTGGAGATCGAAACCTCAGCAATACCAATCCCAACTAGACGTAGGCTTTTACCTTCATCGTAAGGGGACGAACTAGTATAAAAACTCTCTCGTGTGTCCTTTGTCCCGATCAACCCCTTTAAGCTTCCTAGTGCAATGGCCCTACGTCTAAGTCCTTGCTCTAGGACATTTGCCGTGTCAACTCCATGACAGTTGGCGCCCATCGTGGGGCCAGCTCACGCTGGATTTGAGTTCTTGAAGGGCACCTTCGAAGGGCTCAACAGATACGCTGTGGGCCGGATGACCAAGAGTCGTCGCGGCAAACTCTACATCGATGACGAAGGCTGGGGCACCGAGGCTGGCTCGATCGAGTATGGGTACCGGGTCCCCTTCGAGGGAATTCACGTCTTCATCGACCGGATCGGCGAGTCAGGCCCTGAGGCGGACCTCCACACCAACCTCATCAAAACGGCTAACTGCGCCGGGTCCGCCCGTGTTCAATCTATCGTGAAGCAAGCCTTCGTGGGCTGCATCCATGGCGGTGAATACTCCGAAGGATCGACGCAAGGTGGGGAGACGGCCATCTGCTCTGATTCTACCTCATCAACAGGCGAGACGGATTCGTTGTACCAACTACAAGATGGCATGCTCGGGGACTGTTCTGATGGTAGCAGTATTCCGGACCCCCTTGAGCCGCCGAATTGGGCCGGAGTCTTCATGGCGGGGACGCACCCCGGACAGAACTCCATCGCGGTGGCAGCAGCAACTACTGGGTCGGCAGCAGCTGGGTCAGGAGACCCAGCGCGCCCCCCGGCTCAGGTTCTAATGGACCTCATGGATAAGTTGACGACTCTGTTAACCGCTGTGGTAGAGCCGGTGGATAAAGCCCAGTATGACGCAGAAGTGGCACGCGTGCGGGAGGAGATGGTGCAAGCTAAGGAAAATCTAGCCGCGGAGGAAACCCAGATGGCAGCAGAACGAGCAGCTTTGGATGCTCGTGCTCAGCAGCTTCAAGAAGAAACCTTCCGGCTCTCGGTGGATCTTAATGCATCAAACGAGGTCATGAGGAGGAGGCATCAGAAAACTCAGTCGCGTCTGCCTTTAAAGCTGGATCCGAGGAACCTGTTCCATACACCCGGAGCTGGGGGGAGAAACCCGCCAGAGGCAAACCGGGTCACGACGCCCGGTGCACCAGTTCAGCCACACGCCATAGAGCCGCCTCGCATGAATACAGCTCCTCCTCGTTATGTATCAACACCCCCGGGTCACTTCTCTAACCCTATGGAAAATCTCATTGCAGCATCGGCTCGTTTGGCGGCTCTTCCAATGGAAGGCGACTCGCCAACAGCGATTGAAACTCGGAGGGTAAGAGAACTACTTCAGACAGCTTTGGCCCAGCAGTATGCATACTCCTACAGCCAAGACAGGATTCATTCAACTCCTCGCCCAAGCCAGAGCCCGAGTTACAGTAGGCACATGGAGTCCGCAGAGATGTCAAGCAATGCTCAACGCCACAACTGGCCATACAGGCATGAGCCGGTACGGGCTGGAGCCCTTAACATGGCGGATCAGAAGAGGATTCGTCAAGAGGCGAAACGGGCGGCTCAGATAGCAGCAGAACAGGCAGCTCACCAACCCTTTCCGGCTTATCCAGCAACCTCGGTTGAGGTAGGAGTGGCCACAAGAACCGGAGGTATACCTTGCCTTGTCCCAGCCATACGCAATGAGCGGTTGCCCATGGATTTCAAGGGGCCTCGTAAAGTGCCTAATTACACGGCCGACTTACAGCCGGGGGCTTGGATTGAGAGTTATGAGATGGCTATGGAGTTGTTGGAGGTTAGCGATGCTGCAATGGCCAAGTATTTTACCATGATGTTGGATGGAACGGCTCGGACCTGGTTGAAGGGATTGCCACCTAATTCTATCGGCTCATGGGCGGAGTTGAAAGCATGATTCATCCAGAAATTTAAGGACACGTGTAAGCAGCCAATGTCGATTGTGGATCTGACCAACTGCAAGCAAGAGGACAGAGAATCCACAACCCATTGGGTGCGCCGGGTCAAGGAGATAATACATTCATCTGATAAGATGGATGCCGGCTCAGTAGTCTTGATGTTGGAGAAAAATTGCCGCTTTGAACCTCTGAAGCAGAAGTTGGGGCAGCTTAAACGTGACTGTAACGACATGGGGACGTTGTTGGCGGCTCTTGTCAAGTATGCTGACTCTGATACCACCAAAGACCCGGTGTCTGACGAAGAAAAGGTAACGAAGGGAAAGAAGAACGGTAATGGCAAGGGTCACCAGCATAACCCGGCGAATCAAGGAGGTAATAAATGTAAGGCTGATGAATTTGTTGCCAATACCAATGCGCAGGGTGGTAATCAGCGGCGCAAGGGCACACAACCCCCTCGATCGGGCGGGTTAGGCCCCACCCTTGTGTAGTTGTTGAACGAACCTTGTCCAAAGCACGGCACCCGGGAGAAACCAGCCACCCACTTGTGGAAAGATTGCACGATCATGAAGGCATTTAAAAATTAAAATGCATTTGATGGGGGTCATAGCCCAGGTGGCGGCTCAGGTGGAGGCGGCTTTCAGGGCCCGGGCACCGGTTCAAGCGGAGGAGGTTTTCACGGTCAGGGTTATCCTGGTCACCAAGGAGGATATAATCAGCAAGACGGCCAGGGGAATCAGCAGCAACAGCAATCCGTCTATCAGAGCAACCCGAAGCAGTTGAGTAGCAGACGGTATCATGTCTTTACTACCAGTTTATGTAAGAGGGACCAGAAGCTCCACAAGAGAGCTGTCAATGTTGTTGAGCCGGCAATTCCACGTTGTTTACGTTGGTCGGAGCAGCCTATTGTGTGGAGCAGAGAGGATCACCCGCCCCGGGTTGATAATCCGGGTCACTTGGCTTTGGTACTCCGCCCATGGATGGAGGCAGCAACATCAACATCCTTTACTATGAGACGTTCCGCCAGATGGGATTGACGGACAAAAACCTTAAACAATCCAACACTGTTTTTCATGTTGTGGTACCTGGTAAGTCGGCATACCTAGTTGGTAAGATCGAGTTGGAAGTAGCCTTTGGGGATGAGTATGACTCCAGAGCAGAAAAATTAACCTTTGAAGTGGTTAAAATCAAAAGCCCATATCATGCTCTGTCCGGGCGGCCGGCTTATGCCAAGTTCATGGCTCGGCCGTGTTACGTATATTTGCAGCTCAAGATGCCGGGTCACAAGGGCACCATTACAGTCCATGGGAACCGGAAGATAGCCTTGGAATGTGAAGAAGGGGATGTTGCCTATGTTGAATCTATTTGTGCAACAGAAGAGTTGAAATTCTACAAGGATCATGTTGACCCGACGGACATGACGTCATTAAAGAAACCAACAACCGAGCATGAGCCGGAGTTGAAATTCAAATCAGCTGATGATAGTAAGATGGTTGACTTTGTGCCTAGCGATTCATCCAAACAGTTCATCATCAGCGCAAACTTGGATCCGAAATAGCAAAGCGTGCTCATCGAGTTCATCCGTGAGAACCGGGACATCTTTGCATGGAAACCTTCAAACATGCCGGGTGTCCCGAGGGAACTCGCTGAGCACACTCTTAATATCGATCCAAAGTTTAAACCTGTTAGATAGTTTCTCCAGCGGTTCAATGAAGAAAGGTGCAAGGCCATCGGAGAAGAGGTGGCCCGGCTCTTGGTAGCTAGGTTCATTGTGGAGGTCTTTCACCCAGAATGATTAGCTAACCCGGTGCTTGTACTCAAAAAGAATGGCACCTGGCGTATGTGTGTGGATTACACAGATTTGAACAAAGCTTGTCCGGCTGATCCTTTTGCTCTTCCCCGTATTGATCAGATCATTGATGCTACGGCGGATTGCGCATGGTTGAGTTTCTTAGATGCTTACTCCGGTTATCATCAGATTAAGATGGCAGTCAAGGATCAAGAAAAGACAGCGTTCATAACTCCTTTTGGGGCTTTCTGCTATGTGTCTATGCCTTTTGGGCTTAAGAGTTCCCAGGCGACTTACCAGCGGTGTGTGCAGAATTGTCTTCACAATCAGATTGGACGCAATGGTCCTGCCTATGTGGATGATATAGTGGTGAAATCCAGGGAAGAGGAAACCTTGGTCACAGACCTGAAAGAGACTTTTGATAATCTTCGGGTTACAAGATGATGCTTAACCCAGCCAAGTGTGTTTTTGGAGTGCCAGCCGGCAAGCTCTTGGGTTTTCTGATGTCTAACCAAGGTATTGAAGCTAACCCAGAGAAAATCAAGGCAATTACATCTCTAGCTAAACCAACCTGCGTCAATGATGTTCAATGACTGGCGGGCTGTGTGGCCGCTTTGAGCCGGTTCATTAGCCGGTTAGGGGAAAAGGCTATGCCTCTGTATCAGTTGATGAATAAAACGGATGTTTTTGTTTGGAGCGATGCTGCGAATGCCGCTTTTGAGGATCTGAGGGCACAACTGGCTGAGCCGCCGGTCCTAGCTGCTCCAATTGAGAAAGAGCCGCTATTGTTATACGTGGCTGCCAACTCACGGGCCGTTAGTGTGGCTATGGTGGTAGAGCGCAAAGAGGCTGGCAAAGAGCATCCGGTTCAGCGGCCGGTTTATTATGTCAGTGAAGTGCTAATTGAATCTAAGCAACGATATCCACATTGGCAGAAGCTTGTTTATGGGGTGTTCATGGCAAGCCGGAAGCTTAAGCATTACTTTCAGGGACATCCAATCACTGTGGTCAGCTCTGCCCCTTTGGGAGATATTATTCAAAACAAAGAAGCCACGAGGCGAGTTGCCAAGTGGGCAATAGAGCTTGGGTCTCATGGGCTGAAGTATGTTCCACGTACTGCAATTAAGTCTCAAGCCTTGGTTGACTTCATCAATGACTGGACAGAGATGCAAATGCCAGAAGAGAAGCCGGACAACACATATTGGACTATTCATTTTGATGGATCCAGGCAATTGGAAGGATCGGGGGCTGGAGTTGTATTAACTTCCCCACGATGTGATAAATTTTGTTATGTGTTACGGTTGATGTTTCCATGCACTAGCAACTCAGCAGAGTATGAAGCACTGCTCCATGGTCTTCGAGTGGTAAAGGAGATGAGATTGAGCTGGGTCAGATGTCTTGGTGAGTCAGATCTAGTGACCCAACAAGTATCTGTCAAGTGGGATTCCAAAGACCCTCTCATGGCGGCTTATCGCCGAGAGGTCGACGCTGTTGCAGGATATTTTAAAGGTTATCAGGTGGAACACATTGACTATCGGAAAAACGAAGCAGCTGATGCTTTGAGCCGGCTGGAGTCTCAGCGTAAGCCGGTACCACCCAACACCTTTTTAGATGTTTTGCATAACCCCTCTGTCAAGTTGCCAACAGAAGAAGATTTAGTTGTTCCTGACCCGGAGGCGCAGTTGGTGGCAGCTCTTCATGTCATCCCAGATTGGACGGTGCCATTCTTGGCTTACATGACCCGGGGAGAGTTGCCAGCGGATGAGACCCTGGCTCGACAGATAACTCGACGGTCTAAGTCCATGACGATTTCAGATGGAGAGTTATTTCATCGCAGTGTTTCTGGAGCGTTTCAATGGTGTGTTTCCCCCGAAGAAGGTCAAGAAATCATTCATGAGATCCATGAAGGCAATTGTGGTCATCACGCCAGGTCAAAATCTTTAGTGGCCAAGGCTTTTCGTCACGGTTTTTACTGGTTGACGGCTCATGCTGATGCAGAGGATCTGGTCAGTAGATGTGATGGATGTCACAAATTTGCACGACGAGCGCATGTGCCGTCTCAAGAGCTCCGGATGATTCCAATCACTTGGCCGTTTGCAGTCTGGGGGCTTGACATGGTGGGACCTTTCAAAAGGTCTAAGGATAAAAAGACACATCTCTTGGTGGCTGTTGATAAGTTCACCAAGTGGGTTGAGGTGGAGCCTGTGAGTAAGTGTGATGCAGCCACGACGGTTCAGTTCATGAAAAAAGTAATCTTTCGTTTCGGTTTTCCACACAGTATAATCATAGACAATGGCACTAATCTATCCCAAGGGGCTATGGAAGAATTTTGTCAGCAAGAGCACATCCAGCTTGATGTTTCCTCTGTAGCTCATCCTCAATCCAATGGTCAAGCTGAGAGAGCCAATCAGGAAATTCTGAAAGGATTAAAACCCCGTCTTATGGTTCCTTTACAGCAAATGCCGGCCCATCAGGAAATTCTGAAAGGATTAAAACCCCGGCTTATGGTTCCTTTACAACGAACGCCGGGTTGTTGGGTAGAGGAATTGCCTTCAGTGTTATGGAGTATCAATACTACACCCATCAGGTCTACGGGTTACACACCCTTCTTCATGGTTTATGGGGCAGAAGCAGTGTTGCCTAGTGACATCCGTCATGACTCGCCCCGTGTGGCGGCTTATGTTGAAGCTAACAATGAAAAATCCAGACAAGATGCGCTTGAATTATTGGATGAGGAAAGAGACTTAGCAGCAGCGTGGTCAGCAATTTATCAACATGACCTGCATCGTTATCATAGCCGCCGGGTTAAGTCCAGGACGTTTCAAGCAGGCAACTTGGTGCTCCGGCTCATCCAAGATCTTTCAGATGCACACAAGTTATCCCCACCTTGGGAAGGGCCTTTTGTGGTCGGTGAAAATTTAAACAATGGGTCCTACTACCTCATTGACGTTCTAGAGCATGCAGACTGACGTAAGTCGGAAGAGGAGACCCGCCGGCCATGGAAAAATGCTCAACTTCGGCCATATTACACCTGAGCCACCGGCTCTCAACATGTACATACATTCACATTGTATATATTATGATAAGTAATAAAGTAAGACCATCGGTCTCCTTTCTTTTCACAGATTATACATCTTTATTATTTACTTACAAATGACTATTAAGGAACTGATCATATTTGAATCAAGTCTAATCTTTTTAGTCTGGCTTATGATCGTATCCGAATCGAGCTGCAAATCTCAAGGTCACTTGGGGGCTTCCTGTTCAAACATAGGTCGTATTCGAACCAAAGAGAACATAGATGTCGTAACCCTCTTGATTGGCTCAAGGCCAAACTCACTTGGGGGCTTCTTGATCGTATCTGAATCATAGCTTAACCCCTTTTGAGTCCGACTTGAATCGTATTTGAATCAGGGTCGTTAAAAACCTCTCAAGGTCATTTGGGGGCTTCCTGTTCAAACATAGGTCGTATTCGAACCAAAGAGAACATAGCTGTCGGTACCCTCTTGATCGGCGCAACGCCAAAGCCACTGGGGGCTATATGGTTGTATTCGAACCTTAGCTTAACCCCTTTGGTCCGGTTTACTGATCGTATTCGAATCAGAAACCCCCAACCTTTTGAATACAGAGTTAAAATTATGTTTATTATCTATTGCTTGCCTTTGAGTTTTTGTTGTTTACAATATCACCAATAAGATAGCCTGGTTTTCTTCGCCGGCTCAATTATTGGACAACACGGCCGCCCGGGCTATTCAAGCCGATGGTTCAAGGATCCAAAGGTACGAGCTACTAAGATATGATGATCTTTGAGTATTCAAGGAGTATTAACTTTTCATACATATTGAATTATCAATTCGTCACCCGGGTTATTTAAACTGGCGATCTAAGGATCACCAAGGATAAGGTATGGTTTTTACTTATACGTGCTTACCTGCTGCGTTAACTCAAGAGTTAGTATTAAACCTTATCCTTTTTTTACATTTGTCTCGGTTTTTCTTATTGAAGTAAATTTATAGGTTGTACATTAGGTGTTTAAGCCTAGTTGGTTCTAAACCACCTTGCCAGTATTTTCCTTGTATTCACAGGAACAGAGCTTAACCATTGCAGAGACAAACATTAAATAATTCATACATTAACATCTGGAAGCCGATTCACATAGAAGTATTTTATGCACGATGGCATAAGCAAACATGCAGTGTTTTAGCAACTAAAGTTATTACAAGGATTTGTAAGCCTATGAAGATGATCACTGTCCCTCCCTTGTCGGTTCACCACCTTCTGTTTGCTGGAAGTTGGATTTTGACCAATCAAAGCCGTTCATGGCGACAAATTCGGCTTCGTCGTCAATCAGGCCGACCGGGTCAATTTCCGGAGCAAAGGTATCTTCTATTACAGGTGGGATCAGGTCTGCTACTTTGTATAAAGGAGTGGCCATCTTCTTATTTTCATTATCAAAACCCAGCTGATACTTGTCAACATTGGTGTCTTCTCCAAGACTAGTCGCATGAGGTCGGACTTCGCGTACACACGCTATGAAATCTTCCTAATCAAACAGAGACATGTCCTCCTTCACAGGGTAACCTCTTGCCATGTCCGTCTTGTCTAGGTCTGGCACCCAAGCCTTGGAGCGGCTTAGGGAAGTCAAAGCTCCAGCTCGCGTGCAGGAGCATTTTACTTCCTGGAATCTCGCTGGAAGGATGGACAACTTCTCCAGGACATCGCTAAGCCGGTTGGGTCCTTGATTTGCAGGAGAGATAGCGGCCAGAGCCCGTTGTGTACCAATGTACAATTGTTCAACCAAGGTGTATACGTCCTTCAGTTTAATCAACGGGTCTTGGCTCAGATTTTTACTTCGCGGACCTGCATATATTTAACAGAGTAAGTTGGCGGATCATATTCCGGTTTGGCAAAAAATTATACGAAAGATCAACTCAGGCAGCTTACCAAAGATAGCAGCAACCATCTGAGACACCCGGCCCTTCAAACTGTTCAGCTCTGTTGAAATTTCATTCAGAGCCGTTTCGGCTGTCTCAGCTCGTCGGGTCAGGAGTGTTTTCTCATTTTCCAAAGCCTTCTCCTTGGTAGCAAAGCTGGTCTTCAAAGTTTCCGTTGCAGAAAGGCTCATTTGCAGTTTGGAAGTGGAAGATTTGATTTCGGACTCTTGAGTTGCTAGCCGGGTCTTTGCGTCAGATAATTGAGAATTCAATTCAGACAATGCATTCTGTGAAATGTTCAGATAAGTCAAGACTTGGTTTCAAATTCCAATATTTAACTGTAAGATTCAAGTCCCAAGTACTTTACAAATAAACCACTTGACACTTGGGGGCTAATGTATGCCAAATCAATTTTTTACGATTCTGCCAACATATTTGAAGTCCCAAGTCCTTTACAAAGTAAGAGCACTTGGCACTTGGGGGCTAATGTACGCAGTTCAGCAAGTTTATCAAGGTTAAACTGGAGTATTAAGTCCTTTGCAGATGGTTTTTCATTCTAAGTATTGATTCATTAATGATCAAAATAAACCGGTCCTTGGGGACTATGAGTGAAGTTTTGTTCAATCGATATCAGGCAAAGATTCAGAGGTAGAAGTATTGGCCTATATTTTAAGTCTACAGGTTATTCTGTTTCTCTCATAATCTGAAGACTTGGGGGCTGAAGGAATATTGGTAAACCGGAAACAACATACCTCATACTTCAATTGAAGCTGCTTGACCATCTCGATCTCAGATTCATGACTGGAATGTACATGACTGAGATAGCCAGATAAGATATCACTGGCATTGAGGTGGTCATAGTTGGCAACATCCAAGCGAACCTTCTGCCTCTCCAATGCTTCTTGATTTGCTGTGCACCGGGCTAGCACCGTTGGATTCCCCGGCTCAACAAAGCAGCTCCCACTAATTTGAACATCTTGAACACGTGGAAACGGCGGGTCGGTTGAGCTTGACGGTCCGGCCATAGAAGGATTTATAGTGGCTTTGTCAAGGGACGGCTCCGGAGGATTTGCTTCATTAACAATAGGAGGATCTTCTGGGGCAACAGTTAATGGAGAAGGCGGCCTAGCCGGTTCAGATGCTAGTACTGGCGGGTCTTTTGCTGGTTTTGCTGCCTTTGCCTTCTTGGATTTAGCCTGACCGCTAAGGAAAAATATTGTAAGATAGTCAGCATCAAAATAACAATTGATCAAACCCGGAAGAAAAGAGGATTTCTGATTACCCAGGAGCAGTCTTGAAAGCCGGAAATTGTGTTTGTGATGAGTCGCCTGAAGAACGAGACACCTCTTGAAAAGGTAAAAGAAAGGAGTTAAAAGAAATACAAGGAGCAGGATTCATTAAAACAAGTTAAGGACAATAATAAGTAAACCTCGTTCGGGCGTTTCCGAGGGGTCGTTAAAGGAAGACAGTCGGCTCATCTTCAATCTCAACTTCACGGCGGCTTTCATGCTGCTGCTTTTTCAAATGAAAGTTGGGATCCAAGTGAGCTAAGGGGTTAGAAAACCTTACTTTACGGATCACTCGTCGAACTCCGTGTCTTGGTAAGGGCTCTGAGTTGGAGGAAATGATAGTTACCTCTGCTTCCCCGGCTTGACTAGCCCTAGTGTCATCCTGGTAAGGATCAATGTCAATAAGATTGTTAAAAAGTTGGCCAAGGGAATTAAGGGCTACCTCTGATTCAGACGAGTCATCAAGTTTCATCAAATCTTCAACGGTTGTTTTCTTTTTCTTCTTCGTTCTCCGGGTCGATTTCTTGGCGTTCATGGCGGCAAGTTTTGCCTTTTTGGCAGCTTCATGATCGTATTTCACTTTCCAAAAGTCAGAGTTGGCCTACAAAGATAAGAGGAAGGATCAGTGATAAACAATACGGCTGGACAAAATACAAAGGAAAAAGATCAGAATGCCCTTACTTCTGGTACCGGGTTAAATTTACAGAAGGGATTTAACCCAACAACACTGCAATCTTTGTACTTCGCATTCACCAGAGCATTTGACATTGCGACAACATCTTCTTCGGTTAGTTGAACCGGGGTATGACGGAGAGAGTCATCCGGGTCTCCACCATATTCATACATCAACTTTGAACGACGGCTTAATGGAATAATCCGCCATGAGATCCAGCAGCGGGTTAAATCGACTCCGGTTAAACCGTTCCCCAACAAACCATTGATTCTTCTGATAGATGGAATCAGTTTCTTGTGTTTAGCAATGGTAAGTTTATCTGGCAGGGCGAACTTGGTGTCAAGACGATCGGGGCGGTAACCCGGCAGTGGCTTCTCGTTGGCGGGTGAGACGTCCTGACAGTAAAACCAAGTTTGGTTCCCATCCTTTGGGTGACTCGGTAATACTATGAGAGGGAAAACTGCACCCTGCCGGCGCTGAATTGAGATGCCTCCAAGTTCTAAGCTAAGGCCATTGGTGCACTCGTTTTGCGGGTTCAGATAGAAGTACTCTCTCCTTTAACAGAGAGTACTTCAGATGCAAGAGCCGACTGTGGAACTTTTTAGAGAGTACTTCTATCTGAACCCGCAAAATGAGTGCACCAATGGCCTTTTTAGAGAGTACTTCTATCTGAACCTCACAAAGCACTTGGAAGTTACAAATATTGGATATGGAATTGGGCCTAATATCCTAAGGATGGAGTTTGAAAAAGTGAAGAACTTCTCTCAAAAAAATTTGAGCCAGGCGGTGAGAAGCCCGGTTCATGTGATCAGTAAAGACGATCACTTCACCGTCTTTTGGATTGGGTCATTCTTCCTCCGGGTCAGGAGCACGATAAGACATGATGTTTCTTGAAGGCAGAAATCCAATGAGGAAGAACTCTTTCAGACGCTCCTCATTTATGGTTGAGGGGACCCAATTGCAGACGGTGGGTGTCTTTGACGGCATGATGTACAAGGGGCTGGAAAAGGAAAATTAAAATGCCGGTTCAATTAACAGTTAAAGGTTGAAGTTGCAAAACAAGTAACGGCGGCTTAGCTAAGGGCTAATGACATATAAGGAAAAGAAAGCTGGAGTGATAAGCCGCCATGACTACAGACTTTCTCAGAAAGCAGATCCTGCTAAGTGTTTGCATAAACAAGTTTCACTAAACGGTTATTATTATTTTGGATCAAATGGTTGTCCCAAAAAGAAAAAATTCCAGACCTAAAAGGTCCAATGCAGACGAGTTCATCAGCTAACAAAGCGTTTATATAGCAAAAAGGGATCTACTGCTATCAAAAAAGAAGGCAAAACAGCTACCACAGCAATTCTCTAATATTTGATGATCAGAAAGATGCATCGGGGGTAAAATCTATCGACAATCTATAAAGAGCGGCGATGAACACCGATGAACTCGAGAAGCTGTGATGCGGATCTGAGGCAAAGAAGGAAAGAGACTCAGAGATGCAGATCTACTACGGGGGTCCGTCACGTTTCTCTGGACAAGTCAGGTCGACGCAGCAGCCGGAGATGAGGAAGATGAGGAGATCTGGAGCGGCGGCGGCAGAGCTCGAACGGCAGCAAGGCAGTGAGAGGAGGAAGACGACCGAAGGAGGAGAATGAAAAAAGACCTAAGTAGTACCTATTTATAAGGGGGTGCGCGAATAGGCGAGCGCGAAAATCAAGGAGACCCGAATAAATGATTATGCAAATAAACGGATGCCTTGATTCTCGGAAGGCATTAAAAAATGAAAGATCTGTTGAAAGATGACGTCATGAAAGTTTTCTATGTTTCCAGAAGATGACGTCACGGCGGGTTACAGAAGTTTTCAGACAGAGGATGGATTTCACCTAAGTATTGAAGATTGACAAAGAACGAAGTTCAAAGTCAACCTGGGGCCTAATGTTGGGGATATTACTACCAGTATGACCCGCCCAGGAGGGGTCGGGTCAGCCCTGATGGCGGGTTACAGAAGAAGCCCGAAAACATTCAAGATGATAGTTTACTAAATGTATAAAAGGCCCAAAGGCCTGGGGCCGGCTTAAGTCCTGATACTATAAACCGCCGTATGTAAGGAAATACTTGTACAGAAAGGCATGTAAAGGAATCACCAAGCCGGACACGATTATGAGCCGGCCGGGACTCTGTAGGCCACCAGGCGTCAACCCGTGTATATAAAGGGACGACCCGGTGGCGGTTTAGAAAAAGAAACAACCAGGTCGATAACCAAGCCGGCGAGTTGAGCCACTTGGAGATCGAAACCTCAGCAATACCAATCCCAACTAGACGTACGCTTTTGCCTTCATCATAAGGGGCCGAACTAGTATAAAAACTCTCTCGTGTGTCCTTTGTCCTGATCAACCCCTTTAAGCTTCCTAGTGCGATGGCCCTATGTCTAAGTCCTTGCTCTAGGACATCTGCCGTGTCAACTCCACGACAAGAGGGGTGTGGTGTATCGCAAAACGGAGGAAACGGACTTGTGTTGGAGCGCTACGGTCGAAACGAGGGTCCTGTTCATCAGGAGGGGTGTGGCGTACCGCAAAACGGGACTCCACGGGATACTGTTCATCTCCACCGTCGACCCCCTCCAGCCTCCACGAGCTACTGTTCATCCATCGTCGACCTCCTCCAGCCTCCACCTGCGACTGTTCATCCATGGGCTCCTGTTCATCCAGCCTCCACTGCGCGCTACTCCACTGGCTACTGTTCAACCAGCCCTCTCCGCGGGCTCCTGTTCAACCACCCCTCCATGAGCTACTGTTCATCCTGCCCTCCACCGTCTATTGTTCATCCTGCCCTCCACGGGGTGGTCCTGTTCATCCAGCCCTCCACGGGGTCCTGTTCATCCAGCCCCAACCGGCTCGATCGATCGGGGTCCTGTTCATCCAGAGGCAACACCACGGGGTCCTGTCATCCACCCCCACCGGGAACTATTCATCCAACCCCCCCGGAAATGCTCATTGTTCATCCTGAGGCAGCATCGATCGGCTTCAGTTAGCAGAAGTAGCAAAGGAATCGCTCGATCGGGTTCAGTTAACAGACATCGGTCGATCGCTCGGGTTCAGTAATGCGTAGCCTGTAGTGCAATCGCTCGGGTTCAGTTAGAGCCAACGCCTCGCACACACGTGTCTACGTGTACGAGAGAAGCGCGCATCGCTCGGCCCCGACCTCCCACCGTAACCGGGAACTCCCGGAAATTTTCCTCCCCCTCGCTTCTACCACAGTTTTTTCCGTCCTGGACATCCCAAAGAATGTCATGCGGCTGCGTCTCCAGCCCGCCCAGGACGAAAAGCCCATTTTCTATCATGATTTTTTGTCATAGAAGTAGGAGCCCACCACATCTATGATGATACCGGGTTTTGTCACAACTATCGTCATAGAAGTGTCATATGTATGATAGAAAAAAATTCATTCGGCCCAAAATGTCACAGATGTGTCTTTTTTTTGTAGTGAGTAGACCGACTCCTACCTGCATCTACTACTATTACTCCACACATCGACCGCTATCCAGCATGCATCTAGAGTATTAAGTTCATAAGAACGGAGTAACGCCTTAAGCAAGATGACATGATGTATAGGGATAAATTCATGCAATATGATAAAAAGCCCATCTTGTTATCCTCAATGGCAACAATACAATACGTGCCTTGCTACCCCTACTGTCACTGGGAAAGGACACCGCAAGATTGAACCCAAAGCTAAGCACTTCTCCCATTGCAAGAAAGATCAATCTAGTAGGCCAAACCAAACTGATAATTCGAAGAGACTTGCAAAGATAACCAATCATACATAAAAGAATTCAGAGAAGATTCAAATATTGTTCATAGATAAACTTGATCACAAACCCACAATTCATCGGTCTCAACAAACACACCGCAAAAAAGATTACATCGAATAGATCTCCACAAGAGAGGGGGAGAACTTTGTATTAAGATCCAAAAAGAGAGAAGAAGCCATCTAGCTAATAACTATAGACCCGTAGGCCTGAGGTAAACTACTCACACTTCATCGGAGAGGCTATGGTTGATGTGGAAGCCCTCCATGATCGATGCCCCCTCCGACGGAGCTCCGGAACAGGCCCCAAGATGGGATCTCGTGGATACAGAAAGTTGCGACAGTGGAATTAGGGTTTTGGCTCCATATCTGATCGTTTGGGGGTAGTAGGTATATATAGGAGGAAGAAGTACATCGGTGGAGCAACAGGGGGCCCACGAGGGTGGAGGGCGTGCCTGGGGGGTAGGCGCGCCCCCCTACCTTGTGGCCTCCCTGTTGGTTGCTTGACGTAGGGTCCAAGTCTCCTGGATCATGTTCGATGAGAAAATCACGTTCCCGAAGGTTTCATTCCGTTTGGACTCCGTTTGATATTCCTTTTCTTTGAAACCCTAAAATAGGCAAAAAAAATAGCAATTCTGGGCTGGCCCTCCGGTTAATAGGTTAGTCCCAAAAATAATATATAAGTGGATAATAAAGCCCAATAATGTCCAAAACAGTAGATAATATAGCATGGAGCAATCAAAAATTATAGATACGTTGGAGACGTATCCGCAGCCATGACGAATACTGGTTGGATGGTCCCTGCGATCGAAAGTGATCGGGAAAGATGACCATGGATTGAATTTTGGGGCGACTGGCTCTATCGCATAGACGTCCCTGAGTGCGCGTTTGCGCTCCCGCTTGGGGATATAAGTGACGTATATCATGTTCACCATTTTGACTTGGGAGGGATTTCTTATGTCCCCCTGTGTTCGGTGGACGGGGCTCCTCGTCATCGTCCTCACTTGGCGATCCCTTCTATTTGTCCTCGGTATGTAACTTACCGGCCTGTTTAAAGACCCAACAGCTTCTGTTGGTATGATCGGCAGGTTTATCGGGGGAGCCATGGATCTGAGATGGTCGATCGAGGATTCGGTCCAAGCTAGATGAGCCTGAATTGTTTCTTTTAAATGGCTTCTTCTGCTGACCGGGCTTGGAGCCGCTGAATCCGGCGTTGATCGTTGTGTCATCGGTCACCGTTGTTCCGACACTTCTGCATGTTGCGTCGAGGCTTGCCATTGCTATATCTGGCTTCAGAGGTGCCGGGCTTGGAGCCAACTATCTATGCCCGTGCAAAAGCAGGTCATAAGTGCCGTGAGGGCTGCCATGGACTTCGGCTTTTCTTGGCTAAGGTGATGGGCGAGCCATTTGTCGTGAATGCTATGCTTAAAGGCCTCTAGGGCTTCGGCATCCGGACAGTTGATGATCTGGTTCTTTTCAATTAGGAACCTAGTCCAAAATTTCCTGGCCAACTCTCCAGGCTGTTGAACTATGTGACTTAAGTCATCAGCATCTGGAGGTCAGACGCATGTACCCTAGAAGTTGTCGTGGAAGGCGTCTTCCAGGTCCTCCCAGCTGCCAATGGAGTTTTCTGGTAGGCTGTTTAACCAATGCCGAGCTGGTCCCTTGAGTATTAGCGGGAGGTATTTGATGGCATGAAGATCATCACCGCGGGCCATATGAATATGGAGGAGAAAGTCCTTGATCCATACTGCGGGATCCGTTGTTCCATCATATGATTCGATATTCATGGGTTTAAACCCTTCTAGGAAATCATGTTCCATTACTTCATCAGTGAAGCAGAGGGGGTGTGCGGCGCCTCTATAGCGGGCCATGTCGCGACATAGCTCGGATGGAGTCCGTCTGCGGTTTTCGGCCCGCGCGTGGTTATGGCTATCATGCCTAGCTAGATAGTCGTCCTCGCGCGTCCGAGCCCGCGCCCGCGATCCGTAGATCGATTTGGTCTGGCCCGCTCTATTTTCCAAATCTTTCCGTAGGTCGTAAGTATATTTCCGAGCTGTTGTGTCCCTACCTTTACGGCGAGGTGGTACGGGCCGGTATTCGGCTTGAGCTATCGTTTTGTCACGGCCACGTGGTGGTCGGTCGGCCGCGTTACGTGCCAATGGTACGTGCACCAGCGCCTCGTCGTCGAATTGACGTAGCAGCTTGCGCTTCGGGTAAATCTTGGTTGGGCGCTCGAGGCCGTATTCCTTGGTTGCCAGGATGTTAGTCCACCTGTCATTGAGTAGATCTTGGTCAGCTTGGAGCTACTGCTCCTTCTTTTTCAGGCTCCTTCTAGTGGCTATTAGTCGGTGCCTAAAGCGTTCCTGCTCAAGGGGTTCCTCAAGTGCAATAAAGTCTTCGTCGTAGAGGCTCGCCTCCTCCTCGGAGAGTGGAAGGTAATTACTATCCTCCGAGTCTTCGTTTATAGCCTGTTCATCGGGGCTAATTTGCCATATTCCCGATCGTCCTGTTCGGAGGCTGGCTCGACGGGGTCTTCTTGTTCTTCGGTGTCGTCCGGAGTATTGATGTCTCTGGTGCCGGTATTGCTGTCTTTTCCAAGGCGTGACTTAGAGCGGCGCCACTGACGTTGGCGCTTCGGTTGTATCTCAAGAGGTGTATCCTCAACTGGATTTTTCTCGTTATCGCCGTTACCCTCTTTGGGTGTATCCACCATGTACACGTCATATGAAGAGGTGGCCATCCAGCGTCCGGTGAATGGCGGGTTTTGGGCCTGCTCTTCTCCGGCATCGTCGTCCATACCGTCGATGTCTTCGAAGCCGTAATCGAGCATGTCGGTTAAGTCCTCGACAGTGGCTATGAAGTGGGCGGTGGGTGGGACATAAAATTCCCCGCTCTCAGCCCCTAGTTCGGGCGAGGCGTAGTTCGGACATTGCCTCTCTGTAATGACGAGGGATCGCATCAAGTCCAGAGCCTCGCTTAGAGGCGAGGGTCAGCCAAGGAGAAGGGAGTTCGTGGAGTATGGCGGGGAGTAAACTCCTTCGCCGAGCTCACACGATGCTAACTCCGAGGGTTCGGGGTCAGTGTTCGGAGAAGAGTTCGGCTTCATGATGACTGCCGGTGACGCTGCTTCCTCTGACTCTTCTGTACTAGGCTTAATAGCCGTAGAGAATCCGGCGGGATCGAGAATCCCGTCTTCGGACTTGCAGACACACTCCGTATATAGGGCCAAAGCGGAGGTTGGGGTCGCGAACCATTGGAAAATCAAGTATCCTCGGATATCAGCGACATATTCCAGATTTCCAAAACTAATCTAGTGACCTAGGCGTAGCTGTGATATGCTCTAGATGGCCAATCGAGTTGGCCCGCAGTGAGAAGCCGCCAAACACAAAGGTCTTGCCGGGGAGAAATACCTCCCTCAGGGCAGCATTCTTGTAGATGACTGATGGAGCCATCGAACCTTCTAGCGACGACACAACGGAACTCTCAATGAAAGCACCAATGTTGGTGTCAAAACCGGCAGATCTCGGGTAGGGGGTCCCGAACTGTGCGTCTAAGGATTGATGGTAACCGGAGACAAGGGACACGATGTTTTACCCAGGTTCGGGCCCTCTTGATGGAGGTAATACCATATGTCCTGCTTGATTGACTTTGATGAGTATAGGGGTTACAAGGGTTGATCTACCACGAGATCATAATGGCTAAACCCTACCTATCTAGCATGTATGATTATGATTGCCTCTATGGACTAAACTCTCCGGTTTATATAGACACCGGAGGGGGCTAGGGTTGTACATAGTCGGTTTACAGAGAAATGAATCTTCATATCCAAACGCCAAGCTAGCCATTCACGCGAAGGAGAGTCCCATCCAAACACGGGAGGAAGTCTTCTGTCTTGTATCTTCATGGCCCATTAGTCCGGCCCACGTCACATAGCCCGGACGCCCGAGGACCCCTTAATCCAGGACTCCCTCATACAGGCTTGTCCTTTGCTACAAAAAGGATTGGGCCACGTTGCAGCACCTTAGTTACTTTTATTACTTGTTACCAGTTATGATTAATCTTATCACAAAACTATATGTCACCGATAATTTCAGTGCTTGCAGAGAATACCTTGCTGAAAACCACTTGCATTTCCTTCTGCTCCTTGTTGGGTTCGACACTCTTACTTATCGAAATGACTATGGTAGATCCCCTATACTTGTGGGTCATCAAGACTCTTTTCTGGCGCCGTTGCCGCGGAGTGAAGTGCCTTTGGTAAGTGGAATTTGGTAACGAAACATTTATATAGTGTGCTGAAATTTACTGACACTTGTTAATATGGAAAATAATCCTTTCAGGGGCTTGTTCGGGGTATCTTCACCTCGACCGGAAGAGCAAAGAGTTGCTCCTCAACCTACTGCACCTACTGAAAATATTTATTATGAAATTCCTTCGGGTATGATAGAGAAACCGCTAGCTAATCTTTATGCAGGAGATGGAACATTACATCCTGATATGCACCTAATCTATGTGGATGAAGTTTGTGGATTATTTAAGCTTGCAGGTATGCCCGAGGATGTTGTCTAGAAGAAGGTCTTCCCTTTATATTTTAAGGGAAAGGCATTGACATGGTATAGGCTATTGGATGATATTGATCATGGAACTACAACCAATTGAAATTGGAATTTCATCGAAAATTTTATCCTATGCATCTGGTTCATCGTGATCAGAATTATATATATATATATATACATAAACACTATTCTGATCACGGGATCAGAATAATATTCTGATCACAACCTGAACTGCCTGAGTAACGCGCCTGAACTTCCCTCTATACAAACCCGAACTTCGGGCTATCTTCGCAACCGTGGCTTCCCCCGCGAATTATTCCGGTCGGTAGTGTTGTGTGGGATGTGACTATAATACAGATACTCATACCTGCATCTAAATGCTCGTTTTGATTCGTCATTTTGCATTTTGGCGGATTCACTCTCGGGGCGGATGAACTCGTGTCTGTTTATAAGTTTAATGCATTCAGTGGATGTTCTGGAACCTCTAACATGATGGTAATTTGGTTTAAGTACGAGTTTCGTGGGTAATTTGTCATTAATTTCAACGGATTTGATTTGAGGCTCTGTGTTCTTCGTCCGCGGGAGTGGTTCCGCCGCTTCCGTAGATTTGTTATTTTTATTTGAGTATAGAGGGCAGATTTGATTGCAGTAGTGAGATTGGACCGTTCATGCATTGTTAATTCCATCGGGAAGGCGAATACACTGCTGAAATCAGGCGATTGGATCTCGTGTCCGCCCGTGCTGGTTTTCGGTTCTTCAATGAGACAGCTTAGTTGATTTATCGTTTTGATGTCAGGGCGCAATAGGATATCGTTCGAGGTCGTGGCCTGAGAAGGTGTAGTCACCCAAGTGATTAAATTTGAAAAGCAAATTCGATAATGCATTTTTTCAGTGATTCTACTGTCTGTGTTACAGAGTTGGACTTCTGCACCTTTTGTGCTTGAACTTCCCTTGTTTTAATGCATGTTTTTTGGTTGATGCTGCAATACGATCTATTCAGTTGCTGTTGTCATAAAAAATTTATGTACGTTTTTTTTGTTTTTCAGAGTACTCATATACGTAAATGTGGAGGTGGTCCATAGATGCACAAATCATCCTTTTTATATTCATTCTGTCTTCGGGGCTAGTTTTTTGGATCATCCACATTCTGTGGTAGTAATTGGACTTCTATGCTACCAGTGATTGAACTTCCTGATTTCCACATTGTAAGGTGGTGCAACATCGCGCTCTATTTTTTGTTTTTTTGTAATTTTCAATTTTCTAATTTGGGTTTTAGTTTGTTCCGTGGCAACTATGGGATTATTCCCAAATACGCATGCATACCTAACTTATTTTTTTTGTAACACGTTTGCATACTTCAAACAGTGGTAGAACTTCAGTTTGTGTTTAACGTGAACTTACAAGATTTTTGCTTCTGTGTAATTTGTCTTTTCTACATGTTCATTTGATGTTTTTCCAAACGCCGAACTTTTGTGTTTTTACAACTTGGACTTACCTTTATTTAGAACATTTCATTAGTTAACTTACGCCTTGTGCATTTTGTTTCTTCGACACTAAACATTATTATTCCTCGGGTGCTTCTTTCTTGGTTTTTTATGTCACAGCAAAAAAATTCTTGAATGCAGGTTCATCTTTTTGACATTGATATTCCAGGACAGATTACATCCCAGAAATCAAAAACCTTTAGTAGATTTCTTCTGCAATTTGTTGTAACTAGTGTGTAAGTGTGGAGCTGGATCACAAGCACTATCTTCAGTAGGATCTGGACTTCTTTTTTATTAATGGTTGAACTTCTGGTTTTGGAGATTTGCACTCCACATTGGAAGGCAAAGGTGCATGATGCTCTATATTTTGTTTGTTTGTTTTTCTTTGTAATTTTTAATTCTCCAGATGTTCTTTTTAGACTTTTGTCTCGTGAGAAATCATGGGATTAGCCCAAGTATGGGCCGAGACAGGAACGAGCCGGAGCAGGCGACGACGCGGCGTGCCACGTCGTCGCATGCGGAGGCGAGTCCGTCACATCCGTGACCCCACTATCTATCTTAGGGTTTCTAGGGTTTAGGATGCGTGCGGTGGGGGTGGAAACAGAATAACCACATTGCGTCCTGTCAAATCCTAGCGCGCAGCAATGCGGTAGCGCGAGGCCGAGCAGGGGGGAGGGGGGTCGGGACCCCCCTCCCCTCCCCCTGCGAGGACGAGACAGGAACGAGCCGGAGCAGGCGAGGACGCGACGTGCCGCGTCATCGCATGCGGAGGCGAGTCCGTCACATCCGTGACCCTACTATCTATCTTAGGGTTTTTAGGGTTTAGGGTGCGTGCGGTGGGGGTGGAAACAAAATAACCGCATTGCATCCTGTCAAATCCTAGCATGCAGCAATGCGGTAGCACGAGGCCGAGCAGGGGGGAGGGGGTCGGGACCCCCCCTCCCCTCCCCCTGCGTGGCAGAGACAGGAACGAGCCGGAGCAAGCGACAACGCGGTGTGCCGCGTCGTCGCATGCGGAGGCGAGTCCGTCACATCCGTGACCCCACTATCTATCTTAGGGTTTTTAGGGTTTTTAGGGTTTAGGGTGCGTGCGGTGGGGGTGGAAACAGAATAACCGCATTGCGTCCTGTCAAATCCTAGCGCGCAGCAATGCGGTAGCGCGAGGCCGAGCAAGGGGGAGGGGGGGTCGGGACCCCCCCCTCCCCCTGCGAGGCCGAGACAGGAACGAGCCGGAGCAGGCGACGACGCGGCGTGCCGCATCGTCGCATGCGGAGGCAAGTCCGTCAAATCTGTGACCCCACTATCTATCTTAGGGTTTTTAGGGTTTAGGGTGCGTGCGGTGGGGGTGGAAACAGAATAACCGCATTGCGTCCTGTCAAATCCTAGCACGCAGCAATGCGGTAGCGCGAGGCCGAGCAGGTGGGAGAGGGGGGTCGGGACCCCCCTCCCCTCCCCCTGCGTGGCCGATACAGGAACGAACCAGAGCAGGCGATGACGCGGCGTGCCGCGTCGTCGCATGCGGAAGCGAGTCCGTCACATCCGTGACCCCACTATCTATCTTAGGGTTTTTAGGGTTTAGGGTGAACTTCATCTGTTTTTGTAGTTGAACTTCTTCTTTTTGTTTCTTTATGGTTTATTTATTCTTATTCCTTTACTTCTTTTATTAGGGTACTTGAACTTCTGTTCTTTATTTTTTGAACTTCTTTTCTCTTGTTTTTTTAGGGGCATATTTATGTATGTATGTTTCTTCCTTTAGTATTGTATTTGCCATCTATTTTTGGTTTTGGGGATATCAGCTGTGCTGTTTTATGACCTTATCTCATTATAATAGATGCATTCAAATGGTGCATTTATTTATCTACACATGTATTTACTATTTTAGCCGTTGGGGGGTAAAAGTGTAAATTCAGTGGCGCTGCAACTCCCATGACAGAGAGGCATTAAGTGACCATCTCCCTCGTGACCACCTGTCAGAAAAATCCTCTCCCCTTGTCGCTCGCTCTCTCCCCCCTCTCCGTCGCTCCGCTGCCTTCCTCTCCTCCAACTCCCCCCGATTTCTCCGCCCCTGTCCCCTGCCCTCGTGCTGGAGTAACCGGCGCACGCCCCCGCTCCTATTTCTCCCCCACGCCCCGCTCTCTCTCGCCCAGCCCGCTCTCTACTGCTCTGAAGCGAGGGCGGCAACTGCCTGCGCGGTTGCAAGGTGCGCGTGGCGTCGTGGGGAGTGGAAGAACCGACGCGGATTCGTGTGGGCGGGAGTCGTCTAGAGAGGTACAAGTGCTGCCCCCCTCCTCCTAATGCTTGCTTCTAGTTTCGCCAGATCTGTCGAGGCCTGCCTGTTTCTTCTGTGTGCTCTCGCGTCCGCCTCCCTCCCCCTTCTTCTGATGGTTTGGTGGTAGATTAGGTAGGGTTCTTGTGCGTGTGGTGGTGGGATTTCAATTCCCCATGTTCAGATTTGATTGTGAGATGCTGGTGTGTGCTATTTGTCCCTTCATACTTCTGTGGATTTCATTTCCCCTTTGTTGATTTTAGCAGTCAGATGAATGTAAGAGAGGGTGTGGTGTGATGGATGGTTGATGTTGGATCTGGTGTATTTAATTGCATTAGTGATGTGGATTTCGAAGTCTAGATTATGTCTGTGACATTATATTTAGTTTATGGATACATTTTTTTGTTGTGCTTGCCTAGATGTGCTACTGTTCATCCTTTGTTGGTATGTTGTAGTTGTTTCATCCTAGGGTTTGATTCAGTTTCTTTTTGTATTTTGTTGTATGATTTTGTACTTGCTAACTATATGCAATCAATCCCCTGTTTTTAGCAGGTTGTTCTAGTGTTTGGAGTTGCATTCATCAAGACGGTTGTGTTGTCATGGCTTCAAAACCTTCTCCAGGTATCTTAATTTAGTTGTATCTTGTATTTTAAATAGCATTATTCTCATATATGTCTACCCATATCTTCACTTAGTATTCATGTTGGACTGCCATTCTTAATAGTGTGAATTCTACTAATCGTTATGTGTATGCTTTTTACCATTAGTTTGAGTTAGTAGAGTGTTTGCTTACTTTGTAGTTGATGATTTTGCAGGTGAAACTTTGTCACCAAGTGTTGTTGGACTTCCCAGATGTTTCATTTTTGTAGTTTATATCTTTGTTTTTTTGTTATCATGTTGATTGCATTGATATTTAGTTTGCCTGTGAAATACTGTTTGTGGTCATGCTACATCTTTTTTATGTGCTACTTGCTTGGGTCACATAGTTGAACTTCTGGTTTTAATTATTGTTTGATTGTAATGAAATTTGGTTGAACTTCTGTTATGCACATTTTGTTTTACTGCTTTGTTATGTATCGTTGAACTTCTAGACATTCATGATATATGTAGTAGCCCCTCTGGTGTAGATTGTTTTTATATTTAGTTTGTAGATTTTTAGTTTGTTTTTTGTGTTTACTGCTTTGTTAGGTATTGTTGAACTTCTGGGTATTGGACATTGTTGTAAAAGTAGAAGTCCCTTTGGTGTAGGATAGCGGATTAGAACTCAGCTACCTTTTTACTTGCATTTTTTGTAGTTGGTGATGAGTTGAATAGTTCTGAAAAAATGCCTGCGATCAAGATGGAGCTTCAGAGGTTAATACTGATGCTCCAATATCTGATGCGGCTAAATCACCCATTATCCCTTTGACTGTGATTGCCGAGGTTGCTTCGAGCCTTGAGAATTTTTCAAGCCTTGAGGATCTTGCTTCTGCAGCTCTTGCTTCACCTAGTATTTGAAACCCCTTTTCTTTTCATTTTAAAGTTTTGAGCCATGTTTTTTTAGCTTGTTCTTGTCGTTTGTTTTTGTTTTTGTTCCTGACTTTTTTTTATTTTTTGCTTCAATTTTGTGTTCTTTGCAGATGTGTCCACAGAGGAGGAACCTGTGAACACCATCAATGATGTTTTATCAGAGTTGGGTTATCAGAAACCCCTGCTGCTGCTGAGGAGGTGGCTCCGTCAGTCAAAGGTTGTGATTCCGTTCCGGAACCTTTGTGCTCTGTTCTGATGTCAGAGACGCAGTCGCAGTCTATTGATGGCACTGAACCTATCACGCAACCCGAGGATGTGCCTCTTCAGCTTCTCCTGGAGGACCAACATAAGAGGAAGAAGCAAGAAGATTTTGACAAGAAGAGGGCGGCCCGCCTTGAGAAAGGTTCTGATGTTCCTGGATCTGTTCATGCGGCTGAGCTCACTGTTGAGGAAGACGTGTCGTGTGGTAGTGATGGCAAGGTTGTCCCTGTTAAGAAGAAAATCAAGAAGACTGCTGCGAGGAAGCTAGTAGTTGGTGAAGTTACTCCTCGGAGGAGCCCACGTGTTTCATGGCCTACAGAAGTTGTTGAAGATGAAGGGCTAGGCCTTGGTGGTACGCCACGCCATAGTCCTCGTGTGCTTGCCACTGCCGCGCCTACACCTTCTCCGCTTGGTGCTGGTGCATCTGGTAAGGGTAAGAAATGTGGCGTGAAGCGCAAGGTTCCACCTGCAAAGGTCAACAAGGGTGTGAAGAAGCGTTCTCGTGAATCCAGAGGACAAGGATGATGCTGATTTCAATGCTGATGATGAGGACGACGTCGATGATGATGCTACCGCTAATCAGGTATGAATGTCTCATGTTTACTGTTTTTTAGAGCATTTGTGGCTGTTGCTGTAGTTTTATTGTTTTTAGCACTGCCTTGGCGTACATAGCTGACTTTCTGCTCCATCTCAATATAGACGAATAAATTAGCCGACGTGTTTTGCTTTTATGGTATTACTGCCTTTGTGTACATAGTTGGACTTCTGGGTATATACATGAAGAAATTAGCTCAACTTGTTTGTATACATGTTTGATTGCTGCCTTAGTGTATATGGTTGAACTTCTGCTTTTAAATTTCCAACATTTTTGAAAGCATGTTAACTTCTGGTCATACATGGTTGTACTGCCTATGTAGACATAGTTGGACTTCTGAGATGTGGTGTGTATGTAGGCATTAGTGGAATTTTGGTGAAGCTTGTGTGTCTCATTGTTCTGCCTTTTTTCCTTGTCAATGTATTTTTTTCAGTATCAGCTTGTGCTGCGGCCTGAGAGGAGGAAGAGAGGAGGCAAAGCGCCCGAAGAAGGTGGCCAAGGAGGAGGTGAGGCGAAACGTTTTAACAAGACGGTTCGCTGCTCACTGAAAGAGGTCAAGACGTGTGCGGAAATGCTACAACTTAGGCACAAGACGAGGGTTATCAATGCTGGTTTTGGTTGTGTGTTTGACTTGAAGGTTGATTCCAACATTTCTCGTCCTTTGATGGGCAACATCTACACGAGGATTGACCCTTCAACCATGATTTTGGACATGGGTGAGGCGAACAAGGTTATACGTATTACAAGTGATGCTATTCACCATCTCTTTGGGTTCCCTCAAGGTAATCGTACCCCCCCCCTAGGCCCTCGAATGATGGTTTCGATGATGCTGTTATGAGGTTGAAGAGCAAGCTTGGGTATGCTAGGAGTGACGACATCAAGACAAAGGATTTGCGGAATATCCTCGCTGAACTTGTGAAGGATGAGACGAAGGATGATCTTGCTCTACGGGTGTTTTACCTTATTGTTTTCATGAAGGTGGTTATCCCTGGAACGTCTACACGAGTGTCCAGGGAGGCAGCAATGGTCGGGAACCTTGTGTTTGAGGACATGGCAGACATGGACTACTGCCAGTTGGTTGTTGATGATATTCGGAGTGCTGTTGTTAGGTATCAGCAAGGTACTAGCAGAGGAAAAGTTTTCACAAGCTATGCCATCGCGCCGCTGCTTATGTATTTGGACTGCCTTATCATTGGCAAGACGTCTTATATTGACTTGAGGACCCCTCACATCAATTTCATGGATCAGGCCAAGCTTCTTGAGCTTGTTGCGGTTGACTTGGTCACAAAGGGTGATGATGACCCAGCCAACTGGGTGTTCGGGAGACTGTGTGTGAGTGTTTCTATGCATTATTCTTTCCTGTGTAGTTTAACTTGAACTTCTGGTATTGTCTTGTATATTTTTTGTTCCCATGTTCCTTCATTTGTTTTCTGACGCTTGACTTTTGTTTTTGTATGCAGTGGAAGACACAAGCTGAGGTTGTGTTCTTTAGGGTTATTGAACGTCCTATTCTAACTATGCCTCATTCTGCCGACCTAGGGAGTGGAACTTCCCCAAGATTTGAATTCTCCCAGGATGTTAATACCGGTGCCCCCTATAGATCCAGGAGGTTCTTCTGCTCGTGTGAGTGCTGCAGGTGGCGTTTCTTCCGAGAATTTGTTTAAAGCTGACAATGTTTCTCTGGTTAGGATTGACAGTCTTCTTGAAACTGTTTGTGGGGAGTTGGCTCATGTTCCTTCAACTGCTGAGCGTCTTAGTCGCATTGATGGGATTCTTCCTCCCGGACACGGATTTGATGCTGAGTCTTCGAAGGGGGTCTTATCTATTGAAGCTAAATTTCTTGAAGAGCTTCGTCAAAGCACTTCCCACCTCCGGACTAGCGTTGGGCTGTTCAAGGAAATGCAGGATGCTCGTTGCAAGCCTTTTGAAGATGAGGCAAGTGTTGTTGTGAGACAGATTCAGAGGCAGGATTCTGTTCGTTCGGGTCGTGAAGGAGGCCACGTGGAGCGTACCAAAGAGGTTTGTTTATGTTGGCTTTTGATATTTCTTTGCAATAATGTTCAATGTTAGCTTTCAGTTATTACTGTTTGTAGTCATAGGCGCCCTTTATTGATTTCATGTGTTGTAAACCGTTTTTTTAGCACAAGTGTTCCTATGTGACCTTCTTTGTTTATAGAACCTGAACTTCAACTGCTACAGCACCTGAACTTCCATGACTGGCCCTTTTTTGTTCCCTTTTGTATCTTAGAGTAGTTTGATATCTGACCTGCTATGTTTATTATATTTGGACTTCCATTATATGTCAGTTGTGATAGTTGACCTTCACTGATTATGCAATCTGAACTTCTGATGATTAGGTATTTTGTTTTCTACATGATTTCTTTTTGTAGGCTGTTGATGATGATGCTAGGGTTGAGGAGGATGTTTTACCTGCGCATCAAGCTGCTCCTGTGCATGAGGCTGCCCCTGTGCATGAACCTGCTCCCGCTAGTGGTGTAATAGTTGATGAGGTTCATGGCAGTGAAAATAAGGTACCATTTTTCTTGTCCATTTGTCTTGTTTGCCCCTGAGACGGACTTGCTGCCCCTGTGCATGAGGTTCAGTCAGCCCTTTGTAATGACTTTTTGTTTCTTTTTTGCAGCAGCAGAATGATGATGTTAGTGTTGCTCCAGATAAGGTTGCAGACATTTCCGTCTCAAGCACCGGCTGCTCCGACGGGGTGGTCCTGACTGAATCTTTTTCGTCCATTGGCGCTGAGCTTTCTGATGTTGACCAGGGCAAGACAAATGGAGACATCATTTTGGAGAAAGATCATGTTGAGTCTGTTGTACAAACTGGTGGTAGTGCTGCTGCAATCCCAGAGAAGTCTCCTGCAGTAGAGCCATCAATTGATGTTGATTCTGTACAGGCACAACCAAATGTTTTTCTTGTTTCAGATTCTCCAGTTGCTCCAGCTGCTGCTGGTGTCCTTCCCGACGACGCTGCAATGTCTACTGGAGACGATGATGAAGATACCGAAAGCGATAGTTATGGAGAGGAGGTTGATCATTCCAGTACTTCCAGTACTGCCACTGGTCTAGGCAAGGATCCATGAAGAGAGGAGCATGCTTCTCTCTTCTTTCCCCATCCCCTTCCCTCTTTGTTGTTTGGTTTAGTCCATGATATCCCCTGTGAACTGCCTGTGTGGTCTAAGTTGAACTTCTGGTTTTGTTGTTTGTCGTGTGGGTTGTAAAGAATGTTAAGTGAACCTGTTTTCTATGTGGGTGGAGGTTTGTAATGCATCGGTTGTGATGTCTATGATGCTGTGGTTTTATCTTTTCTGATGTAGCAACTGAGATGTGCTTATGTTTTGAATGTTTGTGCTTGAATGTTGGTCTTAATTGAAACTGTCATGAATCTATGTGCTTTGAGTGTTGCTGTTAATTGCTATTTTCTTTTTGGTGAGCAGATAGCGACCTTGCTGTCGTCCGAAAGAAGGTTGATGACTTTTATTACAGTGTAACTAGGCTTAGGAATGATCGTTCCAAGAGGTGAGTGCAGCTGCTTAATATTTACATCATCCATGTACCCCCTGTGAACTGCCTGTGGTTTCTTACCTGAACTTCCCAACTCTATGTACCTGAACTTCTTTTTTTTGCTTCTCTGGTGCTGAACTTCTGGCCTCTTTTGCACTGTACTGCCTGTTGTGATATAACTGAACTTCTGTGCTAACATGTGTTATGAACTTCCTGAGTTCCTGCTGCTGAACTTGTTTTACTTTCTATTAGCTTGTTTTAGAGAAATGATTATGTTCTGAAACAAGGAGTGTGAAGCTTCTGTTCAAGAAGTCGCAATATCTTTTGGTCCTCGCGGAATGCTTACATCTAATGTGGCTGAGTGTGCACTCTACTATCTACGTGCAAAGTACCAGGGATCGGATAAACTCATCCTGTCGTATTGGGTTTGTGTAAGTCAACCATAAGTGATTTCTTTTCTTTTTTGTTCCTTACCATTTTAGTTAAAACTTGTTCGTCTCATTTTTGTATTTTTTCATATGTTGGTGTTGTCTGCATTATTTTAGGACAAGATTTTCAGAGCTATATTTGATTCCTGTGTGAGGAAGTACTTCATGGCGAGTGGTCCAGATAGCATGGATGCACATGATTCGGTATGCAATATCCTGTTCTTTGCCTCTGTATTAGTTTTGAAGTGCGATCCACTGTGTTAATATTTTTTTTCTTTTCTACCGTTCTGATATTAATTCTCATTTTTTAATGATTCGTGTGTTTATGATGCTTCAGGTTGTTTTCCCTGCTTTTGACCCGCCTGACATTCCTGCTTCCATGGGTGGTGTCGGTCATTGGGTGTCGATATATCTTGACCTGAAGAATTCAAGGTTCCAGCTTCTCGATTCCTACTATGGACCAAAAGATGAATGTGCGGTACGCCTGTTTCGACGGATGACCGACAACATCAAGAGGCTTTGGAAAATTGCCAACAACGACAGGGAGACACCCTTTAGTCCTCTTACCATTGACAATTTCCATCTGGATTGGATTGATCTCCCCCAGCAGCAAAACAAGTATGAGTTCCACTTTTTCTCTTTATCACATCTGTTTAACTATAGTTGTACTTAAGCTGCGACGTGTTTAATTCGTTGGCTTTCTTTTTCTGTCCTAACACTATTTCTTTTACTTCGTTTGATGGCAGTATCGACTGCGGATTCTTCATGCTTACGAATGTTAATTCGTATCATGACGGGGTTCTTGCAAATTATTCCCATGAGAATATCGAAGATATCAGGAAGACGTGGTTGTACTCAATCGCTTGTTCTAACCTGTTTGAGACAGACTTCCAAGCTCTGTTTGGCTACTACACATGTAAGTATTTTTGGAACTTGTACTGCTTACCTGCACAGCATCTTTTATTCTACCTGAACTTCATATTTTTTTCTCTGAACTTGGACTTCTGCTTGAGGTCTGGCTGGGCTGCTGGTTTCGGAAGGAGAGGAGCATTTTCTTTGTACATGAACTTCATTTCTATCTTTTTTAATTTTGCTTGTGTGTTTTGTTTCAGTAATTTCTGTACTTCCATTGCTTAAATGGACATGAGCATTTTCTTTTCTAATTGAACTTCAGAGATGATGATTTCCAGTTCATCGGTTTATCTTGAACTGTGCCTCTGGTTGTGCCTGAACTTCATTTAGTTTTTTACTGCAACTAATTTTTTTAGGTCAGCTTGAGTAGTAACCATGTCATCTTTATTAGTTGGATTGCACATTGTGATGTTCCTGAACTTCAGTTGTATTTTAATGGTGATGTTTTCTCTTCCTTTTTTCTTTGACAGTGGATCCGTTGGAGTTGACCGATTACCACTACTCATTCCTCGGGTCACAGGAATACCAGCCTGGGGAGGAACCGATGAGTACAGCTCCGATAGAAGATGATAGACCTCGGACCCTCATTCCTTCCAAGTTGGGGAAGCAGGCTGGTGGTATTCGTGGTACTCCAAAAACCCCTTGCTACAGGAAGGCTGATGTAGTCAAAGCAGCCAAAGCAGAAGTGATTTCGTCCAATGATGATTTTGAGAAGATTGCTTACCCGAAGAATGTTAAATGTGCTGCTGGTACTGTTGCTGGTAGAGGTGGGAAGAATGTTGTGATTACCAGGAGGAAACCGGCAGTTTAGTCTGGGAACATAACTTCCTCCAAGAGAGCATCAAGATTGCCTTTGAAGTGGCGTTCTCCTGTCGCTCCCCTAAAAAAATACAGTTACCCTCATCTATCCGAGGCCCGGAAGTTGAAACAGTATGTGCTGAGTAAAGACGGTCTGGAGAAGTATTCTGAGTGAGTTTTCTTCTTCTTTAACTTTGTTGCTGCCAGAGATGCTACTCTGTGTCTGAAACTTCTGTTGTTGTAGTATGTGGGCTTCTGTTCATTTCTCCCTTGCCTTGGAGTTATAGTGTCTGAACTTCTGTTTGTTGTATTGTCTGAACTGCCGTTGTTGTAGTATCTGAACTTCTGTTTTATGTCTCCTCTTGCCTTTTGAGTTATAGTGTCTGAACTTCTGTTTGTTATTGTAACTGAACTTCTAATATATTTTTTTACCATCCTTTTGTATTCTGCAGGACAAGCTACTGCATGTTTACCATCCCTAGGAATGTGATTGACCTCACAGGATGTGTCCTTTATGCACTTTTCGGTGAAGGGCAGGAGATGGAAGGAGACATAATGGATTATCTCATAAATTTGTGGAAGGATAAGCCGAAGACCTCTGAGATTTTCACTAGTGCTGACTGGGTTGTACTTAGTCCCTACTTCATACAGGTTTTAGTTCTTTGCACCCCTATCTCCTTTTTTGCCTTAGTTTTCTTGTAGTGGCATCTCGGAGGTGTTTTAATTGTGTTTTGGTGAATGCTCAGTACTGCCTGGAGTATGATTTCTACGCCGCAACAGTTCCAAAGTTTGATGCAGAAAAATCTGCTGGTCTCCTCCCAATGTTTGTTCGCAAGGAAGAAGACCTTCTTAACGCAAAGTTGGTTAGTTCATAACTCTTGCTTTTTTTAATTTCATGTGCATCCTTTTGCTGAGTTTGTCAAGAAGTTTTTGTTCATGCCGGTTCTTGAGTACATATGCTTTATAGTTTGTGTTCACCGGTCCTTTCATTCCTTGCAGGTTTTCTTGATTCTATTCAAGCCAATTGGCACAATGGCGCACTACAGTGTGTACGTGGTGAATAGATATCGTGGGAGCATTGACATCCTTGATTCACTTTCTTACGATAATATGGAAATGTCGCGAACGAGTTTCCACAGGGACTGCCAAAGTATCGTGAGTGTTTCTTAGCTTGAACCTCCTTTCACATTCTCTTGTTTGACACGAAGTTTATTATGCCTTGTGTTGACAAAATATGTTGTTGTCTCTGTTTTGGTAATACTGCTTGAACTGACTGTCATTTAGAAGTTGAACTTCTGCTATTTTGTTTAGGTGGATCTTATGCAAGTGTCGCTTTTTTATGTACCTGAACTTAACTATTTTGGTTAACATGTTTTTGACTTCATCTAATTTTGTTATTTCTGGCAGATGAAGAGATTTGTTGGGTTGCTTGAGGAGGTGTACGGCAAGGCTGCATACAAGGCGAGCAAGCAGCCTAACTGGGTGACTATTGCAAAGAGGCCGACTTTCATCGATGTTCCGAAGCAGAAGAGTAATGATTGTGGTTTCTTTGCCGTGAAGTTCCGCTCTTCGTATGATGGGTACGAGTTTGTTGAAGATTTTGGTGATGTGGAAGTATGTTCTGTCTTTGTTCTTGTCTCATCATCCTTTGATTATTCTTGTGTGTTTTTGCTGAGACGCTCCTGCTGTGGTTTTAGATATCCGTTACTAAATCATCGTTTTCACCTTTCTTTGTTTGCAGGCTGCTGCAGATGACTGGAAGGCTGAGTTCATGCACACTCTAATTTTTAGCGAGAAGAATGAAGTCGTGCGTTCAGAGCTCCCTAAAGAGATCCAGTCCTTTGGCCCGTGAATTCGAAGCATTAGTTTCATTGTAGATTTGATTTCGTATAGATTTTTAGGTTTGATAATGATTGGAACAATTTCGTAAAGATTTGGTTGTAAGAATGTTTTTAGTGATTTGCGTATCTATAGGTGCAGCACTATTACTTATGATATTGTGGACAAATGCATTTGGTGTGAAGAATGATTTGGCTTTGTGAATTTCAATGTACTGCGTCATTTTTCAGTATCCATGTGTTGAATGTCTTTGCCCCAACAGATGTACCTAAACTTCTTCCTTGGTTTTGGTTGAACTGCTTGATTTTTTTGTGTTGTTTATTTTTGGGCTCCCAACATATGATCGTAGACTTGAACTTCTGCTTTGAGATGTGGCTGGGCTGCTGGTTTCAGATGGAGAGGATATTTTGTGTTGTGTAATGTATTGGTAATGTTCAACCCAACCAATATGTATGCATTTGCGTAGAATCTATATTTGTTTTTTTGTGTTTTTTCAAGTGCGAACGTATTTCATATGTAAATCCGTGCAGAAATATTGTTGACGTTTCTTTATCTTTGTTGCATTGTACATGAACTTCTGCACGTATCCAAGCAGAACTTCACATTTGAACGCGTTGTCTTAGGCTTGCTAACCTTAGTTTATGTAGCGGAACTTTATTTTTTAAGCATATTCTTTTCCTACATCGATTTTACATACCAGAACTTCTTCTGTAAGCTGACATGAACTTCAAAACTGTATGATTATTTTGCTGGTTGCTCTTTCATGCAATACAACACCAGCACATCACTTCCTGCCATAACATACCAGGACTTCTGCGGTAATATTACTTGAACTTCACAGTGTATGTTTTTCAATTTATTACTACTTGCTCTTTCATGCAATACAACACCAGCACATCACTTCCTGCCATAACATACCAGGACTTCTGCAGTAATATTACTTGAACTTCACAGTGTATGTTACCAGGGGATGACATAATGTTCTGCACATTGACATGACACAAGTTTGCATTGTGTTAATTGACCTATTCTAACTGTTCATGAGCCATGCGCTCCTCCTAGGCTTTGGTGGTAGAGGTTTTTGCTTGACATGTACCTCTTCCTCTTCATCGTCCTCTTCCTCTTCATCGTCGTCTTCCTCTTCATTGTCGCATTCCACTTCCTCTTCCTCTTCGTCTTCCTCTTCTTCGACGGTGTCTTCATCTTCGTCTTCCTCTTCATCTTCCACCACTTTCTTGTTGTTGGCTCTAGGTCTTCCTTTCTGTTTCTTCTCTGGCATTTTGCTTGTCTTTTCAGCATCTGCGCGCTTTGGGCATGTTCTTGCATTATGTGGTTCATACTCCTTGCATATGCTACAAAGTCTGCTGCCTGCTTTCTTTGGGTGCGGTCCCTTCTTTTGTTCCATAACTTTTGGGCTGCTGTTTTTGAGATTTGGTTTGCTTGATCTCCTCAGCATTGTTTCTTTCCAATAGTGTTGGACAGGTCAGCTTGTTGTGTCCCGCAACCTGGTTGCACACACTGCATTTCCTGTGTCCAAGTGGCACTCCGTTCTCATCGTGCACGACGACTCTTCCTGCAGGTGGTGCCTTCATTTGAGCTCTTTTGTCACTTTTCTTTGCTGCAGTAATTTTCTTCCTACCCTTTGTTTCAGAATACAACGGCAATTTCATCGTCTCTTGTTGTCGCTGCTCCATTGATTGGCCATCACTCTGCTTGTATTGGTTGGCTTCAGCGGCGGCGTTGAGCATTTCAGTTGCATAATAATGAAGGTCATCTTCAATTTCAGTGTCCTCTTCAGCCATCCTTTCGTCAGCATCCGCTTGATTTGCTGAATGTATTGCATCAAGCTCTTCCACAAGCCTCTTGAGAACATAGTAGGCTCTGTCATATTGCTAGTCACATCTCATCGCTTTCTTGTTAACCATCAAATTCAGCTGCAGCAAGATGTCTTGCTTCGATAGCCTTGAGCTGCCATCCGATGCGGTTGTGTTGTAGTCCCTTGTATCAAAGGTTGGTTGTGATCTTGCAGTCTTTGTGTACCATTTGAGGATATACTTGTTTGGAAATTTGTCAGGCTTGATGTAGTCCAGTATGTTCATGATGTGAAGGCAGAACAGGCCTGCATTTTTGTGATGAATGCAGAATACATAGTTTGTGAGCCAGCAATGAGTTTCATAAATTTTGATATGATACTACTAGTCTAGCTATTTAATGATCTTGTTTTTTCGCTCACCTGTGTGTGTCCAGAGCTTGCATTCACACTCGTATATTTCCTTCTCTGGGTCAGCTACAACCTGGAATTCATGCTTTGACCAGGAAAATCTTTCTTCATCATCATGGCCAGGCTTGTTGTGGTAGTACACTAGGTACTTAGTGGGCTCTGTTGTATGCTTTGCGCGAAATAGCATGGACTTTCTCATCATATTCCTCATCTCAGTGTACACGGCTCTCATGTACTTGATAGACATGTCTTCCTCGTAGCCGTAAGTTGTTTTTGTCACAGGATTGGTCTGCGCATGTCAAAAAGTGAGATATTAGTCGAAGCAGAGTCATGGGTTTCATTTTTTAAAATTCAAAGTGCACATGTTGAAGGTAAAACAGAACATGATGGGGGTGTTTTGTACTTGTCATCATACCATGCTGGTCATTGTTTGCTCGTTCTCCTTCTGCATCCGAGTTTGTATGCAAGCATTGACCCGCCTAGCAAACTTGTGTAGGTTCTGGGTCCCCTTGACAAACCCTTTCTTTAGCACGTGGTTCATGCTCTCGCTTCGTTGTGTGGAAGTCATTCTAGCACAGAAAATGTTCTTATAATATGCTAAAATCCACATCTTCCTATCACTCCAGAGCTGCATCATCATTTGGTCGTTCTCCAGGTTGTAGTTGTGCACGAGTTTAGCCCAGGCATCTTCAAACTCCGTTGGCATCAGCGGCCAGTTTAATATAGCTGTGAACTCCTCTTTGAATGTTTTATACTTTTTGTACAGCAACGCGAGGTATTCCCTGTACTTCTTCATGATGTGCCAACGGCATAGCTTGTGGATGGTGTTTGGAAATGATTGTGGTATAGCTTTCGCCATCGATGGGCATTGGTCTGCATGAATTAAAAAAATGAAACTTGATTCTTTTTTTGTAATGATGGTGAACTTATGTTGTACAAGTACTTGAACTACACATCTTGGTAGTATGGTATCTAAGAATGTCACATGTATTTTTTCTTTACAGCAGCGTTGCTGAACTTCTTTGGTATCAGTGCTTGAACTTCACAGTTAGTAGTAGGACAAACTAGTAGTGTCGCAATCAAAAATTTTCTTAAAGCATTGTTGTTGAACTTCTGTGGTGGCAGTGCTTGAAGTTCACGTAAATAACTATATTTTTCTGAACATGCTACATATATTTATCTTACAGATTTGTCCTTGAACTTCTATGATTCATGTATTTGAACTTCACATTCATAACTAATTTTTTTCTAAACATGTGACAGATAATTTTGCTTTCTTGTACAGCTAGTTGGACTTCTGTGCTTACAGTGGTTGAACTGCATTCTTTACATTATTTTCAGACAAAACCAATGTACCCAACCAACACAGACCCATAGACTGAAAAGATGATGAAACTTGAGGAGTTTTTTTTTGAACTCACCTGTTAGAATGCAAGTTGGGTTCTTGTTGTTCATGCACCGTAGAAATGTATCGAACAGCCACTTGAATGACTTTGCATCTTTGTCTCTTATCAGGGCAACAGCAAATATCGTTGACTGCAAGTGATGGTTTGTTCCAACAAACACTCCCAGGGGCATATGAAATCTGTTGGTCTTGTAAGTCATGCCGAATGTTACGCAATCGCCGAAGTCTAGATAGGCTCCTCGGCAGCTTGCATTGGACCTGAAAATGTTTTTAATTGACTTGTCCTTGTCCACTTGGATGTCATAGAAAAACTCATCATTTATTGCCTTCATGTCTTTGAAGAATGAAACAAGTTTCAATACATCATCCAAATCATCTTTCCTTGCATTCAAGGCTTTCCTGCAAATCACATGCAAACATGCATTTGTTTATTTTTTGCTAGCAAAGGGTTGTGGGCTAGGATGCTATTTTACATTGCAGTATGTGGGTGTTTGAATACTTACTGGTTTAGCAGGTCTCGTCCGGTCATGCTTAGGAAGTAGCTTCCATCTTCATTTTTAGATAGCATGGGCATGATTGTTGTGTGCTTGACATCATTGTACTGCAGGAGCTTTACGTACTCCAAAATAGTGGGATCATAATTCTTGTGTGAGTGCAAAAATACCAGCATGTCATCAGTTTGCATGAGCTCGTGATTATGATTGTACTCAATGTCCACTGCCACGCATGTGCCATCCTCCTGCACCTTCACCCTCATTCTTGCATTGCAGCCCGTCCTCTGCGATGTTTTGTTTCGATTCCTGTTGGCCTCTGAAACAGAAGCTGTGTGTATCCCTTGGAAGGCGCAAACAAAATACTTGTGGTTGTCATTTCCACCCATCTTCCTGATTCCAAAACTAGTGTGTCTGGCGTATCTATTATAAAATTCCCTTGATTTCTCTACATCTTTGAATCGCATCTTTAGTCTTGGTATTAGATAATCCGGTAGATCTGGCGTCTGCAGAAAAAGAAAAAAATCCAAACAGCACCTTAAAATGCAGTTTATGAACTTGTTATCCTGGAGGGAGCAGAAAATGTGCAGATAATACAAGATGCATATATAAATATTTTTGGTTTCACTTACGTGCATGTATGATTGCAACTCCGCCGATGTCGGCTGCTGTCCCTCTGGGATGGGGCATGGCGGAGTAATCATAGCAGGATGCAGCAGTGGATCACGAGGAGGAAGGAGGGCTGAAGATGGCCTCTCTCTTGTTTGCGTCTTTTTGCTTGAGGTGGTTGCGGAGGTATTGTGATCCTGGTCTTGGTTTTCTCTTTTGTTTTGTGAAGCAATCCATGTACCTTATGCCCCGTAGAATTCTGACTTGTAGCAGCAGCAGCAGGATCAAACAGGGGTAGTGTGCAGATCACTCTCCTCCGTGTGTGTGTTGCTGTTGGATTTGTCCTGGGATCCGGTTTAGTTGCTTCGCTTTGGCATTGATGAGGCACACCAGGATAACCTCCAGAGTTACACGCAGGACTTGAGCTAACCCCCTCCTCCATCGGCGTGCTTGGGAGTCTGTTGGTGGATACAAAGAATCCACGGGGGATTTCCGGCGTCACCCAATTAGGTGGAGGCGCAAACCTGTGCGGATAGGGCTGTGACCCAGCATCTTGGAAGTATCCGTGTGTTTCGGGTGTCATCCATTTTTGGTCTGGAGCAGGTTGGTAATGCTGTTGTTGCATTTGAGGTGTGACCCATTGAGGGGGTGGTGCAACGCGTACAGGCTTTGGATTGTGTACTTGCTGTTGGGAACTTCTAAGCTTCTTCATGCGTTTCTCGTCTTGCTGACATAAAAGAAAAAAATGTCTATTAGCACACAAGTTATATCTGCATATACCTTTGTAACTGGACTTAGCATTATTCACAGCCTAAACTTCTCATATAAAAGTGGTGAGAGCCATCACACTATGCACTGAGCTAAGCATCTGCCAATGCCTTTGTACCTGAACTGAGCACCCTTCACAGAATGAACTTCACATCATGTTTTTTAATTCTACAATATTTGATTACTTATATGTACCTGAACTGAGCACTCTCCACAACCTGAACTTCTTATTTTGCAAAGGGGAAATACTGTCTACAGTTAAAAAACCTGAACCTTCATGAGTTTTTGAATGGTTGGACTGCTAGTGCATACCAACCTGACCTTCATGTCATATCACATGCATGTTCTATTTTCCTTTTATTTATTTTTGCACAGAACCAGACACATACCAACCTGAACTCTAGCACACTTACTAGTTGAACTTCACATGGCTTTTCCACATGTGAATGTGAATGCAGGCAGATTTTATAGTGTATGCAGCCTGGACTGAGGCTCACATACTACATGAACTTCACATGCCTGTAAGCAGGCAGGAAGATTTTATAATGTTGTTTTGTAGCCTGGACTAAGGCTCATACACTACCAGAACTTCACATGGTTGTAAACAGGCAGGCAGATTTTAAAAAATCTTTTGTAGCCTGGACTGATGCTCACACACCACCTAAACTTCACATAGCTGTAAGCAAATAACAAACTGAAGGAAGGAAGAAATTCAACCATACGCTGGCTAGAAGGTCGGCCAACCTTTTTCTAGCAGCTGATAGGCCACCTTGAGAACAATTCGTCGTGGAGGTATGAGAGGAATTCGATGGCAATCCATGTCTTGCAGAGGGCGCGAAGTTCATCTGCACGAAGCAAGAAGGTCAGAGAAGGCAAGATTGAAGAAGAATGCAAAATTGGGAGGAAGTTCATGTACTGTTGCCGCTGAATTTGAGGTCGCAGCAGATGCCGCCTCCGCGGAGGAGTTGCTCTGTTGGTCGCACCGCTCGCCGTAGCTTGCGTTGTGCCGGTCATCTGGTCTGCCAAGGCTTCGGGCGGTGGCGATGGGACAAGGATGCGGCTTCCTGAAGTCCATGGCGGCTTCGCCGCGTCCAGGCGATGTGGGCTCCCTCGCGCCGGCGTCCGCCGTCGCTCGCTCGCCCGTGCCGGTGGCGGGCCAGGAGTTGGAGACGGAGGGGAGGCGGCGGACCCGGCCGGCCAGGAGCTGGGGAAAGAGGGCAGGCGGCGGATCCGGCCGGCCAGGAGCTGGGGAAGGAGGGGAGGCGGCGGATCCGGCGAAGATCGGCGGCCAGGAGGGGAGGAGCGGCGAGGAGGGGGGCTGAGGCGTCTCGGGGTCGAGGGAATCCTGTCGAGGCGTCTCGGATCGAGTGGGATCCGGTCGGGGTGACTCGGGTCAGGCCGGGCAGTTCAGGGAAGGTCGGGAGGGCCCTGTCGGGCCCTATATAGGGGCTGCTGTGATCCAAATAACTATTCTAATCCTGGGATTAGAATAGTGATGTCCTTCACGGAGAAACTATCGCTCAAGCTTGGGGGAGGCGTAAGTCAATGTTATATTCATGCCCCAATCATGAGCTCTCAAGAGAAATTATTATTCAAAAAATTTATGCTCGGCTTTCTCATAATGATCGATCCATGCTCGATACTTCTTGTACTGGTTCCTATATGAAGAAGGATATTGAATTCAAATGGGATTTATTGGAAAGAATTAAACGCAACTCACAAGATTGGGAACTCGGCGAAGGTAAAGAGTCAGGTATAAACCATATGTTTGATTGTGTTAAATCCTTTATGGATACCGATTCTTTTCATGATTTTAGCACTAAATATGGACTTGACTCTGAGATAGTAGCTTCTTTCTGTGAATCTTTTACTACTCATGTTGATCTCCCTAAGGAGAAGTGATTTAAATATCATCCTCCCATTGAAGTTAAAGTAGTTGAACCTATTAAAGTTGAAGAAGAAACTATTACTTACAATGTTGATCCTATTGTTCCTACTGCTTATATTGAGAAACCACCTTTCCCCGTTAGAATAAAGGATCGTGCTAAAGCTTCAACTATGGTCAACAAAAGTAATATTAGAACACCCAAACCCTCTGAGCAAATTAAAGTTGAACCTAGTATTGGAATGATTAAAGATCTCTTGGTTGATAATATTGATGGGCATGTTATTTATTTCTGTGAAGAAGCTGCTAGAATTGCCAAACCCGATATGAAAGATAAACATAGACCTGTTGTTGGCATGCCTGTTGTTTCTGTTAAAATAGGAGATCATTGTTATCATGGCTTATGTGATGTGGGTGCTAGTGTGAGTTCAATTCCTTATACCTTATATAAAGAAATTATGAATGATATTGCACCTGCTGAAATAGAAGATATTGATGTTACTATTAAGCATGCTGATAGTGATACTATATCACCAATTGGGATTGTTAAAGATGTTGAAGTCTTTTCTGGGAAGATAAAATATCCTACTGGTTTTCTTGTTCTTGCTTCCCCACAAGATAATTTTTGTCCCATTGTATTTGGTAGACCTTGCTTGAATATTGTTAATGCTAAGATAGACTGCGAGAAAGGTATTGTTACTATTGGTTTGGGGGATATGTCTCATGATTTTAATATCTCTTAATTTCGTAGACAACCCCATGATAAAGAATTGCCTAGTAAGGATGAAATAATTGGTCTTGCTTCTATTGTCGTGCCTTTTAGAACAATATTTGCTAGACCATGAAAATGATATGCTTATGAATGAAAGAAGGGAAATAGATGAAGTATTATTTAATCAGGGACCTATTTTGAAACACAATTTGCCTGTTGAAATCCTAGGAGATCCTCCTCCACCTAAGGGTGATCCCGTGTTTGAGCTGAAACAATTACCTCATACTCTGAAACATGCTTATCTTGTTGAAAATGAGCTATATCCTATTATTATTAGTGCTAACCTTTCAGAGCATGAAGAAGCACCGCGCCGCTATTGGATATACTCTCGATGATCTTAAGGGCATTAGTCCCACTCTATGTCAGCACAAAATTAAATTGGAGAAATATGCTAAACTGGTTGTTGATCATCAACGACGGTTAAATCCTAAGATGAAAGAAGTGGTAAGAAATGAAATACTAAAGCTTCCGGAGGCAGGTATAATTTATCCTATTGCTGATAGTCAATGGGGAAGTCATGTTCATTGTGTCCCTAATAAGGGAGGTATTACTGTTGTTCCTAATGATAAGAATGAATTGATTCCTCAAAGAGTTTTTACAGGTTATAGAATGGTAATTGATTTTCACAAATTAAATAAAGCTACTAGAAAAGATCATTACCCTCTACCTTTTATTGATCAAATGCTAGAGAGATTATCCAACCATACACATTTTTGCTTTCTAGATGGTTATTCTGGTTTCTCTCAAATACCCGTGTCAAAAGATGATCAAGAGAAAACCACTTTTACTTGCCCTTTCGGTACCTTTTCTTATAGACGTATGCCTTTTGGTTTATACAATGCACCTACTACCTTTCAAAGATGTATGACTGCTATATCCTCTGATTTCTGTGAAAAGATAGTTGAGGTTTTCATGGATGATTTCTCCATTTACGGAACTTCTTTTGATGATTTCTTAAGCAACCTTGATCGAGTTTTGCAGAGATGTGAAGAAACTAATCTTGTATTGAATTGGGAGAAGTGCCACTTTATGGTTAATGAAGGTATTGTCTTGGGGCATAAAATTTTTGAAAGAGGTATTGAAGTTGATAAAGCTAAAGTAGATTCTATTGAAAAGATGTCGTGTCCTAAAGATATCAAAGGTATAAGAAGTTTCCTTGGTCATGCTGGTTTCTATAGGAGGTTTATTAAACACTTTTCTAAAATTTCTAGGCCTCTCACTAATCTCCTGCAAAAGGATGTTCCTTTTGTTTTTAATGATGATTGTGTAGAAGCATTTGAAATACTTAAGGAAGCCTTGATTTCTGCACCTATTGTTCAGCCACCTGATTGGAATTTATCCTTTGAAGTTATGTGTGATGCTAGTGATTATGCTGTTGGTGCTGTTCTAGGACAAAGAGTAGATAAGAAATGAAATTTTATTCTGTATGCTAGTAAGACTCTAGACAGTGCCCAGAGAAATTATGCTACCACTGAAAAAGAATTTTTAGCAGTTGTATTTGCATGTGATAAAGTAACTGCTCACACTAATCATGCTGCTATTAAATATCTTATGGAAACGAAAGATGCTAAACCTAGACTTATTAGATGGGTTCTCTTGCTACAAGAATTTGAATTGCATATTATTGATAGAAAGGGAGCTGAGAACCCTGTTGCAGACAACTTGTCTAGGTTAGAAAATGTTCTTGATGACCCACTACCTATTGATGATAGCTTACCTGATGAACAATTAAATGTCATAAATACTTCTTGTAATACTCCATGGTATGCGAATTATATTGTTGCTAAATTTATACCACCTAGTTTCACATACCAGCAAAAGAAAAAGTTTTTCTATGATTTAAGACATTACTTCTCGGATGACCCACTCCTCTATAAAGAAGGAGTAGGTGGTGTTATTAGATGTTGTGTACCTGAGCATGAACAGGGACAGATCCTACGCAAGTGCCACTCCGAGTCTTACGGAGGACACCGCGCTGGAGACAGAACTGCACACAAGGTATTGCAATCCGGTTTCTATTGGCCCACTCTCTTTAAGGACGCTCGTAAGTTTGTCTTGTCTTGTTATGAATGCCAAAGAATTGGTAATATTAGTAGACGTCAGGAAATGCCTATGAATTATTCACTTGTTATTGAGCCATTTGATGTTTAGGGCTTCGATTATATGGGACCTTTTCCTTCCTCTGATGGGTATACACATATTTTAGTTGTTGTTGATTATGTTACTAAGTGGGTAGAAGCTATTCCAACTAGTAGTGATGATCATAACACTTCTATTAAGATGCTTAAAGAAGTTATTTTTCCGAGGTTTGGAGTCCCTAGATATTTAATGATTGATGGTGGTTCACATTTTATTCACGGTGCTTTGTAAGTATGATGTCAATCATAGAATTGCATATCCTTATCATCCTCAGTCCAGTGGTCAAGTAGAATTGAGCAATAGAGAGATCAAATTAATTTTGCAAAAGACTGAGAAATGCTTATAAAGAATTGTTCTAAGAAACTTGATGATGCATTATGGGCTTATATAAATGCTTATAAGAACCCTATGGGTATGTCTCCGTATAAAATGGTTTATGGAAAAGCATGTCACTTACCTCTTTAGCTAGAACACAAGGCATATTGGGCTATTAAAGAGCTCAATTATGATTTCAAACTTGCCAGCGATGTCACAGCCCCAGTTCTGGCCTTGCCTATCTTGCATTAGCCTCCATGCATCATGTCTAAATTTTTATGAAACTTTGAAATGGGGGCTAATAAACCCTAGCAGCAAATGAAATTCAACTAGGGTCCAAATAAATTCATTTTCACTGAACCCAAAATGCCCTTCTAAAATGTTCATCATCTTTGCCTTGGTCCAGAACAGCTGACAAAAATGGTGCACATTTTACTAGGACAACAGAGGGTCACTGAATTAAATCATATAATACTTGCATTTGGGCATTTAAATGCTATAGAATATTTCAAATGCCCAAATATTCATGAACTGAAATGTTTGTTGTAGGATATATCCCCAACAGTGGTCATGAGCAGTATCATGAATTTTGGGATTGTTTCAATATTTTAAATAAAGCCACAAAGTTGCAGAATAATAGAAAACAGGAAATAATAAAAAGAGAGGAACCTACCTGGCAAAGCCACCTGGCCTGGTACTGTAGTGGCCCAGCTCCTCCAGCCGGCCCAGCCCACCTGGCTAGTGTCAGTCGTCTTCAACCTCTGCCAGTAGGCAGAGGCGAAGGCGGGCACGGCGCGCGCTGAGGCTGCCACCTCCTCCCTGCCTGCCTCACGCCCCTGAGGCTCTCTCCCGGCGCCACGGAGACGGCCACGTGACCCCCTGCACCTCTCCCTCTCTCTCCCTCGAGCGCCCTCCCTCCTCTGTCTCTCTCGCGCGCGTCCGCCCGAACGCGCCCGTCGCCACCGACGCCGTTCGCCGCAGCCACAGCCACCGCCTCGCCTCCCCGACGCCTCCCAAAGCTCCGCCTCGACCTACTCTTCCTCCTCACCGCTCCAAGCGACGCCGGGAGCCCTGCAGTGACGCCATCACCGTCGTCTTCACCGACGGGCACCGAAGATCGCCGGCCCCGATTCTCCGTCTCCAGGTCGTCCCCGAGCCCGCTGGCCTTCTCTGCCGCATCCTTGTGAGCTCCTACACCTCCCCCCCCCCGTGCTCGCCCCCTCTGTTCCGTCCTCTAACCGCAGCCCCGCCATGGCCGAGCAATCGCTGCCGCCGCCGCGAAGCTCGCCGTCGCTAGCCGCCCCGCCTGACCAACCCAAGCATGGAGTCATGCTCTGGGCTTCTCCAGGAACCCGTAGCGTGCCTCATGGTCGTCCGCTTGTGCACCGTGGCCTCGCACCCGTGCAACCCGTAGTTGCGCTGCCGCCAAAACTCGTCGTCGGCAAGATTCCGGCCGCCCCGCGACCCCCTGCCTGGCCCATTGGATGCGCCCGAGCAAGGGCTTCTCCCCGATGCCTTCTGCACGACAAACCGCAGCCCCTAGCATGTTTCCGGCGATCTTCCGCCGTGGTTGAGGTCGCCGCCGGCCAAAATCCGGCGTGCCGACGTGGCTGTCATTAGGACTAACCTCCCCACCTAATTAACCACCTCACTGCCACTGACAGCCGGACCCCACCGAATTATTTAGACCCCTAACAAAATTAGTTAGACTTAAGTTAATCCCGGTGGACCCACGCGTCAGAGTTGACTGTGCTGATGTGGGCGTTGACCTGGCCCACATGTCCGTGACACTGATGACCCCGAGTCACTGGCCAGTGGACCCCACTGGTCAGGTTTGACCTGGACCGGCCTGTTGACCTGCTGACGTCATGATGATCTCAGGCTGATGCAGTAATCCTTTTCTAGATTTTAAATAAATCAGAAATGATTTGTTTAATTCAGAAAATATCCAAAACTTTGAAAAATCATAGAAATTCAACCGTAACTCCAAATAAGATAAATTATATATGAAAAATTACCAGAAAAATTCAAGGAATCCATCTGTACCATTTTCATGCATGTTTGAGCAAGTTAATCTCACTGTTTAGGATGAAACATGATTAGGGCAAATTTCATAATAGGTTTGGAGTTGGAATTTGATATAGTTTTGAATTCCACTTCAATTAAAATGACTTTCTGTTTCATTAGCCCAAAACACATTCATATTGCCATGTCATGATCATGCATCATATTGTTGCATTGCATTCATTGTGTCCTTCTCTGTTTGCCGGTAACCGTCCCCTCTCAGTCGACGATGTTTCCGACGATGTGATCGATGACACCGATGAAGAGCTATATTATCTTCAGAAGTGCCAGGCAAGCAAAAACCCCTTGTTCATTCCGATACAAGCCCACTCTCTCGCTCCTGCTTTCTTTTACTGCATTAGGACAACAACGATTCAACTGTTACATGCTGCGGTAGTTGAACCCCTTTCCTCTGCATGACCTGTCATTGCCACAGTAAATAGATGAAACCCACTATCATGAGTAGGAGTTGTTTGAGCCCTGATGTGCCTACTCATTCTTGCTTGTTGTCATGCCTGCTACTGCTTAGAGTTGAGTCAGGTCTGATTCATCGGGAATGAATTGGAACGTGGTGAACATGTCCTACCGTTGAGAGCTAAGTGTGTGAACACGATTTGGTAAAGGTAGCGGTGAGAGGCCATGTAGGAGTACATGGTAGGTTGTCTCATTGAAACCGTCCTTAGGAACTGAGTTCTGTGTTTGTGATCCAGAACAGTTACTACCACACATTGGGCTCCGGGCGCTCCAAGCTCTCTCGACTTATTAATCAACTTGATCTCTGTCCAGGAGTTGCAACTAGTTTCTGGTGTTTGTAGGTAGTGTTAGTAGTCTACCAAGTGGCACCCGGTACAGGTGGGCTTGGGACAGACTAGGCACAGTGGCACGGTGTACCAAGTGGCACCCGGATGGTGGGCTTGGGAACCCTGCACACATCGTTTGGGGCCGTGAGCGACACCCCGGCCGGATCTCCTTGCGGATGGAACCCGAATAGGTGATAAACCTGGACTAGAGACTTGGTGGTTAGTCAGGTCGTGGCCGACTCCCTCGCCCGGCTTCCGCTTGAAGGTTGCCGAGGTACATGATGTGTATAGGGCTATAAGTGGCGAGAGCGTGTGTGAAGAAGTACACCCCTGCAAGGTTATCATTATCTATTCGAATAGCCGGATTCCTCGGATATGGAAACTTGGACCCCTTGCATAGTTCATAGAAAAGTGAAAGTGGATACTCTAAAACTCGCAAGATAAGCGTGAGTGCTATGGATGGCCTTCTCGTAGGGAGAAGGGAGCGGATCCATAGTGGTGTATTGATATGGTGAATATGTGGACTCGTGTGCGCCACCTGAAAGAGTTTCTTTCAGTCGTAGTTCAGGTTAGCCACTGAGTCAAAGCTGGCTTGCTGCAGTTAAACTTCACCACCCCCCTTTATTGTTACCAATGCATATGTAGATAGTCCTGATGTAAGTCTTGCGGGTACATTTGTACTCACGTTTGCTTATTTTATGTTTTGCAGAGAGACGTCGGTCTCGCTAGTAGTTCCGTGTGGACTTCGACGTTTAGCTTGATACCTCAGCTACGATCTTGCGCCCTCGGCAGGATCTGGTAGATAGTCAGGCTTCTCAGCCTTTTTCATTTGTAGTTGTCTGTACTCAGACATGTTAAGCTTCCGCTTGTGCTTTGACTTTTATGCTCTGAATGTTGGGTCATGAGACCCATGTTTGTAATATCTCGCTCCTTGGAGCCTAATGAATAAATACTTTGAGTCGTAGAGTTATGTTGTGATGCCATGTTGTATTTGCACATATCGAGCATATTGTGTGTATGATTGAAATGCTTGGTATGTGTGGGAGCCGACAATCTAGTGGTTTATCCTTGGTAGCCTCTCTTATGGGGAAATGTAGTCTTGTGCTTCCATGAGCCATAGTAGTCCGCTACAGCCCGGTTCACCGGAGTCCTGCTAGCCCAGCACTACTGCTCAGGACACTTGACTGGCCGGCATGTGTTTCACTTCGTTCATGTGTCTCTCCCTTCGGGGAAATGCCACGCGGTGACATCCAGAGTCCTGCCTAGCCTGCTACAGCCCGGGTTACCGGAGTCCTGTTAGCCCAGTGCTACAGCCCGAATTCACACGCTGCTGACTGACATGCTCGAAGTTGATTCATGTATGCCTGTCCCCATGGGTTAGTGCCGCTTTGGGTTCACGACTAGCCATGTCAGCCCGGGTTCTCTGCCATATGGATGCTAGCGACACTATCATATACGTGAGCCAAAAGACGCAAACGGTCCCGGCCCTGGTAAGGTGACAACCGTGGGAATACCGTGCGTGAGGCCGCAAAGTGATATGAGGTGTTACTAGCTAGATCGATGTGACCTGGAATCGGGGTCCTGACAGCTTTGGTATCATAGGCTGACTGCATGTAGGATTACCAAGCCATACTGGTCGAAGTTGAGTCTAGAAATGCTTTAGTTATATAAGGGAATTGATTGTGGAAGGGAACGTAAGGCTCTTTTTACTCCTTATCCTCATGACCTTCTGATCTGAGTCATCTTATCTTTTCTACGGGGTTAAGTACTAGGCTTCTCTTCTATCTCTTAGGATGACGTGTTACTAAACCGTAGTTGCCTAGGATTGTTGAGTTCAAGCCTCAGTTCAGTTCCTACTACTTCCATATGTTCATAATTGGTCTCAGAACCTTGATATTGTGATGTTGAGTGGTTATGCCACCATTTTTGCAGGATGTCTCAAATCATTTTGAGCATTTACAGCCGTTATGCTGTTCGAGTCATCCCAGGTTTCTAAATAGTCCGATGCATTTTCAAATCCCTTCTTTCCATTCTCGATGTTCCTTTGGGCCAGATTAAGCACACTAATCGGTCTGTTGAGGTACTCCGTTGCCTTGATATGTATGTTGGAGTTAGTATTATGGCCCTAGGTGTCTCAGAAGATTACCTAGTAATCTAGCTATGTTTTGTGTTCCTCGTGTGATGATTCTGGCCATCATTCTTGAAAGCATCCTGTGATGCCATTTAGTAGTAGGTATTCTACTCCTGTGTTCTTGACCCAAGAATCATTCTGTTCACTTTGTGTTGATATTGTTGCTAGTTCCTTTAGGATATTAGTAACCTTTGCGATAGTCCTCAAGGCCCATGGTATTTCCTTCTTCCAAATACCATGAACCATTAAGGCAGAAGTGCTTTGAACCAAAAGATCACCATTAGAGTACTCCTGAGGAGTTCTCCATTCATAATTGTGACTCTGCCAGTCCTACCTCTCAGCATGGGTTATCCGGAAGAAATATGTTGAACTTGTTCGACATACTAACCTATGCATCCACAACTCAGAAAGTTGTATGTTCCTTTGAGTTGTCTCCCTCCAGTTATATTCTGACCTTCATTTATCAATTGATAGTCAGGAGTAGTCGTGCACTTGTGTTATCGATGCCTACTACTCTTGTGGTTCGTCAAGCCATTCTATTCCAGAATGACAAGGAGAAACAAACTCCAGTACCTCATCCATATCCAGGATTGGGTCAAAGTAGTTGTAATCCGCAAATCAAATGCCAATATAGTTTTTGATTCTGTTCTACCTTGGAGTATTACCATCTTTATATCAAGAATGTCATGGAAATTGCACACCATCCTATGAACTCTTGATACAGTGATACTTCTCGCCATCATTATTCATTCCTCGGTCCCCGTGTTATTGTAACCGGAACACCGACATGTGAACTGTGATGTGTGAAATCAATACTCCTAGCAACCCTGTTGCTCGGTAGTTAATGGACAATAATCTCATTCTTAGCGTGCTGGTTATTGAATCATCATCCGGAGATTGATCGTGTTACCTAGTCCATTTTTCCTGGTGCACTCTTCGGTCAACGAGTTAGGACTATATCAATCCCTCGCTCTTCCTGATCATATCGTCTTGCCTGAAAAGCAAGATTGTTCTCGAGCTTAGTAACATATCGGTGGTTTGTGATTTTTTGAATATCTTCTCGGAAGTATTACCAGGTTGTTCCCTGATCGCTATGTTGAGTTCGTGATCATGTTGGTTTTTCTCTAAACCATCCATTCTCCAATAATATGTGCTGGATACCCCGAGCTAGTTGGTTAAGCTAAACAACAACTTGGAGAGTTGGAAGATGGAAGCTTGTCCGACTTAGTTCATCACCAAGGGATATCCTTGTGTGTGTGCGTGTGTGTTGAAGAAAGATGATATCTTCAGCAATTGATCCTCGTGATCAATTGTCGGTGCTATTGTCTTACCCAAACTTTGATTTGAGTGTGGGCTATCATCAAATCAAATCAGAACCAACGATATTCGTAATGTTGTCTTACTCGTGGTTGGTTCCTCGAGTATACATCATTATATTCTTTGGGTCTGACCAATGCTATCACCGAGTTCACTTAATTATGGAATTCCATTTATATGGAAACCTGGATGAATTTTGTTGAGCCCATCGACAACATCCATGTCCTCTCCATGATTTTGTCGAACATTAAGTGAGTGTTGGAAACTTTTGAAAGCATCTCTTCATGCTAGCTCATGAACCATATGTTGGATGAAAGAAGTGACTTCCTCTGATTCACGTGCATTTGGTGCAAGTTGCCGCCGTGAGTTCGAGAAAGTTAGTTTCGCTTCCTCTGGAATCATCCCAAGTCAGTCATGCACGTGCGAAGTATTCCATGGTCTGATAGACTGATCATCTTCATTCCATATGAATTCCATAGCACACTAAGCCACTGATTGACCTGTTCGAGGAAAAGGAGTTGTTGTGCTATCCTAGGTCATGCACAAGATTTTGATATCCTCAATGATGGTTCCCCACCAGAACTCGGTAGTGTTTTATTATAAGACTACTATGTGGTCATACTTGTCTGGGACAACGTGTTCACATGTTGTAGCAGAACTAGCTCATGTTTTGGAGCTTGCTATGGCAGTTCATTCCCCGAGAATCTCGCAACGTCGTCTCATCGATTTGTGTTGCAAACTTTCATTTTCCTTTCTAGACTCGATGAGACTGGAATATCCTGACACCAACCAGATCTGAATCTCAGGAAGATATGATGGTTGGAGCATTTTCCAAGAACTATAATATTGGTCCCTCGATAACCGGTAAAGTGGATGTCGTGGCCAACACATCCAGCCGGAAGACCTATTATTGTAGTATCTCGATTGAAGAAAGTTGGCCACCTCCCCATGAGGATTTCGTAGGATTTACCTCCATAGTTGTTCCTTAGGGATCCTTGTGCTCTCAGTTTCCTCAGTGATCTATAACCATTGGAATGTTGGAAATACTCTCGACTATTGAGTTCTTCCCCAGTTACCAGAATCATTCCCAACATTTGGATTTTGTTCCCAGCTTGCACCTCAGTAGTTGTTGTTCAGGATCATCTTCAAAAGTGGACTTACCATGGGTGCCATCCATTTTCGATGATAAGCTAAAAATCATCCTTTGTGTTGTCTTCAACAAGGTAGTCCACATCATCCATCCTAGTCGGAGTATGCCATTCTTTCGAACCCTTCCAACGATCGATTGTGATTACCTCAGGCTGGTATAAAGAGTTTCAATGATCTATGGATCAAAAGTAATTCTTTTTGCCACTTAAGGTAATAATTCCATGAGTCACCTCCCCCAAGGTGCCTCGTTGCGGTATCATGGCAACCCAACTCCCCGCTACGTTGACACCGTTCACCACCCTCCTAGGTGTGGGAATTCCGCTACTTATTTAAACCTTGTCGTATGCTCATTTCCATCATTCTTGATGTGTGTATCGTCTCTCACCTCGACAGATGTTGCTACGTCTCGTTCTGTGAGTTGATCGTCGGTTGCTCGATCTTCGAGAAGATCGATTCTTCGAGAGTCCCTTTCTTCCCGTGATCGTGTTGGATGGAGTTCTCAAAGCAAGACATCGAGACAAAGATGGTGATCGTGTCAACGTTCTTATGAAGTGCAACCTGGACCGTGAAGATTATCTTAGTTTGCTTTCCCCCTTCATCTTGCCCTACGCTTGAATCTCGGGGCGAGATTCTTGTTTAGTGGGGCTGAGCTATCACAGCCCTAGTTCTGGCCTTGCCTGTCTAGGATTAGCCTCCATGCATCATGTCTAAATTTTTATGAAACTTTGAAATGGGGGCTGATAAACCCTAGCAGCAAATGAAATTCAACTAGGGTCCAAATAAATTTATTTTCCTGAACCCAAACTGCCCTTCTAAAATGTTCATCATCTTTGCCTTGGTCCAGAACCCCTGACAAAAATGGTGCACATTTTACTAGGACAACAGAGGGTCATTGAATTAAATCATATAATACTTGCATTTGGGCATTTAAATGCTATAGAATATTTCAAATGCCCAAATATTCATGAACTGAAATTTTTGCTGTAGGATATATCCCCAACAGTGGTCATGAGCAGTTTCATGAATTTTGGGATTGTTTCAATATTTTAAATAAAGCCACAAAGTTGCAGAATAATAGAAAACAGGAAATAATAAAAAGAGAGGAACCTACCTGGCAAAGCCACCTGGCCTGGTACTGTAGTGGCCCAGCTCCTCCAGCCGGCCCAGCCCACCTGGCTAGTGCCAGTCGTCTTCAACCTCTGCCAGTAGGTAGAGGCGAAGGCGGGCACGGCGCTCGCTGAGGCTGCCACCTCCTCCCTGCCTGCCTCATGCCCCTGAGGCTCTCTCCCAGCGCCACGGAGACGGCCACGCGACCCCCTGCACCTCTCCCTCTCTCTCCCTCGAGCGCCCTCCCTCCTCTGTCTCTCTCGCGCACGTCCGCCCGAACGCGCCTGTCGCCATCGACACCGTTCGCCGCGGCCACAGCCACCGCCTCGCCTCCCCGACGCCTCCCAAAGCTCCGCCTCGACCTACTCTTCCTCCTCACCGCTCCAAGCGACGCCGGGAGCCCTGCAGTGACGCCATCGCCGTCGTCTTAACCGACGGGCACCGAAGATCGCCGGGCCCGATTCTCCGTCTCTAGGTCGTCCCCGAGCCCGCTGGCCTTCTCTGCCACATCCTTGTGAGCTCCTACACCTCCCCCCCGTGCTCACCCCATCTGTTCCGTCCTCTAACCGCAGCCCCGCCATGGCCGAGCAATCGCTGCCGCCGCCGCGAAGCTCGCCGTCGCTAGCCGCCCCGCCTGACCAACCCAAGCATGGAGTCGTGCTCTGGGCTTCTCCGGGAACCCGTAGCGCGCCTCATGGTCGTCCGCTTGTGCACCGTGGCCTCGCACCCGTGCAACCCATAGTTGCGCCGCCGCCAAAACTCGTCGCCGGCGAGATTCTGGCCGCCCCGCGACCCCCTGCCTGGCCCATTGGATGCGCCCGAGCAAGGGCTTCTCCCTGATGCCTTCTGCACGACAAACCGCAGCCCCTAGCATGTTTCCGGCGATCTTCCGCCGCAGTTGAGGTCGCCGCCGGCCAAACTCCGGCGTGCCGACGTGGCTGTCATTACGACTAACCTCCCCACCTAATTAACCACCTCACTGCCACTGACAGCCGGACCCCACCGAATTATTTAGACCCCTAACAAAATTAGTTAGACTTAAGTTAATCCCGGTGGACCCACACGTCAGAGTTGACTGTGCTGACGTGGGCGTTGACCTGGCCCACATGTCCGTGACACTGATGACCCCGGGTCACTGGCCAGTGGACCCCACTGGTCAGGTTTGACCTGGACCGGCCTGTTGACCTGCTGACGTCATGATGATGTCAGCCTGACGCAGTTATCCTTTTCTGGATTTTAAATAAATCAGAAATGATTTGTTTAATTCAGAAAATATCCAAAACTTTGATAAAATCATAGAAATTCAACCGTAACTCCAAATAAGATAAATTATATATGAAAAATTATCAGAAAAATTCAAGGAATCCATCTGTACCATTTTCATGCATGGTTGAGCAAGTTAATCTCACTGTTTAGGATGAAACATGATTAGGGCAAATTTCATAATAGGTTTGGAGTTGGAATTTGATATAGTTTTCAATTCCACTTCAATTAAAATGACTTTCTGTTTCATTAGCCCAAAACACATTCATATTGCCATGTCATGATCATGCATCATATTGTTGCATTGAATTGATTGTGTCCTTCTCTGTTTGCCGGTAACCGTCCCCTCTCAGTCGACGATGTTTCCGACGATGTGATCGATAACACCGATGAAGAGCTATATTATCTTCAGAAGTGCCAGGCAAGCAAAAACCCCTTGTTCATTCTGATACAAGCCCACTCTCTCGCTCCTGCTCTCTTTTACTGCATTAGGACAACAACGATTCAACGGTTACATGCTGCGGTAGTTGAACCCTTTCCTCTTCATGACCTGTCATTGCCATAGTAAATAGATGAAACCCACTAGCATGAGTAGGAGTTGTTTGAGCCCTGATGTGCCTACTCATTCTTGCTTGTTGTCATGCCTGCTACTGCTTAGAGTTGAGTCAGGTCTGATTCATCGGGAATGAATTGGAACGTGGTGAACATGTCCTACCATTGAGAGCTAAGTGTGTGAACACCATTTGGTAAAGGTAGCGGTGAGAGGCCATGTAGGAGTACATGGTAGGTTGTCTCATTGAAACCATCCTCAGGAACTGAGTTCTGTGTTTGTGATCCATTAACAGTTACTACCACACATTGGGCTCCGGGCGCTCCAAGCTCTCTCGACTTATTAATCAACTTGATCTCTGTCCAGGAGTTGCAACTAGTTTCTGGTGTTTGTAGGTAGTGTTAGTAGTCTACCAAGTGGCACCCGGTACAGGTGGGCTTGGGACAGACTAGGCATAGTGGCACGGTGTACCAAGTGGCACCCGGATGGTGGGCTTGGGAACCCTGCACACATCGTTTGGGGCCGTGAGCGACACCCCGGCCGGATCTCCTTGCGGATGGAACCCGAATAGGTGATAAACCTGGACTAGAGACTTGGTGGTTAGTCAGGTCATGGCCGACTCCCTCGCCCGGCTTCCGCTTGAAGGTTGCCGAGGTACATGACGTGTACAGGGCTATAAGTGGCGAGAGCGTGTGTGAAAAAGTACACCCCTGCAGGGTTATCATTATCTATTCGAATAGCCAGATTCCTCGGATATGGAAACCTGGACCCCTTGCATACTTCATAGACAAGTGAAAGTGGATACTCTAAAACTCGCAAGATAAGCGTGAGTGCTATGGATGGCCTTCTTGTAGGGAGACCGAAGCGGATCCATAGTGGTGTATTGATATGGTGAATATGTGGACTCGTGTGCGCCACCTCAAAGAGTTGCTTGGAGTCGTAGTTCAGGTTAGCCACTGAGTCAAAGCTGGCTTGCTGCAGTTAAACTTCACCACCCCCCTTTATTGTTACCAATGCATATGTAGATAGTCCTGATGTAAATCTTGCGGGGTACATTTGTACTCACGTTTGCTTATTTTATGTTTTGCAGAGAGACGTCGGTCTCGCTAGTAGTTCCGTGTGGACTTCGACGTTTAGCTTGATACCTCAGCTACGATCTTGCGCCCTCGACAGGATCTGGTAGATAGTCAGGCTTCTCAGCCTTTTTCATTTGTAGTTGTCTGTACTCATACATGTTAAGCTTCCGCTTGTGCTTTGACTTGTATGCTCTGAATGTTGGGTCATGAGACCCATGTTTGTAATATCTCGCTCCTTGGAGCCTAATGAATAAATACTTTGAGTCGTAGAGTTATGTTGTGATGCCATATTGTATTTGCACATAACGAGCATATTGTGTGTATGATTGAAATGCTTGGTATGTGTGGGATCCGACAATCTAGTGGTTTATCCTTGGTAGCCTCTCTTATGGGGAAATGTAGTCTTGTGCTTCCATGAGCCATAGTAGTCCGCTACAGCCCGGTTCACCGGAGTCCTGCTAGCCTAGCACTACTGCTCAGGACACTTGACTAGCCGGCATGTGTTTCACTTTGTTCCTGTGTCTCTCCCTTCGGGGAAATGCCACGCGGTGACATCCGGAGTCCTGCCTAGCCTGCTATAGCCCGGGTTACCGGAGTCCTGTTAGCCCAGTGCTACAGCCCGAATTCACACGCTGCTGACCGACATGCTCGAAGTTGATTCATGTATGCCTGTCCCCATGGGTTAGTGCCGCTTTGGGTTCACGACTAGCCATGTCAGCCCGGGTTCTCTGCCATATGGATGCTAGCGACACTATCATATACGTGAGCCAAAAGGCGCAAACGGTCCCGGCCCTGGTAAGGCGACAACCGTGGGAATACCATGCGTGAGGCCGCAAAGTGATATGAGGTGTTACTAGCTAGATCGATGTGACTTGGAATCGGGGTCCTGACAAGTGAGAAGAGGTTATTTGACATTAGCTCACTTGATGAATGGAGAACCCAAGCCTATGAGAATGCCAAGTTGTTTAAAGAGAAAGTGAAAAGATGACATGACAAAATGATACAAAAGCGTGAGTTTAATGTAGGTCATCATGTTTTGCTATACAACTCTTGTTTAAGATTTTTTGCAGGAAAGCTTCTCTCTAAATGGGAAGGTCATTACATTATCGAGGAGGTCTATCGTTCCGGAGCCATAAAGATCAACAACGCCGAAGGCATAAATCCGAAGGTGGTAAACATCAAAGAATTAAACATTATATCTCAGGTACTCCCATAAATGTTGAGACCAATATAATTAATACCATAACACCAGAGGAGTACATAAGGGACACTTTCTAAAACATTTCAGACTCCGAAAAGGAATAGGTATGTGGTACGGTAAGTAAACCGACGCCAAAACGTTTCCAATGATAACTTTTGTCCGTTTTGGAATATTTAAAAAATTAGGAAAATTAAAAGTAGCCCGAAGGAGACACGAGGCCACCACAAGGGTGGAGGGCGCGCCCCCCGTCCTTGTGGCTACCTCGTGTGCTCTCCGGACTCTGTTTTCTTGCACGATACTTCTTTTAGTCGGTAGAAATTCATTATATAATCCCCTGAAGTTTTTGACCACTGTAGGATCGAAGTATGTCTAGAGGGGGGGTGATTAGACTACTTGACCAAATAAAAACTTAACCTTTTCCCAATTTTAGTTCTTGGCAGATTTTAGCTATTGTAGGACAAGTCAAGCAATCATCACACAATTCAAGCAAGCATGCAAAGAGTATATTGGCAGCGAAAAGTAAAGCATGCAACTTGCAAGAATGTAAAGGGAAAGGTTTGGAGGATTCAAACGCAATTGGAGACACGGATGTTTTTCCCGTGGTTCGGATAGGTGGTGCTATCCTACATCCACATTGATGGAGACTTCAACCCACGAAGGGTAACGGTTGCGCGAGTCCACACAGGGCTCCACCCAAGGGTAACGGTTGCGCGAGTCCACACAGGGCTCCACCCACGAAGGGTCCACGAAGAAGCAACCACCCACAAAGGGTCCACGAAGAAGCAACCTTGTCTATCCCACCATGGACATCGCCCACACAGGACTTGCCTCACTAGCGGTAGATCTTCACGAAGTAGGCGATCTCCTTGCCCTTACAAACTCCTTGGTTCAACTCCACAATCTTGTCGGAGGCTCCCAAGTGACACCTAGCCAATCTAGGAGACACCACTCTCCAAGAAGTAACAAATGGTGTGTAGGTAATGAACTCCTTGCTCTTGTGCTTCAAATGATAGTCTCCCCAACACTCAACTCTCTCTCATAGGATTTGGATTTAGTGGAAAGAGGGTTTGAGTGGAAAGCAACTTGGGAAGGCTAGAGATCAAGATTCATATGGTAGGAATGGAATGTCTTGGTCTCAACACATGAGTAGGTGGTTCTCTCTCAGAACATATGAGTTGGAATGGTGTGTGTGTTCTGATAGCTCTCTCACTGAATGAGAAGGAGGTGGAGGGGTATATATAGCCTCCACACAAAATCCAACCGTTACACAGTTTTCCAATCTCGGTGGGACCGAATCAATAAGCTCGGTCGGACCGAAAATGTAAACCTAGTGACCGTTAGTGATTTTCGGTGGGACTGACATGCAACTCGGTAGGACCGATATGGTTAGGGTTTGGGCATAACGTAATCTCGGTGAGACCGATTACACAAACTCGGTGAGACCGAATTTGGTAATTAGCTAACCAGAGAGTTGGTCAGGCAAACTCGGTGGGACCGATTTGCTCTTTCGGTGAGACCGAGTGGAACTCGGTGAGACCGAAAAGTTACAAAGGGGAAACACTGAGTTTACATTGCAATCTCGGTGGGACCGATTCGCTCTTTCGGTGGGACCAAAAAGTTACGAAAGGGAAACAGAGAGTTTGCAACCCCATCTCGGTGAGACCGAAATCCCTATCGGTAGGACCGAATTGCTAGGGTTTGGCAGTGGCTAATGACAAGTGAAACTCGGTGGCGCCGGATAGGAAGAATCGGTAGGACCGAGTTTGGCTTAGGGTTTAGGTCATATGTGGATATGGGAAAGTAGTTGAGGGTTTTGGAGCATATCACTAAGCACATGAAGCAAGAGGCTCATTAAGCAACACCTCATCCCTCCTTAATAGTATTGGCTTTTCCTAAAGACTCAATGTGATCCTAGATCACTAAAATATAAAATGAAGAGTCTTGAGCTTTTGAGCTTGAGCCAATCCTTTGTCCTTAGCATTTCGAGGGTTCCACTTTCACATCCATGCCATGCCAATCATTGAGCTTTCCTGAAATAATCATCTTGGAATAGCATTAGCTCAATGAGCTATATGTAGTTATGAATTTCCAAAACCACCTAGGGATAGTTGCACTTTCAATCTCCCCCTTTTTGGTAATTGATGACAACATATAGATCAAAGCTTCGACAAATGATAATAAGCATGAAATATATCGTCGCTGTGAGAAGTATGTGATAAGTAAGAGCTCCCCCTAAATTTGTGCATATTTAAAATTTGCTTTGGACTGCAAATGCACAAAGAGTTAGAGTCATGGGTTACTCTTCCATGTCACATACATCTTGGTGGAGCGCTTAAAATGATAAGAATGAAATACATGCAGTCATCACCAAGAATAATGAATGATCACATAAGATAGATAAGATAATAGCATTAAGCAAGCATTAAGTGTAGCTTATGATCAAACACATGATCATCAATGTCTCACAAATAATGACGTAGTATCTCAAGCACTCAAAAGCAAACAAGTTCGAAAAACCACCAAATAAAGCAAGAGAGAAAAGCAACACACTCTCTCTCTCTCTCGAAGCCTATGATCTATACATCTTCTCCCCCTTTGGCAACAAGTTACCGAAAAGTTCCTAGAAAATGCATAGCACTAGATCGATGCTCAGGCTTGATCTTCAGGTGGTGGTGGAGTCCGGATAACTCCAAGGACGAAGGCTTCGGTAGATGCTGAAGTAGTCGCTGGAGTTGGAGCTGAAGTAGATGCTGGAGCTGGTGGAACTGAGGCTGTGGCTGGGGCTGAGGTGGTGGCTCTTGTGTCAGCAACTGGCACGGCAGATGACCTCGGGCCTCGTGGCACTCTGGCAAAGGAATGAGTGGTAGTCCTGCCTCTCCTCTCCTGCATGTCCTCCTGGAGCTGCTCCACTGCAGACTGAACTTCCGTTACTTTGACATCCAAGCCATAGAACTTCTGTTCCATGATTCTGTCTAGGCTCTGCTGATTCTTAGTGAGGGTGGCCATACTTTGCTCAATCCTCAGCGTGGATGCAATCAAGTAACCAAGCTGCTCTTGTTTAGTCTTCAAGAAATACTCAGATGCCTCCTCTTGAGTTGGCATCTTGGCAGCTTTCTCCTTCCTCGCCTTCTCCTTCTTTGCGTAAGCTTGTGCAGATGATGGCTCGTTCTCAGTCATCACAACTTCATTGTTCTCAAAATCTGGACGGATGGGCAAATGTTCCTTGTCCAATAAATATATGCCCGTGCCCATCTTGGAGTTGATGAGCTCCTGAATTTGAGGGGCATATCCGCAACTCCTCTTCTGGTCTGCTGCAGTCCTCTTGATTGTTTCCACTATGAGGCTCATCACCTTGAACTTCTGAGGCACATCAAACACATGTAGCAAGTTGATCGCATGGCCTCTGATCATCTTGTGATCTCCAGACTTAGGCAATAAGGTGTGCCTTAGTATCCAATTGATCGACGGGAGCCCTGACAGAAGGTAATGTACTGAGCCAAACTTGAAGGTATCAAGTGCTTCATTTGGGATCTCCTTGTACATATTTGACATTGAGTTGTGGTCCATTTTCTTCTTGGCATAGATATCCAAGTCATCATCTTGCTCCTCTAGGGCACTTATGATCTGTGCCCACTCAGCAACTGTGGATTGGTACCTTGTACCCTCAGACATCCGTGTGATCCTCCCATCTGGATAAAAGTGAGCTGTGGAGTAGAACTGCATGATAAGTTCCTCGTTCCACTTTGTGAGCTTCTGCCCAACAAAGTCAGCTACTTCACAAGCTATGAAGCTGTCTTGCACTCCAGGATAGTGCTCCTCGTTGTCCTTGATGTATGTACAATCAACCCAACGCATATCACAGACAATGGGCTTCTTATCTAGCAGCACTATCTCATAAAAATCCTGCTGCTCCTTGGTATGAAACCTGTAGTCCACGGCAGTCCTTCTCCTTGAAGCATACGGGTCTGCTTCTCTCCATTTCCTTAGCCCTGAATCTCTCCTGAGCTTCATATCCTCAGCCACAGGATGAGCATCGTTGTGGTCTGGGATCTTGGGCTTTAGCTTCCTTAGGACATTCTCTTCCTCTTCTTCAGCAACAGTCTCAGGCACTGGGGCCTTGTTCTTCTCAGCTGCAGGAATGCTCCTTGTATTCCTCTTTGGTTTTGGCTTGGAGGCAGCTTTGGGCTTAGATGCAGTAGCCCCTGACCTTATGGCATCACCCATCATCTTGGGTGCCTTGGGTGCTGGTGCAGCTCCCTCTTCTTCCTCTTCCTCTTCCATGATGGAAGCTTTTCCAAGCACTCTAGCCACAGTCTTCTTCACCCTTTCCTTTCTCTTCTTGCCTTCTGCAACAGCTAGCTCTTGGGGAGTGGGCTTCTCAGTTGAGGCTCTTTCCTTTGACATGGGCTGCCTGCCTGCTGGCCTTTTGATTTTCAGACCTGGCTTAGTGCCTTGAGCTGGCTCAATTCTCTTGGAAGTGGCCTCTTCCTCTGCCACATAGTCTTCATCTTCGGAATCTGAAGTCCTCTTCTTCCTTTGTCTCATGGCAGCCTTTGGCAAATTGCTAGGAGTGCTCCTGCTGCCTTCATCAGAAGAGCTGGAGGGACTAGTGCCCTCACTCATCACCACTTGCTGTTCTGACAGATTCTGGCTATCACTCTGGTCTGACATGCTGCAAACTGACTGTTGACCCTGTGAATAGTTTATAGAAGAGATAGAGTGGATGAGCATCACAAAATGCAGAGATTTTTGCAAAAAGAATGATCCAAAAACTTAGTTTTAGTTTCCCACTGAAATCATCTCGGATCTACCGATTTTCAAACTCGGTGATACCGAAGCAGTTTTGGAACCTAAACTAGTGAACTCGGTAGGACCGAGTCACAGTTCGGTGGCACCGAGACTGCTAGGGTTTCACAGAGTTCCAAAATCGGTCACACCGATAAGTAATTCTCGGTCAGACCGAGTCTCACTTGTGCAATGGCATAAGTCAAATCGGTGGGACCGAGTTTTTCAACTCGGTGGGTCCGAGATGGTTTCGGCAGAAACCTAAACCTAGAATTTTCGAATCAAACCTAATCTACGGGCGTTTTGACTGGATAGAAGTTTATCAAACGTGGCTAGAATCAATATGATCACAATGTGCTAGGAATCAGATTGAGGAATAGCACAAAGATCAAGTCCATACCCTAGTTCGGCGGGGACTTGCTACGGCGGCAACGGCGGGGCAGAATTCCCGTTGACGGCGATGGAGACCAGCGACTGGAGGCGGCTGGCGGCGAGAAGACGATCCGGAGACCACGAGGGCAGAGCAGGCTATCGCGCGGGCGAAGGGGTTCGGAGAAATTTCCAAATTTTGCCCGTGACTACATATAGCCCGACCCTGTCGGTGTGACCGAGTGGAATGACTCGGTGGCACCGAGATTCATAACTGCGTGCAGTTACTGAAACTCGGTGTGACCGAAAGGTTCAAATCGGTTGCACCGAGATCGAAAACCTAGATCAACTTAATGATCTCGGTAGGACCAAAAGTGGAGTATCGGTCAGACCGAGAATCATAAAGAGGTTTTGGAAGTTTAAGTCTATGACGAATCGGGGACTCCGAGCGCTCCTCACACAGAGTGGTTCGAATCTGACTTGATCAAATTTTGTGATGCAGCATGAATAGAGTTTGAGACGAGAAAAGCATAGATAGCTAGAGGAGGTTCTTAGGCATTCTTTTCAATCCACTTGGCAAGAGAAGATAACACCAAACAATCAAAACAACAAGTGGATGTCCTCGAATGAATAAAATATGCAACCAGCATGCTCACACAATAAGATGCCAAATGAAATATGTGACAAGGCATGCACAACCAATTCTAGCATCTATCAAGCAATTTGCGATGACTAGGTCATCTATATATGAGTACATTGACTTAGGAGTCAAGTGAGAACACTTGATCATAGGTCATACTCATCGTTTAAGCTCAAGTGGGGTTACCACTTTTACATAAAGCATTGTTGTGTTCACATCTTTAGAGTTGCTTTAGCTCAAGTCTTAGAGTAAAGCTCCCCCTAGATGTGATATCCCCCCTAAGAGGGATGAACTAACCTTGGGTGTTGTCGATGATGACTTCATGTAGATATTGAAGATGTGGATGCTCAATGTTGATGTAGATCTCTTGGAGCTATCCATTTGAGTGAATTGCACTTTCAATACCTACATGGGTTAGTCCCACAAGGAACAAACAAGGATATCCATAGACATAGAGTGATGCACACAAAAGATGATGTCCATGAAAACTTTTAGGTTACCTTGTCCCTTGTCTTACCAACAAGAGGGTTTGTGACTCCTTGAACTAGTGCAAGATGTGGAAGTTGATTGCACTTGTTCTTGCCAAAATGATAAGAGTGAAGTATGTTGGCAGAGTCACCCTCAAGAACTCTCTAGTTCTTCTTCTTTTGGATCCACATCATCTTTATGGGAATCCTTGGAGTTGTAGTCGTACTTGATGAAGTGGAGCTTGAAGTAGTCTTGGGAATCCACTTGACTAAGGTCTTTGGAGCTTCTTCAAATGCATCAATTTCCTCTTAAAGCTTGTCCTTGCCTTTTTGCTTGTAGTCTTGTGGTGGAAGATCATCTTGAGCTTGTGTCCCCTTGAAAGAAGCATACTTCTCTTGTTGAGGGACAAACTTTGTCTTGGGGTATTGATCTTCTTCCCACTCAACTCCATTGGCATTGAACTTTCGTTCAAAACCAACACCTTGATTCTTCCAGTGCATTCCTTGCTTGCGCACAATTTCCTCGATTTGCTTACTCCCGGCAAGGCTTTTGTACACTCCTTTCTCTATAATTCCCTTCAATAAGCTATTTTCTTGCTCAAGTGTAACTTGGCTAAGAGAATCATTAGTGGAATCAAGAGAGCTACTAGAAGTAACAATATTGGATTTAGCATGATCATTGTTACTACTAGAGGAAGAATCTTTCTTGTTAGACTTGACTTGAGGCATGTAAGTGGATAAGAGTAAACGCTTGGTAATGTAAGAAGAACTTTTCTTGCGGAGATCATCATTGATTGCTTTTAAGAACTCATGCTCTTGCTCAAGATTGAGCTTTTCAAAGCGTAATTTCTCATGAGCTCTTAAAAGTTCTCGATGATCTTCGAAGATGGTTTCATGAGCTAACTTAAGAGTGTTTAGTTCTTTAGTTAGGGCCTCAATCTTCTCCTTATCATTGTCATTCGTTTTATCTTGATTAGCATGTTTAATTGACATTTCATCATAGTATTCATCACTAGAGTTGTCAACAAGCAAATCATCACCTACAAGTCATCTTCATCACTATTGAAATCAACATACTCGGGGTGTGTTACCTTAGGACCTTTGGCCATGAAGCATCTTCCAATTCCTTCATTTGGTGAGTCAAATATGTCGTAGGAGTTGGTTGACACAAGTGCTAGACCGGCAACACCTTCATCTTGAGTATCTTCGAAGTCGGAGTGATAACTTCTCTCGGAGTGGCTGTCGGAGTCGGAGCCGGATACCCATTCACCAACATGAGCTTGATGTCTTCTTCTTGTGTAGCTCCTTGATGATTTTTCCTTCCTTTTCGAATCCTTGCTTCTCCGTGAGTATCTTCGTTCATAACGATCATCTCTACTCCTTCTCTCTCTTGGTGGTGATTCTTTGCTTCTTCTTCTTGGAGAATCTTCTCTTCTCTTGTAGGGAGCCGTACACTCATTGGAATAGTGTTCGGTCTTCCACAATTGTAGCAGTTTCGCTCTCGACTAGAAGATCTTTTGTCATTGTAGGACCTTGACTTGAAGCTTCTATCTTTGCTTCTACTCTTGTAGAACTTGTTGAAGTTCTTCACCATTAAGCTCAATTCTTCATTGAAGTCTTGTTTCTCACTTGATGATGTAGGGGCTTCACATGAGGCTTTATAGGCACCACTTGATTTGTTGTGAAGTTCCTCTTTATCCTTAAGTGACATCTCATGAGCAACAATTCTTCCAATCACCTCCGTTGGCTTGAGATCTTTGTAATTGGGCATCATTTGGATCAATGTGCACATGGTATCATATTTTCCATCCAAGGCTCTTAGAATCTTCTTGATGATGAATCTATCGGTCATCTCTTCACTTCCTAAGCCGGCAATCTCATTTGTGATGAGAGCAAGCCTAGAGTACATTTCGGCGACACCTTCACCATCCTTCATCTTGAACTTGTCAAGTTGGCTTTGAAGCACATCCAACTTGGATTCCTTGACAGAGTCGGTACCTTCATGCATATCAATCAAAGTGTCCCAAATTTCCTTTGCATTCTCAAGGCGGCCGATTTTGTTGAATTCTTCGGGGCACAATCCGTTGAAGAGAATATCACAAGCTTGAGCATTGTATTGCAACATCTTCAACTCATCTGCGGTAGCTTCACGTTTCGGTTCTCTCCCATCAAAGAAGTCACCTTGCAAACCAACACACACAATAGCCCAAACGGCAGGGTTATGTCCAAGAATATGCATTTTCGTTTTATGCTTCCAACTAGCAAAATTAGTACCATCAAAGTAAGGACCTCTACGGTGATAATTTCCCTCGCTAGACGCCATACTCTCCTAGGTTGTGAAACCAAGGCTATGACCACCAAAAGCTATGGAGATCAAACAAATGGAGACCAAAGCTCTGATACCACTTGTAGGATCGAAGTATGTCTAGAGGGGGGGTGATTAGACTACTTGACCAAATAAAAACTTAACCTTTTCCCAATTTTAGTTCTTGGCAGATTTTAGCTATTGTAGGACAAGTCAAGCAATCATCACACAATTCAAGAAAGCATGCAAAGAGTATATTGGCAGCGGAAAGTAAAGCATGCAACTTGCAAGAATGTAAAGGGAAAGGTTTGGAGGATTCAAACGCAATTGGAGACACGGATGTTTTTCCCGTGGTTCGGATAGGTGGTGCTATCCTACATCCACGTTGATGGAGACTTCAACCCACGAAGGGTAATGGTTGCGTGAGTCCACACAGGGCTCCACCCAAGGGTAACGGTTGCGCGAGTCCACACAGGGCTCCACCCACGAAGGGTCCACGAAGAAGCAACCACCCACAAAGGGTCCACGAAGAAGCAACCTTGTCTATCCCACCATGGCCATCGCCCACACAGGACTTGCCTCACTAGCGGTAGATCTTCACGAAGTAGGCGACCTCCTTGCCCTTACAAACTCCTTGGTTCAACTCCACAATCTTGTCGGAGGCTCCCAAGTGACACCTAGCCAATCTAGGAGACACCACTCTCCAAGAAGTAACAAATGGTGTGTAGGTAATGAACTCCTTGCTCTTGTGCTTCAAATGATAGTCTCCCCAACACTCAACTCTCTCTCATAGGATTTGGATTTGGTGGAAAGAGGGTTTGAGTGGAAAGCTACTTGGGAAGGCTAGAGATCAAGATTCATATGGTAGGAATGGAATGTCTTGGTCTCAACACATGAGTAGGTGGTTCTCTCTCAGAACATATGAGTTGGAATGGTGTGTGTGTTCTGATAGCTCTCTCACTAAATGAGAAGGAGGTGGAGGGGTATATATAGCCTCCACACAAAATCCAACCGTTACACAGTTTTCCAATCTCGGTGGGACCGAATCAATAAGCTCGGTCGGACCGAAAATGTAAACCTAGTGACCGTTAGTGATTTTCGGTGGGACTGACATGCAACTCGGTAGGACCGATATGGTTAGGGTTTGGGCATAACGTAATCTCGGTGAGACCGATTACACAAACTCGGTGAGACCGAATTTGGTAATTAGCTAACCAGAGAGTTGGTCAGGCAAACTCGGTGGGACCGATTTGCTCTTTCGGTGAGACCGAGTGGAACTCGGTGAGACCGAAAAGTTACAAAGGGGAAACACTGAGTTTACATTGCAATCTCGGTGGGACCGATTCGCTCTTTCGGTGGGGCCGAAAATTTACGAAAGGGAAACAGAGAGTTTGCAACCCCATCTCGGTGAGACCGAGATCCCTATCGGTAGGACCGAATTGCTAGGGTTTGGCAGTGGCTAATGACAAGTGAAACTCGGTGGCGCCGGATAGGAAGAATCGGTAGGACCGAGTTTGGCTTAGGGTTTAGGTCATATGTGGATATGGGAAAGTAGTTGAGGGTTTTGGAGCATATCACTAAGCACATGAAGCAAGAGGCTCATTAAGCAACACCTCATCCCTCCTTAATAGTATTGGCTTTTCCTAAAGACTCAATGTGATCTTGGATCACTAAAATATAAAATGAAGAGTCTTGAGCTTTTGAGCTTGAGCCAATCCTTTGTCCTTAGCATTTCAAGGGTTCCACTTTCACATCCATGCCATGCCAATCATTGAGCTTTCCTGAAATAATCATCTTGGAATTGTTTTGAAACAAACTTCGGGCGCCGACTGGGCCGAAACCCAACCGAGCCGGCCCAACCGCCCCGCGTCGCCGCCTTCCCTCGCATGCGCGTGCCGCCACTGACTCGAGCGAGGTGTCCGGCCGGGACTCCTCCTCGCCGCCGCCTTGGCCCCTCCTCCAAGCCCCCCCCCCCTCTTTATATACTCCTCCCCCGAGCCGCCACCACCACCAACCACCGCCGCCAGCCCCGCCGCCGAGCCTCGCAGCCGCGCCACCGCTCGCGCCTCGCCGCCGCCTTGCCTCGCTGCGCCGCCGCCGAGCCCCGCCGCCCCGCGAAGCTGCCGCCCCAATCCCGCCTCGCCGGAGGTACCGCGCCGATCCGTCGCCGCCAGGTATTTTTAGAAAACCCTAGTTTGTTTTTTTAGATCGGTTCACCGGTTTTTCCCAGTTCTTCTATTTAGCGAACGTTCGTCAGTACGTTCGTTTTAACAAACAGTTTTCGCCCGTTAGTTACAGCTAACGAACGCTAGTTCGTTAGTCTGTTCGTCAGTTTTATTTTTATCAGATTTTTCCGTGATTATTCTCGATCGCGATTTCTGATCCGATTTTCGTTTCTGATTATCTTTTCACACGTTAGTCGGAATCAGGCGATTCAAACGCCTAGATCTTCGTCTCGAGACCCTCTTTCCGCTTAACCAATTTGAACAAGATTTTGGTAATGTAAAATTTGAACTTAGTTCAGATTAGTAAACGGATCTTGTTTCCTTCACCGTTTGAGTTTCGTTGCTCCGTTTGATTTGATTCCTTTTGCAAATCGGAGTTCTTAAGTTGAACTTTCCGGTCAGATCTTGTTATTTGAGTTTTACCCGTGCTTCATTGATTGTTGCTTATGTATGCTATTGTTTGTTTGCGATAGAATTCCTAGAGTGGAAAGGGTGTTATTTGGAGTCTCTAGGTTACACGGAACATCAGCAAGGAAAGTAACACTTTGATCATATCCCTTTGTCACCTAGTTTTTATGCATTAGTTCCAATCCTCAAACATTGCATGGTTAGGATGTCATTAACATGTGGGTTGTGAAGTAGTTGATGAGGTAGAACCTATTACCCTGTTACTTTCAAACCCTAGGAGTTACTTCTACGCATTGCTTATATTGCTATGCTATGCTCGTAGACATGGTTTGGGTGAGTGAAATCCATGACAGATGTGAGATTCTTAATTAATGGTTCAACTTAAGGTTGCAACTTAAATACACATCTGGGTGGATTGAGGCACCTGGAGTACCCAGTGTTGCATGTATTTTTGGAAATCCCGGAGTACCCCTGTGATCTTCCTATGAACCGCCACCCAGGCTCAAAGGGAACTGAGATGATTCATGCTAGAAACTTCCGTGTGCGGCCACAAGCTATTATGGGCTCTAGCATAGTTGAGTAAGTTATGTGAAGCTCTTGAAGAGTTAGATCAGCAGGTAGTGGGTTTGTAGGTTTGGTATGGTCTACCCGGAGTAGAGAGTTAATGTTTCTGCAAGACTGTGTCTCGGTCATCCGTTTCTCAAACACCATGTCGTGCGAGAAATCCAACGGAGGAGATCGAGTCTTGTGGGGAAAAGTGCACAAACCTCTGCAGAGTGTATAAACTAATCATGGTTAGCCGTGTCCCCGGTTATGGACAATCTTGAGTATCTAGTACTTGGAGTATCTGAAGTATCTCATCACTCTTAATTAATATTGTTGGGTTGTTAATCACTTTAATTGGGATTGAGTTGGAGGAACCTTCTCAATGATGTTTCAACTACCATGATAGTTAAATTAAAATCTATTCCTTTGTCGTAGGGAAAAATTGGCTTTTCGCAAAAACTGTAACCATAGAGCTTTCCACCAGCCAAATATGCATGTAGTGATAGCATTATTCTGTTCTTGCTCTACTGTGTTACTTTGCCAGCATATTCCATGTGCTGACCCATTTTCGGGCTGCAACGTATTATGTTGCAGACTTTTCAGACAAGGAGTAAGGTTCGCTAGGTCGTTGTCGTGCAGCTCGGCTATGCCGTTGGAGTTGATGGACTCACTTTATCTTCCAAGCCTTCCGCTATTATCATATTAGATGGCCTTAAGCCATATTTATTGTAATAAGTTCTCTTTTGAGACATCCGATGTAATAAGTGTGTGATTTCTACTCTGTTATAAATCCTACTGTGTGTGTCAGCATTACCGATCCATGGATGACACTGAAGCACAGAGACTTGACCGTTTGAGGTCAGGTTGCTACAAAGATGGTATCAGAACACATGCTGAGTGTAGGACACGACCACTAAGCTAAAACCCTAGATCACTATTCTCTTCTCATTTTTGACTCCTCTTCATTTTCCCCTCTTTAGGATGGCGGACGCAAGGAACAAGTTTGCACAACCGGATGAAGACGCACCTTTTGGACGACACTTGAAGGAAGTCACTAGGTACCTGAACATAGGAATACCAAGCTTCACTGGGACTTACAACGCCACTTTACCTGAAGAGGAGCGATGGATGATTCAAATTCAAGTTCCAGGATGGACATTCACGCCACTCACTAAGCCCATAGAGTTTTCCTTCGACGCACCAACCTGGAGTTTAGGAAAGAGTATGGCTGCTCACATCACCATGGGACGCATTGGAGAAGTATATCACAAGGATCTTAAGGACACTATCTACCAGATATGTGGGCGCCGAGACGAGCAATGGGAGATGATCAGCACCAGGAAGGATAGATCAATTGCAGCTTTCATCCAGGAACTAAACCAACACATTCAACGCCAGGAGAATCAGATGTGCGCGGACATGATAGATTCGAAGAAGGCGAAGACAAGGATCATCGAGTTGGAAGAAGAACTTAAGTCTACACGCGATGGATATGAGGAGGAAATTGCGACACTACTGGAGAAGAACGGCGACCTGATTAAGAAGATCGGAATATTCATGGGAGACCCCACTCCAGTAGAAGAAGATGAAGAACCCAAGGAGATTCGTCCGGAGGACTACATCATCATCGACGACACCGACTCCGACCCTAGTGATGATGACTTTGAAGATGAAGCTAGAGCAAATATCATGGAGTCTTCCACCGATCAAAATTTCTAGATGACCACCCAATGATTAGTAGTATTCCCCATGTATTTAGTAGTAGTTGAGCCCTTTTGCGATAGTTCAGACCGCTTGTATGCCCTTGCTTGATTGATTGAGTGAATTGATTGTGTTTGTCTCATGTGCATATGGGTTGTGCCTTCTCATTAGACCTCATTCTATTCTAATCTCTTCCATCTAAACCCATCAGAGGCCTCCGAGACGTGACCCCGGATTTGCCTTCCTGCCGGAGCTCACTCAGTTGATCCAGCAACAGAACACCTTGATGCAATTACTAGTTCCGAACCAGGGCAACAACAACAACAACAACCCGCCGCTAGTGGACAACCTAGCCCGTTTTCTAAGCTTACAACCACCGGTGTTCTCCAGTAGCACCGAGCCTATAGTTGCTGATGATTGGCTACACCGTATTGGAAGGGAGTTGACCACCGCAGGTTGCACAGATGCTGAGAAGGTGCGTTTTGCAACACATCAATTGGATGGACCAGCAGCCTCATGGTGGGAGAATTACACGGCCACTCTCCCCATAGCCAACGTCACTTGGGACCAGTTTCAGCAAGCTTTCCGCATAGCCCATGTCTCAACTGGAGCCATGAATTTGAAGAAGCATGAGTTTCGCAACTTATGCCAGGGGAACCATACTGTGGCTCAGTACATGGATGAGTTTAGCAAGCTATCTCGCTGTGCCCCTGATGACATGGCCACAGATGCCGCGAAGCAGGAGAAGTTTATGGAAGAGCTGAATGATGAGATGAGTATGCAGTTGATGGTAGCAACCTTCAACAACTACCAGGAGTTGGTAGATAAGGCTATTATGATTGAAGGGAAGCAGCAGCATATTGAGAGCCGTAAGAGGAAGTATGGACAAGGGAGGTATAACTCAGGAGCTCAGCAGAAAGCCTCACCTAACCCCGAACTCGGGAGGACTTGTTCATAACCATGGAGGTCATAACCACACCGGAGGAGGATCGCATAACAACAATGGTACTAAGAGTGGGAATGGGAACGGAGCCAATAACAATCAGAACCGCCCCAATCCAGCCACACCCGCCAAAAGAGATCTAAGTCACGTTACTTTCTTAAAGTGCGGGAAGACTGAACACTGTGCCACAGAGTGCCCTGAAGGAAAGAATGGAAACGGAAATGGGGGCGCTGGGAAGAAGCCCAATCCATTCAACAAAGGACAAGTGAACCACGTTAACATGGAGGAGGTTGAAGAGTAGTCGGGCGCGGTAATAGGTAAGTTTTTGGTTAAGTCATTTACCGCTCTTGTTCTATTTGATACTGGTGCATCGCATTCATACATATCAAGGGGATTCATGGATAAGTTTAAACTACCAACCCAAACCCTTAGGACCCCTCTCTAAGTGAGTTCACCTGGAGCAGAGTATATGGCTAGTCGATGGTGCGACCAGATACCCCTAACCATTGGAAGCCATGTTTTTCGGTCTGACCTAATTATCTTGGAGTCACAAGGATTGGATGTGATATTAGGTATGGACTGGATGTCAAAGTATGGAGGAAGCATTGACTGTGCTAGTAAGTCAATTTATCTCACCACCCCGGAGGGAAAAAGGATTAAGTATGTATCTAGGCATGTGCCTAGGAGGAGCCAAGTGAATACCCTCACAGGAGTTGTTCATGAGGAAGTGCCTGTAGTGAGGGATTACCCGGATGTTTTTCCAGAGGAGTTACCAGGCATGCCACTGGATCGAGACATCGAGTTTTTCATAGAGCTATTGCCAGGGACAGGGCCAATATCCAAGAGACCCTATCGAATGCCCGCAAATGATCTGGAGGAAATTAAGAAACAGATCAAGGAGTTATTGGAGAAAGGATACATTCAAAGGAGTTCATCACCTTGCGGGCCCCAGTGCTTTTGGTTGAGAAGAAGGATAAATCCCTAAGAATGGTTGTTGATTATCGGGCCTTGAATGAAGTGACGATCAAGAACAAGTACCCACTGCCGATGATCAATGATCTGTTTGATCAGCTGCAAGGAGCTAAGGTGTTTCCGAAGATCGATTTGCGATCGGGATACCATCAGTTGAAGATGCGAGAGAAAGATATACCAAAGACAGCATTCACCACGCGTTATAGATTATATGAGTATACGGTCATGTCATTTGTACTGACTAACTCCCCTGCCTATTTCATGAGCATGATGAACAAGGTGTTCATGGAATATTTGGACAAGTTTGTTGTGGTGTTTATTGATGATATTATGGTATACTCGAAGAATGAAGAGGAGCACAAGGAGCATTTGCGTTTAGTTCTCGAGAAACTTAGGGAACAGCAGTTGTATGCCAAGTTCAGCAAATGCGAGTTTTGGTTGAAGGAAGTCGGATTCCTTGGACATGTTATATCAGGAGAAGGTATAGCAGTAGACCCCAGCAAGGTTCAATCAGTCACTGAATGGTTAGCACCCACTTCAGTTAGCAAGATCCGTAGTTTTCTTGGACTCGCAGGATACTATTGGAGATTCATTGAGAATTTTTCCAAGATTGCGAAGCCAATGACGGAGTTATTGAATAAGGATACCAAGTTTAAATGGATGGAAGATTGTGAGGCAAGTTTCCAGGAGTTGAAGAAACGATTGACTACAGCCCCAGTGCTGACGCTGCCAGATATACATAAGGATTTCCATGTGTATTGCGACGCCTCTCTCATGGGACTTGGATGTGTGTTTATGCAGCACGGAAGAGTTGTTTCGTATGCCTCGCGACAACTAAAACCTCACGAGTTGAATTATGCCACGCATGATTTGGAGTTAGCAGCCGTAGTGCATGCATTGAAGACTTGGAGACATTGCCTTATTGGAAATTGTTGTGATGTGTACACGGATCATAAGAATTTGAAGTACATCTTCACACAGAAGGAACTGAACCTTAGGCAGAGGAGATGGTTGGAGCTTATAAAGGATTATGACTGAAGTTGCACTATCACCCAGGAAAGGCCAATGTCGTAGCAGACGCCTTGAGCCGAAAGAGTTATGCTAATGTCCTTGAAGGTAAGGGAGTGCCAAAGGAGTTAGCAGAGGATATCATGGAACTTCAATTAGAGATTGTTCCTAGAGGTTTTGTTGCAACGATGGAAGTTCAGTCAACGATGTTGGGTAAGATTCGGGAAGCTCAGAAGGATGACAAAGAGATTGCCGAGATAAAGGAGAGAATGAGCGAAGGAAAGGCCAAAGGTTTTCATGAGGATGAGCACGACACCTTATGGTTTGAGGACCGAGTTTATGTGCCCAATAACACAGAGATCAGGAAGTTAATACTGCAGGAGGCCCATGACTCACCATACTCGATACACCCCAGAAACACCAAGATGTATTTGGATTTGAAGGAACGTTTCTAGTGGACGGGTATGAAGAAGGATATTGCCGAATATGTAGCCGTATGTGATGTATGTCAAAGAGGGAAGGCAGAGCATCAAAAGCCAGCAGGATTGTTACAGCCCATGCCGATACCCGAATGGAAGTGGGATAAACTTGGCATGGACTTTATCACCGGATTGCCCAGGACCAAATCAGGATATGATTCCATATGGGTAGTAGTTGATCGCTTGACCAAAGTGGCTCACTTTATCCCAGTGAAAACCACTTATACAAGTGTGAAGTTGGCCAAGATATATATGTCCTAGATCGTATGTCTGCATGGAGTTCCGAGGACCATCGTATCAGATAGAGGAACGCGGTTTACCTCAAAGTTTTGGCATCAGTTACACCAGACTTTGGGAACGAGATTGGAGTTCAGTACCGCATTTCACCCATAGACGGATGGACAGACCGAGAGAGTCAACCAGATTGTAGAAGATATGCTGAGAGCCTGTGCGCTAGATTATGGATCTAGTTGGGATGACAATTTGCCTTACGCAGAGTTCTCATACAACAATAGCTACCAAGCCAGTTTGAAGATGGCACCGTTCGAAGCCCTGTATGGACGAAGGTGCAGAACACCGTTGATGTGGGATGAAGTAGGAGACCGACAGTTGTTTGGACCGGACTTGATCAAGGAGTCTGAAGAGAAAGTTAAGTTGATTCATGATAGATTGAAGATTGCTCAGTCCAGGCAGAAGAGTTATGCAGACTCGAATTGCCAGGAGGTAACCTATGAAATTGGAGATAGAGCATATCTGCGAGTATCCCCCTTGCGAGGAGTGAAACGTTTTGGAGTTAAAGGAAAGTTAGCCCCGATATTTGTAGGACCCTATCCTGTTTTGGAACGGATGGGAGAAGTTGCCTACAAGTTGGAGTTACCTGAAGGACTGTCAGGAGTTCATGACGTGTTCCACATTTCGCAGTTGAAGAAGTGTCATGCTGAGATGGCCGATATACCATTAAGAGATACAGTACCCTTGGAGGTGATTCAGTTGGACAGTGATTTGACATATGAGGAAAAGCCAGTTAAGATTCTTGAGTTTGCCAGCCGAGTCACCCGCAGCAAGGTTATCAAGTTTTGCGAAGTTCAGTGGAGTCACCATATCGAGGATGAAGCCACCTGGGAATGACAGGATGATCTACGCAAAGACCACCCACACTTATTTTCTATCCAAACCGAACCTCGAGGGCGAGATTCATCTTAAGGGGCGTAGGTTTGTAACATCCCAAATTTTCAATTTGGAATGTTATACATAGATCATTCATGCATATCATATTTTATTGCATTTTCGTTCCGCAATCCTCGAAACCCTAAGCAACTCAAGGACCCTCGGAGAGAGTTGGGGATTTCCCGGTTTTCATATTTGGTTTTTATCAAATAATGAAACGAGGATTTTTTATTTTGATTATTTTTCTCTCCGAAAAGTATTTCATAATAAAAATATATGAGAGAAGATAATATGACTTCTCCAAAATAATTGAAATATTGGAGGAAAAATATTAAAATCATTTATTTGATTTTATTTGGATTTTATTTGCAATTAGAAAAATTGCACGTTTTTCAAAATTGCATTTTAGGGCCAAGAAAATGTTCATCTTGTTCTAAATATTTCATTTAGATGGTGAAAATTTGTTTTGGCATTTTTAGATTTCTATTTTATTTTCTAGGATTTTTTTCTGTTCGGCGGAATTGTTTTAAAACAAACTTCGGGCGCCGACTGGGCCGAAACCCAACCGAGCCGGCCCAACCGCCCCGCGTCGCCGCCTTCCCTCGCGTGCGCGTGCCGCCACCGACTCGAGCGAGGTGTCCGGCCGGGACTCCTCCTCGCCGCCACCTTGGCCCCTCCTCCAAGCCCCCCCCCTCTTTATATACTCCTCCCCCGAGCCGCCACCACCACCAACCACCACCGCCAGCCCCGCCGCCGAGCCTCGCAGCCGCGCCACCGCTCGCGCCTCACCGCCGCCTTGCCTCGCTGCGCCGCCGCCGAGCCCCGCCGCCCCGCGAAGCCGCCGCCCCAATCCCGCCTCGCCGGAGGTACCGCGCTGATCCGTCGCCGCCAGGTTTTTTTAAAAAAACCCTAGTTCGTTTTTTTAGATCGGTTCACCGGTTTTTCCTGATTCTTCTATTTAGCGAACGTTCGTTCGTACATTCGTTTTAACAAACAGTTTTCGCCCGTTAGTTACAGCTAACGAACGCTCGTGCGTTAGTCTGTTCGTCAATTTTCTTTTTATCAGATTTTTCCGCGATTATTCTCGATCGCGATTTCTGATCCGATTTTCATTTATGTTTATCTTTTCACACGTTAGTCGGAATCAGGCAATTCAAACGCCTAGATCTTCGTCTTGAGACCCTCTTTCCGCTTAACCAATTTGAACAAGATTTTGGTAATGTAAAATTTGACCTTAGTTCAAATTAGTAAACGGATCTTGTTTCCTTCGCCGTTTGAGTTTCGTTGCTCCGTTTGATTTGATTCTTTTAGCAAATCGGAGTTCTTAAGTTGAACTTTCCAGTTAGATCTTCTTATTTGAGTTTTACCCGTGCTTCGTTGATTGTTGCTTATGTATGCTATTGTTTGTTTGTGATAGAATTCCTGGAGTGTGAAGCATGTTATTTGGAGTCTCTAGGTTACGCGGATCATCAGCAAGGCAAGTAACACTTTGATCATATCCCTTTATCACCCAGTTTTTATGCATTAGTTCCAATCCTCAAACATTGCATGGTTATGATGTCATTAACATGTGGGTTGTGAAGTAGTTGATGAGGTTGAACCTATTACCCTGTTACTTTCAAACCCTAGGAGTTACGTCTATGCGTTGCTTATATTGCTATGCTATGCTCGTAGACGTGGTTTGGGTGAGTGAAATCCATGACAGATGTGAGATTCTTAATTAATGGTTCAACTTAAGGTTGCAACTTAATACACATCTGGGTGGATTGAGGCACCTGGAGTACCCAGTGTTGCATGTATTTTTGGAAATCTCGGAGTACCCTTGTGATCTTCCTATGGACCGCCACCCAGGCTCAAAGGGAACTGAGATGATTCATGCTAGAAACTTCCGTGTGCGGCCACAAGCTATTATGGGCTCTAGCATAGTTGAGTAAGTTATGTGAAGCTCTTGAAGAGTTAGATCAGCAGGTAGTGGGTTTGTAGGTTTGGTATGGTCTACCCGGAGTAGAGAGTTAATGTTTCTGAAAGACTGTGTCTCGGTCATCCGTTTCTCAAACACCATGTCGTGCGAGAAATCCAACGGAGGAGATCGAGTCTTGTGGGGAAAAGTGCACAAACCTCTGCAGAGTGTATAAACTAATCATGGTTAGCCGTGTCCCCGGTTATGGACAATCTTGAGTATCTAGTACTTGGAGTATCTGAAGTATCTCACCACTCTTAATTAATATTGTTGGGTTGTTAATCACTTTAATTGGGATTGAGTTGGAGGAACCTTATCAATGATGTTTCAACTACCATGATAGTTAAATTAAAATCTATTCCTTTGTCGTAGGGAAAAATTGGCTTTTCACAAAAACTGTAACCATAGAGCTTTCCACCAGCCAAATATGCATGTAGTGATAGCATTATTCTGTTCTTGCTCTACTGTGTTACTTTGCCAGCATATTCCATGTGCTGACCCATTTTCGGGCTGCAACGTATTATGTTGCAGACTTTTCAGAAGAGGAGTAAGGTTTGTTAGGTCGTTGCCGTGCAGCTCAGCTATGCCGTTGGAGTTGATGGACTCACTTTATCTTCCAAGCCTTCCATTGTTATCGTATTAGATGGCCTTAAGCCATATTTATTGTAATAAGTTCTCTTTTGAGACATCCGATGTAATAAGTGTGTGATTGCTACTCTGTTATAAATCCTTCGAGTACTGTGTGCGTCAGCATTACCGATCCAGGGATGACACTGAAGCACAGAGACTTGACCGTTTGAGGTCGGGTCGCTACAGAACCTAAAGCTAAGCACTTCTCCCATTGCAAGCAAGATCAATCTAGTAGGCCAAACTAAACCGATAATTCGAAGAGACTTGCAAAGATATCAAATCATGCATATAAGAATTCAGAGAAGAACCAAATATTTTTCATAGATAAACTTGATCATAAATCCACAATTCATCGGATCTCGGCAAACACACCACAAAAAGTAAGAACGTCGAGGAGAACTTTGTATTGAGAACCGAAGAGAGAGAAGAAGCCATCTAGATAATAACTATGGACCCGAAGGTCTGTGGTAAACTACTCACACATCATCGGAGAGGCTATGGTGTTGATGTAGAAGCCCTCCATGATCGAATACCCCTCTGACAGATCGCCGGAAAAGGCCCCAGATGGGATCTCACGGATACATAAGGTTGCGGCGGTGGGAAAGTGGTTTCGTGGCTCCCCCTGATGTTTTTAGGGTATAAGAGTATATATAGGCGAAAGAAGTACGTCGGTGGTGAAGGAAATATGCCCTAGAGGCAATAATAAAGTTTTTATGTATATTTCCTTATATCATGATAAATGTTTATTATTCATGCTAGAATTGTATTAACCGGAAATTTAGTACATGTGTGAATACATAGACAAACAGAGTGTCACTAGTATGCCTCTACTTGACTAGCTCGTTGAATCAATGATGGTTATGTTTCCTGACCATAGACATGAGTTGTCATTTGATTAACGGTATCACATCATTGGAGAATGATGTGATTGACTTGACCCATCCATTAGCTTAGCACGATGATCGTTTAGTTTGTTGCTATTGCTTTCTCCGTAACTTATACATGTTCCTATGACTATGAGATCATGCAACTTCCGAATACCGGAGGAACACTTAGTGTCCTATAAAATGTCACAATGTAACTGGGTGACTATAAAGATGCTCTACAGGTGTCTCCAATGGTGTTTGTTGTGTTGGCATAGATCGAGATTAGGATTTGTCACTCCGAGTATCGGAGAGGTATCTCTAGGCCCTCTCGGTAATGCACATCACTATAAGCCTTGCAAGCAATGTGACCAATGAGTTAGTTGCTGGATGATGCATTACGGAACGAGAAAAGAAACTTGCCGGTAATGAGATTGAACTAGGTATTGAAATACTGATGATCGAATCTCGGTCAAGTAACATACCGATGACAAAGGGAACAACGTATATTGTTATGCGGTTTGACCGATAAAGATCTTCGTAGAATATGTGGGAGCCAATATGAACATCCAGGTTCCGCTATTGGTTATTGACCGGAGATGTGTCTCGGTCATGTCTACATAGTTCTCGACCCCGTAGGGTCCGCACGCTTAACGTTCGGTGACGATCGATATTATGAGTTTATGTGTTTTGATGTACCGAAGATAATTCGAAGTCCCAAATGTGATCACGGACATGACGAAGAGTCTCGAAATGGTCGAGACATAAATATTGATATATTGGACGGCTATATTCGGACACGGAAGTGTTCCAGGTGATTTCGGAGAAAACCGGAGTGCCGGAGGGTTACCGGAACCCCCCCCCCCCGGGGGGGGGAACTAATGGGCCACATGGGCCTTAGTGGAGAGAGAGAGGACCGGCCAAGGCAGGGCTGCGTGCCCCTCCCCCGCTAGTCCGAATTGGACTAGGGAAGGGGGGTGACGCCCCCCTTTCCTTCTCCCTTCTCCTCTCCTTCCTTCCCCCTTCCTCCTCCTAGTTGGACTAGGAAAGGGGGAGTCCTAGTCCTACTAGGAGGAGGACTCCTCCCCTGCTTGGCGCGCCCCAAGGGACAGCCAGCCTCCCTCCTTGCTCCTTCATATACGGGGGCAGGGGGCACCCTAGAACACACAAGTTGATCATTGATCCCTTAGCCGTGTGCGGTGCCCCCCACCACCATAATCCACCTCGGTCATATCATCGTAGTGCTTAGGTGAAGCCTTGCGCCGGTAGCTTCATCATCACCGTCATCACACCGTCATGCTGATGAAGCTCTCCCTCCACACTCATCTGAATTGAGAGTTCGTGGGATGTCACCGAGCCGAACGTGTGCAGATCGTGGAGGTGCCGTACTTTCGGTACTAGGATCGGTCGGATCGTGAAGACGTACGACTACATCAACCGCGTTGTCATAACGCTTCCGCTTACGGTCTACCAGGGTACGTGGACAACACTCTTCCCCTATCATTGCTGTGCATCACCATGATAGATCTTGCAGGTGCGTAGGAATTTTTTTGAAATTACTGTGTTCCCCAACAGTGGTATCAGAGCCAGGACTATGCATAGATGCTATATGCACGAGTAGAACACAAACGAGTTGTGGATGTGGGTATATACTTATTGCTTGTCGTCACTGGTTGATTCTTGATTCGATGGTATTGTTCGATGAAGCGGCCCAGACCGACATTATGTGTACGCTTACGCGAGACTGGTTCTACCGACGTGCTTTGGACACAGGTGGCTGGTGGGTGTCAGTTTCTCCAACTTTAGTTGAATCAGATTCAATGAACAGGGTTCTTTCTGAAGATCAAAAAGGAATCACTATACCACGTTGTGGTTTTTGATGCGTAGGTAAGAACGGTTCTTGCTCAGCCCATAGCAGCCATGTAAAACTTGCAACAACAAAGTAGAGGACGTCTAACTTGTTTTTGCAGGGCATGTTGTGATGTGATATGGTCAAGACATGATGCTAAATTTTATTGTATGAGATGATCATGTTTTGTAACACAGTTATCGGCAACTGGCAGGAGCCATATGGTTGTCGCTTTATTGTATGAAATTCAATTGCCGTGTAATTGCTTTAATTTATCACTAAGCGGTAGAGATAGTCGTAGAAGCAATAGTTGGCGAGACAACAATGATGCTTCGATGGAGATCAAGGTGTCAAGCTGGTGACGATGATGATCATGACGGTGCTTTGGAAATGGAGATCAAAGGCACAAGATGATGATGGACATATTATATCACATATATTGATTGCATGTGATGTTTATCCTTCATGCATCTTATTTTGCTTAGTTCAACGGTAGCATTGTAAGATTATCTCTCACTAAATTTCAAGGTATAAGTGTTCTCCCTGAGTATGCACCATTGCTACAGTTCGTCGTGCTGGGACACCACGTGATGATCGGGTGTGATGAGCTCTACGTTCACATACAACAGGTGCAAGCCAGTTTTGCACACGCAGAATACTCGGGTTAAACTTGACGAGCCTAGCATATGCAGATATGGCCTCGGAACACTGAGAACGAAAGGTCGAGCGTGAATCATATAGTAGATATGATCAACATAGTGATGTTCACCATTGAAAACTACTCCATCTCACGTGATGATTAGACATGGTTTAGTTGATATGGATCACGTGATCACTTAGATGATTAGAGGGATGTCTATCCAAGTGGGAGTTCTTAAGTAATTTGATTAATTGAACTTTAATTTATCATGGACATAGTACCTGATAGTATTTTGCATGTCTATGTTGTTGTAGATAGATGGCCCGTGCTGTTGTTCCATTGAATTTTAATATGTTCCTAGAGAAAGCTAAGTTGAAAGATGATGGTAGCAACTAGACAGACTGGGTCCATAAGTTGAGGACTATCCTCATTGCTGCACAGAAGAATTACGTCCTGGAAGCACCGCTAGGTGACAAACCCGCTGCAGGAGCAACGCCAGATGTTGTGAACACCTGGCAGAGGAAAGCTGATGACTACTCGATAGTTCAGTGTGCCATGCTTTAAGGCTTAGAACCGGGACTTCAACGATGTTTTGAATGTCATGGAGCATATGAGATGTTCCAGGAGTTGAAGTTAATATTTCAAGAAAATGCTCGAATTGAGAGATATGAAGTCTCCAATAAGTTCTATAGCTACAAAATGGAGGAGAATAGTTCTGCCAGTGAACATATACTCAGAATGTCTGGGTACCACAACCACTTGACTCAGCTGGGAGTTAATCTTCCAGATGATAGTGTCATTGACAGAGTTCTTCAATCACTGCCACCAAGCTACAAAGCTTCGTGATGAACTATAATATGCAAGGGATGGATAAGACTATTCCTGAGCTCTTCGCAATGCTAAAGGCTGCAGAGGTAGAAATCAAGAAAGAGCATCAAGTGTTGATGGTCAACAAGACCACTAGTTTCAAGAAAAAGGGTAAAGGGGAGAAGGGGAACTTCAAGAAAAACAGCAAGCCAGTTGCTGCCCAAGTGAAGAAACCCAAGTCTGGACCTAAGCCTGAGACTGAGTGCTTCTACTGCAAAGGGACTGGTCACTGGAAGCGGAACTGCCCCAAGTATTTGGCAGAGAAGAAGGATGGCAAATTCAAAGGTATATTTGATATACATGTTATTGATGTGTACCATACTAATGCTCGCAGTAGCGCCTGGGTATTCGATACTGGTTCTGTTGCTAATATTTGCAACTCGAAACAGGGGCTATGGATTAAGCGAAGATTGGCTAAGGACGAGGTGACAACGCGCGTGGGAAATGGTTCCAAAGTCGATGTGATCGCCGTCAGCACGCTACCTCTACATCTACCTTCGGGGTTAGTTTTAGACCTAAATAATTGTTATTTGGTGCCAGCGTTGAGCATGAACATTATATCTGGATCTTATTTGATGCGATACAGTTATTCATTTAAATCAAAGAATAATGGTTGTTCTATTTATATGAGTAATATCTTTTATGGTCATGCACCCTTGATTAGTGGTCTATTTTTACTAAATCTTGATAGTAGTGATACACATGTTCATAGTATTGAAGCCAAAAGATGCAGAGTTGATAATGATAATGCAACTTATTTGTGGCACCGCCGTTTGGGTCATATTGGTGTAAAGCGCATGAAGAAACTCCATTCTGATGGACTTTTGGAATCACTTGATTTTGAATCACTTGGTACATGCGAACCATGCCTCATGGGAAAGATGACTAAAACTCTGTTCTCCGGAACAATGGAGCGAGCAACAAAGTTATTGGAAATCATACATACTGATGTATGTGGTCCAATGAACATTGAGGCTCGCGACGGATATCGTTATTTTCTCACCTTCATAGATGATTTGAGCAGATATGGGTATATCTACTTAATGAAACATAAGTCTGAAACATTTGAAAGTTCAAAGAATTTCAGAGTGAAGTGGAAAATCATCGTAACAAGAAAATAAAGTTTCTACGATCTGATTGTGGAGGAGAATATTTGAGTTACGAGTTTGGTATTCATTTGAAACAATGCGGAATAGTTCCGCAACTCACGCCACCCGGAACACCATAACGTAATGGTGTGTCCGAACGTCGTAATCGTACTTTACTAGATATGGTGCGATCTATGATGTCTCTCACTGATTTACCGCTATCATTTTGGGGTTATTCTTTAGAGACAGCTACATTCACATTAAATAGGGCACCATCTAAATCCGTTGAGACGACACCTTATGAATTGTGGTTTGGCAAGAAACCCCAGTTGTCATTTCTTAAAGTTTGGGGCTGTGATGCTTATGAGAAAAAGCTTCAACCTGATAAGCTCGAACCCAAATCGGAGAAATGTGTCTTCATAGGATACCCAAAAGAGATTGTTGGGTATACCTTCTATCTGAGATCTGAAGGCAAGATATTCGTTGCTAAGAATGGATCCTTTCTAGAGAAGGAGTTTCTCTTGAAAGAAGTGAGTGGGAGGAAAGTAGAACTTGATGAGGTAATTGTACCTGCTCCCTTATTGGAAAGTAGTTCATCACTGAAATCAGTTCCAGTGATTCCTACACCAGTAAGTGAGGAAGCTAATGATGATGATCATGAAACTTCTGATCAAGTTACTACCGAACCTCGTAGGTCAACCAGAGAAAGATCCGCACCAGAGTGGTATGGTAATCCTGTTCTGGAGGTCATGTTACTTGACCATGATGAACTTACGAACTATGAGGAAGCGATGATGAGCCCAGATTCCGCAAAAGGGCTTGAGGCCATGAAATATGAGATGGGATCCATGTTTGAGAACAAAGTATGGACTTTGGTTGACTTGCCCGATGATCGGCAGGCCATAGAGAATAAATGGATCTTCAGGAAGAAGACTTCGACAAGTTCAAGGAGTTGACTACGATGAGACCTTCTCACCCATAGCGATGCTTAAGGCCGTCCGAATCATGTTAGCAATTGCCGCATTTTATGATTATGAAATTTGGCAAATGGATGTCAAAACTGCATTCCTTAATGGATATCTTAAAGAATAGTTGTATATGATGCAACCAGAAGGTTTTGTCGATCCAAAAGGTGCTAACAAAGTGTGCAAGCTCCAGCGATCCATTTATGGACTGGTGCAAGCCTCTCGGAGTTGGAATATACGCTTTGATAGTGTGATCAAAGCATATGGTTTTATATATACTTTTGGAGAAGCCTGTATTTACAAGAAAGTGAGTGGGAGCTCTATAGCATTTATGATATTATATGTAGATGACATATTGTTGATCAGAAATGATACTGAATTTCTTAATAGCATAAAAGGATACTTCCATAAGAATTTTTCAATGAAAGACCTCGGTGAAGCTGCTTATATATTGGGCATCAAGATCTATAGAGATAGATCAAGACGCTTAATTGGACTTTCACAAAGCACATACCTTGATAAAATTTTGAAGAAGTCCAAAATGGATCAAGCAAAGAAAGGGTTCTTGGTTGTGTTACAAGGTGTGAAGTTGAGTCAGACTCACCGCCCGACCACTGCAGAAGATAGAGAGAAAATGAAAGTCATTCCCTATGCTTCAGCCATAGGTTCTATCATGTATGCAATGTTGTGTACCAGACATGATGTGTGCCTTGCTATTAGTTTAGCAGGGAGGTACCAAAGTAATCCAGGAGTGGATCACTAGACAGTGGTCAAGAACATCCTGAAATACCTGAAAAGGACTAAGGATATGTTTCTCGTTTATGGAGGTGACAAAGAGCTCGTCGTAAACAGTTATGTCGATGCAAGCTTTAACACTGATCCGGATGACTCTAAGTCACAAACCGGATATGTATTTTTATTAAATGGTGGAGCTGTCAGTTGGTGCAGTTCCAAGCAGAGCATCCTGGCAGGATCTACATGTGCAGTGGAGTTCATAGATGCTTCGGAAGCAGCAAATGAAGGAGTCTGGATGAAGGAGTTCATATCCGATCTAGGTGTAATACCTAGTGCATCGGGTCCAATGAAAATCTTTTGTGATAATACAGGTGCAATTGCCTTGGCAAAGGAATCCAGATTTCACAAGGGAACCAAGCACATCAAGAGACGCTTCAATTTCATCCGCGATCATGTCAAGGAGGGAGACATAGAGATTTGCAAGATACATACGGATCTAAATGTTGCATACCCATTGACTAAGCCTCTCTCACAAGCAAAACATGATCAACACCAAGACTCCATGGGTGTTAGAATCATTACAATGTAATCTAGATTATTGACTCTAGTGCAAGTGGGAGACTGAAGGAAATATGCCCTAGAGGCAATAATAAAGTTGTTATTTATATTTCCTTATATCATGATAAATGTTTATTATTCATGCTAGAATTGTATTAACTGGAAACTTAGTACATGTGTGAATACATAGACAAACAGAGTGTCACTAGTATGCCTCTACTTGACTAGCTTGTTGAATCAATGATGGTTATGTTTCTGACCATAGACATGAGTGTCATTTAATTAACGGGATCACATCATTGGATAATAATGTGATTGACTTGACCCATCCGTTAGCTTAGCACGATGATCGTTTAGATTGTTGCTATTGCTTTCTCCATAACTTATACATGTTCCTCTGACTATGAGATCATGCAACTCCCGAATACTGGAGGAACACTTAGTGTGCTATCAAACGTCACAACGTAACTGGGTGACTATAAGGATGCTCCACGGGTGTCTCCAATGGTGTTTGTTGAGTTGGCATTGATCGAGATTAGGATTTGTCACTCCGAGTATCGGAGAGGTATCTCTGGGCCCTCTCGGTAATGCACGTCACTATAAGCCTTGCAAGCAATGCGACTAATGAGTTAGTTGCGGGATGATGCATTACGGAACGAGTAAAGAGACTTGCCAGTAACGAGATTGAACTAGGTATTGAGATACCGACGATCGAATCTCGGGCAAGTAACATACCGATGACAAACGGAACAACGTATATCATTATGCGTTTTGACCGATAAAGATCTTCGTAGAATATGTGGGAGCCAATATGAACATCCAGGTTCCTCTATTGGTTATTGACCGGAGACGTGTCTCGGTCATGTCTACATAGTTCTTGAACCCGTAGGGTCCGCATGCTTAACGTTCGGTGACGATAGGTATTATGAGTTTATGTGTTTTGATGTACCGAAGATAATTTGGAGTCCCGGATGTGATCACGAACATGATGAGGAGTCTCTAAATGGTCGAGACATAAAGATTGATATACTGGACGGCTATATTCGGACACCGGAAGTGTTACGGGTGATTTCGGAGAAAACCAGAGTGTTGGAGGGTTACCGGAGCCCCCCCCCCACCCCGGGGAACTAATGGGCCATATGGGCCTTAGTGGAGAAAGACAGGACCGGCCAAGGCAGGGCCGCGCACCCCTCCCCCTCTAGTCCGAATTGGACTAGGGAAGGGGGTGGGCCTCCCCTTTCCTTCTCCCTTCTCCTCTCCTTCCTTCCCCCTTCCTCCTCCTAGTTGGACTAGGAAAGGGGGAGTCATACTCCTACTAGGAGGAGTACTCCTCCCCTCCTTGGCGCGCCCCAAGGGCCGGCGGGCCTCCCCCCTTGCTCCTTTATATACGGGGGCAGGGGGCACCCTAGAACACACAAGTTGATCATTGATCCCTTAGCCGTGTGTGGTGCCCCCCTCCACCATAATCCACCTCGGTCATATCGTCATAGTGCTTAGGCGAAGCCCTGCGCCGGTAGCTTCATCATCACTGTCATCACACCGTCGTGCTGACGAAGCTCTCCCTCGACACTTAGCTAGATCGAGAGTTCGTGGGACGTCGCCGAGCCGAATGTGTGCAGATCGCGGAGGTGACGTACTTTCGGTACTAGGATTGGTCGGATCATGAAGACGTACGACTACATCAACCGCGTTGTCATAACGCTTCCGCTTATGGTCTACAAGGGTACGTGGACAACAGTCTTCCCCTCTCGTTGCTATGCATCACCATGATAGATCTTGCGTGTGCGTAGGAATTTTTTTGAACTTACTGTGTTCCCCAATAGTTGGAGCTCCATGGGGCCCACGAGGGTGGGGGCGCGCCTACTACCCTGGGCTCGCCCTCCTATCTCGTGGACGCCTCACGGAGTTCCAGAATTCCACTCCAAGTCTCCTAGTTTGCGTTTGTTCCAACAAAGATCCTCGCGAAGGTTTCGTTCTATTTGGATTACGTTGGATATTCCTTTTCTATGAAACACTGAATTAGGCAAAAAACAGAAACTGGCACTGGGCCTCCGGTTAATAGGTCAGTCCCAAAAATAATATAAAAGAGCATATTGAAGCCCATTAAACATCCAAAACAGATAATATAATAGCATGGAACAATCAAAAATTATAGATACATTGGAGACGTATCACTTCCAAACATCCCTAAACCCAGTTTTGCCATGAGAGTCCACCATACCTACCTATGGATTGAGTAAGATCCTTCAAGTAAGTTGTCATCGGTGCAAGCAATAAAACTTGCTCTGTAAATATGTATGATCTATTAGTGTGAAGAAAATAAGCTTTATACAAACTTGTGATATGGAAGAAATAAAAGCGATGGACTGCATAATAAAGCTCCTTATTACAAGCGGCAATATAAAGTGACATTCTTTTGCATTATGATTTTGTGTATCCAACCATAAAAGTGCATGACAACCTCTGCTTCCCTCTATGAAGGGCCTATCTTTTACTTTTATCTTCTACCCTTATACAAGAGTCATGGTGATCACCACTTTTCCTTTTTATACTTTTTCTTTTGGCAAACACTATGTGTTGGAGAGATCCGGTTATATATATCCACTCGAATGTAGGTTTTCATAAAGTATTATTGTTGATGTTACCCTTGAGGTAAAACGCTGGGAGGCGAAACTATAAGCCCCTATCTTTCCCTGTGCCCGACTGAAACTTTGAACCCATAAGTATCACGTGAGTGTTAGCAATTGTGAAAGATTATATGATAGTTGAGTATGTGGACTTGCTGAAAAGATATTTAATTGAATCTTTCCGATTTTATGATAAATTGCAATTGCTTCAATGACTGAGATCATAGTTTGTTAGTTTTCAATGAAGTTTCTGATTCATACTTCACCTTGTGAACGAATTGTTACTTTAGCATAAGAAATTATCTGACATTATATGTTGTTGTTCTAAAGATGATCATGATGCCCTCATGTCAGTATTTTATTTTATCGACACCTCTATCTCGAAACATGTGGACATATTTTTCGATTTCGTCTTTCGCTTGAGGACAGGCGAGGTCTAAGCTTGGGGGAGTTGATACGTCCATTTTGCATCATGCTTTTATATTGATATTTATTGCATTATGGGCAGTTATTACACATTATATCACAATACATATGCCTATTCTGTCTTATTTCATAAGGTTTACAAGAAGAGGGAGAATGTCGGCGGGTGGAATTTTGGATTGGAAAAGGAGCAAATATTAGAGGCCTATTATGCACAACTTCAAAAGTCCTAAAACTTCACGAAGCATGTTTTTGGAATATAAAAAAAATATTGAGGAAAGAAAGTACCAGAGGGGGGCCACCAGCCAGCTACAAGGGTGGAGGGCGCGCCCCCCGACCTTGTGGCCCCCCTAGCAGGCCTCCGATGCCCATCTTTGGCTATATGGTGTCTTTTGACCTAGAAAAATTAGAAGAATGCTTTCGGGACAAAGTGTCGCCGTCTCGAGGCGGAACCTAGGCAGAACCAATCTAGGGCTCTGGCGGAGCTATTCTGCCGGGGAAACAACCCTCCGGGGGGGAAATCGTCGCCATCGTCATCACCGTCGATCCTCTCATCGAGAGGGGGTCAATCTCCATCAACATCTTCACCAGCACCATCTCCTCTCAAACCCTAGTTCATCTCTTGTATTCGATCTTGGTCCCAAAACCTCAGATTGGTACGTGTGGGTTGCTAGTAGTGTTGATTACTCATTGTAGTTGATGCTAGTTGGTTTATCCGGTGGAAGATTATATTTTCAGATCCTTAATGACAATTAATACTCCTCTGATCTTGATCATGAATATGCTTTGTGAGTAATTACATTTGTTCCTGAGCACATGGGAGAAGTCTTGTTATAAGTAATCATGTGGATTTGGTATTTGTTCGATATTTTGATGAGATGTATGTTGTCTCTCCTCTAGTGGTGTTATGTGAAAGTCGACTACATGACACTTCTGAAGGAAATATGTCCTAGAGGCAATAATGAAGTTATTATTTATTTCCTTATATCATGATAAATGTTTATTATTCATGCTAGAATTGTATTAACTGGAAACATAATACATGTGTGAATACATAGACAAACAAAGTGTCACTAGTATGCCTCTACTTGACTAGCTTGTTGATCAAAGATGGTTATGTTTCCTAGCCATAGACATGAGTTGTCATTTGATTAACGGAATCACATCATTAGGAGAATGATGTGATTGACTTGACCCATTCCGTTAGCTTAGCACTTGATCATTTAGTATGTTGCTATTGCTTTCTTCATGACTTATAAATGTTCCTATGACTATGAGACTATGCAACTCCCGTTTACCGGAGGAACACTTTGTGTGCTACCAAACATCACAACGTAACTGGGTGATTATAAAGGTGCTCTACAAGTGTCACCAAAGGTACTTGTTGAGTTGGCGTATTTCAAGATTAGGATTTGTCACTCCGATTGTCAGAGAGGTATCTCTGGGCCCTCTCGGTAATGCACATCACTATAAGCCTTGCGAGCAATGTAACTAATGAGTTAGTTGCGGGATGATGCATTACGGAACGAGTAAAGAGACTTTCTGGTAACGAGATTGAACTAGGTATTGAGATACCGACGATAGAATCTCGGGCAAGTAACATACCAATGACAAAGGGAACAACGTATGTTGTTATGCAGTTTGACCGATAAAGATCTTTGTAGAATATGTAGGAGCCAATATGAGCATCCAGGTTCCGCTATTGGTTATTGACCGGAGACGTGTCTCGGTCATGTCTAGATAGTTCTCGAACATGTAGGGTCCGCACGCTTAAAGTTCGGTGATGATCGGTATTATGAGTTTATGTGATTTGATGTACCGAAGGTAGTTCGGAGTCCTGGATGAGATCGGGGACATGACGAGGAGTCTTGAAATGGTCGAGACATAAAGATCGATATATTGGAAGGCTATATTCGGACATCGGAAAGGTACTGAGTGATTCGGGTATTTTTCGGAGTACCAGGGAGTTACGGGAATTTGTCCGGGGAGTCAATGGGCCTTAATGGGCCTTAGTGGGAAGGAGAGCCAGCAGCCAGGAGGTGGCATGGGCCCCTCCCAAGCCCAGTCCGAATTGGACAAGGGGTTTGGGGCGCGGCCCCCTCTCCCTTCCTTCTCCCCTTCCCCTCATTTCCCCCTACTCCTAGTTGGACTAGGAAAGAAGGAAACATACTCCTACTAGGAGTAGGAATCCTACTCCCTTGGCACGCCCCTCCTAGGGCCGGCCTCCTCCTCCCTTCCTCCTTTATATACGGGGGCAGGGGCACCCCAAGACACACAAGTTGATCTGTTGATCTATTCCAGCCGTGTGCGGTGCCCCCCTCCACCATATTCCACCTCGGTGCTTAGGCGAAGCCCTGCTTTGGTAGCAACATCATCACCATCATCACACCGTCGTGCTGATGAAACTCTCCCATGAAGCTCTGCTAGATCGGAGTTCGTGGGACGTCATCCAGCTGAACGTGTGCTGAACTCGGAGGTGTCGTACATTCGATACTTGGATCGATCGGATCGTGAAGATGTACGACTACATCAACCGCGTTGTGCTAACGCTTCCGCTTTCGGTCTACGAGGGTACGTGGACACACTCTCCCCTCTCGTTGCTATGCATCACCATGATCCTGAGTGTCCGTAGGAATTTTTTTGAAATTACTACGTTCCCCAACGGTGGCATCAGAGCCTGGTTTTATGCGTAGATGTTATATGCACGAGTAGAACACAAGTGAGTTGTGGGCGATACAAGTCATACTGCTTAGCAGCATGTCACACTTTGGTTCGGCGGTATTGTTGGATGAAGCGGCCCAGACCGACATTACGTGCACGCTTACGCGAGACTGGTTCTACCGACGTGCTTTGCACACAGGTGGCTAGTGGGTGTCAGTTTCTCCAACTTTAGTTGAACCGAGTGTGGCTACGCCCGGTCCTTGAGAAGGTTAAAACAACACTAACTTGACAAACTATCATTGTGGTTTTGATGCGTAGGTAAGAACGGTTCTTGCTCAGCCCGTAGCAGCCACGTAAAACTTGCAACAACAAAGTAGAGGACACCTAACTTGTTTTTGCAGGGCATGTTGTGATGTGATATGGTCAAGACATGATGAAATATAAATTGTTGTATGAGATGATCATGTTTTGTTAAAGTTATCGGCTACTGGCAGGAGCCTTATGGTTGTCTCTTTATTTGCATAAGATGCAAGTGCTATGTAATTGCTTTACTTTATCGTTATGCGATAGCAATAGTTGCAAAAGCAATAGCTGGTGAGACGAACATGTGACGACACATTGATAAAATATCAAGATGATAGAGATCATAGTGTCATGCCGGTAACAATGGAGATCATGACAGTACTTTGGAGATGGAGATCAAAAGCACAAGATGATGATGGCCATATCATGTCACATATTATGATTGGACGTGATGTTTATCTTTTATACATCTTAGTTTGCTTAGTTCAGCAGTAGCATTATATGATCTCTCACTAAATTTCAAGATAAAAGTGTTCTCCCTGAGTATACACCGTTGCCAAAGTTCATCATGCCGAGACACCACGTGATGATCGGGTTTGATAAGCTCTACATTCATCTACAACGGGTGCAAGCCAGTTTTGCACATGCAAAATACTCGGGTTAAACTTGACGAGCCTGGCATATGTAGATATGGCCACGGAACACTGAGACTGAAAGGTCGAGCATGAATCATATAGTAGATATGATCAACACAGTGATGTTCACCATTGAAAACTTCTCCATCTCACGTGATGATTGGACATGGTTTAGTTGATTTGGATCACGTGATCACTTAGATGATTAGAGGGATGTCTATATAAGTGGAAGTTCTTAAGTAATATGATTAATTGAACTTTAATTTATCATGAACTTAGTCCTACTAGTATTAGCATATCTATGTTGTAGATCAATAGCTCGTGTTTAGCTCCCCTGTTTTATTTTTGATATGTTCCTAGAGAAAAATAAGTTGAAAGATGTTAGTAGCAAAGATGGGGACTAGCTCCGTGATCTGAGGATTATCCTCATTGCTACACAGAAGTATTATGTCCTTGATGCACCGCTAGGTGACAGAACTATTGCAGGAGCGGATGCAGACATTTTGAATGTTTTGACAAAAGCTCGGTATGATAACTACTTGATAGTTTAGTGCACCATACTTTACGGCTTAGAACCAGGACTTCAAAAATATTTTGAACGCCACGAATCATATAAGATGTTCCAAGAGTTGAAATTGGTATTTCATACTCATGCCTGTGTCGAGAGGTATGAGACCTCTAACATTACTTTTCCTACAAGATGGAGGAGAATAGCTCAACCAGTAAGCATGTGCTCAGATTGTCTGAGTACTACAATCACTTGAATCAAGTGGGAGTTAATCTTCCAGATAATATAGTGATTAACAGAGTTCTCTAGTCACTATCTCCAAGTTGCTAGAGCTTCGTGATGAACTATAATATGCAAGGGATAACGGAAATGATTCCCAAGCTCTTCGTGATGCTGAAATCGACGAAGGTGGAAATCAAGAAAAGCATCAAGTGTTGATGGTTAACAAGACCACTAGTTTCAAGAAAAGGGCAAAGGGAAGAAGGGGAACTTCAAGAAGAACAGCAAGCAAGTTGCTGCTCAAGTGAAGAAGCCCAAGTCTAGACCTAACCTGAGACTAAGTGCTTTTACTGCAAAGGGACTAGTCACTGGAAGCGGAACTGCCCCAAGTATTTGCCAGATAAGAAGGATGGCAAAGTGAACAAAGGTATATTGGATATACATGTTATTGATGTGTACTTTACTAGTGTTTATAGAAACCCCTCGGTATTTGATATTAGTTCAGTTGCTAAGAGTAGTAACTTGAAACGGGAGTTGCAGAATGAACGGAGACTAGTTAAGGGTGAAGTAACGATGTGTGTTGGAAGTAGTTCCAAGAATGATATGATCATCATCGCACACTCCCTATATTTTCGGGATTAGTGTTGAACCTAAATAAGTGTTATTTGGTGTTTGCGTTGAGCATGAATATGATTTGATCATGTTTATTGCCATACGATTATTCATTTAAGTTAGAGAATAATTGTTATTCTGTTTACATGAATAAAACCTTCTATGGTTATGCACCCAATGAAAATGGTTTGTTGAATCTCGATCGTAGTGATACACATATTCATAATATTGAAGACAAAAGATGCAAAGTTAATAATGATAGTGCAACTTATTTGTGGCACTGCCATTTAGGTCATGTTGGTGTAAAGCGCATGAAGAAACTCCATGTTGATGGGCTTTTGGAATCACTTGATTATGAGTTAGTTGATTCTTGCAAACCATGCCTCATGGGCAAGATGAATAAGACTCCGTTCTCCAGAACAATGGAGCAAGCAACAGACTTGTTGGAAATAATACATACTAATGTATGCAGTCCGATGAGTGTTGAGGCTCACGGCAGCTATCGTTATTTTCTGACCTTCACATATGATTTGAGTAAGATATGGGTATATCTTCTTGATGAAACATAAAGCTGAAACATTTGAAAAGTTCAAATAATTTCGGAGTGAAGTGGAAAATCATCGTAACAAGAAAATAAATTTTCTATGATCTGATCATAGAGGCGAATATTTGAGTTACAAGTTTGGTCTTCAATTAAAACAATGTGGAATAGTTTCACAAACTCATGCCACCTGGAACACCACAGCGTAATGGTGTGTCCGAACATCATAATCGTACTTTATTTGATATAGTGCAATCTATGATGTCTCTTACCGATTTACCACTATCGTTTTGGGGTTATACATTAAAGACAGCTGCATTCACATTAAAAAGGGCACCATCTAAATCCGTTGAGACGACACCGTATGAACTACGGTTTAGCAAGAAACCTAAGCTGACGTTTCTTAAAGTTTGGGGTTGCAATGCTTATGTGAAAAAGTTTCATCTTGATAAGCTCAAGCCCAAGTCGGAGAAGTGCGTCTTCATAGGATACCCAAAAAGTAACTATTGAGTACACCTTCTATCACATATCCGAAGGCAAGATATTTGTTGCTGAGAATGGATCCTTTCTAGAGAAGGAGTTTCTCTCGAAAGAAGTGAGTGGGAGGAAAGTAGAACTTGATGAGGTAACTGCACCTACTCCCTTATTGGAAAGTAGTTCATCACAAAAATCTGTTTCTATGACTCCTACACCAATTAGTGAGGAAGCTAATGATGATGATCATGTAACTTCAGATCAAGTTACTACCAAACCTCGTAGGTCAACCAGAGAGAGATCCGCACTAGAGTGGTACGGTAATCCTGTTCTGGAGGTCATGTTAATTGACCATGACGAACCTACGAACTATGAGGAAGCGATGATGAGCCCAGATTCCACGAAATGGCTTGAGGCCATGAAATCTGAGATGGGATCCATGTATGAGAAAAAAGTGTGGACTTTGGTTGACTTGCCCGATGATTGGCAAGCCATAGAAAATAAATGTATCTTCAAGAGGAAGACGGACGCTGATAGTAGTGTTACTATCTACAAAGCTAGACTTATCGAAAAAGGTTTTGACAAAGTTCAAGGTGTTTACTACAATGAGATTTTCTCACTCGTAGCGATGCTTAAGTCTATCTGAATCATGTTAGCAAATTGCCACATTTTATGAAATATGGCAAATGGATGTCAAAACTACATTCCTTAAAGGATTTCTTAAAGAAGAGTTGTATATGATGCAACCAGAAGGTTTTGTCGATCCTAAAGGTGCTAACAAAATGTGCAAGCTCCAGCGATCCATTTATGGACTGGTGCAAGCATCTTAGAGTTGGAATATACGCTTTGATGAGTTGATCAAAGCATATAGTTTTTTACAGACTTGTGGTGAAGCCTGTATTTACAAGAAAGTGAGTGGGAGCACTACAACATTTCTGATAAATATATGTGAATGACATATTGTTGATCGGAAATAATGTAGAGTTTTCTCGAAAGCATAAAGGAATATTTGAAAGGAGTTTTTTCAAATAAAGACCTCGGTGAAGCTACTTACATATTGAGCATCAAGATCTATAGAGATAGATTAAGATGCTTGATAAGTTTTTTTAATGAGTACATACCTTGACAAGATTTTGAAGTAGTTCAAAATGGAACAGTCAAAGAAAGAGTTCTTACCTATGTTACAAGGTGTGAAATTGAGTAAGACTCAAAGCCCGACCATGGCAGATTCATTCCCTATGCCTCAGCCATAGTTTCTATAAAGTATGCCATGATGTGTACCAGATCTATTGTATACCCTACACTGAGTTTAGCAAGGGAGTACAATAGTGATCTAGGAGTAGATCACTGGACAGCGGTCAAAATTATCCTTAGTGGAATAAGGATATGTTTCTCGATTATGGAGGTGACAAAAGGTTCGCCGTAAAGGGTTACGTCGATGCAAATTTTGACACTGATCCAGATGACTCTAAGTCTCAATCTAGATATGTTTTGAAAGTGGGAGCAATTAGCTAGCGTAGCTCCGTGCAAAGCATTGTTGACATAGAAATTTGCAAAATACATACGGATCTGAATGTGGCAGACCCGTAGACTAAACTTCTCTCACAGGCAAAACATGATCACACCTTAGTACTCTTTGGGTGTTAATCACATGGAGATGTGAACTAGATTATTGACTCTACTAAACCCTTTGCGTGTTGGTCACATGACGATGTGAACTATGGGTGTTAGTCACATGGTGATGTGAACTATTGGTGTTAAATCACATGGCGATGTGAACTAGATTATTGACTCTAGTGCAAGTGGGAGACTGAAGGAAATATGCCCTAGAGGCAATAATAAAGTTATTATTTATTTCCTTATATCATGATAAATGTTTATTATTCATGCTAGAATTGTATTAACCGGAAACATAATACATGTGTGAATACATAGACAAACAAAGTGTCACTAGTATGCCTCAACTTGACTAGCTCGTTAATCAAAGATGGTTATGTTTCCTAGACATAGACATGAGTTGTCATTTGATTAACGGGATCACATCATTAGGAGAATGATGTGATTGACTTGACCCATTCCGTTAGCTTAGCACTTGATCGTTTAGTATGTTGCTATTGCTTTCTTCATGACTTATAAATGTTCCTATGACTATGAGATTATGCAACTCCCGTTTACCGGAGGAACACTTTGTGTGCTACCAAACGTCACAACGTAACTGCGTGATTATAAAGGTGCTCTACAAGTGTCACCGAAGGTACTTGTTGAGTTGGCGTATTTCAAGATTAGGATTTGTCACTCCGATTGTCGGAGAGGTATCTCTAGGCCCTCTCGGTAATGCACATCACTATAAGCCTTGCAAGCAATGTAACTAATGAGTTAGTTGCGGGATGATGCATTAAGGAACGAGTAAAGAGACTTGTCGGTAACAAGATTTAACTAGGTATTGAGATACCAACGATCGAATCTCGGGCAAGTAACATACCAATGACAAAGGGAACAATATATGTTGTTATGCGGTTTGACCGATAAAGATCTTCATAGAATATGTAGGAGCCAATATGAGCATCCAGCTTCCGCTATCGGTTATTAACCAGAGACGTGTCTCGGTCATGTCTACATAGTTCTCGAACATGTAGGGTCCGCACGCTTAAAGTTTGGTGATGATCGGTATTATGAGTTTATGTGATTCGATGTACTGAAGGTAGTTCGGAGTCCTGGATGAGATCAGGGACATGACGAGGAGTCTCAAAATGGTCAAGACGTAAAGATCGATATATTGGAAGGCTATATTCGGACATCGGAAAGGTTCTGAGTGATTCGGGTATTTTTCGGAGTACCGGGGAGTTACAAAATTTTGTCCGGGGAGTCAATGGGCCTTAGTGGGAAGGAGAGCCAGCAGCCAGGAGGTGGTGCGCACCCCTCCCAAGCCCAGTCCGAATTGGACAAGGGGTTTGGGGTGCGGCCCCCCTCTCCCTTCCTTCTCCCCTTCCCCTCCTTTCCCCCTTCTCCTAGTTGGACTAGGAAAGAAGGAAACCTACTCCTACTAGGAGTAGGAATCCTACTCCCTTGGCGCGCCCCTCCTAGGGCCGGCCTCCTCCTCCCTCCCTCCTTTATATACGGGGGCAGGGGGCACCCCAAGACACACAAGTTGATCGGTTGATCTATTCCAGTCGTGTGCGATGCCCCCTCCACCATATTCCACCTCGGTTATATCGTAGCGGTGCTTAGGCGAAGCCCTGCGTTGGTAGCAACATCATCACCGTCATCACGCTGTCGTGCTGACGAAACTCTCCCATGAAGTTGTGCTGGATTGGAGTTCATGGGACGTCATCGAGCTGAACGTGTGCTGAACTCGGAGGAGCCGTACGTTCGGTACTTGGATCGGTCGGATCGTGAAAACGTATGACTACATCAACCGCGTTGTGCTAACGCTCTGCTTTAGGTCTACGAGGGTATGTGGACACACTCTCCCCTCTCATTGCTATGCATCACCATGATCCTGAGTGTGTGTAGGATTTTTTCTTTGAAATTACTACGTCCCCCAACAACTTCACCATTATTTGGGCCTAGGGGAAGGCATTGGGAAGTAATAAGTAGACGATGGGTTGCTAGAGTGACAGAAGCTTAAACCCTAGTTTATGTGTTGCTTCGGAAGGGGCTGGTTTGATCCATATGTTTCATGGTATGGTTAGGTTTACCTTAATTCTTCTTTCGTAGTTGCGGATGCTTGCGAGAGGGGTTAATCATAAGTGGGAGGCTTGTCCAAGGAAGGGCAGCACCCAACCACCGGTCAACCCAGATATCAAATTATCAAAGTAACGAATGCGAATCGTATGAGCATGATGAAAACTAACTTGACAACAATTTCCATGTGTCCTCTGGAGCGTTTTACATTATATAAGAGTTTGTCCAGGCTCACTACTGCAGGATGCTGCTAACGCGACACTACGATCAGAGACCCTTTAATGAAATTGGGTGTGATGCATTAATCACAAATGAGGATGTAAAAAAACCATCAAAAAAGGTGCAAAACCTTTGCAATGGAGGATGCATCAAACATGGTTCAGATTTTAGTTGCGTGTGCGATCCAGGGCATACGGTTCAGTCCAATGAACTATTTGCGATGAGGCAGAACAAAAGAAACGGGTAGCCTGATGAAGGCGTGTGTGATATAGAGCATACGGTTTACTCGGATGAACTGTTTTGATTAGGCAACACAAAAGAAACGGGCAGCCAGATGAAGGTGTGTGTGATATGCAGCATAAGTTTCACTCGAATGAACTGTTTGTGATTAGGCAACACAACAGAAATGGTCAGCCAGATCAAGGTGTCTGTGATTGAGGGTATACGCTTCAGAAGGATTAACTGTTCACAATTAGGCAATAGAATAGAAATAGGTAAGCCAGATCATAGTGTCTGTGATTGATGGCATACACTTCACATGGATGAACTGTCTACGATTAGACACAACAAACTGAAACAGTTAGATAGATCAACATGTGTGTGCGCTAGACGGGCACACCCGTTCTAATTAAAAGAAGTCTGCGCGATGGTAATAACGAGCGCGCACGGCTGTTGGAACAAGACGTGTGCTGACATTGCCTATTGCGGTGCACCCTATGGTGCAAATGCCACGTACGCGACCGAGAAGGCGTACGTGCCCACGTTACGCCTGTAACACCCCGGATGTAACTTTCCCAATTTGTACTCCAACTCTTGTCGTTTCCGGCGTTAAGTTATATTTATTTCCTTGGGTTCGGGTTTTTGTCTCCGTGTGTTGTTGTCGTTGTCATGCATCTCATATCATGTCATCATGTGCATTGCTTTTGCATACGTGTTCGTCCCATGCATTCGAGCATTTTCCCCGTTGTCCGTTTTGCATTCCGGCGCTTCGTTCTCCTCCGGTGGTCATTTCTAGCTTTCTTTCATGTGTGGGGATTAAACATTTCCGGATTGGACCGAGACTTTCCAAGCGGCCTTGGTTTACTAACGGTAGACCGCCTGTCAAGTTTCGTACCATTTGGACTTCGTTTGATACTCCAACGGTTAACCGAGGGACCGAAAAGGCCTCGTGTGTGTTGCAGCCCAACACCCCTCCAATTTGGCCCAAAACCCACCTAACTCTGCTCCATCATCTAGAGCGTTTGATCACGATCGCGTGGCCGAAAACCGCACCTCATTTGGACTCTCCTAGCTCCCTCTACCTATAAAACTAGCCCCTCCTCCGAAATTCCGGATCCCCCTCTCCCCGAAACCCTAAATCCCAGATCCGCGCCGGCCGGACACGTCCGCCCCGGCCGGATGCGTCCGCTCCGCCGCCCGCGCCCACTCCTAGGCCGTCACGTGTCCCGCCGCCGCCTGTCCCGCCACCGGCCCGGGAGGCCCGTCCCCGGCCCCCGCGGGCCCATCCGCCGCCCCGCGCCTCCCTGCTCCCGGCCGCCGCGCGCCGCCTCCTCCTCCGAGCCGCAGCCGCCGCCGCCTCTGCCCACCGGCGCCGCCGCCGCCACCGCGCCCGCCGCCGCCTCACGCCGGCCCTGCGCCGCCAAGTTCGGCCGGCCCCGGCTCCCTTTCTCCTCCCCGCCGACGGGCGACCTCGCCGGATCTAGCCTCGGGTCGCGTGCCACCAGAACCCTAGATCTCGGGGTAATTTTTTCCCTCTAAGTCGCCGGATTTTCTAGTCCATATGCACATGTTCGCGGCTCCGTAACTTTGCATCCGTAGCTCTGATTCATGCATATAGCATATCAAAATGGTCATCTCAGAGAGTACATCATTTCATTCCATTGCGTCATTTTCATTTGAGTTCATCTTGATGCCCGAAATGCTGTTAGAAGAGGGCTACTTGAGTTATTTGTCAGATCTGCTACTCCGTTTAGCACTTTTGTCATTTTTGCCATGATTATTGTGTGCATGATATGCCCGTGAGTTCTACATGTGTTTTGTTAAGGGTTTTGTCATCTCTCGAGAGGTGCAACCCATGTATTTTTAGGATGTGTGTAGTGACTTGTGCAAGCTTGCAAAGAGGTGCACTTGCTAATTCTGTTTTCAGGGACTTGGTGATTTCACTAAGTCCTGGAGCTGTTTATCTCATGATGCCATATGTTCATGTTGTTTCCTAGTGATCTGTGCCTCTTTTGAGGATCATCAGTAAGGGAGTTTTGTTAATCTTGTAGTGCTCTATCCATCCGTGTCTTTTTTTGCAATTATGGAGCACCCTAGCTTGAGTCAATCGAGCTCTACTTTTGCTACTTTGTGAATCTGGGCAGATCGTCAACTTGTTTGCAATTTTGCCGGTGATGTTGTAGTTGATCCATGCATGCTATGCTATTGTTCTTGCCATGTCTAGCTTGCATTTTGTGCCTTCTTGTTGGATGTATGCTTTTCTTGCCATGACTTGCACCGTAGTGAGTGCATCGAGCTCGTGAACATGCCTACTTGAGTTATATTTTAGCATGTGTTAGTTTTCACTAAGTCTGAAAACTGATTATGTTTTTGCTATGTTTACATGCTTGCAACTGTATTTTCTGATCCCTTTTGGCTCAAGGTCACTAAGGGACTTTTGTTAAGCTCTTTGAGTAGCTCCATTCCATGCTTTACTTTGCCATGTTCAGATCCTGTAGCATGTAGTTTTGTTGCTCCAAAGAGGGCTACCTGATCTGAAATTCCAGACAAGTGTTAATTTTCACCAAGTCTGAGATCTGGTTGCCATATGCATTTTTGCCATGCTTGTTTGAACCTGTTAATGGATGAATTGGCCGTAGTGCTAGACTTTTGTTAAGCATCTTGTGTGCATCCCTGCCATGTATTTTGTTGTCATGTTTGGTTGCTGTAGCATGTTCATTTCATTGCGTAACTCCGATTTTGGTGTCAATTTTGAATCGCTTGTCATTTCCAACGTAACTCCGATTCCGGCGTTCTTTATATCGTTTTCAAGCGATTTCGTCTCATCTTTCCAGTGGCACACTTGGATTTCCAAGTTGAGGCCAGGTTCATGCATTTCCTGTCATATCTTGCATTTTGCATCCCGCATCGCATCCAGCATAGCATATCATCTTTGCATCGTGTTGTTTGAGTTTGCACGTGGTTGATTGTATCCTTGTTGCTTGTTTGTCTTGTTTGGGTAGAGCCGAGAGACGAGTTCGCTAACGAGGAGCCCGTTGAGTTTGCTTTTGAGGATCCAGTTAACTCTGACAACTGTGCAGGCAAGATGATCATACCCTCGAAATCACTACTATCTTTGCTATGCTAGTTTGCTCGCTCTTTTTATATGCCATTGCTACGATGCCTACCACTTGCTTGCAAGCCTCCCAAATTGCCATGTCAAACCTCTAACCCACCATGTCCTAGCAAACCGTTGATTGGCTATGTTACCGCTTTGCTCAGCCCCTCTTATAGCGTTGCTAGTTGCAGGTGAAGATTGGAGGCCGTTCCTTGTTGGAACATTTATTTACTTGTTGGGATATCATTATATTACTTTGTTATCTTAATGCATCTATATACTTGGTAAAGGGTGGAAGGCTCGGCCTCTCGCCTAGTGTTTTGTTCCACTCTTGCCGCCCTAGTTTCCGTCATATCGGTGTTATGTTCCCGGATTTTGCGTTCCTTACGCGGTTGGGTTATAATGGGAACCCCTTGACAGTCTGCCTTGAATCAAACTTCTCCAGCAATGCCCAACCTTGGTTTTTACCATTTGCCACCTAGCCTTTTCCCTTGGGTTTCGCGGACTCAAGGGTCATCTTATTTTTAACCCCCCCCCCGGGCCAGTGCTCCTCTGAGTGTTGGTCCAACCTAGAGCACCGTGCGGGGCCGTCCCTTGGCAACTTGGGTTACGTTGGCTCCCGTACGCTTAGCTTATCCGGTGTGCCCTGAGAACGAGATATGTGCAGCTCCTATCGGGATTTGTCGGCACAGCAGGCGGTGTTGCTGGACTTGTTTTACCATTGTCGGAGTTGTCTTGAATTACCGAGATACCGAGTCTGATCGGAACGTCTTGGGAGGAGGTCTATTCCTTCATTGACCATGAGAGCTTGTCATGGGCTAAGTTGGGACTCCCCTGCAGGGATTGAACTTTCGAAAGCCGTGCCCGCGGTTATGGGCAGATGGGAATTTGTTAATGTCCGGTTGTAGATAACTTGAACCTTAATTAATTAAAATGAGTCAACTGAGTGTGTTACCGTGATGGCCTCTTCTCGGCGGAGTCCGAGAAGTGGACACGGTGTTGGAGTAATGTTTGCGCGGGTTGTTCTCTAGTTTCTCGCTCGTGCTTTGCCTCCTCTTCTCGCTCTCTTTTGCGAATAAGTTAGCCATCATATTTGCTAGTCGCTTGCTGCAGCTCCACCTATATTCACCTTGCCTTACCTACAAGCTTAAATAGTCTTGATCGCGAGGGTGCGAGATTGCTGAGTCCCTGTGGCTCACAGATTACTATTACACCAGATGCAGGGCCTGATGATTCCGCTCCAGGAGACGCGTTTGAGCTCAAGTGGGAGTTCGACAAAGACTCTCAACGTTACTACGTTTCCTTTCCCGATGATCAGTAGTGGTGCCCAGTTGGGGGTGAACAGGACCATTGTCGCATGTTGGGTTCTCTTTTATTTTGGCGCCGTAGTCGGGCCATGAGTGTTTGGATGATGTAATGTTATTTATGTACTTGTTTGACGTTGCGAGTGTAAGCCAACTATGTTATCTCCTCTTTGTTATTCATATTACATGGGATGTTGTGAAGATTGCCTAACTTGCGACATATGCCTTCAATGCGATTATGCCTCTAAGTCGTGCCTCGACACGTGGGAGATATAGTCGCATCGAGGGTGTTACAAGTTGGTATCAGAGCCTTCCCCGACCTTAGGAGCCCCATTGCTTGATCATTTTTAGCGGCCGAGTTGTGTCTAGAAAAATGTTTTGAGTCATTAGGAATTATATATCGGAGAGATTAGGAATTCTTTTTACTTCCCAGTCTCCTCATCGCTCTGGTAAGGCATCCTGACGTAGAGTTTTGACTCTTCTCTTCTTAAATTTCACTAAAAAAAATTTAGGATCACGCGGGTATCTTAGAATCGTTCCGATGGTTTTATGATGAGAACATTGTCTTGGTGCCTCCTGTCAGGGGTTTAGTGGAAGTGTCCCGGGGAGTTGAGCTCTGAGGTGTTGTCATCATAATTTTATCGTTGCAGTTCTGGAATACCTGAGTCTAGTACGCCAACATCGAAAATCTCTTTTATGCAGTTCGTTGGTGAGACAACCTCGACGCCACCCAGTACTGGGGCGGGAGTTCGGGAGTATCGCCATAACTTGTATAATGGATGCTTTTCGAAGGTTGAGGTAGATGGTTTCCGAAGGTTTCTTGGTTATGTGTTGAAGGATGGATACAGCTGGATGTAGGATTTGCTAGTTTGGGTGAGATATTATGCTTCCCCTGTATCCCCAACACCTGATTGCATAACCGGAAAGGTTCGGGAGTTTCATAGGTGGGAATTCTAGTAGCTCTAGTTCTTCTTCCATGGATATTGGTTTGAGATTGGGATTTCTTACCGATTATTCGTTCTTGATCCGTACCTTGTTGATTTATTTCTCTACCCTAATTCTACGTGGCTTCTCAATTTATGGATATGTGACCATTTGAAGAGAATGCATTCGTTCATTTTGTTCGGATGTGAAGACTATATGTTGCAATTTTCATTCCGTTGGATTCATCTTCAATATTTATCTGTCAATGTGCTAATGGTGGTCAACCTCTTCAGGATGGCTCCTCCAACGCGCACGACTCCGAATCCTGATCCGCCACCGCCTCCACCTCCTCCAGAGGCATGGCAAGCTGTGATGGCCGCAACCAATGCAAACACTCAGCTGATCATGCAAATTCTCCAAGGGCGCAATCAAGGAAGTCAAGGGAATCAAGGCAGCAACCAGAGTCACTTTGCTACACTCAACCAGTTCCTTGCTAACGGGCCAAAGACTTTCAGCAATTGTGTTGAGGCAACCGATGCTGACGATTGGCTTGTGGATCTGTGTAAGCATTTCGAGTGCAGCAACGTCAGGCCTGAGGACTTTGTGAAGTTCGCTTCCTTCCAACTCAAAGATCAAGCTGCAGAATGGTTCCAGCAGTACATGGATTCCAGAGGTGGACGTGTTGTCACTTGGGATGATTTCCGTCGAGATTTCCGAGCTCATCACAATCCGCAGAGCGTGGTTGAAAGCAAGCGTGAGGAATTCCGCAATCTGAAGCAAGGCTCTTTGTCTATCTATGACTACAACAAATTATTCCAGAAGCTTGCCCGCTTTGCCAAGCAGGACGTGCCTGATGAGAAGAGCATGATATATCAGTTCAGGGGTGGTCTCAGAGAAGATATTCAGCTCGCTCTTGTTCTCTTTGAGCCTTTGAGATACGATGAGTTCTACAACATGGCACTGAAGCAAGAGGCTGCTCAGTTGACGTGTGATGCTTCCAAGAAGCGAGTCAGAGATGTTACTCCTCCTTCCTCTACTCAAGTGGCCAAGCAGCAGAAGTATTGGCTTCCTCCTCCGTTTCGTCAGCCGTATCAGCAGAAGAGCAAAGGTGGCAGTGGTTCTTCCCACCCACCCAACCCTGGCTTTCAGAACAAGGCTTCGTCTCAAGCTCCAAGATCGAGTGCTCCGTATCACCGTCCGCTTTCAGAGGTCACGTGCAACAAGTGCCAACAGAAGGGTCACTATGCCAACAAGTGTTTCAACCAGAGGCGTCTTCCTCCTCCTCCTCCTGTGAGATCGGCAAGTACAGCTGTGGTCAAGCATAACCCCAAGCATGCCAAGGTGAATTTGATGAATGCAGCTCAGGCAGAGGACTCGTCAGATGTGATCATGGGTAACCTTCCTGTTAATGATATTCCTGCAAAAGTTCTTTTTGACACTGGTGCATCGCATTGTTTCATGTCGAGACCTTTTGCATCTAAGCATGATTTTGTTACTCAAGTGTTGCCGAAGCCGTTGGCTATTGTCTCTCCGGCCCGTCAAATGACATCTCGAGTATGCGTTCCGGATGTTGCTATCACTTTGGGTGACTATAAGTTCTTGTCCTCTCCAAATGTTCTTGGTGACTCGGATATTGATCTTATTCTCGGGATGGATTGGCTTTCTAAGCACAAGGCTCAGCTTGATTGTGCTGCCAGGCAGATTCAATTGACTCATTCGTCTAAGGATGTAATTGTCTTTGCCGCTCGGGATAATACTATCCGTCTGTTTTCTCTCAATGAGAAGGGTGAATTGGATGCCATCTCGCAAATTCCTGTCATTTGCGAATATCAAGACGTCTTTCCAGAAGAGCTCCCAGGAATGCCTCCGCACCGGCCAGTTGAATTCGTTATTGAACTTGAACCTGGCACGGAACCTGTGTGCAAACGTCCTTACAAGCTCGGACCTGAAGAGTTGAAGGAGCTGAAGAAGCAACTCGATGAGCAAGAAAGATTGGGTCTCATCCGGCCTAGTACTTCTCCGTGGGGTTGTGGTGTTCTTTTTGTGAAGAAGAAGGATGGAACGGACCGACTTTGTGTTGATTACCGTCCAGTGAACAAGAAGACCATCAAGAACAAATACCCACTTCCCAACATCAATGAGCTGTTCGAACAACTCAAAGGTGCCCAAGTATTCTCCAAGCTTGATCTCCGTATGGGTTATCACCAGATTCGCATTCGTGATGAAGATATTCCCAAGACAGCGTTCAGAACAAGCTTTGGTTCATATGAATACACTGTCATGTCTTTTGGCCTTGCCAACGCTCCTCCGACTTTCTCTCGCATGATGAACTTCATCTTCAACGCCTACACCAATGACTTCGTTTTGGTCTATCTCGATGACATTCTGGTTTTCTCCAAGAACAAGGAAGATCATGCCAAGCACTTGCGTTTGGTTCTCGATAAGCTCAGGGAACATCAGTTCTATGCCAAGTTCTCCAAGTGTGAATTTTGGCTTGATGAGGTTCTTTATCTTGGTCATATCATCTCTGCCAAGGGCATTTCCGTGAATCCCGAAAAGGTTTCCGCAATTGTGAATTGGGAACCTCCTCAGAATGTGAAGCAACTCCGCAGTTTTCTCGGTCTCGCAAGCTATTGTCGAAGATTCGTTGAAATCTTTTCCAAGATCGCGAAGCCTCTCTCAAATCTTCTTCAGAAGCACGTCAAGTATGTTTGGTCTCCAGAGTGTGATATTTCTTTCAACACTTTGAAAGAGAAGTTGATCACTGCTCTAGTTTTGACTCCGCCTGATGAATCCAAGCCGTACGAGGTCTTTTGTGATGCCTCTCTCCAGGGTCTTGGCGCAGTCTTGATGCAAGAGAAGAAAGTTGTTGCTTATACATCTCGCCAGTTGAAGCCTAATGAGAAGAACTACCCCACTCATGATCTCGAGTTGGCGGCAGTTGTGCATGCTCTTTTGACTTGGAGACATCTTCTATTGGGAAGAAAAGTGGACATTTTCACTGATCACAAGAGTCTCAAGTACATCTTCACTCAGCCTAATCTCAACCTAAGGCAAACTCGATGGGTAGAAATGATTCAAGAGTATAATCCGAGTATTGAGTATACTCCAGGCAAGGCCAATGTGATTGCTGAGGCTTTGAGCAGAAAGGCCTACTGCAACAGTCTGATTCTCAAGCCTTATCAACCCGAGCTTTGTGAAGCTTTCCGCAAACTTAATCTGCAAGTTGTTCCTCAAGGTTTTCTCGCCAACCTTCAAGTCTCTCCTACCTTAGAAGACCAGATTCGCCAAGCCCAACTTCTTGATGCTATGGTGAAAAAGGTGAAGATTGGGATTGCCAAGAGTCAGTCCAAGTACAAGTGCTACCGCCTTGATGACAAGGACACTCTCTTCTTCGAGGATCGTATTGTTGTGCCCAAAGGTGAACTTCGTAAAGTGATCATGAACGAGGCTCACAATTCTCTCCTCTCCATCCACCCTGGGAGTACGAAGATGTATCAGGACCTCAAGCAAGCTTATTGGTGGACTCGAATGAAGCGCGAGATCGCTCAATTCGTGAATGAATGTGATGTCTGCAGAAGAGTGAAGGCAGAACACCAAAGGCCAGCTGGTCTCCTTCAACCTCTTGCCATTCCAGAATGGAAGTTTGACCACATTGAAATGGACTTCGTGACTGGGTTTCCAAAGTCCAAGCGTGGCAATGATGCTATATTTGTTGTCATCGACAAGCTCACCAAAGTGGCTCACTTTCTGCCTATCAAAGAGTCGATCACTGCAGCTCAATTGGCGGAACTCTATACCTCTTGCATTGTCTCTCTGCATGGTATTCCTCAAGTGATCTCTTCAGACCGTGGCAGCATCTTTACCTCGAAGTTTTGGGATTCTTTCCAGAAGGCCATGGGCACCAACATCCGCTTCAGCACTGCTTTCCATCCTCAAACAAGCGGTCAAGTCGAGCGTGTCAACCAAATTCTTGAAGATATGCTCAGGGCTTGTGTGATCTCCTTCGGCATGAAGTGGGAGGATTGCCTTCCTTATGCTGAATTCTCATATAACAACAGTTTTCAAGCAAGCTCGGGCAAGGCCCCATTTGAAATTCTGTATGGCAGGAAGTGTCGTACCCCTCTCAACTGGTCTGAAACCGGTGAACGTCAGCTGCTGGGTAATGACTTAATCACAGAAGCAGAAGAAATGTGCCAAGTCATTCGTGATAACCTCAAAGCAGCCCAATCCCGCCAGAAGAGCTACTATGATAGTAAGCACCGTGATTTGGCTTTCGAGATCGGAGATCATGTTTACCTCCGTGTCTCTCCTATGAAAGGTACTCGTCGCTTCGGCATCAAAGGGAAGCTTGCCCCTAGATACGTGGGACCTTTCAAGATTGTCAGCAAGAGAGGCGACCTCGCCTATCAACTCGAGCTTCCTTCAAACTTTGCAAATGTTCATGATGTGTTCCACGTCTCTCAGCTTCGAAAGTGCTTCAAGACTCCTGACCGCACCGTCAACTTCGAGGACATTGAGCTCCAAGAAGATCTCTCCTATCGTGAGCACCCAGTTGCTATTCTTGAAGAGACTGAATGCAAGACTCGCAACAAGTCAATCAAATTTCTCAAAGTCAAGTGGTCTCACCATTCCGACCGTGAAGCTACCTGGGAACGCGAGGATCACCTCCGTTCTGAGTACCCGGAGTTCTTTCAGTCCTAGATCTCGGGACGAGATCTTTTCGTAGTGGTGGAGTGTTGTAACACCCCGGGTGTAACTTTCCCAATTTGTACTCCAACTCTTGCCGTTTCTGGCGTTAAGATATATTTATTTCTCGGGTTCGGGTCTTTGTCTTCGTGTGTTGTTTTCGTTTTCATGCATCTCATATCATGTCATCATGTGCATTGCATTTGCATACGTGTTCATCTCATGCATTCGAGCATTTTCCCCGTTGTCCGTTTTGCATTCCGGCGCTTCGTTCTCCTCCGGTGGCCATTTCTAGCTTTCTTTCGTGTGTGGGGATTAAACATCTCCAGATTGGACCGAGACTTGCCATGCGGCCTTGGTTTAATACCGGTAGACCGCCTGTCAAGTTTCGTGTCATTTGGACTTCGTTTGATACTCCAACGGTTAACCGAGGGACCGAAAAGGCCTCGTGTGTGTTGCAGCCCAACACCCCTCCAATTTGGCCCAAAACCCACCAAACTCTGCTCCATGTCCTAGAGCGTTCGATCACGATCGCGTAGCCGAAAACCGCACCTCATTTGGACTCTCCTAGCTCCACTTATGCCTATATATACACCCCCCCCCCCGTTTTTCGGATCTTCCCCTACCTCCGAACCCTAAAAAAAATCATCCCCGCCAGATCCGCTGCCGACGGACGTGTCCGGCCGCACCGGACAACGTCCAACTTACCCCGCCGCTGCCACGTGTCCGCCCCCCGTTGGCCGCGCCGCCGCCCCACATCCCCGCCGGCCCGGGAGCCCAAGGCCGGCTCCCGAGGCCCGCGCCGCCGCCCGGTTGCGCCGCCGCCCGCGCCTCCATCTCCCTCCTCGCCGGCCTCCTCCCTCCGCCTCAGCCGCGTCGGTGGCCGCCCGCCGCCCCCGTCGCCACCTCGCCGGCCAACCCCGCCTCCGCCGCGGGCTCGCCGCCCCGCGTCCCCGGTGGCCGCCGCCGCCGTCCGCCGCCAGGTCCGGCCCGGATCCGGCCGGGTCCGGCTCTCCCACTCCTCTCCGCCGGTTTTTGCGACCTCTCCGGAGCAAGTCAACCCTCGCCGGAGCTCCTCGGTTCGCGTGCCGATCCAGATCTGGGACGAACCCTAGGTCAAAATTCTTCTAAGTCCTCAGATTTTTCAGTCCAAGTTTCTATGTTCGAGGCTCCGTAACTTTACATCCATAGCTCCAATTTGGACATATAATATATCAAAATGTTCGCCTCGACGAGTACATCATTTCATTCCATTGCATCATTTTCATTTGAGCTCATCTTGACGCCCAAAATGCTGTTAGAAAGAGGCTTCGTGAGTTAATTGTCAGATCTGCTAGTTCATCTTAGACTTTTGTCATTTTTGCCATGATTAATGTGTGCATGCTATGCCTGTGAGTCCTTCATATGTTTTGTTAAGCATTTTGTCTTATTTGCAGAGGTGCAACCCATGCATTTTTAGGATGTGTGTGGTGACTTGTGCAAGCTTGCAAAGTGAGGCACCCGGTAAATCTGTTTTCAGGGACTTAGTGATTTTCACCAAGTCTGGGATATTTTAGTTCATGATGCCATATGTTCAGCTTGTTTCCTAGTGATCCGTGCCTTTTTTGAGGATGATCAGTAAAGGAGTTTTGTTAATCATGTTATCCTCTATCCATCCATGTCTTTGTTTGCAATTATGGAGCACCATAGCTTGAGTCAATCGAGCTCTACTTTTGCTTCGTGGTGAATCTGGGCAGATCGTCAACTCGTTTGCGATTTTGCCGGCATTGTTGTAGTTGATCCGTGCATGCTATGCCATTGTTCTTGCCATGTATAGCTTGTATTTTATGCCTTCTTTATGGTTGTATGCTTGCCTTGCCATGACTTTCACCGTAGTGAGTGCATCGAGCTCGTTTACATGCCTTCGTGAGCTATATTTCAGCATGTCTCAGTTTTCACTAAGTCTGAAAACTGATTGTGTTTTAGCTATGTTCGGGTGCCCGTTAATATATTTTGTGAACCCTTTTGGCCCCAGGTCACTTTGGGTCTTTTGTTAAGCTTGTTGAGTAGCTCCATGACATGTTCTTACTTGTCATGTTCAGGTCATGTATCATGATGTTTTGCTGCTCCGAAGAGGGCCTCGTGATCTGAAATTTCAGACAAGTGTTAATTTCACTAAGTCTGGAATCTATTTTGCATTTGCGTTTTTGCCATGCTTGTTTGAACCTCATAATGAATGAATTGGCCGTGGCTCAGTGCTAGTCTTTTGTTAAGCAACTTGTGTGCATCCCTGACATATATTTTGTTGTCTTGTTTGGTGCCTGTAGCATGTTCATTTCGTTGCATCTAGGTGCCTACTTGCTGTAAATCGCAGACCGGTGTCATATCTTAAAACGCTTGCCATTTCCAAACCGTAACTCCGATTCCGGCGTTCTTTATATCGTTTTCAAGCGATTTCGTCTCATCTTTCCAGTGGCACACTTGGATTTCCAAGTTGAGGCCAGGTTCATGCATTTCCTGTGATATCTTGCATTTTGCATCCCGCATTGCATCCAGCATAGCATATCATCTTTGCATCGTGTTGTTTGAGTTTGCACGTGGTTGATTGTATCCTTCTTGCTTGTTTGTCTTGTTTGGGTAGAGCCGGGAGACGAGTTCGCTACCGAGGATCCCGTTGAGTTTGCTTGTGAGGATCCAGTCAACTCTGACAACTGTGCAGGCAAGATGATCATACCCTCGAAATCACTACTATCTTTGCTATGCTAGTTTGCTCGCTCTTTTTATATGCCATTGCTACGATGCCTACCACTTGCTTGCAAGCCTCCCAAATTGCCATGTCAAACCTCTAACCCACCATGTCCTAGCAAACCGTTGATTGGCTATGTTACCGCTTTGCTCAGCCCCTCTTATAGCGTTGCTAGTTGCAGGTGAAGATTGGAGGCCGTTCCTTGTTGGAACATTTATTTACTTGTTGGGATATCATTATATTACTTTGTTATCTTAATGCATCTATATACTTGGTAAAGGGTGTAAGGCTCGGCCTCTCGCCTAGTGTTTTGTTCCACTCTTGCCGCCCTAGTTTCCGTCATATCGGTGTTATGTTCCCGGATTTTGCGTTCCTTACGCGGTTGGGTTATAATGGGAACCCCTTGACAGTTTGCCTTGAATCAAACTTCTCCAGCAATGCCCAACCTTGGTTTTTACCATTTGCCACCTAGCCTTTTCCCTTGGGTTTCGCGGACTCAAGGGTCATCTTATTTTAACCCCCCCCCCCCGGGCCAGTGCTCCTCTGAGTGTTGGTCCAACCTAGAGCACCGTGCGGGGCCGTCCCTTGGCAACTTGGGTTACGTTGGCTCCCGTACGCTTAGCTTATCCGGTGTGCCCTGAGAACGAGATATGTGCAGCTCCTATCGGGATTTGTTGGCACAGCGGGCGGTGTTGCTGGACTTGTTTTACCATTGTCGGAGTTGTCTTGAATTACCGAGATACCGAGTCTGATCGGAACGTCTTGGGAGGAGGTCTATTCCTTCGTTGACCGTGAGAGCTTGTCATGGGCTAAGTTGGGACTCCCCTGCAGGGATTGAACTTTCGAAAGCCGTGCCCGCGGTTATGGGCAGATGGGAATTTGTTAATGTCCGGTTGTAGATAACTTGAACCTTAATTAATTAAAATGAGTCAACTGAGTGTGTTACCGTAATGGCCTCTTCTCGGCGGAGTCCGGGAAGTGGACACGGTGTTGGAGTAATGTTTGCGCAGGTTGTTCTCTAGTTTCTCGCTCATGCTTTGCCTCCTCTTCTCGCTCTCTTTTGCGAATAAGTTAGCCATCATATTTGCTAGTCGCTTGCTGCAGCTCCACCTATATTCACCTTGCCTTACCTACAAGCTTAAATAGTCTTGATCGCGAGGGTGCGAGATTGCTGAGTCCCTGTGGCTCACAGATTACTATTACACCAGATGCAGGGCCTGATGATTCTGCTCCAGGAGACGCGTTTGAGCTCAAGTGGGAGTTCGACGAAGACTCTCAACGTTACTACGTTTCCTTTCCCGATGATCAGTAGTGGTGCCCAGTTGGGGGTGAACGGGACCGTTGTCGCATGTTGGGTTCTCTTTTATTTTGGCACCGTAGTCGGGCCATGAGTGTTTGGATGATGTAATGTTATTTATGTACTTGTTTGACATGGCGAGTGTAAGCCAACTATGTTATCTCCTCTTTGTTATTCATATTACATGGGATGTTGTGAAGATTGCCTAACTTGCGACATATGCCTTTAATGCGATTATGCCTCTAAGTCGTGCCTCGACACGTGGGAGATATAGTCGCATCGAGGGTGTTACAATGCCTTCCGTGAATAGTGCCGCACTTATAACTGACAGTAAATTTTGAGCATGCGTCCCGTCACATTCCAAATTGCAAACCTGTTCACACCGATCAAAACCTAAATGGTTTCCCACTTAGGAGCATATTACAACGCGGTTATAAATACTACTACTCCAAGATGACTGCACATTCCTCCTTAACTCCTCATCCACAAAAAGTCAAAAACAAACAAGTCATTCATCATTGTTCCCTTGTGTCCGCCATGGCCAGCGTGAGTTCCGGGTCAAGAGATTGCCACCAGGGAGAGGCGAGCCTGGAAGCGGGAGCATGAGAGATGTCCCGCCTCGCCGCGAAAGCAGCCAACATGTCCCGCCACACGGCCGTAGCAGCAGAGAGGTTCGGCCGCACCGCCGAAGTAGCACGGAGGACCCGCCGCGCCATCGATGCAGCAGACTGGTCCGGCCGCGCCGCAGAAGCAGAAGTGATGCCCCACTGCACCACGAATGCAGCAGAGATGTCCTCTTGCACCGCGGTAGCCTGGGAAAATGCCTCGCGGGCAGGCAAGGACTCTTATAGGCGCATGCATGCCCTCGTCCTTGGGTAGATGGATCAGATCTCTAGGTGGGTGAGGTTGCAGGATGACCTGCAAGCCTCGTTTGAACAGTCTACCAACGTCATCCGGCAACTAAATGAGAGCAATGCGAAGCTCCGGGCTGAGCGCGACCTGTTGAGCGCGAAGATCGTCGGAAGTGTGGAGCACCAGGAGCAGACCACTGCCTTGTTGAAGAGGACCGACATCATCATCGAGAAACTTATGGATGAGAATGCCATGCTGCGCATCGAGCGCAGAAGGCTGGTGGAGGAATCCGTGGATGCTCTCAACCAGCATCTTGAGGACAAGAAAGAGCTCGTCGCCGCCCGCCGCGGAGACTAGTTCCTGCTGTGGCTTCCTTCTTCTTTTTCCCTTGTGTATATTGGGCGTTGCCGCATGTGGCTTTTTTTTAATTATGTTTATAAATATGTAAGACAACTATTACCCAATGTCATCATCCTTATATTCATCATGCTTGCTATAAGTCGCAGTCGATGCTATATAGGTCCGTCGGATCTTACATCAAGATCCGTGTAAAACTTTCTTTTCAGATTTTCATTTTTCTCTCTTAAATCTCAATCCAGTGAGACATATAGCCACGCCATAGAACAGGTGCTCGGGCGCCATTAATGGAGACGTTGGGAGGGAGGTACGCGACGGGTAGCGGTCAAAAGGGCTCTCCTCCCGATGAGCACACGCAAGGGTCTGATCGCACGCCTCCCGTACTCAAAGAACTACCCCGCATGACACCTCCTAGCCGATAAAAAAAGGGACTGCTACCTCTTGAGCACTGTGTTGGTTTTTCCTTGAAGAGGAAAGGGTGATGCAGCAAAGTAGCGTAAGTATTTCCCTCGGTTTTTGAGAACCAAGGTATCAATCCAGTAGGAGACTACACGCAAGTCACTTCGCACCTACACAAACAAATAAGAACCTCGCAACCAACGTGATAAAGGGGTTGTCAATCCCTTCACGGTCACTTACGAGAATGAGATCTGATAGAGATAATAAGATAAATATTTTTGGTATTTTTTATGATATAGATTGGAAAATAAAGATTGCAAAGTAAAATAGATTGGAAACTTATATGATGGAAAATAGACACGGGGGCCATAGGTTTCACTAGTGGCTTCTCTCAAGATAGCATAAGCATTACGGTGGGTAAACAAATTACTGTCAAGCAATTCATAGAAAAATGCATAATTATGAGAATATCTAGGCATGATCATGTATATAGGCATCACGTCCGCGACAAGTAGACCGAAATGATTCTGCATCTACTACTATTACTCCACACATCAACCGCTATCCAACATGCATCTAGAGTATTAAGTTCATAAGAACAGAGTAACGCATTAGGCAAGATGACATGATGTAGAGGGATAAACTCAAGCAATATGATATAAACCCCATCTTTTTATCCTCGATGGCAACAATACAATATGTGCCTTGCTGCCCCTACTGTCACTGGGAAAGTACACCGCAAGATTGAACCCAAAGCTAAGCACTTCTCCCATTACAAGAAAGATCAATCTAGTAGGCCAAAACAAACTGATAACTCGAAGAGACTTGCAAAGATAATAAATCATACATAAAAGGTTTCAGAGAAGAATCAAATATTGTTCATAGATAATCTTGATCATAAACTCACAATTCATCGGATCTCGACAAACACACCACAAAAAGAATTACATCGAATAGATCTCCAAGAAGATCGAGGAGAACTTTGTATTGAGATCCAAAGAGAGAGAAGAAGCCATCTAGCTAATAACTATGGACCCGAAAGTCTATGGTAAACTATTCACACATCATCGGAGAGGCTATGGTGTTGATGTAGAAGCCCTCCGTGATCGATTCCCCCTCCGGCGGAGCTTCGGAAAAGGCCCCAAGATGGGATCTCTTGGGTACAGAAGGTTGCGGCAGTGGAAATAGGGTTTCGTGGTGCTCCTGGATGTTTTTGGGGTATATGGATATATATAGGAGGAAGAAGTAGGTCGGTGGAGCTGCGAGGGGCCCACGAGGGTGGGGGCACGCCTCCCTACCTCATGGCCTCCTCCCTCCTTTCTTGACGTCTACTCCAAGTCCCCTGGATCACGTTTGTTCCAAAAATAACTCTCCCGAAGGTTTTACTCCGTTTGGATTCCGTTTGATATTCCTTTTCTATGAAACACTAAAATAGGCAAAAAAAAACAGCAATTTGCACTGGGCCTTGGGTTTGTAGGTTAGTCCCAAAAATAATATAAAAGTGTATAATAAAGCCCATTAAACATCCAAAACAGATAATATAATAGCATGGAACAATCAAAAATTATAGATACGTTGGAGACGTATCAAGCATCCCCAAGCTTAATTCCTGCTCGTCCTCGAGTAGGTAAATGATAAAAAGAGAATTTTTGATGTGGAATGCTACCTAGCATAATTGTCAAAGTAATTTTCTTTATTGTGGCATGAATATTCAGATCCGAAAGATTCAAGACAAAAGTTTAATATTGACATAAAAATAATAATACTTCAAGTATACTAACTAAGCAATCATGTCTTCTCAAAATAACATGGCCAAAGAAAGCTCATCCCTACAAAATCATATAGTTTGGTCATGCTCCATTTTCGTCACACAAGAATGCTCTCATCATGCACAACCCCGATGACAAGCCAAGCAATTGTTTCATACTTTAGTAATCTCAAACTTTTTCAACTTTCATGCAATATATGAGCGTGAGCCATGGATATAGCACTATGGGTGGAATAGAATATAATGATGGGGGTTATGTGGAGAAGACAAAAAAGGAGAAAGTCTCACATCGACGTGGCTAATCAATGGTCTAGGGAGATGCCCATCAACTGATGTCAATGCAAAGAGTGGGGATTGCCATGCAACGGATGCACTAGAGCTATAAATGTATGAAAGGTCAACAAAAGAAACTAAGTGGGTGTGCATCCAACTTGCTTGCTCATGAAGACCTAGGGCATTTGAGGAAGCCCATTGTTGGAATATACAAGCCAAGTTCTATAATGAAAAATTCCCACTAGTATATGGAAGTGACAAAACAAGATACTCTCTATCATAAAGATCATGGTGCTACTTTGAAGCACAAGTGTGGAAAAAGGATAGTAGCATTGTCCCTTTTTATTTCTCTTCTCTTTTTTTTCTTTTTTGGGCCTTTTTTGCCTTTCCCCTTTTTTATTTGGTACAATGCTCTATCAATGATGATCATCACACTTCTATTTATTTACAACTCAATGATTACAACTCGATACTAGAACAAAGTATGACTCTATATGAATGCCTCCGGCGGTGTACCGGGAAGGGCAATGAATCAAGAGTGACATGTATGATAAATTATGCATGGTGGCTTTACCACAAATATGATGTCAACTACATGATCATGCAAGGCAATATGACAATGATGAAGCGTGTCATAAATGAAACGGTGGAAAGTTGCATCACAATATATCTCGGAATGGCTATGGAAATGCCATAATAGGTAGGTATCGTGGCTATTTTGAGGAAGATATAAGGAGGTTTATGTGTGATAGAGCGTATCATATCACGGGGTTTGGATGCACCGGTGAAGTTTGCACCAACTCTCAAGGTGAGAAAGGGCAATGCACGGTACCGAAGAGGCTAGCAATGATGGAAAGGTGAGAGTGCGTATAATCAATGGACTCAACATTAGTCATAAAGAACTCACATACTTATTGCAAAAATCTACAAGTCATCAAAAACCAAGCATTACGCGCATGCTCCTAGGGGGTAGATTGGTAGGAAAAGACCATCACTCGTCCCCGACCGCCACTCATAAGGAAGACCATCAAAGAACACCTCATGTTTCAAATTTGTTACACAACGTTTACCATACGTGCATACTACGGGACTTGCAATATTCAACACAAGTATTTCTCAAATTCACAACTACTCAGCTAGCACAACTCTAATATCACCATCTTTATATCTCAAAACAATTATCAAGTATCAAACTTCTCATAGTACTCAATGCACCCTTTTATGAAAGTTTTTATTATACCAATCTTGGATGCCTATCATATTAGGACCAACTTTATAACCAAAGCAAATTACCATGCTGGTCTAAAGGATTCTCAAAATAATATAAGTGAAGCATGATAGATCAATAATTTCTATAAAAGAAAACCACCACCGTGCTCTAAAAGATATAAGTGAAGCGCTAGAGCAAACTTATCTAGCTCAAAAGATATAAGTGAAGCACATAGAGTATTCTAATAAATTCAGATTCATGTGTGTCTCTCCCAAAAGGTGTGTACAGCAAGGATGATTGTGGTAAACTAAAAAGCAAAGACTCAGGTCATACAAGACGCTCTAAGCAAAACACATATCATGTGGTGAATAAAAATATAGCTCAAGTAAAGTTACCGATGGACGAAGACGAAAGAGGGGATGCCTTCTGGGGCATCCCCAAGCTTAGGCTTTTGGTTGTCCTTGAATTTTACCTTGGCATTCCTTGGTAATACCCAAGCTTAGGCTCTTGCCCCTCCTTATTCCATAATCTATCAAATCTTTACCCAAAACTTGAAAACTTCACAACACAAAACTCAACAGAAAATCTCATGAGCTTCGTTAGTATAAGAAAACAAACCACCACTTAAGGTACTGTAATGAACTAATTCTTTATTTATATTGGTGTTAAACCTATTGTATTCCAACTTCTCTGTGGTTTGTGCCCTCCGATACTAGCCATAGATTCATCAAAATAAGCAAACAACACACGAAAAACAGAATCTATCAAAAATAGAATAGTATGTAGTAATCTGTAGGTTTTGGATACTTCTGTAACCCCAAAAATTCTTAAATAAATTGGTGGACGTGAGGAATTTGTCTATTAATCATCTTCAAAAATAATCAACCTAATCGCACTCTCCAGTAAAAAAATGGCAGCAAATCTTGTGAGCACTAAAGTTTCTGGTTTTTTACAGCAAGATCGCAAAAACTCCCCCCCCCAAGTCTTCCCAAAGGTTCTACTTGGCACAAACACTAATTAAAAGCATAAAACCATATCTAAAAAGAAGCTAGATTAATTATTTATTACTAAACAGAACCAAAAAGCAAGAAACAAAAATAAAATCGGGTTGCCTCCCAACAAGCGATATCATTTAACGCCCCTAGCTAGGCATCTAAAATTTTAATAATGCTCACATGAAAGACAAGAATTGAAGCGCAAAGAAAGCGTCATGAAACACGTGAAAAACACCTCTAAGTCTAACATACTTCCTATGCTTAGGCATCTTATAGGCAAACAAATTATCATAGCAAGCAAAAACTAGCATATGCAAGAAAGTGGAAAGAAACAATAGCAATATCAACATAAGGAGAGGTAATTTTGTAACATGAAAATTACTACAACCATATTTTCCTCTCTCATAATAATTACATGTGGGATCATAAGCCAAGTAAACAAAATAACTATCACATAAAATATTTTCAACACGATCCACATGCATGCAAAGTTGACACTCTTCCAAAATAGTGGGATTAAAATTAACTAAAGTCATGACCTCTCCAAACCCACTTTTATCAAAAATTTCATAAGATTGAACATTCTCCAAATATGTGGGATCTAAAGTTGACACTATTCCAAACCCACTTTCAATAATATTGCAAACACTATTATCAATCTCATATTCATCATGGGGCTTAAATAAATTTTCAAGATCATAAGAAGAATCACCCCAATCATGATCATTGCAACAAGTAGAGGACATAGCAAAACTAGCATCCCCAAGCTTAGGGTTTTGCATATTATTAGCACAATTGACGTTAATAGAATTTATAACAACATCATTGCAATCATGCTTTTCATTGAAGGAACTATCAAGTATGGGTGCAATAGCAATGATCTCATGTTTAACATAAGGAACTATAGCAAATTCATCTTCATAAATATTGGCATCATGGCCACAAGAATAGCAAGCATCATGTTCATCAAGGGATATTTCAATCAAATCATCAGAATCATAAGTATCTATAGATTCATGCATATCATTATTTTCTTCCAAAGCAACGGCCATTCTTTCAATAAATTCTTTGACATAGACATTATGAGCATAGTTTTCATAGCAATATTTAAGTATGTCAAAAATTTCCAATTCGTAGAGAGTAATATCATACTTTCCAATCAAAGAAGCAACTTCATAAGCACCCTTAAAAGCAACAAATTCTTCAATTTGTTCGATATCTTAGTAACTATAAACACCCTTTGCATAAGAAGATAAGATTTCATTATCATTAAACTCACATAGGTAGGGGAGGTGTTTTTTAGGGTTCTTAGAGCAACAAGTAAAATCACAAATTCACAAAGATTCGAAGCATAACACAACAATCTATTTATTTGATCCCATAAGAGTCTCCCTTTTTCAGACAAACGGTGATGCACAAAATGAGCATGCTCATCTAAAGATTTACCATCAACTAGGATAGTTGGGGTTTCAGCACGAGCGCATAACGATCGAAGATGACCCAAATAGAACAATTTAAGTGGATCCATATCAACAGATTTTTATCAAGCAAAGATGCAAATAAATAGAAGGCGCATGGAAACACAAACAAAGATACATATGGGAAGAAGGCAAAGAAAAGGCAAAGGTGAAGTGGGGGAGAGGAAAACGAGAGGCAAATGGCAAATAATGTAATGCAAGGGATAAGAGTTTGTGATGGGTACTTGGTATGTCTTGACGTCTACTCCAAGTCCCCTGGATTACGTTCGTTCCAAAAATAACTCTCCCGAAGGTTTTATTCCGTTTGGATTCCGTTTGATATTCCTTTTCTGCATAACACTGAAATAGGCAAAAAAAACAGCAATTTGCGCTGGGCCTTGGGTTAGTAGGTTAGTCCCGAAATTAATATAAAAGTGTATAATAAAGACCATTAAACATCCAAAACAGATAATATAATAGCATGGAACAATCAAAAATCATAGACACATTGGAGACGTATCAGGTACGCGTGGCCGCATGTAATTGGTAAGTCGAACGCCCATGGTTTCAATAATACGTGTGTTTCCGATTTGTAACGTGGCATCAGTTGTTCCAAAATGACTTCGTTGATTGTTAATGTGTGCGCCTTCTCAAATCGGACAGAAAAATTACCACAGCATGTTGGTGCCATGTCATGAGACCATGCCAAGTTTCATGATTTTCAGGCGTGTTTTGGAATTATAGGAATTAAAAACCCAAGTTTCACAATCTTTCCGACTGAGCCACGATGCCCAGATGTTTGAATTTCACTCCCACCTCTTGCATGGGACCTAGAAATTCACCCAAGGACACACATGTGATGTTTCAAACAACTTTGGTGCACTGGAGCATGTGCTTGTAGTTCAAATTTGAATTATGCACATTAAATGCCCAGAAACTCAATTAATGTATAAAAAGGCCAAACGAACCCAGAATAATTCCAAAATTTAGCATGGTACTTCTATTTGGTCTAATCTAGCTGTGTAAAAAAACTAAGGCGGGAGAAGGCAGTGTACGTACGTCGTTTCGCACATGGAGGTGACATGTTCCCTCTCGGAACCACGAGCCTTCTTGAGGGAAGATCCAGTTTGCACGAAGCTTACACCAAAGCTTGTCCCAATTCGGCGAAAAAATTACCGCAGCATGTTGGTGCCATGTCATGACACCATGCCAAATTTCATGATTTTCAGGCGTGTTTTGGAATTACATGAATTAAAAAACCAAGTTTCTCAATCTTTCTGGCCGAGCCACGACGCCCATATGTTTGAAATTCACTCCCATCTCTTGCATGGGACCTAGAAATTCACCCAAGGACACACATGTGATTTTTCAAACAACTTTGGTGCACTGGAGCCTGTACTTGTAGTTCAAATTTTAATTATGCACATTAAATGCCTAGAAACTCAATTAATGTATAAAAAAGGTGAAACGAGCATAGAATAATTCCAAAATTTAGCACGGTACTTCTATTTGGTCTAATCTGGCTATGTAAAAAAAATTAAGGCGGGAGAAGGTAGTGTGCATATGGTGTTTCGCACACGGAGGTGACACGTTCCCTCTCGGAACCACGAGCCTTCTTGAGGGAAGCTCCGGTTTGCAAGAAGCTTACACCAAAACTTGTCCTAATTCGGCAAAAATATTTACAGCGGCATGTTGGTGCCATGTCATAAGACTGCCAAGTTTCATGATTTTCAGGCGTGTTTTGGAGTTACAGGAATTAAAACAGCAAGTTTGTCAATCTTTCTGGCCGAGCCACGATGCCCAGATGTTTGAATTTCACTCCCATCTCATGCATGGGACCTAGAAATCCACCCAAGGACACACATGTGAGTTTTCAAACAACTTTGGTGCACTGGAGCATGTGCTTGTAGTTCAAATTTGAATTATGCACATTAAATGCCCAGAAACTCAATTAATGTATAAAAAGGCCAAACGAGCCCGAAATAACTCAAAAATTTAGACGGTACTTCTATTTGGTCTAATCTGGTTGTGTAAAAAAATTAAGGTGGGAGAAGGCAGTGTATGTATGTCGTTTTGCACACGGAGGTGACACCTTCCCTCTCGGAACAACGAGCCTTCTTGAGGGAAGCTCCGGTTTCCAAGAAGCTTACACCAAAGCTTGTCCCAATTCGGCCAAAAAAATTACAGCAACATGTTGGTGTCATGTCATGACACCATGTCAAGTTTCATGATTTTCAGGCGTGTTTTGGAATTATAGGAATTAAAAAACCAAGTTTCTCAATCTTTCCAGCCGAGCCATGACGCCCAAATGTTTGAATTTCACTCTGATCTCTTGAATGGGACCTAGAAATTCACCCAAGGACACACATGTGATTTTTCAAACAACTTTGGTGCACTGGAGCATGTGCTTGTAGTTCAAATTTGAATTATGCACATTAAATGCCCAGAAACTCACTTAATGTATAAAAAGACCAAGCGAACACAGAATAATTCCAAAATTTAGCATGGTACTTCTATTTGGTCTAATCAAGCTGTGTAAAAAAATAAGGCGGGAGAAGGCAGTGTACGCATGTCGTTTCGCACATGGAGGTGACACCTTCCCTCTCAGAACCACGAGCCTTCTTGAGGGAAGCTCTGGTTTGCAAGAAGCTTACACAAAAGCTTGTCCCAGTTCGGCCAAAAAAAACTACTGCAGCATGTTGGTGCCATGTCATGACACCATGCCAAGTTTCATGATTTTCAGGCGTGTTTTGGAATTACAGGAATTAAACAACCAAGTTTCTCAATCTTTGCGGCCTAGCCACGATGCCCAGCTATTTGAATTTCACTCCCATCTCTTGCATGGGACCTAAAAATTCACCCAAGGACACACATGTGATTTTTCAAACAACTTTGGTGCACTGGAGCATGTGCTTGTAGTTCAAATTTGAATTATGGACATTAAATGCCCAGAAACTCAATTAATGTATAAAAAAGCCAAACAAGCACGAAATAATTCCAAAATTTAGCACGATACTTCTATTTGGTCTAATATGCCTGTGTAAAAAATTTAAGGCAGGAGAAGGCAGTGTACGTATGTCGTTTCGCACATGGAGGTGACACGTTCCCTCTCGGAACCAGGACCCTTCTTGAGGGAAGCTCCGGTTTGCAAGAAGCTTGCATCAAAGCTTGTCCCAATTCGGCCAAAAAATTTACTGCATCATGTTGGTCCCATGTCATGACACCATGCCAAGTTCCATGATTTTCAGTCGTGTTTTGGATTTATAGGAATTAAAAAACCAGGTTTCTCAATCATTCCGGCCGAGCCACGACACCCAGATGTTTGAATTTTATTCCCATTTCTTGCATGGGACCTATAAATTCACCCAAAGACACACATGTGATTTTTCAGCAAACTTTGGTGCATTGGAGCATGTGCTTGTGGTTCAAATTTGAATTATGCACATTAAATGCCCAGAAACTCAATTAATGCATAAAAATGCCAAAGAAACCCGGAATAATTCCAAATTTAAACATGACACTCATGTACAATTTGCATGTTCACTCTACGTAAATGTTCTAGCAATTCAAACACCATCCTTTCGCTCTGTAACACCATTTTTTCTTTCATAACATAATGAAAAAATCAGGTATACCACAAACAGTTTACTAGAAAGAATCGTGTGGGATGCAATATAAAATATCTTGGCGCACCATCTTGTCTGGCTTACGCAGGAAGCTTCGTCGTCTACAGTCCACCGCCCCCCGCTTGAACCACACTTGCGCGCCAGTTTCTCGCGGCACCGAGCAAAAATTTTTTGCCACGGCGGAAATATCTATCTCCCCGCCCCCTCCCTCCTACCAAAAGCCACATTTTCACTGTTCCTCCTTGCTTTCCAAGTTCAAGCCTTCACTGCTGCTTATTGGCAGCTCATCCTCCTTGTCGGCGACCCTTCTTCTTGCAGCGCCGCCTCCTCGCCGGCTACCCTTCTTCTTGCAGCGCCGCCTCCTCGCCGACGACCCTTCTTCTTGCAGCGCCGCCTCCTTGCCGCCGACCCTTCTTATTGTTGCGCGGCCTCCTCACCACTGACCCTTCTTCTTGTTGTGCGGCCTCATCGATATGGTCAGGTAATCCACACCCCACCCACGCCATCCTCCTCATTTCCCGTCCCACATGCCCCGACTGATGGAGTGGCACCTTCCACCGAAATCACTGCCCCCTCCTCCAATTAAGTGCCGCCCACAGCCATTTTACACGCAGTATAACGTGGAGCTGAGTAGCATGCGGTCGCACGTGCGAACGAGGTCGCTATGGCTGACATGCGTGTTGACCGCCAGATCTTGGAGGAGCACCTCGTCTTCGAGGCCACCGTCGACACCGCCGCGCGGTTGTCTACATTAAAATACAGTTCGTGATGTTTTCTCGAGGCCACCACCAGTGCCTTCTAGTGATTTGTCCTCTGTAATGTTAATATGCAATCTGATGTTCAGTTAACAGTTTGGTCCTCTGAAATGTAATGTTCAGTTAACACTTTGGTACAACAATTGCTACATTTCGTAGTACTGTTCTCAAGCATTCTTTGTTTTGTTAACTGTCTTATCTTCTAGTACATGTTTCTATTCTGCAATATCATGCTCAGTTCACTATTTTGGTTCATTTGGTCTGCTGTCCATTTAACTATTTGGTTCAGTCCTGCAATTTGATTTTCATTTGCTGTGGGTACAATTTTGTATTGTTATGCATGTGACACCAATAGAATTTGGTTGTACTCAATACATATTCTACTGATTGTATGGCAACTCTCAGTTAACCTGATCAAGATCTTCCTTATGTGTGTTGTAGGGAAACAATGGGAGACACTGCGGTTTACCATCGAGGTTTGTTCAAGCGGGGTCCTTTGGCTAATAGCACATTATTGTGCAGTTGCAGGAATCATTCTAATATTTAGGTTTCTTACAATTTGGTCTTGCACATGTAGGTCCTGCTATCAGAGGCTTAGACCCACTGTTCGACCCATTTTGCATATGGGGAAATGAGATGTCCATGAATATCAGTCAAGTCAACAAACTCGGAAAGATTGTTAGGATGAAGAAAAACTTGCGAAGAATAACAGCAAGATCTTTGTTTGCACAATGAAGAAGACATTAGTCAACTATAGGATGGTACCAACTCTTTTACCTTGTTTTTACCCCTTGCGCCATTTCAAAATTTACAACAGCGATTTATGCATAGCTTTGTTTTCAGTACTTTTCAAAGCAGTTCACCGATGATTACCTCTCAAACCACCTGCATGGTCACTAGGCGAGGAAGGTATTCATTCAACACCCACGGTACAATATTGAAGTCTTTATGAAGAGGAAGAAGGTTGGGCGGGCAATTATCCATAGCCACTGGCCTAAAGTTGCAAGGACATTCAACATCACTGAAGGCTCAATATTTGCCTTCCGCTTCTGCAGTTTCCCAGATGAGATTCATCTGTCTATTTACCATGTATGATGCAACTTTCCAAAGGTTTTGATGCTGCATGTGAAACTTGGTGCTGTTGTGTAATGGCATAACTGAGTGCCGAAGCTATCTGATGTAATTCGATTATGAAATCCTGGTTACTTTTATACGGATATGAAATATCTGACGTGTTTTATAAGAAATATCAGTTTGATTAGTACATGGATTATCAATAATATGCTAATTCCCTGCTTATTGGGGTTTTCTATTGCAAACGGTTACTCAGACAACACCGTGGGCAATGAACTCAAACAACCCGCACGGTTTCTAGAAAGTAGGCGTGTTCGATCAACTAACAATCACACATGGCTTCCGGTAGCGAACTGTTTGCGTTAGGCCACTTTGCACAAATGTTTCCACACAAAGAACTGTGTGGGATGTACATACCTACGGAAATGATTTTCTGGGATTCACCGTGTGGGATGTACATACCTACAGAAATGATTTCTGGGATTCACCGTGTGGGATGTACATACCTACGGAAATGATTTTTGGGATTCACCGTGTGGGATGTACATACCTACGAAAATGATTTCTAGGATTCACCGTGTGGATGTACATACCTACGGAAATGATTGGGTTTCGATGCCTCGCCCGATCTCACACGGCCCCAGCCTGGGTCCCAGGAGGGCCTATCCCCGACGATTTCTGGGTCGTGTGGGAAGGACACCCTATCGCACACACTCACTTGGCGACGGTTCCAAATGTCGTCACGGAAAGGGGTTTTAAACCGTTTGTTTAGGATGTCGTTGTACCAGTGGCTTGTCCTTTGCTACAAAAAGGATTGGGCCACCTTGGTGCACCTTAGTTACTTTTATTACTTGCTACCCGTTACGATTTATCTTATCACAAAACTATTTGTCACCGATATTTTCAGTGCTTGCAGAGAATACCTTGCTGAAAACCACTTGTCATTTCCTTCTACTCCTCGTTGGGTTCGACACTCTTAATTATCGAAAGGACTATGATACATCCCCTATATTTCTAGGCCATCACCTAACTTCAGGACAGGTCCTCCAGCTCGGGGTTTTTACCATGGGTGCCCGCATCGGTCTCGAATACTCCGAAAAGATGGATCCCACGGACTCCTCGTCCTTAAATGAGCTGCTAGATTGCATCGCCGCCCTGGGGCTTTCAACGACCTATGATCGGATCGGGCTTAAACCTGGCCAGAGGGAAATCAATCTCTCACCGATCACTCAGCTGGTAGCGGTCATCGAGGAACGAGCCGAAAACACATCTTCTCCTGAATTGAAGACCAGCTATGTTCGGACGTCCGAATCCCTTGAGACAAATACCCTTCCTTTGGGGGGGACTCCGCACCCCCCGAACTCAAGGTCGGACATAGAGTCCGGGGAGCACTTGGATCTTCCCAGACCCGAACTGGTGACCTCGGAGATTTTACAAGCTCCTGACACAATTTTGGGTTGGGATTCGAGTCTTAGCCCACCCACCCACCACAATCAATACTCTCCAAGAAATTTAGGCCCTCCAGACATATATGACCTGATGTATGTGTAGCAGCAACCTCAGGAAACAGTCCATCACTTTTGGGCCAGGTTCCTACTTGTCAAAAACAAGATTAAAGATTGTTGCAACGACGATGCAGTCAAGGTTTTTCATCGTAATTGTACCGACAAGGGAATTCGGAATGCCTTCGACCATCGTCGCATACAGAGTTTCATGGAACTATCGCACGTAGTACAGAAGTACTGCACGATGGAAAGCACATGGAAGGCCCAGAAAACCCAATTGGAACCTGCTACCTTTAAGCAGTATACTGCCTGGGCAAAACGGATACATCCTCACGAGGCATCCGACCATAAGCCCATCGGCATGAAAAACAAACCTTTTCTGGATACAGGTCCATTCTTGACGAACTCCTCGACAAGCCATGTCCGATACATGCGACGCCAAGTACAGACTCAACTCACAGCCTTCGAGCATGTTGGATACTCCGGCAAGTAGCTAAAAGTGGGGAGGCGATCCTCACCACCTCCACTCCAGAGGAACACCCTCCGGAAGATGGTGATTTTAACGTCCTTATGGTCTTTGAGACTTTCTCTTCAAACAATCGGCATAAGAGTGCACTTCGCAATCTCGCCAAAGTCCACCAAGTAGCCGCAGCGAGCCCATGGAGCGACGTTGCAGTAACCTTTACCGTTGACGACGAACAAAGGGCCCGATCAGTGCGAGCACCTGCCGCTTTAGTACTAAACCCTATCGTGGACGGCTTTCGACTTACCAAACTGCTCATGGACGAAGGTAGTGGGCTAAACCTCATTTACGAGGACACACTCGACAAAATGCAGATTGATAGAACGCGCATCAAGCAAAGTAATACCACCTTTCGAGGAATCATCCCTAGTCAAGAAGCACGATGTTCGGGGAGAATTAAACTTGATGTAGTATTCGACACGCCTGATAATTACAGGTCAAAAGAGTTGCTCTTTCACGTTGTTCCCTTCAATAGCGGATAACACGCCCTTCTAGGGCGGGACTCTTTCTCACGCTTCCAAGCAATACCCCGTTACGGGTACATGAAGCTTAAAATGCTAGGGCCTAATGGAATAATCACAGTTACGAGAGATCCAGATAAGGCACTCTGCGCCGAAAACAAAACCGCATCCTTGGCTCTTGAGTCACTACCTGAAGCCTCTGCGGCCGAAGAACTAACCACCCTACGATCCACGGTGGACAAGGATCATGTAAACCTCCGCGGCCTTAAGCATTGCGAAGAGCTCGGGAATTGTTTTGTTCATCCCTTGCATATTATAGTTCATCATGGAGCCTTTGTAGCTGGGTGGCAGTGATTGAAGAACTCTGTCAATAAACAATCAACTGGAAGATCAACTCCTAGCTGAGTCAAGTGATTATAATACCTAGACATTTTGAGTATGTGTTCACTGACAGAATTGTTCTCCTCCATCTTGAAGCTACAGAACTTGTTGGAGACTTCATATCTCTCAACCCGGGCATTTGCTTGAAATATTAACTTCAACTCTTGGAACATCTCATATGCTCCATGATGTTCAAAATGTCTTTGAAGTCCTGGTTCTAAGCCATAAAGCATGGCACACTGAACTATAGAGTAGTCATCAGATCGAGCTTGCCAGATGTTCATAACATCAGCTTCAGCTCCTGTAGCAGGCCTTTCACCTAGCGGTGCATCAAGGACATAGTTCTTCTGTGCAGCAATGAGGATAATCCTCAAGTTACGGACCCAGTCCGTGTAGTTGCTACCATCATCTTTCAACTTAGCTTTCTCTAGGAACACATTAAAATTTAGGGGAATGGTAGCTTGGGCCATTGATCTACAACATAGATATGCAAAACTATAAGACTAAGTTCATGATAAATTAAGTTCAATTGATCAAATTACTAATGAACTCCCACTGAAATAAACATCCCTCAAGTTATCTAACTGATACATGATCCAAATCAACTAACCCATGTCCGATCATCACGTGAGATGGGGTAATCATCAATGGTGAACATCTCTATGTCGATCATATTTACTATATGACTCACGTTCGACCTTTCAGTCTCCAGTGTTCCGAGACCATGTTTGTACATGCTAGGCTCATCAAATTTAACCCAACTATTCTGCATGTGCAAAAGTGTCTTACACCCGTTGTGTGTGAACATAGAGTCTATCACACCTGATCATCACGCGGTGTCTCGAAACGACTAACTGTAGCAACGGTGCATACTCAGGGAGAACACTTTTATCTTGAAATTAAGTGAAGGGATCATCTTATAATGCTACCGTCGTTCTAAGCAAAATAAGATGCATAAAAGATAAACATCACATGCAATCAAAATATGTGACATGATATGGCCATCATCATCTTGTGCTTTTGATCTCCATCTCCAAAGCAACGTCATGATCTCCATCTTTACCGGCTTGGCACCTTGATCTCCATCGTAGCGTCGTTGCGTCGAGTTTGTCACGCCAACTTTTGCTTCTACAACTATCGCTAACGCATAGTGATAAAGTAAAGCAATTACATGGCGCTTGCACTTCATACAATAAAGAGACAACCCTAAGGCTCCTGCCGGTTGTCGATATTAAGAAACATGATCATCTCATACATCAATATATATCACATCATATCTTGACCATATCACAACACAACATGCCCTGCAAAAACAAGTTAGACGTCCTCTACTTTGTTGTTGCAAGTTTTACGTGGCTGCTACGGGCTTCTAGCAAGAACCGTTTCTTACCTACACAAAAACCACAATGGTGTTTCATCAAGTTTGTTGTTTTAACATTCTTCAAGGACTGGCCGTAGTCAAATTCGATTCAACTAAAGTAGGAGAAACAGACACCCACCAGCCACCTTTATGCAAAACTAGTTGCATGTCTCTCGGTGGAACCGGTCTCATGTGCGTGGACATGTAAGGTTTGTCTGGGCTGCTTCATCCCACAATACCGCTGAATCAAAATAAGACGTTGGTGGTAAGCAGTATGACTATCACTGCCCACAACTCTTTGTGTTCTACTCGTGCATATCATCTACACATAGACCTGGCTCGGATGCCACGTTGGGAAACGTTGCATGGAAAACAAAAAAAATTCTACGCTCACGCAATGATCTATCCACGGAGATGCATAGCAACGAAGGGGGAGAGTGTGTCTACATACCATCATAGACCGTAAGCGGAAGCATTTCACAACGCAGTTGATGTAGTCGAACTTCCTTCGCGCTCCAACCGATCTAGTATCGAACGCACGACACCTCCATGTTCTGCACACGTTCAGCTCGGTGATGTCCTCTGCCTTCTTGATCCAACAAGACGGAGAGGTATTAGATGAGTTACAACAGCACGACGGTGTGGTGACGGTGATGGTGAACTGATCTTCGTAGGGCTTCGCTTAAGCACTACGAAAATATGACCGAGGGAGTAAACAGTGGACGGGGGTGCCGCACACGGCTAAGACAATGTTGTGTATTTGTGTGGTGCCCCCTCCCATGTATATATAAGTGGGAGGGGAGAGGGAGGCTGCCAGGGCAGCTAGGGCGTGCCCCTAGGGGCTGGCCGCCGGCCCTAGGGTTCTTGCCCTCCTGCGCCCCTTTCCTTGTATGAACAAGGGGGGAAGGAAAGAGGGGGGAGAGGGAAGGAAGTGGTAGTCCAACTCCACACTTTCCTTTCCTCCTCCCCTTTCCTTTCCCTCTCCATAGGGCCGGCCCTATAGAGGGTGCACCAGCCCCTTGTGGGCTGGTGTGTTCCCTCACTTGGCCCATAAGGCCCATATCTTTGTCGGGGATGCCCAAAACTCCTTCCGCTGACCGGTAAGTACCCGGTACCCTCTGAAACACTTCCGGTGTCCGAATACCATTGTCCTATATATCAATCTTTACCTCTCAACCATTTAGAGACTCCTCGTCATGGTCGTGATCTCATCCGGGACTCCGAACAACATTCAGTCAGCAAATCATATAACACTATATCGTCAATGAACATTAAGCTTGCGGACCCTACGGGTTCGAGAACTATGTAGACATGACCGAGACACCTCTCCGGTCAATAAAAAATAGCAGAACCTGGATGCCCATATTGGCTCCTACATATTCTACGAAGATCTTTATTGGTCAAACCTTATGATAACATACGTAATTCCCTTTGTCCATCGGTATGTTACTTGCCCGAGATTCGGTCGTCGGTATCTTCATGCCTAGTTCAACCTCATTGCCGGCAAGTCTCTTTGCTGGTTCCATAATACATCACACCTCGTGACTAAACTCCTTAGTCACTTGCTTGCAAGTTTATGATGTGCATTACCGAGAGGGCCTAGAGATACCTCTCTGATACTCGGAGTGAGAAATCCTAATCTCGATCGATGCCAACTCAACAAATACCTTAGGAGATACTTGTAGAGCATCTTTATGATCGCCCAGTTACGTTGTGACATTTGATAGCACACAAGGTATTCCTCCGGTATCCGGGATTTGCATAATCTCATAGTTGAAGGAATATGTATTTGACATGAAGAAAGCAACAACAATAAATTGAACGATCAATATGCTAAGCTAACGGATGGGTCTTATCCATCACATCATTCTCCTAATGATGTGATCCCGTTATCAAATGACAACACATGTCTATGATTAGGAAACCTTAACCATCTTTGATCAACGAGCTAGTCTAGTAGAGGCTTACTAGGGACATAGTATTTGTTTATGTATTCATACATGTATTTAAGTTTCCAATCAATACAATTCTAGCATGAATAATAAACATTTATCATGAATAAGGAAATAAAATTACAACTTTATTATTGCCTCTAGGGCATATTTCCTTCAGTCTGTGGGACCAGTCTAGATCCCATGTGGTAGCTAGATGTAGCGGCCTTATACCCGATAACTTGTCTAGGGGCGTTACACCACAAAGCTCTAGGCTGCATGAGAGTAGAACACAAGCATGAAGTTTGTTTGCATCTTTGTGCTCCCTAGATGCAACGTTGGATTGTTTAGTTACGCGTGTACTGATGACTACTCTCACCTCTTGTCCGCATGATGAACTTACCACACATCATCACACCTGAAACAATTGCGCCTATAATCATCGAAATGAAAATATCACAACATGAGTTGTGGGGAGCAACAATATGAAGCTAGTGGTCAAAGATTGTTTTAAAGATGGACCATGTGCGACGAGTTTGACAAAATTACTCAAAAATAAGTCCCAATTTGATCATGAAATGTAGATCTATTCATCTATGAGCGCCAAAATTGAAACTTAACATATAGTTGTGTGGAACATCAAGATGAAGCTAGTGGTCAAAGAAAATTTCAAATGTTCGACTATGAGCGGCGAATTTGACAAATTTCATCTAAAAAGCTCTAGAACTAATGTGATAAGTTTATCTCGAATCAAAACACTGTTATGCATATTAGAAAGGATTAGGTGAAAGAGATTAAATAAGGTGTTGAGAACAGACCAATGCAAAGGCTAAGTGGAAGTTGGATCCTTAAAGCCATAGCTGAGGAACCTGAAACCATTTTTGCGCTCGCTTGGGTCTGGCTCGTCAAAAACATCTGATTTGGGCATTCCTCCCAAGCCAGACTGACGGGTGCCGGTCATTTTCACCATGCAACCTAGGTAATCAAACAACCTAGATTTACCGCCCCGCCCCAGAGCTTGCATGTGTGTTTCATGGGCAACCAAACACCCCCTAAGTGCATCTCCCTGCCTCTAATTGGATCTGTATGGTGCATGTGTAATAAGAGTGCTTGCTTAACCTCCAATTTCCTCTCTCGTTTCGACATTAAATGTATTGTTAGACTCAAGACATTTTAACTAAAAAGTTGGATTAATACAAATTTGAAATTCTTGAGATAAATCCACCAAAAAAGGAGGGAGTATGTGTTTGTAGATTCATGCCTGCATTTCCATGAGGATTGAATCCATGAATACAAAAAACTGAGCGTAGCTTAGGTGGTTAGGTTCCTTATGTTAGAACAAGCCACCATGGTTCAAGTACTAGATTTGACAGTGGTGATCTCATTTTCCTGGATTTGTTTTAGACTTTCGACGATGTTCGCTCAGTGTGAGGAGATGTTTCCAGGAGGTACTGATAACCCACAAGTATAGGGGATCACAACAATTTTCGAGGGTAGATTATTCAACCCAAATTTATTGATTCGACACAAGGGGAGCCAAAGAATATTCTCAAGTATTAACAGTTGAGTTGTGAATTCAACCGCACATGAAAGACTTAATATATGTAGCAAAGTATTTAGTAGCAAAGTAATATGGAAGCAGCAGTAACGGTGGAAAAAGTAATAGTATTGGTTTTGTAGTGATTGTAACAGTAGCAACGGAAAAGTAACAAAGCAAAGATCAATATGTGAAAAGCTCGTAGGCATTGGATCAGCGATGGATAATTATGTCGGATGTGATTCCTCATGCAACAGTTATAACATAGGGTGACACAGAACTAGCTCTAGTTCATCAATGTAATGTAGGCATGTATTCTAAATATATTCGTACGTGCTTATGGAAAAGAACTTGCATGACATCTTTTGTCCTACCCTCCCGCGGCAGTGGGGTACTATCAGAAACTAAGGGATATTAAGGCCTCCTTTTAATAGAGTACCGGAACAAAGCATTAACACTTAGTGAATACATGAACTCCTCAAACTATAGTCATCACCGGGTGTGGTCCCGATTATTGTCACTTCGGGGTTACCGGATCATAACACATAGTAGGTGACTATTGATTTGCAATATAGGATCGAGAACTCACATATATTCATGGAAACATAATAGGTTCAGATCTGAAATCATGGCACTCGGGCCCTAGTGACAAGCATTAAGCATAGCAAAGTCATAGCAACATCAATCTCAGAACATAATGGATACTAGGGATCAAACCCTAACAAAACTAACTCGATTACATGATAAATCTCATCCAACCCATCACCGTCCAGCAAGCCTACGATGGAATTACTCACGAACGGTGGTGCACATCATGAAATTGGTGATGGAGGAAGGTTGATGATGACGATGGCGATGGATTCCCCTCTCCGGAGCCACGGACGGACTCCACATCAGCCCTCCCGAGAGAGATTAGGGCTTGGCGGCGGCTCCGTATCGTAAAACACAATGAATCCTTCTCCTTGATTTTTTTTTTCTCCCCAAACGTGAATGTATAGAGTCGGAGTTGAGGTCGGTGAAGCCTCAGGGGGCCCACGAGATAGGGGGGCGCACCCCCCACCATCGTGGACAGGATGTGGGTCCCCTGGTGTTGATTCTTTCGCCAGTATTTTTATATATTCCAAAAATATTCTCCGTGAAGTTTCAGGTCATTCCGAGAACTTTTATTTCTGCACAAAAATAACACCATGGCAATTCTGCTGAAAACAACGTCAGTCCGGGTTAGTTCCCTTCAAATCATGCAAGTTAGAGTCCAAAACAAGGTCAAAAGTGTTTGGAAAAGTAGATACGATGGAGACGTATCAACTCCCCCAAGCTTAAACCTTTGCTTGTCCTCAAGCAATTCAGTTGACAAACTGAAAGTGATAAAGAAAAACTTTTACAAACTCTGTTTGATCTTGTTGTTGTAAATATGTAAAGCCAACATTCAAGTTTTCAGCAAAGATTATGAACTAACCATATTCACAATAACATTTAGGTCTTATGTTTACTCATATCAATGGCATAATCAACTAGCGAGCAATAATGGTAAATCTCAGATGACAGCACTTTCTCAAAACAATCATAATATGATATAACAAGATGGTATTTCGCTAGCCCTTTCTGAGACCGCAAAACATAAATGCATAGCACCTCTGAAGATCAAGGATTGACTAAACATTGTAATTCAGGGTAAAAGAGATCTAGTCATACTCAATGTAAACTAATAGTAATACATGCAAATGACAGCGGTGCTCTCCAACTGGTGCTTTTTAATAAGAGGATGATGACTCAACATAAAAGTAAATAGATAGGCCCTTCTCAGAGGGAAGCGGGGATTTGTAGAGGTGCCAGAGGTCGATTTTGAAATAGAGATGAATAATATTTTGAGTGGTGTAATTTCATTACCAACATAACAACTGAGAGATCTCGATATCTTCCATGCTACACACATTATAGGCGGTTCCCAAGAAGAATGGTAAAGTTTATACTCCCCCTACCACCAACAAACATCAATCCATGGCTTGTCCGAAACAATGGGTGCCTCCAACTAACAACAATCCTGGGGGAGTTTTGTTTGCAATTATTTTAATTTAAGCATGGGACTAGGCATCCCGGTTACCAACCATTTTCTCGTGAATGAGGAGCGGAGTCCACTCCTTGTGAGAATAATCCACCTAGCATGGAAGATATAGACAGCCCTAGTTGATACATGAGCTATTTGAGCATACAAAACATAATTTCATTTGAAGGTTTAGAGTTTGGCACATACAAAATCACTTGGAACGGCAGGTAGATACCGCATATAGGAAGGTATGGTGGATTCATATGGAATAACTTTTGGGGTTTATGGAAGTGGATGCACAAGAAGTATTCCCGTTTAGTACAAGTGAAGGCTAGAAAGAGACTGGGAAGCGACCAGCTAGAGAGCGACAACAGTCATGAACATGCACTAAAATTAATCAACACTGAGTGCAAGCATGAGTAGGATATAATTCACCATGAACATAAAATATCGTGGAGGATATGTTGATTTTGTTTCAACTACATGTGTGAACATGTGCCAAGTCAAGCCACTCGAATCGTTTAAAGGAGGATACCACCCTATCATACCACATCACAACCATTTTAATAGCATGTTGGCACGCAAGGTAAACCATTATAAACTCCTAGCTAATTAAGCATGGCATGAGCTACTATAATCTCTAATTGTAATTGCAAACATGTTTCATTCATAATAGGCTGAATCAGGAACGATGAACTAATCATATTTACAAAACAAGATAGGTCGAGTTCATACCAGCTTTTCTCATCTCAATCAGTTCATCATATATCGTCATTATTTCCTTTCACTTGCACGACCGAATGGTGTGGATAAAAATAATAGTGCATGTGCATTGGACTAAGCTGGAATCTACAAGCATTCAATACAAGGGAGAAGACAAGGTAATATGGGCTCTTTGTTAGATCAACAATAATGCATATGAGAGCCACTCAACATTTTCAGCATGGTTTTCTCCTCTTGACCCCCAAAGAAAATAAAATAAACAAAACTATTTACATGGGAAAGCTCCCAACAAGCAAAAGAAGAACGAGAAATATTTTTGGGTTTTCTTTTAATTACTACTACTACAAGCATGGAAAGTAAACTAGCTAAAAGCTATAACTAATTTTTTTGGTTTTTATTAAGGTTTTTCAAACACACAAGAAGAAGGCTTAAAAAAGAAAGTAAACTAGCATGGATAGTACAATGAAAAAGTATGAGCACCGACAACTGGAATGAGTGTGTGAACATGAATGTAATGTCGGTGAGAAATACGTACTCCCCCAAGCTTAGGCTTTTGGCCTAAGTTGGTCTAGGGCCACGACTCAAAGTTGCCCTCTCCGGTGTACGGAGGAGTGTCCTCTGGGTGCCACTGGTTGCCGATCTCCTCTGGATCCCACTGATAAACAGACTGCCGATAAGGGTCTAGGGGTGGCTCCGGCTCAGGCTCTGGAGCTGATGCCAGGCTCAAGTATGCATGAACGGCCTCCGGCAACATGAGGTACGTGCCTGAAAATATGTTAAACAAGGAGGGAGCAGGCAAGGTAATAATCTCATAATAGTTTTTATCAAATATCAACCTATACTTAAGCATCTTCTTCGTATCCTTAACAATAAAATCATGTGCTACCATACTCTTATAATCTAGAAAAATAGGAGGCAACAACTTTTACTCTTTCTCATAATGCCTAATAGGTATCCTAAAGTGTGCAGCAAGGCGCAAAGCAAAGATGCCTACGAAGATGGGACCCTTTGTACGGTTCACATTTAATCGTTTAGCAACAATAGCGCCTAAACTGAAAGTGGTATCACGAAACAAAGCATGGCGTAAAATAACAATATCAGTGGCACTGAGATTTCCACTGTTCCCGCGACCAATTAAGCATCTACTAGAAAATGTTGCCAAGTAATGTAGAACAGAAAAAGGTATGCTAGTAATTCTTGCATCAGAAACTTTCCTCGTTTCCCCTACAGCAATCATATCAATAAACCCCTCCACATCATTACGATGTGGTTCCTCTATGCTGCCTGCAAAGGGTATCTTACAGACCCGACAAAATCATATAGTGACATCTCCTTAACCTCATCATATAAGTGAAATTCCACTGAAGGTGGCGATTTCTTAGCATGAAAGTAAAAAAAATTGCACGAAAATATTAGTGAGCAGGAGATACTGTTCGCGCTGGTCGCAAAGGAAGTCGATGAGGCCTGCATTCTCAGCCAAATAATAAAAGTCTTCATAAATCCCGGCTGCTCTCAAGAACTCATCACAAGGCCGTTCGCACGGCCGAACCTCCGTAGTGCGAGGGAGATTATATTTGGGCTTCTTATTCTCTTCACTTTGCTTATCCTTTGAGCTTCGGCTAGATGAGCCCCTCAACAATCTCTTCATCATTTCCTCTGAAAAATTTCGGAAATTTTTAGTGACTTGAAATAAAAGTGAATCAAACTCAACAAGATTGATAACAACTACTCCCACAGGTGCCTAGAGGCCATATCATGCATTAAAACTACTTTTGACCACATAAACTTGACATGCAAGCTCAAGAACAGGGTCACCTAAGAAGCAAAATTTTGCAATAAATAAAGCACTAGAACAAAAACTAATTGGACCATTGGAGGAGTCACATACCGAAGAACAATCCCCCAAAGCAGTTTTGTGAATGGAGCTTTGAGAAAGGAGGTCGAAAATGGCAGCAAGATGAGCTAGAACTTGGGTTTGGGATGGTGGATGATTTTTTCTGGAGGAAGACGAAGGTGTGGGTGCAAGCATAAGTGGAGGGGCCCACGTGGGGTCCACGAGGCAAGGGGCGCACCCCAGGGGGGTGGGCGCGTCCTGGACCGTCATGGCCAGGTGGAGTGGCCCCCAGATGTGTTCTCAGAGCCAATAATTCTTAAATATTCTAGAAAAATCATATAAAATTTTCAGGGCATTTGGAGAACTTTTCTTTTTGGGGTATTTTTATTGCAAGGGTAATTTATAAAACAGACAGAAAATACTATTTTTGCTTTATTTGATCTAAATAACAGAAAGTAAAAGGAGGATACAGAGAGTTGTGCTTTCTAACTTCATCCATCTCGTGCTCATCAAAAGGAATCCACTAACAAGGTTGATCAAGTCTTGTTAACAAACTCTTTCCGAATAACATGAAACCGGAGATTTTTCAAATAACACTAAGTTACCTCAACAAGGATATGCACATCCCCAACAATAAGAATATCATATTTCTTCATAACGGTAGGAAGAGGGAATTCAAAACCTCCAACCGTTGGAATTTTTCCAATAGAATTGATACTGTGGACTTGAGGTTGTTTCCTCGGAAAGTGTAACGTATGCTCATTACCATTAACATGAAAAGTGGCATTGCCTTTGTTGCAATCAATAACATCCCCTGCAGTATTCAAAAAGGGTCTACCAAGAATAATAGACATACTATCATCCTCGGGAATATCAAGAATAACAAAGTCCGTGAAAATAGTAACGTTTGCAACCACAACAGGCACATCCTCACAAATACCGACATGTATAGCAGTTGATTTATCAGCCATTTGCAAAGATATTTCAGTAGGTGTCAACTTATTCAAATCAAGTCTACGATATAAAGAGAGAGGCATACCACTAACACCGGCTCCGAGATCACATAAGGTAGTTTTAACATAGTTTCTTTTAATGGAGCATGGTATAGTTGGTACTCCTGGATCTCCAAGTTTCTTTGCTATTCCACCCTTAAAAGTGTAATTAGCAAGCATGATGGAAATTTCAGCTTCCGGTATCTTTCTTTTATTTGTAACAATATCTGTCATGTACTTAGCATAAGGATTCATTTTAAGCATATCAGTCAAACGCATACGCAAAAAGATAGGTCTAATCATTTTAGCAAAACGCTCAAAATCCTCATCATCCTTTTTCTTGGATGATTTAGGAGGAAAAGGCATGGGTTTCTGAACCCATGGTTCTCTTAATTTACCGTGCTTCCTAGCAACAAAGTCTCTCTTATCATAACATTGATTCTTTGATTGTGGGTTATCAAGATCAACTCCAGGTTCAATCTCTACGTCATTGTTATTGCTAGGTTGAAGATCAACATGAACATCATCATTATTATCACTAGGTTCATGTTCATTACCAGATTGTGTTTCAGCATCAGAAATAGAAATATCATTGGGCTTCTCAGGTGTGACAACAACAGGTTCACTAGAAGCATGCAAAGTCCTATCATTTTTCTTTATCTTCTTCTTAGAAGAACTAGGTGCATCAACATTAGTTCTCTGAGAATCTTGCTCAATTCTCTTAGGGTGGCCCTCAGGATACAAAGGTTCCTGAGTCATTTTACCCCCTCTAGTCACAACTCTAACAACATTTTCATTTTTCTTATTATCTAATTCATTGACCAAATCATTCTGAGCTTTAAGCACTTGTTCTACTTGAGTGGTAACCATAGAAGCATGTTTACTAATAAGTTTAAGTTCACTTTAACTCTAGACATATAATCACTCAAGTGTTCAATCATATAAGCATAACTCTAGACACAAGGGGATCCAAAGAATATTCTCAAGTATTAACAGTTGAGTTGTCAATTCAACCGCACCTGAAAGACTTAATATCTGCAGCAAAGTAATATGGAAGCAGCGGTAACTGTGGCAAAAGTAATAGTATTGTTTTTGTAGTGATTGTAACAGTAGCAACGGAAAAGTAACTAAGCAAATATCAATATGTGAAAAGCTCGTAGGCATTGGATCAGTGATGGATAATTATGTCGGATGTGATTCCTCATGCAACAGTTATAACATAGGGTGACACAGAACTAGCTCCAGTTCATTAATGTAATGTAGGCATGTATTCCGAATATATTCATACGTGCTTATGGAAAAAAACGTGCATGACATGTTTTGTCCTACCCTCCCGTGGCAGCGGGGTCCTATCAAAAACTAAGGGATATTAAGGCCTCCTTTTAATAGAGTACCGGAACAAAGCATTAACACTTAGTGAATACATGAACTCCTCAAACTATAGTCATCACCGGGAGTGGTCCCGATTATTGTCACTTCGGGGTTACCGGATCATAACACATAGTAGGTGACTATTGACTTGCAAGATAGGATCAAGAACTCACATATATTCCTGGAAACATAATAGGTTCAAATCTGAAATCATGGCATTTGGGCCCTAGTGACAAGCATTAAGCATCGCAAAGTCATAGAAACATCAATCTCAGAACATAATGGATACTAGGGATCAAACCCTAACAAAACTAACTCGATTACATGATAAATCTCATCCAACCCATCACCGTCCAGCAAGCCTACGATGGAATTACTCACGCACGGCGGTGAGCATCATGAAATTGGTGATGGAGGAAGGTTGATGATGAGGATGGCGACGGATTCCCCTCTCCGGAGCCCCGAACGGACTCCAGATCAGCCCACCCGAGAGAGATTAGGGATTGCCAGCGGCTCCATATCGTAAAACGCGATGAATCCTTCTCCTTAATTTTGTTCTCCCGAAACATGAATATATAGAGTCGGAGTTGAGGTCGGTGGAGCCTCAGGGGGCCCACGAGACAGGGGGCGCTGTTGGGAAACGTAGTAATTTCAAAAAAAATCCTACGCACACGCAAGATCATGGTGATGCATAGCAACGAGAGGGGAGAGTGTTGTCCACGTACCCTCGTAGACTGAAAGCAGGAGCATTAGCACAACGTGGTTGATGTAGTCGTACGTCTTCACGATCCGACCGATCAAGTACCGAACGTACGCCACCTCTGAGTTCAGCACACGTTCAGCTCGATGATGTCCCTCGAACTCCGATCCAGCCGAGTGTTGAGGGAGAGTTTCGTCAGCACGACGGCGTGGTGACGATGTTGATGTTCTATCGACGTAGAGCTTCGCCTAAGCACCGCTACAGTATTATCGAGGTGTAATATGGTGGAGGGGGCACGCACACGGCTAAGAGATCAATGATCAATTGTTGTGTCTCTGGGGTGCCCCCTGCCCCCGTATATAAAGGAGCAAGCGGGGGTGCGGCCGGCCATAGGAGGAGGCACGCCGGAGGAGTCATAGTCCCACCGGGAGTAGGACTCCCCTCCTTTTTCCTAGTTGGATTAGGACTTGGGGGGGAGGAGGAGAGAGGGGAAAGGAAAGGGGGGCGCCGCCCCCTTCCTTGTCCAATTTGGACTTGGGGTGAGGGCCGCGCGGCTGCCCCTTGGCCGCCTCTCCTCTTCCTCCACTTGGGCCCATAAGGCCCAATGGCCTCCGGGGGGTTCTGGTAACCCCTCCGGTACTCCGGTAAAATCACTATTTCACCCCGGAACACTTCCGACATACAAACATAGGCTTCCAATATATCAATCTTCATGTCTCAACCATTTCGAGACTCCTCGTCATGTCCTTGATCACATCCGGGACTCCGAACAACCTTCGGTACATCAAAACATATAAACTCATAATATAACCGTCATCGTAACATTAAGCGTGCGGACCCTACGGGTTCGAGAACTATGTAGACATGACCAAGACACGTCTCCGGTCAATAACCAATAACGGAACCTGGATGCTCATATTGGCTCCCACATATTCTACGAAGATTTTTATCGGTCAAACCGCATAACAACATACGTTGTTCCCTTTGTCATTGGTATGTTACTTGCCTGAGATTCAATCGTCGGTACCTAGTTCAATCGCGTTACCGGCAAGTCTCTTTACTCATTCCGTAATACATCATCCCGCAACTAACTCATTAGTTGCAATGCTTGCAAGGCTTAAGTGATGTGCATTACCGAGAGGGCCCAGAGATACCTCTCCGACAATCGGAGTGACAAATCCTAATCTTGAAATACGCCAACCCAACAAGTACCTTTGGAGACACCTGTAGAGAACCTTTATAATCACCCAGTTATGTTGTGACGTTTGGTAGCACACAAAGTGTTCCTCCGATAAACAGGAGTTGCACAATCTCATAGTCATAGGAACATGTATAAGTCATGAAGAAAGCAATAGCAGAATACTAAACGATCGTGTGCTAAGCTAACGGAATGGGTCATGTCAATCACAACATTCTCCTAATGATGTGATCCCGTTAATCAAATGACAACTCATGTATATGGTTAGGAAACATAACCATCTTCGATTAACGAGCTAGTCAAGTAGAGGCATACTAGTGACACTCTGTTTGTCTATATATTCACACATGTATTATGTTTCCGGTTAATACAATTCTAGCATGAATAATAAACATTTATCATGATATAATGAAATAAATAATAACTTTATTATTGCCTCTAGGGCATATTTCCTTCAGTCTCCCACTTGCACTAGAGTTAATAATCTAGTTCACATCGCTATGTGATTTAACATCAATTGTTCACATCACCATGTGATTAACACCCATAGTTCACATCGTCATGTGACCAACACCCAAAGGGTTTACTAGAGTCAATAATCTAGTTCACATTGCTATGTGATTAATACCCAAAGAGTACTGTCATAAAACCACGCTCGGATGCCACTGTTGGGAAACATAGTAATTTCAAAAAAAATCCTACGCACACGCAAGATCATGGTGATGCATAGCAACGAGAGGGGAGAGTGTTGTCCACGTACCCTCATAGACTGAAATCGGAAGCGTTAGCACAGCGCGGTTGATGTAGTCGTACGTCTTCATGATCCGACCGATCAAGTACCGAACATACGGCACCTCCGAGTTCAGCACACGTTCAGCTCGATGACGTCCCTCGAACTCCGATCCAGCCAAGTGTTGAGGGAGAGTTTCGTCAGCATGACGGCGTGGTGACGATGTTGATGTTCTACCGACGCAGGGCTTCGCCTAAGCACCGCTACAGTATTATCGAGGTGTACTATGGTGGAGGGGGGCACCGCACACGGCTAAGAGATCAATGATCAATTGTTGTGTCTCTGGGGTGCCCCCTGTCCCCGTATATAAAGGAGAAAGGGGGGTGCGGCCAGCCATAGGAGGAGGCTCGGCGGAGGAGTCCTAATCCCACTGGGAGTAGGACTTCCCTCCTTTTTCCTAGTTGGATTAGTACTTGGGGGGAAGGAGGAGAGAGGGGAAAGGAAAGGGGGGCGTCGCCCCCTTCCTTGTCCAATTCGGACTTGGGGGAGGGGCATGTGGCTGCCCCTTGGCCGCCTCTCCTCTTCCTCCACTTGGGCCCATAAGGCCCAATAGCCTCCGGGGGGTTCCGGTAACCCCTCCGGTACTCCGGTAAAATCACTATTTCACCCGGAACACTTTCGACATCCAAACATAGGCTTCCAATATATCAATCTTCATGTCTCGACCATTTCGAGACTCCTCGTCATGTCCTTGATCACATCCGGGACTCCGAACAACCTTCGGTACATCAAAACATATAAACTCATAATATAACCGTCATCGTAACGTTAAGCGTGCGGACCCTACGGGTTCGAGAACTATGTAGACATGACCGAGACACATCTTCGGTCAATAGCCAATTGCGGAACCTGGATGCTCATATTGGCTCCCACATATTCTATGAAGATTTTTATCGGTCAAACCGCATAACAACATACGTTGTTCCCTTTGTCATCGGTATGTTACTTGCCCGAGATTCGATCATCGGTACCTAGTTCAATCTCGTTACCGGCAAGTCTCTTTACTCGTTCCGTCATACATCATCCCGCAACTAACTCATTAGTTGCAATGCTTGCAAGGCTTAAGTGATGTGCATTACCGAGAGGGACCAGAGATACCTCTGCGACAATCGGAGTGATAAATCCTAATCTCGAAATACGCCAACCCAACAAGTACCTTTGGAGACACCTGTAGAGCACCTTTATAATCACCCAGTTACGTTTGTGACGTTTGGTAGCACACAAAGTGTTCCTCCGGTAAACGGGAGTTGCATAATCTCATAGTCACAGGAACATGTATAAGTCATGAAGAAAGCAATAGCAGAATACTAAACGATCGTGTGCTAAGCTAACGGAATGGGTCATGTCAATCACATCATTATCCTAATGATGTGATCCCGTTAATCAAATGACAACTCATGTATATGGTTAGGAAACATAACCATCTTCGATTAATGAGCTAGTCAAGTAAAGGCATACTAGTGACACTCTGTTTGTCTATATATTCACACATGTATTATGTTTCCAGATAATACAATTCTAGCATGAATAATAAACATTTATCATGATATAAGGAAATAAATAATAACTTTATTATTGCCTCTAGGGCATATTTCCTTCAGGCACACCCCAGGGGGTGGGCGCCCACACCCTCGTGGACAGGGTGTGGGCCCCCTGGTGTTGATTCTTTCGCCAGTATTTTTTATATATTCCAAAAATATTCTTTGTGAAGTTTCAGGTCAATCCGAGAACTTTTATTTCTGCACAAAAATAACACCATGGAAATTCTGCTGAAAACAGCGTCAGTCCGGGTTAGTTCCATTCAAATCATGTAAATTAGAGCCCAAAACAAGGTCAAAAGTGTTTGGAAAAGTAGATACAATGGAGACGTATCAGGTACCAATCATGGGCGGAGCTACAGTGAGAAGTTTGGGCGGGCCATGCCAAAGGAGAGCGGAAAAACAAATTCGGCCAGCTAGCTAGGCATGCTTTTCATGCAATACTTCCTCGTGGGTTGGGGGAGCCGGATCCTCTAACATTATGGAGAAATGTCATGGCTTGACATCCCTTCAGAAAAACAGACATAGCCACCTCTCCCTTCCCATGCACGTGACCTACTCTTTCTCTTGCTTCTCCTTTGGAGGGAAAAGCCCCCCAGCTTTGCGCTAAACAACACTCGTGAGATGCTTCCCTCCACTTCTTCTCCAGCTTCCCCTCCACTGCTTGTATTGCACCTCACTTTTTCTATTTTTATCTTCTCTTTTGGAGCATCTGCCACTCCCAGCACAACAATAATGCTTTTTTCCCTCTTCCGTTTTGGAGCACCAACACATAAAAAATGCTCTTTTCCTCCTCTCTTTTGGAGCATCTGCACAACCAGTACCTGGCTTGATCAAATACAACATTAAATATTAGAATTTAGAGGTTGATCAATGGAGATCAAGATCCAAACAAGTAAGTTTTGCTTTTTATGGATCTTTTCAGTAGGAGTTGCACATGTTAAACCACTTCTTGTTGGTTTCACCATGTAGTAATGATATCATGAAACAAATCTACACCTCTCCTCTTTATTTTGTATGGATTATTTAGAATAATATTTAATTTTTTATTTTGTAGGGCGAATGTCACACCTAGCTGGAAACCTCAACTTGGCATGAAATTTGATAATTTGGATGAGGCATGACGCATTTGGAGGTACCATGGAGGAAGGATGGGATTCGGTGTTATAAAGAGGTTTACAAATCGGAGTGTAGTGACTTCATGCAGATATGTATGTTTCAAAGAGGGGAAGAAGTCTGCAGATAAAATAGATAACCTAACTAAGATAGGCGAGCTAAAATTAGAATTGATTGTCAAGTCACATGTCTCTTACAATAGACCGCGAAGTTGAAAATTACGAAATATATGATATTTATCTTGAACATAATCACATGCTTTAGCTCCTAGAAGCATGCCACTTGTTGCCATCACAAAGAAGGATCTCTAAAGTGCAAGCTTTTGAAATTGTTGATGACTCAGGTATTGCACCAGAAAATGCTAATGAATTTGCTAGTGGACATTTTGGTGTAACAGGTGGTCTAACTTACACACGCGTAGATCACAAGAACCACTTGCGAACAAAGCGCCAAAGAGAATTGAAGTATGGTGAGGGTGGAAGTATGTTGAAGTATTTTGAAGACAAAGCCGTTGAGAATCCTTCCTTTCAATTTTTTATACATTCGGACAGCGAGGAACAAATGACTAGGCTGATGCTAAAATGATCATAGATTATGCTCATTTTGGTTATGTTATGACCTTTGACACTACTTTTGGGACAAATAAAGAGTACATGCCATTTGGTGTGTCTATTGGATTCAACCATTTCAGAGAAACATTGGTATTTGGTGCTTCACTTCTCCGTGATGAGACATTTGAATCTTTCAAATGGCTTTTTTGTGCCTTCTTATCGGTACATAACCAGAAGCAGCCACACACCATGTTTACTGACCAAGATAGTGCTATGGGGAAGGCAATTGGGCATGTTTTTTTAGAATCAATACATGGACTGTGCACTTTCCACATTATGCAAAATGCTATCAAGTACCTATCCAGCAAAGAGAACAGTGAAGACAACAAAGACAATGTGAATGTGGGAGAGAATGAGGAAAATGAATCATCTCTCCTCAAAGATTCCAGTGCTTGTATATATGAATATGAAGACCTACAAACATTTGAAGATGCTTTTAATGTTATGAGAAGCAAGGTGAAAAAGCAAATGGATGGATAGTATTTATAAGGTAAAGAAGTGGGCAGAATGTTTTATGAGAGATGCTTTCACTTTGAGAATGCGAAGCACACAACTAAGTGAAAGTTTGAATAATGACCTAAAGAACCATCCCAAGTCAGATTTGGATATCAACCGCTTTTTCCATCATTTTTGAAAGAGCCATGAAAGTGAAAAGAGACACTGAGATAAATTTGGAGTACGAGTCTAGGAAGAGTCTACCTAGAATCAAGATCCCCACACTAATGTCGCAACGAGTTAATAATCTTTATACTCCTACTGTATTTCAAGCTTTTCAAACAGAATATGGGAGGGCAATGGCAGCATGTACTCATATGCTACCTGGAGACAACGAATACATGGTCAAGATTAGAAGGCTTGTTGATGGGCAACATGCAACATTTGAACAACAATACAAAGTTGTTGGAGACAATCACCAACAAACGACTTCATGTAGTTGTGGGAAGTTTGAGAGAGTAGGAATTTTGTGTGCTCATGCTTTGGAAGTTCTTGAATTAATGAATATCAAGTTGTTCCTGTCACACCACATTTTGAAGTGATGGACAAGAGAAGCACAATCAGGTTCCATCAAAGATTGTTGTGGATGAACTGTAGTTGAAAAAACCAAAGTTGGATCCCATCACCGATACAATTTTCTTATACACATGTGTTGTGAGTTGGCAACTCTAGCAGCCAACTCTGAGGAATGTTGTATTGTCATCGAGAATGCACTTGTCAGTGCTACTAAGCAAGTGAAAGAACTATTGGGTGCATGCAAAACTAGTGTTGAAGAAAGATGCCATGTCCAGGTGACTCAAACATTGAGTCAAACATCAAATGAAATGTCGAGTGTTGCACAGGTGACTCAAACATCAAATGAATTGTTGAGTGATGCATGTCTCAATAAAAATAGGTTGAGAAGAAAGACTCTAAAAGTAAAAAAAAAAGTTTCCTTGAGAGGCAACACAAGAGAACAAGGAAAAGCCATCTGCCACCGCAGCGAGAAAAGAAAGAGAAGATTTTCCCATTAGCCAGCAGGAAGAAAAGGAGACCATAATATCACAGACTAGTTCGGTAAAGAAGGTTGTCTCAAAAAAATCAGCATAATGGGCCATACCACTACTGAATGAAGCAAGCTCTGGAAAATATGAGTTCATGGAGTGTTTCATTGATCTGTTGACAACTCCCATTGTTGAAGACATAGATGCTGACCCATTTTGGTTGCAGTCGAAATTATTTTGGATGCTATAGTTTGTACTCTGAAAATGTTCAGAATGGTAGAGTATAGGTAGCTAGTAAGGTAGGAGTTCCTTTTGTTCGGCATTGCAAGGATTTTTATTTTCTTATGTTGCCACTTGGTGGGACTTTATTGTTGGGGAACGTAGTAATTTTAAAAATAAATCCTACGCACACGCAAGATCATGGTGATGCATAGCAACGAGAGGGGAGAGTGTTGTCTACATACCCTCGTAGACCGGCAACGGAAGCGTTGACACAACGTAGAGGAAGTAGTCGTGCGTCTTCCCGATCCGACCGATCCAAGTACCGAACGTACGGCACCTCCGAGTTCTGCACACATTCAACTCGGTGACGTCCCTCGAGCTCCAATCCACCAATGTTGAGGGGGAGTTTCGTCAGCACGACGGCGTGATGACGGTGATGATGTTCTACCGATGCCGGGCTTCGCCTAAGCACCGCTACGATATGACCGAGGTGGAATATGGTGGAAGGGGGCACCGCACACGGCTAAGGAACGATCACGAAGATCAACTTGTGTGTCATGGGGTGCCCCCTTGCCCCCGTATATAAAGGAGGGAGAGGGGGAGGTGCGGCCGGCCCTAGGGGTGCGCCTGGAGGACTCCTACTCCCACCAGGAGTAGGACTCCCCCCTCTTGCCTTGTTGGAAAAGGAAGGGGGAAGGGAGAAAGAGGAAAGGGGGGCGCCCCCCCCCTTCCTTGTCCTATTCGGACTAGGGGGGAGGGGGCGCGCGGCCTGCCCTGGCCGGCCCTCCTCTTCTCCCTTATGGCCCATGTAGGCCCAATAACCCCCGGGGGGGTTCCGGCAACCCCCTGGTACTCCGGTAAAATCCCGATTTCACCCGGAATGTTTCCGATATCCAAATATAGGCTTCCAATATATCAATCTTTATGTCTCAACCATTTTGAGACTCATCGTCATGTCCGTGATCACATACGGGACTCCGAACAACCTTCGGTACATCAAAACACAAAAACCCTAATTACGATCGTCACCGAACTTTAAGCATGCGGACCCTACGGGTTCAAGAACTATGTAGACATGACCGAGACACGTCTCCGGTCAATAACCAATAGCAGAACCTGGATGCTCATATTGGCTCCTACATATTCTACGAAGATCTTTATCGGTCAGACCGCATAACAACATACGTTGTTCCCTTTGTCATCGGTATGTTACTTGCCCGAGATTCGATCGTCGGTATCTTAATACCTAGTTCAATCTCGTTACCGGCAAGTCTCTTTACTCGGTTCGTAATACATCATCCGCAACTAACTTATTAGTTGCAATGCTTGCAAGGCTTGAGTGATGTGCATTACCGAGAGGGCCCAGAGATACCTCTCCGACAATCGGAGTGACAAATCCTAATCTCGAAATATGCCAACCCAACAAGTACCTTCGGAGACACCTGTAGAGCACCTTTATAATAACCCAGTTACTTTGTGACGTTTGGTAGCACACAAAGTGTTCCTCCGGTAAACGGGAGTTGCATAATCTCATAGTCATAGGAACATGTATAAGTTATGAAGAAAGCAATAGCAACAAACTAAACGATCAAGTGCTAAGCTAACGGAATGGGTCAAGTCAATCACATCATTCTCCTAATGATGTGATCCCGTTAATAAAATGACAACTCATGTCTATGGTTAGGAAACATAACCATCTTCGATCAACGAGCTAGTCAAGTAGAGGCATACTAGTGACACTCTGTTTGTCTATGTATTCACACATGTATTATGTTTCCGGTTAATACAATTCTAGCGTGAATAATAAACATTTATCATGATATAAGGAAATAAATAATAACTTTATTATTGCCTCTAGGGCATATTTCCTTCAGTCTCCCACTTGCACTAGAGTCAATAATCTAGATTACACAGTAATGATTCTAACACCCATGGAGCCTTGGTGTTGATCATGTTTTGCTCGTGGAAGAGGCTTAGTCAGCGGGTCTGCAACATTCAGATCCGTATGTATCTTGCAAATTTCTATGTATCCCACTTGGACTAAATCCCGAATGGAATTGAAGCGTCTCTTGATGTGCTTGGTTCTCTTGTGAAATCTGGATTCCTTCGCCAAGGCAATTGCACCAGTATTGTCATAAAAGATTTTCATTGGACCCGATGCACTAGGTATGACACCTAGATCGGATATGAACTCCTTCATCCAGACTCCTTCATTTGCTACTTCCGAAGCAGCTATGTACTCCGCTTCACATGTAGATCCCGCCATGATGCTTTGTTTAGAACTGCACCAACTGATAGCTCCACCGTTCAGTATAAACACGTATCCGGTTTGCGATTTAGAATCGTCCGGATCAGTGTCAAAGCTTGCATCAACGTAACCATTTACGATGAGCTCTTTGTCACCTCCATATACGAGAAACATATCCTTAGTCCTTTTCAGGTATTTCAGGATGTTCTTGACCGTTGTCCAGTGATCCACTCCTGGATTACTTTGTTACCTCCCTGCTAGACTTATAGCAAGGCACACATCAGGTATGGTACACAGCATTGCATACATGATAGAGCCTATGGCTGAAGCATAGGGAACATCTTTCAGTTTCTCTCTATCTTTTGCGGTGGTCGGACATTGAGTCTTACTCAACTTCACACCTTGCAACACAGGCAAGAACCCTTTCTTTGCTTGATCCATTTTGAACTTCTTCAAAACTTTGTCAAGGTATGTGCTTTGTGAAAGTCCAATTAAGCGTCTTGATCTATCTCTATAGATCTTAATGCTCAATATGTAAGCAGCTTCACCGAGGTCTTTCATTGAAAAACTCTTATTCAAGTATCCCTTTATGCTATCCAGAAATTCTATATCATTTCCAATCAATAATATGTCATCCACATATAATATCAGAAATGCTACAGACCTCCCACTCACTTTCTTGTAAATACAGGCTTCTCCAAAAGTCTGTACAAAACCAAATACTTTGATCACACTATCAAAGCGTTTATTCCAACTCCGAGAGGCTTGCACCAGTCCATAAATGGATCACTGGAGCTTGCACACTTTGTTAGCTCCCTTTGGATCGACAAAACCTTCTGGTTGCATCATATACAACTCTTCTTCCAGAAATCCATTCGGGAATGCAGTTTTGACATCCATTTGCCAAATTTCATAATCATAAAATGCGGCAATTGCTAACATGATTCGGAAAGACTTAAGAATCGCTACGGGTGAGAAGGTCTCATCGTAGTCAATCCCTTGAACTTGTCGAAAACCTTTCGCAACAAGTCGAGCTTTGTAGACAGTAACATTACTGTCAGCGTCAGTCTTCTTCTTGAAGATCCATTTATTCTCAATTGCTTGCCAATCAACGGGCAAGTCAACCAAAGTCCACACTTTGTTCTCATACATGGATCCTATCTCAGATTTCATGGCTTCTAGCCACTTTGCGGAATCTGGGCTCACCATCGCTTCTTCATAGTTCGTAGGTTCATCATGATCTAGTAGCATGACTTCCAGAACAGGATTACCGTACCACTCTGGTGCGGATCTTACTCTGGTTGATCTACGAGGTTCGGTAGTAACTTGATCTGAAGTTTCATGATCATTATCATTAGCTTCCTCACTAATTGGTGTAGGTGTCACAGAAACCGGTTTCTGTGATGTAGTACTTTCCAATAAGGGAGCAGGTACAGTTACCTCATCAAGTTCTACTTTTCTCCCACTCACTTCTTTTGAGAGAAACTCCTTCTCTATAAAGGATCCATTCTTAGCAACGAAAGTCTTGCCTTCGGATCTGTGATAGACGGTGTACCCAATAGTTTCCTTTGGGTATCCTATGAATACACATTTCTCTGATTTGGGTTCGAGCTTATCAGGTTGAAGCTTTTTCACATAAGCATCGCAGCCCCAAACTTTTAGAAACGACAACTTTGGTTTCTTGCCAAACCACAGTTCATAAGGTGTCGTCTCAACGGATTTCGATGGTGCCCTATTTAACGTGAATGCAACCGTCTCTAAAGCATAACCCCAAAACGATAGCGGTAAATCTGTAAGAGACATCATAGATCACACCATATCTAGTAAAGTACGATTTTGACGTTCGGACACACCATTACGCTGTGGTGTTCTAGGTGGCGTGAGTTGCGAAACTATTCCGCATTGTTTCAAATGTAGACCAAACTCGTAACTCAAATATTCTCCTCCACGATCAGATCATAGAAACTTTATTTTCTTGTTACGATGATTTTCAACTTCACTCTGAAATTCTTTGAACTTTTCAAATGTTTCAGACTTATGTTTCATTAAGTAGATATACCCATATCTGCTTAAATCATATGTGAAGGTGAGAAAATAATGATATCCGCCACGAGCCTCAATATTCATCGACCACATACATCTGTATGTATGATTTCCAACAAATCCGATGCTCTCTCCATAGTACCGGAGAACGGCGTTTTAGTCATCTTGCCCATGAGGCACGGTTCGCAAGTACCAAGTGATTCATAATCAAATGATTCCAAAAGTCCATCAGTATGGAGTTTCTTCATGTGCTTTATACCGATATGACCTAAACGGCAGTGCCACAAATAAGTTGCACTATCATTATCAACTCTGCATCTTTTGGTTAAACATTATGAATATGTGTATCATTATTATCGAGATTCATCAAAAATAGACCACTCTTCAAGGGTGCATGACCATAAAAGATATTACTCGTATAAATAGAACAACCATTATTCTCTGATTTAAATGAATAACCGTCTGTCATCAAACAAGATCCAGATATAATGTTCATGCTCAACGTTGGCACCAAATAACAATTATTTAGGTCTAAAACTAATCCCAAAGGTAGATGTAGAGGTAGCGTGCCGACTGCGATCACATCGACTTTGGAACCATTTCTCACGCGCATCGTCACCTCGTCCTTTGCCAGTGTTCGCTTAATCCGTAGTCCCTGTTTCGAGTTGCAAATGTTAGCAACAGAACCAGTATCAAATACCCAAGTGCTACTGCGAGCTCTAGTAAGGTACACATCAATAACATGTATATCACATATACCTTTGTTCACTTTGCCATCCTTCTTATCCGCCAAATACTTGGGGCAGTTCCGCTTCCAGTGTCCAGTCTGCTTGCAGTAGAAGCACTCAGTTTCAGGCTTAGGTCCAGATTTCGGTTTCTTCTCCTGAGCAGCAACTTGCTTACTGTTCTTCTTGAAGTTCCCCTTCTTCTTCCCTTTGCCATTTTTCTTGAAACTAGCGGTCTTGTTGACCATCAACACTTGATGCTCCTTCTTGATTTCTACCTCCGCAGCCTTTAGCATTGCGAAGAGCTAGGGAATTGTCTTATCCATCCCTTACATGTTATAGTTCATCATGAAGCTCTTGTAGCTTGGTGGCACTGATTAAATAACTCTGTCAATGACACTATCAATAGGAAGATTAACCCCCAGTTGAGTCAAGTGATTATGATACCCAGACATTTTGAGTATATGTTCACTGACAGAACTATTCTCCTCCATCTTGCAGCTATAGAATTTATTAGAGACTTCATATCTCTCAATCCGGGCATTTGCTTGAAATATTAACTTCAACTCCTGGAACATCTCATATGCTCCATGACGTTCAAAACGTCGTTGAAGTCCCGATTCTAAGTCGTAAAGCATGGCACACTGAACTATCGAGTAGTCATCAGCTTTTCTCTACCAGACGTTCATAACATCTGGTGTTGCTCCAGCAGCAGGCCTGGCACCTAGCGGTGCTTTCAGGACGTAATTCTTTTGTGCAGCAATGAGGATAATCCTCAAGTTACAGACCCAGTCCGTGTAATTGCTACCATCATCTTTCAAGTTTGCTTTCTCAAGGAACGCATTAAAATTCAACGGAACAACAGCACGGGCCATCTATCTACAAATAAACATAGACAAGCAAGATACTATCAGGTACTAAGTTCATGATAAATTTAAGTTCAATTAATCATATTACTTAAGAACTCCCACTTAGAAAGACATCCCTCTAATCTTCTAAGTGATCACGTGATCCAAATCAACTAAACCATAACCGATCATCACGTGAAATGGAGTAGCTTTCAATGGTGAACATCAATATGTTGATCATATCTGCTATATGATTCACGCTCGACCTTTCGGTCTCAATGTTCCGAGGCCATATCTGCATATGCTAGGCTCGTCAAGTTTAACCTGAGTATTCTGCGTGTGCAAAACTGGCTTGCACCCGTTGTAGATGGACGTAGAGCTTATCACACCCGATCATCACGTAGTGTCTGGGCACGACGAACTTTGGCAATGGTGCATACTCAGGGAGAACACTTTTATCTTAAAATTTAGTGAGAGATCATCTTATAATGCTACCGTCAATCAAAGCAAGATAAGATGCATAAAAGATAAACATCACATGCAATCAATATAAGTGATATGATATGGCCATCATCATCTTGTGCTTGTGATCTCCATCTCCGAAGCACCGTCATGATCACCATCGTCACCGGCGTGACACCTTGATCACCATCATAGCATTGTTGTCGTCTCGCCAATCTTATGCTTCCACGACTATCGCTACCGCTTAGTGATAAAGTAAAGCATTACAACGCAATTGCATTGCATACAATAAAGCGACAACCATATGGCTCCTGCCAGTTGCCGATAACTTGGTTACAAAACATGATCATCTCATACAATAAAATTTAGCATCATGTCTTGACCATATCACATCACAACATGCCCTGCAAAAACAAGTTAGACGTCCTATACTTTGTTGTTGCAAGTTTTACGTGGCTGCTACGGGCTTAGCAAGAACCGTTCTTACCTATGCATCAAAACCACAACGATAGTTTGTCAAGTTGGTGTTGTTTTAACCTTCGCAAGGACCGGGCGTAGCCACACTCGGTTCAACTAAAGTTGGAGAAACTGACACCCGCCAGCCACCTGTGTGCAAAGCACGTCGGTAGAACCAGTCTCGCGTAAGCGTACGCGTAATGTCGGTCCGGGCCGCTTCATCCAACAATACCGCCGAACCAAAGTATGACATGCTGGTAAGCAGTATGACTTATATCGCCTACAACTCACTTGTGTTCTACTCGTGCAAATAACATCAACGCATAAAACCTAGGCTCGGATGCCACTGTTGGGGAATGTAGTAATTTCAAAAAAATTCCTACGCACACGCAAAATCATGGTGATGCATAGCAACGAGAGGGGAGAGTGTTGTCTACATACCCTCGTAGACCGGCAACGGAAGCGTTGACACAACGTAGAGGAAGTAGTCGTAAGTCTTCCCGATCCGACCGATCCAAGTACCGAACGTACGGCACCTCCGAGTTCTGCACACGTTCAACTCGGTGACGTCCCTCGAGCTCCGATCCAGCAAAACGTTGAGGGAGAGTTTCGTCAGCACGACGGCGTGATGACGGTGATGATGTTCTACCGACGCAGGGCTTCGCCTAAGCACCACTACGATATGACAGAGGTGGAATATGGTGGAAGGGGGCACCACACACGGCTAAGGAACGATCACGAAGATCAACTTGTGTGTCATGGGGTGCCCCCTTGCCCCCGTATATAAAGGAGGGAGAGGGGGAGGTGCGGCCGGCCCTAGGGGTGCGCCTGGAAGAGTCCTACTCCCACCGGGAGTAGGACTCCCCCCTCTTGCCTTGTTGGAAAACGAAGGGGGAAGGGAGAAAGAGGAAAGGGGGGCGCCCCCCCCCCTTCCTTGTCCTATTTGGACTAGGGGGGAGGGGGTGCGCGGCCTGCCCTGGCCGGCCCTCCTCTTCTCCCTTATGGCCCATGTAGGCCCAATAACCCCCGGGGGGTTCCGGTAACCCCCCGGTACTCCGGTAAAATCCTGATTTCACCCGGAACCTTTCAGATATCCAAATATAGGCTTCCAATATATCAATCTTTATGTCTCGACCATTTCGAGACTCCTCGTGATGTCCGTGATCACATCCGGGACTCCGAACAACCTTCGGTACATCAAAACACAAAAATCCTAATTACGATCGTCACCGAAGTTTAAGCATGCGGACCCTACGGGTTCGAGAACTATGTAGACATGACCGAGACACGTCTCCGGTCAATAACCAATAGCGGAACCTGGATGCTCATATTGGCTCCTACATATTCTACGAAGATCTTTATCGGTCAGACCGCATAACAACATACGTTGTTCCCTTTGTCATCGGTATGTTACTTGCCCGAGATTCGATCGTCGGTATCTTAATACCTAGTTCAATCTCGTTACCGGCAAGTCTCTTTACTCGTTCCGTAATACATCATCCTGCAACTAACTTATTAGTTGCAATGCTTGCAAGGCTTGAGTGATGTGCATTACCGAGAGGGCCCAAAGATACCTCTCCGACAATCGGAGTGACAAATCCTAATCTCGAAATACGCCAACCCAACAAGTACCTTCCGAGACACCTGTAGAGCACCTTTATAATCACCCAGTTACGTTGTGACGTTTGGTAGCACACAAAGTGTTCCTCCGGTAAACGGGAGTTGCATAATCTCATAGTCATAGGAACATGTATAAGTTATGAAGAAAGCAATAGCAACAAACTAAACGATCAAGTGCTAAGCTAACGAAATGGGTCAAGTCAATCACATCATTCTTCTAATGATGTGATCCCGTTAATCAAATGACAACTCATGTCTATGGTTAGGAAACATAACCATCTTCGATCAACGAGCTAGTCAAGTAGAGGCATACTAGTGACACTCTATTTGTCTATGTATTCACACATGTATTATGTTTCCGGTTAATACAATTCTAGCATGAATAATAAACATTTATCATGATATAAGGAAATAAATAATAACTTTATTATTGCCTCTAGGGCATATTTCTTTCATTTATGATTAGCAATGTGTCGCAATGTCTATTCTTTCATACTCACCAATCACACGATAAATCAGTGCCAATTGGTTCAATTCAAGATTTAATTTTGTTGTTGTCAGATGCATTCCTCTTTCAGAGGCAACAAAAAAACTAAACACTAAAATTGCAATCGTAACTATTCATACATATGCAGCAAGAGAAACAGTTTTTACACTTATTTCAAAAACTCAGAAGCTTGTTATTACCTTTCGGGAGGTGATGGAGCAAGGAAGTTTCTTCAGCGGGGGGGATGGAGACGCAGACTGGGATGATGATGGAGACGAGCCACCGGAGGCGCGGACGGAGGTGCGGGTGAGGTCCATGAATCGTCGGCGGCGCGAGCAGACACACAACAGGTCAACGAATCGGCAGCGACAAAGAGGCGCAAGCTCCGTGGCGGCGAACCGACAACGACTAAGCGCGAGGTCGTAGGCCGTCCAATCGCGGCGGTGATTTGGCGCGAGGTCGGCGGATCACGGCAACGCGAGCGAGGCGGCGGTGGAGTTCGACGGGAACAACGAGCCTCTTTCATTTTTTCTTTTTCGATTTGGACGAGCAAGTTTTTTTCAGTACAACACGTCCATTTTTCTGAAGGGATGTCAAGCTGTGACATCTCTCCACAATGTCAGAGGATCCGGCACCGGGCTGACGGGCCATGGCTTGGTTGGCCCCAATGCCGTGCTTGTAGAGATAAGATGTGTGTATGTGGGTATCTGCGATTATATAGCGTGTTAAAAAGTCCAGGAATACAGATTTGTACTAACGTAGAAAATGGAACAGAACCCAGAAAATCTTTAAGCAACAGGCACCAGCAAGCAGCAGCCAAGCGGCGACTTGTTTCCGGGTTGCGTCACGCCTCATCCCCCCACCCCCTCCCTTGCCGGCGAGCCACCCTCCTCCTCTATGCCCCAGCCAGCGCGCACGCCACAGCCGACGCCGTGCTAAGCTTCGGCGCGGAGGCCTCGTGGCCGTGGATCGTGATGGAGGCGGCGACAGGAGAGGCGATCCCGCCGCGACACCCGGCTTCGGCGGCGGCGGAGCAGGAGCGCCCCGCCCCGCCGTACCTCCCCAGGCTCGTTGCCGGCGTTCTCTCCGGTGTGCTCACCGGCCTCTTCGCGGTCGGTACGCGCCCTGGCTCCTGTGTTTGGTTGTGACGCGTTTGTCGGTGATTTCGAGCTCTCTATTGGTTGGTGGAGAAGGGATTGGGTCTCTTGGCCATTTCTTGGTCCAACAAACCCTTCAAGGCCAAAAAAATCGTAGCGATAGCAAAGTTTATTGACTTAGCAGCCGATCTTTTGGTTCGTGTGATCGTATTTTGATGTCGATTTGTGATTGTCCGAAGCTGGAGGCCTGACGGGGGCAGTCACCGGCGCGTTGGCTGGGAGAGCTTCGGACAGCGGCGTTCTCCGGGGAGCCGGACTGGGGGCATTTGCTGGCGCTGTCCTGTCCATTGAGGTCCTGGAGGCTTCCCGCGCCTATTGGTGCGCCGACAGGTCAACACCGCAGAGTACATCATCCATGGTCCGTACCGTAAGATTCTTCAGCAAATCAGTCTACAAAATTTGGCAGAATATAACGTTTTTATTTTTGCCAAATAAATGCGATTGGATAGTAACATTCCTGCCGCAGCTCGTCATTTTGATTGGTCTTTAAATTCGAACAGCTGCTTGCATTTTTTTGCCTCGATTATAGAGAGTGTTCTTCATTGTTTATAAAGTAAAGTACGTTCGTTAAATATATTATATACTTCAGTCAGTGGATGACACGTTATTGATCCATCCACTGAGGATTTGCTTACAGAAAATGTGTGTTCGATTTCCAGGGGGATTTCGTGGATCAGCTCCTTCATGCTCGGTTCGTGGGAGAGCAGTATGAGCCATCAGTGTATATGTCATATCGTTGGCAGGTCAGTTGTTCTATACCCCTAACAGTGCTAATGCGGTATCCTCTGCAAGGAAGTGTGCCCAAATGAAAGTTATTCTCTTCATGCTTCCTATTAATTGGAGGGTTCTTGCAGTTGCTCATTTTTGTGACCATGTTTTTTACCTGTATACTAATCCATTTCATAGTGTGTTTTATGTAAATTGTATGGTGAGGTCAGCTAAAACAAAATATAATTGTTATAGTGAAGTTTCTACCCTTTGCTGCACACATAATTTTTCGTACTGAAGTTAAGACATTCAACAGGTTGGTATTGCAGAGTTTGGCAATGATGATCCGTATGATATCACTGGAGAAGTTTCATCCGATGGGCTCTCACAGGATAACTTGAAGAAGTTGCCATACCATGTGGTGATTGATCAGAAACAAGAGCCAGCTGGTGAAAACTTGTCTTGCCCTATTTGCCTACAGGTACAAGTGTAACAGTTACATATATGTTTTATTGGATTTTACCTAGCAGGGAAATAACTTCACCATCCAATCTGTAATTTATGCTGCCTTAATTGATAGTCTGGTAGATGTATATGTTGTCTGGCTGAACGGTTCGAAATCATCTTACTTTTGATTGGTATAATGGAGGTGAGAATTATGGAAATTATTTCCAAACCATCTTATTTTTAATTTCCTTAATCTAAGTAACTCCATACGGATTTCACTGTTCAGAAGCTGGAATTATTTATTGTCTAAAATATGTGGTGGTAACATCTTATCTGTTTGGAGTTGGACTATTTGAAATAATCTTATGTGATAATGTGCTTTTTGAAGGTGGGTAATCATTGGAATTCTCAAAATTTAAAACTTAGTAGATAACCACACAATACTTGGTCGAATTTGTACCTGGAGTGTCTATTCCTTGCTTAATTTTTGTTTTACCCAGACCTATGTGCTATTTCTGAATATTTAGCAAATTTGTTGACCAGCTCTCAGGAGCAAATTAGTTAGTAGCATGAGTTGTCACCCTCACGTTATATGTTATTTTCCAAATTGATATGTCTTTTCAGTGTAAGTAAGCAAATTTTGGCTCTGCTTTCTTTGAAATTGTGAGTTAGTTTATGAATGCATGGGAGTTTAATATGTACTGTCATTTATATATGATGACACAACCTCGATATTTGAACTGTCTGGATATGTAGGGTGTATTTTAATTGGTTAAAACAAGGTTTTAATCAACAATTACTCCTTTAATATGTAGTTTATGTGGTACGAAATGTCGGAATCACAATTGTAAGTACTTTATATATGAATCCAGTGAAATTTGTTTTAACCAATCAAAATACACCCTTAATATCACCCATGTATCTGGACAGACAGTCCGTATTTGAACTTTGTTTCTTATGCCCTGACACTCTGTTCTTGTCCTAGGATATCGTGACGGGAGAGATGGCGAGGAGGCTGCCGAAGTGTTGTCACACCTTCCATCAGCCCTGTGTGGACAAATGGCTCATTGGCCATGGTTCGTGCCCTGTTTGTAGGCAAGATGTGTAATATATGATGTCTTGTTTGTGCTATCTTCTTAGAATGTAGGTAACACAGCTGTGTAAAATGCTTGTTCTCATGGTACATAGAAAGGTAAATAGCAGTGTAAATCAAGCCATGCATGTGTTTCTACACTGAAAATAAAACGGCTATGTACATAAGATATTCCGAGGATCATTCTTTTTCCACTCAATTGAGATGTGTAAGTAACCTAAATTTGACCTGCTTCTGATGCATAAATAACCAGTACTATCTCTGCCGCTCCAGGCCATGGTTCTGTCTGTTTTGCATTGGGAATCTGGGATATTTCCCCCATTGCTACCAACAGCTACGAGATGGTCTTGGTTGCCCTTATGAATGATTCTACACAAAAAAGTATCAATGATTTAGGCCTCTTTTATCTTCTTCTTGCTGTCATGAGAACTGGTTGTTGGATAATTTCGAAATAGTTGGCATTTTTGACAGAGTTTAGTTGGATTCACATACAAAGATTGAACCCAAACAACTTAATCAAAGTGGGTTGATTATGGAGGTTGACGTATTGATAAAAATGCTTCTATCAATCAGATCTCTTGCCGTGCAGAAAAAATGACCATTGTCTTCCTGATGTTGCCTTAACTAGCACAGTGGCCCTCGCAAATGTGAGGGAATCATCTTTGCCATCAGACCAGTAGATGAGCATTCGACCCCTCAAAAAAAAAAAAGATGAGTGTTCGATCAAAAAGTTCTTGAGCGTTGGATGCATTCTTGAAACAGCGTCCACATCCCCTGGGCAGTTGAAACGAGTTTCTTTTATTCACAGCTGTTTCCATCTCTCGTAATTTTCCAAACAAACTTCCTCCATTCACGTTGGTTCCATATATGAAGTTCCTACAATCACAAATATTTCTGTGTACACGCGATGCTTCCTTTCCAAATTCCAACACTAAGATATGCTTCACAATTAATCACATTTTTCTCCGTGCGCTATCACGATTCATTTTGTGACATAGACATCGTTCATAATTAATGCAAATCATATTAACAAATTAAAGTGTGCTTCTACTAAAATCAACATCTCCCATAATTGATTACTATTGATTCAAGATCCACGACTCAATTATTACACCATTGAGTGACATCACCGATAGAGTAGCAACGAGACTGGTAGGTCAACATACCAATCGTATCTTCATATGACTCTTGTTCATCTTTCGATGTGTGTGTTCGGAGATCAAAACGTTCTTACTCTCTCGTCAAGATAACCAGGTGTGCTTGCAACATGAACCGTCCATGCCCGTCTTATACACTACACATCTATAATACCATGGGACATGGTGTATTTAAAGGAACATGTATTTTTAGAAGGTACTCCCTCCATCCCATAATGTAAGACGTCTTTTGACACTAAACTAGTGTCAAAAAACGTCTTACATTATAGGACAGAGAGAGTACTATAGTTGGATGAACACTATCAACTTGATATTTTTAAGCGAGAGATCACCCTAAAAAACATGTCTACTGCACATCAAATAAGTTGCATAACAATGGATTAACATCATAGGCACCTAATAACTTAGTGACATGGTATAACCTTACCCGCAAAAAGAAGACATGGTACAACCCTACCCGCAAAAAGAAGACATACAGGAGTAGTCTACGTCGTCTTCGTGTAGTTTTTGCAAAAAGCTTGCCCTGAGGTTGACACGTATAAACAAATAAAAGGTTAGACACCTCTAATCACTTTTCCTAATTACCATGGCTGCTATGGTTAAGTTGGCAAAAATTTAATTTCCTACTAAACCATTAAGCATGACAGTTCACATTGTTGTTTCAACATGAGGGGTGTCTTAGGATATATCCAAGACCAAACTTTGTCTTTACGCGTGACCCCCGTATTTATCAAATCTACTAACCTTCTTCATCCCAAAATTTATCTCTCTCAACTATGGTTGAACCCAAATAATCTTAAGCATAACTTTGGTTAGCGATCAACATACTGAGGAGCATCATAAAAACACCTCAGAAATCCAGACTTTTGTAACAAAGTTCTTCCATACTTTTGAGGTCAAAATTTCGCAATTAGAAGGGTTACAACATGAATGTCCTGTAATTAGAGATGTTTAATCACTTCGCACATAAGAGCAATGCTAAATAACACCATATACACTAATCGTACATGCATGTACTCATATATTTGCTCATGATGCCATTGAAGGGGAACGTGCTACGCAACAAAATAATTATGCTACACGATCGCACCCATGAACACTGTTAGGATCGGGAGTATATCGACCAGAGGGGAGGGGGGGGGGTGAATGGGAGATTTAAAATTTCCTTCGAAACTTCAAATCTCTCGAGGTGAAAAGGCGGAAGTAAAACTAGACATGAAAACTAAAACTAAATTGTCACGGCTACCTGAAGGAAAAACAATTTAGATGAGAAGGACTAAGCATAACTTTCAATGAAAGTGGTGATAATCCTCCTAGTATATTAACAGAGAAACTTCACGATAACAAATGGTAGCATACAATGAGGACAATGCGAACAACATGGATGAAAGATCACGAATGAAGACTAAAAAAGAACTACATACATGTTATTGAGATATGTTCATTAGAGCACAACTCATTTGGATGACAAAGTAAAACCAAAGGATTATCAGATGAGCATACAAGCAAACAACTTTGAGCACGACAAACTGAAATACACTAAACAATATAGCCAAGCAACAGATAATAAATGGTACAGATAAATGGCACAAAGCACCGAAGATAAACTACTAAAAGTATTGTAGTTGAGTAGAATGAACCGGTGGTGCTCAATGGCGACAGATGATTTGGTAGACCAACTCACTCTTCCGTCCTATTCTCCTTCAACGCGGAGCTGATCAGACTTCCGTCGAATTCGCTCGGGTAGATGCTTATCGGTGATCTCCAAACCTTCAACACACTTCTTCACGAACCATAATTACTCTTGATTGCCGAAGACTTTACTTGGTGAAGATAATTACTCTTCGACACTCAAGCCGACACCTATCTATCTAGAGAGTGTGCAACTCTCAAGAGTAATAGGTACAAGAACTCTCAACTCAGATCTACTATGATGTTAATCACTAAGTTTTGTCTCCTGATTTTCTCTCAGCATATCTTAAACTCGAATCTCTCGAGAGGGGCGCTCAATCAATCTTCTCAAAATCTCAAGCAGAGTAGCCAATGAAAAAAGTTGGAGTGGGGTGGCTATTTATAGCCGCAACCTTCCCTGATAGGAAATGATCATTTAGGACACACAGTCCAGCCAATGGCCAAATGACATGTTTTCCAATGGTTAGAATTTTGAGCACATCACAATTTTACTTGAGGAACAACTAAAGATGAATCCTCGGTCAGGAAGATATCTCTCGTAGTCCATAAGAACAACGTCTCTGACTGATAAGTAGAATTTTTTCGGAGCTCGGAGAGATTTCACTCGGTCTTGCATAGGTTTCGGCTAAGCATCACAACAGACTTAAGTCTCGAATAGCTATACCCCTCTTAATAGTACGGTGTCCCTATGACTCAAATAATAGAAAGAAGAACAACGAAACAAATACCACATCTTCACTTTGCCTCCAAACTTCTCGACTGCGGTAATTCTTTTTCGGATGCACCGATTGAAAATTGCTTTGCATCATCAATATTTTAAGGGCTCGATTCCTCCACACAATCTTCTCAGTATAGATTCTACTTTAAATATATATCTCTATTCTCTACAATGCAGATGTTTCTCGGTGACGTTCTTCAAACTTCTTGTTAGAATGTAATGTTCTTCTCGATACGTCAAGGACTATATCACTCTATGTTCACTGGCAAACAAATCAGTACCTTACTATTGCTGACAACAATCTCCAAAACCCAAGGGGGCAATTCATTGCACCAACAAACAATATGAACATGGCGGGTAACAATCAAACTCACCAAATAGCAGAGTAGTAGAAGGAGTGAAGAAGCTAGTGTAGTGCGACGATTCCCACAACTAGGTTATACCTCCCAGTCGGAATAGGAATCACCCTAAGGCCGAGAGCGCCAGGTCATTTTGGGTATTGTCCATCTTAGCAGCACCCCGAGCCAAGCTAGCCACCATGACATGGACAGTCTGGCCACAAATGTCGTAGACAATCCGGTTGACTGTCTTTTCCCCCATTGATCATGTTGACCTAGGTTTTTCTCGTGGAATTTTTGTTGTGGAATAAACAAAGAATAGGCATTGAAATATGTGAAGATGAACTCAACAAAATCTTCACAACCCTTTGATCCCCTTGTAATAGTGTGCGATCCCTATCACTCAAGAAAAAAAGCTACTCTTTATCTTTGGTTGTCGCACACGGCTTGACCCTAGTCATTTTGGTGGGTTGATGGTCCACAATATAACAACACAAAGGGAACTAAATAATGTAGAATCACTTGGCAAACATATTCGTGCTTTATAAATGTGTCGCATCAATATCAAAAGAATATTAAGGGCACAATTTCACTTTCAACTAGTGAACCTATGAACCCCTATCTTTTACTCCTAAAAACAACCACCACTTTACTTTTAAATGCACTTCTATTTTATACAATTAATTATTTCAGAAACACAAAAACATTTTTAGACATACAATACACCGATAACTTGTTGCAACTAATAAAGCTAGTGAGACTGACAACCTAGTAAGAATTGTTGGGCACAAGTTTCTAATTGTGTTGGAGGGCTGATCCTTGAACTTGGGCAAGTTGATTCAACGGATTGATACCCTCATTTCTCACTGCGGGGAAACTCGCCACTTACTTCAAATCTTTCACCTGCCCCCCCCCCCCAAAAAATTAGGGGCTCGAACCTAGGTATATCATGTGCTTCCATGTGTGATAATTGGAGCAACAAGCAGGCGCCAATAAATTTTTGACCTAGACCTTTGTGGTTCATTTGGCACAGATTTTGTGTCTTATGATGTTGTCCCTATCGGGGAATTTTTGCCAGGTCCTAGCATCCTTACTAGAATGACTACGTGAATTTGTAATCACGTGAACATCACGTTAGGGTACTAGTGGATCTAGAACCCGAGAAAATGGGGGCACATGATATACCCAGGTTCAGGCCCCTAACATGGGTAAAATACCTACTTCCTACCATGTTCTTTTTCATATATGTGAAGAATATATTGGATTCCAATATCAAGGGGTATCTGGTTAGTTGTGGTAGACTTTTATGGGAAGCATCGTAATCTCTACATGGTGCAAATTCCTAACTATGCGAAAGGTGGAGGCCCCTTCTACATTGTCTGTGTTGCCCTTATATATCACCGTTACATAGAACTCCATGGTTGTATGTTAGGAGTATAGCGGTAGGATTTGAGACTTGTTTTTGTACCCGGCATGTTCAGTTCTTCCTACCTGAGCTTCGGGGTTCCCTTGTTTGTTGCGTGAAATATGGAAAGTGTCCTTCATGGTCGGTGGCGCTTCTCCTCGGGTGCTATGGCATGTACCCGTGCCAAGTAGGGTCCATTGATACGATGTTTGCCTTAGATAATTTCACTCATCGTCTACAACATCCGAACCTCCACTAACATGGAGCGCGATTGCGCCAACTATCTAAAACTTCGGATGAATCCTTCTCTATTCACTGTTGTCGGTGTCAAAACCGGCGGATCTCGGGTAGGGGGTCCCGAACTGTGCGTCTAGGCCGGATGGTAACAGGAGGCAAGGGACACGAAGTTTTACCCAGTTTCGGGCCCTCTTGATGGAGGTAAAACCCTACGTCCTGCTTGATTAATATTGATGATATGGGTAGTACAAGAGTAGATCTACCACGAGATCGGAGAGGCTAAACCCTAGAAGCTAGCCTATGGCATGATTGTTGTTCTGTATGTTGTCCTACGGACTAAAACCCTCCGGTTTATATAGACACCGGAGAGGGTTAGGGTTACACAAAGTCGGTTACAATGGTAGGAGATCTACATATCCGTATCGCCAAGCTTGCCTTCCACGCCAAGGAAAGTCCCTTTCGGACATGGGACGAAGTCTTCAATCTTGTATCTTCATAGTCCAGGAGTCCGGCTGAAGGTATAGTCCGGCCATCCGGACACCCCCTAATCCAGGACTCCCTCAGTAGCCCCTGAACCAGGCTTCAATGACAACGAGTCCGGCGCGCAGATTGTCTTCGGCATTGCAAGGCGGGTTCCTCCTCCAAGTACTTCATAGAAGATTTTGAACACAAAGATAGTGTCCGGCTCTGCAAAATAAGTTTCCACATATTGCCATAGAGAGAATAATATTTACACAAATCTAATCTGTTGACGTATTCCGTAGTGTGACACACCACGGCCAAGCCTTTATCCGAATCATTTTATTATCCCACCTCAGCATGTCATGCGAGGCGGTTTCCTTGGCACGTCTTGTTAAAGCAGAGATCGTGTCCCCTTATTCTGGGATTCTCATCAATACGGGCGTGGGTAACCCAACCGCGCCATTGATTACGACGCTTGGAGATAAGCGAGTTTTACCAGGCTGGTGGGGACACGTAGTTGCGTCCACCCATATAAGGGGATAAGGATCCACCTTTTCACCTACGCCTTCTTCCTCCTTTGCCTATCCATTTTCGCACACTCGAGCTCCAGCACCCAAGTCCGCACTCCCCACCTCAACCTTCTCCAGCCATGTCCGGAGCGGGAGGCAAGTGGATGGTCTCCTCCGTCACGGAGGGACACATCAAAAAATTGAGGAAGGCCGGATACTTGTCTAACGACATCGCGTACCGGCTTCCCGAAGAGGGGCAGCTCCTCCCCACCCCAAGGCCCCATGAGAGGGTAGTGTTCCTTCCCCACTTCCTCCGCGGACTAGGCTTTCCTATCCACCCATTCGTCCGAGGACTCATGTTCTACTACGGCCTGGATTTCCATGATCTGGCCCCGAACTTCATCCTCAACATCTCGGCGTTTATCGTCGTGTGCGAGGCTTTCCTCTGCATCCGCCCCCATTCCGGCCTATGGCTCAAGACTTTCAATGTCAAGCCGAAGGTGATGCGTGGCAACCAGGCGGAGTGCGGAGGCGCCATGGTAGGCAAGATGACCAATGTCTTATGGCTCGAGGGCTCCTATGTGGAGACCCTGAAGGGGTGGCAATCGGGGTGGTTTTACATCACCGAGCCGCGCGACCCTGAGTGGGTCGCAGCCCCCGAGTTCTGGTCCGGACCCCCAACGCGGCTCACGTCCTGGAAAGAGACGGGCCTGTCGTGGGGCAGCAAAGGAGAGGTGACTGGACTGCAAACATGCATCCAAACCCTGGTGGACAAGCAGCTCAAGCTTGTCAATGTAGTCCAAGTTATGCTCATCCGTCGGATCCTCCCGTGTCAACAACGAGCCTTCAATCTGTGGGAGTTCAACCCGGCGCAACACCGAACTCTGAGCAGGCTCTTCGACACGACGTACGAGGATGCCTGGAAGGTGCTTTTCAAGGGCGCCGAGGCTCCCGCATCCGCTACCGAGGATCGTGGATTCAGCGCGTAGCGTCACGCTAGCGCGGTAAGTTGTTTGTACCTTTTACAGGGTATTAGTTTTTCATAGTTTAACTCTATGCGGGATCTAAGCTCCCTTACCTTTGACAGGTTTGGCAGGCGAAGTCTGGACAGATCGACTGTCCGGCTCCTTTGCCCGAAGACCCAGCCGATGCCCGCTTGGCGAAGCTGCTGGTTCTGGCACCCCATGTGGTGCCGGAGAAGAAGGCCATGAAGAAGGCCACGGGGACTCGAAAGAGTGCCCGGCGCCAGGAGGTGTCGGGTTCATCATCCGACGACTCCAAGGCGCACTCCTCCCGTGAAGACGAGGAGGAGGAAGAAGAGACCTCTCCCCCCAAGCGGGAGGAGAGAAGAAAAGGAAGGCCGCCCTCACTGGGGAGGCCGAAGGGTCCAAGAAGGGGAGAACCCTTCCCCCGGACTACTCCACCAATGCCGACGACGGCGGAGAGGAGTGGCCGCTCAGGGCCAAGCCCCTGGCGAAATCGTAAGTATCCGGATACCAGAGTAATTCATAGTATTCCTTTATTGCACAACTTTCCCTTATGTCGAATATGATTATGCATCCCACCCAAAGACCGGCTCGACGCGACATCGAGCGGTTCACTGGACTCGTCGGGTGTGAATTCGCTTCCGATGGCCTCCTCCCCCCGCCCTACAGACGACGCCGAAGTGTTGTCCCAACAGGTTCCAAGCCAGGAGGAGGTGGTCCTGGAGGCGCCGCAAGGCGACCTCCCGGACTCCAGGAGTAAAGGGGATAAAAACCCCCAAGGCTCCAAGTCCGGCTCTAGGCCGGACACCGCTCCGGAACCTTCAAAGGTTCCAGAGTCCGGCGGGGGACCTCCTTCCAAGAGGAGCAAGCCCACCGTGCCAGTGACCCCCGTCCAACCGGAGGTGCCGGATAATCTGTTGGAGGTGCTCAAAGGCGCCTCTATCGACGAGGAGCACCGCACCATTATGAGTGCGGTGGTCCAGAAGGTTCAGTCCGCCAAGAGCGGACTGACTGAAGCTTGTACTAGCCTTTTAACAGGCTTTGAGGTAAGTAAAGAATGTGTAAATAATATTACCGCATAGATAGTAGCCCCTGATGCTCTGTTTGGCGTTCGGGAAGAAAAGCCGAATAGAGGATCAAGTAAAATTCGCAGGAGTCTAACAAAAAGGAGTCAATATGCATATGCAGGCTTCTCTGCTGGCGTCCGCCGCACTGATTGCGAAGTGGACACACTAAAGCAGAACCTCGAGCAGTCCGAGCAAGAGCTCGGGCGTGCCAAGAAGCAGCTCGAGGACAATGAAGGTAAGAAATACCTTGTTTAAGTATATATAAAAAGTGCAATTGCAGAAAATGACAGGATTATCGTGGCTATTGTAGGGGCCACGTCTGAGGTGGCGACCCTTAAGCAAGCGCTGGTCGAGGCCGAGAAGAGGGCGGCCACGGAGCGCACCGAGCGGGAGAAGTATGAGGCCCAGGTTGGCAAGGTGCGGCAAGAGCTCCAGGCTCTCATGAAGGAACATGAGAGTTTGGAGCTTGACTCAAAGACGCGAACGTCCGAGCTTGCGATGGCTATTGAAAATGCCAAGTCTGCCAAGGCCGAATCCCAGAAGACCCTCCAGGAGTTGGATGCGGTGAAAAAGATAGCGGCGGGTAAGGCATTCTTTATGCAAAGCAAACACGTAAACGTGAGTTACTTGTTACTTACCCGAATCCGGAGCTCTCCAGGGGCATTCGCAGATCTTCCCCGTAGCGTGTCCGATGCCACCACATTCTATCGAGCCGAGGAGGGTAGCTCGACAGAGAAGGTGTTCTAGTCCCAGTATGCTGAGGCCGGACACCCCGTGCCCCTGAGCGACCAGCTGAAGCAACTGGTCGAGCTCCACAAGGCGGCCGAACAGGCCATGAAAGGCCTCATTGTTCGGCTGTGGCCTAGAGAGGCTCTGCCTGGGAGCTATTTCAGGCTAGTGCGGCGGCTGGTGGGGGCTTGTCCAAGGCTCGAAGTCATCAAGCGCTCCGTCTGCATTGAAGGTGCACGTAGGGCCCTTGCCCGTGCTAAGGTGCACTGGGGCAAGCTGGATGCTGAGAAGCTTGTGAAGGACGGGCCACCGCCGGGGAAAGAGCATCGCAAGCCCAAGAATTATTATAAGGATGTTCTGAAGGGTGCCTGCCTTGTGGCGGATGAATGTTCCAGGGAAGTAATTTTTTAGTAAAACTCGCTCGTTTTGTCCTGTGCGCTGAAAACTTGTTCATATGCGCTAAGCAATGCTGTTGGAATTTAAAATATTACCTTCTGTGTGGCTGTTTATCAATTCTGAGAGATGGCGAGTCGTCGGCTTCTGCCCCCATGACGCTAGTGCTGGGGTGTTCGGGGATAAACCTGAGCGCTCTTTTTCCCATGTTTGGGTCCTTCGAGGGAGGCGCTCAGCACAACGAACAAGGCAATTGGACTATAATGCGTGAACACTCTCACTTAGCCATAGAATTCTATAATTTTAAATTTCGGTGAAGCCCCTGGTATTCGGAAGACCGAGTTCGGGGCGCTATCCATGCCTTGGCCGGACAGAGCCGACTCCTCGCTCTAAGCGGCATAAGTCTTTAGGGACTCGAAAAACCTCTCGAACAGCAACCAGCTCTCGCTTCATCATGACAGTCAGTTTTAGCTTTCTCTACTGAGGTGCTCGACCCATCTCAATTGGGGCACAGTCGCAGTAGTTCTCCTAGTGCTACCTTAGCCGATATAGCGAAACGTAAGGTACCAAAACATAGGAGCCGCGCAAACCCACCTATTGACCCAAGACACGATTCGGAGCCGATGCATATAATTCTATAAGTTCGGGGTGCCGCACTTGTTAAAGTGTTCAGACTTCTCACACCATATTGAGGGGTACTAAAGCCCCTGGCGTATTTTGGCCGTACCAAAGTGTACGGGTGCAACATGTCGTTAAGGAACATATATTTGTAAAAAAAGTAATGCAAAAATAGACAGAAGCTATGCATTGTTTATTAAAAAGGGCTGCGATCAAAGCAAAACGACACAAATAATGTGAGAAGCAAAAGGTTGGACTATTTAACATGTCTGTTCCAGGTGCAGGCTGCGGAATGGTATGCAAAACAGGTATACTGCTAGTGATAGAGACCACCTGGGAGTTCTGTAATGTGGCATGGCTTGTCTGCTTCCCTGGTTCTTGCATCGTTTGTGCGGCAATTGAACTGCCGAACAGGCCTTCCGAAGAATGGAGTCCTGAAAGTAAGAGAAAATTAAAAAATCGGCAGCCCCTGGTGCGGTTTAAGCCGTGTTTCGGGCGTGCCGTGATGGTGCCCCTCCCCCTGTACCCATGGTATTTCTAGAGTATAGTTATGTACGCGAAGTACTAGCGTCGCATTTTTGCGAGGGCTGGGGTTGGGGCCGCGTTGCTACGCCTGCTCGGAACATGCCAGGCGGTCTTGTTGTAGGTTACTCCGGGCGCGCTTGACGGTGTCCGGACATTTGATGGCCGGACTGGAGAACTTCCTGGAGAGGTTGCTTTGTACTTCCGCTGCAAGGGCCGCCGTGTGCTCCTCCGTTCGGAGGGAGCGTTCGGTGTTTCCATTGACCGTAATTACTCCTCGAGGGCCTGGCATCTTGAGCTTAAGGTATGCGTAGTGTGGTACCGCATTGAACTTGGCGAATGCGGTTCGCCCGAGCAGTGCGTGATAGCCACTGCGGAATGGGACTATGTCGAAGATTAACTCCTCGCTTCGGAAATTATCCAGAGATCCGAAGACCACTTCAAGTGTGACTGAACCTGTACAGTTGGCCTCTACACCTGGTATTACGCCTTTAAAGGTCGTTTTGGTGGGCTTAATCCTCGAGGGATCTATGCCCATTTTTCACACTGTATCCTGGTAAAGCAGGTTCAGGCTGCTGCCGCCGTCCATAAGGACTCTAGTGAGATGAAATCCGTCAATAATTGGGTCTGGAACCAATGTGGCGAATCCGCCATGATGGGTGCTAGTGGGATGGTCCCTTCAATCAAAGGTGATCGGGCAGGAGGACCATGGGTTGAACTTTGGGGCGACTGGCTCTACCGCGTATACGTCCCTTAACGCGCGCTTCCGCTCCCTCTTGGGGATGTGGGTTGCGTATATCATGTTCACCGTCCGCACTTGTGGGGGAAAAACCTTCTGTCCACTGTTTTTCGGTGGCCGGGGCTCTTCGTCGTCATCGCTATGTAGCCCCTTGTCGGTATTTTTGGCATTTAACTTGCCTACCTGCTTGAACACCCAACAATCCCTGTTGGTGTGATTGGCCGGCTTTTCAGGGGTGCCATGTATCTGGCACAAGCGGTCGAGTATTCGGTCCAAACTAGACGGGCCCCTAGGATTTCTTTTGAATGGCTTTTTCCGCTGACCGGATTTATAGCCTCTGAATCCGGCATTAACTGTCGTATCCTCAGCATTGTCGCTGTTAATGCGGCGCTTCTGCTTGTTGCGACGCGACCTGCCACTACTGTCCCTGGTATCCGAATTACCAGGGTTCTTGGTCATATTGTTGCTACGAGCAAGCCAGCTGTCTTCTCCCGCGCAAAAGCGGGTCATGAGTGTCGTGAGTGCTGCCATAGATTTCGGCTTTTCCTGTCCAAGGTGCCGGGCAAGCCACTCGTCACGGATATTGTGCTTGAAGGCTGCTAGGGCCTCTGCGTCCGGACAGTCGACTATTTGATTTTTCTTTGTTAGGAACCGTGTCCAGAATTGCCTGGCCGATTCCTCTGGCTGCTGAATTACGTGACTTAGGTCATCGGCGTCTGGTGGTCGCACATAAGTGCCCTGAAAATTGTCGAGGAATGTGGCTTCCAGGTCCTCCCAACAACTGATTGATCCTGTTGGCAAGCTGTTAAGCCAATGCCGAGCTGGTCCTTTAAGCTTGAGTGGGAGGTATTTGATGGCGTGGAGATCATCACCGCGGGCCATGTGGATATGAAGGAGATAATCCTCGATCCATACCGCAGGATCTGTTGTGCCATCATATGATTCGATGTTTACGGGTTTGAAACCCTCGGGGATTTGATGATCCATTACTTCGTCTGTGAAGCATAGTGGGTGTGCGGCACCTCTGTACTGGGCTATATCACGACGTAGCTCCGATGAGCTTTGTCTACTGTGTTCGGCCCTGCCAGATTTGTGTCCGGCGTGACGGTTACCGTCTCGAGTCGTGGGGCGCCCACGTGATCCGTAGATCGATCTTGTTTGCCTTGCCTTGTGCTCCAACATATCTCGCAGGTCAGGCGCATTTTCCCGTGCCTTGGTACAGGGTGCGGCTTGAGTGGAGGGCCGAGAGGCCTCTCTGTCGCGGCCATGAGGTGGTCGGTCGGCCGTATCAAGTGCTGGTGATGTAGGTTTAAGTGCTTCCTCCTCTAATCGGGGTAGCAACCTGTGCTTTGGTTAGCTCTTGGAGGGGCGTTTGAGTTTATGCTCTTCGGCCGCAAGGACTTCAGTCCATCTGTCAACTAGCAAATCTTGATCAGCTCTAAGGTGTTGCTGTTTTTTCTTGAGGCTTCTTGCCGTGGCCATAAGCCTGCGTTGAAAACGCTCTTACTCGACGGGATCCTCTGGCACGACGAATTCGTCGTCGTCGAGGCTTGCCTTGTCTTCGGAGGGAGGCATATAGTTATCGTCCTCGACCTCTCTGTCTGCCGCTCTCTCATGAGGGCTGATTTCTCCATCCTCCTGTGCTGAATCTTGCTGGAGGGGGTTTTCTTCGGCACTCTCCGGAGTACTATTATCTCCCGTGCTGGAATCACCGTATTTCCTTTGGCGGGATTTTGAGCGGCGCCGCTGACGCCGGCGCTTATGCTGTTTCTTGGAGGGGTCATCCTCCGTTGTTCCATCGCCATCTCCTTCTTTTGGGGTGTCCACCATGTATATGTCATATGACGAGGTGGCTTTCCAGGGCCCAATAGGCGCTGGTTCTTCATCGTCTCCTTCATCGGCGTCCATACCGTCGATGTCTTCGGAGTCGAAGTCGAGCATGTCGGTTAAATCGTCGACAGTGGCTACAAAGTGGGTGGTGGGTGGGCTTTGAATTTCTTCATCGTCCGCATCCCAACCTTGCTGACCGTAATCCGGCCAGGGCTCTCCTGATAAAGAGAGAGACTTTAGTGTCTTCAAAATATCGCCGAAAGGCGAGTGCTGAAAGATGTCCGCGGCAGTAAACTCCATGATCGGCACCCAATCGGATTCGATCGGCAGGGGCGTGGAAGGTTCGGAGTCCGGAGAGGAGTCCAGCTCCTTGGAGTCACGAGTCTCGCGGAGTGCGGGGCTGGTGTTCGGCTCGATCGCTGTTGGGATCGCAGCCCCCGAGGCGGCGTCCAACCACCCATCCTCGATCGGCGCAGTTGGCTCCGAATTAAGGGTCGAAGCCGATGCGGGTGCGGCCTCCAGGGCACTGTTCGGCGGCAGACCTAGATCATGCTCGTCGTGACAGTGCGGCACGCTCGGCAGTGGCTCGAATCCGTCGAAGATCAAGTCCCCGCGGATGTCAGCCGTGTAGTTTAAACTTCCAAATCTGACCTGACGGCCAGGGGCATAGCTTTTGATCTGCTCCAGATGGCCAAGTGAATTGGCCCGCAGTGCGAAGCCGACGAAGACGAAGATCTGTCTGGGGAGGAAGGTCTCACCCTGGACTGCATCACTATTGATGATCGTAGGAGCCATCAAGCCTGACGGCGACGACACAGAGGAACTCCCAATGAAACCACCAATGTCGGTGTCAAAATCGGCGGATCTCGGGTAGGGGGTCCCGAACTGTGCATCTAGGCCGGATGGTAACAGGAGGCAAGGGACACGAAGTTTTACCCAGGTTCGGGCCCTCTTGATGGAGGTAAAACCCTACGTCCTGCTTGATTAATATTGATGATATGGGTAGTACAAGAGTAGATCTACCACGAGATCGGAGAGGCTAAACCCTAGAAGCTAGCCTATGGTATGATTGTTGTTCTGTATGTTGTCCTACGGACTAAAACCCTCCGGTTTATATAGACACCGGAGAGGGTTAGGGTTACACAAAGTCGGTTACAATGGTAGGAGATCTACATATCCGTATCGCCAAGCTTGCCTTCCACGCCAAGGAAAGTCCCTTCCGGACACGGGACGAAGTCTTCAATCTTGTATCTTCATAGTCCAGGAGTCCAGCTGAAGGTATAGTCCGGCCATCCGGACACCCCCTAATCCAGGACTCCCTCAACTATCATGCAAGTTTTCTTCTGACCTAATAATTTCTAGAGTTGCATGTGAATTTTAGGAGTTAAAATTGGCCATCAACTCAAGAATCTGTCTAGTTTCTCTTGTTATAATGTATTCTTCCTGCTAGACTCCAAATGATCATACGCACATGAGCATGCTTCCCTTTTCGCACATGCATGTTGCATGCTCTTCTCTTCAGGCGACCACACAACATCAGTTGCCCCATCACGTTGTTGCTCCTTGCTTCCCCTCTCCCCAACCCTTCTCCATTGTCGTGGTTGGAGAACCCACGCGAGCTCATTGCACTGCCATGACATGTAGGGTGGGGCTCAAATCCGAAGTCATCGTGCTAACCCCTTGGCAGATGATCCACAAAGGGGGATGGGTCTGGGGTCGTCGGAATGGCATTTGTGTTTTGCAGCGAAAGCATGGGTGACATGTTGCGATGACTCTGAATGCATGCCTGAAAAGTTGCATTCATGCTGCAACCATTCTTCTAATGCTGCTAACTTTGCTCTCTATACTGCAGTGCGCAATGTGGTTCATCAACGATTTCTGCCATAGCTATTGGGATTTTTTTGGTGGGGAAATATTCTTGTGTTACTCAAAAATTAGGTATTACAACCACTCCAGGTGATACTGAAGACGTCCTCTGGACTGGAACCAAGCCAAACAGTAATTCGACCATGCAATCTAGCAAAGTTAGCCATATAATGACTAGCCCTATTTTGGTATGTCTGATGTGTGCAATACAAGAACTATGTTCCTTCATGCTTCTCTTTAATTTATTTATAAGAAAAACATATCTCGATCTGTTGTTATCATTGTTTACCACCACAGAAACACCTCCAAACAATCAGACTCAACATCTATCAGGCGGTTACTCCATTGTAAGGCCGGCGCGAAACCTTTGAGAAGTTACTCAACCATTGGGGATTTTTGTACATACAATAAAAAAATTACATTGGGTGTTCCAAATGATATAACACTTTTTTCTTCACGATTCCACAGACCAAAAAAAATGCCACGCCGATGTTGTCAACGTACAGAAGTTATTGTGTAGGTGAGAATTATGTTGCAATGGCCAGACAATCTAGATTTCAAGAGGGAGGTGGCCGATGCGGACGCCTGTCACTCTCTAGCACTAGACTATTTTTGTTAGACAATGCTGCTAAGCTTTACTGATCCAAAATGTTCATCGTTTGCAGTCATTTGATCAACAAGGTCACCGTCAGGCAGTGCCCATACGCACCGGCTCATGTTGTAGTTCATCACTGGCCTAAATGGAAAAGGTTTGCAGGAGAGAAGATAAAACAGGGCGCGTGAAAGTGGTTCGGCCACTGAGCTACCCCTCGCAGGTTGGGCCGAAAGGCTTTGAAACAAGTTGCCACGATGGCCTTTGAGGCAGGTTGTTGATTGGGCCTATGGGCCTTTGAGAAACGACAAAGTTCTCTTGACAGAAAACTGCTCTCTGTTTTGAGAGAGAGAGAGAGAAAGGAATTCAAAATAGAGGAGTGTGTTTAAAGAGAGAGAAATAATTATGCTGGAGACCCCGAGTCTCTATGCGGGAGGGTGCTGCGGGCTAAATATTTTCCTGACGGGAAGCTTCTGGACGTTGTTCCCGCCCCTGGCATATCGTACTCTTGGCGCAGCATCCTAAAAGGGGTGGACTTATTAAAGGAAGGGATTATCTGGAGAGTGGGGGATGGGACTAACATCAAGGTGTGGGAGGATCCTTGGATCCCCGAGGGCGATACAAGGAGGCCTAGATCTCTCCCTGGGCGCTCCCCAATCACTGTTGTAGCAGATTTGCTCAATCCAATCACCGGGGGCTGGGACGAGGCGTTGGTCCGTGATCTCTTTCAGGAAGAAGACGCAAAGGCCATTCTCTCCATTAGCATCTGCGAAGGGATGGAGGATAATTTTGCTTAGCACTTTGATCAACGTGGCATCTTCTTTGTCAAATCTGCTTATAAGATTGGGGTTATGCTGCGCGATAGAAGGCTGGGAAGAGATGCTGCAAGCTCTAAGGAAAATTTTGCTAACAGCACTGTCAAATTTGATTGGAAGCATGTCTGGTCCCTGAAGGCCACCAGCAAAGTAAAGATGTTTGTGTGGGGCCTTGCCCACAATAGTCTGGCTAACCGCATGAAAATTCAAAAGCTGGGCGTGGACTTGAACACTAGATGCCCTGTTTGCCATAGGTTAAATGAAGATGGAGGGCACACCTTCCTGAAGTGCAAGAAAGCTAAAGGATGCTGGAACATTTTGGCTTTGGGAGAGACCAGAGAAAAACTCATGCTCTGCAATTCAGCCCACTCCATGCTTCAGGAGCTGTGAAGGTGTGATGAAGACACGCAGCTGAAGGTCGTGACCTTTATGTAGGAATGGTGGAATGTTCGCAACAAGGCCAATGCTGGTGAGGTGACTCCAAAGCCTCAAGCGGTTTGTCACCGGGTGGAGAAGATGCTGATTGAGTCCCTGGGCTTGCGAAAGCTAAACAAGCCTCTTAAGCCACCGGGCATTCACAAATGGAGCAAGCCTCCAATGCATTATGTGAAGGTTAATTTCGACGGTGCCTTTGATGAAAATACATGTGCAGGAGGCTGGGGCTATGTGGTCCGTGATCAGGCTAGCGAATTCATCGCTGCTGGTGCGGGCAAGCCTGTGAACCTGAAATGTGCTTTGCAATCTGAATCTGTAGCCTGCCTTGCTGCCATTGATAGGGCGATTAGGATTGGGGCAAATCGAATCATCTTCGAGTCTGATTCCTCAACTCTTATACAAGCTTTGAAGAGCAACGAATATGACAAGGCAACCATTGGTGTGTTGGTGAAGGAAGCTAGAAGCGTATGCATTCTAAACTTTGATTCATATGCTTTTTCTTTTAGTCGACGCACTTGTAACTCTGTAGCCCATAAGCTTGTCAAGCTGAGCGTTCATTCTGGGTCTGATGACTCCTTTTGGGAGGCCTCTGCCTCCAATTGCATTGTAAAACTGCAAGCCAGTGATATTGCTGTGCTTGAAGTTTAATGGAATTTCCATTTTCCCGTCAAAAAAAGAGAGAGAAAGAATGAAGGAGTTCGAGAGAGAGAGAGAGAGAGAGAGAGAGAGAGAGGGGCTCGCCAGCCATAAAGTAAAGCAGCTTTAGCAAACAAAGACCAAGACGCAAAACCCAGAACCCAAGCTCCCCACCTGCTCCGCTCCTCCCCTCTCCTCTCGCCGACTCACCTTCCTCGATCCACCGCGCCGGCCCATCCCAGCGCCGCGCCAGCGCCAGCGCCACCATGATGAGGTGGTGGTGGGCGGGGGCGTTCGGCGCCTTCAAGAAGCGCCGGGCCAGCAGCCGCGCCCGCGCCGCCGCGGAGGCGCCCCAGAACAACGTGGCCCTCGTCGTCGGCTCCACCGGCATCGTCGGCGCCGCGCTCCTCGACATCCTCCCGCTCCGCGACACGCCGGGGGGCCCGTGGAAGGTCTACGCGCTCTCCCGCCGCCCGCTCCCGCCGTGGTCCGCGCCCCTCCCGCCCGACGTCTTCCACCACCACCTCGACCTCGCCGACGCCGCCGCCGTCGCCGACACCCTCGCGCCCCTCACCGACGTCACCCACCTCTTCTACGTCGCCTGGGACCCCCGCCCGACGCACGGGGAGGGCCGCGAGGCCAACGGCGCCATGCTCCGCAACGTCCTCTCCGCGCTCGTCCCCAACTGCCCCGGCCTGCTCCACGTCTGCCTCCAGACCGGCCGCAAGCACTACGTCGACCCGTTCGAGCCCCTCACCCACGTGCCCCTCGCGCTCCGCCCCTACTCCGAGGACCTCCCGCGCCTCGACTACCCCGACCTGGAGGACGTCCTCCTCGACGGGCTCGCCAGCAACAACCGCGTCACCTGGTCCGTGCACCGCCCCACCACCATCTTCGGCTTCTCCCCGCGGAGCGCAAGAAACGTCCTCGCCAGCCTCTGCGTCTACGCTGCCATCTGCGGCAAGGAGGGCCTCGTGCTGCGCTGGCCAGGATCCCGCGTCGCCTGGGAGGGCTTCAGCGACGCCTCCGACGCGGAGCTCGTCGCCGAGCACGCACTCTGGGCGGCCATGGAGCCCAATGGCAAGAACGAACCCTTCAACTGCAGCAACGGGGACCTCTTCAAGTGGCAGCAGCTATGGCCGATCCTCGCCAACCAGTTCGGTGTGGCGTGGACGGGATACGAGGGGGAGGACCAGCGCTTCATGCTGGAGGAGGCCATGGCCGGGAAGGAGGGCGTGTGGGCGGAGATCGTCAACGACAACGGGCTCGTGGAGACCGAGCTCAACGACATCACCAACTGGTTCTGCGTCGACGCCATGGTCAACGTGGAGCGGGAGAACATCGACACCATGAACAAGAGCAAGGAGTATGGATTCTTCGGGTTCCGGAACACGTTGAGGTCCTTCAATACCTGGATCAACAAGATGAAGGTTGACAAGATTGTCCCCTGATGCATGCCTCTGTTTTACCTGCCAGTCGCGGCTTAGAACTTCACATCATGCTATTATCTCATCATCTTGCGACATTGTCCAGTTTACGTGCATCGAATTTTACCTGATACTAGTAGCATATTAGCATGGACAGAGTGTTATGTCGTTTCGACAAGGTACTGAATGAACATCTAGTTACTCTGCGTTTTAAGCTTTGAATCATCAGTACGTTGATCATTTGGCTTGTACCTGTGAGAAATGTTTTGTTGATCACTTTCGCTCAATGGATATGATCTGGTAGTAACCATCTTTCATGCATTATGCATATTATTGTCAGGTTGGAGCTGTGTTGAATGTTTTTGTTGTTTTGGCATCAACACTTGGCTTTAATTTAAGTAGTTGCATTGCATGCAGATCAAGTATTCGGAATTAGTGATCTATTGTAGTGATTAGCTCCATTTGTGATGCCAAAATTAGGATCCAGTCTTGCTATTATCTGATCATCTTGCGACATTGTCCAGTTTACGTGCATTGAATTCTACTTGATACTAGCATATTAGCATGGATTGTTATGTTCGTTTCGACAAGGTACTGAACTGAATGGACATCTAGTTACTCGGCATTGGGCAAGTGTTCCCTGAAAGTGTTTTAAACTTTGAATCATCAAATGAGCAATGTTTTGTTGGTCGCTTTTGTTCAATGGATATGATCTGGTAGTTAACCATCTATGTTTACCCTTTCATGCATATTCCTGTTAGGTTGGAGCTGTTTTTTTTTTTGGCATCAACACTTGGCTTTAATTTAAGTACTTGCATTGCATGCAGGTAAAGTATTCTGAATTAGTAATCTATTGTGATGATTAACTTCATTTGTGATGCCTAAATTAGGATCCAATCTTGCACTAAATTCATGTAAAATTCTGGTCAGATTTATTTCAGCTCTCTTTCAGACTGAGAGTGTTTACCTCCAGTCAAGTGTAGATTATGATCTAGTACAAGTCGAGTTCATTCCAGTACTAGTCTATTACAAATTGAAAACATTAAGTTCCGGAGAGTTCAATTGATTAAGTTTGCATCCTGGTGATTGTTAGTACTAGTATTCTGCAGTCTGCATATATGGCCTATTCTGTTGGACTTTCATGTCTGGTTCTGGATTATGATTTGTCGGCAAAGTGGTAGTAGATATTTTGCTTGTTTGCAGTTAGCACCGGTGTTTTCGCATCAACACTTGGCTTTAACTTAAGTAGTTGCATGCAGGTAGAGAATTCTTAATTAGTGATCTATCGTGATGACTAACTTCATTTGTAATATACCAAAGTTAGGATCCAATCTTGCATCAAATTCATGTAAACCTCTGGTTAGATTTATTTCAGCTCTCTTTCACAGTGAGAGCATTTACCATCAGTCAATTGTAGATTATAATCCAGTACAAGTCGATTTCATTCCAATACTAGTCCATTAGAAACTGAAAACATTAAGTTCCGAAGAGTTCAGTTGATTAAGTTTGCATCCTGACGATTGTTACATGCATTGAATTTTACTTGATAGCATATTAGCATGGAGTATTATGTTCGCTTCGACAAGGTACTGAATGAACATCTAGTTACTCGGCATTTGGCAAGTGTTCACTGAAAGTGTTTTAAGCGTTGAATCATCAAGTGAGCAATGTTTTGTTGATCGCTTTTGCTCAATGGATATGATCTGGTAGTTAACCATGCATCTATATATGTTACCCTTTCATGCATATTCTTGTCAAGTTGGAGTTGTGTTGAATGTTTCTGTTGTTTTGGCATCAACACTTGGCTTTACTTTAAGTAGTTGCATCCAGGTAGAGAATTCTGAATTAGTAATCTATCAGAATGATTAACTTGATTTGTGATGCCAAAATTAGTATCCAATCTTGCATCAAATTCATGTAAAACTCTGGTCAGATTTATTTCAGCTTTCTTTCAGAGTGAGAGCGTTTACCACCAGTCAAATGCAGATTATGATCTACTATCGTACAAGTTGATTTCATTCCAGTACTAGTCTATTTGAAATTGAACACATTCAGTTCAGGCGAGTTCAATTGATTAAGTTTGCATCCCGATGATTGTTACATGCATTGAATTTTACTTGATAGCATATTAGCATGGAGTACTATGTTCGTTTTGACAAGGTACTGAATGAACATCTAGTTACTCGGCATTTGGGAAGTGTTCACTAAAAGTGTTTTAAGCTTTGAATCATCAAGTGAGCAATGTTTTGTTGATCGCTTTCGCTCAATGGATATGATCTGGTAGTTAACCATGCATCTATGTTTACCCTTTCATGCATATTCTTGTCAAGTTGGAGCTGTGTTGGATGTTTCTGTTGTTTTGACACCAACACTTGGCTTTAATTTAAGTAGTTGCATGCAAGTAGAGATTCTGAATTAGTAATCTGTCGTGATGATTAACTTAATTTGTGATGCCAAAATTAATCCAATCGTGCATCAAATTCGTGTAAAATTCAAACAGCCTTACCACCAGTCAACTCTGTAGATTATGATTACAAAGTCATTTCATTTCAGTACTAGCTAGTCTATTAGAATTGAAAACATTACGTTCTGGAGAGTTCAGTTGGTTAAGTTTGCATCCTGATGATTGTTAGTACTAGCACTATGCGGTTTACATGTATGGCCTATTCTGTTGTACTTTCATGTCTGATTCTGGATTATGTTTTGCCCGCAAAGTGGTAGGAACTGGGGGAGGGTAGATATTTTGCATGTTTGCAGTGAGCGTTCAACTGTTCATCCAGCATGGCCTTGCCAGTTACTCCTTGATTATGTTTTGCCAGTTCAACTGTTCATCTAGGAGTAGAACTTAGAACCTCTGCTGCATTGGACAGCACTTTCACCCTGCAAACAATCAAATTCTGAATTTCTGATGCATTGGAGTTCTGTGGTATTACTGTATTAGATGTCCCTGTTTTGTTCAAACTCTCTGTGCTCCTGTTGCTTATTCATAGGCTCTAATTCTGACGCTGGTCACTCATTGCTAATGCTATCGGTCTGTGCTGATATTTACATCTTCCATTGGAAGATCAGATGCTCCACTTTGTTTTCCATTTCGTTTAGCATCATGTATAACACGGCGCATCATGGATATGTATGTGCAATAGCTGGGTAGTGACGTTACATGTAGGAGCGCTCACATTTTGTGCTGCACATTCAAGATTTGATTTCGTTAAAAAAATGTACAGGTAGATACAGTAAAATAATTTCAAGGAATAACACCCTGCATTTCATTTGATCGTGATGGTCACATAGGCTGCATCCTGCATGTAATAGAAACAGACACATAGGCTGACACCTACATGCATCTTTTTCTCTCCTTCGCTCGTAGGCGCTAGGGCGAAGTTTATATGTGTATATGTGTCAATGTGTGCAGTGCAATGGTTCGTTAAAAGTTTCTTGCAGTAATGCTCTGATTGAATGGTGTGTAAGCTAGGATTGAGTTAGCCTTTTGGTACTGAATCTGATATTATTTGATTTTTAGCATGTGAACTCAATGTTTAGCGGCGGGTATGAACATGCCTGGCCTTGCAGTTAGTATGATCGATAATGGAGATCAGGGTCACACCAACAGAGTGCACCATGGAACTAGACACACACACTAGATTGGTAGTAGTAACTGTAGTTCTGATAGTTCTTTGATGGGGGTCCATACCCCCTCTCCCTCCCTCCCTACAGGGAAGGGGATTTTTGTTCTCTCCGTGTTACACGCTGTAGTGTTGCGTTGCCGTGATGAAGCAGGGCGGATATCATTGACGAGGGCAGATATTCCACATGCTTGGTACAGTACGTAGGGTAGGGATGCCGAACGTGTGGTACCATACCGACCAACAGAGCGCACGACATACGCATGTGTTCCATGGCACTGCGCTCCACATCAGGTCTCAGTCAGCAATGTACAGCTAGCTCGTGCTCGACTCCTTGGTTCTCAGCCTCCACAAGTTGTGGACCACAACACACTCCCAGTTTCCTCCCACGCAACACAAAGCGGCCGGCGAACCAACATGCAGCTCACGAGTCCGTGCCGCCACACCATGCCGCTCCTCGTCGCCGTCCTTGTCCTCGCGGCGGCGGCAGCGGCCGACGGCGCCCTCTGCGACAAGGCGGTCCTCCTGGCCGTCAAGTCCGCCCTGGGCAACCACCCGGACCTCTCCGGCTGGAACTCCACCGCGCCCTGCTGCGCCTGGCCGGGCATCTCCTGCGACGCCGCCACCGGCCGGGTCACCGAGCTCACGGTCTTCGCGCTCAACATCTCGGCGCCGGTCCCGGCCGCCATCGCCAACCTCACCGCCCTGCAGACCGTCAACCTGGCCTACAACCGCCTCTACGGCCGCATCCCGGCGTTCCTGGGCCCGCGCGCCCTCCCGGACCTCACCTTCCTCCGCCTCGACGGCAATCTGCTCGACGGCCCCATCCCGCCGACGGCCACCGTGCACGACCTCTCCGTCGTCGGCAACCGCCTGGCAGGCCCGCTCCCGGCCGCCTTCGCGGGCGCGGAGTTCGGCAGCGTGGACCTCGCCGACAACCAGCTCACCGGCGACGCGTCGGCGCTGTTCGGCGCCGGGAAGCGGGTGAACTCGGTGCGGCTGTCGCGCAACCGGTTCGCGTTCGACCTCGGCCGCGTCGAGCTGCCGGCGGCGCTGGACATACTGGCCGTCGACCACAACATGATGTACGGCGGCATCCCGGCGGCCGCGGCGGCGAGGAAGTGGCTGGCGTTCGACGTGAGCTACAACAGTCTGTGCGGGCCGATCCCGCAGGGCCGGTACACGCACAGGTTCGGCCCCAAGCACTTCGCGCCCAACAAGTGCCTCTGCGGCCGCCCGCTCGCGCCCTGCAGCTAAGGTGCCTTAGGTGGCCGCTCACTGTGACGGTGACCGCCTCGCTGATGATGTATTGCTATTGCTAGTACTTTGGCAGTGCTCTGCTGAATATCTCCACGCCTTTGAGTTAGCAATAAAGCCCTTCTTAATGTAGTTCGTGATAGTAAGTACTAAGTGCCACTCTTGGCCAATTAATCACGAGCTGGCCAGGTCGATCAGCTAATATAATATCGGATTTTACAATGAGCTCGTGCAAATTCGATTGTGTTTGGCCGTCGTGCATTGCTAATTGGTTTCGCTAACACTAACACAATAAAAGTGGGGGATGAAGCACTTCTTGCACACTTTTCCTAGTCCAATGGTGTGGACAGATGATTTGCAATACGATGTATTGATTGGGGTGCTGGTGCACGCATATATAATACAAGAGAATGCCTCTACCTCAACTATACAAGACTAGGAGGTGGGCCACAACTCCAATACACGTGCAATACAAAATATATACTCAACACCCCCCTCCCCCTGGTAGTCGAAGCGTCGTCGGAAACACATAGACTGGACCGAAACTCCTCGAAGACGGGAGTAGGCAATCCCTTAATCATCACATCAGCAAACTGTTGCGTCGTCGGCACATGGAGAGCCCGAACATGGCCAAGGGCAACCTGCTCGTGCACGAAGTGAATATCGAGTTCAATATGCTTCGTCCGTCGATGGTGTACCGGGTTGGCGGAGAGGTAGACCGCATTGACGTTATCACAGTAGACAAGAGTGGCCTTGTGATTTTGTGAACATCACAAAGCAACTCCTGGAGCAACTGACGTATCCAAGAGCACTCGACCATGACATTAGCCACGCGCGATACTCTGCCTCGGCACTGGAGCGGGAGACCATGGGCTGCCGCTTCGATGACCAAGAGATCAACGAGGGCCCAAGGTAGACGCAGTAGCCTGATGTAGAGCATCGCGTGTCGGGGCAACCAGCCATGTCAGCGTTCGAGTAGGCCACGAGGTCGAGGGAGGCGGAGGCCGTCAGGATTAGTCCCAAGGACATGGTGTCGCGTATGTAATGGAGAATACGCTTCACCAGAGTCCAGTGAGAGTCACGTGGGGCATGCATATGGAGGCACGCCTGCTGAACAGCGTACTGCAGGTCGGGGCGAGTCATCGTCAAGTACTGTAAAGCACCGATGCTAGAGCGATAAAACGCTCCATCAGACGCGAGAGACCCCTCCAGAGCAAAGACCTTCGCCTTCGTGTCGACGGGGGTGGGCGCCGGCTTCCAGTTAAGCATACCGGCACACTCAAGGAGCTCGTGGGCGTACTTCTGCCGATGCAGAAAGAAACCATCAGCTCGGCGGATCACCTCGATGCCGAGAGAGTAGTGCAGGGTGAGGGAGTCATGGACTAAGGGGCCCTCGCGCGTCCGTCCTGTTGGACATGGGCCGGACTGATGGGCTATAAAGATACAAGACCGAAGACTCTCACCCGTGTCCGGATGGGACTCTCCTTGGCGTGGATGGCAAGTTTGACGTTCGGATATGAAGATTCTTTTCTCTGTAACCGACTTTGTATAAACCCTAGTCCCCTCCGGTGTCTATATAAACCGGAGGATTTAGTTCGTAGAGATAGAGACAATCATAATCATATAGGCTAGACTTCTAGGGTTTTAGCCATTACGATCTCATGGTAGATCAACTCTTGTAATACTCATATTCATCAAGATCAATCAAGCAGGAAGTAGGGTATTACCTCCATAGAGAGGGCCCGAACCTGGGTAAACATCGTGTCCCCTGTCTCCTGTTACCATCGACCCTAGACGCACAGTTCGGGACCCCCTACCCGAGATCCGCCGGTTTTGACACCGACATTGGTGCTTTCATTGAGAGTTCCGTTGTGTCGTCATCAGAAGGTTCGATGGCTCCATCTATCATCTACAACAATGCTGCCCGGGGGGATGTCTTTCTTCCTGGCTAGATCTTCGTATTCGATGACTTCGCACTGCGGGCCAACTTGCTTGGCCATCTAGAGCAAATTGACAGCTATGCCCCTGGCCGTCAGGTCAGGTTTGGAAGCTTGAACTACGTCGCTGATATCCACGGAGACTTGATCTTTGACGGATTTGAGCCCATGGCAGCCGCTCCCTACCACCACGATGAACATGACCTAAATCTGTCATTGGACCATACCTAGGAGATCGCGCCTGTAAACGCTCTGGCCCTAGATCTGGAGCAGCTTGCGCCATCCGAAGGGGAAGCTTAACCCCGCCACGGAAGCCGCAGACTCAGCGGTGTTGGAGCCGCACACTGATCCAACCTCGAGCGGGGTCAGCGTCACCGGACCCCCAGATTCATCTCCGACCACTGGTTCCGAACTACGTGCATCGCGTCCGCCAAGCCCTACCAGGCGCCGATCGTCGAATTCAGTTTCGCAGACATCCTCCGGCACTCACCTTTAGGCGATGTGCTAAACTCATTAAAAACCCTCTCTTTAGCAGGGGACTCACAGCCGAATTATATCCGGTTTGAACTGGGGGCTGATGACGGGGAATTTCGCTTCCCACCCACCTCCTAGTTAATAGCCATCGTCGAAGATCTAACTGACATGCTCGACTACGACTCCGTAGACATCGACGGTATGGACGACGATGCCGAAGAGGAGCAGGCCCAAAACCCACCATTTACCGGGCGCTGGACGGCCACCTCCTCCTACGACGTATACATGGTGGACACACCCAAAGAAGTTAACAACGATGACAAAGAAGACCCAGTGGAAGATAAACCTCCTGAGATACAGCCAAAGCGCCGACGACAGCGGCGCCGCTCTAAGTCACGCCGTGAAAAAGACAGCAAAACCGGCACAGGAGAAAACAATACTCTAGACGATGCCGGAGACAATGAAGATCCCGTTGAGTCAACTTCTGAACAGGATGAATGGAAAGATGGGCGAGTCAGCCCTGATGAACAGGCCCTGCACGAAGACTCGGAGGACAGTAATTATATTCCACTCTCCGAGGATGAGGTGAGCCTCTGCAATGAGGATTTTATCGTGCCTGAGGAACCTCTCGAGCAGGAGTGCTTTAAGCGCTGGCTAATAGACACTGCAAGGAGCCTGGAAAAGAAGCAGCAACAGCTTCAAGCTGTTCAAGATCTACTCAATGATAGATGGACTAACGTCTTGGCAGCCGAGGAATACGGCCTCGAGTGACCACTCAAAAGTTACCCGAAGCGCAAATTACTACCTCAATTCGATGACGAGGCGTTGGAGCCCGTACCATCAATGCACAATGCGGCTGACCGACCACCACGTGGTCGGGACAAAGCAGCAACCCAAGCCGAACACCAACCCGTACTACCTCGCTGTAAAGGAAGGGATAAAACAGCTCGGGCATATACATACGACCTTCGGCAAGACTTGGACAGTAGAGTAGGACATACCAGATTGATCAACGGATCGCGGGGACGTGCCCCGGCACACGATGACGGCTATCTATTCGGATGTGACAAGCCTAATCACGCCCGGTCCGAATGTCGCAGACGGACTCCATCCAAGCTACGTCACAATATGGTCCGGATGCTGATGACTTAAGTCACATAGTTCAACAGCCCGGAGAGTCGGCCAGGAAATTCTGGACCATGTTCCTAACTAAAAAGAACCAAATCGTCGACTGTCCAGATGCCGAAGGCCTAGCAGCCTTTAAGCAAAGCATCCGCGATGAATGGCTCGCCCGTCACCTCGGCTAAGAAAAGCCGAAGTCCATGGCAGCCCTCACGACACTCATGACCCGTTTTTGCGCGGGCGAGGATAGTTGGCTATCCCATAGCAAAAATACTGCAAGCGAGGCTGGCACCTCTGAGACCAAAAACAACAACGGGAAGCCCCGACGCAACAGGCACAAGCGTCGAAGCAATGGTGACAATACCGATGACGCGGCGGTCAACGCCGGATTCAGTGGCTCCAAGTCCAGTCAGCGGGACAAGCCATATAAAAGAAACAATCCGGGCCCATCCAGCTTGGACCGCATACTCGATCGTCCATGCCAGATCCATGGCACCCTAGACAAACCAGCCAATCATACCAATAGGGACTGTTGGGTTTTTAAACAGGTCGGCAAATTAAATGCCAAGAACAAGGAGAAGGGGTCACAAAGCGAGGACGATGACGAGGAGTCCCGTCCGCCGAACACAGGGGGATAGAAGAAGCCCCCCCCCCCCAAGTTAAAATAGTGAACATGATATACGCTACCCATATCCCCAAGAGGGAGCGCAAACGCGCGCTCAGGGACGTTTATGCGATGGAGCCAGTCGCCCCAAAGTTCAACCCATGGTCTTCCTGCCCGATCACTTTCGGTCGCAGGGACCATCCGACCAGTATCCGTCATGGCGGGTCAGCCGCAGTGGTCCTTGACCTAATCACTGATGGATTCCATCTCACGCGAGTCCTCATGGATGGTGGCAGCAGCCTGAACCTGCTCTATCAGGATACAATGCGCAAAATGGGCATTAATCCCTCAAGGATCAAGCCCACAAAGACTACCTTTAAAGGAGTCATACCGGGTGCATAGCCCCGCTGTACGGGCTCAATCGCACTAGAGGTTATCTTTGGATCCCCGGACAACTTCCGAAGCGAAGAGTTGATCTTCGATATCGTCCCTTTCCACAATGGCTATCACGCACTGCTGGGACGAACCGCATTTGCTCGATTCAACGCGGTGCCACACTATCCTTATCTCAAGCTCAAGATGCCCGGACCATGCGGCATCATAACAGTCAATAGAAACACGGAACGCTCCCTCCGTACCGAGGAGCACACCACTGCTTTAGCAGCAGAAGTACAAAGCGGCCTCTTCAAGAAGAACCTCAATTCGGTGACCGAGCTCCCGGACACTGTCAAACGAGTCCGGACTATTCCGCAGCAAGACAACCCAGCTCGTCAAGAGCTCGACTAGCAATTAGGCCTCCGCCCCAGACCCTACCAAGTGGTGGCGTTCATGCTACGCATACATAACTACGCACTCAAAATACCATGGGCATAGACGAAGGCATAACTAGATTGTGATCCATAATACAGCTCGACCTCCCCTAGACACACATACTTTCGCTTTTTCTTTCCTTTTCCTTTTCCCCCTTTTCAGGTTTCTTTTCTACAGGCCCTTCCCAACGGCCTAATCACATGTCCTTTCGAAAGGATAGATACACCAAGACGGCAAAAAGCACTGACATATAAGGGAATTTCTAGGTGGTCTCTTTAACGATCGCTCCACCTATTTTCAGGACCCGCACGCAGCTCTCCCTTGGTTGTGGCATATTAAATAGCCCTGTTGCTTATTGCACTACTTGTACAAATACGCTTAGACGTATCAATCAAACTATAATGGAAACAATTTGCAGCCCAACTTCTGCGGCACTAGCTTGATCTTTTGATAATCTTATCAAATCGCACCCGTACACTTTGGTACGCTTTAATCCGCCAGGGGCTTCATTGCGCCCCATAATACGGCAACAAAGTCCGAAAACTTTTTACAGTATAGTTCGGCACCCCAAATTTAGCATTATATGCATTGGCTCCGAATCATGTCTTTGGTCAATAGTTGGGTTGCCCGGCTCCTGTGCTTACTACCTTACGTTCCGCTATATCGGCTAGAGTAGTAAAGGGAGAACTACTGTGATTGTGCCCTGGTTTATCCGGATGAGCACCTCAGTAGAGAAAGCCGAAAACTGACTGTCATGATGCGGCGTGAGCTGGTCAGCTCTTCGGAGGTTTCAAATCTTTAGCGATTTTTTCCGCATTATGCGATGAATCGGTTCCTATCCGATCAGGTGTTTACAACACACTAGTTCGGATACTAGGGGCTGCGCCTAAATTTTTATTGTCAAACTCCTATGGCTAAGTGAGGGTGATAAAGCCACATAGTCTGATTGCCTGGTTCGTCACGCTAAACACCTCCTTCAAGGACCAAATTCTTGGATAAAGAGTGTTTAGATTCATCCCGAACATCCCCGTACTACCTACGTGGGGGTTGAAGCCGATGACTGGCCAACTCTCAGACTTGATAAAACGGCCGCACAGGAGGTAAAATTTTAAATAATAAACAGCAAAGCATTATATTACATATCAACCTTGTTTTCATCATACAGGATGGGATAACATGAATGTATTCATTCAAAAATAATGTCCTTAGCACATTGCTCCACCACAATGCAGGATCCCTTCAGAACATCTTCAAAATACGGCTCGGGCATGCAGTGCTCCTTGCTTGCGGGCGGTCCTTCGGTCGCGAGCTTGACAACGTCCATCTTCACCCATTGTATCTTGACACGGGCGAAGGCCATCCGCGCACCTTCTATGCAGACCGACCGCTTGATGGCGTCAAGCCGAGGGCAGGCATCGACCAGCCGCTTCACGAGTCCGAAGTAGCTACCGGGTATAGCTTCTACAGGCCATAGCCGGATTATTAAATCTTTCATGGCTAGTTCGGCCACCCTATGCAGGTCGACCAGTTGTTTTAGCTGGTCACTAAAGGGCACCGGATGTTCTGGCACAAGGTATTGCGACCAGAACAGCTTCTCCGTTGAGCTTCCCTCTTCGGCTTGGAAGAATCCCGCTGTTGGGGAACGTAGCATAAATTCAAAATTTTCCTACGTGTCACCCAGATCTATCTATGGAGTCATCTAGCAACGAGGGAGGAGTGGATCTACATACCCTTGTAGATCGCGCGCGGAAGCGTTCAAGAGAACGGGGTTGATGGAGTCGTACTCGTCGTGATCCAAATCACCGATATCCTAGCGCCGAACGGACGGCACCTCCGCGTTCAACACACGTACGGAGCAGCGACGTCTCCTCCTTCGTGATCCAGCAAGGGGGAGGAGAGGTTGATGGAGATCCAGCAGCACGACGGCGTGGTGGTGGAAGTAGCGGGATTCCAACAGGGCTTCGCCAAGCGCTGCGGGAGGAGGGAGATGTGTCATGGGAGGGAGAGGGAGGCGCCAGGGCTTAGGTGCGGCTGCCCTCCCTTCCCCCCACTATATATAGGGCCAAGGGAAAGGGGGGGGGGGCGCAGCCTTGGCCCTTCCTCCAAGGAAGGGTGCGGCCAGGGAGGAGTCCATCCTCCCCAAGGCACCTCGGAGGTGCCTTCCCCCTTTAGGATTCTTTCTTTCCTTTATCTCTTGGCGCATGGGCCTCTTGGGGCTGGTGCCCTTGGCCCATATAGGCCAAGGCGCACCCCCTACAGCCCATGTGGCCCCCCGAGGCAGGTGGACCCCCGGACCCCTTTCGGCACTCCCGGTACAATACCGATAATGCGCGAAACTTTTCCGGCAACCAAAACAAGACTTCCCATATATAAATCTTTACCTCCGGACCATTCCGGAACTCCTTGTGACGTCCGGGATCTCATCTGGGACTCCGAAAAACTTTCGGGTTACCGCATACTAATATCTCTATAACCCTAGCGTCACCGAACCTTAAGTGTGTAGACCCTACGGGTTCGGGAGACATGCAGACATGACCGAGATGACTCTCCGGTCAATAACCAACAGCGGGATATGGATACCCATGTTGGCTCCCACATGTTCCACGATGATCTCATCGGATGAACCACGATGTCAAGGACTTAATCAATCCCGTATACAATTCCCTTTGTCTAGCGGTACGATACTTGCCCGAGATTCGATCGTCGGTATCCCGATACCTTGTTCAATCTCGTTATCGGCAAGTCTCTTTTACTCGTTCTGTAACACATCATCCCGTGATCAACTCCTTGATCACATTGTGCACATTATGATGATGTCCTGCCGAGTGGGCCCAGAGATACCTCTCCGTTTACACGGAGTGACAAATCCCAGTCTCGATTCGTGCCAACCCAACAGACACTTTCGGAGATACCTGTAGTGTACCTTTATAGCCACCCAGTTACGTTGTGACGTTTGGCACACCCAAAGCACTCCTACGGTATCCAGGAGTTGCACAATCTCATGGTCTAAGGAAATGATACTTGACATTAGAAAAGCTTTAGCATACGAACTACATGATCTTGTGCTAGGCTTAGGATTGGGTCTTTGTCCATCACATCATTCTCCTAATGATGTGATCCCGTTATCAATGACATCCAATGTCCATGGTCAGGAAACCGTAACCATCTATTGATCAACGAGCTAGTCAACTAGAGGCTTACTAGGGACATGGTGTTGTCTATGTATCCACACATGTATCTGAGTTTCCTATCAATACAATTCTAGCATGGATAATAAACGATTATCATGAACAAGGAAATATAATAATAACTAATTTATTATTGCCTCTAGGGCATATTTCCAACAGTCTCCCACTTGCACTAGAGTCAATAATCCAGTTCACATCGATATGTGATTAACACTCAAGGTCACATCCCCATGTGACTAACACCCAAAGAGTTTACTAGAGTCAATAATCTAGTTCACATTACCATGTGATTAACACTCGATGAGTTCTGGGTTTCAACATGTTATGCTTGTGAGAGATGTTATAGTCAACGGGTCTGAATCTTTCAGATCCGTATGTACTTCGCAAATCTCTATGTCATCTTGCAGATGCAGCTACTACGCTATATTTGGAGCCATTTCAAATAACTGTTCTACTTGGAGCTATTCTAAATTGTTGCTCCATTATACGTATCCGGTATCTCTACTCAGAGCTATCCGGATAGGTGTTAAGCTTGCATCGACGTAACTCTTTACGTTGAATTCTTTATCACCTCCATAACCGAGAAACATATCCTTATTCCTCTAAGGATAATTTAGACCGCTATCTGGTGATTTACTCCTAGATTACCTTTGTACCCTCTTGCCAGATATGTGGCAAGGCACACATCAGGTGCGGTACTCAGCATGGCATACCGTATAGAGCCTATGACAAAAGCATAGGGGACGACATTCGTCCTTTCTCTTTCTTCTGTTGTGGTCGAGCTTTAAGTCTTAACTTCATACCTTACAACTCAGGCAAGAACTCCTTCTTTGACTGATCCATCTTGAACACCTTCAAGACCATGTCAAGGTATGTGCTCATTTGAAAGTACCATTAAGCGTTTTGATCTATCCTTATAGATCTTGATGCTCAATGTTCAAGTAGCTTAATCCAGGCTTTCCATTGAGAAACACTTTCCAAATAACCCTCTATGCTTTCCAGAAATTCTACGTCATTTCTGATCAACAATATGTCAACATATATTTATCAGAAATTCTATAGTGCTCCCACTCACTTCTTTGGAAATACAAGTTTCTCATAAACTTTGTATACACCCAAAACTTTGATCATCTTATCAAAGCATACATTCCAACTCCGAGATGCTTACTCCAGTCCTTAGAAGGATTGCTGGAGCTTTGCATACTTATTAGCATCTTTCAGGATTAACAAAACCTTCCGGTTGTATCACATACAACCTTTCCCCAAAAAATTGTCGAGGAAACAATGGTTTTTGGCATCCTATCTGCAAGATTTCACAAATAATGCAGTAATTGCTAGTATAATTCCAACAGACTCTTAGCAGCTACGAGTGAGAAAGTCTCATCGTAGTCAACTCCTTGAACTTGTCGGGAAACATCTTAACGACAAGTCGAGCTTTCTTAATGGTGATACTTGCCATCATTGTCCGTCTTCCTTTTAAAAAATCCATCTGTACTCAACAGCCTTACGACCATCGAGCCGTTCTGCCAAAGTCTACACTTTGTTTTCATACATGGATCCTCTCTCGGATTTTATGGCCTCGAGCCATTTATCGGAATCCGGGCCCACCATCGCTTCTCCATAGCTCGTAGGTTCATTGTTGTCTAGCAACATGACTTCCAAGACAGGATTACGTACCACTCTGAAGTAGTACACATCCTTGTCATCCCACGAGGTTTGGTAGTGACTTGATCTGAAGTTTCATGATCACTATCATAAGCTTCCACTTCAATTGGTGTAGGTGCCACAGGAACAACTCCTGTGCCCTGCCACACACTAGTTGAAGAGACGGTTCAATAACCTCATCAAGTCTCCACCATCCTCCCACTCAATTCTTTCGAGAGAAACTTTTCCTCAAGAAAGGACCCAATTCTAGAAACAATCCCTTATTGCTTTCGGATCTGAGACAGGAGGTATACCCAACTGGTTTTTGGGTGTCCTATGAAGATGCATTTATCCGCTTTGGGTTCGAGCTTATCGGCCTGAAACTTTTTCACATAAGCGTTGCAACCCCAACCTTTTAAGAAATGACAGCTTAGGTTTCTCTAAACCATAGTTCATATGGTGTCATCTCATCGGAATTACGTGGTGCCCTATTTAAAGTGAATATGGTTGTCTCTAATGCCTAACCCATAAACTATCGTGGTAATTCGATAAGAGACATCATGGTATGCATCATATCCAATAGGGTGCAGTTATGATGTTCGGACACACCATCACACTATGGTGTTCCAGGCTGTATTAGTTGTGAAAGAATTTCCACAATGTCTTAATTCTGTGCCAAACTTGTAATTCAGATATTCATCTCTATGATCATATCATAGATATTTTATCCTCTTGTCACGACGATCTTTCAACTTCACCCTGAAATTACTTGAACCTTTCAATAATTCAGACTCATGATTCATCAAGTAATTATACTCAACATCTACTCAAATCATCTGTGAAGTAAGAACATAACGATATCCACTACAGGCCTCAGCACTCATTGGATTGCACACATCAAAATGTATTACTTCCAACAAGTTTCTTTCTAGTTCCATTTTACTGAAAACGAGGCTTTCAGTCATCTTGCCCATGTGGTATGATTTGCATGTCTCAAGTGATTCAAAATCAAGCGAGTCCAAACGGTCCATTTGCATGGAGCTTCTTCATGCATATACACCAATAGACATGGTTCGCATGTCTCAAACTTTTCAAAAATGAGTGAGTCCAAAGATCCATCAACATGGAGCCTCTTCATGCGTTTTATACCGATATGACTTAAGTGGCAGTGCCACAAGTAGGTGATACTATCATTACTATCTTATATCTTTTGGCATGAACATGTGTATCACTATGATCGAGATTCAATGAACCATTCATTTTAGGTGCAAGACCATTGAAGGTATTATTCAAATAAACAGAGTAACCATTATTCTCCTTAAATGAATAACCATATTGCGATAGACATAATCCAATCATGTCTATGCTCAACGCAAACACCAATCTCGATGGTAGAGGGAGCGTGCGATGCTTGATCATATCAACATTGGAAACACTTCCAACACATATCGTCAGCTCACCTTTAGCTAGTCTCCGTTTATTCCGTAGCTTTTATTTCGAGTTACTAACACTTAGCAACCGAACCGGTATCTAATACCCTGGTGCTACTAGGAGTACTAGTAAAGTACACATCAACACAATGTATATCCAATATACTTTTATCGACCTTGCCAGCCTTCTTATCTACCAAGTATCTAGGGTAATTCTGCTCGGCTGTTCCCCTTATTACAGAAGCACTTAGTCTCGGGTTTGGGTTCAACCTTGGGTTTCTTCACTAGAGCAGCAGCTGAATTGCCGTTTCATGAAGTATCCCTTCGTGCCCTTGCCCTTCTTGAAACTAGTGGTTTCACCAACCATCAACAATTGATGCTCCTTGATTTCTACTTTTGTGGTGTCAAACATCGCGAATATCTCAAGGATCATCATATATGTCCCTGATATATTATAGTTCATCACGAAGCTCTAGCAGCTTGGTGGTAATGACTTCAGAGAAACATCACTTTCTCATCTGGAAGATCAACTCCCACTCGATTCAAATGATTGTTGTACTCAGACAATCTGAGCACAAGCTCAACAATTGAGCTTTTCTCCCTTAGTTTGCAGGCTAAGAAAATCATCGGAGGTCTTATACCTCTTGACGTGGGCACGAGCCTGAAATCCCAATTTCAGCCCTCAAAACATCTCATATGTTTCGCGACGTTTCAAAAACGTTTTTGGTGCCTCAATTCTAAACCGTTTAACTGAACTATCACGTAGTTATCAAAATGTGTATGTCAGATGTTCGCAACATCCACAGACGACGTTCGAGGTTCAGCACACTGAGCGGTGCATTAAGGACATAAGCCTTCTATGAAGCAATGAGGACAATCCTCAGTTTACGGACCTAGTCCGCATAATTACTACTCTCAACTTTCAACTAAATTTTCTCTAGGAACATATCTAAACAGTAGAACTGAAGCGCGAGCTACGACATAATTTGCGAAGACCTTTTGACTATGTTCAGGATAATTAAGTTCATCTTATGAACTCCCACTCAGATAGACATCCCTCTAGTCATCTAAGTGATTACATGATCCGAGTCAACTAGGCCGTGTCCGATCATCACGTGAGACGGACTAGTCAACATCGGTGAACATCTTCATGTTGATCGTATCTTCTATACGACTCATGCTCGACCTTTTGGTCTCTTGTGTTCCGAGGCCATGTCTGTACATGCTAGGCTCGTCAAGTCAACCTAAGTGTTTTGCATGTGTTCCGAGGCCATGTCTGTACATGCTAGGCTCGTCAACACCCGTTGTATTCGAACGTAAGAATCTATCACACCCGATCATCACGTGGTGCTTCGAAACGACGAACTTTCGCAACGGTACACAGTTAGGGGGAACACTTTCTTGAAATTTTAATGAGGGATCATCTTATTTACTACCGCCGTTCTAAGAAAATAAGATGTATAAACATGATAAACATCACATGCAATCAAATAGTGACATGATATGGCTAATATCATATTGCTCCTTTTGATCTTCATCTTCGGGGCTCCATGATCATCATCGTCACCGGCATGACACCATGATCTCCATCATCATGATCTCCATCATCGTGTCTCCATGAAGTTGCCTCGCCAACTATTACTTCTACTACTACAGCTAACGGTTAGCAATAAAGTAAAGTAATTACATGACGTTTATGTTGACACACAGGTCATAAATAAATTAAGACAACTCCTATGGCTCCTGCCGGTTGTCATACTCATCGACATGCAAGTCGTGATTCCTATTACAAGAACATGATCATCTCATACATCACATATATCATTCATCACATCCTTTGGCCATATCACATCACATAGCATACCTTGCAAAAACAAGTTAGACGTCCTCTAATTGTTGTTTGCATGTTTTACGTGGCTGCTATGGGTTTCTAGCAAGAACTTTTCTTACCTACGCAAAAACCACAATGTGATATGCCAATTGCTATTTACCCTTCATAAGGACCCTTTTCATCGAATCCGATCCGACTAAAGTGGGAGAGACAGACACCCGCTAGCCACCTTATGCAACTAGTGCATGTCAGTCGGTGGAACCAGTCTCACGTAAGAGTACGTGTAAGGTCGGTCCGGGCCGCTTCATCCCACAATGCCGCCGAATCAAGATTGTACTAGTAACGGTAAGCATATTGAACAAAATCAACGCCCACAACTACTTTGTGTTCTACTCGTGCATAGAAACTATGCATAGACCTAGCTCATGATGCCACTGTTGGGGAACGTAGCATAAATTCAAAATTTTCCTACATGTCACCCAGATCTATCTATGGAGTCATCTAGCAACGAGGGAGGAGTGGATCTACATACCCTTGTAGATCGCGCGCGGAAGCGTTCAAGAGAACAGGGTTGATGGAGTCGTACTCGTCGTGATCCAAATCACCGATGATCCTAGCGCCGAACGGACGGCACCTCCGCGTTCAACACACGTACGGAGCAGCGACGTCTCCTTCTTGATCCAGCAAGGGGGAGGAGAGGTTGATGGAGATCCAGCAGCACGACGGCGTGGTGGTGGAAGTAGCGGGATTCCAACAGGGCTTCGCCAAGCGCTGCGGGAGGAGGGAGATGTGTCATGGGAGGGAGAGGGAGGCGCCAGGGCTTAGGTGCGGCTACCCTCTCTTCCCCCCACTATATATAGGGCCAAGGGAGAGGGGGGGGGCGCAGCCTTGGCCCTTCCTCCAAGGAAGGGTGCGGCCAGGGAGGAGTCCATCCTCCCCAAGGCACCTCGGAGGTGCCTTCCCCCTTTAGGACTCTTTCTTTCCTTTATCTCTTGGCGCATGGGCCTCTTGGGGCTGGTGCCCTTGGCCCATATAGGCCAAGGCGCACCCCCTACAGCCCATGTGGCCCCCTGAGGCAGGTGGACCCCCGGACCCCTTTCGGCACTCCCGATACAATACCGATAATGCGCGAAACTTTTCCGGCAACCAAAACAGGACTTCCCATATATAAATCTTTACCTCCGGACCATTCTGGAACTCCTCGTGACGTCCGGGATCTCATCTGGGACTCCGAACAACTTTTGGGTTACCGCATACTAATATCTCTATAACCCTAGCGTCACCGAACCTTAAGTGTGTAGACCCTACAGGTTCGGGAGACATGCAGACATGACCGAGATGACTCTCCGGTCAATAACCAAAAGCAGGATCTGGATACCCATTTTGGCTCCCACATGTTCCACGATGATCTCATCGGATGAACCACGATGTCAAGGACTTAATCAATCCCGTATACAATTCCCTTTGTCTAGCGGTACGATACTTGCCCGAGATTCGATCGTCGGTATCCTGATACCTTGTTCAATCTCGTTATCGGCAAGTCTCCTTTACTCGTTCTGTAACACATCATCCCGTGATCAACTCCTTGATCACATTGTGCACATTATGATGATGTCCTACCGAGTGGGCCCAGAGATACCTCTCCGTTTACACGGAGTGACAAATCCCAGTCTCGATTCGTGCCAACCCAACAGACACTTTCGGAGATACCTGTAGTGTACCTTTATAGCCACCCAGTTACGTTGTGACGTTTGGCACACCCAAAGCACTCCTACGGTATTCGGGAGTTGCACAATCTGATGGTCTAAGGAAATGACACTTGACATTAGAAAAGCTTTAGCATACGAACTACATGATCTTGTGCTAGGCTTAGGATTGGGTCTTTGTCCATCACATCATTCTCCTAATGATGTGATCCCGTTATCAATGACATCCAATGTCCATGGTCAGGAAACCGTAACCATCTATTGATCAACGAGCTAGTCAACTAGAGGCTTACTAGGGACATGGTGTTGTCTATGTATCCACACATGTATCTGAGTTTCCTATCAATACAATTCTAGCATGGATAATAAACGATTATCATGAACAAGGAAATATAATAATAACTAATTTATTATTGCCTCTAGGGCATATTTCCAACACCCGCAGCGTCAGAAACACTACGTGGCATATCCGCAAACGCCCCCGGAGAACTCCAAATCCGGTTTAGCAAGAGATATCTCTTCTTCACATACTTGCTCTGCATAATAAAAGCCTTACTCGCCGCGATTTTCTTGGCCTCTTGGATTTCCTGGAGGGCGCCCTGGGCTTCGGCCCGGGCCGCTTGTGCACTTTGACGGGCCTTGGCAAGTTCGGACTCTTGGTCCGCATTCTTACGCTCCACGGACTCGCATTTCTTCACGGCGTCCTGTAGCTCCTGCTGGACCTCACCGACCCTAGCCTTGTGCTTTTCGCGGGCGGCCTGTTCATCTGCCGCCCTCTTCTGGGCTTTGGCCAACGCTGCCTTGAGGGTTTCCACCTCGGACGCCGCCCCTACAAATTATCATACGATCAACACAAGAAATTCATATCTTGCTATATTTGAATAGGTCATTACATACCCTGCTTGTCCGCCAACTGCTTTTTCACTCAGCTGAGCTCTTCCTCGGCCCGCTTCAGACTGTGCCTTAATCTAGAAACTTTGGCAGCATGATAAGTCGTGGCTAGCAGCGACGCCTACTTATTCACATAGACATATCTGGTTAGTCTCCTGCGAAAAAATATTTGATCCTCTGTTTGGCTCTTCTTTCCGAACACCAGACAGAGTCTCAGGGGCTACTGTCTATACGGTGACTTTCTTTTCACAAATTGCATTGCTTACCTCAAAACCTGTTAGAAGGCTAGTGCAGGCTTCGGTCAATCCGCTCTTCGCGGATTGAATCTTCTCAATCACCGCACCCATGAGGGTACGGTGTTCCTCAACGAAGGAAGCACTTCGCAGTGCTTCCAGTAGAGTATTTGGTGCCTTTGGTTGGACAGAGGTCACCGGAGGAATGGGCACACCTCCTTCCGACGAAGGAGGCTGCTTCCCGGATTTCATAGCCGTATAGGTCTCCGGGACCGTACTCGGCTGAGGGCCGAATTGGACATGGCCCCCATCGCCAGTCTCCATGGGGATTTGCTCCCCCATGTGTCCGGCGGCAGAGGTCTCGCCCTCTGGCGCCGCCCTGACGGCCTCCTGCGTCTCTCCCTGGCCTGGGATCCTTTGGGACAACACCTTGGTGTCGTCCATGGCCCTGGGAGAGGAGGCCGCCGGAAGGGACCCACTGTCCATCACCTTCGGGTCCAGCGAGTTCCCCGAAGATGAGGATCGCTCGAGGGCGGAACGAGCCAGACTGCAAGTGCATGATTCAACATGTTAAAATTATGATGTAAGGAGGTTGATATATGAATGCTTCGAGGTCTTTGAATACTCACGATTCAGCCAGGGGCGCCGTTCTGGGCTGCTATCGATGTCCCACGCGGAGCTATCCGCGAGGGAGACCTTCCCCTTCTTGGACGCCTCCGCCTCTAGATTTGGGGAGGCCGCCCTCTTCTTTGCCCCCTCGGGGAGGGGGGAGTTGCTTTCTTCTTCCTCTTCCTCCTCCTCGTCATCTTCGGCAACGGAGGAGTGAGTTTCGGTGTCTTCGGACGCCATGTCCGAAGTACCCTTGGGACGGAGGCCACCTCTGGTCCCCTTGGCCTTCTTCTTGGCCTTCCTCTCCGGCGCCTTGTAGGGCGCCAGAACCAGCATCTTCGTCGGTAGTGGGATGCCGGTTCCTCGGGCAGTGGATCCAGACACTGAATCCACTCTGCCTTCTTCGTCCAACCCTGAAAAAACAAATAGGAAAGTTCGGACATCCTCCTTGAGTAAGCAAGTAAAGGATACACCTTGAAGCACGGAAAACTTACCGAACTGGCGGGATGGGCCAGGTCGTGCCCACGGTCCTCGGTCGTCTTCGTCCACGTCTCGTTGGCCTTGAAGAGCACCTTCCAGATATCTTCGTGCGTAGTTCCGAAGAACTGTTGCAAGGTCTTGTGCTCGGCCGGATCGAACTCCCATAGGTGGCAAGAACGGTTCTGGCATGGAAGGATCCGGCGAGCTAGCATCACCTGAATCACATCGACAGGCTTGACGTTCTTGTCCATCATGCTTCTGATGCATGTCTGAAGCGTTGTCAGCTCGTCCGACGAAGACCAGTCCAGGCCCTTCTCTTGCCAGGAGGTAAGCCGCGTTGTGGCCCTGGATTTGAATTCGGGAGCCGCGGCCCAGATACTGTCGCGGGGCTCTGTGACGTAGAACCACAACTTCTGCCACCCCTTAACGGTCTCCACGAAGGTGCCTTTGGGCCACGGGACATTGGACATCTTGCTCACCATGGCGCCTCCGCACTCTGCGTGTTGGCCGCCCACCACCTTCAGTTTTACATTGAATGTCTTCAGCCACAATCCGAAGTGGGGTAGGATGCGGAGGAAAGCCTCACACACGACGATGAATGCCGAGATAGTGAGGAAGGAATTTGGGGCCAGATCATAGAAATCCAGCCCATAATAGAACATGAGCCCGCGGACAAAGGGGTGGAGTGGAAATCCCAGCCCGCGGACGAAGTGGGGGATAAAAACTACCCTCTCATGGGGCTTCGGGGTAGGGACGATCTGTCCCTTGGTCGGAAGCCGATGGGCGACCTCCTTGCCCAAATATCCGCCCCCCCGAAGCTGGGTGATGTCCTTCTCCTTGACGGTGGAGGCCATCCACTTGCCCTGCGCTCTGGACATGGTCAGAGTGCTTTCTTGAGGCAGAAAAGATGAGAACTTGGGCGCTGGAGCTCGAGAGTGGGTAGGCGGAAAGAGAAAAGGCATGTGTGAAGGATGTGAATCATTATCTCCTTATAAAGGTAGTGAATATCAAGCGCCTCCCCACTCGCCATAAAACTCGCCTATTCCCCAGGTGCCGTGCTGATGCCACGATTGGATTACCCATACCTGTATTGATGAGAATCCCACAATAAGAGGACATGATCTCTGCTTTGACAAAACGTGCCAATAAAGCCGCATCTCGAAATATGGAGCGGCATGCCAAAAACCGGTTCGAAATAATAACCGGGCAGGGACGTGATATCACGTTATGAAAAAGTTGTCAGCAGATTGGACTCGTGAAATATTATACTCTCTGCGGTGGTTGATACGTCTCCATCGTATCTATAATTTTCGATTGTTCCATGCCAATATTCTACAACTTTCATATACTTTTGGCAACTTTTTATACTATTTTTGGGACTAACATATTTATCCAGTGCCCAGTGCCAGTTCCTATTTGTTGAATGTTTTTTGTTTCGCAGAATATCCATATCAAACGGAGTCCAAACGGGATAAAAACCGATGGAGATTTTTTTAGAATATATATGATTTTTGGGAAGAAAAATCCACGCGAGACGGTGCCCGAGGGAGGCACGAGGTAGGGGGGCGCGCCCCTGACCCTCGTGGCCACCCCGTAAGGCGGTTGGTGCCCTTACTTCACCGCAAGAAAGCTAATATCCGGATAGAGATCGTGTTAAAATTTCAGCCAATCGGAGTTACGGATCTCCAGGAATATAAGAAACGGTTAAAGGGAAGAATCTGAGAGGGCAGAAACAGAGAGAGACAGAGAGACAGATCCAATCTCGGAGGGGCTCTCGCCCCTCCCATGCCATGGAGGCCATGGACCAGTGGGGAAATCCTTCTCCCATCTAGGGGGAAGGTGAAGGAAGAAGAAGGGGGCCCCTCTCCCCCTTGGTTCCAGTGGCACCGGAGTGCCACCGGGGGCCATCATCATCACCGCAATCTTCACCAACAACTTCACCGCCATCATCACCAACTCTTCCCCCCTGTATGCAGCGGTGTAACCCCTCTTTTACCCGCTGTAATCTCTACTTAAACATGGTGCTCAACTCTATATATTATTTCCCAATGATGTATGGCTATCCTATGATGTTTGAGTAGATCCGTTTTGTCCTATGGGTTATTTGATGATCGTGATTGGTTTGAGTTGCATGTTTTATTATTGATGCTGTCCTATGGTGCTCTCCGTGCTGCGCTAGCGTGAGGGATTCCCACTTGAGGGATTGCAATATGTTCATGATTTGCTTATGGTGGGTGGCGTGAGTGACAGAAGCACATACCCGAGTAAGTAGGTTGTTTGCATATGGGATAAAGAGGACTTGATACTTTAATGCTATGGTTGGGTTTTACCTTAATGATCTTTAGTAGTTGCGGATGCTTGCTAGAGTTCCAATCATAAGTGCATATGATCTAAGTAGAGAAAGTATGTTAGCTTATGCCTCTCCCTCGTATAAAATTGCAATAATGATTACCGGTCTAGTTATCGATTGCCTAGGGACAAATAACTTTCTCATAACAAAAAGCTATTTACTGAAGGTAACTTAGTTGTGTCTTTACCTAAACAGCCCCTACTTTTTATTTACATGCTCTTTATTATCTTGCAAACCTATCCAAAAACACCTACAAAGCACTTCTAGTTTCATACTTGTTCTAGGTAAAGCGAACATCAAGCGTGCGTAGAGTTGTATCGGTGGTCGATAGAACTTGAGGGAATATTTTTTCTGCCTTTAGCTCCTCGTTGGGTTTGACACTCTTACTTATCGAAAACTGTTGCGATCCCCTATACTTGTGGGTTATCAAGACCTTTTCCTGGCGCCGTTGCCGGGGAGCAATAGCGTGGGGTGAATATTCTCATGTGTGCTTGTTTGCTTTATCACTAAGTAATTTTTATTTGCTATTCTTAGTTGTTCTTTATCTTTAGTTATGGATATGGAACACGAAATACCAAAAAAAATTAGGTGTACTTGCTGCTCATGGAGATGAGGAACCTCCTAAAACCCTCGATGCTCGTTATGTGACAGATATTATGTACTACTTTGATAATCCAGAGAAAACCCCATTCAATTTGGTAACGGGAGACATGTTGGATCAACGTGAATACTTTAGGGATTATCGCTTGACTCAAAAAGGGAAACTATATATTATGGGATCAAATTTATATGTTGTATTGGTATGCTAGGCAACTATGCTTGAGATATGATTATACTTGTTGCTCTAGGATGAAGGCTCCACACCTTCCGTTTTCATGCGAATTTAATGATAGTGAAACCTTGGCTTCTTATGTTGGAGGTATATATGACTATTATGATGTGGAACAAATAGAAGAATTTGTTGCTTTTATGGGTGCTTATGAAATTGAATCTATGTTCAAAGAATATGAAAATCTTTATGATGCTGTCTACAGACCTGAAAATTTAGCTATCCTTCAATATTGTTATGAGAATTATGAATACAATTCTGATATTGATGTGTTTATTGAGAAAGTCTCCGCTGTCCCAGAAGAGACTAATATTTTGCAGGAATCCATGGAAGAAGAAATTGATGAAACTGTGAGCTCATTGGATGAAAAAGATGAGGAGGAGAGCGAAGAACAAAAGGAGGAAGAGCGGATTGGTCACCCGTGCCCACCTTCTAATGAGAGTAACTCTTCAACTCATACATTGTTTAATTTCCCTTCATGCTTACCGAAGGATAAATGCTATGATCCCGTTGATTCTTTTGAAATATCCTTTTTTGATGATGCTTGCTATGCTTGTGGCCAACATGCCAATATGAATTATGCTTATGGAGATGAACTTGCCATAGTTCCTTATGTTAAACATGAAATTGTTGCTATTGCACCCACACATGATAGTCCTATTATCTTTTTGAATTCTCCAAACTACACTATATCGAAGAAGTTTGTGCTTATTAAAGATTATAATGATGGGCTGCCTTTTGCTACTACACATGATGATTTTGATAGATATAATATGCATGTACTTGCTGCTCCCACTTGCAATTATTATGAGAGAGGAACTATATCTCCACCTCTCTATGTTTCACACACGATAAAATTGCAAGAAACTGTTTATATTATGCATTGGACTTTACTATGTGTGCATGAATTGTTCTTTTATGACATGCCGATGCATAGGAAGAGAGTTAGACTTCGTCATTACTTGATATATGTTACTTTGTGCTCACTACTAAATTACAAATCATTGTTAATTAAAATTGTCTTTGATATACCTTGGGATCCGGGTGGATCCATTACTTGAGCACTATATGCCTAGCTTAATGGCCTTAAATAAAGCGCTGCCAGGGAGACAACCCGGAAGTTTTAGAGAGTCATTTATTTCTGTTGAGTGCTTTTATATAGTTTAAAAACAACAAAAATAAAGAGGGGAACCCAAAACTCTTTCAAAAAGAAAAGCGAAAGTGAGAGAGACAAGCATTGTTGAAGTGGGAGCTAGCCTTGAACTTTGTTCATGCTCACAGAAACTTTGTGAATCTTGATTACAGAAAATTTTCAATAAAAATAATTATCCCCTCGTACAATTCCATTGTATTATAAAAATAATGTGCCAAGGTTTGCCTTTAGGATGTTTACTTTGCTTGTTGGTTTGTACGGTGCAGGACAGAAACTTTGGCTGTAGTGCGCGATTTTACATTTTTTTACTGAAACGTCAAATGGTTCTGATTCTTTTTGCACTGTCTTTCTATACAAATTTTTTATTTTTCCTAATTTTTGCAGAATTTTTCAAGTATCATATGTATGGTGAATGTTCATATTATTACAGACTATTCTGTTTTAGACAGATTCTGTTTTTGATGCATAGTTTGCTCGTTTTGATGAAACTATCAATTTATATCAGTGGATTAAGCCATGAAAAAGTTATACTACAGTAGACACAATGCAAAAACAAAATATGAATTGGTTTGCAACAGTATTAGAGTAGTGATTTTCTTTATTATACTAACGGATCTTACTGAGTTTTCTGTTGAAGTTTTGTGTGGATGAAGTGTTCGATGATCGAGAAGGTCTTGATGTGAGAAGAAGGAAGAGGGGCAAGAGCTCAAGCTTGGGGATGCCCTAGTCACCCCAAGTAAATATTCAAGGAGACTCAAGCGTCTAAGCTTGTGGATGCCCCGGAAGGCATCCCCTCTTTCTTCAACAAGTATCAGTATGTTTTCGGATTCGTTTCGTTCATGCGATATGTGCAATCTTGGAGCATCTTTTGCATTTACTTTTCATTTTTCTTTTATGCACCATTCTGGTATGAGATAGTCCTTGGTTTATTTATAGAATGCTCTATGCACTTCACTTATATCTTTTGAGTATGGCTTTATAGAATGCTTCATGTGCTTCACTTATATCATTTGAAGTTTGGTGTGCCTGTTTCTCTTTACATAGAAAACCGCCATTTGTGGAATGCTCTTTTGGTTCACTTATATTTGTTAGAGCGTGGGCATATATTTTGTAGAAAGAATTAAACTCTCTTGCTTCACTTATATCTATTTAGAGAGATGACGGGAATTGGTCATTCACATGGTTAGTCATAAAATCCTACATAAAACTTGTAGATCACTGAATATGATTTGTTTGATTCCTTGCAATAGTTTTGCGATATAAAGATGTTGATATTAGAGTCATGCTAGTGGGTAGTTGTGGATTAGTAGAAATACTTGTCTTGAGGTTTGTGATTCCCGTAGCATGCACGTATGGTGAACCGTTATGTAACGAAGTCGGAGCATGAGGTATTTATTGATTGTCTTCCTTATGAGTGGCGGTCGGGGACGAGCGATGGTGTTTTCCTACCAATCTATCCCCCTAGGGGCATGCGTAGTAGTACTTTTCTTCGAGGGTTAATAAACTTTTGCAATAAGTATGTGAGTTCTTTATGACTAATGTTGAGTCCATGGATTATATGCACTCTCACCCTTCCATCATTGCTAGCCTCTTCGGTACCGTGCATTGCCCTTTCTCACCTCGAGAGTTGGTGCAAACTTCGCCGGTGCATCCAAACCCCGTGATATGATACGCTCTGTCACACATAAGCCTCCTTATATCTTCCTCAAAACAGCCACCATACCTACCTATTATGGCATTTCCACAGCCATTCCGAGATATATTGCCATGCAACTTCCATCATCATCATATACATGACTTGAGCATTCATTGTTATATTTTTTGCATGATCGCAAGATAGCTAGCATGATATTTTCATGGCTTGTCCGTTTTTTGATGTCATTGCTACGCTAGATCATTGCACATCCCGGTACACCGCCGGAGGCATTCATATAGAGTCATATCTTTGTTCTAGTATCGAGTTGTAATATTGAGTTGTAAGTAAATAAAAGTGTGATGATCATCATTATTAGAGCATTGCCCGCAAAAAAAAATAGAGGCCAAAGAAGCCTAAATAAAAAAGGGGGCCAAAGAAGCCCGCAAAAAAGAGAGAAAAAAGGGGGCAATGTTACTATCCTTTTACCACACTTGTGCTTCAAAGTAGCACCATGTTCTTCATATAGAGAGTCTCTTGAGTTATCACTTTCATATACTAGTGGGAATTTTCATTATAGAACTTGGCTTGCATATTCCGATGATGGGCTTCCTCAAATGCCCGAGGTCTTCATGAGCAAGCAAGTTGGATGCACACCCACTTAGTTTCAGTCCGAGCTTTCATACACTTATAGCTCTAGTGCATCTGTTGCATGGCAATCCCTACTCCTCACATTGACATCAATTGATGGGAATCTCCATAGCCCGTTGATTAGCCGCGTCGATGTGAGACTTTCTCCCTTTTCGTCTTCTCCAGACAACCTCCACCATCATATTCTATTCCACCTATAGTGCTATATCCATGGCTCACGCTCATGTATTGCGTGAGGGTTGAAAATGCTGAAGCGTGTTAAAAAGTATGAACCAATTGCTTGGCTTGTCATCGGGGTTGTGCATGATGTGAATATTTTGTGTGGTGAAGATGGAGCATAGCCAGACTATATGGTTTTGTACGAATAACTTTCTTTGGCCTTGTTATTTTGAAAAGACATGATTGTTTTATTAGTGGGCTTGAAGTATTAATATTCTTATGTCAAATGATAGACTATTGCTTTGAATCACTCGTGTCTTAATATTCATGCCATGATTAGATATGTGATCAAGATTATGCTATGTAGCATTCCACATCAAAAATTATCTTTTTATCATTTACCTACTCGAGGATGAGAAGGAATTAATGTTGGGGATGCTGATACGTCTCCGTCGTATCTATAATTTTTGATTGTTCCATGCCAATATTCTACAACTTTCATATAGCTTTGGCAACCTTTTATACTATTTTTGGGACTAACATATTGATCCAGTGCCCAGTGCCACTTCCTGTTTGTTGCATGTTTTTTGTTTCGCAAAATATCCATATCAAACGGAGTCCAAATGGGATAATAACGGACGCATATTTTTTTTAATATATATGATTTTTGGGAAGAAAAATCCACGCGAGACGGTGCCCGAGGGACGCACGAGGCAGGGGGCACGCCCCACCCCCGGGCACGCCCCTGACCCTCGTGGCCACCCCGTAAGGCGGTTGGTGCCCTTCTTTCGCCGCAAGAAAGCTAATATCTGGATAGAGATCGTGTTAAAATTTCAGCCCAAATCGGAGTTACGGATCTCCGGGAATATAAGAAACGGTGAAAGGGAAGAATCTGAGAGGGCAGAAACAGAAAGAGAGACAGAGAGACAGATCCAATCTCGGGTGGGCTCTCGCCCCTCCCGTGCCATGGAGGCCATGGACCAGAGGGGAAACCCTTATCCCATCTAGGGGGAAGGTCAAGGAAGAAGAAGAAGGGGGGCCCTCTCCCCCTCGCTTCCAGTGGCACTGGAGTGCCACCGGGGGCCATCATCATCACCGCAATCTTCACCAACAACTTCACTGCCATCATCACCAACTCTTCCCCCCTCTATGCAGCGGTGTAACCCCTCTTTTACCCGCTGTAATCTCTACTTAAACATGGTGCTCAATGCTATATATTATTTCCCAATGATGTATGGCTATCCTATGATGTTTGAGTAGATCCATTTTGTCCTATGGGTTATTTGATGATCATGATTGGTTTGAGTTGCATGTTTTATTATTGATGCTGTCCTATGGTGCTCTCCGTGTCACGCAAGCATGAGGGATTCCCGCTGTAGGGTTTGCAATATGTTCATGATTTGCTTATGGTGGGTGGCGTGAGTGACAGAAGTACAGACCCGAGTAAGTAGGTTGTTTGCGTATGGGATAAAGAGGACTTGATACTTTAATGCTATGGTTGGGTTTTACCTTAATGATCTTTAGTAGTTGCGGATGCTTGCTAGAGTTCCAATCATAAGTGCATATGATCCAAGTAGAGAAAGTATGTTAGCTTATGCCTCTCCCTCATATAAAATTGCAATAATGATTACCGGTCTAGTTATCGATTGCCTAGGGACAAATAACTTTCTCATAACAAAAAGCTCTTTACTAAAACTAACTTAGTTGTGTCTTTACCTAAACATCCCCTACTTTTTATTTACATGCTCTTTATTATCTTGCGAACCTATCCAAAAACACCTACAAAGTACTTCTAGTTTCATACTTGTTCTAGGTAAAGCGAACATCAAGCGTGCGTAGAGTTGTATCGGTGGTCGATAGAACTTGAGGGAATATTTGTTTTGCCTTTAGCTACTCGTTTGGTTCGACACTCTTACTTACCAAAAACTGTTGCGATCCCCTATACTTGTGGGTTATCAGTGGTGTGTAGTACTTGTTTTGCAGATCTGGATGCGTTCGTTGTGTTCGAAAACTGTGTTGGAGTATTCAGAGGAGGAACCCGCCTTGCAATGCCGAAGACAATCTACGCGCCGGACACCTCGTCATTGAAGCCTGGTTCAGGGGCTACTGAGGGAGTCCTGCACTAAGGGGTCCTTGGGCGTCCGGCCTTTTGGACATGGGCCGGACTGATGGGCTATGAAGATACAAGACCGAAGACTCTCACCCATGTCCGGATGGGACTCTCCTTGGCGTGGATGGCAAGTTTGGCGTTCGGATATGAAGATTCCTTTCTCTGTAACCGACTTTGTATAAACCCTAGTCCCCTCCGGTGTCTATATAAACCGGAGGGTTTAGTCCGTAGAGGTAGAGACAATCATGATCATATAGGCTAGACTTCTAGGGTTTTAGCCATTATGATCTCGTGGTAGATCAACTCTTGTAATACTCATATTCATCAAGATCAATCAAGCAGGAATTAGGGTATTACCTCCATAGAGAGGGCTCGAACCTGGGTAAACATCGTGTCCCCTGTCTCCTGTTACCATCGACCCTAGACGCACAGTTCGGGACCCCCTACCTAAGATCCGCCGGTTTTGACACCGACACAGGGGCCCCAAGTCCTTAAGGGCGAACTCATCACGAAGGCGAGCAGTCAGCCACTGAAGGAGATCGGGGCCGAACGCCATGAGGATGATGTCATCGACGTAGAGCAGCAGATATGCAGTGTCAGCTCCCTGATGATGCACAAAGAGTGAGGCATCGGAGCGAGTGGACCGAAAGCCCAGAGACTACAGGAAGGCTGCGATACGCTGGTACCAAGCCCGAGGCGCCTACTTCAACCCGTAAAGAGAGCGGGAGAGCAAGCACATGAAGTCGGGGTGCTCGGCGTCGACGAAACCAGTAGGCTGCTCACAGAACACCTGCTCGGTGAGATGACCGTGCAAGAAGGCGTTGGAAACGTCCAACTGATGCACAGGCCAGGCGCGCGAGACTGCCAGCTGAAGGACGACGCGGATCGTGCCCGGTTTCACAACCGGGGTGAAGGTGTCGGTGAAGTCCACGCCCGCGCGCTGCCAAAAACCACAAACTACCCATCGAGACTTGTAGCGCTCTAGAGAACAATTCGGGCGAGTCTTGTGGCGAAACACCCACTTGCCAGAGATGATGTTGGCACAGGGGGGGGGGGGGTCGCGGAACAAGCTGCCATGTGCGGTTGCGCTGTAGGGCGTCGAACTCCTCCTGCATCGCAGCCAGCCAATGGGGATCCCGAAGGGCAGCACGAGCGAAGGTGGGGATGGTTGATGGTGTCGAAGTCAAGGCAGCGCACGCATACTCGTCGGAGGAGTAGCGCGTGCTCGGCCGATGCACGCCTGCACGTGCACGGGTGATCGGGCCGGTGAGGGCGGCGGGCGTCGCGGCAGCGGGGGCCACATAGGCGGTGGGGCCTCCCGTGGCAGCGGGGGCCGTGGTGTCAGGGGCAGGGCCCGCGGCAATTGGGGCGGGGCCCACGACGGCGCCAATCGAGCGAGCAGCGGAGGAGGCGACGGTCGAGGTCGAGCCCGTCACGGGAGTGGTGGCGCCGGCCGGGGTGACGGGCAGGTTGTCCACTGGCTCGTCCTCGTGGGAGGGAGCCAGGGACCCGAGGGCCCGGTCGGACTCAACCTCGGGTGAGGGAGTCGAGAACCCGGGAGGGGGCGGCAGAAGATGCCGAGCCGGGGTGGCCGCGGGGGGGTTCCGCTTGCATCGCACTAGGTAGGGGGCGCGGTGGCTGGAGCCGAAGGAGCCGCGGCCGGAGGAACCTGAAAAAAGGAAACATCGTCTCGACGAAGTACACGTGCCTCGAGGTGTACACACGATGAGTGATAGGATCATAGCACCGGTAACCTTTGGTGTTGGGAGGGTAGCCAAGGAAGATGCATGGGACGGGACGGGGTGTAAGTTTGTGTGGCATGGTGGACGCGGTGCTAGGATAACAGAGACACCCAAAGATGCGAAGACCATCATAGGACGGTGGTGTACCAAAAAGAAGGTGGTGAGGAGCGTAGTTCCACCGAGGATGACACGGATGAATGTTGACTAAGAGAGAGGCGGTGGCGAGGGCATTAGTCTAGAACCGAGCGGGCACGCTAGCATGAAAGAGCAATGTGCGAACACAGTCATTAAGTGTGCGGAAAATGCGCTCGGCATGGCTATTCTGTTGTGAAGTGTAGGGGCAAGTCAGACGGAAGGTGGTGCCGTGAGAGGCGAGAAGTGAGCGAAGAGCGACGTTGTTAAACTCTTTTCCGTTATCAGTTTGGAGTGCAAGTATGGGGCGACCAAACTGAGTGGTGACATAGGAATAAAAGGCGGTGAGTGTGGCTAAAGCATCGTATTTACGACGAAGAGGAAAAGTCCACACATAATGAGAGTAATCATCTAAAATCACCAAATAGTATAGATAGCCCGTGTTACTCCCAACGAGAGACGTCCAAACATCACTATGAATCAACTAAAACAGAAAAGTGGAAACTGAAGTAGACGCACTAAAGGGAAGACGAACCTGCTTGCCCAAACGACAAGCCTCACAAGAATGCTTGTAGAGCTTATTACATAGAAAGAAAAGCTCCTAAGAATTTGACGCAAAACAGCGGGATTGGGGTGGCCCAAGCGAGCATGCCAAAGATCGACGCTGGCGGAGAGGGCGACGGGTGTGGAAGTGGAGGCACCGGCGTGCACGGGGTAAAGCTCGTCAGGGCTATCACATCGGTGAAGCACCGTCCGGGTACGGGCGTCCTTCACAGAAAAACCAACACCGTCAAATTCCACAGTAAGAGGATTCTCACGAGTAAGACGACGAACAGAGACTAACTTAGTGACTAAATCAGGTGAAACGAGAACATTAGACATAGTGATAGGTGTGGAATTAGAAGGAAAACTATTGCTACCGACATGGGTGATGGGTAAAGAGGAACCATTGCCAAGGGTGATACGAGTAGGGGTGTGAACTGGAGTGGAAGAGGAAAGCTTACCGGGATGAGCTGTCATGTGCGCAGTAGCACCCGAGTCCATGTACCAGTCGCCTCCGCCACCGTAGTTGCTCGGCGATGGCGCCGAGTGTAGGGAGGCCAGGAGGGCAGGGTCCCATGGTGCAGGTGCCGGCGGCGGCAGCTGGCCTCCATAGGGCGGCTCCTGGGCGGGTGAGTCGTAGCCACCAAGGGGTGGCGGCGCGAGCGGGGCACCATAGGGCTGGTAGGGGGCGGCGATGAACGCCTGGTGGCCCACTGGACGGGGGACAAGGAGACCCGGTGCAGGAGCCCGTGGGATGGGCATGTGATAGGCGTGGACGACGCACGTCCACAGGTTCTACCCGATGGCCCATGCTAGAGGCGGCTGCTGGAAGTGGGGCGCCCCCCTGCGCCCTGCGCCTGCTGCTGCGACGGCTGTTGCTGGCGGCGACCCCCATCACCCCACCAGTTGCACCGGCCCCCGCCACCTTGCGGCTGCTGGGAAGGCGCTGGGGACGCGGGCGAAGCGGGTGGCAGCGGGTAGTAGCCGGCGGGTGCTGGTGGCGCGGATTGGCGGGGGGTGGAAGGAGGAGCAGGCCGCCACGGGTGGTACCGGCAGCGAGAGCGGTGTGCTGGACCCGCTGCTTCAGCTTCGTCATCCGACGCTCCTCAAGTTTGAGGTATGTGATGACGCGCTGGAAAGTGGGTTGCGGCAGCAGGGTGAGGTTGGATGCCGCGTTGCCGAAGTCCTCAATGAGCCCGACGGTGAGGGTGCTCAGCATGAGGTCGTCAGAGATCTTAGCGCCAATGTCGGAAAGCTCGTCGGTGAGCATCTTGAGCCTCATGCAGTACTCGTCGTTGGTGGAGTTGTCCTGGTGACAGCCGAAGAACTCCCGCTGCAAGAAAACAAGGCGCTGGAGTTTGTTGTCGGTGAAGAGCGCGTTGATCTTGGCCCACAGGGTGCAGGCATCGTCGTCCTCAGCAACGACCGTGTGGAAGATGTCCTTCGAGACCGTCTGGTAGAACCAACGGATGAGCGTGGACTCGATGGCGGACCACTCCGGGTCGCCGCGCATGTACACGCTGTCCACAGAACTGTCGATGTGCTCGGTGAGATAGTACTCATGGAAGACAAGGTTGAAGTAGGTCTTCCATGCGTGGTATGATGTGTTTGAGATGTCGAGACGGATTGGGACCCGGGCCTCAATATTGAGGTCACGGATGGCGGCGGCGGAGGGATCGGGGCCAACAAACGGTTTGGACGAGTGGGTGGTGGAGGAGCCGGGGGAGGACGACCACGACATGGTGGCGGCGTGCTGGCGCGAGGTAGCGGCTAGGGTTAGAGAAAGGCCTGGCGGCTGAAGAAGCGGTGGCGCGGGTGGAAAAGCAGAGCAGCGCGGGGGTGGCAGCTAGCGAAGCACGGCGTTGCGGGCTGACTGGCAGGCGGTCAACGCGGGCATTGCGGGCGCGAGGGATGCGAAGCGGCAACGCGGGCGGGGCGGGTTTAACAGGCAGTCAACGCAGCGCGCGAGAGGCAGAAGCGAGGCACGGGCGGCCGCGACATGGGGTAGAAGGCGGCGGCGGCAGGTGCGGAGGTGGGGTGCGGCGGCGGCGCGGGGAGGCGCGACGGTGGCTACCCTAGGGTTAGACCGAAAAAGATGATACCATGTGGACAGATGATTTGCAATACGATGTATTGCTTGGGGTGCTGGTGCACACATATATAATACAAGGGAAGGCCTCTACCTCAACTATACAAGACTAGGAGGTGGGCCGCAACTCCAATACACGTGCAGTACAAAATATATACTCAACAAATGGCTTAAACGTAACCTTGCTTAGACGTCAATGGCAGTCGATTTCCAAAGAAAGGAAGCAGCAGCCACAGAGAAGTTTTCAAGCACCGAGACTTTTTGTGAACCAACCTATGGTTGGATGGTTAGAGGGACGGTGGTATCCTCAACCCATTAGGTTTCAAATCCTGGTACTTGCATTATTCCTGAATTTATTTCAGGATTTCCAGTGTTGCGTTTTCAGTGGGAGGAGACATTCCCGTCAACGACGAGGCGCCTACGGTGATTTGATAAATCTCAAGATGATATGCCGGCTCAGTCCCTTGAAGTTGTTCATAGGGGTAGGGTGTGCATGTGTGCGTTCATAGGGGTGAGTGTATGCGCGTATGTATGAGCGCTTGCGTCTGTACTCTGCACTGTGTTAAAAAAGCACTGGGGCTTTCGACAACAGGTTTTATATTGTTTATCTTAGGGTGGAGTAGCAGTCTCTGAGTCTATCTTAGGGGTGCGGGTGCAGGTTCACTGTTGTCTATCTTAGGGGTGCTGGGGGGTGCTGGTTCCCCAGAGAACTCATATGGTTCATCGGCTTCAGAGGGATTGTCGGGGCGAGTGCAAGCCTGGCGATGTGGGAGGTCGAGTGGAGGGCAGGGCGGCGAGGCGGTCACGGGAGCACCAGCGGCCGGTGGCAGCAGGAGGTGCAGGAGAAATAAGTAGGCATATGAACCGTTGGATTGCCATGTGACAATGTTGACAAATCGGTTGGCCACGAACTGTTTTCCAGTCAACTAGTTGACTTGCCCCTAGCCAGTCCCCAAACATAATTTCACAAATAGTCGAATTTTGATTTCTCCCATACTCCCATCATTTTGGTTTGTTAGGTTCCTCGCCACAAACTTGGAGCTAGCCTTGCCTTTCAATCACCGGACATGGGAACGTTGCCGAGCTAGTAAAGCAAGGTTAAACAGTTCACAGTCCCAAAAACATAAGCCCCCCATATATCTGGTTTTGTACATCTCCTCCCCCCACACCAATATTTTTGGAGGATTGAATTCAAATGTTGACACAGTACACGTGGTGTCTTGAAGCATGCCATGAAATATGTGGGGACTGCCGCACGCCACAAGTTTTACGATAACATCTTTCCCAAAGGCAACTAATGTCCTCATTAATGGAATGAAATATCGAGGGTGATCAGGTTTCTACATTAACAGGCTTGAAGGTGAAGTCAGTTAATGTGTTTGTGGCGAGGAACCTAACAAAACAAAATTATGGAGTATGAGAAAAACAAATTTGACTACTTGTGAGATTATGTTTAAGATGTTATCCGGTGGTTGAAAATTGGATTGTCCTTTGCAAGTTTAGATATACATCATTGAGGGACGATATACTCTGACGTTGGGATTGGTTCGAAGAACATCGGCACCAGGGAACTGAAGGAAATATGCCCTAGAGGCAATAGTAAAGTTTTTATTTATATTTCATTATATCATGATAAATGTTTATTATTCATGCTAGAATTGTATTAACCGGAAACTTGATACATGTGTGAATACATATACAAACCAAAGTGTCCCTGGTATTCCTCTACTTGACTAGCTCGTTAATCAAAGATGGTTAAGTTTCCTGACCATAGACATGTGTTGTCATTTGATGAACGAGATCACATCATTAGGAGAATAATGTGATGGACAAGACCCATCCGTTGGCTTAGCATAATGATCGTTAAGTTTTCTTGCTATTGCTTTCTTCATGACTTATACATATTCCTTTGACTAATGAGATTAGGCAACTCCCGAATACCGGAGGAACACCTTGTGTGCTATCAAACGTCACAACGTAACTAGGTGATCATAAAGATGCTGAACATGTGTCTCTGAAGGTGCTTGTTGGGTTGGCATAGATCAAGATTAGGATTTGTCACTCTGAGTATCTGAGAGGTATCTCTGGGCCCTCTCGGTAATGCACATCACTATAAGCCTTGCAAGCAATGTGACTAATGAGTTAGTTACAGGATGATACATTACGGAACGAGTAAAGAGACTTGCCGGTAATGAGGTTGAACTAGGTATGAGGATACCGACGATCAAATCTCGAGCAAGTAACATACCGATGACAAAGGGAATGACGCATGTTGTTATTGCGGTTTGACCGATAAAGATCTTCATAGAATATGTAGGAACCGATATGAGCATCCAGGTTCCGATGTTGGTTATTGATCAGAGCTATGTCTCGGTTATGTCTACATAGTTCTCAAAGCCGTAGGGTCCGCATGCTTAATGTTCGATGACGATTTGTATTATGAGTTATGTGTTTTGGTGACCGAAGATTGTTAGGAGTCCCTGATGAGATCATGGACATGACGAGGAATCTCGAAATAGTCGAGAGGTGAAGATTGATATATTGGAAGATAGTATTTGGATACTGGAATGGTTTCGGGACATTTCAGATATTTATCGGAGTACCGAGGGGTTACCGGAACCTCCCGGGGGAAGTAATGGGCCTACATGGGCTATAGGGGAGAGGGGAGGTAGCCCACAAGGGGTGGCCGCGCCCCCCTCCCATAGGGAGTCCGAATTGGACTAGGGGTGGGGGTGCGCCCCCCTTTCCTTCTCATCTTCCCTCTCCCTTCCCTCTTTCCCCCTCCATTAGAAGGAAAAAAGGGGCGAATCCTACTAGGACTGGAGTCCTAGTAGGACTCCCCTCTGCTTGGCGTGCCCCTGGTGGCCAGCCTCCTCCTTTCCTCCTTTATATACAGGGGCAGGGGCACCCCAAAGCACAACAGTTATTCTCTTAGCCGTGTGCGGTGCCCCCCTCCATAGTTTACTCCTCCGGTCATAGCGTCATAGTGCTTAGGCGAAGCACTGCGCAGATCACATCACCATCACCGTCACCACGCCGTCGTGCTGAAGAAACTCTCCCTCGACCCTCTGCTGGATCAAGAGTTCGAGGGACGTCATCGAGCTGAACGTGTTCTGAACTCGGAGGTGTCGTACATTCGGTACTTGATCGGTAGGATCGCGAAGATGTTCGACTACATTAACCGCGTTAACCTAACGCTTCCGCTTTTGGTCTATGAGGGTACGTGGACACACTCTCCCCCTCTCATTCCTATGCATCTCCTAGATAGATGTTGCGTGATCGTAGGATTTTTTTTGAAATTGCATGCTACGTCCTCCAATAGTGGCATCCGAGCCAGGTCTATGCGTATATGATATGCACGAGTAGAACACAAAGAGTTGTGGGCGATCATAGTCATACTACTTACCATCAACGTCTTATTTTGATTCGGCGGTATTGTTGGATGAAGTGGCCCAGACCAACTTTACATGACCACGTTCATGAGACCGGTTCCACCGACAGACATGCAACTTGCTTTGCATAAAGGTGGCTGGCAGGTGTCTGTTTCTCCAACTTTAGTTGAATTGAATTTGACTACAACCGTTCCTTGTTGAAGGTTAAAACAACACACTTGATGAAAAATCGTTGTGGTTTTGATGCGTAGGTAAGAATGGTTTTTGCTAAAAGCCTGCAGCAGCCACGTAAAACTTGCAACAACAAAGTAGAGGACGTCTAACTTGTTTTTGCAGGGCTTGTTGTGATGTGATATGGTCAAGACGTGATGTGATATAAGTTATTGTATGAGATGATCATGTTCTGTAAAAGTTATCGGCAACTGGCAGGAGCCTTATGGTTTTATTGTATGAAATGCAATCGCCATGTAATTGCTTTACTTTATCTCTATGCGTTAGCGATAGTCGTAGAAGCAATAGTTGGCAAGGCGACAACGACGCTATGATGGAGATCAAGGTGTCAATCCAGTGACGATGGAGATCATGACGGTGCTTTGGAGATGGAGGTCAAAGGCACAAGATGATGATGACCATATCATGTCACATATTTTGATTGCATGTGATGTTTATCTTTTATGCATCTTATTTTGCTTAGTACAGCGGTAGCATTATAAGATGACCCATCACTTAATTTCAAGGCATAAGTGTTCCCCCTGAGTATGCACCGTTGCTACAGTTCGTCGTGCCTTGACACCACATGATGATCGGGTGTGATAAGCTCTACATTCATATACAATGGCAGTAAGACAGTTTTGCACATGCAGAATACTCAGGTTAAACTTGAAGAGCTTAGCATGTACAGACATGGCCTCGGAACACTAAGACCGAAAGGTCGAACATGAATCATATAGTAGATATGATCAACATAGAGATGTTCACCATTGAAAACTACTCCATCTCACGTGATGATCAGACATGGTTTAGTTGGTATGGATCACGTGATCATTTAGATGACTAGAGGGATGTCTATCTAAGTGGGAGTTCTTTAGTAATATGATTAATTGAACTTAAATTTATCATGAACTTAGTCATGATAGTTTTTGCATATCTATGTTGTTGTAGATCAATGGCCCATGCTACCGTTCCCTTGCATTTTAATGCGCTCCTAGAGAAAGCTAAGTTGGAAGATGATGGTAGCAACTACACGGACTGGGTCCGTAACTTGAGGATTATCATCATTGCTGCATAGAAGAATTACGTCCTCGAAGCACCGCTGGTTGCAAGGCCTGCTGCAGGAGCAACACTGGACGTTATGAACGTCTAGCAAGCTAAATCTGATGACTACTCGATAGTTCAGTGTGCCACGCTTTACGGCTTAGAATTGGGACTTCAAAGACATATTGAATGTCATGGAGCATATGAGATGTTCCAGGAGTTGAAGTTGATATTTCAAGCAAATGCCCGAGTTGAGAGATATGAAGTCTCCAACAAGTTCTATAGCTGCAAGATGGATGAGAACAGTTCTGTCAGTGAACACATACTCAGAATGTCTGGGTACAATAACCACTTGACTCAGCTGGGAGCTAATCTTCCGGATGATAGTGTCATTGACAGAGTTCTTCAATCACTGCCATAAAGCTACAAAAGCTTCGTGATGAACTATAATATGCAAGGGATGGATAAGACAATTCCCTAGCTCTTCGCAATGCTAAAAGCTGCGAAGGTAGAAATCAAGAAGGAGCATCAAGTGTTGATGGTCAACAAGACCACTAGTTTCAAGAAGAAGGGCAACGGGAAGAAGGGGAACTTAAAGAAGAACGGCAAGCAAGTTGCTGCTCCCGGGAAGAAGCCAAGTCTGGACCTAAGCCTGAAACTGAGTGCTTCTACTGCAAAGGGATTGGTCACTAGGAGCGGAACTGCCCCAAGTATTTGGCGGATAAGAAGGATGGCAAAGTTAAAGGTATATTTGATATACATTTTATTGATGTGTACCTTACTAATGCTCGGAGTAGCGCCTGGGTATTTGATACTAGTTCTGTTGCTCATATTTGCAACTCGAAACAAGGGCTACGGATTAAACGAAGATTGGCTAAGGACGAGGTGACGATGTGCGTCGGAAATGGTTCCAAGGTCGATGTGATCGCCGTCGGCATGCTACCTCTACATCTACCTTCGGGATTAGTTTTAGACCTGAATAATTGTTATTTAGTGCCAGCGTTGAGCATGAAAATTATATCTGGATCTTGTTTGATGCGAGACGGTTATTCATTTAAATCAGAGAATAATGGTTGTTCTATTTATATGAGTAATATCTTTTATGGTCATGCACCCTTGATGAGTGGTCTATTTTTGTTGAATCTCGATCGTAGTGATACACATATTCATAATATTGAAGCCAAAAGATGCAAAGTTAATAATGATAGTGCAACTTATTTGTGGCAATGCCGTTTAGGCCATATTGGTGTAAAGCGCATGAAGGAACTCCATGCTGATGGGCTTTTGGAATAACTTGATTATGAATCACTTGATGCTTGCGAACCATGCCTCATGGGCAAGATGACTAAGACTCCATTCTCCAGAACAATGGAGCGAGCTACTGACTTATTGGAAATAATACATACTGATGTATGCGGTCCAATGAGTGTTGAGGCTCGCGGCGGGTATCATTATTTTCTGACCTTCACAGATGACTTAAGCAGATATGGGTATATCTACTTAATGAAACACAAGTCTGAAACATTTGAAAAGTTCAAAGAATTTTAGAGTGAAGTGGAAAATCATCGTAACAAGAAAATAAAGTTTCCATGATCTGATCGTGGAGGCGAATATTTGAGTTACGAGTTTGGTCTTCATTTGAAACAATGTGGAATAGTTTCGCAACTCACGCCATCTAGAGCACCACAGCGTAATGGTGTGTCCGAACGTCGTAACCGTACTTCATTAGATATGGTGCGATCTATGATGTCTCTTACCAATTTACCACTATCGTTTTTTGGGGTTATTCTTTAGATACGGCTGAATTCACGTTAAATAGGGCACCATCTAAATCCGTTGAGACGACACCATATGAACTGTGGTTTAGCAAGAAACCTAAGCTGTCATTTCTTAAAGTTTGGGGTTGCCATGCTTATGTGAAAAAGCTTTAGCCTGATAAGCTCGAACCCAAATCGAAGAAATGTGTCTTCATAGGATACCCAAAAGAAACGGTTGGGTACACCTTCTATCACAGATCCGAAGGCAAGATATTTGTTGCTAAGAATGGATCCTTTCTAGAGAAGGAGTTTCTCTCGAAAGAAGTGAGTGGGAGGAAAGTAGAACTTGATGAGGTAGTTGTACCTTCTATCGAATTGGGAAGTAGTTCATCACAGAAATCAGTTCCAGTGATGCCTACACCAATTAGTGAGGAAGCTAATGATGATGATCATGAAACTTCAGATCAAGTTACTACCAAACCTCATAGGTCAACCAGAGTACGTTCCGCACCAGAGTGGTACGGTAATCCTGTTCTGGAAGTCATGTTACTAGACCATGACGAACCTACGAACTATGAGGAAGCGATGATGAGCCCAGATTTCGCGAAATGGCTTGAGGCCATGAAATTTGAGATGGGATCCATGTATGAGAACAAATTATGGACTTTGGTTGACTTGCCCGATGATCGGCAAGCCATAGAGAATAAATGGATCTTCAAGAAGAATACTGACGTTGATGTTAATGTTACTGTCTACAAAGATTGACTTGTTGCAAAAGGTTTTCGACAAGTTCAAGGAGTTGATTATGATGAGACGTTCTCACCCGTAGTGATGCTTAAGTCTGTTTGAATCATGTTAGCAATTGCCGCATTTTATGATTATGAAATTTGGAAAATGGACGTCAAAACTGCATTCCTTAAAGGATTTCTTAAAAAAGAGTTGTATATGATGCAACCATAAGGTTTTGTCGATCCTATAGGTGCTAACAAAGTGTGCAAGCTCTAGCGATCCATTTATGGACTGGTGCAAGCCTCTCGGAGTTGGAATATACGCTTTGATAGTGTGATCAAAGCATATGGTTTTATACAGGCTTTTGTAGAAGCCTGTATTTACAAGAAAGTGAGTGGGAGCTCTGTAGCATCTCTAATATTATATGTGGATGACATATTTTTGATTGGAAATAACATAGAATTTCTGGATAGCATAAAAGGATACTTGAATGAAATTTTTTCAATGAAAGACCTCGGTGAAGCTGCTTATATATTGGGCATCAAGATCTATAGAGATAGATCAAGACGTTTAATTGGACTTTCACAAAGCACATACCTTGATAAATTTTTGAAGAAGTTCAAAATGGATCAGTCAAAGAAAGGGTTCTTGCCAGTGTTACAAGGTGTGAAATTGAGTCAGACTCAATGCCCGACCACTCCAGAAGATATAGAGAAAATGAAAGTCATTCCCTATGCTTCGGCCATAGGTTCTATCATGTATGCAATGTTGTGTACCATACCTGATGTGTGCCTTGCTATAAGTTTAGCATGGGGGTACCAAAGTAATCCAAGAGTGGATCACTGGACAACGGTCAAGAACATCCTGAAATACCTGAAAAGGACTAAGGATATGTTTCTCGTTTATGGAGGTGACAAAGAGCTTGTCGTAAATGGTTACATCGATGCTAGCTTTGACACTGATCCGGATGACTCTAAGTCGCAAAACGGATACGTATTTATATTGAATGGTGGAGCTATCAGTTGGTGCAGTTCCAAGAAGAGCATCGTGGCGGGATCTACGTGTGAAGCGGAGTACATAGCTGCTTTGGAAGCAGCAAATGTAGGAGTCTGGATGAAGGAGTTCATATCCGATCTAGGTGTTATACCTAGTGCATCGGGTCCAATGAAAATCTTTTGTGACAATACTGGAGTAATTGCCTTAGCGAAGGAATCCAGATTTCACAAGAGAACCAAACACATCAAGAGACGCTTCAACTCCATCCGCGATCAAGTCAAGGAGGGAGACATAGAGATTTGCAAAATACACACGGATTTGAATGTTGCAGACCCATTGACTAAGCCTCTTCCACGAGCAAAACATGATCAGCACCAAGACTCCATGGGTGTTGGAATTATTACAATGTAATCTAGATTATTGACTCTACTGCAAGTTGAAGACTGAAGGAAATATGCCCTAGAGGCAATAATAAAGTTGTTATTTATATTTCCTTATATCATGATAAATTTTTATTATTCATTCTAGAGTTGTATTAACTTGAAACTTGATACATGTGTGAATACATAGACAAAACAAAGTGTCCCTAGTATGCCTCTACTTGACTAGCTCGTTAATCAAAGATGGTTAAGTTTCCTGACCATAGACATGTGTTGTCATTTGATGAACGAGATCACATCATTAGGGGAATGATGTGATGGACAAGACCCATCTGTTAGCTTAGCATAATGATCATTAAGTTTTATTGCTATTGCTTTCTTCATAACTTATACATATTCCTTTGACTATGAGATTATGCAACTCCCGAATACCGGAGGAACACCTTGTGTGCTATCAAATGTCACAATGTAACTGGGTGATCATAAAGATGCTCTACAGGTGTCTCTGAAGGTGTTTGTTGGGTTGGCATAGATCAAGATTAGGATTTGTCACTCCGAGTATCGGAGAGGTAACTCTGGGCCCTCTTGGTAATGCACATGACTATAAGCCTTGCAAGCAATGTGAGTAATGAGTTAGTTATGGGATGATGCATTACGGAACGAGTAAAGAGACTTTCCGGTAACGAGATTGAACTAGGTATGATGATACCAATGATCGAATCTCGGGCAAGTAACATATCGATGACAAAGGGAATGACGTTTGTTATTATTGCGGTTACCAATAAAGATCTTCGTAGAATATGTAGAAACCAAAATGAGCATCCAGGTTCTGCTGTTGATTATTGATCAGAGATATGTCTCGGTCATGTCTACATAGTTCTCGAACCCATAGGGTCCGCACGCTTAACATTAGATGACGATTTGTATTATGAGTTATGTGTTTTGGTGACCGAAGGTTGTTCAGAGTTCCGGATGAGATCACAGACATGATGAGGAGTCTCAAAATAGTCGAGAGGTAAATATTGATATATTGGACGATAGTATTTGGACACCAGAATGGTTTCGGGATGTTTTAGATATTTATCAAAGTACCGAGGGGTTACCAGACCCCCGGGAAAGTAATGGGCCTACATGAGCCATAGGGGAGAGGGGAGGCAGCCCACAAGTGGTGGCCACGTCCCCTCCCATAGGGAGTCCGAATTGGACTAGGGGAGGGGGCGCGCCCCCTTTCCTTCTCCTCTTCCCTCTCCCTTCCCTCTTCCCCCTCCATGAGAAGGAAAAAGGGGGGGGGGTCGAATCCTACTAGGACTGGAGTCCTAGTAGGACTCCCCTCTCCTTGGCGCACCCCTGGTGGCCGGCCTCCTCCTCTCCTCCTTTATATATGGGGGCAGGGGGCACCCCAAAGCACAATAGTTATTCTCTTAGCCGTGTGCGGTGCCCCCCTCCACAGTCTACTCCTCCGGTCATAGCGTCGTAGTGCTTAGGCGAAGCACTGCGTGGATCACATCACTATCACTGTCACCACGTCGTCATGCTGACGAAACTCTCCTGCGACCCTCTGCTGGATCAAGAGTTCAAGGGACGTCATCGAGCTGAACGTGTGTTGAACTCGGAGGTGTTGTACGTTCGGTACTTGATCGGTTCTATCACGAAGACGCTCGACTACATCAACTGCGTTAACCTAACGCTTCCGCTTTTGGTCTACGAGGGTACGCGGACACACTCTACCCCTCTCGTTGCTATGCATCTCCTAGATAGATCTTGCGTGATCGTAGGAATTTTTTTAAAATTGCATGCTACGTTCTCCTATAGGAATTTACACCCCCTCCCTGCTTGAAATGAAGACTATATTCTTTGTAAAATCGGCATATCGCCTCCAATTCTTGGGGTCTAGGATGGAGTTCTTCAGCCACGTGTTCTGGAAGCTTGGGCACCATGGAAGCTCAAAATATTTTCCTGGCTGCTCCACTAAAACCATCTCTGGTGCAACGATCATCTTCAATGACGCGGATGGGAAAATAGTTACTTCTGCTAGTTGTGCATGCGTAATATGGAAATCTTTGAACACTTATTCTGGTGTTGCAATATTGCTATGACGGTTTGGAATGAGATTGCACTTTGGCATGGCTGCTCAATTCTTGGACACAATTCATGGAAGGCTAGAAGAAATTCCATGTAGATAATGTCATCCATCATCAATTCTACCGCGGCTAGACACAAAAGAGGGGTCAAATCAGTGGCAATTCTGACGCTTTGGGGAAATATAGCAGGAACGCAACCAGTACACCATCAGAGCTAAGGTTGCATGCATAGGAGATATCATCGTTGTAATAAAATGATCAATCTATCTTGGGAGACAGACAAGTGGAACATGCATAGAGAGTCATCGAGGATGAGATTCATTTTAAGGGTGGTAGGTTTGTAACATCCCAAAATTCTAAATTTTGGAATGTTATAATAAATAGATTGATTGATTGATTGTTTGATTGTTGTGTGATTGATTGAGTGAAATTCGAAACTTTTTGAAAGTTAAATGAGAGGGAATAAAAGGACTTTCCCAAACTTTCACCTTTTGCATTTTCATCTCCGTGAATTCAAATTCCTTTCAAATACAAAACCCTCGAGAGAAGATGACATGACTTCTTCCATTTAAATAAATGAAAAGGGGTGCTGAAAATATTTGAATGTCATCTGAAAATATTTCCAGTTCTGAAACTTTAAGCAACTCAATGATTTTCATGAGAGAAGATAAAATGACTTCTTCAAAACATATGAAATATGAGTTGGGAGTTTCAAAGAACTCAAATTTAAAATCCATTTGAAATTATTTTTCAATTTGGGTTATTTGAGTTTTATTCAAATTATTTTTCTCCAAAAACAAAATACATGGAAAATAGGGTAACATGATTCCCTACATCAGAAAATTGGAGGAAAATAAATTTGAATTAATTTTGATATTTTTAAAATGATTTTTGTTGGATTTTATTAGGGCAGTAGCACTCTTTGAATTATCTGAATTTGTGTGGATTTTATTTGGCATTATAAAAATGTCCATGTTGTAGAAAATCTTTTTCTGCAAATTTTGGTATATTATATGCCTATATAATTTTTTTAATTTATTTTTTCTGTTGTTTGGAAAAATCTTAAAAAAAATAGCCTCGCCGACTGGGCCGGCCCAGCATCTCGCCAGACCACGGCTGTGACGCCCCAAGACCGGAGCTTCAGATGCCTTCCATGTTTCCGAGTGTTGTCGGGTGATTCGTTCTGGTTCGTTGCATCATGTGCATTGCATCATGTCATCATATCATCATGTCATAAGTCTTTTTGCATCTCAACTAAATAATTTGTGTGGATCTTCGGTCCTTTTAAATCGAGGGAATTCACATGGTGATTCTCTTTATAACATATCCTCCCAATATTAGGGAGCTATATTAAATATCCCATTAACTTGGAATCACCCATCACACAATTGCATTACTCTTCAACTCTTCTTGTATCCGACTTAACCTCATATATATTTTCCTTGTCATCCCTCTCACTTCCTTCTTCTTTCATGTCTTTGCAAACGACCTTATTCCTCCTCCATTAATGTTCATCTTTTCCCTATAAATCTTGCCTTTTTTCCTACACCCTCTCTGTCAGATTTCATCCCATTCGAAGTTGTTTTGGTCAGGTTCAAAAATGATTGAAGTTTGAGAATAATTCAAACTCTAATTATTTTTCTACCTTCCAAAAATGCCAGAGCAATTTATTCAAACCCTACATAAATCCAGGGTTCCAGATATATTTTTATATATCTCATATTCCTAACCAAAACCCCTGGTTTTTCCCCTTTTGTTGGTTGTTTAATTATATAAACAATAAATTTAAGATAGGGAATATTTTGGAAAGGAGGGGGAGCCCAGCTGCAGCCTCAGGCCTGCCGGCCCAAGGCCTCCCGCGCCAGCCCACTTGCAGCTAACCCTAGCCTACCACTCGATCCTCAACTCCCTCTCGTCCCCATCCACCGCCGCCTCTCCCTTCGTCCCTTCCCCCGACCCACTTCTCTCCCTCGTGCTACACCCCAGCGCCCCATCTCCCTCCGCTCGTTTTTCTCCCTCGCCGCCACTCTCACGCACGCATCGCACCAGGGGCCCGATCCCATCTCCCCTGCCCCGCGCTATACCTCCCTCTTCTCCACGTCCGTTGCGCCGCCCAGGGTCTCCTTCGGCGTCGGCCTCCTGCGTCGCCGGTCTGCCTCCCCTTCCTTGCCGGAGCAAGCTCGTCGTCCGCCACCAAGCACCCAGCGCCGCCACTCGTTGACCTCCTCTGCTCCAGTCATGGACAGCCCCTGCCTCGTTCGACCACCACCATTGCGCCCTGCTGCCGCTGCTCTTCTCATGTGCCGCCTGACCTGCGCTGCTGCAGCTTCGCGCTTGCTACCGTGCCCTGCTGCTGCTTCGTCCGACCACGGACGACCTCCGTCGAGCTCGCCCGGCCACCTTCGACCTCGGCGTGGCCCTGCCTTCACTAGCATCCGCCTCCTGCCAGCCGTTTATGTGGGTTCGGGGAGCCCCAATTCATGTTCGTGGCCTCGTTGGCTGTTGATGCTACGTTGTTGACCTTCTCCATCGTCTACCGGGGCTCGTCAAACCCTGTATCTGGAGCCCAAGTCAGAAGAATCCGTGGACGTGCTTCTCACTTGTGCCAGTTTGGATCATCAAGAACGTTTCGGGATTTGCCGAGTACCATTACGCCCGGAGGCCATGGATCCGTGAAGTTCCACTACCGTCGCCGTGTATCCGACAAGTTCGTGAGTACGACTACTTCCCACGACGACCTTGTACCACTACCGTCGCAAGAACCGAGACCGGCAAGTCCGAAGACCCAAGTACCATGACGCCAAGTACCAGGACGATGAGGACCGCCAAGTTCGCCTTCCGCCGTCTCCGAAATCGCCAAGTACCACGACGATACGAGAACAATTGCCGTCGACATGCATTTTGCCAATTACCACTACCGTCGTCCCTCGAAGACTCCGTGGACGTCAAGTTTCTCGTCGTGCCCCTGAACATCTATGGAAACTTGTGAGACTAAGAACCGTGAACGTGTAGCGATGACCCTCAAGTTCGTCCACGATTGCTATGTACCACTACCATCGACGCAAACCACTACTTCCACTACGGCATGAGTACAACTACTACCACTACGAACGTGGCGAGAACGTCTACTTCCTCTACTTGCACCGAACCGATACGCTTCGAAACGCACGCTTCGAAGGTATAACCCCAAGACCATCGTCGACCCGTGGGAACCCGGTTACCGGGATCACCCCACCATCTTTTGCACGCTACCGTCACTTCTTTTTGCACCGGTATCCCCGTGGGCTACCTGTTAACCGATATGTTGCCGTGGCATCATTTTCGTATTCATCGCCGTGGAACCCCTTTCCTTTCCACCACGGTGACAAATGCTTCATAATACTCTTATCAACTTATTCATAAATATTGCATAAAACTTGCTCATGTCATTCGCATCATGATAATAACATTTAAATGTTTAAAAATTGTTGTTGCACCAAATTACTAAATGTATATGGGGATTTACCGGAATTGTTGTTTGATGATTCCGGCCCCATTTAAACTTGCCTAGATAGGTAGTTTTCATTTGCTTCACCCTCTTGCCATGTTTAACAACATTTAATATTGTTGGGCACATAAACGAGAGAGAACTAAATAATTGATGTGGTGTTCCGTCAATATGCAACTCGTTGCATATTGAGCTCCATTTAACTTGTAGTTTTGTTTGTGCACTTTGCCATGCCATGCTTCATTAAACCGGACATACATCATACTTTGTTGTGCATCATCCCATGTTCATGTGGTGGTTGTTTACTATGTTGTTTGCTTCTTTTCGGTGTTGCTTCTTCGGGTTGGTTCCGATAATGTCGTGTTTGTGAGGACCCGTTCGACTACGTCCATTTGTCTTCTTCATGGACTCGTTCTTCTTCCTTGCGGCATTTCAGGCAAGATGACCATACCCTCGAAATCACTTCTATCTTTGCTTGCTAGTTGCTCGCTCTTTTGCTATGCCTATGCTACGATACCTACCACTTGCTTATCATGCCTCCCATATTGTTGAACCAAGCCCCTAACCCACCTTGTCCTAGCAAACCGTTGATTGGCTATGTTACCGCTTTGCTCAGCCCCTCTTATAGCGTTGTTAGTTGCAGGTGAAGATTGAAGTTTGTTCCTTGTTGGAACGTGGAGGTGTTGTTCCTTATTGGAACATGTTTACTTGTTGGGATATCACAATATATCTTATTTAATTAATGCATCTATATACTTGGTAAAGGGTGGAAGGCTCGGCCTTATGCCTGGTGTTTTGTTCCACTCTTGCCGCCCTAGTTTCCGTCATATTGGTGTTATGTTCCCGGATTTTGTGTTCCTTACGCGGTTGGGTGATAATGGGAACCCCTTGATAGTTCGCCTTGATTAAAGCTTTTCCAGCAATGCCCAACATTGGTTTTACCATTCGCCGCCTAGCCTTTTCTTTTCCCTTGGGGGTCGCGCGCCCAAGGGTCATCATTATTTTAACCCCCCCGGGCCAGTGCTCCTCTGAGTATTGGTCCACCTGTCAGCTGCCGGTGGCCACCAGGGGAAACTCTGGGCTGGCCTACCCGTACCTAAGACAATCTGAGTGTGCCCTGAGAAAGAGATATGTGCAGCTCCTATCGGGATTTGTCGGCACATTTGGGCGGTGTTGCTGGATTTGTTTTAACTTGTCGAAGTGTCTTGTTGTACCGGGATACCGAGTCTGATCGGAACATCTCGGGAGGAGGTCTATTCCTTCGTTGACCGTGAGAGCTTGTGATGGGCTAAGTTGGGACACCCCTGCAGGGTTTTGAACTTTCGAAAGCCGTGCCCGCAGTTATGGGCGGATGGGAATTTGTTAATGTCCGGTTGTAGAAAACCTGAAGTTGACCTTAATTTAAAATATATCAACAGCGTGTGTAACCGTGAGGGTCTCTTTCCGGCGGAGTCCGGGAAGTGAACACGGTTGTTGGAGTTATGCTTGACGTAGGTTGCTATAGGATCACTTCTTGATCATACTTTTATCGACCATGCTTTGCCTTCTCTTCTCGCTCTTATTTGCGTATGTTAGCCACCATATATGCTAGTCGCTTGCTGCTGCTCCACCTCATACCTTTTACCTTACCCATAAGCTTAAATAGTCTTGATCGCGAGGGTGCGAGATTGCTGAGTCCCTGTGGCTCACAGATACTTCCAAAACCAGTTTGCAGGTGCCGTTGAGTCCGTGCAGATGACGCAACCAAGCTCAGGAGGAGCTCGTTGAAGATCTTGTCCTTTGTGTTGTTTCGTTCTAGTCGATCAGTAGTGGAGCCCAGTTGGGGTCGATCGGGGACCTTTGTCGCTTTTGGGGTTCTCCTTTTATTTTGGTTCCGTAGTCGGACCTTGATTGTATCTGTATGATGTAATGTTTTATTCATGTAATTGTGTGAAGTGGCGATTGTAAGCCAACTATGTATCTTTTCCCCTATTGTATTACATGGGTTGTTTGCGAAGATTACCTCACTTGCGACATTGCTTTCAATGCGGTTATGCCTCTAAGTCATGCTTCGACACGTGGGAGATATATCCGCATCGAGGGCGTTACGAGTTGGTAATCAGAGCCTACCCCGACCTTAGGAGCCCCATTGCTTGATCGTTTTTAGCGGCCGAGTTGTGTCTAGAAAAAATGTTTTGAGTCATTTAGGAATTATATATCGGAGAGTTTAGGAATTCTTTTTACTTCCGAGTCTCCTCATCGCTCTGGTAAGGCATCCTGACGTAGAATTTTGACTCTTCTCTTCTCAAATTTCACTAAAAAAAAATTTTAGGATCACGCGGGTATCTTGGAATCGTTCCGATGGTTTTATGACGAGAACATTGTCTTGGTGCCTCCTGTCAGGGGTTTTGTGGAAGTGTCCCGGGGAGTTGAGCTCCGAGGTGTTGTCGTCATAATTTTATCGTTGTAGTTCTGGAATACCTGAGTTTAAGACGCCGACATCGAAAATCTCTTTTATGCAGTTCGTTGGTGAGATAACCTCGACGCCACCCAGTACTGGGGCGGGAGTTCGGGAGTATTGCCATAACTCGTATAACGGATGCTTTTCGAAGGTTGAGGTAGATGATTTCCGAAGGTTTCTTGGTTATGTGTTGAAGGATGGATACAGCTGGATGTAGGATTTGCTAGTTTGGGTGAGATATTATGCTTCCCCTGTATCCCCAACACCTGATTGCATAACCGGAAAATTTCGGGAGTTTATAAGTGGGAATTCAAGTAGCTCTTAGGATATCTTTTCGACAGATGTATGATATGAAATTGGGGTTCGACGTCTAGTGGTCCGCCTATTCACGGTTGGTTTTACAGTGGTCTCATTGTGTCTTAAAGAGTCCTTGGCTATGCCGACTCGGGGACGCTTCGTATGTCATGTGCACTGCCTTGTACATGATGGTGCTGTATGATTGAGCCCGTGTAGGTCCCACCACGAAAACTTCGGACGAAATCTCTGTCATATGTTTGTTCTGGCTTATTCCGCAAGCCAATCCTTTGTTTTTTGTTTTGAGTTGTGGTATTCGAGTTGCTTCAAAGTCAAGTGTTGATTCCATACCTTTCCGAAACGGTGTTCTCATACTCCGATGTGAATACAAATCCTTCTTGTTCATCAAGATTGTTTTTGCCAATCCTTTTTAACCGGTGTGCTTCTCTTCAAGTGGGTCCGATCATTTCAACATCCGCAAGATCAAGTATCAGTTTCTTCTCAACGTTGTTTGTTTCATCCGTGTCCAAGTTGCCTTTGTTTTTCCCACCCTCCCTCCCTTTGTTTCTTTAAGGACTCAGATGTCTTAATCAAGTATCCTTTTATTCTTGTGAAGTCTCTCCATCCTTTTCCGTCAATATTTTATCCGGTGATTCTCATGAAGATCCTAACAGAGCTTCAAGTTATCATTCTTTGTTTCTTCTCTTCTCCGGCGGTTTCAAATCAACCTTTTGGTGTTGATCATATCCTTTTTTCCCTCGTTTCTAATGTTTTTCATGCCGGTGCACCCTATATTCAGTCATTTCTCCCTATTCAATTGTTCCGGAGTGCTCAAGATATCTGGAAGATTAGTGTTTTCCACTCTGCTTTCATTCAAGATCTTTCGAGAATGTTATCTTATTCAAGTCTTTTAATTCAACCAGTGCTATCTCCTTTTTTTCAAGTAATCATATCAACGGTGTTTTCTTTTGAGTGGGCCCTAACCCACAGGTCTTTTTCCCAGGATCTTACCTGACTTTTCTAAATTTTTCCGGAGTTATTCTCAAATTCTTTTCTAAAGTTTGACGTAAGAATGGATTATCATCAATCAAATGTATTTTTCCAAGATCTTTCAGATTCTTTTCATCGTTGGATCAACCTTTCTATTCGTCATCCCGGATTATTTCAACGATTTTGGTGGTGTTTCTCTTTGTCATTCTCAACACTTGAAGACCGAAGAAGAGTTTCTCTTCAATCTTATCCGTTCTCTCAAAGATTCGTGATTCTAGCTTGTTGCCATCCTCTCGTAATTGTTTTGATCGTGAGTATTCTTTCACCTATCCGGAGCATTTCAAGAGTATTTCAGTTTGTTTTATCCAGAGCCCATCATCTCAGAAGTATTCATTCTCAGCTTTCAGTTATCATTCTCCAATCTTACCAGTGCTTCGTTCAAGTGATCTCTATTTGGCTCATGATCTCCTCTTTCTCATGTATCTAAATCCTCTCAAGCATTCTTCTTCTTGTAATCCGGAGTGCAATTCTTCCTTCCGTACCATTGGAGGTGATATTACGTCATTCTTGATAATTTGAGTTCATGTTGTATGATTCACATGTTGTTAAGAATGAGATATATTTTATCCATCAACCTCTTCATTGGAGTTATCTTGGGTTATATTTCACCTAAAGCTTTCCTAAGGATTTGTTATTATTTATGGTGATTATAAATGATCCAAGTTCTTCATTTATCCTCCCGATGAAATGAGTTTCTCGTCTCCTTGTTCATATCAATCCAATCTTTTGTTTTCGTTAATGGCAGAATTTCACCTCTTAGTTTTGAGATGTTCTCCATAAGTCCACTACAACCTTGTTCTTTTCGTTGTTTGTTTTTCCAACAACTCCGTTCGAACCTTCTTCTAAGGATGCCTTTTCAAGCTCTTTTGTGGCAGAAGTTGTCATTTTCTTCTCCATTCTTTTATTTCTATTATCTATATTCTATTCTTTCGTTCCGGAGGCATTGTGATGTTGTTCTTTTCACCCATCATCTCGTTTTGTCAAAGATCATGTTCTTCTTGTGCTTATCCTTTTAACCGGAGTGTTGTATCTATCTTTCCTCTTCTAACCGAACTCTCATCCAAGTGCTTTAATTTTGCCAAGCTCATATTCTTTACCTTCCATTTCCAACCGGAGTGTTGTGACGTTTTTGCTCAAGCTCTTTTCGCCTTATCAAGCCTTGCGTCTCTTCTCAACCGGAGTGCTGTCTGAGATCTTTCCTACCCCTTGTTCTATGCATTCAATAGTTCCGGAGGCTGTATGTTGTGATTTCATCATGTATCCTCTCATTTTACCAAGTTCTTATTCAATTCTTTTTTTTCCTTTCAATCGGAGTGCTGCCCGAAGTTGTTCTTCCTTGTTTCTCTTTTCTAACGGAGGTTTTTTCAACTTCGCTCATCTCCGTTTATTCTATTCTCGGAAATGGTTAACCTTTCAAGGCTCTTTGGTCTCACTCGTTTGTCAAAGAAGCAACTTAGTTTCACCTCACCTCTTCCTCTTCTTCTTCCCTCCGGTGCCATTCTAGGATCTCGGGTCGAGATCCTCTCGTAGTGGTGGAGTGTTGTGACGCCCCAAGACTGGAGCTTCAGATGCCTTCCTGTAGCGACCAGACCTCAAATAGTCTGATCTCTGTGCTCCGGTGTCATCCCTAGATCAGTAATGCTGACACCACACAGTACTCGGAGGATTTATAGCAGAGTAGCAATCACACACTTATTACATCAAGTGTCTCAAAAGAGAACTTATTACAATAAATATGGCTTAAGGCCATGTAGTGACGATAACAGCGGAAGGCTTGGAAGATAAGTGAGTCCATCAACTCCAACGGCATCACTGAGTATAGAACCACGACCTAAAAACTCCTTAATCGTCGTCTGAAAAGTCTGCAACATTAACGTTGCAGCCCGAAAACGGGTCAGCACATGGAATATGCTGGCAAGGTAACACATAGAGAGTAATGGAATGCGATAGCTATACTATATGCATATTTGGCTGGTGGAAAGCTCTATGGTTACTGTTTTTGCGTAAAGCCAATTTTTCCCTACTTCAAAGGAATAAATTAATTACTATCATGGTGGTTGTTAAACATTGAGAATGGTTGACAACATTCTCAATCCCAATTAAATATCATCATTAAAACCCATCAAAATTAATTTAGAGTAACATGTTGAGATTCACATGAAAATCCAGGTACTAGATACTCAAGATGTCCATAACCGGGGACACGGCTAACCATGATTAGTTTATACACTCTGCAGAGGTCTGCGCACTTTTCCCCACAAGACTCGATCGCCTCCGTTTGGTTTCTCGCACTACATGGTGTTTGAGAAACGGATGACCGAGACACAGTCTTTCAGAAGCGCTAGCACCTTACGACGGGTAGACCGGTACACCTACATTCCCCTACATCTGCTAGTCTACCACTGTAAGAGTTCGCACGACTTAGTCAACTATGCCAGAGCCCATAATGGCTTGTGGCTGCACACGGAAGTTTCTAGTATGAATAATCTCATGATCCCTTTGAGCCTGGGTGGTGGTCCAATAAAAACAGGCAAGTTCTGGTAACCCCAGGTGCCTCAATCCACCCAGATGTGTGTTAGGTTGCCACCTTAGATAAACCCTTAATTATCAATCTCACATCTGTCATGGATATCACTCACCCAATCCACGTCTACTAGCATAGCATGGCATAATGAGCAAACGTAGAAGTAACTCCCAAAGGTTTGATAATAAACAGGTAATAGGTACTACCTCATCTAAATCCCATCCCACAATTTAATTAGATCCTAATCATGCAATGTGTGAGGATTGATCTAATGCAATAAAACTGGGTTGTAGAAAAAGGTATGATTAAAGTGTTACTTGCCTTGCTGATGATCCGCGTAACCTAGAGATTCGAAGTAACAGGCGGCGCACTCCGGGTATTCTATCGCAGACAAACAACAAGCATACAATAAGTACTCATCTAATGCACAGGTAAAACTCAAATAGAAGATCTAACCAGAATGTTCAACTTAAGAACCCTGGTTGGCAAAAAGAATCAAATCGAACGAAGCAAAAGAAATCAAACGGCGAAAGAAAACAACTTCGTTCTAGTAATCTGGATCTAGGGAAAATTTTACAGTAGCAAAAGCATGTTTAAGTTGATTATTCGGAAAGAGGGTTTCGAGACGAAACTCCAGGCGCTTGAATCGCCTGATTCCGATAAACGAGCGAAAAGTTATACTAAACGAAAATCGGATCAGAAATCGCGATCAGAAAATAACCGCGAAAAATCCGATGAAAAAGAAAAACGACGAACAGAAAAAAAATATTTTTTTATTTAAAAAAAAACTGCACGGAAAACGAGGCGGCGGCGAACCTCGACAGGCGCGCGGCTCCGGCGGCGGCGGCGGCGACGCTAGGGTTAGGGCAGGCGGCGGGGTGGGCTCTCCTCGGGCCGGCTCGGGCGCTATTTAAAGGCGCCCCGGGCGGAGGTTTCCTGGCCGGGTACGGCCCGGAGTCGGTTACGCGTTTTTTTTAAATTCCACTCAGAAGAAAAATAAAAGGAAATACTAAACGGACTCCAAAAATCACGAAATAAATTTTGCCGGGTTCCTAAAATCAAGCCCGATAAAGTGAACATTTATCTGAGCCCAAACTACAACTTTGAAAAACGCGCATTTTTCCTAAATTCAAATAAAAATACCGAAAAACTCCGAAATAAAACTTATTTGATTTTTTTATTAAATCCTCAATATTTCTATATTTTGGGAAAGTCATTTTATTCCCGCTCTCATATTTTTGTAATAGAAATAATTGATGATAAAATAAATAAAACCAAATGATCCTGTTTACATAATTTGAGAAAACTCAAATATGTAAATAACGAAATCCCCAACTCTCTCCGTGGGTCCTTGAGTTGCTTAGGATTTTCTAGGATCAAAACCAAAAGCAAAATAAAATATGATATGCATGATGACCTAATGTATAACATTCCAAATTGAAAATTTGGGATGTTACAAACCTACCCCCCTTAAGATGAATCTCGCCCTCGAGATTCGGGTTGGCTAGAAAATAGGTGAGGGTGGTCTTTGAGAAAATCTTCCTCTCGCTCCCAGGTGGCTTCATCCTCCGTGTGGTGGCTCCATTGAACTTTGCAAAACTTGATAACCTTGCTACGAGTAACTCGGCTGGCAAACTCAAGAATCTTGACTGGTTTCTCCTCATAGGTCAAATTGTTATCCAACTGAATTGCTTCCAATGGCACTGTGTCTCTTAAAGGTATGTCAGCCATCTCCGCGTGACACTTCTTCAACTGAGAAACGTGGAACACATCATGCACTCCTGCCAATCCTTCTGGCAATTCCAACTTGTAGGCTACTTCTCCCGTACGCTCCAGAACTCGATATGGTCCTACAAATCGTGGCGCTAACTTCCCCTTAACTCGAAAGCGCTTAATCCCTCGAAGTGGGGATACTCGAAGATAAACTCTGTCTCCGACTTCGTAAACTGTCTCCTTGCATTTAGAATCTGCGTAGCTCTTCTGCCTGGACTGGGCTACCTTGAGCCTATCGCGAATCAACTTCACCTTCTGTTCAGACTCCTTAATCAAGTCTGGTCCAAACAACTGGCGGTCTCCAACTTCGTCCCATGACAACGGTGTCCTGCACCTCCTTCCGTACAAAGCTTCGAAAGGTGCCATCTTCAAACTGGTCTGATAGCTATTATTGTAAGAGAACTCTGCATATGGCAAATTATCGTCCCAACTAGATTCATAATCTAGCGCACAAGCTGTCAGCATATCCTCCAAAATCTGATTGACTCTCTCGGTCTGTCCATCTGTCTGCGGATGAAAAGCTGTACTAAATTCTAGCCTAGTACCCAAAGTCTCATGCAACTGCTTCCAGAACTTTGAGGTAAACTGGGTTCCTCTATCTGATACGATGCTCCTCGGAACTCCATGCAAACATACGATCCTGGTCATGTATATCTTTGCCAACTTAGCACTAGTGTAAGTGGTCTTTACTGGGATGAAATGTGCTACCTTCGTCAATCGATCAACTATGACCCAAATCGAGTCATAGCCTGAACGAGTCCTTGGTAATCCCGTGATAAAATCCATGCCTAGCTTATCCCACTTCCATTCGGGTATCGGCAATGGTTGCAACAATCCTGCTGGCTTCTGATGCTCTGCCTTTACTCTCTGACATACGTCACAAACTGCCACATACTCCGTAATATCCCTTTTCATTCCGGTCCACCAGAAAATATCCTTCAAATCCAAATACATCTTGGTATTTCCTGGGTGAATCGAATACGGTGAATCATGGGCCTCTTGCAGAATCAACTTTCTGATTTCCGGGTTATTGGGCACATAAACACGGTCTTCAAACCACAGGGTGTCGTGCTCATCCTCACGAAATCCTTTAGCTTTTCCTTTGCTCAGTTTCTCCTTTATAGCGGCAATCTCTTTGTCAGTTTTCTGAGCTTCTCTGATTCTATCCATCAAAGTTGACTGAATTTCCAATGCTGCTACATAGCCTCTCGGAACTATTTCCAAACATAGTTCACGAAAATTTTCTGCTAACTCCTTAGGTATTTCTCCCATCATTAGTGTATTGACATGGCTCTTGTGGCTTAATGCATCAGCTACTACATTAGCTTTTCCGGGATGGTAATGTTATTTCATATCATAATCCTTGATAAGCTCCAACCATCTCCTTTGTCTGAGGTTCAACTCCTTCTACGTGAAAATGTACTTCAAACTCTTATGATCCGTGTACACCTCACAATGATTTCCAATGAGGAAATGTCTCCATGTCTTCAATGCATGCACTACGGCTGCTAACTCCAAATCATGCGTAGCATAATTCAATTCATGGGGCTTCAGTTGTCGTGAAGCATACGAAACAACTCTTCCTTCCTGCATAAGCACTGCTCCAAGTCCTCGACGTGAAGCGTCGCAATACACCTCATAATCCTTGGTTTGATCTGGCAAAATCAACACTGGTGAGGTAACCAAATGTTTCTTCAACTCCTGGAAACTAGCCTCACACTCCTCAGTCCATTTGAACTTGGTATCCTTCTTCAGCAACTCCGTCATAGGCTTTGCGATCTTTGAGAAATTCTCAATAAATCTCCGGTAGTATCCTGCGAGTCCAAGAAAACTCCGGATCTCTCCAACTGGTGTTGGTGCTTCCCACTTGGTCACGGTTTCAACTTTAGCGGGATCTACTACTATACCTTCTCCAGATATAACGTGTCCGAGGAATCCTACTTCCTTCAACCAAAATTCACATTTGCTGAACTTGGCGTATAATTGGTGTTCTCTGAGCTTTCCAAGTACCAAACGCAAATGCTCCTTATGCTCATCTTCATTCTTCGAATAAACCAGGATATCATCAATGAACACTATGACGAACTTATCCAAAAACTCCATAAACACTTTGTTCATCATGTTCATAAAATAGGCAGGCGCGTTAGTCAGTCCAATGACATAACGGTATACTCATACATTCCATATCTTGTGGTGAATGCTGTCTTAGGTATATCCTGTTCTCGAATCTTGAACTGGTGGTATCCGGATCGCAAATCGATCTTGGAAAATACTTTAGCTCCTTGCAATCGATCAAACAGATCATTGATCATTGGTAGTGGGTACTTGTTCTTGATCGTTACTTCATTCAATCCTCGATAATCAACAACCATCCTTAACGATCCATCCTTCTTCTCCACTAGAAGTACTGGTGATCCCCAAGGCGAAGAACTTGGGCGAATATATCCCTTATCCAGTAGCTCCTTAATCTGCTTCTTAATTTCCACCAAATCTTTTGCTGGCATCCTATATGGTCTCTTTGATATTGGCCCAGTGCCTAGCAAAAGCTCAATCAAAAACTGAATGTCTCTATCCGGTGACATGCCTGGCAACTCTTCGGGAAATACATCAGGAAAATCCCTTACCACTGGTACTTCCTCCTGCACAACTCCTGATAAGGAATTTACTTGTGTCCTGTTTGGCGTATGTCGGGATACATACTTGATCCTTCTTCCTTCTGGCGTTGTGAGCAAAATTGTCTTACTGGTGCAATCGATGTTTCCTCCATACATCGACAACCAATCCATACCAAGAATCACATCCAGACCTTGGGATTCCAAAATAATTAAAGCCGTTGGGAAAACATGCCTTCCTATACTTAATGGCACTTGAAAACATCCTTGACTGGCCATGTACTCCACTCCTGGTGAGCTTACTAGCATAGGTGTTTTAAGAATCCTAGTGGGCAGGCTATACTTTTCCACAAATCCCCTTGATATGTATGAATGCGATGCACCAGTATCAAAAGGAATGAGTGCAGTAAATGACTTAACCAAAAACTTACCTATTACTGCATCGGGCTGAGCTTCAACCTCCTCCACATTAACGTGGTTCACCTGTCCCCTGTTGAAAGGGTTCGGTTTCTTTCCAGAGCTTCCATTGCCGTTTTGTCCTTCAGGACAGTCATTTGCATAATGTCCTGGCTTCGAACACTTATAGCAAGTGACGTGGCTCAAGTCCTTCTTGGCTGGGGTTGATGGGGTGCTGCGGTTCTGTCCATTACTTCATTCCCATTACCATTCTTGGTGCCATTGTGATTGTGCGAGCTACCTACTCCATGGGTATGCTGAAAATGTCCTCCTGGTCTAGGGGTAAAACGAGGCTTCTGCTGAGCTCCTGAATTATACTTTCCTTGTCCATACTTCCTCTTGCGGTTCTCAATTTGCTGCTGCTTCCCTTCATTCATAAGAGCACGATCTACCAACTCCTGGTTGTTGTTGAAGGTGGCTACCATCAACTGCATACTCAACTCATCATTCAGTCCTTCCAGGAATTTCTCCTGCTTAGCTGCATCTGTAGCAACGTCATCTGGGGCATAACGTGCTAGCTTACTAAACTCCTCCACATACTGGCCAACTGTCCGTCCTCCTTGGCGCAAGTTACGAAACGCACGCTTCTTCATGGCCATTGCTCCTGCTGAAACATGGGCAGTACGAAAAGCCTGCTGAAACTGGTCCCATGTGACAGTGTCGACTGGGAAGGTGGCTGTGAAATTCTCCCACCAAGATGCTGCGGGTCCTTCTAACTGATGTGCGGCAAACTTCACCTTCTCCACATTTGTGCATCCTGCTGTGGTCAACTCTCTAGCTATCTTGCGGAGCCAATCATCTGCTACTATCGGCTCGGTGCTACTGGAGAACACCGGCGGATTCAGCCTAAGAAAATGGGCTAAGTGGTCAATAGGTGGTGGTGGTGGTGGGTTGTTGTTGTTCCCCTGATTCTGATTCTGAACTAGCAACTGCATCAAGGTGTTCTACTGCTGGATCAACTGAGTGAGCTCCGGCGGAAAGGTAAATCCGGGGTCACATCTCGGAGGCATCTGAGGGTTTAGAAAAGATGAGATATAAGAATAGAGGGGGTCTAAAGGGAAAACACTACCCATATGCACATGAGGCAAAAGCACACAATTCACTTCAATCAATCAAACAAAGACATACAATCGATCTAGCTATCGCAAAAGTGCTCGGACAACTATATTTACATGGTGGACTACTACTATTGATGACGTGGTCTACTAGAAATATTCTACGGTTGTAGACTCCATGATATCTGCTCCTGCTTCATCAACATAGTCATCATCGCTACTATCTTGTTCCGAGTCGGTGCCGTCAATGATGATGTAGTCTTCCAGGCTAATCTCCTTGGGTTCCTCGTCTTCATCTACTAGTGTCAGGCCTCCCATAAATATGCCAATCTTCTTTGTTAGGTCGGCATTCTTATCCACCAATACTTCAATTTCTTCTTCATAATCTTCGCGTGTAGCCTTGAGTTCTTCCTCTAGTTCCTTGATTCTAGTCTTAGCCTTCTTCAGATCTATCATGTCGGCGCACATCTGATTCTCCTGTCGTCGAATGTGCTAGTTTAACTCCTGAATAAAAGCTGCAAGTGATCTATCTTTCTTGGTGCTGATCATCTCCCAGTGTTCATCTCGGTGTCCACAAATCTGGTAGATAGTATCCTTAAGATCCTTGCGGTAGACTTCTCCAATGCGTCCCATGGCGATGTGAGCTACCATACTCTTTCCTAGACTCCAAGTTGGTGCATCAAAAGAAAACTCTATGGGCTCAGTGACTGGCATGACCGTCCTTCCTAGATCTTGAACTTGTATCATCCAGCGCTCTTCTTCAGGTAAAGTGGCGTTGTAGGTTCCCGTGAAGCTTGGTACTCCTATGTTCAGGTATCTAGTGACTTCCTTCAAGTGGCGTCCAAAGGGTGTATCTTCATCCGGTTGGGTGAACTTGTTCCTTGCATCCGCCATCCTAAAGAGTAGAAAAGATGAGAAGTCAGAAGAGAAGAGAGTGAGTAATGATCTAGGTCTTTAGCTCAGTGGTCGTGTCCTACAGTCAGCGTGTGCTCTGATATCATCTCTGTAGCGACCAGACCTCAAACAGTCTGATCTCTGTGCTCCGGTGTCATCCCTGGATCAGTAATGCTGACACCACACAGTACTCAGAGGATTTATAGCAGAGTAGCAATCACACACTTATTACATCGAGTGTCTCAAAAGAGAACTTATTACAATAAGTATGGCTTAAGGCCATCTAGTGACGATAACAGCGGAAGGCTTGGAAGATAAGTGAGTCCATCAACTCCAACGGCATCACTGAGAAGAGAACCACGACCTAAAAAATCCTTAATCGTCGTCTGAAAAGTCTGCAACATTAACGTTGCAGCCCGAAAACGGGTCAGCACATGGAATATGCTGGCAAGGTAACACATAGAGAGTAATGGAACGCAACAGCTATACTATATGCATATTTGGCTGGTGGAAAGCTCTATGGTTACTGTTTTTGCGTAAAGCCAATTTTTCCCTACTTCAAAGGAATAAATTAATTACTATCATGGTGGTTGTTAAACATTGAGAATGGTTGACAGCATTCTCAATCCCAATTAAATATCATCATTAAAACCCATCAAAATTAATTTAGAGTAACATGTTGAGATTCACATGAAAATCCAGGTACTAGATACTCAAGATGTCCATAACCGGGGACACGGCTAACCATGATTAGTTTATACACTCTGCAGAGGTTTGCGCACTTTTCCCCACAAGACTCGATCGCCTCCGTTTGGTTTCTCGCACTACATGGTGCTTGAGAAACGGATGACCGAGACACAGTCTTTCAGAAGCGCTAGCACCTTACAACGGGTAGACCGGTACACCTACTTTCCCCTACATCTGCTAGTCTACCACTGTAAGAGTTCGCACAACTTAGTCAACTATGCCAGAGCCCATAATGGCTTGTGGCTGCACACGGAAGTTTCTAGTATGAATAATCTCATGATCCCTTTGAGCCTGGGCGGCGGTCCAATAAAAACAGGCAAGTCCTGGTAACCCCAGGTGCCTCAATCCATCCAGATGTGTGTTAGGTTGCCACCTTAGATAAACCCTTAATTATCAATCTCACATCTGTCATGGATATCACTCACCCAATCCACGTCTACTAGCATAGCATGGCATAATGAGCAAACGTAGAAGTAACTCCCAAAGGTTTGATAATAAACAGGTAATAGGTACTACCTCATCTACATCCCATCCCACTATTTAATTAGATCCTAATCATGCAATGTGTGAGGATTGATCTAATGCAATAAAACTGGGTTGTAGAAAAAGGTATGATCAAAGTGTTACTTGCCTTGCTGATGATCCGCGTAACTTAGAGATTCGAAGTAACAGGCGGCGCACTCCGGGTATTCTATCGCAGACAAACAACAAGCATACAATAAGTACTCATTTAATGCACAGGTAAAACTCAAATAGAAGATCTAACCAGAATGTTCAACTTAAGAACCCTGGTTGGCAAAAAGAATCAAATCGAACGAAGCAAAAGAAATCAAACAGCGAAAGAAAACAACTTCGTTCTAGTAATCTGGATCTAGGGCAAATTTTATAGTAGCAAAAACATGTTTAAGTTGATTATTCGGAAAGAGGGTTTCGAGACGAAACTCCAGGCGCTTGAATCGCCTGATTCCGATAAACGAGCGAAAAGTTATACTAAAACGAAAATCGGATCAGACATCGCGATCAGAAAATAACCGCGAAAAATCCGACGAAAAAGAAAAACGACGAACAGAAAAATATATATATATATATATATTTAAAAAAAAACTGCACGGAAAACGAGGCGGCGGCGAACCTCGAAAGGCGCGCGGCTTCGGCGGCGGGGGCGGGCGGCGGCGGCGGCGGCGGCGCTAGGGTTAGGGCAGGCGGCGGGGTGGGCTCTCCTCGGGCCGGCTCGGGCGCTATTTAAAGGCGCCCCGGGCGGAGGCTTCCTGGCCGGGTACGGCCCGGAGTCGGTTACGCGTTTTTTTTTAAATTCCGCTCGGAAGAAAAATAAAAAGAAATACTAAACGGACTCCAAAAATCACGAAATAAATTTTGCCGGGTTCTTAAAATCAAGCCCGATAAAGTGAACATTTATCTGGGCCCAAACTATAACTTTGAAAAACGCGCATTTTTCCTAAATTCAAATGAAAATACCGAAAAACTCCGAAATAAAGCTTATTTGATTTTTTATTAAATCCTCAATATTTCTATATTTTGGGAAAGTCATTTTATTCCCGCTCTCATATTTTTGTAATAGAAATAATTGATGATAAAATAAATAAAATCAAATGATCCTATTTACATAATTTGAGAAAACCCAAATATGTAAATAACGAAATCCCCAACTCTGTCCGTGGGTCCTTGAGTTGCTTACGATTTTCTAGGATCAAAACCAAAAGCAAAATAAAATATGATATGCATGATGACCTAATGTATAACATTCCAAATTGAAAATTTGGGATGTTATACTTCCATGTTTCCTAGTGTTGTCGGGTGATTCGTTCTGGTTCGTTGCATCATGTGCATTGCATCATGTCATCATATCATCATGTCATAAGTCTTTTTGCATCTCAATTAAATAATTTGTGTGGATCTTTGGTCCTTTTAAATCGAGGGAATTCACATGGTGATTCTCTTTATAACATATCCTCCCGATATTAGGGAGCTATATTAAATATCCCATTAACTTGGAATCACCCATCACACAATTGCATTACTCTTCAAGTCTTCTTGTATCCGACTTAAACTCATATATATTTTCCTTGTCATCCCTCTCACTTCCTTCTTCTTTCATGTCTTTGCAAACGACCTTATTCCTCCTCCATTAATGTTCATCTTTTCCCTATAAATCTTGCCTTTTTTCCTACACCCTCTCTGTCAGATTTCATCCCATTCGAAGTTGTTTTGGTCAGGTTCAAAAATGATTGAAGTTTGAGAATAATTCAAACTCTAATTATTTTTCTACCTTCCAAAAATGCCAGAGCAATTTATTCAAACCCTACATAAATCTAGGGTTCCAGATATATTTTTATATATCTCATATTCCTAACCAAAACCCCTGGTTTTTCCCCTTTTGTTGGTTGTTTAATTATATAAACAATAAATTTAAGATAGGGAATATTTTGGAAAGGAGGGGGAGCCCAGCTGCAGCCTCAGGCCGGCCGGCCCAAGGCCTCCCGCGCCAGCCCACTTGCAGCTAACCCTAGCCTACCACTCGATCCTCAACTCCCTCTCGTCCCCATCCACCGCCGCCTCTCCCTTCGTCCCTTCCCCCGACCCACTTCTCTCCCTCGTGCTACACCCCAGCGCCCCATCTCCCTCCGCTCGTTTTTCTCCCTCGCCGCCACTCTCACACACGCATCGCACCAGGGGCCCGATCCCATTTCCCCTGCCCCGCGCTATACCTCCCTCTTCTCCACGTCCGTTGCGCCGCCCAGGGTCTCCTTCGGCGTCGGCCTCCTGCGTCGCCGGTCTGCCTCCCCTTCCTTGCCGGAGCAAGCTCGTCGTCCGCCACCAAGCACCCAGCGCCGCCACTCGTTGACCTCCTCTGCTCCAGTCATGGACAGCCCCTGCCTCGTTCGACCACCACCATTGCGCCCTACTACCGCTGCTCTTCTCGTGTGCCGCCTGACCTGCGCTGCTGCAGCTTCGCGCTTGCTACCGTGCCCTGCTGCTGCTTCGTCCGACCGCGGACGACCTCCGTCGAGCTCGCCCGGCCACCTTCGACCTCGGCGTGGCCCTGCCTTCACTAGCATCCGCCTCCTGCCAGCCGTTTTTGTGGGTTCGGGGAGCCCCAAGTCATGTTCGTGGCCTCGTTGGCTGTTGATGCTACGTTGTTGACCTTCTCCATCGTCTACCGGGGCTTGTCAAACCCTGTATCCGGAGCCCAAGTCAGAAGAATCCGTGGACGTGCTTCTCACTTGTGCTAGTTTGGATCATCAAGAACGTTTCGGGATTCACCGAGTACCATTACGCCCGGAGGCCATGGATCCGTGAAGTTCCACTACCGTCGCCGTCTATCCGACAAGTTCGCGAGTACGACTACTTCCCACGACGACCTTGTACCACTACCGTCGCAAGAACCGAGACCGCAAGTCCGAAGACCCAAGTACCATGACGCCAAGTACCAGGACGATGAGGACCGCCAAGTTCGCCTTCCGCCGTCTCCGAAATCGCCAAGTACCACGACGATACGAGAACAACTGCCGTCGACATGCATTTTGCCAATTACCACTACCGTCGTCCCTCGAAGACTTCGTGGACGTCAAGTTTCTCGTCGTGCCCCTGAACATCTACGGAAACTTGTGAGACTAAGAACCATGAACGTGTATCGATGACCCTCAAGTTCGTCCACGATTGCTATGTACCACTACCATCGACGCGAACCACTACTTCCACTACGGCATGAGTACAACTACTACCACTACGAACGTGGCGAGAACGTCTACTCCATCTACTTGCACCGAACCGATACGCTTCGAAACGCATGATTCGAAGGTATAACCCCAAGACCACCGTCGACTCGTGGGAACCCGGTTACCGGGATCACCCCACCATCTTTTGCACGCTACCGTCACTTCTTTTTGCACCGGTATCCCCGTGGGCTACCTGTTAACCGATATGTTGCCGTGGCATCATTTTCGTATTCGTCGCCGTGGCACCCCTTTCCTTTCCACCACGGTGACAAATGCTTCATACTACTCTTATCAACTTATTCATAAATATTGCATAAAACTTGCTCATGTCATTCGCATCATGATAATAACATTTAAATGTTTAAAAATTGTTGTTGCACGAAATTACTAAATGCATATGGGGATTTACCGGAATTGTTGTTTGATGATTCCGGCCCCATTTAAACTTGCCTAGATAGGTAGTTTTCATTTGCTTCACCCTCTTGCCATGTTTAACAACATTTAATATTGTTGGGTACATAAACGAGAGAGAACTAAATAATTGATGTGGTGTTCCGTCAATATGCAACTCGTTGCATATTGAGCTCCATTTAACTTGTAGTTTTGTTTGTGCACTTTGCCATGCCATGCTTCATTAAACGGACATGCATCATACTTTGTTGTGCATCATCCCATGTTCATGTGGTGGTTGTTTACTATGTTGTTTGCTTCTTTTCGGTGTTGCTTCTTCGGGTTGGTTCCGATAACGTCGTGTTTGTGAGGACCCGTTCGACTACGTCCGTTTGTCTTCTTCATGGACTCGTTCTTCTTCCTTGCGGCATTTCAGGCAAGATGACCATACCCTCGAAATCACTTCTATCTTTGCTTGCTAGTTGCTCGCTCTTTTGCTATGCCTATGCTACGATACCTACCACTTGCTTATCATGCCTCCCATATTGTTGAACCAAGCCCCTAACCCACCTTGTCCTAGCAAACCGTTGATTGGCTATGTTACCGCCTTGCTCAGCCCCTCTTATAGCGTTGTTAGTTGCAGGTGAAGATTGAAGTTTGTTCCTTGTTGGAACATGGAGGTGTTGTTCCTTATTGGAACATGTTTACTTGTTGGGATATCACAATATATCTTATTTAATTAATGCATCTATATACTTGGTAAAGGGTGGAAGGCTCGGCCTTATGCCTGGTGTTTTGTTCCACTCTTGCCGCCCTAGTTTCCGTCATATCGGTGTTATGTTCCCGGATTTTGCGTTCCTTACGCGGTTGGGTGATAATGGGAACCCCTTGATAGTTCGCCTTGATTAAAGCTTTTCCAGCAATGCCCAACATTGGTTTTACCATTCGCCACCTAGCCTTTTCTTTTCCCTTGGGGGTCGCGCGCCCAAGGGTCATCATTATTTTAACCCCCCCGGGCCAGTGCTCCTCTGAGTGTTGGTCCACCTGTCAGCTGCCGGTGGCCACCAGGGGCAACTCTGGGCTGGCCTACCCGTACCTAAGACAATCTGAGTGTGCCCTGAGAAAGAGATATGTGCAGCTCCTATCGGGATTTGTCGGCACATTCGGGCGGTGTTGCTGGATTTGTTTTAACTTGTCGAAGTGTCTTGTTGTACCGGGATACCGAGTCTGATCGGAACGTCTCGGGAGGATGTCTATTCCTTCGTTGACCGTGAGAGCTTGTGATGGGCTAAGTTGGGACACCCCTGCAGGGTTTTGAACTTTCGAAAGCCGTGCCCGCAGTTATGGGCAGATGGGAATTTTTTAATGTCCGGTTGTAGAAAACCTGAAGTTGACCTTAATTTAAAATATATCAACAGCGTGTGTAACCGTGAGGGTCTCTTTCCGGCGGAGTCCGGGAAGTGAACACGGTTGTTGGAGTTATGCTTGACGTAGGTTGCTATAGGATCACTTCTTGATCATACTTTTATCGACCATGCTTTGCCTTCTCTTCTCGCTCTTATTTGCGTATGTTAGCCACCATATATGCTAGTCGCTTGCTGCTGCTCCACCTCATACCTTTTACCTTACCCATAAGCTTAAATAGTCTTGATCGCGAGGGTGCGAGATTGCTGAGTCCCTGTGGCTCACAGATACTTCCAAAACCAGTTTGCAGGTGCCGTTGAGTCCGTGCAGATGACGCAACCAAGCTCAGGAGGAGCTCGTTGAAGATCTTGTCCTTTGTGTTGTTTCGTTCTAGTCGATCAGTAGTGGAGCCCAGTTGGGGTCGATCGGGGACTTTGTCGCTTTTGGGGTTCTCCTTTTATTTTGGTTCCGTAGTCGGACCTTGATTGTATCTGTATGATGTAATGTTTTATTCATGTAATTGTGTGAAGTGGCGATTGTAAGCCAACTATGTATCTTTTCCCCTATTGTATTACATGGGTTGTTTGCGAAGATTACCTCACTTGCGACATTGCTTTCAATGCGGTTATGCCTCTAAGTCATGCTTCGACACGTGGGAGATATAGCCGCATCGAGGCGTTACAGCGGCCCAGCTTCCAACCGCCCCGTCTTCGAGCTCGGGACGAAGTCCCGAGCGTGGCCGACTCCGCCGCCGCCGTCGAGTCCCGGCCGGGCACGCCTCCCATTGCCCCTCCTCCACGTCTCCTTCGCCCCCTCCCCTATAAATCGCGGGCCCCCTGGACCCCAGTCTGCCGTTGCTGGACCCGCAGCTCGCCGCCCTCGCCTCGCGCCGCCGCCGCACTTGCTGCCGCCGCCGTCGCCGGAACCGCGCCGCTGCCGCTGGCACTCGCCGCCGCTGCCGCGCCTCACTTCCCGCGCCGCCGCCTCCGCTCGCCGTTGAAGCCGCCGCCCAAGCGCCGCTCGCCATTGCCGGAGTGACCGCCGTCGCCGGTTCTTCGATGAAAACCGCTGCCAACCGGTATAAACCCGACCCCGGTCCGATCCGGTTTTTTTAAGTTTGTTTTTTTAAAAAAAAACCCTAGACTAGATCTATTTTTTTCTAGGTTATATTAAATAGCGAACATTCATTCATTTAGATCGGTAGCGAACGATTTTCGTTCTTTTGTTCTGTTAGCGAGCGTTCGCTCGATAGAATTTTTTTCTTTTTCCTTTTAATTTAAGGCCAGGGACCCACCTGTGAATATTTTCTTTACGGATCAGCCCCTGGTTTTCAAACGACTATAACTTTTTGCTCGTTAGTCGGAATTAGACGAAACCAACGCTCTCTTCTTCATTATGATCTCCTCTATCTAGTAAAAACTCTTAATCATTCTTTTGAAATTTTAATATTTTAATTAGATCAGATTTGAATTCAAACTTTGTTTGATTATAACTTGAGTTTCTAGCTCCGTTTGAGTTGATTCTTTTTGCAAATTGAAGCTCTTAACCTAAACTTTCTGATAAGGCCAAGTTCACATAATTTTGGTACTGTTAGAAATTGTTTTATGTTGCAAGAGTTATTTACTTGGTTTTGAAGTTTTCTGAATCGTCTTCTTCGTTCTTTCTGATCTTTTGAGTGATTGCTTATGTGTGGTTACTATTGCTTGCTTACGATAGATCGACCGGAGTGTGACGAGTAGAACTATCAAGAGTTTTGAGTGCGCATCATCTTCATCAACATTGTAGGCAAGTTCACACTTTGATCATATCCCTTTCATACCCAGTTTTATGCATTAGTTTCACCCTCAAACATTGCATGAGTAGGATCGATAACATGTGGGTATTGGGAAGTAGTTGATGAGGTAGGAACCTATTGCCCTGCATTCAAACCTTGGGAGTTACTATTACATTATGCTTATACTGCCATGCTATGCTCGTAGACGTGGATTGGGTTTGAGAGTATTTCATGACAGATGTGAGATTGTTAATTAATGGTTTACTTAAGGTGGCAACTTTAACACACATCTGGGTGGATTGAGGCACCTGGGTACTCCAGCGATTGCCTGTCTAGGCACCTGGGTATTCCAGGATTGCCTGTTTTTTTTATGGACCGCCACCCAGGCTCAAAGGGATCATGAGATTATTCATACTAGAAACTTCCGTGTGCAGCCACAAGCTACTATGGGCTCTAGCATAGTTGATTAAGTCGTGCGAACTCTTACAGTGGTAGACTAGCAGATGTAGGGGAAAGTAGGTGTAACGGTCTACCCGATCGTAAGGTGCTAGCGTTTCTGAAAGACTATGTCTCGGTTATCCGTTTCTCAAACACCATGTAGTGCGAGAATCCCAACGGAGGAGATCGAGTCTTGTGGGGAAAAGTGCGCAAACCTCTGCAGAGTGTATAAACTAATCATGATTAGCCGTGTCCCCGGTTATGGACATCTTGAGTATCTAGTACTTGGATTATCATGTGAATCTCATCATGTTACTTTAAATTAATTTTGTTGGGTTTAATGATGTTACTTAATTGGGATTGAGAATGCTGTCAACCATTCTCAATGTTCAACAACCACCATGATAGTTAAATAAATTTTATTCCTTTGTAGTAGGGAAAAATTGGCTTTTCGCAAAAACATTATAACCATAGAGCTTTTCCACTAGCCAAATATGCATGTAGAGATAGCCATTGTTCATCATTTCTCTCTATGGTGTGAATTTGTCAGTACATTCAATGTACTGACCCTTTGTGGCTGCAATGTCTCATGTTGCAGGAATCTTACGACGAGTAAGTGATACGTTAGGGTTACGATTTCTACACTCAACTTTGCCGTTGGTGTTGATGGGAATCCACAACCTAGTTACTTCCGCTATTTGGATTGAGGTAATAGTATCTTACGTTACTTATACATGTGATTTACCTCTGTTATAAATCCTCGAGTATTGTGTGTGTCAGCACACCGATCCAGGGATGACACTTAAGCACAGAGACTTGATCGTCTGAGGTCGTGTCGCTACAAAAGTAGAATAGGAAGAATTGCACAAATTCCATCCAATTAGTGAGCGTCTACCAACCCATCATATTTCCCGATCTACTGGCGCATCTCCCTATGCGAGGCAAACAAATGAGAATGGGACACTCAAATAGTGCACATGGAAAAGAGTATTGTTGTAAGTTTCACAAATTGACAACAACTAAAGGCTTAGGATCAGAGAACTAGAGCTCGTGAAAATCAAGAACTACCTGTCCCGACAACAGTGTGAATATTGCCATTGAAGATAATGAAATGCCCCATTAGAATATGTGACTTTTTAAAGTAAAACTATCAAGAAATCAAAGCACCCATGGAAAGTGTAATTAACTACTCAAGAAAGTAAGCATCACTCATAAGATCCTCTTAATATAGCCCTAGATGACATAACATCATTGCATTGCCAAATAAACTTACTTGTTGGTTTGTCTGCTCGACAGTTTTTTAGTGCTTGTGGAACATATCCTTTGCTACCATTCCCACAATTACAGTTTGATTGACATGACGAAAATGGCGTGTGTATTTTTTGCTCAATCAAAGTCTGTGTAAACCATTTTACAGAAACTGTTATGCAACAGAGAGTTGAGTCAATAGAAAATTCATAAAATAAGCGAATGAGAAATCTAGGAAAGTTCAAAGATGTAACTAAAAGGAATTACTCTGGGTGAACATCAAAAGAGGCATTACTAATACACATAGCGCATTCAACATGTCATTTGGACAAATGGTGGTGGGCATCAATAGTGATGCTTCAAAAGAAAATCACTAATGCATCTAGTTAGAGTCCCACCAACGCATTAGAGAGCGAGATAGAAAATGATAAGAGATGACGAGAGTTGTGAACCTCGTCAATATAATGATGCAAACTCAGCATCACACCATTGACCAATGATAAATTGTCTCTAGCTCCTTGTTGTATTAAAATCAAGGGCTTTATATTAAATAAAAATCAAGAACAAACAAATAATACCGAAAATGCTCTTTATAATGTAAATTTTGATATCCAACAACTATTATTTCGAATAGTTGAGGACATAAGCACCCATTTGAATAATTCATGACTAGGAGTCTAGGACAACTCTACTAATGAACCTCTATGACACAGTTCAATAACAATATTCCAGTGAATATAGGAAGAAGAAACTTCCATGAAATCGAATTGTTTGCTAACTACGTCCATCATATCACAAATCTTCCATCCTTGTAAATCAATGAGTTAGCTTACACGGGATTACCAATTGAACTTAAATCATCACAGTGGGAACATGATTGTGTGCACGAGCTAATGAAGCAAATTAATGGATAGAGTCATTGCCACCGTTTCCAAATGTGAGATACATCTGCTTATTTCCTAACTATTTCTAATCTGGTAGACAAGGGGTAGATAATGCTATCATCAGTAATACTACTAACTAACAAGATGCTTGGACACATTAATTTGTTCATCATCAGTTGATATTTCGATGTAAAAGAGAACGGGGAAGAAAAATAGGGATCCAAGTGCTGCGGAGAGGGAAAGTGTTGGGGAACGCAGTATTTCAAAAAAATCCTACGATCACGCAAGATCTATCTAGGAGATGCATAGCAACGTGAGGGGAGAGTGTATCTACATACCCTCGTAGACCGAAAGCGGAAGCGTTTAGTAACGTGGTTGATGTAGTTGAACGTCTTCATGATCCAACCGATCCAAGTACCGAACGTACGGTACCTCCACGATCAGCACACGTTTAGCTCGGTGACGTCCCTCGAACTCTTGATCCAGTTGAGGCCGAGGGAGAGTTCCGTCAGCACAAAAGCATGGTGATGGTGATGATGAGGTTTACCGGCACAGGGCTTCGCTTAAGCACTATGACGATATGACCGAGGTGTGTAACTGTGGAGGGGGGCACTGCACACGGCTAAGAGAAAATTTGGTGTGTCTTTGGGGTGCCCCCTCCCATGTATATAAAGGGGGGAGGAGAGGTGGCCGGCCCTAGGAGGGGGCGCGCCATGGGGGGTCCTACTTGGACTCCCAGTCCAAGTAGGATTCGGTCCCCCCCTTTCCTATTCCAAGTAGGAGAAGAAGGGAAGGAGGAGAGAAGAGAAGGAAGGAGGGGGGCGCCGCCCCCTCCCCTAGTCCAATTTGACTGGGAAAGGGGGGGGCGTGCGCCACCTCTGGCCGGCCCTCTCTGTTCTCAACTAAGGCCCATTGTGGCCCATTAACTTCCCGGGGGGGGGGGGGGGGGGTCCGGTAACCCCGGTACTCCGAAATTTATCTGAAACGACCCGAACCATTCTGGTGTCCGAATGTAGCCTTCCAATATATGAATCTTTATGTCTCGACCATTTTTACACTCCTCGTCATGTCCTTGATCTCATCCGGGACTCCGAACAAACTTCGGTTCATCAAAACACGAAACTCATAATACAAATCGTCATCGAACGTTAAGCGTGCGGACCCTACGGGTTCGAGAACTATGTAGACATGACCGAGACATATCTTCGGTCAGTAACCAATAGCGCAACCTGGATGCTCATATTAGCTCCTACATATTCTATGAAGATCTTTATCGGTCAAACCGCATAACAACATACGTTGTTCCCTTTGTCATCGGTATGTTGCTTGCCCGGGATTCGATCGTCAGTATCATCATACCTAGTTGAATATCGTCACTGGCAAGTCTCTTTACTCGTTCCGTAATGCATCATCCCATTGCTTGCAAGGCTCATAGTGATGTGCATTACCGAGAGGGCCCAGAGATACCTCTCTGATACATGGAGTGACAAATCCTAATCTCGATCTATGCCAACTCAACAAACACCATCGGAGACACCAATAGAGTATCTTTATAATCACCCAGTTACGTTGTGACATTTGATAGCACACAAGGTGTTCCTCCGGTATTCGGGAGTTTCATAATCTCATAGTCTAAGGAACATGTATAAGTCATGAAGAAAGCAATAGCAGAAAAACTAAATGATCATTATGCTAAGCTAACGGATGGGTCTTGTCCATCACATCATTCTCTAATGATGTGATCACGTTCATCAAATGACAACACATGTCTATGGCTAGGAAACTTAACCATCTTTGATTAACGAGCTAGTCAAGTAGAGGCATACTAGGGACACTATGTCTGTCTATGTATCCACACATGTACTAAGTTTCTGGTTAATACAATTCTAGCATGAATAATAGACATTTATCATGATATAAGGAGATATAAATAACAACTTTATTATTGCCTCTAGGGCATATTTCCTCCAGTATCCCACTTGCACTAGAGTTAATAATCTAGATTACATTGTAATAGTTCTAACACCCATGGAGTCTTGGTGTTGATCATGTTTTTCTCGTGAGAGAGGCTTAGTCAACGGGTCTGCAACATTCAGATCCGTATGTATCTTGAAAATCTCTATGTGTCCCTCCTTGACTTGATCGCAGATGGAATTGAAGCGTCTTTTGATGTGCTTGGTTCTCTTGTGAAATCTGGATTCCTTTGCCAAGGCAATTGCACTAGTATTGTCACAAAAGTTTTTCATTGGACCCGATGCACTAGGTATTACACCTAGATCGGATATGAACTCCTTCATTTGTTGCTTCAGAAGCAGCTATGTACTCCGCTTCACACATAGATCCCACCACGACGCTCTTCTTGGAACTTCACCAACTAACAGCTCCACCATTCAATATAAATACGTATCTGGTTTGTGACTTAGAGTCATCCGGATCAGTGTCAAAGCTTGCATCGACGTAACCATTTACGATGAGCTCTTTGTCACCTCCATAAATGAGAAACATATCCTTAGTCCTTTTCAGGTATTTCAGGATATTCTTGATCGATGTCCAGTGATCCACTCCTGGATTACTTTGGTACCTCCTTGCTAAACTAATAGCAAGGCACACATCAGGTCCGGTACACAACATTGCATACATGATAGAACCTATGGATGAGGCATAGGGAATGACTTTCATTTTCTCTCTATCTTTTGCAGTGGTCGGGCATTGAGTCTGACTCAACTTCACACCTTGTAACACAGGCAAGAACCCTTTCTTTGACTGGCCCATTTTGAACTTCTTAAAAACTTTATCAAGGTATGTGCTTTGTGAAAGTCCAATTAAGTGTCTTGATCTATCTCTATAGATCTTGATGCCTAATATATAAGCAGCTTCACCAAGGTCTTTCATTGAAAAATTATTATTCAAGTATCCTTTTATGCCATTCAGAAATTCAGTATCATTTTCGATCAACAATACGTCATCCACATATAATATCAGAAATGCTACAGAGCTTCCACTCACTTTCTTGTAAATACAGGCTTCTCCAAAAGTCTATATAAAACCATATCCTTTGATCACACTATCAAAGCGTATATTCCAACTCTGAGAGGCTTGCACCAGTCCATAAATGGATCGCTGGAGCTTGCACACTGATACGTCTCCAACCTATCTATAATTTTTGATTGTTCCATGCTATTATATTATCTGTTTTAGATGTTTAATGGGCTTTAATATACGTTTTTATATTATTTTTGGGACTAACCTACTAACCAAAGGCCCAGTGCAAATTGCTGTTTTTTTGCCTATTTCAGTGTTTCGTAGAAAAGGAATATCAAACGGAATCCAAATGGAATGAAACCTTCGGGAGAGTTATTTTTGGAACAAACGCAATCCAGGAGACTTGGAGTGGACGTCAAGGAAGCAACGAGGCGGCCACGAGGCAGGAGGGCGCGTCCAGGGGGTAGGCGCACCCCCCACCTTCATGGGCCCCTTGTGGCTCCGCTGACCTACTTCTTTCTCCTATATATACTCATATACCTCGAAAACGTCCCAGAGCACCACGAAACCCTATTTCCACCGCCGCAACCTTCTGTGCCCGTGAGATCCCATCTTGGGGCCTTTTCCGGCGCTCTGCCAGAGGGGGAATCGATCACGGAGGGCTTCTACATCAACACCATAGCCTCTCCGATGATGTGTGAGTAGTTTACCACAGACCTTTGGGTCCATATTTATTAGCTAGATGGCTTCTTCTCTCTCTTTGGGTCTCAATACAAAGTTCTCCTCGATTCTCTTAGAGATCTATTCGATGTAATTATTTTTGCGGTGTGTTTGTCGAGATCCGATGAATTGTGGGTTTATGATCAAGATTATCTATGAACAATATTTGATTCTTATCTGAATTCTTTTATGCATGATTTAATATCTTTGCAAGTATCTTCGAATTATCAGATTGGTTTGGCCTACTAGATTGATCTTTCTTGCAATGGGAGAAGTGCTTAGCTTTGGGTTCAATCTTGCGGTGTTTGTCGGTGTCAAAACCGGCGGATCTCGGGTAGGGGGTCCCGAACTGTGCGTCTAGGCCGGATGGTAATAGGAGGCAGGGGACACAATGTTTTACCCAGGTTCGGGCCCTCTTGATGGAGGTAAAACCCTACGTCCTGCTTGATTAATATTGATGATATGGGTAGTATAAGAGTAGATCTACCACGAGATCGGAGAGGCTAATCCCTAGAAGCTAGCCTATGGTATGATTGTATGTTGTGGTTGTTGTCACCTACGGACTAAAACCCCTCGGTTTATATAGACACAGGAGAGGGTTAGGGTTACACAAGGTCGGTTACAAAGGAGGAGATAACCATATCCGTATTGCCTAGCTTGCCTTCCACGCCAAGTAGAGTCCTGTCCGGACACGAGACGAAGTCTTCAATCTTATATCTTCATAGTCTAACAGTCCGGCCAATGGAGATAGTCCGGCTGTCCGGAGACCCCCTAATCCAGAACTCCCTCAGTAGCCCCTGAACCAGGCTTCAATGACGATGAGTCTGGCGCGCAGTATTGTCTTCGGCATTGCAAGGCGGGTTCCCTCTCCGAATACATCACAGAAGAATTTGAATATGAGGATAGTGTCCGACCCTGCAAAATAAGTTCCATATACCACCATAGAGAGAATAATATTTTCGCAAATCCAATTTGCTGACTTGTTTTGGCAGCATGACGTTATGTCATGTCCCGGTGATTATTTGAACTGTTTCCTTTAACTAGCTCCACACATAACGCGAGGCGGTTTCTTGACACATCTTGTCAAAGCAGAGATCGTGTTCCCCCAATTACGGGATTCTCATTAATGCGGTCGTGGGTAACCCAACCGTGTCTAGGACTCCTAGATTATAGGCAAGTCCCAAATGGCTACGGAGAGGACGCTTGATATTCACCCTCTTTATAAAGGGACAAGGTTTTCGCTTTTTCCCTCTCGTGCTCAATCGAACCCCTCCCTCGCCTCGAGTTCTAACACCCAAAGCCCAGGTCAGGTGCTCCGGATCTTCAATCATGTCCGGATCCAGCCTTCAAGGCTGATGGATGCCCTCCTCCGTGACGGAAGAGGATATCCAGAAGTTGAGGGAGGCCAGATACCAGACCGCCGAGGTTTCGCATCGGCTGCCTGCTCGAGGGCAGGTCGTCCCTACTCCCGAACCCAACGAGAACGTCGTGTTCGTCTCCCACTTCCTCCGAGACCTAGGCCTCACTCTGGATCCCTTCGTCAGGGGTTTGATGTTCTATTACGGGCTAGATTTCCATGATCTAGCTCCAGAATCCTTTCTCCACATCTCGACATTTATTGTCGTGTGTGAGGCCTTCCTCCGCATTACCCCTCACTTCGGCATCTGGCTCAAGACCTTTGAAGTGAAGCCGAAGATGATCGAGGGGCAACATGCAGCGTGCGGAGGCGCGTCAATAGGCAAGATGGCAGGAGCTCCGTGGCCGAAAGGTTCCTTTCCAGAGGTGTCCGAATTATGGCAATGGGAGTGGTTTTACGTCACGGCTCCCAGAAGTGCCAAGTGGGCGGCTGCCCCCGCTTTCCGCTCGGGCCCCCCACCACAACTGATGTCATGGATTAGCAGAGGTCTGAGCTGGGATCCAGCCAAGGATGTGCCTATATTGCAAAGCCGCATTCAAGATCTCTTCGAGGGAGATTTTAATTTGGTTGTGGTAATGCAAGTTATGCTGGTTCATCGAGTCCAGCCTTGCAAACACCGGCCCCTTCGCTTGTGGGAGTTCAACCCAGAAGGATCGTGTGCCATTCAAAGTTTCCTCGACCTGATGCACGAGGAGATGTACAAGTCATTCTTCGGACCTCAAATAGAGTGTCAGATACTACCGAGGACGTGGGCCTGAGCAGTAACCGTGCCGCCGAACAAGTAAGAAATCCTCTAGCCGAACACACCGTCTTTTATTCATCATGAAGTTATTTCTGAGAGATCGCTCTTTGACCAGGACTGGCTAACAAAGGCGAAGATGATTCGGTGTTCGGCCCCCCTCCCTGAGGGTTTGGAAAACCCGGTATTGGAAAAGATGCTCGAGCTCGCACCTTTCCCGGAGCCCTCGAAGGAAGATACAGTGGGAATAATATGGGTGGAAGCGGGCCCCCATTGCTGCCAGTTCCAACCGAGGGAATGAGCGCCTCCATGAACGAGGATAACCGGGGGAGGAAGAGGACTGCTTCCGAGGATCCGAAAGCCGAGGCCTCCAAACGGGAGAAGAAGTCTCCAACAGAGGGTCCTGCCTCAGGGGGTGCTCTTGTCGCACAAAGTCCGCGGGGGGATCAGCCCTCCAACGAGTCGTAAGTGATCCAAAAAATACTTTAATAGTGAAGGTATACTATCTTTCTTCTGCTAAAATAACTGTCGCATATATCTTGCAGTTCGGGTCTTAGCCCTTCTCAGTTGAGCTCGTCTTCGGGGGATCTTCTTCCGGAGATGATGGAGAGTGAAACACCTCCCCCGGGCTCCTCCGCTCAAGAAGCGGGCGACCCCGAAGTGTCGTCGCGGAGGGCCTCTCCGGATCCGGTGTGGCCAGAAGATAATCCCATAGACCCCCGAAGTCCCCAGTGTCCGGCTCTCGAAGAGAGCGAACAAAAGAGCCCGGCACCGTCTGGTATGCGGTCGGACGTTCTGAGGGAGCTGTTGGGGCGAGCGGCCATCTCAGAAGAACACTGTACGCTGATGGGTACAGTGATGGAAAGAATTTTGTCCGCCGAAAGCGGATTACATGAAGCCTTTATGAGTCTACTGACAAGCTTTGAGGTACGTGAGATAATATGTGATAGTACCACACATGTTAGGTGTGCCCTGTGTAGATAGTAGCCCCTGAGACTCTGGTTGTCGTCGAGAACGGCGGCGAACAGAGGATCATAGTCCCAGGCAATAACTAGACTGCCTTTATGTGCAGGTGGTGGAAGCTCCGGTGGCTAGCCGGACTAGTGAGTTTGCCGAATTAAAACGGCAACTGGATGCGGCAGACGCCGACATCGAGCTTGTTAACAAGTGGCTTGACGAATCACAGGGTAAGTAATGTTTTCTGGTGAATGTCACACAATAAGAGCAGCACGATGCCAGTATCTTGAATATGTTGTGACTGCAGAGAGAGCTGCCACCGTGGAGACCCTTCGGGCGGAGCTTGCCCGAGCCAAGGAACAAGCGAGGATTAGTAATGCGGCTACTTTGAAGGTGGATGAAGAGTTGAAAGCCAAGAAGGCCGCACATTGCGAGAGCCAAGAGAAGATGGCCGTAGAATTAAAAGGCACTGCCGACCGTTGCTGGCTCCTTGAAAAAGAAAACCGAGCGAAGGCAATGGACCTTGACAAGGCCACGATGGCGGACAAAGACACCCGCTCTGCTATGAGAGCGAAGAAGGAGGAGCTGCGGGAAGCCGGGGATATTGCGGCTGGGAAGCCATTCATGCTACGGAGGAAGTTCGGAGATCCACGGTATGCCCCTCTGGATCGGCTGTGGAGTTCGGCAGATGCGTATATGGACTTGGCGGCGAGCGCTGCCGATGCGGCCAAATACTTCCAAGGTTAAACAGATCGTGAAGTGGACAAGCTATTCTGGTCGCAATTCAACGTTCCAGAGCATTCGCTTCCATTGAATGATCAGCTAGCTGAATGGGCCGAACTAAATAGGTTGTCCGGACTCGCCATGAGGTCTGTTGTGGATCAGCTATGGCCGGAAAAGCCAAAGCCGAACAGCTATTTCAGCTTAGTGCAATAGTTCCTTGGTGCGGTGCCACGCATTAATGCGATGAAGAGGTCGGCGTGCATAGAAGGCTCACGGATGGCCCTTGCCCATGTTAAAGCATACTGGGCGGAGATGGACGCTACCACTGTTGTGGCGCAGGGTTCGGCCATAGGCCGAGTGGCTGCCGAGCACTATTTTGAGGAGTTTCTTGAGGGTGCTCGTTTGATAGAGGCCTAGTGCTCGAAGAATATTATGTTTGAGTGATATGTATTCCCATTGTAAACACAATGTTTTTATGAAATTTATTAAGGCTGTGTTTATACTTTTGCCTGAAAGTAATATGATGCCTCCCGTGCGGCCGTTTATGTATACATGTGTATAACCTGAAAGATTGCAGTCGTCGGCTTCAGTCCCCACGCATATAATGCGGAGGTTCTCGCAAAAAACGCATGTTCACACTTAACCCAACGTCTCGGTCCTATTAAGGAGGTGATAGCACGGCGAACGAGGCAACCGGACTATAATGCTTTAACACTTTCACTTAGCCATAGGAGTTTGACAGTGGGGCTACTAGATAGCCCCTGGTGGCTCCGCACTCTCCCGATCTCGGGGTGCGTACATGCCTGGCCGAAAAACGGCCCTTCGTTAAGGCAGAGGAATTCTAACATTCCGATAGGTCATCGAGTGGTTGACCAGTCTCACGCTATATCATGACAGTCAGTTTTCGGCTTTCTCTACTGAGGTGCTCGTCCGGATGAACCAGGGCACAATCGCAGTAGTTCTCCTGGTGCTGCCTTAGCCGATAAAGCGGAACGTAAGGCACCAAAACACAGGAGCCGGGCAAACCCAACATTTGACCAAAGACAATGATTCGGAGCTGATGCATATAAGGCCAAACTCGCGACGCTGAACACTCCCTAAGGTATTCGGTCTTTATGGTATAAACCAGGCCTAAATAGCGCCCTTTGTAAGAAGCCCCTTGTGTCTAGGTACGTGCATTATTCTGACGTGGCCACATGCCAAGACGGCAGCATCCTTCTCAATTGTACTGAGAATTCGAGGGATGTGTATCAACAAGAGATAGTAAAAAAGGTTTACGCAGGGTCTTAATCTAAAAAGAATCCTTGGAGCGGGTCTCTGCTGCACGTCTGTGCCTGTGTCTCCGTTGTGCCGTATCCTGGACGGGTGTAGCACGATTATCATTTGTAAAAGAGAGGAACTTAGGTGAAAAGGTTGTCGTGCAAAAAGATAGTTTTTAAAGAAACCATGTATAACTAGAAATGAGTAGAAATTGCCACTTGTCTGCTCGCGTTGAGCCCCTTGTATTTGTAATAGGGGTGTGGCCATCAATCCGGTACAAATTACATATAGCAGCGCCGGACTCATCTAACCGTGTCCGTGGTCTTGACGACCTATCAAATGCTTTAGTTGGTGAGGCCGTTTTTAGTGTGCGGCTGCCAAGGCAGTCGCATTCTCTTCGGCGCGCAAAGATCGCTTAATACTTCCGTTCACTGTAATGATGCCACGTGGACCAGGCATCTTGAGCGTGAGGGAAGCGTAATGTGGTATTGCATTAAAGCGAGCAAAAGCTTCGCGTCCAAGTAGTGCTTGATAACCGCATTGGAATGGAGCAATGTGGAAGGTTAAATGTTCGCCACGGGAGTTATCGGGGGAGCCGAATATAACCTTTAGTAGCAGGGAGCCCGTGCAGTGAGCCCCTGGGCCTGGCGTTACTCCTTTAAAGGTAGTGTTGCTATGGCAAATTTTCGTTGGGTCTATCCCCATTTCGCGGAGTGTATCCTGGTATATCAGGTTTAAACTGCTGCCACCATCCATCAGGACTCGTGCAAAGTGGTATCCGTCAATTATTGTTTCTAATACCAGGGGAGCCCATCCTGCCCGCCGGATACTTGCTGAGTAATCACGATGGTCAAAAGTGACCGGTTGAGACGACCAGTGGTAGGGTTTCGCGGTGATAGGCCCTTGGGCATATTTATCTGGGAGGGACGCTTTGCTTCCCTTGATCACATGTAATACGTTGACTATTTTGACTTCTGATGGAAACTTCTTTTGTTCCCCAATGTCTTGCTTGAGAGGCTCATCCTCATCTTCGCTTGGTGTATCCTCCCCCTTGTGTATGGCGTTGAGCTTGCCGGACTGCTTGAAGACCCAACATTCTCTGTGGGTATGATTAGCGGGTTTACCAGGGGTGCTATGGATCTGACATACTTGGTCCAGAATTTTGTTCAGGATGGACAGTTCATCTCTGGCGCCTTTAGAGGGCGGCTTTTGCTGACCTGGCCGAGAGCTTCGGAATCCAGCGTGCACTGCCGTGCTCTTCGGGTTGTCTTCTTTATTCCGACGCTTATTGTTTTTGCTGCGTCGTGATTTCCCGTTTTCATCTCTAACTTTGGATGTGCTTTGGTCGCTGGTGCTGCATCTGGCTAGCCAGCTGTCCTCACCCGCGCAAAAGCGGGTCATGAGGCTTGTTAATGCTGCCATTGTTCTCGGCTTTTCTTGGCCGAGGTGTCTGGCAAGCCACTCATCGCGGACGCTATGCTTAAAAGCTGCCAAGGCTTCGGCGTCCGGGCAGTCAACTATTTGGTTCTTCTTAGTAAGAAACATGTTCCAAAGCTTTCGGGCTGACTCTCCGGGCTGTTGAGTTATATGACTCAAATCGTCCGCATCCAGGGGTCGGACATAAGTCCCTTGAAAATTTGCCCGAAAAGCGTCTTCGAGCTCTTCCCAGCTTCCAATGGAGTTTTCGGGGAGGCTTTTAAGCCAGTGCCGAGTTGGCCCTTTGAGCTTGAGGGGTAAGTACTTGATGGCGTGGAGATCATCTCCTCGAGCCATATGGATATGGAGGATATAGTCCTCAATCCAGACCCCAGGGTCTGTTGTTCCGTCGTATGCCTCTATGTTTACGGGTTTGAATCCCTCTAGAAATTCATGGTCCAGCACCTCATCGGTGAAACATAGGGGGTGTGCGGCACCCCTGTATTTGGGTGTACCGCGTTATTCTGATGTTTGTTGTGTTACATCATATGATGGGGCGCGCTTGCGTGGTCCATAGATGGATCTGGTTGCGCCGTCCTTTTGGTGCGAGCCCTCGTGTGGATCGCGTATTGACTTGTGAGTGGCGTTGTTTGCCGCTCCATGCTGGCCGTGAGGTCGTCTATCCGGCTAGGTAGCCGTTTTGATTTTTGGTTGTGGGGGATCTAGGGCCTCCTCATCGAATTCGGGCAGCAACTTCCGCTTCGGGTAGCTCCTGGTGGGGCGATTACCACCATACTTCACTGTTGTGTTGAGTACTTTACTCCATCTGATTTGGAGTGTGTCCTGCGCAGCCTTGAGCCTTTGCTTCTGCTTTTTCAGACTCCTCGCGGTGGCAACAAGCCTTTGACGGGCATTCTGCTGCTCCGGGTGCCTGCCCGGCGTTATGTTGTCCGGACTATTATCTTTGACAGAATTGGTTTGTTTGGTTTGATTCTCCTTATTGCCGTGGTCCGGCAGTGGTTCGCCCTGCTCCAACGCTAGGTCTGAATGATCGTTATTTCTGCCGAGGCGGGATTTGGGGCGGCGCTTACGCCGCTGCTTTGACTGCTTCTCGAGGGGACAAGCCTTCGTTGCGTCCTTCCGTTCCTCGTCGTCTTCTTCTTTTGGTGTGTCCACCATATATACGTCATATGATGAGGTGGACGTCCAGCGCCCTGTGGGCGGTGGTTCCTCTTCGCCTCCCGCATCGTCGTCCATACCGTCGATGTCTTCGGAGTCGAAGTCGAGCATGTCGGTTGAGTCATCGATAGTGGCTACTAAGTGGGTGGTGGGTGGGCCTCGAATTTCTTCGTCGTCCGCATCCCAATCCTGTTGGCCATAGTCCGGCCAGGGCTCTCCTGATAAAGAGAGAGACCTTAGTGAATTCATAATGTCGCCGAACGAGTGCTGAAAGATATCCGCGGCAGTGAATTCCATGATCGGCGCCCAATCGGATTCGACTGGTAGGGGCGTGGACGGTTCGGAGTCCGGAAAAGAGTCCGGCACCTTGGAGTCACGGGCTTTGCAGAGGATTAGGCTGGTGTTTGGCTTGATCGCCGTTGAGACTGCAGCCCCTAAGGCGGTGTCTAGCCACCCGTCCTCGATTGGCGCCGTTGGCTCCGAGCTAAGGGTCGGAGCTAATGCGAGCGCGGCCATTGGGGTACTGTTCGGCGGCAGAGCTAGGTCATACCCATCATGACAGTGCGGCGTGCCCGGCTGTGGCTCGAATCCGTCGAAGATCAAGTCTCTGCAGATGTCGGCCGTGTAGTTCAAACTTCCAAATCTGACCTGATGGCCGGGGGCGTAGCTTTCAATCTGCTCCAGATGGCCAAGGGAATTGGCCCGCAGTGCAAAGCCGCCGAACACGAAGATATGTCCGGGGAGAAAAATGTCACCCTGGACCGCATCGCTATCGATGGCAGTAGGAGCCATCAAGCCTAACGGCGACGACACAGAGGAACTCTCAATGAAAGCACCAATGTTGGTGTCAAAACCGGCGGATCTCGGGTAGGGGGTCCCGAACTATGCGTCTAGGCCGGATGGTAACAGGAGGCAGGGGACACAATGTTTTACCCAGGTTCGGGCCCTCTTGATGGAGGTAAAACCCTACGTCCTGCTTGATTAATATTGATGATATGGGTAGTACAAGAGTAGATCTACCACGAGATCGGAGAGGCTAAACCCTAGAAGCTAGCCTATGGTATGATTGTATGTTGTGGTTGTTGTCCACTACGGACTAAAACCCCTCGGTTTATATAGACACCGGAGAGGGTTAGGGTTACACAAGGTCGGTTACAAAGGAGGAGATATCCATATCCGTATTGCCTAGCTTGCCTTCCACGCCAAGTAGAGTCCTGTCCGGACACGAGACAAAGTCTTCAATCTTATATCTTCATAGTCTAACAGTCCGGCCAATGGAGATAGTCCGGCTGTCTAGAGACCCCCTAATCTAGGACTCCCTCAGTGTACTTTCCCAGTGACAGCAGGGGCAGCAAGGCACGTATTGTATTGTTGCCATCGAGGATAAAAGATGGGGTTTATATCTTATTGCTTGAGTTTATCCCTCTACGTCATGTCATCTTGCCTAATGCGTTACTCTGTTCTTATGAACTTAATACTCTAGATGCATGCTGGATAGCGGTCGATGTGTGGAGTAATAGCAGTAGATGCAGAATCATTTCGGTATACTTGTCGCGGACGTGATGCCTATATACATGATCATGCCTAGATATTCTCATAACTATGTGCTTTTCTATCAATTGCTCAACAGTAATTTGGTCACCCACCATAGAATTTTCTATCTTGAGAGAAGCCACTAGTGAAACCTATGGCCCCCGGGTCTATCTCCATCATATTGTTTTCCTATCTACTTGCTATTTCTATCATTATTTATTTTGCAATATTTATTTTCCAATCTATACAATAAAAATACCAAAAAAATTATCTTATTATCTCTATCATATCTCACTTTCGTAAGTGGCCGTGAAGGGATTGACAACCCCTTTATCGTGTTGGTTGCGAGGTTCTTGTTTGTTTGTGCAGGTACTACGGACTTGTGTGTTACCTCGTACTGGATTGATACCTTGGTTCTCAAAAACTGAGGGAAATACTTACGCTACTTTGCTACATCACCCTTTCCTCTTCAAGGGAAAACCAACGCATGCTCAAGAGGTAGCAAGAAGGATTTCTGGCACCGTTGCTGGGGAGGTTGCACCAAGTCAAGTCAAGATTTGATCTCCCATCAACAAGCCATTTCTGGCGCCCTTGTCGGGGAGATCTACGCACAAGTCAAGACATACCAAGTAACCATCACAAACTCTTATCCCTCGCATTACATTATTTGTCATTTGCCTCCCGTTTTCCTCTCCCCCACTTCACCTTTGTCGTTTCTTTGCCTTCTTCTCGTATGTCTTTTTGTTTGTGTTTCCATGTGCCTTCTATTTGCTTGCATCTTTTCTTGCTAAAAATCTGTTGATATGGATCCACTTAAAGTGTTCTACTTGGATCATCTTTGATCCTTATGCGCTCGTGCTGAAACCCCAACTAGCCTAGTTGATGGGAAATCTTTAGATGAGCATGCTCATTTTGTGCGTAATCGTTTGTCTGAAAAGGGGAAGCTCCTATGGTATCGAATAAATAGTTTGCTATGCTATGCTTGGAATCTTTGTGAGATTTATGACTTTACTTGTTGCTCTAAGAACCCTAAAAACACCTTCCCTACCTATGTGAGTTTAATGATAATGAAATCTTATCTTCTTATGGAAAGGGTGTTTATAGTTACTATGATATCGAACAAATTGAAGAATTTGTCATTTTTAAGGGTGCTCATGAAGTTGCTTCTTTGATTGAAAAGTATGATATTACTCTCTTCAAATCTAAAAATTCCGACATACTTAAATATTTCTATGAAAACTATGCTCACAATGCCTGTGTTAAGGAATTTATCGAGAGAATGACGATTGCTTTGGAAGAAAATAATGATATGCACGAATCTATAGATAATTATGATTCCGATGATTTGATTGAAATATCCCTTGATGAACATGATACTTGCTATTCTTATAGTCATGATGCCAGTATTTGTTATAGTTCCTTATGTTAAACATGAGATCATTGCTATTGCACCCATACTTGATAGTTACTTCGATGAAAAGCATGATTGCAATAATGTTATCATAAATTCTCTTAATGTCAATTGTGTTAATGATATGCAAAATCTCAAGCTTGGGGATGCTAGTTTTGCTATGACTACTATTTGTTGCAATGATCATGATTGGGGTGATTATTATTTTGATCTTGAAAATTTATTTAAGCCCCATGATGAATATGAGATTGACAATGGTGTTTGCAATATTATTGAAAGTGGGTTTGGAGAGGTCATGACTTTAGTTAATGTTAATCCCACTATTTTGGAAGAGTGTCAACTTTGCATGCATGTGGATCGTGTTGAAGATATTTTATGTGATAGCTATTTTGTTGAATTTTCTTATGATCCCACATGTAATTATTATGAGAGAGGAAAATATGATTGTAGAAATTTTCATGTTACTAAATTACCTCTCGTTATGTTGAGATTGATATTGTTTCTTTCTGCTTCCTTGCATATGCTAGTTTTTGCTTGCTATGATAACTTGTTTGCCTATAAGATTCCTATGCATAAGAAGTATGCTAGACTTAGATGTGTTTGTCACGTGTTTCAAGATGCTCTCTTTGTGCTTCAATTCTTGTCTTTCATGTGAGCATCATTGAAATTATCAATGCCTAGCTAGGGGCGTTAAACAATAGCGCTTGTTGGGAGGCAACCCAATTTTATTTTTGTTTATTGTCTTTTTGTTCCTGTTTAGTAATAAATAATTCATCTAGATTCTATTTAGATGTGGTTTTATGTTTTTAATTAGTGTTTGTGCCAAGTAGAACCTTTGGGAAGACTTGGGGGAAGTCTTTGCAATCTTGCTGTAAAAAACAGAAACTTTAGCGCTCAAGAGATTAGCTTCCATTTATTACTGGAGAGTGAGACAGTTTATTCTTTTTTCAGATGATTACTAGAAAAATTCCTAACGTCCACCAATTTATTTCAGAATTTTTGGGGTTACAGAAGTATTCGAAACCTACAGATTACTACAGATTGTTCTGTTTTTGACAGATTCTGTTTTTCGTGTGTTGTTTGCTTATTTTGATGAATCTATGGCTATTATCGGGGGGTATGAACCATAGAGAAGTTGGAATACAGTAGTTTTAACACCAATATAAATAAAGAATGAGTTCATTACAGTACCTTGAAGTAGTGGTTTGTTTTCTTATACTGACGGAGCTCATGAGATTTTCTGTTGAGTTTTGTGTTGTGAAGTTTTCAACTTTTGGGTAAAGATTTGATGGATTTTGGAATAAGGAGTGGCAAGAGCCTAAGCTTGGGGATGCCCAAGGTACCCCAAGGTAAAATCCAAGGACAACCAAAAGCCTAAGCTTGGGGATGCCCTGGAAAGCATCCCCTCTTTCGTCTTCGTCTATCGGTAACTTTACTTGATGCTATATTTTTATTCACCACATGATATGTGTTTTGCTTGGAGCGTCTTGTATGATTTGAGTCTTTGCTTTTTAGTTTACCACAATAATCCTTGTTGTACACATCTTTTCGAGAGACACACATGAATCCGAATTTATTATAATACTCTATGTGCTTCACTTATATCTTTTGAGCTAGATAATTTTGCACTAGTGCTTCACTTATACCTTTTTAAGAGCACGGTGGTGGTTTTAATTTATAGAAATTATTGATCTCTCATGCTTCACCTATATATTATTTTGAGTGTCTTTTAGAACAGCATGGTAATTTTCTTTGGCTATAAAATTAGTCCTAATATGATAGGCATCCAAGATAGGTATAATAAAAACTTTCATAAAAAGTGCATTGAATACTATGAGAAGTTTGATACTTGATGATTGTTTTGAGATATGAAGATGGTGATATTAGAGTCATGCTAGTTGAGTAGTTGTGAATTTGATAAATACTTGTTCTAAAGTTTGTGATTCCTGTAGCATGCACGTATGGTGAACCTTTATGTGATGAAGTCGGAGCATGATTTATTTATTGATTGTCCTCCTTATGAGTGGCGGTCGGGGATGGGCGATGGTCTTTTCCTACCAATCTATCCCCTAGGAGCATGTGTGTAGTACTTTGTTTCGATAACTAATACATTTTTGCAATAAGTATGTGAGTTCTTTATGACTAATGTTGAGTCCATGGATTATACGCACTCTCACCCTTCCACCATTGCTAGCCTCTCTAGTACCGCGCAACTTTCGCCGGTACCATACACCCACCATATACCTTCCTCAAAACAGCCACCATACCTACCTATTATGGCATTTCCATAGCCATTCCGAGATATATTGCCATGCAACTTACCACTGTTCCATTTGTTATGACACCTTTCATCATTGTCATATTGCTTTGCATGATCATGTAGTTGACATCGTATTTGTGGCAAAGCCACCTTTATAATTCTTTCATACATGTCACTCTTGATTCATTGCATATCCTGGTACACCGCGGAAGGCATTCACATAGAGTCATATTTTTGTTCTAGTATCGAGTTGTAATTTTTGAGTTGTAAGTAAATAAAAGTGTGATGATCATCATTATTAGAGCATTGTCCCAAGTGAGGAAAGGATGATGGAGACAATGATTCCCCCACAAGTCGGGATGAGACTCCGGACGAAAATAAAAAAAGAAAAGAAAAAATAGGCCATAAAAAAAGAAAGGGCCCAAATAAAAAAATTAAAAAATGAGAGAAAAAGAGAGAAGGGACAATGTTACTATCCTTTTACCACACTTGTGCTTCAAAGTAGCACCATGATCTTCATGATAGAGAGTCTCCTATGTTGTCACTTTCATATACTAATGGGAATTTTACATTATAGAACTTGGCTTGTATATTCCAATGATGGGCTTCCTCAAAATGCCATAGGTCTTCGTGAGCAAGCGAGTTGGATGCACACCCACTTAGTTTCTTTTGTTGAGATCTCATACACTTATAGCTCTAGTGCATCCGTTGCATGACAATCCCTACTCACGGACATTGATATCTATTGATGCACATATCCATAGCCCGTTGATATGCCTAGTTGATGTGAGACTATCTTCTCCTTTTTTGTCTTCTCCACAACCACCATTCTATTCCACCTATAGTGCTATGTCCATGGCTCACGCTCATGTATTACGTGAAGATTGAAAAAGTTTGAGAACGTCAAAAGTATGAAAAATTGCTTGGCTTGTCATCAGGGTTGTGCATGATTAAATACTTTGTGTGATGCCAGACTATATGATTTTGTAGGGATAACTTTCTTTGGCCATGTTATTTTGAGAAGACATGATTGCTTTGTTAGTATGCTTGAAGTATTATTATTCTTATGTCAATATTAAACTTTTGTCTTGAACCTTTCGGATCTGAACATTCATGCCACAATAAAGAAAATTACATTGAGAATTATGCTAGGTAGCATCCCACATCAAAAATTCTGTTTTTATCATTTAGCTACTCGAGGACGAGCAGGAATTAAGCATGGGGATGCTTGATACGTCTCCAATGTATCTGTAATTTTGATTGTTCCATGCTATTATATTATCTGTTTTCGATGTTTAATGGGCTTTAATATACCTTTATATATTATTTTTGGGACTAACCTACTAACCAAAGGCCCAGTGCAAATTGCTATTTTTTGCCTATTTCAGTGTTTCGCAGAAAAGGAATATCAAACGGAATCCAAATGGAATGAAACCTTCGGAAGAGTTATTTTTGGAACAAACGCAATCCAGGAGACTTGGAGAGGACGTTAAGGAAGCAACGAGGCGACCAAGAGGCAGGAGGGCGCGCCCAGGGGGGTAGGCGCGCCCCCACCCTCGTGGCTCCACTGATCTACTTCTTTCGCCTATATATACTCATATACCCCAAAAACATCCCATAGCACTACAAAACCCTATTTCCACCGCCGCAACCTTCTGTACCCGTGAGATCCCATCTTGGGGCCTTTTACGGCACTCCGCCGGAGGGGGAATCGATCACGGAGGGCTTCTACATCAACACCATAGCCTCTCCGATGATGTGTGAGTAGTTTACCACAGACCTTCGGGTCCATAGTTATTAGCTAGATGGCTTCTTCTCTCTCTTTGGATCTCAATACAAAGTTCTCCTCGATTCTCTTGGAGATCTATTCGATGTAATTCTTTTTGTAGTGTGTTTGTCGAGATCTGACGAATTGTGGGTTTATGATCAAGATTATCTATGAACAATATTTGATTCTTCTTTGAATTCTTTTATGCATGATTTAATATCTTTGCAAGTCTCTTCGAATTATCAGTTTAGTTTGGCCTACTAGATTGATCTTTCTTGCAATGGGAGAAGTGCTTAGCTTTGGGTTCAATCTTGCGGTGTCCTTTCCAAGTGACAGCAGGGGCAGAAAGGCACGTATTGTTTTGTTGCCATCGAGGATAAAAAGATGGGGTTTATATCATATTGCTTGAGTTTATCCCTCTACATCATGTCATCTTGCCTAATGCGTTACTGTGTTCTTATGAACTTAATACTCTAGATGCATGCTGGATAGCGGTCAATGTGTGGACTAATAGTAGTAGATGCAGAATCATTTCGGTCTACTTGTCGCGGACGTGATGCCTATATACATGATCATGCCTATATATTCTCATAACTATGCGCTTTTCTATCAATTGCTCGACGGTAATTTGTTCACCCACCGTAGAATTTGCTATCTTGAGAGAAGCCACTAGTGAAACCTATGGCCCCTGGGTCTATCTTCCATCATATTATTTTCCTACCTACTTGCTATTTCTATCGTTGTTTATTTTGCAATCTTTATTTTCCAATCTATACAATAAAAATACCAAATATAGTTATCTTATTATCTCTATCAGATCTCACTTTCATAAGTGCGTGAAGGGATTGACAACCCCTTTATCGTGTTGGTTGCGAGGTTCTTGTTTGTTTGTGCAGGTACTAGGGACTTGCGTGTTACCTCCTACTGGATTGATACCTTGGTTCTCAAAAACTGAGGGAAATACTTACGCTACTTTGTTGCATCACCCTTTCCTCTTCAAGGGAAAACCAATGCATGTTCAAGAGGTAGCACACACTTTGTTAGCACCTTTTGGATCGACAAAACCTTCTGGTTGCATCATATATAACTCTTCTGTAAGATATCCATTAAGGAATGCAATTTTGACATCCTTTTGCCAAATTTCATAATCATAAAATGCGGCAATTGCTAACATGGTCCGGACAGACTTAAGCATCGCTACGAGTGAGAAGGTCTCATCGTAGTCAACTCCTTGAACTTGTCGAAAACCTTTGGCAACAAGTCGAGCTTTGTAGACAGTAACATTACTATCAACGTAAGTCTTCTTCTTGAAGATCCATTTATTCTCTATTGCTTGCCGATCATTGGGCAAGTCAACCGAAGTCCATACTTTGTTCTCATACATGGATACCATCTCAGAATTCATGGCCTCAAGCCATTTTTCGGAATCTGGGCTCATCATTGCTTCCTCATAGTTCGTAGGTTCGTCATGGTCAAGTAACATGACCTCCAGAACAGGATTACCATACCACTCTGGTTGACCTATGAGGTTTGGTAGTAACTTGATCAGAAGTTTCATGATCATCATCATTAGCTTCCTCACTAATTGGTGTAGGAATCACTCGAACTGATTTCTGTGATGAACTACTTTCCAATAAAGGAGAAAGTACAGTTACCTCATCAAGTTCTACTTTCCTCCCACTCACTTCTTTCAAGAGAAACTCCTTCTCTAGAAAGGATCCATTCTTAGCAACGAATATCTTGCCTTCGGATCTGTGATAGAAGGTGTACCCAACATTCTCCTTTGGGTATCCTATGAAGACACATTTCTCCAATTTGGGTTCGAGCTTATCAGGTTGAAGTTTCTTCACATAAGCATCGCAGCCCCAAACTTTAAGAAACGACAACTTGGGTTTCTTGCCAAACCACAGTTCATATGGTGTCGTCTCAACGGATTTGATGGTGCCCTATATAACGTGAATGCAGCCGTCTCTAAAGCATAACCCCAAAACGATAGCGGTAAATCAGTAAGAGACATCATAGATCGCACCATATCTAATAAAGTGTGGTTATGATGTTCGGACACACCATCACGCTGTGGTGTTGCAGGTGGCATGAGTTGTGAAACTATTCCGCGTTGTTTCAAATGAAGACCAAACTCATTACTCAAATATTCACCTCCATGATCAGATCGTAGAAACTTAATTTTCTTGTTACAATGATTTTCCACTTCACTCTGAAAATCTTTGAACTTTTCAAATGTTTCAGACTTATGTTTCATCAAGTAGATAAACCCATATCTGCTCAAATCATCTGTGAAGGTCAGAAAATAATGATACCTGCCGTGAGAATCAACACTCATCGGACCGCATGCATCAGTACGTATTATTTACAATAAGTCTGTTGCTCGCTCCATTGTTTCGGAGAACGGAGTTTTAGTCAACTTTCCCATGAGGCATGGTTTGCAAGCATCAAGTGATTCTAAAAGCCCATCAGCATGGAGTTTCTTCATGCGCTTTACACCGATATGACTTAAACGGCAGTGCCACAAATAAGTTGCACTATCATTATTAAACTTGTGTCTTTTGGCTTCAATACTACGAATATGTGTATCACTACTATCGAGATTCAATAAAAATAGACCACTCATCAAGAGTGCATGACCATAAAAGATACTACTCATATAAATAGAACAACCATTATACTCTGATTTAAATGAATAACTGCCTCGCATCAAACAAGATCCAGATATAATGTTCATGCTTAACGCTGGCACCAAATAACAATTATTCGGGTCTAATACTAATCCCGAAGATAGATGTAGAGGTAGCATGCCGACAGCGATCACATCTACTTTGGAACTAGTTCCCACGCGCATCGTCACCTCGTCCTTAGCCAATCTTTGTTTAATCCGTAGCCCCTGTTTCGAGTTGCAAATATGAGCAACGGAACTACTATCAAATACCCAGGCGCTACTACATCCTTCTTATCCGCCAAATACATCAATAACATGTATATCAAATATACCTTTCACTTTGCCATCCTTCTTATCCGCCAAATACTTGGGGCAGTTCCGCTTCCAGTGGCCAGTCCCTTTGTAGTAGAAGCACTCAGTCTCAGGCTTAGGTCCAGACTTGGGCTTCTTCACTTGAGCAGCAACTTGCTTGCTGTTCTTCTTGAAGTTCCCCTTCTTCCCTTTGCCCTTCTTCTTGAAACTAGTGGTCTTGTTGACCATCAACACTTGATGCTCCTTCTTGATTTCTACCTTTGCAGCTTTTAGCATTGCGAAGAGCTAGGCAATTGTCTTATCCATCCCTTGCATATTATAGTTCATCATGAAGCTTTTGTAGCTTTGTGGCAGTGATTGAAGAACTCTATCAATGACACTATCATCAGGAAGATTAACTCCTAGTTGAGTAAAGTGGTTGTGGTACCCAGACATTCTGAGTATATGTTCACTGACAGAACTATTCTCCTCCATCTTGCAGCTATAGAACTTATTGGAGACTTCATATCTCTTAATTCGGGCATTTGCTTGAAATATTAACTTCAACTCCTGGAAAATCTCATATGCTCCATGAAGTTCAAACCGTCATTGAAGTACCGATTCTAAGTTGTAAAGCATGGCACACTGAACTATCGAGTAGTCATCGGCTTTGCTCTGCCAGACGTTCATAACATCTGGTGTTGCTCCTGCAACGGGCTTTGCACCTAGCGGTGCTTCCAAGACGTAATTCTTCTGTGCAGCAATGAGGATAATCCTCAAGTTACGGACCCAGTCCGTGTAGTTGCTACCATCATCTTTCAACTTAGCTTTCTCTAGGAATGCATTAAAATTCAAAGGAACGGTAGCACGGGCCATTTATCTACAACAACATAGACATGCAAAACACTATCATGTACTAAGTTCATGATAAATTAAAGTTCAGTTAATCATATTACTTAAGAACTCCCACTTAGATAGACATCCCTCTAATCATCTAAGTGATCGTGTGATCCATATCAACTAAACCATGTCCAATCATCACGTGAGATGGAGTAGTTTTCAATGGTGAACATCACTATGTTGATCATATCTACTATATGATTCACGCTCGACCTTTCGGTCTCAGTGTTCCGAGGCCATATCTGCATATGCTAGGCTCATCAAGTTTAACCCGAGTATTCTGCATGTGCAAAACTGGCTTGCGCCCGTTGTATGTGAACGTAGAGCTTATCACACCCGATCATCACATGGTGCCTCGGCACGACGAACTGTAGCAACAGTGCATACTCAGGGAGAACAGCTGTACCTTGAAATCTAGTGAGAGATCATCTTATAATGCTACCGCCGCACTAAGCAAAATAAGATGCATAAAGGATAAACATCACATGCAATCAAAATAAGTGATATGATATGGCCATCATCATCTTGTTCCTTTGATCTCCATCTCCAAAGCACCGTCACGATCACCATCGTCACCAGCTTGACACCTTGATCTCCATCGTAGCATTGTTGTCGTCTCGCCAACTATTGCTTCTACGACTATCGCTACCGCTTAGTGATAAAGTAAAGAAATTACATGGCGATTGCATTTCATACAATAAAGCGACAACCATATGGCTCCTGCCAGTTGCCGATAACTGTTACAAAACCCGTGAATATGACTGCACCCGTGTCCGGATGGGACTCTCCTTGGCGTGGAAGGCAAGCTTGGCGACTAAATATGTAAATTCCTTTCTTTGTAACTGACCTTGTGTAACCCTAGATCCTCCCGGTGTCTATATAAACCGGAGGACTTAGTCCGGAGGGGAGACTCATTATCATAGCCATACAAGCTACACCTCTAGGGTTTAGCCATTATGATCTCGTGGTAGATCAACTCTTGTAATACTCATATTCATCAAGATCAATCAAGCAGGACGTAGGGTATTACCTCCATAGGGAGGGCCCGAACCTAGGTAAACATTGTGCCCCCCTGTCTCCTGTTACCATCGACCTTAGACACACAGTTCGGGACCCCCTACCCGAGATCCGCCGGTTTTGACACCGACATTGGTGCTTTCATTGAGAGTTATACTATGTTGTCATCAAGAGGTTTGATGACTCCTTCAACCATCTACAATGATGTTGCCCAAGGGGGAGCCTTCCTCCCCGGACAGATCTTCATGTTCGTCGGTTTCGCTCTGCGGGCCAACTCGCTTGGCCATCTAGAGCAGATCGAAAGCTACGCCCCTGGCCGTCAGGTCAGATTTGGGAGCTTGAACTACGTTGCGGACATCCGTGGAGACTTGATCTTCGCCGAATTCGAAACCGCGACTACCACTCCTGGTCACCCCGAGGGACATGACCTAAATCTTTCATCGGACTGCATCCAGGAGACAGCTCCCATAACCGCTCTAACCTTAGATCTAGAGCAGACTGCGCCATCCAAGGACGGGAGGATCGACCCCACCACAGAGGCCACAGATTCCACGGCGTTGGAGCCGCACATACACTTGATCTCACATGATACCTATGCCACCGGAACTCCGGACTCGTTTTCGGCCGTAAGTTCCGAACCATGTGAGCCCGCGGACGCCGAACTTGATCGTTTATCGATCTTCGAATTCAGTGTCGCAGACATCTTCCAGCACTCGCCTTTGGGCGACATGCTAAACTCATTAAAGAACGTGTCCTTGGTGGAGGACTCACAGCCAAACTATATCTAGTTCGAACTAGGGGCTGGCGATGGAGAATTTTGCTCCCCACCAGCCACCCACTTCATAGCCACGGTCGAGGATTTAACTGACACAATTGATTACGACTCTGAGGACATCGACAGTATGGACGACGATGCCGGAGAAGAAGAGGCCCAGAACCCGTCGTTCACCGGACGTTGGACGGCCACTTCCACGTATGATGTATACATGGTGGATGCACCAAAGGAGAACAGTGGTGATGACAAGGAAGATCCAGCTAAGGATAAACCTTCCAAAATACAATCCAAGCACCGGCATCAGCGGCACCGCTCTAAGTCACGCCGCAGTAAAGACAGCAACACCGGCACGGGAGAAGATAACACTCCAGAAGGTGCCAAAGACAACGAAGACCCCGTTGAAACAGAACAAGATGAACGGGAAGATGGGCAGGTTAGCCTTGGTAAACAGGCCACACACAAAGACTCAAAGGACAGAAGTTATCTTCCGCTCTCCGAGGATGAGGTGAGCCTCGGCACCAACGATTTCATCGTGCCTGAGGAACCTCTTGAATAGGAGCGCTTCAAGCGCCAGCTAATAGCTACTGCAAGGAGCCTAAAAAAGAAGAAGCAGCATCTTCAAGCTGATCAAGATCTGCTCAATGATAAATGGACCGATGTCCTAGCAGCCGAAGAATACGGCCTAAAGTGCCCAACCAAAAGTTACCCAAAGTGCAAATTGCTACCTCAGTTTGACGAGGAGGCGCCAGAATACATACCACCATCATACAATGCGGCTGGCCGACCACCACGTGGTCGGGACAAAACGGAAACTCACGCCGAACACCAGCACACCCCGCCTCATCGCACAGGTAGGGGTAAATTAGCCCACAGCCATACATATGACCTCCGGCAAAACCTGAACAATAAAGCAAGACACACCAGATCAATCTACGGATCTTGAGGACGTGCCTCGACACGTGACGACGGCCACCTATTCGGACGTGACAAACTTAGTCATGCGCGGGCTGAAAACCGCAGACGGACTCCATCAGAGCTACGTAGCGATACGACTCGATATAGAGGCGCCACACACCCTCATTGCTTCACTGATGAGGTCATGGATCATGAATTCCTAGAAGGGTTCAAACCCGTGAATATAGAATCATTCGATGGAACCACGGACCCTGCAGTGTGGATCGAAGACTTCATTCTCCACATTCATATGGCCCGCGGCGATGACCTCCACGCCATCAAATACCTCCCTTTAAAACTCAAGGGGCCAGCTCGGCACTGGTTAAACAGCCTGCCTGAAAATTCTATCAGCCTCGACAACTTCCAAGGTACATATGTCTGGCCACCAGACGGCGATGACTTAAGCCACATAGTTCAACAACCTGGAGAGTCCGCTAGGAAATTTTGGACTAGGTTCTTAACTAAAAAGAACCAAATCGTTGATTGTCCGGATGCCGACGCCCTAGAAGCCTTCAAACACAGCATCCGCCACGAATGGCTCGCTCGTCACCTCGGCCAGGAAAAGCCAAAATCAATGGCGGCCCTCACGGCACTCATGACCCGCTTTTGTGCGGGCGAGGACAGTTGGCTGGCCCGTAGCAAAAACAAAGCAGGCGACGCCGGCACCCCTAAAGTTAAAAACAACAAAGACAAGTCTCGACGCAACAGATACAAGCGTCGAAACAACAGTGATAACACTGAGGACACGGCAGTCAATGCCGGATTCAGCGGCTCTAAGTCCGGTCAGCGGAAGAAGCCGTTCCAAAAGAACAATTCAGGCCCATCCAGCTTGGACCGCATACTTGATCGTCCGTGCCAGATTCATGGCACCCCGGGCAAACCACCCAATCATACAAATAGAGATTGCTGGGTTTTCAAACAGGCCGGCAAATTAAACACTGAGAACAAGGAAAAGGGATCGCAAAGCAAGGACGATGACGAAGAGCCCCGGCAACCAAACACAGGGGGACAGAAGAAGGTTCCCCCTCAGGTCAAAACGGTGAACATGATATACGCTGCCCACATCCCCAAGAGGGAGCGCAAGCATGCGCTCAGGGACGTCTACGCGATAGAGCCAGTCGCCCCAAAATTTAATCCATGGTTGTCATGCCCGATCACTTTTGATCGCCGGGATCATCCGACCAGTATTCCGTCACGGTGGCTCGGCTGCACTGGTCCTAGACCCAATAATTGATGGGTTCCACCTGACTCGCGTCCTTATGGACGAAGGTAGCAGTCTCAATCTGCTCTATCAGGATACAACGCGAAAAATGGGCATTAACCCATCACGGATCAAGCCCACCAGGACTACCTTCAAAGGAGTGATACCAGGTGTAGAGGCCCGCTATACGGGCTCAATCACACTAGAGGTTGTCTTCGGATCTCCGGACAACTTCCAAAGCGAGGAGTTAATCTTCGATATTGTCCCCTTCCGCAGCGGCTATCACACACTGCTCGGACGAACTGCGTTTGCTCGATTCAATGCAGTACCACACTATGCTTATCTCAAGCTCAAGATGCCCGGTCCACGCGGTGTCATAACGGTCAACGGAAATACGGAACGCTCCCTTCGTACAGAAGAGCACACAGCTGTTGGGGAACGTAGTAATTTCAAAAAAAAATCCTACGCACACGCAAGATCATGGTGATGCATAGCAACAAGAGGGGAGAGTGTGATCTACGTACCCTTGTAGACCGACAGCGGAAGCGTTAGCACAACGCGGTTGATGTAGTCATACGTCTTCACGGCCCGACCGATCAAGCACCGAAACTACGGCACCTCCGAGTTCTAGCACACGTTCAGCTCGATAACGATCCCCGGACTCTGATCCAGCAAAGTGTCGGGTAAGAGTTCCGTCAGCACGACGACGTGGTGACGATCTTGATGTACTACCATCGCAGGGCTTCGCCTAAGCACCGCTACAATATTATCGAGGACTATGGTGGAAGGGGGCACCGCACACGGCTAAGAATATGATCACGTGGATCAACTTGTGTGTCTAGGGGTGCCCCCTGCCCCCGTATATAAAGGATCAAGGAGGGGGTGCGGCCGGCCAGGAGGAGGGCGCGCCAGGAGGAGTCCTACTCCCACCGAGAGTAGGATTCTCCCCCTTTCATAGTTGGAATAGGATTCGGGAGGGGGAAAGAGGAGAGAGAGAAGGAAGGGGGGCGCCGCCCCCCTCTCCTTGTCCTATTCGGACTAGGGGGGAGGGGCGCGCGGCCCAGCCCTGGCCACCTCTCCTCTCTTCCACTAAAGCCCACTAAGGCCCATATACCTCCTGGGGGGTTCCGGTAACCTCCCGGTACTCCGGTAAAATCCCGATTTCACCCGGAACACTTCCAATATCCAAATATAGGCTTCCAATATATCAATCTTTATTTCTCAACCATTTCGAGACTCCTCGTCATGTCCGTGATCACATCCGGGACTCCGAACAAACTTCGGTATATCAAAATGCATAAACTCATAATATAACTGTCATCGAAACCTTAAGCGTGCGGACCCTACGGGTTCGAGAACAATGTAGACATGACCGAGACACGTCTCCGGTCAATAACCAATAGCGGAACCTGGATGCTCATATTGGCTCCTACATATTCTACGAAGATCTTTTATCGGTCAGACCGCATAACAACATACGTTGTTCCCTTTGTCATCGGTATGTTACTTGCCCAAGATTCGATCGTCGGTATCTCAATACGTAGTTCAATCTCGTTACCGGCAAATCTCTTTACTTGTTCCATAATACATCATATCACAACTAACTCATTAGTTGCAATGCTTGCAAGGCTTATGTGATGTGCATTACCGAGAGGGCCCAGAGATACCTCTCCAACAATCGGAGTGACAAATCCTAATCTCGAAATACGCCAACCCAACATGTACCTTTGGATACACCTGTAGAGCACCTTTATAATCACCCAGTTACGTTGTGATGTTTGGTAGCACACAAAGTGTTCCTCCTGCAAATGGGAGTTGCATAATCTCATAGTCATAGGAACATGTATAAGTCATGAAGAAAGCAATAGCAACATACTAAATGATCGGGTGCTAAGCTAATGGAATGGGTCATGTCAATCAGGTCATTCACCTAATGATGTGATCCCGTTAATCAAATAACAACTCTTTGTCCATGGTTAGGAAACATAACCATCTTTGATTAACGAGCTAGTCAAGTAGAGGCATACTAGTGACACTCTGTTTGTCTATGTATTCACACATGTATTATGTTTCCGGTTAATACAATTCTAGCATGAATAATAAACATTTATCATGATATAAGGAAATAAATAATAACTTTATTATTGCCTCTAGGGCATATTTCCTTCAGTCTCCCACTTGCACTAGAGTCAATAATCTAGATTACACAGTAATGATTCTAACACCCATGGAGCCTTGGTGCTGATCATGTTTTGCTCGTGGAAGAGGCTTAGTCAACGGGTCTGCTACATTCAGATCCGTATGTATCTTGCAAATCTCTATGTCTCCCACCTGGACTAGATCCCGGATGGAATTGAAGCGTCTCTTGATGTGCTGGGTTCTCTTGTGAAATTTGGATTCCTTTGCCAAGGCAATTGCACCAGTATTGTCACAAAAGATTTTCATTGGACCCGATGCACTAGGTATGACACCTAGATCGGATATGAACTCCTTCATCTAGACTCCTTCATTTGCTGCTTCCGAAGCAGCTATGTATTCCGCTTCACACGTAGATCCCACCACGACGCTTTGTTTAGAACTGCACCAACTGACAGCTCCACCGTTTAATGTAAACATGTATCCGGTTTGTGATTTAGAATCATCTGGATCAGTGTCAAAGCTTGCATCAACGTAACCATTTACGATGAGCTCTTTGTCACCTCCATAAACGAGAAACATATCCTTAGTCCTTTTCAGGTATTTCGGGATGTTCTTGACCGCTGTCCAGTGATCCACTCCTGGATTACTTTGGTACCTCCCTGCTAGACTTATAGCAAGGCACACATCAGGTCTGGTACACAGCATTGCATACATGATAGAGCCTATGGCTGAAGCATAGGGAACATCTTTCATTTTCTCTCTATCTTCTGCAGCGGTCGGGCATTGAGTCTTACTCAACTTCACACCTTGTAACACAGGCAAGAACCCTTTCTTTGCTTGATCCATTTTGAACTTCTTCAAAACTTTGTCAAGGTATGTGCTTTGTGAAAGTCCAATTAAGCGTCTTGATCTATCTCTATAGATCTTAATGCCTAATATGTAAGCAGCTTCACCGAGGTCTTTCATTGAAAAACTCTTATTCAAGTATCCCTTTATGCTATCCAGAAATTCTATATCATTTCCAATTAGTAATATGTCATCCACATATAATATCAGAAATGCTACAGAGCTCCCACTCACTTTCTTGTAAATACAGGCTTCTCCAAAAGTCTGTATAAAACCAAATGCTTTGATCACACTATCAAAGCGTTTATTCCAACTCCGAGAGGCTTGCACCAGTCCATAAATGGATCGCTGGAGCTTGCACACTTTGTTAGCTTCCTTTGGATCGACAAAACCTTCTGGTTGCATCATATACAACTCTTCTTCCAGAAATCCATTCAGGAATGCAGTTTTGACATCCATCTGCCAAATTTCATAATCATGAAATGCGGCAATTGCTAACATGATTTGGACAGACTTAAGCATCGCTACGGGTGAGAAGGTCTCATCGTAGTCAATCCCTTGAACTTGCCGAAAACCTTTTGCGACAAGTCGAGCCTTGTAGACAGTAATATTACCTTCAGCGTCAGTCTTCTTCTTGAAGATCCATTTATTCTCAATTGCTTGCCGATGATTGGGCAAGTCAACCAAAATCCATACTTTGTTCTCATACATGGATCCCATCTCAGATTTCACGGCTTCAAGCCATTTTGCGGAATCTAGGCTCACCATTGCTTCTTCATAGTTCGTAGGTTCATCATGATCTAGTAGCATGACTTCCAGAACAGGATTACCGTACCACTCTGGCGCAGATCTCACTCTGGTTGATCTACGAGGTTCAGTAGTATCTTGTTCTGAAGTTTCATGATCATTATCATTAGCTTCCTCACTAATTGGTGTAGGTGTCACAGAAACAGGTTTCTGTGATGTACTACTTTCCAATAAGGGAGTAGGTACAGTTACCTCGTCAAGTTCTACTTTCCTCCCACTCACTTCTTTCGAGAGAAACTCCTTCTCCAGAAAGTTTCCCAATTTAGCAACAAAAGTCTTGCCTTCGGATCTGTGATAGAAGGTGTATCCAATAGTTTCCTTTGGATATCCTATGAAGACACATTTTTCCGATTTGGGTTCGAGCTTATCAGGTTGAAGCTTTTTCACATAAGCATCGCAGCCCCAAACTTTCAGAAACGACAACTTTGGTTTCTTGCCAAACCACAGTTCATAAGGCGTCGTCTCAACGGATTTTGATGGTGCCCTATTTAACGTGAATGCGACCGTCTCTAGAGCGTATCCCCAAAACGATAGCGGTAAATCAGTAAGAGACATCATAGATCGCACCATATCTAGTAAAGTACGATTACGACGTTCGGACACACCATTACGCTGTGGTGTTCCGGGTGGCGTGAGTTGCGAAACTATTCCACATTGTTTCAAATGTACACCAAACTCGTAACTCAAATATTCTCCTCCATGATCAGATCATAGGAATTTTATTTTCTTGTTACGATGATTTTCAACTTCACTCTGAAATTCTTTGAACTTTTCAAACGTTTCAGACTTGTGTTTCATTAAGTAGATATACCCATATCTGCTTAAGTCATCTGTGAAGGTGAGAAAATAACGATATCCGCCACGAGCCTCAACATTCATCGGACCACATACATCTGTATGTATGATTTCCAACAAATATGTTGCTCTCTCCATAGTACCGGAGAACGATGTTTTTGTCATCTTACCCATAAGGCACGGTTCGCTAGTACCAAGTGATTCATAATCAAGTGGTTCCAAAAGCTCATCAGTATGGAGTTTCTTCATGCACTTTATACCGATATGACCCAAACGGCAGTGCCACAAATAAGTTGCACTATCATTATCAACTCTGCATCTTTTGGCTTCAACACTATGAATATGTGTGTCACTACTATCGAGATTTAATAAGAATAGACCACTCTTTAAGGGTGCATGACCATAAAAGATATTACTCATGTAAATAGAACAACCATTATTCTCTGATTTAAATGAATAACCATCTCGCATCAAACAAGATCCAGATATAATGTTCATGCTTAACGCTGGCACCAAATAACAATTATTTAGGTCTAATATTAATCCCGAAGGTAGATGTAGAGGTAGCGTGCCGACTGCGATCACATCAACTTTGTAACCATTTCCCACACGCATCGTCACCTCGTCCTTAGCCAATCTTCGCTTAATCCGTAGTCCCTGTTTCGAGTTGCAAATATTACCAACAGAACCAGTATCAAATACCCAGGTGCTACTGCGAGCATTAGTAAGGTACACATCAATAACATGTATATCACATATACCTTTGTTCACCTTGCCATCCTTCTTATCCGCCAAATACTTGGGGCAGTTCCGCTTCCAGTGACCAGTCTGCTTGCAGTAGAAGCACTCAGTTTCAGGCTTAGGTCTAGGTTTGGGTTTCTTCTCTTGAGTAGTAACTTGCTTGCTGTTCTTTTTGAAGTTCCCCTTCTTCTTCCCTTTGCCCTTTTTCTTGAAACTAGTGGTCTTGTTGACCATCAACACTTGATGCTCCTTCTTGATTTCTACCTCCGCAGCTTTCAGCATTGCGAAGAGCTCGGGAATAGTCTTATTCATCCCTTGCATATTATAGTTCATCACGAAGCTCTTGTAGCTTGGTGGCAGTGATTGGAGAATTCTGTCAATGACGCAATCATCTGGAAGATTAACTCCCAATTGAATCAAGTGATTATTATACTCAGACATTTTGAGTATATGCTCACTGACAGAACTGTTCTCCTCCATCTTACAGCTATAGAACTTACTGGAGACTTCATATCTCTCAATTCGGGCATTTGCTTGAAATATTAACTTCAACTCCTGGAACATCTCATATGCTCCATGACGTTCAAAACGTCGTTGAAGTCCCGATTCTAAGCCGTAAAGCATGGCACACTGAACTATCAAGTAGTCATCAGCTTTGCTCTGCCAGACGTTCATAACATCTGGTGTTGCTCCAGCAGCAGGCCTGGCACCCAGCGGTGCTTCCAGGACGTAATTCTTCTGTGCAGCAATGAGGATAGTCCTCAAGTTACGGACCCAGTCCGTGTAATTGCTACCATCATCTTTCAACTTTGCTTTCTCAAGGAACACATTAAAATTCAACGGAACAACAGCACGGGCCATCTATCTACAATGAAACATAAATAAGCAAGATACTATCAGGTACTAAGTTCATGATAAATTTAGGTTCAATTAATCATATTACTTAAAGAACTCCCACTTAGATAGACATCCCTCTAATCCTCTAAGTGATTACGTGATCCAAATCAACTAAACCATGTCCGATCATCACGTGAGATGGAGTAGTTTTATTGGTGAACATCACTATGTTGATCATATCTACTATATGATTCACGCTCGACCTTTCGGTCTCCGTGTTCCGAGGCCATATCTGTATATGCTTGGCTCGTCAAGTATAACCTGAGTATTCCGCGTGTGCAACTGTTTTGCACCCGTTGTATTTGAACGTAGAGCCTATCACACCCGATCATCACGTGGTGTCTCAGCACGAAGAACTTTCGCAACGGTGCATACTCAGGGAGAACACTTCTTGATAATTAGTGAGAGATCATCTTATAATGCTACCGTCAATCAAAGCAAGATAAGATGCATAAAAGATAAACATCACATGCAATCAATATAAGTGATATGATATGGCCATCATCATCTTGTGCTTGTGATCTCCATCTTTGAAGCACCGTCGTGATCACCATCGTCACCGGCGCGACACCTTGATCTCCATCGTAGCATCGTTGTCGTCTCGCCAATCTTATGCTTCCAAGACTATCGCTACCGCTTGGTGATAAAGTAAAGCATTACAGCGCGATTGCATTGCATATAATAAAGCGACAACCATATGGCTCCTGCCAGTTGCCGATAACTCGGTTACAAAACATGATCATCTCATACAATAAAATTTAGCATCATGTCTTGACCATATCACATCACAACGTGCCCTGCAAAAACAAGTTAGACGTCCTCTACTTTGTTGTTGCAAGTTTTACGTGGCTGCTACGGGCTTAAGCAAGAACCAATCTTACCTACGCATCAAAACCACAATGATAGTTTGTCAAGTTGGTGCTGTTTTAACCTTCGCAAGGACCGGGCGTAGCCACACTCGGTTCAACTAAAGTTGGAGAAACTGTCACCCGCTAGCCACCTTTGTGCAAAGCACGTCGGGAGAACCGGTCTCGCGTAAGCGTACGCGTAATGTCGGTCCGGACCGCTTCGTCCAACAATACTGCCGAACCAAAGTATGACATGCTGGTAAGCAGTATGACTTATATCGCCCACAACTCACTTGTGTTCTACTCATGCATATAACATCAACACATAAAACCTAGGCTCTGATACAACTGTTGGGGAACGTAGTAATTTCAAAAATTTCCTACGCACACGCAAGATCATGGTGATGCATAGCAACGAGAGGGGAGAGTGTGATCTACGTTCCCTTGTAGACCGACAGCGGAAGCGTTAGCACAACGTGGTTGATGTAGTCGTACGTCTTCACGGCCCGACCGATCAAGCACCGAAACTACGGCACCTCCGAGTTCTAGCACACGTTCAGCTCGATGACGATCCCCGGACTCTGATCCAGCAAAGTGTCGGGGAAGAGTTCCGTCAGCACGATGGCGTGGTGACGATCTTGATGTACTACCGTCGCAGGGCTTCGCCTAAGCACCGCTACAATATTATCGAGGACTATGGTGGAAGGGGGCACCGCACACGGCTAAGAATATGATCACGTGGATCAACTTGTGTGTCTAGGGGTGCCCCCTGCCCCCTTATATAAAGGATCAATGAGGGGGTGCAGCCGGCCAGGAGGAGGGCGCTCCAGGAGGAGTCCTACTCCCACCGGGAGTAGGATTCCCCCCCTTTCATAGTTGGAATAGGATTCGGGAGGGGAAAAGAGGAGAGAGAGAAGGAAGGGGGGCGCCGCCCCCCTCTCCTTGTCCTATTCCGACTAGGGTGGGGAGGGGCGCGCGGCCCAGCCCTGGCCACCTCTCCTCTCTTCCACTAAAGCCCACTAAGGCCCATATACCTCCCGGGGGGTTCCGGTAACCTCCCGGTACTCCGGTAAAATCCCGATTTCACCCGGAACACTTCCGATATCCAAATATAGGCTTCCAATATATCAATCTTTATGTCTCGACCATTTCGAGACTCCTCGTCATGTCCGTGATCACATCCGGGACTCGGAACAAACTTCGGTATATCAAAATGCATAAACTCATAATATAACTGTCATCGAAACCTTAAGCGTGCGGACCCTACGGGTTCGAGAACAATGTAGACATGACCGAGACACGTCTCCGGTCAATAACCAATAGCGGAACCTGGATGCTCATATTGGCTCCTACATATTCTATGAAGGTCTTTTATCGGTCAGACCGCATAACAACATACGTTGTTCCCTTTGTCATCGGTATGTTACTTGCCCGAGATTCGATCGTCGGTATCTCAATACCTAGTTCAATCTCGTTACCGGCAAGTCTCTTTACTTGTTCCGTAATACATTATCTCACAACTAACTCATTAGTTGCAATGCTTGCAAGGCTTGTGTGATGTGCATTACCGAGAGGGCCCGGAGATACCTCTCCGACAATCGGAGTGACAAATCCTAATCTCGAAATACGCCAACCCAACATGTACCTTTGGAGACACCTGTAGAGCACCTTTATAATCACCCAGTTACGTTGTGATGTTTGGTAGCACACAAAGTGTTCCTCCGGCAAATGGGAGTTGCATAATCTCATAGTCATAGGAACATGTATAAGTCATGAAGAAAGCAATAGCAACATACTAAACGATCGGGTGCTAAGCTAATGGAATGGGTCATGTCAATCAGGTCATTCACCTAATGATGTGATCCCGTTAATCAAATAACAACTCTTTGTCCATGGTTAGGAAACATAACCATCTTTGATTAACGAGCTAGTCAAGTAGAGGCATACTAGTGACACTCTGTTTGTCTATGTATTCACACATGTATTATGTTTCCGGTTAATACAATTCTAGCATGAATAATAAACATTTATCATGATATAAGGAAATAAATAATAACTTTATTATTGCCTCTAGGGCATATTTCCTTAAACAGCTGCCTTGGCAGCAGAAGTACAGAGCGGCCTTCTCAAGCAGAACCATAATTCGGCTGCCGAGCCCACGGACACCGTTAAGAGGATCCGAACTACTCTGCGCCAGGAGAGCTCGGCTCGTCAAGAGCTCGACTAGCAATCCGGCCACCGTCTCAGTCCCGATAAAGTGGTGGCATTCATGTCGCCGTACATAACTACACACTCAAAATCCCATGGGCATCGACGGAGGCATAGCTAGCTTGTGGTCCATAGTATGGCTCAACCGACATCGGATACACACATACTTTCACTTTTACTTTTTTTTCTTTTCAGTTCTCAATCCCACAGGCCCCATCTGGTGGTCTGGTCATTGGTCCTCTTGAAGGATAAACACACCAAGACGGCGAGAAACGCAGACATGCGGGGGACTTTTTAGGTGATTCAGTTAACGATAACTCTACCTGCTTTTCGGGACCTGCATGCAGCTCTCCCTTGGTTTCGGCATGTCAAATAGCCTGTTGCTTATCGCACTACATGTATCAATGCGCCTTGACGTACTAATTAAATTACAATGAGAATAGTTTGCGGCTGGAGCTTTAGGACCCCAGCTTTTTAACTCTGTACCTTTTCTGTTTTCTTTCTCTTTTTCAGCTCCCTTGTGGATAACCCTATCAGGTAGCATTCGTACACCTTGATATGTTTGATGTTAGCCAGGGGCTTCATAGCACCCCACATTATGGCAACAAAAGTCCAAACACTTTTTATAAGTATAGTTCGCCACCCCAAATTTAGCATTATATGCATTGGCTCCGAATCATGTCTTTGGTCAATAGTTGGGTTGCCCGGCTCCTGTGCTTGCTACCTTACGTTCCGCTATATAGGCTAAGGTGGTAAAGAGAGAACTAATGTGATTGTGCCTTGGTTTATCCAAAGGAGCACCTCAGTAGAGAAAGCCAAAAACTGACTGTCATGATGCGGCGAGAGCCGGTCAGCTGTTCGGAGGTTACAAATCGTTGGAGATTTCTTCCGCATTATGTGAAGGATTGGTACTTCCCGATAAGACGCTCATAGCACTCTAGTTCGGATACTAGGGGATGTGCCCATGTTTTTATTGTCGAACTCCTATGGCTACGTGAGGGTGTTACAGCCGCATAGTCTGGTTGCCTGGTTCGTTGCGCTAAACAACTCCTTCAAGGACCATCTAATTGGATCAATATTGTTTAGATTCCATCCCGAACACCCCCGTACTACCTACGTGGGGGCAGAAGCCGACGACTGGTTAACCCTCAGATTTCATATAACACGGACGCACAGGAAGTAAAAATATAAAAACATAACAAGCATTACATTGCACAATCACTTTGTTTTATCATACAAGGTAGAGGGAGCTCACATACATTCATTCAAAGATAGTGTCTTTCGCACAATGATCCGCAACAATGCGGGACCCCTCCAAGACATCGCCAAAGTATCGCTCGAGTGTGCAGTGCTCCTTGCCCTCCGGCGGCCCCTCGGTCACTAATTTGACAGCGTCAAGCTTCGCCCACCAGACCTTGCAATAGGAGAAGGCCAGACATGCGCCCTCGATGCAGACGGACCGCTTGACGATGTCTAGCCGAGGACAGGCATCCACTAGTCGCTTCACGAGGCTGAAGTAACTGCCGGATATAGCTTCGGCTGGCCACAACCGGATTATTAAATCCTTCATGTCCAGTTCGGCCACCCTATGCAGCTCGACCAACTATTTTAGCTGATCGCTGAAGGACACCGGATGTTCTAGCGCAAGATACTGCGACCATAACAACTTCTTCGCGGAGCTCTCTTCTTTGGTCAGAAGAACTCTGCGGCGTCGGCCACACTGCGTGGCAGATCAGTAAAAGCCCCTGGAGAACTCCGAATCCGAGTTAGTAAACGATATTTTATCTTCACATTCTTGCTTTGCATGTTGAATGCCTTGCCCTCCGCGATCTTCCTAGACTCCCGGATCTCCTGGAGGGCGCCCTGGGCCTCATTCTGGGCTGCCTCCACACTCTGACGAGCCTTGGCGAGTTCAGTCTTTGAACCGACGCATCGCGCTCCAAGGCCTCGCACTTCTTCACCGCGTCCTCGAGCTCCTATTGGACCTCGTTAACCCAGGCCTTGAGCCTTTTCCGAGCGGCCTGCTCCTTGACAGCCTTCCCTTCGGCTTCGACCAGGGCCGTTCTCAGGGCCTCGACCTCGGTCGTAGCCTCTGTACACATCATGGCATTTCGGTCATTGCATATCAGTTTCCTTTTTCGAATACATAACAGGTTATTACTTACCTTGTTTTTCCTGGAGATGCCTCTTCACTTGGCCCAGCTCCTCCTCGGCCTCCACCAGTTTCTGCTTCAGTCCGGAAACTTCGGCAGTATGCGAGGCTACGGCCAACAGCGACGCCTGTGTTTACATTTCAGAAAAAATAGTTAGTTTCCCGCAATAGGAGATTGATCCTCTATCTGGCTTTTTCTCTCCGAACACCGGACAGTGTCTCAGCGGCTACTGTCTATATTGGGATTTTCCCTTTTTTGCGTCACTTACCTCAAAACCTATCAGCAGACTACTACAGGCTTCGGTTAGTCCACTCTTGGCGGACTGAACCCTTTCAATTACCGTGCCCATAAGGACACAGTGCTCATCCACAGTGGAAGCGCCTCGCAGCGCTTCCAGCAGATTATCTGGTGCCCCTGGTTGGACAGGGGTCACCGGCGGAATAGGCATCCCCCTTCTTTCGAAGGAGGTTGCGTGCTGGATTCCGGAACCGCATCGGTCTCTGGAATCGAGTCTGGCTGAGGGCCGAACTGAATACGGCCCTCCCCACCAGTCTCCTTGGGGATTGATTCCCCCCTGGTGTCCGGTGACGGGGGTTTCGCCTTTTGGCGCCTCCTGAGCCTCTCCCCCACCTGGAACAGTCCTTCAGGATAGCACCTCCGCATCATCTTTGGCCTTGGGGGAGTGACGGCCGGCGGTGACTCGCTGGCCATCGCATTGGAATCCAGCGAACCTTCTGACGAGGATCGCGGGGAGCTGTTGTGGGCCGGACTACAATAACATAACCAATCATGTCAATGCAATGAGGAGGAGAAACTTTATGGGCGGATATAAGTCTTAGCACTTACAATGCGGCCTGCGGCTTAGTACGGGGGCGTTGTGCTACCTCTTGAGCACTGCGTTGGTTTTCACTTGAAGAGGAAAGGGTGATGCAGTAGAGCAGCGTAAGTATTTCCCTCAGTTTTTGAGAACCAAGGTATCAATCCAGTAGGAGGCCACGCACGAGTCCCTCGCACCTACACAAACAAATAAACTCCTCGCAACCAACGTGATAAAGGGGTTGTCAATCCCTTCACGGTCACCTACGACAGTGAGATTTGATAGATATGATAAGATAATATTTTTGGTATTTTTATGATAAAGAGAAATAAAGATGCAAGTAAAATAAATAGCAAAGGAAATAACTAAGTATTGGAAGATTAATATGATGGAAAATAGACCCGGGGGCCATAGGTTTCACAAGAGGCTTCTCTCGAGAGCATAAGTATTACGGTGGGTGAACAAATTACTGTTGAGCAATTGACAGAATTGAGCATAGTTCTGAGAATATCTAGGTATGCTCATGTATGTAGGCATCACGTCCGAGACAAGTAGACCAACTCCTGCCTGCATCTACTACTATTACTCCACACATCGACCGCTATCCAGCATGCATCTAGAGTATTAAGTTCAAGAGAACAGAGTAACGCTTTAAGCAAGATGGCATGATGTAGAGGGATAAACTCATGCAATATGATATAAACCCCATCTTGTTATCCTCAATGGCCACAATACAATACGTGCCTTGCTGCCCCTACTGTCACTGGGAAAGGACACCACAAGATTGAACCCAAAGCTAAGCACTTCTCCCATTGCAAGAAAGATCAATCTAGTAGGCCAAACCAAACTGATAATTTGAAGAGACTTGCAAAGATAACCAATCATACATAAAATAATTCAGAGAAGATTCAAATATTATTCATAGATAAACTTGATCATAAACCCACAATTCATCGGTCTCAACAAACACACCGCAAAAGAAGATTACATCGAATAGATCTCCACAAGAGAGGGGGAGAACTTTGTATTGAGATCCAAAAAGAGAGAAGAAGCCATCTAGCTAATAACTATGGACCCGTAGGTCTGAGGTAAACTACTCACACTTCATCGGAGAGGCTATGGTGTTGATGTAGAAGCCCTCCGTGATCGATACCCCCTCCGGCGGAGCTCCGGAAAAGGCCCCAAGATGGGATCTCGTGGATACAGAAAGTTACGGCGGTGGAATTAGGGTTTTGGCTCCGTATCTGGTATTTTGGGGGTACGTATGTATATATATAGGAGGAAGGAGTACGTCGGTGGAGCAACATGGGCCCCACGAGGGTGGAGGGCGCGCCTGGGGGGTAGGCGCGCCCCCTACCTCATGCCTTCCTTGTTGGTTGCTTGACGTAGGGTCCAAGTCCTCTGGATCATGTTCGTTCCGAAAATCACGTTCCCGAAGGTTTCATTCCGTTTGGACTCCGTTTGATATTCTTTTTTTGCAAAACCCTAAAATAGGCAAAAAAAACAGCAATTCTGGACTGGGCCTCCGGTTAACAGGTTAGTCCCAAAAATAATATAAAAGTGTACAATAAAGCCCAATAATGTCCAAACCAGGATATAATATAGCATGGAACAATCAAAAATTATAGATGCGTTGGAGACGTATCACGTTGCTCCGGACTTGTTTCAACGTCCCATGCGGAGCTGCCCATGAGTGGGCCTTTCCCCTTCTTGGGCGCCTCCGCCTCCAGAATGGTGGAGGCCGCCCTCTTTTTCTTACCCTCATCAGGGGGAGGGTTGTTTTCCTCCTCCTCCTCATCGTCATCGTTTTCAGCGGCGGAGGACTGAGTCTTGTCTTCGGACGTTGCGTCCGAAGCACCCTTGCAGCGGGGGCCACTCCGGACCCCCTTGGCCTTCCCTGTGGCCTTCTTCTCCAGCGCCTTGTAGGGCGCCGGCACCAGCATCTTAGCTAAACGCGGGATGACTGGTTCTTTAGGAAGCGGAGCCGGACATTGGATACGCTTCGCCCTCTCCATCCAGTCCTGAAGAAACGATGACGATAACTTAGTCATCATCCTTGAAACAGGAAAGTAAGGGATGCAGTAAGAATAACATACCTCGTTGGCGAGGTGGTTAATGTCATGACCGCGGTCCGAATCTGTGGCCGGCGGTGTTTCGTTGCCCTTAAAAAGCAACATCCAGGCATCTTCGTGAGTGGTTTCGAAGAGCCTCTTCAGGGTATGGTGCTTCTTCGGATTGAACTCCCATAGAGGGCGTCTTCGGCTTTGGCATGGGAGAATCTGGCAAACTAGCATCACCTGGATTATATCGACGAGTTTGATATCTTTATCCACCATGCTTTGAATGCACGTTTCAGCACTGTCAGCTCGTCTAGCGAACACCAGTTCGGGCCCTTCCCGACCCAGGAGGTGAGTCGCATGGGAGCGCCAGAGTTGAATTCGGCAGTTGCGGCCCAGGTGGTGCCGCGGGGTTCTGTGATATAGAACAAATGTTTCTGCCATTCTTTTACAGTCTCCACGAAAGTGCCTTTCGGCCAGGAGACATTGGCTAGCTTGCTCACCATGGCGCCTCCGCACTCCGCGTGATGGCCATCCACCACCTTCGGTTTCACATTGAAGACCTTGAGCCACAACCCGAAGTGGGGTTGGATGCGGAGGAAGGCCTCACACACGACGATGAACGCCGAGATGTTGAGGAGGGAGTTCGGGGATAGATCATGGAAGTCTATCCCATAGTAGAACATCAGCCCGCAGACAAAGGGGTGGAGTGGAAAACCTAACCCACGGAGGAAATGAGGGATGAATACTGAAAGTGCAACTATCCCTAGGTGGTTTTGGTAATTCATAACAACGTATAGCTCATTGAGCTAATGCTATTCCAAGATGATTATTTCAGGAAAGCTCAATGATTGGCATGGCATGGATGTGAAAGTGGAACCCTCAAAATGCTAAGGACAAAGGATTGGCTCAAGCTCAAAAGCTCAAGACTCTTCATTTTATATTTTAGTGATCCAAGATCACATTGAGTCTTTAGGAAAAGCCAATACTATCAAGGAGGGATGAGGTGTTGCTTAATGAGCCTTTTGCTTCATGTGCTTAGTGATATGCTCCAAAACCCTCAACTACTTTCCCATATCCACATATGACCTAAACCCTAAGACGAACTCGGTCCTACCGATTCTTCCTATCCGGCGCCACCGAGTTTCACTTTTCATTAGCCACTGCCAAACCCTAGCAATTCGGTCCTACCGATAGGGATCTCGGTCTCACCGAGATGGGGTTGCAAACTCTCTGTTTCCCTTTCGTAACTTTTCGGTCCCACCGAAAGAGCGAATCGGTCCCACCGAGATTGCAATGTAAACTCAGTGTTTCCCCTTTGTAACTTTTCGGTCTCACCGAGTTCCACTCGGTCTCACCGAAAGAGCAAATCGGTCCCACCGAGTTTGCCTGACCAACTCTCTGGTTAGCTAATTACCAAATTCGGTCTCACCGAGTTTGTGTAATCGGTCTCACCGAGATTACGTTATGCCCAAACCCTAACCATATCGGTCCTACCGAGTTGCATGTCAGTCCCACCGAAAATCACTAACGGTCACTAGGTTTACTTTTTTGGTCCGACCGAGCTTATTGATTCGGTCCCACCGAGATTGGAAAACGGTGTAACGGTTGGATTTTGTGTGGAGGCTATATATACCCCTCCACCTTCTTCTCATTCGGAGAGAGAGCCATCAGAACACACACACCATTCCAACTCATATGTTCTGAGAGAGAACCACCTACTCATGTGTTGAGACCAAGACATGCCATTCCTACCATATGAATCTTGATCTCTAGCCTTCCCAAGTTGCTTTCCACTCAAATCCTCTTTCAACCAAATCCAAATCCTATGAGAGAGAGTTGAGTGTTGGGGAGACTATCATTTGAAGCACAAGAGCAAGGAGTTCATTACCTACACACCATTTGTTACTTCTTGGAGAGTGGTGTCTCCTAGATTGGCTAGGTGTCACTTGGGAGCCTCTGACAAGATTGTGGAGTTGAACCAAGGAGTTTGTAAGGGCAAGGAGATCGCCTACTTCGTGAAGATCTACCGCTAGTGAGGCAAGTCCTGTGTGGGCGATGGACATGGTGGGATAGACAAGGTTGCTTCTTCGTGGACCCTTTGTGGGTGGTTGCTTCTTCGTGGACCCTTCATGGGTGGAGCCCTGTGTGGACTCGCGCAACCGTTACCCTTGGGTGGAGCCCTGTGTGGACTCGCGCAACCGTTACCCTTCGTGGGTTGAAGTCTCCATCAACGTGGATGTAGGATAGCACCACCTATCCGAACCACGGGAAAAACATCCGTGTCTCCAATAGAGTTTGAATTCTCCAAACCCTTCCCTTTACATTCTTGCAAGTTGCATGCTTTACTTTCCGCTGCCAATATACTCTTTGCATGCTTGCTTGAATCATGTGATGATTGCTTGACTTGTCCTAAATTAGCTAAAATCTGCCAAGAACTAAAATTGGGAAAAGGTTAAGTTTTTATTTGGTCAAGTAGTCTAATCACCCCCCTCTAGACATACTTTCGATCCTACAAGTGGTATCAGAGCTTTGGTCTCCATTTGCTTTGATCTCCATAGCTTTTGGTGGTCATAGCCTTGGTTTCACAACCTAGGAGAGTATGGCGTCTAGCGAGGGAAATTATCACCGTAGAGGTCCTTACTTTGATGGTACTAATTTTGCTAGTTGGAAGCATAAAATGAAAATGCATATTCTTGGACATAACCCCGCCGTTTGGGCTATTGTGTGTGTTGGTTTGCAAGGTGACTTCTTTGATGGGAGAGAACCGAACCATGAAGCTACCGCGGATGAGTTGAAGATGTTGCAATACAATGCTCAAGCTTGTGATATTCTCTTCAACGGATTGTGCCCCGAAGAATTCAACAAAATCAGCCGCCTTGAGAATGCGAAGGAAATTTGGGACACTTTGATTGATATGCACGAAGGTACCGACTCCGTCAAGGAATCCAAGTTGGATGTGCTTCAAAGCCAACTTGACAAGTTCAAGATGAAGGATGGTGAAGGTGTCGCTGAAATGTACTCTAGGCTTGCTCTCATCACAAATGAGATTGCCGGCTTAGGAAGTGAAGAGATGACTGATAAATTCATCATCAAGAAGATTTTAAGAGCCTTGGATGGAAAATATGATACCATGTGCACATTGATCCAAATGATGCCCAATTACAAAGATCTCAAGCCAACGGAGGTGATTGGAAGAATTGTTGCTCATGAGATGTCACTTAAGGATAAAGAGGAACTTCACAACAAATCAAGTGGTGCCTATAAAGCCTCATGTGAAGCCCCTACATCATCAAGTGAGAAACAAGACTTCAATGAAGAATTGAGCTTAATGGTGAAGAACTTCAACAAGTTCTACAAGAGTAGAAGCAAAGATAGAAGCTTCAAGTCAAGGTCCTACAATGACAAAAGATCTTCTAGTCGAGAGCGAAACTGCTACAATTGTGGAAGACCCGGACACTATTCCAATGAGTGTACGGCTCCCTACAAGAGAAGAGAAGATTCTCCAAAAAGAAGAAGCAAAGGATCACCACCAAGAGAGAGAAGGAGTAGAGATGATCATTATGAACGAAGATACTCACGGAGAAGCAAGGATTCGGAAAGGAAGGAAAAATCATCAAGGAGCTACACAAGACGAAGACATCAAGCTCATGTTGGTGAATGGGTATCCGGCTCCGACTCCGACAGCCACTCCGAGAGAAGTTATTACTCCGGGCTCCGAAGATACTCAAGATGAAGGTGTTGCCAGTCTAGCACTTGTGTCAACCAACTCCTACGACATATTTGACTCACCAAATGAAGGAATTGGAAGATGCTTCATGGCCAAAGGTCCTAAGGTAACACACCCCGAGTATGTTGATTTCAATAGTGATGAAGATGACTTGTTAGGTGATGATTTGCTTGGTGACAACTCTAGTGATGAATACTATGATGAAATGTCAATTAAACATGCTAATCAAGATAAAACGAATGACAATGATAAGGAGAAGATTGAGGCCCTAACAAAAGAACTAAACACTCTTAAGTTAGCTCATGAAACCATCTTCGAAGATCATCGAGAACTTTTAAGAGCTCATGAGAAATTACGCTTTGAGAAGCTCAATCTTGAGCAAGAGCATGAGTTCTTAAAAGCAATCAATGATGATCTCCGCAAGAAAAGTTCTTCTTACATTGCCAAGTGTTTACTCTTATCTACTTACATGCCTCAAGTCAAGTCTAGTAACAAGAAAGATTCTTCCTCCAGCAGTAACAATGATCATGCTAAATGCAATATTGTTGCTTCTAGTAGTTCTCTTGATTCCACTAATGATTCTCTTAGCCAAGTTACACTTGAGCAAGAAAATAGCTTATTGAAGGGAATTATAGAGAAAGGAGTGTACAAAAGCCTTACCGGGAGTAAGCAATTCAAGGAAATTGTGCGCAAGCAAGGAATGCACCGAAAGAATCAAGGTGTTGGTTTTGAACGAAAGTTCAATGCCAATGGAGTTGAGTGGGAATAAGATCAATACCCCAAGACAAAGTTTGTCCCTCAACAAGAGAAGTATGCTTCTTTCAAGGGGACACAAGCTCAAGATGATCTTCCACCACAAGACTACGAGCAAAAAGGCAAGGACAAGCTTCAAGAGGAAATTGATGCATTTGAAGAAGCTCCTAAGACCTTAGTCAAGTGGATTCCCAAGACTACTTCAAGTTCCACTTCATCGAGTACGACTACAACTCCAAGGATTCCCATCAAGATGATGTGGATCCAAAAGAAGAAGAACTAGAGAGTTCTTGAGGGTGACTCCGCCAACATACTTCACTCTTATCATTTTGGCAAGAACAAGTGCAATCAACTTCCACATCTTGCACTAGTTCAAGGAGTCACAAACCCTCTTGTTGGTAAAACAAGGGACAAGGTAACCTAAAAAGTTTTCATGGACATCATCTTTTGTGTGCATCACTCTATGTCTATGGATATCCTTGTTTGTTCCTTGTGGGACTAACCCATGTAGGTATTGGAAGTGCAATTCACTCAAATGGATAGCTCCAAGTGATCTACATCAACATTGAGCATCCACATCTTCAACATCTACATGAAGTCATCATCGACAAAACCCAAGGTTAGTTCATCCCTCTTAGGGGGGATATCACATCTAGGGGGAGCTTTACTCTAAGACTTGAGCTAAAGCAACTCTAAAGATGTGAACAAAACAATGCTTTATGTAAAAGTGGTAACCCCACTTGAGCTTAAACGATGAGTATGACCTATGATCAAGTGTTCTCATTTGACTCCTAAGTCAATATACTCATATATAGATGACCTAGTCATCGCAAATTGCTTGATAGATGCTAGAATTGGTTGTGCATGCCTTGCCACATATTTCATTTGCCATCTTATTGTGTGAGCATGCTGGTTGCATATTTTACTCATTCGAGGACATCCACTTGTTGTTTTGATTGTTTGGTTTTATCGTCTTTTGCCAAGTGGATGGACAAGAATGCCTAAGAACCCCCTCTAGCTATCTATGCTTTTCTCGTCTCAAACTCTATTCATGCTGCATCACAAAATTTGATTAAGTCAGATTCAAACCACTCTGTGTGAGGAGCGCTCGGAGTCCCCGATTCGTCAGACTTAAACTTCCAAAAACCTCTTTATGATTCTCGGTCTGACCGATACTCCACCTTCGGTCCTACCGAGATCATTAAGTTGATCTAGGTTTTCGATCTCGGTGCAACCGATTTGAACCTTTCGGTCACACCGAGTTTCAGTAACTGCTTGCAGTTATGAATCTCGGTGCCACCGAGTTGTTCCACTCGGTCACACCGACAGGGTCGGGCTATATATAGTCACGGGCAAAATTTTGGAAATTTATCCGAACCCCTTCGCCCGCGTGATATCCTGATCTACCCTCGTGGTCTCCGGATCGTCTTCTCGCCGCCAGCAGCCTCCAGTCGCTGGTCTCCGTCGCCGTCAACGGGAATTCTGCCCCGCCGTTGCCGCCGTAGCAAGTCTCCGCCGAACTAGGGTATGGACTTGATCACAGTGCTATTCCCCGTCCAATTCCTAGCACATTGTGTTCTTCATGATTCTTGCCACGATTGAAACACTCCTATCCAGTCAAAACGCCCGTAGATTAGGTTTGATTCGAAAATTTTAGGGTTAGGTTTCCTCCGAAACCATCTCGGACCCACCGAGTTGAAAAACTCGGTCCCACCGATTTGGCTCTTGCCATTGCACAAGTGAGACTCGGTCTGACCGAGAATTACTTATCGGTGTGACCGATTTTTGAACTCAGTGAAACCCTAGCAGTCTCGGTGCCACCGAACTGTGACTCGGTCCTACCGAGTTCACTAGTTTAGGTTCCAAAACTGCTTCGGTATCACCGAGTTTGAAAATCGGTAGATCCGAGATGATTTCAGTGGGAAACTAAAACTAAGTTTTTGGATCATTCTTTTGCAAAAAATCTCTGCATTTTGTGATGCTTATCTTTTCTATCTCATCTATAATCTATTCACAGGGTCAGCAGTCAGTTTGCAGCATGTCTGATCAAAGTGATAGCCAAAATATGTCAGAGCAGCAAGTGGTGATGAGTGAGGGCACTAGTCCCTCCACTTCATCTGATGAAGGCAGCAGGAGCACTCCTAGCAATTTGCCAAAGGCTGCCACGAGACAAAGGAAAAAGAGGACTTTAGATTCCGAAGATGAGGACTATGTGGCAGAGGAAGAGGCCTCTTCCAAGAGAGTTGAGCCAGCTCAAGGCACTAAGCCAGGTCTGAAAATCAAAAGGCCAGCAGGCAGGCAGCCCATGTCAAAGGCAAGAGCCTCAACTGAGAAGCCCACTCCCCAAGAGCCAGTTGCAGCTGAGGGCAAGAAAAGAAAGGAAAGGGTGAAGAAGACTGTGGCTAGAGTGCTTGGCAAAGCTTCCATCATGGAAGAAGAAGAGGAAGAAGAGGTAGCTGCACCAGCGCCCAAGGCACCCAAGCTAATGGGAGATGCCATAAAATCAGGGGGAGCTGCTTCCAAGGCCAAGTCAGCTCCAAAGCCAAAGCCTAAGAGAAATACAAGGAGCATTCCTGCAGCTGAGAAGAACAAGGCCCCAGTGCCTGAGACTGTTGCTGAAGAAGAGGAAGAGAATGTCCTGAGAAAGCTAAAGCCCAAGATCCCAGACCACAACGATGCTCATCCTGTGGCTGAGGATATGAAGCTCAGGAGAGATTCAGGGCTGAGGAAGTGGAGAGAAGCAGACCCATATGCTTCAAGAAGGAGGACTGCCGTGGACTACAGGTTTCACACCAAGGAGCAGCAGGATTTCTATGAGACAGTGCTGCTAGATAAGAAGCCAATTGTCTGTGACATGAGATGGGTTGACTGGACCTACATGAGGGAGAAGGAGGAGCACTACCCAGGAGTATATGACAGCTTTAATGCTTGTGGAGTAGCTGACTTTGTTGGGCAGAAGCTCACAAAGTGGAACGAGGAACTGATCATGCAATTCTACTCCACGGCACACTTTTATCCAGATGGGAGGATCACATGGATGTCTGAGGGTACAAGGTACCAATCCACAGTTGCTGAGTGGGCACAGATCATTAATGCCCCAGAGGAGCAAGATGATGACTTGGATATCTATGCCAAGAAGAAGATGGACCATAACTCCATGTCCAATATGTACAAGGAAATTCCCAATGAAGCTCTTGACACCTTCAAATTTGGGTCTGTGCATTACCTTCTGTCAGGACTGCCTACGATCAATTGGATACTAAGGCACACCTTACTGCCCAAGTCTGGAGATCACAAGATGATCAGAGGCCATGCTATCAACTTGCTACATGTGTTTGATGTGCCTCAGAAGTTCAAGGTGATGAGCCTCATAGTGGAAACAATCAAGAGGACTGCAGCTGATCAGAAGAGGAGCTGCGGATATGCCCCTCAAATTCAGGAGCTCATCAACTCCAAGATGGGCACGGGCATATATCTATTGGACAAGGAACATCTGCCCATCCGTCCAGATTTCGAGGACAATCAAGTTGTCATGACTGAGAACGAGCCATCATCTGCCCAAGCATACGCGAAGAAGGAGAAGGCGAGGAAGGAGAAAGCTGCCAAGATGCCTACTCAAGAGGAGGCATCTGAGTATTTCTTGAAGACTAAACAAGAGCAGCTTGGTTACTTGATTGCATCAACGCTGAGGATTGAGCAAAGTCTGGCCTCCCTCACTCATAATCAGCAGAGCCTAGAGAGAATCATGGAACAGAAGTTCTATGACTTGGATGTCAAGGTAACGGAAGTTCAGTCTGCAGTGGAGCAGCTCCAGGAGGACATGCAGGAGAGGAGAGGCAAGACTACCACTCATGCCTTTGCCAGAGTGCCACGAGGCCCGAGGTCATCTGCCGTGCCAGTTGCTGACACAAGAGCCACCACCTCAGCACCAGCCACAGCCTCAGTTCCACCAGCTCCAGCATCTACTTCAGCTCCAACTCCAGCGACTACTTCAGCATCTACCAAAGCCTTCGTCCTTGGAGTGATCCGGACTCCACCACCACCTGAAGATCAAGCCTGAGCGTCGATCTAGTGCTATGCATTTTCTAGGAACTTTTTGGTAACTTGTTGCCAAAGGGGGAGAAGATGTATAGATCATAGGCTTTGAGAGAGAGAGAGAGTGTGTTGCTTTTCTCTCTTGCTTTATTTGGTGGTTTTTCAAACTTGTTTGCTTTTGAGTGCTTAAGATACTATGCTTGTGAGACATTGATGATCATGTGTTTGATCATAAGCTACACTTAATGCTTGCTTAATACTTTTATCCTATCTATCTTGTGTGATCATTCACTTTTCTTGGTGATGAGTGCATGTATTTCATTCTTATCATTTTGAGTGCTCCACCAAGATGTATGTGACATGGAAGAGTAACCCATGACTCTAACTCTTTGTGCATTTGCAGTCCAAAGCAAAATTTAAATATGCACAAATTTAGGGGGAGCTCTTACTTATCACATACTTCTCAAAGCGACGATATATTTCTTGCTTATTATCATTTGTCAAAGCTTTGATCTATATGTTGTCATCAATTACCAAAAAGGGGGAGATTGAAAGTGCAACTATCCCTAGGTGGTTTTGGTAATTCATAACAACATATAGCTCATTGAGCTAATGCTATTCCAAGATGATTATTTCAGGAAAGCTCAATGATTGGCATGGCATGGATGTGAAAGTGGAACCCTCAAAATGCTAAGGACAAAGGATTGGCTCAAGCTCAAAAGCTCAAGACTCTTCATTTTATATTTTAGTGATCCAAGATCACATTGAGTCTTTAGGAAAAGCCAATACTATCAAGGAGGGATGAGGTGTTGCTTAATGAGCCTCTTGCTTCATGTGCTTAGTGATATGCTCCAAAACCCTCAACTACTTTCCCATATCCACATATGACCTAAACCCTAAGCCAAACTCGGTCCTACCGATTCTTCCTATCCGGCGCCACCGAGTTTCACTTGTCATTAGCCACTGCCAAACCCTAGCAATTCGGTCCTACCGATAGGGATCTCAATCTCATCGAGATGGGGTTGCAAACTCTCTGTTTCCCTTTCGTAACTTTTCGGTCCCACCGAAAGAGCGAATCGGTCCCACCGAGATTGCAATGTAAACTCAGTGTTTCCCCTTTGTAACTTTTCGGTCTCACCGAAAGAGCAAATCGGTCCCACCGAGTTTGCCTGACCAACTCTCTGGTTAGCAAATTACCAAATTCGGTCTCACCGAGTTTGTGTAATCGGTCTCACCGAGATTACGTTATGCCCAAACCCTAACCATATCGGTCCTACCGAGTTGCATGTCAGTCCCACCGAAAATCACTAACGGTCACTAGGTTTACTTTTTCGGTCCGACTGAGCTTATTGATTCGGTCCCACCGAGATTGGAAAACTGTGTGATGGTTGGATTTTGTGTGGAGGCTATATATACCCCTCCACCTTCTTCTCATTCGGAGAGAGAGCCATCAGAACACACACACCATTCCAACTCATATGTTCTGAGAGAGAACCACCTACTCATGTGTTGAGACCAAGACATTCCATTCCTACCATATGAATCTTGATCTCTAGCCTTCCCAAGTTGCTTTCCACTCAAATCCTCTTTCAACCAAATCCAAATCCTATGAGAGAGAGTTGAGTGTTGGGGAGACTATCATTTGAAGCACAAGAGCAAGGAGTTCATTACCTACACACCATTTGTTACTTCTTGGAGAGTGGTGTCTCCTAGATTGGCTAGGTGTCACTTGGGAGCCTCCGACAAGATTGTGGAGTTGAACCAAGGAGTTTGTAAGGGCAAGGAGATCGCCTACTTCGTGAAGATCTACTGCTAGTGAGGCAAGTCCTGTGTGGGCGATGGCCATGGTGGGATAGACAAGGTTGCTTCTTCGTGGACCCTTTGTGGGTGGTTGCTTCTTCGTGGACCCTTCGTGGGTGGAGCCCTGTGTGGACTCGCGCAACCGTTACCCTTGGGTGGAGCCCTGTGTGGACTCGCGCAACCGTTACCCTTCGTGGGTTGAAGTCTCCATCAACGTGGATGTAGGATAGCACCACCTATCCGAACCACGGGAAAAACATCCGTGTCTCCAATAGAGTTTGAATTCTCCAAACCCTTCCCTTTACATTCTTGCAAGTTGCATGCTTTACTTTCCGCTGCCAATATACTCTTTGCATGCTTGCTTGAATCATGTGATGATTGCTTGACTTGTCCTAAATTAGCTAAAATCTGCCAAGAACTAAAATTGGGAAAAGGTTAAGTTTTTATTTGGTCAAGTAGTCTAATCACCCCCCCTCTAGACATACTTTCGATCCTACAAATACTACCCTATCGTTGGGCTTTGGTGTGGGAACGATTTGTCCCTGGGCTGGAAGGCGGTGGGCAATTCCCTTCGCCAGGTACCCGGCCACCCGAAGCTCAGCGTTGTCCTCCTCCTGGACGGAGGAGGCCATCCACTTGCCTTGACCTCCGGATCCAGACATGGTTGAGTGCTTGCTCGAGATGGAGAAGATGAGAACTTGGGCGATGGAGCTCAAGAATGGAAGGGCAGAGGAAGAGAGAAGGCATGGGTGGAGAAAAGGGATTCTTATCTCCTTATAAAGGCAGTAAATATTGGATGCCTGCCCACTCGCCTTAAAATTCGCCTACTCCCAAGGGCTGTGTAAACAACACGGTTGGGTTACCCACGCCCGTATTGATGAGAATCCCGTAATAAGAGGACACGGTCTCTGCTTTGACAAGACGTGCCAATGGCAACTGCGTCTCAAAACGTGGAGCGGCAGACGAAAAACGGTTCGAAATTATGACCGGACAGATGTGATGTCCTGTTACGAAAAGTTGTCAGCAGATTGGACTCGTGTAAAATTATATTCTCGCTGCGGTTGTGTGTGTGATGTGTGTTACAGGTCCATACACGTTCAATACGTCCGAAGACTATCTTGGAGTTCGGAAGGAGGAGCCCGCCTTGCAATGACGAAGACATGTCTACGTGCTGGATATGTTGTCATTTAAGCCAGGTTCAGGGGCTACTGAGGGAGTCCTGGACTAAGGGGTCCTCGGGCGTGCGGCCTGTTAGCCATGGGTTGGACAGATGGGCTGTGAAGATACGAAGACCAAAGACTGCACCCGTGTCCGGATGGGACTCTCCTTAGCATGGAAGGCAAGCTTGGTGACTAAATATGTAAATTCCTTTCTTTGTAACCGACCTTGTGTAACCCTAGATCCTCCCGGTGTCTATATAAACCGGAGGACTTAGTCCGAAGGGGAGACTCATTATCATAGCTATACAAGCTAGACCTCTAGGGTTTAGCCATTACGATCTCGTGGTAGATCAACTCTTGTAATACTCATATTCATCAAGATCAATCAAGCAAGACCTAGGGTATTACCTCCATAGAGAGGGCCCGAACCTGGGTAAAACATTGTGTCCCCCTATCTTCTGTTACCATCGACCTTAGACGCACAGTTTGGGACCCCCTATCCTAGATCCGCCGGTTTTGAAACCGATAGGGCATGCCATGGGGGGAGTCCTACTTGGACTCCCGGTCCAAGTAGGATTCGGCCCCCCCTTTCCTAGTCCAAGTAGGAGAAGAAGGGAAGGAGGAGAGAAGATAAGGAAGGAGGGGGGCACCGCCCCCTCCCCTTGTCCAATTCAGACTGAGCAAGGGGGGGGCGCACGCCACCTCTGGTCGGCCCTCTCTCTTCTCCACTAAGGCCCATTGTGGCCCATTAACTTCTCGGGGGAGGGTTCCGGTAACCCCCGGTACTCCGAAACTTATCTGAAACGATCCGAACCATTCCGATGTCCGAATGTAGCCTTCCAATATATGAATCTTTATGTCTCGACCATTTCAACACTCCTCGTCATATCGGTGATCTCATCCGGGACTCTGAACAAACTTCGGCTCATCAAAACATGAAAGTCATAATACAAATCGTCATCAAACGTTAAGCGTGCGGATCCTACGGGTTCAAGAACTATGTAGACATGACCGAGACATATGTCCAGTCAATAACTAATAGCGGGACCTGGATGCTCATATTGGCTCCTACATATTCTACGAAGATCTTTATCGGTCAAACCACATAACATCATACGTTGTTCCCTTTGTCATCGGTATGTTGCTTGCACGAGATTCGATCGTCGGTACCATCGTACCTATTTCAATCTCGTCACCGGCAAGTCTCTTTACTCGTTCCGTAATGCATCATCCCGTGGCTAACTCATTAGACACATTGCTTGCAAGGCTCATAGTGATGTGCATTGCTGAGAGGGCCCAGAGATACCTCTCTGATACATGGAGTGACAAATCCTAATCTCTATATATGCCAAATCAACAAACACCATCGGAGACACCTGTAGAGCATCTTTATAATTATTCAGTTACGTTATGACGTTTGATAGAGTATCTTTATAATCACACTTACCGCCCTGACAAATCCTAACGCCTCCACGCGTTATCTCAGGGCGGGAGAGGAAAATACGATGGGACTCTTAAACCCGAATGGGGGAATAGCATTGCTTGTGTCTTAGAGCATCTCCAACCGCGCCCCAGGAAGGCCTCCTCAGATGGTTTTTTCATGCCGGCACCGAAAAAACGGTCCAGTCGCGCCCCCAGGAGCCCGATTTTTGTCGGCCTGGGCCAAAATCAGCATCGGCGGACCCATGACGAACCTGGCGTGCTGGGGGTGCCCGGGGACGCCGGGGCGAGTGGTTTTGGCACGAAAGAGCCGCGGTCCAGTCATGTCAGCGACACCGCCCTTGTCTTCTCCCGACGCCTCGGTTTCCCGCAGGGAATCAATGGCAAGGCTGCCGCCGGTCAGCCTTGCCATTGATTACTCACGGACGGCGCACCGACGCCTCCCCTCCCTCGCACGCGTACACACGGGCGTGACGCGGCTATATAAGCCGGTGGCCTCCCTCGCCTCTGGCCACACCAACCCCAGCCGTCGAGCTCTCTCTCTCTCCCGTGCGCCGCCGCCGAGCCTCCCTCTCCCTTTCCCACACGTACGCCGCCGAGCCCTCCCTCTCCCTTTCCCGCACGTACGCCGCCCAGCCCTCCCTCTCCCCTCCCGATGGTCGAGCGTTACCCTGGCGATGAGGCGGCGGCCAACGGCTTCGGCCGTCGCACGCTCCGCGAACAGGAGTCGTGGCTCATGTTCCAGGCCAACATCCCGGCGCCGCCGGACATGCACGCCATGCCGACGGGGTGGAGGCTCAGCAACGGGGGAGTGCCCATTCCCCCGTTGCCCAACGCCGTGGCGCGCCCAGGCTACTTCGCCGACGAGGTGGACATCGTGCGCGTTTCCCTCACCGACGAGCAGCGCGCCCTCCCCCAGTACGTCGTCGACAACCATGCGGCGTGGGCGGCGTACTTCGAGCGCCGCCAGCAACAGAGGCTGGCGTCCACCAACGGGGCGCTGGTGGTCGGCGGGGCGAAGAACAGCGAGGGGCGCCACCTGTGGTGGGGCGTCCCCGGCCGCACGCTCGAGGGCATGCTGATGCACCTCGAGGGCGGCAACAACCGGCCGCTGGCCTACCCTCCCCGGCGAGGGCGGCCGCCCCGTCTCACCGCCGATGCGCCGGGCCATGGATGCCCAGGAGGTTCGGCTCCTCCTCGTTGTCCTCCTCCCACTCCTCTTCCCACTCCTCCGGCTCTCCGGCGCTGCTCGGCGTCAAGGCCGAGCCCGCGGCGGAGACGCCGCTCGGCCGGCACACGCGCAGCGCCAGCATCGTCATCAACGAGGGCGGTCGGCGCGCCTCCTCGTCGGCTCCTCCGCGCTTCGTCAAGCCAAAGACGGAGCCGGGGCTCGCGCCGGTGAAGACGGAGCCGGGTCTCCCCACCGTGAAGCCAGAGCACGGCGACGCGGAGCTCGACGACGACGCGGCCCTGGAATGGGCGCGCAAGGACTCCCTGAAGATGGCGAGGGAGCGCCAGCGCGCCGCCCTGGCGCGGTTCGAGCAGCGTCGCCGGGGCCGCGACGAAAGAGGAGTCGTTGCCATCGAGGACAGCGACGACGACGACGCGCCGCCGCCGCCAGTCCGCGTTGGGGACGTCGGTCAGGGATCCACCAGGGACGGCCGTGTCAAGGAGGAGAAGCCCGACGACAACGGCAGCGACAACGATAGCGACTACTCGATGTTCAGCGACTTTCTGTTTTAGTTATATTTACTATGTACTGCCGAACATTTTAATATATGCCGAATTTGACCGAAATTCAGTCGTGTTTAAACGAATTCGCCGAACGTTGTTTTTTTAATATGCGAGTCTGGGGGCAGTCCTGGGACCGGCGATTGAGGACCAACCTGTCTCCGAGCTTTTTTTTTTTTTTTTTTTGCGCCGGCTCGCCCCATGAGGCGATTTCGGGCTCCCCCTAGAGGGGCCAACAGCCGGAGATGCTCTTATCCCATCAGAGGCGGGAGTTGCTCTCCCGACCATCCGAGCTCCGGCAATGTCTGCGCCCAGCGTGACCCCCATCCCCATCACCACCATCTCCGAGCTGAAGCAGCACCACTCGCAGCTCGTCCGCCTCGGCCTCGCCTCGCACCCCGCCCACGCGCGCCGCCTCCTCGCCTTCCTCGCGCGCGACCCGGCCGGCCTCCCCTACGCCGCGCGCCTCCTCGCGCACCACCCGGACCCGCACCCGGCGCTCTTCAACCCGCTCCTCGCCTCCCTCCCGCCGCGCCACGCCGCGGCGTTCCTCTCCCTCATGCTCTCCCTGCCCCTGCACCCCGACCACTTCACCCTGCCCCGCATCCTCCCCGCCGCGCCGCTCCCGCTCGCCGCCCAGCTCCACGCGCTCCTCCTCAAGCTCAACTTCCACTCCCACGCGCACTCCTTCAACGCGCTCCTCGCCGCCTACCTCGCCAACGCGCGCGCGGACCTCGCCTTCCGCCTCTTCGGCGGCGGCGGCTCGTCGGCGGTCCTCGACGTCGTGTCGTGGACCACCATGGTGGGCGGGCTGTGCAGGCTGGGCCTCGTGGACGACGCGCGGGAGCTGTTCGACGGAATGCCCGAGAGAAACCTTATTTCCTGGAACGCGATGATCTCCGGGTATGTCAAGGCTGGGCGGTTCTTGGACGCGCTGGAGGTGTTTGACCAAATGAGGGCGACGGGGCTGGAGGGGAATGGGTTTGTCGCGGCGAGCGCGGTGGTGGCGTGCACGGGTGCTGGCGCGCTGGCCCGTGGGAGGGAGGTGCACCGGTGGGTGGAGCAGAGCGGGATACAGATGGATGCGAAGCTAGCCACAGCGGTGGTCGACATGTACTGCAAGTGTGGGTCTGTCGAGGAGGCATGGCGCGTATTCCAGCGGCTGCCGACGAAGGGGCTCACGTCGTGGAACTGTATGATCGGTGGGTTGGCGGTGCACGGGAGGTGCAAGGACGCCACTGAGTTGTTCCACCAGATGGAGAGGGAAGATGTGGCGCCCGATGATGTCACGCTGGTGAACGTCCTCACTGCCTGCGCCCACACCGGCAATGTCAGCGGCGGTCGCCACTACTTCGACTACATGGTGCAGAGATACGGCATTGAGCCCAAGATGGAGCATTACGGCTGCATGGTCGACCTGTTCGGGAGGGCAGGGCTGCTGGACGAAGCCAAGAAGGTGATCGACGATATGCCGATGGAGCCTGACATTGGTGTCCTCGGAGCACTCTTCGGAGCATGCAAGATCCACAGGGACCTCGATCTAGGCGAGGCGATCGGATGGCGTGTCATCGAGCTGGATCCCCAGAACAGCGGGCGGTACGTGCTGCTGGCCAACCTCCTTGCCAGCGCCGGCCGATGGGGAGACGTGGCCAGGGTCCGGCAGCTGATGGACGAGCGCAACGTGAGCAAGGAGGCGGGGCGGTCCGTGATCGAGATCGACAGCGAGGTCTGCGAGTTCCAGTGCGGGACCCTGCGCCATCCCGAGGAGAAGGAGATATTCGCCATGGCGAAGGACATGATGAGGAAGATCGGGCTGGAGGGCTACGCGCCGGACACCAGCGACGTGCTGCACGACGTCGCGGAGGAAGCGAAGGAGGCGTCGCTGCTGTACCACAGCGAGAAGCTGGCCATCGCGTTCGGGCTGCTGCGCACGAGGCCAGGTGATACGATGCGCGTCACGAAGAACCTGCGGGTTTGTCGAGACTGCCATGAGGCTACCAAGTTGATATCTCGAGTGTTTGAGCGGGAGATCGTGGTGAGGGACAGGAACCGGTTCCATCATTTCAGGGATGGGGTGTGTTCGTGTAATGATTATTGGTGAGTATACTCGACACATATGCAGAAAATCGTCTTGGTGAAAGTAGATACCGCCTTATTCGGGAAAATAACCCCTAGAGATTTTAGATCCAAAATCCAAATGCACATTGAGAAACAAAAAAAGAAAAATCTTGACGTGAATAGTGTAAATTTTGCTGTTGTCTTTTATATGTATATAGCATTGTGTATTCTGAGTTTGGATGTAAATTTTTCAAAGGTCATGGACAGATGTCTTGGGAACATTAAGAGACGTTAAGAGCTTGATGCTCTGTTGGCATGCGAAATTCCAAGTTCAAACACATTACCATTTACGAGCTATAAAAAAACAAATTCAACAATGATAAGTGATGTTTACTGTTTGACACTATTCAATGTTGATTTTGTTTGTAAATGGTAAGGTTTTTGAACTTGGGAATTTCACATGCTAATAAAACATCACTCTTAAGATTTCATTTTTTGGGGATTTCCCCAAAACTTTAAAATACCGTTTTCATGTAGTTTTCATCGGTTTTCACCGAAACTTCGTTTCTATGTGATATTTTATCATTGGAAGTTATGATCACTGACAGATCATGTCAAAGAGCGCATGTCAGAGCACCTTCTAATGGCGTGTGACTTACTGGATTGGCGCCTACGACTATGTTGCACTGAAGAAACATAGATTTATTTTCAAGGTTGGCTCTCACTGAATTAGAATCACCCCCCCCCCCCCAAAAAAAAAACCGTTGTTGGCCACTCCGACCATGTCAGCCACCATATCACCGTCTTTCCTTCTGAAGACGTCGACCACCTTCCCGTCACCACATGGCGTTTTCCAGTCTCCAATTCGACCAAGGCTAGATTTTGAAGCGATGATTTGGAAGAACTTTGGAGTTCCGGTCAATTTTCTTGATGATCACAATCTTCATGAATTTCTCTTGGTGGTTGAATTCTCGAGATCAAGGATCCATTTGAACGATGAATCAATTGGACTTATTCTACAATCTTGCTTTGGTGAAAATGCAGCCAAGTTCAAACTTTCTCAAGTTCAATATTGGTCATTCATATGTATTGTTTCATCTAGAGACGTGGGTTTCCTATTTATAATGGCGATAATATTGCTAATGCAAAAAAAAAATCCATTCTGGATTAGGGGCAAAGGAGGCATGAATTCTCGCATGGAGTTTGGCTTATATTGCAAAGAATGAGAAGATGAATTGGACCATGGTCACTCGTTCAAAAAAATCAAGGTAAATCTTTTGCAAATGTTGTTAGATCTCCTCGTTTTTTATGATCAAGTCTGTGCAAAGAATCCTCTTCCAAGCAAGCACCATAATTTAGTTTTCCGACGCCTTGGATTCTCAGGAAAAAAAAGTTTAAAAGAAGAGACCTTCATGGATCATTCATGGGCGGGATTTCTTAGGAATTTCAAAATTTTAAGCAGCAGGCTAGAACTTCTTATGGGTCGGGCCCAAGGCCTCACAATGGGCAAACATTTTGTGTTCTCCCACAGGTATTTGCCACTTTCTTATGGAGCAAACCAGTTCTTATGGTCAAAGCCAGTTCTTATGGAGCAAACCAGTTGTCTTCCTTGATGGAAAATTATTGTAATGCCTCTGGACAAAGGATCAATCTATCAAAATCCTCGGTGTTCTTCAGCAAGGGCTGCCCCTCCCTTCTCAAAACCGAGGTAAAGAACGCACTTAATATTACAAACGAGTCACTTTCAGATAGATATCTGGGAATGCCGACAGATGTGGGTAGTTGCAAGAATGGAGCTTTCAAGTTCTTAAAGGATAGAGTCTGGAATAAGGTTAAGGGATGGATGGAAAAACTCTTATCTACAGGTGGCAAAGAGGTTTTGATAAAATCAGTGGCTCAGGCCGTCCCAGTTTACTCCATGTCGTGCTTTAAACTGCCGCGTGGTCTCTGTGAGCATATTAACTCTCTGATCAGAAAGTTTTGGTGGGGGTGCAAAGAAGGGAAAAGGAAGCCAAATTGGGTCTCATGGAGCACAATGACCAGACCAAAATATTCTGGAGGTCTTGGATTTTGGGATATCGAGCTTTTTAACCTAGCTCTCCTGGCAAGACAAGCATGGAGAATCTTAACGGACCCAGACTCACTTAGCGCACGAGTTCTGAGGGCCAAATACCACCCAGGAGTTGATATCTTGAATGCAGAGATTGGGTCGGCTCCTTCTCAAATTTGGCGGGCTATAATCGAGGGTCGCGATGTTCTTAAGCAGGGCATCATAAAACGCATTGGTGATGGACTCACGACACACATATGGGATCAGAACTGGATCCCGAGACCAGCAAATATGCGACCTATTGCTAGTCTGACTGCTAATCCACCTCAATGGGTTAGTGATCTTATCCTGCCTAGCACAGAATGGGACCGAGCTGCAGTTTCGCAGATCTTCTTGCCCACCGATGCACAAGCAATTATGTCGATACCTTTGTGTACGAGGCATATAGAGGATTTTTGGTCATGGGTACATGAGAAGAACGGCGCATTCACAGTCCTTCGGCTTACCGTATGCTTGTTGAAACAAAGATGAGGAGAGAAGCCTGGCTTGAGGGGAGAGGCCACTCGTCAGATACTGCCAGAGAAACCAAGTCCTGGGAGAGACTGTGGAAAGTGGATGTACCATCAAAAGTTAAAATCTTCCTATGGCGGCTAGCACAACAGTCGGTCCCCACAGCTGATGTCCTTCACCATCGGAACATGTCAACCACTACGAGATGTGGTTTGTGCGGCTCTGAAGACTCATGGCAACACTCTTTGCTCCATTGCATAGTTGCTCGATGTGTATGGGCGTTGCAAGATCATGACTTGGTTGAAGCTATAAACAGCACCCATGAGCCGGATGCAAGACGTTGGCTGTTCTCCCTTTTGGACACACTGTCTTCTGTTGAATTCACCCAAGTAGCAGTTACCATGTGGGCTCTCTGGTATGCTCGTCGGCAGGCACTCCATGAAAACATCTTCCAAAGTCCTCTGAGCACGCATAACTTCATCATGAGATACATCAGAGAGTTGGAGGACTGCAAACCGAAGAAGAGTGCTCCGCATTCAGCTCCGAATGTTGTACAACCAAGGCAGAGGTGGATCTCTCCACCGCCGGGGTTCGCGAAGATAAGAGTTGATGGAGCGGTCTCGAGAGACAACCTGCATGGCTCGTTCAGCGCAATCTGCAGAGACTCCTATGGCCAGTTTTTGGGTGCATCAGCAATCAAAATACAGGGGGTCACGGAGCCCGCAACTCTCGAAGCACTGGCTTGCCGGGAGGCGCTAGCACTAGCTTCAGACTTGGCCCTGTCCGATTTCATTGTGGCTACTGACTGCCAGGGAGTAGCAGACGACATCAAGAATGGTACGGGAGGGACGTATGCTAGCATCGTCAAAGAGATTAGTGAAACGTCAAGAGACTTTCATCAATGTACCTTCATCTTCGAAGGTAGATCCACCAATATTGAGGCGCATAGTCTCGCTAAGCACGCTTTCGGTCTGGATCTTGGGCGCCATTTGTGGCTTATAAACCCACCAGACATTCATTGTATCCCTATGAACTTATTTGAATAATAAAGTGTGTTTAGACTCAAAAAAAAGGTGTTTGCCACTTTCGTCCTGTGTGCACTAATAAGATTTGATGTAGGGCCTCCAAGGGTTGGGCCATGTGACCTGCTCTTACCGCTCTAGGCCTAGACTTCCTAATCCTTCCGCTAATCCCAAATCACAGGTGGGAATCTCTGCAACCAAAATCTCGGGTCATCAACCTAATCAGTCTCATTGGTAACATAAGGTTGTGATGTCCCCTGGATCATCATCAACGTTGACAGTTCTTAGGATGATGTCAGCGGGGCAGCTAAAGAAAATAGAAAGGTGGCCTCTTCAGCTTCCTTGATCAATTCCTCCTTTGCCCAATCGCTGCTCCAAACACCGTTGAAGACCATTGTACGCCCGAATCGACCGCAATGTTCCCCTTCGATCCGACATACTTTCTGTCGCTCGGGCATCAAGCGATTGAGGTTGAAGGTCGGCTTCCCTGAGTTAGGGTAATCTTTCCACACATTGATGTTGCAACTGAAGACCTTGCCATTGCAACATTTGTTCCTATGCCCAAGGTGAGGTACATTTCATCAATATCAGAGAGATCATGACTGAATTATTAAGAGATGTGGAGAGATTAGGGTTTAAGGAGGTCAACTCTTGTCCCCATGGGCAAGTATTTGTCAGTCTCGAATCTATATTTGACACAAATGAGTTGGTTAGTAATAGTCCACATAATTATGATGATGTTGCTATTGTTTTTGAAAACATGGTTAATGTAACACCCCCAGTGTCATGCTACAGTAATCCCCTGTTAATTGTGCCATGTCATCATGTTACTGTTGCTAACCTTCACTTGATCCAAATCACCATTCAAATTCAAATCCAATATAAAGTCAAATTTCAAATTTGTCAAACTTCAAATTAAAAATGTTCAAGGTGTGGCAAATAATCCCTGGATATTTGTCATGTTGGAAACAACCTCTTTTGGATTCCCAAGGTACCCCTGGAAATTATTTAGTGGTCCAGCAGTTTTTAAAATTGGCCTTTTCAATTTCTATAAATGGTTAGACATCTCCTTTTCACTCCATACTTTTTGTTTCCATCTCATTATATTGTGTTAGAGTTATGTGCCAAGTTTTGTTCAAAACAAAACTCATTTGTTACTAAAAGAAAATACAAAGCTGAGGCTAAATTTAATAAACAAAAAAAGTTAAAGGGCGAGTTATAAAAATTTAAAACAAAGAAAAGCCCCTCCCCCGCGCTGGGCCATCCGGCCAGCTAGCCAACCGGACGGCCCAACCGCCCCCTCTCTGGCCTACAAGGCCACCCCCTTGACCCAAACCCTAACGACCATCCCCACTCCCCCGCATGATTCCCCCTCACTCCCCACTCCTCTCCCCTCCCGATCCGGTCTGGATCGGGCCGAACCCGGCGCCCCAACGCCAACCGCCGTCGCCGGAGGCGTCCCCGACTCCACGCCTGGCTGCCCCGTCACCGAACCTCCTCCCCGTCGCCTCCCGTCGCTCGCTGGACGCCTCGCCTTCCTCCCTGAAGCCCCACTCGCTGGACCGCCTCATCCCCACCGACGCCGCCCTTGACCTTTTCGTCCCCGACGACGTTCGCCTCGCCGTTGCGGACTCCGGCCACCCCCAAGCCGCCTCGAGCCCACTGCCCCATCCCTACGAACCCCGGTGAGGACCCCGGTCCTCCTCTCTCCCTCGCCCCACGACCATCGCCGCGCCACCGCGCGCGCTCACCGCAACCGACGCGCCCCCTGCTCGCCCGCCATCAACCGCGCCCGTGCCGTGCGTGCCCGTCGCCTTGCGCCACACGCGCCCGCTCGCATCGCCCCTGCCCGAGCTGCTCGCCGTTGCGGCCGTCCCCTGCGAGCACCGCCATTGTCGCCCGCAGCCTCCCTCTCGCGTGCACCCCACACCACGCTCGCCACCTGCCCGCACATCGCGCTCGCCGCTCGACCCGCGCCGCCGCTCGCCCCCCCCCCCCCACTGCACTCCAGCCCGCCTCGTCGGGCCTCTCCCCCCTTCGCACAGGCTCGTCGTCGCTCGTGTCAGACCACGCCCGTCGCGCCCCGACCTCCCGCCGCGGCTCCCGCCGTTGCACTGCCTCCTCTTCTGCGTGCCGCCTCGCCGCTGCGTCCCGGCTCGCCTGCGCCGCCGCGTTCCCCCCTCCCCCCCCCCCCCCGTGCGCCTCGCCGTCGCCAGCGGCTCCCGCCCCGCTCCGTTCTTGCCGTGCCCGTGGCCGCCGGCGCCGGGCTGCAGCGCCCCGGCGCCCGTTAACGCGCGCCCGCGGGCCCGTGCCCGCTAGCACCCCCTGGGCCTATGACAGAGGGGCCCCGCCTATAGAATGTATTTTTAAAAAATAATAATAAAATAAATATAAATATTAATTAATTAATTTAATTAAAGAAATAATTAACTTAATTAATTTTCATTAATTAAATTAAACAACTAATTAAACTAATTACACATTAGTTAACTAATTAACATGATTAGTTAATTAGTCAATTAAGTAGTCAATGACAGTGGGGCCCACCCCTAATTAATCCTGATTAGGTTAATTAATGTGTTTAATTAAAATGTGTCACTCACAGGTGGGACCTACACGTCAGTTTGACCAGTCAACACCCCTGTTGACTGCTGACGTCATGATGATGTCAGCAAACACTATTCTGGATAATGTTGATTAAATTAATTAAATAAATCCTAAAAATGATTTAAATCTTTTAAAATTAATATAAAATAAACCGTAGCTCGGATGGAAAAACTTCGTACGTGAAAGTTGCTCAGAACGACGAGACGAACCCGGATACGCAGCCCGTTCGTCCACCACACATACCTAGCATAGCAAACACGCAACTTTTCCCCTTCGGTTTTTCTGTCCGAAAACGTGAAACGCCGGGGATATTTTCCCGGATGTTTCCCCCCTTCACCGATACCACCTCATACCACGTTAGGGCACCCCTAGCACCGATACTTGTCTTGTCATGCATCGCCATGCATCTGTTTGCTCTGTATTTACTGTTTCTTCCCCCTCTTCTCTCCGGTAGACCCCGAGACCGATGCCGCCCCTGTGATCAACTACGTTGTCGACGACACTTCTTGTTTTTCAGCAGAGCTTCTAGGCAAGCAAACCCTCCTTGAGCATTCCGATATCGCCCATTTCCTTCCCTCTTATGCTTGCATTAGAACTGCTACTGCTTTATGTATGATCCTACTCTGATGCATAGCCTGTTTTTGTTACCTGCTTTCATACCTTACCTGCTTATCCTAAACTGCTTAGTATAGGTTGGTTAGAGATCCATCAGTGACCCCCACCTTGTCCCAGTTGCCCCGCTTTATGTTTGATGACTCGATCAACGTGATCGGACGTCCAGGCCCCGACACCGCACATCACTTTCCCCTTTTGTTGCTCGACTCTGCAGAGTTACCATCGAGTGCCGAGGGTGGAACCTCATACATCACTCCTGATGAGATTTCTGTAGTGTAGCTATCCGGTCGTGGTCATCGAGGGTGATTTCCCCCTTAACCACTTCCGTTACAGCTCTATTGTGCAACCCCTCAAGTGTGAACCTCGAGGGTGGATCCTCTTACGTTCACCTTGATGATAACATCGAGTGGAATTCACAAGGGGTGATTCCTCGGGTTTTCCCCTTGGTGTTAGACACACAGTTACCATGGTTACTATGACTTTACACTGAATCATGTTACTAAAGACGGGTCGGCCCCGAGGGGTACCCGCGCGAGCTTAATAGCGAGTGATGTGGAGTCGGGTTGACCTGGAAGGTGCCCACGAGATACTTACGAGGCATGGCCGGGCATTCTTAGCCCTTGCCGCAAGTACTCGAGACGGGGCGACGGGGTCACATCGATCGTGAGTCTCTGCTCGTTACCGCGTGCTCCTAATCCACTACGATTTGGATATTTGATCCGAGGGCCTCTGGCCTGATAGCACTAACCATCACGTGGGCATAGTATGGGCGTTCTGCGTCGTATACATCAGCCGAACCTTAATCGACGTCAGCGACTGAGCGGCGCACGCCGGGTTGGACTGCGTAAGCTCCTGCCTTGTTGAACGAGGTAGCTAGGTCTGCTCACCGTTCGCGTACACAACATGCAGGAGTTCCCGGGGAGATGGCCCATGACCCCTGGGGGCATAGGTTTAGTCTGGCGTGCTGACCTCTCTATTAAGCCTAGGTCGGGTTGTGGCGTATTGTTTGGCCGAGGCCGGGCATGACCCAGGAAAGTGTGTCCGGCCGGAGTTAATCGAGCGTGGTGGGTAAGTTGGTGCACCCTTGGAGGGAAGAAAACATCTATCGATAGCCTGTCCTACGGTAACGGACACTTGGAGTTGTATCCCGATCGATACAACTAGAACTGGCTACTTGTGATGAGAAATGAATTGTGAATGAGAAATGGATAGTATGGCTCTGGGATTGCTTTCTCGCAGGGAATCGAGGAAGGATCTCCGACTGAGGTTGATAACACTACTACTTTTACTTTACTTTATGCTACCCTTATCCCTTCTGATGCTGCATGATGCTTGAAGCTGCTGAAGATGCTAGTCTTCGATAGGACTAGGCTTTCTCCTGCTCTTATGGCATTCTGCAGTTTAGTCCACAAATACAGCCCTTTTCCTTTGATACAGATGCATACTTAGTTTAGATCTGATGTAAGTCTTGCGAGTACTTTGGATGAGTACTCACGGTTGCTTTGCTACCTCTTTTCCCCCATACCCGATTTTTGCGACCAGATGACGGATCCCAGAAGCCAGACGACACCACTGATGACTACTGCTACCCCGAGGATGCCTACTACTACGTGACGGCCGCTGAAGACTTGGAGTAGTTAGGAGGCTCCCGGGCAGGAGGCCTTGCCTTTTTGATCGATGTTTTTTTGTGCTAGCCTTCTTAAGGCAAACTTGTTTAAGTCATGTTTGTACTCAGATAATGTTACTTCCGCTGACTCTTGTGTATTCGAGCCTATTTATTCAAGCCCTCAAGGCCCCTGGCTTGTAATATAAAGCTTGTATTATTTAATTTGTGTCTAGAGTTGTGTTGTGATATCTTCCCGTGAGTCCTTGATCTTGATCGTACACATTTGCGTGTATGATTAGTGTATGGTCAGATCAGGGGCGTCACAAGTTGGTATCAGAGCCGACTGCCTGTAGGTAGCCCCCTTTCCAACTCCTTGGCCGAAGTTGAGTCTAGTCACTGGAAACTTTTGCTAACATTGGCTGTGTGGCTTACGGGCCCACGTCGCCATATGGGTGGTATTAGGATCTTTTACTCCTCGATCTTTACTCTAGGACTCTAATCTCTCTGCTATTTGGGTTAAAATGGTTTTACTAACTCGAACATTAGGATCTCGTGGTCACATCCGCCCGGAGAGCCCCTTATTTCAGATGATCGCCTGCTACATCAAAAGATTCCGAATATACTCTGCGATATTCTCTCAAGACTTTGTGCCTGTTGCCTTTGCAATTCCCTACCACCGAAATATCCTTATGGATAACTACTCACCCTAGCCAACCTTACATTCTATCACATTGATCTTGTTATTACAAGATGCCCTGAACTGCTCTCCGTTGTTCCAAGAATCCTTTGAGCTTACTGCCTTGCAGTTCCTTGTCACCTGAATACCCCTACAGATAACTTTGTGTACCTACCGAGTATCCGCTCATCCTCAGTTGTTTCATGTACTTCACCAAAGTCTTCGTAATACCATTCGTTCTTGTGAAATTCCTCAACAGCCTATTGTTCTTGAATTTCTTGCTTTCTTGCATTATGGTTAATACCATAAGTCTAGTAATCTTATTGGCATCCTTTACCACTATCATTTGAGCCCATTGATTCAATAAGTGCGAGAGCTCGCAATCCTCAACCAGATCCTAGAATTCATCCTTTTGGCTCAGACGTCATCTTAAACATGAGATGGATCTCGGCCAATCAAATTGCCATCGATTGTACCTCTAAGGCTATTCAACCTATCCATCCCTAATCAGGGCATTGCTTCTGATCCCTTGTCTTGGAATTCTTAATTCCTTTGCATTTGAGCTTTGATTTAGTCAGTTGTTTCTATAATCTAATCTCATTGCATTCTTTTTCCTCTGGTTGAGTATTGATGCTCACATCAGATCCCTTGTGGACCACCAAACCCCCTTTTTCGGATTATATCCGACAAAGTCTGTCATATTCAATAAGCTTGTGAGCTTTTCCTCGGATACATAATGCTTTTGGTAAATTGTATCCTCCGCTTTCTCAAGCATGCTCTACTACCGAGCTTGTGTTATTTATTCTTGGAATTTATGATATATGTTCCTAATATGCCCCGATGGGTTGAACCTATGCCTTCCCTAATCTGTGTGAACTCGAAAGTTATGTGGGTTATACTCTACTGGCTTTTCGTTAGATAAAATTTCAATACTACAGCTTCATCAAGAGCGAGAAGTAAAATGAAAGGTTATGCATTATAGAAGTGGGAGTCGACCCTGAACCTTTGTGTTTATGCCCACGGACACGGTGTGGAACTTACCATGAAAGCTTCTTGCAAGGATATTTAATCATTTGAATAATTCTTCCAGTATCGTAAATTGGATTCCTTGCAGTTATGGTCCCGACCATATTTCCTCCTTGATCCCATTTATTGGGTAAGTTAGAATTACTTATCCTCTGCAAATCATTCCCCTGTCCAACCTCTACTCCGATTTACCTTCTGGAAATACACCTAGTACTTGATACTGGGAAGCTTTATACCACATCACATCATTCCTAGCCTAATCGGCTATATTTTTATCATGTCAACTTTTTAACTGTGCTACCTGGTCCGTATGCCCAGAGCAAACTTCCGACGATGAGCTAAGCTTACGTCAATCTTCCTCATCGTATCATTTCCCCTAAAACAACAAGCTTGACTTTGAGCTTGTGTCGAATCTGTGGTTCTCATAGCCTTACACTTCATCCTTCCTTTTCTGCTCGAGGGCATCTTCATAGAATCTCTCGACGAACTTTGTCTTGATCACTGTCACACTTTGGGTTCTTCAGAGACGTGAATTGAATTCATGGCTAGAAATACCATCTTTGCCTCTCGATGAATTGTGTCAGCATCAACAACATTCTTGTCTTCCCCCCAACACAAACTTGATCATATTAATTTTGGGAATACATCCTTTTTGGCATGTCGATGGATTGTGGCTGAGCCCGTCGGCCACACCCTCATCTTTTCACTGCTAAAATTGTAAGACTTATTTTCTAAGTTGTTTCCGATGGATCCTTGGTGTATCCAAAGTCTGACCTTTGCTTGAAAACATGTCAATGCTATCTCGAAGCATGTCTGTGGTAATCCGATCTCCAATAAGAACATTTGAAGCACGATACTAAATTTTCTTTATCTACTATCCAAACACCGGTGTATGGGTAATGTCATGAAATTACTTTCCCCTTACCTAAATGGTTTTATACTTCTATCCTGTCATGGATATCATGCTCTACTTGTCCTTGGGAAGGATATACCCCTGAAATATGTGTTTAAACACATTTTCCTTTCCATTGTTTTGTTTAATCTGACAATTACATTTTCCTTTTCATTGGTTTGTTTAAACCTTATTGTGATATATATTATATAAGCAGTAATATTTCCCTGCTTATGTAAACATCTCGTTGTATCACTCTGTCAGTAAGACCATGTTACTATTGGTGATGACATTCCGGTAGCCACCGATGGACGAGAACTTTGCCTAATGGCCCGCCTCGTTCAACGAGCAGGAAAATGGTTCTCTTCGTCCCTCGCCCTTGGTACCGACGTTGTTGCCAACATAACTGACAGGCTACCCTCTGACATGCCTTGCTATCACGACCGTGCAAAGATGTCATCGCTCCTTCTATTTTAACCCACATGGTGGGCCCATAACCCACAGTTCCACAGGATCAGAACCTGACTCTCCTGTATAACCTATATTCTGAAGTATCAATTGCTCTTGGCTTTGTGTGTTGTCATGAGCCACCGTCCGAGAGATGATCTATTCCCGATGCTCTGAACCCCCCTTATCACACTCTGTTCAGATATCAATCGTTTGTCCATTCGCTTGAAACTTCCTATTGTACCTTCATATTTTGCTCTCGATGTTTTCTTTAGTTTCAACTCGAGAGACACTTCTGCCACATTCCCTGAATTGTTCACCAGATAATTAACCCTATAAGGGTCAGTTCTCCCGAAGTTACTCTTTACTTCCGCACTTAAATCTCGGGATGAGATTTCTTGTAGTGGAGGAGATTTGTAACACCCCCAGTGTCATGCTACAGTAATCCCCTATTAATGGTGCCATGTCATCATCTTACTGTTGCTAACCTTCACTTGATCCAAATCACCATTCAAATTCAAATCCAATATAAAGTCAAATTTTAAATTTGTCAAACTTTAAATTAAAAACGTTCAAGGTGTGGCAAATAATCCCTGGATATTTGTCATGTTGGAAACAACCTCTTTTGGATTCCCAAGGTACCCCTGGAAATTATTTAGTGGTCCAGCAGCTTTTAAAATTGGCCTTTTCAATTTCTATAAATGGTTAGACATCTCCTTTTCACTCCATACTTTTTGTTTCCATCTCATTATATTGTGTTAGAGTATGTGCCAAGTTTTGTTCAAAACAAAACTCATTTGTTACTAAAAGAAAATACAAAGCTGAGGCTAAATTAATAAACAAAAAAAGTTAAAGGGCAAGTTATAAAAATTTAAAACAAAGAAAAGCCCATCCCCCGCGTTGGGCCATCCAGCCCAGCTAGCCAGCCGGACGGCCCAACCGCCCCCTCTCTGGCCTACAAGGCCACCCCCATGACCCAAACCCTAACGACCATCCCCACTCCCCCGCACGATTCCCCCTCACTCCCCACTCCTCTCCCCTCCTGATCCGGTCTGGATCGGGCCGAACCCGGCGCCCCAACGCCAACCGCCATCGCCGGAGGCGTCCCCGACTCCACGCCGGGCTGCACCATCACCGAACCTCCTCCCCGTCGCCTCCCGTCGCTCGTTGGACGCCTCGCCTTCCTCCCTGAAGCCCCACTCGCTGGACCGCCTCATCCCCACCGACGCCGCCCTTGACCTCTTCGTCCCCGACGTCGTTCGCCTCGCCGTTGCGGACTCCGGCCACCCCCAAGCCGCCTCGAGCCCACTGCCCCATCCCTACGAACCCCGGTGAGGACCCCGGTCCTCCTCTCTCCCTCGCCCCGCGACCATCGCCGCGCCACCGCGCGCGCTCACCGCAACCGACGCGCCCCCTGCTCGCCCGCCATCAACCGCGCCCGCGCCGTGCGTGCCCGTCGCCTTGCGCCACACGCGCCCGCTCGCATCGCCCCTGCCCGAGCTGCTCGCCGTTGCGGCCGTCCCCTGCGAGCACCGCCATTGTCGCCCGCAGCCTCCCTCTCGCGTGCACCCCACCCCCCTTCGCACAGGCTCGTCGTCGCTCGTGTCGGACCACGCCCGTCGTGCCCCGACCTCCCGGCGCGGCTCCCGCCGTTGCACTGCCTCCTCTTCTGCGTGCCGCCTCACCGCTGCGTCCCGACTTGCCTGCGCCGCCGCGTTCCCCCCTCCCCCCCCGTGCGCCTCGCCGTTGCCAGCGGCTCCCGCCCCGCTCCGTTCTTGCCATGCCCGTGGCCGCCGGCGCCGGGCTGCAGCGCCCCGGCGCCCGTTAACGCGCGCCCGCGTGCCCGTGCCCGCTAGCGCCCCCGGGCCTATGACAGAGGGGCCCCGCCTATAGAATGTATTTTTAAAAAATAATAATAAAATAAATATAAATATTAATTAATTAATTTAATTAAAGAAATAATTAACTTAATTAATTTTCATTAATTAAATTAAACAACTAATTAAACTAATTACACATTAGTTAACTAATTAACCTGATTAGTTAATTAGTTAATTAAGTAGTCAATGACAGTGGGGCCCACCCCTAATTAATCCTGATTAGGTTAATTAATGTGTTTAATTAAAATGTGTCACTCACAGGTGGGACCCACACGTCAGTTTGACCAGTCAACACCCCTTTTGACTGCTGACGTCATGATGATGCTAGCAAACACTATTCTGGATAATGTTGATTAAATTAATTAAATAAATCCTAAAAATGATTTAAATCTTTTAAAATTAATATAAAATAAACCGTAGCTCGGATGGAAAAACTTCGTACATGAAAGTTGCTCACAACGACGAGACGAACCCGGATACGCAGCCCGTTCGTCCACCACACATACCTAGCATAGCAAACACGCAACTTTTCCCCTTCGGTTCTTCTGTCCGAAAACGTGAAACGCCGGGGATATTTTCCCGGATGTTTCCCCCCTTCACCGATACCACCTCATACCACGTTAGGGCACCCCTAGCACCGATACTTGTCTTGTCATGCATCGCCATGCATCTGTTTGCTCTGTATTTACTGTTTCTTCCCCCTCTTCTCTCCGGTAGACCCCGAGACCGATGCCGCCCCTGTGATCAACTACGTTGTCGACGACACTTCTTGTTTTTCAGCAGAGCTTCTAGGCAAGCAAACCCTCCTTGAGCATTCCGATATCGCCCATTTCCTTCCCTCTCATGCTTGCATTAGAACTGCTACTGCTTTATGTATGATCCTACTCTGATGCATAGCCTGTTTTTGTTACCTGCTTTCATACCTTACCTGCTTATCCTAAACTGCTTAGTATAGGTTGGTTAGAGATCCATCAGTGACCCCCACCTTGTCCCAGTTGCCCCGCTTTATGTTTGATGACTCGATCAACGTGATCGGACGTCCAGGCCCCGACACCGCACATCACTTTCCCCTTTTGTTGCTCGACTCTGCAGAGTTACCATCGAGTGCCGAGGGTGGAACCTCATACATCACTCCTGATGAGATTTCTGTAGTGTAGCTATCCGGTCGTGGTCATCGAGGGTGATTTCCCCCTTAACCACTTCCGTTATAGCTCTATTGTGCAACCCCTCAAGTGTGAACCTCGAGGGTGGATCCTCTTACGTTCACCTTGATGATAACATCGAGTGGAATTCACCAGGGGTGATTCCTCGGGTTTTCCCCTTGGTGTTAGACACACAGTTACCATGGTTACTATGACTTTACACTGAATCATGTTACTAAAGACGGGTCGGCCCCGAGGGGTACCCGCGCGAGCTTAATAGCGAGTGATGTGGAGTCGGGTTGACCTGGAAGGTGCCCACGAGATACTTACGAGGCATGGCCGGGCATTCTTAGCCCTTGCCGCAAGTACTCGAGACGGGGCGACGGGGTCACATCGATCGTGAGTCTCTGCTCGTTACCGCGTGCTCCTAATCCACTACGATTTGGATATTTGATCCGAGGGCCTCTGGCCTGATAGCACTAACCATCACGTGGGCATAGTATGGGCGTTCTGCGTCGTATACATCAGCCGAACCTTAATCGACGTCAGCGACTGAGCGGCGCACGCCGGGTTGGACTGCGTAAGCTCCTGCCTTGTTGAACGAGGTAGCTAGGTCTGCTCACCGTTCGCGTACACAACATGCAGGAGTTCCCGGGGAGATGGCCCATGACCCCTGGGGGCATAGGTTTAGTCTGGCGTGCTGACCTCTCTATTAAGCCTAGGTCGGGTTGTGGCGTATTGTTTGGCCGAGGCCGGGCATGACCCAGGAAAGTGTGTCCGGCCGGAGTTAATCGAGCGTGGTGGGTAAGTTGGTGCACCCTTGGAGGGAAGAAAACATCTATCGATAGCCTGTCCTACGGTAACGGACACTTGGAGTTGTATCCCGATCGATACAACTAGAACTGGCTACTTGTGATGAGAAATGAATTGTGAATGAGAAATGGATAGTATGGCTCTGGGATTGCTTTCTCGCAGGGAATCGAGGAAGGATCTCCGACTGAGGTTGATAACACTACTACTTTTACTTTACTTTATGCTACCCTTATCCCTTCTGATGCTGCATGATGCTTGAAGCTGCTGAAGATGCTAGTCTTCGATAGGACTAGGCTTTCTCCTGCTCTTATGGCATTCTGCAGTTTAGTCCACAAATACAGCCCTTTTCCTTTGATACAGATGCATACTTAGTTTAGATCTGATGTAAGTCTTGCGAGTACTTTGGATGAGTACTCACGGTTGCTTTGCTACCTCTTTTCCCCCATACCCGATTTTTGCGACCAGATGACGGATCCCAGAAGCCAGACGACACCACTGATGACTACTGCTACCCCGAGGATGTCTACTACTACGTGATGGCCGCTGACGACTTGGAGTAGTTAGGAGGCTCCCGGGCAGGAGGCCTTGCCTTTTTGATCGATGTTTTTTTTGTGCTAGCCTTCTTAAGGAAAACTTGTTTAAGTCATGTCTGTACTCAGATAATGTTGCTTCCGCTGACTCTTGTGTTTTCGAGCCTATTTATTCGAGCCCTCAAGGCCCCTGGCTTGTAATATAAAGCTTGTATTATTTAATTTGTGTCTAGAGTTGTGTTGTGATATCTTCCCGTGAGTCCTTGATCTTGATCGTACACATTTGCGTGTATGATTAGTGTACGGTCAGATCAAGGGCGTCACAGTTATGGGCTAAATTGGAGAAGGTTTCACCTCAATAGAGAAGCTTGGCTCATACTTGTATGATTTCATGATGATCTTAGAAATTTTATATTGTTAATGCTATTAGAAGCTTTCTAAAGATGTAGTTTGGGATAAAGGGGGAGCACAAAAGCCGGTATCATCTTCAAAGTAAGACTGATGACTTAAAAGATATTCTGTAATAATCATAGTGCAGTCCAAATCATATGGCTTTTGAGGGGGATCCTAATATGTTCTTGTTACATTTTTTCCGCAAAATCTCCTTTGTGGGGGGGGGGCACCACATGATGGCTCAATTCCTCCAAATGGAAATTCCCATCCATTGCTTAATCAGGAACATTTTCACCCAAACTAGGAAAACCATATTATTGGTCCTTCTCCCCATAATGATCCACATGTTGCACCTACTTCCGAACCTCAAGATGCACATGGCCAAATGAATATAGAGGAAATCCTGACTAGGGGCATTGGGCTATGCCACCTCGGCAATAGCTGATTCATATTGAAATTCAGCAGGAAGAATTTTTAGAACTCCATGACTGACCACTGGATATGGAAGTCAATCAATAACCCACAACATGGATTAGAAGATAATAGTGGGCTCACTCCCTCTTTATATATCTCCAGTAATTCAAGTATTGCTAGTTTTCTGGGTGGCCTGGACTTGTAGCCCAACCCGTATTGGAGCTCAATTTGGCTTCTCTTGGCCCAGAGATGATACTCCTTGATGGGCCTATGAATTTTGGCCACTACCTTTGGTTGCTCATGTGCGCGAGCTTGAACCAGATATGGCTCTAAATATTATTAGGTTGGCACCTAATGTGGGTAATGATCATGGGTTTGACATGAGTCCTTTCTTTCAACATTATGTTTGTTAAAGGTAGTAGTGACCTACCCATTAATACTACTATGCTTGTGATTAATGATGTCTATGCTAATATTATGAAGCCAACTCCTACATCAGTTGTGTGGGGAATTTCTCTCAATGTTGGTGTGCTTTCTATACCTATTCATGCAATGCAACTTGCTCCATCTGTTGCCCATGAATTTTTTCAAGCTACTATTCCTGAAAGTGCGTTATATCGACTAGAGGGGGGTGAATAGGCGATTTTTATGAAAGTCTTCAAAACGTGGAAGTTATGAAGACAAACGATAGAAATAAACCTATTTTCCTACAGCGGAAGGTAGACTACACTAGGCAAGCCATAGTCAAGTATTCAATAGAGTGAAAGCACAATGACTAATAGCAGCAATGTAGTAAGGATCAAGTAGGAAGATATTGTGAAGTCAGACAGAACACGCAGTCACTCAGTGAAGACAAAAGATAGTGCAAACATACAATGACTTCACAAGGAGTAATAGTAAGTAAAGGGAAGGGAAGATGAAACCAGTGACTCGTTGAAGACAATGATTTGTTGGACCAGTTCCAGTTGCTGTGACAACTGTACGTCTGGTTGGAGCGGCTAGGTATTTAAACCTTAGGACACACAGTCCCGGACACCCAGTCCTGAACACGCAGCTCAGGACACCCAGTCCTCACCGTATTCCCCTTGAGCTAAGGTCACACAGACCTCGCCCAATCACTCTGGTAAGTCTTCAAGGTAGACTCCCAAACCTTCACAGACTTCGTTCATCGGCAATCCACAATGTCTCTTGGATGCTCAGAATGCGACGCCTAACCGGCTGGAGGATGCACAGTCCTCAAGTGTAATAAGTCTTCAGATCACACAGACAAGAAGACTTAAGAGATGCCCAATTCTCTCTGGCTCTGGGTGGTTAGGGCTTTATCCTCGCAAGGAATTCTCTCTCAAAGGCTTCGAGGTGGGTTGCTCTCAAACGACAAAAGCCGTACTCTCAATCTGAGCAGCCAACCATTTATGGTTGTAGGGGGTGGGCTATTTATAGCCACTTGGCAACCCGACCTGATTTGTCCGAAATGACCCTGGGTCACTAAGGAACTGACACGTGTTCCAACGGTCAGATTTCAAACTCACACGGCAACTTTACTTGGGCTGCAAGCAAAGCTGACTTGTCCGACTCTGGACAAGATTCGCTCTCATAGTCTTCACTCGAAGACATAGGTTTTTGGTTAGGCATCACTTCAGTCATTCTGACTGGTTCTCTTGGACCCCACTTAACAATATGGTGGTTCCTATGACTCAACACAAAAGAAAAAGAACTACGGAAGATCTAAGTCTTCGAGCTCCATAGGCTTCATGTGGTGTCTTTTCTTGTCATAGTCTTCAATGTGAATATCTTCATATACCACCTTTGACTTCAATGTCTTCATACATTTTTAGGGGTCATCTCTGGTAGTAAAACCGAATCAATGAGGGACTTCTACCTATGTTATCCTGCAATTCTCACAAACACATTAGTCCCTCAACTAGGTTTGTCGTCAATACTCCAAAACCAACTAGGGGTGGCACTAGATGCACTTACAATCTCCCCCTTTTTGGTGATTGATGACAAACTAGTTGAAGTTTTCAACGGGGAATATAATCTGTGAAATTGTAAAGGATAAGGAACTGTCTTCATAAGTTGCAAGGGCTCCCCCTAAAGATGTGCATATAAGTAATTTGCTTTTGGAATGCATATGCACATGGCAGGTTGTACTTGTGGAGATCCACTTCAACTTATGATGACAATCCACTATGCATGTGAAAGTATATGAAGATAATGACATGCATAATGGAAAATGGACGTCTGCAGAATGATCTAAGTGCGGAATTTATCATCGCACATGCGGAATTTATCATTGCAAAACAAGGTGGCAGATAAGTAGCAGACGACCATCGAGTTTAAGTGTTACAACTCAAAGAACCAAATGTAGCAAAACGAGAGTTGTAAGCACGAAGCAAAATATAAAGCACCCGCCCATATGGATCCGCTTGAAGACTATCAACCTCATATGCTTCTCCCCCTTTTGTCAGTAAGGACCAAAAAGGTTTCAAGACATAGAGCATCTACTCGTTCCCATGAGGAGTAGGTGAAGTAGCAGGGTCGTTGGTGGTGTTTGGTGGTGCTGAAGAGCTTGGAGCAGAGTCGAAGCGTGCTGAAGGAGGTGGCGGTGAAGTAGCATCGTCTTCACCCTCGATGACTCTGGCAGTCACAGTTGCAGCAGAGGAAGAGAACTCAGAGTCTTCAAGGGATGGAGTTCGTCGCAGCACAGCCCTTCGAGGAGGTGTGGAGTCAAACTTGAAATGCTCAGTGAAGCCATCCTCTTGAAGATCATCTTCAGGACACATCATCGTTAGCCCTTTCCATGTGCGGCGACAGGTTTCATGGGCAATGAAAGCATTCTTGGTGGCAAGATTGCGAATGCAATTAACATCCACCAAGAGGCTTTTCATCTGACGCTTCAGCCAGTCATGATGCCTATCTTGTTTCTGATGAAGAGCCACAAGAAGATCTCGGTCGTTGAGAACACGAGTGCGCTTCTTGGGTCTTGGAGCAGTTGTACTATCAGTGGCTTCAGTGGAAGCAGGGTGTGGTGCACGTGTAGTGCCAGCCAGAGGATACACCCGAGTGACTGCTTCAACTCCTTCAATGTTCTGAGAGAAACTCTGATGCTCTGCATTCTGAAGACTTAGAGGTGCTTTGGCAGGCTCAGGATAGATGGCTTCAATAGAGATATCCACATCAGGCAGAAAAATCTGATGATTGCGAGCAGATGGCTGATATGAGATATCGGAGTGAAGTTTGATTAGCCGCATTACCCATGGGGCGTAGAACTTCAAGCCAAACGATCAGAGCCTGATGCAACAAGTTGGCGGATGAATAAGTCCTGTGCGTTGAAGCATTTTCCATGAAGAATATAGAAGACTAAAGTCTTCATTGCACCCACAAGCTTGGCATTTGGAGAGTGCCCTTTGATGGGCCAGAGAGTTCTCCTGATGATGTGATAAATGGTTCTTGGCAGATACTCAAGGTCTTCAACGAAGAACTCCGTGGGATAAGCAGCATCTTGAGGCAATGGCTTCATCATGCTGAGCATCTGACTCATATCAGGTTCAGGCTTCTTAAAGATGCTCTCAATAGCTCCACTATGTAGCTGACAGCCATGCTCGTATAGATCGCCAGGAGTGGGCAAGCCAGTGAGCTCAATGATGTCAAAGGCTTTGGCTTCGTGATGGACGTTTCCAGTCATCCACTCCAGGACCCAAGTCTTCGGATCTCTGTTGTACCCGCGGATGTGAAGTGCGGCATAGAATTGGAGCAGCAGCTCTTCATTCCAATGCTCTTGGTCAGTGACGAACGGCAGCAGTCCAACTTCCTTGAAGCAATCCAAAGCTTCTTCAAGACAGGGCAGACCAGCTATAGCTTCAATGTCAAGGCGCTTGTGTGGGAAGATGCGACCTTGGTTGTAAAGAATGCATGAGTAATAGCTTCGCTGAGGATAGCTCCAGAACCGATCAGATGATATCCTTTCCCTTGAGTAGGGGTTCCTGGAGCTATCGAAGAATGTGTTGTCTGCCCTGAAGCCATTGATATTGAAGGAGCCAGGTGTTGATGCAGGACCTGGGAACCTTGGCAATCTTGGAATTGGCTTCTGTACCTGAGGCCTGTGCTCAACATGATAGTCGAACTAGGGACCGGCAGCAGACTCAGGAACAGAAGTGGCGGGATCAGTGGCTTCGCTGTCTTCTGATGCTTTTGTTGGTGAGGGCTCCAAATTAGCTTCATTGGTGGTTGTGGCAGCCTCAAGATTTTCATCCTCCACTTGACGAGCTGGAGGGTCGGTCACAAGCACGTTCTCCTTGAGAACTGCTTCTTGGTGGGACAGGGGAGTGGGAACTTGTGGGACTTCTTCTTCCGCGGCTGATGCAGCCGGATTGTCTTTAGCAGAGACTTGAGGCCTTGGACCTTTGCGACGCCTGTGCAACACGGGCGATGCCTGTGGAGTTTGAGTGGGCTGGGCCTCATAGTCTTCTTCCTCTTGTGGGCGATCCGCCCATGAAGCATCCTGTGCAATTGGCGTCAGTGGACGACCAATGCTGATGAGTTCGTTGTTCTCAAGCTGAGGAAGGACTACACCATCTTCTACATGGTCTTGTTGACCAATGTCTTCAGCAGCGATGGGGTCAGCTGCTGGAAAGTCTTCAGCTTCATGAGCCTCTGTGGAAGCAGGCTCATGGATTGTCAGTTGTCATTCAGCTGTAGGATAGACCATCAAAATAGGTTCAACTATCAAGGGCTCTGTGGGAGCAGCCCGATCTTTCTTGGTCTTCCTCTTCTTCTTGGAGGGGGCAGTTGGAGAGGCTTCAGAGTGTTTCCTCTTCCTGGCTTCAGCCTCAGCAGTCCTTGTCTTCTTGAGCTCTGAAGCGGTTGACCGGCTTTTTGGCTTCGAGCCAGTCAGTCTAGTTGGGAAGACAATCGAAACTGCTTCCTGCCTTGGTGCGTCAGGTTCAGCCATAGCAGGCTTCTTCTTCTTCTTTGCAGCCATCCTGGGGTCGATGCCAGGACGCCCAAGTGCCTTGCGCTTCTCAGCCTCATTATAGGCTTGCACACATCTGTCAGCCAGAGTCTTCATGCGCTCACTCGAACCCTGAGCTTCTGCACGTTTCTTTACAAAGGCTTCCTTGAGCTCGTGCATCATACTCTTGAAGTTCTTCACTTCCTGCACGCTGAGCTTGGCCATATGCTTCTTGAACTGAGCCTTTTCATAGTCAATCTTTTGCTTCAGTTCAACAATGCGCTGGGCAATAGCGAGCTCTGAAGCAATGACACCTTGGAAGGCGACACTAAGGCCAATGGGTAGCTGCAGATCTTCAAAGCTGATGTTTGGCGTGTCAAACCATTCATCAATGAAGTTGTGGATGATGGTCACATCAAAGAGAGGCAGATCATTGAAGATTTCTGCTTCTTCTTTGCTCTTGATGAGTTGCTCAAGAGCGTCATCTGCTATATCTTCATCACTTGACAGATCAATGGCGTCATTGCGCAGAATGGCAGCAGCAGTTAGCTCTTGGCCAGTGTGAGGCAGAGGCATCTTGGCCTTCTGGGGCTTGGAGATTCGAGATAAGTCTTCGGACTGCACACTGTCTTCAGGAGGTGCAGTTGCCAGTGGCTTTGCCCGTGAGATTTTTGGTGAAGGGACAGGCTTTGAAGCTTTAGGCTTCTTCATCTTCTTTGGCTTCGGCATTGCAGGAGCTTCTTCTGATTCAGCGTCAGCTGCAGGCTCATTCACTGCAGTCCCTTGAACTAAGATGCGGGTGATGAGGCCTTTAAGGTTATAGAAGGGACCAATGACATTTGGTTCTGCATCTCGTGTGCCATCTGCCCTTGGTGCTGAGGGACCAGGGTTGAAGTATAACCCCAAAGTCTTCTTGTTCTGCTTCGCTGAGTTCTGGGAAAACTGGAAGTTGCGCTTGAACAGATTGTCGTCACGACACCATAGTAGTGACGATGGGTGTGCATCAGCAGGCTATGGCCCACGAACCATGCAGGGATAGAAGCCTTGTTCAATGGCTTCATCTCTGGACCTGGGTAGAAGATTCTTGTATAGGATGCCTCCCCACGGTCTCTTGATGGCGTTTTTCTCAGCATATTCCTGGGTTACAAATCTGTATTTGAACCATTGTTCTGCCCAATATCTTCGAATCCATTGGATTCGGGTCTTGCGCTGATTGTAATCCTCTTCAGGATCTGTTTTGTACAGTTCTGAGAGGTCATCTGGCAGATCTCTGGATGTTTCTCCACGACGCTTTCTGCCACCCTTCCTTACTGATTTCTCTGAAGCCATAAACTTTAACTTGAAAGGCTTCAACACGTTCAAAGGCTTCAAAGGTTTTCGCTTGCTGGACCAACAGAAACTGGCTTCGGGAGAATTTATGTGATGCTGTAAGAATTCTGCAAATGAATGCAGACTATGAGAACCAAAGGATTCTCCCACGGACATGTACCTGTGACAGCATTAAGGTGCGAGGGAAGGGGAAGAGGTCATATGCATTCTCAGAAGATTTTGAAGATAAATCAGTTTAGAAGACATTGACCTCATCGTGCGAAGACATTCACTCATAGATAAGGAGTTGGTTCCAGATTTCTACGAATCCAGAGATCAGTACAAGTGATGAATCTAACTACTTTGTGAAGCATAAGTGAATATACTAGGCATGTTATGAGATGCAGTATGAGAGAGATCTAACTTGTGTGAATAGAAACTGCTTGTGGTAGAAAATGACAAATCCATAGGATCAACGATGTTGTAAAAAGGAAGTTTTATTTACCACACTAAGAACTGCTAGATGGAGTGGAAGATGAGGCCGAGCAGTTCGATCTTCCATGCCCTAACTTGGCGACGGAGGACACCTACGGCGACGACGGAGAGGACGATGTCCGCGGTCGGCGTGAAGACGGCGTCGGAGAGGTTGCGGCAGCGAAGCGCTTCGTCGCCGGCGTCGTCGAGGGCTAGCGGTGGCGCTAGGGTTCGTGCAAGAGTGGAAGAAGAGATAATGACCACTGTGAAGTGTGTATTTATAGGTACATGGGCGGCACTGCGCTATTACACAGGTGCCCCTGGCGATTCGCATCTGAGGAACACGTGGCCATTATGCGGAATTTCGGGGTTTGTTCCACGTCCCACGCATGCCTTGATTGTCGGGTGGTCATTCCTACTTCTCCGGGTTTCATGTGGAGGAATGAGCATTGAAAACGGACTTAATGGTTGTCTCTGTATCTTCTGCTGAAGGACGCAGAGAAGACATTCGACAGTTTCAATAGAATGCATATGATTTGGAGAGATAGAATTTGAGATAGAAAGCATAGAGAGGTTATGGTCCGATCACATTCACTTAGTTCAAAAGATTCAACAAGAAGACACAGCTATAAGTGAATGCTGTAGAGGACAGAACACTAGTATATATATATATATCTATAATCAACATAGTGAAGATAATCATGAAGATATGTTGAGATCGAAGCCAAACCAAATGTGAAGACATTGCAAGGTAACGCCATGAGTGAAACACTTCAAAAATAGAACATTTAGTGGTGGCGTTACCCACCGTATAGGAAGTATTAGACCCAGACACAGCGCACAATTATCATGGCGCTCCGAAGTCAAATTCCACATTAATGTATTCACACTTAGAATGTATGTCTTCATTGATTGAAGATATACTTTACTTCGTGTGTTGCACATCTAAGTCATCAATATGCATAAGGGTTAGGATGTGTGCCTGATCACAGGACATTTGAGGATTCCAGGATATTTAGCTCACACTGTAACTTGCAAAATCTCTTCTCATCCAAGGGCTTGGTGAAGATATCTGCCAATTGCTCTTCAGTGTTGACGTGTATGATATCAATATCTTCCTTCACAACATGATCTCTGAGAAAGTGATGACGTATTTCAATGTGCTTTGTCTTCGAGTGCTGAACTGGGTTGTTGGAAATCTTGATGGCGCTTTCGTTGTCGCAGTAAAGTGGCACTTGCTTCAGATGAATGCCATAGTCCTTGAGTGTTTGCTTCATCCACAGAAGCTGAGCGCAGCAAGATCCAGCAGCAATGTATTCAGATTCAGCAGTGGAGAGAGATACACAGTTCTGCTTCTTTGAAGACCAACATACAACTGATCGTCCCAGAAAGTGACATGTGCCTGATGTAGACTTGCGATCAACTTTGTCACCAGCATAATCAGCATCCGAGAATCCAACCAGATCAAACTCTGGGCCCTTTGGATACCATAATCCTAGAGTTGGGGTGTGAGCCAAATATCGAAGAATTCGCTTCACAGCTAAGTGATGCGACTCCTTTGGTGCCGCTTGAAATCGAGCACACATGCAAACACTAAGCATAATATCTGGCCTAGATGCACATAGATAAAGTAAAGAACCAATCATGGAGCGGTATACCTTTTGATCGAACTCTTTACCATTGTCGTCGGGACCCAGATGATGTTTGGCTGGCATTGGTGTTGTGAAGCCTTTGCAGTCTTGCATACCAAACTTCTTCAAGCAATCTTTGAGATACTTCTCTTGAGATATGAAGATGTCGTTGCGTTGTTGTCGTATTTGAAGACCAAGGAAGAATTTCAGCTCTCCCATCATGGACATCTGATATTGCTCTTGCATCATATATCCAAACTCTTCACTGTACTTCTGATTTGTGCAGCCGAAGATAATGTCATCCACATATATTTGGCACACAAACAGTTCACCATCATATGTCTTCATGAAGAGAGTGGGGTCAAGGGAACCAGGTATGAAGCCTTTGCTCTTCAGGAAGTATTTGAGTGTGTCATACTAGGCCCGAGGGGCTTGTTTGAGGCCATACAGTGCCTTGTTGAGCTTGTATACCATGTCAGGATGTTTTGGATCTTCAAAGCCAGGTGGTTGTGCAACATACACTTCTTCTTCAATCTTGCCATTGAGAAAAGCACTCTTCACATCCATTTGATATAGAAGTATGTTATGATGATTTGCATAGGCCAGCAGTATGCGTATGGCTTCAAGTCTAGCCACAGGAGCAAATGTTTCATTGAAGTTAATGCCTTCCACTTGAGTATATCCTTGAGCAACGAGACGAGCTTTGTTTCTGACAAATTGACCATGCTCATCTTGCTTGTTGCGGTATATCCATTTGGTGCCTATTATATTGTGCTTCCGTGGATTAGGACGCTTAACCAGTTCCCATACATTATTCAGCTCAAACTGTTGAAGCTCTTCTTGCATAGCTTGAATCCATTCAGGTTCCATGAAGGCTTCTTCAACTTTCTTGGGTTCTGTTATTGAGACAAATGCGAAGTGCCCACAGAAATTTGCTAGCTGAGTTGCCCTTGAACGAGTGAGTGGACCTGGTGCATTGATGCTGTCAATTATTCTTTCAATCTGCACTTCATTGGCAACGCGAGGATGTACAGGGCGAAGACTTTGCTCTTGCTGATCATTGTCGTTGTTACAAGGAATTGTTGGAAATATGCCCTAGAGGCAATAATAAATTAGTTATTATTATATTTCCTTGTTCATGATAATCGTTTATTATCCATGCTATAATTGTATTGATAGGAAACTCAGATACATGTGTGGATACATAGACAACACCATGTCCCTAGTAAGCCTCTAGTTGACTAGCTCGTTGATCAATAGATGGTTACGGTTTCCTGACCATGGACATTGGATGTCATTGATAACGGGATCACATCATTAGGAGAATGATGTGATGGACAAGACCCAATCCTAAGCCTAGCACAAAGATCGTGTAGTTCGTATGCTAAAGCTTTTCTAATGTCAAGTATCATTTCCTTAGACCATGAGATTGTGCAACTCCCGGATACCGTAGGAATGCTTTGGGTGTACCAAACGTCACAACGTAACTGGGTGACTATAAAGGTGCACTACAGGTATCTCTGAAAGTGTCTGTTGGGTTGGCACGAATCGAGACTGGGATTTGTCACTCCGTGTAAACGGAGAGGTATCTCTGGGCCCACTCGGTAGGACATCATCATAATGTGCACAATGTGATCAAGGAGTTGATCACGGGATGATGTGTTACGGAACGAGTAAAGAGACTCGCCGGTAACGAGATTGAACAAGGTATCGGGATACCGACGATCGAATCTCGGGCAAATGTCGTACCGATAGACAAAGGGAATTGTATACGGGATTGATTAAGTCCTTGACATCGTGGTTCATCCGATGAGATCATCGTGGAACATGTGGGAGCCAACATGGGTATCCAGATCCCGCTGTTGGTTATTGGCCGGAGAACGTCTCGGTCATGTCTGCATGTCTCCCGAACCCGTAGGGTCTACACACTTAAGGTTCGATGACGCTAGGGTTATAAAGGAAGTTTGTATGTGGTTACCGAATGTTGTTCGGAGTCCCGGATGAGATCCCGGACGTCACGAGGAGTTCCAGAATGGTCCGGAGGTAAAGATTTATATATAGGAAGTCCTATTTCGGCCATCGGGACAAGTTTCGGGGTCATCGGTATTGTACTGGGACCACCGGAAGGGTCCCGGGGGGTCCACCGGGTGGGGCCACCTATCCCGGAGGGTCCCATGGGCTGAAGTGGGAAGGGATCCAGCCCAAAGTGGGCTGGGGCGCCACTTTCCCCTAGGGCCCATGCGCCTAGTGTGGGGAAACCCTAAAGGAAGAGTCCTAGGAGGGGAAGGCACCTCCTAGGTGCCTTGGGGGGGAGGGAATCCTCCCTTGGCCGCCACCCCAAGACCCATCTAGGGCTGCCGCCCCTCTAGGGGTGGTAACCCTAGAGGAGGCGCACCCTCCTCCCTCTCCCCTATATATAGTGAGGCATAGGGGCTGCTCATAACACACGCGATTTGATCTCTCTCATTGGTGCAACCCTCCCTCTCTATCTCCTCTCCCGTGGTGCTTGGCGAAGCCCTGCAGGATTGCCACGCTCCTCCATCACCACCACGCCGTTGTGCTGCTGCTGGATGGAGTCTTCCTCAACCTCTCCCTCTCTCCTTGCTGGATCAAGGCATGGGAGACATCGTCGGGCTGTACGTGTGTTCAACGCGGAGGTGCCGTCCGTTCGGCACTAGGATCTCCGGTGATTTGGATCACGACGAGTACGACTCCATCAACCCCGTTCTCTTGAACGCTTCCTCTTAGCGATCTACAAGGGTATGTAGATGCACTCTCCTTCCCCTCGTTGCTGGTCTCTCCATAGATTGATCTTGGTGACACGTAGGAAAATTTGAATTTATGCTACGTTCCCCAACAGTGGCATCATGAGCTAGGTCTATGCGTAGTTTCTATGCACGAGTAGAACACAAAGTAGTTGTGGGCATTGATTTTGTTCAATATGCTTACCGTTACTAGTCCAATCTTGATTCGGCGGCATTGTGGGATGAAGTGGCCCGGACCGACCTTACACGTACTCTTACGTGAGACTGGTTCCACCGACTGACATGCACTAGTTGCATAAGGTGGCTAGCGGGTGTCTGTCTCTCCTACTTTAGTCGGATCGGATTCGATGAAAAGGGTCCTTATGAAGGGTAAATAGCAATTGGCATATCACGTTGTGGTTTTTGCGTAGGTAAGAAACGTTCTTGCTAGAAACCCATAGCAGCCACGTAAAACATGCAAACAACAATTAGAGGACGTCTAACTTGTTTTTGCAGGGTATGCTATGTGATGTGATATGGCCAAAAGGATGTGATGAATGATATATGTGATGTATGAGATTGATCATGTTCTTGTAATAGATGATCATGGAGCCCCAAGATGGAGATCAAAGGAGCTATATGATATTGGCCATATCATGTCACTATTATTTGATTGCATGTGATGTTTATCATGTTTATACATCTTATTTTCTTAGAACGATGGTAGTAAATACGATGATCCCTCATAAAAATTTCAAGAAGTGTTCTCCCCTAACTGTGCACCATTGCTAGAGTTCGTCGTTTCGAAGCACCACGTGATGATTGGGTGTGATAGATCCTTACGTTCACATACAACGGGTGTAAGACAGTTTTACACATGCAATACACTTAGGGTTAACTTGACGAGCCTAGCATGTGCATAGACATGGCCTCGGAACACAGAAGACCGAAAGGTCGAGCATGAGTCGTATGGTAGATACGATCAATATGAAGATGTTCACCGACGTTGACTAGTCCGTCTCACGTGATGATCGGACACGGCCTAGTTGACTCGGATCATGTAATCACCTAGATGACTAGAGGGATGTCTATCTGAGTGGGAGTTCATAAGATGAACTTAATTATCCTGAACATAGTCAAAAGGTCTTCGCAAATTATGTCGTAGCTCGCGCTTCAGTTCTACTGTTTAGATATGTTCCTAGAGAAAATTTAGTTGAAAGTTGATAGTAGTAATTATGCGGACTAGGTCCGTAAACTGAGGATTGTCCTCATTGCTTCATAGAAGGCTTATGTCCTTAATGCACCGCTTAGTGTGCTGAACCTCGAACATTGTCTGTGGATGTTGCGAACATCTGACATACACATTTTGATAACTACATGATAGTTCAGTGCGTAATGCTAAATGGTTTAGAATTGAGGCACCAAAGACGTTTTGAAACGTCGCGAAACATATGAGATGTTTCGAGGGCTGAAATTGGGATTTCAGGCTTGTGCCCACGTCAAGAGGTATAAGACCTCCGACGATTTTCTTAACCTGCAAACTAAGGGAGAAAAGCTCAATTGTTGAACTTGTGCTCAGATTGTCTGAGTACAACAATCATTTGAATCAAGTGGGAGTTGATCTTCCAGATGAGATAGTGATGTTTCTCCGAAGTCATTACCACCAAGCTGCTAGAGCTTCGTGATGAACTATAATATATCGGGGACATATATGATGATCCTTGAGATATTCGCGATGTTTGACACCGCAAAAGTAGAAATCAAGAAGGAGCATCAATTGTTGATGGTTGGTAAAACCACTAGTTTCAAGAAGGGCAAGGGAACAAAGGGATACTTCATGAAACGGCAATTCAGCTGCTGCTCTAGTGAAGAAACCCAAGGTTGAACCCAAACCTGAGACTAAGTGCTTCTGTAATAAGGGGAATAGCCACTGGAGCAGAATTACCCTAGATACTTGGTAGATTAGAAGGCTGGCAAGGAAGATAGAAGTATATTGGATATACATTGTGTTGATGTGTACTTTACTAGTACTCCTAGTAGCACCAGGGTATTAGATACCGGTTCGGTTGCTAAGTGTTAGTAACTCGAAATAAAAGCTACGGAATAAATGGAGACTAGCTAAAGGTGAGCTGACGATATGTGTTGGAAGTGTTTCCAATGTTGATATGATCAAGCATCGCACACCCCTCTACCATCGAGATTGGTGTTAAACCTAAATAATGGTTATTTGGTGTTTGCGTTGAGCATAGACATGATTGGATTATGCCTATCGCAATACGGTTATTCATTTAAGGAGAATAATCGTTACTCTGTTTATTTGAATAATACCTTCAATGGTCTTGCACCTAAAATGAATGGTTCATTGAATCTCGATCATAGTGATACACATGTTCATGCCAAAAGATATAAGATAGTAATGATAGTACCACCTACTTGTGGCACTGCCACTTAAGTCATATCGGTATAAAACGCATGAAGAAGCTCCATGTTGATGGATCTTTGGACTCACTCATTTTTTGAAAGGATTGAGACATGCGAACCATGTTTGTTGGTAGATATGCATGAAGAAACTCTATATAGATGGATCATTTGGACTCACTTGATTTTGAATCACTTGAGACATGCAAATCATACCACATGGGCAAGATGACTGAAAGCCTCATTTTCAGTAAAATGGAACTAGAAAGCAACTTGTTGGAAGTAATACATTTTGATGTGTGCAATCCAATGAGTGCTGAGGCATGTAGTGGATATCGTTATGTTCTTACTTCACAGATGATTTGAGTAGATGTTGAGTATATTTACTTGATGAATCACGAGTCTGAATTATTGAAAGGTTCAAGTAATTTCAGGGTGAAGTTGAAAGATCATCGTGACAAGAGGATAAAAGATCTATGATATGATCATAGAGATGAATATCTGAATTACGAGTTTGGCACAAAATTAAGACATTGTGGAAATTGTTTCACAACTAATACAGCCTGGAACACCATAGTGTGATGGTGTGTCCGAACATCATAACTGCACCCTATTGGATATGATGCATACCATGATGTCTCTTATCGAATTACCACGATAGTTTATGGGTTAGGCATTAAAGACAACCACATTCACTTTAAAATATGGCACCACGCAATTCCGTTAAGACGACACCGTATGAACTATGGTTTAGAGAAACCTAAGCTGTCATTTCTTGAAAGTTTGGGGCTGCGACGCTTATGTGAAAAAGTTTCAGGCTGATAAGCTCGAACCCAAAGCGGATAAATGCATCTTCATAGGACACCCAAAACAGTTGGGTATACCTCCTGTCTCAGATCCGAAAGCAATAAGGGATTGTTTCTAGAATCGGGTCCTTTCCCGAGGAAAAGTTTCTCTCGAAAGAATTGAGTGGGAGGATGGTGGAGACTTGATGAGGTTGTTAAACCGTCTCTTCAGCTAGTGTGTGGCAGGGCACAGGAAGTTGTTCCTGTGGCACCTACACCAATTGAAGTGGAAGCTTATGATAGTGATCATGAAACTTCAGATCAAGTCACTCCCAAACCTCGTAGGATGACAAGGATGCGTACTACTTCAGAGTGGTACGTAATCCTGTCTTGGAAGTCATGTTGCTAGACAACAATGAACCTATGAGCTGTGGAGAAGCGATGGTGGGCCTAGATTCCGATAAATGGCTCGAGGCCATAAAATCTGAGAGAGGATCCATGTATGAAAACAAAGTGTAGACTTTGGCAGAACGGCTCGATGGTCGTAAGGCTATTGAGTGCAGATGGATTTTAAAAGGAAGACGGACAATGATGGTAAGTATCACCATTAAGAAAGCTCGACTTGTCATTAAGAAGTTTCCTGACAAGTTCAAGGAGTTGACTACGATGAGACTTTCTCACTCGTAGCGATGCTAAGAGTCTGTTGGAATTATATTAGCAATTACTGCATTATTTATGAAATCTTGCAGATAGGATGTCAAAACATTGTTTCCTCGATGTTTTTTCTTGAGGAAAGGTTGTATGTGATACAACCGGAAGGTTTTGTCAAATCCCGAAAGATGCTAATAAGTATGCAAAGCTCCAGCAATCCTTCTAAGGACTGGAGTAAGCATCTCGGAGTTGGAATGTATGCTTTGATGAGATGATCAAAGATTTTGGTGTATACAAAATTTATGAGAAACTTGTATTTCCAAAGAAGTGAGTGGGAGCACTATAGAATTTCTGATGAGTATATGTTGTTGACATATTATGGATCAGAAATGATGTAGAATTTCTGGAAAGCATATAGGGTTATTTGGAAAGTGTTTTTCAATGGAAAGCCTGGATTAAGCTACTGGAACATTGAGCATCAAGATCTATAAGGATAGATCAAAACGCTTAATGGTACTTTCAAATGAGCACATACCTTGACATGATCTTGAAGGTGTTCAAGATGGATCAGTCAAAGAAGGAGTTCTTGCCTGAGTTGTAAGGTATGAAGTTAAGACTTAAAGCTCGACCACGGCAGAATAGAGAGAAAGGACGAAGGTCGTCCCCTATGCTTAAGACATAGGCTCTGCAGTATGCTATGCTGTGTACCGCACCTGAAATGTGCCTTGCCATGAGTCAGTCAAGGGGTACAAGAGTGATCTAAGAATGGATCACAGGACAGCGGTCAAAGTTATCCTTAGTAACTAGTGGACTAAGGAATTTTCTCGATTATGGAGGTGGTAAAAGAGTTCGTCGTAAAGGATTACGTCAATGCAAGCTTAACACCTATCCGGATAGCTCTGAGTAGAGATACCGGATACGTATAATGGAGCAACAATTTAGAATAGCTCCATGTAGAACAGTTATTTGGAATAGCTCCAAATAGAACGTGGTAGCTACATCTAGGAGATGACATAGAGATTTGTAAAGCACACACGGATCTGAAAGGTTCAGACCCGTTGACTAAAACCTCTCTCACAAGCAACATGATCAAACCCTGAACTCATTGAGTCTTAATCACATGATGATGTGAACTAGACTACTGACTCTAGTAAACTCTTGGGTGTTAGTCACATGGCGATGTGACCTGTGAGTGTTAATCACATGGCGATGTGAACTAGATTATTGACTCTAGTGCAAGTGGGAGACTGTTGGAAATATGCCCTAGAGGTAATAATAAATTAGTTATTATTATATTTCCTTGTTCATGATAATCATTTATTATCCATGCTATAATTGTATTGATAGGAAACTCAGATACATGTGTGGATACATAGACAACACCATGTCCCTAGTAAGCCTCTAGTTGACTAGCTCGTTGATCAATAGATGGTTACGGTTTCCTGACCATGGACATTGGATGTCATTGATAACGGGATCACATCATTAGGAGAATGATGTGATGGACAAGACCCAATCCTAAGCCTAGCACAAAGATCGTGTAGTTCGTATGCTAAAGCTTTTCTAATGTCAAGTATCATTTCCTTAGACCATGAGATTGTGCAACTCCCGGATACCGTAGGAATGCTTTGGGTGTACCAAACGTCACAACGTAACTGGGTGACTATAAAGGTGCACTACAGGTATCTCCGAAAGTGTCTGTTAGGTTGGCACGAATCGAGACTGGGATTTGTCACTCCGTGTAAACGGAGAGGTATCTCTGGGCCCACTCGGTAGGACATCATCATAATGTGCACAATGTGATCAAGGAGTTGATCAGGATGATGTGTTACGGAACGAGTAAAGAGACTCGCCAGTAACGAGATTGAACAAGGTATCGGGATACCGACGATCGAATCTCGGGCAAGTGTCGTACCGATAGACAAAGGGAATTGTATACGGGATTGATTAAGTCCTTGACATCGTGGTTCATCCGATGAGATCATCGTGGAACATGTGGGAGACAACATGGGTATCCAGATCCCGCTGTTGGTTATTGACCGGAGAACGTCTCGGTCATGTCTGCATGTCTACCGAACCCGTAGGGTCTACACACTTAAGGTTCGATGACGCTAGGGTTATAAAGGAAGTTTGTATGTGGTTACCGAATGTTGTTCGGAGTCCCGGATGAGATCTCGGACGTCACGAGGAGTTCCGGAATGGTCCGGAGGTAAAGATTTATATATAGGAAGTCCCATTTCGGCCATCGGGACAAGTTTCGGGGTCATCGGTATTGTACCGGGACCACCGGAAGGGTCCCGGGGGGTCCACCGGGTGGGGCCACCTATCCCGGAGGGTCCCATGGGCTGAAGTGGGAAGGGATCCAGCCCAAAGTGGGCTGGGGCGCCACTTTCCCCTAGGGCCCATGCACCTAGTGTGGGGAAACCCTAAAGGAAGAGTCCTAGGAGGGGAAGGCACCTCCTAGGTGCCTTGGGGGGGAGGGAATCCTCCCTTGGCCGCCACCCCAAGACCCATCTAGGGCTGCCGCCCCTCTAGGGGTGGGAACCCTAGATGAGGCGCACCCTCCTCCCTCTCCCCTATATATAGTGAGGCATAGGGGCTGCTCATAACACACGCGATTTGATCTCTCTCATTGGTGCTGCCCTCCCTCTCTATCTCCTCTCCCGTGGTGCTTGGCGAAGCCCTGCAGGATTGCCACGCTCCTCCATCACCACCACGCCGTTGTGCTGCTGCTGGATGGAGTCTTCCTCAACCTCTCCCTCTCTCCTTGCTGGATCAAGGCATGGGAGACATCGCCGGCCTGTACGTGTGTTGAACGCGGAGGTGCCGTCCGTTCGGCACTAGGATCTCCGATGATTTGGATCACGACGAGTACGACTCCATCAACCCTGTTCTCTTGAACGCTTCCGCTTAGCGATCTACAAGGGTATGTAGATGCACTCTCCTTCCCCTCGTTGCTGGTCTCTCCATAGATTGATCTTGGTGACACGTAGGAAAATTTTGAATTTATGCTACGTTCCCCAACAGGAATGTCTTCAGGCTGAGCATTGTCTTCATGTTGATCAGGTGCTGAGATGATAAGTTCTTCTTCAGGATGAGCTTCAGAAGGTATAATTTCTCCAGTTCCCATTAGCTTGATTGATTCACTGGATGGAACTCATCTAGCACATTTGGCAGTTGCTCTCTTTGTGAACCGTTGGTCTCATCGAACCGCACATCCACTGTTTCAACCACTTTGTAATGAAAGAGATTGAAGACTCTGTAGGAGTGCGAATCCTTTCCATATCCAAGCATAAAACCCTCATGTACTTTTGGTGCAAACTTTGAGGTGTGATGTGGGTCCTTGATCCAGCACCTTGCGCCAAATACTCTGAAGTAACTGACGTTTGGCTTCTTGCCAGTAAGGAGCTCATAAGATGTGTTGTTCAGAAGCTTGTGAAGATAAACACGATTGATTGTATGGCATGCAGTATCAATGGCTTCAGGCCAGAATTTTCTTGGGGTCTTGTATTCATCTAGCATCGTTCTGGCCATCTCAATGAGTGTTCTGTTCTTGCGTTCGACGACGCCATTCTGCTGTGGCGTGTACGGGGCTGAGAATTCATGTGTGATGCCTAAGGTATCAAGATATGTATCAAGGCCAGTGTTCTTGAATTTAGTGCCATTGTCACTTCTGATGTGCTTTATCTTGGCGCCATAATTGTTCATAGCTCGATTTGCAAAGCGTCTGAAGACATCCTGCACTTCAGTCTTGTAAAGGATTATGTGCACCCAAGTATATCTAGAATAATCATCAACAATGACGAAGCCATAGAGACAAGCTGTAGTAGTAAGAGTTGAGTAATGAGTGGGACCGAAAAGATCCATGTGAAGCAGTTCGAAGGGTCGAGTAGTGGTCATGATTGTCTTCGAGGGATGTTTGGCCCTCGTCATCTTTCCTGCTTCACAGGCACCGCATAAGTGATCTTTCTTGAACTTGACGCCCTTGATGCCTATGGCATGCTTCTTCTTCGCAAGGGTGTGGAGGTTCCTCATGCCAGCATGACCAAGCCTCCGATGCCAGAGCCAATATTCTGAAGCTTTTGCTAGAAAACATACGGCAAGCTGTGGTCCTACTGAGAAATCTACCATGTACAAATCATCTTTTCGATACCCTTCAAATACTAGAGACTTGTCAGATTCCATTAGTACAAGGCAACGATATTTTCCAAATATTACGATCATGTTCAAATCGCAAAGCATTGAGACAGACATTAAGTTGAAGCCAAGGGATTCAACAAGCATGAATTTATCCATGTGTTGATCCCTTGAGATTGCAACTCTACCTAGACCCAATACCTTACTGTTACCAGTGTCAGCAAATGTGATGTGGCTCTTGTCGGATGGACGTAAGGTTGAGTCCATAAGAAGGCTTCTTTTGCCAGTCATGTGATTCGTACACCCACTATCAATAATCCATTCTGAAGACGCTGGTGTCGTACCCTACAGTGTAGTTAGGGGGATAGGCTTCACCAAGAGCATTGTGAAGCAAAAACATTTGACGAACCAATGGGTTATGAAAGCTTAGATCCAGATTAGGACTAATAGGGAGAGTAGCAAGCGATTCAGGAACGAAGTACATAGTAAGACCATTCGGGCATTTGATCTTGCGCCCTACAAGATGTTTAAGGTCCCCAGCAATAGCATCAGACGATTTAGGTTTTCTGCTGGAGACCTTTCCCTGCAAAAGAGAGTTAAGCTTTCTTAGCCACCCACATCTTCAAGGGTGGCTTAGAAGCAATAAGTCTAAGTGCAGCATCTGAGAATTTTGGCTTTGGAGCCCTAGCAAACAGTTTTGCAGGCGGACAATAGTACTCATAAGAATAAGCAGAATAGTTCTTGTTCTTATGAACATGGCGGTTTGATGAACCGCTCTCATATTCATACGCCTGAGTATGGTTTCCCTGCAAAACATTTGCGTTAGTGCGACTTAGGTGAGTACTCTGTCTGTATGAAGCCTTTGGACCGTATGAAGCCTTTGGTCTGAGGTTTGTCTTCTTCACGTGAGGTGTCATGATGACATTCACAGGAAGATTCTCCAGACACCTTTTCGGAACCCAGATCTTCTTCATAGGCGGTCCATTCCTGTAGTTAGTACCAATGTACCTGGCAAACACTTCACCATTCTGATTCTTAAACAGTATATAGTTTGCATTAAAGGATTCATCAATGATAATGGGGTTAGCACAAGTGAAGCCAGATAGATTGGATGGATCTGCTGAAGGTTCCTTTGCAGCAACCCACATGGTTTTGGGGTACTGCTCAGGTTTCTAGTAAGAGCCATCAGCATTCATTTTCCTTACGAACCCAACACCCTCTTTCCTCGGGTTTCGGTTCAGAATCTGCTTTTTGAGGACATCACATAGTGTCTGATGCCCTTTAAGACTTTTGTACATCCCTGTTTCAAGCAATGTCTTCAACCTGGCATTCTCATCAGCAATAGCAGTGGTATCCTCAGCAGAGGGGTTAGTTACCACATCAACAGTTGAAGATATTGCAACAGTAGTAGCAGTAGAACATTCAGCAACAGAAGTAGCATTATCACGCTCAATGCATTTAAGACATGGTGGTTCAAATCCTTCCTGAGCGGAACTGATCTGTTTGGTGCGAAGTGACTCGTTTTCCTTTTGAAGATCTTCATGAACCACTCTCAATTTCTCAAGATCTTGCTTCCTTTGAAGATAATCATAGGAAAGCTTTTCATGAGTTCTTGAGAGAGTTTCATGACGACTTTCAAGTTCCTGATACTTAACGTGAAGATTTTTATGTCTTCAATTAAGGATTCAGATCGAGTCATTTCAGCACCTAACAGATCATTGCTTCTGTCTAACAGTTTTTGAATATGTTCCATAGCTTTCTGTTGTTCAGTTGCAATTTTAGCAAGTGTTTTGTAGCTAGGTTTTGAATCACAATCAGAGTCATCGTCACTAGATGTTTGATAGTGAGTAGTGCGTGTGTTTACCTTGGCACCGCGTGCCATGAAGCAGTAGGTAGAAGCGGAGTAGTCCTTGTCATTTGCATTTGTGTCGGTGATGAAGTCATTGTCTTCAGTGTTGAAGATGGACTTGGCAACATATGCTGTAGCCAGACTTGCGACGCCTGAATCGAACTCCTCCTCAGACTCCACCTCCGCCTCCTTAGAAGCAGACTCCTCCTCTGAATCCATTTCCTTACCAACAAACGCACGTGCCTTGCCAGATGAGCTCTTCTTGTGTGATGAAGACTTTGAGGAAGACTTGGAAGAAGACTTTGAGTATTTCTTCTTCTTCTTGTCGTCAGATTCATATTCCTTGCTCTTCTTCTTCTTTTTGTTCTCATTGTCCCACTGTGGACACTCAGATATGAAGTGGCCAAGTTTCTTGCACTTGTGACATGTTTTCTTCTTGTAGTCATGAGCAGAAGCTTCATCATTCCTTGAGCTTGATCGGGAAGACTTTCTGAAGCCTTTCTTCTTGGTGAATTTTTGGAACTTCTTAACAAGCATAGCAAGTTCCCTTCCAATGTCTTCAGGATCATCAGAACTGCTGTCAGATTCTTCTTCAGATGAGGAGACAACTTTTGCCTTCAAGGCACGAGTTCGCCCATAGTTTGGACCGTAGATATCTCTTTTCTCAGAAAGCTAAAACTCATGTGTGTTGAGCCTCTCAAGTATGTCAGACGGATCGAGTGTCTTGAAATCAGGACGTTCTTGAATCATCAGGGCTAGGATGTCAAACAAACTATCAAGTGATCTCAGTAGTGTCTTGACGACTTCATGTTTGGTGATCTCAGTAGCGCCGAGGGCTTGAAGCTCATTTGTGATGTCAGTGAGTCGGTCAAATGTGTGCTGGACATTCTCATTGTCATTTCGCTTGAAGCGGTTGAAGAGGTTGCGAAGGACACTGATTCTCTGATCTCTCTGGGTTGAGATGCCTTCATTGACCTTGGAGAGCCAGTCCCAGACCAGCTTAGATGTCTTCAAAGCACTCACACGGCCATACTGTCCTTTGGTCAGATGACCACAGATGATATTCTTGGCAGTAGAGTCCAGTTGAACGAATTTCTTGACATCAGCAGCAGTGACACCTTCTCCAGCCTTGGGAACGCCGTTCTTGACGACATACCATAGGTCGACGTCAATGGCTTCAAGATGCATGCGCATCTTATTCTTCCAGTAGGGATATTCAGTTCCATCAAAGACGGGGCACGCAGCAGAGACTTTAATTATCCCTGCAGTCGACATAGCTAAAACTCCAGGTGGTTAAACCGAATCACATAGAACAAGGGAGCACCTCGCTCTGATACCAATTGAAAGTGCGTTATATCGACTAGAGGGGGGGGGTGAATAGGCGATTTTTATGAAAGTCTTCAAAACGTGGAAGTTATGAAGACAAACGATAGAAATAAACCTATTTTCCTACAGCGGAAGGTAGACTACACTAGGCAAGCCATAGTCAAGTATTCAATAGAGTGAAAGCACAATGACTAATAGCAGCAATGTAGTAAGGATCAGGTTGGAAGATATTGTGAAGTCAGACAGAACACGCAGTCACTCAGTGAAGACAAAAGATAGTGCAAACATACAATGACTTCACAAGGAGTAACAGTAAGTAAAGGGAAGGGAAGATGAAACCAGTGACTCGTTGAAGACAATGATTTGTTGGACCAGTTCCAGTTGCTGTGACAACTGTACGTCTGGTTGGGGCGGCTAGGTATTTAAACCTTAGGACACACAGTCCCGGACACCCAGTCCTGAACACGCAGCTCAGGACACCCAGTCCTCACCGTATTCCCCTTGAGCTAAGGTCACACAGACCTTGCCCAATCACTCTGGTAAGTCTTTCAAGGTAGACTCCCAAACCTTCACAGACTTCGTTCACCGGCAATCCACAATGTCTCTTGGATGCTCAGAACGCGATGCCTAACCGGCTGGAGGATGCACAGTCCTCAAGTGTAATAAGTCTTCAAATCACACAGACAAGAAGACTTAAGTGATGCCCAATTCTCTCTGGCTCTGGGTGGTTAGGGATTTATCCTCATAAGGAATTCTCTCTCAAAGGCTTCGAGGTGGGTTGCTCTCAAACGACAAAAGCCGTACTCTCAATCTGAGCAGCCAACCGTTTATGGTTGTAGGGGGTGGGCTATTTATAGCCACTTGGCAACCCGACCTGATTTTTCTGAAATGACCCTGGGTCACTAAGGAACTGACACGTGTTCCAACGGTCAGATTTCAAACTCACACGGCAACTTTACTTGGGCTGCAAGCAAAGCTGACTTGTCCGACTCTGGACAAGATTCGCTCTCATAGTCTTCACTCGAAGACATAGGTTTTTGGTTAGGCATCACTTCAGTCATTCTGACTGGTTCTCTTGGACCCCACTACAGTACGGTGGTTCCTATGACTCAACACAAAAGAAAAAGAACTATGAAAGATCTAAGTCTTCGAGCTCCATAGGCTTCATGTGGTGTCTTTTCTTGTCATAGTCTTCAATGTGAATATCTTCATATACCATCTTTGACTTCAATGTCTTCATACATTTTTAGGGGTCATCTCTGGTAGTAAAACCGAATCAATGAGGGACTTCTACCTCTGTTATCCTGCAATTCTCACAAACACATTAGTCCCTCAACTAGGTTTGTCGTCAATACTCCAAAACCAACTAGGGGTGGCACTAGATGCACTTACAATTCCGTACTCTGATTTGTTCATTTCTAATTCGACTGGACCTTAGCCAGTTGCTCTACAAAGAAACTATGAAGGATCATATGATCTCTGAAATTTCACTGAGTCACGAGTCAGTGGATATTGAGAGGAGTTGATTTCTTGTTCCGGTGCTTAAATCGTAAAGTCAAAGTGTTAGCTCATCCAAAATCCTGAGCTCCCGGGGTCTTATATGCTCCCACATATGACAAGGGAAGAAAGTGATTCTAATACTTCTAATGGCTCTTCAAGTGCATGTGGTCCCCTGGCTTCTTTGAATAAGGGAAATGCCTTGAAGTTGCAATGGGTAGCTCTACAAATGTATATGAGCCAATTCTTCAACTCAGAGTGTTAGGAGATCTTGTGGATTTTGATATTCTAGATTGATCTCGGGCAGCTTAGGAGCAAAGGTGTTGCCATTTGGAAGAGTATCTTCCTCATGGCATGGACTACTCTAATATTATGAAGGTACCATTGTATGGATTCATTTTATTTATGTGGCTCTATTATGAGTTGGTAAACTTGAGTGGGCAACGAGATTTTTATCTTCTCAAATGTGGGATGTCATTATTTAGGATTCTGACAATCAATTTTTGGTCCCTTTCTCCATTCCTGATAAATGTTCTTCCTCACATGGGCATGTAAAAATGCAAATTTATGTTCCTTGGATGATGACACTGATATGACCCTCGCTACACCACAGAGCAAGTTCACTTCATCTCAGGAATTTCGGCGTGAAGTTTGATACGTCTCCAACGTATCTATAATTTTCGATTGCTCCATGCTATATTATCTACTGTTTTAGACATTATTGGGCTTTATTTTCCACTTTTATATTATTTTTGGGACTAACCTATTAACCGAAGGCCCAGCCCAGAATTGCTGTTTTTGCCTGTTTTAGGGTTTCGAAGAAAAGGAATATCAAACGGAGTCCAAACGGAATGAAACCTTCGGAAACGTGATTTTCTCATCAGATAAGATTCAGGAGACTTGGACCCTCCGTCAAGGAAGCCACGAGGTGGTCACGAGGGTAGGGGAGCCCCCCTAGGGCGCGCCCCCTGCCTCGTGGGCCCCTCGAAGCTCCACCGACGTACTTCTTCCTCCTATATATATCCACGTACCCCCAAATGATTGGGGACGGAGCCAAAAACCTAATTCCACCGCCGCAACTTTCTGTATCCATGAGATCCCATCTTGGGGCCTGTTCCGGAGCTCCGCCGGAGGAGGCATCGATCACGGAGGGCTTCTACATCATCATCCAAGCCCCTCGGATGAAGTGTGAGTAGTTTACTTCAGACCTACGAGTCCATAGCTAGTAGCTAGATGGCTTCTTCTCCCTTTTTGGATCTCAATAGAATGTTCTCCCCCTCTCTTGTGGAGATCTATTCGATGTAATATTCTTTTTGCGATGTGTTTGTTGAGACCGATGAATTGTGGGTTTATGATCAAGTCTATCTATGAATAATATTTGAATCTTCTCTGAATTCTTTTATGTATGATTGGTTATCTTTGCAAGTCTCTTCGAATTATCAGTTTGGTTTGGCCTACTAGATTGGTTGTTCTTGCCATGGGAGAAGTGCTTAGCTTTGGGTTCAATCTTGCGGTGTCCTTTCCCAGTGACAGAAGGGGCAGCAAGGCACGTATTGTATTGTTGCCATCGAGGATAACAAGATGGGGTTTTTATCATATTGCATGAAATTATCCCTCTACATCATGTCATCTTGCTTAAGGCGTTACTCTGTTTTTAACTTAATACTCTAGATGCATGCTGGATAGCGGTCGATGAGTGGAGTAATAGTAGTAGATGCAGAATCGTTTCGGTCTACTTGTCTCAGACGTGATGCCTATATACATGATCATACCGAGATATTCTCATAACTATGCTCAATTCTGTCAATTGCTCAACAGTAATTTGTTCACCCACCGTAGAATACTTATGCTCTTGAGAGAAGCCAGTAGTGAAACCTATGGCCCCCGGGTCTCTTTCTCATCATATCAATCTCCATCACCTTATTATTGCTTTGCTTTTACTTTATTTACTTTGCATCTTTATACCAAAAATACCAAAAATATTATTTATCATCTCTATCAGATCTCACTTTCGTAAGTGACCGTGAAGGGATTGACAACCCCTAAGCGCGTTGGTTACATTGAGCTATTGTTTTTGTGTAGGTACGAGGGACTCGAGCGTAGCCTTCTACTGGATTGATACCTTGGTTCTCAAAAACTGAGGGAAATACTTACGCTACTTTGCTGCATCATCCCTTCCTCTTCGGGGAAATCCAACGCAGTGCTTAAGAGGTAGCAAAGTTGAACAAATCCTCCACAACCAGTGTCATGGACATTAAAAAAGGAAAAAGGAAGGAAAGGGTTCCTCTGGTAGATACTGAGGCAAGAAGGAGGAGTAGATTACAAGATCTAACTGAAGGATCTAAAAATGGAGTATATGTGTAGACAAAAATTGCATGGCTTGTAATGTTGATCCACCTTCTATTGCTGACAAAATTGTTAAGAATCTTAACACGCCCTTTCGCTAGATCCCTCGGAAGGATACCATTGAGGATATTCTCAAGACCATGGAAAAGAAGGAGACACACAAGAAGAAGGGAATCTTCCACATTGTATTTGTTTAGCCTTTGCTGGTCTATTCCTTCCTGTAAAAATGAATACAATGTGGAAAAATCCAAATGGAATATCAGAGGATTAAATGACAGGTCTAAATGTCTAGCCATGTCCAATAAAATGGAAGAGTCCGGTTGCTCAATTTTTCAAGAAATGAAAAGAGAATTTTTGGATATCCCCTATCAAAGAAAAAAATCCAAGAAGAATAAACTTGAATATATTCCTTCTATCGGAGCTTCTGGAGGTTTGTTGATTGCATGGAGCCATGGATTGAAAAGTACTTTCAAGGAGAATGAACTTTCTCTCTCTATTCAACTTACATCCATTCACATTGGAAAACATGGATACTTACAAACAGATATGGGCATGTCAAACTGAGGCAAGGACTGAATTTGTAAATTGGTTGCAACAATTTCAATGAAACTGATTGTATGATTCTTGGGGATTTCGAGCACATGTGATGTCAAAAAAAATAGAAGTGGGCCTGGGGGAGATTTGGTTAAATGAGAAGTTCAATTATGCCATTAGTGCCCTTGGATTAATTGAGATCCCTCTCAAAGAAAGAAGCTTTACTTGGAGCATTATGCAAGAAGCTCCATTCTTTGAAAAACTGGGCTGGTGTTTTTCTTAAGAATCATGGACACTAAACTACCCAAATACTGCTACAATACCCTTGTGGAAGCCTATATCAAATTATTTTCCAGGTGTTATTCAAGTAGGCAGTCACATCCCAAAATCTTAATTATTTAGATTGAATTTTTTTGTTAGAGCATGGGGATTTAAATAGAAAGTTAAAAACACTTGGGGTTATCGGGTCCAAGCCTCTAACAGTACTAAAGGGATTGGTGTTCAATTCAAAAGACTAGGAAAAAAGGATTGAAATTATGGTCAAAATCCCTATCCAACCTTTCCGCCTCTATTAAGAATCCTAATGCATTGATTTTCTGGTGGGATACCCTGGAAGAATATAGGGATATGAGTATTGAAGGAAGTAATGGAAAAATCATTTGAAAAAATCAATTAATTAATTTGATTTCATATCAGAAGACTTATTCAAAATTGTGAGCAATCATGAGATGGATTAATCTTGGAGATGAAAATACAAAAAATAACAGGCAAAAGCTACAAACAAATATAGAAATAATCACATTACTCAACTCCTAGATGAAAAAAATGAGCAAGTGCATAATGATCATCGTAGCAAAGTTGCCATTCTTTGGAGATCTTCCAATGATAGGCTTGGAACTTCCAAACCTACATCAAGTTTATTGGACAGTGTGCTACATAGACTAGAAGTGTTACAAGATCTAGAAGTTCCTTTAACCAAAAAAGAGACTGATGATGTAGTAAATATTTTGCCAACCGATAAGGCAACTGGACCTGATGGATTCAATGGTGTTTTCATTAAGGCATGTTGGAATTTAATTCTTGTAGATTTATATGCTCTTATTGAAGTTTTTTTATAATGGGAGAATGAACCTGCAGACCGCAATGCCTCCTTCATCACATTAATTCCAAAATAGAAAATCATCAATGCCCAAATGACTTTAGACCAATATCTCTCCTTAATTTCTCAATCAAGATCATCACCAAGCTACCCTCTAACAGCCTGCAAAAAAGTCATGCTAAAACTAGTGCATACTAACCAATATGGTTCTTCTCAAATGAATATATATTCAGGATTGTCTAGCATGGGCTTATGAATACCTTTACCAATGTCAACAATCTAGAAAAGAAATTGTGGTGCTCAAGCTAGATTTTGAAAAATCTTTTGACATGATGGATCATGATATCATTTTGTACATTCTTGATGCAAAAGGATTTGGACAAAGGTGGCTCTAATGGTTTCATATGGTATTCAATTCTCGTACTTCCTCGGTACTGCTAAATAGCATTCCGAAAAGCATTTTCATTATAAAATAAGATTCAAACAAGGATACCCTTTGTCTCTCCTCATTATTTTTTTCTTGCGGCAAGCCTACTCCAGACTATCCTAATGAAGCAATGGTGGGAAACTTGATTCAGTCCCCTCTAACAATGCATTCCTAAACTGGTTTTCCTGTTACTCAATATGTTAAACTGTTAATGACATGATTTTAATGCTTCCTACTATGGAAATCAACTAATGCATAACCAAAAATGCTCCCAAACTGGGCTAAAGATAAATTATAGCAAATCAGTGATGGTTCCCATCAATGTCTCTCAAGCTCAAGTGCAAAGAATGATTGTTATTTTGGGATGCCAACATGGGTCCTTCACATTATCTTGGACTCCCTCTCCATACTTCCATGCCTAAGATTGAAGATTTCTCAACAATTTCACACAAAATTGGAAGTAGGTTGGTTTGGTGTTCTACGATGATTTCTTACGATGGTGGAGTGTAGTTTATTAAATCAGTTTTCTCTTCTTTACACATCACTAATTGCTTCATAGAAAGTATGAAAGCCCAAAATACTCCAAACTTTTGAAAAGTGAAGACTCACTTTGATGGAGATCACACTCAAAAATAATCCCGACTTCCACAAATGTTGCAGTATGTGAAGTGGGAAATGGAAGCTCCATTTTATTCTGGTATGATTCCTTGGCACAAAAACTGGTTACAATTCAATATCCCGGTCTCCAATCTTTTGCGATCACTAGTAAAATCTCATTTAAGACTATGATCAACACCAAAGATTTAGCGGAGCATTTCCATAGGCCCCTTTCTTCTCAAGCTTTTGAACGATTCCCAGAAATCCAAGATTATTACTTCAAGGGATTTATCTCATTTAAGACTATGATCAACACCAAAGATTTAGCGGAGCATTTCCATAGGCCCCTTTCTTCTCAAGCTTTTGAACAATTCCTAGAAATCCAAGATTTATTACTTCAAGGGATTTCTCAATATAATGATAAGTGCACTAGAAGGGATCAAGCTACTCATCTACTAAAGTATATAATTGGAAGCAAGTTGATCAAGAGGCCCATATCATATACTCCCTCCGTTCCAAATTACTCGTCGCAGAAATGGATGTATCTAGAACTAAAATACATCTAGATACATCCATACCTGCAACAAGTAATTCGGAACGGAGGGAGTAAGTGGCTATGAAAAAGTGCTTGTAGGTTTAGACACTAAATTTATTTTCTTCTGGCTTCTACTCCATGACAAACTAACACATGGAAGCTTCTTAAAGGGAGATCCATGCATTTGGAATTGTGTCTTCTGCAATGAAAATTCTGAAGAGAATGCGGTCTCATCTAATCTAGGGTTGTTCTTATGTTCAGAATTGATGGTCCTCTATAATTGGCACCAAGAAAAAAGGCAGTGGTATTTCATTATATGATGAGATTATTTTAACCTTGCAAAATCTTCCAAAAGAAGATGACAATACAAACAACCATCATAGAATGTTAGAATATCTGAAGCAAAGAAATGGGGAAAAAATCGGTTCAATGAATTGCTTCTTGGAAATTCTTCACGAAACAAGATCACACTCGAGCTTAACAAGGCCACACACATAGACACAATGTTTCTCTCCAAGCCATCGCCTCCTAGGTACTTCCATGCCACCATCTCGGTCCCCTCCTCTCGAGGCGAAATCATGTTTTGGCCTTTTTCTAAAAGTTATTCAAGATTTAATCCTAGTTTAAAAAAAATCCGAGATCTGATCCTTTTGCTACCGTCAGAGACCATGATGATAGGGTATAACAGCCTACTACCAAGGTCCCTGGCAAAGGGTTGCATACCATATCGCCAAAAATCTCCTAAGTATTAAACACAGTGCGTGCTCGTGCCTACCGCCAAGCATCTTGGCGGTAGGGTTGTGCAGGCTACCGCCAGCCCGGTTGGCGGTAGCGATATTTCCTACCGTCAAAGTCCCTGGCGATAGGCTGTTAGACCCTACCGTCATGGACTCTAGCAGTAGCAAAAGGGTCAGATCTTGAATTTTTTTCAAACTAGAATCAAATCTCGAATAAGTTTCAGAAAAGGATCAAAACACGAAAATTTGCCACAAGGTGAAGGTGGGCAATATCTCCGGCCACTCCCTATGTGTTGACCTCTTCATTCATTTTGTTCTGTGCCAAGATCAGATTTCTTCAACCCTTAGATTAGTGAAGAAGGATTGCATGCCTGCACACATCACTTCGCTCTTGCACCGGCGTCAGCATCATCGGCTAGTTGCACGTCCATTGCAGATGAACCCATAGGGTAAAGAGAAGATAAACAACTTACAAAGGGATGCAGGTAGCTAGAAAGCGCACAACATAAGTCAAGCACACAGCACATGAACGATACACAAACTTCAGAAAATTGGGCAATCGATCAGTTCCAACAACAGAAAACATTGTTCACTTATATTTCCAAAGCATCACGAAAACCATGTCCTTCGCGACCTTAACCAGACAATTAACCACAAGACACCCAAACTGAAAAGAACAAGGATAGATGCAATTTCTCCATCAAAAACTTCTGCGTCCCCTTGAATCCAACCAATCTCAAGCTATCTTCGCCCTTGAGAAGTCCATCTCCGGGTGCTGCAACGGGAAGCTCAATCAGACACAGCAAGTAGTGCTAAATCAACCAAGATGCATACAGGATGAGCATGCTGCCACTTACCTGAGACATGAACTTCTTGAGCATGTCCTGCTTCTGCATTTCATCACTTGTTGGCAGGCCCATCTGCTTCTGGCGCTGGTCAAACTGCAATGCAGAGACAAAAAAATTAGGGTGTGAAGAAATTGTAAGACGCCTAGTCAGTCCATCAATCAGGTTGTGCACATCGCTTACCATCATCTTCTCCACAGTTTGCCTAGTCTCAGGATCCAGATCAGAAAGCTTGCTAGTCTCTGGTTCCACCTTCTGGGTGTCAACTTCAGGGTCGCCTTTGATCACAGATTTCCACCATTCCATTTGATTGTGCTTTGTAAGCAGTATAGACAGTGCTTTCCCATCCTCTGAAGGTATTATCAGAAGGAAAAGATGTTTTTCTTAGCAAGGGATCTTAAGGTAGGGCACATAGCATAACACATAACATAAATGGTCTGTGGTTCATACCTATGCTCCAGAAGCAGTCATCAACTTTAACTGGTTTGTGAAGCTCACCCTGGTAAGAAAGGAACACTGCATCAGCAAAAGATTTTACATGCAAGGGCAAGATAAACTGTTGTGTAGTTGATACTACTCACATCAATGATAGGAGGCTGGCCCTTCAGCCCAACCTTCAGATGATCCTTCTTAATCTCACAGACAACAAACCTTGACTTTGTTCCTTCAGGAACAGGAACATTGACATTAACCTCTGGTAACTGCTGAGTCCAGGAATACTTCTCCATATCAAGACCATTGCCAGCATTTGGTTCTGTTCAGTGAGATGAGTCACCTTTAGTTAATCCCAAAGTGCATAACTGAAATATAATGGTTTTTCCCATAGGCAAATGAAGGAGATACCATAAATAAGACAGGGTCTAACAAATAAAGTGTGGCATTTTCACTATGATATATGGCACAGAACCGTGTTTGAGCAGACTCGGTTGTAGAACATATTAGGAGTTATAAACTGGTTTCTGACTGCAGTGAACCATGACTTCTGATGAAAAGAGATAATTAAACAAACTGGCTCTGTTCTGGGGCAGTTTTACAGATGACAAGGAAAATTTTATCATAAGCAGATACATCATACATGATAATAAGCATGGATTTTTAAGAAACTGAACAAGTGTAATTTCATCCTAACTGGGTAATTAACCATGCCGCTAGTCGCCTATTTTTTCAGGAGCAGAACAAGTTGTCCAACAAATAAATATCCCATATATACAAGTATGTAAATAAACAACATTGTTACTACATAGTATGGACGAATTAGACCAAGTTCCTACTATCATAGTATGTCCAACAAAGCATCAACATAAACTCATCCAGTATCTATGGCGCTAATAATGAATAATGGCTAGACCACTTGACCTATCTAAAATCTATAATTGAGAGCTAGCATAGAAGCCACAATATCCTAAACCCTATGAACTAACAAATTCGACATTACCACACCAACAATCCAACATTAAGCATCAATATCAATTAAAGTCAAAGAGAAATGAAAACAGGGCGCTTACTGTTCGCCTTGCCCTCCTTCTTCTCCACCTCAGTGCTGGCATCCTTCTCCGCCGAGCTCCCTGCACCGCGCTCCTCCGTCACCACCGAGCTCTCCCGCTTCTCCTTCTCGGCCGCGGCCTTGACCACCCTCTCCTTCTCGGCCGCCGCGGCCTTCTCCAGCTCCGCCGCCTTCCTCTTGGCGTCCCTGGCCTTCCTCTCCTCCGCCTCCACCTGCGCCCTGCACGCGGAGGCCATCGCGGTGACCTTGCCAACCGCGGAGGGGTCGCGGAAGAGGTCGGAGCGGCGGTGCGCGACGTCGATGGCCGCGTGGAGGAACGGGAGCGCGCCGCCCTTGCGCTCGAGCACCGCCTCGAGGACCTCCAGGTCCACGTCGACCGCCGCCGGGGCCGGGGCCGCCTGCGGCTGCTGCGGCGGCGCCTCCTCCTCCTGGATGTCCGAGATGATGGCCATGGCCGCCGCCCCTGCTCTACTCTAGGGTTTCGGCTTCGGGTCGCGCTCGTGCGGGGATCTCAGATTGGAGAGGTAGGGGTTTCGGCGCAGACGGATGGGTTGACGAGGCTCCGGGTCTCGCTTAAATTGAGACCTCTGCGCCGCCCCGGCTTGCTCTGGAACATTCCGGAGGTGCCTGGTACTGTGGGTTCAGTTACTGCGGTGTCTACTCGAATTGTGTCTTTTGAGTTCCCAAAATATTCTTATTTGAAGCTTTTTAGGGTTTGAATTCACTTCCACTACTACGGTATGTATTCGAATGGTGTCTTTTGAGTTTCCAGCATATGAGCGAGTTTCTTTTTCAAAGCAAAAGAAAAATTGAGTTCGTTTTGTTCTCAGAAACAAAAAATGTCGTTTTGTTCTCGGAAACAAAAATGAGTTTGGAACTTTTTTTATGGAAAGGATTTGCCTCGATTCTCATTAGAAGAAACCATCAACACAGTTTACCAACGCATCGTGCCGTCTTCTATTGTTGTGTTGTACTGTAGTTTATGTATAAATTACGTATCACTCATCCTAGATATCATGATCTATTATGTCAAAGCTTTTACATAAAATGATGAATCAGTCTAAGAGGGTGGTAGATCAGTTTTTTGATCGAATGGCCACACAACCCCTATTTTCATTATGAAAATGGAGTTGTTTACAGCGCAATTAACCAACCATACGCCACTATTCTATAACCACATCATGATGCTTCAATCTAGCAAATTTAACCGTTACACCACTAATCTATATTACCATACTAGGATGCTCCGATCTAGGCAAAACTAACTAAAAAAGGAACTTGATGTATCAAGAACAGCAAACACTAGCAAATAGGACTTACATCCAACCACACTAGCTACAAGTATCAACAACCACTCAACAAACCATAAAAGTATCACAGTTTAAAGGCACGACATCGAAATTAGCAGAAAGGCTTCAAGGCCAGCCAGCATTTCAGTGGTTGGCTTCATAAAATCCTCCTCACATGTGGGGCCAAAACCATGCCCACCTCTGAAGACATCACGAGTCACCACGTCTAGACACCTGATGAAGCATGTTTTGTGCCCCTCTTTTCTGCAGATTTTTTCAAGAGTCTAGTAGTGAACAAACAAGAAAAATAGTGTCAGTAGGATCTCTGGGCATAACACTTTGAAAACATGATTTGTTCCTTGTTTTCCATATAGACCACAACAGAGCAGCAACACCAATAAAATAACTACCCTATCTTTGCTAGTATAGCTAGACAACCAGTTCTTGCAGAGGTCAAAAAAAGACATTGGAGATCTCTGATTCCCCAGAGGGCATCCCACAATATTCTACCAAAAATTAGATAAGGAGCAAGAGAAAAATAAATGATTCACACTTCCTTCAGTCACAAAACTTAGCATATTTCCAGCCTTTTTTTATGAAATTGTCCTTGGTTAGAATCCTATTTTTTATTACTAACCAAGAGAAGGCCTCAACTTTAAGAGGCAGCTTCATCCTCCACATATTTTTAGAAGATAAAGCATCTTGTCTAGCAATAAGATAATGATAAAGAGATAACAGAAAAGCTACCGAAGGTTGTAAGTAACCATTTAACTTTGTCGGGCTTATCCGACAGAATCAGCCAACCACACATATCAAGTAAGTTATTCCACATATCAAGATTCTCCCCATGTAAACATCTTTTGAACCAATGCAATTAAAATCCAAGGTAAATACTTTTGAAATGGTAACATGTTACAAAATGTTAAGCTCTAAAGATGACGAAAAATCAAACAAATCGGTTTATCCTTTATCCACGCATCTTGCCAAATTCTAGTTCTACGACCATCCCCCACAACTCTCTGACAACAACAATAAAAGATATTCTTAACTTCCATTAAGCCATTCCAGAAGTGAGAGTTGCCAGGATATTATTCACATTGAGGCAAAGTTTTCTTCTTCAGATACTTTGCCCTAACCATCTCATGTCAACACTCTCCTCATTTTCTTGTATCCAGAGCCACTTGTAAAGAAGACTAACATTTTTAACTTCTTGATTAGTAACCCCCCCCCCTTTTTCTTGCCGGACCAAATGGGCTAAAAATCAAAATGTTTACCAACACCTTTAGGCAATCTAAAAAAGGAAAGCATATGACCAGGGACACTACTCGAGAAAGCCACAGTTAGAATGAGCCTATCCCCATAGGAAGAAATCTCCCCTACTAGGTAGCTGCTTTCTTCTCACATTTCTCCTCAACTATTTCCAATCGCTATTACCAAGTTTCTTGTAGTGTAGAGGCATACTTAGGTAATGAAAAGGAAAGTTTCTAATGCGCAAGTAAAGATCTTAGCATAATCCTTATGTTTTAGTTCCGCCTCACCAAAGAAGTAAACCACACTTTTAAAGATAAAAAATTTAAGACTAGTTAAATGCTCAAAAAACACAACGAATTATTTTAGGATTCCTAACTCCTTCTAAGTCGTCCCCAAAACAAAAGATCATGTTGTCGGCATATTGTAAAATAGAAAGACAACCTTCATAAATCTAAGGTGCTAGACCTTTTATAAACCCTTTCTCCCGAGCCCTTGTAACTAGGGTCACAAGGACATCAACAACTATATAAACACTGTGGGGGAAGGGATCTCCGTACCTAAGACCCTTTCTAGTAGTAAAATAATTACCCAACATATCATTTGAAGTTATAGCCACTTTATCATCAACAATAGTTGACTTGGTCCATTGAATAAACTTTTCAAGGAATCCTTTCATCTCTAACACAAAAAGCATAAAGTCCTAGTTATTTTTATCGTAAGTTTTCTCAAAATTGACTTTGAAAAGCATGCCAGGAAGCTTGCTCTTATGAAGATAGTGTGGTCTCATGCAACATTACTACATTATCCAGTAAGTAGCGATCTTTAATAAAAGTTGCTTGTATCTTGGACACTAGCTTGTAAGCAACTAGCATAGCTCTAGTGTTCAAAACCTTGGTAAAAATCTCAAAAGGGACATAAAGCATGCAAATAGGCCTACACATATGAATCTAATCAGCCCCGTGGCCTTTGGCAATCAAAGTAACTACACCATAGTTTAGCCTATAGAGGCCTAGTTTGCCATCAAAGAAGTCACTAAATAGTTGGACTAAATCACGACAAATTAAATCCCAAATGAATTAGTAAAACTCAATGGGCATTCCATCGGGGCCAGTCACTCAGTTATGTTTCATAGAGAAGACGACAAGTTTGATATCTTCCAAGGCGAATCTGGGAGTCAACATATTATTGCCTTTAATATCTAAACAAGTAGGAACATGAATACTTGGAGAAATAGGTAAAAGATCTACAAGACCAAAAAACTCTTTATAGAATTTGGTAGCATAGTCCAACAGTTCTTTATCTCCGTGGATAATAACCCCATCCCGCACAAAACAAAAGATCTTGTTCTTTCTATAATCATCGACCCATCTATGGAAATATTATTGAGTTGGTGCAGCATTTTTGTAATTTTTGTATTGAGAGACCAATGTTACAATATTTTCATATTCGAAAGTATCTAGAACCATCCTGAAGTTACATCATTTTACAAAGATATAAATCCTTTACCTACATGTGCACATTGATAAATAATATGGTAGTAGATAGAATTCTTGCATATGCGGTTGGTAATTAGCAGTGCATACAACCCCATGAAAGCTCTCTTTATTCCAAGCTTTTTTATGTAACAAATACATGGTTGTATTCATAAAGGTAATAGACTTAATCATAATTTTTTCATATTGTGTCTAGTATATTCTGCATCATAGAAAACTGAGTAAAAATGGTACTATTAGCTTATGGATTATTCTTTGTGTGGATGAAATATGACAAGCTCAAACATTAAGTAGATGACGGAATTTGGCCATAACTAATTTGTGTAGGTATCTAAACTTATTGAGCTGTAAAGGATTGATGAGAGCCATAAAAAGAAATTGAAGTTATACATGAGATTCCAAATTGCAGAATATGAAACACATGATTGCAACTTCAAGTTTAGAAATCAAGGTCATCAAAGTCATATAATATACCTATAAAGGGACAAAAGTTTATCAAACTAATGACTCTTCTAAAATTATTGCTCAAATGGGAAGTATAGTTAATGAAAAAGGTGGCATGCAATTTATCAAGAGGGCCGATAATAAACATGTTAATTACTAGATTAATATTTGTAACCTGGTTTCAAGAACAATAGTAGACATTCTTTATTTGCAAATAATTTTTAGAATAATATCACCCTGTCCCACCTTTCCATAAAGATTAACTACCAATTCACAATTGTCATCATAACAATAGTTAGTAAGTTGAGAAGAGGGCATTGCTAGTGGTGATTAGATGTTGCCAGTTTTGCCTCATGCAAAGGGAGCACTGAATTGCAACTATAATTTAACAACCTGACTCAACGGTTATTTCTAGGAGAGGTTGTTGATAGAGGTGGATATGACTTTACATCTAAGGCTGAACATGTATGGTTGGAGATTTCACACATGAACGTATAGAGGGGAAACATATACCAAATATCACTTAGATTTTGAATTATATCTAGAGTACTTAAGTCACAAGTTCTTCTAACTAACAATCAAGCCTCTAGAGGAAATAAAAAGAGAGAAATATATCCAGGTAGATTGGGAAAATCAGTCTTATTATCTCTTAACGAGGCATTACAACAGACATGTTATTGGTGAGTGTGGCAAAAAATACGCAATACATTGGTCTGAATGCCAGCACACTTCTCCCAAATTTAATCCCTTTTTAGTAGAAGACATTTAATCCAATAATATGTGTGTAATCTGAATAGTGGAACTAATTCCAGCTTAACAAGCTGGACCAGGATGTCATTCATGACTTCCTTCTGCCACCACACCATTATGAGGGTGGGCTACCACTAGTCCTTCATATAAGCCACATATCACATGCCCTACCGTCCCTAGAGCAGCAACCTACACTCTCCATGGTAGGCAAGAAAAGCAAGGATCACATCTCACCTTTTTTTTCAACTCCTCTTTGGGATGCATCTAGGCATCTTGAAGCTGGAGAAGGGAACTAGGGTGGTGGAGCTTAGTTGTAGTTGGGGTCGTCGTGGCTCCTCATCATTGAGTCTGACTATGGTCGACAAGGTGAGATGCTGGGTCATTGTTGTCCCACTAGAACACCCCAAATGTATCTCATCCTAACCCCCCCCCCCTCCCATCACTGCCTCCAATGGAGGATATGGTCTCAAACCAAAACCAAAAACAATTTCATGACAAAAAGAGAACCAATGAACAAGAATAAAAGATGCAAACCAAAATTGAGAAGGCAACGAAAGGAGCATTAACCAAAGCACGATGAGCTTGCTGGCAGGAGCACCCCTCAAGCGGGGACACACATCAACAAAGCATGGAAACCACACCACGCATGCCACCTATGACCACCCCTTTCCCCTCATCTGTGATCTATCCCCCACCAAAGGCGATATGTATAACCTGGGAGGTGGCCCAAGTAGTGAAAAACCTCCCACCAGCTAACAACATGACCCAAAGCACTCATCATAGCCCTTAGCAACTAGAGATCTCCTTTTCTAGGGAGCTTAGTAAGTGTAGAGATACACCTAAGAAGCAAGAGCTTTAGCTGTTGAAAAGAAGAACGAAAAGACTTGCAACAGAGCAACGGAAGCAAGTTCAGCCATCAATCTACAAAAGATGAGGAACAACACCCCAACTTGGGGATCCACGAAGCTTACCGACCCCTCGCCTGCAAAACTTGAGTTGTGACTTGCGCCATTAGTCTTGTATTCCACTCTAGGTCCAATTTTGTATCTGCCTTCACCTATAATGAACTCCAATAATTAATCCAACAACAAGCCCAAACATAACATCTCACCCACAATAACAAGCCATTTTTTGGCCTTCCAAATGCTTCAAATCACATCAGCCACTCCAGCAGTCATAATTTTTCTCTCTTACCCATGAAACTAGGAAACCAAGATATAAAACAACCCTCCACACTTGAAAACTGACAAGAAACAATCAGAGCACACCCCAACAATATTCCACATGTATCTAGCAAGTGTGCACGAAAGGAAGAGATGATCTATAGGTTATTTTCAGCACGAAACAAATATTTAGCATCTCACCACTCCCCCTTCTAAATAGAATGTCACGAGTAGGACCTTTTTTTCGTAATAGCAATGCATAGAAAGTTTAGATCCACGAAGGTACCTTACTTGCCATAGGAATTTATGAGGCACTGCATCATAATTTCAGGATGGTGGAATACAAGGACCTATTAGTAATCTGACTATAGGATGGCAACAAATATGCAAGCATAAAATCACCATCAGTTAGAGATAAAAAAGCGCACATCTCCTTCAAATTTTCCCCTTGCAATAGAGTGTTACCCACCATAGCTTTGTATAAACTACATGAATATAAATATTAGGTTCCATTGAAATAGAGAAAAGCCTAGGGAAAGAGCAGTCATGCTAGTTCTTCCTGGCCAAGTGTCTTCCCAAATTTTAGGTTTTCCCCATTTCGAACTTGAATCCTACAATATTTTAGAAAAAGGATTTTGACTTCCATTAGTTATTGCTAGAAATTTGAGTCCATTTTTTGAGTTGATGCTTGTGTAACCATTTGAGAAGCTAAATATCTATTAGTCAAAAATCCCTGCCAAGGACCTCTTTCATTGAAGAGTTTCCAAAGACATTTGGATGGGAGGAAATATTCATAGTATATCTAAGTTAAGAATACTCAACCCTCCAGAATCTTTAGGAAAACAAGTCTGGGGTAAATTAACAAGGTGGTATCATTTCTCAACAACACTATGTGGTAATATGTAAAAAGGCAAGATGTACATTGGTATACCTGTCAGCGGAGAATTAATGTATGCCTCCCATTTAGAGTTGTATCCCTTGCCAATTCCCCAATCTACCTTCATTCCTCCCAACAATTTCATTCCAATCACATATACAAATTCTCTCTTTCTTTCAATTGGGATCTGAAGGTAGTTAATACAAAGTATACCAAATTTACAAGTAAATATCTCCTCAAAGCTTTATGTATTTTGTGTGCCTTGCACAAACAATAGGCCTCACTTGTGTGAAAAAATGTTTTCAGGCTTGACATTTGTTCAAAAAGACACGGAATAAATTCAAGGTTTCTAGCTTGCTCCAAATTATCATGTAGTAGTGACATAGTATCATCTGCAAACCACCACCCACTAGGCGAGGACCAATTCAATTAGTAAGTTAGTTTGTAATTGCCCTATCAAACAGAAATTCTACTGCACCGGAGGCCATACATAAGAGCAAAGGGGGCATGGGGTCCCCTTTCTAAGTCCCTGGTAAGTGCACACATATGGTCCTATCTCATCATTGACCTAAATTCCAACTCTATCTCCAGACACAATTTGCATAATCCAGTCATTCCATTTGCTCATAAATGAGCTTAGAACTTTAATCATAATGTCTATAACTTGAACAAAGTTTATGTTTGGATGAGCATGACCTTTTTATTGTAATGTACCTATGGACATGGAAACAAAATGATTAGGACTCACACAAAACGACATAAACTTGTTCACTTTTAGCAAGTGTCAATTATTTTCTCTATAGGTAACTTGAATGAAAAGCACATCTTCCCACATAATTTTTCTAATCATTCCACACTTGATTGTATTGGTTAAAATATAATCCACAATATGCCAATAATTCCTTTATCTATGAAATAACATCGTTGTAACATCACAAAGATAAATTCGTTTCACACAAAAAAGAGTAGGCATTGAATCAATCTGACTTCAATAGAAATAGTAGTCCCTACCAAAAGGGCAGACATCATATTAGCAACTAAATAATTGCCGCATGCAACAAAAATAGGACAAAAAACAAATGGAGCATATTCAGAAGACACCCAACACAAAATGACTAGGAAGAACCCAACAAGTATGCACTTTGTACATTGTTATCCGTCATAAAAAATACAACAAAGCAATCATAGAATACAATGAATCTACCTATAAAAATGTTAGTATCCTATGCACACATGCAACGATTGTGGTCACTATTTTCCTAAAAAAAACTAATATGTAGGCTCCTTATATGCATTGCGCCCCTCCCCTCTTCGCCCTTGATCTTCCAATGTTTGTAGAAAATATACATTAGCGAAAGAATCCTGGACACATATAAGATACTTTTTTATCCCTTACAATTAGATGGGTGGTGAGAGGAGGCAAACTGTGCCCAGTGCCAAAAAATGATTTCCGAGACATGTTTGACACTTCAAAACAAAAAGTCTACAAAAGGATAATTCAAAGAGGGTCTATAAAGTTGAGGTAAAAAACTAGAGATTTTTGAAATAACTAATAGCATGAAAATGATGATAATACCTTGTGTGTGAATTTGCATTGTTAGCTATAGAATAAATATGAAATATCATATCATAATTTGGTTGTTGTTATAACTAAGTATACTATGTGATATGAAGGGAATATGGCTGGTAGCCACACATACTTTATCATACAAAAACATCACTAATTAATAATACAATTCCTTAGCATCCAATGCTCATCAGTGTGGTTCTAGTAAGTGTAGTGGTCTACATAAATTAGAAATTCAGGGTATCATTGAGTTACAATTATGCAAATAAAAAATGGGGGAGGGGGGTAAGTGGTGAATAATTTCCTAATCAAAAATTTAGGTAGGTTGAATGAATCTACATAACCATGAAAAACATCTCTTACTTGACAGTAAGTTAAATATATAAGAAACCATCTTACAAATATTGAAGTATTGAGACTTTATGCATAATCATTGAAGCCAATTGAGAAATAAAAATAAGGAAGAAACACAAAATTTGAGATGAGAAATTGTTGAATAGTAAGAAATATGCATATGCAAAGGACAAGATCTATAAGAAGATCAAATAACATGGAATAAACAAATGTGCAACAAATAAATTATTTCATTGGTCAAGTCAAGAAAAAACTTTATATGTTCATTTTATTTTATTTTTTCAAGGAATATATGTCACATAAAAGAACCTATGTTACCCTCGGCAAACAAACAACAAACTAATATGCAGACCTTGCTAGCACACAAGAGTATTTAAACATGTGATGTGTCTTCATGGACACGTTGAGAACTTATTTTGCAATTCCAAACCCATGCTTACTTCTTGGTTGCACTTATTAATCCCTACCTTATGACTAGCTTCCACCACATGTTGTAGAATCTAGAAATAGTTATGCTGCTAACCAAGGCATCTAACATCTAGAAACAAACATATTTAGCTAAGAGAAAGTGTCCAAAGTTACTTGTTTGGTTATTCTTTCATAAAATCTGATTCTGATAAAGAAGCAAGTGATTAATATTTTTCTCACATTGCGATGTTTAAAAATATAAATAAGCTTGTGGATGGGTGATGTATTTTCCTTCTTACTTTTTATCAGGCATCAAAATAAAAATATTACCTTTTTAGTCCATATGAAGTAGCGCACATGCACGAAGCAAATGCCATGTTTGTGAAGTTAAAATAGGGGGATGGAATTATTTATGGGGTATCAAGTACAATTTTTCGCAGTCACGCCACAATCACCTACTCGGCCTACCATTCCTAATAAACAAACACAACCATGTGCATATCCAAGGCATAAAGTGTAAATGGATGATAACTACCTAGAAATTTATGGATACACATGACACTTAACAACAATTAGGCCATTTTATGACAATCTCATTATTAGCGGCATCCCACAAACCATCATCATATGAAAAGCAACAACAAACCACAAATTGTGATAAACAATCAAACAGAACAATAGTTTCACCGAGATATGAAAGAACATGTGACTAATGCAAACATGTGACTAATGCAAACATGTGACTAATGCATATTCATGTGGAACCTAAAAAACCAAGCACCAGCAGGCAGGACCGAGTGCTTCAATGAGATATACTCCTAAGTACTTGTATTAGGTTCATGGCCTCTTTTAAGCAAAACTTGATAAAATCTATTGTTGTCGATTTTGGGGGCATCATTAGCCTATTATACTTGGATTGATTTTCCCTTTGCAAATTATTGTGCACACATTCTTGGTAAGAATATATATCAAATTTATGATGGGCGCCTCTTTCTAAGCAAAACTATATCAACTTTGGCATTGTCTGTTTCAGTTGCATCATTAGTCTATCATACTTTGCTTGTCCACTCACCCAAGAACAAATTAGCAACACGAAATAGGTATTGCCATTCTAGAATAGATGCATCCCTATTTTGAAAACCATTTGTGGTGTCTTCAGGATGTTCTCAACAAAAGGTTTTAATCAAACAATTGCTATATAAATAGGATATGACTAATACCACACAAATCGAATCACAGTTTTTGAGTTGTACTTGTTGTTACATAATGTCAAAGCAGATACTACATGCTTATATACATTGGTACATATATAATATGATTGCTCACAACACTAAACTAGCGCAGTGCAAGTTAAGGATGGACATAAAAGGAGCTCACTAGGTTGGGCGTTGACCTGATCGCGAGGAAGCAACCATACAACGGGACCGATGAATTAGGGCCGGATAGCGTCCCAACATTGGTGGGACGCGTTGGCACTACTTCCGGCCGCCGCGCCATATTCTCCAGGCCCCTTGCAACCTGCCGTCGTTTCTAACCCCTTCACCCCGCGTTGTTCTTCCGTGGGGCGGCGCCGCCAACACAATGTCTGACGATTGGCCAATAGAACGACGATTCTTGATGGATCAAGGATAACGCGAGAGAAGGCGATGTGGGCAAGATCTCGGGGAAAATAAGATCGAATAGTGTGGTGGGGGCACAAGGGGTGTGGTGATCTGAGAATAGCCTAGGGTTCAAGCAAATCTGGTCTAAGAAGAGCCTAGGGCTCAGACAGATCTAGACGGACAAACAATAAAACCCTAATCCTGTTTCTTTTTGGAGAGAGAAATATGGGCATGGGCACGCATTCCAACCCAACAATTGCCGATCCGAAATTTGGGCCGGGCTCCATTTTCTTTCCGAAAAATAGCTCGGTCTGGTCCATAATGTAGGATTAGCAAGGCTGGCCCATTTTATCTAAAAATAGAAAGCAAGGTTGGCCCGGGTAGAGGAAAAATCCAAAATGGCGCTTGTTGCGCACGTTTCTTCACTTTGCGCAAACGGGCGCATACCCCCTCGTCGCGCTGGGCTGGCCCATTTCTTTATTTTTTCCGTTCAAACTCCAGCAAAAAGGGTGTGCGCAAAGCGAGGGTTCAAGCTCGGGAGATCTCGACTGAGACAACAATGCACTAATCACCGGGACAACGAACGGCTTGGGTTCTTTCCCTTCTTTTATTTCTTTCTACAGGTTGCGGGAGCCTGGTTTTGGAAAGAAGCTTCCCAAACCAGTTTTCACCGGTTCGCTGGTCAGTTTCGGGGTGGTTTTCCTTCTTCTTTTCCTTCTTGTTCCTGTTTCTTTTTTCTTTTCTTTTTTCCTTTTCTTAAATGCGTGAAATTGGATGAACCTTTTCAAATTCAATGAACTTTTATCCAAATCGATGAACTTTTTTTCCAAATTCAATGAACTTTTTTCAAAATTGATGAACATTTTTTCAAATTCAATGATCTTTTTGCCAAAATCGATGATTTTCCCAAAACTGATGAACTTTTTTTAAAAGTCGATCATTTTTTTCAAATTCGATGGACTATTTTTAAAATTTGGTGATTCTTTTTTCGAAATCGATGAACTCTTTCAAATTTGATGAACTTTTTTCAAAATCGATGAACCTTTTTCAAATTCATGAACATTTTTAGGTGTGTGCGTTTTCTTTCAATTCTCATAAACATTTTTTGAATTCATGATTTTTTACCCTTTTCTGAACTTTTTTTCAATGGTTGACCGGTCAACTGGCCAATTGTCGATCGGGCAACCGAGATGGAGCGAACAAAGCGAACGAGGCGGGAGGGAGAAGGGAACGAGGTGACCTGGGCCGGCCTAGTTTGCGGGTGCGTGGGCACCAGAGAACTGGCAACCGATTAGACTAGTCACAGTGGGAGTAACTTAACTAGTAACATCACACATTTCAATACAAGATTGCTTATGTGGCAGCTAATTAATAAGGAGAGAGGGATTTGTGGTTACTTAGGTAGTTACTGTAACATCACACATTTCAAGGCATAATGAGTCTATAGCCTAATAAATGAACTCTTTCATGATACCACTCATATGTTACTATTCACTATGGAGGTAGTAATATAAACCAGTAACATCGGCAAGTTACTATTCTATATTACTCTCCACTGTGAGCAGTCTTAGAGGCCCCTGTCCCGGGTAGAGGCTCAATAATCCAAGCTCGGCTTGATTGAAAACGCTTTTAATATTCCCTAAAAAACGCTCTTATAATATATTGATTGACTGGCTTGTAATCTGGATCATCTCCTCAAGTACGTTGTGTGACGCAACTTTTATCTTCCTTTTTGTTTGCGAAAAGGATGAATATGTTGATAGAGGAATAGCTGTATGTTCTGCACGGCACAACACAACAATATCGTCTGGTCTCGAATGCACTGCTGACTGCTGTCCAGTGTGCTAGATAGACCGAACTTGGCTAACAACATTCACATCGCTACTAATCTGACAGAAGCTAAACTCCCCAACTATAGTGAAGTAACAGGTGATCTGTTTGTTTCCTTGTCCTTCATCAGGCCCACCGCAGTGGGCCGTGGCTCAGTTCGACATTTCTTTTGCGAAAGGTGGCGCAGTCCGACTTCACTACGATCGACGGTGAGCGCGTTGCTTAGACCATCTCTAGCACACCCTCTATATCACGGACCCTTAAAATCGTTATAAATCTAGCACACCCTCTATATCACAAACCCTTAAAGTCGTAATAAGAGCAACTTTAACGGGCCGACTCAAACAGACGGCGATTTCATTCGTTTTTTGTTCATTTAGGTTGGCCGCCGACCCGGCGTCCATCCTATTTTAGATATGGGTCAACAGCGCGTCCAACGCGCCGATCCATATATCCCGCATGGCCGCCCTATTTCAACAAATAGCTTATTTTTGCATTTAAACATATAGTCAAATAACATAGTTTTACCGAATAAAATAGCATAGTTTTACGAGTTGAATAAAAATAAAAATGTCTCACGTAGTTTTGCAAGAAGATACATCTATTGGTTGCCAACATGAGCCCACATATGCTCAACCAAATCATTTTGCACGTAAGTTTTCCAATCACGCATGTCATGATGAAATTAGATGAACTGGTCAAACGTTGCTGCTCCTCCATGCTCAGACACAACATTCTCACCCTCAAACTGAAACCCTTGATCGTACAAACGTTCCGGCTTGATCATCTTCTACGATCATATTATGCATGATCACACAAGCAGTCATCACCTCCCACAGTTTCTGCGTGCTGCAGGTATTAGCAGGATACCGAACGATGCCTCATCAAGATTGCAAAACACTAAAGGCACGCTCGACATCCTTCCTAGCACTCTCTTGCTCTTAGGCAAATCTTTTCCTTTTCTCTCTGACAGGGTTGGGGATTGTCTTGACAATAGTGGTCCACTGAGGATAGATTCCGTCACCCAGGTAGTATCCTTTGTCGCAGTTGTGGCCATTGATAGTAAAGTTCACCGGTGGGCTGTTGCGTTCGGCAAGCCTAGCAAACATTGGCAAGCGCTGAAGCACGTTGATATCATTGTGTGATCCGACCAATGCCAAAGAAAGAGTGACATATCCAAAGATCTTGAGACACCACGACCTCTAGTATGACAGTGCAAGCCCTGACATAGCCCTTATTTTGCCTTGCCAAGCAGAAGGGCAGCTCTTCCACTCCCAGTGCATATAGTCTATGCTGCCAAGCATCCCTAGGAAGCCCATGCTGGCATTCATTGCCAACAAATGGGTTGTATCTTCAGGAGTCGACTCTCTCAAGTACTCGGGGCCAAACACAGAAATAACAACCTTGCAGAATTTATACAGGGACTCTAGGCATGTAGACTCGCTCATACGGACGTACTCGTCAATGAGATCACTGGGCACTTCGTATGTGTAACACCCCGGATGTAACTTACCCAATATGTACTCCAACTCTTGCCGTTTCCGGCCTTAAGTTATTTTATTTTCTCGGGTTCGGGTTTTTGTCTCCGTGTGTTGTTGTCGTTGTCATGCATCTCATATCATGTCATCATGTGCATTGCATTTGCATACGTGTTCATCTCTTGCATTCGAGCATTTTCCCCGTTGTCCGTTTTGCATTCCGGCGTTTCGTTCTCCTCCGGTGGCCATTTCTACCTTTCTTTCGTGTGTGGGGATTAAACATTTCTGGATTGGACCGAGACTTGCCAAGCGGACTTGGTTTACTACCGGTAGACCGCCTGTCAAGTTTCGTGTCAATTGGACTTCGTTTGATACTCCAACGGTTAACCGAGGGACCGAAAAGGCCTCGTGTGTGTTGCAGCCCAACACCCCTCCAAGTTGGCCCAAAACCCACCAAAACCCTCTCCATCATCTAGAGCGTTCGATCACGGTCGCGTGGCCGAGAACCGCACCTCATTTGGACTCTCCTACCTCCCTCCACCTCTATTTAAAGGCCCCTCCTCGAAAATCCCAGATCCATTCTACCTAAACCCTATTTTTTTCGCTCTCCACGCCGCCGAACACGTCCGGGGCGGACCGGACGCGTCCGCCCGCCACCGCCGACCAACGGGATGCCGCCACGTCAGCCCGCGGCGCCCCACATCGCCGTCGCCGCCCGAGGCCCGCCAGGCCCGCGGGAAGCCCCCGAGGCCCATCCGCACTTCGTTGCCGCCCGCCTTCGTCCTCCCCGCAACCGGCGCCGACTCCGCCCGCGCGCCTCCGTACTTCGCCCGGTCGGCCGCCGCGATCTCGCCGACCGGAGTAGCGCCGCCGCGTGCCCCTCGCCGCCCGGCCTCGCGCAGTTCGCCGTCGGCCGCCCTCGCCCCCACAGCGCCGCCGCATGCCCCTCGCCGCACTCGGGTGCCCGGCGTCACCTCGCCGGAGCGAGCTCGCAGCTCGCCGTCGTTTTGCTCCGCCGCTACAGTGTCGTCGCCGGATCCCAGATCCACGCTACAGTAACCCTAGATCTGGAGGTCCAGTTTTTCTTCTAAGTCCCCGTTTTTTCCAGATTCAAGTGCCCTTGTTCATCATGTCGTATCTCCTCATCCGTAGCTCCCTTTTGGGCATATAGCATATCAAAATGTTCGTCTCAGAGAGTACATCATTTCATCTCATTGCATCATTTTCATTTGAGTTCATCTTGATGCCCGAAATGCTGTTGGAAGAGTGCTACTTGAGATAATTGTCAGAACTGCTGCTCCATTTAGATATTTGTCATTTTTGCCATGATTATTGTGTGCATGCTATGCCCATGAGCTCTACATGTGTTTTGTTAAGGGTTTTGCCATCTTTCTAGAGGTGCAACCCATGTATTTTTGTGATATGTGTGGTGACTAGCACAAGTTTACAAAGTGAGGCATTTGGTAATGCTGATTTCAGGGACTTAGCATTTCCACTAAGTCCTTAACCTGTTTATCTCATATGGCCATATGTTCATGTTGTTTCCTAGTGATCCGTGCCTCTTTTGAGGATGATCAGTAAGGATGTTTTGTTAATCTTGTTGTGCTCTATCCATCCATGTCTTTGTTTGCAATTATGGAGCACCCTAGCTTGAGTCAATCGAGCTCTACTTTTGTCATTTCGTGAATCTGGGCAGATTGTCTACTTGTTAGCGATTTTGCCGATGATGTTGTAGTTGATCCGTGCATGATATGCTATTGTTCTTGCCATGTCTAGCTTGAATTTTGTGTATTCTTGATGGATGTATGCTTATATGGTCATGACTTGCTCTGTAGTGAGTGCATCGAGCTCGTAAACATGCCTACTTGATATCTGTTTTCAGCATGCTCCAGTTTTCACTAAGTCTGAGAACTGATTATGCTTTTGCCATGTTCACATGCTTGCAATATATTTTCTGATCCCTTTTGGCTCAAAGTCACTAAGGGACTTTTGTTAAGCTCTTTGAGTAGCTCCATGCCATGCTTTACTTTGCCATGTTCAGGTCCTGTAGCATGTAGTTTTGTTGCTCCGAAGAGTGCTATCTGATCTGAAATTCCAGACAAGTGTTAATTTCACTAAGTCTGAAATCTGTTTGTCAAATGCATTTTTGCCATGCTTGTTTGAACCTGTTAATGGATGAATTGGCTGTAGCATAGTGCTAGACTTTTGTTAAGCTTCTTGAATGCATTCCTGCCATGTAATTTGATGCCATGTTTGGGTGCTGTAGCATGTTTATCTTGTTGCATTTAGATGGCTACTTGCTGTAAATCGCAGACCGGTGCCATATTTGAATTGCTTGCCATTTCCAAACCGTAACTTTGATTCCGGCGTTCTTTATATCGTTTTCAAGCGATTCCATCTCATCTTTCCAGTGGCACACTTGTATTTCCAAGTTGAGGCCAGGTTCATGCATTCCTTGTCACATCTTGCATATGCATCCCGCATAGCATACCATCTTGGCATCATATTGTTTGAGCCTTGCACGTGGTTGATTGTGTTCCGTTTGCTTGTTTGTCTTGTTTGGATAGTGTGACGCCCGGATAATCATGCTACAGTAATCTCACGTTAATAGTGACACGTCACCTCTGTCACTGTAGTTAATCTAATGTTAATTCGAAACCGTTTCAAATTTAAATCCTAAATAAGTCAAACGACAATTTTTTTTCAAAATATTAAACTAAAATGTTCGGGCTGTGCCAAAAATGACATAAGTAATTATAGTGCAGCAAACACATTTTTATAAAATACCTAAATGACCTAAACTAACTAAAACAGAAAAGAAAAAAAATAAAAGAAACAACCAAACAAAAAAACAAGCAAAGGGAGAAAGACCCCCCCGGGCCAACAGACCCAACGGGCCGGCCCAATTCACCCACCAGGCCTAGCCGGCCGGCCACCCCCCTCCCCTTATCCATTACCCCCGAAACCCTAACCACCCCCATCGCCCCACTTCCCCATCCCCACTCCCCTCGCTTCCCCACTCCCCGATCCCCTCTGGATCGGGGCGACGACCGCGGCGCCCGGCGCCCCGCTACCTACCCCACCGCCCCGGCGACGCCAGGCGCTCGCTGGACCACGCCGGCGCCGCCCCATCGTCTCTTCCCCGCCGGACCCCCTCGAGCTACGACGCCGCCATCACGACGCCGCCTTGCCGGAACACGCCCTCGCCGGACCGCTCCGCCGTCGTCCTCGACCTCCTCCTCGTCCCCCGTTGCCACTGACCCTACAACCTCCCGTGAGGAACCCCTCCTTCTCCTCTTCCCCCAAAGCCTGCACGCACCCTGCAGCCGCGCGCCTCGCCGTCTGCATCTTGCTTCACCTGCGACCACGCGCCCACCGCCATGCTCGCCACCCGCATCGCGACCCCGCTGGCCGTCCTCGCCCGCCGCTGCTATCGGCTTGCTCTGCTGCCGCTGGCTGCTGTGCTGCTGCTTGCTCTACCTACTGCCTCCCCGCAGCTGTGCCAGCCCCGCCTAGCCCTGCCGCGCCAGCTGCGGCCTTGGACGCTCGCCACCGCCTGATCCGGACCCCGCCTCTGCTCGCCCACCGGCCGCTCATGCCGTCCGGAGCTCGCGCGTGGCCGCCCCCTGCTTCCCCCTCGACGCACTCGCCTCCCGCCTCGCTCGTCGTCGTCCCTGGCCTCGCCCCATCCACCACGACTCGCCCCCCCACTGGCCGGCGTTCTGGCTGCCGGCGCCCATGCCACGGGCTGCGCCCGGGGCCAGCCCCGTTCGGCCTCGGGCACGGGCACCACGCCCGCAAGCCCACTAGGCTCCCCTATGGGCCAATGACAGGAGGGCCCCGCCTCCAAAACGTTTCAAAAAAAAGGATTAAAAATAATAATGATAAAAAGAATAAATAATAATTATAATAATAAATTAATTAACTAAAATAATTAACTTAATTAATTCTGTTTAAATTAACTAATTATGATTAATTACCCTAAATGACTAATTAACCTAATTAACTACTGTTAATTAATAAACAGTCAATGACATGTGGGACCCACTGGTCAGGTTGACCAGTCAACCCTGTTGATTGCTGACGTCAGCATGACCTCATGCTGATGTTATAAATCTATCTTCGAATTAAATTAAATAATTAATTTAATTCCAAAAATTAATAAAATCTTTAGAAAATCATATCTTTTAATCCGTAACTCGGATTAAATTATTTTCAACATGAAAGTTGCTCAGAACGACGAGACGAATCTGGATACACTCTCCGTTCGTCCGCCACACATCCCTAGCATAGCAAACACGTAACTTTCCCCCTCCGGCTCCTCTGCCCGAAAATGCGCAACACCGGGGATACTTTCTCGGATGTTTCCCCCTTCACCGGTATCACCTCATACCGCGTTAGAACACATCTAGCTCTACTTGTTGTCCTATTATGCACTTGCTTGCTATGTATTTACTGTTTCTCCCCCCTCTTCTCTCCGCTAGACACCGAGACCGACGCCGCTGCTACCCAGTACGACTACGGTGTTGACGACCCCTCTCTCTTGCCAGAGCAACCAGGCAAGCCCCCCCCCTTGATCACCAGATATCGCCTACTCTTCTCTATACTGCTTGCATTAGAGTAGTGTAGCATGTTACTGCTTTCCGTTATTCCTATCCTGATGCATAGCTTGTCCTTGCTACTACTGTTGTTACCATTACCTGCTATCCTACTGCTTAGTATAGGATGCTAGTGTTCCATCAGTGGCCCTACACTCTTGTCCGTCTGCCATGCTATACTACTGGGCCGTGATCACTTCGGGAGGTGATCACGGGCATATACTATATACTTTACACAGTTACATTACCTGTGGTACTGTTTGGAGTTGGGGGATGAAGGGGCAGGTGGCTCCATCCCGGTAGAGGTGGGCCTGGGTTCCCGACGGCCCTCGACTGTTACTTTGTGGCGGAGCGACAGGGCAGGTTGAGACCACCTAGGAGAGAGGTGGGCCTGGCCCTGGTCGGTGTTCACGGATACTTAACACGTTTAACGAGATCTTGGTATTTGATCTGAGTCTGGCTACTGGCCTATACGCACTAACCATCTACGCGGGGACAGTTATGGGCACTCGACGTTGTGGTATCAGCCGAAGCCTTCGTGACGTCAGCGACTGAGTGGCGCGCGCCGGATTGGACCGTAAGCCTGCTCTTGTATTAAGGGGGCTAGTTCTGCCTCCGGCCGCGTACGCAACGTGCAGGTGTGCAATGGGCGATGGGCCCAGACCCCTGCGCCATAGGATTTAGACCGGCGTGCTGACCTCTCTGTTGTGCCTAGGTAGGGCTGCGACGTGTTGATCTTCCGAGGCCGGGCATGACCCAGGAAAGTGTGTCCGGCCAAATGGGATCGAGCGTGTTGGGATATGTGGTGCACCCCTGGAGGGAAGTTAATCTATTCGAATAGCCGTGATCTTCGGTAACAGGACGACTTGGAGTTGTACCTTGACCTTATGACAACTAGAACCGGATACTTAATAAAACACACCCTTCCAAGTGCCAGATACAACCGGTGATCGCTCTCTCATAGGGCGACGAGGGGAGGATCATCGGTTAGGTTTATGCTATACGATGCTACTTGGAGGACTTCCGTCTACTCTCTTCTACATGCTGCAAGATGGAGGTTACCAGAAGCGTAGTCTTCGAAACGACTAGCTATCCCCCTCTTATTCCAGCTTTCTGCAGTTCAGTCCACACATAATAGCCTTATTCCAGTTGATACCAATGCATACATATGTAGTGTAGCTCCTTGCTTGCGAGTACTTTGGATGAGTACTCACGGTTGCTTTCTCCCTCTTTTCCCCCTATCCCTTCTACCTGGTTGTCGCAACCAGATGTTGGAGCCCAGGAGCCAGACGCCACCTTCGACGACGACTCCTACTACACCGGAGGTGCCTACTACTACGTGCTGCCCGCTGACGACGACCAGGAGTAGTTTAGGAGGATCCCAGGCAGGAGGCCTGCGCCTCTTTCGATCTGTATCCCAGTTTGTGCTAGCCTTCTTAAGGCAAACTTGTTTAACTTATGTCTGTACTCAGATATTGTTGCTTCTGCTGACTCGTCTATGATCGAGCTCTTGTATTCGAGCCCTCGAGGCCCCTGGCTTGTAATATCATGCTTGTATGACTTATTTTATTTGTAGAGTTGTGTTGTGATATCTTCCCGTGAGTCCCTGATCTTGATCGTACACGTTTGCGTGTATTATTAGTGTACGATTGAATCGGGGGCGTCACAAGTTGGTATCAGAGCCGACTGCCTGTAGGAATCCCCCTTCCACGCTCCTTGGCCGAAGTCGAGTCTAGTCATTAAAAAAAACTTTTACTAACATGGCTGTGTAGCTTACGGGCTCACGTCGCCATTGGGTGGTATTAGGATCTTTTACTCCTTGTCTATACTCTGGGACTCTGATCTCTCTTCTATTCGGGCTAATTGAATTTTGCTAAATCTAACATTAGGATCTCGTTATCACTTTCACCCGGAGAGCCCCTTATTACTGATGACCGTCTGCTGTATGTGAAGACCCTGAAGATACTCTCCGCTGTTAACCCGAGAACTTGTGTTCATCGCGTTTGCAATTCCTCTTCCACCGTCAACCCTTATGGATAACTACTTGCAGTTATTATTCTTACAATCATCCCCAGTTGGTCTTGTTATTACAAGATACCCCGAACTACTTGACGTTGTTTCGATAATCCTTTGAGCTTACTGCCTTGCTGTTCTTTGTCACCTGAATACCCCTATGGATAACTCTCGCACTTATCGAGTATCCGCTCACCCCCAGTTGTTCATGTGTTTCACATGTTGGGGAACGTAGTAATTTCAAAAAATTTCCTACGCACACGCAAGATCATGGTGATGCATAGCAACGAGGGGGGAGTATGATCTACGTACCCTTGTAGATCGCAACGGAAGCGTTGACACAACGTAGAGGAAGGAGTCGCACGTCTTCTTCCCAATCTGACCGATCCAAGCACCGTTACTCCGGCACCTCCGAGTTCTTAGCACACGTACAGCTCGATGACGATCCCCGGGCTCCGATCCAGCAAAGCGTCGGGGAGGAGTTCCGTCAGCACGACGGCGTGGTGACGATCTTGATGTTCTACCGACGCAGGGCTTCGCCTAAGCACTACAACGATATGATCGAGGTGGAATATGGTGGCAGGGGGCACCGCACACGGCTAAGGAACGATCTCAATGATCAACTTGTGTGTCTAGAGGTGCCCCCTGCCTCCGTATATAAAGGAGCCAAGGGGGAGGGGTGCGGCCAGCCCTATGGAGGCGCAGGAGGAGTCCTACTCCTACCGGGAGTAGGACTCCCCCCCCCAATCCTATTCCAAATAGGACTCCCAAGGGGGAAAGAGAGAGAGAGGTGGCCGGCCACCTCTCCTAGTCCTAATAGGACTAGGGGAGGGGGGGAGGCGCGCAGCCCACTATGGGTAGCCCCTTTCACCTTTCCACTAAAGCCCAATAAGGCCCATATGACTCCCGGGGGGTTCCGGTAACCTCCAGGTAATCCGGTAAAATCCTGATTTCACCCGGAACACTTCCGATGTCCAAACATAGGCTTCCAATATATCAATCTTTATGTCTCGACCATTTCGAGACTCTTCGTCATGTCCGTGATCACATCCGGGACTCCGAACAACCTTCGGTACATCAAAATGCATAAACTCATAATAACTGTCATCGTAACGTTAAGCGTGCGGACCCTACGGTTCGAGAACAATGTAGACATGACTGAGACACATCTCTGGTCAATAACCAATAGCGGGACCTGGATGCCCATATTGGTTCCTACATATTCTACGAAGATCTTTTATCGGTCAGACCGCATAACAACATACATTGTTCCCTTTGTCATCAGTATGTTACTTGCCCGAGATTCGATCGTCGGTATCCAATACCTAGTTCAATCTCATTACCGACAAGTCTCTTTACTCGTTCCGTAATACATCATCTCGCAACTAACTCATTAGTTGCAATGCTTGCAAGGCTTATGTGATGTGCATTACCGAGAGGGCCCAGAGATACCTCTCCGACAATCGGAGTGACAAATCCTAATCTCAAAATACGCCAACCCAACATCTACCTTTGGAGACACCTGTAATGCTCCTTTATAATCACCCAGTTACGTTGTGACGTTTGGTAGCACCCAAAGTGTTCCTCTGGCAAACGGGAGTTGCATAATCTCATAGTCGTAGGAACATGTATAAGTCATGAAGGAAGCAATAGCAACATACTAAACGATCGGGTGCTAAGCTAATGTAATGGGTCATGTCAATCAGATCATTCAACTAATGATGTGACCTCGTTAATCAAATAACAACACTTTGTTCATGGTTAGGAAACATAACCATCTTTGATTAACGAGCTAGTCAAGTAGAGGCATACTAGTGACACTCTGTTTGTCTATGTATTCACACATGTATTATGTTTCCGATTAATACAATTCTAGCATGAATAATAAAAATTTATCATGAAATAAGGAAATAAATAATAACTTTATTATTGCCTCTAGGGCATATTTCCTTCAGTCTCCCACTTGCACTAGAGTCAATAATCTAGATCACATCACCATGTGATTAACATCGATAGTTCACATCATCATGTGATTAACACCCATAGTTCACATCGCCATGTGACCAACATCCAAAGGGTTTACTACATTCAGTAATCTAGTTCACATCGCTATGTGATTAACACCCAAGGAGTACTAAGGTGTGATCATCTTTTGCTTGTGAGAGAATCTTAGTCAACGGGTCTGCCATATTCAGGTCCGCATGTATTTTGCAAATTTCTATGTCAACAATGCTCTGCATGAAGCTACTCTAGCTAATTGCTCCCACTTTCAATATGTATCTAGACCGAGACTTAGAGTCATCTAGATTAGTGTCAAACTTGCATCGGCGTAACCCTTTACGACGAACCTTTTTCACTTCCATAATCAAGAAACATATCCTTATTCCACTAAGGATAATTTTGACCGCTGTCCAGTGATCTACTCCTAGATCACTATCGTACTCCCTTGCCAAACTCAGTGGTAGGGCATACAATAGATCTGGTATACAGCATGGCATACTTTATAGAACCTATGACTGAGGCATAGGGAATGACTTTCATTCTCTTTCTATCTTCTGCCGTGGTCGGGCTTTGAGTCTTACTCAACTTCACACCTTGTAACATAGGCAAGAAACCTTTTCTTTGACTGTTCTATTTTGAACTACTTCAAAATTCTGTCAAGGTATGTACTCATTGAAAAAACTTATCAAGTGTCTTGATCTATCTCTATAGATCTTGATACTCAATATGTAAGCAGCTTCACCGAGGTCTTTCTTTGGAAAATTCCTTTCAAACACTCCTTTATGCTTTGCAGAATAATTCTACATTATTTCCGATCAACAATATGTCATTCACATATATTTATCATAAATGTTGTAGTGCTCCCACTCACTTTCTTGTAAATACAGGCTTCACCATAAGTCTGTATAAAACTATATGCTTTGATCAACTTATCAAAGCGTATATTCCAACTCCGAGATTCTTGCACCAGTCCATAGATGGATCGCTGGAGCTTGCATATTTAGTTAACACCTTTAGGATCGACAAAACCTTCTAGTTGCATCGTATACAACTCTTCTTTAGTAAATCCATTAAGGAATGCAGTTTTGTTTATCCATTTGCCAGATTTCATAAAACGCGGCAATTGCTAACATGATTCGGACAGACTTAAGCATAGATACGAGTGAGATACTCTCATCGTAGTCAACACCTTGAACTTGTCGAAAACCTTTTTCGACAATTTTAGCTTTGTAGATAGTTACACTACTATCAGCGTCCGTCTTCCTCTTGAAGATCCATTTATTTTCTATGGCTTGCCGATCATCGGGCAAATCCATCAAAGTCCATACTTTGTTCTCATACATGGATCATATCTCAGATTTCATGGCCTCAAACCATTTTGCGGAATCTGGGCTCATCATCGCTTCCTCATAGTTCGCAAGTTCGTCATGGTCTAGTAACATGACTTCCAGAACAGGATTACCGTACCACTCTGGTGCGGATCTCACTCTGGTTTACCTACGAGATTTGGTAGTAACTTGATCTAAAGTTACATGATCATCATCATTAGCTTCCTCACTAATTGGTGTAGTAGCCACAGGAACAGATTTCTGTGATGAACTACTTTCCAATATGGGAGAAGGTACAATTACCTTATCAAGTTCTACTTTCCTCCCACACACTTCTTTCGAGAGAAACTCCTTCTCTAGAAAAACTCCGAATTTAGCAACAAAAGTCTTGCCTTCGGATTTGTGATAGAAGGTGTACCCAACAGTCTCCTTTGGGTATCCTATGAAGACATATTTCTCCGATTTGGGTTCGAGCTTATCATGTTGAAACTTTTTCACATAAGCATCGCAGTCCCAAACTTTAAGAAACGACAACTTTGGTTTCTTGCCAAACCACAGTTCAGATTGTGTCGTCTCAACGGACTTAGATGGTGCCCTATTTAACGTGAATGCAGCTGTCTCTAATGCATAACCCCAAAACGATAGTGGTAGATCAGTAAGAGACATCATAGATCGCACCATATCTAATAAAGTATGGTTATGACATTCGGACACACCATTATGCTGTGGTGTTCCAGGTGGCATGAGTAGTGAAACTATTTCACATTGTTTTTAACTGAAGGCCAAACTCGTAACTCAAATACTCTTCTCTACGATCAGATCGTAGAAACTTTATTTTCTTGTTACGATGATTTTTCACTTCACTCTGAAATTCTTTGAACTTTTCAAATGTTTCAGACTTATGTTTCATCAAGTAGATATACTCATATCTGCTCAAATCATCTGTGAAGATCAGAAAATAATGATACTTGTCACGAGCCTCAATATTCATCGGACCACATACATCAGTATGTATGATATCCAACAAATCTTGTTGCTCGCTCCATTGTTCTGAAGAACAGAGTCTTAGTCATCTTGCCCATGAGGCATGGTTCGCAAGCATCAACTGATTCATAATCAAGTGATTCCAAAAGCCCATCAGCATGGAGTTTCTTCATGCACTTTACACCAATATGACCTAAACGGCAGTGCTACAAATAAGTTGCACTATCATTATTAACTTTGCATCTTTTGGTTTCAATATTATGATTATGTGTATCACTACGATCGAGATCCAACGAACTATTTTCATTGGGTGTGTAACCATATAAGGTTTTATTCATATAAACAGAACACCAATTTATTCTCTTTAAATGAATAACCGTATTACAATAAACATGATCAAATCATATTCATGCTCAACGCAAAACACCAAATAACACTTATTTAGGTTCAACACTAATCTCAAAATTATAGGGAGTGTGCGATGATGATCATATCAATCTTGGAACTACTTCCAACACACATCGTCACTTCACCCTTAACTAGTCTCTGTTTATTATGCAACTCCCGTTTCGAGTTACTAATCTTAGCAACTGAACTAGTATCAAATACTGAGGGTTTGCTATAAACACTAGTAAAGTACACATCAATAACATGTATATCAAATATACTTATGTTCACTTTGCCATCCTTCTTATCTGCCAATCACTTGGGGTAGTTCCGCTTCCAGTGACCAGTCCCTTTGCAGTAGAAACACTTAGTCTCAGGCTTAGGACCAGACTTGGGCTTCTTCACTTGAGCAGCAACTTGCTTGCTGTTCTTCTTGAAGTTCCCCTTTCTTCCCTCTGCCCTTTTCTTGAAACTAGTGGTCTTGTCTACCATCAACACTTGATGTTTTTCTCGATTTCTACCTTCGTCAATTTCCGCATTACGAAGAGCTTGGGAATCGTTTCCGTTATCCCTTGCATATCATAGTTCAGCACGAAGTTCTACTAACTTGGTGATGGTGACTAGAGAATTCTGTCAATCACTATCTTATCTGGAAGATTAACTCCCACTTGATTCAAGCGATTGTATTACTCAGACAATCTGGGCACATGCTCACTAGTTGAGTGATTCTCCTCCATCTTTTAGCTATAGAACTTGTTGGAGACTTCATATCTCTCAACTCGGGTATTTGCTGGAAATATTAACTTCAACTCCTGGAACATCTCATATGCTCCATGACATTCAAAACGTCTTTGAAGGCCCGATTCTAAGCCATTAAGCATGGTGCACTAAACTATTAAGTAGTCATTATATTGAGCTAGCCAAACGTTCATAACGTCTGCATCTGCTCCTGCAATAGGTCCGTCACCTAGCGGTGCATCAAGGACATAATTCTTCTGTGCAGCAATGAGGATAAACCTCAGATCACGGATCCAATCCGCATCTTTGCTACTAACATCTTTCAACACAATTTTCTCTAGGAACATATCAAAATAAACACAGGGAAGCAACAACGCGAGCTATTGATCTACAACATGATTTGCAAAATACTACCAGGACTAAGTTCATGATAAATTTAAGTTCAATTTAATCATATTACTTAAGAACTCCCACTTAGATAGACATCCCTCTAATCCTCTAAGTGATCACGTGATCCAAATCAACTAATCCATGTCCGATCATCACGTGAGATGGAGTAGTTTCATTGGTGAACATCATTATGTTGATCATATCTACTATATGATTCACGCTCGACCTTTCGGTCTCCGTGTTCCGAGGCCATATCTGTATATGCTTGGCTCGTCAAGTATAACCTGAGTATTCCGTGTGTGCAACTGTTTTGCACCCGTTGTATTTGAACATAGAACCTATCACACCCGATCATCACGTGGTGTCTCAGCACGAAGAACTTTCGCAACGGTGCATACTCAGGGAGAACACTTCTTGATAATTAGTGAGAGATCATCTTATAATGCTACCGTCAATCAAAGCAAGAATAAGATGTATAAAAGATAAACATCATATGCAATCAAAATATGTGACATGATATGGCCATCATCATCTTGCGCCTTTGATCTCCATCTCCAAAGTACTGTCATGATCTATATCGTCACCGGCATGACACCATGATCTCCATCATCTTGATCTATATCAATGTGTCGTCACGTGGTCGTCTCGCCAACAACTGCTCTTGCAACTATTGCTATCGCATAGCGATAAAGTAAAGCAATTATTGGACGCTTGCATCTCATGCAATAGAGAGACGACCATAAGGCGTTTGCCAGTTGCTGATAACTTCCATAAAACATGATCATCTCATACAACAACTTATATCTCATCACGTCTTGACCATATCACATCACAACATGCCCTGCAAAAACAAGTTAGACGTCCTCTACTTTGTTGTTGCAAGTTTTACGTGGCTGCTACGGGCTTAAGCAAGAACCAATCTCACCTACGCATCAAAACCACAACGATAGTTTGTCAAATAGACTCCATTTTAACCTTCGCAAGGACCGGGCGTAGTCACACTCGGTTCAACTAAAGTTGGAGAAACAGTCACCCGCAAGTCACCTTTGTGCAAAGCACGTCGGGGAAACCGGTCTCGCGTAAGCATACGCGTAATGTCGGTCCGGGCCGCTTCATCCAACAATACCGCCGAACCAAAGTATGACATGCTGGTAGGCAGTATGACTTATATCGCCCACAACTCACTTGTGTTCTACTCGTGCATATAACATCAAACCATAAAAGCTAGGCTCTGATACCACTGTTGGGGAACGTAGTAATTTCAAAATTTTTCCTACGCACACGCAAGATCATGGTGATGCATAGCAACGAGGGGGGAGTATGATCTACGTACCCTTGTAGATCGCAACGGAAGCGTTGACACAACGTAGAGGAAGGAGTCGCACGTCTTCTTCCCGATCTGACCGATCCAAGCACCGTTACTCCGGCACCTCCGAGTTCTTAGCACACGTACAACTCGATGACGATCCCCGGGCTCCGATCCAGGAAAGCGTCGGGGAGGAGTTCCGTCAGCACGACGGCGTGGTGACGATCTTGATGTTCTACCGACGCAGGGCTTCGCCTAAGCACTACAACGATATGATCGAGGTGGAATATGGTGGCAGGGGGCACCGCACACGGCTAAGGAACGATCTCAATGATCAACTTGTGTGTCTAGAGGTGCCCCCTGCCTCCGTATATAAAGGAGCCAAGGGGGAGGGGTGCGGCCAGCCCTATGGAGGCGCAGGAGGAGTCCTACTCCTACCGGGAGTAGGACTCCCCCCCCAATCCTATTCCAAATAGGACTCCCAAGGGGGAAAGAGAGAGAGAGGTGGCCGGCCACCTCTCCTAGTCCTAATAGGACTAGGGGAGGGGGGGAGGCGCGCAGCCCACTATGGGTAGCCCCTTTCACCTTTCCACTAAAGCCCAATAAGGCCCATATGACTCCCGGGGGGTTTCGGTAACCTCCCGGTAATCCGGTAAAATCCTGATTTCACCCGGAACACTTCCAATGTCCAAACATAGGCTTCCAATATATCAATCTTTATGTCTCGACCATTTCGAGACTCTTCGTCATGTCCGTGATCACATCCGGGACTCCGAACAACCTTCGGTACATCAAAATGCATAAACTCATAATAACTGTCATCGTAACGTTAAGCGTGCGGACCCTACGGTTCGAGAACAATGTAGACATGACTGAGACACATCTCTGGTCAATAACCAATAGCGGGACCTGGATGCCCATATTGGTTCCTACATATTCTACGAAGATCTTTTATCGGTCAGACCGCATAACAACATACATTGTTCCCTTTGTCATCAGTATGTTACTTGCCCGAGATTCGATCGTCGGTATCCAATACCTAGTTCAATCTCGTTACCGCCAAGTCTCTTTACTCGTTCCGTAATACATCATCTCGCAACTAACTCATTAGTTGCAATGCTTGCAAGGCTTATGTGATGTGCATTACCGAGAGGGGCCAGAGATACCTCTCCGACAATCGGAGTGACAAATCCTAATCTCGAAATACGCCAACCCAACATCTACCTTTGGAGACACCTGTAATGCTCCTTTATAATCACCCAGTTACGTTTTGACGTTTGGTAGCACCCAAAGTGTTCCTCCGGCAAACGGGAGTTGCATAATCTCATAGTCATAGGAACATGTATAAGTCATGAAGGAAGCAATAGCAACATACTAAACGATCGGGTGCTAAGCTAATGGAATGGGTCATGTCAATCAGATCATTCAACTAATGATGTGACCTCGTTAATCAAATAACAACACTTTGTTCATGGTTAGGAAACATAACCATCTTTGATTAACGAGCTAGTCAAGTAGAGGCATACTAGTGACACTCTGTTTGTCTATGTATTCACACATGTATTATGTTTCCGATTAATACAATTCTAGCATGAATAATAAACATTTATCATGAAATAAGGAAATAAATAATAACTTTATTATTGCCTCTAGGGCATATTTCCTTCATCACAATGGTCTTCGAAATACTATTTGATCCTCCAAGAATCCTTAGTAGCTTATTGCTCTGCAATACTTGTCTGCTTGCATTATGGATGCTTTTCATATGTCTGGCAATATTCGTTAGTATCCTTAGACACCGTAAATTTTGATCCTATTGATTCAACATGTGTGCGAATGCACACTATTATCAGTTGATCCTTTTAAATTATCTTTCTGGCTCAGACGTCATTTTTGAACATGAGCTTGTTCTCGACCAATCTGTTGCCATCAATTGTACCCTTAGGTCCATTGAACTTATCCACCCTTGATCAGAGCGTCTGCTTCTGATCCTTCTATTTGGGAATCATAATTTCTTTGATAACTAAGCATCGAATCATTCAGGTGTTCTATAATCTGATGCCCTTGCATCCTTTCTTCAACTGATTGTGTGCCGATGCTCACATCAACTCCGCTATGGACAGTCAGATCCTTTATTGGATTATTATTCAATAGTGTCCTCCTTATTCAATAACCTTGTGAGCCTTTCCTCAGATACATAATGCCTTTGGTAAATTGTATCCTCTGCTTTCTCAACCATGCTCAGCTTTTGAGCTGGTGGGATTTACTATTGAAGCTTGTGGTATATATTTCCACGATACCTTGATGGGTTGAACCTATGCCTTCCTTAATATGTGTGAACTCGAAAGTTTTCACGAGTCATACACTTCTGGTATTTTGCCAGATAAAATTTCAACACTACAACTTCTTCTAAAGTGAGAAGTGAATGAAAGGTTATGCATTGGAGAAGTGGGAGTCGACCTTGAACTTTTTGTTCATGCCCATGGACACGATGCAGATCTTATCATTAAAGCTTCTCTTAAATTAATTATTCCTTTGGTATAAGTTCATCTTATATCTGGGATCTGGCCTTTTGTAATCGTGGTTCCGACCATGTTCTCCTTTAAATGCCATTTCGCGTGCAAGTTTAAGCGCTTGTCTTCTGTAGAGCAATACCCCAGTCCAACCTCTACTTTGATCTGTCATCGAGTATTACCCCCTCTGGCATCTCGAGATTATCACGGAACTGCATAACTTCTTATGAGTTCTTCTTCAAGTATTATTTGACTTCCGATGCATCATCATTTGACTTGATGTCATCGCCGACCGATTACATCTTCATGAAATCTCTCGACAAATGTGTCGTGGTCATCATCAACATCCTGAGCTCTCCCAAGATATATATATCGAATTCTTGATGAGAAATACCATCCTCGCCCCTCAATGGTTTGTGTTATCCCCGACCACTTTATTGCCTCCCGTTCAACACAAACTTATTCGTGTTTTGTGTTATACCTTGAGATCCTTACTATCCAGCATTTGTTCTCCATTACCTTGGAGTATTACCATCTTTTATGTCAAGAATGTCGTGAGAATTTCATCACCTCTTAAAAAATTCTTGGTATAGTGATACTTCTCACCATCACCATTCTTTCTTGGTCCCCGTGTTGATTCCAACAAGTGAACGGTGTTGTTTGGATTCTTCCCTTCTAGCAACCCTATTGCTTGGAATTTAATGGTCGGCCGTTCATTCTTAGACTATTGATTACTGAATCACCATTCTGACATTGGTCGTGCAACCCTACCCATATTTCGGGCGCACCTTTCAAGCAATGTTTAATTATGTATGTTTTCCTCGAGCATACATCATTATATCTTTTGTTCTGACAAATGTTATATCCTTGTTCATATACTTGTGGAAATACATATTTTTGGAAACCTCGATGAATTGTCGCTGAGTTCATCAGCTACCACCTTATCCCTTCATTGGTTTAATGATGAGCTCCTATTTCGGAACTCGCTTCCATAGTAGATTTCCCGAGAATCTTACAATGTCGTCTCGTCAATTCATTTTGCACTTTTCCTTCTCAGGCATCCTGAGTCCGAGGTATCCTAACACCGATCAGATCTGAATCTCGGTCAGATATGATGGTTGGAACATTTTTCCAAGAGTTATAACACTGGTCTTTTATGACCCGGTAAGGTGATGGCATGTCCAGCACACCTGGCCGGATGACCTGCTGTTATAGTTTCCTTATTAGCAAGGTTAACCATTCTTCCCTGAGGAAATTATAAGACTTATTTTATAAGTTGATCCTGATGGATCCCTTATGTATCCATAGCCCGATCTTTACCTGTTGACCATGTCAATGCTATCTCGAAGCATGTCGGTGGTACTCCGATCATCAATAAGAACATTTGAAGCACAACGTTGAATTTTCTTTATCAATTATCCAAACACCGTTGTATGGGTAATGTCATGAAGTTTCTCTCCCCTTTCCTAAAGGGTCTTCTACATTATATCCTGTTGTAGATATCATGCTCTGTTTGTCCTTAGCGAAGGATATACCCCTGAATAATGTGTTTAAACACATTTTCCTTTCCATTGCTCTATTTAATCTGATGATCACATTTTCCTTTCCATTGATTTGTTTAATCTTCCTCGTGATCCATATGATTTAAGTAGTAATATTCTTCTGCTTAAGTAAACACCTTGGTGTACAATCGTGTCAGTAAGACCCTGTTTCTATTGTTGATGACATTCCGGTAACCACCGATGGATGAGAACTTTGTCTATTGGTCCGCCTCGTTGAACGAGCAGGAAAAATGGTTCTCTTCGTCCCTCGCCCTTGGTACCGATGTTGTTGTCGACATAACCGACAGACTAACCTCTGACACGCCTTGCCTACATGACCATGCAAGATGTCAACGCCCTTCCTACTTTTAACCCACATGGTGGGCCCATAACCCACAGTTCCACAGGATCGGAACCTGACTCTCCTATACACCCTGTTGTCGAAGTTATTCCTCGCGCTTGGCTTCGTATTTAATTCACGGGCCACCTTCCTAGTGCTCTATTCTGGTATTAGACGCAATACTTACTCTCGTTGCTCTGAAACCCTTTCTCACTCTGGTTCAGACTTCGAGCAACTATCTATCCACTTGGAACCTCTTATTGTACCTTCGTACCTTACTCTTGATGTATTCGATATGTTCGACTCGAGAGATAATCTTATGCTCCTTCATGGGTTAACCCCCAGATTGTTTCCCTCATAAGCATTCTGTCGTAGCCGAGCTGCCCCTTACCTATTCGTAAGTACGTTGGAGTTCCCGAGAAAAGGACGACATCACCATGATGACCTGAAGCAGAGAAATGAAGACGTCAATGTAATGGATCGACCTCTTCAAGAAGAGCAACCAAGACTGAGAAGATTCGTTAGGATTTCGTAACCAGAACTTTCCCCCTTAGTCCCCCTCTTAAATCTCGGGACGAGATTTCTTGTAGTGGAGGAGAATTGTGACGCCCGGATAATCATGCTACAGTAATCTCACGTTAATGGTGACACGTCACCTCTGTCACTGTAGTTAATCTAATGTTAATTCGAAACCGTTTCAAATTTAAATCCTAAATAAGTCAAACGACAAATTTTTTCAAAATATTAAACTAAAATGTTCGGGCTGTGCCAAAAATGACATAGGTAATTATAGTGCAGCAAACACATTTTTATAAAATACCTAAATGACCTAAACTAACTAAAACAGAAAAGAAAAAAATAAATAAAAGAAAGAAACAAACAAAAAAACAAGCAACGGGAGAAAGACCCCCCCCCCTGAGCCAACAGACCCAACGGGCCGACCCAATTCACCCACCAGGCCTAGCCGGCCGGCCACCCCCCTCCCCTTATCCATTACCCCCGAAACCCTAACCACCCCCATCGCCCCACTTCCCCATCCCCACTTCCCTCGCTCCCCCACTCCCCGATCCCCTCTGGATCGGGGCGACGACCGCGGCGCCCGGCGCCCCGCTACCTACCCCGCCGCCCCAGCGACGCCAGGCGCTCGCTGGACCTCGCTGGCGCCGCCCCATCGTCTCTTCCCCGCCGGACCCCCTCGAGCTACGATGCCGCCATCACGACGCCGCCTTGCCGGAACACGCCCTCGCCGGACCGCTCCGCCGTCGTCCTCGACCTCCTCCTCATCCCCTGTTGCCACTGACCCTACAACCTCCCATGAGGAACCCCTCCTTCTCCTCTTCCCCCAAAGCCCGCACGCGCCCTGCAGCCGCGCGCCTCGCCGTCTGCATCTTGCTTCACCTGCGACCGCGCGCCCACCGCCATGCTCGCCACCCGCATCGCGACCCCGCTGGCCGTACTCGCCCGCCGCTGCTATCTGCTTGCTCTGCTACCGCTGGCTGCTGTGCTGCTGCTTGCTCTACCTGCTACCTCCCCGCAGCTGTGCGAGCCCCGCCTAGCCCCGCCGCGCCGGCTGCGGCCTTGGACGCTCGCCACCGCCTGATCCGAACCCCGCCTCTGCTCGCCCACCGGCCGCTCGCGCCGTCCGGAGCTCGCGCGTGGCCGCCCCCTGCTTCCCCCTCGACGCACTCGCGTCCCGCCTCGCTCGTCGTCGTCCCTGGCCTCGCCCCATCCACCACGACTCGCCCCCCACTGGCCGGCGTTCTGGCTGCCGGCGCTCACGCCACGGACTGCGCCCGGGGCCAGCCCCGTTCGGCCTCAGGCACGGGCACCACGCCCGCAAGCCCACTAGGCTCCCCTATGGGCCAATGACAGGAGGGCCCCGCCTCCAAAACGTTTCAAAAAAAAAGGATTAAAAATAATAATGATAAAAAGAATAAATAATAATTATAATAATAAATTAATTAACTAAAATAATTAACTTAATTAATTCTGTTTAAATTAACTAATTATGATTAATTACCCTAAATGACTAATTAACCTAATTAACTACTGTTAATTAATAAACAGTCAATGACATGTGGGACCCACTGGTCAGGTTGACCAGTCAACCCTGTTGACTGCTGACGTCAGCATGACCTCATGCTGATGTTATAAATCTATCTTCGAATTAAATTAAATAATTAATTAAATTCCAAAAATTAATAAAATCTTTAGAAAATCATATCTTTTAATCCGTAACTCGGATTAAATTATTTTCAACATGAAAGTTGCTCAGAACGACGAGACGAATCTGGATACACTCTCCGTTCGTCCACCACACATTCCTAGCATAGCAAACACGCAACTTTCCCCCTCCGGTTCCTCTGCCCGAAAACGCGCAACACCGGGGATACTTTCTCGGATGTTTCCCCCTTCACCGGTATCACCTCATACCGCGTTAGAACACATCTAGCTCTACCTGTTGTCCTATTATGCACTTGCTTGCTATGTATTTACTGTTTCTCCCCCCTCTTCTCTCCGCTAGACACCGAGACCGACGCCGCTGCTACCCAGTACGACTACGGTGTTGACGACCCCTCTCTCTTTCCAGAGCAACCAGGCAAGCCCCCCCTTTGATCACCAGATATCGCCTACTCTTCTCTATACTGCTTGCATTAGAGTAGTGTAGCATGTTACTGCTTTCCGTTATTCCTATCCTGATGCATAGCTTGTCCTTGCTACTACTGTTGTTACCATTACCTGCTATCCTACTGCTTAGTATAGGATGCTAGTGTTCCATCAGTGGCCCTACACTCTTGTCCGTCTGCCATGCTATACTACTGGGCCGTGATCACTTCGGGAGGTGATCACGGGCATATACTATATACTTTACACAGTTACATTACCTGTGGTACTGTTCGGAGTTGGGGGATGAAGGGGCAGGTGGCTCCATCCCGGTAGAGGTGGGCCTGGGTTCCCGACGGCCCTCGACTGTTACTTTGTGGTGGAGCGACAGGGCAGGTTGAGACCACCTAGGAGAGAGGTGGGCCTGGCCCTGGTCGGTGTTCGCGGATACTTAACACGTTTAACGAGATCTTGGTATTTGATCTGAGTCTGGCTACTGGCCTATACGCACTAACCATCTACGCGGGGACAGTTATGGGCACTCGACGTCGTGGTATCGGCCGAAGCCTTCGTGATGTCAGCGACTGAGTGGCGCGCGCCGGATTGGACCGTAAGCCTGCTCTTGTATTAAGGGGGCTAGTTCTGCTTCCGGTCGCGTACGCAACATGCAGGTGTGCAATGGGCGATGGGCCCAGACCCCTGCGCCATAGGATTTAGACCGGCGTGCTGACCTCTCTGTTGTGCCTAGGTAGGGCTGTGATGTGTTGATCTTCCGAGGCCGGGCATGACCTAGGAAAGTGTGTCCGGCCAAATGGGATCGAGCGTGTTGGGATATGTGGTGCACCCCTGGAGGGAAGTTAATCTATTCGAATAGCCGTGATCTTCGGTAACAGGATGACTTGGAGTTGTACCTTGACCTTATGACAACTAGAACCGGATACTTAATAAAACACACCCTTCCAAGTGCCAGATACAACCAGTGATCGCTCTCTCACAGGGCGACGAGGGGAGGATCATCGGTTAGGTTTATGCTATACGATGCTACTTGGAGGACTTCCGTCTACTCTCTTCTACATGCTGCAAGATGGAGGTTACCAGAAGCGTAGTCTTCGAAACGACTAGCTATCCCCCTCTTATTCCGGCTTTCTGCAGTTCAGTCCACATATAATAGCCTTATTCCAGTTGATACCAATGCATACATATGTAGTGTAGCTCCTTGCTTGCGAGTACTTTGGATGAGTACTCACGGTTGCTTTCTCCCTCTTCTCCCCCTATCCCTTCTACCTGGTTGTCGCAACCAGATGTTGGAGCCTAGGAGCCAGACGCCACCTTCGACGACGACTCCTACTACACCGGAGGTGCCTACTACTACGTGCTGCCCACTGACGACGACCAGGAGTATTTTAGGAGTATCCCAGGCAGGAGGCCTGCGCCTCTTTCGATCTGTATCCCAGTTTGTGCTAGCCTTCTTAAGGCAAACTTGTTTAACTTATGTTTGTACTCAGATATTGTTGCTTCTGCTGACTCGTCTATGATCGAGCTCTTGTATTCGAGCCCTCGAGGCCCCTGGCTTGTAATATCATGCTTGTATGACTTATTTTATTTGTAGAGTTGTGTTGTGATATCTTCCCGTGAGTCCCTGATCTTGATCGTACACGTTTGCGTGTATGATTAGTGTACGATTGAATCGGGGGCGTCACAGGTAGAGCCGAGAGACGAGTTCGCTAACGAGGAGCCCGTTGAGTTTGCTTTCGAGGATCCAGTCAACTCTGACAACTTTGCAAGCAAGATGATCATACCCCCAAAATCACTACTATCTTTGCTTTGCTAGATGCTCGCTCTTTTGCTATGCCATGCTACGATGCCTACCACTTTCTTTCAAGCCTCCCAAATTTCCATGTTGAACCTCTAACCCACCATGTCCTAGCAAACCGTTGATTGGCTATGTTACCGCTTTGCTCAGCCCCTCTTATAGCTTTGCTAGTTGCAGGTGAAGATTGGAGGCCGTTCCTTGTTGGAACATTTATTTACTTGTTGGGATATCATTATATTGCCATGTTATCTTAATGCATCTATATACTTGGTAAAGGGTGGAAGGCTCGGCCTCTCGCCTAGTGTTTTGTTCCACTCTTGCCACCCTAGTTTCCGTCATATCGGTGTTATGTTCCCGGATTTTGCGTTCCTTACGCGGTTGGGTTATAATGGGAACCCCTTGATAGTTCGCCTTGATTATAGCTTTTCCAGCAATGCCCAACCTTAGTTTTACCATTTGCCACCTAGCCTCTTTTTCCCTTGGGTTTTCGGAGCCCGAGGGTCATCTTATTTAAACCCCCCCGGGCCAGTGCTCCTCTGAGTGTTGGTCCGAATCAGGCAGCCCGCGGGGCCACCTCGGGGAAACTTGAGGGTTTGTTTTACTCGTAGCTTGACCTATCTGAGTGTGCCCTGAGAACGAGATATGTGCAGCTCCTATCGGGATTTGTCGGCACATTCAGGCGGTGTTGCTGGTCTTGTTTTAACCCATCGAAGTGTCTTGAAGAACCGAGATACCGAGCCTGATCGGAACGTCTCGGGAGGAGGTCTATTCCTTCGTTGACCGTGAGAGCTTGTCATGGGCTAAGTTGGGACTCCCCTGCAGGGATTTGAACTTTTGAAAGCCGTGCCCGCGGTTATGGGCTGATGGGAATTTGTTAATGTCCGGTTGTAGATAACTTGAACCTTAACTTAATTAAAATGAATCAACAGTGTGAGTTACCGTGATGGCCTCTTCTCGGCGGAGTCCGGGAAGTGGACACGGTGTTGGAGTAATGCTTGCCGCAGGTTTGCCCTCTTTAGTTATGCGTTCGCGCTTTGCCTTCTCTTCTCGCTCTCTTTTGCGAACAGGATAGCCACCATATATGCTAGTCACTTGCTGCAGCTCCACATATATTTACCTTGCCTTACCTATTAAGCTTAAATAGTATTGATCGCGAGGGTGCGAGATTGCTGAGTCCCTGTGGCTCACAGATTACTTCCAAACCAGATGCAGGGCCTGATGATTCCGCTCCAGGTGACGCGCTTGAGCTCAAGTGGGAGTTCGACGAGGACTCTCAACGATACTACGTGTCTTTCCCTGATGATCAGTAGTGGTGCCCAGTTGGGGTGATTGGGACCGTGTCGCATGTTGGGTTATCTTTTATTTTGGCGCCGTAGTCGGTCCATGAGTGTTTGAATGTTGTAATGCTATTTATGTACTTTGATTGACGTGGCGAGTGTAAGCCAACTATGTACCTTCCCCTTTTATTATTCATACTACATGGGATGTTGTGATGATTGCCTAACTTGCGACATTGCTTTCAATGCGGTTATGCCTCTAAGTCGTGCCTCGACACGTGGGAGATATAGCCGCATCCAGGGCGTTACAAGTTGGTAATTAGAGCCTTCCCCGACCTTAGGAGCCCCATTGCTTGATCATTATTAGCGGCCGAGTTGTGTCTAGAAAAATGTTTTGAGTCATTTAGGAATTATATATCGGAGAGTTTAGGAATTCTTTTTACTTCCCAGTCTCCTCATCGCTCTGGTAAGGCATCCTGACATAGAGTTTTGACTCTTCTCTTCTCAAATTTCACTAATTTTTTTTAGGATCACGCGGGTATCTTGGAATCGTTCCGATGGTTTTATGACGAGAACATTGTCTTGGTGCCTCCTGTCAGGGGTTTTGTGGAAGTGTCCCGGGGAGTTGAGCTCTGAGGTGTTGTCATCATAATTTTATCGTTGTAGTTCTGGAATACCTGAGTTTAGTACGCCGACATCGAAAATCTCTTTTATGCAGTTCGTTGGTGAGATAACTTCGACACCACCCAGTACTGGGGCGGGAGTTCGGGAGTATCGCCATAACTAGTATAACGAATGCTTTTCGAAGGTTGAGGTAGATGGTTTCCGAAGTTTTCTTGGTTATGTGTTGAAGGATGGATACAGCTGGATGTAGGATTTGCTAGTTTGGGTGAGATATTATGCTTCCCCTGTATCCCCAACACCTGATTGCATAACCGGAAAGGTTCGGGAGTTTCATAGGTGGGAATTCTTGTAGCTCTAGTTCTTCTTCCACGGATATTTGGTTTGAGATTTGGATTTCTTACCGAGTATTCGTTCTTGATCCGTACCTTGTTGATTTATTTCTCTACCTAAATTCTAAGTGGCTTCTCAATTTATGGATATGTGACCATTTCAAGAGGAATGCATTCGTTCATTTTGTTCGGATGTGAAGACTTTATGTTGCAATTTTCATTCCGTTGGATTCAGCTTCATTTATCTGTCTATGTGCTAACGGTGGTCAACCTCTTCAGGATGGCTCCCGCTAAGAGCACCAATCAGAATCAGAATCAGGATCCGCCACCACCTCCACCTCCTCCGGAGGCATGGCAAGCTGTGATGGCCGCAACCAATGCAAACACACAGTTGATCATGCAAATTCTTCAAGAGCGCAATCAAGGCAACCAAGGGAACCAAGGCAACAATCAGAATCACTTTGCTACACTCAACCAGTTCCTTGCTAACGGGCCAAAGACTTTCAGCAATTGTGTTGAGGCAACCGATGCTGACGATTGGCTCGTGGATCTGTGCAAGCATTTCGAGTGCAGTAACGTCAGGCCTGAGGACTTCGTCAAGTTCGCTTCCTTCCAACTCAAAGATCAAGCTGCAGAATGGTTCCAGCAGTACAAGGATTCCAGAGGTGGACGTGCTATTACCTGGGATGAATTCCATCAAGACTTCAAAGCTCACCATATCCCTCAGAGCGTGGTTGAAAGCAAGCGTGAGGAATTCCGCAACCTGAAGCAAGGCTCTTTGTCTGTCTATGACTACAACAAGTTGTTTCAGAAGCTCGCCCGCTTTGTTAAGCAGGACGTACCTGATGAGAAGAGCATGATATACCAGTTCCGGGGTGGTATCAGAGAAGAAATCCAGCTAGCTCTTGTTCTCTTTGAGCCCTTGAGATACGATGAGTTCTACAACATGGCACTGAAGCAAGAGGCCACTCAACTGAGGTGTGATGCTTCCAAGAAGTGAGTCAGGGATGCTACTCCTTCTTCCTCTACTCAAGTGGCCAAGCAGCAGAAGTTTTGGCTTCCTCCTCCTCCGTTCCGTCAGCCGTATTAGCAGAAGAGCAAAGGTGGCAATGGATCTTCCCACCCACCCAACCCTGGCTTTCAGAACAAGACTTCGTCTCAAGCTCCAAGATCGAGTGCTCCGTATCACCGTCCGCTTTCAGAGGTCACATGCAACAAGTGCCAACAGAAGGGTCACTATGCCAACAAGTGTTTCAGCCAGAGGCGTCTTCCTCCTCCTCCTCCTCCTGTGAGATCAGCAAGTACAGCTGTGGTCAAGCATAACCCCAAGCACACCAAGGTCAACTTGATGAACGCAGCTCAGGCAGAGGACTCGTCAGATGTCATCATGGGTAACCTTCCTGTTAACGATATTCCCGCAAGAGTTCTTTTTGACACTAGTGCATCGCATTGTTTCATGTCAAAGCCATTTTTTACCAAGCATGAGTTCGTTTCTTCTCATTTGGGTAAACAAATGGATATCATTTCTCCTGGCAAACGTTTGAGTGCAAGTCTGGAGGTGCCAGATGTTACTATCACTTTGGGTGACTACAAGTTTCTTTCTTCCCCAATGGTTCTTGGTAACTCGGATATTAATCTTATTCTCAGAATGGATTGGCTTTCTAAGCACAAGGCGCATCTTGATTGTGCAGCCAGGCAGATTCAATTGACTCATTCGTCTGAGGATGTATTTGTCTTTGCCGCTCGTGATGATACCATCCGTCTATTTTCTCTCAATGAGAAGGGTGAACTAGATGCTATCTCACAAATTCCAGTCGTTTGCGAATATCAAGACATCTTTCCAGAAGAGCTTTCAGGAATGCCTCCGCACCGGCCAGTTGAATTCATCATCGATCTTGAGCCTGGCACGGAACCAGTGTGCAAGCGTCCTTACAAGCTCGGACCTGAAGAGTTGAAGGAGCTGAAGAAGCAACTCGATATTCAAGAGAAAATGGGTCTCATCCGGCCTAGTTCTTCTCCGTGGGGTTGTGGTGTTCTTTTTGTGAAGAAGAAGGATGGAACGGACCGACTTTGTGTTGATTACCGTCCATTGAACAAGAAGACCATCAAGAACAAATACCCACTTCCCAACATCAATGAGTTGTTCGAACAACTCAAAGGTGCCCAAGTATTCTCCAAGCTTGATCTCCGTATGGGTTATCATCAGATTCGAATCCGTGAGCAAGATATTCCCAAGATGGCCTTCAGGACAAGCTATGGTTCATATGAATACACTATCATGTCTTTTGGCCTCGTCAACGCTCCTCTGACTTTCTCTCGCATGATGAACTTCATCTTCAACGCCTACACCAATGACTTCATTTTGGTCTATCTCGACGACATTCTGGTTTTCTCGAAGAACAAGGAAGATCATGCCAAGCACTTGCTTTTGGTGCTTGATAAGCTGAGGGAACACCAGTTCTACGCCAAGTTCTCCAAGTGCGAATTTTGGCTCGATGAGATTCTTTATCTTGGTCATATCATCTCTGCCAAGGGCATTGTGGTGAATCCTGAGAAGGTGTCTGCAATTGTGAATTGGGAACCTCCTCAGAACGTGAAGAAACTCTGTAGCTTCCTCGGTCTCGCAAGCTACTGCCAAAGATTCATTGAAAACTTTTCCAAGATCGCGAATCCTCTCTCAAATCTTCTCCAGAAGCACGTCAAGTACATTTGGTCTCCGGAGTGTGACTTTGCTTTCAACACTTTGAAAGAGAAATTGATCGCTGCTCCAGTTCTCACTCCGCCTGATGAATCCAAGCCGTACGAGGTCTTTTGTGATGCCTCTCTCCTAGGTATTGGGGCAGTGTTGATGCAAGAGAAGAAAGTTGTTGCTTATACCTCTCGCCAGTTGAAGCCCAACGAGAAGAACTACCCCACTCATGATCTCGAGTTGGCGGCAGTTGTGCATGCTCTTTTGACTTGGAGACATCTCTTATTGGGAAGAAAAGTGGACATTTTCACTGATCACAAGAGTCTCAAGTACATCTTCACTCAGCCTAATCTCAACCTCAGACAAACTCGATGGGTCGAAATGATTCAAGAGTATAATCCGAGTATTGAGTATACTCCAGGCAAGGCCAATGTGATTGCTGACGCTTTGAGTAGGAAAGCTTATTGCAACAGTCTGATTCTCAAGCCTTATCAACCCGAGCTTTGTGAAGCTTTCCGCAAGCTTAATCTGCAAGTTGTTCCTCAAGGTTTCCTCGCCAACCTTCAAGTCTCTCCTACCTTGGAAGACCAGATTCGCCAAGCTCAGCTTCTTGATGCTATGGTGAAAAAGGTGAAGATTGGGATTGCCAAGAGTCAACCCAAGTACAAGTGCTACCGCCTTGATGACAAGGACACTCTCTTCTTCGAGGATCATATTGTTGTGCCCAAAGGTGAACTTCGTAAAGTGATCATGAACGAGGCTCACAATTCTCTCCTCTCCATCCACCCTGGGAGCACGAAGATGTATCAGGACCTCAAGCAGGCTTATTGGTGGACTCGAATGAAGCGAGAGATTGCTCAATTCGTGAATGAGTGTGATGTCTACAGAAGAGTGAAGGCAGAACACCAAAGGCCAGCTGGTCTCCTCCAACCTCTTGCCATTCCAGAATGGAAGTTTGACCACATTGAGATGGACTTCGTGACTGGATTTCCAAAGTCCAAACGTGGCAATGATGCTATATTCATTGTCATCGACAAACTCACCAAAGTGGCTCACTTTCTGCCTATCAAAGAGTCAATCACTGCAGCTCAATTGGCGAAGCTCTATACCTCTTGAATTGTCTCTCTGCACGGCATTCCTCAAGTGATCTCTTCAGACCATGGCAGCATCTTTACCTCCAAGTTTCGGGATTCTTTTCAGAAGGCCATGGGCACTAACATCCGCTTCAGCATAGCTTTCCATCCTCAAACTAGCGGTCAAGTCGAGCGTGTCAATTAGATTCTTGAAGATATGCTCAGGGCTTGTGTGATCTCCTTCGGCTTGAAGTGGGAGGATTGTCTTCCATATGCTGAATTCTCCTACAACAACAGTTTTTAAGCAAGTTCAGGCAAGGCCCCATTTGAAATTCTGTATGGCAGGAAGTGCCGTACCCCTCTCAACTGGTCCAAAACCGGTGAACGTCAGCTTCTCGGAAATGACTTAATCACAGAGGTAGAGGAAATGTGCAAAGTCATTCGAGATAACCTCAAAGCAGCCCAATCCCGCCAGAAGAGCTACTATGATAGTAAGCACCGTGATTTGGCTTTCGAGATCGGAGATCATGTTTACCTCCGCGTCTCTCCAATGAAAGGTACTCGTCGCTTCGGTATCAAAGGGAAGCTTGCCCCTAGATACGTGGGAACTTTCAAGATTGTCAGCAAGAGAGGCAATCTCACCTATCAACTCGAGCTTCCTGCAAACTTTGCAAATGTTCATGATGTGTTCCATGTCTCTCAGCTCCGAAAGTGCTTCAAGACTCCTGACCGCACCGTCAACTTCGAGGACATTGAGCTCCAAGAAGATCTCTCCTATCGTGAGCACCCCGTGGCTATTCTTGAAGAGACTGAACGCAAGACTCGCAACAAGTCAATCAAATTCCTAAAAGTCAAGTGGTCACACCATTCCGACCGTGAAGCTACCTACGAACGCGAGGATCACCTCCGTTCTGAGTACCCGGCGTTCTTTCAGTCCTAGATCTCGGGACGAGATCCTTTCGTAGTGGTGGAGTGTTGTAACACCCCGGATGTAACTTACCCAATATGTACTCCAACTCTTGCCGTTTCCGGCCTTAAGTTATTTTATTTTCTTGGGTTCGGGTTTTTTTCTCCGTGTGTTGTTGTCGTTGTCATGCATCTCATATCATGTCATCATGTGCATTGCATTTCCATACGTGTTCATCTCTTGCATTCGAGCATTTTCCCCGTTGTCCGTTTTGCATTCCGGCGCTTCGTTCTCCTCCGGTGGCCATTTCTAACTTTCTTTCGTGTGTGGGGATTAAACATTTCCGGATTGGACCGAGACTTTCCAAGCGGCCTTGGTTTACTACCGATAGACCGCCTGTCAAGTTTCGTGTCAATTGGACTTCGTTTGATACTCCAACGGTTAACCGAGGGACCGAAAAGGCCTCGTGTGTGTTGCAGCCCAACACCCCTCCAAGTTGGCCCAAAACCCACCAAAACCCTCTCCATCATCTAGAGCGTTCGATCACGATCGCGTGGCCGAAAACCGCACCTCATTTGGACTCTCCTAGCTCCCTCCACCTCTATTTAAAGGACCCTCCTCGAAAATCCCGGATCCATTCTACCTAAACCCTATTTTTTTTCGCTCTCCACGCCGTCAGACATGTCCGGGGCGGGCGGACCACCCGCCACCGCCGACCAATGGGACGCTGCCATGTCAGCCCGCGGCGCCCCACATCGTCGTCGTCGCCCGAGGCCCGCCAGGCCCGCGGGAAGCCCCCGAGGCCCATCCGCACTTCGCCGCCGCCCGCCTTCGTCCTTCCCGCAACCGGCGCTGACTCCGCCCGCGCGCCGCCGCACTTCGCCCGGCCGGCCGCCGCGATCTCGCCGGCCGGAGTAGCGCCGCCGCGTGCCCCTCGCCGCCCGGCCTCGCGCAGTTCGCCGCCGGCCGCCCTCGCCCCCACAGCGCCGCTGCGTGCCCCTCGCCGCACTCGGGTGCCCGGCGTCAACTCGCCGGAGCGAGCTCGCAGCTCGCCGTCGTTTTGCTCCGCCGCTACAGTGTCGTCGCCGGATCCCAGATCCACGCTACAGTAACCCTAGATCTGGAGGTCCAATTTTTCTTCTAAGTCCCCATTTTTTCCAGATTCAAGTGCCCTTGTTCATCATGTCGTATCTCCTCATCCGTAGCTCCGTTTTGGGCATATAGCATATCAAAATGTTCGTCTCAGAGAGTACATCATTTCATCTCATTGCATCATTTTCATTTTAGTTCATCTTGATGCCAGAAATGCTGTTGGAAGAGTGCTACTTGAGATAATTGTCAGATCTGCTGCTCCATTTAGATATTTGTCATTTTTGCCATGATTATTGTGTGCATGCTATGCCCATGAGCTCTACATGTGTTTTGTTAAGGGTTTTACCATCTTTCCAGAGGTGCAACCCATGTATTTTTGTGATGTGTGTGGTGACTAGCACAAGTTTGCAAAGTGAGGCACTTGGTAATGCTGATTTCAGGGACTTAGCATTTCCACTAAGTCCTTGACCTGTTTATCTCATATGGCCATATGTTCATGTTGTTTCCTAGTGATCCGTGCCTCTTTTGAGGATGATCAGTAAGGATGTTTTGTTAATCTTGTAGTGATCTATCCATCCATGTCTTTGTTTGCAATTATGGAGCACCCTAGCTTGAGTCAATCGAGCTCTACTTTTGTCATTTCGTGAATCTGGGCAGATTGTCTACTTGTTAGCGATTTTGCCGATGATGTTGTAGTTGATCTGTGCATGCTATGCTATTGTTCTTGCCATGTCTAGCTTGAATTTTGTGTATTCTTGATGGATGTATGCTTATATGGTCATGACTTGCTCTGTAGTGAGTGCATCGAGCTCGTAAACATGCCTACTTGATATCTGTTTTCAGCATGCTCCAGTTTTCACTAAGTCTGAGAACTGATTATGCTTTTGCCATGTTCACATGCTTGCAATATATTTTGTGATCCCTTTTGGCTCAAAGTCACTAAGGGACTTTTGTTAAGCTCTTTGAGTAGCTCCATGCCATGCTTTACTTTGCCATGTTCAGGTCCTGTAGCATGTAGTTTTGTTGCTCCGAAGAGTGCTATCTGATCTGAAATTCCAGACAAGTGTTAATTTCACTAAGTCTGAAATCTGTTTGTCAAATGCATTTTTGCCATGCTTGTTTGAACCTGTTAATGGATGAATTGGCTGTAGCATAGTGCTAGACTTTTGTTAAGCTTCTTGAATGCATTCCTGCCATGTAATTTGATGCCATGTTTGGGTGCTGTAGCATGTTTATCTTGTTGCATTTAGATGGCTACTTGCTGTAAATCGCAGACCGGTGCCATATTTGAATTGCTTGCCATTTCCAAACCGTAACTTTGATTCCGGCGTTCTTTATATCGTTTTCAAGCGATTCCATCTCATCTTTCCAGTGGCACACTTGTATTTCCAAGTTGAGGCCAGGTTCATGCATTCCTTGTCACATCTTGCATATGCATCCCGCATAGCATACCATCTTTGCATCATATTGTTTGAGCCTTGCACGTGGTTGATTGTGTTCCTTTTGCTTGTTTGTCTTGTTTGGGTAGTGTGACGCCCGGATAATCATGCTACAGTAATCTCACGTTAATAGTGACACGTCACCTCTGTCACTGTAGTTAATCTAATGTTAATTCGAAACCGTTTCAAATTTAAATCCTAAATAAGTCAAACGACAATTTTTTTTCAAAATATTAAACTAAAATGTTCGGGCTGTGCCAAAAATGACATAAGTAATTATAGTGCAGCAAACACATTTTTATAAAATACCTAAATGACCTAAACTAACTAAAACAGAAAAGAAAAAAAATAAAAGAAACAACCAAACAAAAAAACAAGCAAAGGGAGAAAGACCCCCCCGGGCCAACAGACCCAACGGGCCGACCCAATTCACCCACCAGGCCTAGCCGGCCGGCCACCCCCCTCCCCTTATCCATTACCCCCGAAACCCTAACCACCCCCATCGCCCCACTTCCCCATCCCCACTCCCCTCGCTTCCCCACTCCCCGATCCCCTCTGGATCGGGGCGACGACCGCGGCGCCCGGCGCCCCGCTACCTACCCCACCGCCCCGGCGACGCCAGGCGCTCGCTGGACCACGCCGGCGCCGCCCCATCGTCTCTTCCCCGCCGGACCCCCTCGAGCTACGACGCCGCCATCACGACGCCGCCTTGCCGGAACACGCCCTCGCCGGACCGCTCCGCCGTCGTCCTCGACCTCCTCCTCGTCCCCCGTTGCCACTGACCCTACAACCTCCCGTGAGGAACCCCTCCTTCTCCTCTTCCCCCAAAGCCTGCACGCGCCCTGCAGCCGCGCGCCTCGCCGTCTGCATCTTGCTTCACCTGCGACCACGCGCCCACCGCCATGCTCGCCACCCGCATCGCGACCCCGCTGGCCGTCCTCGCCCGCCGCTGCTATCGGCTTGCTCTGCTGCCGCTGGCTGCTGTGCTGCTGCTTGCTCTACCTGCTGCCTCCCCGCAGCTGTGCCAGCCCCGCCTAGCCCTGCCGCGCCAGCTGCGGCCTTGGACGCTCGCCACCGCCTGATCCGGACCCCGCCTCTGCTCGCCCACCGGCCGCTCACGCCGTCCGGAGCTCGCGCGTGGCCGCCCCCTGCTTCCCCCTCGACGCACTCGCCTCCCGCCTCGCTCGTCGTCGTCCCTGGCCTCGCCCCATCCACCACGACTCGCCCCCCCACTGGCCGGCGTTCTGGCTGCCGGCGCCCATGCCACGGGCTGCGCCCGGGGCCAGCCCCGTTCGGCCTCGGGCACGGGCACCACGCCCGCAAGCCCACTAGGCTCCCCTATGGGCCAATGACAGGAGGGCCCCGCCTCCAAAACGTTTCAAAAAAAAGGATTAAAAATAATAATGATAAAAAGAATAAATAATAATAATAATAATAAATTAATTAACTAAAATAATTAACTTAATTAATTCTGTTTAAATTAACTAATTATGATTAATTACCCTAAATGACTAATTAACCTAATTAACTACTGTTAATTAATAAACAGTCAATGACATGTGGGACCCACTGGTCAGGTTGACCAGTCAACCCTGTTGATTGCTGACGTCAGCATGACCTCATGCTGATGTTATAAATCTATCTTCGAATTAAATTAAATAATTAATTTAATTCCAAAAATTAATAAAATCTTTAGAAAATCATATCTTTTAATCCGTAACTCGGATTAAATTATTTTCAACATGAAAGTTGCTCAGAACGACGAGACGAATCTGGATACACTCTCCGTTCGTCCGCCACACATCCCTAGCATAGCAAACACGTAACTTTCCCCCTCCGGCTCCTCTGCCCGAAAATGCGCAACACCGGGGATACTTTCTCGGATGTTTCCCCCTTCACCGGTATCACCTCATACCGCGTTAGAACACATCTAGCTCTACTTGTTGTCCTATTATGCACTTGCTTGCTATGTATTTACTGTTTCTCCCCCCTCTTCTCTCCGCTAGACACCGAGACCGACGCCGCTGCTACCCAGTACGACTACGGTGTTGACGACCCCTCTCTCTTGCCAGAGCAACCAGGCAAGCCCCCCCCCTTGATCACCAGATATCGCCTACTCTTCTCTATACTGCTTGCATTAGAGTAGTGTAGCATGTTACTGCTTTCCGTTATTCCTATCCTGATGCATAGCTTGTCCTTGCTACTACTGTTGTTACCATTACCTGCTATCCTACTGCTTAGTATAGGATGCTAGTGTTCCATCAGTGGCCCTACACTCTTGTCCGTCTGCCATGCTATACTACTGGGCCGTGATCACTTCGGGAGGTGATCACGGGCATATACTATATACTTTACACAGTTACATTACCTGTGGTACTGTTTGGAGTTGGGGGATGAAGGGGCAGGTGGCTCCATCCCGGTAGAGGTGGGCCTGGGTTCCCGACGGCCCTCGACTGTTACTTTGTGGCGGAGCGACAGGGCAGGTTGAGACCACCTAGGAGAGAGGTGGGCCTGGCCCTGGTCGGTGTTCACGGATACTTAACACGTTTAACGAGATCTTGGTATTTGATCTGAGTCTGGCTACTGGCCTATACGCACTAACCATCTACGCGGGGACAGTTATGGGCACTCGACGTTGTGGTATCAGCCGAAGCCTTCGTGACGTCAGCGACTGAGTGGCGCGCGCCGGATTGGACCGTAAGCCTGCTCTTGTATTAAGGGGGCTAGTTCTGCCTCCGGCCGCGTACGCAACGTGCAGGTGTGCAATGGGCGATGGGCCCAGACCCCTGCGCCATAGGATTTAGACCGGCGTGCTGACCTCTCTGTTGTGCCTAGGTAGGGCTGCGACGTGTTGATCTTCCGAGGCCGGGCATGACCCAGGAAAGTGTGTCCGGCCAAATGGGATCGAGCGTGTTGGGATATGTGGTGCACCCCTGGAGGGAAGTTAATCTATTCGAATAGCCGTGATCTTCGGTAACAGGACGACTTGGAGTTGTACCTTGACCTTATGACAACTAGAACCGGATACTTAATAAAACACACCCTTCCAAGTGCCAGATACAACCGGTGATCGCTCTCTCATAGGGCGACGAGGGGAGGATCATCGGTTAGGTTTATGCTATACGATGCTACTTGGAGGACTTCCGTCTACTCTCTTCTACATGCTGCAAGATGGAGGTTACCAGAAGCGTAGTCTTCGAAACGACTAGCTATCCCCCTCTTATTCCGGCTTTCTGCAGTTCAGTCCACACATAATAGCCTTATTCCAGTTGATACCAATGCATACATATGTAGTGTAGCTCCTTGCTTGCGAGTACTTTGGATGAGTACTCACGGTTGCTTTCTCCCTCTTTTCCCCCTATCCCTTCTACCTGGTTGTCGCAACCAGATGTTGGAGCCCAGGAGCCAGACGCCACCTTCGACGACGACTCCTACTACACCGGAGGTGCCTACTACTACGTGCTGCCCGCTGACGACGACCAGGAGTAGTTTAGGAGGATCCCAGGCAGGAGGCCTGCGCCTCTTTCGATCTGTATCCCAGTTTGTGCTAGCCTTCTTAAGGCAAACTTGTTTAACTTATGTCTGTACTCAGATATTGTTGCTTCTGCTGACTCGTCTATGATCGAGCTCTTGTATTCGAGCCCTCGAGGCCCCTGGCTTGTAATATCATGCTTGTATGACTTATTTTATTTGTAGAGTTGTGTTGTGATATCTTCCCGTGAGTCCCTGATCTTGATCGTACATGTTTGCGTGTATTATTAGTGTACGATTGAATCGGGGGCGTCACAAGTTGGTATCAGAGCCGACTGCCTGTAGGAATCCCCCTTCCACGCTCCTTGGCCGAAGTCGAGTCTAGTCATTAAAAAAAACTTTTACTAACATGGCTGTGTAGCTTACGGGCTCACGTCGCCATTGGGTGGTATTAGGATCTTTTACTCCTTGTCTATACTCTGGGACTCTGATCTCTCTTCTATTCGGGCTAATTGAATTTTGCTAAATCTAACATTAGGATCTCGTTATCACTTTCACCCGGAGAGCCCCTTATTACTGATGACCGTCTGCTGTATGTGAAGACCCTGAAGATACTCTCCGCTGTTAACCCGAGAACTTGTGTTCATCGCGTTTGCAATTCCTCTTCCACCGTCAACCCTTATGGATAACTACTTGCAGTTATTATTCTTACAATCATCCCCAGTTGGTCTTGTTATTACAAGATACCCCGAACTACTTGACGTTGTTTCGATAATCCTTTGAGCTTACTGCCTTGCTGTTCTTTGTCACCTGAATACCCCTATGGATAACTCTCGCACTTATCGAGTATCCGCTCACCCCCAGTTGTTCATGTGTTTCACATGTTGGGGAACGTAGTAATTTCAAAAAATTTCCTACGCACACGCAAGATCATGGTGATGCATAGCAACGAGGGGGGAGTATGATCTACGTACCCTTGTAGATCGCAACGGAAGCGTTGACACAACGTAGAGGAAGGAGTCGCACGTCTTCTTCCCAATCTGACCGATCCAAGCACCGTTACTCCGGCACCTCCGAGTTCTTAGCACACGTACAGCTCGATGACGATCCCCGGGCTCCGATCCAGCAAAGCGTCGGGGAGGAGTTCCGTCAGCACGACGGCGTGGTGACGATCTTGATGTTCTACCGACGCAGGGCTTCGCCTAAGCACTACAACGATATGATCGAGGTGGAATATGGTGGCAGGGGGCACCGCACACGGCTAAGGAACGATCTCAATGATCAACTTGTGTGTCTAGAGGTGCCCCCTGCCTCCGTATATAAAGGAGCCAAGGGGGAGGGGTGCGGCCAGCCCTATGGAGGCGCAGGAGGAGTCCTACTCCTACCGGGAGTAGGACTCCCCCCCCCAATCCTATTCCAAATAGGACTCCCAAGGGGGAAAGAGAGAGAGAGGTGGCCGGCCACCTCTCCTAGTCCTAATAGGACTAGGGGAGGGGGGGAGGCGCGCAGCCCACTATGGGTAGCCCCTTTCACCTTTCCACTAAAGCCCAATAAGGCCCATATGACTCCCGGGGGGTTCCGGTAACCTCCAGGTAATCCGGTAAAATCCTGATTTCACCCGGAACACTTCCGATGTCCAAACATAGGCTTCCAATATATCAATCTTTATGTCTCGACCATTTCGAGACTCTTCGTCATGTCCGTGATCACATCCGGGACTCCGAACAACCTTCGGTACATCAAAATGCATAAACTCATAATAACTGTCATCGTAACGTTAAGCGTGCGGACCCTACGGTTCGAGAACAATGTAGACATGACTGAGACACATCTCTGGTCAATAACCAATAGCGGGACCTGGATGCCCATATTGGTTCCTACATATTCTACGAAGATCTTTTATCGGTCAGACCGCATAACAACATACATTGTTCCCTTTGTCATCAGTATGTTACTTGCCCGAGATTCGATCGTCGGTATCCAATACCTAGTTCAATCTCGTTACCGCCAAGTCTCTTTACTCGTTCCGTAATACATCATCTTGCAACTAACTCATTAGTTGCAATGCTTGCAAGGCTTATGTGATGTGCATTACCGAGAGGGCCCAGAGATACCTCTCCGACAATCGGAGTGACAAATCCTAATCTCGAAATACGCCAACCCAACATCTACCTTTGGAGACACCTGTAATGCTCCTTTATAATCACCCAGTTACGTTGTGACGTTTGGTAGCACCCAAAGTGTTCCTCCGGCAAACGGGAGTTGCATAATCTCATAGTCATAGGAACATGTATAAGTCATGAAGGAAGCAATAGCAACATACTAAACGATCGGGTGCTAAGCTAATGGAATGGGTCATGTCAATCAGATCATTCAACTAATGATGTGACCTCGTTAATCAAATAACAACACTTTGTTCATGGTTAGGAAACATAACCATCTTTGATTAACGAGCTAGTCAAGTAGAGGCATACTAGTGACACTCTGTTTGTCTATGTATTCACACATGTATTATGTTTCCGATTAATACAATTCTAGCATGAATAATAAACATTTATCATGAAATAAGGAAATAAATAATAACTTTATTATTGCCTCTAGGGCATATTTCCTTCATCACAATGGTCTTCGAAATACTATTTGATCCTCCAAGAATCCTTAGTAGCTTATTGCTCTGCAATACTTGTCTGCTTGCATTATGGATGCTTTTCATATGTCTGGCAATATTCGTTAGTATCCTTAGACACCGTAAATTTTGATCCTATTGATTCAACATGTGTGCGAATGCACACTGTTATCAGTTGATCCTTTTAAATTATCTTTCTGGCTCAGACGTCATTTTTGAACATGAGCTTGTTCTCGACCAATCTGTTGCCATCAATTGTACCCTTAGGTCCATTGAACTTATCCACCCTTGATCAGAGCGTCTGCTTCTGATCCTTCTATTTGGGAATCATAATTTCTTTGATAACTAAGCATCGAATCATTCAGGTGTTCTATAATCTGATGCCCTTGCATCCTTTCTTCAACTGATTGTGTGCCGATGCTCACATCAACTCCGCTATGGACAGTCAGATCCTTTATTGGATTATTATTCAATAGTGTCCTCCTTATTCAATAACCTTGTGAGCCTTTCCTCAGATACATAATGCCTTTGGTAAATTGTATCCTCTGCTTTCTCAACCATGCTCAGCTTTTGAGCTGGTGGGATTTACTATTGAAGCTTGTGGTATATATTTCCACGATACCTTGATGGGTTGAACCTATGCCTTCCTTAATATGTGTGAACTCGAAAGTTTTCACGAGTCATACACTTCTGGTATTTTGCCAGATAAAATTTCAACACTACAACTTCTTCTAAAGTGAGAAGTGAATGAAAGGTTATGCATTGGAGAAGTGGGAGTCGACCTTGAACTTTTTGTTCATGCCCATGGACACGATGCAGATCTTATCATTAAAGCTTCTCTTAAATTAATTATTCCTTTGGTATAAGTTCATCTTATATCTGGGATCTGGCCTTTTGTAATCGTGGTTCCGACCATGTTCTCCTTTAAATGCCATTTCGCGTGCAAGTTTAAGCGCTTGTCTTCTGTAGAGCAATACCCCAGTCCAACCTCTACTTTGATCTGTCATCGAGTATTACCCCCTCTGGCATCTCGAGATTATCACGGAACTGCATAACTTCTTATGAGTTCTTCTTCAAGTATTATTTGACTTCCGATGCATCATCATTTGACTTGATGTCATCGCCGACCGATTACATCTTCATGAAATCTCTCGACAAATGTGTCGTGGTCATCATCAACATCCTGAGCTCTCCCAAGATATATATATCGAATTCTTGATGAGAAATACCATCCTCGCCCCTCAATGGTTTGTGTTATCCCCGACCACTTTATTGCCTCCCGTTCAACACAAACTTATTCGTGTTTTGTGTTATACCTTGAGATCCTTACTATCCAGCATTTGTTCTCCATTACCTTGGAGTATTACCATCTTTTATGTCAAGAATGTCGTGAGAATTTCATCACCTCTTAAAAAATTCTTGGTATAGTGATACTTCTCACCATCACCATTCTTTCTTGGTCCCCGTGTTGATTCCAACAAGTGAACGGTGTTGTTTGGATTCTTCCCTTCTAGCAACCCTATTGCTTGGAATTTAATGGTCGGCCGTTCATTCTTAGACTATTGATTACTGAATCACCATTCTGACATTGGTCGTGCAACCCTACCCATATTTCGGGCGCACCTTTCAAGCAATGTTTAATTATGTATGTTTTCCTCGAGCATACATCATTATATCTTTTGTTCTGACAAATGTTATATCCTTGTTCATATACTTGTGGAAATACATATTTTTGGAAACCTCGATGAATTGTCGCTGAGTTCATCAGCTACCACCTTATCCCTTCATTGGTTTAATGATGAGCTCCTATTTCGGAACTCGCTTCCATAGTAGATTTCCCGAGAATCTTACAATGTCGTCTCGTCAATTCATTTTGCACCATAGTTTAGCCTATAGAGGCCTAGTTTGCCATCAAAGAAGTCACTAAATAGTTGGACTAAATCACGACAAATTAAATCCCAAATGAATTAGTAAAACTCAATGGGCATTCCATCGGGGCCAGTCACTCAGTTATGTTTCATAGAGAAGACGACAAGTTTGATATCTTCCAAGGCGAATCTGGGAGTCAACATATTATTGCCTTTAATATCTAAACAAGTAGGAACATGAATACTTGGAGAAATAGGTAAAAGATCTACAAGACCAAAAAACTCTTTATAGAATTTGGTAGCATAGTCCAACAGTTCTTTATCTCCGTGGATAATAACCCCATCCCGCACAAAACAAAAGATCTTGTTCTTTCTATAATCATCGACCCATCTATGGAAATATTATTGAGTTGGTGCAGCATTTTTGTAATTTTTGTATTGAGAGACCAATGTTACAATATTTTCATATTCGAAAGTATCTAGAACCATCCTGAAGTTACATCATTTTACAAAGATATAAATCCTTTACCTACATGTGCACATTGATAAATAATATGGTAGTAGATAGAATTCTTGCATATGCGGTTGTTAATTAGCAGTGCATACAACCCCATGAAAGCTCTCTTTATTCCAAGCTTTTTTATGTAACAAATACATGGTTGTATTCATAAAGGTAATAGACTTAATCATAATTTGTTCATATTGTGTCTAGTATATTCTGCATCATAGAAAACTGAGTAAAAATGGTACTATTAGCTTATGGATTATTCTTTGTGTGGATGAAATATGACAAGCTCAAACATTAAGTAGATGACAGAATTTGGCCATAACTAATTTGTGTAGGTATCTAAACTTATTGAGCTGTAAAGGATTGATGAGAGCCATAAAAAGAAATTGAAGTTATACATGAGATTCCAAATTGCAGAATATGAAACACATGATTGCAACTTCAAGTTTAGAAATCAAGGTCATCAAAGTCATATAATATACCTATAAAGGGACAAAAGTTTATCAAACTAATGACTCTTCTAAAATTATTGCTCAAATGGGAAGTATAGTTAATGAAAAAGGTGGCATGCAATTTATCAAGAGGGCCGATAATAAACATGTTAATTACTAGATTAATATTTGTAACCTGGTTTCAAGAACAATAGTAGACATTCTTTATTTGCAAATAATTTTTAGAATAATATCACCCTGTCCCACCTTTCCATAAAGATTAACTACCAATTCACAATTGTCATCATAACAATAGTTAGTAAGTTGAGAAGAGGGCATTGCTAGTGGTGATTAGATGTTGCCAGTTTTGCCTCATGCAAAGGGAGCACTGAATTGCAACTATAATTTAACAACCTGACTCAACGGTTATTTCTAGGAGAGGTTGTTGATAGAGGTGGATATGACTTTACATCTAAGGCTGAACATGTATGGTTGGAGATTTCACACATGAACGTATAGAGGGGAAACATATACCAAATATCACTTAGATTTTGAATTATATCTAGAGTACTTAAGTCACAAGTTCTTCTAACTAACAATCAAGCCTCTAGAGGAAATAAAAAGAGAGAAATATATCCAGGTAGATTGGGAAAATCAGTCTTATTATCTCTTAACGAGGCATTACAACAGACATGTTATTGGTGAGTGTGGCAAAAAATACGCAATACATTGGTCTGAATGCCAGCACACTTCTCCCAAATTTAATCCCTTTTTAGTAGAAGACATTTAATCCAATAATATGTGTGTAATCTGAATAGTGGAACTAATTCCAGCTTAACAAGCTGGACCAGGATGTCATTCATGACTTCCTTCTGCCACCACACCATTATGAGGGTGGGCTACCACTAGTCCTTCATATAAGCCACATATCACATGACCTACCGTCCCTAGAGCAGCAACCTACACTCTCCATGGTAGGCAAGAAAAGCAAGGATCACATCTCACCTTTTTTTTCAACTCCTCTTTGGGATGCATCTAGGCATCTTGAAGCTGGAGAAGGGAACTAGGGTGGTGGAGCTTAGTTGTAGTTGGGGTCGTCGTGGCTCCTCATCATTGAGTCTGACTATGGTCGACAAGGTGAGATGCTGGGTCATTGTTGTCCCACTAGAACACCCCAAATGTATCTCATCCTAAACCCCCCCTCCCATCACTGCCTCCAATGGAGGATATGGTCTCAAACCAAAACCAAAAACAATTTCATGACAAAAAGAGAACCAATGAACAAGAATAAAAGATGCAAACCAAAATTGAGAAGGCAACGAAAGGAGCATTAACCAAAGCACGATGAGCTTGCTGGCAGGAGCACCCCTCAAGCGGGGACACACATCAACAAAGCATGGAAACGACACCACGCATGCCACCTATGACCACCCCTTTCCCCTCATCTGTGATCTATCCCCCACCAAAGGCGATATGTATAACCTGGGAGGTGGCCCAAGTAGTGAAAAACCTCCCACCAGCTAACAACATGACCCAAAGCACTCATCATAGCCCTTAGCAACTAGAGATCTCCTTTTCTAGGGAGCTTAGTAAGTGTAGAGATACACCTAAGAAGCAAGAGCTTTAGCTGTTGAAAAGAAGAACGAAAAGACTTGCAACAGAGCAACGGAAGCAAGTTCAGCCATCAATCTACAAAAGATGAGGAACAACACCCCAACTTGGGGATCCACGAAGCTTACCGACCCCTCGCCTGCAAAACTTGAGTTGTGACTTGCGCCATTAGTCTTGTATTCCACTCTAGGTCCAATTTTGTATCTGCCTTCACCTATAATGAACTCCAATAATTAATCCAACAACAAGCCCAAACATAACATCTCACCCACAATAACAAGCCATTTTTTGGCCTTCCAAATGCTTCAAATCACATCAGCCACTCCAGCAGTCATAATTTTTCTCTCTTACCCATGAAACTAGGAAACCAAGATATAAAACAACCCTCCACACTTGAAAACTGACAAGAAACACTCAGAGCACACCCCAACAATATTCCACATGTATCTAGCAAGTGTGCACGAAAGGAAGAGATGATCTATAGGTTATTTTCAGCACGAAACAAATATTTAGCATCTCACCACTCCCCCTTCTAAATAGAATGTCACGAGTAGGACCTTTTTTTCGTAATAGCAATGCATAGAAAGTTTAGATCCACGAAGGTACCTTACTTGCCATAGGAATTTATGAGGCACTGCATCATAATTTCAGGATGGTGGAATACAAGGACCTATTAGTAATCTGACTACAGGATGGCAACAAATATGCAAGCATAAAATCACCATCAGTTAGAGATAAAAAAGCGCACATCTCCTTCAAATTTTCCCCTTGCAATAGAGTGTTACCCACCATAGCTTTGTATAAACTACATGAATATAAATATTAGGTTCCATTGAAATAGAGAAAAGCCTAGGGAAAGAGCAGTCATGCTAGTTCTTCCTGGCCAAGTGTCTTCCCAAATTTTAGGTTTTCCCCATTTCGAACTTGAATCCTACAATATTTTAGAAAAAGGATTTTGACTTCCATTAGTTATTGCTAGAAATTTGAGTCCATTTTTTGAGTTGATGCTTGTGTAACCATTTGAGAAGCTAAATATCTATTAGTCAAAAATCCCTGCCAAGGACCTCTTTCATTGAAGAGTTTCCAAAGACATTTGGATGGGAGGAAATATTCATAGTATATCTAAGTTAAGAATACTCAACCCTCCAGAATCTTTAGGAAAACAAGTCTGGGGTAAATTAACAAGGTGGTATCATTTCTCAACAACACTATGTGGTAATATGTAAAAAGGCAAGATGTACATTGGTATACCTGTCAGCGGAGAATTAATGTATGCCTCCCATTTAGAGTTGTATCCCTTGCCAATTCCCCAATCTACCTTCATTCCTCCCAACAATTTCATTCCAATCACATATACAAATTCTCTCTTTCTTTCAATTGGGATCTGAAGGTAGTTAATACAAAGTATACCAAATTTACAAGTAAATATCTCCTCAAAGCTTTATGTATTTTGTGTGCCTTGCACAAACAATAGGCCTCACTTGTGTGAAAAAATGTTTTCAGGCTTGACATTTGTTCAAAAAGACACGGAATAAATTCAAGGTTTCTAGCTTGCTCCAAATTATCATGTAGTAGTGACATAGTATCATCTGCAAACCACCACCCACTAGGCGAGGACCAATTCAATTAGTAAGTTAGTTTGTAATTGCCCTATCAAACAGAAATTCTACTGCACCGGAGGCCATACATAAGAGCAAAGGGGGCATGGGGTCCCCTTTCTAAGTCCCTGGTAAGTGCACACATATGGTCCTATCTCATCACTGACCTAAATTCCAACTCTATCTCCAGACACAATTTGCATAATCCAGTCATTCCATTTGCTCATAAATGAGCTTAGAACTTTAATCATAATGTCTATAACTTGAACAAAGTTTATGTTCGGATGAGCATGACCTTTTTATTGTAATTTACCTATGGACATGGAAACAAAATGATTAGGACTCACACAAAACGACATAAACTTGTTCACTTTTAGCAAGTGTCAATTATTTTCTCTATAGGTAACTTGAATGAAAAGCACATCTTCCCACATAATTTTTCTAATCATTCCACACTTGATTGTATTGGTTAAAATATAATCCACAATATGCCAATAATTCCTTTATCTATGAAATAACATCGTTGTAACATCACAAAGATAAATTCGTTTCACACAAAAAAGAGTAGGCATTGAATCAATCTGACTTCAATAGAAATAGTAGTCCCTACCAAAAGGGCAGACATCATATTAGCAACTAAATAATTGCCGCATGCAACAAAAATAGGACAAAAAACAAATGGAGCATATTCAGAAGACACCCAACACAAAATGACTAGGAAGAACCCAACAAGTATGCACTTTGTACATTGTTATCCGTCATAAAAAATACAACAAAGCAATCATAGAATACAATGAATCTACCTATAAAAATGTTAGTATCCTATGCACACATGCAACGATTGTGGTCACTATTTTCCTAAAAAAAACTAATATGTAGGCTCCTTATATGCATTGCGCCCCTCCCCTCTTCGCCCTTGATCTTCCAATGTTTGTAGAAAATATACATTAGCGAAAGAATCCTGGACACATATAAGATACTTTTTTATCCCTTACAATTAGATGGGTGGTGAGAGGAGGCAAACTGTGCCCAGTGCCAAAAAATGATTTCCGAGACATGTTTGACACTTCAAAACAAAAAGTCTACAAAAGGATAATTCAAAGAGGGTCTATAAAGTTGAGGTAAAAAACTAGAGATTTTTGAAATAACTAATAGCATGAAAATGATGATAATACCTTGTGTGTGAATTTGCATTGTTAGCTATAGAATAAATATGAAATATCATATCATAATTTGGTTGTTGTTATAACTAAGTATACTATGTGATATGAAGGGAATATGGCTGGTAGCCACACATACTTTATCATACAAAAACATCACTAATTAATAATACAATTCCTTAGCATCCAATGCTCATCAGTGTGGTTCTAGTAAGTGTAGTGGTCTACATAAATTAGAAATTCAGGGTATCATTGAGTTACAATTATGCAAATAAAAAATGGGGGAGGGGGGTAAGTGGTGAATAATTTCCTAATCAAAAATTTAGGTAGGTTGAATGAATCTACATAACCATGAAAAACATCTCTTACTTGACAGTAAGTTAAATATATAAGAAACCATCTTACAAATATTGAAGTATTGAGACTTTATGCATAATCATTGAAGCCAATTGAGAAATAAAAATAAGGAAGAAACACAAAATTTGAGATGAGAAATTGTTGAATAGTAAGAAATATGCATATGCAAAGGACAAGATCTATAAGAAGATCAAATAACATGGAATAAACAAATGTGCAACAAATAAATTATTTCATTGGTCAAGTCAAGAAAAAACTTTATATGTTCATTTTATTTTATTTTTTCAAGGAATATATGTCACATAAAAGAACCTATGTTACCCTCGGCAAACAAACAACAAACTAATATGCAGACCTTGCTAGCACACAAGAGTATTTAAACATGTGATGTGTCTTCATGGACACGTTGAGAACTTATTTTGCAATTCCAAACCCATGCTTACTTCTTGGTTGCACTTATTAATCCCTACCTTATGACTAGCTTCCACCACATGTTGTAGAATCTAGAAATAGTTATGCTGCTAACCAAGGCATCTAACATCTAGAAACAAACATATTTAGCTAAGAGAAAGTGTCCAAAGTTACTTGTTTGGTTATTCTTTCATAAAATCTGATTCTGATAAAGAAGCAAGTGATTAATATTTTTCTCACATTGCGATGTTTAAAAATATAAATAAGCTTGTGGATGGGTGATGTATTTTCCTTTTACTTTTTATCAGGCATCAAAAGAAAAATATTACCTTTTTAGTCCATATGAAGTAGCGCACATGCACGAAGCAAATGCCATGTTTGTGAAGTTAAAATAGGGGGATGGAATTATTTATGGGGTATCAAGTACAATTTTTCGCAGTCACGCCACAATCACCTACTCGGCCTACCATTCCTAATAAACAAACACAACCATGTGCATATCCAAGGCATAAAGTGTAAATGGATGATAACTACCTAGAAATTTATGGATACACATGACACTTAACAACAATTAGGCCATTTTATGACAATCTCATTATTAGCGGCATCCCACAAACCATCATCATATGAAAAGCAACAACAAACCACAAATTGTGATAAACAATCAAACAGAACAATAGTTTCACCGAGATATGAAAGAACATGTGACTAATGCAAACATGTGACTAATGCATATTCATGTGGAACCTAAAAAACCAAGCACCAGCAGGACCGAGTGCTTCAATGAGATATACTCCTAAGTACTTGTATTAGGTTCATGGCCTCTTTTAAGCAAAACTTGATAAAATCTATTGTTGTCGATTTTGGGGGCATCATTAGCCTATTATACTTGGATTGATTTTCCCTTTGCAAATTATTGTGCACACATTCTTGGTAAGAATATATATCAAATTTATGATGGGCGCCTCTTTCTAAGCAAAACTATATCAACTTTGGCATTGTCTGTTTCAGTTGCATCATTAGTCTATCATACTTTGCTTGTCCACTCACCCAAGAACAAATTAGCAACACGAAATAGGTATTGCCATTCTAGAATAGATGCATCCCTATTTTGAAAACCATTTGTGGTGTCTTCAGGATGTTCTCAACAAAAGGTTTTAATCAAACAATTGCTATATAAATAGGATATGACTAATACCACACAAATCGAATCACAGTTTTTGAGTTGTACTTGTTGTTACATAATGTCAAAGCAGATACTACATGCTTATATACATTGGTACATATATAATATGATTGCTCACAACACTAAACTAGCGCAGTGCAAGTTAAGGATGGACATAAAAGGAGCTCACTAGGTTGGGCGTTGACCTGATCGCGAGGAAGCAACCATACAACGGGACCGATGAATTAGGGCCGGATAGCGTCCCAACATTGGTGGGACGCGTTGGCACTACTTCCGGCCGCCGCGCCATATTCTCCAGGCCCCTTGCAACCTGCCGTCGTTTCTAACCCCTTCACCCCGCGTTGTTCTTCCGTGGGGCGGCGCCGCCAACACAATGTCTGACGATTGGCCAATAGAACGACGATTATTGATGGATCAAGGATAACGCGAGAGAAGGCGATGTGGGCAAGATCTCGGGGAAAATAAGATCGAATAGTGTGGTGGGGGCACAAGGGGTGTGGTGATCTGAGAATAGCCTAGGGTTCAAGCAAATCTGGTCTAAGAAGAGCCTAGGGCTCAGACAGATCTAGACGGACAAACAATAAAACCCTAATCCTGTTTCTTTTTGGAGAGAGAAATATGGGCATGGGCACGCATTCCAACCCAACAATTGCCGATCCGAAATTTGGGCCGGGCTCCATTTTCTTTCCGAAAAATAGCTCGGTCTGGTCCATAATGTAGGATTAGCAAGGCTGGCCCATTTTATCTAAAAATAGAAAGCAAGGTTGGCCCGGGTAGAGGAAAAATCCAAAATGGCGCTTGTTGCGCACGTTTCTTCACTTTGCGCAAACGGGCGCATACCCCCTCGTCGCGCTGGGCTGGCCCATTTCTTTATTTTTTCCGTTCAAACTCCAGCAAAAAGGGTGTGCGCAAAGCGAGGGTTCAAGCTCGGGAGATCTCGACTGAGACAACAATGCACTAATCACCGGGACAACGAACGGCTTGGGTTCTTTCCCTTCTTTTATTTCTTTCTACAGGTTGCGGGAGCCTGGTTTTGGAAAGAAGCTTCCCAAACCAGTTTTCACCGGTTCGCTGGTCAGTTTCGGGGTGGTTTTCCTTCTTCTTTTCCTTCTTGTTCCTGTTTCTTTTTTCTTTTCTTTTTTCCTTTTCTTAAATGCGTGAAATTGGATGAACCTTTTCAAATTCAATGAACTTTTATCCAAATCGATGAACTTTTTTTCCAAATTCAATGAACTTTTTTCAAAATTGATGAACATTTTTTCAAATTCAATGATCTTTTTGCCAAAATCGATGATTTTCCCAAAACTGATGAACTTTTTTTAAAAGTCGATCATTTTTTTCAAATTCGATGGACTATTTTTAAAATTTGGTGATTCTTTTTTCAAAATCGATGAACTCTTTCAAATTTGATGAACTTTTTTCAAAATCGATGAACCTTTTTCAAATTCATGAACATTTTTAGGTGTGTGCGTTTTCTTTCAATTCTCATAAACATTTTTTGAATTCATGATTTTTTACCCTTTTCTGAACTTTTTTTCAATGGTTGACCGGTCAACTGGCCAATTGTCGATCGGGCAACCGAGATGGAGCGAACAAAGCGAACGAGGCGGGAGGGAGAAGGGAACGAGGTGACCTGGGCCGGCCTAGTTTGCGGGTGCGTGGGCACCAGAGAACTGGCAACCGATTAGACTAGTCACAGTGGGAGTAACTTAACTAGTAACATCACACATTTCAATACAAGATTGCTTATGTGGCAGCTAATTAATAAGGAGAGAGGGATTTGTGGTTACTTAGGTAGTTACTGTAACATCACACATTTCAAGGCATAATGAGTCTATAGCCTAATAAATAAACTCTTTCATGATACCACTCATATGTTACTATTCACTATGGAGGTAGTAATATAAACCAGTAACATCGGCAAGTTACTATTCTATATTACTCTCCACTGTGAGCAGTCTTAGAGGCCCCTGTCCCGGGTAGAGGCTCAATAATCCAAGCTCGGCTTGATTGAAAACGCTTTTAATATTCCCTAAAAAACGCTCTTATAATATATTGATTGACTGGCTTGTAATCTGGATCATCTCCTCAAGTACGTTGTGTGACGCAACTTTTATCTTCCTTTTTGTTTGCGAAAAGGATGAATATGTTGATAGAGGAATAGCTGTATGTTCTGCACGGCACAACACAACAATATCGTCTGGTCTCGAATGCACTGCTGACTGCTGTCCAGTGTGCTAGATAGACCGAACTTGGCTAACAACATTCACATCGCTACTAATCTGACAGAAGCTAAACTCCCCAACTATAGTGAAGTAACAGGTGATCTGTTTGTTTCCTTGTCCTTCATCAGGCCCACCGCAGTGGGCCGTGGCTCAGTTCGACATTTCTTTTGCGAAAGGTGGCGCAGTCCGACTTCACTACGATCGACGGTGAGCGCGTTGCTTAGACCATCTCTAGCACACCCTCTATATCACGGACCCTTAAAATCGTTATAAATCTAGCACACCCTCTATATCACGAACCCTTAAAGTCGTAATAAGAGCAACTTTAACGGGCCGACTCAAACAGACGGCGATTTCATTCGTTTTTTGTTCATTTAGGTTGGCCGCCGACCCGGCGTCCATCCTATTTTAGATATGGGTCAACAGCGCGTCCAACGCGCCGATCCATATATCCCACATGGCCGCCCTATTTTAACAAATAGCTTATTTTTGCATTTAATCATATAGTCAAATAACATAGTTTTACCGAATAAAATAGCATAGTTTTACGAGTTGAATAAAAATAAAAATGTCTCACGTAGTTTTGCAAGCCGAATAAGGAAGATACATCTATTGGTTGCCAATATGAGCCCACATATGCTCAACCAAATCATTTTGCACGTAAGTTTTCCAATCACGCATGTCATGATGAAATTAGATGAACTGGTCAAACGTTGCCGCTCCTCCATGCTCAGACACAACATTCTCACCCTCAAACTGAAACCCTTGATCGTACAAACGTTCCGGCTTGATCATCTTCTACGATCATATTGTGCATGATCACACAAGCAGTCATCACCTCCCACAGTTTCTGCATGCTGCAGGTATTAGCAGGATACCGAACGATGCCTCATCAAGATTGCAAAACACTAAAGGCACGCTCGACATCCTTCCTAGCACTCTCTTGCTCTTAGGCAAATCTTTTCCTTTTCTCTCTGACAGGGTTGGGGATTGTCTTGACAATAGTGGTCCACTGAGGATAGATTCCGTCACCCAGGTAGTATCCTTTGTCGCAGTTGTGGCCATTGATAGTAAAGTTCACCGGTGGGCTGTTGCGTTCGGCAAGCCTAGCAAACATCGGCAAGCGCTGAAGCACGTTGATATCATTGTGTGATCCGACCAATGCCAAAGAAAGAGTGACATATCCAAAGATCTTGAGACACCACGACCTCTAGTATGACAGTGCAAGCCCTGACATGGCCCTTATTTTGCCTTGCCAAGCAGAAGGGCAGCTCTTCCACTCCCAGTGCATATAGTCTATGCTGCCAAGCATCCCTAGGAAGCCCATGCTGGCATTCATTGCCAACAAATGGGTTGTATCTTCAGGAGTCGACTCTCTCAAGTACTCGGGGCCAAACACAGAAATAACAACCTTGCAGAATTTATACAGGGACTCTAGGCATGTAGACTCGCTCATACGGACGTACTCGTCAATGAGATCACTGGGCACTTCGTATGTGTAACACCCCGGATGTAACTTACCCAATATGTACTCCAACTCTTGCCGTTTCCGGCCTTAAGTTATTTTATTTTCTCGGGTTCGGGTTTTTGTCTCCGTGTGTTGTTGTCGTTGTCATGCATCTCATATCATGTCATCATGTGCATTGCATTTGCATACGTGTTCATCTCTTGCATTCGAGCATTTTCCCCGTTGTCCGTTTTGCATTCCGGCGTTTCGTTCTCCTCCGGTGGCCATTTCTACCTTTCTTTCGTGTGTGGGGATTAAACATTTCTGGATTGGACCGAGACTTGCCAAGCGGACTTGGTTTACTACCGGTAGACCGCCTGTCAAGTTTCGTGTCAATTGGACTTCGTTTGATACTCCAACGGTTAACCGAGGGACCGAAAAGGCCTCGTGTGTGTTGCAGCCCAACACCCCTCCAAGTTGGCCCAAAACCCACCAAAACCCTCTCCATCATCTAGAGCGTTCGATCACGGTTGCGTGGCCGAGAACCGCACCTCATTTGGACTCTCCTACCTCCCTCCACCTCTATTTAAAGGCCCCTCCTCGAAAATCCCAGATCCATTCTACCTAAACCCTATTTTTTTCGCTCTCCACGCCGCCGAACACGTCCGGGGCGGACCGGACGCGTCCGCCCGCCACTGCCGACCAACGGGATGCCGCCACGTCAGCCCGCGGCGCCCCACATCGCCGTCGCCGCCCGAGGCCCGCCAGGCCCGCAGGAAGCCCCCGAGGCCCATCCGCACTTCGTTGCCGCCCGCCTTCGTCCTCCCCGCAACTGGCGCCGACTCCGCCCGCGCGCCTCCGTACTTCGCCCGGTCGGCCGCCGCGATCTCGCCGACCGGAGTAGCGCCGCCGCGTGCCCCTCGCCGCCCGGCCTCGCGCAGTTCGCCGCCGGCCGCCCTCGCCCCCACAGCGCCGCCGCATGCCCCTCGCCGCACTCGGGTGCCCGGCGTCACCTCGCCGGAGCGAGCTCGCAGCTCGCCGTCGTTTTGCTCCGCCGCTACAGTGTCGTCGCCGGATCCCAGATCCACCCTACAGTAACCCTAGATCTGGAGGTCCAGTTTTTCTTCCAAGTCCCCGTTTTTTCCAGATTCAAGTGCCCTTGTTCATCATGTCGTATCTCCTCATCCGTAGCTCCGTTTTCGGCATATAGCATATCAAAATGTTCGTCTCAGAGAGTACATCATTTCATCTCATTGCATCATTTTCATTTGAGTTCATCTTGATGCCCGAAATGCTGTTGGAAGAGTGCTACTTGAGATAATTGTCAGAACTGCTGCTCCATTTAGATATTTGTCATTTTTGCCATGATTATTGTGTGCATGCTATGCCCATGAGCTCTACATGTGTTTTGTTAAGGGTTTTGCCATCTTTCTAGAGGTGCAACCCATGTATTTTTGTGATGTGTGTGGTGACTAGCACAAGTTTGCAAAGTGAGGCATTTGGTAATGCTGATTTCAGGGACTTAGCATTTCCACTAAGTCCTTAACCTGTTTATCTCATATGGCCATATGTTCATGTTGTTTCCTAGTGATCCGTGCCTCTTTTGAGGATGATCAGTAAGGATGTTTTGTTAATCTTGTTGTGCTCTATCCATCCATGTCTTTGTTTGCAATTATGGAGCACCCTAGCTTGAGTCAATCGAGCTCTACTTTTGTCATTTCGTGAATCTGGGCAGATTGTCTACTTGTTAGCGATTTTGCCGATGATGTTGTAGTTGATCCGTGCATGCTATGCTATTGTTCTTGCCATGTCTAGCTTGAATTTTGTGTATTCTTGATGGATGTATGCTTATATGGTCATGACTTGCTCTGTAGTGAGTGCATCGAGCTCGTAAACATGCCTACTTGATATCTGTTTTCAGCATGCTCCAGTTTTCACTAAGTCTGAGAACTGATTATGTTTTTGCCATGTTCACATGCTTGCAATATATTTTCTGATCCCTTTTGGCTCAAGGTCACTAAGGGACTTTTCTTAAGCTCTTTGAATAGCTCCATGCCATGCTTTACTTTGCCATGTTCAGGTCCTGTAGCATGTAGTTTTGTTGCTCCGAAGAGTGCTATCTGATCTGAAATTCCAGACAAGTGTTAATTTCACTAAGTCTGAAATCTGTTTGTCAAATGCATTTTTGCCATGCTTGTTTGAACCTGTTAATGGATGAATTGGCCGTAGCTCAGTGCTAGACTTTTGTTAAGCTTCTTGAATGCATTCCTACCATGTAATTTGATGCCATGTTTGGGTGCTGTAGCATGTTCATCTTGTTGCATTTAGATGGCTACTTGCTGTAAATCGCAGATCGGTGCCATATTTGAATTGCTTGCCATTTCCAAACCGTAACTCCGATTCCAGCATTCTTTATATCGTTTTCAAGCGATTTCATCTCATCTTTCCAGTGGCACACTTGTATTTCCAGGTTGAGGCCAGGTTCATGCATTCCTTGTCACATCTTGCATATGCATCCCGCATAGCATACCATCTTTGCATCATATTGTTTGAGCCTTGCACGTGGTTGATTGTGTTCTGTTTGCTTGTTTGTCTTGGTTGGGTAGAGCCGAGAGACGAGTTCGCTAATGAGGAGCCCGTTGAGTTTGCTTTCGAGGATCCAGTCAACTCTGACAACTTTGCAGGCAAGATGATCATACCCCCGAAATCACTACTATCTTTGCTTTGCTAGATGCTCGCTCTTTTGCTATGCCATGCTACGATGCCTACCACTTGCTTTAAAGCCTCCCAAATTGCCATGTCGAACCTCTAACCCACCATGTCCTAGCAAACCGTTGATTGGCTATGTTACCGCTTTGCTCAGCCCCTCTTATAGCGTTGCTAGTTGCAGGTGAAGATTGGAGGCCGTTCCTTGTTGGAACATTTATTTACTTGTTGGGATATCATTATATTGCCATGTTATCTTAATGCATCTATATACTTGGTAAAGGGTGGAAGGCTCGGCCTCTCACCTAGTGTTTTGTTCCACTCTTGCCACCCTAGTTTCCGTCATATCGGTGTTATGTTCCTGGATTTTGCGTTCCTTACGCGGTTGGGTTATAATGGGAACCCCTTGATAGTTCGCCTTGATTAAAGCTTTTCCAGCAATGCCCAACCTTGGTTTTACCATTTGCCACCTAGCCTCTTTTTCCCTTGGGTTTCCGGAGCCCGATGGTCATCTTATTTAAACCCCCCCGGGCCAGTGCTCCTCTGAGTATTGGTCCGAACCAGGCAGCCCGCGGGGCCACCTCGGGGAAACTTGAGGGTTGGTTTTACTCGTAGCTTGACCTATCTGAGTGTGCCCTGAGAACGAGATATGTGCAGCTCCTATCGGGATTTGTCGGCACATTCAGGCGGTGTTGCTGGTCTTGTTTTAACCTGTCGAAGCGTCTTGAAGAACCGAGATACCGAGCCTGATCGGAACGTCTCGGGAGGAGGTCTATTACTTCGTTGACCGTGAGAGCTTGTCATGGGCTAAGTTGGGACTCCCCTGCAGGGATTTGAACTTTCGAAAGCCGTGCCCGCAGTTATGGGCAGATGGGAATTTGTTAATGTCCGGTTGTAGATAACTTGAACCTTAACTTAATTAAAATGAATCAACAGTGTGAGTTACCGTGATGGCCTCTTCTCGGCGGAGTCCGGGAAGTGGACACGGTGTTGGAGTAATGCTTGCCGCAGGTTTGCCCTCTTTAGTTATGCGTTCGCGCTTTGCCTTCTCTTCTCGCTCTCTTTTGCGAACAGGATAGCCACCATATATGCTAGTCGCTTGCTGCAGCTCCACATATATTTACCTTGCCTTACCTATTAAGCTTAAATAGTATTGATCGCGAGGGTGCGAGATTGCTGAGTCCCTGTGGCTCACAGATTACTTCCAAACCAGATGCAGGGCCTGATGATTCCGCTCCAGGTGACGCGCTTGAGCTCAAGTGGGAGTTCGACGAGGACTCTCAACGATACTACGTGTCTTTCCCTGATGATCAGTAGTGGTGCCCAGTTGGGGTGATCGGGACTGTGTCGAATGTTGGGTTATCTTTTATTTTGGCGCCGTAGTCGGGCCATGAGTGTTTGAATGTTGTAATGCTATTTATGTACTTTGATTGACGTGGCGAGTGTAAGCCAACTATGTACCTTCCCCTTTTATTATTCATACTACATGGGATGTTGTGATGATTGCCTAACTTGCGACATTGCTTTCAATGTGGTTATGCCTCTAAGTCGTGCCTCGACACGTGGGAGATATAGCCGCATCGAGGGCGTTACAGTATGCAAGCATTTGGATGGTGGCAGTGCATTTCTGATAAGAGGAGAAACCAATCTTGTCAACGGCATCCTGATACGTCTCCATCGTATCTACTTTTCCAAACAGTTTTGACCTTGTTTTGGACTCTAACTTGCATGATTTGAATGGAACTAACCTGGACTGACGTTGTTTTCAGCAGAATTGCCATGGCGTTATTTTTGTGCAGAAATAGAAGTTCTCGGAATGACCTGGAAATTTACGGAGACACGTTTTGGAATTTATAAAAAATACTAGCGAAAAAATCAACATCAGGGGGCCCACACCCTGTTCACGAGGGTGCAGGGCGCCCCCCTTGGGGCGCGCCTCCTGCCTTGTGGGCTCCCCGAGGCTCCACCGACGTCAACTCCAACTCTATATATTCATGTTCGGGGAGAAAAAACCAGAGAGAATAATTCATCGCGTTTTACGATACAGAGCCGCCGCCAAGCCCTAATCTCTCTTGAGAGGGCTGATCTGGAGTCCGTTCGGGGCTCCGGAGAGGGGAATCCATCGCCATCGTCATCATCAACCTTCCTCTATCACCAATTTCATGATGCTCATCACCGTGCATGAGTAATTCAATCATAGGCCTGCTGGACGGTGATGGGTTGGATGAGATTTACCATGTAATCGACTTAGTTTTATTAGGGTTTGATCCCTATTATCCATTATGTTCTAAGATTGATGTTGCTATGATTTTGCTATGCATAATGCTTGTCACTAGGGTCCGAGTGTCATGATTTCAGATCTGAACCTATTATGTTTTCATGAATATATGTGAGTTCTTGATCCTATTTTGCAAGTCAATAGTCACCTACTATGTGTTATGATCTGGTAACCCCGAAGTGACAATAATCGGGACCACTCCCGGTGATGACCATAGTTTGAGGAGTTCATGTATTCACTAAGTGTTAATGCTTTGTTTCGCTACTCTATTAAAAGGAGGCCTTAATATTCCTTAGTTTCCAATAGGACCCCGCTACCACGGGAGGGTAGGACAAAAGATGTCATGCAAGTTCTTTTCCATAAGCACGTATGACTATATTTGGAATACATGCATACATTACATTGATGAACTGGAACTAGTTCTGTGTCACCATATGTTATAACTGTTGCATGAGGAATCGCATATGACATAATTATCCATCACTGATCCATTGCCTACGAGCTTTTCACATATTGATCTTTGCTTAGTTACTTTTCTTTTGCCACTGTTACAATCACTACAAAAACTACTATTCTTACCTTTGCCACCGTTACCGCTACTTCCATATTACTTTGCTACTAAATACTTTGCTACAGATATTATGTCTTTCAGGTGCGATTGAATTGACAACTCAACTGGTAATACTTGAGAATATTCTTTGGCTCCCCTTGTGTCGAATCAATAAATTTGGGTTGAATACTCTACCCTCAAAAACGGTTGCGATCCCCTATACTTGTGGGTCATCAAGACTATTTGCTGGCGCCGTTGCCGGGGATCATAGCTCTATTCTTTGAGTCACTTGGGATTTATATATGTTGATCACTATGAGGAACTTGAAAGCTGAAAGAACCAAGATTTTTCCCTCAACTACGAGGGGAGGTAAGGAACTGCCATCTAGCTCTGCACTTGATTCACCTTCTGTTTTGAGTAAACTTGCGACACCTACACCCGCTATTGATTCTGATATGTCGCGTGTTATTGATGATGCCACTTCTGCTATGCATGATGCTTATGATGAAACTACTTCTATGCTTGATAATACTGTGCCATTAGGTGAATTTCTTGATGAACAACTTGCTAGGGTTAGAGAGAATGAAATTATTGAAACTGATAATATTGACGAAAGTGATGATGAAACCCCCTAGATATGAATTGCCTGATGTATCTGAGGGTTATGTTATGGATGAAGAAACTGCTAGAGATATTTTAGCTTGTAAGGATAGATATGATCTTAAGAAACTGTCAGCTAAGCCGAAAGAAAAATCTTTGAATGCTAGAATGAAATGTGACCCTGCTTTTGCTACTTCACCTATCTGTATTTCTGGTAAGGATTATGATTTCTTTGTCGATCCTGAGATAATTACTTTGGTTGAATCTGATCCTTTTTATGGCTATGAATCTAGAACTGTTGTGGCACATCTTACTAAATTAAGTGATATAGCCACCCTATTCATTAATGAGGAAAAAATTTGTTACTACTATATCCTTAAGTTATTTCCGTTCTCATTAAAGGGTGATGCTAAAATATGGTTTAATTCTCTTGATCCTGGTTGTGTGCGTAGTCCCCAGGATATGATTTATTACTTCTCTGCTAAATATTTCCCAGCTCATAAGAAACAAGCCGCCTTAAGGGAAATATATAATTTTGTGCAAATTGAAGAAGAGAGTCTCCCACAAGCTTGGGGGAGGCTTCTCCGATTACTTAATGCTTTGCCTGATCATCCTCTCAAGAAAAATAAAATACTTGATATCTTTTATAATGGACTAACCGATGCTTCCAGAGACCACCTGGATAGTTGTGCTGGTTGTGTTTTCAGGGAAAGAACTGTTGATCAAGCTGAATTGCTATTGAATAATATGTTGAGTAATGATAATGATTGGACACTTCCTGAACCAACTCCTAAGCCAACTCCGAAGAAAAGGGGTATTCTATTTCTCAGTCCTGAAGATATGCAAGAGGCAAAAAAATCTATGAAAGAAAAGGGTATTAAAGCTGAAGATGTTAAGAATTTACCACCTATTGAAGAAATACATGGTCTTGATAAACCTACACAGGTAGTAAAGGTAAATTCTCTCTATAGATTTGATGAAGGTGATATCCCATCTACTAAGTTTGCTAGCCAATGCTTGGATGAGTTTGATAATTTTATTGTTAAACAAGAAAACTTCAATGCTTATGTTGGTAGACAATTGAAACGTAATGGTTATATGATTGAACACTTGAGTGATTATATGTCTAGAGTTAAAGGTGAACTTAAACTTATTAGTAAACATGCTTCTATGGTTACCACTCAAGTAGAACAAGTGCTTAAAGCACATGATGATTTTCTCAATGAATTAAATAATAAGAAAAATGATAATGATGTTAGAGTTGTGACTAGAGGGAGTAAAATGACTCAGGAACCTTTGTATCCTAAGGGCCACCCTAAGAGAGTTGAGCAAGATTCTCAGAGAACCAATGTTGATGCACCTAGTCCTTCTAAAAAAAGAAAAAGAAAAATGATAGGACTTTCCATGCTTCTAGTGAACCTATTGTCGACACACCTGAGAATCCCAATGATATTTCTATTTCCGATGCTGAAACACAATCTGGTAATGAATATGAACCTAGTGATAATGTTAATGATGATGTTCATGTTGATGCTCAACCTAGCAATAACAGAGATGTAGAGATTGAACCTGGTGTTGATCTTGATAACTCACAATCAAAGAATCGACGTTATGATAAGAGAGACTTCGTTGCTAGGAAGCACGATAAAGAAAGAGAACCATGGGTTCAAAAACCCATGCCTTTTCCTCCTAAACCATCCAAGAAAAATGATGATGGGCATTTTGAGCGCTTTGCTGAAATGATTAGACCTATCTTTTTGCGTATGCATTTGACTGATATGCTTAAAATGAATCCTTATTCTAAGTATATGAAATATATTGTTAAAAATAAAAGAAAGAGACCGGAAGCTGAAATTTCCACCATGCTTGTCAATTATATTTTTAAAGGCGGAATACCTAAGAAACTAGGAGATCCAGGAGTACCAACTATACCATGCTCCATTAAAAGAAACTGTGTTAAAACTGCTTTATGTGATCTTGGAGCTGGTGTTTGTGTTATGCCTCTCTCTTTATATCGTATACTTGATTTGAATAAGTTGACACCTACTGAAATATCTTTGCAAATGGCCGATAAATCAACTACTATACCTGTCGGCATTTGTGAGGATGTGCCTGTTGTGGTTGCAAACGTTACTATTTTAACGGACTTTGTTATTCTTGATATTCCCGAGGACGATAGTATGTCGATTATCCTTGGTAGACCCTTTTTGAATACTGCAGGGGCTGTTATTGATTGCAACAAAGGATATGTCACTTTTCATGTTAATGCTAATGAGCATACGGTACACTTTCCGAGGAAATAACCTCAAGTTAACAGTATCAATTCTATTGGAAAAATTTCAACGATAACTATTGGAGGTTTTGAATTTCCTCTCCCTACTGCCAAGAAGAAATATGATATTCTTATTGTTGGGGACATGCATATCCCCGTTGAGGTAACTTGGTGTTATTTGAAAATTCTCCGGTTTCATGTTATTCGAAAAGAGTTTATTAACAAGACTTGATCAACCTTGTTAGTGGATTCCTTTTGATGAGCATGAGATGGACGAAGTTAGAAAGCACAACTCTCTATACCCTCCTTTTACTTTCTATTATTTAGATTAAATAAAGCAAAAATAGTATTTTCTGTCTGTTTTCTGAATTATCCTTGCAATAAAAAAATACACCGAAAATAAAAGTTCTCCAAATGTCCTGAAAATGATATATGATTTTTTGTAGAATATTTAAGAATTATTGGCACCGAGAACACACCTGGGGGCCACACCACCTGGCCACGAGGGTCCAGGGCATGCCCACCCCCTAGGGCGCTCTCCCTGCCTCGTGGACCCCACGTGGACCCCCTCCACTTATTCCGGCACCCACACACTTCGTCTTCCTCCAGAAAAAATTATCCCACAGGTCAAACCCATGTTCTAGCTCATCTTGCTGCCATTTTCGATCTCCTTGCTCAAAACTTCATTCACAAAACTGCTTTGGGGGATTGTTCTTTGGTATGTGACTCCTCCAATGGTCCAATTAGTTTTTGTTCTAGTGCTTTATTTATTGCAAATTCTTGCTACTTAGGCGACCCCGTTCTTGAGCTTGCATGTCAAATTTATGTGGTCAAAAGTAGTTTTAATGCATGATATGGCCTCTAGGCACTTGTAGGAGTAGTTGCTAACAATCTTATTGAGTTTGGTTCCCTTTTATTTTGAGTCACTAATATTTTCAGAAATTTTTCAGAGGAAGAAAAATGTTTAGGAAAATGTACCAAGGTGGTTCCTCAAGGAAGCAAGGACCAAGGCTCGCGATATGTGAGCCGGACAATGAACCACCGAGGGAAGCTCAAGTGCGGCCTTGTGAATGGCCGTCAGAGGAGTTTATGGTCCAGGCATGCATCAAGGATGAATTTGACGTGTATGTGCGTAACGCTGATCTTGTGGGCTTCGTGTCAGATAACTGCTGGCAATCCCGCTATCTAACTGATTTCTTTGTGAGAAGATTTAAATTTACATCCTCGCGCAATTCTCACACTGTTTTATTTGATCTTTATGATAAATCATATACCATGGACCTAGAAGATTTTAACACTGCTTGTAAACTCCCGCACTGGGGCAATGTTAGTGAACCTCGCAAATCTAAATATAAAGACTTTTTTGCTAGTATTACTATGGGGGAATCTAGAGAAATCACACAAGCTACCATAGGGAGCATTCATTTCCCTTCCATACATTATTTTGCTCTCTTCATTGGTAGATGCATCAACGGTAAATATGAGGCTCGTCACATGTGCGTTCCAGATCTTAGTGTCCTCAAGAGTGCGGTATTAGGTGATAAACAATATAACTTGGGGGCCATTGTTGCACGAAGGTTGCATCACAACAGTATAAGTGGAGATTTGTTTGGTGGAATTTATGCAACTCGTGTAGCTAATTATCTTAATATACCCATACATGGAAATGATATGGAATTGCCTCATGCTTAAGTAGATTATAATGCTATGGTTCGCCATCAGTTTGTTGAGAGGAATGAACAATTCCTTCAGTACCGACTAATCTTTGACAGACGACGCACTGTTCATGTTGCCCTCCCTGCTCCTACTTTCTTTGACTTTCAGGCAAAAAGGAGATATGTTATAACCAGGGAGGAAGCGAACGAATATGAGAGGAGGACGGAGGCAGCTCACCTCCAAGCTGCAGCTCGTCAGGCAGTAGCTGTTGTATCTCAGTACGACTCCATCTACAACTTTGGATATCGACCAGGCCAGTAGTGGCCATAGACCAACTTAGGCCAAAAGCCTAAGCTTGGGGGAGTACGTATTTCTCATCGATATTACATTCATGTTCACACACTCATTCCAGTTGTCGGTGCTCATACTTTTTCATTGTACTATCCATGCTAGTTTAATTTCTTTTTAAGCCTTCTTCTTGTGTGTTTGAAAAACCTTAATAAAACCCCAAAAAAATTAGTTGTAGCTTTTAGCTAGTTTACTTTCCATTCCTGTGGTAGTAGTAATTAAAAGAAAACCCAAAAAGATTTCTCATTCTTATTTTGCTTGTTGGGAGCTTTCCCGTGTAAATAGTTTTATTTCTTTTCTTTGGGGTCGAGAGGAGAAGACCATGATGAAAATGTTGAGTGTCTCTCATATGCATTATTGTTGATCTAACCAAGAGCCCATATTACCTTGTCTTCTCCCTTATATTAAATGCTTGCAGATTCCAGCTTAGTCCAAAGCATGTGCACTATTATTACTATCCACACCGTTTGGTCGTGCAAGTGAAAGGCAATAATGACGATATATGATGGACTGATTGAGATGAGAGAAGCTGGTATGAACTCGACCTATCTTGTTTTTGTAAATATGATTAGTTCATCGTTCCTGATTCAACCTATTATGAATGAAACATGTTTGCAATGACAAATAGAGATTATAGTTGCTCATGCCATGCTTAATTAGCTAGGAATTTATAATGGTTTACCTTGCGTGCCAACATGCTATTAAAATGGTTGTGATGTGGTATGATAAGGTGATATCCTCCTTTGAACGATTCGAGTGGCTTGACTTGGCACATGCTCACACACGTAGTTGAAACAAAATCAACATAGTCTCCACGATATTTATGTTCATGGTGAATTATATCCTACTCATGCTTGCACTCAGTGTTGATTAATTTTAATGCATGTTTATGAATGTTGTCGCTCTCTAGTTGGTCACTTCCCAGTCTTTTTCTGGCCTTCACTTGTACTAAGCAAGAATACTGTTTGTGCATCCATTTCCATAAACCCTAAAGTTATTCCATATGAGTCCACCATACCTTCCTATAAGCGGTATATACCTGCCGTTCCAAGTAAATTTGTATGTGCCAAACTCTAAACCTTCAAATGAAATTCTGTTTTGTATGCTTGAATAGCTCATGTATCAACTAGGGCTATCTATATCTTCCAAGCTAGGTGAGTTATTCTCAAGATGAGTGGACTCCGCTCATCATTCACGAGAAAATGGCTGGTAACCGGGATGCCCAGTCCCATGCTTAAATTAAAAAAAATTGCAAACAAAACTCCCCCAGGATTGTTGTTAGTTAGAGGCACCCGTTGTTTCGGACAAGCCATGGACTGATGTTTGTTGGTGGTTGCTACCTCTTGAGCATATGTTGGTTTTACCTTGAAGAGGAAAGGGTGATGCAGCACAATACATAAGTATTTCCCTTAGTTTTTGAGAACTAAGGTATCAATACAGTAGGAGGTAACATGCAAGTCGCCTAGTACCTGCACTAACAAACAAGAACCTCGCAACCAACGCGATAAAGGGGTTGTCAATCCCTTCACGATCACTTACGAAAGTGAGATCTGATAGAGATAATAAGATAAATATTTTTGATATTTTTATGATATAGATTAGAAAATAAAGATTGCAAAATAAACGGTAATAGAAACAGCAAGTTTGATAGGAAAATAATATGATGGAAGATAGACCCGGGGGCCATAGGTTTCACTAGTGGCTTCTCTCAAGATAGCAAATTCCACGGTGGGTGAACAAATTACTGTTGAGCAATTGATAGAAAAGCGAATAATTATGAGAATATCTAGGCATGATCATGTATATAGGCATCACGTCCGCGACAAGTAGACCGAAACGATTCTGCATCTACTACTATTACTCCACACATCGACCGCTATCCAGCATGCATCTAGAGTATTAAGTTCATAAGAATAGAGTAACGCATTAGGAAAGATGACATGATGTAGAGGGATAAATTCAAGCAATATGATATAAACCCCATCTTTTTATCCTCGATGGCAACAATACAATACGTGCCTTGCTGCCCCTGCTGTCACTGGGAAAGGACACCGCAAGATTAAACCCAAAGCTAAGCACTTCTCCCATTGCAAGAAAGATCAATCTAGTAGGCCAAACCAAACTGATAATTCGAAGAGACTTGCAAAGATATTAAATCATGCATAGAAGATTTCAGAGAAGAATCAAATATTGTTCATAGATAATCTTGATCATAAACCCACAATTCATCGGATCTCGACAAACACACCGCAAAAAGAATTACATCGAATAGATCTCCAAGAGAATCGAGGAGAACTTTGTATTGAGATCCAAAGAGAGAGAAGAAGCCATCTAGCTAATAATTATGGACCCGAAGGTCTGTGGTAAACTACTCACACATCATCGGAGAGGCTATGGTGTTGATGTAGAAGCCCTCCGTGATTGATTCCCTCTCCGGCGGAGCGCCGGAAAAGGCTCCACGATGGGATCTCACGGGTACAGAAGGTTGCGGTGGTGGAAATAGGGTTTCATGGTGCTCCTGGATGTTTTCAGGGTATATGGGTATATATAGGAGGAAGAAGTGCGTCGGTGGAGCTGCGAGGGGCCCATGAGGGTGGGGGTGGGCCTACCCCGCCTGGGCGCGCCCTCCTGCTTCGTGGCCTCCTCGCTTCTTTCTTGACGTCCACTCCAAGTCTCCTGGATCATGTTTGTTCCAAAAATAACTCTCCCGAAGGTTTCATTCTGTTTGGATTCCATTTGATATTCCTTTTCTGCGAAACACTGAAATAGGCAAAAAAACAACAATTTGCACTGGGCCTTTGGTTAGTAGGTGATGTCTACTACACAACCTTCTTCTTGTAGACGTTGTTGGGCCTCCAAGTGCAGAGGTTTGTAGGACAGTAGCAAATTTCCCTCAAGTGGATGACCTAAGGTTTATCAATCCGTAGGAGGCGTAGGATGAAGATGGTCTCTCTCAAGCAACCCTGCAACCAAATAACAAAGAGTCTCTTGTGTCCCCAACACACCCAATACAATGGTAAATTGTATAGGTGCACTAGTTCGGCGAAGAGATGGTGATACAAGTGGTATATGGATAGTAGATAATAGTTTTTGTAATCTGAAAATATAAAAACAGCAAGGTAACGAATGATAAAAGTGAGCGTAAACGGTATTGCAATGCATTGAAACAAGGCCTAGGGTTCATACTTTCGCTAGTGTAAGTTCCCTCAACAGTGATAACATAATTGGATCACATAAATATCCCTCAACATGCAACAAAGAGTCACTCCAAAGTCACTAATAGCGGAGAACGAACGAAGAGATTATGGTAGGGTACGAAACCACCTCAAAGTTATTCTTTCCAATCAATCCGTTGGGCTATTCCTATAAGTGTCACAAACGGCCCTAGAGTTCGTACTAGAATAACACCTTAAGACAGAAATCAACCAAGACCCTAATGTCACCTAGATACTCCAATGTCACCTCAAGTATCCGTGGGTATGATTATACGATATGCATCACACAATCTCAGATTCATCTATTCAACCAACACATAGAACCTCAAAGAGTGCCCCAAAGTTTCTACTGGAGAATCATGATGAAAACGTGTGCCAACCCCTATGCATAGGTTCATGGGCGGAACCCGCAAGTTGATCACCAAAACATACATCAAGTGAATCACGTGATATCCCATTGTCACCACAGATACGCACGGCAAGACATACATCAAGTGTTCTCAAATCATTAAAGACTCAATCCGATAAGATAACTTCAAAGGGAAAACTCGGTCCATTACAAGAGAGTAGAGGGGGGAAGAAAAATCATAAGATCCAACTATAATAGCAAAGCTCGCGATACGTCAAGATCGTACCACCTCAAGAACACGAGAGAGAGAGAGATCAAACACATAGCTACTGGTACATGATGACCCACAAGTATAGGGGATCTATCGTAGTCCTTTCGATAAGTAAGAGTGTCAAACCCAACGAGGAGTAGAAGGAAATGATAAGCGGTTTTCAGCAAGGTATTCTCTGCAAGTACTGAAATAAGTGGTAACAGATAGTTTTGTGATAAGATAATTTGTAATGAGCAACAAGTAACAAAAGTAAATAAAGTGCAGCAAGGTGGCCCAATCCTGTTTGTAGCAAAGGACAAGCCTGGACAAACTCTTATATAAGGAAAAGCGCTCCCGAGGACACATGGGAATATCGTCAAGCTAGTTTTCATCACGATCATATGATTTGCGTTCGGTACTTTGATAATTTGACATGTGGGTGGACCGGTGCTTGGGTGCTGTTCTTACTTGAACAAGCATCCCACTTATGATTAACCTCTATTGCAAGCATTCGCAAGTACAACAAAAGTATTAAGGTAAACCTAACCATAGCATGAAACATATGGATCCAAATCAGCCCCTTACGAAGCAACGCATAAACTAGGGTTTAAGCTTCTGTCACTCTAGCAACCCATCATCTACTTATTACTTCCCAATGCCTTCCTCTAGGCCCAAATAATGGTGAAGTGTTATGTAGTCGACGTTCACATAACACCACTAGAGGAAAGACAACATACATCTCATCAAAATATCGAACGAATACCAAATTCACATGACTACTAATAGCAAGACTTCTCCCATGTCCTCAGGAACAAAAGTAACTACTCACAAAGCATAAACATGTTCATAATCAGAGGGGTATTAATATGCATAAAGGATCTGAACATATGATCTTCCACCAATTAAACCAACTAGCATCAACTACAAGGAGTAATTAACACTACTAGCAACCTACTGGCACCAATCCCGGACTTGGAGACAAGAATTGGATACAAGAGATGAACTAGGGTTTTGAGATGAGATGGTGCTGATGAAGATGTTGATGGAGATTGCCCTCTCCCGATGAGAGGAGCGTTGATGATGAAGATGGCGATGATTTCCCCCTCCGGGAGGTAAGTTTCCCCGGCAAAACAGCTCTGCCGGAGCTCTAGATTGGATCCGCCAAGGTTCCGCCTCGTGGCGGTAGAGTTTTGTCCCGAAAGGTTGCTTCCTATTTTTTTCTCAACGAAAGACTTCATATAGGAGAAGATGGTCATCGGAGAGCCACCAGGGGGCCCACGAGGTAGGGGGCGCGCCCTAGGGGGGCGCGCCCCCCACCCTCATGGAAAGGGTGTGGGCCCCCTGGTATTCATCTTTGGCGAGGATTTTTCATTATTTATTATAAGGTATTCTGTGGAGTTTCAGGACTTTTGGAGTTGTGCAGAATAGGTCTCTAATATTTGCTCCTTTTCCAGCCCAGAATTCCAGCTGCCGGCATTCTCCCTCCTTATGTAAACCTTGTAAAATAAGAGAAAATAGCCATAAGTATTGTGACATAATGTGAAATAACAGCCCATAATGCAATAAATATCGATATAAAAGCATGACGCAAAATGGACGTATCAGTACATACCCTCAGCCCTGAGGGAGAACTACTCCCTCCTCGTCATGGAAAGCACCGGGATGATGAAGATGGCCACCGGAGAAGGATTGCCCCCTCCGGCAGGGTGCCGGAACGGGTCTAGATTGGCTTTCGGTGGCTACAGAGGCTTCTGGCAGCGGAACTCCCGATCTATTGTCTGTTCTGGAAGTTTTAGGGTACGTGAGTATATATGGGTGCAGGACGTACGTCTATGGAGCTTCGGGGGCCCCACGAGGCAGGGGGGCACGCCCTAGGGGGGGCGCCCCCCACCCTCGTGAGCACCTCCCTTGGCTCCTGACGTGGTGTCCAAGTCCATCCGGTAGCTTTCCTTCTAAAAATAACTTCTCCAGTTGATTTCGTTCCGTTTCGACTCCGTTTGATATTCCTTTTCTTCGAAACATTGAAATAGGCAAAAAACAACAATTCTGGACTGGGCCTCCGGTTAATAGGTTAGTCCCAAAAATAATATAAAAGTGGATGATAAAGCCCAATATTGCCCAAAACAGTAGATAACATAGCATGGAGCAATCAAAAATTATAGATACGTTGGAGACGTATCAGTAGGTTAGTCCCAAAATAATATAAAAAGGTAAATTAAAGCCCATTAAACATCCAAAACAGATAATATAATAGCATGGAACAATCAAAAATTATAGATACGTTGGAGACGTATCAAGCATCCCCAAGCTGAATTCCTACTCGTCCTCGAGTAGGTAAATGATAAAAACAGAATTTTTGATGTGGAATGCTACCTAGCATAATTCTCAATGTAATTTTCTTTATTGTGGCATGAATGTTCGGATTCGAAAGATTCAAGACAAAAGTTTAATATTGACATAAAAATAATAATACTTCAAGTATACTAACAAAGCAATCATGTCTTTTTAGAATAACATGGCCAAAGAAAGTTATCCCTACAAAATCATATAGTCTGGCTATGCTCTATCTTCATCACACAAAGTATTTAAATCATGCACAACCCCGATGATAAGCCAAGCAATTGTTTCATACTTTTAATGTTCTCAAACTTTTTCAATCTTCACGCAATATATGAGCGTGAGCCATGGACATAGCACTATAGGTGGAATAGAATGGTGGTTGTGGAGAAGACAAAAGGGAGAATATAGTCTCACATTAACTAGGCGTATCAACGGGCTATGGAGATGCCCATCAATAAATATCAATGTGAGTGAGTAGGGATTGCCATGCAACGGATGCACTAGAGCTATAAGTGTATGAAAGTTCAAAAAGAAACTAAGTGGGTGTGCATCCAACTTGCTTGCTCACAAAGTCCTAGGACAATTTGAGGAAGCCCATCATTGGAATATACAAGCCAAGTTCTATAATTTAAAATTCCCACTAGTATATGAAAGTGACAACATAGGAGACTCTCTATCATGAAGATCATGGTGCTACTTTGAAGCACAAGTGTGGTAAAAGGATAGTAACATTGTCCCTTCTCTCCTTTTCTCTCATTTTTTTATTTGGGCCTTCTCTTTTTATGGCCTCTTTTTTCTTTTTATTTTTCTTTTTGTCCGGAGTCTCATCCCGACTTGTGGGGGAATCATAGTCTCCATCATCCTTTCCTCACTTGGGACAATGCTCTAATAATGATGTTCATCACACTTTTATTTACTTACAACTCAAAAATTATAACTCGATACTAGAACAAAATATGACTCTATGTGAATGCCTCCGGAGGTGTACCGGGATGTGCAATGAATCAAGAGTGACATGTATGAAAGAATTATGAACGGTGGCTTTGCCACAAATAAGATGTCAACTACATGATGATGCAAAGCAATATGACAATAATGAACGGAACGGTGGTAAGTTGCATGGCAATATATCTTGGAATGGCTATGGAAATGCCATAATAGGTTGGTATGGTGTCTGTTTTGAGGAAGGTATAAGGTGGGTGTATGGTAACGGCGAAAGTTGTGCGGTACTAGAGAGGCTAGCAATGGGGGTGAGAGTGTGTATAATCCATGGACTCAACATTAGTCATAAAGAACTCACATACTTATTGCAAAAATCTATTAGTTATCGAAACAAAGTACTACACGCATGCTCCTAGGGGGATAGATTGGTAGGAAAAGACCATCGCTCATCCCCGACCGCCACTCATAAGGAAGACAATCAATAAATAAATCATGCTCCGACTTCATCACAGAACGGTTCACCATACGTGCATTCTACGGGAATCACAAACTTTAACACAAGTATTTATCAAATTCACAACTACTCAACTAGCATGACTCTAATATCACCATATTTATATCTCAAAACAATCATCAAGTATCAAACTTCTCATAGTATCCAATGCACTTTTTATGATAGTTTTTATTATACCCATCTTGGATGCCTATCATATTAGGACTAATTTTATAGCCAAAGCAAATTACCATGATGTTCTAAAAGACCCTCAAAATAATATAAGTGAAGCATGAGAGATCAATAATTTCTATAAAATAATACCACCACCATGCTCTTAAAGATATAAGTGAAGCACTAGAGCAAAATTATCTAGCTCAAAAGATATAGGTGAAGCACATAGAGTATTCTAATAAATTCCGGTTCATGTGTGTCTCTCCAAAAGGTGTGTACAGCAAGGATGATTGTGGTAAACTAAAAATAAAATACTCAAATCATACAGGACGCTCCAAACAAAACACATATCATGTGGTGAATAAATATATAGCCTCAAGTAAAGTTACCGATAGACAAAGACGAAAGAGGGGATGCCTTCCGGGGCATCCCCAAGCTTAGGCTTTTGGTTGTCCTTGAATTTTACCTTGGGGTGCCTTGTGCATCCCAATCATAGACTCTTGCCACTTCTTATTCCAAAATCCATCAAATCTTTACCCAAAACTTGAAAACTTCACAACACAAAACTCAACAGAAAATCTCATGAGCTCCGTTAGTATAAGAAAACAAACCACCACTTCAAGGTACTGTAATGAACTCATTCTTTATTTATATTGGTGTTAAAACTACTGTATTCCAGCTTCTCCATGGTTCATACCCCCCGGTACTAGCCATAGATTCATCAAAATAAGCAAACAACACACGAAAAATAGAATCTGTCAAAAACAGAACAGTCTGTAGTAATCTGTAGGTTTCGAATACTTCTATAACCCCACAAATTCTGAAATAAATTGTTGGACGTGAGGATTTTGTCTATTAATCATATGCAAAAATAATCAACCTAATCACACTCTCCAGTAAAAAATGGTAGCAAATATCGTGAGCGCTAAAGTTTCTGTTTTTTATAGCAAGATCGCAAAAACTTCCCCCAAGTCTTCCCAAAGGTTCTACTTGGCACAAACACTAATTAAAAGCATAAAACCACATCTAAATAGAAGCTAGATGAATTATTTATTATTAAACAGGGAAAAAAGAAACAAAAATAAAATTGGGTTGCCTCCCAACAAGCGCTATCGTTTAATGCCCCTAGCTAGGCATAAAAACAAGAATAGATCTAGGTGTTATCATCTTTGGTATGAATCCATAAGTGGCTCTCATAAGAGATTCATAAGGTAATTTAATTTTCTTCCTAGGAAAGTGTTCCATGCCTATCCTTAACGGAAATTGGAATCTAATATTTCCTTCTTTCATATCAATAATTGCACCAATCGTTCTAAGGAAAGGTCTACCAAGAATAATAGGACATGTAGGATTGCAATCTATATCAAGAACAATGAAATCTACGGGCACATAATTCCTATTTGCAACAATAAGAACATCATTAATCCTTCCCATAGGTTTCTTGATAGTGGAATCCGCAATATGCAAATTTAAAGAACAATAATCAAATTCACGGAAACCTAACACATCACACAAAGTTTTTGGAATCGTGGAAACACTAGCACCCAAATCACATAAAGCATAGCATTCATGATCTTTAATCTTAATTTTAATAGTAGGTTACCACTCATCATAAAGTTTTCTAGGGATAGAAACTTCTAATTCAAGCTTTTCTTCATAAGATTGCATTAAAGCATTAACGATATGTTTGGTAAAAGCTTTATTTTGACTATAAGCACGAGGAGAATTTAACACGGATTGCAACAAGGAAATACAATCTATCAAAGAGCAATTATAATAATTAAATTCCTTGAAATCCAAAATAGTGGGTTCATTGATATGTAAAGTTTTGACCTCTTCAATCCCACTTTTACCTATTTTTGCATCAAGATCTAAAAACTATGAATCATTGGGACGCCTTTTAACTAAAGTTGAATCATCTCCAGTCCCATAATTATCAATATTCATATTGTAAAACAAAGATTTAATAGGAGACACATCAATCACTTTTATATCTTCATCCTTATTATCATGAAAACTAGAAGAACATGCTTTTATAAAGCAATCTTTTTTAGCACGCATCCTAGTGGTTCTTTCTTTGCATTCATCAATGGAAATTCTCATGGCTTTGAGAGACTCATTGATATCATGCTTAGGTGGAATAGATCTAAGTTTCAAAGAATCAACATCAAGAGAAATTCTATCCACGTTCCTAGCCAACTCATCAATCTTAGGCAATTTTTCTTCAAGCAAAGCATTGAAATTCTTTTGCGAAATCATAAATTCTTTAACACTAGTCTCAAAATCAGAGGGCATCTTATTAAAATTTCCATAAGAGTTGTTGTAGGAATTACCATATTTATTAGAGGAATTACTAGGAAACGGCCTAGGATTAAAGTTTCCTCTATACGCGTTGTTACCAAAATTGTTCCTACCAACAAAATTCACATTCATAGATTTATTACTATTCTCAATAAAAGTAGACAAAGGCATATCATTAGGATCAGAAGAAACACTCTTATTAGCAAACAATTTCATAAGTTCATCCATCTTTCCACTCAAAACATCAATTTCTTCTATAGCATGAACCTTTTTACTACTAGATCTTTCATTGTGCCATTGATAATAATTAACCATAATATTATCTAGGAGTTTAGTAGCTTCTCCTAAAGTGATTTCCATAAAAGTGCCTCCGGCGCTGGAATCTAAAAGATTTCTAGAAGCAAAATTCAATCCAGCATAAAAAATTTGTATGATCATCCATAAATTCAAACCATGTGTAGGGCAATTACGTATCATTAATTTCATCCTCTCCCAAGATTATGCAACATGCTCATGATCAAGTTGCTTAAAATTCATAATGTCGTTTCTAAGAGAGATGATCTTAGCGGGAGGAAAATACTTAGAGATAATAGCATCTTTGCACTTATTCCATGAATCAATACTATTTTTAGGCAAAGAGAAAAACCAAGTTTTAGCACGATCTCTAAGCGAAAACGAAAATAGCTTCAATTTAACAATATCATTATCCACATCTTTCTTCTTTTGCATATCACACAAATCAACAAAGCTGTTTAGATGGGTAGCGGCATCTTCATTAGGAAGTCCAGAAAACGGATCTTTCATGACAAGATTCAGCAGAGCAGTATTAATTTCACAAGATTCAGCATCGGTAAGAGGAGCAATCGGAGTGCTAATAAAATCATTATTGTTGGTATTGGAAAAGTCACACAATTTAGTATTATCTTGAGCCATCATGACAAACAATCCAACACACAAGCAAACAAGAGGCAAGCAAAAAGAGGCGAACGAAAGGGAGGCGAGCGGAAAAGAGGGCAAATAAAATGGCAAGGGCGAAGTGGGGGAGAGGAAAACGAGAGGCAAATGGCAAATAATGTAATGCGAGGGACAAGAGTTTGTGATGGGTACTTGGTATGTCTTGACTCGTGCGTAGACGGCGCCAAAAATGGCTAGTTGTTGGTAGACCAAATCTTGACTTGACTTGGTGCAACCTCCCCGGCAACGGCGCCAGAAATCCTTCTTGCTACCTCTTGAGCATGCGTTGGTTTTCCCTTGAAGAGGAAAGGGTGATGCAGCACAGTAGCGTAAGTATTTCTCTCAGTTTTTGAGAACCAATGTATCAATTCAGTAGGAGGTAACACGCAAGTCGCCTAGTACCTGCACAAACAAACAAGAACCTCACAACCGACGCGATAAATGGGTTGTCAATCCCTTCACGGTCACTTACGAAAGTGAGATCTGATAGAGATAATAAGATAAATATTTTTGGTATTTTTATGATATAGATTAGAAAATAAAGATTGCAAAATAAATGGTAATAAAAATAGCAAGTTTGATAGGAAAATAATATGATGGAAGATAGACCCGGGGGCCATAGGTTTCACTAGTGGCTTCTCTCAAGATAGCAAATTCTACGGTGGGTGAACAAATTACTGTCAAGCAATTGATAGAAAAGCGAACAATTGTGAGAATATCTAGGCATGACCATGTATATAGGCATCACGTCCGCGACAAGTAGACCGAAACGATTCTACATCTACTACTATTACTCCACACATTGACCGCTATCCAGCATGCATCTAGAGTATTAAGTTCCTAAGAACAGAGTGACGCATTAGGCAAGATGACATGATGTAGAGGGATAAACTCAAGCAATATGATATAAACCCCATCTTTTTATCCTCGATGGCAACAATATAATACGTGCCTTGCTGCCCCTGCTGTCACTGGGAAAGGACACCACAAGATTGAACCCAAAGCTAAGCACTTCTCCCATTGCAAGAAAGATCAATCTAGTAGGCCAAACCAAACTGATAATTCAAAGAGACTTGCAAAGATATTAAATCATGCATAAAAGATTTCAGAGAAGAATCAAATATTGTTCATATATAATCTTGATCATAAACCCACAATTTATCAGATCTCGACAAACACACCGCAAAAAGAACTACATCGAATAGATCTCCAAGAGAATCGAGGAGAACTTTGTATTGAGATCCAAAGAGAGAGAAGAAGCCATCTAGCTAATAATTATGGACCCGAAGGTCTATGGTAAACTACTCACACATCATCGGAGAGGCTATGGTGTTGATGTAGAAGCCCTCCGTGATCGATTCCCCCTCCGACGGAGCGCTGGAAAAGGCCCCACGATGGGATCTCACGGGTACAGAAGGTTGCGGTGGTGGAAATAGGGTTTCGTGCTGCTCCTGGATGTTTTCGGGGTATATGGGTATATATAGGAGGAAGAAGTACGTCACTGGAGCTGCGAGGGGCCCATGAGGGTGGGGGTGGGCCTACCCCGCCTGGGCGCACCCTCCTGCCTCGTGGCCTCCTCGCTTCTTTCTTGACGTCCACTCCAAGTCTGCTGGATCACGTTTGTTCCAAAAATAACTCTCCCGAAGGTTTCATTCCGTCTGGATTCCATTTGATATTCCTTTTCTGTGAAACACTGAAATAGGCAAAAAAACAACAATTTGCACTGGGCCTTTGGTTAGTAGCTTAGTCCCAAAATAATATAAAAAGGTAAATTAAAGCCCACTAAACATCCAAAGCAGATAATATAATAGCATGGAACACTCAAAAATTATATATACGTTGGAGACGTATCAAGCATCCCCAAGCTGAATTCCTGCTCGTCCTCAAGTAGGTAAATGATAAAAACAGAATTTTTGATGTGGAAGGCTACCTAGCATAATTCTCAATGTAATTTTCTTTATTGTGGCATGAATGTTCAGATCCGAAAGATTCAAGACAAAAGTTTAATATTGACATAAAAATAATAATACTTTAAGTATACTAACAAAGCAATCATGTCTTTTTAAAATAACATGGCCAAAGAAAGTTATCCCTGCAAAATCATATAGTCTGGCTATGCTCTATCTTCATCACACAAAGTATTTAAATCACGCACAACCCCGATGACAAGCCAAGCAATTGTTTCATACTTTTAATGTTCTCAAACTTTTTCAATCTTCACGCAATATATGAGCGTGAGCCATGGACATAGCACTATAGGTGGAATAGAATGGTGGTTGTGGAGAAGACAAAAGGGAGAAGATAGTTTCACATCAACTAGGCGTATCAACGGGCTATGGAGATGCCCATCAATAAATATCAATGTGACTGAGTAGGGATTGCCATGCAACGGATGTACTAGAGCTATAAGTGTATGAAAGTTCAAAAAGAAACTAAGTGGGTGTGCATCCAACTTGCTTGCTCACAAAGACCTAGGACAATTTGAGGAAGCCCATCATTGGAATATACAAGCCAAGTTCTATAATGTAAAATTCCCACAAGTATATGAAAGTGACAACATAGGAGACTCTCTATCATGAAGAGCATGGTGCTACTTTGAAGCACAGGTGTGGTAAAAGGATAGTAACATTGTCCCTTCTCTCTTTTTCTCTCATTTCTTTTTTTATTTGGGCCTTCTCTTTTTTATGGCCTCTTTTTTTCTTTTTGTCCGGAGTCTCATCCCGACTTGTGGGGGAATCATAGTCTCCATCATCCTTTCCTCACTTGGGACAATGCTCTAATAATGATGATCATCACACTTTTATTTACTTACAACTCAAAAATTATAACTTGATACTAGAACAAAATATGACTCTATGTGAATGCCTCCGACGGTGTACTGGGATGTGCAATGAATCAAGAGTGACATGTATGAAAGAATTATGAAAGGTGGCTTTGCCACAAATACGATGTCAACTGCATGATCATGCAAAGCAATATGACAATGATGAACGGAACGGTGGTAAGTCCTAGATCACGTTTGTTCTAAAAATAACTCTCCGGAAGGTTTCATTCCGTTTGGATTCCATTTGATATTCCTTTTCTGCGAAACACTGAAATAGGCAAAAACAGCAATTTGCATTGGGCCTTTGGTTAGTAGGTTAGTCCCAAAATAATATAAAAAGGTAAATTCAAACATCCAAAACAGATAATATAATAGCATGGAACAATCAAAAATTATATATACGTTGGAGACGTATCAGTGGTGGGGGAGTATAAACTTTACCATTCTGTTTGGGAACCGCCTATAATGTGTGTAGCATGGAAGATATCGAGATCTCTTGGTTGTTATGTTTACAATGAAAGTATACCACTCAAAATATTATTCATCTCTATTTCAAAACTCGAGTTCTGTCACCTCTGCAAATCCATGCTTCCCTTTGAGAAGGGCCTATCTATTTACTTTTATGTTGAGTCATCATCCTCTTATTAAAAAGCACCAGTTGGAGAGCATCGCTGTCATGTGCATGCATTACTATTAATTTTCATTGAGTATGACTGTGACTGGATCTCTTTTACCATCAATTACAATGTTTAGTCAGTCCTTGATCTTCATCAGGGGTGCTCTACATTTATGTTTTGCGGTCTCAGAAAGGGCTAGCGAGATACCATCTTGTTATATCATATTATGATTGTTTTGAGAAAGTGTTGTCATCCGAGATTTGTTATTATTGCTCGCTAGTTGATTATGCCATTGATATGAGTAAACATGAGACCTAAATGTTATTGTGAATATGGTTTGTTCACAATCTTTGCTGAAAACTTGAACGCTGACTTTACATATTTACAACAACAAGATCAAACAGAGTTTGTAAAAGTTTTTCTTTATCACTTTCAGTTTGTCAACTGAATTGCTTGAGGACAAGCAAAGGTTTAAGCTTGGGGGAGTTGATACGTCTCCATCGTATCTACTTTTCCAAACACTTTTGACCTTGTTTTGGACTCTAACTTGCATGATTTGAATGGAACTAACCCGGACTGACGCTGTTTTCAGCAGAATTGCCATGTTGTTATTTTTGTGCAGAAATAAAAGTTCTCGTAATGACCTGGAAATTTACGGAGACACGTTTTGGAATTTATAAAAAATACTAGCAAAAGAATTAACACTAGGGGGCCCATACCCTGTCCACGAGGGTACAGGGCGCCCCCCGTGGGCGCGCCCCCTGCCTTGTGGGGCCCCCTGAGGCTCCACCGTTGTCAACTACAACTCTATATATTCACGTCCGGGGAGAAAAAAAATCAAAGAGAAGGATTCATCACGTTTTACAATACGGAGCCGCCGCCAAGCCCTGATCTCTCTCGGGAGGGCTGATTTGGAGTCCGTTTGGGGCTCCGGAGGGGGGAATCCGTCGCCATCATCATCGTCAACCTTCCTCCGTCACCAATTTCATGATGCTCACCACCGTGCATGAGTAATTCCATCATAGGCTTGCTGGACGGTGATGGGTTGGATGAGATTTACCATGTAATCGAGTTAGTTTTGTTTGGGTTTGATCCCTAGTATCCATTATGTTCTAAGATTGATGTTGCTATGACTTTGCTATGCTTAATGCTTGTCACTAGGGCCCGAGTGCCATGATTTCAGATCTGAACCTATTATGTTTTCATGAATATATGTGAGTTCTTGATCCTATTTTGCAAGTCAATAGTCACCTACTATGTGTTATGATCCGGTAACCCCGAAGTGACAATAACCGGGACCACTCCCGGTGATGACCATAGTTTGAGGAGTTCATGTATTCACTAAGTGTTAATGCTTTGTTCCGGTACTCTATTAAAAGGAGGCCTTAATATCCCTTAGTTTCCACTAGGACCCCTCTGCCATGGGAGGGTAGGACAAAAGATGTCATGCAAGTTCTTTTCCATAAGCACGTATGACTATATTCGGAATACATGCCTACATTACATTGATGAACTGGAGCTAGTTCTGTGTCACCCTATGTTATAACTGTTGCATGAGGAATCGCATCCGACATAATTATCCATCACTGATCCATTGCCTACGAGCTTTTCACATATTGATCTTTGCTTAGTTACTTTTCCGTTGCCACTGTTACAATCACTACAAAAACTACTATTGTTACTTTTGCCACCGTTACCGCTACTTTCATATTACTTTGCTACTAAATACTTTGTTGCAGATATTAAGTCTTTCAGGTGCGGTTGAATTGACAACTCAACTATTAATACTTGAGAATATTCTTTGGCTCCCCTTGTGTCGAATCAATAAATTTGGGTTGAATACTCTACCCTCGAAAACTGTTGCGATCCACTATACTTGTGGGTCATCACATCCTCTTTGCACTCGAAATAGTCATCGTAGCCGACCACCCCCTCTCTAATACGGTTGAAAAGATGCCTACTCATATGGAAGCGACGGTGGAATTTTTGATGTTTGAACAACGGATTTGTTGTATCAAAGTAGTCCTTCCAAAGAAGGAAATGCCCGCTCTCTCGGTTGCGATTCAACGCAGGAAGGTGGCCCAAAATGGAGCCACGGAACAACGGCCGCTGGCTGTTGAGGTGGTGATAGACCAACACGGCAGCCAATATCTCCTTCTCGTCATCGGACGACGAATCGTCGGAATCACAAAGGAAATTGTGAAAAAAGAACTCGTCGGCAGAGTCCATTTTGTATCTTGGCAAATTGTCGAATAACTTGCGGGCGTCGACGAAGGAGACGGCCGGCGAAGGGAGTCGCGGCGCGCACGGATCGGCTAGCTGCTCTGCCGGCGTCCGACGAGCGTGCCAGTGAGGATCTGGCCGGGGCGGCAAGGCGGCTTCTTGGTCGCGGTAGCGGCTGTGTCGGGGGGTGGGGGGAGCGGGGGTGGGAAGCAGTCGGCTCCCCAGCAGCAAGACGGCGGTGGCGGGCGACGTGGGAGGTGTCGGCGTTGCTGAGCGGATGTTGCGGCGCCGACAGCTGGCAGAGTCGCCGGAAAAAATGGGCGGCGGCGCCGACGACGAAGGAGGCGAGCGAGGGTTGCTGTTGGATGGGGGAGGCCAATGTTCCACCGACCAGCGGGCCCGGGGGAAGGAGAAGGCGAGCGCGCGCGCATCTGTCTCGTGTCCACGTCGACGCAAATCCGGCTTAAAAATGGGCCGGGAAAGGGTCACCTGCGGACGAAAAGCGGGCACACATCCGTTTGGGTCGGCGCGTTAGGCCGACTTTTGTGTCTACGCCGACCCAAACAGACGCCAGTGAACGAAATGGGTCACCTTGTTGGAGTTGCTTTAAGGACCGAGAAAAATGTGCTTTAAGGATTGATTTGAGCTATGGTCGAGAATATTCTCTAGATATACTAAACAGACCGACAGCTAGCTCACCTTTTTTTCCAGTCGTCCTCTTCCTCACGTCAATTTGAAATCGGCACATGGCGTAGGCCAGCGCGGCCGCCGGCGGATGGGCGGACGAGGAAGATGCAGGGTGACCGCAGCGCACGGGCAGAGGCCAGGGCGTCCGGGACGGCGCGGGCGGCAACCGATCTCCGGGGACCGGCAGCGGTCGGGTGAGACACACATGGAGCTAGCTAGTTAGATGTTCGAATCGATTCAGCTAGCAAGCTAGCTAGCTCCGTTCGAATCGATTGAGCTAGCTAGCTTTTTCGAGAGCCGTGGAGTCACGGACGAGCGCGACTGTCGGCATCCAGGAAACGGCGGCGGGCGAACGCGGCTGTCGGGGCGGGTGGTCGGCGTCGGGGACGGGCGAACGGGAGTGAGCCATGAAGATTTCGATGGCAGTTAAACTTCTCAGAACGACCTTTCGCGTATACAGAGCCTCTCTGGTTGGCTCCGAAATCCTTATCTTCATAGTTTTGACGGGATGTTTTTCGCTCCCCTCAATGTTTTTGTACGAGTCTAGCGCGTTTACAGTGTCTGATTGGGCGACTTTTTTCACGTGAACTCGTATTTTTACGATTATTCTGCGGGTCAAAGCATCATACGGGTCTGCTAGAGATGCTCTTAGCCAGTATGATCTCCCCCTCCATGCATGACGTCATCAGTTCATCTAGCTTAATAAGCGGGACTTCTTTTTCGAAAAAACTTATCGATCTATGCTTCTTCAATTATTATTTTTGTGAGAAAATTTTAGTCTATTCATCTTTAATCATGGCAGTACAAAAAATAATAGAGGCAATAAAAATTACAACCATGTCCATGGACCACCTAGCGATGACTACAAGCACTGGAGCGAGCCGAAGACACGCCGTCGTCATTGCCCCTTCTTCATCGGAGCCAAACAAACCTTGTTATAGTAGACGGTCAAAAAGTCGTCAAGCTAAGGCCCCAAAGGACTAGCGCATCAGAATAGCAAACATCGTCGATGAAGAAAGTCGTAAATCAGAAGGATCAAACATGTAAACATTTAAACGAAGACGAACGAAGACCGGATCCAAATAGATCCATCAGAGACCACCACCGACCGAATCCCGCAAGATCCGATGGAGATAAACCTCCACACGTCCTCTGACGATGCTAGACGCATTATCAGGACAAGGATAGAACGTGGGAGACATTATCCTACTAAGAGACATCACCGCCGCCACACAACACCAACCAAGACGTTGACTCTAACAAGAACAAGAACAGAGTCCCTCCCGCCGGTGGGGGGCCGAGATCCTCCGCACCTCCATGGCCTACATTGGAGATGGGAAGGACCGGCTGCGACGCCGGTAAGAGGAGGATATTTTTTGTGAAGGAGGAAAGAGCTTTTCATCTTCAATTATGACAGTACAACAAACAATAAAAACAATAAAATTACATTAACATCTGTAAACCACCTAGCGAGACTTGCGAGCTATTGGTGACCATTTCACTATTGGTGACCATTTCACGGCTTGATTAACCACATATTTCCCCGATTCCCCCGATATGGTTGTGTTTTGCAAACTGGTGTTCAAATTACTAGAACTATCCATATGGATTAATTGATTCGTAAAGTGACGCCAAAGATACACTTCATCGTTTATATAAGCTATACTAGCATCATATTACATGGATGAATTGGGCAAATTGCTACTTCAACATGGTGGTATCGACCGTTGAAAAGAATTGTTGTACGGAACAGAACATAAATCCTATAATAACTTGAATAATGGCGAGATGCAGCTCAGGAGTGCACTGACAACGCAGCGTCGGCTTCCATCTTCTTGGCGCCGCTCTTGCTTCCAACTCCAAGCTCCGCCGCCGCGGAAAGCAGGGACGTCGAGCTCGTGCCCCACCCGTACTCGTGGCTCCCCTTCCTCGACAGCTCCGATACGTGGCGGATCATGTCCTCCAGGTCGGTGCACGACGACCCGCCTTCCTCCATGGCCGCGCGGGCCTCTGCGGCGAGCTTCTTGGCCCTGGTCCTCCTCGCGGCCCCCTCCGGCCCACCGTCCATCAGCTCGGCGACCACCTTCTCCACGTCGCCGCTGGTGACCTGGACGCCCTCGGCCTCCGCGGGCACGTTCATGACGGGCAGCTTGACGCCGGACCTGACGCCGACGCCCAGCACGTCCACGAGCAGCCGCTCGCTGCAGAACTGGTCGGCGAAGTTGGGCCACGTCAGCGCCGGCACGCCGTGGGAGATGGCCTCCAGCGTCGCGTTCCAGCCGCAGTGCGTCAGGAACCCGCCCGCCGCCGGGTGCGACAGGATGGTCACCTGCGGCGCCCAGCCCCGGACGAGGAGGCCCCTGTCCTTGACCCGCTCCTCGAACCCCTCGTCGTCGAGCAGCGCCTGCACGGCGGCGTCGGCCTTGGCCTCCTTGATGGCCCACACGAACGGCCGCCCCGACGCCTCCAGGCCGCGCGCGAGCTCGGCGACCTGCTTCGCCGGCAGCTTCGCGATGCTGCCGAAGCTGATGTAGAGCACGGACGCCGGCGGCCGGGCGTCGAGCCACGAGACGACGTGGCCGGCGTCGACGTCGGCGCGGTTGCCGCGGCCGGCCTTGGCATCGGCGTCGCCCAAGCTGGAGGCGCACGTCGGCCCGACGGCCCACGTCCTCCGGCCGAGCGCCGCCGCGTAGGCGTCGACGAAGAGGCCCTCGATGCCGCGGAACGTGTTGGCGAGCAGGCCGTCGGCGGAGGCCTCGGCGTCGAGCACGTCGCGCTGCTCCTTCTCCACGCCGGGCCACTGGAAGAAGCCCCGGAACGTGGCCGTGTTCCCCACGGCGGGCACGGGGAAGTCCGGCACCTCGAACTCCTCCATGTCGTCGCCGCCGACGCGGTCGTACACGCCGTGCTTGGCCAGGTTGTGCACGGCGAGGAGGAAGTAGGCGGAGGGGCAGTGCATGACCAGCCTGGGGACGCCGAGGGCGGCGCACACGCCGGCCGTCCACGGGTTGCAGGAGTCGGCGACGAGGCAGTCGGGGCGGCGTGGCAGCGCGCGGACGTACTCCTCCAGCGGCTCGGCCATGCCCCAGATGGCCTGGAAGAACTTGACGTACATGGTCTGGTCGACCATCTGGTCGGCGTTCTCCAGCCCCTCCGGCAGCCCGAAGCGCGGGCCGGGGAAGGGCAGCTCGGCGAGGTCGACCCGCAGGCCGGCCCTGGCGGCGCCCTCGACGGCCGGCCTGTTGCGCGCGGCGTTGACGGGCGTGGTGAGCACGGTGACCCGCGGCCCGCGCGCGGCGATGAGGCGCGCCAGGTCCACCATCGGGATGATGTGGCCCTGCGCCACCAGCGGCACCAGCAGGAAGTGCAGCTCCGACGCCGCCATCGCTCCGACCCTCTCCCTGCTTCTCTCCGGGTCCCTGTTGCTCGCTTGCTCCGCTACAGCGGCTATATAGTGGTAACGGCGGCGAGCACAGCTGTGTGAATTAAGAAGGTTAATTGTGGCGTAGCTGGTCAGTGGCTGTGAGACACCTATGACATGGTCACGGTGGTCATTGTGACGCGTACGGAACGACCGATGTCTCGTTTCCACCACGAGGCTTCGCGCTATGCTGAAGACATCGGACGTGACGTGACGTGACGGACGGCGGAGATAGGTGCATGGATGAAATTGTCCATCGAGGGAGGGAGGAGAGAAGTTGAGAAGCTGGAGGAGGAGGTGGCGCCAAGCGAAAGGAAGCATCGAGTGGTGGCTAGGCGAGGACGTGATAAGGAGCGTGGGGTTACCGTACACGGACACATGCGTCTGCTCCTGGCCATCTCCTGTTGCGCATGGCGACACGTGAGCTGCCGAACGTTTGTGTGAGTCGCGGGCGCAGAGACCTACGTGGACGCAGATGTTACCCCAGCGTAGAGCGGCGACGCCGGTCGTCACGATACGAAGCTGTGTGGATCGAGATTCGAGCCGGTTTCTAGAAGCGGAAGCTTCCGAGGTGACGTGTGCGCCTACCGAAGCGTCCTTGTCGCCGTCTTCGGAAACCAATCAGTGGCCGGCCGGGGCGGGTGATCGTGTACGGGCGGCCGGCATGGCGGCATTGCCGGTCGTTCGAGCCGGTCCAGGAGGGTCCCGTACCCTCATATTTTATTTTGCGAATGGAGGGTCTAGTGATCTAGTCCTCGGTGTAGAGGAATAGAATGCAATTCTTAATGTATTGGTAGGTGCATATGCACAAATATATATAGTACATAGGGCAAGTCATATCCTCAACTATATACAAGGAGGAGACTTGGAGTACAAGAATACATGTGCTAAATACATATCTCAACACCCCCGCAGTCGAAGCGACACCATTGCTGACGCAGAGACTGGACCGGAATTTCTCGAAAGACGTCGTAGGCAAGCCTTTGATCATGATGTCAGCAAATTGTTGGGAGGTGGGAACGTGTAAAACACGAACATGGCCAAGAGCCATCTAATCCCGAACAAAATGGATATCAAGCTCAATGTGCTTGGTGCGACGATGATGAACCGGGTTGGCGGAGAGGTAGACGGCGGAGACGTTGTCGCAGTAGACGATGGTGGCCTTCTCAACAGGACACGAGAGCTCGTGAAGAAGCTGACGAAGCCAGGAACACTCAGCAACAACGTTGGCCACAACGCGGTACTCAGCCTCGGCGCTAGACCGCGAAAAAAAGTGTGTTGACACACGAACACGTCACGTGTACCCTCGACGCCGGGGGTGATGCGCCGCAGCTCACGCCGAAGGAGACCCGACCGACAGCGCGATACGCAAGACAGTCGACGGGCGCTTTTGCAGACCCGAAAACCCCACACCCCCGGGAGGGACCCCGTCAGGGAGTGCGACGGCTATGGGCTGCCCTAGGTCGATTCGCTCGCCCCTAGAGCCTCGGGATTCGCAGCTCTCAAACACGAAAAACAGCGAAGAATGAGATAGAAAAACGGTGGAGAGATAAAACGTAGATGAAAAAGTAGTATATTGATTTGTTCGATTGTGTGTTGTTCAATCGACCGTCACCCCCAACATATATAAGAGGCGGCTAGACTTCCCGTACAAGTAAAGGATTCATCTAGGCTTTCCTTACAAGAAAAATTACATCAATTCACGTCCTAGAGTCCTAATTCTATTCCAACTCGGATTCAGTCTGAATCTGGCCCAAACTCTGTCTTCCTTCTTGCGCGGGCCGCCGGGCTTGCATATGATCTCCGATCAAGATGGCCCAAATATCAAACTTGTGCGCCTCGACGATACGAACAACTCTCATGTTGATCACTTTTTCAAATAAGGCCATCTTGAATACTTTTCGAGGTCATCTTTATCTTCCAGTCGGACTCGGTCTTGCAGTAGACTGGATTATCCGAGTCTCGTAGTGAATTTGTAGGCTATATATTATCTCTGATGATGATGACTCCAAAATCAAAGTTTACCGTCTTGATGATACGCACAACTTCTGTATTGAACACTTCTTCATCCAAGGTCATTTTGATGAACTTTCGAGCACATGTTCAATTTCACTCGGACTTGAGCTCATCCACTCGGATATTAGATACTTTCACTCAGATCGTCCGATTGGACTTTTTCACTCGGAAGACAATCTTTCACTCGGATGACTATATTTCCACTCGGATGACTATATTTCCACTCGGAAGGCACTATCTTATTCACTCGGATGATTATATTTTCACTCGGAAGGCACTATCTTATTCAATCGGCAAGTTTTCGTCCCGATGGTAATCTTTTCACTCGGAATATTTTCACCTGGACGACAATTTCACTCGGATGATCATATTTTCACTCGGATTTCCGACTGAAAACATAGCCCGATCTTGATTTGTCTCTCCAGGCCTCATATGATCTCGGATTGAGACGAATTATATATGAAAATCGATCGGCTCGACGAGACGAAACTTTTCCATGTTGAAGGTTTTTCGATTCAAGGCCGTATTGATGGCCGAATTACTCGCGCAACCTATCAGACAAGTGTCTGGCACCTCGCGCCATATTTCCGTTGAGGTTCAGTCTGCAGTATATTGCCTCTAACTTTTGCATATGAACTCGGATTGAGATGATTTATATATCAAAATCGATTGCCTCGACGAGACGAAGACAATTACTTAAGAGTGCTCCTTCATACGAGGTCATCTTGAATACGTGATTGGCAAAAAACCACTCGGAACATTGAACTATGCCACTCGGAGTATAGTTTCGGTCCGTAAGATAAAGTCGAATGAATATAACCGAAACATCAAAGTGGTTTGACTCGGTGACGTGAATATTTTTATGCTGAAAAATCATTCACTCGAGACCATCTTCATTGCAATCTGTATCTTGCCAAAATCAGGTGTCAACACATGCCCCCCTATTTTTCGGCAAAGCTTGCACGCCGAAAAATAATATGCATAGTGTTTGTTCTAAGGACGATATCAACACTCCATCGGCCATTTATTTTTCTCAGGGAGATAATTATGTATCGGCCATGTTTGTGCTAAGGGCGATAATCGTATATCGGCCATTGCCCACTTAGACTTCCTGCCACACACTCGGGTGGTACTTCTTCAAATATTTGCCATTGAGAGCTCGAGGTAACAATGCCCCTTGTATTGATTCCACCAAATATAAGTTTCCGGGAACAACTCTTGCAATCCTAAAAGGACCTTCCCAACTTGGAGACCACTTCCCGAATTTTCTATCTCTTGAACCAATCGGTAGAATCACTTTCCAGACGAGATCACCAACTTGAAAATTCTTCAACTTGACTTTCTTATTGTAAGCTCTTGCCACCCTCAACTTATCTCTCTCTATGGCCTTTAAAGCAGCCAAACGTTTATCAGCAACCTCATCAACATTGTCCATCATCAAATTATAAAAGTCTATTGCCGATAAATCATTTTGTTTGGCTATTTTCAAAGCATTCAAATTTACTTCCACCGGTAAAACAGCCTCCTGACCATATACTAGCTCATATGGAGTCACTTTCGTAGCACCATGCCTTGAGATTCTATGTGCCCATAATGCCTCAGACAACAAGTCATGCCATCTCCTTGGATTATCCTCAATCTTCTTCTTGATGAGCTTGATTAAATTTTTATTGCTAGACTCAGCTTGTCCATTAGCTTGGGCATAATATGGGGAGGAATTAAGCAACTTTATGTTATAAGATTCGGCAAACTCTCTGACTTGGTGTGACATAAAAGATGAACCTTGATCTGTAGTTAACGTTTGAGGAATACCGAATCTATGAATAATGTGCTTGGTTATGAATTGAATTACCTCCGTATGCGTCATGTTCTTGAGAGATACTGCTTCAGACCATTTAGTGAAATAATCAGTTACCACCAATACGAACCGATGCCCTTTTGAAGAAGACGGATGGATTTGCCCAATAAAGTCTAAACCCCATCCTCTAAAAGGCCACGGCTTAATAATAGGATGCAACATAGCAGCAGGAGCCAATTGAATATCACCAAATTTTTGACAAGCTTCGCACCCTTTATAATATCTGAAGCAATCATTAATCATGGTCGGCCAATAAAACCCAGCACGTCGTAATAACCATTTCATCTTGGGAGCCGACTGGTGAGTACCACAAATGCCTTCATGTACCTCTCCCATAGCAACTCTTGCTTGGTCCTCATCCAAGCACTTTAAAAGAACATCATCAATTGTTCGGCGATAAAGATCATCATCCCTCATAGTATATTTAAAAGCCATACGCCGAACAGCCCTGTCCACCCTTTCACTCGGATTATGCAAGTAAGCAACAATGGGCTTCCTCCAGTCGGAATTGTCACCTGCACTAGATTTTTTGTTAATGACCGAATCAGTGGGTTCTGGTTCGGCCTCTTCTATACTCGTAAGACAAGACATCGGACTTTGAGAAATATGAAACATGCCATGATCAACATGGTATCCAGATGCTTGCTGTGTCAACTCATTTGCTTTTCAGTTGTCATGTCTAGATATATGTGCAATGCTAAAACAATCCAAAGTAGAGATTATATCTAGACATTTATCAAGATAAACATTAAGTGATTCGTCCAAACACTAAAAAACTTTGGATATTTGCTGCACCACTAGTAACGAATCACCATAAGCCTCAATATATGTAACACCTATAGCAAGTAACATCTCTAGGCCGAATAACAATGCTTCATATTCGGCCTGATTGTTTGTGCAAAAATATTCTAAGCGGCATGAGGCTTCAAAAACAGCACCATGAGGAGATATATAAACAATACCAACACCTTGTCCATTGCTACAAACTGAACCATCAAAGTATAATCTCCATGGTACTAACGAAACAAGGTTTATATCACTATCATGCTTGTCATTAATCCGATGTTCAACAATGAAATTAGCAACAATTTGGCCCTTCATGGATTTTAGAGATTCATAAGCCAAATCATATTCAATCAAAGCATAAGCCCACTTGCCAATTCTACCACTAAGAATTGGCCTATGCAACATGTATTTAATGACATCGGTCTGACAAGCTACTACGCAAGCACTCGGCACTAAATAATGTCTCAATTTTGTGCAAGCATAATATAAGCATAGACATAATTTCTCAATAAATGTATACCTTGTCTCTGCGTCCAATAAGCGGCGGCTCAAATAAGTGATGGCATGCTCTTTTCCTTCGGTCTCTTGAGTTAGAACAGCACCAATAACTCCTTCCTCTGCTGCAATGTAAAGTCTGAAGGGTTCCCTATGCTTGGGTGCTCTCATCACCGGAGGAGTGCACAAATAATTCTTGATCATATCAAATGCTTCTTGCTGTTTTGCCCCCCAAGTGAAATCAGCATCATTCTTTAACCGAAGGATAGGAGTAAATGCATCAACTTTCCCTGATAGATTAGCTATGAACCTTCTCAAATAATTGACCTTGCCAAGGAACTTTTGCATATCTTTCTTGCATGTTGGAGCCTCCACTTTTTGTATAGCCTCTATCTTTTTGGGATCAATCTCTATACCATCTTCATGAATAATGAAACCCAAAAACTTGCCAGCTGACACGCCGAAAGCACACTTCAAAGGATTCATCTTCAGTCCATACTTTTTCATTCTTTCAAAAGCTAAATGCAAATCGGCCAAGTGAGATTCAAAAGCATCCGATTTGAAAACAATATCATCAATATAAACTTCAAGTATGACACCGAGTAAATCATGAAAAATCAAATTCATAGCCCTTTGATATGTGGCGCCAGCATTTTTTAATCCGAATGTCATCACTGTCCACTCGAATAAACCAAGGAAACCAGGGCATCGAAAAGCTGTTTTGTACATGTCCTCTTCGGCCATAAAAATTTGATTGTATCTGGCATTACCATCTAGAAAGCTAATAACCTTATGTCCAGAAGCATCATTAATAAGCATATCGGCTATTGGCATAGGATACTCATCTTTGGGTGTAGCCCTATTCAAATATCTGAAATCAATGCATACCCTCAACTTGCCGGATCCTTTCTTCTCCACTGGGACAATGTTAGAAATCCACTCTGCATAACTGCAAGGTCGAATGAAATTAGCTTCAAGCAGTCGACCGATCTCTTCCTTGATCCGGTCATATGTTTTCGGATTAAATTTTCTGGCCGACTGTTTATAAGGTCTAAAACCAGCCTTTATAGGCAACCGATGCTCCACTAGCTCTCGGCTTAACCCTGGCATCTCATGATATTCCCATGCAAAGCAACAAACATATTCTTTCAATAGCTCGATTAGCTTAGCTTTACAATCGGCTTCCAAATTTTTGTTTACAAACGTCGGTCGAGTGACTGAACCATCTCCAATATCTACCTCTTCTAATGGATCGGCCGATGTAAAACCTTGTCCAAGTTTATCCATGTCATCCAACTCCTCTATAGACTCATACATATCATCCTCACTGGACCGATACTTTACAAGACGTTTTTGTAACCACTCGGAATTAGGATCCATTTAAACATATCATACCTTGGAGCCGATTGCATTCAGTCGGCTTTAAAGAGACGGGCACGAAACCATTCTTGGTCACGCTGAGAAAATCAAACTCTGATAAGTCACGTCCCGTCAAGCAAGTAGCATTGGGATGTTGCCAATCCACCAATGCATCGGCCAAAGCAACACAGGCCGAGTTATCCGCATGAATGACTTCCACTCCATCATCAACCCACTGAATCAAAAACTGGTGCATAGTGGATGGCACGCACTGGTTTGCATGAACCCAATCACGGCCTAGTATGACGTTGTAGTTACCTTGCACCTCAGCGACAAAGAATGCAGTAGCCAAAGTTTTGCTTTCGACTGTAAGCTCCACATACATTACACCTTTGGCTTCAGTTTTTTCTTTGCCTTCAAATCCGTTGAGCACCATATTGGTCTTGATCAATTCTTCATCAGGCAGACCCAATTTCTTGAAGACCGAATAGGGCATAAGATTTACCACAGCACCACCATCAACAAGCATCCGAGTGAGCGGCGACCCATTGATATGACCTCTGAGATATAATGGTTTCAGATGCGTTACTGGTTCTTTTGGCTTCTCGAATATTGCGTTTTTAGGGCCAAAATCCATCTGAGCCACCTCCCCTTCCTCATCTACAGCACGAAACTCAGCAGGTAAGTAATACACCATATTGATATCCATACCTTGATGAACCGGCGTAGACTCATAGTCCACCATATCAGCCTCCTCCTCGAGTGCATCCACCAATTCTGAAATTTGTCCGAGTGAAGGAGAAGTAAGAATTGTCGCAGACGATGTGATATCTGTTGCATCGTCCTCCTTTGGTGATGTAGGTGTTGCTATGATAGATGTAGAAGATATTGTATCTTGTATTTGTTTAGGCCTCCACACTTGTTTTGCTGGAACCATGGGTCGAGTGTCATTGAACAACTTATCCCTTTGTTTCTCGGCCTCCTTTTCTGCCATCTCTTGACTCCTTAACCTCTGTAGTTTCCTCTTTTGTGTCTTTGTTAGCCCTGGAGGACACCACTTTGGCTGAGTGTATTTAGGATCTCTCGTTTTTACCTGGCTGGTGCTTGCTTCATGGTCATTAGCCGAGTGCTTTGGCGCGATAGCAAGTATCGGCTCAGTCGGATTGCTATGCACAATCGGCTGTCGTATGGCAAATGTTTCGGTGCCCAAGATAAGTGAGTCGGCATCCATTTTCTCCTTGCCTTTTGCCGACTCAATTGCTGCAACACTTGGTGATTTAACACGCCATTCTTTTTGACTTTCCAGATGCATGAAATTTCCACTCGGGTGCACCTTTTTACTCGGATGGAATCCACTCGGATGGAATTCACTCGGATGACTTCCACCTGGGTGCATTCTTACACTCGGATAATTTCCACTCGGTCGCATATTTTGACCAGCCGACTGATAGTCACCGACGTTGAGTCAGCCATTATATGAATAGTCAAGTCGATCCCAAACAGATTGTGTATACTCTTCTGGAAATTGTGCCCTTGGTCCACTCGGTTTTGTATACCGACTGAACATATCAGCTGATGGTGACCTTGGTCATTTTAGATGAGTCGGTCGATTGAAACTAGAACCGGCCGAGTGGTTAGCATACTTGGACAACAACATATCAAAAGTTGGCTTGATCCGCTTACGCTGCACTTTAGCTTCATTCTTCTTCCACTTGCCAACTTCTGGACTCTTGGGCTTGACAAATTTAACACGAGTATTTTCTTGCACTTGTGGTTGCCCCCCGAGTGTAGGGTTCTTGATGGTGATTTTGATCACTTCCTTGCCATCGGGTTGCTTATCAAGCACAACTTGTCTCCCCAAGACCTTGCTGTCCTCCTTGTCTTTCCTGGGCTCACCAACAATGACATTAGCTTTATTAGCAGATTCGGCTACCTCCGGCCGAATGAGTAGTTTCTTCCCCTCCAAACCCATGGTATTCATTGGAAAAGGTTGTTTATCAACTTGCATCTCAGAAAAGTTCAATCGTCCGTCATTAATGGCCGATTGTATCTGTCATCGAAAAACATTGCAATCGTTAGTAGCATGAGAAAAAGAATTATGATACTTGCAATAAGCATGCCATTTTAGCTCTTCAAACGGCGGTAAAGTATGAGATATTCTAATAATCTTAGCCTGCAGCAAAGCATCAAATATTCTATCACACTTAGCAATGTTAAAAGTAAACTTCATCTCTTCATCACGATTCTTATGAATCGGTTTCAGATCATTGCAAGTAAAGGGTTTGGCCTTAGATGGTCAAACAAATTCAGTAGCAAAAACATCACCCTCATCGTCCGAGTGATCACTATCATATTCCACCATATTCATCTTTGGACGATCGGCTTTGTATCTATGCACTTCTTTGAGATCTTTGCTTCGGCTTTCCTGAGCCAAAGCCCTTTGTAAGACTTGGTTGATATTTAAGAACTCATAACCTTCTAGCTTTTCTCTAATGGGAGTTCTCAAACCACTCAGCACTAGGTCTGCCAAGTCTCTCTCGGTTATCATCAAACTAAAACACCAGTTTTTTGTTTCTCTGAATCTCTTGACGTAATCGGAGACCGATTCATCATGCTTCTGTTTAACCGATGTTAGATGTGATAACTTGAGTTCATTGTCGCCGCTATAAAAGTGATCATGAAATTTCTGCTCTAGCTGTGACCAAACCCAAATGGAACCATGTGGTAAAGAAGAAAACCATGAAAATGCAGTACCAGTTAAAGATAAAGGAAACAAACACACTTTCAACTCATTTAGTGAGCCTGCTTCACCTAGTTGTGCTAATTATTGACTAACATGCTCCCATGTGGTTTTTGTGCCCTCTCCATTGAACTTGACAAAATCTGGAATCTTATATCCCGGAGGGCACTAGATGGCATCAAAGTACTCGGGGTACGGCTTTTGGTAAATTCGATTCCGAGGTAACTCAACTCCAAAATTCTCTCTAAGCATCTTAGCCATCTCCTCTCTAAGATTAGCTAGACCATCATCCGTAGTGGACGATGAAGCTTGTGGCAGTGACATAGGAAGAGTATGGTTAATAGCTGTAGGTAGGAATTGTGGCATGTATGTCGACCCATAATTTGGTAGTGGTCGAGTGGTTGTAGCTGTAGGTAGAGTTTGGTTCGGCGTTGCCACCGAACCTGTCATGCTCATAATAGGATTAATGGGTGTAGCCACAATCTGATTTGTTTGGGTAGGATAATAAGTCATCGGCACGGGAGGCGCCGATGCAATAGGTAAAGCCAGATTAGGGTTTTGCACACTAGCAACTACACCATTATTACCACTAGACGATTGAGATATATTCTTCTGAGCATTAGTATTTTCTATAAAATTTTGATAGACTAGATTGTTACCATCAGCAATACGACTTTCAATCTCAGCCCACTGCTCAGGAGAAAAGGCAGTACTTATAGAAGGCTTAACCTGTTCAGTTTGAAGAGGAGGGAACTTGATTTCTTCAATTGGAGTGATGTTGCCTTGGCGATCTTTCTTGAATTTTGCAAGGAACTCCTGCAGGTCCTTCTCCTCGCGCGCCTTCTTGTACTCCTCATAGACTTGGCGATGATCGGCCGACATCTCATCAAGACTGGGCTTAATGATGTTATCGGCGTTTACCTCAGATGGCTTGGGAAGATCAGACATAGTGGATGATGACGATTGATCTTCGTTCCCCAGCGGAGTCGCCAAAAAGTGTGTTGACACACGAACACGTCACGTGTACCCTCGACGCCGGGGGTGATGCACCGCAGCTCACGTCGAAGGAGACCCGACCGACAGCGCGATACGCAAGACAGTCGACGGGCGCTTTTGCAGACCCAAAAACCCCACACCCCCGGGAGGGACCCCATCAGGGAGTGCGACGGCTATGGGCTGCCCTAGGTCGATTCGCTCGCCCCTAGAGCCTCGGGATTCGCAGCTCTCAAACACGAAGAACAACGAAGAACGAGATAGAAAAACGGTGGAGAGATAAAACGTAGATGAAAAAGTAGTATATTGATTTGTTCGATTGTGTGTTGTTCAATCGGCCGTCACCCCCAACATATATAAGAGACGGCTAGACTTCCCGTACAAGTAAAGGATTCATCTAGGCTTTCCTTACAAGAAAAATTACATCAATTCACGTCCTAGAGTCCTAATTCTATTCCAACTCGGATTCAGTCTGAATCTGGCCCAAACTCTGTCTTCCTTCTTGCGCGGGCCGCCGGGCTTGCATATGATCTCCGATCAAGATGGCCCAAATATCAAACTTGTGCGCCTCGACGATACGAACAACTCTCATGTTGATCACTTTTTCAAATAAGGCCATCTTGAATACTTTTCGAGGTCATCTTTATCTTCCAGTCGGACTCGGTCTTGCAGTAGACTGGATTATCCGAGTCTCGTAGTGAATTTGTAGGCTATATATTATCTCTGATGATGATGACTCCAAAATCAAAGTTTACCGTCTTGATGATACGCACAACTTCTGTATTGAACACTTCTTCATCCAAGGTCATTTTGATAAACTTTCGAGCACATGTTCAATTTCACTCGGACTTGAGCTCATCCACTCGGATATTAGATACTTTCACTCGGATCGTCCGATTGGACTTTTTCACTCGGAAGACAATCTTTCACTCGGATGACTATATTTCCACTCGGATGACTATATTTCCACTCGGAAGGCACTATCTTATTCACTCGGATGACTATATTTCCACTTGGAAGGCACTATCTTATTCAATCGGCAAGTTTTCGTCCCGATGGTAATCTTTTCACTCGGAATATTTTCACCTGGACGACAATTTCACTCGGATGATCATATTTTCACTCGGATTTCCGACTGAAAACATAGCCCGATCTTGATTTGTCTCTCCAGGCCTCATATGATCTCGGATTGAGACGAATTATATATGAAAATCGATCGGCTCGACGAGACGAAACTTTTCCATGTTGAAGGTTTTTCGATTCAAGGCCGTATTGATGGCCGAATTACTCGCGCAACCTATCAGACAAGTGTCTGGCACCTCGCGCCATATTTCCGTTGAGGTTCAGTCTGCAGTATATTGCCTCTAACTTTTGCATATGAACTCGGATTGAGATGATTTATATATCAAAATCGATTGCCTCGACGAGACGAAGACAATTCCTTAAGAGTGCTCCTTCATACGAGGTCATCTTGAAGACGTGATTGGCAAAAAACCACTCGGAACATTGAACTATGCCACTCGGAGTATAGTTTCGGTCCGTAAGATAAAGTCGAATGAATATAACCGAAACATCAAAGTGGTTCCACTCGGTGATGTGAATATTTTTGTGCTGAAAACTCATTCACTCGAGACCATCTTCATTGCAATCTGTATCTTGCCAAAATCAGGTGTCAACACAGTGGGCTGCCGCTTGGACGACCACGACACCAGGGATGGTCCAAGGAAGATGCAGTAACCCGAAGTAGATCGACGGGTATCCGGGAAGCCAGCCCAGTCAGCGTCGGAGTAGGCGACCAGATCAGTGGCAGTAGAGGTGCGCAGAGTAAGACCAAGATCCATAGCACCACGGATGTAGCGGAGAATCCGCTTAACGGCAGTCCAGTGAACGTCTCGAGGGGCATGCATATGGAGGCAGACCTGCTGAACCGTGTACTGAAGCTCTGGGCGAGTAAGAGTGAGGTACTGAAGAGCACCAACAATGGACCGGTAGAAGCTAGCATCTGGGGCAGGAGTACCATCAGTAGCAGAGAGCTTGGCCTTCGTGTCGACAGGAGTGGCGGCCGGTTTGCAGTTAAGCATGCCAGCACGGTCGAGAAGCTCATGAGCGTACTTCCGTTGATGAACAAAGAATCCATCAGGACGACGCACGACCTCAACACCAAGGAAGTAGTGCAGCAGACCCAAGTCCTTAATAGCAAACTCTGCACGGAGACGATCAGTAAGCCGGCGAAGGAGCTCAGAAGTGCATGCTGTCAGGATGATGTCGTCAACATAGAGCAGCAAATGCACCGTGTCGGTGCCCTGGTGATAAACAAACAGCGAAGCATCGGAGCGTGTAGAGCGGAAGCCAAGTTGGTGAAGAAACGCTGCGATGCGCTGGTACCAGGCACGAGGAGCCTGCTTGAGCCCATATAATGAGCGTGAGAGCAGACACACATGATCAGGACACGCCGGATCAACAAACCCCGTGGGCTGCTGACAGAAGACCTGCTCCTCAAGATGACCATGGAGGAAGGCGTTGGAGACGTCCATCTGATGAACCGGCCAGGCACAAGAGACCGCCAACTGTAAGACAGTGCGGATCGTCCCGGGCTTAACAACCGGAGCGAAAGTGTCGGTGAAGTCCACACCGGCGCGTTGCCGGAAACCACGAACAACCCAACGCGCCTTGTAACGATCAAGAGTGCCATCGGGACGAAGCTTGTGTTTGAAGACCCACTTTCCGGTGATCACATTAGCGTGCCGGGGACGGGGAACAAGCTGCCAAGTCCGGTTCCGCTGCAAAGCGTCAAACTCCTCCTGCATGGCGGCCATCCAAAGAGGGTCGCGGAGAGCGGCCCGAACCGAGGACGGCAGCGGGGAAGGAGCGGACGTCGAGGCGGTGCAGACGAAGTCATCCACATAGCGGGAGCTCGGGCGAAAAACACCAGTGCGCGAGCGTGTGACGGGGCCGGCCGTCGGAGCAGCCGCGGGTGGCGACGAGACCGTGGCATCCACGGGAGAGGCGGGGGCCTCCACAGCGTCGACGGGAGAGGCGGGCCAAGCGGAAGACTCGGCCGCGGCGTCGGGAGAACCAGACGACACCAGGGCCACGATCGCGCCAGCAGGCGACCAAGGCGGGGTCGGCGCGGGCGACCGAGGCGAGGGCGACGCGCCAGGGGAGGCCGCGCCAGTGCGGGCCGGTCCAGCCAGCGGCCCATCATGCGGCCCAGCATGCATGGTGGAGGACCGGGGCAACATGGGCGACGTCGAGGCGGCTCCAGGCGACGAGGGCGCTGAGCCGGAGGAGGGGGTCGCAGAGGGCCCCGATCCGGAGGGGGGCGCCACGGGCGGGGTGGCCGGAGCACCCAACACCAGCAGCGGGCGGCGGCGTGGAGGAGACCCCGCCGCGGGAGGGGAAGACGGTGCCACCTATTCCTGTGCAAAGGGAAAAACAAGCTCATCAAAGTACACGTGCCGGGAGGTGATGACACGGTGAGACACGGGGTCATAGCAGCGATAACCCTTAGTGTTGGCCGGGTAACCAAGGAAGACACATGGAACGGAACGAGGAGCGAGTTTATGAGGAGTGGTGGCGGTGGTGTTGGGGTAGCAACGGCAACCGAAAATTCGAAGACCATCGTAGGAGGGAGGAGTGCCATATAAGAGATGGTGAGGCGCGTAGTTCCAGCGCGGACGGCATGGCCGAAGATTAAGGAGGAGGGTGGCGGTGGCGAGGGCATCTGGCCAAAACCGAGAAGGCATGTAGGCATGGAAAAGAAGGGTACGCACACACTCATTGAGGGTGTGTAGGATGCGCTCGGCACGGCCATTCTGCTGGGAGGTGTATGGACACGTGAGACGAAACACGGTGCCATGGGAGGAAAGAAAATGGCGGATGGTGAGATTGTCGAATTCTTTCCCGTTATCGGTCTGAAGTGCGAGTATGGGTCGCCCAAACTATGTGGAGACATAAGCATAAAATGCAATGAGAGTGGCGGCAACATCGGATTTCCTACGAAGAGGAAATGTCCACACAAAGTGAGAGTAGTCATCCAGTATAACAAGATAATAAAGATAACCAGAATTACTAGGTACTGGAGATGTCCATACATCGCTATGAATCAATTCAAACGGAAAAGATGCAACTGTGGAAGAGGAACTAAAAGGAAGGCGAACATGTTTGCCTAACCGGCAGGCTTCACAGGAGTGAGCAGCTATTTTATTGCATGAAAAAGAAAATCCTCTCATTATTTGACGAAGTGAAGAAGTGCTAGGATGCCCGAGACGAGCATGCCAAAGATCGACGCCGGTGGAAAAAGCTCGAGGACCACCCGGAGATGACGGCGACTGAACTGGGTAGAGGTCGCCGGGACTGTCACAGCGGTGAAGAATCATCCTGGTGCGAGCGTCCTTAATAGAAAAGCCAACTTCGTCAAATTCCACAGTTACAAAATTGTCACGAGAAAGATTACGAACAGAAACTAAGTTCTGAATAAGATGAGGAGAAACAATGACATTATTAAGAGAAAGTGGTCGAGAGTTGGAGGGAAAGGGTGCAAAACTGACATGAGAGATGGGAAGACCGACACCATTACCGATGATGATGCGGGAGGGAGTGGAAGTGGGATGGACGGAAGAGAGGTTACCCGGATGAGCGGACATATGAGCGGTGGCACCGGAGTCCATAATCCAATCGCCGCCGCCACCAGAATAGGGCGGCGGCTGCTGCAGGGCCGCTAGAAGGGTCGGGCCGTACGCGCCGGGGGCGCCGTACGCGCCATAGGAGGGCACGACAGGAGGGGTGCCGTGGGCGCCGATGGGCGCGGCCAGGAGCGCCTGGTGAGGACTCGGGCGAGGGCCGAGGATGCCCGGGGCGGGGGGCCGCGGCACGGGCATACTGTAGGCGTGCACGACCCCTGTCCAGGGGTTGTAGCCGCCGGCCCAGGGCGGCGGGGGCTGCTGCTGGGGGGCTTGACCACCGCGGCCTCCTCCTTTGCCTCCGCCTTGGCGTTGGCCGCCGCGACCGCGGCGACGGTTGCTGCCGTTCCCACCATTACGCGGTGGTTGGGGTGCCTGCGGCACCGGCGTAGGGTGCGGGAGGACCGGAGGACGGGGCGCCGAGGCTGGTGTAGAGGCACCGGTGGAGATGCCAGCGGCGAGCGTGGTGTGGACGGCGCGGGTGCGGAGGTGCTTCATCCTCCGCTCCTCAAGACGAAGATAGGCCACCGCCCGCTCGTAAGTAGGGTTGGCCATGAGGGTGGGGTTGGAGGCGGCGTTGCCGAAGTCCTCGTTGGGGCCAGCGGTGAGCGTCGAGAGGAGAAGCTCGTCGCCCACCTTGAACCCGATGTCGTTGAGCTCGTCGGAGAGGGTCTTGAGCCGGAGATAGAAAGCGTCGATGGTGGAGTCGTTCTGGTGACACCCAAAAAATTCCTGCTGCAAGAAAACAATCCGTTGAAGCTTGTTGTCGGTGAAGAGGCCATTGATCTTGGTCCACACCGTGTAGGCATCGTCCCCATCACGAACGACGGTGTGGAAGATGTCTGGAGAGACGGTGAGGAAGAACCACCGGATGAGGGTGGCGTCGATGGCGAGCCAGTTGGCGTCGTGGGCGCCGGCAAAGAAGTTGGCTAGACCGTCCACGTGATCACGAAGGTTGTACTCACGGAAGAGGAGATTGAAGTAGGTTTTCCAGGCATAGTAGTTGGCGTAGGCGTGGGAGAGGATGATGGGAACGTGATCGGAGAGGTGGATGTTGCGGATGTCTGCGGCTTGGGGTTCATCGGGCACGGACCCGTAGGAGGTGTCGAACGGGTTGCTAGGGTGGGCGCTGGAGGAGGAAGAGGTGCCGAGGGCCGACATGGCAGCAGGGGAGGGTGGCGGCGCGAGATGGGATCGGGAGGGTTTTAGGGTTCGGGAGGGAGGCGGCTTGGGGCGGCGAGGGCAGGGAGGTTGGGGGTGCGGCGGGGAGGGTGGAGGCGCGGTGGGGGGGGGGGGGTTGTGGTGAGGGAGGGAGGAGGCGCGGCGGCCGGGGAGGCGGCGGCGCGGGACAGCGGGAGCGGCGGCGGCCTGGGGAGGCGACAGCGACGCGACTAGGGCTGGGGACCGAGGGTTAGGCCGATACCATGTAGAGGAATAGAATGCAACTCTCAATGTATTGATAGGTGCATATGCATAAATATATATAGTACATAGGGCAAGTCATATCCTCAACTATATATAAGGAGGAGACTTGGAGTACAAGAATACATGTGCTAAATACATATCTCAACACTCGGGTTGGTGATTTGTTGCTTTTTGTTTGACAGTATGTGGTTTGGTGGTTTCGTGGTCAGAAAACGCATCTTGTGCGAGATATGCAGATGCCAGCACGGCGCACACTAACACCTTTTTGCAAAGCGTGCCATTGTGCATCTGAAACGAGATCCAGAATATCATCGTACACAGAAGCCGGCGCGTCCCTTGTGCGAGTTTTTAACACTCCCTCCCATCCATGATAATAAGTGTTGTAGTTGTGAACGAAACTGCGACACTTGTTTTGGATTCATGGGATTACTTCAAACTACTCTCGTTTCTTTTTTACTTCGTGTGTATGTTTTGTCTTAACTCCAAACTCATAAAGTTTGATCAAGATTGTATGAAAAAACATCAGCATTTACAATATCGAATCAATATAATGAGATTCATAATGGAATTAGTTTTCATATTGTGTATCTTTAATATTGCATAGATATTGATATTATTTAATATAAATTTGGTCTAACTATTAGAAGTCTGACTTACAAAAATCTTATATGCAGAGTAAAAGAACCGAGGTAGTAATTGAGTGATGCAACTGACAAAAGAGAAAGCTTGTGCAGGAGTCTTCCAATGGCTCATTGTCAAAGAAGAAGGAGGATGGTGATGACTTTGGGATGGTCGTGGAGGAAGAAGAGGAAGGGAAAAATGGTTATATGTGGATCTCACTTGTGCGGTACTGCCGGTACATTCATCGTCATAGGCCAGATTGCCATTCTGCAAATGATGAGAGATTACTTAGTGGACAATCTAGTGTATCTGGACAACCTTTTTAGGCGACATTTTTGAATGTCAAAGGAGCTCTTTATGCGAATTGCAATTGCGGTCGAATAGTATGACGATTCGTTCAAGCAGAGGATAAATGTGTGTGGTCAATGTAACACAAGTCCAATCAAGAAGTGCATCATAGCAATGTGTGTGTTTGTATATGGAGTATCGAGTGACTACGCAGATGAATATGTTTGCCTGGGAGATATCTTCACATCTTGTCACCATCAGTGTGAAGAAGTATGTGATTGCTGTCTTCAGAGAAGAGTATCCGATACAACCAAATGCAGATGATGTTACAAGGCTCGTGGAGAATGATGCGACAAGAGGATTCCTTTTGATGCTTGGGAGCATCGGAGATGGAAGAATTTCCTTAGGCATGGTATGTGTAGTCCACTCGGCATTGCCATGTTATACTCGAAGTTGTTGCCTTCGAAGATTGATTAGTTTTGCATTGTTACTTTGGGATGCATATGATGAGCCGCAAGTATAGGGGATCGCAACAGTCTTTGAGGGTATTATTTCATCCAAATTAATTGATTCGACACATGGGGAGTAAAAAATATTTATAAGCCTTAACAGTTGAGTTCTCAATTCAACCACACCTGAAAATCGATTTTTATTAGTAGCACAGTAATATGATAGCAGTGATAGCAATGGTAACAGTAGTAACGGTGTTGTGGCAAACAGAGCAATAATAGTAACTTGAGCAAAAGCAATAATATTAAAGCATATGCATGGATTAGCGATGGATATTTAGATGAGATTTAATATGTAACAGTCACAACCTAGAGCGACACACAATAACTCTAATAACATAGTTGATACCAGGGATCAAGCTCTAACAAATTGACTCAATTATATAAGAAATCTCGTCCAACCCCATCTAGCTCCAGTATGCCCACATTGGAATTACTCACTCCCGATGGTGAGCATCATGAAATTATTGATGGATAAGGGTTGGTGATGACGATGGCGATGAATCCCTCTCTCCAAAGCCTCGAACATACTCCAGATTAGGGCTCTCGACAAAGAACAGGAGGTGACGGCGGCTCCATACCGTAAAACGCGATGGCAATTTTTCTTTGATTTTCTCTCAAGAAAATGGTACTTATAGACTTGGAGTTAGGTCAGACGGAGGTTTGTGGGGCCCACAAGTCATTAGGGCGCACCGCACCGGGGGGGGGGGGGGGTAGACACACCCCCTAACTTGTGGCCCACTGGTGGCTCTTCTCTGGTAGTTCTTTGCTCCAGTATTTTTTATATATTCCATAAAAATTCACTGTGAAGTTTCGTACAATTTAAAGAACTTTTATTTCTACACAAAAATAACATCAATGAAGTCACTATTGCAGGATGCTGCTAACGTGACACTACGATCAGAGACCCTTCAACGAAACTGTGTGTGATGCAATAATCGCAAACGGTGGTGTAAAAAACCGTCAAAAAAGGTGCAAAACGTTTGCGATGGAGGATGCATCAAACATGGTTCAGATTTTAGTTGCGTGTGCGATGCAGGGCATACGGTTCAGTTCAATTAACTGTTTGCGATGAGGAGGAACAAAAGAAACGGGCAGCCAGATGAAGGTGTGTGTGATATACAGTATATGGTTCACTCGGATGAACTATTTGTGATTAGGCAACACAAAAGAAACGGTCAGCTAGATCAAGGTGTGTGCGATATACGGCATGCTGTTCACTCGGATGAACTGTTTGCGTTGAGGCAAGAGAACAAAAACGGTTCAATATATCAAGATGTGTGTGATACGCGACAAACATGTCTGTAATCAGAAATGTGTGCGAAGACCAATAATAACACAGACGATTGCTTCTAATAAGACGTATGTGATATGCTCTGTCTACACAACAACCATTGGCCATTGGGGGACGGGCAGTCATTCGGATATGCCATAAGGATGCGAAGAGGCATCCTATATCAGTAAGGACTAGTTGTTCCACCAGTAGATCAAGTAAGAGAACTCTCAAGTTAAATGTGCTCAGGCTGGAGCAGCCATCAGATGGGTGACTGGATGAGAAGTTGTGTTGATGTTAAATTAACTGATAGAATGAGTCATATTGGTCAAATTAAATGACTGATACGACCCATCCCATGAGTTAATTTAACCTTGAGGTCCTTGTTTTTCATTTTATTTTTATTTTTTAACACATGTTAAAGAAGGTCTACCGCATTACTTTTTGACAATGTGCGATACATGCCATACAGTTGATCCATCTGACCTGTTTGTGATGGAATAAGCCGTGTGTGTTGTGGGCACACGATTTCTAGTATTCAACCGTTTGCGATTGATGAATTCATCACTGACGGGTTCCCTAGTGTGGTATGTGTTCATCTGATCATCATCTACTTCTTGTGCTAGCTCGATGTTCCTTCCATGCTAAGTTTCCATTAATTGATGGCGTTTTATGAACACACCACCATTTCCCGCCATTTCCTCACCTATTTCCCGCCACCCAGCGATATTGCGCATAAACCTAGGCGGCGCGCGACGCACGGAGACGACAAGTGCAGCCTGTAGCACATCCACCTTTTCCAAGCATGCCAACCCACCAAAGCGTTGAAGGAAATATTCCCTAGAGGCAATAATAAAGTTGTTATTTATATTTCCTTATATCATGATAAATGTTTATTATTCATGCTAGAATTGTATTAACCAGAAACTTAGTACATGTGTGAATACATAGACAAACAGAGTGTCACTAGTATGCCTCTACTTGACTGGCTCATTAATCAAAGATGGTTAAGTTTCCTAGCCATAGACATGAGTTGTCATTTGATGAACGGGATCACATCATTACAGAATGGTGTGATTGACATGATCCATTTGTTAGCTTAGCACTATGATCGTTTAGTTTATTGCTATTGCTTTCTTCATGACTTATACATGCTCCTATGACTATGAGATTATGCAACTCCCAAATATCGGAGGAACACTTAGTGTGCTATCAAACATCACAACATAACTGGGTGATTATAAATTTGCTCACAGGTGTCTCCGATGGTGTTTGTTGAGTTGGCATAGATTGAGATTATGATTTGTCACTCTAATTGTCGGAGAGGTATCTCTGGGCCCTCTCGGTAATGCACATCACTATAAGCCTTGCAAGCAATGTAACTAATGAGTTAGTTGCGGGATGATGCATTATGGAACGAGTAAAGAGACTTGCCGGTGACGAGATTGAACTAGGTATGATGATACCGACGATCGAATCTCGGGTAAGTAACATACCGATGACAAAGGGAACAATGTATGTTATTATGCGGTTTGACCGATGAAGATCTTCGTAGAATATGTAGGAACCAATATGAGCATCCAGGTTCCGCTATTGGTTATTGACTGGAGATGAGTCTCAGTCATGTCTACTTAGTTCTCGAACCCGTAGGGTCCGCACGCTTAAAGTTCGATGACGATATGTATTGTGAGTTATGTGATTTGATGTACCGAAGGTTGTCCGGAGTCCCGGATGTGATCACAGACATGACGAGGAGTCTCGAAATTGTCGAGACATGAATATTGATATATTGGAAGGTTATGTTTGGACACCAAAAAGGTTTCGGATAGGTTCGGGCATTTTCCGGAGTACCGGGGGGTTACCGGAACCCCCCGGGGGGTTAATGGGCCTTCATGGGCTTTAGTGGAAGAGAGGAGGATGCGACCAAGTGGAGGGGCGCGCCCCCCAAGCCCAATCCGAATTGGGAAGGGGGCCGGCCCCCCTTTTCCATCTCTCCCTCTTCCTTTTCCTTCCCCTCCTAGTTGGACTAGGAAAGGGGGGAACCTACTCCTAGTAGGAGTAGGATCCCCCCTTGGGGCGCACCCCATGAGGCCGGCCGGCCCCCTCCTCCACTCCTTTATATACGGGGGAGGGGGCACCCCTTAGACACACAAGTTGATTTCTTAGCCGTGTGCGGTGCCCCCTCCACAGATTTCCACTTCGGTAATATTGTCGTAGTGCTTAGGCGAAGCCCTGCGTCGGTAACTTCATCATCACCGTCACCACGCTGTTGTGCTGATGAAACTCTCCCTCGGCCTCAACTGGATCTAGAGTTCGAGGGACATCACCGAGCTGAATGTGTGCTGATCGTGGAGGTGCCGTGCGTTCGGTACTTGATCGGTTGGATCGCGAAGACGTTCGACTACATCAACCGCGTTACTAAACGCTTCCGCTTTCGGACTACGATGGTACATGGACACACTCTGCCCGCTCGTTTCTATGCTTCTTCTAGATAGATCTTGCGTGATCGTAGGTAAATATTTTGAAATAGTGCATTTCCCAACAGTGGCATCTGAGCCAGGTCTATGCGTAGATGTTATATGCATGAGTAAAAACACAACACTACTAGGAAAAGGCCTGTTAGTGGCGCACCTATTTTGGCCATTAATGGCACACTATAGGTGCGCCACTATCATCACGCCACTAGTAACAAGTACTAATGTGCACCCCTGGCCATTAATGGCACACTATAGGTGCGCCATTAGTATACCAGATAATAGTGGCGCACCACATAGTGCGCCATTACTATCTGGTGCGCCATTACTAACAATTCTTTTTCAAATTCTTTTCCAGGAAAAAAATTTCAAAAAAAAATTTCAAATTTTTTTCGCTTTTTTCTTAATCTTGGGTCACTATGGCTTAATCTCAAGTCAAATCGCACTCCATGGTCAAACTTCTCGGAAGGTCACCCATCCTCACACTACTCTAGCCAAGAACGCTTAACTTCGTAGTTCTATCCAACCCCAACACCAGCTCACTTAATAGGCACTTGTTGATATATCTATCATATCAATCCTATTAAACCTTGTTGATGTCTATGACTTTGTTCATGTTCATAAGTGTGATGAAATTTTGAAAAAATATTTCAAATTTCCCGGTCATATTTCGTAACATATTTTGAACATTTTTTCCAAACAAAATTTGAAACCAATTTTTTTTCTGTTGCTAGTGGCGCACCTAGCAAATGGTGCGCCATTACTAAGTTTGAATTTTTTTCCATCCCCCCCTCTAGATCTTAAAAGCCCCGTATCTTTTATTCTGTTAGGTTTTTGGGGATTCTGAAAATCTTCAACGGGGTTCCCGTATTTTTTTGACATTTCCATCATTTTCTTTTATTTTTTCTAAAACTGAAAAGGTGGTAAGTGCGCCATTACTAAGTTTTACCAAGGTTTGACCCAGTCATACACATAGTAATGGCGCACTTTGCACAGGTGCACCATTACTATGTCAACTAGTAATGACGCACTATCCCCTGGTGCGCCATTGCTAACAATTTTTTTAAAACTGATAATGGCGCACCACACACCAGGTGCGCCATTAGTAATATGTCAATAATGGCGTACCTGTATCTGGTGCGCCATTAATATCCATATTAGCTATAGCCCTTTTTGTAGTAGTGCAAAGGAGTTGTGGGCGTGGGTATATACATATTGATTACCGTCACTAGTTGTTTCTTGATTCGGCGGTATTGTTGGCTGAAGCGGCCCGAACCGACATTACATGACCGCGTTTATGAGACTGGTTCTACCGACGTGCTTTGCACACAGGTGGCTGGCGGGTGTTAGTTTCTCCAACTTTAGTTGAATCAGATTCAATGAACAGGGTTCTTTCTGAAGATCAAAAAACAATCACTATACCACGTTTTGGTTTTGATGCGTAGGCAAGAACGGTTCTTGCTAGAAGCCCGTAGCAGCCACATAAAACTTGCAACAACAAAGTAGAGGACGCCTAACTTGTTTTTGCAGGGCTTGCTGTGATGTGATATGGTCAAGACGTGATGATATATAAATTGTTGTATGAGATGATCATGTTTTGTAAAAGTTATCGACAACTGGCAGGAGCCTTATGGTTGTCGCTTTATTATATGAAATGCAATCGCCATGTAATTGCTTTACTTTATCACTAAGCAGTAGCGATAGTCGTAGAAGCAATAGTTGGCGAGACAACAACGATGCTTTGATGGAGATCAAGGTGTCAAGCCGGTGATGATGGTGATCATGACGGTGCTTTGGAGATGGAGATCAAAGGCACAAGATGATGATGGCCATATCATATCACTTATTTGATTGCATGTGATGTTTATCCTTTATGCATCTTATTTTTCTTAGTACGGCGGTAGCATTATAAGATGATCTCTCACTAAATTTCAAGGTACAAGTGTTCTCCCTGAGTATGCACCATTGCTACTGTTCATCGTGCCGAGACACCACGTGATGATCGGGTGTGATAAGCTCTACGTTCACATACAATGAGTGCAAGCCAGTTTTGCACACGCATAATACTCGGGTTAAACTTGACGAGCCTAGCATATGCAGATATGGCCTCGGAACACTGAGACCGAAAGGTCCAGCGTGAATCATATAGTAGATATGATCAACATAGTGATGTTCACCATTGAAAACCACTCCATCTCACGTGATGATCGGGCATGGTTTAGTTGATATGGATCACATGATCACTTAGATGATTAGAGGGATGTCTTTCTAAGTGGGAGTTCTGAAGTAATATGATTAATTGAACTTTAATTTATCATGAACTTAGTACCTGATAGTATTTTGCATGTCTATGTTATTGTAGATAAATGGGCCGTGATGTTGTTCCGTTGAATTTTAATGCATTCCTAGAGAAAGCTAAGTTGAAAGATGATGGTAGCAACTACACAGATTGGGTCCGTAACTTGAGGATTATCCTCATTGCTGCACAAAAGAATTACGTGCTGGAAGCACCGCTAGGTGCCAAACCCGCTGCAGGAGCAACTCCAGATGTTATGAACACCTGGCAGAGCAAAGCTGATGACTACTCGATAGTTCAGTGTGCCATGCTTTACGGCTTAGAACCGGGACTTCAATGACGTTTTGAACGTCATGGAGCATATGAGATGTTCTAGGAGTTGAAGTTAATATTTCAAGCAAATGCGCGGATTGAGATATATGAAGTCTCCAATAAGTTCTACAACTGTAAAATGGAGGAGAATAGTTCTGTCAGTGAACACATACTCAGAATGTCTGGGTACCATAATCACTTGACTCAGCTAGGAGTTAATCTTCCAGTTGATAGTGTCATTGACAGAGTTCCTCAATCACTGCCACCAAGCTATAAAAGCTTCATGATGAACTGTAATATGCAAGGGATGGATAAGACAATTCCCGAGCTCTTCGCAATGCTAAAGGCTGCGGAGGTAGAAATCAAGAAGGAGCATCAAGTGTTGATGGTCAACAAGACCACCAGTTTCAAGAAGAAGGGCAAAGGGAAGAAATGGAACTTTAAGAAGAACGACAAGCAAGTTGCTGCTCAAGTGAAGAAGCCCAAGTCTGTACCTAAGCCTGAGACTGAGTGCTTCTACTGCAAAGGGACTGGTCACTAGAAGCGGAACTGCCCACCGTATTTGGAGGAAAATAAGGATGGCAAAGTAAAATGTATATTTGATATACATGTTATTGATGTCTACCTTACTAATGCTCGCAGTAGCGCCTAGATATTTGATCTGTTGCAAATATTTGCAACTCGAAACAGGGGCTACGGATTAAGCGGAGATTGGCTAAGGACGAGGTGACGATGCACGTGGAAAATGGTTCCAAAGTCGATGTGATCGCCGTCAGCACGCTACCTCTACATCTACCTTCAGGATTAGTTTTAGACCTAAATAATTGTTATTTGGTGCCAGCGTTAAGCATGAACATTATATCTGGATCTTGTTTGATGCGAGACAGTTATTCATTTAAATAAGAGAATAATGGTTGTTCTATTTATATGAATAATATATTTTATGGTCATGCACCCTTAATGAGTGGTCTATTTTTACTAAATCTTGATCGTAGTGATACACATATTCATAGTATTGAAGCTAAAAATATAAGTTTAATAATGATAGTGCAACTTATTTGTGGCACTGCCGTCTAGGTCATATTTTTGTAAAGCGCATGAAGAAACTCCATGCTGATGGGCTTTTGGAATCACTTGATTATGAATCACTTGATGCTTGCAAACCGTGCCTCATGGGCAAGATGACTAAGACTCCGTTCTTCGGAACAATGGAGCGAGCAACAGACTTGTTGGAAATAATACATACTGATGTATGCGGTCCGATGAGTGTTGATGCTCGCGACGGGTATCATTATTTTCTGACCTCCACAGATGATTTGAGCAGATATGGGTATATCTACTTGATGAAACATAAGTCTGAAACATTTGAAAAGTTCAAATAATTTCAGAGTGAAGTGGAAAATCATCGTAACTAGAAAATAAAGTTTCTATGATCTGATCGTGGAGGAGAATATTTGAGTTACGAGTTTGGTCTTCATTTGAAACAATGTGGAATAGTTTCACAACTCACGCCACCCGGAACACCACAACGTAATGGTGTGTCCGAACGTCGTAATCGTACTTTATTAGATATGGTGCGATCTATGATGTCTCTTGCTAATTTACCGCTATCGTTTTGGGGTTATGCTTTAGAGACGGCTGCATTCATGTTAAATAGGGCACCATCTAAATCCGTTGAGACGACACCATATGAACTGTGGTTTGGAAAGAAACCCAAGTTGTCATTTCTTAAAGTTTGGGGTTGCGATGCTTATGTGAAAAAGCTTCAACGTGATAAGCTCGAACCCAAATCGGAGAAATGTGTCTTCATAGGATACCCAAAGGAGATTGTTGGGTACACCTTCTATCACAGATCAAAAGGCAAGATATTCGTTGCTAAGAATGGATCCTTTCTAGAGAATGAGTTTCTCTCGAAAGAAGTGAGTGGGAGGAAAGTAGAACTTGATGAGGTAATTATACCTGCTCCCTTATTGGAAAGTAGTTCATCACAGAAATCAGTTCTAGTGATTCCTACACCAATTAGTGAGGAAGCTAAATGATGATGATCATGAAACTTCTGATCAAGTTACTACCAAACCTCGTAGGTCAACCAGAGTAAGATCTGCACCAGAGTGGTACGGTAATCCTGTTCTGGAGGTCATGTTACTTGACCATGATGAACCTACGAACTATGAGGAAGCGATGATGAGCCCAGATTCTGCAAAATGGCTTGAGGCCATGAAATCTGAAATGGGATCCATGTATGAGAACAAAGTGTGGACTTTGGTTGACTTGCCCGATGATCGGCAGGCCATATAAAATAAATGGATCTTCAAGAAGAAGACTAACGCTGACGGTAATGTTACTGTCTACAAAGCTCGACTGGTTGCAAAAGGTTTTCGACAAGTTCAAAGAGTTGACTACGATGAGACCTTCTCACCCGCAGTGATGCTTAAGTCCGTCTGAATCATGTTAGCAATTGCCGCATTTTATGATTATGAAATTTGGCAAATGGATGTCAAAACTGCATTCCTTAATGGATATCTTAAAGAAGAGTTGTATATGTGATACGTCTCCAACGTATCTATAATTTTTGATTGTTCCATGCTATTATATATTCTGTTTTGGATGTTAATGGGCTTTATTTTACACTTTTATATTATTTTTGGGACTAACCTATTAACCCAAGGCCTGGTGCAAATTGCTATTTTTTTTGTCTATTTCAGTGTTTCGCGGAAAAGGAATATCAAATGGAATGAAACCTTCGGGAGAGTTATTTTTGGAACAAACATGATCCAGAGGACTTGGAGTGGACGTCAAGAAACAACCGAGGAGGCCACGAGGTAGGGGGCGCGCCCTCCACCCTCATGGGCCCCTCGTTGCTCCACCGACCTACTTCTTCCTCCTATATATATTCATATACCCCGAAAACATCCAGGTGTTGGGGAACGTAGTAATTTCAAAAAAATTCCTACGCACACGCATGATCATGGTGATGCATAGCAACAAGAGGGGAGAGTGTTGTCTACGTACCCTCATAGACCGTTCGCGGAAGTGTTATATCAACGCGATTGATGTAGTCGCACGTCTTCACGATCCGACCGATCCAAGTACGGAAAGCACGACACCTCCGAGTTCTGCACACGTTCGGCTCGGTGACGTCCTCGCCTTCTCGATCCAGCAAGAGGGGCGAAGTAGTAGATGAGTTCCGGCAGCACGACGGCATGGTGACGGTGTTGGTGAAGAACAATCTTCACAGGGCTTCGCCTAAGCACTACGAAAACTATGACGGAGGATAAACTAGAGGGGACGGGGTTGCCGGCACATGGCTTGGTGTTTCTTGATGTGTCTTTGGTGCTAGCCCTGCCCCTCTATTTATATGTTGAGCCCTGGGGTCGAAACTTGGAGTAAAAGCCTCCACAAAGTCGGTTTCACCCGAAAGGCAAGAGTCCTTCTCGGACTCTAGGGCCAGACGCCAGGGTTCCCGGCGTCTGGACCCAGACGCCAGGGACCCTGGCGTCTGGCCCCTGGACTCCGCAAAACTTCCTTTTGCGCTTTCCAAAAACCTTGTGGGCTTTCCCCTTTGGCCCAAATAAAGTGTTCTCGTACCCAAACATTTTGCGAAACATCCGGAACCCCTTGTGGTGAATTATGGAACCCTTCCGGTGACCAAACACTATTATCCCATATATCAAACTTTATCTCCGGAACATTCCGGAGTTCCTCGTCATGTCCGTGATCTCATCCCGGACTCCGAACAACATTCGTTCACCAACATACATAACTCACATAGTACTATATCGTCAATGAACGTTAAGCGTGCGGACCCTACGGGTTCGAGAACTATGTAGACATGAACGAGACACCTCTCTGGTCAATAACCAATAGCGGGACCTGGATGCCCATATTGGCTCCTACATATTCTACGAAGATCTTTATCGGTCAGACCGCATAACAATCATACGTTGTTCCCTTTGTCATCGGTATGTTACTTGCCCGAGATTCGATCGTCGGTATCTCAATACCTAGTTCAATCTCATTACCGGTAAGTCTCTTTACTCGTTCCATAATACATCATCCCGCAACTAACTCATTAGTTGCAATGCTTATAGTGATGTGCATTACCGAGTGGGCCCAGAGATACCTCTCCGACAATCGGAGTGACAAATCCTAATCTCGAAATACGCCAACCCAACAAGTACCTTCGAAGACACCTGTAGAGCACCTTTATAATCACCCAGTTACATTGTGACGTTTGGTGGCACACAAAGTGTTCCTCAGGTAAACGGGAGTTGCATAAGCTCATAGTCATAGGAACATGTATAAGTCATGAAGAAAGCAATAGCAACAAACTAAACGATCAAGTGCTAAGCTAACGGAATGGGTCAAGTCAATCACATCATTCTCCTAATGATGTGATCCCGTTAATCAAATGACAACTCATGTCTATGGTTAGGAAACTTAACCATCTTTGATCAACGAGCTAGTCAAGTAGAGGCATACTAGTGACACTCTGTTTGTCTATGTATTCACACATGTATTATGTTTCCGGTTAATACAAGTCTAGCATGAATAATAAACATTTATCATGAAATAAGGAAATAAATAATAACTTTATTATTGCCTCTAGGGCATATTTCCTTCAGTCTCCCACTTGCACTAGAGTCAATAATCTAGATCACATCACCATGTGATTAACATCGATAGTTCACATCATCATGTGATTAACACCCATAGTTCACATCGCCATGTGACCAACACCCAAAGGGTTTACTAGATTCAGTAATCTAGTTCACATCGCTATGTGATTAACACCCAAAGAGTACTAAGGTGTGATCATGTTTTGCTTGTGAGAGAATCTTAGTCAACAGGTCTTTCACATTCAGATCCGTTATGTATTTTGCAAATTTCTATGTCTACAATGCTCTGCACGGAGCTACTCCAGCTAATTGCTCCCACTTTCAATATGTATCCAGATTGAGACTTTGAGTCATCTGGATCAGTGTCAAAACTTGCATCGACGTAACCTTTTACGATGAACCTTTTGTCACCTCCATATCCTTATTCCACTAAGGATAATTTTGACCAATGTCCAGTGAAATACTCCTAGATCACTATTGTACTCCCTTGCCAAACACAGGGCAAGGTATACAATAGGTCTGGTACACAGCATGACATACTTTATAGAACCTATGGCTGAGGCATAGAGAATGACTTTCATTCTCTCTCTATCTTCTGTCGTGGTCGGGTTTTGAGTCTTACTCAACTTCACACCTTGTGACACAGGCAAGAACTCCTTTGACTGTTCCATTTTGAACTACTTCAAAATCTTGTCAAGGTATGTACTCATTGAAAAAATTTATCAAGCGTCTTGATCTATCTCTATAGATCTTGATGCTCAATATGTAAGCAGCTTCACCGAGGTCTTTCTTTGAAAAACTCCTTTCAAATATTTCTTTATGCTTTGCAGAATAATTATACATTATCTCTGATCAACAATATGTCATTCACATATACTTATCAGAAATGCTGTAGTGCTCCCACTCACTTTCTTGTAAATACAGGCTTCACCGCAAGTCTGTATAAAACTATATGCTTTGATCAACTTATCAAAGCGTATATTCCAACTCCGAGATGCTTGCACCAGTCCATAGATGGATCACTGGAGCTTGCATATTTTGTTAGTACCTTTAGGATTGACAAAACCTTCTGGTTGCATCATATACAACTCTTCTTTAATAAATCCATTAAAGAATGCAGTTTTCTTTATCCATTTGCTAGATTTCATAAAATGTGGCAATTGCTAAAATGATTCGGACAGACTTAAGCATAGATACGAGTGAGAAACTCTCATCGTAGTCAACACCTTGAACTTGTCGAAAACCTTTTTGTGACAATTCTAGCTTTGTAGATAGTAACACTACTATCAGCGTCCGTCTTCCTCTTGAAGATCCATTTAATCTCAATGGCTCGTCCATCATTGGGCAAGTCAATCAAAGTCCATATTTGTTCTCATACATGGATCTCATCTCAGATTTCATGGCCTCAAGCCATTTCGCGGAATCTGGGCTCATCATCACTTCCTCATAGTTCGTAGGCTCGTCATGGTCAAGTAACATGACCTCCAGAACAGGATTACCGTACCACTCTGGTGCGGATCTCACTCTGGTTTACCTACGAGGTTCGGTAGCAACTTGATCTGAAGTTACATGATCATCATCATTAGCTTCCTCACTAATTGGTGTAGTAGTCACAGGAACATATTTCTGTGATGAACTACTTTCCAATAAGGGAGCAAGTATAGTTACCTCATCAAGTTCTACTTTCCTCCCACTCACTTCTTTCGAGAGAAACTCCTTCTCTAGAAAGGATCCATTCTCAGCAACAAATATCTTGCCTTCGGATCTGTGATAGAAGGTGTACCCAACAGTTACTTTTGGGTATCCTATGAAGATGCACTTCTCCGACTTGGGTTTGAGCTTATCAAGATGAAACTTTTTCGCATAAGCATTGCAACCCCAAACTTTAAGAAACTACAGCTTAGATTTCTTGCTAAACCATAGTTCATACGGTGTCGTCTCAACGGATTTAGATGGTGCCCTTTTTAATGTGAATGCAGCTGTCTCTAATGCATAACCCCAAAACGATAGTGGTAAATCGGTAAGAGACGTCATAGATTGCACTATATCAAATAAAGTACGGTTATGATGTTCGGACACACCATTACGCTGTGGTGTTCCAGGTGGCGTGAGTAGTGAAACTATTTCACATTTTTTTAACTGAAGGCCAAACTCGTAACTCAAATATTTTACTTCTGCGATCATATCGTAGAAACTTTTATTTTTGTTACGATGATTCTCCACTTCACTCTGAAATTCTTTGAACTTTTCAAATATTTCAGACTTGTGTTTCATCAAGTAGATATACTCATATCTTCTCAAATCATCTGTGAAGATCAGAAAATAATGATACCTGCCGCGAGCCTCAATATTCATTGGACCACATACATCAGTATGTATGATTTCCAACAAATCTATTGCTCGCTCCATTGTTCTAGAGAATAGAGTTTTAGTCATCTTGCCCATGAGGCATGGTTCACAAGCATCAACTGATTCATAATCAAGTGATTCCAAAAGCCCATCAGCATGGATTTTCTTCATGCGCTTTACACCAATATGACCTAAATGGCAGTGCCACAAATAAGTTGCATTATCATTATTAACTTTGCATCTTTTGGCTTCAATATTATGAAAATGTGTATCACCACGATCGAGATCCAACAAACCATTTTCATTGGGTGTATGACCATAGAAGGTTTTATTCACGTAAACAGAACAACAATTATTCTCTAACTTACATGAATAACCGTATTGCAATAAACATGATCCAATCATATTTATGCTCAACGCAAACACCAAATAACATTTATTTAGGTTCAACACTAATCCCGAAAGTATAGGGAGTGGGCGATGATGATCATATCAATCTTGGAACCACTTCCAACACACATTGTCACTTCACCCTTAACTAGTCTCTATTTATTTTGCAACTCCCATTTCGAGTTACTACTCTTTAGCAACTGAACCAGTATCAAATACCGAGGGGTTGCTATAAACACTAGTAAAGTACACATCAATAACATGTATATCAAATATATCTTTGTTTACTTTGCCATCCTTCCTATCCACCAAATACTTGGGGTAGTTCCGCTTCTAGTGACCAGTCCCTTTGCAGTAGAAGCACTCAGTTTCAGGCTTAGGTCCATACTTGGGTTTCTTCACTTGAGCAGCAACTTGTTTGCCATTCTTCTTGAAGTTCCCCTTCTTCCCTTTACCCTTTATCTTGAAACTAGTGGTCTTGTCAATTATCAACACTTGATGTTTTCTTGATTTCTACCTTCGCCGATTTTTGCATCGTGAAGAGCTTGGGAATTGTTTTCGTCATCCCTTGCATATTATAGTTCATCACAAAGTTCTACTAACTTGGTGATGGTGACTAGAGAATTCTGTCAATCACTATTTTATCTGGAAGATTAACTCCCACTTGATTCAAGCGATTGTAGTACCCAGACAATCTGAGCACATGCTCACTGCTTGAGCTATTCTCCTCATCTTTTAGCTATAGAACTTGTTGGAGACTTCATATCTCTCAACTCGGGTATTTGCTTGAAATATTAACTTCAACTCCTGGAACATCTCATATGGTCCATGACGTTCAAAACGTCTTTGAAGTCCCGATTCTAAGCCGTTTAAGCATGGTGCACTAAACTATCAAGTAGTCATCATATTGAACTAGCCAAACGTTCATAACATCTGCACCTGCTCCTAAAATAGGTTTGTCACCTAGCGGTGCATCAAGGACATAATTTTTCTGTGCAGCAATGAGGATAAACCTCAGATCACGGATCCAATCCGCATCATTGCTACTAACATCTTTCAACTTAGTTTTCTCTAGGAACATATCAAAAATAAAACAGGGGAGCTAAACGCGAGCTATTGATCTATAACATAGATATGCTAATACTACCAGGACTAAGTTCATGATAAATTTAAGTTCAATTAATCATATTACTTAAGAACTCCCACTTAGATAGACATCCCTCTATTCCTCTAAGTGATCACGTGATCCATATCAACTAAGCCATAACCGATCATCACGTGAAATGGAGTAGTTTTCAATGGTGAACATCACTATGTTGATCATATCTACTATATGATTCACGCTCGACCTTTCGGTCTCAGTGTTCCGAGGCCATATCTGCATATGCTAGGCTCGTCAAGTTTAACCTGAGTATTCTGCGTGTGCAAAACTAGCTTGCACCCTTTGTAGATGGACGTAGAGCTTATCACACCCGATCATCACGTGGTGTCTGGGCATGACAAACTTTGGCAACAGTGCATACTCAGGGAGAACACTTTTATCTTGAAATTTAGTGAGAGATCATCTTATAATGCTACCGTCAAACAAAGCAAGATAAGATGCATAAAAGATAAACATCACATGCAATCAATATAAGTGATATGATATGGCCATCATCTTTTTGTGCTTGTGATCTCCATCTCTGAAGCACCGTCATGATCACCATCGTCACCGGCGCGACACCTTGATCTCCATCATAGCATCATTGTCGTCTCGCCAATCTTATGCTTCTACGACTATCGCTACCGCTTAGTGATAAAGTAAAGCATTACAGGGCGATTGCATTGCATACAATAAAGCGACAACCATATGGCTCCTCCCAGTTGCCGATAACTCGGTTACAAAACATGATCATCTCATACAATAAAATTTAGCATCATGTCTTGACCATATCACATCACAACATGCCCTGCAAAAACAAGTTAGACGTCCTCTACTTTGTTGTTGCAAGTTTTACGTGGCTGCTACTGGGCTTAGCAAGAACCGTTCTTACCTACGCATAAAAACCACAACGATAGTTTGTCAAGTTGGTGTTGTGTTAACCTTTGCAAGGACCGGGCGTAGCCACACTCGGTTCAACTAAAGTTGGAGAAACTGACACCCGCCAGCCACCTGTGTGCAAAGCACGTCGGTAGAACCAGTCTCGCGTAAGCGTACGCGTAATGTCGGTCCGGGCCGCTTCACCCAACAATACCACCGAACCAAAGTATGACATGCTGGTAAGCAGTATGACTTATATCGCCCACAACTCACTTGTGTTCTACTCGTGCATATGACATCTACGCATAAAACCTAGCTCTGATACCACTGTTGGGGAACGTAGTAATTTCATAAAAAATCCTACGCACACGCAGGATCATGGTGATGCATAGAAACGAGAGGGGAGAGTGTTGTCTACGTACCCTCGTAGACCGTTCGCGGAAGCGTTATATCAACGCGGTTGATGTAGTCGTACGTCTTCACGATCCGACCGATCCAAGTACCGAAAGCACGGCACCTCCGAGCTCTGCACACGTTCGGCTCGGTGACGTCCTCGCCTTCTTGAGCCAGCAAGAGGGGCGAAGTAGTAGATGAGTTCCGGCAGCACGACGGCGTGGTGACGGTGTTGGTGAAGAACAATCTTCGCAGGGCTTCGCCTAAGCACTATGAAAACTATGACGGAGGATAAACAAGAGGGGACGGGGTTACCGACACATGGCTTGGTGTTTCTTGATGTGTCTTTGGTGCTAGCCCTGCCCCTCTATTTATATGTTGAGCCCTGGGGTCGAAACTTGGAGTAAAAGCCTCCACAAAGTCAGTTTCACCCGAAAGGCAAGAGTCCTTCTCGGACTCCAGGGCCAGACGCCAGGGTTCCCGGCGTCTGGACCCAGACGCCAGGGACCCTGGCGTCTGGCCCCTGGACTCCGCAAAACTTCCTTTTGTGCTTTCCAAAAACCTTGTGGGCTTTCCCCTTTGGCCCAAATAAAGTGTTCTCGTACCCAAACATTTCGGGAAACATCCGGAACCCCTTCCGGTGAATTCCGGAACCCTTCCGGTGACCAAACACTATTATCCCATATATCAAACTTTATCTCCGGACCATTCCGGAGTTCCTCGTCATGTCCGTGATCTCATCCGGACTCTGAACAACATTTGGTCACCAACATACATAACTCACATAGTACTATATCGTCAACGAACGTTAAGCATGCGGACCCTACGGGTTTGAGAACTATGTAGACATGACCGAGACACCTCTCTGGTCAATAACCAATAGTGGGACCTGGATGCCCATATTGGCTCCTACATATTGTACGAAGATCTTTATCGGTCAGACCGCATAACAATCATACGTTGTTCCCTTTGTCATCGGTATGTTACGTGCCCGAGATTCGATCGTCAGTATCTCAATACCTAGTTCAATCTCATTACTGGTAAGTCTCTTTACTCGTTCCGTAATACATCATCCTGCAACTAACTCATTAGTTGCAATGCTTGCAAGGCTTATAGTGATGTGCATTACCGAGTGGGCCCAGAGATACCTCTCCGACAATCGGAGTGACAAATCCTAATCTCGAAATACGCCAACCCAACAAGTACCTTCGGAGACACCTGTAGAGCACCTCTATAATCACCCAGTTACGTTGTGACGTTTGGTGGCACAAAAAGTATTCCTGCGGTTAATGGGAGTTGCATAATCTCATAGTCATAGAAACATGTATAAGTCATGAAGAAAGCAATAACAACAAACTAAACGATCAAGTGCTAAGCTAACAGAATGGGTCAAGTCAATCACATCATTCTCCTAATGATGTGATCCCGTTAATCAAATGACAACTCATGTCTATGGTTAGGAAACTTAACCATCTTTGATCAACGAGCTAGTCAAGTAGAGGCATACTAGTGACACTCTGTTTGTCCATGTATTCACACATGTATTATGTTTCCGGTTAATACAAGTCTAGCATGAATAATAAACATTTATCATGAAATAAGGAAATAAATAATAACTTTATTATTGCCTCTAGGGCATATTTCCTTCACCAGGAGCACCACGAAACCCTATTTCCACCGCCGCAACCTTCTGTACCCAAGAGATCCCATCTTGGGGCCTTTTCCGAAGCTCCGCCGGAGGGGGAATCGATCACGGAGGGCCTCTACATCAACTCCATGGCCTCTCCGGTGATGTGTGAGTAATTTACTTCAGACCTTCGGGTCCATAGCTACTAGCTAGATGGCTTCTTCTATCTCTTTGGATCTCAATACAATGTTCTCCTTGATCTTCTTGGAGATCTATTTGATGTAACTCTTTTTGCGGTGTGTTTGTCGAGATCCGATGAATTGTGGATTTATGATCAGGTCTATCTATGAACAATATTTGAATCTTCTATGAATTCTTTTATGCATGATTGGTTATCTTTGTAAGTCTCTTCGAATTATCAGTTTGGTTTGGCTTACTAGATTGATCTTTCTTGCAATGGGAGAAGTGCTTAGCTTTGGGTTCAATCTTGTGGTGCTCGATCCCAGTGACAGAAAGGGAAACGACACGTATTGTCTTGTTGCCATCAAGGATAAAAAGATGGGGTTTATATCATATTGCTTGAGTTTGTCCCTCTACATCATGTTATCTTACCTAATGCGTTACTCTGTTCTTATGAACTTAATACTCTAGATGCATGCTGGATAGCGGTCGATGTGTGGAGTAATAGTAGTAGATGCAGGCAGGAGTCGGTCTACTTGTCACAGACGTGATGCCTATATACATGATCATGCCTAGATATTCTCATAACTATGCTCAATTATATCAATTGCTCATTAATTTGTTCACCCACCGTAATACTTATGCTATCTTGAGAGAAGCCACTAGTGAAACCTATGGCCCCCGGGTCTATTCTCATCATATTAATCTCCTGTTATCAAGTTATTCCTTGCATCGTTTATTTTGCAATATTTACTTTTTATCCTTAATAAAAAATACCAAAAATACTATATTATCATATCTATCAGATCTCACTCTTGTAAGTGACCGTGAAGGGATTGACAACCCCTTTATCGCGTTGATTGCGAGGTTCTTATTTGTTTGTGTAGGTACGAGGGACTTGCGTGTGGCCTCCTACTGGATTGATACCTTGGTTCTCAAAAACCGAGGGAAATACTTACGCTACTTTGCTGCATCACCCTTTCCTCTTCAAGGGAAAACCAACGCAGTGCTCAAGAGGTAGCAAGAAGGATTTCTGGCGCCGTTGCCGGGGAGTCTACGCACAAGTCAAGACATACCAAGTACCCATCACAAACTCTTATCCTTCGCATTACATTATTTGACATTTGCCTCTCGTTTTCCTCCCCCCCACTTCACCCTTGCCGTTTTATTCGCCTCTTTCCCGTTTGTTTTCTTGTACCATGGCCGATTCAAAAAGGGCTAAGGGTTCTCTCCCGGGTTTTACCTTGGATAGTCCCTCTGTCCTCTCTAAGCTCATAAATAATGATGCTATGGAAAGACCTACCGGGGTTATCAATGATAGATTAAATATTTTCGATGAAGATGATCCCGGAATTTTTTATTATTTACTTGATGAATCTTTGAAAGACGCTTGGGATAGGCTATTAGGGATCCAAGCTAGCTATGTGCCCCAATATCAAATTGAGGTTTACCTGAAAAGCTTTTATATTGGTTTACCCTCTTCGTTCAAGCAAGTTCTTGATTCTATCTTTGAAGAAGGTTTTCTTGAGGGGGATCCCATTGATACTTATGAAAAGATGAAAACTATATTTGGGCACCCCATGAGTGAGAAGGTTGAATCTACCTCTCTTTTGTGCTTTTACCAAAATGAAATTATCAAAGAAATGAGGGCTAGCTTAGATGCCAATTTCCATAACATGCTTAATCTTTCTTCCACCATTTATGGCCACGTGCTATCTCAAAATAGAAAGATAAATGCTATAGAAAATAAATTTTCTCTTTTCTTTCCTAATACCAAAGATGGCAATACCTAGATCTATCCTTGCTTTTATGCCTAGCTAGGGGCGTTAAATGATATCGCTTGTTGGGAGGCAACCCAATTTTATTTTTGTTACTTGCTTTTTGATTCTGTTTAGTAATAAATAATTTATCTATCCTATGTTTAGATGTGGTTTTATGCTTTTAATTAGTGTTTGTGCCAAGTAGAACCATTGGGAAGACTTGGGGAAAGTCTTTGTCATCTTGCTGTAAAAAACAGAAACTTTAGCGCTCACGAGAATTGCTGCCATTTTTTATTGGAGAGTTCTATTTAGTTAATTATTTTTGCAGATGATGAATAGATAAATTAATCTCATCCAGCAATTTATTTTAGAATTTTTGGGGTTCCATAAGTAGTCGAAACCTACAGATTATCACAGACTGTTCTGTTTTTGATAGATTCTGTTTTTCGTGTGTTGTTTGCTTATTTTGATGAACCTATGAGTAGTATCGGAGGGTATGAACCATAGATAAGTTGGAATACAGTAGGTTTAACACCAATATGCTTCAGCCATAGGTTCTATCATGTATGCAATGCTGTGTACCAGACCTGATGTGTGCCTTTCTATTAGTTTGGCAGGGAGGTACCAAAGTAATCGAGGAGTGGATCATTGGACAGCGGTCAAGAATATCCTAAAATACCTGAAAAGGACGAAGGATATGTTTCTCGTTTAGCAGGGAGGTACCAAAGTAATCCAAGAGTGGATGCCAACGCGCTGGTCCGTAGGCTCGACCGCCTCCTTGGCCCATGTGTCCACATGGGCGCAGTAGAGGAACATGGTCGTCGCATCCTCGAGCTGGTGATCTCCGATGAAATAGCCAACTTGGAGCTCGAGATCGCGCTCCAGATGTACTGCGAGCGTGTCGACCGCTTGGAAGAACGTCTGCACGAGTTTAGGCAGAGCCAAGAGCTACCATAGGCAAGGGTTGCTGGTCATGGTCTCATGGACGTGTTTTCTTTTATTGAGTCGTTTCGGCATGGATAGCTATGTATTCACAAAAATCATAGTATTGTTCTGTTTATTCCTCTGTTTCAATGTGTGTACTCTATTTTTCATCCTTATATGTTCTGTTTTAATGTGTGCATATATGCTTTTCATTCTATATATGTGGATGATAACAGCTAGATTCAAATTAGTATACAAAACAGATAGAAAATGGAATTCATAATATATATATATATATTAATTGTTCATTAGTTCATCATAGAATATATATATATATATATAATATCATTACATATACATGATGATACTTAACTACTAGGTACAATGCATAAAATTGAAAACGAACAATACTAAAACTAATAATCCCTCTTGGGGCCAGTATTCCGGCAGCCCCTCGCCAGCAGCTCCCTGGTGCGCAGCGTCTTCCCAGCGCGGAGGCAATACTCCGCCTCCTCCGCCTCGCAGCGCTTGACGTACCGATCTGCCTCTTGCTGGCGGACACGCGCGAACGATCTTGCCATTTCATTGGGCACCCACTGGAGCTCCTCGTCGGTCCCACGCTGGAGCTTATCGACCCACTTCCACACAGCGATGAGGCGCCCAACGCCTATGACCTTCCTCGCGAAGTACCCGTCTTTGTACACCTCCTCCACATGACGACGTGCCCGCCCCCAAAGCTCTGCCACCTCCTTTTTCCAGGCGGCATCACGGGCTTCACAAGCCGCCTGGTACCTGGCTTCCTCCTTCGCCTTCTCCTTCTTAAACACCACTTGCCTGGCTTTCTCAGCCGGTGGTAGCGACTTCCGCAGACAAAGATTGTACTAGCCCCGAAACCAATCCAAAGTTGGAGGGTCCGACGCAACCTCGTCCGGCGGCGCGTAGGGGTCCTCGTCGTTGCTATTCGAGTGAGCGTCCTCGGGGGGCGGCGACTCCTCGTCGGCGCATGGGCAGACCGGCGGTGCCATGCCAGAGCTTTGAGAGAGAGAGAGAGAGAGAGGGCGAGCGAGGGGAGGATGTAGATGTGAATGCAGGCGGGACGACGTCAGCATGGTAGTATTTATTGGCGGCCGGAATCTAGATCGACGGGAACAATACACATGCCGGTCACCAGAATTTACGAGTACTGTAGTTTGAATTACACACGATTCCCGCAGCAAAATCCGTGTGTGAACATAATAGCTGACGGTTTCCAATACAGAACCGTGTCTGATTAATGATCCCCGCCACTCACCTACCAAACCTTGAGCCGCGAGATAGAGTGCCAATCGTGTGGGGGCCGGTTGTCTTTCCAGATCTTTATATTTTCTTTTTTGAACACCAGATATTTACATCATATGATGATTTTTTAACTCGCACACAAGTACACAAAAATATGATTTTTCAAACCGTTATGGTTAGCCGTTGCATGTAGATGTAGTTCAAATTTGAATTACGGCCATTAAATGGCTAGAAAATCACTTAAATGTCTTTAAAAGGTCAAATGAGCCCTGAAATTTTCCAAATTTTCACATGACAGTTGTATTAGTGCACATTACACGTAGAAAAATTCGAAGGCCGTAAGAGGAAGCTATCTCCCGTTCGTCATCAAACATGCACTGCTCCCTCTCAGAACCACGAACCTTATATTGAGTTGCTACGGTTTGTGAGGGGTGTGTGTCCAAACTTTCGTCAAACATGCCAATTTTTTTACCACATCATCTTGGTGGCATGACAAGCAAGGTTTCATGTTTTTCTGATCAATTTTTTAATTTTGGAATTAAAATACCATGGCACTCCATGCATGTGCCCATGCCGTGAGACCAATATGTTTGAAGATTCCTTCTATTTTACTGCACATGAAATTAACTCGCACACAAGTACACAAATGTGATTTTTCAAACCGTTATGGTTAGCCGTTGCATGTAGATGTAGTTCAAATTTGAATTACGATCATTAAATGGCTAGAAAATCACTTAAATGTCTTTAAAAGGTCAAATGACCGCTAGAATTTTCCAAATTTTTAGAGTACAGTTGTAATAGTGCACATTAAACGTAGAAAAAAATTGAAGGCCGTACGAGAAAGCTATCTCATGTTCGTCATCAAACATGCATTGTTCCCTCTCTGAACTACGAGCCTTCTAGTGAGTTGCTCCGGTTTGTGAGGGGTGTGTGTCCAAACTTTCATCACACATGCCAATTTTTTTACCATATCATCTTGGTGGCATGACATTACATCAAGCAAGGTTTAATATTTTTCAGAACTTTCTGATCATCTTTTAAGTTTTTGGAATTAAAATGCCATGGCACTCCATGCATACATATGCATGTGTCCATGTCGTCAGACCAATATGTTTGAAAATTCCTTCTAATTTACTGCACATGGAATTAACTCGCACACAAGTACACAAATATGATTTTTCAAACCATTATGGTTAGCCGTTGCATGTAGATGTAGTTCAAACTTGAATTGCGGTCATTAAATGGCTAGAAAACCAGTTAAATGTCTTTAAAAGGTCAAATGACCCCTGAAAATTTCCAAATTTGCACAGTACAGTTGTAGTAGTGCACGTTAAATGTAGAAAAAATTGAAGGTCGTAAGAGGAAGCTATCCCCCGTTCGTCATCAACCATGCATTGTTCCCTCTCGGAACCACGCGCCTTCTAGTGAGTTGCTCCGGTTTGTGAGGGGTGTGTGTCCAAACTTTCGTCAAACAAGCCAATTTTTTACCACATCATCTTGTTGGCATGAAATTACATCAAGCAAGGTTTCATGTGTTTCTGATCATTCTTTAATTTTTTGGAATTAAAATGTCATGGCACTCCATGCATGTGCCCATGCCGTGAGACCAATATGTTTGAAAATTCCTTCTATTTTACTGCACATGGAATTAACTCTCACACAAGTACATAAATATGATTTTTCAAACCGTTATGGTTAGCCGTTGCATATAGATGTTGTTCAAATTTGAATTACGGTCATTAAATGGCTAGAAAATCACATAAATGTCTTTAAAAGGTCAAATGACCGCTAGAATTTTCCAAATTTTCATAGTACAGTTGTAGTAGTGCACGTTAAACGTAGAAAAAATTTGAAGGCAGTAAGAGGAAGCTATCTCCTGTTCGCATCAAACATGCATTGTTCCCTCTCGGAACCACGAGCCTTCTAGTGAGTTGCTTCGGTTTATGAGAGGTGTGTGTGTCCAAACTTTCGTCACACATGCCAATTTTTTTACCACATCATCTTGGTGGCATGACATCACATCAAGCAAGGTTTCATGTTTTTCTGATCATTTCTTAATTTTTTGGAATTAAAATGCCATGGCACTCCATGCATACATATGCATGTGTCCATGTCATGAGACTAGTATGTTTGAAAATTTCTTATAATTTAGTGCACATGGAATTAGCTCGCACACAAGTACACAAATATGATTTTTCAAACCGTTTTGGTTAGACGTTGCATGTAGATGTAGTTCAAATTTGAATTACGGTCATTAAATGGCTAGAAAATCACTTAAATATCTTTAGAAGGTCAAATGACCCCTACAATTTTCCTAATTTTCACATTACAATTGTAGTAGTGAACGTTAAACGTGTAGAAAAAAAATTTAAAGGCTGTGAGAGGAAGCTATCTCCCGTTCGTCATCAAACATGCATTGTTGCCTCTCGAAACCATGAGCCTTCTAGTGAGTTGCTCCGGTTTGTGAGGGGCGTGTGTCCAAAATTTCGTCAAACATGCCAATTTTTTTACCACATCATCTTCGTGGTATGACATTACATCAACCAAGGTTTTATGTGTTTCTGATATTTTTTTATTTTTTTGGAATTAAAATGTCATGTCACTCCATGCATATATATGCATGTGTCCATGTCGTGAGAAAAATATGTTTGAAAATTCCTTCTAATTTACTACACATGGAATTAACTCGCACATAAGTACAAAAATATGATTTTCAAACCGTTATGGTTAGCCGTTGCATGTAGATGTAGTTCAAATTTGAATTACCATCATTAAATCGCTAGAAAATCACTTAAATGTCTTCAAAAGGTCAAATGACCCCTGAAAATTTCCAATATTTCACATGACAGTTGTATTAGTGCACATTACACGTACAAAAAATTTGAAGGATGTAAGAGGAAGTTATCTCCCGTTCGTCATCAAACATGCATTGTTCCCTCTCGTAACCACGAACCTTCTAGTGAGTTGCTCCTGTTTGTGAGGGGTGTGTGTCCACACTTTTGTCACACATGCCAAAATTTTTACCACATCATCTTGGTGGCATGACATTACATCAACCAAGGTTTCATGCGTTTCTGATTTTTTTTGGAATTTAAATGCCATGGCACTCCATGCTTAATTGTGTCCTAGCCGTTAGACCAATATGTTTGAAAATAGCTTCTAATTTGCTGCAATTGGAATTAAATCGCACACAAGTACACAAAATATGACTTTTCAAACTGTTATGGTTAGCTGTTGCATGTACATGTAGTTCAAATTTCAATTATGGTCATTAAGTGGCTAGAAAATCACTTAAATGTCTTAAATGGTCAAATGACCCCTGAAATTTTTCAAATTTTGACATGAAGGTTGTGTTAGTACAACAAAATTTCTCGTACATTTAAAACACCATCCGTTGCCATTTTACTCCAAATTTGTCTTTCACAGCTAATAAAAAATATCTACAACATCACACAAAGTTGTTTTCTAGGAACCATTTGCGATGAAAATATCTGGGTCTATTTAAGTCTCCCTCCTTAAGCTTCGCCGGCTCATCTGCTCCAGTGCCGGCAATCCCTGAATCCACGAATCCCGATCCCCATTCCCGCACCCCCTTCTTGCAAAGATGACACAGTGGAAACGCTTCGTGAAGGCCCGTACGATGGTCGCGTCCCCCCGAGCGTCGTCGCCTGCGTTGAGAGCGCGGGTACCTACGTCGAGAGTGCCGCCGCATCCGCATTGAGCGCGGCCGCTTCCGCAGAGTGGGCGTCAGGGCAGCTGCAGCTGCCAAGACGGCTGCAGCTGCTGCTGCAACGGCGGCTGCAAACACCGAGAGTGCTCGAGCTGCCGTCCGTGTCGCCGATGTCACCCTAGCCCGGGTCGAGGCCATCCATGCCAAGATGGAGGATGCACACGCCAAGATATTCCAGGCCACCTCTGACTCCAGCATGCAACCCACGTCCAAAAAGGCGGCGGCGGCCATGGAGCACCTTCTTCCTCATGTGGCCGCCGAGCGGGAGCTAGAGATGGAGGAGGCGGCACAGATCGAGGAGCACCGGGAGGAGGAGTTGCGTGTGGCCGAGGTCGAGGTAGAGAAGAGACTGTCCGTCGAGGAATCGGCGGTGGAGTAACAATGCGAGCTCTGGCGCAGCCACTACTACGAGTACTACAACCTTGAGGGCAACGCCAGGGACGACGACGCGGTCGACTTCACCAGTGGGGACGCGGAGTCCACCAACGGCGGCATGTCGCCAGGACAAGGCATTGATGTCTCATCTCACACCGGCGATGCATAGGCCGGCGTGGCGGTGGATTTGTTAAAATTATGCGTACTTAGGCTTTATTTTTAATGCTGGTCTTTTGTTAGAGCAATGTTTAGGTCAACTGGCTCTGTTTAATTAGCAAGCGATGTTAAATTATGCAATGGCGTACCCGGGGAAATTTCCACCAAAATTTGAATTATCAAACTCATCCCATGCGCGTAAAGCAGAAGAATTGTTTGTGATGCACACAATCGTTCAAAGTGAATGGTCCGACGGCACTACGCACAAAGTTTCCCTCCACATTTCCAAAATTTTGGCCTACCGCCAAAATATCTACCTCGCCCCCTACCCCCTTCCCCACCCCCTTTTCTCCCCGACCACAAGTCACATTTCCCATGTTTCCTCCTTCCTTCCTTCCTTCCTAAGCTATAGCCGCTTCCTCGCTCTCGCCGTCTCGCATCCTACCGCCGGGGTCGCCATGGTCTTCAAAGACCTCTCCAGCGGTTCCTCCTCCGGCGACGACTCATTCACCACCTGGGTATGCCTCTCTTCTCTCTCTTGGGCTATGACTTGGAATGAAGGATTTTTACCAAGCGGTCGGTTTGAGTCATTTCTTCCTCTTGTAGCTCCCTAGGACCATCAGCGGCAACGAATGGAGCGGGGTGGCTGAAGATCTATCTGCTCGTTGTCACCATCAATCTCCATGCGTGAAGCTAGTTGTGTTTGAATCTATGGACAGTGGGAGAAAGTTCCTGGCATTTGCAGAGAAGGTTAGGCCCTCTTTCGTTGTTACAAATCATTTGTTAGATGTGATTCAGACACTGTCACGGTCCCAACCCATTCATACCACACCTTCAACCAAATGCATCCTAAGACAATGTCACAGTTTGTACCTAGTATCTTAAATTGTTGCCATCTCATCAACGGTGCCATTAGAAAATTATTTGGCACCGCTTCAGTAGTTTGTGCGGCCAACTTTGGTCCACACATCCAAGCAACCAAGCAGTAAAATACTAAATCTTTATGGCACGAAGGAACTGTGCATCGGAGCAACTATGTGCTCCGGAATCCGGGACCTTGATTTTTTCCGCTGCATCGGCTCGCCAGCGCAGGGCACCGGTGCGAGATGTAGCAACAGTTGTCTTTACACTAGTTTTGGCATACATAGTGGACGGCCTTAGTGCTATTAGTTCTATGTTACTAAATTTGTGCATGTATACACCTGTTAGTATCAATTTGCTGTCATCCAAACACTATCTCTATGCTGTTGCAGTTATATTTACCTTCCTCATAAAATGTTGCAGTTATTTATTGTACATGACTAAGAACTTGTAGCGTTGTTGTAGTTAATTATAGCTTCTGATGTTCTAGAATTTGGTTGTTGTCTCAATAGCAATTAATTCATTTGCACATTGATCTTTTTGAGAAGATATGTCATAATTAACATGTTTCTTCAGTTTTTCAAAATAAGCATTGGTGATTTTCTATGTTGCTATAAACCCATTTCCCTACAATTGTTACTGATCAAGATTTAAATATTATAGGATGAACGGAAGTGTTCTTACTTGGAGTGGGTTGATCAAGAGTGGCCACAGTCTTTGAAGATGTGCCTAGCGAAGCTCTGGAGCATGTATGAGGAAGAGAACACACGTAGGCTTAGAGAAAGTGTTGTCAACGCTGAAGAATATTTGAAGATGCGAGATAAAAAGAGGAAGGTGGAGAATGAGCTCAGATTTTTTAAACCAGACTTTGCTAAGATGGTGTTGGCGAAGGAGGAGGCACTTTCCCAGTTGGCCAGTGTAAAACAGGTTCTTACTGAACTGAAAGCAGAGGTGGATAAGACGAGCCTGGATGATCTCGATTAGGTAATTGAATATATTGTTCTAATATTGTTCTAATAAAGTTGAACTAGCTATATGTTGTACTGTGATGTTTTCATGTAGATATCGTACTGTGATGGTATAATATATTTATGTGCCTAATATGAAATTGGCAAACAACTGTTCGATATGAAATGTGAATTTGCGTAATACTGGAATTATTAATTGTAAACTAATAAACCTGCTAAGTGTGTCATGGAACTTTGCAAATGGTTCTAGCAGTAAAAGCGCTTGTGATGGATAGCCCAATGCCACACAATTTTGTTCATCAAATCGTGTGTGATGTAGTTGATAAAAGCAAATAGTTAACCAAGGCAGAGCGTGTGTGATAGTTACACCTTTCACACACGAGCCTACACATAAAACTGTGTGGGATGTACATACGAACAGAAACGTTTTCCCTGGATTGACTGTGTGGGATGTACATAAGAACGAAAACGTATTCCTTGGATTGACTGTGTGTGATATACATACAAACGGAAACATTTCTCTGGATTGACTGGGTGGGATGTACATAAGAACGGAAACCTATTCCTTGGATTCACCGTGTGGGATGTACATACCTACGGAAATGTTTTTCTGGGATTCACCGTGTGGGATGTACATACCTACGGAAATGATTGGGTTTTGATGCCTCACCCGATCGCACACGGCCCCAGCCTGTGTCCCAAGAGGGCCTATCCCCGACGATTTCTGGGTCATGTGGGAAGGACCCCCTATCACCCACACTCACTTGGCGACAGTTCCAAATGCCATTGCGGAAAGGGGTTAAAAACCGTTTGTATAGCACCGACACGTACCAGTGAGTTCTGTTGAAAATAACATCAGTCCGGGTTAGTTTCATTCAAATCATGTAAATTATAGTCCAAAACAATTAGAAGTATTTGGATAAGTAGTTACGTTGAAGACATATCAGCATGGCTCTCACAATAATCTCAATCTCCTCCAAATATCGTATCCTTTTGCAAGACTCGTTGACGAGGATGCTCCACTCACAACTTCATAGCCAATGGTCACCAGTGTGATTAGGGATGCTAGCTTGTAGATGTGAACTACCCATCATGGTCCACATTTATCAAGAAAGTTTCAAACCATGAAGGTATACCTGGCCATGGGCCGCCCGGCCGGACGGCCCGACCTGACCAGGCCCAAAAGAGCCTGACCCGACCTTGCCCATGGGCCAGGCCTGGGCCTAGATTGTGAGCCCGATGGCCGGGCCGGGCTCGGGCCCATTGTATTTGTAGTTTAAGGAAGAGGTCTAAGGCCCGACGGGCTTTTTGACTGATGGGCCGAGCTTGGGCCTAATTTTTAGGCCTGACGGTCGGGCTGGGCTGAGCTCGGGCCTAGGTTTTCTTTGTCGGGCTTTGCTAGGCCTGGCCCAAAGCCCGGGTTGGCCCGACCGATGGCTAGGTATACGTAAAGGCAACAAGAACATTCACTTTGATGCGGCCAAGAATCCACAAGAAAAAATGTTGAGAGCTTTTGGGCATTGCAAGCTCGATTTGACGTTGTCTATGGACATGCTACATATTGGCACCAGGAAATTTAAAGACACATAACATAGATAGGAATAGCTTGAACAACAAATTTGAAGAGTATTTCTTCCGTTCAACAGATAATAATTTTCTTTTCCTTTTTTTTGAGAAGGATCATATCTATTATGAAGATCCGTCGGAAGTACAAAACACCTCAATCATAATAAAAATTACATCGAGGTCGATGGACCACCGAACAATCACTTCCACCGCAAGAACGAGCCGTCGACGCGCCGCTATCGCCGCTCCTATACCAGACAGCCTGTCTTTGTCGATGACAGCCCGGGTCTTCGTGCACGTGCTTGTAAGGAAAATCACCCTAGAGTCGCAGTCATCGCTGTTGAATCATTGAATCGATCTGAATAAACTGACACCAAATATCTCCATTGCGTACGCACGACGAGAAACCCTAACCTCGCCGCCCCGAGGAGCTGGCAAGAATCTTCGTAGGGGCTTTGTCTAATCCGTCCCAACAGACGAACTTGAGGAGGATCAGAGCCTGAATGACTGACTCGAAGAAGAAGCACCACCGTCCGTCCAAACGCCGCCCCTGCAAGGATTAAAACCCTACCTATCTACTACCTGGACCCGAGGCACCAGAAATCCCCTCCCCGCCACCGGCCGCCGGAGTGGCAGGTGGAGGGGAGGCGAATCCACGGGCTCGCCGACAAAGATTGAGGGGAGGACGGTTTTCCATAGCCGCCTTGCCAGAGGGGAAAGAAGAGTTTGTTGTCTTCTATGTTGGACTTAATAATTTTCTTTTCATCCACTAATTTTCATTGATAATATGATCAATCATATACCAAAAACAATGGATCCATATCCAAACCAACATTTTTGTTTGCAGTTATATCCAAACCAATATTGGCTGGCAAACCCAAGTATCTGTTATTGAGAGCCTCGGTCATGATATTCAGAGCTGCACTCATGGCATGCCTGGTGCTGGTGGTCTTCTCCAACCAGATCACCTCTTGAATCGAACTGAATGACCGCCAACACATACTGCAGAATGCCATTGTTTTTTGTGGGGAGTAGAACCTCAAATTAGGAGGAATTCGACTAAATGCAACACTTTTTTCATTTAATCAAGTGGCACATTTTTCTTCTGCTGTGATGAAATGGCATATATTTTCTTGAGAGTTGACAAAATGGCACAAATTGAGTTTTCCCATCTGTTGCACATCTGGGCCCACCCGTTGATTCTCAACCTCAACACTCATTGGACCGCACACATCAGTATGTATGATTTCCAATAAGTTGGTTGCTCGCTCCATTGTTCCTGAGAATGGAGTCTTGGTCATTTTACCCATGAGGCATGGTTTGCATGTGTCAAATGATCCGTAATCAAGAGACTCTAAAAGTCCATCTGCATGGAGCTTCTTCATGCGTTTGACACCTATGTGACCAAGGCGGCAGTGCCACAAGTATGTGGGACTATCATTATCAACCTTACTTCTTTTGGTACTCACACTATGAATATGTGTAGCATTACGCTCGAGATTCATTAAGAATAAACCATTCACCATCGGAGCATGACCATAAAACATATCTCTCATATAAATAGAACAACCATTATTCTCGGATTTAAATGAGTAGCCATCTCGTATTAAACGAGATCCTGACACAATGTTCATGCTCAAACTTGGCACTAAATAACAATTATTGAGGTTCTAAACTAATCCCGTAGGTAAATGTAGAGGTAGTGTGCCGACGGCGATCACATCGACCTTGGAACCATTCCCGACGCGCATCATCACCTCGTCCTTCGCCAGTCTCCGATTATTCCGCAGCTCCTGCTTTGAGTTACAAATGTGAGCAACTGCACTAGTATCAAATACCCAGGAGCTACTACGAATACTGGTAAGGTACACATCAATTACATGTATATCACATATACCTTTCGTTTTGCCGGCCTTCTTGTCCGCTAAGTATTTGGGGTAGTTCCGCTTCCAGTGACCACTTTCCTTGCAATAAAAGCACTCAGTCTCGGGCTTGGGTCCATTCTTTGGCTTATTCCCGGCAGCTTGCTTGCCGGGCGCGGCAACTCCCTTGCTGTCCTTCTTGAAGTTCTTCTTACCCTTGACTTTCTTGAACTTAGTGGTTTTATTCACCATCAACACTTGATGTTCCTTTTTGACTTCTACCTCTGCTGATTTCAGCATTGCAAGTACTTCAGGAATGGTCTTTTCCATCCCCTGCATATTGAAGTTCATCACAAAGCTCTTGTAGCTCGGTGGAAGCGACTGAAGGATTCTGTCAATGACCGCGTCATCCGAGAGATTAACTCCCAGCTGAGTCAAGCGGTTATGTAACCCAGACATAGTGAGTATGTGCTCACTGACAGAACTGTTTTCCTCCATCTTACAGCTGAAGAACTTGTCGGAGACTTCATATCTCTCGACCCGGGCATGAGCTTGAAAAACCATTTTCAGCTCTTCGAACATCTCATATGCTCCGTGTCTCTCAAAATGCTTTTGGAGCCCCAGCTCTAAGCTGTAAAGCATGCCGCACTGAACGAGGGAGTAATCATCGGTATGTGTCTGCCAAGCGTTCATAACGTCTTGTTCTGCAGGGAGAGCAGGTGCTTCACCTAGCGGTGCTTATAGGACATAGTCTTTCTTGGCAGCTATGAGGATGATCCTCAGGTTCCGGACCCAGTCCGTATAGTTGCTGCCATCGTCTTTCATCTTGGTTTTCTCTAGGAACGCGTTGAAGTTGAGGACAACGTTGGCCATTTGATCTACAATACATGTTGTAAAGATTTTAGACTAAGTTCATGATAATTAAGTTCATCTAATCAAATTATTCAATGAACTCCCACTTAGATAGACATCCCTCCAGTCATCTAAGTATAACATGATCCGACTTAACTAGGTCGTGTCCGATCATCACGTGAGACGGACTAGTCAACATCGGTGAACATCTTCATGTTGATCGTATCTTCTATACGACTCATGCTCGACCTTTCGGTCTTCTGTGTTCCGAGGCCATGTCTGTACATGCTAGGCTCGTCAAGTCAACCTAAGTGTTTGCATGTGTAAATCTGTCTTACACCCGTTGTATGTGAACGTTGGAATCTATCACACCTGATCATCACGTGGTGCTTCGAAACAACGAACTGTCGCAACGGTGCATAGTTAGGGGGAACACTTTCTTGAAATTATTATGAGGGATCATCTTATTTACTACCGTCGTTCTAAGTAAACAAGATGCAAAAACATGATAAACTGTAAGTGCATCTAGTGCCACCCCTAGTTGGTTTTGGAGTATTGACGACAAACCTAGTTGAGGGACTAATGTGTTTGTGAGAATTGCAGGATAACACAGGTAGAAGTCCCTCATTGATTCGGTTTTCCTACCAGAGATGACCCCTAAAAATGTATGAAGACATTGAAGTCAAAGGTGGTATATGAAGATATTCACATTGAAGACTATGACAAGAGAAGACACCACATGAAGCCTATGGAGCTCGAAGACTTAGATCTTTCGTAGTTCTTTTTCTTCTGTGTTGAGTCATAGGAACCACCGTACTGTTAAGTGGGGTCCAAGAGAACCACTCAGAATGACTGAAGTGATGCCTAACCAAAAACCTATGTCTTCGAGTGAAGACTATGAGAGCGAATCTTGTCCAGAGTCGGACAAGTCAGCTTTGCTTGTAGCCCAAGTAAAGTTGCCGTGTGAGTTCGAAATCTGACCGTTGGAACACGTGTCAGTTCCTTAGTGACCCAGGGTCATTTCGGACAAATCAGGTCGGGTTGCCAAGTGGCTATAAATAGCCCACCCCCTACAACCATAAACGGTTGTCTGCTCAGATTGAGAGTACGGCTTTTGTCATTTGAGAGCAACCCACCTCGAAGCCTTTGAGAGAGAATTCCTTGCGAGGATAAAGCCCTAACCACCCAGAGCCAAAGAGAATTGGGCATCACTTAAGTCTTCTTGTCTGTGTGATCTGAAGACTTATTACACTTGAGGACTGTGCATCCTCCAGCCGGTTAGGCGTCACGTTCTGAGCATCCAAGAGACATTGTGGATTGCCGGTGAACGAAGTGTGTGAAGGTTTGGGAGTCTACCTTGAAGACTTACCAGAGTGATTGGGCGGGGTCTGTGTGACCTTAGCTCAAGGGGAATACGGTGAGGACTGGGTGTCCTGAGCTGCGTGTTCAGGACTAGGTGTCCGGGTCTGTGTGTCCTAAGGTTTAAATACCTAGCCGCCCCAACCAGACGTACAGTTGTTACATCAACTGGAACTGGTCCAACAAATCATTGTCTTCAACGAGTCACTGGTTTCATCTTCCGTTCCCTTTACTTACTGTTACTCCTTGTGAAGTCATTGTATGTTTGCACTATCTTTTGTCTTCACTGAGTGACCGCGTGTTCTGTCTGGCTTCACAATATCTTCCTACCTGATCCTTGCTACATTGCTGCTATTAGTCATTGTGCTTTCACTCTATTGAATACTTGACTATGGCTTGCCTAGTGTAGTCTACCTTCCGCTGCAGGGAAATAGGTTTATTTCTATCGTTTGTCTTCATAACTTCCATGTTTTGAAGACTTTCATAAAAATCGCCTATTCACCCCCCCTCTAGTCGATATAACGCACTTTCAATTGGTATCAGAGCAAGGTGCTCCCTTGTTCTGTGTGATTCGGTTTAACCACCTAGAGTTTTAGCTATGTCGACTGCAGGGATAATTAAAGTCTCCGCTGCGTGCCCCGTCTTCGATGGAACTGAATATCCCTACTGGAAGAATAAGATGCGCATGCATCTTGAAGCCATTGACGTCAACCTATGGTATGTCGTCGAGAATGGCGTTCCCAAGGCTGGAGAAGGTGTCACTGCTGCTGATGTCAAGAAATTCGTTCAACTGGACTCTACTGCCAAGAATATCATCTGTGGTCATCTGACCAAAGGACAATATGGCCGTGTGAGTGCTTTGAAGACATCTAAGCTGGTCTGGGACTGGCTCTCCAAGGTCAATGAAGGCATTTCAACCCAGAGAGATCAGAGAATTAGTGTCCTTCGCAACCTCTTCAACCGCTTCAAGCGAAATGACAATGAGAATGTCCAGCACACATTTGACCGACTCACTGACACCACAAATGAGCTTCAAGCCCTCGGCGCTACTGAGATCACCAAACATGAAGTCGTCAAGACACTACTGAGATCACTTGATAGTTCGTTTGACATCCTAGCCCTGATGATTCAAGAACGTCCTGATTTCAAGACACTCGATCCATCTGACATACTTGAGAGGCTCAACACACATGAGTTTCAGCTTTCTAAGAAAAGAGATATCTACTGTCCAAACTATGGGCGAACTCGTGCCTTGAAGGCAAAAGCTGTCTCCTCATCTGAAGAAGAATCTGACAGCAGTTCTGATGATCCTGAAGACATTGGAAGGGAACTTGCTATGCTTGTTAAGAAGTTCCAAAAATTCACCAAGAATAAAGGCTTCAGAAAGTCTTCCCGATCAAGCTCAAGGAATGATGAAGCTTCTGCTCATGACTACAAGAAGAAAACATGTCACAAGTGCAAGAAACTTGGCCACTTCATCTCTGAGTGTCCACAGTGGGACAATGAGAACAACAAGAAGAAGAAGAGCAAGGAATATGAATCTGACGACAAGAAGAAGAAGAAATACTCAAAGTCTTCTTCCAAGTCTTCCTCAAAGTCTTCATCACACAAGAAGAGCTCATCTGGCAAGGCACGTGCGTTTTTTGGCAAGGAAATGGATTCAGAGGAGGAGTCTGCTTCTGAGGAGGCGGAGGTGGAGTCTGAGGAGGAGTCCGATTCAGGCGTCGCAAGTCTGGCTACAGCATACGTTGCCAAGTCCATCTTCAACACTGAAGACAATGACTTCATCACCGACACCAATGCAAATGACAAGGACTACTCCGCTTCTACCTACTGCTTCATGGCACGCGGTGCCAATGTAAACACACGCACTACTCACTATCAAACATCTAGTGACGATGACTCTGATTGTGATTCAAAACCCAGCTACAAAACACTTGCTAAAATTGCAACTGAACAACAGAAAGCTATGGAACATATTCAAAAACTGTTAGACAGAAGCGATGATCTGTTAGGTGCTGAAATGACTCGATCTGAATCCTTAATTGAAGACATAGAAAATCTTCATGTTAAGTATCAGGAACTTGAAAGTCATCATGAAACTCTCTCAACAACTCATGAAAAGCTTTCCTATGATTATCTTCAAAGGAGCAAGATCTTGAGAAATTGAGAGCGGTTCATGAAGATCTTCAAAAGGAAAACGAGTCACTTCGCACCAAACAGATCAGTTCTGCTCAGGAAGGATTTGAACCACCATGTATTAAATGCATTGAGCGTGATAATGCTACTTATGTTGCTGAATGTTCTACTGCTACTACTGTTGCAATATCTTCAACCGTTGATGTGGTAACTAACCCCTCTGCTGAGGATACCACTGCTATTGCTGATGAGAATGCCAGGTTGAAGACATTGCTTGAAACAGGGATGTACAAAAGTCTTAAAGGGCATCAGACACTATGTGATGTCCTCAAAAAGCAGATTCTGAACCGAAACCCGAGGAAAGAGGGTGTTGGGTTCGTAAGGAAAATGAATGCTGATGGCTCTTACTGGAAACCTGAGCAGTACCCCAAAACCATGTGGGTTGCTGCAAAGGAACCTTTAGCAGATCCATCCAATCTATCTGGCTTCACTTGTGCTAACCCCATTATCATTGATGAATCCGTTGATGCAAACTATATACTGTTTAAGAATCAGAATGGTGAAGTGTTTGCCAGGTACATTGGTACTAACTGCAGGAATGGACTGCCTATGAAGAAGATCTGGGTTCCGAAAAGGTGTCTGGAGAATCTTCCTGTGAATGTCATCATGACACCTCACGTGAAGAAGACAAACCTCAGACCAAAGGCTTCATACGGTCCAAAGGCTTCATACAGACAGAGGACTCACCCGAGTCGCACTAACGCAAATGTTTTGCAGGGAAACCATAATCAGGCGTATGAATATGAGAGCGGTTCATCAAACCGCCATGTTCATAAGAACAAGAACTATTCTGCTTATTCTTATGAGTACTATTGTCCGCCTGCAAAAATGTTTGCTAGGGATCCAAAGCCAAAATTCTCAGATGCTGCACTTAGACTTATTGCTTCTAAGCCACCCTTGAAGATGTGGGTGGCTAAGAAAGCTTAACTCTCTTTTGCAGGGAAAGGTCTCCAGCAGAAAACCAAAATCGTCTGACGCTATTGCTGGGGACCTTAAACATCTTGTAGGGCGCAAGATCAAATGCCCGAATGGTCTTACTATGTACTTTGTTCCTGAATCGCTTGCTACTCTCCCTATTAGTCCTAATCTGGATCTAAGATTTCATAACCCATTGGTTCTTCAAATGTTTTTGCTTCACAATGCTCTTGGTGAAGCCTATCCCCCTAACTGCACTGTAGGGTATGACACCAGCGTCTTCAGAATGGATTATTGATAGTGGGTGTACAAATCACATGACTGGCAAAAGAAGCCTTCTTATGGACTCAACCTTACGTCCATCCGACAAGAGCCACATCACATTTGCTGACACTGGTAAAAGTAAGGTATTGGGTCTAGGTAGAGTTGCAATCTCAAGGGATCAACACATGGATAAAGTCATGCTTGTTGAATCCCTTGGCTTCAACTTAATGTCTGTCTCAATGCTTTGCGATTTGAACATGATCGTAATATTTGGAAAATATCGTTGCCTTGTACTAATGGAATCTGACAAGTCTCTAGTATTTGAAGGGTATCGAAAAGATGATTTGTACGTGGTAGATTTCTCAGCAGGACCACAACTTGTTGTATGTCTTCTAGCAAAAGCTTCAGAATGCTGGCTCTGGCATCGGAGGCTTGGGCATGCTGGCATGAGGAACCTCCACACCCTTGCGAAGAAGAAGCATGTCATAGGCATCGAGGGCGTCAAGTTCAAGAAAGATCACTTATGCGGTGCCTGTGAAGCAGGGAAGATGACGAGGGCCAAACATCCCTCGAAGACAATCATGACCACTACTCGACCCTTCGAACTGCTTCACATGGATCTTTTCGGTCCCACTCATTACTCAACTCTTACTACTACTGCTTGTCTCTATGGCTTTGTCATTTTTGATGATTATTCTAGATATACTTGGGTGCACATAATCCTTTACAAGACTGAAGTGCAGGATGTCTTCAGACGCTTCGCTAATCGAGCTATGAACAATTATGACGCCAAGATAAAGCACATCAGAAGTGACAATGGCATTGAATTCAAGAACACTGGCCTTGATACATATCTTGATACCTTGGGAATCACACATGAATTCTCAGCCCCGTACACGCCACAGCAGAATGGCGTTGTCGAACGCAAGAATAGAACACTCATTGAGATGGCCAGAACGATGCTAGATGAATACAAGACCCCAAGAAAATTCTGGCCTGAAGCCATTGATACTGCATGCCATACAATCAATCGTGTTTATCTCCACAAGCTTCTGAACAAGACATCTTATGAGCTCCTTACTGGCAAGAAGCCAAATGTCAGTTACTTCAGAGTATTTGGCGCAAGGTGCTGGATCAAGGACCCACATCACACCTCAAAGTTTGCACCAAAAGCACATGAGGGTTTTATGCTTGGATATGGAAAGGATTCGCACTCCTACAGAGTCTACAATCTCTTTCATTACAAAGTGGTTGAAACAGTGGATGTGCGGTTCGATGAGACCAACGGTTCACAAAGAGAGCAACTGCCAAATGTGCTAGATGAAGTTCCATCCAGTGAATCAATCAAGCTAATGGGAATTGGAGAAATTATACCTTCTGAAGCTCATCCTGAAGAAGAACTTATCATCTCAGCACCTGATCAACATGAAGACAATGCTCAGCCTGAAGACATTCCTTCTAACAATGAAAATGATCAGCAAGAGCAAAGTCTTCGCCCTGTACATCCTCGCGTTGCCAATGAAGTGCAGATTGAAAGAATAATTGATAGCATCAATGCACCAGGTCCACTCACTCGTTCAAGGGCAACTCAGCTAGCAAATTTCTGTGGGTACTTCGCATTCGTCTCAATAACAGAACCCAAGAAAGTTGAAGAAGCCTTCATGGAACTTGAATGGATTCAAGCTATGCAAGAAGAGCTTCAACAATTTGAGCTGAATAATGTATGGGAACTAGTTAAGCGTCCTGATCCACGGAAGCACAATATAATAGGCACCAAATGGATATACCGCAACAAGCAAGATGAGCATGGTCAAGTTGTCAGAAACAAAGATCGTCTCGTTGCTCAAGGATATACTGAAGTGGAGGGCATTGACTTCAATGAAACATTTGCTCCTGTGGCTAGACTTGAAGCCATACGCATACTGCTGGCCTATGCAAATCATCATAACATACTTCTATATCAAATGGATGTGAAGAGTGCTTTTCTCAATGGCAAGATTGAAGAATAAGTGTATGTTGCACAACCGCCTGGCTTTGAAGATCCAAAACATCCTGACATGGTATACAAGCTCAACAAGGCACTGTATGGCCTCAAACAAGCCCCTCGGGCCTGGTATGACACACTCAAATACTTCCTGAAGAGCAAAGGCTTCATACCTGGTTCCCTAGACCCCACTCTCTTCACAAAGACATATGATGGTGAACTGTTTGTGTGCAAAATATATGTGGATGACATTATCTTTGGCTGCACCAATCAGAAGTACAGTGAAGAGTTTGGATATATGATGCAAGAGCAATATCAGATGTCCATGATGGGAGAGCTGAAGTTCTTCCTCGGTCTTCAAATACGACAACAACGCAACGGCATCTTCATATCTCAAGAGAAGTATCTCAAAGATTGCCTGAAGAAGTTTGGTATGCAAGACTGCAAAGGCTTCACAACACCAATGCCAGCCAAACATCATCTGGGTCCCGACGACAATGGTAAAGAGTTTGATCAAAAGGTATACCACTCCATGATTGGTTCTTTACTTTATCTATGTGCATCTAGGCCAGATATTGTGCTTAGTGTTTGCATGAGTGCTCGATTTCAAGAGGCACCAAAGGAGTCGCATCACTTAGCTGTGAAGCAAATTCTTCGATATTTGGCTCACACCCCAACTCTAGGATTATGGTATCCAAAGGGCTCAGAGTTTGATCTGGTTGGATTCTCGGATGATGATTATGCTGGTGACAAAGTTGATCGCAAGTCTACATCAGGCACATGTCACTTTCTGGGACGATCACTTGTATGTTGGTCTTCAAAGAAGCAGAACTGTGTATCTCTCTCCACTGCTGAATCTAAATACATTGCTGCTGGATCTTGCTGCGCTCAGCTTTTGTGGATGAAGCAAACACTCAAGGACTATGGAATTCATCTAAAGAAAGTGCCACTTTACTGCGATAACGAAAGCGCCATCAAGATTGCCAAAAACCCAGTTCAGCACTCAAAGACAAAGCACATTGAAATTCGTCATCACTTTCTCAGAGATCATGTTGTGAAGGAAGACATTGATATCATACACGTCAACATTGAAGAGCAATTGGCAGATATCTTCACCAAGCCCTTGGATGAGAAGAGATTTTGCAAGTTACGGTGTGAGCTAAATATCCTGGAATCCTCAAATGTCCTGTGATCAGGCACACATCCTAACCCTTATGCATATTGATGACTTAGATGTGCAACACACGAAGTAAAGTATATCTTCAATCAATGAAGACATACATTCTAAGTGTGAATACATTAATGTGGAATTTGACTTCGGAGCGCCATGATAATTGTGCGCCGTGTCTGGGTCTAATACTTCCTATACGGTGGGTAACGCCACCACCAAATGTTCTAATTTGAAGTGTTTCACTCATGGCGTTACCTTGCAATGTCTTCACATTTGGTTTGGCTTCGATCTCAACATATCTTCATGATTACCTTCACTATGTTGATTATAGATATATATATATACTAGTGTTCTGTCCTCTACAGCATTCACTTATAGCTGTGTCTTCTTGTTGAATCTTTTGAACTAAGTGAATGTGATCGGACCCTAACCTCTCTATGCTTTCTATCTCAAATTCTATCTCTCCAAATCATATGCATTCTATTGAAACTGTCGAATGTCTTCTCTGCGTCCTTCAGCAGAAGATACAGAGACAACCATTAAGTCCGTTTTCAATGCTCATTCCTCCACATGAAACCTGGAGAAGTAGGAATGACCACCCGACAATCAAGGCGTGCGTGGGACGTGGAACAAACCCTGAAATTCCGCATAATGGCCACGTGTTCCTCAGATGCGAATTGCAAGGGGCACCTGTGTAATAGTGCAGTGCCGCCCATATACCTATAAATACACACTTCACAGCGGTCATTATCTCTTCTTCCACTCTCGCACGAACCCTAGCGCCACCGCTAGCCCTCGACGATGCCGGCGACGAAGCGCTTCACTGCCGCAACCTCTCCGACGCCGTCTTCACGCCGACCGCGGACATCGTCTCCGCCGTCGCCATAGGTGTCCTCCGTCGCCAAGTTAGGGCACGGAAGATCGAACTGCTCGGCCTCATCTTCCACTCCGTCTAGCAGTTCTTAGTGTGGTAAATAAAACTTCCTTTTTACAGCACCGTTGATTCTATGGATTTGTCACTTTCTACCACAAGCAGTTTCTATTCACACAAGTTAGATCTCTCTCATACTGCATCTCATAACATGCCTAGTATATTCACTTATGCTTCACAAAGTAGTTAGATTCCTCACTTGTACTGATCTCTGGATTCGTACAAATCTGGAACCAACTCCTTATCTATGAGTGAATGTCTTCGCACGATGAGGTCAATGTCTTCTAAACTGATTTATCTTCAAAATCTTCTGAGAATGCATATGAACTCTTCCCCTTCCCTCGCACCTTAATGCTGTCACAGGTACATGTTCGTGGGAGAATCCTTTGGTTCTCATAGTCTGCATTCATTTGCAGAATTCTTACAGCATCACATAAATTCTCCCGAAGCCAGTTCCTGTTGGTCCAGCAAGCGAAAACCTTTGAAGCCTTTGAATGTGTTGAAGCCTTTCAAGTTAAAGTTTATGGCTTCAGAGAAATCAGTAAGGAAGGGTGGCAGAAAGCGTCATGGAGAAACATCCAGAGATCTGCCAGATGACCTCTCAAAACTGTACAAAGCAGATCCTGAAGAGGATTACAATCAGCGCAAGACCCGAATCCAATGGATTCGAAGATATTGGGCAGAACAATGGTTCAAATACAGATTTGTAACCCAGGAATATGCTGAGGAAAACGCCATCAAGAGACCGTGGGGAGACATCCTATACAAGAATCTTCTACCCAGGTCCAGAGATGAAGCCATTGAACAGGGCTTCTATCCCTGCATGGTCCGTGGGCCACAGCCTGCTGATGCACACCCATCGTCACTACTATGGTGTCGTGTCGACAATCTGTTCAAGCGCAACGTCCAGTTTTCCTAGAACTCAGCGAAGCAAAACAAGAAGACTTTGGGGTTAGACTTCAACCCTGGCCCCTCAGCACCATGGGCAGATGGCACACGAGATGCAGAACCCAATGTCATCGGTCCTTTCTACAACCTTGAAGGCCTCATCACCCGCATCTTAGTTCAAGGGACTGCAGTGAATGAGCCTGCCGCTGACGCTGAATCAGATGAAGCGCCTGCAGCGCTGAAGACAAAGAAGCTGAAGAAGCCTAAAGCTTCAAAGCCTGCCCCTTCACCAAAAATCTCACGAGCGAAGCCACTAGCAACTGCACCTCCTGAAGACAGTGTGCAGTCCGAAGACTTATCTCGAATCTCCAAGCCCCAGAAGGCCAAGATGCCTCTGCCACACACCGGCCAAGAGCTAACTGTTGCTGCCATTCTGCGCAATGACGCCATTGACCTGTCAAGTGATGAAGATCTAGCAGATGACGCTCTTGAGCAACTCATCAAGAGCAAAGAAGAAGCAGAAATCTTCAATGATCTGCCTCTCTTTGATGTGACCATCATCCACAACTTCATTGACGAGTGGTTTGACACGCCAAACATCAGCTTTAAAGATCTGCAGCTACCCATTGGCCTCAGTGTCGCCTTCCAAGGCGCCATTGCTTCAGAGCTCGCTATTGCCCAACGCATTGTTGAACTGAAGCAAAAGATTGACTATGAAAAGGCTCAGTTCAAGAAGCATATGGCCAAGCTCAGCGTGCAGGAAGTGAAGAACTTCAAGAGTATGATGCACGAGCTCAAGGAAGCCTTTGTAAAGAAACGTGCAGAATCTCAGGGTTCGCATGAGCGCATGAAGACTCTGGCTGACAGATGTGTGCAAGCCTATAATGAGGCTGAGAAGCGCAAGGCACTTGGGCGTCCTGGCATCGACCCCAGGATGGCCGCAAAGAAGAAGAAGAAGAAGCCTGCTACGGCTGAACCTGACGCACCAAGGCAGGAAGCAGTTTCGATTGTCTTCCCAACTAGACTGACTAGCTCGAAGCCAAAAAGCCGGTCAACCGCTTCAGAGCTCAAGAAGACAAGGACTGCTGAGGATGAAGCCAGGAAGAGGAAACACTCTTAAGCCTCTCCAACTGCCCCCTCCAAGAAGAAGAGGAAGACCAAGAAAGATCGGGCTGCTCCCACAGAGCCTTTGATAGTTGAACCTATTTCGATGGTCTATCCTGAAGCTGAACGACAACTTACAATCCATGAGCCTGCTTCCACAGAGGCTCATGTAGCTGAAGACTTTCCAGCAGCTGATCCCATCGCTGCTGAAGACATTGGTCAACAGGACCATGTAGAAGATGGTGCAGTCCTTCCTCAGCTTGAGAACAACGAACTCATCAGCATTGGTCGTCCACTGACGCCAATTGCACAGGATGCTTCATGGGCGGATCGCCCACAAGAGGAAGAAGACTATGAGGCCCAGCCCACTCAAACTCCACAGGCGTCGCCCACGTTACGCAGGCTTCGCAAAGGTCCAAGGCCTCAAGTCTCTGCTGAAGACAATCCGGCTGCATCAGCCGCGGAAGAAGAAGTCCCACAAGTTCCCACTCCCCTGTCCCAACAAGAAGCAGTTCTCAAGGAGAACGTGCCTATGACCGACCCTCCAGCTCGTCAAGTGGAGGATGAAAATCTTGAGGCTGTCACAACCACCAATGAAGCTAATGTGGAGCCCTCGTCAATGGAAGAAGAAGACAGCGAAGCCACTGATCCTGTCACTTCTGTTCCTGAGTCTGCTGCCGGTCCCCAGTTCGACTATCATGTTGAGCACAGGCCTCAGGTACAGAAGCCAATCCCAAGATTGCCAAGGTTCCCAGGTCCTGCATCAGCACCTGGCTCCTTCAATATCAATGGCCTTAGAGCAGACAACACATTCTTCGATAGCTCCAGGAACCCCTACTCAAGGGAAAGGATATCATCTGACCGGTTCTGGAGCTATCCTCAGCGAAGCTATTACTCATGCATTCTTTACAACCAAGGTCGCATCTTCCCACACAAGTGCCTTGACATTGAAGCTATAGCTAGTATGCCCTGTCTGGAAGAAGCTTTGGATTGCTTCAAGGAAGTTGGACTGCTGTCGTTCGTTACTGACCAAGAGCATTGGAATGAAGAGCTGCTGCTCCAATTCTATGCCACACTTCACATCCGCGGGTATAGCAGAGATCCGAAGACTTGGGTCCTGGAGTGGATGACTGGAAACGTCCATCACGAAGCCAAAGCCTTTGACATCATTGAGCTCACTGGCTTGCCCACTCCTGGCGATCTATACGAGCATGGCTGTCAGCTGCATAGTGAAGCTATTGAGAGTATCTTTAAGAAGCCTGAACCTGATATGAGTCAGATGCTCAGCATGATGAAGCCATTGCCCCTAAGATGCTGCTTATCCCATGGAGTTCTTCATTGAAGACCTTGAGTATCTGTCAAGAACCATCTATCACATTATCAGGCGAACTCTCTGGCCCATCAAAGGGCACTCTCCACATGCCAAGCTTGAGGGTGCAATGAAGACCTTGGTCTTCTATATTCTTCATGGAAAATGCTTCAATGCACAGGACTTATTCATCCGCCAACTTGCTGCATCAGGCTCTGATCTGTTTGGCTTGAAGTTCTAAGCCCCATGGGTAATGCGGCTAATCAAACTTCACTCCGGTATCTCATATCAGCCATCTGCTCACAATCATCGGATTTTTCTGCCTGATGTGGATATCTCTATTGAAGCCATCTATCCTGAGCCTGCCAAAGCACCTCTAAGTCTTCAGATTGCAGAGCATCAGAGTTTCTCTCAGAACATTGAAGGAGTTGAAGCAGTCACTCGGGTGTATCCTCTGGCTGGCACTACACGTGCACCACACCCTGCTTCCACTGAAGCCACTGATAGTACAACTGCTCCAAGACCCAAGAAGCGCACTCGTGTTCTCAACGACCGAGAGCTTCTTGTGGCTCTTCATCAGAAACAGGATAGGCATCATGACTGGATGAAGCGTCAGATGAAAAGCCTCTTGGTGGATGTTAATCGCATTCGCAATCTTGCCACCAAGAATGCTTTCGTTGCCCATGAAACCTGTCGCCGCACATGGAAAGGGCTAACGATGATGTGTTCTGAAGATGGTCTTCAAGAGGATGGCTTCACTGAGTGATTCAAGTTTGACTCCACACCTCCTCGAAGTGCTGTGCTGCTAGGAACTCCATCCCTTGAAGACTCTGAGTTCTCTTCCTCTGCTGCAACAGTGACTGCCAGAGTTATCGAGGATGAAGACGATGCTACTTCACCGCCACCTCCTTTAGCACGCTTCAACTCTGCTCCAAGCTCTTCTGCACCGCCAAACACCACCAACGACCCTGCTACTTCACCTACTCCGCATGGGAACGAGTAGATGCTCTATGTCTTCAAACCTTTTTGGTCCTTACTGACAAAAGGGGGAGAATCATATGAGGTTGATAGTCTTCAAGCGGGTCCATATGGGCGGGTACTTTATATTTTGCTTCGTGCTTACAACTCTCATTTTGCTACATTTGGTTCTTTGAGTTGTAACACTTAAACTCAATGGTCGTCTGCTACTTATCTGCCACTTTGTTTTGCGATGATAAATTCCGCATGTGCGACGATAAATTTCGCACTTAGATCATTCTGCAGACATCCATTTTCCATTATGCATGTCATTATCTTCACACACCTTCTCATGCATAGTGGATTGTCATCATAAGTTGAAGTGGATCTCCACAAGTACAACCTGCCATGTGCATTTGCATTCCAAAAGCAAATTACTTATATGCACATCTTCAGGGGGAGCCCTTGCAACTTATGAAGACAATTCCTTATCCTTTACAATTTCACAGATTATATTCCCCGTTGAAAACTTCAACTAGTTTGTCATCAATCACCAAAAAGGGGGAGATTGTAAGTGCATCTAGTGCCACCCCTAGTTGGTTTTGGAGTATTGACGACAACCCTAGTTGAGGGACTAATGTGTTTGTGAGAATTGCAGGATAACACAGGTAGAAGTCCCTCTTTGATTCGGTTTTCCTACCAGAGATGACCCCTAAAAATGTATGAAGACATTGAAGTCAAAGGTGGTATATGAAGATATTCACATTGAAGACTATGACAAGAGAAGACACCGCATGAAGCCTATGGAGCTCGAAGACTTAGATATTTCGTAGTTCTTTTTCTTCTGTGTTGAGTCATAGGAACCACCGTACTGTTAAGTGGGGTCCAAGAGAACCAATTAGAATGACTGAAGTGATGCCTAACCAAAAACCTATGTCTTCGAGTGAAGACTATGAGAGCGAATCTTGTCCAGAGTCGGACAAGTCAGCTTTGCTTGTAGCCCAAGTAAAGTTACCGTGTGAGTTTGAAATCTGACCGTTGGAACACGTGTTAGTTCCTTAGTGACCCAGGGTCATTTCGGACAAATCAGGTCGGGTTGCCAAGTGGCTATAAATAGCCCACCCCCTACAACCATAAACGGTTGGCTGCTCAGATTGAGAGTACGGCTTTTGTCGTTTGAGAGCAACCCACCTCGAAGCCTTTGAGAGAGAATTCCTTGCGAGGATAAAGCCCTAACCACCCAGAGCCAAAGAGAATTGGGCATCACTTAAGTCTTCTTGTCTGTGTGATCTGAAGACTTATTACACTTGAGGACTGTGCATCCTCCAGCCGGTTAGGCGTCGCGTTCTGAGCATCCAAGAGACATTGTGGATTGCCGGTGAATGAAGTCTGTGAAGGTTTGGGAGTCTACCTTGAAGACTTACCAGAGTGATTGGGCGGGGTCTGTGTGACCTTAGCTCAAGGGGAATACGGTGAGGACTGGGTGTCCCGAGCTGCGTGTTCAGGACTGGGTGTCCGGGACTGTGTGTCCTAAGGTTTAAATACCTAGCCGCCCCAACCAGATGTACAGTTTTCACAGCAACTAGAACTGGTCCAACAAATCTTCAACGAGTCACTGGTTTCATCTTCCCTTCCCTTTACTTACTGTTACTCCTTGTGAAGTCATTGTATGTTTGCACTATCTTTTGTCTTCACTGAGTGACCGCGTGTTCTGTCTGGCTTCACAATATCTTCCTACCTGATCCTTGCTACATTGCTGCTATTAGTCATTGTGCTTTCACTCTATTGAATACTTGACTATGGCTTGCCTAGTGTAGTCTACCTTCCGCTGCAGGGAAATAGGTTTATTTCTATCGTTTGTCTTCATAACTTCCACGTTTTGAAGACTTTCATAAAAATCGCCTATTCACCCCCCCTCTAGTCGATATAACGCACTTTCATAAACATCACATGCAATCAAATAATAATAGTGACATGATATGGCCAATATCACATAGCTCCTTTGATCTCCATCTTGGGGCTCCATGATCATCTTGTCACCGGCTTGACACCATGATCTCCATCATCGTGTCTCCATGAAGTTGCTCGACAACTATTACTTCTACTACTATGGCTAACACGTTTAGCAATAAAGTAAAGTAATTTACATGGCGTTTCTCAATGACACGCAGGTCATACAAAAAATAAAGACAACTCCTATGGCTCCTGCCGGTTGTCATACTCATCGACATGCAAGTCGTGATTCCTATTACAATAGCATGAACATCTCATACATCACATATATATCATTCATCATTCATCACAACTTTGGCCATATCACATCACAAAACACTTGCTGCAAAAACAAGTTAGACGTCCTCTAATTGTTGTTGCAAGTTTTACGTGGCTGCAAGAGGGTTCTAGGAAGAACGTTTTCTTACCTACTTAAAGCACAACATGATTTGTCAACTTCTATTTACCCTTCATATGGACCCTTTTCATGAAATCCGCTCCAACTAAAGTGGGAGAGACAGACACCCGCCAGCCACCTTATGCAACTAGTGCATGTCAGTCGGTGGAACCGGTCTCACGTAAGCGTACGTGTAAGGTTGGTCCGGGCCGCTTCATCCCACAATACCGTTGAAGCAAAATAAGACTAGTAGCGGCAAGAAAGTTGACAACATCTACGCCCACAACAAATTGTGTTCTACTAGTGCAAAAAGAACTACGCATAGACCTAGCTCATGATGCCACTGTTGGGGAACGTTGCAGAAAACAAAAAATTTCCTACGGTTTCACCAAGATCCATCTATGAGTTCATCTAGCAACGAGTGATCGGATTGCATCTACATACCTTTGTAGATCACGCGCGGAAGCGTTCAAAGAGCGGGGATGAGGAAGTCGTACTCGACGTGATCCAAATCACCGGAGATCCTAGCGCCGAACGGACGGCACCTCCATGTTCAACACACGTACGGTCAGCGTGACGTCTCCTCCTTCTTGATCCAGCAAGGGGGAAGGAGAGGTTGATGAAGATCCAGCAGCACGACGGCTTGGTGATGGATGGAGGGGTCACCGCAGCAGGGCTTCGCCGTTCTACTACGAGAGGGAGAGGTGTAGCAGGGGAGAGGGAGGCGCCAAGACTCAAGGGTGTGGCTGCCCCTCCCTCCCCCCTTTATATAGGCTCCCCTAGGGGGGGCGCCGGCCCTAGGAGATGGGATCTCCTAGGGGGGGCGGCGGCCAAGGGGTGGAGTGCCCCCCAAGCCAGGTGGGGCGCCCCCCACCCTAGGGTTCCCAACCCTAGGCGCATGGGGTGGGCCAAGGGGGGCGCACCAGCCCACTATGGGCTGGTTCCCCTCCCCACTTTGGCCCAATGGGGCCCTTCGGGATGGGTGGCCCCACCCGGTGGACCCCCGGGACCCTTCCGGTGGTCCCGGTACAATACCGGTGACCCCCGAAACTCTCCCGATGGCCGAAACTACACTTCCTATATATAATTCTTCACCTCCGGACCATTTCAGAACTCCTCGTGACGTCTGGGATCTTATCCGAGACTCCAAATAACTTTCGGGTTACTGCATATTCATATCTCTACAACCCTAGCGTCACCGAACCTTAAGTGTGTAGACCCTACGGGTTCGGGAGACATGTAGACATGACCGAGATGGCTCTCTGGTCAATAACCAACAGCGGGATCTGGATACCCATGTTGGCTCCCACATGCTCCTCGATGATCTCATCGGATGAACCACGACGTCGAGGATTCAAGCAACCCCGTATACAATTCTCTTTGTCAATCGGTATGTTACTTGCCCGAGATTCGATCGTCGGTATCCCAATACCTCATTCAATCTCGTTACCGGCAAGTCACTTTACTCGTACCGTAATGCATGATCCCGTGACCAGACACTTGGTCACTTTGAGCTCATTATGATGATGCATTACCGAGTGGGCCCAGAGATACCTCTCCGTCATACGGAGTGACAAATCCCAGTCTTGATCCGTGTCAACCCAACAGACACTTTCAGAGATACCCGTAGTATACCTTTATAGTCACCCAGTTACGTTGTGACGTTTGGTACACCCAAAGCACTCCTACGGTATCCGGGAGTTACACGATCTCATGGTCTAAGGAAAAAAATACTTGACATTGGAAAAACTCTAGCAAACGAACTATACGATCTTGTGCTATGTTTAGGATTGGGTCTTGTCCATCACATCATTCTCCTAATGATGTGATCTCGCTATCAATGACATCCAATGCCCATAGTCAGGAAACCATGACTATCTGTTGATCAACGAGCTAGTCAACTAGAGGCTTACTAGGGACATGTTGGTGTCTATGTATTCACACATGTATTACGATTTCCGGATAACACAATTATAGCATGAATAAAAGAAAATTATCATGAACAAGGAAATATAATAATAATTCGTTTATTATTGCCTCTAGGGCATATTTCCAACAAGGTAGTGGCTGCACGAGACCAGGGTACTTGCAGTGCTCAGGTTTGTTGATCTAGCAAGTTGGACATTGCTTGATGAAATCAACAATGAACTATTTCATGCCAGGCCAGTGGAACAACAGTTTAACTCTCTGATATGTGGCTCTGTGGCCAGAGTGACCTCCCATCTTAGAATTATGTAATGCAGATACTAACTTGGTCCTGAGTGGTGTCTCACTACCTACTATAATTCTATTCTTGTACCTGAGTATACCTTGCTTGAGAGTGTAGTTAGCTAGAGCAGAGGGAGTAGTGGCCAATTGAGCAACTAGGTCCTTGCACTTACTGTCATTCCTATAACTGGCTACTACTTCAGAGATCCAAGCAGGGACAGTTGTGCTTGCAATAAGGTTGTGTAGTTTGTACTGCACTCTAGAGAGGGCATCAGCCACTCTGCTTTTTTGTTCCCTTGCTTGTACTCTACCTTGTAATTGTAGCCCAATAATTTCACCAGCAATTTATGTTGAATTCCCTCAATTAAATTTTATTACTATATATACTTGAGACTCTGCTGGTCAGTTCTGATGATGAGAGAAGATGCTACAAAATAGTGTTTCTAGTGTTTCAGAGCTTCAATATTAGCTAGGGCTTCCTTATCATAAGTTGAGCTTGGAGCAGCTCCAGGACCAATGGTTTTGCTGAAGAAGGAAATAGGCATGCCCCCTTGCATGAGGACTGCTCCAATGCCATAATTGCAAGCATCAGTTTCAAGAACAAAAGGTTTGGAAAAATCAGGAAGGGCCAGGACAGGGGCTTCTCTCATTTTGTGTTTCAAACTGTTAAAAGCTTGTTTTTGTTGTTCAGTGCCCCATGGAAAACTGTCCTTTTTCAGAGAGTTGAACAGAGGTTTGTAGATAAAGCCATAATTCTGGATAATCTTCTGTAATAGCCAGTTAGTCCCAGAAAACTTCTCAGCTGAGTAACATTCTCAGGTGCTGGTCATTTGAGCACTGCCTCAATTTTGACAGGGTCTGTAGCAACACAAAATGAGCTTTGATCGTGTCCCAAGTATTCCACTTGTGGCTGGACGAAGGTGCATTTGCTGAGATTTGCATATAGCTGGTGTTGTTGAAGGGTCTCAAACAATTCTTTTAAATGTTGTATGTGTTCTTGGAGGTTTCTGTTGAAAACCACAATGTCATCAAAGAGTGGATCACTGGACAGTGGTCAAGAACATCCTGAAATACCTGAAAAGGACTAAGGATATGTTTCTCGTTTATGGAGGTGACAAAGAGCTTGTCGTAAATGGTTACGTTGATGCAAGCTTTGACCCTGATTCGGATGACTCAAAGTGGCAAACCGGATACGTATTTATATTGAATGGTGGAGCTATAAGTCGGTGTAGTTCCAAGCAGAGCGTCGTGGCGGGATCTACGTGTGAAGCGGAGTACATAGCTGCTTCAGAAGAAGCAAATGAAGGAGTTCATATCCAATCTAGGTGTAATACCTAGTGCATCGGGTCCAATGAAAATATTTTGTGACAATACTGGAGCAATTGCCTTAGCGAAGGAATCTAGATTTCACAAGAGAACCAAACACATCAAGAGACACTTCAATTCCATATGCGATCAAGTCAAGGAGGGAGACATAGAGATTTGCAAAATACATACGGATCTGAATGTTGCAGACCCGTTGACTAAGCCTCTTCCACGAGCAAAACATGATCAGCACCAAGACTCCATGGGTGTTAGAATCATTACTATGTAATCTATATTATTGACTCTAGTGCAAGTGGGAGACTGAAGGAAATATGCCCTGGAGGCAATAATAAAGTTATTATTTACATTTCCTTATATCATGATAAATTTTTATTATTCACGCTAGAATTGTATTAACCGGAAACTTGATACTTGTGTGAATAAATAGACAAAACAAAGTGTCCCTAGTATGCCTCTACTAGACTAGCTCGTTAATCAAAGATGGTTAAGTTTCCTGACCATAGACATGTGTTGTCATTTGATGAATGGGATCACATCATTAGGAGAATGATGTGCTGGACAAAACCCATTCTTAGCTTAGCATAATGATCGTTAAGTTTTATTGCTATTGCTTTCTTCATGACCTATACATATTCCTTTGACTATGAGATTATGCAACTCCCGAATACCGGAGGAACACCTTGTGTGCTATCAAACGTCACAACGTAACTCGGTGATTATAAAGATGCTCTACAGGTGTCTCCGAAGGTGTTTGTTGGGTTGGCATAGATCAAGATTAGGATTTGTCACTCCGAGTATCGGAGAGGTATCTTTAGGCCCTCTCGGTAATGCACATCACTATAAGCCTTGCAATCAATGTGACTAATGAGTTAGTTGCGGGATGATGCATTACGGAATGAGTAAAGAGACTTGCCGATAACGAGATTGAACTAGGTATGAGGATACCGACGATCAAATCTCGGGCAGGTAACATACCGATGACAAAGGGAATGACGTATGTTGTTATTGCGGTTTGACCGATAAAGATCTTTGTAGAATATGTAGGAACCAATATGAGCATCCAGGTTCCGCTTTTGGTCATTGATCAGAGATGTGTCTTGTTCATGTCTACATAGTTCTCGAACCCGTAGGGTCCGCACGCTTAACGTTCGATGACGATTTGTATTATGAGTTATGTGTTTTGGTGACTGTCGGTGTCAAAATCGGCGGATCTCGGGTCGGGGGTCCCGAACTGTGCGTCTGAGGTTGATGGTAACATGATACAAGGAACACAATGTTTACCCAGGTTCGGGCCCTCTCGATGGAGGTAAAACCCTACGTCCTGCTAGATTAATATTGATGAGTATGGGGGTTACAAGAGTTGATCTACCACGAGATCGTAATGGCTAAAATCCTAGAAGTCTAGCCTATCTGATTATGATTGTCTCTCGACGGACTAAGCCCTCCAGTTTATATAGACACCAGAGGGGACTAGGGTTGTACAAAATCGGTTACATAGAAAGGAAATAATACATCCGGCCGCCTAGCTTGCCTTCCATGCAAAGGAGAGTCCTATCCGTACACGGGATAGTCTTCTCTTGCATCTTCATGGGCTAACAGGCCGGCCCATATCTAGAAGGCTGGATGCCCGAGGACCCCTCAGTCCAGGACTCCCTTGGTAGCCCCCGAATCAGGCTTCAATGACGAGGTGTCCGGCACGCAGATTGTCTTCGGCATTGCAAGGCGGGTTCCTCCTCTGATCACTTCAAAGCACCTGACTTAAAGAGCTGTATTCGGCCTTCCATTTAATGTCGCACCCATCAGCTTATGTGCCTCCACACCTTCTGCTCCACGCATCGAGCGAATATGGGAGGTCGGGGCATTTTTTCATAACCCCCTCCGGCCACATAAGAAAGGCCTCTATTTAAGGGGAGTGGATCCCAGATCCATTCCATACCCCGCAGAAAAATCCTCAGAGCTTGCTAGGAGGAACCACTCCAACATGGCTAGCGCCCCCAGCTCTTCCTCCCGTCTCCATGGCTCCGAGAAATGTGATTGGGAGAGATGTTCCGTATCTCACGGTCAGCTAACGAAGCTGCAAACACAGGGCTTTCTTCCCCTGCGGATTGATACGTCTCCAACATATCTATAATTTTTGATTGTTCCATGCTATTATATTATCAATCTTGGATGTTTTATATGCATTTATATGTTATTTTATATGATTTTTGTGACTAACCTATTAACCTAGAGCCTAGTGCCAGTTTCTGTTCTTTCCTTGTTTTTGAATTTTACAGAAGAGGAATACCAAACGGAGTCCAATTGACGTGCCAAGTATTGATGACTTTTTATGGACCAAAAGAAGCCCCCGGAGTAAAAGAGTTGGGCCAAAAGAGTCCTGAGCAATCCATGAGGTGGAGGGCGCGCCCTACCCCTGGGCCCGTCCCCCTATCTTGTGGATGACTCGGAGACCCCCCTGACGTGAGACCGACACCAAAAATTCCTATAAATACAAAAACCTCCAGAAAATAACCTAGATCAGGAGTTCCGCCGCCGCAAGCCTCTGTAGCCACCAAAAACCAATCGGGACCCTGTTCCGGCACCCTGCCAAAGGGGGGAATCATCACCGGTGGCCATCTTCATCATCCCGGCTCTCCATGACGAGGAGGGAGTAGTTCACCCTCGGGGCTAAGGGTATGTACAAGTAGCTATGTGCTTGATCTCTCTCTCTCTCTCATGTTCTTGATATGGCACGATCTTGATGTACCGCGAGCTTTGCTATTATAGTCGGATATTATAATGTTTCTCCCCCTCTATCTCCTTGTGATGAATTGAGTTTTCCCTTTGAAGTTATCTTATCAGATTGAGTCTTTAAGGATTTGAGAACACATGATGTATGTCTTGCACGTGCTTATCTGTGGTGACAATGGGATATTCACGTGATCCACTTGATGTATGTTTTGGTGATCAACTTGCGAGTTCTATGACCTTGTGAACTTATGCATAGGGGTTGGCACATGTTTTCATCTTGACTCTCCGGTAGAAACTTTGGGGCACTCTTTGAAGTTCTTTGTGTTGGTTGAATAGATGAATCTGAGATTATGTGATGCATATCGTATAATCATACCCGCGGATAGTTGAGGTGACATTGGAGTATCTAGGTGACATTAGGGTTTTGGTTGATTTGTGTCTTAAGGTGTTATTTTACTACGAACTCTAGGGCTGTTTGTGACACTTATAGGAATAGCCCAATGGATTGATCGGAAAGAATAACTTTGAGGTGGTTTCGTACCCTACAATAATCTTTTCGTTTGTTCTCCGCTATTAGTGACTTTCGAGTGACTCTTTGTTGCATGTTGAGAGATTGTTATATGATCTAATTATGTTATCCTTGTTGAGAGAACTTGCACTAGTGAAAGTATGAAACCTAGGCCTTGTTTCAACGCATTGCAATATCGTTTTCGCTCACTTTTATCATTAGTTACCTTGCTGTTTTTATATTTTCAGATTACAAAACCCTATATCTACCATCCATATTGCACTTGTATCACAATCTCTTCGCCGAACTAGTGCACCTATACAATTTACCATTGTATTGGGTGTGTTGGGGACACAAGAGACCCTTTGTTATTTGGTTGCAGGGTTGTTTGAGAGAGACCATCTTCATCCTATGCCTCCCACGGATTGATAAACCTTAGGTCATCCACTTGAGGGAAATTTGCTACTGCCCTACAAACCTTTGTACTTGGAGGCCCAACAAAGTCTACAAGAAGAAGGTTGTGTAGTAGACATAACGGATCTAGTCCCCGTCCGAGCAGGAATGACGTCCTTTAACGGCGGGGTTCAGGTGGAGAGTTTCCCTAATCCGTCCAGGGGGAACGAGTGTGCTTCGTTCCCTACTTGCTAAGAGGGTTGGATTTCCAATCCACCCATTCCTACGAGGACTTTTGGAGTATTATGGCCTCCAACTGCACAATTTCACTCCTGCCTCCGTCCTGCACATCGCGGGTTACGTTGCTCTGTGTGAGCTATTCCTGGGCTATGAGGCCCATTTTGAACTATGGAGGAAACTATTTTGCCTCGTCCCTCGTAATCAAGGGGATCAATATTCGAAGTAGGGGGAGCCGAGGTATGGCGCATCGCCGGGACCGGATACCTGTCCCGCACGCCCAAGAAGGTGTCCAAAGAGTGGCCTTCCGAATGGTTCTATATTGATGATGTCGCTCTTCCTGACCTAGTCCGGATAGGTCTCCTTGACTTTTCAAGCGCTCCGCTGAAGAAACGCCGCAACTGGCGCCCTCGGAGCCTCGAGGAGGAGGACATTGCGGAAGTCAGTCAGTTGATGGGCAGGATCAAGATGCTCGCCCTGATTATCAATAATTGAGCTAATGGCGATTTCTATAGCGCGGGGAGTTCAACCACTCAAATACAGAGGGCTTCCCATGTGGCACTATAATGGGGACGATGATGCCTCACGCTGCGTTCGGAAGGGTCCTAATAACCCCCGTTGCTTTGGCCAAAATATTGGCCGAACTGTTCAAAGGGGAGAAGGAGGAGTTCACTCATCTCAAACACCGAGATGGATTTTCCATGTATAATCCTCCTAGCTGGGTGAGTTCCAATCCCACCATTTTACTCCTCTCCCTGAATCATTTTTAATGGATAGTAACCTATCCACTCGCAACTGGAATGGTGGAAGGCTACCGAGGGGATTCATAGCCCCACCCCCAGCCGGAGGGGCACAACCGGGACCTTGACCCCGGATTCGAAGAAGATCCGGACATATTTGTGGAGCTCTAGAAAGGAGTATTCTATCAGACGAGCTACGATGGTACAGAAGTACCCATCATCGTCGATTATCCCGGCCTCCTCCCTGCTTCGCATGTAAGTAATTTAAGAGACACCTTCTTTGTAAGAGTTTCCTCATTATGCCTCACCCACCGCACTATTTCATGTTCCAAAGGGGAGGCGCTCGATGCCACAACGTGCACCAGATGCATCTCCGAGGAGAGCGGCGCCCGCGCTGAGCACATCTTCGAAGAGAAAGGCAAACGATGATACAACAGAACCTTCATCAAAGAGGTAAGGCTTTCTTTTAAAAATACATCTCCTGATCGCCACATCAAATCGTGATGCCATCCGCGGCATTCTATGAGGAAAAGTGTCCGCTGGACTATCTCCGGGGATCCTGTCGGTCGTGCCTCCACTAGTCAGGTTCCAGACCCTGCCCTAAGGACGGGGGCTGACACAGGAGTGGCGCCGAACTGTCCTTCCATAGAGGATTCGGAAGCTATGCCCGTCACGAACTCTGATGTGGAGAGCAGCATGAATCATCGTCATCGGAGGGCCACTCTCCGTGACCCCGTCTTTTCAAAGGAGGCATTCGATGCCTTCAGCTCGGACGATGCGTACATCCGAGCTGCTCTAGATGGGCTTGCCAGAGCCACAGACCGGCATCTAAAAGATATGCGGGTAAGTGTAGATTTAATAATCATACACCAGTAGCCCCCGAGACTTAAAGCAAGTGATACAACTGATTTAAGGATCATTGGATAATCAGGCACTTATGGAGAAGAATAGCATGTTGTCTCAAGAGCCGGAAAACTATCAGACTCAACTAACTGCGGCTACCACCGAATTGGAAAAATCCAAGGAGGCACCACCTGGTAATGTTTCTCCCCAGCAGAAAGAAGTATAATCATATACCAGTTATATTAATATTGTTGTGTTTCTGCTGACAGAATCAGTAGAGCAACTGAGAGAGAAACTGAAGGACGCCCGAGCTGGTGAACAAGAGGCCAAAAGGCAGCATGTGGCAGGCGAACGTGTGCTGATGCGGGTCAGGGATGAAAAGAATAAGATGCAGGATTCCCATACCCAACTGGGCGAAGAACTAAAAGATGTTTGAGCCCAGCTAGCTGACGCCGTCAAGGAGAATAGGACGCTACAAGGCGGCATATTCAGTATGCTTTTCAAACTTTCCTCCCTATAATTCGGCGAGGGCCGGAACTGACAGATTTATGTCTGCAGGTATGCTGACTGACCGTCCCGAGGAAGAAATATCCGGATCTCAAGGCGGCCTAGTACAAGAGCTGTCTCAGATGCATGAGCGAGTTCGGCAGGCAATGCATAGTGTTGCCAAGGCTTTATGGCCATCCGCCTCTCCTCCAAGAGGTATGGCAGAGCTCGTGGAGCTGTTCAAAGGGGCACAACGGCTTATTCGATTATGGAAGATATCAACCTGCCGGGAAGGTGCGCGAGAGGCCTGGGCCATGGTAAAAACACGGTATACCAAGCTTGATCCGAATCATATGGCCCGGGTCAGACCGCTAGGGTCAGATGAGAAAGAAATTCCCATTAATTTGGTATATGACCAAGTAGAAGTAGCTGCCAAATATTCCCAACAGGATTGTAAGCTAGACAGCCTGTTAGAGAGTATAGAGGAGGAAGTTTTTGAGTCCAAGTGACTATGTACTTTCCTTGATATATTTGTTCCTAGCCAGATTGTAAAACGATTGTCATGGCCGACCTTTTCGCTTCGACCTCTGGACCCGAAGGTGCGGAGTGTTTCCGAATACTCGAGCGGTATAATAGACCTGGGTATGCGTGGAAACCAGGCGTAGGGGTCATAGTTGCTTGAAAAGACAAATTGTATCCGGCTAGCTATGTTATATTACATTGTGATTGTAAGAAACATCTTCCAGAGAGAATAGTTTCGTTAAGGGTTCCTTTCCCTCGATGCGCATGCGTTAATATGCATGTTCGAACTGTGATTGAAAACATCGCAGTATAGGTAATATCTGGGGGTTCATAGTGGAAGAAATGTAAAACATCTTTAGTCCGCCGACCGAATATCTATTTATCTATTATCTATCTATTATTTAATTAAAACAATAGTAAAACAAGCCACCACGTTCGTCCACACAGATTACATTATCTTGACCGTAAAGTTGTAGATATAAACGGTCTAGATTTAAAGATGTAACGTTACATATAAATGTTGTGTACAAACATATATTATGTTGCAGATCCAAAGTCTGCCACGGACATGTATGTACGAAGCAAAAGTGCATGCGTACATAGAAAGGACACACGTACCATATATTAATATAAGGTGCAATCTATCTATCTATCTATCTATATTTATCTATCTATCTATCTATCTATATCTATCTATCTATACCTCTATACCTATACTAATTTGTGACTCCCTAGAAATTATCACGTTAATTAGAATTTATGAGCCGTTAATCTTGTGAGGCCGAGTTATAAGGATGTAGATCAATCCTGGAAAGTTCCATATTAATAAAAAAATCCTACAATTTAGGTTACTCTTACGCCAAAACAAAAGAACCAACCAACTAAAACTGCACCTCACGTCTCACATGTCCTTTTTTTTTCCTTCCTGAATCAACTTTTTTTCTTGCTCAATCTTACATGTCTCTCTCTCACGTACGAACATGACCCCATCTCTCACGTCTCACCTATCTTTTTTTTCTTCTGAATCAACCTGTGTACGTATCTCTCAGGTCTCTTCTTTCTCTTTTTTCCTGGCTCCATATATGTACATCTCTCTCAGGTCTCTCCCTTCTCTATTCAGTCAGTCCAAAAATAAAAGCAGTTGGCATAAACTTATTATGGTGTAGATCTTTAGCTAAATTCCCCCCAAAAAGATTTAATTGTACGTCGTGATTCCTAGGCCGCTAATCGTTTTGGCTCTTAAAACATATAAGCACGTACAAATCAACTTGAAGCGGTCGATTGATTACTGAGTTGGCTGTGAGCACACCAATTGTACATGCAATTTGCCAGCTGGTCGTTTTGGCTTAGAGAACAAACATGCACGTACAAAATAACCTGAAAAGGTGATTGATTCCCCAGTTGTCAAAAATCCTACAATTTACGTTATTCTTACGTCAAAACAAAAGAACCAACCAACTAAAACCACACCTAACTCTCTCACGTACGCCTAAACATGACCCTATCTCTCACGTCTCACATGTCCCTTTTTTTTCTTCCTGAATCAACGTTTTTTTCTTGCTCAATCTTGCATGTCTCTCTCTCACGTACAAACATGACCCCATCTCTCACGTCTCACCTATTCTTTTTTTTTTCTTCTGAATCAACCTGTGTACGTATCTCTCAGGTCTCTTCTTTCTCTTTTTTCCTGGCTCCATATATGTACATCTCTCTCAGGTCTCTCCCTTCTACCAAGCGGCCAGCTTGGTAAGCTATCTACAAAAATTTGCAAACAGGTCTCTCCCTTCTCTATTCAGTCAGTCCAAAAATAAAAGCAGTTGGCATAAACTTATTATGGTGTAGATTTTTAGCTAAATTCCCCCAAAAAAGATTTAACTTTACGTCGTGATTCTTAGACCTCTAATCGTTTTGGCTCTCAAAACATATAAGCACATACAAATCAACTTGAAGCGGTCGATTGATTACTGAGTTGGCTGTGAGCACACCAATTGTACATCGCAATTTGCCGGCCGGTCGTTTTGGCTTAGAGAACAAACAAGCACGTACAAAATAACCTGAAAAGGTGATTGATTCCCCAGTTGTCTGAACACATATGTATGTACGAGAAGAAGCAGCCGGCTGGATCGATCAATGCGGAAGCTAGGTCGAGTCACCGGCAGGAAGCACATATGAAAACTCACACGGAGCACAAAATTGGATCGGAACAGACCGTGTATTTTGTCCTGCAGTCATCTGCTTCGCCGCCGTTGCTGTTCTTTCAACATCGAGTTCTTGGCTGACTACTACTCTACTGCCCCAAAAAAATGATTAATAACATGAACTCTAAAAAAAGAATCAATTTTTTTATAAACTATGATGCAAATTAAAACATGCACAATGATGCACTTGAAACATAAATACAATAAACATTTCAATATGATAAATTAGAAAAAATGATACAAATTATGTTCATTTAGTTTTAATGAAAATATAGAGTTGTAGCAAAATCACTATGAAACATGGCTGAATTTGAAGGATGCACCAGTGAAATAAAAACAATGAACACAAGTCATAGAAATTCATCAATAATCTATAGACTAGCCCGTGCATTTGCATGGTTGACGGTTTCGTTGAAGTCATATATGATCCAATGGCTCCTAATGTATTATGCTCGTTTTGATTTGCACCTTGGAAATTATGCTCTACAAACTATTTTTCGGTTCTCTACTATTAATATTTTCCATTTTTTTTGTACCTAATAAGATTAAGTAAAACAGTGATGTCTAAGTTAAGGCTCTTGCAACACATTGGAGAGTGCAAGAATTCACTTAAAATTGGAACAATATATTATTGCTAGCTACTTTTGCAAACGTAGATGAGAATGGATTTTTTTTCTTCTGACATTTTCTAACATGACTCATGAATATGTGATATAGTGTACATCCACGATTGTATTATTTTTCTAAAAAAATATTGTGAATTTTTTGTTTTTCTGTATTTAAAATATTTCAACATCCATGTATATATAGTATACTATTAATATCTCCACACATTCGCAAAATGACTAGCCCATGCGGATGCACGGGTTGACGGCTAGTAGTTATAACGTGGTGAAAAAAGGCACAGGCTGCCAAAGAGCTAAAACAGACACGGCTGCCAAGTTTAAATCCCACCGCCCCAAAAAACAAGAGTCCGATTACATGACAATTCTGGTGACATCATATATGATCTCAGCCCAAAAGTTAGGATATAATTTTCTCAAATTAATCAATTTGGACAGCTACATTAGAGCTTCACGTGGGATATGAAACTTTCTCTACGCCTTAAAAAAACTTTCTCTTCTCATGTGCGATAAAAATGTTTCTCTACCTGGATAAAAAAGGTACGTGTGTACGTATAAAGCATAGAGTGTAGGGCAAAAGGACTCCCAGTATACTTTTGTTTAATACTAATAAAGTATGGCCCCACAAAAATATTACGTCTACAATACGATGTTCGCGGCAATAAATATTGAATGGACAACTGATAATAAAAATACATGAACATCTAAGTCCCAAAAATAATATTCCTATTCAAATAATTCTTTTTACAAAATTAATCATGGCGTATGTTCTAATTAAAATGGTTGATAGTATAAATTAAGCACCTTTTGTTAAAAGTACTCATGGGAAGGGTCGCTTGAAAACATATATATACAATATACATGCAAAGGAAAAATACATCATGTTTCTCAAAATAAAACGCGCTTAAGTAAACACATATTCACTGTTTTAAATTCCTTACACTAATACTGGCAAAAGTGTATTGTTTGGATATGCAAGAGCAACATCATATTAACTGGACAAAATACTTTTATGCAATATGTCATTCAGTTCTCTTCATATTATAAATGAAAAATATAAGCTAAAATTGCAGATTGAAAACTATAAATATTTAAGTGTAATTTTGTTGCTAGAAAGGCAGGTCATCATCGGGATATCCATCAGATCGAAGTATATCATGTTGATTCGGAGTGTTGACATCATGAAGATATAATATTAAGAGCTACTGTGGTTGCTGACCGGATAAACAGAGAGAACTGAAAAAACACTAGACATTACATTGGTCCAATGGGCTAAATAATTCAATTTTTCGATTGTCTTATGGGTCCTAACTCTGAGAGTTGAGATTAAAAACTAAAATTAAAAGGCATAGATGTTTTAGTAGCCAAATCGGCTCTGATGGAAATCAATGTGAAGCGATTTATATTGCATGAAGTGCATGCAATACCATAATTGTTGATGGCACCAATTACCTAAGTAATCATTCTGATCTGTTTTATAGAGATTATGAGAATAAATCATACTAGATAGCCATAAAATGACATACAAATATGGTTTTCCCCAAGAGCAAGAAAAGTTACTTATAAGTCATGATCAAATTTATTCTCTAAGTTATGTTAAATAGTCCATATTGATGGCACCTTCTGATTTTATAAACAAAAAATAACACTATCAGTCTAGATGTGCTGTTAAATGGACGAGTAGAGACTCAATAGAAATATAATTATGATCTCGATAAGGATATTCCAATAGAAGAGCCTAGAACTAAATATTAAAAATGATTCTATCGAACTAAATAACATGTTTCTTTGGATATCAATTTTGTTTAACTTTTTACGTATATTTTGACACATGAAAAGGCCAGTGTATATACAATCTAATAAGAATTAGCGTCAAAAGAATAATTATTGTTAAAAAAATATAAGCTCGGCAATATGTAATAAATCTATGGCCATGAATGCACGGGTCACCGTGCTGATAACAATGAGGCGTGCGGAAGAAGAAAAGTCGTGCTCGGATGTCAGCCTCTAAAATTAGCTACTAATATATTAATGATATTTTGATTAACAATGAAAATAGCATCCAGTTATCATTATTTAATTAATATAATAACATTATATATAGCATATTCAAATGAAATTAATGAACACACATTTGATCCGGAGAACCTATCAAAATCTAAAATTGCATATGTATATACATATTTAAAATCTAGCCGCGCGGATGTGCGGGTCACCCCGCTAGTCCCCTTAAGAACGCTAGCTTTCGGCTTCACCCAGTCTGAGGTACACATCCGAATGACCCGGCAGTAACAATCACAGAGGTGCTCCCTTTATACCCTAGTCGAACTAACGGGAACATAGGGCATAAGCACAGGAGCCAGGCAACCCAACTTGGCCAAAACTTAAGTCATATCGATGCATATAATGGCAAAGAAAAGGTACATATGAGGAAAAAACGCATATGTGATGAGCTTGATGCTCGAAAAATGACAATAATAAGCTTTTGTGCAAGAAGCCCCCAGGTATAATGGACGTACACATTTGAGAATGTGTACGTCATAGGTATATGGTTTAGCCGCACGAAAGCTTTAAGGCTAATAAAAAAGGCGAAAAGAGAGGATAAAAAATAATGTAAACAATAGGGAGAAGGAAAAAACGAAGGGTTTGACGCTAGGCATAGAATCTTCGGAGTCTGGCCGCATTCTAGGGGTTCGGTTCTAGGCGGTTGTCTGATGCATCACGCAGGCGGTACGCTCCTCCAGTGAGAACTTCGTCAATGCTGAAGGGACCCTCCCACTTGGGCTTGAGTTTGTCCTTTTTCTTCTCCGCCAAGCATAGAACGAGTTCGCCAACATTGTAAGTCTTGGCCCGTATTCTCTGCTTTGATATATGTGGGCCTACTGTTGATAAAATGCAAAACAGGCTTTTGCAACATCGCGCTCCTCCTCTAGGGCATCTAAGTTGTCCTGCCGATCAAGCTCGGCCTCTCTCTCTTCGTACATGCGCACTCGAGGTGAGTCATGAATAATGTCGCAGGGTAACACAGCCTCTACGCCGTACACCATGAAGAAAGGTGTATATCTAGTAGTGCGATTGGGCGTGGTCCGCATCCCCCAGAGTACGGAGTCGAGCTCGTCAACCCAGTGCTTGTCTGATTCTTTCAAAGACTGCACTAGTTTGGGTTTGATGCCGCTCATAATAAGACCATTGCCTCGTTCGACTTGACCGTTTGTTTGCGGATGATAGACGGAGGCATAATCGAGCTTAATGCCTAGATTAGCACACCAGGCTTTCACCTCATCGGCTGTAAAATTGGAGCCGTTGTCTGTGATGATGTTGTGGGGGACACCGCAATGGTGCACAACACCGGATATAAAGTCTATCACTGGTCCGGCTTCGGCCGTTTTAACTGGTTTGGCCTCTATCCACTTAGTGAACTTATCTACCATGACTAGAAGATATTTTTTTCTTATGGCTGCCTCCTTTAAGGGTCTAACCATGTCAAGCCCCCAGACCGCGAAAGGCCAAGTGATGGGGATTGCTTGTAGAGTAGTGGGTGGCATATGGCTTTGGTTGGCGAAAAGCTGGCATCCGACGCAACGTTGGACAAGGTCATGTGCATCTGCTCGGGCCGTCGACCATTAGAAACCTGTATGGAAGGTCTTTGTCGGGTGTGGGGTTCCGGCAAACCCTTAAGGTTCGAACATTGGGGTGCGCGCGAAGTCTTTCCCTCCTACCGATCTATGCCCTAGCTCACTAAGATCTCGCGGACGAACTCGACGAACTCGCAACACAAAAAGACACGAGGTTTATACTGGTTCGGGCCACCGTTTTGGTGTAATACCCTACTCCAGTGTGGTGGTGGTGGATTGCCTCTACGGCTGATGATGAACAGTACAAGGGAAGAACAACCTCCTGAGGTTGAGGTGTTCTTGTGCGTGGCTAGCTTGTGTGGGTGGGAGAGTGATCTGAGATGACGTCTCCTCGCCCCCTTTTCTATGGTGGTGGCTAGCCCTACTTATATAGGCCCTGGTCCTCTTCCCAAATGTTGAGCGAGAAGGGAACCAACAACGGCGGGAAAATTTGAAGGAGGGCAGCTAGTATAAGCTATCCTGACAAAAGCAACCTTCGCCTGCGAAAATCTCTGGCGGTGACGTTGCCTTGGGCTCCACGATGACCTCCATCTTGCCGTCCTTCTGGTCTTGGTCTTGTTGCATCGAAATGGCAACCTTTGCCTCAGGCCCCGGTACTCCGCGGCTGCGCTTGCCTCCTTTGCACCAAAGAGGAAACAAGGACGCTGCACGCTGGCGCCCGCCTGGTGTCGATCGTCATGGGTCACGTCATGAGAGCCTCGTGAGGTTCGCCTCGCCTTGATATCTCCGCTCCTCGTGAGCCTTCCTGACTAGGACACCCGAGAGGAGGTCCTGTGTCGTCTGCCTCGCGAGGGTCTTGGGTGCCTTGTTGGTGAAGATGGGCCGTACGGCCCGCTGGCTCCGCCACGCCGCGGGCCGCAGGCAAGCAAGTCTGGGGACCCCCGTTCCCAAGACGCCGACAGTAGCCCCCGGGCCCAAGGTGCGCTCGGGCTTGGCTTCGCGGCGAAGACAAGGGTCAAGTTCGGAGCACCGCGGGCCCCCAAAAGCCTGCGGCCTCGGTTGGCGCGTGGCGGTTGATTGGACGTGGGCGTCTTCGCTTCCCCATGTTGCCTCGGCAACTGCTTGAGTTGACAAGTCCCTGCGACATGCAAGGAAAACCATCATTACCTGCAATCGTGGGAGACGCCAGTTGGCCTTCTTCCGCTATAAATGGAGAGGGGGGCGGAGCCCCCGTTGCCCATCTCTTCCTCGCTTGCTTGCTTCTTCTTCCCTGCTCCACTGCTGGCAACAATGGCACCTATCAGAAGGTTCTCCGCCGAAGAGAAGGGGAAAGCCCCCCGGGATGTCCCGGAGCAACTCCCGCCGAAGAAGAGGTCGATCCACCATCGTGAAGAAGCGGCGATGCAGGTGGTGCACTACGAAAAAATACACTTCCGTGATGATACGTGTTTGTCACAGTAGGTCGCGTTTTTTTCATGCATGTACATCCATGACGATTTTATGACAGGATCAAGATAGTCATACCCGTGCTGTCGTAGAAGTGTTCCATGACATTACCAAAATTATCATCACGGAAGTGTCCACTTCCAAGACGATAAATCGCGCGTCACAAAAGTGCTTTCGTCAAGGGTGACCAACATGTGGCATCCACAACGCCGTTAAGCTATCGGGTCGGGTTTTGGATCCGATAACCCGTTAACAGCCCCGACCAATGGGGATTTTCCACGTGTAAAATCATCATTGGCTGGAGGAAACACGTGTCGGCTCATCGTTGGGACAGATGTCATCCACTCATTGGATGGAAGGCGCCTATGATATGTCGACACGTGGCACGGCCCAACAAAGGCCCATTCCTGTGAAAAGGCCGACCCGTTTGACTTGGTCAAAACGTGGCGGGCTGGCCCATGGAAAACCTGTTAACGGCATGTTCGCATATAGCCCATTTACATCCCGCTAACCCAAGGCCCGTTACGCCCTATCCGAATTAGGCCCAATAGCATCATCTGGGCCATCCAATATGATTCCAGCCTGTTTTCACTTCTGGCGCATGTATGGCCCATGACGTCTTTCGGCCCATATGAGGCCCCATGTAACTCTTGGCCTATTAACGGCCCGTGGTGAAACTGGCCCGTAATGAACAGTGTATCACTTTACACCCATTAACGGCCCGTGGTGAAACTGGCCCGTAATGAACAATGTATCACTTTATACCCATTAACGGCCCGTTATTATGTTGGGTCGTTTCCATCCCATGTTATCTTTCAGCCTTCTCAGAGCCTATTTATTCTTGGGCTCATTTCCAGCATTCGTTTACTTATGGCCTGTTACTATCATTTTCTGCTTGTGGGCCAAATTCAGCCCGTGGTTACAGTCGGCCCGTTTGTGGTCCGATAATACGTTGGGCCGTTTTCATAGCGTCATCAAATACGGCCTATTAATGATGGCCCGTTATGGTCGGCCCAGGAACGGACGATTCCAACTCTAGCCCGTTTACGGCCATAATGCGGTCTGTTTGGCCCATGTTTGGCCAATCGATCATACGGCTCGTATAAGGCCCATTGATGATACGGCCCGTAGAAGGCCCATTGCTTCTACGGCCTGTAGAAGGCCCATTGTTTCTACGACCCGTAGAAGGCCCACTGTTTCTACGGCCAGTAGGAGGCCCAGTGTCACTACAGTAAATATTAGTCCATGGTTATTGTGGCCTAGTTTTAAAAATAGGTTATTGCAGCCACTAGCTAACCACAGAAAAAGAACCGCAATACTACAAGCAAACAAATAAACAAGACAACAAGGAACTAAATAAGCAAGCAACTAACGCTAGGCTATCACGGCTATTACACATATTACATCCACTGGGCATCAAAGTTCGCCACCAGTGCAAATATAGGGAACAAAGCAGCATATCATATACACTGGTTGTCAAAGTTGGCGACCAGCGCAAATAAACGCCGTAGCAAAACAAATCCAGAACTGAAACCACTTCAGAAGATCTCAAGAAACAATATCCTGGGTACCCATAAAGCTGGCAAGATGCTTAGCAAGCTTATTAACTTTCTCTTGTTTGGCGCTTAAATCCTCCAGCGCTTGCTATTGCACCAGAAAATATGCATCTGAATTCTGCAGGGACTTCCTCAGTCCTTCAGCTTCCTATCGCAGCACATATGATCGATGTCTTTCAACTTGAAGTTGAGACTCAAGAAGACGAACTGATTCAGGCAGCGAGTTCGAAGAGCTTGTGCCAGCAGTAATGGCCAGTAAGTCGAACACTACATCAAGACAGGACTTTTGGGTTCCCTCACTGTCGTCAAGATAGTTTTTATCAGCTTTCTTGGAGACCAACAGGGATGTCTCACTATCTTGAACCTTATCTGCATTACTTCCTTTACCATTGGATAACGCGGTACTGTTCTCCAATATTTTGTCCTCATTCTAAAAGAGACACAAGCAGACACATCACATGTTTACCATGTTGTATATGAAACTCATTTTGGTAAATGAGTTCAGTAGTAAAGTGGATAGGATAACAGCATGAAACAAACATATATCTATGTACCATGGTCACTTTATGGTCTATATCATTCTAGTTTTTGTTGCCAAATCAAGATAGAGACACAGTTCAAATAATATTTGTTCAAGACAAAGCAGAATAGACAGAATATAAGTGTGGGTAACTATAGAGCAATAACAACACTTGTAATGTGCATGACATGAGAACATAACTGTTTATTCAATTGAAACTGAAATCAACATAGAGCAGGTTACAACAGCAAACTAGTTAAAGAAACAGGTTTAAAACATACCTGTTGCGCCATTGGAGTTTCAATTCCATCCTTCAAATTTGAAAATAGTTGGAATGAGTAAATACAGTAATGCAAGAGCAAAGGAGTATGAACCATAGCTACAGAACCTGACCTAAGAACAAATCTTCTTCTCCTTTAAGCGTTGAGTTGGGATTCGGAGTGGTGGTCCTCGTGCTTTGGGCACTGCAGTTCCCTTACTAACTGCTCATGTTTGGGTGCTCTGTGGTGGAGACGGTGTTGTGTCAACCGGAACTGGGTTACTATCTGCCGTGGTTGGGGTTAGAAGGGGTGTAGCTGGTTCTCTGTCCAACTAGGTAGGGGTACAATATGCGAGAGTTTGGGTTATGTGTGGTGGATCTGGTCCTTGGGCAAGTACAACTGTGGTTCTATCTACATCAACTGGTAGCACTATCTTTTCTGAAGACCGTGTTGTTACTCCCTTAGATACTGCCATCATGCTCTCCAATTCAAATGGCTGATAAACAAGAAAAGTAATTGAAAGTATAGACATTGTATGATAGACAGGTGCAATGGATAGTGGGGAATAAAGGAGGGCATGAAATAATTCATATTTATGTTGTCTAACCAAACAGGATAGCCTGACACAATTTCACATATATGATGGCTAACTAAACAGGATAGCATGACACAATTTCACATTACGATGGCTAACTAAAAAAGATGGAAAGACATAGTTCAAAATATGAGACTATGTAAACAGGATGACATGACATAACTATATAATGTGTTTATTAAATAGGTTGGCATGCCATAATTCACATACATTCATGGATAGAATGCCATAATTCAAAATATGATGACTGTAAACACTAAATAGGATGAGATGATATAACTATATGATGTCTTTATTAAATGGGTTGCCATGCCATAATTCAGATAGATGATGTGTATGTACTATGTAAACATGATGGCATGATATAATTCAAATATATGATTTATATAGTAAGCAAGTAAGCAGATGGCAATCCATATATGATGTAAAAACTAAGCAATGCAAGATAACATGCATGACATGGGTAATATAACCCTGCCAAGTTTTAGCATAGACCTCAGGGGGGAAATAGGACTGGTCATCAGTCTTTGAATCCTCCTCTGAGGAGCTCTCTGTAACCAGCAAGATGTCTGCTTCAGCAGGTAGCATTGTCTGCTCTGAATACCTTGTTTTCACTCCAGATACTTCCATCACCGCTTCAAATGACTGATGCACAGGAAGAGTAGTTGAATATACAAACGTTGTCGACAAATGGAACACGTAATACAAAAAAATGATAGCATGATATAATTCACATAGATGATGATTGGCTAAACAGCATGGCATTGCATAATTCACATATATAATGCCTTTGCAACAAGATAGCATTGTATAAATCACATATATAATGTCTTGCAACAATATGACAATGCATAATTCACATATATGGTAATTAGACACTGAACAGGTGGCATTCACACAAAGCATGTCTAAACTAATCAAATGACATAGCAATGCGAGACACCATACGCATGATATGAGCAACATAACCCTGCCAAGTTAGAGCATACACCTCGGGGGGGGGGGGGGAATAGGACTGTTCATCTGTCTCTGAATCCTCCTCTGAGGAGCTATCCGTAACCAGCGAGATATGCGCTTCGTCAGATAGCATAGTCTGCTCTGAAGACCTTGTTTTCACTCCAGCATTTGCCATCACCGTGTCAAATGGCTGATGCACACGAAGAGCAGTTGAATGTACTAACATTGTTGACAAATGTAATATGTAACGAAAAAAAGGATGGCCTGATATAATTTACATATAAGATGACTAGCTAAGCAGGATGGCATTGCAAAATTCACATATATGATGCTAGGCTAAACAAGATGGCGTTGCATAATTCACATAAACGATGAATAAACTAAACAGATGGCATTCGCACAAAGGATGTCTAAACTAAGAAGATGACATATTTGATGTATAAAGTAAGCAATGCAAGACACCATATGCATGATATAACCAACATCAGCATGCCAAGCTAGAGCGAAGACCTCAGGGGGTAAATAGGAGTTGTCTTCTCCTTCTGAATCCCCCTCAGAACAGATATCTTCCTCTCGATTACAATCTGAAATTCGTGGAGGGGGGCTGCCTTTGCGCCTACCATGGAGCGACGTCTACATGAAATTTTATTGCCACGCAAGGCTCGTCTCTTTTGCTCTACATGTTCAGTTCCATTGTTTACAATAACTGTCAAGCATAGGAATAAAACATAGTGAGATTATGTAAGGAGTGCATGCAGAAATCCAGAGTGATGGTAGCAACCTGTGGATAGACCCAAAACCAATAATATCAGGCAGATAATGGCTTTAGTTAAAAAATACAAATAATGGCTTCTTTACTGTTTGTTTCCCACCCAACATGAAACTCATAGTAGACACCGGAGATTAACCAGATAGTAGATAGATACTATTGATAGCGGCCCCATATGTACCCCACAACCATTTAAAAACTCAAGTTTGACCATTAGTTTGGAGCTGACTCAGAGTCTAATCGGTGAACATGATGATAAAGTAGCATGTAATATTAAGCGATGCATAACGTAAGCAGACACGAAATAGTGCGACCTCTCTTGCGGACCCGTGTAGTCCTCGAGGTCATCTGCTCGGTTGATGATGGTAATGCAGTTTTCATGGCTGCCAGCGGCGGCGAAGAAGATCTGAGGCAGCGAAAGACAGACTGGAGGCCGGATCCCTGCTGTGCTGGACCCTTCTATCGTTGGAGCAACTGAGCTGGGGTGGACGACGGTGCAACAGGAGCGGGACAAACCACGCAAGGTTTTCTTTGACAACTATCTGTAAGAGAAGTAATTCTGTAAGGGCTCGTTTGAATTGGAGGATTCCAACAATGCAGGGATAGGAAATAGACAGGAATAGGATAGGAATGCACGTGCAAAACAAAGAGTTTAAAAACACAGGATTTCTGCCAATCTGGGTGTTTGATTCACAACAATTGGAAGATCACAGGATGCAAAGAAGCATGGTGAGATTAAGTCAAACCACAAGAAAATGTACGGTTATAATGCTATTATGCTACTATCTCTTAGGCTTGTGCTTCATGAATAGGAATTTGAAAAGGAGGACAAGTGAAAATTAAAATTCCTACGTTTTTTCTTTCAAGGAGACACTAAAGGAACAAATCCGTGTGCTCAGTGAATAATATATATAACATGTAGAGTAAAAAGAGATGCAACAAGTGTACAACCTCTTTGGCGAAGCCATGGCGATCTCAGCATGATTGGGTTGGCCGGTGAGGATGCTCCGGCTGACTTTGCTGTCGGAGGAGGGGAAGAAGATCTTAGGCGTCTGGAGATGGAGCCCGAGGTACTGCTCCACTATGATGGAGGATTTCATCGTTGGAGCAGCTCCGGTGAGTTGTACGACGCCGAGGCTGAAGCAGGACAAGAGAGACAACGAACAACATTAACCTGAGTGGAATTCTAATAGCATCTCCAATACATGACGTAAAATACATAACCACAAAGTGCTAGATGTAAAATACATCAGCCACTCATCTCTGAACTTAACTGTCGAAACTCAACTTAACTGTCGAAACTGAACTTAATTGTCGAAACAGAACATAACTGTCGAAACTGAATTTTGCTGTCGAAACTGAACGCACTAGCAAGGTGAGGCTACACGTCGGTCGAATGACTTTTTCATCTCTGGTCAGTCGATTTTGCAGCCGTTGGATACGAAATCAAGGGCCTGCGGTTCATCTTCAACCTCCACCCCGTGAGCCGCCAGCCACCACCGGCCAAACAGCAGCCCCCCGCCGCTCGCGGCCGGCGGTGCGCCTCCCCGCCCGCCCCAAAAACACTCCCCACCGCCGGTCCACCGCCGCCCCGGCCATCCCTCTAGGCTCCCCCGTGCCGATCTTTTTCTCCGGCGATCCCCATGCCACCGTCCCGCCAACGCCCCGCCACCGCCGATGACCACCGCCCCCATCCCGAACCCTAAGATAGATAGTGGGGTACCTCTCCGGCGAGCCCCCCTCCCCGCTGCGGCTGGTTCTTCCTTCACCCCGGCGAGCCCCCCACCCCCTGAAAATTGACTGACCCAAAAGTCGATTAGGTCGAGTGAAGTGTAGCTAAATCGGAGCAGCATCGCAAGCAAGAGCAAGAGCGAGAGCAGCACCGCGAGCAAGAGCAATAGCAAGAGCAGACCAGGCAGGGGACCGAGAGCAAGAGCAGAGCAGCAGCGTGAGCGAGAGCTAAAGCAACAGCAGATCCTACTGATGTGGACGTCGCCGCCGAGGGATCGACACTGTGGAGGAAGTGGCCGGTGACGCCGCCGTGGATGGAGCCGCGCCATGTCGGCTCGGGACCGAGCGCCGGCAGCACCGTGAGATCGAATCAAGAAGAAAATGCGGCGATTAGTGTACAACCTCTTTGGTGGCGCCGATTAGGCCGCAGCTTCATCCGAGGAAACGATGATGATGATGCTCTTCCGGTGGTGCAGGTGAAGACGGCGGTGTGGGAATGGAGGTGGCACGAAAGACGTGGGGAACGTTGGGGTAGCTCCTTGGAGGTGGAGGACGGGGTGGCTGAACCGGCGGGACGATGAGATCGACGATGGATCCTCATCTGGTACGATGGATGAGGGACGTCGAGGTGTTTGCTATGGACGACGTCGTCGGGGAAGAGGCTTCGGCTGGGTGGCGGACGTAGCAGGGTGTGGGTTTTCGTCGCGGGTTTGCGCAGCCTCGGTGTATGAATGGGTGGGCGGATGGGATGGCAGTGGGGAACCATGGCTTAAAGACGCGCTTGTCCAAAATGTGGGGTAAGTTACGAAAGTACTCCCACCGATTTGAGGCGGTTCTTTCGGTTCAGGGGTACCACGGGCATTTCGCGTGTCGGGATTTCACAGGAGGTGGGAGTTTTCGCGTGCGTTGTAATTTCGGAATAGCAAGGTGCGGGTTGAGATGGAGGGAGTTGTCGGAGCACAATGAGACAAAGATATATCTTAAATATTTCGGGCTAACAAGGCTCGAGTTGAAATTTCCGGACAAGCCTAACGTGTACTGTACCAAATCAATGCGCACTACAAATGTCATTCAAAACTTTGAATTCATGTTATGTTCAATTAAAATATTTCGCTACATGTATAATGCATGCAACCTACTACTCAAATGAACATTTTAGTGCATTCCAAACGTATATACTACCGCTTCAATATGAACTAAATTTGAATTCGTTTATCTATTTGAATAAGACCTACAATAATGATTGTTGTGAAGTCAAAGCATTTGAATTCGTTTCTCTGTTTTAATAAGATCTACAATCATCATCATTTTCAAGTTAAACCATCGTTTGTGTATTATCTTCACAGCACACCACATGATTAGTCTCGAGTTACATATGAACTATGTGTACTATATGAACTCGAACTAGATTTTTTGAATCCACTTTATTTTGATTTCAAATCACATTACATTTCTAGCTCTAGCTAGATCTTCATAATCTAAACCATGTCTCATATGTATAATGTGTTTATCACATTATGTATGGTGCCCCGCCCCCTACGCCTACAAGTATTTAGATGTGAGTTGCAAACACCACACATTACCACAAATTCAAATTAAATGTGAGAATGTTCGATATATAGTATTGTTTAGATTGTTCGATATTTAGTGTAAGCTGCAAACGCCACACATTATCACAAATTCAAATAAAATGTGAGATTGTTTGATGTATAGTATGGTTTAGATTGTTCGGCATTTAGCTGTGAGTTGCAAACGCCATGCATTATCACATTATGGTATAACATGTGCACATCACGTGTATCACCGCTATATTCATGCATGCAATGTTTAGAACACTATGATCTCCTATTAAAATATATGAATCCGCTTTCATATCAAATTATGATCTTTGTTAGTCTCTTACACCCACACAATCCTCTAACCTTTGTAGCTATCACTAACTTTCTCTCGTGCATGCACACGCCCTCCCCCTCCGTCGGCATTCTATCCATCGGGCACATTCATTTTTTTTCTTTAGGTCGTTCTCCCAGAGTCTCCACAACTCCTTTCCGACACACATCGATCGATAAACCTCTCCAGCGATGCCTGCCTACAACATACACACACACCTTCAATCTCCTCCTTTATGTGTCCTTGCCTCGTGTCTCTCATACGGTCAGACACACGTGTAAACTCTCGCCCCTCTTTTCATCGATCTCACAACCGCACACTCCTCCCCCTATCTAGCAAGTAGTTGGGTGTCTCGCACCACCTCCTAGCTCCATTCTCTCTGTCTATCCGTCTCACCGGGCCTTATTTGCCTCTAACAAATGGACGTACACCGACCGATCTCTCGCTATACATATAGCTAGCTAGGTCCTTATAACTTATTTTTACCCACACGTCAATCGATCTACCTCATTAGTTGTGTCTCTCCCTTCCTCCGACAAACAACAATTGATCTATCGATCTAGTTAGGCTTGCTTACCAAACACATGGTTCCCCTTCATCATCCATGGATGCGTCCTGACAGATCTATCACGCACAGGCACACACGGAAACACATCCCCACTCTTACTGATAACATTGCAGTTCCACCCCCAGTTTGTCTAGTAGGCCTCTCCCACCATCTTCGAGAAGCAAATCCATCACCATCCAGCACTCTACCCCTCTCCCTCCCTATCTCTCTCCTCGCTCTCTCTGTCCCATCATATTTCCCGTCCTTCAGTTATGTATCGATGTCGACCGATCTCCCTCAAGACATAGCTGGGTCTCTCCTTCTCAACACATATACGAGTCGTTCTACCTCTATAGTTAGGCCTCTGCCTACCCCTCCCCCCACCCCCTCCCCCCACACACACCGATACATCAAGCGCTCTAGTCATGTCTCCCTGCCACACACAAACTTGACATGTGCCCTCTAACGTTCCGGTAGGCCAGTCGCCCTATATCTTTGACTTGCACACACACACAGTTTCAATGGCTCTCTTCATCGATCTCGCACGCACCCACTTGATCCTCTCTTCGACTCTATCGATAGCTATGACCCCTCCCTCTCTTCTCGTGGATTGCCCGACCCTCGATGTATGATATGGATATGCCTCCATTTCACACACATTGCATGCAAAATTTTGTTTGAGATGTCATCGACACATATTCCCACAAATAATTCATGAAATCAACCCCCACCCCACCCCCACCCCAAAACAAAAAACACTCACGAACGCGGTTTGTATCTCTCACACACACCCACGTAGGTGGGGGACGTGCACGAGGAGAAGAGGTGCATGCACGGCGCACGTACTCCCGTCTCTTTCCCAACCACACCCGCGTGGGTACATGGTGGAGCTCATTTCTGTACGAAAAAGGCAGCCCACGTGGTAATTTGGCACGTGTACTGGTTGTCCACTTGGTGGAGGGAGGATCGTCTACCATGGGTGAACAAACAAATTGCGACTTGACGTGTTATGTTAAAAAAGAGGCAAACCATTTGGGGCCTACCTTAGAGGCAAGGCTCTATACACTGGAGTACTTTTGATGTGTCCTGTCAACTCTCAGAATGAGGAGAATGTTGCTTAGTACGCCGTCTCCCCCGCCCACGGGTGCGGTGGCTCGCATGATGAGGTGAAGCTTGCTCCGCCTTACACCCGCTCCCTCGCCCATGCGCATGGTGGCTCGCAGGACGAGGAGAAAAATTTACTACTCCCTCCGTTTTCTCCTCGTCCCTACTACCTTGGTTATAGAGAGTATATCATATTGTTTGGAATATATATGTCCTTTACTAAATTTCAATATGAACTACTAGTACATACTCCAAACACTGATGTATATAGACGTATTTTAGAGTGTATATTCACTCATTTTGCTCCGTATGTAGCACTCTCCCTCGCCCCTCGACCCTCGCCCACGTGGTGGACGTGCAGCAATTCATTCGGTCTCATATAGCCAGAATGATATATACCGCACTACCATTATTGCTTGACTTCCCGAAGCGGCGAAGAGCCAATCGCAAGGTTAATATTTTGGAGATGCCAAGCGCAAGGTTATAGGATAACGAGTAGTAGGTGCCGCGTCATTTATAAATAAAGTTTTTTCTTCAGTGGCACATACACAATATGATAGGTTCATATGGAGAGAAAAGGAAACCGCTCCACTATATACATAGTTAGGACGGGCCAGCCTACACGGTTGCTTGCTGGGGTTGCTCTCTTCACACTCTCTCGCACAAAACGACTATGGCCACATCTCTAACATCCCGGTGGATCACGTCCGCTTGGGGAAGGGGTGGATGCTTAGTGTAGATGCGGTGGCCGTCGCGGACGGTGAAAACCCACTATCGGCACGTCCCGATCAGGGGTCCCCGCCGTTCTCTCTCACAAAGTCGGTGAGGTTGCTTTCGTCCCTTGCTCACTTCCGTGACGTGGGGAGTTGCCGCCTCCCGCCGCCCTCCTCAAGGTTGAGCTACGTCCCTCAGGTACAACTCCCTTTACAACCGGCTTGCACCACTGCTCCAGCTGCCCACATCACTCCCTGTGGATATTTCTCTACTTCTTTGCCCCGGACGTACCTCTACTGGCTTCTACGTACTGTATTTGTGATGAGTTTATGTCTCATCAATTAGTCTCGGTAATCTTATTCTAATCACGCTTCTTCAATTTCTTTGCCACAGGGATGCTCATCTCGATTTTGGTGAAACTGCACAAAACGATCTGATGGTCAAAAGGTTGCAAACTTCATTTATTAGGAAGCTCGAACGTTGCCAGCAAATTGAAGCCTGGTCAGGGTTCACGGTTCAAGGGCTAGGGACCGCATGGATCTTTTTTTCTTTAGCTGCATCTGTTCCAAAATAAGTGTCAACTTTAGTAGTAGTACAACTTTGTACTAAAGTTTGCACAAAGTTGAGACACTTATTTTGGAACGGAGGGAGTACATATTTGCTATGATCTGTCAATCATTGAGATGCAATAGCATGCATGTTAGTCTCCTTTGTATTTGATGAAATGTTGCAACGGGCAACCTTGGACGCAAGATACATGTAACAGAAGCTGGAAGCTTATAGCATTGTACAAATTTACCTCGCTGATAAATTACAGTACATACTATACTAGTACTTCCTCCGTTCCTAAATATAAGTCTTTGTAGAGATTTCACCATGAACCACATGCGGATGTATATAGATGTATTTAAGTGTAGATTCATTCATTTTGTTCCGTATGTAGTGGAATATCTACAAAGACTTATCTACTAGTAATAGCTAGCCCCCACTACTAGGAATTCTCTATCCTCTCCTTGAGCCACATCATCAAAATTGATGTAGCCGTTAGATGAAGTAAATCAGTCCATAATAGCCGTCTGATCTAGACGTTGAGAGGCTCCGCACTAAGCCACATGCAAGCTTGCAGAAATACCGTGGCACATGCATGTGAGTGGGTTTTAAATCACATCAACATTTCTGCATGCAAGCATGCACCGGTAGCATGCATGTAAGTGAGCTTTTAAGTCCCATTAACATGTCAAAAAGAAAAATATAATCCCATTATGCAGTAGGAGTTGGCTGATCTTTTTTCCTTACGTGGGATGATCTAAATGATGATGGGAGTTTATTTAGTTTGGCTACCACATTTTTCATGTGGTTATAGAGTTTTTTTAGTTCTATGAAATCGATAATTTTGCGCAGAGAGATATACCGCTGTTTTGCGGCAATGCACGGGGACTCATCTAGTAATATTTAGGAACGGAGGGAGTACTATGTAAAGAGTTAGGTGTCGCACGGTGATAGTGTGAGGTGGGCCATGTAATCACTGAGCCTGCATGTTTTCACTGCTCTTGCACGCCTCCGCTGTAAGAATGGAGAAAATTGTAATCTAGTAGTAGTACCTCCTTCCGCCGAAAGCGTGGGACATCCAGCAGTCCTACCACCTCAGTAATAAAGACCAATGAGCCGTCAAATCACATAGACCCAGCAGTAAGTTGGACGGACGAAGCAACCTTCACTCTTGCGCCAGTAAGAGGTCGCGTCTGTCTGCCCGGGCATGAATGCGGCACCGATTCTTTGGAGCGGCGCTGACCTTTTCGGGCGGGAAGCGCGCGCGGGCGATGGAGGGGCTTTGGGTGGGCCAGGCTGGTTAGGAGCGGGCGTGGCAGCTGTCCGCATGTCCCTACCGGACACGCCCAGAAATGAGAGGATGCACCGACTCTCGCGGCTTAAATCGTACACTACACAACATGTCTCTGTAGGAGTAGGTCGATCTGTCGCTCTCTCTAACACACACATGCTGTTAAACACACACACACGCACGCACCTTGGTCCCGTTGCACCTTCTAACGTGACTTATTACACCTAGACGGAGGGAGTAGTAAGTATACGAGATACAGTGGCACACTGACTTAAGTCGAATACAAGTGCCCGAAATTTGTGTGCATGTTATAATAAGGATTCATTTAAAATAGTACGTGAGCGAACAGAGGGATCAATTGGACAGTGTTCCCGAGCAGTAGCGAGATGTGTGAGGTAAGATACACCGCTGTCGCTTTTAATTTTTCTTATTAATTTGTTTGTTTCACCCTCTGACTGGTGGGACCCAACGTACTACGTGGAGAGAGGTAAGGTGACTAAGGCTGCATTATTTCTGCACCACTGTGGATAGTCTTACCACCAAAGCCACATGACACGATTATGATTGAAATCCCAATGACTCCCACACACAAAAAAAACACAGCATGCTTGCCACACGAATGTAGGAATGTATAAAAGGTTATTTCCCTCTCGTTGAACATAACAGGAGGGTTGTGTAGTTGGTTAGCCTGTTCGCTCATCAAACATGAGGTCTCGGGTTCGATAACTACACTTGAGCATAATTTGTGCCAGGAGGATTCTTTGACTGGTCAAAAGGTTTTCTAGGGTTTGCACGCTTCACACTCTCTCTCCAGTATATATATACATGCTGGAGCCTCAGCGCTTGTAGTTGCTCTCTTCACACTCTCTCGCCCTCTCCGCTGGAGCCTCAGCGCTTGTAGTTGCTCTCTTCACACTCTCTCGCCCTCTCCAGATCTAAACACGACTTCATTGGCCTCTCTCTCCCCTCATTGCTGCTCAAAGAGCCGGCAGGATCCGTCCGCCGGGGAGGGAAGGAGGCTTAACGCTGTCGCCGTCGGTGAGGGACTACCAGCTGAAAGAACATGCGGTGCCCCCCATGTTTGGTTTTGGTAATTAATGACAATCTCTATGGACTAATGGTTGCCTTGAGTTATATTTGAAGGTTTTGTCCATAGGCTTTTCTTGGAGTACATGTGTTGGTTTCAAGGAGAGTTTGTGTTGACCAAGGTGCTATTCAAGGAATTACCTAAAGATTGGTCTTGTGAGAGGTTGATCAAGACTAAGTCAAAGAGTGAATCAAGTTGATCAACCCACAAAGCGTAGAAGATGTACCGAGAGGGATCAAGTGATCCCATGGTATGGTAAGCATTGTCAATTACGCTTTGTGTACTAACCCATGGTTTTCGTGAGAGTTCTTTGTGGGATTAGGTTGCGGTGTGCAAGTTCAAGTGGAGCATCACGAAGAGATCAAATGCTTGAAGCTTGCCGTCCTTTTGGTGACAATGGAGTTGTGAAGATGTGCGGAAGAGTGGCTCACCCATAGTGGAGTATGGGGGAGCAATCAACTAGTCTTCATCAAGTCAAACACAATCAAGAAAGGTGGTCCAACTTGAGGGAGTCAAGATCGTCATCATCTAGCTCAAGTGGACCATGTGCAAGGCAAAGGTTTGCCCTTGATAGGTTTTCTATTTTACCGGTCTCATGATGGTAGTTGGGAGACTGGGTTATAGGATCGATTGCCGTACTATCAAGGGGGGCTCTCGATGAGTAGCTTGATCGTATCGTTCGTAGAGAGCTCAAACCATTGCATCCTTGCATCATCTTTCTTGGTTCTTGTTTGGTTCTCTTTGTGAGTCTTAGAGCTTTTGGTCATCTTGATGACAAGCTCGAGTTCATCGAAAATGAAGTTCACATGCATCTTCTATGATGTTTTCAATGTTGGAGGTTTTGCCGGTTCTTCTCGGTTGGAGGCTTCACTCCTCTATTTGTTAGGATGTTTTGATGCTACTCGTCGTCTTGTTTCCAACAAGCTTGAGTTTGCTCAATTCAGAGCTCATATGCAGAAGTTATGGTAGTTCTTGTTTTCTTGAGAGTGGCTTTTGTCTGGTCCCAGCGGTAGTACCGCGAGCCCAAGCGGTAGTACCGCTTGGAGCTCTTAGCCGTAGTATTGCTGCAGTGCCGCTCTTCTACTACCTCAATTTTGGGTCCTGCTGTTCTCGTGTCGGGTTCAGCGGCAGTAGGAGCGGCAGCAGGAGCGGTAGTAGCGCTGGGCCAAGCGGCAGTACCGTTGCAGCCAACAGTAGTACCGTTGGCTACAAGGTAGTGCCGCTCATACTGCTCTACCTCTCTGGAAGTTTTTCAGCTCGTGTTTTTCTCTCTCTTTGGGGTGTTTTGACCATGCTAAGCGGTAGTACCACTCCTCCAGCACTAGCACCGCTCGTGGAGCGGTAGTACCACTCGTGTGCGGGCTGAGCACATAATGGTTGGATTTGGGAGCTCCTATAAAAGGGGGTCTTCTTCCCCATTCAACCTTATCCTTTGAGCTCGTGTTCTTCCCCCATTGTTGAGCTTCTTCAAGCTTGCTTACTCTCAATCCCTCCATGGATTCTTGCTAGTTTTTGAGGGAAAAGAGAGAGGAGATCTAGATCCACATTTCCACCAATCACTTTCTCCTCTATGTGAGGGGAACCCCTTGGATCTAGATCTTGGAGTTCTTGGTGTTCTCCTTCTTGTTCTTCCTCTCATTTTCCTCCCTAGCATTAGTTGCTTCGGTGGGATTTGAGAGAGAAGGACTTGGGCACTCCGTGTGCCCTTGCCATTGCATTTGGTGCATTGGTTTGAGTTCTCCACGGTGATACGTGGAAGTTATAAGTTGAGAAGCTGATTACTCTTGGGTGCTTGGTACCCTTGAGCTTGTTACTCTTGGGTGTTTGGACACCCTAGAGCTTGTTCCTCTTGGGTGCCTTGGCGCCCTAGACGGTTGGTATTGTTCGGAGCTCAATCATTGTGGTGTAAAGCTCCGGGCAAGTGTCGGGGTCTCCAATTAGGTTGTGGAGATCGCCCCGAGCAATTTGATGGGTACCGGTGACCGCCCCTAAGGGTTGCCAAAGTGTACGGCTTCGGTGACCGCCCCCAAGGGTCGCCATTTGTACAGGTTCGGTGACCGCCCTCAAGGGTCCCTTAGTGGAATCACGACATCTTGCATTGTGCGAGGGCGTGAGGAGATTACGGTGGCCCTAGTGGTTTCTTGGGGAGCATTGTGCCTCCACACCGCTCCAAACGGAGATTAGCATCTGCAAGGGTGTGAACTTCGGGATACATCGTCGTCTCCGCGTGCCTCGGTTATCTCTTACCTGAGCTCTTTACTTATGCACTTTACCTTGTGATAGCCATATTGTTTCTTGTCATATATCTTGCTATCACCTAGTAGCTTATCTTGCTTAGCCTAAGTTGTTGGTGAACATAGGTGAGCCTAGTTGTTGTAGGTTTTGTGCTTGATAAATTAACCGCTAGGTTTATTCCGCATTTGTTCAAGCCTAAACCGTAATTATTTTAAAGCGCCTATTCACCCCCTCTAGGCGACATCCACGATCTTTCAATTGGTATCAGAGCCTCGTCTCTCTTTGTTAGGATTAACCACCTAGAGAGTAAAGATGTCGACTAGGGGATTAGGATTCTCTGACACTCTTAGTTTCGATGGCACAAATTTTGATGTTTGGGTAATTCGCATGCTTAATCTCTTTAGGGTCATGGACCCAAATTTAGAGCGAATTGTAGATATGGGTTTTTCTCCTCCAAAGGATCCCCTAAGATTATCTTTAGAGGATGAGAAAAACTCTTATCTCAATGCTCAAGCTTCTAATGTGCTTTTTGATGCTTTGAGCAATGTAGTTATATTTCAACTCATGCCGTTCCGGGATGCTCATGAGTTGTGGACAAAGCTTCAATAAATATGGCGTGTCCAAGTTTTGTGGGGATGATTGTTCTCCCTCCACCTCCGGCCGTGTTGTGTTCTCAACTTCTTCTACTTCACCTACGTGTGGTTTGCCACAAGGTAATGACGTGGTGAGTAGTGGTGTTCATTGCAATGATGATAGTGGGCTCATTGTTGATAATCCTTCGTCACTTTCTTATTGCAATGCTTCATCTTTGGACTTTAGCACTTCGAGCACTCCAAATGTTTCACATGCTTGTGTTCATAGTCCTTGCATATCATGTAGAAATGCTTGACTAAATCTCATGATGATATGCTTGCTATATCTTGTTGCCATGATGAAAATGCATGTATTTCCTCGAGTTGTTGTGCTAACAATGTATAGGAAACCCAACACTCCATGGAACAAGATGTGGTCTTGGATGGTGCTTCAAGGGATCCTAAATCATCATCTATTGCATTTTGCCTTATGGCCAAGACTTCAAAGGTATCTCCCACTTTGAATCCCAATATATCTTGTGATGATATTGATGATGGCAAGAGTGATGATGATGTTGATTGTGATGAAGAGAATGATGATGTTGCCTCCTTAAAAATTAAGGGGGAAATGATTTTTAAAGCTCTTCTTAAGAATAAAATTGCTCGTTCCAACTTCATGGAAATCATGTCTATTGCTACCGAGGGCAAGAAATATATTGATGAGTTGGAATCTCGTCTTGAGGAGCATGAGGTCACCATTGATAAAATGGAAGGTCATGAGCGTGATTACGCTAATGAGATTGCGGACCTCTCTCAAGCTCTTGAACTTGAGCAAACCACCAAGGAATCTCTTCAGGAGACTTTTGCTCTAGAATTATCTAGAGTGAGGGAATCTCGTGATAGAGCTCTTGTGGTGGCCAATGATTTTGAAACTAAAAATGCTAATCTTGAAGTTGCTCATGCTAGACTCCATGAGGATTTTGAGCACCTCAAAAATGGCTCAAGGGTCATTAAGGGTGAGCTCATCAAACTCACCGAGTCTCATGCTCAACTTGAAGCTTCTTATTTAAAAGATCTTTCCAAGTTGTCCTCTCCTCTTGTTGTTAATGATGATGCTTGTGCTACTAACTCTATTACGTGTGAAGCATCCATTTTGAAGGAGAATGTTGAGCTACGGGCTCAACTTGAGTTGCTATCTAGCAATTATGGGAAATTGGAAGAAAGTCATGAAAATCTCTCAAGCTCTCATGATGATCTTCTAGGATCCCATAATGTGCTAAAGATAGCTCACGAGGCCATGATTGCTAAGGTAACATCTAGTGAGCCTCATGTGGATACTAGCACTACTTCCAGTCAAAATGCTATATTGCCATGTGCCAGTCCTTGTAATTCATCTACTCACAATGTTGGTACATCTTGTGATGAATTGCTTTCCTTGCCTTGTTGCTCTAACAATGAAGCTTATACTTCCTCTAGTACTTGTGTTGAGACTAACCATGTAGAGGAAATCAAAGAGCTCAAGGCCCAAGTCACTTCTTTGAAGAAAGACTTGGAAAAGAGTCATGAAGGGAAATTCACACTCAACAATATCTTGAGTGTGCAAAAATCCCCCAATGACAAAGGTGGACTTGGATTCAACTCCAAGAAGAAGAAGAAGTCCAAGATGAACAAAAAGAAGGGCCAAGAACAAGTCAAGAATTCGGCCAAGATTGTTTGCTTGAAGTGCAAAGTAGAAGGGCATCATGTTAGATCTTGCCCATTGAAGAAGAAGGCCATTAGTGACAAGCAACAAGGGAAGCGGCCACAAGTTCGATCTCATGCTCAACCACAAGTTGAAGAAAGTCCTCTTCCGAAGAATCCTCAAGCTAATGCTTCTCAAGTTGAGAAATCAAGTGAGAATAAAGTGAAGAGTAGACGTTGCTACTTATGTCGTGAGAAAGGTCACCTCGCCTCTTCATGCACTAGTGGTAATTATTATTGATGATATCTATTCTCTTGGGAAGTATAAGGTTGGCAATGTGTTTGCCAAAGTTGTTGGTACTCAAAGTGGTGTCAAGAAGAGAACCATTTGGGTAGCCAAGCCTATTGTGACTAACCTCTTAGGACCCAACTTGGTTGGGGACCAACAAGCTCAAACTTTATCAATAGGTGTTGTTGGAGGGCATTGGAGACTTGGCTACTTTATGAAGAATTAAGGGGACTTCATCATTCTAATTGTCTCAAGCCAAGTTATTCGAATTATCAAGTTTCTATCTTATATCCAATGTTTCTCCATGCGGTAACTCGTGATTAAAGTGTTTACATTGATAGTTACTTACCCCTTTGCATGTTTGGTTTTGTTCCTTGCATGTGTTTGTATATGTTGTGCTTCCAACTTGATTATCTTGAGCAATCAAGTATGTGTGTGTTGGTTTGCACATCATGTACGTGTGTGTCATGCATTGAGCCTTTTGCATCTTGTTCTTTTCTTAGTTGGCTCTCGTGAGAGATTAATGGAATATCCCATTATGGGGGAGTGGTGTGCTTTGTGCACCTCACAATCCTATATATGTGTGTACATGACTAATACCATCTAGTACTGATATTTCAAGATTATCTAGTCGCTATGTGGTATGTCTTCTCATGAGAAATTCAAATTCTATATTTTCCATTAATTATCTAGTGTTGGATCGTTATTTTGCCTCTTGTTTATCTTTAATTGGTATCACATTATGGGGGAGTAATATGCTATGTGTATATTACTAGCCTAGAAAATGTGTACATTTGAGATATTGTCACCTAGAATTGATATTTTAAATTATCTTGTTCCTAGGTGGCATGTTAGCTCTACAAGTTGCAATTTGCTTTTTGTTTGGTGTGAAGATGATGTCGGATATCCTTGTTATCTACCACCGGGAATTATTTCCAAATACTTCTTGTCTTTTGACAATTGGTACTCACTTATGTGTGGTAGAAATTATTGACCATCTTTACATTGGCCTTTGCTTTTATTTGCTTAATCTCTTGCCTAGGATTGTGTCAACTCCCATTGTATTACATACCACTTGTGGATCTTGTGAATTTCTTGACCTTTTCTAGTGTTTTCTAGATATTGTGAAAGTGGTGATCCCACCTCATGCATTTTGTATTCAAATGCAAATTCTCTATAATGCACTAGTCTTAGGGGAGCTATCCTATTCTCTATAAAACACTCATCTTGTGATCCTTATCAAGTGTGTGTTTGTGGAAGGCAAGTCGTTTCTTTTTGGTGCTTTGTGCCATCATGAAACTTTGTAGAGGGCTTGGTTTGTTTGGAACCATTCTCTCTTTTGGGAGTTTGACATCTTTCTTTTTGAGTGTATCAATGGATATCTCATTCCTTGATGTATCTTTTATGGATATCCTCCAAGTGATGATTTATTCATTTGGTATCTTTTCTTCGCTTGGTATTTCTTTGTTTTTTGGTCTCGGTTCTTGAAAGTCTTGAGCATGCATATTTACTTCTTGTAGTTTCTTTGGCATGTTTTCTTTCTTTGACCCAATATATAGGGGGAACTCCACCAATTCTCAAATTGGATGATATGTGCATGAAATTCATTTCCTTTTCTATATGCACATATTTATGTGGAGTTTGTCCTATGTATTGTTGGTGTTTCTAACTCTTTGGTCCCAATGAGTTTGGGTACCATTTTGTTTGTGTTGTTGTTCTAGGAACAATTGGAGATGCATTGGACGCTCGGCTCACTCACAAGGAAGGTGGTGTCACCATGTACTTATTGGAGTCATGCTAGGATGATCAATGAACTACTATCTACCTTTAATTGGTATCTACTACATCCTTCCAATGATATCTCGGTAACAAGTATCTATTCATGCATTCTTTTCTTGCATTCAACCTTGTGTAGGTTGCATCTTGGCATGATATTCATTCCATCTTGTGATACGTGTTTCCTTTCTCAATGCATCTCAACAATGATCTCATGTTGCTAGTTGTGATGTCTTTGATGGTTGTATGGTAGGAATTCATTTATATACAATAAGACCATATCTAGCCATGTGCTATGCTTCCAAGCAAATATCTTATTGGTATATGTATGACCTCCTTTTGGATATCTTGTTCCTCGTGTTGTAACTATTTCGGGTGTACATCCTTCTTTGTAGATATATATCATCATGATTTCATCTACCTAGAATCTTATACACTTGAGAGAAGTTGCATATCTAGTTGATATCCTTTCTTTCACGTCCACCTTGTCTCTCTTATGTTATTTCTTTGGTGGCTCGGTGAAAGCTCGTTCGTTCGGTTTTTTTTATTAGATCGGTTCTTTCCGGTTTAGGTTAATTAGTGAGTGTTCGCTCGTTCGTTTATTTTAACGAACGCGTTCATCATTTAGATCCAGATAACGAACGTTCGTTCGTTAATCTGTTTGTTGTTTTTCTTTTTTCAGATTTTTCCGCAATTTTTCTGATCGCGATTTCTGATCCAATTTTCGTTCTAGTATAACTTTTCGCTCGTTTATCGGAATCAGGCAATTCAAACGCTTGGAGTTTCGTCTCAAAACCCTCTTTCCGTTTAACCAACTCAAATAAGTTTTTGCCTTTGTAAAATTTGACCTAGATCCAGATTAGTAAATGAAGCTAGTTTCTTTTGCCGCTTGTTTTTCGTTGCTTCGTTCGATTTGATTCTTTTTGCCAACCGGAGTTCTTAAGTTGAACTTTCTGGTTTGATCTATTATTTGAGTTTTACCCGTGCATTAGATGAGTACTTATTGTATGCTTGTTTGTTTGCGATAGAGTAGCCGGATTGCGCCGCTTGCTACTTCGAATCGCTAGGTTTCGCGGATCATCAGCAAGGCAAGTAACACTTTGATCATACCTCTTACTACCCAGTTTTATTGCATTAGATCAATCCTCAAACAATTGCATGATTAGGATCAAATTAAATTGTGGGTTTTGGGAAGTAGATGAGGTAGTACCTATTACCTGTTTCATTATCAAATCTTTGGGAGTTACTGCTATGTTTGCTTATTTTGCCATGCTATGCTAGTAGACGTGGATTGGTTGAGTGTATCCATGACAGATGTGAGACTGTTAAATTAATGGTTTATCTAAGGTGGCAACTTAAACACACATTTGGGTGGATTGAGGCACCTGGGTATTCCAGCGATTGCCTGTTTTCTTTTGGACCGCCACCCAGGCTCAAAGGGATCATGAGATTATTCATGCTAGAAACTTCCGTGTGCAGCCACAAGCTACTATGGGCTCTAGCATAGTTGACTAAGTCATGCGAACTCTTACAGTGGTAGACTACCAGATGTAGGGGATGTAGGTTGGTACGGTCTACCCATTCGTAAGGTGCTAGCGCTTCTGAAAGACTATGTCTCGGTCATCCGTTTCTCAAACATCATGTAGTGCGAGAATCCCAATGGAGGAGATCGAGTCTTGTGGGGAAAAGTGCGCAAACCTCTGCAGAGTGTATAAACTAATCATGGTTAGTCGTGTCCCCGGTTATGGACAACTTGAGTATCTAGTACTTGGATTATCATGTGAATCTCATCATGTTACTTTAATTAATATTGTTGGGTTTTAATGTTGATGCTTAATTGGGATTGAGAGGGTGTCTACACTCTCAATGTTTAACAACCACCTTGATAGTTAAATAAAATTTATTCCTTTGTAGTAGGGAAAAATTGGCTTTACGCAAAACTGTAACCATAGAGCTTTCCACCAGCCAAATATGCATGTAGTATAGCTTTATTCTTCCATTATTCTCTATGTGTTACCTTGCCAGCATATTCCATGTGCTGACCCGTTTCGGGCTGCAACGTTCATGTTGCAGACTTTTCAGACGACGAGTAAGGTGCCTTTAGGTCGTGGTTCTATACTCAGTGATGCCGTTGGAGTTGATGGACTCACCTATGTTCCAAGCCTTCCGCCGTTATCATTATTAGATGGCCTTAAGCCATATTAATTGTAATCGGTTCTCTTTTGAGACACTTGTTGTAATAAGTGTGTGATTTCTACTATGTTATAAATCCTTCAAGTACTATGCGGTGTCAGCATTACTGATGCAGGGATGACACTGGAGCATAGAGATTGGACCGTTTGAGGTCTGGTCGCTACAAGATGGTATCAGAGCACACGCTGACTATAGGACACGACCACTAAGCTAAAGCCCTAGATCACTACTCACTCTTCTCATTCTGACTCCTCATCTTCTCTACTCTTTTAGGATGGCAGATGCAAGGAACAAGTTCACGCAACCAGATGAAGATACTCCCTTTGGACGTCACTTGAAATAAGTCACTAGATATCTAAACATCGGAGTACCAAGTTTCACCAGAACCTACAACGCCACTTTACCTGAAGAGGAGCGCTGGATGATTCAAGTTCAAGTTCCAGGAAGGACGTTCATGCCAGTCACCACGCCCATAGAATTTTCCTTTGATGCACCAACCTGGAGTCTAGGAAAGAGCTTGGCAGCTCACATCGCCATGGGACGTATTGGAGAAGTTTACCGCAATGATCTCAAAGATACTATCTACCAGATTTGTGGGCGCCGAGATGAGAAATGGGAGATGATCAACACCAAGAAGGATAGATCAATCGCAGCTTTCATCCAGGAGTTAAACCAGCACATTCGACGACAGGAGAACCAGATGTGCGCAGATATGATAGATCTGAAGAAGGCGAGGACAAGAATCACGGAACTAGAGGAAGAACTCGGGGCTACATGTGAAGATTATATGGAGGAAATCAAAGTATTAGTGGAGAAGAATGACGACCTGATCAAGAAGATCAGAATATTCATGGGAGGCCCTACACCAGTAGAAGAAGACGAAGAACCCAAGGAGATTCGCCCAGAAGACTACATCATCATCGACGACACCAACTCAGACCCAGATGATAGCGATGATGACTATGTTGATGAAGCTGGAGCAGATATCATGGAGTCTGCAACCGAAGCATATTTCTAGTAGACCACCCCATCAGTAGTAGTAGTCCACCATGTAAATATAGTAGTCCGAGCACTTTTGCGATAGTTAGACCGATTTTATGCCCTTGTTTGATTGAATGAAGTGCTATTGTTTGCTTTTGCCTCATGTGCATATGGGTAGTGTTTTCTCTCTAGACATCATTCTATTCTTAAATATCATCTTTTCTAAACCCATCAGATGCCTCTGAGACATGACAATGGATTTGCTTTCCCACCGGAGCTCACTCAGCTGATCCAGCAGCAGAATACATTGATGCAGTTGCTAGTCCAGAATCAGAATTAGGGGAACAACAACAACAACCCACCACCACCACCTGTTGATCACTTAACCCGTTTTCTTAGGATGAATCCGCCGGTGTTCTCCAGTAGCACCGAGCCGATAGTAGCAGATGATTGGCTCCGCAAGATTGGAAGGGAGTTAACCACTACAGGATGTACTGATGCTGAGAAGGTGCGCTTTGCCGCACATCAGTTGGATGGACTAGCAGCATCATGGTGGGAGAATTACACCGTCACTTACCCTATAGCCACGGTAACATGGGATCAGTTTCAGCAGGCTTTCTGTACTGCCCACGTTTTAGCAGGAGCTATGGCCATGAAGAAGTGTGAGTTTCGCAACTTACGCCAAGGAGGACGGACCGTTGACCAGTATGTGGATGACTTTAGTAAGCTAGCACGTTATGCCCCAGATGACGTTGCTACGGATGCCGCTAAGCAGGAGAAGTTTCTGGAAGGACTGAATGATGAGTTGAGCATGCAGTTGATGGTAGCAAGCTTCAACAACTACCAGGAGTTGGTAGATCGTGCTCTTATGATTGAAGGGAAGCAGCAGCAAATTGAGAACCGCAAGAGGAAGTATGGACAAGGGAAGTACAATTCTGGAGCTCAGTAGAAGCCGCATTTTACCCCTAGACCAGGAGGTACTTTCCAGCATACCCATGGAGGAGGTAGCTTGCACAATCATAATGTCCCCAAGAATGGTAATGGGAATGGAGGAAGCAACGGCCAAAACTGTACCAACCCGTCAACCCCAGCTAAGAGAGACCTGAGCCAAGTCACTTGCTTTAAGTGCCAGAAGACCGGACATTATGCCAATGAATGTCCTGAAGCCCGGAATGGAAGTGGCAATGGAAGCTCTGGGAAGAAGCCGAACCCTTTCAACAGGGGACAGGTGAACCACGTTAACGTGGAGGAGGTTGAAGCTCAGCCGGATGCAGTAATAGGTAAGTTTTTGGTTTAAGTCATTTACTGCACTCGTTCTTTTTGATACTAGTGCATCGCATTCATACATCTCAAGGGGATTTGTGGATAAGTATAAATTGCCAACCCAAGCCCTTAGGTCACCCATGATAGTAACCTCGCCTAGAGCAGAGTATATGGCTAGTCTATGGTGTGATCGGTTACTGTCAGTGTCAAAACCGGCGGATCTCGGGTAGGGGGTCCCGAACTGTGCGTCTAGGCCGGATGGTAACAAGAGGCAGGGGACACAATGTTTTACCCAGGTTCGGGCCCTCTTGATGGAGGTAAAACCCTACGTCCTGATTGATATTGATGATATAGGTAGTACAAGAGTAGATCTACCACGAGATCAGAGAGGCTAAACCCTAGAAGCTAGCCTATGGTATGATTGTATGTTGTCCTACGGACTAAAACCCTCCGGTTTATATAGACACCGGAGAGGGCTAGTGTCGGTGTCAAAACCGGCGGATCTCGGGTAGGGGGTCCCGAACTGTGCGTCTAGGCGGATGGTAATAGGAGGCAAGGAACACGATGTTTTACCCAGGTTCGGGCCCTCTTGATGGAGGTAAAACCCTACGTCCTGCTTGATTAATATTGATGATATGGGTAGTACAAGAGTAGATCTACCACGAGATCAAGGAGGCTAAACCCTAGAAGCTAGCCTATGGTATGATTGTTGTATGATGATGTTGTCCTACGGACTAAAACCCTCCGGGTTATATAGACACCGGAGAGGGTTAGGGTTACACAAAGTCGGTTACAATGGTAGGAGATCTTGAATATCCGCATCGCCAAGCTTGCCTTCCACGCCAAGGAAAGTCCCATCCGGACACGGGACGAAGTCTTCAATCTTGTATCTTCATAGTCCTGGAGTCCGACTGAAGGTATAGTCCGGCTACCCGAACACCCCCTAATCCAGGACTCCCTCAGTAGCCCCTGAACCAGGCTTCAATGACGATGAGTCCGGCGCGTAGATTGTCTTCGGCATTGCAAGGCGGGTTCCTCCTCCAAATTCTTCATAAAAGTTTTTAAACACCAAGAGTAGTATCCGGCTCTACAAAATAAGTTTCCACGTATTGCCACAGAGAGAATAATATTAACACAAATCTAATCTGCTGACGTATTCCGCAGCGTGACATCACGCTACGGCCGAGCCTTTATTCGAATCGTTTTCACGTTTCCACCTCAGCGTGTTTTGCGAGGCGGTTTCCTTGGCACGTCTTGTCAAAGCAGAGATCGTGTCCCCTTTATTTACGGGATTCTCATCAATACGGACGTGGGTAACCCAATCATGCCCGTTAGCATGTCTTCTCGATTAAAGGCGAGTCCCAAACGGTTACGGGGAGGGCTCCTGGTATTCAACCTCTTATAAAGAGACCAGGGCCTTACTCCTTTTCTCCAATCTCAAAACAAGTTCGCCCGTCGCCTCGAGTTCCAACACCCTAGGCTCCAGATTCCAAGTGCTTCGGACCTTCGACAATGTCCAGTTCCGACCTTCAAGGCCGATGGATGCCCTCCTCCGTCACGGAGGAGGACGTGCTAAAGTTGAGAGAGGCTAAGTTCTTGACCGCCGAAATTTCGCATAGGTTGCCTGCTCAAAGGCAGGCTATTCCCAGTCCCCAGCCCGGTGAGAGCGTAGTGTTCATGTCTCACTTCCTTCGGGGGTTAGGCTTCCCGATGGATCCCTTCGTGAGGGGGCTGATGTTCTATTATGGGCTGGAATTTCATGACTTAGCTCCAGGGTCCATCCTCCACATTTCCTCATTCATCGTTGTGTGCGAAGCGTTCCTCCGTGTTACTCCTCACTTCGGATTATGGTCTCAAGACCTTTGGAGTGGAGCCGAAGATGATCGAGGGACGGCACGCAGAGTGCGGAGGTGCTGTCATAAGTAAGAATGCCGATGCTCCATGGCCCGAGGGCTCCTTTCGAGAGGAGCTCGGCTTGTGGCAACGAGAGTGGTTCTATATCACCGCTCCCAGGAGCACCAAGTGGGTGGCGCCTCCTGCCTTTCGCTCGGGTCCCCCACCACGGCTAGCGTCATGGGTCAACAAAGGATTAGATTGGGGGTTATCCAAAGACGTGCCCTTGTTGCAGGGCCGCATTAGGGATCTCTTAGAAAGAGACCTCAACCTGGTCAAGGTGACGAAGGTCATGCTGATTCGCCGAACACTGCCCGGCAAACGTCGCTCCCTTCGTCTGTGGGAGTTTAATCCGGAGGGACCATGAGCTCTCCAGCATTTTCTGGGCACAACGCCCGTGGAGATGTATAAAATGTTCTTCGGATCACAAGCAATGTGTCCGGATTTGACCGAGGACGCAGGTTTAAGCTGCAATCGCCCGGATACTCAAGTAAGTAACCTTGTGCCCGAACTCGCTATCCGTAAAATTGTCATAAATTCGCCCCTAAAAGAGTTGTCCTTTTAAACAGGAGTGGATAGCGAAGGCAAAGCTGATCAGGTGTCCGGCTCCCCTTCCTGAGACCAGGCCGGATCCCATGCTAGTCAGGATGTTGAAGATCGTGCCTTTGGAGGGAAATGAGGGGGAGGACAAGGAAACTATGGCCTCCTCGAAGGAGGCTGCTCCGAAGGGAGGAACCGACAATTCCTCTCCTAAGGGCAAGAAGAGGGCCGCCTCTGACGACCCGGAGACCATGGCCTCAAAGCGGGGGAAAAAGTCCTCGTCAGAGGGTCTGACACCGGGGAGATCCTCGGCCGAACTACGCCCTCAAAGGGATCAGCCCTCCAGCGAGCCGTAAGTAGAGAAAGATTTTCCTTTAGAGGGATGAGAGAAATCCTTTCTTTTTATCTGAGAAGATTAACCAAAATTTTACTTTGTAGCTCAGACCTCAGCCCTTCTCAGCAGAGCTCGTCTTCGGGGGATCTTCTTCCGGAGATGATGGAGAGTGGAACGCCTCCCCCTGCCGTACCGCCTGGCGAGGTGGGCGACCCTGAGGTGTCGTCGCGGAGGGTTTCTCCGAATCCGGCAGGGGTGGAAGGTGGCCATATCTCCCCCCAAGGTTCTCCGCGTCCGGCCTTCGATGGAGGTCATAGGACGAGTCCGGCACCGTCCGATGCGCGATCAGAGGAGCTGATGATTCTGCTGGGGCGAGCTTCTATCTTAGAGGAGCACCGTGCATTGATGGGTACGGTGATTGGAAGGATTTCGTCCGCGGAAAGCGGATTGCATGAGGCCGTCAGAAGTTTGCTGACGGGTTTTGAGGTACGTTTGATAATGTGCTTCTTTGTCAGTTGCGCATAAACAAGATGCGCCCTGTGTAGATAGTAGCCCCTGAGACTCTATGCGTTGTCAAAATTGACGGCGCGCAGAGGATCATCATCCCAGGTCTAAAATGTCGCATTTGTATACAGGTGGCGAAGTGTCCCGAATCGAGCCGAACTGATGATTTTGCCGAACTAAAGCGGCAACTTGACGTGGCAGATGTTGTCGGTGTTCTGGGAACGGGGGTCCCCAGACTTGCCTGCCTGCGGCCTGCGGCGTGGCTCAGAGGGGGCCCAGCACGGCCCATCTTCATCAACAGAAGACTCAAGACCCTCGCGAGGGGCCAAGCCTCGTGGGGCGGACGACACGGACCTTCCTCAAGCGCGGCCTCGTCAGGCTGGCTCGCGAGGAGGCGGAGAGATCAAGGCGGGCATACCTCGCGAGGTGCCCGTGACGCAAGCCATGACGACGCGGGGCGCCAGGCGGGTGCCAGCCCGCGCAACGTCCTCCTTTCCTGTTTGGTGCAAAGGGGGCAAGCGCAGCCGCGGAGTACCGAGGCATCAGACAAAGGTTGCCATTTCGGTGCAACAAGACCAAGACCAGAAGGACTACGAGACGGAGGTCACCATGGAGCCCAAGACGGCATCATCACCAGAGCTTTGCGCAGGCGAAGACTGCTTTTGTCAGGATAGTTGATGCTTGCTGTCCCCCTTCAAATTAGCCCGCCATTGTTGGCTCCCTTCCCGCTCAATATTTGGGAAGAGGACCAGGGCCTCTATAAATAGGACTAGCCACCCGCACAGCAAGGTGCCCCGGTTCGAGAAGAGGGGGGTCGATTGGCTAAAAAGAAAGAGGGAGAGAGAGAAAGGTGGCTGAACTCCTCCCAGCAGTTCACTGCCCCAGCAAAGAACAGAGCCTCGCGAGGCTGTTCTTCCTTGTATTGTTCATCATCATCAGCCCCAAGAGGCAATCCACCCACCACAAACTCGAGTAGGGTATCACACCACAACGGTGGCCCGAACTAGTATAAACCTTGTGTCTCTTGTGCAGTTCTTTCAGTAGTCTAGATCCTTGCGAGACGGAGAGGTAGAAGGCGTAATCTCCGCGCGCACCCCAGTGTTCGAACCTTAAGGGTCTGCTGGAACCCGAAATCCGACATTTGGCGTGCCAGGTAGGGGTGCGCCGGAATTCGTCTTCCACCGCCCCGTTCTCCTCCGACCGTCGCATCCATGTCCGACGCTCGACGGGCCCGCGCCGAGCGCCAGGCCGCCATCGCTTCCTGCGTCGCTCGGACGGGGCCCGGCGGCAGACGTCCTCGTCGTTCCCCGTCGCCCGCCATCAACACCGCCACCGTCCCGGCAGGGGGCGAGCAGCAAGCGTCGTCTCAGCATCCATCCGTGCACCAAGACGGCCGCACCGCTACTCCATCGCTCGCACCGGCTGGTTCTTCGTCCCGCGCACTCCGCACCCCCTTGGAGGCTCGAGCTACGCTCCTCGCGGCAAACGAGCTCCTGCGCTGCCGCCCGACCGACGACGTCTACAGGGAATGGCTCGACCGCGTCGCCGAGCTCGCCTGCGCTGCGGGGGGCTCTCCTGCGCCGCCCCATCGCGCTACACCAACACCCCCGGTCATCGCAGCCCTCCTGGGTGGCTCGCAGGCGCCGCCCACAAGTCACCACGTCAAGCCATTCGTCCGCCGGGTCAGCGCCGCTTCCACGCGGCAGGGGGCTCCCCCGGATCGGATGGCGCCCGAGACCGGCCTGACCTTCAGTTCAGAGGACCACCCCTCCAACTCGGCCTGCTCGGGCGTGCTCCCCATGTTGTGCACCCCCACTATCTGCCAGGTGGCCGTCACCAGAACCCTTGTTGATGGCGGCGCGGGCCTCAGCGTGCTCTCGGTCGAGGCCTTCGACCTCCTCCGCATACCCTGGAACGGCTGCAACCCAGCCGGCCCTTCTCAGGCGTCGAGGGCAAGTCGTCCAGTTCCTTGGGGCAGATCCGGCTCCCCGTGACCTTCGGCACCTACGACAACTTTCGCACGGAGCTGGTTGACTTCGACATCGCCCCCATTGGCCTCCCCTACAACGCCATTCTCGGCTACCCAGCGCTGGCCCAATTCATGGCCGCGACGCACTCGGCGTACAACCTCATGAAGATGCCCGGGAGCAGCGGTGTCCTCACTGTGCACGGAGACACCGGGGACGCGCTGCCGGCGCTCAAGCTTGCCTTCAAGACGGCGGCGTCGGCACAGCCGGCCGACCTGGAGACCCCCGGGCCCAAGGGGGCTGTACCCGCCAAGAAGAAGCAGTTGTTCACCCAGGACAAGGCAGAAACCAAGTAGATACCCATCGATGAGGACGGGTCCACCAACGCCACTTTCACCATAGGTGCCCACCTCAAACCCGAGCAGGAGGAGGCCCTGGTCGGGTTCCTGCGCGCAAACAAGAAGGTATTCGCTTGGGAACCGGACCAGTTGACAGGGATCCCCAGGAGTGTGATCGAGCATCACCTCAACGTGTGCCCCAACGTGCGCCGTGTGAAGCAGAAGGCCAGGCGGCAGTCCACAGAAAAGCAGGCCTTCATCGTCCAAGAGACCCGCAAATTAGAGGCCGCTGGGGTCATCCGCGAGGTCCGATACCCAGATTGGTTGGCCAACCCTGTCGTTGTGCCAAAGAAGGGAGGGAAGGAGCGTATGTGTGTCGAATTCACCAACCTCAACAAGGCATGCTCACAAGATCCGTTCCCGCTCCCCCGGATCGACCAGATCGTCGATTCCACTGCGGAATGCGACCTGCTATGCTTCCTGGATGCCTTCTTTGGGTATCACCAGATCAAGATGGCGGTAGAAGACGTCGAGAAGACGGCCTTCCTGACCCCGTGTGGGGTATACTGCTACACGTGCATGCCATTCGGGCTGCGTAATGCAGGGGCGACCTTTCAGCGGCTGATCACATCACCTTGGGCCCGCAACTCGGGAAGAATGTTGAAGCTTATGTCGATGACATTGTGGTAAAGTCTCGGGAGGCCGGGACCCTGATACAGGACTTGGAGGAAACCTTCGCGAGCCTCAACGCAGTGAACCTACGGCTCAACCCGGAGAAGTGTGTGTTCGGAGTCCCCTCGGGCAAGCTCCTGGGTTTCCTCGGTGGAAGACATGAGCCCGCTAAAGACCCTCAGTGAAATGCAGAAGCTCACGGGGCGCGTGACCGCACTAGGGCGCTTCATCTCCAAGCTGGGAGAACGAGCCCTGCCCTTCTTCCAGCTAATGAAGAAGAAGGGGCCCTTTGAGTGGACTGAAGAGGCCGACAAGGCGTTCCAGGATCTTAAGAGATACCTGACCAGCCCACCGGTCATGGTGGCTCCGCGCCCTCAGGAGCCCCTGGTGCTTTACCTCGCCGCCACTCCCTACTCCGCCAGCGCAGCCTTGGTGGCAGTCAGAGAGGAGCGCCGAATCAAAACCACGGCAGCAGCCCAGGATAAGGTAGAACAGGGGCAAGGAAGGCCTACAGAAGCCGCCAACGCGGCTGAGGAGGATCAGCCGCCGCAGAGGGGCGCATCAGAGGTGGAAGAGGCCCCCCTTCCAGATGGCCAGTCTCAGGAGGTCTCATTGCCTCAAGGGGCGCCACCGTCTCCGGAAGGAACCACCAGCACTGACGCAGCCCATCTCGTTGAGCACCCAGTGTACTTCGTCAGCACAGTGGTGCGGGATGCAAGAGCACGGTACCCCATGCCTCAGAAACTCCTCCTCGCGCTACTGGTGGCTTCGCGCAAGTTGCGGCACTATTTTCAGGGTCACCCCATCAAGGTCGTTTCGTCATACCCCCTGGAGAGGGTGCTCAGGAGCCCTAATTCAGCTGGAAGAGTCGCTGAGTGGAACATAGAACTGCAAGCATTTCAGCTCGAATTCAGCACGACCAGGGTCATCAAGGGAGCAGCGTTGGCGGATTTTGTGGCAGAGTGGACGGAGGCGCCAGGCCTCAAGGCTGATGAGGGTCGGTCCCTATCCCCGGGAAGCAAGGCACCAGAAGGCTGGGTCATGTACTTCGATGGGGTGTTCTCCAGGCATGGCGCAGGGGCTGGGGCGGTGCTTATATCACCCACGCAGGACAAACTCTATTATGCCGTGCAACTATGCTTCGAGCAAGGCGAAAAGGTCTCCAACAATATAGCAGAGTATGAAGGTTTAATAGCAGGCTTGAAGGCCGCGGCTGCCCTGGGAGTGAAACGCCTCACCATCAAGGGCGATTCCCAGCTCCTTGTCAATTTCTCCAATAAGGTGTACGAGCCGAAGGTTGAGCACATGGAAGCCTACCTTGCGGAAGTTCGTAAGATGGAGAAGCAATTCTGGGGGTTGGAGTTGCAGCATGTGCCCCCTGGCACCAATCAGGAGGCCGACGACATCGCCAAACGAGCGTCTAGACGGTTACCCCAGGAGCCTGGCGTTTTCGAGGAGCGGCTATTCAAGCCCTCAGCTCTGCCGACATTATCAAACGTGACTCAGCCCTGGGAGGAGCTCCCCTAGCCACCTGCCTTAGGAGCTCCGACCTGTGGCCCGGCCTCAGGAGCGTGCCTGCTCCTGACGATGGAACCTCAGGAGGGATGTTGGATCACGGAGCTCCGGAGCTACTTAGCGCAAGGGACCTTGCCGGAGAAGGAGGAGGAAGCGGAGCGAGTGGCACGCCAGGCCACGGCTTACTGCATCAAAGACGGAGAGCTCTACCGGAAGCGACCAAACGATGTATCCCTGCGCTGCATCTCCAGGGAGCAAGGGAAGGAACTACTGGAAGATATACACGGCGGAGACTGCGGACATCATTCATCATCGCGGACCCTCGTCGGCAAGGTGTTTCGCAGTGGGTTTTATTGGCCCACTGCGCTCAACGACGCCGTGGAACTAGTGAAAGCTTGTGAAGCTTGCCAGTTCCACGCCAAGCAGATCCATCAGCCAGCAGGAGGCTTGCAAACTATCCTCCTTTCGTGGCCATTCGCAGTCTGGGGGCTGGACATCTTGGGCCCGTTCCCTCGGGCGCCAGGGGGCTACCGCTACCTCTACGTTGCCGTGGACAAATTCACCAAGTGGGCTGAAGTAGAGGCTGTCCGTACCATTCCCGCGGGTTCCGCAGTCAAGTTCATCAAGGGCATCATAAGCCGGTTCGGGGTGCCGAATCGCATCATCACGGACAACAGTTCGCAGTTCACCAGTAACCTCTTCAAAACATATTGTGCTAACCTTGGAACGCAGATATGCTACGCCTCAGTGGCGCACCCCCAAAGCAACGGCCAGGCCGAGCGAGCCAACGCGGAGGTCCTGAGGGGCCTCAAGACCAGGACGTTCAGGAAGAAGCTGGAGGCATGTGGCAGAGGTTGGTACGATGAGCTTCAGTCTGTGCTGTGGTCCATCCGCACCACTGCGACCAAACCGACTGGAGAGACCCCGTTCTTCCTGGTCTACGGAGCGGAAGTGGTCCTCCCTCACGAGGTCAGGCATCGCTCCGCGCGGGTCCTGGCGTTCGACGAGGCGCAGCAGGACGCCATGCGGGGGATGGACCTCGTGCTGGGGGAGGAACGTCGTCGAGAAGCCGCGCTGCGAGCGGCAAGGTACCAGCAAGCGCTGCGGCGATATCACTGCCGCAACGTCCGTCACAGGATTCTCGAGGTAGGAGACCTCGTGCTCAGGAGGGTTCTCTCCAGGGAGGGACTGCACAAGCTCTCTCCCATGTGGGAGGCCCGTTCAAGGTTGTTCATGTTTCCAGGCCCAGCTCCGTGCGCTTGGAGACTCAGGAGGGAGTACCAGTCCAGAATGCATGGAACATCCAGCACCTCCGGAGGTTCTACCCCTGAAAAGGCCCGGAGCCTGTGAAGCAAGGCGAGTTCCTGTGAATCTATCGCGTTTTGGAAAAGGCCCGGAGCCTGTGAAGCAAGGCGAGTGCCTGTGAAGCTATCGCGTTTTGGAAAAGGCCCGGAGCCTGTGAAGCAAGGCGAGTGCCTGTGAAGCTATCGCGTTTTGGAAAAGGTCCGGAGCCTGTGAAGCAAGGCGAGTGCCTGTGAAGATCATCCTTTTTGGAAAAGGCCCGGAGCCTGTGAAGCAAGGCGAGTGCCTGTGAAGATCATCCTTTTTGGAAAAGGCCCGGAGCCTGTGAAGCAAGGCGAGTTCCTGTGAAGATCATCCTTTTTGGAAAAGGCCCAGAGCCTGTGAAGAAGGCGAACGCCTGTGAAGCTCGTTTCCCCTAAGAAGAAAGGCCCGGAGCCTGTGAAGAAGGCCAACGCCTGGGAAGCTCGCCGCCCGTGACACTCTCACATAATAATGAGTGGGGCTGTACACGCCCTGGAGTCTCAGGAGCGCCGGCCTCAGGCCCTGGGGCTCCCTCCCATGCCCAGTGGCAGCACTTAGCTCCGCGCTGGTGAGAAGACGTCGAAGCCTAGATTAGGTGCCGGACGCGGCTTTTTCATTTGCTTTCCGCAGTTTGCTTGTTTGTTCGCATTTGAAGTTTTATTGAAGTTATTTCCATCTTTGGCTCGCGTTTCTTCGGCTTTTCACTCTCCTGCCTCGATTTCTTTCGTGCAAGGCCTCGCGAGGGGGAGCAGTTGAGCGCCCTCGCGAGCGTTCCTATCCTAGTCGTTCAAAGAGTTCGCGACCTGGGCCCCTTATAGGAGCACCCCTCCAGTCCGTGCCCCACGGGCACCGTGACACAAACAAAGGGCCTGGGTCGGTCGCCCCCCCTTCACGACCGGGGTCGGAAACTACCCGCGCTCGGGCGCACAGCCGGAAGGAACGGTAACAAAAGTAAAACGATGATCAACAAGCAATAACCCAAACACGCCCCCGCGGGGCTCCACACTATTGTCTTTGTTACGCGGGAAAAAGGGAAAAGGAGGAACAAATCCGGAGCGGCTTGCCTCCCGCCGGCCCGCGGGGAAGGCCCGAGCTGCCTCCGAAGCTCAGGCGGACTCCCTCTCGCGCTTCACCAGGGTGCGGCAGCGTGCAGACACGTTGCCGCCCCCCAAGCAGACACGACGGCGTGGAGGCTGATCGCGGCCACCACTAGAGGAGTCACCGCCTGAAGAAGAACCGGAGAAGCTTGAGGAACCCCGAACACCGTCAGCCGCGCGAGCGCTGCTCCCTCCATCGTCACCAGAGCTGGGTTCTCAGTCGCAGTCATCACCCTCGGGGCAACACCCTGCGCGGTGACCATCTTCCCCGAACACCCTGACAAAGAGGGTGGCGTCTCCGTCGAACTTGAAGTGAAGGGTGCACCGACGGCTCAGGCCACGCGCACGGGCAAACGTATGCTATCCCCGGGCCAGGGACAGGCTCCCAGCCACGGAGACCTCCAGGGAGACCCATGAGGCCCGGCTGCAGCAGCCGTCGGCCTGGAGCCAGAGGCCGCCCGGGGCGCCGGCCGGGAGCTCGCCGAGGAGGAAGCGAGGAAGCGGGAGCCGGGTGTTAGTCGGCTCCGCCGACCACACGACGAACTCCGGCAGCGCTTCAACAGCACGGACGCGCGGCCTGGGGGGACGCGTAGCCGGAGTGCGCCCCCCGGCTGCAGCAATCCGCCCGTCGCCGAGCTGGAGACTGCCTCCACGGCCGCGGGGAGCCACAACGGTGGCCACAGGATGCTTACGAGGACGCCCTCGGCCGCGCTTGGGTGGGGGAGAGGCGGGCTCAACCCGGCAAGCCTTCCCCTTCTCAGCGGCTAAAAACCTTCTCGACGGGGCCATGGAGGAAAAGGAGAAGCAAGGGGGGATGAACTGGAAGGGCACGCGCAGTTCCGTACTTATGGCCGGCGAAGGCCAACCGCCGGCCTCCACGATCACAGGTAATCATGGCGCGATTTGCATGCAGGGACCTGCCCAACTCGCGCGGGCGCCAAGGCGTCATGGGGAAGCGGAGACGCCCACGTCCCATCAACCGCCACGTGGCGCCCAAGGCCGCAGGCTGTTAGGGCCCACGGCGCTTCGCCCTTGCCCTTTCGCCTCTCGGCACGGCCAAGTCCGGGCGCGCCTTGGGCCCGGGGGCTACTGTCGGCGTTCTAGGAACGGGGGTCCCTAGACTTGCCTGCCTGCGGCGTGGCTCAGAGGGGGCCCAGCACGGCCCATCTTCATGAACACAAGACTCAAGACCCTCGCGAGGGGCCAAGCCTCGCGGGGCGGACGACACGGACCTTCCTCAGGCGCAGCCTCGCCAGGCTGGCTCGCGAGGAGGCGGAGAGATCAAGGCAGGCGTACCTCACGAGGTGCCCGTGACGCAAGCCATGACGACGTGGGGCGCCAGGCGGGTGCCAGCCCGCGCAGCGTCCTCCTTTCCTCTTTGGTGCAAAGGGGGCAAGTGCAGCCGCGGAGTACCGAGGCATCAGACAAAGGTTGCCATTTCGGTGCAACAAGACCAAGACCAGAAGGACTACGAGACGGAGGTCACCATGGAGCCCAAGACGGCATCATCACCAGAGCTTTGCGCAGGCGAAGACTGCTTTTGTCAGGATAGTTGATGCTTGCCGTCCCCCTTCAAATTAGCCCACCATTGTTGGCTCCCTTCCCGCTCAATATTTGGGAAGAGGACCAGGGCCTCTATAAATAGGACTAGCCACCCGCACAGCAAGGGGCCCCGGTTCGAGAAGAGGAGGGTCGATTGGCTAAAAAGAAAGAGGGAGAGAGAGAGAAAGGTGGATGAACTCCTCCCAGCAGTTCACCGCCCCAGCAAAGAACAGAGCCTCACGAGGCTGTTCTTCCTTGTATTGTTCATCATCATCAGCCCCAAGAGGCAATCCACCCACCACAAACTAGAGTAGGGTATTACACCACAACGGTGGCCCGAACTAGTATAAACCTTGTGTCTCTTGTGCAGTTCTTTCAGTAGTCTAGATCCTTGCGAGACGGAGAGGTAGAAGGCGTAATCTCCGCGCGCACCCCAGTGTTCAAACCTTAAGGGTCTGCCGGAACCCAAAATCCGACAGATGCCGACATTGCGCTCGTCAACGAGCGGCTTGATGAGGCTCAAGGTATGCAATTCCTCGGGCGGCATCTGGTAAGAGGAGCTTTATGCTAGTATCTTACAATGTGTGTGCTTGACGCAGATGGTGCGGCCGCCGTGGAGAGTCTTCAGGAGAAACTTGCCCGAGCTAAGGAACAAGCCAGGAAAAGTGATGCGGCTGCCGAGAAGGCCCTTGAAGAGCTGAGAGCCGAACAGGCTGCTCACTGCCGAAGCAAGAAGGAGATGGCCGAGATGGCCGTGAAGTTAAAAAGTGTTGCTGACCGTTGCAATTTTCTTGAGAAAGAAGACCGGGCGAGACAGACGGACTTAGAGGAGGCCGTTGCTGATGCCAAGGACGCTCGCTCTGCGATGAGAGCTGTGAAGGAGGAGCTGCGTCAGGCCGGACAGATTGCGGCTGGAAAGCCCTTTATGCTACGAAGGAAGTTTTGCGATCCGAAGTTTGCTCCGTCGGACCGGATGTGGAGTGCGGAGGACACCTATCTGGATTTGGCAGCGAGTGCTGCTGATGCGACCGAATACTTTCGAGATCAAGAAGATCGCGAAGTGAAAGGCTTTTCTGGTCGCAGTTCCAGAATCCAGAGCATCCACTGGCAGTGGACGATCGTCTGGCTCAGTGGGCCAAACTGAATAGATTGTCCGGACTCGCCATGAAGTACATCATGGGTCATCTGTGGCCGGGGAGATTGGAGCCGAAAAGTTATTTCAGCTTGGTGCAACAATTCCTTGACGCGGTGCCACGTATCAATGCGATGAAGAGGTCAGCATGCATAGAGGGCGCACGGATGGCTCTTGCCCGTGTCAAGACATACTGGGCAGAGATGGAGACCACCGTTGTTGCATCCCGAGATTCGGACAAAAGCCGAGTACCCTCCGAGCACTATTTTCAGGAAGTCCTTGAAGGCGCTCGTGTAATAGAGGCGCAGTGCTCGAAGGGTGCTATGTTCTGATAGCATATGTAATTATAAAGCAATATTTTGATGAATTGTAGTAGCCTTTTATACTTGTGCCTTCAAGTATTTGGAACACCTCCTGTGCGGCCGTTTTAAGATATATATATATATATACAAAATCTGAAAGATTGCAGTCGTTGGCTTCAGCCCCCATGCACATAGTGCGGGGGTGCTCGCAGAAGGCGCATTTTCACACTTAATCCAACGTCTTGGTCCTACAAAGGAGGTGATAGCGCAGCGAGCTAGGCAACCGGACTATAATGCTTTAACACTTTCACTTAGCCATAGGAGCTTGACAATGGGACTATTTAGGTAGCCCCTGGTGGCGACTGTGCTCGCCCGAATTCGGGGCGCGTATGTGCCTGGCCGGGAAATGGCCCTTCATTAATGCGGAGGAATCCTATAGATTCCGGAGAGTCATCGAGTGGTTGATCAGTCTCATGCCATATCATGATAGTCAGTTTTCAGCTTTCTCTACTGAGGTGCTCGCCTGGCCGAACCAGGGCACAATCGCAGTAGTTCTCCTGGTGCCGCCTTAGCCGATAGAGCGGAACGTAAGGCGGCTGAACATAGGAGCCGGGCAACCCAACATTTGACCAAAATCATGACTCAGAGCTGATGCATATAAGGCCAAACTCGCGACGCCGAACACTCCCTAAGGTATTCGGTCTTTATGAGAGCGGGCAAGGTAACGCTCTGAGGTATAAGCCCCTAGTGTCCAGGTACGCGCAAGAATTCTGACGTGGCCACATGCCAAGACTCCAGCCTCCTCCTTGGTCATAGAACCAGGGGATGTGTATCAACAAGAGACAGTAAAAAAGGTTTACGCAGGGTCTTAATCTGAAAAGAATCCTTGGAACGGGTCCCTACTGCACGTCTGCTCCTGTGTCTTCATTGTGCCGTATCCTGGACGGGCGCAGCACGACGTTCATCTGTAAAAAGAGAGCAACTAAGTTGAAAAAGGGGCGTGCCGAACAAAAGTTATATGAAATAAACAAAGTGTAAAGTAAAATATGAAAAATTGAGCTTTATTGTCTCTTATTTTATACGTGTGAAGCCCCTAGTACAGGGGTATATGGCCACTAAGCCTTTATCAACGATACTTTTGTGCCGGACTCGTCTATCTGTGTCCGTGGTCTTAATGACCTGTTCTGATGTTCTGGCTCGTGAAGCCATTGTATTGTGGGGCTGTTAAAGCGGCCGCACAATCCTCCGCTTGGGGGAGGTGTTCTCACTGCTTCCCCTTTAAGGAGATGATGCCGCGTGGACCGGGCATCTTAAGCGTAAGAGATGCATAATGCGGTATTGCGTTAAAGCAGGCGAAAGCTTCGCGTCCCAGTAGTGCTTGGTAGCGACTTGAGAATGGGACGATGTGGAAAGTTAGCTTTTCGCGACGGAAGTTATCGGCAGAGCCAAAAATAACCTCGAGCCAGAGAAAACCCATGCAATGGGTGTCCGGACCTGGCGTTACTCCTTGAAAGGAGGTTTTGCTGTGGCGAATTCTTTTTGGGTCGATCCCCATGTGGCGGATTGAGTCCTGATATATCAGGTTGAGTCCGCTGCCACCGTCCATAAGGACATTTGAAAACTGGAGTCCGCCAATTATTGGATCGAGTACTAGGGCAGTCCAGCCTGGGTTCCTGATACTTCTAGAATAATCCAAACAATCAAAGATGATTGGTTTTGACAACCAGTGGCGGGATTCCTTTGGGACAGGCCATGGGGCGCGTACCTTTATTGGTGCCGCACATTTTGTTATGTGGAGTAAGTTTACTGTTTTTACTTCTTGTGGGAAATTCTTTTGTTTCCTGGTACTCTGCTTTTGGGGTTCGTCCTCGTCTTCGCTTGGTGTGTCGATCCCCTTGTGTTCGGCGTTGAGTCTGCCGGATTGTTTGAAAACCCAACAATCTCTGTGGGTATGGTTAGCCGGCTTTCCGGGAGTGCTGTGTATTTGACATATCCTATCCAAGATTTTGTTTAGGTTGGATAGGTCGTCCCTGTTATCTTGGAGGGGCGGCTTTTTCTGATTCTGTCATGAGCTTTTGAATCCGGCGTTGACTGCCGTGCTCTTCGGACTTTTTTCCTTAGTCTCGCGACGGTCCTTATTGCGTCGCGGTTTTCCGTTTCCATCCCTAGTTTCGGATGTACTTGGGTCACTGGTGCTGCATCTTGCCAACCAGCTGTCCTCTCCTGCGCAAAAGCGGGTCATGAGGCTTGTTAATGCGGCCATTGTTCTTGGCTTTTCTTGGCCGAGGTGTCTGGCGAGCCATTCGTCTCGGACATTATGCCTGAAAGCCGCTAAGGCTTCAGCGTCCGGACAGTTGACTATCTGATTCTTTTTAGTAAGAAATCTATTCCAGAATTGTCGAGCTGACTCTCCGAGCTGTTGAGTTATGTGACTAAGATCGTCTGCATCCGGAGGGCGGACATAGGTCCCTTGAAAATTTGCTCGGAAAGCGTCCTCGAGCTCTTCCCAACTTCCGATTGTGTTTTCAGGAAGGCTTTTGAGCCAATGTCGGGCTAGCCCTTTAAGCTTGAGGGGTAAGTATTTTATGGCGTGGAGGTCATCTCCTCTAGCCATATGTATGTGGAGGATATAATCCTTGATCCAGACTCCAGGGTCTGTTGTTCCATCATATGCCTCTATGTTTACGGGTTTGAATCCCGCTGGAAATTCATAATCCAGGACCTCATCGATGAATCATAGGGGGTGTGCGGCACCCCTGTATTTGGGTGTGCCGGATTCTGATAATGGCTTTATTGCATTGCTTACGAGAGCTTGCTTTCTTGGCCCGTAAATGGACCTGGCTGGGCCATGATGCGAATCCTTAAGTGGGTCGCATGCCGACTTAAGTGCGGCGCTGCTTGCCGCTTTATGCTGGCCATGGGGTTGTCTATCCGACCGTGTGTCTTTCTCACTTTTGGAATGCGAGGGCTCTAAGGCCTCCTCGTCGAATTCAGGCAGTAGCTTTCTCTTTGGATAGCTTTTAGTGCGCCGACTGTCGCCGTATTTGTCTGCGGTATTGATTACTTTACTCCATCTGATCCTGAGTGCATCTTCCGCAGTTTTGAGCTTCCACTTCTGCTTTTTCAGGCTGCGTGCGGTTGCAACGAGCCATTTGTGGAGGTTCTTCTGCTTCGTGGGCTTGTCCGGCGTAAGGTCGTCCGGGATGCCATTTTCGCCGGAGGAGGGATGTTCGGTTTCTATATCTGGGTTGTCCTGTTGGGACGGTTGCTCTAAGGCATGCTCGTCGTCTACCGGCTCATCCTGCTCTATGGCTGGGTCTTTATCGAGGCGGGGCTTGGGTTGGCGTTTATGCCGATGCTTTGATTGTTTTTCGAGAGATCGATCCCTCTTTCCATCCCCGTTTTCCTCGTTGTTGCTTCCTTTAGGGGTATCCACCATGTACACATCGTGAGATGAGGTGGCGGTCCGATGCCCTATAGGCGTTGGTTCTTGGTTGTCTCCTGCATCGTCGTCCATGCCGTCGATGTCTTCGGAGTCGAAGTCGAGCATGTCGGTTAAGTCGTCGACAGTGGCTACGAAGTGGGTGGTGGGTGGGTTTTGAATTTCTTCATCATCCGAATCCCATCCTTGCTGACCGTAGTCCGGCCAGGGCTCTCCTGATAAAGATAGAGACTTTAGCAAATTCAGGATGTCGCCGAAGGGCGAGTGCTGAAAGATGTCTGCGGCGGTGAACTCCATTATCGGCGCCCAATCGGATTCGATCGGCAGGGGCACAGGGGGCTCGGAGTTCGGAAAGGAATCCGGCTCCTCAGAGTCACGGGCCATGCGGAGTGCGGGGCTGGAGTTCGGCTCGATCGCCTCTAAGATCGCAGCCCCTAAGGCAGCGTCCAACCGCTGATCCTCGATCGGCGCAGTAGGCTCCGAATCAATGGTCGTAACTGGTGCGTGTGTGGCCTCCAAGGCACTGTTCGGCGGCAGAGCTATATCATGCCCATCGAGACAGTGCGGCGCGCTTGGCTGTGGCTCGAATCCGTCGAAGATCAAGTCCCCGCGGATGTCAGCCGTGTAGTTTAGGCTTCCAAACCTGACCTGATGGCCAGGGGCGTAGCTTTCAATCTGCTCAAGGTGGCCAAGCGAATTGGCCTGCAGCGCGAAGCCGCCGAAGACGAAGATCTGTACGGGGAGAAAAGTCTCACCCTGGACTGCATCGTTGTTGATGATCGAAGGAGCCATCGGGCCTGAAGGCGACGACACAGAGGAACTCTCAATGAAAGCACCAATGTTGGTGTCAAAACCGGCGGATCTTGGGTAGGGGGTCCCGAACTGTGCGTCTAGGCGGATGGTAATAGGAGGCAAGGAACACGATGTTTTACCCAGGTTCGGGCCCTCTTGATGGAGGTAAAACCCTACGTCCTGCTTGATTAATATTGATGATATGGCTAGTACAAGAGTAGATCTACCACGAGATCAAGGAGGCTAAACCCTAGAAGCTAGCCTATGGTATGATTGTTGTATGATGATGTTGTCCTACGGACTAAAACCCTCCGGTTTATATAGACACCGGAGAGGGTTAGGGTTACACAAAGTCGGTTACAATGGTAGGAGATCTTGAATATCCGCGTCGCCAAGCTTGCCTTCCACGCCAAGGAAAGTCCCATCCGGACACGGGACAAAGTCTTCAATCTTGTATCTTCATAGTCCTGGAGTCCGGCTGAAGGTATAGTCTGGCTACCCGAACACCCCCTAATCCAGGACTCCCTCAGCTAGGGTTACACAAGGTCGGTTACAAAGGAGGAGATATACATATCCGTATTGCCTAGCTTGCCTTCCACGCCAAGTAGAGTCCCACCCGGACACGAGACAAAGTCTTCAATCTTGTATCTTCATAGTCTAACAGTCCGGCCAATGGAGATAGTCCGGCTGTCCGGAGACCCCCTAATCCAGGACTCCCTCAATAGCCCCTGAACCAGGCTTCAATGACAATGAGTCCGGCGCGTAGCATTGTCTTCGGCATTGCAAGGCGGGTTCCTCTCCAAATTCTGTGTACCTGTCGAAATAGTGTCCTGTTTCTTGTGAATGTTGCACTCCTTGGCTTCCACGCCCAATAATGGCCACTTTCCACGTGTCGAGCGAATGTGAAGAGCCAGGGTGTTTTCACATTTACCCCCCTAGCTGTGTGAATGAGCCGCCTATTAAAAAGATGAGGATTCAGATCCAAATCACACCATCCTCCCTTGGCGAGCCTTCATCGGAGCGCGCCCGACAAAGATCCATTCCATCATGGCCGGTCGACGCAGCGCCTCCTCTCGCTTTCCTAGCTCCAAGCCTGGAGATTGGGAGAGATGTTCCGTCCCGCACAACAAATTAGTGATGCTTCAGACCAAGGGATTTCTTCCCCCAGCGTACTTGGTCCTGGTTCGAGCCGGGCTCGCCACCTATAATGGCGGAGAGCAAGCGGAGAGCCTCCCCAATCCCTCCAAGGGAGAGCGGGTATGCCTTGTCCCTTATTTGGTAAGAGGGCTCGGATTCCCAATTCATCCATTTCTCCGGGGGCTCCTAGAGTTCTACGGCCTCCAGTTGCACAACCTTACGCCTGCCTCCATGCTGCATATCGCGGGATTCGTAGCCCTTTGCGAGTTGTTTTTGGGCTGTGAGGCTCATTTCGCTCTGTGGAAGAAGCTGTTCTGCCTCGTGCCCCGTTCTCAGAAGGGGTCAATATATCAAGTGGGCGGAGCCGAAGTGTGGCATGTTGCCGGGACCGGATACCTGTCCGGAACCCCAAAGAAGATGTCCGAAGACTGGCCTTCAGAATGGTTTTATATAGAAGACGTCCCCCTCACGGATCCTATTTGGATCGGCCCTCCCGAGTTCCACAACGCCCCTTTGAAGAAGCGCCAGAGCTGGCGTCCACGGAGCCCCCTGGAGGAAGATGACAGGGACGTTCTTTACCTGATGAGCCGGATAAGTTTTTTAGCTCGATCCGGATTGACCATGATCGAGGTCATGGCCATATGTATCATGCGGGGGGTGCAGCCGCTTCAGTATAGAGGCCACCCCATGTGGATTTCAACGGGGAGGATGATGCCACCCGCTACGGCTGTAAAGGGCCGGGATCAGTTGCTGATCTAACAAAGATCTTATCCACTTTGTACAAGGGAGAAGAGGAGGAATTCCTTCGTGTCAACCCGCAGGGCAGATTTTCTTTGTACAATCCTCCGAGCTGGGTAAGCGGAGACCTTTTCTCGCCCATCCGTTTCATATTTCCGCAGTTAAGTATTCAGTCTAGCGATTTCTACGCAGGAACTGCGCTAGGCTGTAAGGGAGATAAACAACCCCCCTCCACAACCCGAGGACCCTGGACGGTCCCTCGATCCGGCCTCCCAAGAGGATCCGGACATATCTGTGGAGCTGATCGATGGGGTGTTTTACCAATCGAGCAATGATAATGCTTTGGTGGCCATTACGGCCGATTACCCTGGGCTAGTTCCAGCCTCACAGGTGACTGAGACCGAAGTCCCAGCACTTCAAAAAGGGATCCTTCCTTGCGTGTTCTTGATCGCCGTATAACAGCCGTGTTTTGCAGGGGAGGTCCTCGAGGCAGAAGGTCAAGCCTGTGGCGACAGGCCAACAAGGGGCCGCGAGGCCAGGCAGGCTGAAAAGACCCGCAGTCCGGATTGAGACACCGGCGCAGCGGTACGGCGCGCCGTCTTTATTGCAAGACATTATTCTCAGAGGCGTATTAACGCCCATGCCTTCTTTTTAGGAAAAAGAGCGCTCGCCGGACTATACCCGGAGAGGCTACCAACCGTGCCTCCACAAGACGGGCTCCAAGGCCGGATTTAGAGGCGGGAACGAATACGAGGCATGTGCCGGGTGCTCCTTCGACAGAGGATGCGGATAAACTGTCCGCCACCAATTCCGAGGTGGAAAGTGCCATGAACCACAGGCGTCGCCGGACTGTTCTTCATGACGCTTGTTTCTTCCAAGAGGCATTGGATGCCTTCAACTCAGGAGACGCGCACCTCCGTGCCGCTCAAAATGGTCTAGCCAGAGCCACGGAGCAGTATGTAAAAGACATACGGGTGAGAAAATTTGGTGATTATATATATATATATATCAGTAGCCCCTGAGAATTGAAACAGTTAGGATAACTGATTTAAGGATCATTTGTTATGCAAGTTCTTACAGAAAAGAATACTCAACTGTACCAGGAGCTGGAAGAGTGCAAAGCCCAACTTCAGGCCACACTGGCTGCAGCAGGGGAGCCCAAAGAGGCCCCCTCTGGTAACATATCCTTCAAATGATAAGTATCATATAGAATGCGGCGTGTATGCAGATCTGATGATAAAATTGTAGGTGACACTGGAGTAAATCCGGATAAGCAACAGCTCCTACGCCAGCTGAAGGCCGGTGAGAACGTGCTTACGAGGGTGAGGTGGGAGAAAAATGATCTCCTAGATGCCAACACCAAGCTGGGCGTGGAACTACAAGATGTTCATGCCCAACTGTCGGACTTTGTTAAGGAAAATCGGCAGCTTCGACGCGGCATATTTAGTAAGTGCTTGAACGAACTTTGAAAAAGAGTTCGGCGAGGAAGCTGGCTGGCAGAGTTATGTCTGTAGGTATGCTAACAGGTCGTCCTGCCGAGGAAATGCCCGGTTCAACGGGTGACCTTCTTCCCGAGCTCTCACAGCTGCACGAACGAGTTCGGCAGGTGATGCAAGGCGTCGCCCAGGCCTTGTGGCCATCCGTCTCCATACCCGAAGGCCTTGGAGAGCTTGCAGAAAAGCTGAAGGGAGCACGGCGGCGCTTCCGATTATGGAGGATATCGGCCTGCCGTCAGGGTGCCAGGGAAGCCTGGGTAATGGTGAAGACACGGTACACGAAGGCTGACCTGAACCACATGGCTGAAGTCGGACCTGTGGGGCCTGATGGGAAGGAGATCCCGGTGAGCTTAGTGTACGGCGAAGTAGAATTGGCCGCAAAGTATTCCCAACAGGACTGTAGACTAGACAGCCTATTGGATGGTATTGAAGAGGAATTCAACTAGTCAAATTGACTATGTAATTTTAAAGTGACATGTATAATGCCTTCTAGCCGGATTGTAGATCATTTGTCACGGGGGACCTTTTCGCTTCAACCTCGGGACCTGACAGTCCGGAGTGTATCTGAATACCCTCTCGGTTATGTAAGAACCGGGGCATGCATGGAGACCAGGCGTAGGGGTCATTAGTGCTTTATCAAACAAGTGCCCAACTAGTTATGTTATATTATATGGGTAGTAAGAAACATCTTCCAGGGAGAATAGTTCCGTTAAGGGTTCCTTTCCCTGGGTAAGCATGCCCTAAAGTGCATGTCCGGACTGCGATAAGAAGCACAAGAAAATCATCTGGGGGCAGATATGGATAATAAATGTCATCTTTTGTTCACCGACCGAATATTCCCTTAAGAACGCTAGCTTTTGGCTTCACCCAGTCTGAGGTACACGTCCGGCTGACCCGGCGGTAACAATCGCAGAGGTGCTCCCCTTATGCCCTAGTCGAATTAACGGGAATGTAGGGCATAAATACAAGAGCCAGGCAACCCAGCTTGGCCAAAACTTAAGTCATATCGATGCATATAATGGTGAAAAAAGGTACATGCGGAAGTATAACACATGTGTTGGGCGTGAGGCCCAGGTAAATAACTTAAGCTTCTGTGAAAGAAGCCCCCAGGTATGAAGAGTGCGGCTAGCGCATCTGTAATGTACGAGTGAGGCACAAGGTGACCCTTGAAGGCCTAGAGAAATAAAAGAAAGAAAGAAAGGGAAACAAGACAGATGATGCATATGCAGAAAATGGACAAAGGGAGGGGAGTAACATAGAGTCCGATGCTAAGCGTAGAATCTTCGAAGCCTGGCTGCGTTCCATGGGTTCGTTTCGAGTCGACTAGTCGATGCATCCCGCAGTCGGTATGCTCCACCGGTCAGAACTTGGTCGATAATGAAGGGACCTTCCCATTTGGGCTCGAGCTTGTTCTTTTTCTTATCTGGCAGCCGTGGAACTAGTTCGCCAACGTTATAAGTTTTGGCCCGTACTTCTCTGCTTTGGTATCTGCGAGCCTGTTGCTGGTAAAATGTGAAACGGGCTTTGGCTACATCGCGCTCTTCCTCCAAGGTGTCCAGACTGTCCTGTCGATCGAGCTCGGCTTCTCTTTCTTCGTACATGCGCACTCGTGGTGAGTCATGAATTATGTCACAGGGCAGGACTGCCTCTGCACCGTACACCATAAAAAACGGTGTATATCCGATACTACGGCATGGTCCGCAGCCCCCAGAGTACGGAGTCGAGCTCCTCTACCCAGTGCGTGTCAGACTCCGTTAAGGAGCGCACTAATCTGGGTTTAATGCCGCTCATTATAAGACCATTTGCTCGTTCGACTTGTCCGTTGGTTTGTGGGTGATAGACTGAAGCATAATCGAGCTTGATGCCCATTTTGCTGCACCAGAGTTTTACCTCGTCGGCCGTGAAGTTCGTGCCGTTATCAGTGATGATGCTGTGGGGGACGCCATAACGGTGTACAACCCCGGATATGAAATCTATCACCGGTCCGGATTCGGCTGTTTTAACCGGTTTAGCCTCTATCCATTTGGTGAATTTGTCCACCATGACCGATAAGTATTTTTTCTTGTGGGTTCCCCTTTAGGGGTCCAACCATGTCAAGCCCCCAGACCGTGAAGGGCCATGTAATGGGGATTGTTTGGAGGGCGGTGGGTGGCATGTGGCTTTGATTTGCAAAGAGCTGGCAATCGGCGCAACGTTGGACCAAGTCATGTGCATCTGCCCGGGCCATTGGCCAATAGAATCCTGTACGGAAGGCCTTGCTTACAAGAGCCCGGGCTGCGGCGTGATGACCGCCGAGTCCGGCGTGAATTTCTGCCAAAAGGTTCCGCCCTTCGTCTTCGGAGATGCACCTTTGAAGGACTCCGGTAGCGCTTTTTTGTACAATTCTCCCTCATGGACCCTGTAGGCCTTGGATCGCCGCACTATGCAGCGTGCCTTAGTTTGGTCCTCCAGAAGTTCTTGTCTAGTTAGGTAGGCCAGGAATGGTTCTGTCCACGGGGCAATAATGGCCATTATTTCATGGGCTGAATGTGTTATTTTGGTGGCGGGACCTCCGATTGTGTCATAGAGTTCGGTATTGGGTATTTTGGCCGGGTCCGGACTGTTGTTACCGGTGTCCCCTTCCCATGCTACGGATTTCTTGAAGAGCCTTTTCCAGAAATATGTTGGGAGGGACCGCGTCGCGTTTTGCGCCGATGCGGGCGAGGATATCCGCCGCCTAATTGTTTTCCCGAGCCACATGGTGAAATTCGAGCCCCTCGAACCGAGCTGAGATTTTTAGGACGGCATTGCGATAAGCTGCCATTTTCGGATCCTTGGCATCGAAGTCTCCATTTATTTGGGATATCGCGAGGTTTGAATCCCCGCGCACCTCTAGGCGTTGAATGCCCATGGATACTGCCATCCGGAGACCATGTAGAAGGGCCTCATATTCGGCTGCGTTGTTGGAGTCGTATACATTATCTGTAGTACATATTGAACGGTATCTCCTGTTGGGGACGTCAAAACGACGCCAGCCCCCAGACCAGCCACATTTTGGAGCCGTCGAAGTGCATGATCCAGTTTGAATATGTGCCGTACTCTTTAGGGAGTTCGGCTTCCGTCCACTCAGCAACGAAGTCAGCCAACACTTGCGACTTAATAGCTCGCCGTGGCTTGTAAGTTATGTCGAACGGGAGGAGCTCAATGGCCCATTTGGCAATCCGGCCCGTCGCGTCGCGGTTGTTTATAATATCGTTAAGTGGTACTTCCGAGGCTACCGTTATCGAACACTCTTGAAAGTAGTGTCGCAGCTTCCGGGATGCCATAAATACCGCGTACGCTATCTTTTGATAATGCGGGTACCGTGATTTTCATGGAGTAAGGACAGTGGACACATAGTAAACCGGCTTTTGAAGGGGGAATTTGTGTCCGTCCACTTCTCGCTCGACGACGAGCACTGCGCTTACTACTTGATGAGTTGCCGCAATGTATAATAGCATTGGTTCGCCAATGTTTGGCACGGCTAGGACTGGGTTTGTTGCCAATATGGCTTTTATTTCGTTGAGTCCGGCCGTGGCGGCATCCGTCCACTCGAAGTGTTCGGTGCGTCGGAGGAGGCGATAAAGGGGTAATGCCTTTTCTCCCAAGCGGGAGATAAAGCGGCTTAGAGCCGCCACGCATCCAGTCAATTTTTGTATTTGTTTGAGGTCTGTTGGGGTAGCCAACTGTGACAACGCTCGGATTTTGGTTGGATTAGCTTCAATACCTCTACTAGAGACAATGAATCCCAGGAGCTTTCTGGCTGGTACGCCGAAAACGCAGTTTTCCGGATTGAGCTTGATGTCATATGTTCGGAGGTTGTCGAATATGAGACTCAAGTCATCTACTAGAGTTTCGACATGCTTGGTTTTAACGACCACGTCATCCACGTATGCCTCCGCTATTTTGCTGATTTGGTTTGCCAGACATGTTTGAATCATGCGCTGATATGTTGCGCCGGCGTTTTTGAGCCCGAAGGGCATTGTGTTGAAGCAGAATGGGCCGTATGGTGTGATGAATGCCGTTGCGGCTTGGTCTGGCTCCGCCATTTTAATTTGATGGTAGCCGGAGTATGCGTTAAGGAAACACAATGAATCGTGTCCTGCGGTAGCATCGATGATTTGATCGATGCGGGGGAGGGGGAAGGGATCCTTTGGGCAGGCCTTATTAAGGTCCTTAAAATCGACGCACAAGCGCCAGGATTTGTCCTTCTTTGGTACCATCACCAGGTTTGCTAGCCAGTCCGGATGTTTTATGTCTCTGATGAATCCGGCCTCGAATAGCTTGGCTAGTTCCTCTCCCATGGCTTGTCTCTTAGGTTCGGAGAAACGTCGAAGAGCCTGCTTGACTGGCTTGAATCCTTTTAGGATATTTAGGCTGTGCTCAGCCAGCCCGCGAGGGATTCCTGGCATGTATGAAGGGTGCCAGGCAAAAATGTCCCAGTTCTCGCGTAGGAACTCTCGCAGTGCGGCGTCGACATCAGGGTTTAATTGTGCCCCGATGGAAGCTGTTTTTGTAGGGTCCGTTGGATGGACTTGGAATTTGACTATTTCGTCCGCCGGTTTAAAGGAGGTGGACTTGGATCTTTTATCAAGTATCACATCGTCCCTATTCACCGTGGAGCGCAGCGCAGTTAGTTCCTCAGCCGCTAGGGCTTCGGATAGTGCCTCGAGGGCCAGTGCGGCTGTCTTATTTTCGATGCGGAGTGCTATCTCCGGATCGCTAGCAAGAGTGATGGTTCCGTTGGGCCCGGGCATTTTGAGTTTCATGTACCCGTAATGGGGTATGGCTTAGAAGATTGTAAACGCCTCCCGCCCTAGTAGAGTGTGGTATCCGCTGCTGAACGGGGCCACTTGGAATGTAATTTCTTCGGACCTGTAATTATCCGGCGTGCCGAATACCACATCTAGTGTGATTTTCCTAGCACAGCGTGCTTCCCGACTGGGGATGATTCCTCTAAAGGTTGTGCTACTTTGCTCAATGCGGCTCCAGTCTATTTCCATCTTTTGAAGGTTTAATCCGCTGCCGCCGTCCATGAGTACCTTGGTGAGTCGAAAGCCATCCACGATTGGACTGAGGACCAGTGCGGCTGGTGCTCGGGCTGTTCGGAATTTAGGTTCGTCACCGGCATTGAAGGTAATAGCCATGTCACTCCAAGGATTTATTTCTGCTATGTGGCAGATTTCGGCCATGCTACGGAGTGTTCGCTTGCGTCTGTTATTTGACGCGAAGGTCTGAAAGACCGTTAACACCGTATTGTTGTCCATGGGATGGTGCTCTGTGGTATTTGGGAGGAGTAGATCCTCACCACTTTTGGCCACCTGCCGGAGTATCCAACATGCTCTAAGGCTGTGCGTTGGTATTGCATCCATTGTACTATGAATTTTGCAGGGTCCGTTGAGCCATCCCTCCAGTACGGTTCCTTGCCCCGTAGAGGGATTTTGCTTTTTGGTAGTTAACCCAGGTGTATTGTGATAATGCACCCTTTTATTTCGGACTGGGTTTGTGTTCAGGGCCGGATTATCCCAAAATTTTATTTCGGTTTTCCAGGCGCTTTCCATCGCACAATACTTTCGTACTATGGACGCCAAGTCGGCAAAGCGTGTAATTTCGCGGCGACTTATGGCGTTGAGGATTCCCTTGTCCATGCAATTATTGCAGAAGAATGAAATTGCGTCTTCCTCGCGGCAGTCCTTTATCCTATTCATGTCCAGGAGGAATCTGGCCCAGTAATGGTGTACTGTTTCTTCGGGCTCTTGCCTAATTTGGGATAGATCGCGTATGTTTGGGTGGGTGGGTGGAATTGAATCCGAATCCTCACCCAATCTGAGACTCAGGGGCCAAGGAGTTTCCGAACTCGGAAGTTTGGATTCTTGGATGTTTTCCGATAAATCTAGCCCGTTGCCTGATTCTAGGTTTAGGCCTTGAGTGACGTCCTCCCCTCCGCGGGTATCCGGCTTGGAGGGATCGGGAATCCGGACATAGCTAGTCCTTAAGATAGATGAAGGGTTGCCGCATTGTTCCCCCACCACTGCAATGTGATGGGTGACCTGGGGAGAGTTGATCTCTCTCAGATCGAGTTTAGGCCCAATCTGATCGTAGTCTGTAGCGACTCCCAGGGCGGCAATGCGATCCAAGAGGTTGTTCAGGGAAGAGAGCTCCATTGGATCTAACTGCTCGGCGAGTTCCGAGTTGACGTGAAGATTGCTTTCGATGACCCGAGAAGTCATCATCGGCGCAGCGGCCGAACAGGCGGTCATAAGAAAACCACCTAGCCGGAGAGTTTGGCCGATAGCCAAAGCTCCCTCAGCAACAGTGCCGTCTTTAAAGACGGGATGAGACATCCTTCCTGATGGCGACGGCACAGCGGAACTCTCAATGAAAGCACCAATTTCGGTGTCAAAACCTGCGGATCTCGGGTAGGGGGTCCCGAACTGTGCGTCTAGGCCGGATGGTAACAGGAGGCAGGGGACACGATGTTTTACCTAGGTTCGGGCCCTCTTGATGGAGGTAAAACTCTACGTCCTGCTTGATTGATATTGATGATATGGGTAGTACAAGAGTAGATCTACCACGAGATCAGAGAGGCTAAACCCTAGAAGCTAGCCTATGGTATGATTGTATGTTGTCCTACAGACTAAAACCCTCCGGTTTATATAGACACCGGAGAGGGCTAGGGTTACACAAGGTCGGTTACAAAGGAGCAGATATACATATCCGTATTGCCTAGCTTGCCTTCCACGCCAAGTAGAGTCCCACCCGGACACAAGACGAAGTCTTCAATCTTGTATCTTCATAGTCTAACAGTCCGGCCAATGGAGATAGTCCGGCTGTCCGGAGACCCCCTAATCCAGGACTCCCTCAGTTACCATTAAGGATTGGTAACTATGTATTTCCCTCGGACCTAATAGTATTGGAATCTCAAGGATTGGATGTGATATTAGGCATGGATTGGTTATCGAAGTATGAAGGGAACATTGAATGCGCCAGTAAGTCAATTTTTCTTACGACGCCAGAAGGAAGAAGGATCAAGTATGTATCCCGACATGTGCCGAAGAGGACTCAAGTAAAGTCCCTAACATGAGTTGTGCAGGAGGAAGTACCAGTAGTAAAGGATTTTCCGGATGTATTTCTAGAGGAGTTGCCAGGCATGCCACCGGATAGAGACATCGAGTTTTTGATTGAGCTTTTTCCAGGCACAGGGCCAATATCTAAGAGACCATACAGGATGCCCGCAAAAGATTTGGAGGAGATTAAGAAGCAGATTAAGGAGTTACTGGATAAAGATTATATTCGCCCAAGTTCTTCGCCTTGGGGATCGCCAGCACATCTAGTGGAGAAAAAGGATGGATCGTTAAGGATTGTTGTTGATTATCGAGGATTGAATGAAGTAACCATCAAGAACAAGTACCCACTACCAATGATCAATGATCTGTTTGACCGATTGCAAGGAGCTAAGGTATTTTCCAAGATCGATCTGCGATCAAGATACCATCAGTTGAAAATTCGAGAACAGGATATACCTAAGATGGCTTTTATCACCAGGTATGGGCTGTACGAGTATACCGTTATGTCATTTGGCCTGACTAACGCACCTGCCTATTTTATGAACATGATGAATAAAGTGTTTATGGAGTTTTTGGATAAGTTCGTTGTAGTGTTCATTGATGATATTCTGGTTTACTCGAAGAATGAAGAGGAGCATAAGGAACATTTGCGTTCGGTACTTGAGAAGCTCAGAGAACATCAGCTATATGCCAAGTTTAGCAAATGTGAGTTTTGGTTGAAGGAAGTTGGATTCCTCGGACACGTTATATCCAGAGAAGGTATAGCAGTAGATCCCACCAAGGTTGACACTGTGACAAATTGGGAAGCCCCAACAACAGTTGGAGAGATCCGGAGTTTTCTTGGACTCGCATGATACTTCCGGAGATTCATTGAAAATTTCTCGAAGATTGCAAAACCTATGACGGAGTTGTTGAAGAAGGATACCAAGTTCAAATGGACTGAGGAATGTGAGGCCAGTTTCCAGGAGTTGAAGAAACGTCTGGTTACATCACCGGTGTTGATTTTGCCGGATCAGAACAAGGATTATGAGGTGTATTGCGACGCTTCACGTCGAGGACTTGGAGCAGTGCTTATGTAGGAGGGAAGAGTTGTTTCATATGCCTCACGACAGCTTAAGCCTCATGAGTTGAATTATGCCACACATGATTTGGAGTTAGCAGCCATAGTGCATGCATTGAAGACTTGGAGACATTTTCTCATTGGAAACCATTGTGAGGTGTACACGGATCACAAGAGTTTGAAGTATATTTTCAGGCAGAAGGAGTTGAATCTCAGGCAAAGGAGATGGTTGGAGCTCATCAAGGATTATGATATGAGATTGCATTATCATCCCGGAAAGGCTAACGTAGTAGCAGATGCGTTGAGCCGTAAAAGCCATGTCAACACTCTGATGACGGGAGATTTACCGAAGGAGTTAGCCGAGGATCTTCGTGAGCTATGTTTGGAGATAGCTCCGAGAGGCTATGTAGCAACATTGGAGATTCAGTCTACTTTGATGGATAAGATCAGAGAAGCTCAGAGGACTGACAAGGAGATTGCTTCTATTAAATAGAAAATGAGCAAAGGAAAAGCTAAAGGATTTCGTGAGGATGAGCACGATACCTTATGGTTTGAAGATCGTGTTTATGTTCCCAATGACCCGGAGATCAAGAAGTTGATTCTGCGGGAAGCCCATGATTCACCATATTCAATTCACCCAGGAAATACCAAGATGTATTTGGATTTGAAGGATATTTTCTGGTGGACCGGAATGAAGAAGGATATTGCGGAGTATGTAGCAGTTTGTGATGTGTGTCAGAGAGTAAAGGCAGAGCATCAGAAGCCAGCGGGATTGCTACAACCATTGCCAATACCCGAATGGAAGTGGGATAAGTTAGGCATGGATTTTATTACAGGATTGCCCAGAACTCGTTCAGGCTATGACTCGATTTGGGTTGTAGTCGATCGTTTGACTAAGGTAGCTCATTTCATTCCAGTGAAGACTACCTACACCAGTGCTAAGTTGGCAAAGATATACATGACCAGGATCGTATGTCTGCATGGACTTCCAAGGAGTATTGTATCAGATAGAGGAACCCAGTTTACCTCAAAGTTCTGGAATCAGTTGCACGAGACTTTAGGTACCAGGCTAGAGTTCAGCACAGCTTTTCATCTGCAGACAGATGGACAGACCGAGAGAGTCAATCAGATTTTGAAGGATATGCTGAGAGCTTGCGCACTAGATTACAGATCTAGTTAGGACGAGAATTTGTTGTACGTAGAGTTCTCCTACAACAACAGTTATCAATCCAGTTTGAAGATGGCCCCTTTTGAAGCCTTGTACGGAAGGAAGTGCAGGACCCCGTTGTCGTGGGATGAAGTTGGAGACCGCCAGTTGTTTGGACCGGATTTGATTAAAGAATCTGAACAGAAGGTGAAGTTGATTCACGATAGACTCAAGGTAGCCCAGTCCAGGCAGAAGAGTTACTCAGATTCTAAATGCAAGGAGACAGTTTGCGAAGTCGGAGACCGAGTCTATCTTCGAGCATCTCCACTTCGAGGAGTTAAGCTCTTTGGAGTTAAGGGAAAGTTAGCGCCATGTTTTGTAGGACCATACAAGGTTTTGGAGCGTATGGGAGAAGTTGCCTACAAGTTGGAATTGCCCGAAGGATTGCTAGGAGTTCACGATGTATTCCACGTTTCCCAGTTGAAGAAGTGCCACGCAGAGATGGCTGAAATACCGCTGAGGGATACAGTGCCGCTGGAAGCGATTCAGTTGGACAGTGATTTGACCTATGAGGGAAACCAGTCAAGATTCTTGAGTATGCCAGCCGAGTCACCCGCAGCAAGGTTATCAAGTTTTGCAAAGTTCAGTGGAGCCACCACACCGAGGATGAAGCCACCTGGGAGCGAGAGGAAGATCTGTTGAAGGACCACCGTCACCTATTTTCAAGCCAACCCGAATCTCGAGGGCAAGATTCATCTTAAGGGGGTAGGTTTGTAACATCCCAAATTTTCAATTTGGAATGTTATACATTAGATCATCACTGCATTTCATATTTTATTTTCCTTTGGTCTGGTCCTAGAAATTCTACGCAACTCAAGGACCCTCGAAGAGAGTTGGGGATTTCGTTATTTTCATATTTGAGTTTTCTCGAATTTTGAAAATATGATCATTTGATTTTATTTATTTTATCTTCAATTATTTCTATTATAAAAATATGAGAGAGGGAATAAAATGACTTTCCCAAAATAAAGAAATATTGAGGATTTAATAATAAAATCGAATAAGATTTTATTTTGGATTTATTTGCTATTTTATTTGAATTTAGGAAAAATGCGTGTTTTTCAAAATTGCATTTAGGCCCCAAATAAATGTTCATCCTATGTGGCTTGATTTTAGAAGCCGGGGAAAATTTATTTCGGGGTTTTTGGAGTCCTCTTAGTATTTCTTTTGTTTGTTTTTCTGTGTGGAATATTTAAAAAAACAACGAACCGACTACGGGCCGGGATCGGCCAGGACTCCTCTGGCCAGGGCCCTTTAAATAGCGCCACCCCGGGCCACTTTAGCCCAAGCCGCCGCCCCAGGAAATCCTAGCCCGCGCCCCGAGCCGCCGCCGCCGCCCCGCGCCGCAGCCGCCGGAGCCGCCGCCGCCGACGCCGGACCCGCCCGCCGAGGTTGACCCCGCCGCCGTTTTTTTTAGAAAAACCGTTCGGTTTTTCCGCCGGTTTTTCGTCGGTTTTTTAGATCCGTTTTTTATTAGATCGTTTTTTTCCGGTTTAGGTTAATTGGCGAGCGTTCGCTCGTTCGTTCATTTTAACGAACGCGTTCATCGTTTAGATCCAGATAACGAACGTTCGTTCGTTAATCTGTTCGTCGTTTTTCTTTTTTTGGATTTTTCCGTGATTTTTCTGATCATGATTTCTGATCCGATTTTCGTTCTAGTATAACTTTTCGCTCGTTTATCGGAATCAGGCGATTCAAACGCCTGGAGTTTCGTCTCGAAACCCTCTTTCCGTTTAACCAACTCAAACAAGTTTTTGTCTTTGTAAAATTTGACCTAGATCCAGATTAGTAAACGAAGCTAGTTTCTTTTGCCGCTTGTTTTTCGTTGCTTCGTTCGATTTGATTCTTTTTGCCAACCGGAGTTCTTAAGTTGAACTTTCTGGTTTGATCTCTTATTTGAGTTTTACCCATGCATTAGATGAGTACTTATTGTATGCTTGTTTGTTTGTTTGTGATAGAGTACCCGGATTGCGCCTCTTGCTACTTCGTATCGCTAGGTTTCGTGGATCATCAGCAAGGCAAGTAACACTTTGATCATACCTCTTACTACCTAGTTTTATTGCATTAGATCAATCCTCAAACAATTGCATGATGAATATCAAATTAAATTGTGGGTTTTGGGAAGTAGATGAGGTAGTACCTATTACCTGTTTCATTATCAAACCTTTGGGAGTTACTGCTACGTTTGCTTATTTTGCCATGCTATGCTAGTAGACGTGGATTGGATGAGTGTATCCATGACAGATGTGAGACTGTTAAATTAATGGTTTATCTAAGGTGGCAACTTAAACACACATCTGGGTGGATTGAGGCACCTGGGTATTCCAGCGATTGCCTGTTTTCTTTTGGACCGCCACCCAGGCTCAAAGGGATCATGAGATTACTCATGCTAGAAACTTCCGTGTGCAGCCACAAGCTACTATGGGCTCTAGCATAGTTGACTAAGTCGTGCGAACTCTTACAGTGGTAGACTAGCAGATGTAGGGGATGTAGGTTGGTACGGTCTACCCGTTCGTAAGGTGCTAGCGCTTCTGAAAGACTATGTCTCGGTCATCCGCTTCTCAAACATCATGTAGTGCGAGAATCCCAATGGAGGAGATCGGGTCTTGTGGGGAAAAGTGCGCAAACCTCTGCAGAGTGTATAAACTAATCATGGTTAGCCGTGTCCGCGGTTATGGACAACTTGAGTATCTAGTACTTGGATTATCATTTGAATCTCATCATGTTACTTTCATTAATATTGTTGGGTTTTAATGTTGATGCTTAATTGAGATTGAGAGGGTGTCTACACTCTCAATGTTTAACAACCACCTTGATAGTTAAATAAAATTTATTCCTTTGCAGTAGGGAAAAAGGAATAAATTGGCTTTACAAAAAACTGTAACCATAGAGCTTTCCACCAGCCAAATATGCATGTAGTATAGCTTTATTCTTCCATTATTCTCTATGTGTTACCTTGCCAGCATATTCCATGTGCTGACCCGTTTCGGGCTGCAACGTTCATGTTGCAGACTTTTCAGACGACGAGTAAGGTGCCTTTAGGTCGTGGTTCTATACTCAGTGATGCCGTTGGAGTTGATGGACTCACCTATCTTCCAAGCCTTCCGCTGTTATCATTATTAGATGGCCTTAAGCCATATTAATTGTAATCAGTTCTCTTTTGAGACACTCGTTGTAATAAGTGTGTGATTGCTACTCTACTATAAATCCTTCAAGTACTATGCGGTGTCAGCATTACTAATCTAGGGATGACACTGGAGCACAGAGATTGGACCGTTTGAGGTTCCGGTGAAGCTTGGTACTTCTATGTTCAGGTATCTAGTGACTTCCTTCAAGTGACGTCCGAAGAGTGTATCTTCATCCGGTTGTGTGAACATGTTCCTTGCATCTGCCATCCTAAAAGAGTAGAAAAGATGAGAGGTCAGAAGGAGAAGAGTGAGTAGTGATCTAGGTCTTTAGCTTAGTGGTCGTGTCCTACAGTCAGCGTGTGCTCTGATACCATCTTGTAGCGACCAAACCTCAAACGGTCCAATCTCTGTGCTCCGGTGTCATCCCTGGATCAGTAATGCTAACACCACACAGTACTTGAAGGATTTATAACAGAGTAGAAATTCACACACCTATTACATCGAGTGTCTCAAAAGAGAACTTATTACAATAAATATGGCTTAAGGCCATCTAATAACAATAACAGCGGAAGGCCTGGAAGATAAGTGAGTCCATCAACTCCAACGGCATCACTGAGTATAGAACCACGACCTAAAGGCACCTTAATCGTCGTCTGAAAAGTCTGCAACATTAATGTTGCAGCCCGAAACGGGTCAGCACATGGAATATGCTGGCAATGTAACACATAGAGAGTAATGGAATGAAATAAGCTATTCTATATGCATATATGGCTGGTGGAAAGCTCTATGGTTACAATTTTACGTAAAGCCAAATTTTTTCGTACTGCAAAGGAATACATTTTATTTAACTATCGTGGTAGTTGTTAAACATTGAGAATGGTTGACAGCATTCTCAATCCCAATTAAGCATCATCATTAATGAAAACCCAACAAAATTAATTGTAGAGTAACATGATGAGATTCACATGATAATCCAGGTACTAGATACTCAAGATGTCCATAACCGGGGACACGGCTAACCATGATTAGTTTTTACACTCTGCAGAGGTTTACGCACTTTTCCTCACAAGACCCGATCTCCTCCGTTGGGATTCTCGCACTACATGATGTTTGAGAAACGGATGACCGAGACATAGTCTTTCAGAAGCGCTAGCACCTTACGAACAGGTAGACCATACCAACCTACATCCCCTACATCTGCTAGTCTACCGCTGTAAGAGTTCGCACGACTTAGTCAACTATGCTAGAGCCCATAGTAGCTTGTGGCTGCACACGGAAGTTTCTAGCATGAATAATCTCATGATCCCTTTGAGCTTGGGTGGCGGTCCAAAAGAAAACAGGCAATCGCTGGAATACCCAGGTGCCTCAATCCACCCAGATGTGTGTTTAGGTTGCCACCTTAAATAAACCATTAATTAACAATCTCATATCTGTCATGGATACACTCACCCAATCCACGTCTACTAGCATAGCAAGGCATAATAAGCAAACGTAAGAGTAACTCCCAAAGGTTTGATAATAAACAGGTAATAGGTTCTACCTCAACTACTTCCCAAACCCACAATTTAATTAGATCCTAAACAATGCAATGTGTGAGGATTGATCTAATGCAATAAAACTGGGTAGTAGGAGATATGATCAAAGTGTTACTTGCCTTGCTGATGATCTGGGAAACCTAGCGATTCGAAGTAGCAAGCGGCGCACTCCGGATACTGTATCACAATAAAACAAGCATACAATAAGTACTCAACTAATGCCCAGGTAAAACTCAAATAAAAGATCTAACCAGAAGGTTCAACTTAAGAACTCCGGTTGGCAAAAGAAATCAAAACGAACGAAGCAACAAAGACAAACGGCAAAAGAAACAAGCTTCGTTTACTATTCTGGATATAGGGCAATTTTTACTGTGGCAAAAACTTGTTTGAGTTGGCTAAACGGAAAGAGGGTTTCAAGACGAAACTCCAGGCGCTTGAATTGCCTGATTCCGATAAACGAGCGAAAAGTTAAACTAGAAGGAACATCGGATCAGAGATCGCGATCAGAAAAACCGCGGATTTAATCCGAGAAAAAGAAAAACGATGAATGGTTAACGAATGAACGTTCGTTAACAGAAACTAAACGAAAAACGCGTTCGTCAAAACGAATGGACGAGCGGGTGCTCGCTAAATAAAATAAATCGGAGAAAACCGATCTATTTAAAGAATGAAAACTAGGGTTTTCTAAAAAAACGGATCGGTTTTTCTCAGAAAACCGGGCGGCGACCTCGGCTCGGTCCGGCGGGGCTCCGGCGGGTCGGCGGCTATGCGGGGCGGTGGGGCAGCGGCAACAGCGGCGCGGGGCGGCGACAACGTGCGGCGCGGGCGACGGCGCAGGCGGCATGCGGCGGCTGGCAGTGTGCGGGGCGACGGCAGCGGCGACTCGGGGCTCCAAGGGAGGGCCCGGGGTGGCTATTTAAAGGAGGGGGTGGCTGACTTAGGGAGGGGGTTAGCGGCGCAAGGCGGCTCCGGCTCGGACTCCTCGAGTCCGGCGGGGAAGGCGGCGGCGGCGGCTTGGGCCGGCCTGGCTCGGCTGGGCCCTTGGCCCAGTCAGGCGCGGGTTTTTTTTAACAAATTCTCTGCGCCTAAAAAAATTCTAGAAAAATAAATAAAAATCTAAGAATGCCAAAACAATTTTTCTCTGTCTAAATAAAATATTTAGAACAGGATGAACATTTTTTTGGCTCTAAATGTAATTTTTGAAAATGTGCAATTTTTCCTAAATTCAAATAAAATAGCAAATAAGACCAAAATAAAATCTTATTTGAATTTTTTATTAAATCCTCAATATTTCTTTATTTTTGGGAAAGTCATTTTATTCCCTCTGCAAAGTGCGTTTCTTCAAAATTTTCATCCATTCACCGTCGAATTTTATTTTTTCTATCCAAGGTGGTACTAAACTTTTGTGCGTAAATCCGCTAAAAAGGAAAAAAGGTTTGCCAGATTTCCGTAATTGGGTTGTGCGCGCTCCGGCCCAACAAAGCAACCCACTTATTATTGCCCACACATTTGGGAAGACCTTATTTGTCGCGTGGAGCGAGAAATAGTTCAAGCTTCCCACAGGGGCCTATGCCGGCCCGTTTCCCTTTTGTCATTCTATTTCTAATTTTCTTTTTCTGCTCCTTTCTCTTTCTCTTTTATATTTCTTTTTTCCTTTTTTCCTTTCTTACATTTATTTTTTGTGTAAAGTAAAAAATTACAAAAATTCTTCAGAATTTCTATTTCGGTTTACATATACAAAAAATTGTCAGAATTCCAATATTTTGTTCCTGTTTTGAAAAATGTTCAAAAGTTTAAAAAAATTCCCGTTTCAAATGTTTCTCAAAGTTCAAAAAATGTTGGTGTTTTGAAAATTTATTCGTGATTTAAAAAAATAAATTTATAAAATGTTCCATATTTTAAAATATTTGTTTTGTGAAATGTTCAGAAATACAAAATAATATTTACGTCTAAGAAAATATTTTCTAAAATTGTTTATAGTGCTCCCCTTTAAAACAAATTAAAAATTGCATTATTTTTTACTTCTTATAAAAAATTCATGTTTTTAAACATTGTTTGTGAATTTCAAAAACTATTCATGTTTCTAATTATGTTCGTGTTTTTCCCAAAAAATGGAATTTTCAAAACAAATCACATTTTATGAAAAAAAATTCAGAATTTAAGAAATTTTTCACGCTTCCAAGAATATTCCCCAATTCATATTTTGTTCAATATTCAAAAAATCAAAAAATATTTCTAATCTGACGCTATAGTATTTTTTTTAAATATTCGCGCTGGCCAATGGTTAGCGGTGCGCGTTTGTTTGATCTTGGTTTACTATAAATAAAAGAAATTATGGGCACATGCCAATAAAAGAGAATATTTTATGTTTGGGTTTAATTGAAGCAAAATCATGAGCACTTGAACACTAAAATAATCAAAGAGAATAAACCCTAAAAAGAAGGAACATTCATACCTGATTATGATAATGAAACGGGATTTATGCACTACAATTAATAAACCACCAAGTTACGCCGTGGTAGAATAGAGTGGACAAAGCAACCGTGTCACGGAGGTCGCCGTGCAGCCACCAAATGAGGAGGCGGGCACAGCCCCAAGATGGAGGCGGGCCCGGAAGAAAAAATTCATGAGTTTGGTGCTCGCCACCACGTCGACCAACCCATCACTATCAAGATTTCGCGTGTCAAACGTGTCTAGCAAAAAGACCATAACTCCTTACTTTGTCGCCTATCATTGTGGAGACCCTTTCTTGGATGACACATCAATTATCTTTCCCATTGCTTCTCGCAAAAAAAATATCTCTTCCGTTGCAACGCACGGGCATCCACAAAAGTTATGAATTATTACCTACCAACGCCACTTATAAGTGATAAAAAAATATTTTACACAGGTGAATCCCCGCAAGGGCCAGCCCATGTAGTAGGAACATTCTATACTGTGCTCTGCGCGCTCGAAGAAGACATAGCGCGCCTGTTTCGGCCGGCCCATCTCTGACGGCCTGTTTTCTAATTTTCTTTGTTTGGTTTTCCTTTTCCGTATTTTTTTTCTACTTTTTATAATTTGGAACTTCAAAATGGTTCCAAAAATTAAAAGAAATACAAATTTTGAAATAAAATGTTTGTGTATTAAAAAAATGTTCGGGAGTTTAGAAAAAAAATGCATATTCAGAGAATGTTAGCAATTTTGAAAAAAGTGTTTGGGAAATAAAAAATTTGTCATGTTTTTTCTGAAAAGTTTGTGTATTAAAAATGTTAATGAAATTGGCTAGAATATCTTTAATTCAAATAATATTCACGAAATAAAAAATATTGTAAAAAATAAAAAACTGTTTGTGACTTGAAAATTGTTTATTGATTCATAAAATGTTCGTTGATTCAAAAAATGTTCACGTATTTAAAGAAATGTTCGTGAATTACAAAAATTATCCACCAACTTCCAAAAAATGTTCGTTGATTCTAGAAATGTTTGCCCCTTCAAGGAAAATGTTTTAAAAAATGTTCACAATTTTTTCTATTTTTGAAATAGTATAAAATGTTCACGAATTCAAAAAATGTCATGATTCTAGAAAATGTTTACAATCTGTAAAAATGTTCAAGAATTTGAAAAATGTTCACGATTTTAGATATACTCACGAGTTTAAAGAAATGTTCATGAGTTTCAAAAATTGTTCTCGATTTCACGAAAATGAGAGTGATAGTGTATCTCGGTGATGCAGTAAAATGTGGTCATGGCCATTGAAGATTATGACTTTTTGTTCTCCCGTTGCAACGCACGGGCCGGTTTGTAGTAGAAATAAATGAAGATAAAATAAATAAAATCAAATGATCCTTATTTCAAAATTTGAGAAAACTCAAATATGAAAATAACGAAATCCCCAACTCTCTCCGAGGGTCCTTGAGTTGCGTAGAATTTCTAGGATCAACCAAAATGCAATAAAATATGTTATGCAATGATGATCTAGTGTATAACATTCCAAATTGAAAATTTTGGATGTTACAAACCTACCCCCTTAAGATGAATCTCGCCCTCGAGATTCGGGTTGGCTAGAAAATAGGTAAGGGTGGTCCTTCAGCAATTCTTCCTCTCACTCCCAGGTGGCTTCATCCTCCGTGTGGTGACTCCACTGAACTTTGCAAAACTTAATAACCTTGCTGCGGGTGACTCGACTGGCATATTCTAGAATCTTGACGGGTTTCTCCTCATAGGTCAAATCACTGTCCAGCTGAATTGCTTCCAGCGGCACTATATCTCTCAGCGGTATGTCAGCCATCTCTGCGTGGCACTTCTTCAACTGGGAAACGTGGAACACGTCGTGAACTCCTGACAATCCTTCGGGCAACTCCAACTTATAGGCTACTTCTCCCATACGTTCCAAAACCTTGTATGGTCCTACAAAACATGGCGCTAATTTTCCCTTAACTCCAAAGCGCTTAACTCCTCAAAGTGGTGATACTCGAAGAGAAACTCAGTCTCCGACTTCGTAAACTATCTCCTTGCGTTTTGAATCTGCGTAGCTCTTCTGCCTGGACTGGGCTACCTTGAGCCTGTTGCGAATCAATTTCACTTTTTGTTCAGACTCCTTAATTAGATCCGGTCCAAACAACTGACGGTCTCTAACTTCATCCCAAGACAATGGGGTCATGCACCTCCTTCCGTACAAGGCTTCAAAAGGGGCCATCTTCAAACTAGATTGATAACTGTTGTTGTAAGAGAACTCTGCATATGGCAAATTCTCGTCCCAACTAGATCCGTAATCTAGCGCACAAGCTCTTAACATGTCCTCCAAAATCTGATTGACTCTCTCGGTCTGTCCATCTGTCTGCGGATGGAAAGTTGTACTAAACTCCAGTCTGGTACCCAAAATTTCATGCAACTGATTCCAGAACTTTGAGGTAAATTGGTTTCCTCTATCTGATACAATGCTCTTTGGAACTCCATGCAGACATACGATTCTGGTCATGTATATCCTTGCCAACTTTGCACTGGTATAGGTAGTCTTCACTGGAATGAAATGGGCTACCTTTGTCAAACGATCGACTACAACCCATATTGAGTCATAGCCTGAACGAGTTCTAGGTAAACCCGTAATAAAATCCATGCCTAACTTATCCCACTTCCATTCGAGTATCGGCAATGGCTGTAGCAATCCTGTTGGCTTCTAATGCTCTGCCTTTACTCTCTGACATACATCACAAACTGCTACATACTCCACAATATCCTTCTTCATTCCGGTCCACCAGAAAGTATCCTTCAAATTCAAATACATCTTGGTATTTCCTGGGTGAATCGAATATGGTGAATCATGTGCCTCTTGCAGAATTAACTTCCTGATCTCCGAATCATTAGGCACATAAACACGGTCTTCAAACCATAGGGTATCGTGCTCATCCTCATGAAATCCCTTAGCTTTTCCTTTGTTCATTTTCTCCTTAATAGAGGCAATCTCCTTGTCAGTCCTTTGAGCTTCTTTGATCTTATCCATCAAGGTAGACTGAATCTCCAATGCTGCTACATAGCCTCCCGGAACTATCTCCAAACATAGCTCACGAAGATTTTTAGTTAACTCCCTTGGTAAATCTCCCGTCATTAAGGTGTTGACATGGCTTTTACGGCTCAATGCGTCAGCTACTACGTTAGCCTTTCCGGGGTGATAATGTAATCTCATATCATAATCCTTGATGAACTCCAACCATCTTCTTTGCCTAAGATTCAACTCTTTCTGCGTGAAAATATACTTCAAACTCTTGTGATCCGTGTACACCTCACAATGGTTTCCAATGAGAAAATGTCTCCAGGTTTTCATTGCGTGCACTACGACTGCTAACTCCAAATCATGCGTAGCATAATACAACTCATGAGGCTTAAGCTGTCGTGAGGCATATGAAACAACTCTTCCTTCCTGCATAAGCACTGCTCCAAGTCCTCGATGTGAAGCGTTGCAATACACCTCATAATCCTTGGTCTGATCTGGCAAAATCAACACAGGTGATGTAACCAAGCGTTTCTTCAACTCCTGGAAACTAGCCTCACACTCCTCAGTCCATATGAACTTGGTATCCTTCTTCAACAACTCCGTCATAGGCTTCGCAATCTTTGAGAAATTTTCAATGAATCTCCGGTAGTATCCTGCGAGTCCAAGAAAACTCTGGATCTCTCCAACTGTTGTTGGCGCTTCCCAATTGGTCACGGTATCAACTTTAGTGGGATCTACTGCTATACCTTCTCCCGATATAACGTGTCCGAGAAATCCAACTTCCTTCAACCAAAACTCACATTTGCTAAACTTGGCATACAATTGATGTTCTCTGAGCTTTCCAAGTACCAAACGCAAATGCTCCTTATGCTCCTCTTCGTTCTTTGAGTAAACCAGGATATCATCAATGAACACTACAACGAACTTATCCAGAAACTCCATAAACACCTTGTTCATCATGTTCATGAAATATGCAGGTGCGTTAGTCAGACCAAATGACATAACGGTATACTCGTACAGCCCATACCTGGTGGTAAAAGCCGTCTTAGGTATATCCTGTTCTCGAATCTTCAACTGGTGGTATCCTGATCGCAGATCGATCTTGGAAAATACCTTAGCTCCTTGCAATCGATCAAACAGATCATTGATCATCGGTAGTGGGTACTTGTTCTTGATGGTTACTTCATTCAATCCTCGATAATCAACAACCATCCTTAACGATCCATCCTTCTTTTCTACTAGAAGTACTGGCGATCCCCAAGGCGAAGAACTTGGGCGAATATATCCATTATCTAGTAACTCCTTAATCTGCTTCTTAATCTCTTCCAAATCCTTTGCGGGCATCCTATATGGTCTCTTGGATATTGGCCCTGTGCCTGGCAAAAGCTCAATCAAAAACTCAATATCTTTATCCGGTGGCATGCCTGGCAATTCCTCTGGAAATACATCCGAGAAATCCTTCACCACTGGTACTTCCTCTTGCACAACTCCTATTAAACAATTTACTTGAGTCCTCTTTGGCACATGCCGGGATACATACTTGATCCTTCTTCCTTCTGGGGTGGTAAGCAAAATTGACTTACTGGCACATTCAATATTCCCTTCATACTTTGACAACCAATCCATGCCTAATATCACATCCAATCCTTGAGATTCCAACACTATTAGGTCTGAGGGAAATACGTAGTTACCAATCCTTAATGGTAACCGATCACACCATAGGCTAGCCATATACTCCGCTCCTGGTGAGCTTACTAACATTGGTGTTCTAAGGGCTTGGGTTGGTAGTTTATACTTATCCACAAATCCCCTTGATATGTATGAATGTGATGCACTAGTATAAAAAAGAACGAGAGCAGTAAATGACTTAACCAAAAACTTACCTATTACTGCATCCGGCTGCTCTTCAACCTCCTCCACGTTAACGTGGTTCACCTGTCCCCTGTTGAAAGGGTTCGGCTTCTTCCCAGAGCTTCCATTACCATTTACATTCTGTGATTCAGGACATTCGTTGGCATAATGTCCGGTCTTCTGGCACTTAAAGCAAGTGACTTGGCTCAGGTCTTTCTTGGCTGGGGTTGATGGGTTGGTGCGGTTCTGGCCGTTGCTTCCTCCATTCCCATTACCATTCTTGGGGCCATTGTGATTGTGCGAGCTACCTCCTCCATGGGTATGCTGAAAATGTCCTCCCGGTCTAGGGGTAAAACGTGGCTTCTGCTGAGCTCCTGAATTGTACTTCCCTTGTCTATACTTCCTCTTGCGATTCTCAATCTGTTGCTGCTTCCCTTCAATCATGAGAGCACGATCTACCAACTCCTGGTAGTTGTTCAAGGTTGCTACCATCAACTGCATGCTCAACTCATAATTCAATCCTTCCAGAAACTTCTCCTACTTAGCTGCATCCGTAGCAACGTCATCTGGGGCATAACGTGCTAGCTTACTAAAGTCCTCAACATACTGGCCAACTGTCTGTCCTCCTTGGCGCAAGTTGCGAAACTCTCGCTTCTTCATGGCCATAGCTCCTGTTGAAACATGGGCAGTATGAAAAGCCTGCTGAAACTGGTCCCACGTGACAGTGTCGACAGGGAAAGTGGCTGTGAAATTCTCCCACCATGATGCTGCGGGTCCTTCAAGCTGATGTGCGGCAAACTTCACCTTTTCTGCATCTGTGCATCCTGATGTGGTCAACTCCCTTGCTGTCTTGCGGAGCTAATCATATGCTACTATCGACTCGGTGCTACTGGAAAACACCGGCGGATTCAGCCTAAGAAAATGGGCTAAGTGATCAACAGGTGGTGGTGATGGTGGTGGGTTGTTGTTCCCCTGATTATGATTCTAGACTAGCAACTGCATCAACGTGTTCTGCTGCTGGATCAACTGGGTGAGCTCCGGTGGGAAGGTAAATCCGGGGTCACGTCTCGGAGGCATCTGAGGGTTTAGAAAAGATGAGATTTATGATTAGAGAGGGTCTAAAGAGAAAACACTACCCATATGCACATGAGACAAAAGCAAACAAATACTTCATTCAATCAATCAAACAAGGGCATACAATTGATCTAACTATCGCAAAAGTGCTTCGACTACTATATTTACATGGTGGATTACTACTACTGATGGGGTGGTCTACTAGAAATATTCTTCGGTTGCAGACTCCATGATATCTGCTCCAGCTTCATCAACATAGTCATCATCGCTATCATCTGGATCCGAGTCGGTGTTGTCGATGATGATGTAGTCTTCCGGGCGAATCTCCTTGGGTTCTTCGTCTTCCTCTACTGGTGTAGGGCCTCCCATGAATATTCCAATCTTCTTGATTAGATCGTCATTCTTTTCCACTAATACTTCGATTTCCTTCATAATCTTCACGTGTAGCCTTGAGTTCTTCCTCCAGTTCCTTGATTCTTGTCCTCGCCTTCTTCAGATCTATCATGTCAGTGCACATCTGCTTCTCCTGACGTTGAATGTGTTGGTTTAACTCCTGGATAAAAGCTGTAATTGATCTATCCTTCCTAGTATTGATCATCTCCCAGTGCTCATCTCGGCGCCCACAAATCTGGTAGATAGTATCCTTGAGATCATTGCGGTAAACTTCTCCAATGCGTCCCATGGCGATGTGAGCTGCCATGGTCTTTCCTAGACTCCAAGTTGGTGCATCAAAAGAAAACTCTATGGGCTTAGTGACTGGCATGAACGTCCTTCCTGGAACTTGAACTTGAATCATCCAGCGCTCCTCTTTAGGTAAAGTGGCATTGTAGGTTCCGGTGAAGCTTGGTACTCCTATGTTCAGGTATCTAGTGACTTCCTTCAAGTGACGTCCGGTGTATCTTCATCCGATTGTGTGAACTTGTTCCTTGCATTCGCCATCCTAAAAGAGTAGAAAAGATGAGAGGTCAGAAGGAGAAGAGTGAGTAGTGATCTAGGTCTTTAGCTTAGTGGTCGTGTCCTACTGTCAGCGTGTGCTCTGATACCATCTTGTAGAGACCATACCTCAAACGGTCCAATCTCTGTGCTCCGGTGTCATCCCTGGATCAGTAATGCTGACACCACACAGTACTTGAAGGATTTATAACAAAGTAGAAATTCACACACCTATTACATCGAGTGTCTCAAAAGAGAACTTATTACAATAAATATGGCTTAAGGCCATCTAATAACAATAACAACAGAAGGCTTGGAAGGCATCACTGAGTATAGAACCACGACCTAAAGGCACCTTAATCGTCGTCTGAAAAGTCTGCAACATTAACGTTGCAGACCGAAACGGGTCAGCACATGGAATATGCTGGCAATGTAACACATAGAGAGTAATGGAATGAAATAAGCTATTCTATATGCATATATGGCTGGTGGAAAGCTCTATGGTTACAATTTTGCGTAAAGCCAATTTTTTTCCTACTGCAAAGGAATACATTTTATTTAACTATCATGGTAGTTGTTAAACATTGAGAATGGTTGACAGCATTCTCAATCCCAATTAAGCATCATCATTAATCAAAACCCAACAAAATTAATTTTAGTGTAACATGATGAGATTCACATGATAATCCAGGTACTAGATACTCAAGATGTCCATAACCGGGGACACGGCTAACCATGATTAGTTTTTACACTCTGTAGAGATTTACGCACTTTTCCCCACAAGACCCGATCTCCTCCGTTGGGATTCTCGCACTACATGATGTTTGAGAAACGGAGGACCGAGACATAGTCTTTCAGAAGCGCTAGCACCTTACGAACGGGTATACCGTACCAACCTACATCCCCTACATCTGCTAGTCTACCACTGTAAGAGTTCGCACGACTTAGTCAACTATGCTAGAGCCCATAGTAGCTTGTGGCTGCACACGAAAGTTTCTAGCATGAATAATCTCATGATCCCTTTGAGCCTGGGTGGCGGTCCAAAAGAAAATAGGCAATCCCTGGAATACCCAGGTGCCTCAATCCACTCAGATGTGTGTTTAGGTTGCCACCTTAAATACACCATTAATTAACAATCTCACATCTGTCATGGATACACTCACCCAATCCACGTCTACTAGCATAGAAAGGCATAATAAGCAAATGTAAGAGTAACTCCCAAAGGTTCGATAATAAACAGGTAATAAGTTCTACCTCAACTACTTCCCAAACCCACAATTTAATTAGATCCTAAACAATGCAATGTGTGAGGATTGATCTAATGCAATAAAACTGGGTAGTAGGAGATATGATCAAAGTGTTGCTTGCCTTGCTGATGATCCGGGAAACCTAGCGATTCAAAGTAGCAGGCGGCGCACTCCGGATACTCTATCACAATCAAACAAGCACACAATAAGTACTCAACTATTGCCCAGGTAAAACTCAAATAAAAGATCTAACCAGAAGGTTCAACTTAAGAACTCCGGTTGGCAAAAAAATCAAAATGAACGAAGCAACGAAGACAAACGGCAAAAGAAACAAGCTTCGTTTACTATTCTGGATCTAGGGCAATTTTTACTGTGGCAAAAACTTGTTTGAGTTGGCTAAACGGAAAGAGGGTTTCGAGACGAAACTCCAGGCGCTTGAATTGCCTGATTCTGATAAACGAGCGAAAAGTTAAACTAGAACGAACATCGGATCAGAGATCGCGATCATAAAAACCGCGGATTTAATCCGAGAAAAAGAAAAACGACGAACGGTTAACGAACGAACGTTCTTTAACAAAAACTAAACGAAAAACGAGTTCGTTAAAATGAACGGACGAGCAGGCGCTCGCTAAATAAAATAAACCGGAGAAAACTGATCTATTTAAAAAACGAAAACTAGGGTTTTCTAAAAAAACGGATCAGTTTTTCTCAGAAAAACCAGGCGGCTACCTCGGCTCGGTCCGGCGGGGCTCCGGCGGGTCGGCGGCTATGTGGGGCGGCGGGGCGGCGGCATGCGGCGCGGACGGCGGCAGGCTGGCGGCGTGCGGGGCGGCGGCGGCGGCGACTCGGGGCTCCAGGGGAGGGCCCCGGGGTGGCTATTTAAAGGAGGGGGTGGTTGACTTGGGGAGGGGGTCGGCGGCGCAAGGCGGCTCCGTCTCGGACTCCTCCTTGAGTCCGGCGGGGAAGGCGGTGGCGGCGGCTTGGGCCGGCCTGGCTCAGCTGGGCCCTTGGCCCAGTCGGGTGCGGTTTTTTTAACAAATTCGCTGCGCCTAAAAAAATTCTAGAAAAATAAATAAAAATCTAAAAATTCCAAAACAAATTTTCTCCGTCTAAATAAAATATTTAGAACAGGATGAACATTTTTTGGCTCTAGATGCAATTTTTGAAAACGTGCAATTTTTCCTAAATTCAAATAAAATAGCAAATAAAACTAAAATAAAACCTTATTTGATTTTTTTTATTAAATCCTCAACATTTCTTTATTTTTGGGAAAGTCATTTTATTCCCTCATATTTTGGTAATAGAAATAAATGAAGATAAAATAAATAAAATCAAATGATCCTTGTTTCAAAATTTGAGAAAACTCAAATATGAAAATAACGAAATCCCCAACTCTCTTCGAGGGTCCTTGAGTTGCGTAGAATTTCTAGGATCAACCAAAATGCAATAAAATATGCTATGCAATGATGATCTAGTGTATAACATTCCAAATTGAAAATTTGGGATGTTACATCTGGTCGCTACACTAGGGCTTGTTCCTCTTGGGTGCCTTGGCGCCCTAGACGGTTGGTGTTGTTCGAAGCTCAATCATTGTGGTGTAAAGCTCCAGGCAAGCGTCGGGGTCTCCAATTAGGTTGTGGAGATCGCCCCGAGCAATTTGACGGGTACCGGTGACCGCCCCCAAGGGTTGCCAAACTGTACGGGTTCGGTGACCGCCCCCAAGGGTCGCCATTTGTACGGGTTCGGTGACCGCCCTCAAGGGTCCCTTAGTGGAATCACGGCATCTTGCATTGTGCAAGGGCGTGAGGAGATTACGGTGGCCCTAGTGGCTTCTTGGGGAGCATTGTGCCTCCACACCGCTCCAAACGGAGATTAGCATCCGCAAGGGTGTGAACTTCGGGATACATCGTCGTCTCTGCATGCCTCGGTTTTCTCTTACCCGAGCTCTTTACTTATGCACTTTACCTTGTGATAGCCATATTGTTTCTTGTCATATATCTTGCTATCACCTAGTAGTTTATCTTTCTTAGCCTAAGTTGTTGGTGAACATAGGTGAGCCTAGTTGTTGTAGGTTTTGTGCTTGACAAATTAACCTCTAGGTTTATTCCGCATTTGTTCAAGCCTAAACGTAATTATTTTAAAGTGCCTATTCACCCCCCTCTAGGCGACATCCACGATCTTTCACCGGCGCAGCTGTTCACTTTCCACCCAGCGGCGGCGCGAGAGGGCCTCCGACCCCTTCTTCTCCGTCGCTGTCCCGTTGCCCACTGAACCACGCCCCAAGAACCTTAAGGTATAATTTACTTACTCCACATGCATTTCTCTAGCAGCATGTATACCATGAATCTAGGACGTGGTTCAAAGAGGAAAGGAGTGGGGGAAAGTAGTGGGAAAAGTTGTATATAGCATGAATCTAGGACGTGGTTCAAAGAGGAAATGAAGGGGGGAAATTGTATAGCATGAATCTAGGATGTGGTTCAAAGAGGAAAGGAATGGGGGAAAGTAGTGGGGAAAGTTGTATCGCATAAATCTAGGACGTGGTTCAAAGAGGAAAGGAAGGGGTGAAAGTACTAGTTCAAAAAGGAAAGGAAGGGACAAGGCTGTAGAGTTTACGCAGGACTAGATTTGGTGCGCTCACATAGGGAAAGGTGTCTAAAGATAACAAAACTGGGACCAACACAAACATGCTCCTTGGTTGTTTGTTCTTTGTTGCAACCAAGGTTGTCAGAATCGTGATTTTTAATCGGATCAGAGCTTCGATGGTAGGATCGCAAATCGTAGAATCTTCACTATCAGGATCGTAGAAACGTAGATTCTAAGAACTAAAGTCATAGAATCATAGGGGTTAGTTTGGATCGTAAAGTCATAGAATCGTCTAACAGAATCGCGATTCTGACAACCTTGGTTGCAACAGACTGTGCATGACCACGGTACATCAGTAGATGCACATGGTGCTGGTGTGTCCACTGTCCCGTGCAACTCATTAGTTGTTGTTAATCTAAGGCCCTGTTTGGTTAAAAACTCCCTAGTCCCTACCTGCTTGGTTCCAGGGACTAAACATGGACTAGAGGTTATTTAATGACATGCTAAAAGACCATGTTACCCCTAGTAATGACCTAATAGAGACAAGGTGTGATGCGTGGCAGGGGCAACTATTGGAAAAAGTCCCAAAAAGACTCCCTCAGGGTCTTCTTTCTTTAGTCCCAAATGCCCACTTTTAGTCCCTAAAAGTCCCTCCTGTTTGGTTTAGATGGGACTGACACGGAGTTTTTTTAGTCCCTACACCAAAATGTCCCTGTAAAAAAATACCCTCTAATAATGCCGCTGGAAAATTGATGCAATGCCACAGTTAAAAGAAAATTACATGTTTAACGAATTTTATTGTTAATATAATATCTATGTTAATATTAATCAATGCCATCGTTTGAGAAATGCTACTGTCTTGCTTTCTTTCCCATTTAGATAAGGTAGATGCTTCTTTTTGTTGGCTTCTGTGTCATACACCGTTATTGACCACTAATTGTTTCCTTTGCACCTCTGTGTAAACAGGGTTATCTACTTCACCTCGTTGCCATTGTGACCTTTTGTTGCACTGCACAAAACACTTTTGTTTTATGAGTGTTTTGTGCAGTTCAACCAAAATGATACACCGACAATGTTGCTTGATTGCTTGATCTTAGTGGAACTGCACAAGAGGAGATCTTACTTCCTATTCATTAAAGAGAATTGGGTTCAGATCTTCTTCTTGTGAGTTGTTTGAATTCCGCATCATGAGAGGTCAGTACTAGCCTTCTTTCACATGATTCTGCAGTGTGCTTTCATATGTTGTGCTACTTGTACGATAATGTTGCTTGATTTTAGTGAACTGCACAAATGGAGACAAGACTTCCAATCTGTATGTGCAGTAATATCCCATTGAGGTAAGATAAGGATATTTCACAATTGCTGGCCTGTATTTTGCCACTTTCATCAGAAAATTAAGTTTAGTACTATACTTGTGCTCCCTAATTGACATGCCAAATCTTACATTGAAGGCGAAGCTTGTCTGTTATTGAACCAAGTGATGAAGGGGAAGAACAAGCGGAAGAATAACAAAAATCAACTCCCGGTGCTGTAATGAAGCACTGGAACTGTGATGACACAAGTAATGATATAGTTTTGCATCTTAATTTATTGCTATGGCTGGAACGAGCAATTGTTTTGCCACTGATTTGATGCCACTCTTAATGTAATATGTAATTATCTCTACTTGTGCAAACAGGTATCTTCTTTTAAGATACCATATATTTTAGTGGAACTGCACAAGAAGACGTTGGAAACATTAAACTAATCGAGGAGTATATAGTAAGCATGGCCACCACCGTAGATAGCAATAGATGGTTCCGGAGAAGTGCTTCATCTATATGCTCTACACAATAAGCCTCCTGACAAAGGTTGGTACTCACCCACTGATTTCATCCATATGATTGAGCTTTGTCATCTCTATTGGTGTTGTGCTACTATTTAGATACTGTCATGAAAACGTGGTATTGTCCTTGAGAAGTGCTTCATCTGTGCTATTTTAAATATTTCCTTTCCTTTTTTTCGAGCAAACAAGGATGCTAGCATTTAGTAGTCCTCTTGTCTTTGCACAACAGGATCATCTTCCTCTGAAGAAGAATATGGAGTACGTGAAGTGACTAGTTCCGATTATGCCAGGATGAAGAAGTATTGTCTATCTTCTCATCAGAAGGAGCAGTTGAAAGATGGTCTACATTACTCCCCACAAGACCAAACTAACTTCAGCTCACAAGGACTGACAAATCTCCATTTTTTTGATGTGATGCGCGAGTACAATGTTGTTCTAGGATTCTTTCTGGTGAGTTCCATTTTTCTAAATGTGTGCTCTACATGGACCATGTATGTGCCTGTTGAAACTGTCAATTCATAGTACAGTTTGCTTTATACTAATCACTTTTTTGTATTTGTGCAAACTGGGGTGCTCATCTTGATTTCAATGGGAACTGCACAAAATGTTCACGAATACATCGAATCATTCATTTCCACCACAAGAAAGGAGGTTCCAATAAGTTCAAGGCGTTGCAACATATAAGGGCGAAATCATACAAGCTACGCGCGAATTTGGTTGATTTTGGTGGAACTGCACGAAAAGAATAGATGGTTTATTTAGCACGAGGTGCCATGTCAATGTATGAACTGATGGCAAACCCTGCCCATTCCACAATCGTAGGCATTTGATATTTTGGAATGGGACAACCTTGTCAAATTTTGCTCATTGATTTTAGCAAGACATGCGTTTGATATTTTCGAATGGGACGCCCTTTGCTGTCAGCAGCGTCGATCAATTTTTTCTTTATTCTTTAGTTGTGGAGTAAATATTGCCTCTGACATGTGAGTCGCTGAGATGCATAATCATCGATTGTTTTGAATGTTCTCTATGAATTGCCAGTCCTGTGTGTTTGATTGCAATGTACAGAAACGCTAAAAAGCTGCTCAAACTCTTTGTACTCCTTCTGTTCCTTTTTACTTCGCACATTGTGAAAGTGCATACTTTTTTGTATAAGATTGGTCAAAGTAGAGATAATTTGACTGCAGACAAAACTTGTATGCAGACTACAAAGGACCGGAGGGAGTACATGTGAAACTGCTGCAAACGAGGTGATCACCCTGGGAATAATGCTAGTACGTATTATTTTGCATGTTCATCCAATGCCAGTGATACAGGAATTCGAACTAATCGAAAAAAATTCATTCATACATGGTCGGATTTCATATAAACATGCCGGATTTCATTACATTTCATACATTCTTCAACTAAAAAGGGGTGCGTTGGAGGTATAATTAATTAACCGAAGCTACCCACCTGTGTCCCGCTGAGACAAACAGAAGCTTCAGTGACTTAACTGCAGGTGCAGTTGCGTAACTGACATGTGGCCTGTTGGGCCCACGTGTCAGTCAGCCAACTGCACCAGCAGTTAAGTAGAAGCAGCGTTCTTCTCCAGCGCGGCTCTCCGACTCCACGTCGCTGCCAAGAAGCTAACCGGCCGTTAATGGTCAACCCGCCTAGCTTGGCTTCAACCGGAGGGTAGCAGCGGTGGCCTTACTTGGACCCGAGCGGCGGCGACCTACCGTGTTCTACTCTTCCTCGTTTTCTGTGGAGCCGATAATGTCCTCGGTCTCGTTGCCGGCGGGCGGCGCCTCAGCGGAGCGGTGGAAATCCTCCCCCACGTTGCCGGCAGGGTGGGGCCTCACCTGAGCCGGCGATGTCCTCTGCCTCATTTTTGGCACCGCGGGGCCTCGGCGGAGCAGGGCCTCGTCGACGCCAGCCGAGCGGGGACTCATCGGAGCCAGCATTGTCCCCTGCCTCATCCTCGGTCTCGCCAAACAGTGCCTCGCCCGCTTCATCTCCCTCTTTGCTAGCCTCTTTGTAGGCGGCCGCAGCCTCCGCCACCCGCATGCGGTACCGCCAGCACTCGAGGTGGCCCTTGCGGGCGGAACGGTATGAGTCGAGTAGCGCCTCCTGCTCCGCCCGCTCCACGGCAATCTGCTCCTCCGCCTGCAGGTGCTCCTAGAGGAGATGGTGGTTGTAGGCAGCATCGGCTTGCGCCTCCCGGAACTGCTCCTCATGCATCTGCCTCATCCTGTCCATGTATTGGGCACGGGCCTCGCCGATGGTCATGGTGCAATGCACCGATGAGGATGGCGCAGAGGAGGGGGTTGGCGCCGGATTGTCGACTACCATGTTCTCCATTGGGACGTCGTCGTTCTCCGGCTGCCTGCCGGCCAGCCGGTCGGGAGCAATGGCTGCCATCTCCTTGTGGTCCATCGTTCGCCCGTCCCGAAGAGCGTTGGAGCGCGAGGAAGCCATGGTGGGCAGTAGTGGTGTGGACAGGAGAAAGGGAACATATGCGGATGCTGCGGCTATGGCCGGCGCAGCAGTTTATATAGCAATGGTGGGCGAACGGAGGGACAGACGTGTGGCGCCGGAGTAGCCGCCTTGATAACCGCGTATCATTAATGTGGGCGGTAGATGGACGGACGGACGGCACTTGTGTCGTTTGAAGGCGGAGCAATCGCCTGCACTGGGAAGCGGGGCGGGCGGCGCTGACTTCTTCGAGCGGAAAACGCGCGCGGGCGAGGAGATGACTTTACTTGGAGAGGATGACAATGCGGACCCACCAGGTCCATAGCCTCACGTACGCAAGTGCCTCCTTATTATATATATAACTATAATTTTTTTTTTCTTCCTCCTGGTTTCCTGACATCACGGTCCCACACCATTGTCAATCTATGTAGTAGTCAATAAACGGGAGAGTTGCACAAGAAGCGGCCGACAGCTGGGACCAAGCAGCTCGAGCAGTATTTGTGTTTTTGAGGTGTGAGCACTGCAGAGTTTTTCAATGTTTACCCAGATATTAATTTTTCTCCTCTGAACAACAACGAAAACATCGCTGCAGGTATTAACTGGGCGGGCTGTGGCCCGTCTAGCCCAGGCCAGATATCCAGCCCAGATATTAATTTTTTTCAAGCTGAAAATGGCTAGCCCAGCTATACTTTTTTTAGGAATACCCAGACAAGGTCAAGTTGTTATTCTCCGCCCCGATGGGCTGCAAAACTTTCCTAGGAGGGATGCATTAGGCTTAACAAGAAAATGGGCTTTAAGAAATAATAAATGAGATGTAATTATAAAAACTGGGCAGTAACTATAAAAAATGTACCAGAAATGTGATTACTTTATAAAATATTGTTTTTGGATATTGAAAATTTTAATTTCATTAATTGTTGCGAGCGCCATGTTTCGTTGGATTTTTACGTAATATAAGATTATATTGAAATTATATTTAATCTGACTAGAAATTTCGGGATAAAATATTTTGGATCCCATCAAAATGTGGGAAATTTTATTGAATTCTGTTTTGAACGGTTGGTTGAAATTGGTTGTACTTTTAACAAACTGTAAATGGGCTGTAGTAAATTCCATTAGAATTCAAAAATGGACTACACATTCTTACAAATCTCAAATGGGCTATAAGTTCTCTGCCACACACTTCTGGCCTTACTAAGTTGACGCGTCCCCTAAAAAAACAGAGTTGACGCGTATGCAAGGCTTTGTCAACTTATAGTCAACACACGGTTCTAGCAGCAGTGGTCGTTGGATGTCCATCCAATGGATGCCGTGCTTCTTATTCAATGTCGGATATTCTAGCTTCACCCACCCAAAAAATGATTCCTCCCCCTGACATCTGGGGCGCACCATTTCGGAAGCTGACCTGTGGGCCTACTAAGTTGACGTACCAAGAGCTTTGTCAACTTAATCAATATAAACGATTCTAGCTGCAGTGACCGTACGATGTCCATCCAACGGCTGCCGTGCTTCTTCAACCTCTGGTCTTCTTGCTCCAGCCGCCCAAAGCAGCGCTGGTCGTGCCGCCTGCTCCTGCCTCCTGTGGCCGGCTGTGTTGCCGCAGAGGCCTCACCGCCCCTACTACTCCCACCGCTGGCCAGGCCATCCATCCACTCACCCACACCCCATGTTATTCTGCGGCGACGGCAGCGCAACCGAACCAGTGAACCCTCGTACTCCTCTCCGCGTGTGCATCCACTGTCGCGTCTTCCCCGGCTCCGCGTCGTCCCCTTCCTAGGCCTCGCCATTGTCCACCGCCCTGGTGCTCTCAGCGCGGCGTGGTCAATGTGGTCAAGGAACGACTTCCATCGGACGTGGAGTGTACGTGGAGAGGCTGACAGCTGGGTCCACGGCAGCCACAAGGAAGTGCCTCCTTATTACGCGCAAAATAATTATTCCTCCACCTGACAGGAGGGACCCACTGGACGGGACATCGTATTTCATGAAAAAATGATTCGCCCCCTGACTGCTGGGACCCACGAGCTACATCTTCGCACGCAAGGAAGTGCGTTCGAAAAAATGATTCGCCCCCCTGACTGCTGGGACCCACCAGCTACATCTTCGCATGCAAGGAAGTGCGTCCGGAAAAAAACGATTCGCCCCCCGACTGCTGGGACCCACCAGCTACACCTTCGCAAGCAAGGAAGTGCGTCCGGGCAAAAAAACGATTCGCCCCCCTGACTGCTGGGACCCAGCAGCCACACCTTCGCACGCAAGGAAGTGCGTCCGGGCAAAAAAAATGATTCGCCCCCCTGACTGCTGGCACCCACCAGCTACATCTTCGCAGGTAAGGAAGTGCCTCACAGTCGGGACCCACCTTGTCGAAGCGTATGTAGCGTTGTCATTCAGGTCGCGAACGTGTACGTAGATACTGGTCGATGTAGAGGCGGGCACGTGTCGTAGTAGAGGCGCGCACGTGTCATAGTAGAGGCGCGCATGTGTCGTACTAGAGGCGTGCACGTAGCATGTACACGTGCGTACAACGGCCAGGGTGCAAGAAAGAAAATACGGCCACGTATGTGTACATACGGCCAGGGCTCGTGTACATGGCTGGGTCAGAACAGAGAAACAGCATCGTCATCGTGTTCATGGGGAGGCAACGGAATGCATCGTGTTCATGGGGAGGCAATGGAATGCGTCGTGTCCATGGGGAGGCAACGGAATGCGTCGTGTTCATCGGGAGGCAACGGAACGCGTGGGAGCCAACCGGCTGGGTCGGAACGGAATGTGTGGTCGTGTTCATCGGGAGGGCTTAGACGGAATAGGCGATGGAAACAAGGCCTGGCGTACCGCGAAACGGAGGAAACGGACCTCCTACGGTTGAAACGGGGGTCCTGTTGATCGGGAGGGGTGTGGCGTACCGCAAAACAGAGGAAACGGACTTCCTACGGTTGAAACGGGGGTCCTGTTGATCGGGAGGGGTGTGGCATACCACAAAACGGACAAAACGGACCTCCTACGGTCGAAACGGGGGTCCTGTTCATCAGGAGGGGTGTGGCGTACCGCAAAACGGGACTCCACGGGATACTGTTCATCTCCACCGTCGACCTCCTCCAGCCTTCACGGGCTACCGTCGACCTCCTCCAGCCTCCACGGGCTCCTATTCATCCAGCCTCTACCACGCGCTACTCCACCAGCTACTGTTCAACCACCCCTCCACCGTCTACTGTTCATCCATCCCTCCACACCACGGGGTCCTGTTCAACCACCCCTCCACGGGCACCCCTCCACTGTCTATTGTTCATCCAGCCCTCCACACCACGGGGCCCTGTTTATCCAGAGGCAACGCCACCACTCACTGTTCATCCAACCCCCTCCCCCCCCACAACGCTCACTGTTCATCCCAGAGGCAGCATCGATCGGCTTCAGTTAGCAGCAGTAGCGAAGGAATCGCTCGATCGGGTTCAGTTAACAGCCATCGATCGATCGCTCGGGTTCAGTAACGCGTAGCCTGTAGTGCAATCGCTCGGGTTCACTTAGAGCCCAACGCCTCGCTCGGGTTCAGTTAGAGCCAACGCCTCGCACACACGCGTGTACTGTACGAGAGAAACGCGCATCGCTCGGCCCCCGACCTCCCACCGTAACCGGGAACTCCCCAAAATTTTCCTCGCCCTCGCTTCTACCACGATTTTCTCTGTCATGGACGGCCCAAAGAATGTCACGCAGCTGCGTCTCCGGCCCGCCCAAGACGAAAAGCCCATTTTCTTTCATGATTTTTTGTCATAGAAGTAGGAGCCCACCACATCTATGATGATACCGGGTTTTGTCACAATTATCGTCATAGAAGTGTCATATGTATGACAGAAAAAAAATCGTTTGGCCCAAAATGTCACGGATGTGTCTTTTTTTGTAGTGGTGGCGAGGCCTTGGTGCGAGCGGCCTCCTCCAGGGTATTCGCTACCCCCGTACGCCCAAGCCGAGGGTTCGGGAGGACGAAGTGACGAGCAGCGCCGCCCATGCCGCATCCAGGGTCGCCGCGCCACGGCGTCGCGTGCCGTCACCCCTGGGGTCCATGCCGCGGACTCCTCGCGCGAGTTGGTGCTATGGGTGCCGATGCCTACAAGCTCTTGGATCCGCTTCCCACGGTTCTTCTCTGATGTGATGCCGCCGAGGGGGCCTCTCGAGCTCTGGTTGCAGCACGCCGACTGCGGCCCTCCTGCGACTGGAGCGGAGATCGAAGCGGTCCCATCCAGCAAGATTTTCATGACCCGCGGATGGTGCGAGATCGCGCGGGTCTGCCGCGTGAGGGGCGCCCTCGTGATCCATCTTGAGTACGACGGCGTCTCCACACTCTTCTTCAAGGTCTTCGACGCCGTGGGCCGCCGCCTGGAGTGCTGCTCCGAAGAGGAAAGCGAGGCTGATGCGCGCTCCGCTTGCGACCACTCCAGCAGCAGCAGCCTCTGGGAGTCCGACAGCTCTCTTGAGCCTTACGAGACTCCGGAGACGAGCGATGAGAGCTACATGCCCCCAAGCTCTCGCCGTGCTCGGGGTAGAGCTGCGGCGCCCGACCGTCGCCGCCGCTGATCTGGATGGAGTTGGCATCGGTCCCCCGTGGCCCACTGTTGATGATGGCGTCTGCCACGGAAGGATGTAGATAGGATTCCCCTTAGCATGAGCTTTTGTTTCCTGCGAAGAATCATGAATCACCCCGTGGGGGCATTTAAGGATCTGCAATGCCTTTTGTACTTATCTTCATTGTTATGAAAACCTTGCGAATGTGTGTCGCGTTAAGGCTCGGTCCCCCCTTTCTTTCCTCGCGATAGCTTGTTGCTCTATGCTGACGGGTCCCGGTCCCAAGGTGGCTACAGCCGTCGCTGGTATGCCAGGTCGCGATGCCGTGGTCAAGGCCAGGAGGTGCATGGCCCGAGGTACAGTAAGAGCCCCTGAGGCGCGATGCTCAGGAGGTCCCCCTTAGCGCCCAAGCGGCCATGGTATGGAAAGAAAGGAAGATGACTTGGCCGCAACGGGGTTGCGGCATGGTGTGAGCGACCATTAGGCCCCAAATATTTAGCTGATCCGAGGGCGAGACTTATCTTGCTGACTTCGCGGTGATTCCTGATGTTGCGCTAGGGCTGCGCGCCAACTTATGTGGCATAGCTAGGCCGGTCCATATGAGTTTTCCTTCTCCCGAGCTCTTCTTAGTGCTCTACGTCCTCAGGTCCCGGCCCTCGAGCGAGCTCAGCCGCCACTGGTATGCCAGGTCGCGATGCCGTGGTCAAGGCCAGGGGTGAGGGCTGGAGAGCCAGTAAGAGCTCCTGAGTCGCGATGCTCAGGAGCCCCCCTTTTAACGCGCAAGAGAATCGCACGAGAGCAAAGGAGACTCGCGGTGCCGCCTGCTATCCTTCCCACGGAATCCCTGTGAACAGGCACAAGAAGAAACACGGTTCGCCGTTATAGCTGTCAGCCTGCCGCTGGTTGCTCTGGATGAGGTGAAGGCACTGAGGGCCTGGTGAGGTGACCTGCGCGGGGTGTGCCGCGAGCTAGAGCTCGACCACTCAGATTGTTCAGTGTGGCAGGGACAGACCCATGCACCAGCGTCGTGCCTGTGTAGAGGCCCCAGGGGAGGCGATGATCGAGCAGGTGGTAGCAGTTGGCAGGTCAAGCATGGAGAGCAGATAAACTTAGGTAAATGCAGGAAGATACATGCCACCAGGTCCGGCCCGAGCGGCTTGGGGATGATGCAGCCCGAGGGGCGCCCCCAACAAGGTAAGCTAAAGACATAAGCAAAAGGGATACATGCCATAGGGACGGACCCACGTGGCCTGGGAATAACGCAGCCCGAGGGGCACTCCCAGCTACACGAGCTTGGAAGATGTCACCTGGTTCTGTAGATGAAGTAGAGTTGGTGCAGCTGAAGGCATGCATCGAAGAAATGACTCCTCATGAGCCGCCAGAACCCTGAGCCTCGGGAGGCTCTGGGGGCTCGGGAGGTTCCCTGAAGACCGTCTCCATCTCCTCCAGAATGGCGCGGTACCTGGCTTCCTGAGCCGCCAGGACATGCCGCAGGTCGCGTTGATAGGCCGACGCCATGCTCAGCAAGCCAAAGGGCATGCGAACGTAGCTGTGTGGCAGGCCCACGCAGCGGCTCACACGCGATGGCCAGAATCGCTCCTAAGGTGCGGCCCTGTTGAGCCCTGGGACGTCGATGAGACACGCAGCCCAGCATCCTCACCAGGATGGGGAGCTGTGCCTTGTGAACGGCGGTCGCCCTGCATGGCTCTTACTTCTTGCAGTTCCTGAGTGGTCTTGGTGATGAACTCTTGAGTGGTGGGCACTCCTCGCCCTGTGCTCTCCTGAGGAATACATGCCGCGAAGCACGCCTCCAAGTGGTGCCCAAGCACCTCCCTCGTGAGGTTGGCAAGGTTTGAGGCCCTCTAGAAGAGAGCCCCCGAGCCCTGCCTGAGGAGGGCGCCGGGCGCGCCTTCCTATGAGATGGATGGAGGCACCCCTCTAACGGGCGCCGATCCTGATGAGGCCCTGGCTGCGACGCCATCCTCCTGAGGTCCTGCGCGGCGCAACTGCTTCTTCATGGGAATGGCCTCCGGAGGGCCTTCACTTCTGTTGTCGGGGTCATCGATTGCTGCGGCTTGAAAGGCGCGCTCGAGGGAGCACACCGCGTCCCTTTCTTCACACGGGACCATGATGATTCCTCTCCTTCCTGGCATCTTGAGAATGTTGTAGCCGTGATGAGTGACTGCCATGAACTTGGCCAGGGCTGGATACCCGAGGATGGCATTGTACGGCAGGCGGATGTGCGCGACGTCGAAGTCGATGAGATCGGTGCGGTAGTTCTTGCACTCGCCGAAGGTGACACGCAAGTGGACCTGCCCTATCGGTGTGGTGGAACCGTCGGTCACTCCTGAGAAATGATTGGTGGGCTGGACCTGCTCATATGGCACTTGGAGGTTGTCGAAAGTGTCGATGGACAGGACGTTGAGCCCTGCGCCGCCGTCGATGAGGGTCTTGGTGACTTGCACATTGCTGATGACAGGGGAACACAGCATATGGAGGGCGCCAGCGGTGGCTGCGCACTTGAGCTGATCCACCGAGCTGAAAGTGATGGCACATTGGGACCACTTGAGCGGGCGTGCGGCCTCGAGCTTGGGGAGCACCGCGTTCACCTCGCGAGCGAACTGTTTGAAGATGCGCTGAGAGGCTGGGGCCTAGGCGCCGCCCAAGATGCAGGCGATTGTGCGCGGCTCCTGGAAGCCCCCAGCCCCCTTGTCCTGGCGGTGGTCGTCGATCCTTCTTGGTTGCGGCAGCGGGGGAAGACCGGTGTTGCCCTAGGGGCGATCCTCACGAGGTGGGTCCCTCCAGGTGCCCTCGCGACGTTGGTCCTGCCAGCGGTCCTCACGAGGCTGGTCGCGCCACTCCTGGCGCGGGCAACGGTCGTCCCAGCGTCCGCCTCCATGTCCTCCTCCGCGGCCGTAGCCCCGGTCGCTACGCTCGGGGCGTCGACCGAAGCGTCCTTCTCGTATGGCTCTGAGCTCTTGACAGTTGCTGGTGTTGTGGGTGTTCAGGTTGTGGAAGGCGCAGAACGGTCGGCCGTTCTTGGATGACTCGGGCTGATCTCTGCCCTGCTTGGTGTCGGGCTACGCTGCGAGCACCACCGCCTCCTTGCGCTTCACATCCTTGTCCTTGGCCTTCTTTTCCTCCGCTCCTGCAGCTGGCAGCTCAAGGAGAGAAAGGCGCCCCTCCTCAACTCTTGCGCACTTGGTCGCCAGGTTGAACAACTCCTAAGAGGTGCAGAGCTCCTCGTGGATGGCGAGCTCTTCCTTCATCTTGACGTCATAGACGCCGTCGAAAAACGCGGAGATGATGGCCTTGTCCGTGACCTTGGGGATCTTGAGGCGGGTGTTGTTGAAGCGCTGGATGTACTTCTGAAAGGTCTCTCCTGGTTGTTGCTTGATGCGGCGTAGATCACCCGCGGCCGGCCGGCGGTTGCGAGTGCCCTAGAAATTGGCGACGAAGCGGTCGCGCATCTGGTCCCAGGAGGAGATCGAGCCGTGCTGCAGGTTCAGGAGCCAGGAGCGAGCTCCATCCTTGAGAGCCATGAGAAACCAGTTCGCCATGACTTTTTCGTCCCCGTTGGCCGCTTCGATGCTCAACTCATAGAGCTGCAGGAACTCCATGGGGTCGGCGGTGCCGTTGTAGCGAGGAGGCAGATCTGGCTTGAACTTGCCCGGCCAGGCGACGCTACGCAGCTCGGGGGTGAAGGCGCGGCAGCCAGCCGTGGTTGCCGGGGCCTGCTTCGGAGGTGGAGCTTGGTCTTGACGAGGTTCGTGCTGCGCCACTGCGGGCGGCGCGCGGTCTTGACGAGGTGGCGTGTGGAGCGCAGGTGCAGCTTCTCGCGACCGCGGGACTTCTTAGCAGCTTCTCTCTTCGCGCGCGGGCGCCGGGTATGGCGGATCACGCCGCAGAGCCGCGCGCCTTGGTGCCAAGGCGCCATCTTGGGGCAAAGGTGGTGGAGGCACGCCATGAGCCTCGTCTCCCATGGCTGGTTGAGGGGGAGGCAGAGAGAGGGACGGTGCCGGAGAGCCCCCTACGGCGTGGACGAGCTCGGCGACGCGGTCGAGCCACTCCTCATAGAGGTCGTCGACGGGTCGGTAGCGCAGGAGCTCGTTCACCGCGAAGAGCACGGCCCATGCCTCCATGGGATCACGGCGCGCATGGGACGAAAAACCGGTAGGGGTCAGTGATGGAGTAGCGATGTGGCCGTCCTGCCGCACCGAAGGATGCAGCGAGGACGCCTGCTGCTCGTTCCCCGCCGGGCCGGTGGCAGTATTGGCGGCGGGAGACGGAGAACGGTGAGGTGGCCCGCCGACGGGAGTCGTCTGAGCGACATGGGCGGTGAGGGCAGCCCGACGCTCAGCCCGAGCACGCCAACGTCCGCCATGGAGACGACGGAGTGACGAAGCGACGAACTGATGGAAAGGAAGCTACGGCGCACCCCTACCTGGCGCACCAAATGTCGGATGTGGGGTTCCTGCAAACCCTTAAGGTTCGAACACTGGGGTGCGCGTGAAGTCTTTCCCTCCTACCGATCTACGCCCTAGCTCACTAAGATCTCGCGGACAAACTCGACGAACTCGCAACACAGAAAGACATGAGGTTTATACTGGTTCGGGCCACCGTTGTGGTGTAATAACCTACTCCAGTGTGGTGGTGGTGGATTGCCTCTAGGGCTGATGATGAACAGTACAAGGGAAGAACAGCCTCCTGAGCTTGAGGTGTTCTTGTGCGTGGCTAGCTTGTGTGGGTGGGAGAGTGATCTAAGATGCCGTCTCCTCGCCCCCCTTTTCTATGGTGGCGGCTAGCCCTACTTATAGTGGCCCTGGTCCTCTTCCCAAATGTTGAGCAGGGAGGGAGCCAACAACGGCGGGCAAATTTGAAGGGGGACAGCTAGTACAAGCTATCCTGACAAAAGCGGTCTTCGCCTGCGAAAAGCTCTGGTGGTGACGCTGCCTTGGGCTCCACGATGACCTCCGTCTTGCCATCCTTCTGGTCTTGGTCTTGTTGCATAGAAATGGCAACCTTTGCCTCAGGCCTCGGTACTCCGCGGCTGCGCTTGCCTCCTTTGCACCAAAGAGGAAACAAGGACGTTGCACGCGCTGGCACCCGCCTGGTGTCGATCGTCATGGCTCACGTCACGAGAGCCTCGTGAGGTTCGCCTCGCCTTGATATCTCCGCTCCTCATGAGCCTGCCTGACTAGGCCACTTGAGAGGAGGTCTCGTGTCATCCGCCTCACGAGGCTTGGCCCCTCGCGAGGGTCTTGGGTACCTTGTTGGTGAAGATGGGCCATACGGCCTGCTAGCTCCGCCACGCCGCGGGCAGCAGGCAGGCATGTCTGGGGACCCCCGTTCCCAGGACGCTGATAGTCTTGCTTACAAGGGCCCGATCTGCGGCATGGTGACCACCAAGACCGGCATGAATTTCAGCCAAGAGCTGCCACCCCTCTTCCTCGGAGATACATCTTTGAAGTACTCTAGTAGCGCTTTTCTTGTAGAGTTCTCATCCGTGGACCTTATAGGCTTTCGAACACCAAACAATGCAGTGAGCCTCATTCTGATCCTCAGGGAGCTCTCGCCTGTTGAGGTAGGCCAAGAAGGGTTCGGTCCATGGGGCAATGACTGCCATGATAAGATGGGCCGACGGTGTTATTTTGGTGGCTGAGCCTCTGATGATATCGGTATGTTTGGAACCTGGGGTTATGGTCAGATCCGGACTAACATTACCGCTCTCCCCTTGCCACACCACGGATGGCTTGAAAAGCCTTTCCAAAAAGATGTTAGGTGGGACAGGGTCGCGCTTGGCGCCGATGCGAGCAAGGACATCCACCGCTTAATTACTTTCTCGAGCCACATGTTGAAACTTGAGCCCCTCGAACCGAGCCGACATTTTGAGAACGATGTTACGGTAAGCCACTATCTTCGGATCCTTGGCATCGAAATCTCCATTTATTTGAGATATCGCGAGGTTCGAGTCCCCGCGCACTTCCAGGCGTTGTATGCCCATGGAGACAACCATCCGAAGACCATGCAATAAGGCCTCGTATTCGGCTGCATTGTTGGAGTCTGTGTATAATATTTGGAGTACGTACTGAACTGTATCTCCAGTGGGGGATGTTAAGACAACGCCCGCCCCTAAGCCCGCCAGCATTTTGGAACCATCGATGTGCATGACCCAGTTGGAATATGTGTCGTACTCTTTAGGGAGTTCGGCTTCTGTCCATTCGGCGACGAAGTCTGCCAGTACTTGGGATTTGATGGCCCGGCGCGACTTATATGTTATATTGAATCGAAGGAGCTCAATGGCCCACTTGGCAATCCGGCATGTGGCATCGCGATTGTTTATTATGTCGTTCAGTGGAACTTCGGAAGCCACTGTGATCGAGCACTCTTGGAAATAGTGTCATAGCTTTCGGGATGCCATGAAGACCGCGTATGCTATCTTTTGATAATGAGGATACTGGGATTTGGATGGAGTTAGGATAGTGGATACGTAGAATACCGACTTCTGGAGCGGGAATTTGTGTCCGTCCTCCTCTCGTTCGACGACGAGTACTGCGCTCACCACCTGGTGTGTTGTAGATATGTATAATAACATTGGTTTGCTGACGCTTGGCGCGGCTAGGATTGGGTTGCTTGCTAAAAGAGCCTTTATTTCTTACAATCCGTCCGTTGTTGCATCTGTCCACTCGAAGTGGTCGGTGCGTCGGAGAAGTCGATAAAGTGGCAATGCTTTTTCTCCTAGTCTGGAGATAAAGCGGCTTAAAGCTGCCACGCATCCAGCTAGTTTTTGGACCTGTTTAAGGTCTGTTGGTGTAGCCAATTGTAATAAAGCTCGGATTTTGGCTGGATTTACCTCGATTCCCCTACTGGAAACAATGAAGCCCAGTAGTTTTCGAGAGGGGATGCCAAAAACACATTTTTCCGGATTGAGCTTAATGTCATATGTCCGGAGATTGTCAAATTTGAGACGTAAGTCATCTATTAATGACTCGGTGCGCTTAGTCTTGATGACGATGTCGTCCACACATGCTTCAACTGTCTTGCTGATTTGTTTCTCCAGGCATGTTTGAACCATGCGTTGGTAGGTGGCGCCGGCGTTTTTGAGCCCAAAGGGCATAGTGTTGAAGCAGAAAGGCCCGTATGGGGTAATAATGGTCGTTGCGGCTTGGTCGGATTCCTTCATTTTAATTTGATGGTATCAGGAATACGCGTCGAGGAAACACAGTGAGTCGTGTCCTACAGTGGCATCAATAATTTCATCGATGCGGGGGAGGGGGAATGGATCCTTAGGTCAAGCTTTGTTGAGGTCTTTGAAATCGACGCATAAGCGCCAAGATTTATCCTTCTTTGGCACCATCACCAGGTTTGCTAGCCAGTCCAGATGTTTTATTTCTCTAATGAATCCGGCCTCAATTAGCTTGGCTAGCTCCTCCCCCATAGCTTGTCGTTTGGGTTCGGAAAAGCGCCGCAGTGTTTGCTTAACCGGCTTGTATCCCTTCAATATATTGAGGTTGTGCTCAGCCAACCTACGTGGGATTCCTGGCATATCAGAAGGGTGCTAGGCGAATATGTCCCAGTTCTCACGTAGGAACGCTCGTAGTGTGGCGTCCACCATTGGGTCTAGCTGTGCACCGATGGAGGTTGTCTTCTTTGGGTCCATCAGGTGGACTTGAAATTTGACTATTTCATCTGCTGGTTTGAAGGAGGTGGATTTGGAGCGCTTGTCAAGGATTACATCGTCCATATCCACCGTTGAGCGCAGCGCAGTTAACTCTTCGGCCACAAGGGCCTCGGATAGTGCCTCAAGGGCCAGGGAGGCTGTTTTGTTTTCGGCGCGGAGGGCTATATTCGGATCACTAGCGAGAGTGATAATACCGTTGGGCCCGGGCATCTTGAGCTTCATATACCCATAATGAGGTATGGCTTGAAAGCGTGTGAATGCATCTTGCCCCAATAGGGCGTGGTATCCACTATTGAAAGGGGCCACTTGGAAGGTTATCTCTTCGGACCAATAGTTCTCCGGCGTGCCGAATACCACGTCAAGTGTGATTTTTCCCGTGCATCGTGCCTCCCGACTGGGAATAATTCCTCGGAAGGTCGTTCTACTTTGCTCGATACGGCTCCTGTCTATTTCCATTTTACTGAGTGTATCCTTGTAGATGAGGTTTAATCCGCTGCCGCCATCCATGAGCACTTTGGTGAGTCGAAAGTCGTCCACAATTGGATTGAGGACCAAGGCAGCTGGGATCCGGAGTTTGAGAACATAAAGAGTTGTTTGATCCGGACTCCCACAGTGACCGAAGTTTGTTCGGAGTCCCGGATGAGATCACAAACATGACGACGAGTCTCGAAATGGTCGAGAGGTAAAGATTGATATATTGGACAATGATATTCAGACATCAGAATGGTTTCGGAATGGTTTTGGTATATTTCGGAGTACTAAGGGGTTACCGAAACCCCCCGGGGAAGTATTAGGCCCACATGGGCCTTAGGGGAGAGAGAGAGAGAGGGTAGCCCGCAAGGGGTGGCGCGCGCCCTCCTCCAAGGGAGTCCGAATAGGACAAGGAGGAGGGGGAGCAGCCCCCTTTCCCTCTCCCACTCCTTCTCCTTCCTTTTCCCCTCTGATGAGAAAGGAAAAAGAGGGGAGGGGCGAATCCTACTAGCAGTGGAGTCCTAGTAGGACTCCCCCCCTTGGCGCGCCCCCTTGGTGGCCGGCCTCCTCATCCCCTCCTTTATATACGGGGGCAGGGGCACCCCATTAAACACATTAAGGTATGCGGCATGGGCGCTAGCTCGCTGCATCCACGTCGGACTAGCTAGGCGACAAAAAAACAGTCGAAGGGACAAAATGAGTGGAAGGGTTCGCCCAGCTTCAGCCCTTGATTCGTCTCCCTCTCCCTTGTCTGCAGCCACCGCGACCATCCGTATCCAGCCCCCGTAGCTAGCGCCCCAATCTCTTCTCTCCTTCCTTCAGCATCTCCCCACCACCGACGAGCTCCTCCCCTCTTCCTTGCCCCAGATCGACCAGTAGGGCCGGATCCTCCCGCCATTTGCATATTGCCCTTGTCACCAGCTGCCGCTGAGGTGCGGATGGAGGCTTTGGGCCAGGGCGACGAGATGCAGAGAAGCCCTAGGTATAGGTGACAGGAGGCGATGGGTGGCGGGTCGAGCCACGATGATGGGACGACTATGTGAAGAAGAGAGATAGGTTGTCCCTCCAACTATCTGTGTGATGGGGGCTTCTACCTCTTGAGCATGCGTTCGTTTTCCCTTGAAGAGGAAAGGGTGATGCAGCAAAGTAGCGTAAGTATTTCCCTCAGTTTTTGAGAACCAAGGTATCAGTCCAGTAGGAGATTACAGGCAAGTCCCTCGTACCTGCACAAACAAACAAGAACCTCGCAACCAACGCGATAAAGGGGTTGTCAATCCCTTCACGGTCACTTACAAAAGTGAGATCTGATAGAGATAATAAGATAAATATTTTTGGTATTTTTATTGTATAGATTGGAAAATAAAGATTGCAAAATAAACAACGATAGAAATAGCAAGTGAATAGGAAAATAATATGATGGAAGATAGACCCGGGGTCATAGGTTTCACTAGTGGCTTCTCTCAAGATAGCAAATTCTACGGTGGGTGAACAAATTACTGTCGAGCAATTGATAGAAAAGCGCATAGTTATGAGAATATCTAGGCATGATCATGTATATAGGCATCACGTCCGCGACAAGTAGACCGAAACGATTCTACATCTACTACTATTACTCCACACATCGACCGCTATCCAACATGCATCTAGAGTATTAATTTCATAAGAACAGAGTAACGCATTAGGCAAGATGACATGATGTATAGGGATAAACTCAAGCAATATGATATAAACCCCATCTTTTTATACTTGATGGCAACAATACAATATGTGCCTTGCTGCCCCTGCTATCACTGGGAAAGGACACCGCAAGATTGAACCCAAAGCTAAGCACTTCTCCCATTGCAAGAAAGATCAATCTAGTAGACCAAACCAAACTGATAATTCGAAGAGACTTGCAAAGATATTAAATCATGCATAAAAGAATTCAGAGAAGAATCAAATATTGTTCATAGATAATCTTGATCAGAAACCCACAATTCATCGCATCTCGACAAACACACCGCAAAAAGAATTACATCGAATAGATCTCCAAGAGAATCGAGGAGAACTTTGTATTGAGATCCAAAGAGAGAGAAGAAGCCATCTAGCTAATAACTATGGACCCAAAGGTCTGTGGTAAACTACTCACACATCATCAGAGAGGCTATGGTGTTGATATAGAAGCCCTTCGTGATCGATTCACCCTCCGGCGGAGTGCCGGAAAAGGCCCCAAGATGGGATCTCACGGGAACATAAGGTTGAGGCGGTGGAAATAGGGTTTCGTTGTGCTCCTGGATGTTTTCAGGGTATATGGGTTTATATATAAGAGGAAGAAGTAGGTCGGTGGAGCTGTGAGGGGCCCACGAGGGTGGGGGCGCGCCTACCCCCCTGGGCGCGCCCTCCTGCCTCGTGGCCTCCTCGCTTATTTCTTGACGTCCACTCCAAGTCTCCTGGATCACGTTTGTTCCAAAAATAACACTCCCGAAGGTTTCATTCCGTTTGGATTCCGTTTGATATTCCTTTTCTGCGAAACACTGAAATAGGCAAAAAACAGCAATTTGCACTGGGCCTTTGGTTAGTAGGTTAGTCCCAAAAATAATATAGAAAGGTATATTAAAGCCCATTAAACATCCAAAACAGATAATATAATAGCTTGGAGCAATCAAAAATTATAGATACATTGGAGACGTATCAAGCATCCCCAAGCTTAATTCCTGCTCGTCCTCGAGTAGGTAAATGATGAAAATAGAATTTTTGATGTGGAATGCTACCTAGCATAATTCTCAATGTAATTTTCTTTATTGTGGCATGAATGTTCAGATCTGAAAGATTCAAGACAAAAGTTTAATATTGACATGAAAATAATAATACTTCAAGCATACTAACAAAGCAATCATATCTTCTCAAAATAACATGGCCAAAGAAAGTTATCCCTACAAAATCATATAGTCTGGCTATGCTCTATCTTCATCACACAAAGTATTTAATCATGCACAACCCCGATGACAAGCCAAGAAATTGTTTCATACTTTTGATGTTCTCAAACTTTTTCAATCTTCACGCAATACATGAGCGTGAGCCATGGATATAGCACTATAGGTGGAATAGAATGGTGGTTGTGGAGAAGACAAAAAGGAGAAGATAGTCTCACATCAACTAGGCGTATCAACGGTAGATATTAGTGTGAGTGAGTAGGGATTGCCATGCAATGGATGCACTAGAGCTATAAGTGTATGAAATCTCAACAAAGGAAACTAAGTGGGTGTGCATCCAACTTGCTTGCTCACGAAGACCTAGGGCATTTTGAGGAAGCCCATCATTGGAATATACAAGCCAAGTTCTATAATGTAAAATTCCCACTAGCATATGAAAGTGACAAATAGGATACTCTCTATCATGAAGATCATGGTGCTACTTTGAAGCACAAGTGTTCTAAAACGATAGTAACATTGTCCCTTCTCTCTTTTTCTCTCATTTTTTTATTTGGGCCTTCTCTTTTTTATGGCCACTTTTTTCTTTTCTTTTTTTTAATTTTTCGTCCGAAGTCTCATCCCAACTTGTGGGGGAATCATAGTCTCCATCATCCTTTCCTCACTTGGGACAATGCTCTAATAATGATGATCATCACACTTTTATTTACTTACAACTCGATACTAGAACAAAATATGACTCTATGTGAATGCCTCCGGCGGTGTACCGGGATATGCAATGAATCAAGAGTGACATGTATGAAAGAATTATAAAGGTGGCTTTGCCACAAATACGATGTCAACTACATGATCATGCAAAGCAATATGACAATGATGAAACATGTCATAACAAACGGAACGTGGTAAGTTGCATGGCAATATATCTCGGAATGGCTATGGAAATGCCATAATAGGTAGGTATGGTGGCTGTTTTGAGGAAGGTATATGGTGGGTGTATGGTACCGGCGAAAGGTGCGCAGTATTAGAGAGGCTAGCAATGGTGGAAGGGTGAGAGTGCGTATAATCTATGGACACAACATTAGTCATAAAGAACTCACATACTTATTGCAAAAATATATTAGTTATCAAAAAAAAGTACTATGTTCATGCTCCTAGGGGGATAGATTGGTAGGAAAAGACCATCGCTCGTCCCTGACCGCCACTCATAAGGAAGACAATCAATAAATAAATCATGCTCCGACTTCATCACATAACGGTTCACCATACGTGCATGCTACGGGAATCACAAACTTTAGAAAAAGTATTTATCAAACCCAAAACTACTCAACTAGCATGACTCTAATATCACCATCTTCATATCTCAAACCAATCATCAAGTATCAAACTTCTCATAGTATTCAATGCACTTTTTATGAAACTTTGTATTATACCCATCTTGGATGCCTATCATATTAGGACTAATTTTATAGACAAAGAAAATTACCAAGCTGTTCTAAAAGACTCTCAAAATAATATAAGTGAAGCATGAGAGATCAATAATTTCTATAAAATAAAACCACCACCGTGCTCTTAAAGATATAAGTGAAGCACTAGAGCAAAATTATCTAGCTGAAAAGATATAAGTGAAGCACATAGAGTATTCTAATAAATTCCGATTCATGCATGTCTCTCCAAAAGGTGTGTACAGCAAGGATGATTGTGGTAAACTAAAAGGCAAAGACTCAAATCATACAAGACGCTCCAAGCAAAACACATATCATATGGTGAATAAAAATATAGCCTCAAGTAAAGTTACCGATGGACGAAGACGAAAGAGGGGATGCCTTCCGGGGCATCCCCAAGCTTAGGCTTTTGGTTGTCCTTGAATTTTACCTTGGGGTGCCTTGGGCATCCCCAGGCTTAGGCTCTTGCCACTCCTTATTCCAAAATCCATCAAATCTTTACCCAAAACTTGAAAACTTCACAACACAAAACTCAACAGAAAATCTCATGAGCTCCGTTAGTATAAGAAAACAAACCACCACTTCAAGGTACTATAATGAACTCATTATTTATTTATATTTGTGTTAAACCTACTGTATTCCAACTTCTCTATGGTTCATACCCCCCGATACTAGCCATAGATTCATCAAAATAAGAAAACAACACACGAAAACAGAATCTGTCAAAAACAGAACAGTCTGTAGCAATATAGACAATTCGAAAAACAGAAGCTAGATGAATTATCTAAACAGAACAGTCTGTAGCTAGGCATAAAACCATATCTAAACAGAAGCTAGATGAATTATCTATTACTAAACAGGAACAATAAACAATAAACAAAAATAAAATTGGGTTGCCTCCCAACAAGCGCTATCGTTTAACGCCCCTAGCTAGGCATAAAAACAAGAATAGATCTAGGTATTACCATCTTTGGTATGCAATACATAAGTGGATCTCATAATAGATTCATAAGGTAATTTAATTTTCTTTCTAGGAAAGTGTTCCATGCCTTTCCTTAATGGAAATTGGAATCTAATATTTCCTTCTTTCATATCAATAATTGCACCAATCATTCTAAGGAAAGCTCTACCAAGAATAATAGGACATGTAGGATTGCAATCTATATCAAGAACAATGAAATCTATGGGCACATAATTCCTATTTGCAACAATAAGAACATCATTAATCCTTCCCATAGGTTTCTTAATGGTGGAATCCGCAAGATGCAAATTTAAAGAACAATCATCAAATTCGCGGAAACCTAACATATCACACAAAGTTTTTGGAATTGTGGAAACACTAGCACCCAAATAACATAAAGCATAGCATTCATGATCTTTAATTTTAATTATAATAGTATGTTCCCACTCATCATAAAGTTTTCTAGGGATAGAGACTTCTAATTCAAGCTTTTCTTCATAGGATTGCATTAAGGCATCAATGATATGTTTGGTAAAATCTTTATTTTGATCATAAGCATGAGGAGAATTTAGCACGGATTGCAACAAGGAAATATAATCTATCAAAGAGCAATTATCATAATTAAATTCCTTGAAATCCAAAATAGTAGGCTCATTGCTATGTAAAGATTTGACCTCTTCCACTACAAAAAAATACACTTCCGTGATGATACGTGTTTGCAACAGTAGGTCGCGTTTTCTGTCATGCATGTACATCCATGAGGACTTTATGACAGAATCAAGATAGTCATACCCTGTGCTGTCGTAGAAGTGTTCCATGACATTACCAAAATTATCATCACCGAAGTGTCCACTTCCATGACGATAAATCGCGCGTCATAGAAGTGCTTTCATCAAGGGTGACCGACACGTGGCATCCACCGTAACGGAACGCCGTTAAGCTATCGGGTCGGGTTTTGGAACCGATGACCCGTTAACAGCCCCGACTAATGGGGATTTTCCTTGTGTAAAATCATCATTGGCCGGAGGAAACACGTGTCGGCTCATCGCTGGGACAGATGTCATCCACTCATTGGACAGAAGGCGCCTATGATATGTCGACACGTGGCACGGCCCAACAGAGGCCCATTCATGTGAAAAGGCCGGCCCCTTTGACTTGGTCAAAAGGTGGCGGGCCGGCCCATGGAAAGCCTGTTAACGGCCTATTCGCATATAGCCCATTTACAGCCCGCTAACCCAAGGCATGTTATGCCCTATTCGAATTAGGCCCAGTAGCGTCATCTGGGCCATCCAATATGATTCCAGCCTGTTTTCACTTCTGGCCCATGTATGGCCCATGACGTCTTTCGGCCCATATGAGGCCCTATGTAACTCTTGGCCTATTAATGGCCCGTGGTGAAACTGGCCCGTAATGAACAGTGTATCACTTTACACCCATTAACGGCCCGTGGTGAAACTGGCCCGTAAAGAACAGTGTATCACTTTATACCCATTAACGGCCCGTTATTCCGTTGGGCCGTTTCCAGACCATGTTATCTTTCGGCCTTCTCAGAGCCCATTTATTCTTGGGCTATTTTCCAGCATTCGTTTACTTACGGCCCGTTACTGTCATTTTCTGCTTATGGGCCAAATTCAGTCCGTGGTTACAATCGGCCCATTTGTGGTCTGTTAATACATTGGGCCGTTTTCATAGCGTCATCAAATATGGCCTATTAACGATGGCCCGTTATGGTCGGCCCATGAACGGATGATTCCAACTCTAGCCCGTTTACGGCCAGAATGCGGTCTGTTTGGCCCATGTTTGGCCAATCGATCATACGGCCCGTATAAGGCCCATTGACGATACGGCCCATAGAAGGCCCATTGTTTCTACGGCCCGTAGAAGACCCACTGTTTCTACGGCCCGTAGAAGGCCCACTGTTTATACGTCCCGTAGAAGGCCCACTGTTTCTACGGCCCATAGGAGGCCCAGTGTCACTACAGTAAATATTAGCCCATGGTTATTGTGGCCTAGTTTTTAAAAATAGGTTATTGCAGCCACTAGCAAACCGCAGAAAAAGAACTGCACTGATTACAAGCAAACAAATAAACAAGACAACAAGGAAATAAATAAGCAAGCAACTTACACTAGGCTATCACGGCTATTACACATATTACATCCACTAGGCATCAAAGTTCGCGACCAGTGCAAATATAGGGAACACAACAGCATATAAACGCCGCGGCAAAACAAGTCCAGAAATGAAACCACTTCAGAAGAGCTCAAGAAACAATATCCTGGGTACCCATAATGTTGGCAAGATGCTTAGCAAGCTTATTAACTTTCTCTTGTTTGGCGCTTAAGTCCTCCAGCGCTTGCTGTTGCACCAGAAAGTATGCATCTGAATTCTGCAGGGACTTCCTCAGTCCTTCGGCTTCCTGTCGCATAACATCTGATCGATGTCTTTCAACTTGAAGTTGAGACTCAAGAAGCTGAACTGATTCACGCAACGAGTTCAAAGAGCTGGTGCCAGCAGTGGTAGCCAGTAACTCAAACACTACATTAAGAAAGGACTTTGGGGTTGTCTCAGTGTATTCAATATAGTTTTTATCAGCTTTCTTGGAGAACAACAGGGATGTCTCACTATCTTGAACCTTATCTGCATTATTTCCTTTACCATTGCATAACAGGGTACTCTTCTCCAATATTTTATCCTCGTTCTAAAAGAGAAACAAACAAACAAATCTCAGGTTTACAATGTAGTATATGAAACTCATTTTGGTAAACCAGTTCAGTAGTAAGGTGGACAGGATAACAGCATGAAACAAACATATATCTATGTAGTATGGTCACTGTATGGTCTATATCATTCTAGTTTATGTTGCCAAATCAAGATAGATACAATTCGAATCATATCTATTTAAGACAAAGCAGCATAGACAGAATATAAGTGTGGGAAACTACACAGCAATAACAACACTTGTAATGTGCATGGCATGAGAACATAACTGTTTATTCAATTGAAACTGAAATCAACATAGAGCAAGTTACAACAGCAAATAGCCAAACACGTTGAAGAAACAGGTTTAAAACATACCTGTTGCGCCATTGGAGTTTCAATTGCATCCTTCAAATTTGAAATTAGTTGGTATCAGTAAATACAGTGATGCAAGAGCAAAGTAGTATAAACCATAGCTACGGAACCTGACCTAAGAACAATTCTTCTTCTGCTTTAAGCGTTGACTTTGTGTTCGGAGTGGTGGTCCTCGTGATTTGGGCACTGCAGTTGCCTTACTAACTGCTCATGTTTGGGTGCTCTGTGGTGGAGACGGTGTTGTGTCAACGGGAACTGGGTGTCTATCTGCTGGGGTTGGGGTTAGAAGGGGTATAGCTGGTTCTCTGTCCAACTAGGTAGGGGTACAATCTGCATGAGTGTGGGTTATGTGTGGTGGGGCTAGTTCTTGGGCAAGTACAACCGTGGTTCTATCTGCATCGACAGGTAGCAAGATCTTTTCTGAAGACCATATTTTTACTCCCACAGATACTGCCATCACTCCCTCCAATTGAAATGGCTGATAAACAAGAAAAGTAATTGAATGTGCAGACATTGTAAGATGGACAGGTGCAATGGATAGTAGGGAAGAAAACATGGCATGAAATAATTCACATTTATGTTGTCTAAGCAAACAGAATAGCAGGACATGATTTCACATATATGATGGCTAATTAAATATGATAGCATGACACAATTTCACATGTATGATGGCTAACTAAACAGGATAGAATGACATACTTCAAAATATAATGACTATGTAAACATGATGACATGGAACTATACTATGTGTCTATTAAAGTGGTTGGCATGCCATAAATCACAAACATGTCGTCGATGGAAACATGATGGCATGATATAATTCACGGATAGAATGACATAATTTAAAATATGATGACTATGTAAACAGGATGAGATGATATAACTATATTATGTCTTTAGAAAATGGGTTGGCATGCCATAATTCAGATACATGCTGTCTATGTAAACATCATGGCATGACATAATTCAAATATATGATTTATATACTAAGGAAGTGAGCAGAGGACAATCGCATATATGATGTGTCAACTAAGGAGATGGCATTCAACATTGTGTATATGATGTAAAAACTAAGTATTGCAATACAACATATGCATTATATGAGTAATATAACCCTGCCAAGTTTGAGCATACACCTCAGGGGGATAATAGGACTGGTCATCTGCCTCTGAATCCTCCTCTGAAGAGCTATCTGTAACCAGCAAGTTATCTGCTTCAGCAGGTAGCATTGTCTACTCTGAAGACCTTATTTTCACTCCAGATTTCTCCATCACCAATTCAAATGGCTAATGCACAGGAAGAGCAGTTGAATATACAAACATTGTCGACAAAAGCAATGAGAAATACAAAAAAAGGATGGCATGATATAATTCACATATATGATGCTTGCCTAAACAGCATGGCATTGCATAATTCACATACATAATGCCTTGCAACAAGATAACATTGCATAACTCACATATATAATGTCTTGCAACAAGATGGCATTGCATAATTCACATATATGGTAATTAGACACTAAACAGGTGGCATTCACACAAAGCATGTCTAAACTAAGAAAATGGCATAGCAATGCAAGATACCATACGCATGATATGAGCAACATAACCCTGCCAAGTTAGGGTATGCACCTCGGGGGGCGGGGGGAATATGACTGGTCATCTGTCTCTGAATCCTCCTCTCAGGAGCTATCGGTAACCAGCAAGACATGCGCTTCGTCAGATAGCATTGTCTTCTCTGAAGACCTTGTTTCCACTCTAGATTTTTCCATGACCGTGCCGAATGACGGATGCACAGAAAGAGTAATTGAATGTACTAAAATTGTTGACAAATTTAACACGTAATAAAAAAATGATGGCATGATATAATTCACATATAAGATGACTGGCTAACCAGGGTGGCATTGCAAAATTCACATATATGATGCCTGGCTAGACAAGATGGCATTGCATGATTCACATATACGATAAAGAAACTAAACAGATGACATTGACACAAAGCATGTCTAAACTAAGCAGATGACATCTTTAATGTATATAGTAAGCAATGCAAGGAACCATATGCATGATATTACCAACATCAGCATGCCAAGTTAGAGAGAAGACCTCATGGGGTAAATAGGAGTGGTCTTCTCCTTCTGAATCCCCCTCAGAACAGTTATCTTCCTCTTGATTACGATCCTAAATGGGTGGAGGGGGGCTGCCTTTGCGCCCACCATGGAACGATGTCTGCATGAAATTTTATTGCCACGCAAGGCTTGTCTCTTTTGCTCTACATGATCAGTTCCATTGTGTACAATAACTGTCATGCATAGGAATAAAACATAGTGAGATTATGTAAGGAGTGCATGCATAAATCCAGAGTGATGGTAGCAAACTGTGGATAGACCCAAAACCAATGATAGCAGACAGATAATAGCTTTAGTTAAAAAATACAGATAATGGCTCCTTTAATGTTTGTTTGCACCCAACATGAAACTCATAGTAGACATCGGAGATTAACCAGATAGTAGACAGATAGTACTGATTGCTGCCCCAATATGTACCCCACAACCATTTAAAAACTCAAGTTTCAGCATTAGTTTGGACCTAACTCAGAGTCTAATAGGTGAACACGACGATAATGTAGCATGTCAGCATATTAAGCGACGCATAACGTAAGCAGACACGGAAGAGTGAGACCTCTCTTGCGGACCCGTGTAGTCCTCAAGGTCATCTGCTCAGTTGATGATGGTAATGAAGTTGTCGTGGGTGCCGGCGGCGGGGAAGAAGATCTGAGGCGGCGAAAGACAGTCTGGAGAGCGGATCCCTGCTGTGGTGAACCCTTCCGTCGTTGGAGCAGCTGAGCTGGGGTGGAACACAGCGCCGCAGGAGCAGGACAAACCACACAAGGTTTTCTTTGACACATATCTGTAATAGAAATAATTGAGTAAGGGCTTGTTTGAATTTGAGGATTCCAACAATGCAGGGATAGGAAATAGACAGGAATAGGATAGGAATGCACGTGCAAATAGAGAATTTAAAAACACAGGATTTCTGCCAATCTGGGTGTTTGATTCACAACAATTGGAAGATCACAGGATGCAAAAAAGCATGGTGAGATTAAGTCAAACCACAAGAAAATGTACGATTATAATGCTATTATGTTACTATCTCTTAGTCTTGTGCTTGATGAATAGGAATATGAAAAGGAGGAGAAGTGGAAATTAGAATTCCTATGGTTTTTATTTCAAGGAGACACTAAAGGAACAAATCCTACAGTTTTCCTTTGCTCCATTCCTTTGCACCAAATTCATGAACAGTAGTACCATAGGAAACTTTCCAATTCCGATATTTCTCATTCACTTTTCCTTTCAAGCACTGGCGATTCTAGTAGGCAGGCTTGAGCAAGGAAAATCCTACACTAAAAAAATGTTTTTGTCCTACTTCTATTACTTTGGACCCAGGCCACTGCCATACTAGCTCAACTCCTAGGCCCATCGACAAATGCACATCTCAAACGTGCAGAGATAAATAATGATGATGTTCAAGAGAGTCCATCACGGATAGCTAAGTTGCATGGTACCTCACTGCTTTTCATATAGTAGGATAAAATAATCGTATTTCCCGTTACTACGAGTGCTCAGTGGATAATATATATAACATGTAGAGTAAAAAAGAGATGCAACAAGTGTACAACCTCTTTGCCGAAGCCATGTCGATCTCAGCGTGATTGGGTTAGCCGGTGAGGATGCTCTGGCTGACTTGGCTGTCGGAGGAGGGGAAGAAGATCTTAGGCGTATGGAGATGGAGCCCGAGGTACTGCTCCGCTGTGATGGAGGGTTTCATCGTTGGAGCAGCTCTGGTGAGTTGTACGATGCCGAGGCTGAAGCAGGACAAGAGAGACAACGAACAACGTTAACCTGAGTGGAATTCTAATAGCATCTCCAATACATGACGTAAAATACATAACCACAAAGTGCTATATGTAAAATACATTAGCCGCTCATCTCTGAACTTAACTGTCGAAACTAAACTTAATTGTCGAAACTGAATTTTGCTATCGAAACTGAATTTTGCTGTCAAAACTGAACGCACTAGCACGGTGAGGCTACACGTTGGTCGACTGACTTTTTCATCTATGGTCATTCGATTTTGCAGCCGTTGGATACAAAATCAAGGGCCTGCGGTTCATCTTCAACCTCCACCTCCCTGAGCCACCAGCCACCACCTGCCAAACAGCAGCCCCCCACCGCCCGCGGTCGGCGGTGCGCCGCCCCGCCCGCCCCAAAAACACTCCTCACCGCCGGTCCACCGCCGCCCCGGCCATCCCTCTAGGCCCCCCCGTGCCGAGCTTTTTCTCCCCACGCCACCGCCCCGCCAACGCCCCACCACCGCCGGCGACGACCGCCCCCATCCTGAACCCTAAGATAGATAGTGTGGTACCTCTCCGGCGAGCCCCCATCCCCGCTGCGGCTGGTTCTTCCTTCACCCCGGCGAGCCCCCCCCCCCCCCCCGCCCCACACACACACCCCCTGAAAATCGACTGACCCAAAAGTCGATTCAATCGAGTGAAGTGTAGCTAAGTCGGAGCAGCATCGCAAGCAAGAGCAAGAGCGAGAGCAGCAGCGCGAACAAGAGCAGACCAGGCAGGGGATCGAGAGCAAGAGCAGAGCAGCAGCGCGAGCGAGAGCTAAAGCAGCAGCAGCTCCTACTGATGTGGACGCCGCCGCCGAGGGAGCGACGTCGTGGAGGAAGTGGCCGGCGATGCCGCCGTGGATGGATCCGCGCCGTGTCGGCTCGGGACCGAGCGCCGGCAGCACCGTGAGATCGAATCAAGAAGAAAATGCGGCGATTAGTGTACAACCTCTTTGGTGGCGCCGATTAGGCCGAAGCTTCATCCGAGGAAACGGTGATGATGATGCTCTTCCGGTGGTGTAGGTGAAGACGGCGGTGTGGGAATGGAGGTGGCGCGAAAGACGAGGGGAACATCGGGGCAGCTCCTTGGAGGTGGAGGACGGGGTGGCTGAACCAGCGGGACGATGAGATTGACGATGGATCCTCATCCAGTACGGTGGATGAGGGACGTCGAGGTGTTGTTGTGGACGACGTCATCGGGGAAGAGGCTCCGGCTGGGTGGCGAACGGAGCAGGGTGTGGGGTTTCGTCGCGGGTTTTCGCGGCCTCGGTGTACGAATGGGTGGGCGGATAGGATGGCAGTGGGGAACCATGGCTTAGAGACGCGCTTGTCCGAAATGTGGGGTAAGTTATGAAAGTACCCCAACTGATTTGAGGCGGTTCTTTCGGTTCAGGGGTACCACGGGCATTTTGCGTGTCGGGATTTCACAAGAGGTGGGAGTTTCGCACGCATTGTAATTTCGGAATAGCAAGGCGCGGGTTGAGATGGAGGGAGTTGTCGGAGCACAACGAGACAAAGATATATCTTAAATATTTCGAGCTAACAAGGCGCGGGTTGAAGAGGCGGGAGTTCCGCAGCACGATAGACAGAGACGCTAGCTTGAATTTTCGGCATAACAAGGCACGGCTTGAAATTTCGGAAGAACAAGCTTAACGTGTACCAAAAAAGACAATTTGCACCTCAACACGCACAACACACACACAAACACCATTTAGACTAGAGTAAGGTACACGTGCATTGCACACATGAGATTTGGCAACCAAATTATGAATAAATACCACATTATAGCATGCAAGCTTTGAGTCATATATGCATGATGTAGATGTTCGTTTAATTCTTATAGTTCATTTCATTCAAAATCATCTAGTTTTTATAAGAAAGCTAATCTATTTTAAGATTCATGGAATTGTGCGTCGTAAGACATAAAGTAAAAACAAATAATGGCAAATCATGTAGAAAAACATTTGGAAAATTCTGATATGGAAGATTCTAGAACAAATAAGAAGTGCTTGTGTTTATACATGTGGCGAAATCTGGTGGAATCTAGATGATATCCAACGGCCAGTAGTGCTCAAATTTGCCATCTTTGGACCATCGGATTCGCCTCATCCAACGACCATCTTTCAAAGTTAAAGTTACTCGCACACAATATAAAAAATATAAAATATAATATATATATATATAGGGGTATAGATATAGATATGTGATGCGAAAGCCGCCCATCATCTCCAATTAGAATAGTGTGTCCATGCACGGATGCGACGTGGCCAAATGATGTATGCCATCAGTATCTCAAATTCAAATCAGTCTGACCTTGTTCAGTGTGTATACATTACAACATGCTCGTTTCCAAACCACACCACGCAGATCTCCGTTATATTCATGCATGCATGGGTTTCAAACATCAGGATCTCTTATTCAAATATTTGGATTCAACTTTACATTGATTATGACCTCACCTATTCTTTTACACCCACATAGTAGTCTTCTCTTTATAATTGTACCACTAACTTTCTCTCGTGCATGCATGCACACACACTACCAGTCGGCATTATCCATCGCACACATGCAATCTTTTTCTTCAGGTCGGTCTCCCATGAAGGCACACACCCACATACACCCCCCTCTCCATCATATCGGGCATTCTTTATCTCTCACGTGTGCATGTGCAACGATCGATGTTCCTCTATGTATGTGTGTATATAGCTAGGTCTTTCATAGTTTTCCACACAAACCGATCAATCGATATATCCAATGAGGTCTCACCCTCTTTCCCACGTCCACATCGATCAATCTATACCTCCCTATATAGGATTAACATATATAGCTAATACACCCACATTAATTATATATCCAACGTCCCCCTCTCATCATCCATGCCTTCCGCTTCATCTTTCAGACGCGTGCACAATGGCGAAGACAGGGGGCAGTAAGGGCCCTGCCCCCTCCCCCCTAACATCACTATATATTGAGGCTAATATGAATGTGATCATTAGACAATTGATGCTAAAAATGGTTTAAGTTCATGAATTGATCCTCCTCGTAAAGGATTAGCAATGCTTGGCCCCCTAGCTCATTTATTTTTCATGGCTCCGCCACTGCGCGCAACAGCGCACGTGTTCGCCCCCTCTCTCTAAATATCGATCTCGCATTTGTGCATTCCTTCATAGTCTCCCTCCACTCGGCCCCTCGCACCATCTTCTAGCCCCCCACCGGATTTTGCCACATGTACAATCTAGCAGACTCCATGGTTGAACTTAAGCATAATGCACAAACCTCAAAACAACAGTGGTTCTCTTTTGTTCTAGAATCTTCCGTATCATAACTGCCCAAACTTTTTTTTCTAGTTGAATTGCCATTATTTGTTTTTACTTTATGCTTTACAACACACAATTCCATGAATCATAAAATAGATTAAGGGCTTCTTTGATTCAAAGGATTCTCAAAGGAATTTTGGAGGATTCTAATCATTAGGAATTTTTCCTATCTTGGTTGTTTGATTCATAGGATTGTAAACCATAGGAATTTTTCCATATGATTCATTTGCACTAGATTTCATAGGAAACATCCCATCCACTCAAACCTCTTTAAAAGAATTCTGTGTTTTTTCTATGCACAATCAAACACTCGTACAATCCTATAGGATTCAAGACAACATTCCACTATAATCCCATGTTTTCCTATTCCCGCGTTCTTAGCTTTTTAATAAAAACTAATTGATTTTGAATGAGATGAACTATAAGAATTAAACGAAGGGCTACATCAGGCATATATGACTCAGAGCTTACATGCTATAGTGTGGTATTTATTCATAATTTGGTTGCAAAATCTGATGCGTGCAATGCACGTGTACCTTACTAGTACTTTGAGTATGTGCAAAACACGTAAATTAGAATACCAATGACACGCTACACAGTGTCTCTCTTATAGTTCATGAAGCCACGTGGCACATGTAGAGCCGTTGTCGCGACCTCCTTGCGTGGATTGATCACAATGACGTGCTGCTGGTTCCAAAAGAATGTACTCGTCCTCCCTGAGCCATACTGGCGGTACATGCACGAAGCGAAGATGTGCATGCATGCCACACACGCACTCATTCCCTCGCACGCACACGCGGGTACACGGGCAGACGCAATTTTGTACCAAGATCCACCCCATGTGATAATTTGACGCGTGTAAAGGCGTTCACTTCATTGATGGTCAATTAATATAGGCATGCAAATTGAGTGGACGTGAGGGCGGAAGAAAGACATTATTACTCCACTGCGCGCATGCGAGTAGTTAAATCGTGGGTTGCTAGTAGTACTTCCATTGGTCTCCTTCATATTTTGTGCCAATTTTTGATAGTAACATAATATTTACGCATTTGAGCAGTGTAGTACTTGAAATTTATGTTCCGCTAAACTCATCGGGAGCCGTTTCGGGCCTCGAAACCAAAACCATCAATTAATCTTTACCTTGTTCCCATCACATTCGAAAGCCTTCTCACACCTACTAGTACGTACCAAACCTGAACGTGTTCCCACTATGCAGGTATTAGTACTAGTGCTAGTACTTAGGTTATAAAAAGGGGAACTACCTAACCGAAAATTACTCTACCTTTCCTCCTCATAAGTGCTTCTTCGTCCGTCGTTGCCATGGCCGGTGAGTAGAGCTCTAGGTCGAGAACTACTCGTAACAAGGGAGCGGCAACCAAGGCTGCTGAAAAAAAGAGAGGGCTCGCCGCCACGCAGAGACCTCGAAAGATCTCTCACGGGCAGGCGATGGCTCCCAGGAGCGCCCTAGCCACGGAGGCGAACATGCCAAGCCGGCGGAGCTGGAGTCGTTATCCCTCGACGGCATGCTCGATCAGCTCAATAAGCACCTCAATAAGCAGAAGGAGTTCATCCAAGTCTTGATGGAGTTGCTGAAGGAGAGCCTCGACGACATGCTTGCTGAGCTCAATCAGCAGGAGGAGTTGACCGCCGGCTTGGTGATGCTGCTGAAGAAGAGTGTTGCCTCGGAGAAGAAGGCGACCGAAGAAATCCTGCCACTTCAGGAGGACAAGGCGAAGCTATGCCACGAGATCGACCTGTTGAAGGAGAAGAACGCCAGCTGGAAGAAGCTGCATGAGAATAGTAGTTCCTCGATGAAGATGCTGCAGGCCCTCAGCATGGAACAGAAGGAGGAGTTAGCGAAGCTCCGCATCGAGCACCCGGCTGCTGTCAAGGTATGTAATGCGGCCGTGGAACAGATGATGAAGGCTCGCGTCAAGAAATCCCGCGTCATGGACAGAATGAAGAAGATGGCGGAGGAGACGCGCAAGGAGATGGAGGTCGTGGAGGCGATGAAGAAGCAGTTACGACTCCGTGGTGAATTAGATCATTTGGGGTGATAATCTTCCTTCTTATTTTGCTCATGTGTTTCATCTTTTGCTTCGGGTGTTTCGCCGCACGTGTCATGTTCTCTGCGAGGCATGAATAGAACAATGTTTTTTGAGGGAATGAATAGATTTTGTGAGCATAGGGATTTTAGTTTTGTGAGCATAAGAATTGAAACATAAAGCGAGCATCATGAAGAATATGACTAGCACATATAAGTCTAACCCACTTCCTATGCATAGGGATTTTGTGAGCAAACAACTTGTGGGAACAAGAATCAACTTGCATAGGAAGGTAAAACAAGCATAACTTCAAAACTTTAAGCACATAGAGAGGAAACTTGATATTATTGCAATTCCTACAAGCATATATTCCTCCCTCATAATAATTTTCAGTAGCATCATGAATGAATTCAACAATATAACCAACACCTAAAGCATTCTTTTCATGATCTACAAGCATAGAAAATTTACTACTCTCCACACAAGCAAAATACTTCTCATGAATAATAGTGGGAGCAAACTCAACAAGATAACTATCATGTGATTGAAAATTAAGATCAAGATGACAAGTTTCATTTATATCATTATTCTTTATAGCATACAAGTCATCACAATAATCATCATAGATAGGAGTCATGCTTTCATCATAGTAAATTTGCTCATCAAAGCTTGGGGGACAAAAAATATCATCTTCATCAAACATAGCTTCCCCAAGCTTGTGGCTTTGCATATCATTAGCATCATGTATATTCAAGGAATTCATACTAACAACATTGCAATCATGCTCATCATTCAAATATATAGTGCCAAACATTTTATAGATTTCTTCTTCTAGCACTTGAGCACAATTATCCTTTCCATCATACTCACGAAAGATATTAAAAAGGTGAAGCATATGAGACAAACTCAATTCCATTTTTTTATAGTTTTCTTTTATAAACTAAACTAGTGATAAAACAAAAAACTAAAAGACTCGATTGCAAGATCTAAAGATATACCTTCAAGCACTCACCTCCCCGGCAACGGCGCCAGAAAAGAGCTTAGTTGATGGGGTGTTAGTGCCGCTTTCCTCGCCTCCCCGGCAACGGCGCTAAAAAAGAGCTTGATGTCTACTACACAACCTTCTTCTTGTAGACGTTGTTGGGCCTCCAAGTGGAGAGGTTTGTAGGACAGTAGCAAATTTCCCTCAAGTGGATGACCTAAGGTTTATCAATCCGTAGGAGGCATAGGATGAAGATGGTCTCTCTCAAGCAACCCTGCAACCAAACAACTAAGAGTCTCTTGTGTCCTCAACACACCCAATACAATGGTAAATTGTATAGGTGCACTAGTTCAGCAAAGAGATGGTGATACAAGTGGTATATGGGTAGTAGATAAAGGTATTTGTAATCTGAAATTATAAAAACAGCAAGGTAGCAAGTGATAAAAGTGAGCATAAACGGTATTGCAATGATAGGAAACAAGGCCTAGGGTTCATACTTTCACTAGTGTAAGTTCCCTCAACAGTGATAACATAATTGGATCATATAACTATCCCTCAACATGCAACAAAGAGTCACTCCAAAGTCACTAATAGCGGAGAACGAACGAAGAGATTATGGTAGGGTACGAAACCACCTCAAAGTTATTCTTTCCAATCAATCCGTTGGGCTATTCCTATAAGTGTCACAAACAGCCCTAGAGTTCGTACTAGAATAACACCTTAAGACACAAATCAACCAAAACCCTAATGTCACCTAGATACTCCAATGTCACCTCAAGTATCCGTGGGTATGATTATACGATATGCGTCACACAATCTCAGATTCATCTATTCAACCAACACATAGAACCTCAAAGAGTGCCCTAAAGTTTCTACCGGAGAATCACGACGAAAACATGTGCCAACCCCTATGCATAGGTTCATGGGCGGAACCCGCAAGTTGATCACCACAACATACATCAAGTGAATGACGTGATATCCCATTGTCACCACAGATACGCACGGCAAGACATACATCAAGTGTTCTCAAATCTTTAAAGACTCAATCCGATAAGATAACTCCAAAGGGGAAACTCAATTCATTACAAGAGAGTAGAGGGGGAGGAGAAACATAAGATCCAACTATAATAGCAAAGCTCGTGATACATCAAGATCGTGCCAAATCAAGAACATGAGAGAGAGAGAGAGAGATCAAACACATAGCTACTGGTACAAACCCTCAGCCCCGAGGGAGAACTACTCCCTCCTCGTCATGGAGAGCACCGAGATGATGAAGATGGACACCGGAGAAGGATTCCCCCTCCGGCAGGGTGCCGGAATGTGTCTAGATTGGCTTTCGGTGGCTACGAAGGCTTCTGGCGGCGGAACTCCCGATCTAATGTGCGTTGTGGTGTTTTTAGGGTATATGGAGATATATAGGTGGAAGAAATACGTCAGGGGGGACACGAGGGGCCCGCGAGGGTGGAGGGCGCGCCCAGGGGGTGAGCGCGCCCCCCTGCCTCATGGCCTCCTCGTAGATCCCCCGATGTGCACTCCAAGTCTTCTGGGCTTCTTTCCTTCCAAAAATGAGTTCCGTGAAGTTTCAGGTCAATTGGACTCCGTTTGATTTTCCTTTTCTTCGAAACCCTAAAACAAGGTAAAAACAAAAATTGGCACTGGGCTCTGGGTTAATAGGTTAGTCCCAAAAATGATATAAAAGTGTATAATAAAGCCCATAAACATTCAAAAGAGTAGATAATATAGCATGGAGCAATAAAAAATTATAGATACGTTGGAGACGTATCAGCATCCCCAAGCTTAATTCCTGCTCGTCCTCGAGTCGGTAAATGATAAAAACAGAATTTTTGATGCGAAGTGCTACTTGGCATAATTTCATTGTTGTTCTTCTTAATTGTGATATGAATATTCAGATCCGAAAGATTCAAGAAAAAAGTTCATATTGACATAAAAATGATAATACTTCAAGCATACTAACTAAGCAATCATGTCTTCTCAAAATAACATGGCCAAAGAAAGTTCATCCCTACAAAATCATATAGTTTAGTCATGCTCCATTTTCGTCACACAAGAAAGCTCTCATCATGCACAACCCCGATGACAAGCCAAGCAATTGTTTCATACTTTAGTAATCTCAAACCTATAAACTTTCACGCAATACATGAGCGCGAGCCATGGATATAGCACTATGGGTGGAATAGAATAATGAGGGGGTTATATGGAGAAGACAAAAAAGGAGAAAGTCTCACATCAACGAGGCTAATCAATGGGCTATGGAGATGCCCACCGATTGATGTAATGCAAGGAGTAGGGATTGCCATGCAACGGATGCACTAGAGCTATAAATGTATGAAAGCTCAACAAAAGAAACTTAAGTGGGTGTGCATCCAACTTGCTTGCTCACGAAGACCTAGGGCACTTGAGGAGGCCCATTGTTGGAATATACAAGCCAAGTTCTATAATGAAAAATTCCCACTAGTATATGAAAGTGACAACATAAGAAACTCTCTATCATGAAGATTATGGTGCTACTTTGAAGCACAAGTGTGGCAAAGGATAGTAGCACTGTCCCTTCTCTCTTTTTCTCTCATTTTTTTATTTGGACTTCTCTCTTTTTTATGGCCTTTCTCTTTTTTTTGGCCTTCTCTTTTTTTATGGCCTTTCTCTTTTTTTATTCCTCACTTGGGACAATGCTCTAATAATGATGATCATCACACTTCTATTTATTTACAACTCAATGATTACAACTCGATACTAGAACAAAGATGACTCTATATGAATGCCTCCGGCGGTGTACCGGGATATGCAATGAACCAAGAGTGACATGTATGAAAGAATTATGAACGGTGGCTTTTCCACAAATACTATGTCAACTACATGATCATGCTAAGCAATATGACAATGATGATGTGTGTCATAATAAACGGAACGGTGGAAAGTTGCATGGAAATATATCTCGGAATGGCTATGGAAATGCCATAATAGGTAGGTATGGTGGATGTTTTGAGGAAGATATAAGGAGGTTTATGTGTGAAAGAGCGTATCATATCACGGGGTTTGGATGCACCCGCGAAGTTTGCGCCAACTCTCAAGGTGAGAAAGGGCAATGCACGGTACCGAAGAGGCTAGCAAGGATGGAAGGGTGAGAGTGCGTATAATCCATGGACTCAACATTAGTCATAAAGAACTCACATACTTATTGCAAAAATCTACAAGTCATCAAAAACCTCGGCACTACGCGCATGCTCCTAGGGGGATAGATTGGTAGGAAAAGACCATCGCTCGTCCCCGACCGCCACTCATAAGGAGGACAATCAAATAACACCTCATGTTTCAAATTTGTTACATAACGTTTACCATACGTGCATGCTACGGGACTTGCAAACTTCAACACAAGCATTTCTCAATTTCACAACTACTCAACTAGCACAACTTTGATATTATTACCTCCATATCTCAAAACAATCATCAAGCATCAAACTTCTCTTAGTATTCAATACACTCATAAGAAAGTTTTATTATTAATCTTGTATACCTAGCATATTAGGATTTTAAGCAAATTACCATGCTATTTAAGACTCTCAAAATAATATAAGTGAAGCATGAGAGTTCATCTATTTCTTCAAAATAACACTACGACCATGCTCTAAAAGGTATAAGTGAAGCACTAGAGCAAATGACAAACTACTCCGAAAGATATAAGTGAAGATCAATGAGTAGTCGAATAATTATGCAACTATGTGAAGACTCTCTAACATTTAATAATTTAAGATCTTGGTATTTTATTCAAACAGCAAGAAAAGCAAAATAAATGACATTCTAAGAATGGCAAACATCATGTGAAGAAGCAAAAACTTAGGATCAACCGAAACTAACCGATAGTTGTCGAAGAAGAAAGGTGGGATGCCAACCGGGGCATCCCCAAGCTTAGATGCTTGAGACTTCTTGAAATATTATCTTGGGGTGCCTTGGGCATCCCCAATCTTGAGCTTTTGTGTTTCCTTAATTCCTCTCATATCACGGTCTCCCTAAATCTCAAAAGCTTCATCCACACAAAACTCAACAAGGACTCGTGAGATAAGTTAGTATAAACCATTGCAAAAACCTTATCATACTCTATGTAGAAAATCACTAAAATTATTATTCAAAATTGCATACTAAACGCCTATGCATATTTAATAGTCCTATCCTCAAATAGAATCATTAAAGAAGCAAACATATGCAAACAATGCAAACATAACAGCAATCTGCCTAAACAGGATAGTTTGTAAAGAATGCTGCAACATCCATACTTCCCTAGCTCGAAAAATTATGAAATAAAATTAACACTGTAGTAAATTTATCATATCTTAATATGCAAAAGGTTTCAACATTTTATCACATTCTGACTTTTCTAGGGAATTATTGCAACAGCGGTAAACTTTCTGTTTTCAAACAGCAACATGTATACTTGTAACATAGGCATAGTAAAGGCTATCAATGCCACTTTTATTGAAATAAAATATGCAAAACATTGTTCTAAATAACATAAATCAAATCCTAACAAAATAAATTGACGCTCCAAGCAAAACACATATCATGTGGCGAATAAAAATATAGCTCCAAGTAAAGTTACCGATGAACGAAGACGAACGAGGGGATGCCCCGGAAGGGCATCCCCAAGCTTAGGCTCTTGGTTGTCCTTGAATATTACCTTGGGGTGCCTTGGGAATCCCCAAGCTTAGGCTCTTGCCACTCCTTATTCCATAGTCCATCAAATCTTTACCCAAAACTTGAAAACTTCACAACACAAAACTCAACAGAAAACTCATAAGCTCCGTTAGCGAAAGAAAACAAAACACCACTTCAAGGTACTGTAAGGAACTCATTATTTATTTATATTGGTGTTAAACCTACTGTATTCAAACTTCTATATGGTTTATAAACTCTTTTACTAGCCATAGATTCATCAAAATAAGCAAACAACACACGAAAAACAGAATCTATCAAAAACAGAACAGTCTGTAGTAATCTGTAACTAACGCAAACTTCTAGAACCCCAAAAATTCTAAAATAAAATGCTGGACCTGAGGAATTTGTATATTAATAATATGAAAACATAATTAACTAAATAGCACTCTCCAATAAAAAATGGCAGCTAATATCGTGAGCGCTAAAGTTTCTGTTTTTTACAGCAAGATCAACAAGACTTTCCCCAAGTCTTGCCAACGGTTCTAATTGGCACAAACACTAATTAAATGCATAAAACCACTTCTAAAAAGAGGCTAGATGAATTATTTAATACTAAACAGGAACAAAAATCAAGGAAAAAAATAAAGTTGGGTTGCCTCCCAACAAGCGCTATCGTTTAACGCCCCTAGCTAGGCATGATGATTTCAACGATGCTCACATAAAGGATAAGAATTGAAACATAAAGAGAGCATCATGAAGAATATGACTAGCACATTTAAGTCCAACCCACTTCCTATGCATAGGGATTTTGTGAGCAAACAACTTGTGGGAACAAGAATCAACTTGCATAGGAAGGTAAAACAAGCATAACTTCAAAACTTTAAGCACATAGAGAGGAAACTTGATATTATTGCAATTCCTACAAGCATATATTCCTCCAACATAATAATTTTCAGTAGCATCATGAATGAATTCAACAATATAACCAGCACCTAAAGCATTCTTTTCATGATCTACAAGCATAGAAATTTACTACTCTCCACACAAGCAAAATTCTTCTCATGAATAATAGTGGGAGCAAACTCAACAAAATAACTATCATGTGATTGAAAATTAAGATCAAGATGACAAGTTTCATTTATATCATTATTCTTTATAGCATACAAGTCATCACAATAATCATCATAGATAGGAGGCATGCTTTCATCATAGTAAATTTGCTCATCAAAGCTTGGGGGACAAAAAAATATCATCTTCATCAAACATAGCTTCCCCAAGCTTGTGGCTTTGCATATCATTAGCATCATGTATATTCAAGGAATTCATACTAACAACATTGCAATCATGCTCATCATTCAAATATATAGTGCCAAACATTTTATAGATTTCTTCTTCTAGCACTTGAGCACAATTATCCTTTCCATCATACTCACAAAAGATATTAAAAAGGTGAAGCGTATGAGACAAACTCAATTCCATTTTTTTATAGTTTTCTTTTATAAACTAAACTAGTGATAAAACAAGAAACTAAAAGACTCGATTGCAAGATCTAAAGATATACCTTCAAGCACTCACCTCCCCGGCAACGGCGCCAGAAAAGAGCTTAGTTGACGGGGTGTTAGTGCCGCTTTCCTCGCCTCCCCGGCAACGGCGCCAGAAAAGAGCTTGATGTCTACTACACAACCTTCTTCTTATAGACGTTGTTGGGCCTCCAAGTGCAGAGGTTTGTAGAACAGTAGCAAATTTCCCTCAAGTGGATGACCTAAGGTTTATCAATCCGTAGGAGGCGTAGGATGAAGATGGTCTCTCTCAAGCAACCCTCCAACCAAATAACAAAGAGTCTCTTGTGTCCCCAACACACCCAATACAATGGTAAATTGTACAGGTGCACTAGTTCGGCGAAGAGATGGTGATACAAGTGGTACATGGATAGTAGATAAAGGTATTTGTAATCTGAAATTATAAAAACAGCAAGGTAGCAAGTGATAAAAGTGAGCATAAACGGTGTTGCAATGATAGGAAACAAGGCCTAGGGTTCATACTTTCACCAGTGTAAGTTCCCTCAACAATGATAACATAATTGGATCATATAACTATCCCTCAACATGCAACAAAGAGTCACTCCAAAGTAACTAATAGCGGAGAACGAACGAAGAGATTATGGTAGGGTACGAAACCACCTCAAAGTTATTCTTTCCAATCAATCCGTTGGGCTATTCCTATAAGTGTCACAAACAGCCCTAGAGTTCGTACTAGAATAACACCTTAAGACACAAATCAACCAAAACCCTAATGTCACCTAGATACTCCAATGTCACCTCAAGTATCCGTGGGTATGATTATACGATATGCGTCACACAATCTCAGATTCATCTATTCAACCAACACATAGAACCTCAAAGAGTGCCCCAAAGTTTCTACCGGAGAATCACGACGAAAACATGTGCCAACCCCTATGCATAGGTTCATGGGCGGAACCCGCAAGTTGATCACCACAACATACATCAAGTGAATGACGTGATATCCCATTGTCACCACAGATACGCACGGCAAGACATACATCAAGTGTTCTCAAATCTTTAAAGACTCAATCCGATAAGATAACTCCAAAGGGGAAACTCAATTCATTACAAGAGAGTAGAGGGGGAGGAGAAACATAAGATCCAACTATAATAGCAAAGCTCGTGATACATCAAGATCGTGCCAAATCAAGAACATGAGAGAGAGAGAGAGATCAAACACATAGCTACTGGTACATACCCTCAACCCCGAGGGAGAACTACTCCCTCCTCGTCATGGAGAGCACGGGGATGATGAAGATGGCCACCGGAGAAGGATTCCCCCTCTGTCAGGGTGCCAGAACGGGTCTAGATTGGCTTTCGGTGGCTACGGAGGCTTCTGGCGGCGGAACTCCCGATCTATTGTGTGTTCTGGTGTTTTTAGGGTATATGGAGATATATAGGTGGAAGAAATACGTCAGGGGGGCCACGAGGGGCCCGCGAGGGTGGAGGGCGCTCCCCCCTGCCTCGTGGCCTCCTCGTAGATCCCCCGACGTGCACTCCAAGTCTTCTGGGCTTCTTTCCTTCCAAAAATGAGTTCCATGAAGTTTCAGGTCAATTGGACTCCGTTTGATTTTTCTTTTCTTCGAAACCCTAAAACAAGGTAAAAACAGAAACTGGCACTGGGCTCTGGGTTAATAGGTTAGTCCCAAAAATGATATAAAAGTGTGTAATAAAGCCCATAAACATTCAAAACAGTAGATAATATAGCATGGAGCAATGAAAAATTATAGATACGTTGGAGACGTATCAAGTACTATTAAAAAGGCTAGTCACAATAATGGTGTCCAGCACAACCCACCCCTCAAATAAAACTAAGAGGGTGCTTGGATACGTTTTAGTCCCATGAGTAAAAGTAGTGGGACTAAAACATGCTAGCCTCACCCATACTTGGATCCAAATACTAAAAAGGCTAAAATCAAGTTAATGAGCATTTATTATCCTCCAAACCCTCCAATCAAGAACTCGCCTGTGTTAAAGGAGAGGAGTTAAATGAGTAGAGAGAGGACTAATCCACATTTTAGTAGGGGTACCCCTGACTAAAAAAATTTAGTCTCAAGACTAGTTTTAGCCCCTCTTTAGTCAGGGGTGCTTGGAACTTTAGCCTCTTAAAGAGACTATTTTTAGTTAGACTAAAATAAGTCCCTTGGATCCAAGCACCCTCTAAGCATCCTGGAATTCTTTGACAAAACTAAGCACCCTGAAATTATTTGACAACTAAATTGTTGGCTATATGATGTTGGCCATATATATTGTATGTATATAATGTGAAGAAACGAGTGGTAGTACTATACCAACTAAAAGATGAAATGTAAGAAATACTAGTATGTACGTACTGAAGAGTTAAAGTAACGAGAAGAAACATAACATAGTTCTGCTGGGGGCTCAGCACAACACACCCCTCAAATTAAATTAAGCACACCTGAAATTAAACTTTGCAACTATTCCGGTAGACACTGCATTAGAACCACCATGAGCAATGACACTGCCACCTTACTCGGAGTCCTTGTCCACGTCCTCGACTTCGTCCTTGTCCCTCTTCCTCTTGGCCGATACTTCTTTGCTTGAACCGCACACTTGGCTGTTGCTCTTCATCCAACCCTTGTAGATATTGAAGCAAAGGTAGCCATCCATTGCAGCATAGTGGATGTGGTCTATATCTAGTACATTCTGCTGCCATGCATGACGATGAATCATGTATGGAGGTTTCTCTAGTTTACCGTACAAAGGATGAACCATGGCTCCTGCCAGGGTCAGCATTGAAGGCTGACGAGAGGACACCAGCCGATTCTTCTGGAGGTCGAAGGTGTTGCCTACAACGAGGCCTATCCGACGCAGGACTTCTTTGTCGTTACCAAAGTCTACATTAACGAATTTCACTAGGTTTCTCTCGGGGAAGTCCTTAAAATCCTGGCGCTCAACGTCGGCATGGCATATGTGGTAGACCAAGCATAAGTCATGCACGCAAACCTGGATCACGGCGGGCTTCTTCCTCTCTTTGTCCTTTAGATCCTTCTCTCATCCCAGGACTATGGTGTACTCAACATCTAGCCCAACGACCCACTCATCATCTGAGTCTTCGAACATGCGTCTGAAGCGAGAAAGGCATCCTTTCACCGTCGCGGAAGAACGGGTGTAGATGACGCCGAACTCATCGTCGGTGATGGTTCTAATCTTGTACTCATCGCCGATCGTGGAGATTTGGGACGCCATGGATTTGGGAGAAGGGTTAGGATTAGTGGAACTACCGTAATGTGAATGGATGGGACGATTAGTAGCGAACCGCCATAGTATTGAAGGACGTGCGGGGACGAGTAGGAGCGAACTGCCGGTGTGCGAATGGCAGGGTAGTGGCTTTCCATTCTCCCATGATACGGGCTTCCGAGAGCCCTTGGATCTGAGATCGAACGGTTGCATGGCGTGATTCTAGACCTATGGGTGAATATCCTATCCTGGAGGGTTATTCTGCAAATTTTCAGCAACTTAGCATGCGACCGTTTGATTTTAGATCCAAGGGCTGCCAGCGGCCCGTATCATGGTCGCGCCTACCACGACCGTCGTGTCGCTCGCGCGGTCGCGCCCTTGGAGATTTAACATGGTGCATTAGGCTATCTGATGTTGGCATGTCATACATAGTCATCACTTAGTCACTCATACTACAACAAGGTTGGCTATAGCTATAAGTGTTTTTTACTCCTATCTATCTCTTTCTTCGTACTCCCTCCGTCCCATAATATAAGAATGTTTTTGACACTAGTGTAGTGCCAAAAACGTTCTTATATTATGGGACACAGGGAGTACTAGTATTTATTGCATTTGCCAAGGAGTGACCTCTTCCAATGAAATGGTGTTGCTAAGTTTGCTTCATTTAATTAGCTATAGACTCAAAATTGTCTTTTCACCTAGGTACACGCGTTTAGCACAGTTTCTTCCTTGGGTCACACTAGTCTCTCTCTTCTTGATTAACTTGCCACATCAGACTTTATGCCTATGTGGCAAGCTTAAGCACCTGTAGGAGCAAGTAAAAGTAAGTACAATAGTGCGCTTTAGATGGCATTTTTGCATATGTGAAGGAAAAAGAGGCAAGGAAAAAGTGGAGAAGTGGGCTCTCATGCAAGAGCCAGCCTCTACTACATGATGGAGCATTGGGAGAGGCACCTGTATGGAGGTGGTCAGGAATCAGGAGACTCACGCCGGTCATAGCGCCGTAGTTAAAATGATAATGGCAAGTCAAATCACGGGGCCCCACCTGTCTAGTAGTAACTCGCTGTCAAATCACACAACCCTACGTTTGCAGCAGCCTACTCCCTCGTCTTCTCGTGTCTCTGTCGAACCGACTAGGCGGAACTGCCCCACCGCCTACCGCACAGGAAAAGCCCCGCCCTCGACTTTTAAATAGTATACAGTATACTAATTTTGTATCCATGGATTGCGCTCGCGCCATGTAGCAAAGCATCTAGAAAACGGCGGTACACATGTACGGAGTATACAGCACGCCCGTCGCGTTCGCGTCGCACCCCAGACGGTCGGTCGGTCTGGCACGCTGCTCTCCGAATGGAACGCGTGTCATATTGCGGTTTCAGATATATTTCTAGCACTTAAAAAATGTAGTTTTATAGGAGTATAAAAGTGCAGACAATGTGATTCCCAGAGAAGAAACTGCAATTTTCAGTTTCAGATAAGAAACTGCAAGTTCAGTTTCAGATAAGAAACTGCAACTTTCAGAGGCAGAGCATTTATATTAACACGGCCTTTTCAAACAGGGTTAACATCATGTTGGAAGTGTTATTCATGGTCGAAAATGGAACTACCAGCCAGTTAACATCATGTTGATCAACATTCATGCATAGCATATCTTCATATGATGCACAGTCAAAATGCCCACACAATGTCGAGTGTGCGAAACATAGAGAAAACGAGGGACGAAGTTTTGGCAAGTGTTGGACGTGGTTTTGGGCTGCCCCGTCTAGGCTTTCATTTTTAACATGCGCAGCCCACGACCTTGGATGGGAGGTCCATAGGCCTGTTTGTATTTTCTTAGGGTCGTCATGTATCGACCGGTCTATGGACCTCCCATCCGAGGTTTTATTTTTGGCAGCCCAATTTATGTATTTTTTTGAAGAAAACGCAGAGGTGTGTTCTATTTTTCTATATAAAAATAGGAACGCCAGGTCCAACTTATGTTTCCCTTCTGACTATATTATATATATTTAAATTATTTTATATGTTATTATATATTATTTTCATTGTCATCATATATTTAACAGATACTTACATATGTAAGAAAACAATATCCCACGTCTTATTAACTTATAAAAATAATTTCTTAACAAATAAAATCCTGGATTGTTTTGGCATGAAAATCGTAGTGATTGTGTACAAAAGCTTGGTAAGATTTAAGGACGAGTGTAATAATATCACTTATTATTTAAATATATTTATAACAAAATGCTCAACCCCTTTTTTATTTTTTTGATAACATTGCTGGCCCAACCCAACATTATAATTAGAATCAGCCCAGTAAAATCGTGTATTTCGAGAAAGTGCAAATGGCCTGTAGTTTTTTAGGAAATAAAATAAATGGGCCGCATGGACGCTACATTATTTGTTCACCCAGCCCAGCTAATGGTTGTAATTCAAAAAAGATCAAATTGACTGTAAATTCTACCACGCAAAAAAAGACTATAAATTCTGAAAAAATGGGTTGAATATGTGCCACATTTTTGGAGGCTGAAATGTGGGCCAATAGGTCGAAGCCAACGCAAGTCGTTGTCAATTTACTCAACAAATGATTTTGACATGTTAGCCGTTGGATTTACATCGAACGACCGGCATCCATCTTCAATCTCTCATCTTCTTCCTCCAGTGTCGTCGGGACCACCTCCCGCCTCCTGTTGCTAGCAGCTCTGCTTAGCACGCTTCGCTATGGAGCGCTACTCCACCGTTGGCCAGGCCATCCCTCCACCCCTCATATTCTTCTCCACCGACTGCCAAACCACACCGCACTAGAACAAGTTAACCCTCGTACACCTCTCCGTCTGCGACTCTACTCCCGTGTCTTCCCATCTCCGGCTCGTTACTGTCCGGGGCCTCGCCGTCGTCCACCACCTTGGATGCGCTCGGCGCGGCATGGTCAACGTGGTCAACGAACGACACCATCAAAAGTAAACTGTGCGTGGAGAGGCTGACAACTAGGTCCACGGCCGCACACAAGGAAATGCATCCTTATTACGCGCAAAATAATGATTCCTCCACCTGATATCTGGGACCCACCGGAAGGGCCTCTGTATTTCGCGAAAATAACGTGCCCCTGCTGACATGTCGGACCCACCAGCCATCTTCGCGCGCAAGGAAGTGCCTCCTTATTACGCACAAAAAATGAATATTTACCCTGCCAGCTGGAACCCAGCATAGTGGGAGGCTGACTTGTGGGCCTACCAAGTTGACGGGGACGGAGGGCTTTGTCAACTTAGTCAATATGAACGATTCTAGCTCCTGTTACCGTACGATGTTCATCCAACGGCCGTAGTGCTTCCTCAACCTCTGGTCTTCTTGCTCCAGCCGCCCAAACCAGCGCCGGTCGTGCCGCGTGCTCCTGTCTCCTGTGGCCGGCTGTGATGCCGCGGAGGCCTCACCGCCCCTACTACTCCCACCGATGGCTAGGACATCCCTCTACTCACCCACACCCCCTGTTATTCTGCGGCGACAGTAGCCTCACACCGCAGCCGAACCAGTGAACCCTCGTACTCCTCTTCACGTGGGCATCCACTGCCGCGTCTTCCTCGGCTCCGAGTCGTCCCCTTCCTAGTCCTCGCCGTCGTCCACCACCGTGGTGCTCTCGGCGCAATGTGGTCAACGTGGTCAAGGGACGACTTCCATCGGACATGGACTGTATGTGGAGAGGCTGACAGCTGGGTCCACGGCCGCAGCAAGGAAGTGCCTCCTTATTAGGTGCAAAATAATGATTCCTCCACCTGACAGCGGGGACCCACTGGACGGGCCACCGTATTTCGCGAAAAAAACGTTTCCCCCTGACTGCTGGGACCCACCAGCTACATCTTCGCACGCAAGGAAGTGCGTCCGGGCAAAAAAAAACGATTCGCCCCCCTGACTGCTGGGACCCATCAGCTACATCTTCGCACGCAAGGAAGTGCCTGATAGTCGAGACCCACCTAGTCAAAGCGTACGTAGCGTTGTCATTCTGGTCGCGAACGTGTATGTACATATATACTGGTGGATGTAGAGGCGCGCACGTGTCGTAGTAGAGGCGCATACGTGTCGTAGTAGAGGCGCGCACGTAGCTTGTACACATACGTACAGCGGCCAGGGTGCAAGAAAGAAAATGCGGCCACGTATGTGTACATGCGGGCGGGGTCTCGAACACCTACTCGCGCATACGTACAGCCAGGGCTCGTGTACATGGCTGGGTCAGAACGGAGAAACAACTCGTCGTCGTGTTCATGAGGAGGCAACGGAATGCGTCGTGTTCATGGGGAGGCAATGGAATGCGTCGTGTTCATGGGGAGGCAACGGAATGAGTCGTGTTCATCGGGAGGCAACGGAACACGTGGGAGCCAACCGGCTGGGTCGGAACGGAATGTGTGGTCGTGTTCATCGGGAGGGCTTGGACGGAACATGCGATGGAAACAAGGCCTGGCGTACCGCAAAACGGAGGAAACAGACCTCCTACATTCGGAACGGGGTCCTGTTGATCAGGAGGGGTGTGGCGTACCGCAAAACGGAGGAAACGGACCTCCTACGGTCGAAACGGGGGTCCTGTTGATCGGGAGGGGTGTGGCGTACCGCAAAACGGACGAAACGGACCTCCTACGGTCGAAACGGGGGTCCTATTCATCGGGAGGGGTGTGGCGTACCGCAAAACGGGACTCCACGGGATACTGTTCATCTCCACCGTCGACCTCCTCCAGCCTCCACGGGCTACTGTCAACCTCCTCCAGCCTCCACGGGCTCCTGTTCATCCAGCCACCACTGCGCGCTACTCCACCAGCTACTGTTCAACCACCCCTCCACCGTCTACTGTTCATCCAGCCCTCCATACCATGAGGTCCTGTTCAACCACCCCTCCACGGGCACCCCTCCACCGTCTACTGTTCATCCGGCCCTCCACACCACGGGGTCCTGTTCATCCAACCCCCCCCCCCCCCGCAACGCTCACTGTTCATCCAATCGATCGGCTTCAGTTAGCAGCAATAGCGAAGGAATCGCTCGATCGGGTTCAGTTAACAGCCATCGATCGATCGCTCGGGTTCAGTAACACATAGCCTGCAGTGTAATCGCTCGGGTTTAGTTAGAGCCCAACGCCTCGCTCGGGTTCAGTAAGAGCCAACACCTCCCACACACGCGCGTACGTGTACGAGAGAAACGCGCATCGCTCGGCCCCCGACCTCCCACCGTAACCGGGAACTCCCCGAAATTTTCCTCCCCCTCGCTTCTACCATGGTTTTTTTCGTCATGGACGGCCCATAGAATGTCATGCAGCTGCGTTTCCGGCCCGCCCAGGATGAAAAGCCCATTTTTTGTCATGATTAATTATCAACACTAATTAATGACCACCCTTGTGCAACCCAAAGTCTCTGCTAACAACATATACTACCTTGCTTGAGATCCTATGAAGAAGAAGTTGCTTTGTCCATTATATTTTTGGCCATCATGTATTAACTAATTTTTTGTTGACCTACGGGTTTGCGAAGAGTGAAATTAACTAATTTTTGCAAACATATAGATTTTTGACTAATTTATTGTTAACCTACAGCTCTATGTAGAGAGAAATCAACTAATTTTTAGTTAACCTGTAGGTCTGTTAAGAGTAAAACCAAACTATGCAGATCAATATGGTATGCACTACATGATTTGATGTAAATATTGTTTCTATTTCAATTTTTTGCTATCACTTCAAAAAAATACAGTTGATAAATCTGAAATTTGCAATGTCTACAAACCCGACAAGTAGAAAATACCCTTGATTTGGCAAGGCCACAACAAATGTATGTTTTTTACTTATCAAGTGTATTTGGTTTTCGGTCTGAACATCCCGTAGTTAAAGTGTAGAAGTAAGATTTTTCAATTGAAGGAAGCCATTTGTTGGCAGTTGTGCCGAGTAGTTACATTGTGACAGAGGTGGGAACAAAATCATCATCAGATTTGGAAATGTTTTCTGGCGTTAGTAGTGCATGGGACCAGCAAAGGCTTGGTAGATGCAACCAAGATTCTGCATATTCAAGACCAACATGTGTTAGTTCATGTTTATAATTGGTTATGAGCTCAGAGCATTAGTTCATCCATGAAATTGCTAAAACCTGATTGTGTTAAATAAAAGATCCACGATGTGAAATTTTTGTTTGAATCATCTATTTGTTTCACATATCTTGTCGCCTGTATCAATGCACGTGCATTTACACGAGCATCTTGTTGATTTAGGCTATCTATTTGTGACTAACTTGTTTGTGCCATGGGGCACAAACTGTGCAAATCATGTTCGTTTTCAATAAATTTCTGGTGAAACACAAACCACTCTTTGGGTGTGCCAATTTCAGCCTTTCTTTTTCATTTGGGGTTGTGTTCACTTTTGACTGTAATTTTAACACCGATAAAATACTAAAAGAGCGTATATATGAGTTTTTTCCCCACAATCTAGATCATTAACTACCTTATAGGGATTATAAGCTATTTTACAGGAAAATGTTGACTCATCCTTTGACTCAAGAAGCAAAATTGAGGTTGTGGTGTGAATTTTTGAAAACTGATGTTTGGTGTGATTATGTACAACAAGGAAGAAGCTTTTGGCTTTGTTGAAGATAAAAGGTCTAACGTGTCTCACCCTGATGCAAATTCGAGTTTAATGGGGCATTAACAAGCTTTGAATATAAAATAATTTTGTTTTTATTGGCAGCGGCTATAGGAGGGAAGTTGCATCATGTTGTGAACATTGTATCTTCAAGACATATCTTTTTGTTGGTTAGCTAACGTTGTTTGATAAACAAATAGTCAAATGTTGTTTATGATGCATGAACTTTTTTAGAGGGTTAGATCCTGGAAACCAATGAATATTTTCTGTTTTGAGTTTCAGCACAAACAAACCTATGCTTTTCCTCCATGATATCAGATTCAGATAGAAAAAATAGATGTCCCTCCGTGCTTGGAAACCCTGCCACCGAGGAGCTTAGTTAGCATATACAAAGAAAGATGTGTGTTGTTTCTATTTTGATCGATGTGCTGTTCGTGTCGTTATTTTTGCTAGATATGTGAGTCCAAGATGCGTACTGCTGCTGCTACTATTTTTACTTGCTCTTCTATTGCTCCTCATGTATATATGTATGTCTATTATTGCAGTTTTTTATGGATAATCAGCAATATTTTGGTCATTAGCAAGGTGGTGCTGGATTGGATAATTTGAATTGGAGTGAAGCACAAGACAATCTTGTTGGACCTGAACTTTCTACCCTTCAAAGCAGGCCTTGAGAAATTGTGACTTTTGTGTTAATTGATTACTCTTTGATGCTGATGAATAAATGGCTTAGATGTGGTTGTCCGGTAAACCAAACTATTATGAAGTGAAAATTGCTATATCAGTTTTTGTAGACTACGTAAGCTCGACACCATCTTTTGTGAAGGAATTAGGCAACATTTACTTATTTAATCCGCAGAATTAAAAGATCAGGATGGTTTTCTCATGCTGTGCTGGTCGCCATGCCACTATATTCTCTCTTGCAGGTGAAGACAATTGTCCCATGGGTGTTGACGCTAACTGTCCTTTACCTTGTCCAACATGTCCTTCATCGGCATCAAGCAGGTGAGCCACCAACACCTCATGTTCCTACTTTGTAATCCTTTTTGTAGATTTAAATTGGTTATCTGATAACTTCTTGGTGTACTTTTTGTGCTAGCACTGAATTATTCAACCACTTTGATTTGTGGAAGCAACTAAGTTGCTGCTATAGGGCTGCATAATTGGATGAAGGGCGAGGAGGACGAGCTCAAGAAGATTAATAGGTTTGTATCATATATGGGTTTGTGTCATGTTACTTTCAATTAATACAGATGGTTCATCTTCAATGGAAATTTTTGTTTTGCAGAGAGATCAGGTGCAAGATAACAGAAGGCCACTTGCAATAGTTAAACCAGCTAAATACAACATCCCTGAATTTGATGGCAGTGGAACTGACTCTTGGATACAAACTATTGAGATGTATTTTGAGGCTGCTAGAACACCACTGGAGCAGAAAACAGAAATTGTAGTAACTTACCTGAAAGGCCCTGCAATTGAATGGTGGAGAGGAACTGGAATTGTTGCTAACACCCTGCCTTGGTATAAATTCTGTAGGCTCCTGGGTGACAGATTTGCAGAGACATTTGTCTGTGATAATGTGAGATCATTTCATGCACTCACTCAAACATGATTTGTCAATGAGTATATACTCAAATTTGAGCAAGCTATGAATTTGATGAGAAGAGACAATCCCGCTCTTCCTCAAGATTACTACAAAACCAGCTTTATCTCTGGCTTACACGACAACATTCAACATTATGCCCAATGTCATGAACCTCAAGATTTGCAGAAAGCTATCTGGCTAGCTAGAAGAATGGAACAAGCACAACCCCCTAGGAAACAATTTCCTCAATAAATGCAACCTCCACTCAGAAGACAAGTTCAGTTTGACCCTGGTAAACCAGCTACAAACAATACTGCTACTATTATCGAGCAAGCTAGGTTAAAGGGCATCTGTTACAAGTGCAAGGAACCCTGGTTCCCAGGACACAAAAAAGTTTGCAAGGTGGCTAATCAAGCTCAAATACAGGCTCTACAAGAGCATTGTCCAGATGATGTTGAGCTGGTTTACTACACTGCTAGTTCTGAAGAAATTGAAGAAGCTGACACTGAAGATGCAAAAAACTGTGTTGATCAGGCACCGAAATTTTTTATGCATGCTCTTGTTGGGGAACGTAGCATGCAATTTCAAAAATTTCCTACGATCACGCAAGATCTATGTAGGATATGCATATCAACGAGAAGGGGAGAGTGTGTCCACGTACCCTCATAGACTGAAAGCGGAAGCGTTAGGTTAACGCGGTTGATGTAGTCGAACGTCTTCATGATCCAACAGATCTAGCACCGAACATACGACACCTCCGAGTTCAGCACACGTTCAGCTCTGTGACGTCCCTCGAACTCTTGATCCAGCAGAGGGTCGAGGGAGAGTTTTGTCAGTATGACGGCGTGGTGACAGTGATGGTGATGTGATCCGCGCAGGGCTTCGCCTAAGCACTACGTCGCTATGACCGGAGGAGTAAACTGTGGAGGGGGGCACCACACACGGCTAAGAGAACAATTGATGTGCTACTAGGGGTTGGGGCACCGCCCAGTGACGCCTTCCGAGAAGAAATTTGTGCGGTGCCAGATTGAGAAGCGACCCTTTCATCTCTTTTTCTCTAATTGCTGACGATCATGCACATATAAGTAAGGAACTTGCAATAGAATTTACAACTAATATCAAAACAAAGAACTTTTGAATAAGCAACAATTTGTAATTCTTCTTTCTTGATCCAGAATATTTCATGTTGTCACCTAATTTATAGTACAGATTGGGTCGTCAAATAATGTAGCACCTGTAGACAAGCACAGAAGATCCTGATCTCTTTTCACTTATCTCCTAAAGTATGAGTACCACCAGCTCAGACCTAACATAATCAGATGAACTATCCAGGCATGTGCGGTATTCAACAAGCGATTACCTTGAAGTAACTGTTATCTAACTTCATCCATTCGGATGTCCATATTGTCCACCAGGTGCACCATGACCATTTTTCTATCCAAGAAAATAATGAAAAAACATAGCAGGACACACTGTGTAGGCAAAAAAAATCATATTCCAGCTGACACCGTCAAATGTGAACAAAGGCTAATAAACAATGATACTCCAGCAATATACACTACTCGTATTGAACCAGATTACATAGGTATATGTGACCTTTTCAGCTAGTAAGAAAACCTCGCTTCAATATTGAATTATTTACGATCCCAAAAATCATTCCCCAAAAATGAATCCCTGCAAGGAGGAATATGTGCATCTGAATAGTAGAACCTGGTCCATGTGGGATAGTATGGAACAAAAATAATCTCACTGTATTTGTTTCAGGAACAAGGTTTTTGTTTGCAGCAAAGTGTGGATGTCTATATGGGACTTTGTTGCTGCCATCCAAGTTAAGCTCTTTGTCAGTGTTCTTCTTCACTAACATTGCAGATCCAACAGTTGGAGGAGTTTGGAGGACCATAGCTGGTGCATGGGATGGACCCTGAGGTGTTTGCTGTTGGCCACTGCCCTGTGCAACATCTTGCGGACTTGGAGGGGTTTCTCTAGGCTTTGGTAACCCAGCAATGAAGTTGTTCAATGAGCCATGTAACCTCCCCAATGTTTTTTTCAAATACTGAAAGTTGTTGGCGACATGTTCTCTGAAATCTTCAAAGTCTCATCTGTCCGTCTCTCTGTTTTGCTGCAGGGTTTTTACATGCAATTGCAAAGATTGCAGCTCCGGGTTCTCAATGGAAGAAGAACTCGTATGGTCAGTCATACTTGGATGAAGGAACATAAGGGAGGGTTTTTACAACTAGTAGGGAGCCGAGTAACCTCTCTGAGTGTGATCAGCCAGCGAAGGAAGGAATGTTACCATAGCTTGAGCTGCAACCCGGCCTTGGCCTTCGATCCTGCCATCGCTTGCACCGCCACCAACGCCGCACCATAGGAAGTACACCGGATCTGGGAGGGATTTTACCACAGAGACGGTGTGTTCCTGCAACCTCTTCCCGCACCCAAACCTGTACCGAATTTCTCACCGCCGCCTGTCGCCGCCGGGGATCCACCGCCGCCCAACGTCACCGGTGAGAAGTGGAGGATTTTACGGCTCCTCCAACCCCACCTCGGCACCAGATCTTGTGCCGCCAAGGATAAGAACCTTGCTCTGATTACCACTTGTCAGACCCAAGGTGGTCTAAAGAACCACTTTCAGAGAACTATGCCTGAACTTAGCGATTTCATTCACTTTCAGAGGAAAGATTTGGGAGTTCTAGCTCCTTATAGATGAACCTACCTGGCCATGAACACTGGCGATGTAGAAGGGGGAAACCCTAAAAACTGAGAGATGGTTCTCACGTCTCCAAACTCTGGCTTTATAGCCTTACAAACCAAGAAAATAAAGAGGAAAAATGGATACAGAGCAGTTGGGGTTGATAGCCTTTTGTCGGAAAGTAAACAACGACACTTCAAGGTCGGGGGACCGTCCGATGCGCGATCCACGGCGCCAGTTTCATCATAACCCAGCGAAGCGGTACGGGTGAAGAGGAGATGTTAGATCCGGGATGGACGGCTCAGCTGTCTTCGCGCGCCAGAAGTGACAATTCAAATTAACCGAACTTTGCTGTTAGGTGTTGCCAGGTTGTAGATACTCCCTCCATTCCACAATGCAGTGCTTTCTCTATCCACGTGCTTCAACTTTGACCATAAATTTAACTACCAAGACCGATTGCGGCGGGAGCAAAAATTATATTAGTGAATTCGTTTTCGAAAGAAGTTTTCAATTATATAGTTTTTTCTCCCGCCACAGTTGGTCCCATTGGTTAAATTTATAGTCAAAGTTGGACATCGGGAAGCACAGGCGCACTATATTTTGGAATGGAGAGAGTATAACCTTGGGTCCTGACAACAGGTCGCCTGACCTCCCATCACCAACAAAGCATCCACATTGCTTCCAAAATACTACTCCCTCCATTCCAAAATATAGTGCGCCCGCGCTTCTCGAGGTTCAACTTTGACCATAAATTTAACCAACGAGACCAATTGCGGCGAGAGAGAAAATTATATAATTGAAAACTTCTTTCGAATACGAATTCACTGATATAATTTTTGCTCCTGCCGCAATCGGTCTTGGTAGTTAAATTCATGGTCAAAATTAAAGCGCGTGAATAGAGGAAACACTACATTGTGGAATGGAGGGAGTACTAGCATCCAGCAACTAAACCCATCGTACTGCAGGTCTGCAGCAGCACCTAATCCACAGCTACAGTCAACAACTATAGCGGCGGCAGCACGCCAGCGATGCGAGCGCTCGTTCCAGAGCAAGCCAAGTAGCCAACCAGCCAGCAGGAGCTTCGGGTCATTGTGCCTCCTGGCGCATGGCCCAACGCACGCCAGAGACGGCTCCGGCGAGCCCTCCAGCGCCGCCAGCGAGTGGCCTGGACGCGGACGCGCGGCGCCGATAGGAGGGCTGACTTGAGCGGTGCATGATCCGGAAAGGCTCCGCGCGTCTAAGCCCGTGCTCCTTGAAGCAAATCCATGGGAACCTGGTCATCCAGGGCGTCGCTTCGCGCCCCCAGCCCCTGCGGGACTGTCAGCTACCTGAAGTTATCTGCACCTTGAGCACAAGATTCAGTCCAACAGCATACTGGTTCAGTTATAAGCAGAGGACAATCCAACGGCTGACAGCGAAGCACTCAAGATGGAGGGCCTAGATGGACTAAAGCTCTGTTTCACCGTCGCCTGTTACTTTTACATGAACTGTACTGCTCGCTGTCTCTTTCTCTTTTCACCGCGTGGGCGGACAGCCTTATAAGCGCCTGCGTGCGTCGAGGAAGGCATCAATGATTGTATCTCCAAACTACCAAACCCTAGCTTATCTAGTACTACCTTAGAAATCCCAAACTCATAGCTGGGTCTCCGTGATTGGGAGTTAAATTCAGTTCCAATTGGTGCTATTTCTTTGTTCTGTATCTCTGATCCTAGCTGGGATCTGACAATTGGTATCAGTAGCAGTAGATCCTTGGCAGCGAGGCGGCGGAGAGGATTCTGGCGGCGCTGGCGGCGGTAGACAGTTCGCGTGCAGGTGGGCAGCTGAGGTGCGGTTGCCGGTGAGATCCCTACTCCCGGTGGTAAAATCCCGTGACCCAGGCCTATTGGTGCACGAGCGGCGGCGCGGAGCTCCGGTGGCGGCAGGGCTCGAGATCCAACGAGGGTTCCAAGGCTTGTCCTTGTGGTAAAATTCCGGAAGTTGCATCTTGATCCAGATGGTGAAGTGAAGGGAGACGACAAGGCTGACACCGCGGAGGTGGCGACCCTCAAACTCGACATGGAAGAACTGGACGGCAAGGTTGACCACATCAACACAGAGGTCGAAGGCATCCACACCGAGGTCGCCGGCCTCAAGACGCAGCTGACGCGCCTGGAGGAGCTGATGACCCTGATGGACGAACAACTCAAGGGGAGGGCGGAGACGGCGACCAGCGGCGCGCCACAGCAACAACCACCGCCTCCCCAACCTCCTCTCCAACAGCAACAATCACCACCTCCCCAACCTCCTCTCCAACAGATTCCATAGCAAGGACACATCGATCCATCTACTGGCAGACGATCGCCGCTCCTTGATCGTGGCACACCAGTCTGGAGGCGCCATGGGCAGGGAAGTATGCCAGCCCAACCCATTCAGCCAGATTACCAAGAAGACTCGATGCATACTTACAATCAGCAGGTCCAGATTGACCAACACACATATACAGACATGGGAGGCCCTTCCCAATACCAAGGTTATCCAGACCCACATACATTCTGGAGCTACCAACAACAGCAACCCAATTACTATCAACCCAGACCACAACCCCAACCCCCACAATACAACTACCAATGCCAACCTGAGCAAGCACATCAAGAGTATTATCATCATCACCCTCCAGAATATCAAGCCATACAGTATCAACAAGGAGTCCAACAAAGGCCGGTCCTTCCCACTGCAGCAGTTACTGGACAACATTTTCCCACTACACTAGCTGCTGGGCAACAATTACAGCAGCAGGGATATGGCACTCCAAGACAAGCTCCTGCATTTGAGTATGGCAGAGGCCAAGATAGAGATGCCCAATTCTACAGATACATTGCCCGAGCCCCCAAATTTGACTTCCCCAAGTTTGATGGGACCAATCCAATGGAATGGATCAGGACTACCAAGAAGTTCTTCTCCATGGTCCATGTGCCTGAAGAAGCTAAATGTGACTATGCCCAAATGCACCTAACAGGGAAAGCAGATACTTGGCTCAGAAACTCAGGGGTACTCGAGGAAAATTTGGACTGGGACAATTTCTGTTCTGCTCTGCTGAAAAGATTTTCGGAGGACAGCTCATATGAGGTTCTAGAGAACTTCCATTCACTAAAGCATGGTCAGAGTTCAGTAGCTGAATATATCGACAGATTTGAGGAAAAGATGGTATCTTACAAGAGAGAAAACCCTGGAGTAGCTGATAGCTACTATGTGAAGTGCTTCATTAATGGACTCCAACCTGAGATCAAACACTTCCTAAAACCATTCAAACCAACCTCACTATATACTGCTGTAGAGACAGCTAGAGATATGGAGCTAGGCGCACAAGCTCAACAAGCACAGAAGAAAAACTACGCATCTGGTAGCTATTCCAAGAACCACTCCGCATCTCAGCCACCAACCAAACCAAAGTGGAATGATAACAACTCTACCAGAAAAGAAGGAGACACTAAAGGCACTGTCAAAACTGACAGACCTTACAGAGAACCTGGTACTTGCAGGTACTATGGAGGGAAGTGGGTTTTTGGCCACAAGTGTGCCCAATATAAGACACTGAACATGATGGCTGCAGAAGGAACCACTGACCAAGAACAAGTGACTGAAGATCCACTCCAAGAGCAAACACAAACTGAAGGAAATGCATCACCTGCTACTACTCCCACGGAAGAGGAGCAGTGCATGCAAATTTCCCTCCAAGCCGTAGGAAAGAAACCCCCTGCTAAAACATTCACTCTGCAAATTAGCATAGGGGGCAAGTGTGGTATAGCATTGGTCGACTCTGGCAGCTCACACACATTCATAGACATGCAGTTCATTGCCAAAACCACATGTACTACTGTCAGCAACCCTATGGAAACGGTCCTAGTAGCAGGAGGGGGCACCCTTCAGTCTGGATCACACACAATGGACACACCATATACAATCCAGTGCCACAAATTCAGCAACTCATTTAAAGTACTTCCACTCAAGGGTTTTGACATCATCCTAGGGTGTGACTGATTGGAAAAACACAGCCCAATAACCATGGATTTCATCACCAGGAAGATGCAAGTAAAGTTGGATGGAAAACACAGGGTGACACTCAAGGACAACAACAGAAAGGGCACTGTACCACTCATCTCTCTACACAGAATGCAGAAACTCTCTAACACTGGAGTGACTGGTTATTGCCTCTTTCCATTGTCTCCCAACAAGCAACAAACACAACAACCATGTGTGGAAATAGAGGACGTACTGACAGAGTATAAGGATGTATTTGAGGAACCCAAGGGCATGCCCCCTATGAGAGAACATGACCACGCAATACCCCTCAAGGAGGGCTCCGAACCACCTATGGCCAGACCCTACAGAGTACCTCATATGCAAAAAGCCGAGATGGAAAAGAAAATAAAAGAACTGTTGGATGCCTCCATTATCAGACCTAGTGAGAGTCCCTATGCTGCCCCTGGTATTCTGGTGAAGAAGAAAGATGGTACCTGGAGGCTATGCATTGACTATAGGAAGCTCAACACACAAACAATCAAGAACAAATTTCCCATACCTGTCATTGAGGATTTGTTTGATGAGCTTCAAGGGGCACAATATTTCACAAAACTGGACTTGAGAGCAGGATATCACCAAGTGAGAATGAAGAAGGAAGATATCCACAAGACAGCTTTCACAACCTATCTGGGCCACTATGAATTCCTTGTTATGCCCTTTGGCCTAACTAATGCCCCAGCCACCTTCCAGGCCCTAATGAATAAAGTGTTTAAAAAGTACCTCAGAAAATATATCTTGGTATTCTTCGATGACATCTTGGTCTATAGCAAGACCCTTGCTGCACACTTAGCACACCTCCAGGAAGTGCTACAAACCTTAAGGGAGGAACAACTATTTGCCAAGATGAGTAAATGCATATTTGCTGCACCTCAAGTGGAGTACCTCGGCCACATAATCACCGGCAATGGAGTCCAAAATGATCCCCATAAGATAGAGGCAGTTACTCAGTGGCATGTACCCAAGAACACCAGTCAACTCAGAAGTTTCTTAGGATTAACAAGGTACTATAGGAGGTTTGTGCAAAACTATGGACTGATCTGTAGGCCTCTTCATGATATGCTAAAAAAGAGGCTTTCCAATGGACGGAGCAGCAAACAGTAGCTTTCAACAAACTCAAGCAGAGCCTCACCACTGCCCCAGTGCTAGCCCTACCCAATTTCTCCCTCCCATTTCAAATGGAGACGGATGCAAGTGGCATAGGTCTAGGTGCAGTTCTAATGCAGCAAGGCAGACCCCTAGCATTCTTCAGTAAGACACTTGGGCCCAGATCTGCTGCATTGTCAACATACGAAAAAGAAGCTTTGGCAATTCTGGAGGCACTTAAAAAGTGGAGGCATTATCTTATTGGAAATGAACTGCATATAAAAACGGACCAAAAAAGTTTGAAATTCATGACTGATCAAAAGGTCTCTGAAGGAATCCAACAAAAACTACTATTGAAACTTCTGGACTTCAATTACAAGATCGATTACAAGAAAGGGGCTGATAACAAAGTGGCAGATGCTCTGAGTAGACAAGAGCATATGGTAATGGCCACCAGCATAGTGACTCCCACCTGGATTGAGTCTGTAGAACAAAGCTACCAGCAAGATCCTCACTGCCAGGAGCTACTTCAGAAACTTCTCATTACCCCAACCTCTGAAAAAGATTATACTCTAGCCGCCGGAGTCTTAAGATACAAGGGAAGAATACATATTGGCAATGATCCAGATCTCAAGCATCAACTCATTGAATCCCTGCACTCATCTGCTATAGGGGGACACTCGGGCATGGTAGCCAATTACCAGAGAATTAAACGATTGTTCCATTGGCCTGGTCTCAAGAAAGATGTACAAAAATTCATCTCTGAATGCCCTGTGTGCCAGAGAGCCAAGGTTGAACATTGCCATTATCCAGGCTTGCTAGATCCCCTTCCCCTTCCCGAGATGGCTTGGACACACCTTACAATGGATTTCATCGAGGGTTTGCCTAAATCCAATGGGAAGGAGGTAATTCTTGTGGTAGTGGACCGATTCACGAAGTATGCTCACTTCATTCCCCTTCCTCACCCATACACAGTACATACTGTTGCTCAGGCCTTCATGGACAATGTTTTCAAATTACACGGACCTCCAATAAGCATTGTCACAGACCGAGATCGCATCTTTACAAGCAACATGTGGCAGGGGATATTCAAGGCTATGAAAGTGAAACTCAGACTTAGCACTGCATACCATCCTCAAAGTGACGGGCAAATGGAACGTGTGAATCAATGCTTAGAATCTTATTTGAGATGCATGATCTTCCAGGAACCCAAGAAATGGTGTTCATGGCTACCATTGGCAGAATGGTGGTACAACACCACATACCACACAGCTACAAAATTCACACCCTTCCAAGCTCTGTATAGCTACCCACCACCAATGATAAGTGAGGTCGCAGTGCCTGGTCCTGAAGATGCAGATGCGAAGGACTTCCTGACAGAGAAAAAACAAATGCTCTCCACTCTGAAGGAGCACTTAGCTCAAGCACAGGCAAGAATGAAAAAGTATGCCGACAAGAAACGACTCGAAACAACCTTTGAGGTCGGAGACATGGTATATTTGCGAATGCAGCCCTATCGGATGGCAGCATTTGGTCTGAGGTAGTCCATGAAACTGACAACAAAATACTACGGACCTTACAGAATTCTACAAAAGATTGGCCATGTCGCGTACAAACTACAACTCTCAGACCACATTGGCATACACCCGGTGTTTCATGTAAGCCAGCTAAAGAAGCACTTGGGGACGCATGCTATTCCCAGCAAAGAACTGCCTCTGGTGGACAGCCACGGCAGGATCAAAACAGAGCCGCTGGCCGTGCTAGAAACCCACTCATTACCCAGGAATGGGGTACTGGTGACCCAATGGCTTATCGACTGGGAGAACTTGAAACCTGAGGAAGCGACCTGGGAGGACGCCAACTTCATCAAACAAGTTTTCCCGGAGTTCTTTGCCAGCACGCTAAAGAGCTGGTTCCCAGAAAAATACACTTGAGGACAAGTATAGTTTCAGAAGGGGGCATTGTCAGCTACCTGAAGTTATCTGCACCTTGAGCACAAGATTCAGTCCAACAACATACTGGTTCAGTTATAAGCAGAGGACAATCCAACGGCTGATAGCGAAGCACTCAAGATGGAGGGCCTAGATGGACTAAAGCTCTGTTTCACCGTCGCCTGTTACTTTTACATGAACTGTACTGCTCGCTGTCTCTTTCTCTTTTCACCGCATGGGCGGACAGCCTTATAAGCGCCTAGAAAGGCATCAATGATTGTATCTCCAAACTACCAAACCCTAGCTTATCTAGTACTACCTTAGAAATCCCAAACTCATAGCTGGGTCTCCGTGATTGGGAGTTAAATTCAGTTCCAATTGGTGCTATTTCTTTGTTCTATATCTCTGATCCTAGCTGGGATCTGACAGGGACCTGCTGCTGGCCTGCGTCGCCTCGTTCCGCGGCACGATGGGCTACGCCCGCAAAGTGTTTGACGGAATCCCCCACCCGGACCTCTTCATGCACAACGTCATGGTCCGCGGCTACGCGCACGGCGGCGCGCCCGCCGCGGCCTTCGTTTTGTACCGACGCATCGGGGCGGCGAGCCTGAGGCCCGACGCCTTCACGTTCTGCTACCTCCTCCGGGCCAGCGCTGGCTTGCCGGGTTCCTGCGCCGGGTACCAGGTCCACGGCGTCGTCCTGAAGCTGGGCTTCTTGAGTGACGCGTTCGTGAGGAATGCGGTCATCAACATGCACGCCAAGTGCGGGGATTTGCAGGTGGCCAGCGCGCTTCTTGATGAGGCCGGCGAGGGGGATGTCGTGGCGTGGTCGGCTGTCATAGCGGGGCATGCCGCTAGAGGTGACTTGGGCATTGCACGCCAACTGTTTGACGATAGTCGGCACAAAGACTTGGTGTGTTGGAATGTGATGGTGGCAGCGTATGCTAAGCATGGGGAGATGGAGAAGGCGAGGGAGCTGATTGACCGTGCGCCAGAGACAGATGTGGTTTCGTGGAACACGATTATCACTGGGTACGCCGCGAAGGGGATGCTGAAGGAAGCACTGGATGTGCTTGATGAAATGAAGTGTGCTGGCTGGATGCCTGATGAGGCCACTATTGTTAGCTTGCTTTCCTGTTGTGCGAACTTAGGGTCGCTTGACACAGGGAGGATGATACATTCATTACACTTGGAAGGTAGACCATGTACAAGTATTGTTCTTGGAAATGCATTGGTATCAATGTATGCAAAGTGCGGAGATCTGCAGGCTGCATTGGAAGTCTTTAGCAGGACGAAGGAGAGGGATGTTTGGACATGGAACTCGATCATCGGCGGGCTGGCCTTCCATGGGCAAGCAGAACAGTCCATCCACTTCTTCAATAAAATGCTTCAAGAAGGAATGTGCCCAAATGCTATTTCTTTCCTCTGTGTTCTCGGTGCATGCAGTCATGCCGGATTAGTTGAAGATGGTCAGAGATATTTCTCTTTGATGAAAGACAGGTACAAGATCGAGCAAAATGCAAAGCACTACAGTTGCATAGTGGATATGCTTGGCCGTGCAGGCTTACTGGATGAAGCATTTGCAATTCTGAGCAGCATGAGGTGTGAACCTAGTGCAGTCATATGGAGGACTCTGCTTGGTGCCTGCAAGACCACGGGAATGCAGCCTTGGCAAACTTGCCAGGGAGAGGCTTCTAAAAATGAATGAAGATGCAAGCGGAGATTATGTGCTGCTCTCTGGCATTTACGCGTCATGTGATGAATGGTTTGGAGTGGAGACATTGCGGGGATCAATGGATGAAAGGGGGATAAGAAAGGCTGCTGGTTTTGCCCAGGTTGACCATAAAACTTCCTGTCTTTCAGCATTGTGATGTGTGGATATCCTACAGTGAAATTCGATGAACGTGTGGATTGTGTCCATGCTCAGCCTGTCATTTTATGCTCGGCCACCAGAAAGTGGAAGGAAGTAGCACCCTAATAGACAGATACCACTAGCAAGGAGGCCTAGTGAGTAAATCATATTCAAAACAGCCAAATGCTGGTGGTTTCACTTGGAGTTAGCAGCATCAGTGCAGCTAGCAGGTATGGAGCTTCCAGCTGATGACTTGCCTCCGTTTTTTCATCTAGTTATGCAGAAAATTACCAGCAACTACTATGAAAAGTATAGTACTCAATCCATGACATTTATTTCTGTAAAAACTGTATAAGAAGTACAAAGGCCGATACAAACGAAGCAACACCGTCAAGGCGGTGCACAATATAGAAGATGGTAGCAAGAGAATAGGCCCACATGAAGGAAGCAAGTACAAGAACCACCCATATCACACATATATTTTTTTTTTGCTGGGATATCACACTTATACTTCAGGGAGCAAATGATGGATAATTCGGTCTAGCGCCTGGCTAGGGCCATAGCTGAGAGTAAGATGAGCAGTATCAGCAGAACCATGGCTCCAAACGAGCCAACCAGGGAGCCAGAGGTACGCTCGCAGAAAGAATCCAACTGCTGGCATATAGCAAGCCAGTTTGCCCTGACATTACCCTTGTGTGCTAAGTAGACAATAGCTGTTGCTGCAGATGACGCTGCGGTCACCAGAGCTAGCATTGCCTTCACAAGAAAGACAAGGAAATTAATTAGTAGCTGATAAAGTTATTGGTGCATGCTTCTCTTTCTTCAGTATAATAGGTTAGTAATCATGCTTTTTTTTTGAAACGAGGGTTAGTAATCATGCATAGTTTCATGCAGGATGGCATGGTATTAATTGAACGGTTCAGCACTGGCACACTTTGAATTAGAGAAAGATATAGTCTTACCGCGTCGAAAATGATCAAGACCAGCCTGCTATATTTAGCCCCGCTCCTAATTATGTGCACAATTGACAGTGGGAGCGAAAGGATGAGATAGGCGCTCACAATAGAATTTGCCACCACGAAGAACCTGTCAAGTGTCAAGATAAAATTCAAACAGTTGGAGCATCAGATCATAACCTTATTTTATCTGAAAGTAATGCTATCAGGCACTGAAACATTATTCTGCACGTACGTGAGAGCCGGGAGATCGCTGTATCGCGCTTTGAACTGGATGAACGGCGTGAACAGAGGAAGCGTCTCATTGGTAGTCCCCATGGCAATGGCGCTCGCAAGGGTGCCGATGACCGCAATGACGCGAAGTATGAGGTCCAGCATGGACACTCCTTTACTGACCCCCCTGCTGAGGGGGGCCTTGGAGGTCTCACCCTGCTCGCCGGAGTCCATTCTGGTATTTTTCTTAAGCTGCTCAACTGATCAAAGACTCAAAACTGTTTCCCAGGTCTGAAGAAAACAGTCCATGCTCCCTGCTTATATATATACACACATGGGCGGACTGCCTGTGGATCAGGTCAATTTGATGTTACAGCAGCTGACGGTGCAAGGCGCCGCATGCTGGTGCGTGCTCCCAGGCGCATTTCGGCTGGTACCTGCTCGACATAGCTCCATGGAGACTGGCTGCATCGTTCCATTCAGGTTCTGTTGCTGGGCCTCCAACAACATGGGGATCGGCTTGTGTCACTTGCTCTGTGTCTTGTTTCTGCAGGGGAGGCTTCAGCTGGACGTTCATTAGCTAGCTCATGCCAGCCTCCGAAGCAACGGGACGCCCTGCTTTTTCATAAGAGGAAGGGGTGGTACGCCATTTACGCGGAAGCGAGTTGATTTGTATTTTTTCGTGGTTCTTCCAACTGAAAGGCTACGCGTAGGAGGAGGCAGGGCTACCTGTTCTGAGTTGACTCGCTGCATGATTTCTGCTTCTCTGACTTGTGGATGAAGTCCATCCACAGTTCCACACTAGCAAACGATTCCTTGAATCCATATGTTTGGACTGTTTTCTGTTGTCCTTGCTGATCTCGCCTTCTGGTTTTCTGCGAAGGCAAAGAAGATCTTGATTCCATTGCACTTGTTTACCAGCATTGGTGGAAGTGCCTATCCGTAACATATAATCTCTGGACTGTGATAATGTCCAAACCGTTCGGATTTTAGCAATAGGCAAGAACGATCATTACTTCATTCTAATTATATACATGCATACATTAGAATGATTATTTTTTCTTTCACGTGCATTCCTCACTCTAATTACATGCATATATGCACTGAATGACGAAAAACTGATATCATTGTAGATTCTCAAACCGTCGCTCCGATTGAAAAACCGTCTTCACAAAAGAATCGTCTCGACGAGATCTTCGAAACTAGATCTCATGTTGATATGTTCTGATGACTTTTTTTAGACCAAAAGTTACTACATATGGGTTACGTAAGTTATCACGTCTGTCATACATAAATTACCGTGTCATTTACACAGAAACTTTGGGAGTATGTTTTCAATAAACTTTTATCCCAGGGTCAAAAAGTGATTATTATGTTTGCAGTGAGTTATCAACTTTGTTGTGTATATTATCATGTTGCACAAAAGTTATCGGGGTATGCTTCTCAACAATTTTCATTCCCTTGGTCAAAAAATTACCCCGATATTTGTATGAGTTATGAGCTCTCATGTGCGTGTATTATCATGTTGTTTACACATGAGTTATTGAGAGGTATTTTTTAACAACATTTTTCCCTGGTCAAAAAGTTACCACGTCTGGATTAAGCAAGTTATCAGCTCTGTTATATGTATATTACCATGTTATTTACACACAGTTATGAGGGTATGTTTTCAACAAACTTTTATTACGGGGTCAAAAGTTACCGTGGGGTTTGTAGTGAGTTATCAACTTTATTGTGTGTATAAGACCGTGTTATTTACACACGAAGTACCAGGAAGTATGTTTTTCAACAAATCCACCTCCCTGCGGTTCACCTAAGTATCAAGTATGCAGTGCTTCTATTACCATGATATTCACGGAAACATCAAGGTTATATTTTTCAATAATTTTTCCTCGGGGCCAAGTTATTATGGTGTTTGTACCTAAGTTATCATGTATATGATGTGTTATTACCATGATGTTTATACAAAAGTTACCGAGGTACATTTTTGACAACTTTTTTCCTTCAGGTCAAAGTTGTCGTGGTGTTTGTGCCTAAGTTATCAAGGTTGTCATGCAAAAATTACCGTGTTGTTTACACATAAATTACCAGGGAGATGTTTCAATAATTTTTTTCACCCCCGGGCGAAGTTACCATGACATTTATAAGTTATCGGGTCCCGATGCACAAATTATCATGCCATTTGCACAGAAGTTACCGGGGTATGTTTCAACCCAAACAATCCCTCATGCGAAGTTGTCATGCATGATATTTACAACGAGGCTACATGGGAAAGGTATACAACCCGTTGGTATATGAGAGACTACAAGACATCTTGAGAAATTCAAAAAAAACACAAGAAGAAAAATATTTTTTTGGCTCATATGAAAGTGAAAAAAAATTAACTATCATATTTCTACTTATTGGACAACAATCAAGGTAGGATGAGTTGGTTAGTACACTGTTGCTACATTGTAGGGTTTGTGGGTCCGAGTCCCATTTTAGACCATTATACTTTTTATCAACGCGTGAAAAATAAATCCCGATCAGGACGTGGGCTGGGCTGACGTACGGGGTTGTACGATCGTTCGGATCTATTGAAAAAATATAAACGTTCCAAAGTTACAAATTCTCAAAAATAAAAAAGTTATCACCCTACTATTTACACATGAGTACTGGGTTGTTTTTCAACAATTCTTTTTCTCGGGTCAAAAAAGTTATCACACCTAGGCTAAGTAAGTTATCAGCTCTTATCACGCCTAGGCTAAGTAAGTTATCAGCTTGTTGTGTATATAGTATCATGATATTTATGCATGAGTATCAGAGAATGTTTTTTAAACAACTTTTTTTCTTGGATCAAACAGTTACCACACTTATTGTGTGTATATTACCATGCAATTTATGTTGGGGAACGCAATATTTCAAAAAAAAATCCTACGATCACGCAAGAACTATCTAGGAGATGCATAGCATGAGAGGGGAGAGTGTGTCTACGTACCCTCGTAGACCGAAAGCGGAAGCGTTGAGTAACGCGGTTGATGTAGTCGAACGTCTTCGCGATCCAACCGATCAAGTACCGAACACACGACACCTCCGCGATCTGCACACGTTCAGCTCGGTGACGTCCCTCGAACTCTATATCCAGCTGAGGCCGAGGGAAAGTTTCGTCAGCACGACGGCGTGTTGACGGTGATGATGAAGTTACCGACGCAGGGCTTCGCCTAAGCAGTACGACAATATGACCGAGGTGAAAATCTGTGGAGGGGGGCACCGCACACGGCTAAGAAATCAACTTATGTGTCTATGGGGTGCCCCCGTCCCCCGTATATAAAGGAGTGGAGGGGGCGGCCGGCAACATAGGGCGCGCCCCAGGGGGGGAGAATGCTACTCCTACTAGGAGTAGGTTCCTCCCTTTCCTGGTCCAACTAGGAGGGGCAGGAAAGGGAAGAGGGGAAGAAGGAAAGGGGGCCGGCCCCCTTCTCACTTATGATTAACCCCTATTGCAAGCATCCGCAACTACAACAGAAGTATTAAGGTAAACATAACTGAGGGAGTCCTGGATTAGGGGGTCTCCGGACAGCCGGACTATATCCTTTGGCCGGACTGTTGGACTATGAAGACACAAGATTGAAGACTCCGTCCCGTGTCCGGATGGGACTCTACTTGGCGTGGAAGGCAAGCTAGGCAATGCGGATATGTATATCTCCTCCTTTATAACCGACCTTGTGTAACCCTAGCCCCTTCCAGTGTCTATGTAAACCGAAGAGTTTTAGTCCGTAGGACAACATAAAATCATACCATAGGCTAGCTTCTAGGGTTTAGCCTCTTCGATCTCGTGGTAGATCAACTCTTGTACTACTCATATTATCAAGAATAATCAAGCAGGACGTAGGGTTTTACCTCCATCAAGAGGGCCCGAATCTGGGTAAAACATCGTGTCCCCTGCCTCCTGTTACCATCCGCCTTAGACGCACAGTTCGGGACCCCCGGGACCCCCTACCCGAGATCCGCCGGTTTTAACACCGACACTAACCATAGCATGAAGCATATGGATCCAAATCAGCCCCTTACGAAGCAACACATAAACTAGGGTTTAAGCTTCTGTCACTCTAGCAACCCATCATCTACTTATTACTCCCTAATGCCTCCCTCTAGGCCCAAACAATGGTGAAGTGTCATGTAGTCGACGTTCACATGACACCACTAGAGGGATGACAACATACATCTCATCAAAATATCAAACGAATACCAAATTCACATGACTACTTATAGCAAGACTTCTCCCATGTCCTCGGGAACAAACATAACTACTCACAAATAATATTCATGTTCATAATCATAGGGGTATTAATATGCGTAATGGATCTGAACATATGATCTTCCACCAAGTAAACCAACTAGCATCAACTACAAGGAGTAATCAACACTACTAGCAACCCACATGTACCAATATGAGGTTTGGATACAAAGATTGGATACAAGAGATGAACTAGAGTTTGAGATGAGATGGTGCTGGTGAAGATGTTGATGGAGATTGACCCCCTCCCGATGAGAGGATCGTTGGTGAGGACGATGGTGATGATTTCCCCCTCCCGGAGGGAAGTTTCCCCGGCAGAACAGCTCCGCCGGAGCCCTAGATTGGTTCCGCCAAGGTTCCGCCTCGTGGCGGCGGAGTTTCGTCCCGTGAGCTTGCTTATGATTTTTTCCTCGACGAAATACTACATATAGCCAAAGATGGGCATCTGAGGGTCACCAGGGGGCCCACGAGGCAGGGGGGCGCGCCCCCACCCTCGTGGACGGTGGGTGGCCCCCCTCTGGTACTTCTTTCGCCCAATATTATTTATATATTCTGAAAATAATTCACGTGGAGTTTCAGGACTTTTGGAGATGTGCACAATAGGTCTCTAATATTTGCTCCTTTTCCAGCCTAGAATTCCAGCTGCCGGCATTCCCCCTCTTCATGTAAACCTTGTAAAATAAGAGAGAATAGGCATATGTATCGTGACATATGTGTAATAACAGCCCATAATGCAATAAATATCGATATAAAAGCATGATGCAAAATGGACGTATCAACTCCCCCAAGTTTAGACCTCGCTTGTCCTCAAGCGAAAGCCGATATAGAAAAATATGTCCACATGTTTAGAGATAGAGGTGTCGACAAAATAAAATACGGACATGAGGGCATCATGATCATTCTTAGAACAACAACAACAACAACAATATATATATATATATATATATATTGTCATATGATCTCCCATGCTAAAGTAACAATTCATTCACATACTCAAGTATGAATCAAAACTTCATTGAAAACTAATAAACTATAATCTCAGTCATTGAAGCAATTGCAATTTATCATAACATAGGAAAGAGTCAATGTAAGAGCTTCTCAGCAAGACAAAAATAAAAGATAGGCCCTTTGCAGAGGGAAACAGAGGTTGTCATGTGCTTTTATGGTTGGATGCATGAAATCTTAATGCAAAAGAACGTCACTTTATATTGCCACTTGTGATATGGATCTTTATTATGTAGTCCATCGCTTTTATTTCTTCCACATCACAAGATCGTATAAAGCTTATTTTCTCCGCACTAATAAGTCATACATATTTAGAGAGCAATTCTTATTGCTTGCAACGATGACAACTTACTTGAGGGATCTTACTCAACCCATAGGTAGATATGGTGGACTCTCATGGCAAAACTGGATTTAGGGATATTTGGAAGCACAAGTAGTATTTCTACTTGGTGCAAAGAAATTGGCTAGCAAGAGAGGGAAAGGCAAGCTCAACATGTTGGATGATCCATGACAATATAATTTATCTCAAATGTAAGAAAACATAACCCATTACGTTGTCTTCCTTGTCCAACGTTAACTCTTTAGCATATCATACTTTAATGAGTGCTCACAATTATAAAAGATGTCAAAGATAGTATGTTTATATGTGAAACCTCTCTTTCTTTATTACTTCCTATTAATTGCAACGATGACCAAAACTATGTTTGTCAACTCTCAACAACTTTTATTCATCATACTCTTTATATGTGAAGTCATTACTCTCCATCAGATCCATATGATCTCTTTATTTCTTCTCTTTTATTCTATTCCCTCAAGATCATAGAAAAATAATCAAGCCCTTGACTCAACACTAAACTTTATTGTATATAGCTCACGGACTCGATTACATAAAAGGATCATAAAGCAAAACTCACAACTAGATCATACTAAAACTTTATTCTACTAGATCAAGATATTACCAAAAGGATCAAACTAAGAAAAACGGTAAAGATAAAAGTGATGGTGATACGATACCGGGGCACTCCCCCAAGCTTGGCAGTTGCCAAGGGGAGTGCCCATACCCATGTGTTTATGTCTCCTTCTTCAGGGGTGGTGATGTGATATTTTTGGCGATGATGCCCCTCAGGATATGATTCTCTTCTTCGAGCTTATTGACTTGCTGCTTAAGGTCCATTATTTCCTTACGGAGCTTGCCCGTGACGGCTAAAGCTCCCTTCACCCAAGGATGTTGCATAGCTGCGGGAGAACAAGTAACACTCTTTTTCATATTTTCATAAGAAAGAAATCTAACATTGGAAGGGATGACCGAGTTTGGAATAGCCGAGCTCTGTAGTTCCCCCATAGTGAATCCCGCTCGGAAACGAGAAGTAAGTTCTTCATCCTCCTCCATGGCATTTATCCTTTTCAAATCGGCCTCCATCTCTTCCTCAGTTGATGGCTGATGACCCACAGGTATAGGGGATCTATCATAGTCCTTTCGATAAGTAAGAGTGTCGAACCCAACGAGGAGCAGAAGGAAATGATAAGCGGTTTTTAGCAAGGTATTCTCTGCAAGCACTGAAATTATAGGTGACAGATAGTTTTGTGATAAGATAATTTGTAACGAGCAACAAGTAACAAAAGTAAATAAAGTACAACAAGGTGGCCCAATCCTTTTTGCAGCAAAGGACAAGTCTGGACAAATTCTTATATAGAGAAAAGCGCTCCCGAGGACACATGGGAATTATCGTCAAGCTAGTTTTCATCACGTTCATATGATTCACGCTCGGTACTTTGATAATTTGGTATGTGGGTGGACCGGTGCTTGGGTACTGCCCTTACTTGGACAAGCATCCGACTTATGATTAACCTCTATTGCAAGCATCCGCAACTACAACAAAAGTATTAAGGTAAACCTAACCATAGCATGAAACATATGGATCCAAATCAGCCCCTTACGAAGCAACGCATAAACTAGGGTTTAAGCTTCTGTCACTCTAGCAACCCATCATCTACTTATTACTTCCCAATGCCTTCCTCTAGGCCCAAATAATGGTGAAGTGTCATGTAGTCGACGTTCACATAACACCACTAGAGGAGAGACAACATACATCTCATCAAAATATCGAACGAATACCAAATTCACATGACTACTAATAGCAAGACTTCTCCCATGTCCTCAGGAACAAACGTAACTACTCACAAAGCATATTCATCTTCATAATCAGAGGGGTATTAATGTGCATATAGGATCTGAACATATGATCTTCCACCAAATAAACCAACTAGCATCAACTACAAGGAGTAATCAACACTACTAGCAACCCACAGGTACCAATCCCAGACTTGGAGACAAGAATTGGATACAAGAGATGAACTAGGGTTTGAGAGGAGATGGTGCTGGTGAAGATGTTGATGGACATTGACCCCCTCCCAATGAGAGGATCGTTGGTGATGACGATGGCGATGATTTCCCCCTCCTGGAGGGAAGTTTCCCCGGCAGAACAGCTCTGCCAGAGCCCTAGATTGGTTCTGCCAAGGTTCCGCCTCGTGGCGGCGGAGTCTCGTCCCGAAAGCTGGCTTATAATTTTTTCCTCATCGAAAGACTCCATATAGCAGAAGATGGGCATCGGAGGGCCACCAGGGGGCCACGAGGCAGGGGGCGCGCCCAGGGGGGGTAGGGCGCGCCCCCAAGCCTCATGGGCAGGGTGTGGCCCCCCTCCGGAACTTCTTGCGCTCAGTATTTTTTATATATTCTGAAAATGACTTCCGTGAAGTTTCAGGACTTTTGGAGCTGTGCAGAATAAGTCTCTAATATTTGCTCCTTTTCTAGCCCAGAATCCCAGTTGCCGGCATTATCCCTCTTTATGTAAACCTTGTAAAATAAGAGAGAATAGGCATAAGTATTGTGACATAATGTGTAATAACAACCCATAATGCAATAAATATCGATATAAAAGCATGATGCAAAATGGATGTATCAACTCCCCCAAGCTTAGACCTCGCTTGTCCTCAAGCGAAAGCCGAAATCGAAAAATATGTGCACATGTTTAGAGATAGAGGTGTCGATAAAAATAAAATACGGACATGAGGGCATCATGATCATTCTTAGAACAGCAACTTATATGATTCTTGTCATATGATCTCTTATGCTAGAGTAACAATTCAATCACAATTTCAAGTATGAATCATAAACTTCATTGAAAACTAACAACCTATAATCTCAGTCATTGAAGCAATTGCAATTTATCATAACATAGGAAAGAGTTAATGTAAGAGCTTCTCAGCAAGACAAAAATAAAAGATAGGCCCTTCGCAGAGGGAAGCAGAGGTTGTCATGTGCTTTTATGGTTGGATGCATGAAATCTTAATGCAAAAGAACGTCACTTTATATTGCCACTTGTGATATGCAATTTATCATAACATAGGAAAGAGTCAATATAAGATCTTTTCAGCAAGTCCACATACTCAACTATCATATAGTCTTTCACAATTGCTGACACTCACGCAATACTTATGGGTATGGAGTTTTAATCGGACACAGAGAAAGATAGGGGCTTATAGTTTTTCCTCCCAACGTTTTACCTCAAGGGTAATGTCAAAAATAATAGTTCATGAAAACTCACATCCAATTAGCCATATATACCAGGATCTTTCCAACATGTTGTGCTTTCCAAAAGACAAAATGTAAAAAGGAAAGGTGAAGATCACCATGACTCTTATGTAAGGTAGGAGATAAAAGTAAAAGATAGGCCCTTCGCAGAGGGAAGCAGAGGTTGTCATGCGCTTTTATGGTTGGATGCACAAAATCTTAATGCGAAAGAACGTCACTTTATATTGCCACTTGTGATATGGACCTTTATTATGCGGTCCGTCGCGTTTATTTCTTCCATATCACACGATCATATAAAGCTTATTTTCTCCCACACTAATAAGTCATACATATTTAGAGAGCAATTTTTATTGCTTGCACCGATGATAACTTACTTTAAGGATCTTACTCAATCCATAGGTAGATATGGTGGACTCTCATGGCAAAACTGGGTTTAGGGATATTTGGAAGCACAAGTAGTATCTCTACTTGGTGCAAAGAATTGGCTAGCATGAGAGGGAAAGACAAGCTCAGCATGTTGGATGATCCATGACAATATAATTTATCTCAGATGTAAGAAAACATAACCCATTACGTTGTCTTCCTTGTCCAACGTCAACTCTTTGGCATGTCATATTTTAATGAGTGCTCACAATCATAAAAGATGTCCAAGATAGTATATTTATATGTGATTATGTGAAGACCTCTCTTTCTTTATTACTTCCTATTAATTGCAACGATGACCAAAACTATGTTTTTCAACTCTCAACAACTTTTATTCATCATACTCTTTCTATGTGAGCTCATTACTCTCCATAAGATCCATATGATCTATTTTATTTCTTTTTATTCTTTCTCTTTTATTTTATTCCCTCAAGATCATGGCAAAATAATCAAGCCCTCGACTCAACACTAATCTTTATTATATATAGCTCACGGACTCGATTACATAGAAGGATCATAAAGCAAAACTCACAACTAGATCATACTAAAACTTTTATTCTACTAGATCAAGATATTACCAAAAGGACCGAACTAAGAAAAACGGTAAAGATAAAAGTGATGGTGATACGATACCGGGGCACTCCCCCAAGCTTGGCAGTTGCCAAGGGGAGTGACCATACCCATGTGATTATGTCTCCTTTGTTGGTGAAGAAGATGGTGGTGATGAAGGGTAGTCGCACATCGAGCGTAGGAGGTCTTCCAACTTGCGGATAATGCCCTTGAGTGCGATGATATGCTCCTTCAACAAAATATTTTCATGTGTGAGATACTTGTTTTGTATACGAGCTAGCTCAATCATCTTGAAAGCTTCGATCTCAGTTGGGGTAAGAAGATTGTGATCAAGTTGAAGGATGTCTTCTGTTGCCGGAATTTGGTCCTCCGTGGCCTTCTTGATCCCTTCATCCTTGTTGATCTCCATGGGTTCTTCTCTCGCCAGCTCTATCTTCATTAACCAAGCATTGTTGCCCTCATTGTTGGAGGAGGAGGGAGACGACATGATGCTTGGCTTTGACAACCCTGGCAGAAAACAGCTCGAAACAAGAACATGAGATTTTTGCGTGATAGGGTGGTCAAAACCTTCAAGAGGTTATATAATGAATTTTTACCAACCAAAATATGTAACGTGTAAGAAAACGGAGTCCGGAGAGCACACGAGGTGCCCACGAGGTAGGGGGCGCGCCCAGGGGGGTAGGGCGCGCCCTCCACCCTTGTGGAGCCCTCGTGTCCTTCCCGGACTGCTTCTTACTTTTTCTATTTTTTAAATATTCCAAAACGGAAGAAAATTGCCATTAGAACTATTTTGGAGTCGGTTTACTTACCGTACCACATACCTATTCCTTTTCGGAGTCTAAAACGTTCCGGAAAGTGTCCCTTATGTATTCCTCCGGGGTTACGGTTTCAATAACATTGGTTTCAACATTTATAGGATTACTTGAGATATAATGTTTAATTCTTTGACCGTTCACCACCTTCGGATTTGTGCCATCGAAGTTGTTGATTTTTATGGCATTGGAACGATAGACCTCCTCGATAATGTAAGGACCTTCGCATTTAGAGAGATGTTTTCCTGCAAAAAATCTTAAACGAGAGTTGTATAGCAATACATCTACATTAAACTCACGCTTTTGTATCCTTTTGTCATGCCATCTTTTAACTTTTTCTTTAAATAATTTGGCATTCTCATAGGCTTGGGTTCTCCATTCATCAAGTGAGCTAATGTCAAATAACCTTTTCTCACCAGCAAGTTTGAAATCATAATTGAGCTCCTTAATAGCCCAATAAGCCTTATGTTCTAGTTCGAGAGGTAAGTGACATGCTTTTCCATAAACCATTTTATACGGAGACATACCCATAGGATTTTTATATGCAGTTCTATAGGCCCATAATGCATCATCAAGTTTCTTGGACCAATTCTTTCTAGATCTATTGTCAGTCTTTTGCAAAATTAATTTGAGTTCTCTATTGCTCAATTCTACTTGACCACTAGACTGCGGGTGATAAGGAGATGCAATTCTATGATTAACATCATATTTAGCAAGCATTTTACGGAAAGCAGCATGAATAAAATGTGAACCACCATCAGTCATTAAATATCTAGGGACTCCAAACCTTGGAAAAATAACTTCTTTAAGCATCTTAATAGAGGTGTTATGATCAGCACTACTAGTTGGAATAGCTTCTACCCACTTAGTAACGTAATCAACAGCAACTAAAATATGTGTATATCCATTGGAGACAGGAAAAGGTCCCATATAATCAAAGCCCCAAACATCAAATGGTTCAATAACAAGTGAATAATTCATAGGCATTTCTTGATGTCTACTAATATTACCAATTCTTTGACATTCATCACAAGATACAACAAACTTACAGGCATCCTTGAAGAGAGTAGGCCAATAAAAACCGGATTGCAATACCTTATGTGCAGTTCTATCTCTAGCGTGGTGTCCTCCATAAGCTTCGGAATAACACTTGCGTAGGATCTGTTCCTGTTCATGCTCAGGTACACAATGTCTAATAACACCATCTACTCCTTGTTTATAAAGATGTGGGTCATCCCAAAAGTAATGTCTCAAATCATAGAAGAACTTTTTCTTTTGCTGGTATGTGAAACTAGGTGGTATAAACTTAGCAACAATGTAATTAGCATAATCAGCATACCATGGGGCAGTATGAGAAGCATTTATGACATTTAATTGTTCATCAGGAAAGCTATCATCAATAGGCAGTGGGTCATCAAGAACATTTTCTAACCTAGACAAGTTATCTGCAACGGGGTTCTCAGCTCCCTTTCTATCAATAATATGCAGATCAAATTCTTGTAGGAGGAGAACCCATCTAATAAGTCTAGGTTTAGCATCTTTCTTTTCCATAAGATATTTAATAGCAACATGATCCATGTGAATAGTTACTTTAGAATCAACAATATAAGGTCTGAACTTATCACAAGCAAATACAACTGCTAAAAATTCTTTTTCAGTAGTAGCATAATTTCTCTGAGCATTGTCTAAAGTTTTACTAGCATATTGAATAACATTTAATTTCTTATCAACTCTTTGCCCTAGAACAGCACCTACAACATAATCACTAGCATCACACATAATTTCAAAGGGTAAATTCCAATCAGGTGGCTGAACAATAGGTGTAGAGATCAATGCTTTCTTAAGTATTTCGAATGCTTCTACGCAATCATCATCAAAAACAAATGATATATCTTTTTGTAATAAATTAGTCAGAGGCCGAGAGATTTTTGAGAAGTCCTTAATGAACCTCCTATAAAAACCGGCGTGACCAAGGAAACTTCTTATACCTTTGATGTCCTTGGGACATGGCATCTTTTCAATAGCATCAACCTTAGCTTTATCAACTTTGATACCTTTTTCAGAAACTTTATGCCCCAAGACAATACCTTCATTAACCATAAAGTGGCACTTCTCCCAATTCAAGACAAGGTTAGTTTCTTCACATCTCTGAAAAACTCAATCAAGGTTGCTTAATCAATCATCAAAATAGGATCCATAGACGGAGAAATCGTCCATGAAAACCTCACAAATCTTTTCACAGAAGTCAGAGAATATAGCCATCATGCATCTTTGGAAGGTAGCAGGTGCATTACATAAACCAAAAGGCATACGTCTATAAGCAAAAGTACCGAAAGGGCAAGTAAAAGTAGTCTTAGATTGATCATCAGCTGACACATGTATTTGAGAGAAACTAGAATAACCATCTAGAAAGCAAAAATGTGTATGTTTGGATAATCTTTCTAGCATTTTATCAATAAAAGGTAAGGGGTAATGATCTTTTTTAGTAGCCTTATTTAATTTGTGGAAATCAATTACCATCCTATAACCTGTAATAATTCTTTGTGGAATCAATTCATCTTTATCATTAGGAACGATAGTAATACCTCCCATTTTAGGGACACAATGGACAGGACTCACCCACTGACTGTCAGCAACGGGATAAATTATACCTGCCTCAAGGAGCTTTAGTATTTCCTTTCTTACCACTTCTTTCATCTTAGGATTCAGCTGTCATTGGTGATCACGAACTGGTTTGGCATCTTTCTCCAAATTTATTTTGTGTTGACATAGTGTGGGACTAATGCCCTTAAGATCATCGGGAGTATATCCAATAGAAGCACGGTGCTTCTTCAGAGTTTTCAATAATCTCTCTTCTTCATGCTCTTAAAGGTTAGCACTAATAATAACAGGATATATCTTTTTCTCATCAAGATAAGCATATTAAGAGTATCAGGTAAAGGTTTGAGCTCAAACACGGGATCACCCTTGGGTGGAGGAGGATCCCCTAGGATTTCAACACGCAAATTGTGTTTCAGGATGGGTTCCTGCTTAAAGAATACTTCATCTATTTCCCTTCTTTCATTCATAAACATATCGTTTTCATGGTCTAGCAAATACTGTTCTAAGGGATCACTAGGAGGCACAACAATAGAAGCAAGACCAATAATTTCATCTTTACTAGGAAATTCCTCTTCATGGTGTTGTCTACGAAATTTAGAGAAATTAAATTCATGAGACATATCACCTAAACCAATAGTAGCAACATCATTTTTGCAATCTATCTTAGCATTAACTGTGTTCAAGAAGGGTCTACCAAATATAATGGGACAAAATCTATCTTGCGGGGAACCAAGAACAAGAAAATCAGCAGGATATTTAGTTTTCCCACACAAGACTTCAACATCTCTAACAATTCCCATTGGTGAAATAGTGTCTCTATTAGCAAGTTTAATTGTGACATCAATATCTTCTAACTCAGCAGGTGCAATATCATGCATAATTTCTTTGTATAAGTCAATAGGTATTGCACTAGCACTAGCACCCATATCACACAAGCCATGATAACAATGATCTCCTATTTTAACAGAAATAACAGGCATGCCTACTACAGGTCTAGGTTTATCTTTAGCATAAGGTTTAGCAATTCTAGCAGTTTCATCACAAAAATAAATAACATGCCCATCAATATTATCAGACAAGATATCTTTAACAATAGCAATATTAGGTTCAACTTTAACTTGCTCAGGAGGTGTACAAGTTCTAATATTGCTTTTACGAACCACAGTTGAAGCTTTAGCATGATCTTTTATCCTAACAGGAAAAGGTGGTTTCTCAACATAAGCAGTAGGAACAATAGGATCATTATAAGTGACAGTCTTTTCTTCAACTTTAATAGGTGCAACTACTTTTACTTCTATGGGAGGATGATATTTAAACCACTTCTCCCTACGGAGATCAACATGAGTAGCAAAAGATTCACAGAAAGAAGCTACTATTTCAGAGTCAAGTCCATATTTAGTGCTAAATTTACGGAAAACATCGGTATCCCTAAAAGATCTAACACAATCAAACTTAGGTGTCATACCTGACTTCTTACCTTCATCGAGGTCCCAATCTTCAGAGTTGCGTTTAATTCTTTCCAATAAATCCCATTTGAATTCAATATTCTTCATCATAAAAGAGCCAGCACAAGAATTATAGAGCATGGTGCAATTGTTATCAGAAAGCCGAGCATATAAATTTTGAATAATTATTTCTCTTGGAAGCTCATGATTGGGGCATGAATATAACATTGAGTTAAGCCTCCCCCAAGCTTGAGCGATGCTTTCTCCTTCATGAGGCCAAAAATTATATATATAATTGCGATCACGATGAACAAGATGCATAGGATAAAACTTCTGATGAAATTCCAATTTCAATCGTTTGTAGTTCCATGATCCCAAATCATCACATAGCCTATACCATGTCAATGCATCTCCCTTCAAATATAAAGGGAAAACCTTCTTCTTAATAAGATCATCGGGCACACCTGCAAGCTTAAATAATCCACAAACTTCATCCACATATATTAGGTATTCATCAAGATGCATTGTTCCGTCTCCTGCAAAAGGATTAGCTAGCAGTTTTTCTATCATACCCGAAGGAATCTCAAAGTAAACATTTTCATTTTCAGTAGGTTCAATAGGTTGAGGAGCAACTCTTTGATCTACTGGTCGGGGTGAAGATACCCCGAACAAGCCCCTCAGAGGATTACTATCCATAGTAACAAGTGACAGTAAATTTCAGCACACTATATAAATTTTTCCGTACCAAATTCCACCTACCAAAGGCGCTTCACTCCCCCGCAACGACGCCAGAAAAGAGTCTTGATGACCCACAAGTATAGGGGATCTATCGTAGTACTTTCTATAAGTAAGAGTGTCGAACCCAACGAGGAGTAGAAGGAAATGATAAGCGGTTTTCAACAAGGTATTCTCTGCAAGCACTAAAATTATAGGTGACAGATAGTTTTGTGATAAGATAATTTGTAATGAGCAACAAGTAACAAAAGTAAATAAAGTGCAGCAAGGTAGACCAATCCTTTTTGTAGCAAAGGACAAGCCTGGACAAATTCTTATATAGAGAAAAGCGCTCCCGAGGACACATGGGAATTATCGTCAAGCTAGTTTTCATCACGTTCATATGATTCGCGTTCGGTACTTTGATAATTTGGTATGTGGGTGGACCGGTGCTTGGGTACCGCCCTTACTTGGATAAGCATACGACTTATGATTAACCTCTATTGCAAGCATCTGCAACTACAACAAAAGTATTAAGGTAAACCTAACCATAGCATGAAACACATGGATCCAAATCAGCCCCTTACGAAGCAATGCATAAACTAGGGTTTAAGCTTCTGTCACTCTAGCAACCCATCATCTACTTATTACTTCCCAATGCCTTCCTCTAGGCCCAAATAATGGTAAAGTGTCATGTAGTCTACGTTCACATAACACCACTAGAGGAGAGACAACATACATCTCATCAAAATATCAAACGAATACCAAATTCACATGACTACTAATAGCAAGACTTCTCCCATGTCCTCAGGAACAAACGTAACTACTCACAAAGCATATTCATGTTCATTTAGAGGGGTATTAATGTGCATTGCTACCTCTAGAGCACTGCGCTGGTTTTCCCCGAAGAGGAAGGGATGAGGCAGCAAAGTAGCATAAGTATTTCCCTTAGTTTTTGAGAACCAAGGTATCAATCCAGTAGGAGGCTACGCGCCAGTCCCTCGTACTTGCACAAAACAAATAAATCCTCACAACCAACGCGATAAGGGGTTGTCAATCCCTACACGGCCACTTATGAGAGTGAGATCTGATAGATATGATAAGATAATATTTTTGGTATTTTTATGATAAAGATGCAAGGTAAAATAAAAGCAAAGTAGAAAGCAAAGGAAATAACTAAGTATTGGAAGATTAATATGATGAAGATAGACCCCGGGGCCATAGGTTTCACTAGTGGCTTCGCTCAAGAGCATAAGTATTCTATGGTGGGAGAACGAATTAGTGTTGACGAATTGACAGAATTGAGCATAGTTATGAGAATATCTAGGTATGATCATGTACATAGGCATCACGTCCGAGACAAGTAGACCGACTCCTGCCTGCATCTACTACTATTACTCCACTCATCGACCGCTATCCAGCATGCATCTAGAGTATTAAGTTAATGAAAACAGAGTACCACCTTAAGCAAGATGACATGATGTTGAGGGATAAACTCATGCAATATGATGAAAACCCCATCTTGTTATCCTCGATGGCAATAGTACAATACGTGCCTTGCTGCTCCTACTGTCACTGGGAAAGGACACCGCAAGATTGAACCCAAAGCTAAGCACTTCTCCCATTGCAAGAAAATCAATCTAGTAGGCCAAACCAAACTGATAATTCGGAGAGACTTGCAAAGATAACCAATCATACATAAAAGAATTCAGAGAAGATTCAAATATTATTCATAGATAGACTTGATCATAAACCCACAATTCATCGGTCTCAACAAACTCACCGCAAAAAGAAGATTACATCGAATAGTTCTCCACAAGAGAGGGGGAGAACATTGTATTGAGAACCAAAAAGAGAGAAGAAGCCATCTAGCTAATAACTATGGACCCGTAGGTCTGAGGTAAACTACTCACACTTCATCGGAGGGGCTATGGTGATGATGTAGAAGCTCTCTGTGATCGATGCCCCCTCCGGCGGAGCTCCGAAACAGGCCCTAAGATGGGATCTCGTGGATACATAAAGTTGCGGTGGTGGAATTAGGGTTTTGGCTCCGTATCTGATCGTTTGGGGGTATGTAGGTATATATAGGAGGAAGGAGTACGTCGGTGGAGCAACAGGGGGCCCACGAGGGTGGAGGGCGCGCCTGGGAGGGGGGGGGGGTAGGCGCGCCCCCTACCTCGTGGCCTCCTCTTTTGTGTCTTGACGTAGGGTCCAAGTCTCCTGGGTCTTATTCGTTGAGAAAATCACGTTCCCGAAGGTTTCATTCCGTTTGGACTTCGTTTGATATTCCTTTTCTTCGAAACCCTAAAACAGGCAAAAACAGCAATTCTGGGCTGGGCCTCCGGTTAATAGGTTAGTCCCAAAAATAATATAAAAGTGGATAATAAAGCCCAGTAATGTCCAAAACAGTAGATAATATAGCATGGAGCAATAAAAAATTATAGATACGTTGGAGACGTATCAAGCATCCCCAAGCTTAATTCCTGCTCGTCCTCGAGTAGGTAAATGATAAAAACAGAATTTTTGATGCGGAGTGCTACTTGGCATAATTTTAATGTAATTCTTCTTAATTGTTGTATGAATATTTAGATCCGAAAGATTCAAGATAAAAGTTTAATATTGACATAAAAATAATAATACTTCAAGCATACTAACAAAGCAATCATGTCTTCTCAAAATAACATGGCCAAAGAAAGTTATCCCTACAAAATCATATAGTCTGGCTATGCTCTATCTTCGGCACACAAAATATTTAAATCATGCACAAACCCGATGACAAGCCAAGCAATTGTTTCGTACTTTTGGTGTTCTCAAACTTTTTCAATCTTCACGCAATACATGAGCGTGAGCCATGGATATAGCACTATAAGTGGAATAGAATGGTGGTTGTGGGGAAGACAAAAAGGGAGAAGATAGTCTCACATCAACTAGGTGTATTAATGGGCTATGGAGATGCCCATCAATAGATATCAATGTGAGTGAGTAGGGATTGCCATGCAACGGATGCACTAGAGCTATAAGTATATGAAAGCTCAACAAAAGAAACTAAGTGGGTGTGCATCCAACTTGCTTGCTCATGAAGACCTAGGGCATTTTGAGGAAGCCCATCATTGGAATATACAAGCCAAGTTCTATAATGAAAAATTCCCACTAGTATATGAAAGTGATAACATAGGAGACTCTCTATCATGAATATCATGGTGCTACTTTGAAGCACAAGTGTGGTAAAAGGATAGTAACATTGTCCCTTCTCTCTTTTTCTCTCATTTTTTGGGGCCTTTTCTCTTTTTTATGACCTCTTTTCTTTCTTTTTTTTTTAATTTTTCGTCCGGAGTCTCATCCCGACTTGTGGGGGAACCATAGTCTCCATCATCCTTTCCTCACTGGGACAATGCTCTAATAATGATGATCATCACACTTTTATTTTTCTTACAACTCAACAATTACAACTCGATACTTAGAACAAAATATGACTCTATATGAATGCCTCCTGCGGTGTACCGGGATATGCAATGAATCAAGAGTGACACGTATGAAAGAATTATGAATGGTGGCTTTGCCACAAATATGATGTCAACTACATGATCATGCTAAGCAATATGACAATGATGGAGTGTGTCATAATAAACAGAACGGTGGAAAGTTGCATGGCAATATATCTCGGAATGGCTATGGAAATGCCATAATAGGTAGGTATGGTGGCTGTTTTGAGGAAGGTATATGGTGGGTGTATGATACCGGCGAAAGGTGCACAGTATTAGAGAGGCTAGCAAAGGTGGAAGGGTGAGAAAAGTGTGTATAATCCATGAACTCAACATTAGTCATAAAGAACTCATATACTTATTGCAAAAATCTACAAGTTATCAAAGCGAAGTATTACGCGCATGCTCCTAGGGGATAGATTGGTAGGAAAAGACCATCGCTCGTAAGGAAGATAATCAAAAAATAAATCATGCTCCGACTTCATCACATAACGGTTCACCATACGTGCATGCTATGGGAATCACAAACCTTAACACAAGTATTTCTCAAATCCACAACTACTCAACTAGCATAACTTTAATATCACCATCTTCATATCTCAAAACAATTATCAAGTATCAAACTTCTCATAGCATTCAACACACTCATAAGGAAGTTCTTTTATTATTCTTGAATACCAAGCATATTGGTATTATTTAAGTAAATTACCATGCTATTTAAGACTCTCAAAATAATCTAAGTGAAGCATGAGAGATCAATAGTTTCTATAAAACAAATCCACCACCGTGCTCTAAAAAGATATAAGTGAAGTACTAGAGCAAAACTATATAACTCAAATGATATAAGCGAAGCACATAGAGTATTCTAACAAATTCCAAATCATATATGGATCTCTCAAGAGGTTTGTAGAGCAAGGATGATTGTGGTAAACTAAAAAAAAAATAAAGACTCAAATCATACAAGACGCTCCAAGCAAAACACATATCATGTGGTGAATAAAAATATAGCTCCAAGTAAAGTTACCGATGGAAGTAGACGAAAGAGGGCATGCCTTCCGGGGCATCCCCAAGCTTTGGCTTTTAGGTGTCCTTAGATTATCTTGGGGGTTCCATGGGCATGCCCAAGCTTAGGCTCTTGCCACTCCTTGTTCCATAATCCATCAAATCTTTACCCAAAACTTGAAAACTTCACAACACAAAACTTAAAGTAGAAAATCTCGTGAGCTCCGTCAGCGAAAGAAAATAAAAGACCACTTCAAGGTACTGTAATGAACTCATTATTTATTTATATTGGTGTTAAACCTACTATATTCCAACTTCTCTATGGTTAATTAACTATTTTACTAGCCATAGATTCATCAAAATAAGCAAACAACACACGAAAAACAGAATCTGTCAAAAACAGAACAGTATGTAGTAATCTGTAGCTAGCGTAAGATCTGGAACCCCAAAAATTCTAAAATAAATTCCTGGACGTGAGTAATTTATCTATTAATCATATGGAAAAAGAATTAACTAAATATCACTTTCCAAATAAAAATGGCAGCAATTCTTGTGAGGACTAAAGTTTCTGTATTTTACAGCAAGATTAACAAGACTTTCCCCAAGTCTTCCCAACGGTTCTACTTGGCACAAACACTAATTAAACACAAAAAAACATAACCAAAAAAGAGGCTATATAAATTATTTATTACTAAACTGGATCAAAAAGCAAGGAAAAAATAAAATTGGGTTGCCTCCCAACAAGCGCTATCGTTTAACGCCCCTAGCTACGCATAAAAAGCAAGGATAGATCTAGGTATTGCCATCTTTGGTAGGCAATCCATAAGTGGCTCTCATAATAGATTCATAAGGTAATTTAATCTTCTTTCTAGGAAAGTGTTGCATGCCTTTCCTTAACGGAAATTGGAATCTAATATTTCCTTCCTTCATATCAATAATTGCATCAATCGTTCTAAGGAAAGGTCTACCAAGAATAATAGGACATGAAGGATTGCAATCTATGTCAAGAACAATAAAATCTACGGGCACATAATTCCTATTTGGAACAATAAGAACATCATTAATTCTTCCCATAGGTTTCTTAATAGTGGAATCCGCAAGGTGCAAGTTTAGAGAGCAATCATCAAAATCACGGAAACCTAACAAATCGCACAAAGTCTTTGGAATCGTGGAAACACCAGCACCCAAATCACATAAAGCATAGCATTCATGATCTTTAATTTTAATTTTAATAGTTGGTTCCCACTCATCATAAAGTTTTCTAGGAATAGAAACTTCTAATTCAAGTTTTTCTTCATAAGATTGCATCAAGGCATCAACGATATGTTTAGTGAACGCTTTATTTTGACTATAAGCATGAGGAGAATTTAGCACGGATTGCAACAAGGAAATACAATCAATCAAAGATCAATTTTCATAATTAAATTACTTGAAATCCAAAATAGTGGGTTTAGCAACATCTAGGGTTTTAATTTCTTCAATCTCACTTTCATCAATTTTAGCGTCAAGATCTAAAAACTCTGAATTCTTGGAACGTCTTATAGGTAAAGGTGGATCATATTCAGTCCCATCATTATTAAGATTAATATTGCAAAAAAAAGATCTAATAGGGGACACATCAATAACTTTTAGATCTTCATCTTTATTTTCATAGGAACTAGAAGAACACGCTCTTATAAAGGCATCTTTCTTAGCACACATCCTAGCGGTTCTTTCTTTGCACTCATCAATGGAAATTCTCATGGCTTTGAGAGACTCATTGATATCATGCTTAGGTGGAATAGATCTAAGTTTCAAAGAATCAACATCAAGAGAAATTCTATCAACGTTCCTAGCCAACTCATCAATCTTAAGCAATTTTTCTTCAATCAAAGCATTGAAATTCTTTTGCGAGGTAATAAATTCTTTAATATTAGATTCAAAATCAGAGGGCATCTTATTATAATTTCCATAAGAATTGTTGTAGGAATTACCATAATTATTAGAGGGATTACTAGGATAAGGCCTAGGATTGAAATTTCCTCTATACGTGTTGTTACCAAAATTGTTCCTACCAACAAAATTCACACCCATAGATTCATTATTATTATCAATCAAAGTAGACAAGGACATATCATTAGGATCGGAAGAAACACTCTTACTAGCAAATAATTTCATAAGTTCAGCCATCTTTCCACTCAAAACATTAATTTCTTCTATCGCATGCACCTTTTTATTAGTAGATCTTTCAGTATGCCATTGAGAATAATTAACTATAATATTATCTAGGATTTTAGTAGCTTCTCCTAAAGTGATTTCCATAAAAGTGCCTCCCGCGGCCGAATCTAAAAGATATCTAGAAGCAAAATTCAATCCGGCATAAAAATTTTCTATAATCATCCACAAATTCAAACCATGAGTAGGGCAATTACGTATCATTAATTTCATCCTCTCCCAAGCTTGTGCAACATGTTCATGATCAAGTTGCTTAAAATTCATAATATCGTTTCTAAGGGAGATGATCTTAGCGGGAGGAAAATACTTAGAGATAAAAGCATATTTGCACTTATTCCATGAATCAATACTATTTTTAGGCAAAGACGAAAACCAAGCTTTAGCACGATCTCTAAGCGAAAAAGGAAATAGCTTCAATTTAACAATATCATTATCCACATCTTTCTTCTTTTGCATATCACACAAATCAATGAAGCTATTCAGATGGGTAGCGGCATCTTCACTAGGAAGGCCGAAAAACAGATCTTTCATGACAAGATTCAGCAAAGCAGTATTAATTTCACAAGATTCAGCATCGGTAAGAGGAGCAATCGGAGTGCTAATAAAATCATTGTTGTTGGTATTGGTAAAGTCACACAATTTAGTATTATCTTGAGCCATCGTGACAAGCAAGCAAACTAACACACAAGCAAACAAAAAGCAAGCAGGCAAAAAGAGGCAAACGAGAAAGAGAGGGAGGATAGAGAGAGAGGGCGAATAAAACGGCAAGGGTGAAGTGGGGGAGAGGAAAACGAGAGGCAAATGGCAAATAATGTAATGCGGGAGATAGGGATTGTGATGGGTACTTGGTATGTTGAATTTTGCGTAGACTCCCCGGCAACGGCGCCATAAATCCTTCTTGCTACCTCTTGAGCACTGCGTTGGTTTTCCCTGAAGAGGAAGGGATGATGCAGCAAAGTAGCGTAAGTATTTCCCTCAGTTTTTGAGAACCACGGTATCAATCTAGTAGGAGGCTACGCGCCAGTCCCTCGTACCTGCACAAAACAAATAAATCCTCGCAACCAACACGATAAGGGGTTGTCAATCCCTACATGGCCACTTACGAGAGTGAGATCTGATAGATATGATAAGATAATATTTTTGGTATTTTTATGATAAAGATGCAAGGTAAAATAAAAGCAAAGTAGAAAGCAAAGGAAATAACTAAGTATTGGAAGATTAATATGATGAAGATAGACCCCGGGGCCATAGGTTTCACTAGTGGCTTCGCTCAAGAGCATAAGTATTCTACGGTGGGTGAACGAATTACTGTTGAGCAATTGACATAATTGAGCATAGTTATGAGAATATCTAGGTATGATCATGTATATAGGCATCACGTCCGAGACAAGTAGACCGACTCCTGCCTGCATCTACTACTATTACTCCACTCATCGACCGCTATCCAGCATGCATCTAGAGTATTAAGTTAATGAAAACAGAGTAAGGCCTTAAGCAAGATGACATGATGTAGAGGGATAAACTCATGCAATATGATGAAAACCCCATCTTGTTATCCTCGATGGCAACAATACAATACATGCCTTGCTGCCCCTACTGTCACTGGGAAAGGACACCGCAAGATTGAACCCAAAGCTAAGCACTTCTCCCATTGCAAGAAAAATCAATCTAGTAGGCCAAACCAAACTGATAATTCGAAGAGACTTGCTAAGATAACCAATCATACACAAAAGAATTCAGAGAAGATTCAAATATTATTCATAGATAGACTTGATCATAAACCCACAATTCATCGGTCTCAACAAACACACCGCAAAAAGAAGATTACATCCAATAGTTCTCCACAAGAGAGGGGGAGAACATTGTATTGAGATCCAAAAAGAGAGAAGAAGCCATCTAGCTAATAACTATGGACCCGTAGGTCTGAGGTAAAGTACTCACACTTCATCGGAGGGGCTATGGTGATGATGTAGAAGCCCTCCGCGATCGATGCTCCCTCTGGCGGAGCTCCGGAACAGGCCCCAAGATGGAATTTCATGGATACAGAAAGTTGCAGTGGTGGAATTAGGGTTTTGGCTCCGTATCTGATCGTTTGGGGGTACGAAGGTATATATAGGAGGAAGGAGTACGTCGGTGGAGCAACAGGGGGCCCACGAGGGTGGAGGGCGCGCCTTGGGGGGTAGGCACGCCCCCCTACCTCGTGGCCTCCTCTTTTGTGTCTTGACGTAGGGTCCAAGTCTCCTGGGTCTTATTCGTTGAGAAAATCACATTCCCGAAGGTTTCATTCCGTTTGGACTCCGTTTGATATTCCTTTCATCGAAACCCTAAAACAGGCAAAAACAGCAATTCTGGGCTGGGCCTCCGGTTAATAGGTTAGTCCCAAAAATAATATAAAAGTGGATAATAAAGCCCAATAATGTCCAAAACAGTAGATAATATAGCATGGAGCAATCAAAAATTATAGATATGTTGGAGACGTATCATGCATATAGGATCTGAACATACGATCTTCCACCAAATAAACCAACTAGCATCAACTACAAGGAGTAATCAACACTATTAGCAACCCACAGGTACCAATCCCAGACTTGGAGACAAGAATTGGATAAAAGAGATGAACTGGGGTTTGAGAGGAGATGGTGCTGGTGAAGATGTTGATGGAGATTGACCCCCTCCCGATGAGAGGATCGTTAGTGATGACGATGGCGATGATTTCCCCCTCCCGGAGGGAAGTTTCCCAGGCAGAACAGCTCCGCTAGGGCCCTAGATTGGTTCCGCCTCGTGGCGGCGGAGTCTCATCCCGAAAGCTGGCTTATGATTTTTTCCTCATCGAAAGACTCCATATAATAGAAGATGGGCATCAGATGGCCACCAGGGGGGCCACGAGGCAGGGGGGCGCCCAGGGGGGTAGGGCGCGCCCCCACCCTCGTGGGCAGGATGTGGCCCCCTCCGAAACTTCTTGCGCTCAGTATTTTTTATATATTCTGAATATGACTTCCGTGAAGTTTCAGGACTTCTGGAGCTGTGCAGAATAAGTCTCTAATATTTGCTCCTTTTCCAGCCCAGAATCCCAGCTACCGGCATTCTCCCTCTTTATGTAAACCTTGTAAAATAAGAGAGAATAGGCATAAGTATTGTGACATAATGTGTAATAATATCCCATAATGCAATAAATATCGATATAAAACCATGATGCAAAATGGACGTATCAATGGCCCAAAGTGGTCAGCATTGCTATTTGCTCTTGGCCCCGGTGTCGGATGAGACACCCGACTCTCCCCGATTGACTCTTGAGAAGACATCTTTCTCTAAGTGTGCAGCAAAAACAACTCGAAACAAAGACATAGGATATTTGCGTGATATGGTGGTCAAAACCTTCGGGAGATTATATAATGAACTTTTACCGACCAAAAGAAGTATCATGCAAGAAAATGGAGTCCGGAGAGCACACGAGGTGCCCACGAGGCAGGGGGCGCGCCCAGGGGGGTAGGGCGCGCCCTCCACCCTCGTGGAAGCCTCGTGTCCTTTCCGGGCTGCTTCTTATTTTCCTATTTTTCTTAAATATTCCAAAACGGAGAAAAAATTCCATTAGAACTGTTTTGGAGTTGGTTTACTTACCGTGGCACGTACCTATTCCTTTTCGAAGTCTGAAACACTCTGGAAAGTGTCCCTTATGTATTCCTACGGGGTTACGGTTTCAATAACATTAGTTTCAACATTTATGGGATTACCTGAGATATAATGTTTGATTCTTTGACCGTTCACCACCCTCGGATTTGTGCCTTCGAAGTTGTGATTTTTATGGCACCGGAACGATAGACCTCCTCGATGATGTAAGGACCTTCCCATTTAGAGAGAAGTTTGCCTGCAAAAAATCTTAAACGAGAGTTGTATAGCAATACATAATCACCTACATTAAACTCACGCTTTTGTATCCTTTTATCATTCCATCTTTTAACTTTTTCTTTAAATAGTTTGGCATTCTCAGCCTGGGTTCTCCATTCATAAAGTGAGCTAATGTCAAAAAGTCTCTTCTCATCGGCAAGTTTGAAGTCATAGTTGAGCTCTTTAATAGCCCAATATGCCTTATGTTCTAATGCAAGAGGTAAGTGACATGCTTTACCATAAACCATTTTATACGGAGACATACCCATAGGATTTTTATATGCAGTTCTATAAACCCATAATGCATCATCAAGTTTCTTGGACCAATTCTTTCTAGATCTGTTGACCATCTTATGCAAAATTAATTTAATCTCTATATTGCTAAGTTCTACTTGACCACTAGACTGTGGATGATATGGAGATGCAATTCTATGATTAACATCATACTTAGCAAGCATTTTACGAAAAGCACCATGAATAAAATGTGAACCACCATCATTTATTAAATATCTAGGGACTCCAAACCTCAGAAAATAACTTCTTTAAGCATCTTAATAGAGGTGTTATGATCTGCACTACTAGTTGGAATAGCTTCTACCCACTTAGTAACGTAATCAATGGCAACTAAAATATGTGTATACCAATTAGAAGAAGGAAACGATCCCATATAATCAAAGCCCCAGACATCAAATGGTTCAATAACAAGTGAATAATTCATAGGCATTTCTTGACGTCTACTAATATTACCAATTCTTTGACATTCATCACAAGACAAAACAAACTTACGGGCATCCTTGAAGAGAGTAGGCCAATAAAAACCGGATTGCAATACCTTGTGTGTAGTTCTATCTCTAGCATGGTGTCCTCCATAGTGACACTTGCGTAGGATCTGTTCCTATTCATGCTTAGGTACACAACGTCTAATAACATCATCTACTCCTTCTTTATAAAGATGTGGGTCATCCCAGAAGTAATGTCTTAAATCATAGAAGAACTTTTTATTTTGCTGGTATGTGAAACTAGGTGGTATAAATTTAGCAACAATATAATTAGCATAATCATCATACCATGGAGCAGTATGAGAAGCATTTATGACAACTAGTTGTTCATCAGGAAAGCTATCATCAATAGGTAGTGGGTCATCAAGAATATTTTCTAACCTAGACAAGTTGTCTGCAATGGGGTTCTCAGCTCCCTTTCTATCAATAATATGCAAATCAAATTCTTGTAGCAAGAGAACCCATCTAATAAGTCTAGGTTTAGCATCTTTCTTTTCCATAAGATATTTAATAGCAGCATGATCAGTGTGACCAGTTACTTTAGAATCAGCAATATAAGGTCTGAACTTATCACAAGCAAATACAATTGCTAAAATTTCTTTTTCGGTAGTAGCATAATTTCTTTGAGCACTGTCTAGAGTTTTACTAGCATATTGAATAACATTTAATTTCTTATCAACTCTTTGTCCTAGAACAGCCCCTACAGCTTAATCACTAGCATCACACATAATTTCAAATGGTAAATCCAATCAGGAGGTTGAACAATAGGTGCAGAAACCAAAGCTTTCTTAAGTATTTCAAATGCTTCTACACAATCATCATCGAAGACAAAAGGGACATCTTTTTGTAAGAGATTAGTCAGAGGCCGAGAAATTTTAGAGAAGTCCTTAATGAACCTCCTATAGAAACCGACATGACTAATAAAACTTCTTATACCTTTAATATCCTTGGGACACGACATCTTTTCAATAGCATCAACTTTAGATTTATCAACTTCAATACCTCTTTAATAAATTTTATGCCCCAAGACAATACCTTCATTAACCATAAAGTGGCACTTCCCCCAATTCAAGACAAGATTAGTTTCTTCACATCTCTGCAAAACTCGATCGAGATTGCTTAAGCAATCATCAAAAGAAGTCCCATAAACAAAGAAATCATCCATGAAAATCTCAACAATCTTTTCACAAAAGTCGGAGAATATAGCAGTCATACATCTTTGAAAGGTAGCAGGTGCATTAGATAAACCAAAAGGCATACGTCTATAAGCAAAGGTACCTAAAGGGCAAGTAAAAGTTGTCTTTTCTTGATCCTCTTTTGACACAGGTATTTGAGAGAAATCAGAATAACCATCTAGAAAGCAAAAATGTGTATGTTTGGATAATCATTCTAGCATTTGATTAATAAAAGGTAAAGGGTAATGATACTTTTTAGTAGCTTTATTTAATTTGCGGAAATCAATTACCATTCTATAACCTGTAACAATTCTTTGTGGGATCAATTCATCTTTATCATTAGGAACAACAGTAATACCTTCCTTCTTAGGGACACAATGGACAGGACTCACCCACTGACTATCAGCAACGAGATAAATTATACCTGCCTCCAGAAGCTTTAATATTTCTTTTCTTACCACTTCTTTCATCTTAGGATTTAACCGTCGTTGGTGGTCAACGACCGTTTTAGCATCTTTCTCCAATTTTATTTTGTGCTGGTATAAAGTGGGACTAATGCCCTTAAGATCATCGAGAGTATATCCAATAGCAGCACGGTGCTTCTTCAGAGTTTTCAATAATTTCTTTTCTTCATGCTCTGAAAGGTTAGCACTAATAATAACAGGATATATCTCTTTCTCATCAAGATAAGCATATTTGTGAGTATCAGGTAAAGGTTTAAGCTCAAACACGGGATCACCCTTAGGTGGAGGAGGATCCCCTAGGATTTCAACAGGCAAGTTGTATTTCAAAATAGGTCCCTGTTTAAAGAATACTTCATCTATTTCCCTTCTTTCATTCATAAACATATCGTTTTCATGGTCTCGCAAATATTGTTCTAAAGGATCGGTAGGAGGCACGGCAATAGAAGCAAGACCAATAATTTCATCTTTACTAGGCAATTATTTATCATGGGGTTGTCTACGAAATTTAGCAAAATTAAACTCATGAGACATATCCCCTAAACCAACAGAAACAATATCCTTATTGCAATCTATCTTAGCATTAACAGTATTCAAGAAGGGTCTACCAAATATAATGGGACAAAAGTCATCTTGTGGGGAAGCAAGAACAAGAAAATCAGCGGGGTATTTAACTTTCCCACACAAGACTTCAACATCTCGAACGATCCCAACTGGTGAAATAGTATCTCTATTGGCAAGCTTAATTGTAACATCGATCTCTTCTATCTCAGCAGGTGCAATATCATGCATAATTTCTTGGTATAAGGGATGAGGTATTGCACTTGCACTAGCACCCATATCACATAAGCCATGATATCAATGATCTCCTATTTTAACAGAAATAACAAGCATGCCTACAACAACTCTATGTTTATTTTTAGTATCTGGTCTCACTACAAAAAATACACTTCCGTGATGATACGTGTTTGTCACAGTAGGTCGCATTTTCTGTCATGAATGTACATCCATGACGATTTTATGACAGAATCAAGATAGTCATACGTGTGCTGTTGTAGAAGTGTTCCATGACATTACCAAAATTATCATCATGGAAGTGTCCACTTCCATGATGATAAATTCCGCGTCACAGAAGTGCTTTCGTCAAGGGTGACCGACACATGGCATCCACCGTAACGGAACGCCGTTAAGCTATCGAGTCGGGTTTTGGATCCGATAACCCGTTAACAGCCCCGACCAATGGGGATTTTCCACGTGTAAAATCATCATTGGCTGGAGGAAACACGTGTCGTCTCATCGTTGGGACAGATGTCATCCACTCATTGGACAGAAGGCGCCTATGATACGTCGACACATGGCACGGCCCAACAGAGGCCCATTCCTCTGAAAAGGCTGGCCCATTTGACTTGGCCAAAAGGTGGCGGGCCGGCCCATGTAAAGCCTGTTAATGGCATGTTCACATATAGCCCATTTACAGCCCGCTAACCCAAGGCCCGTTACGCCCTATCTGAATTAGGCCCAGTAGCATCATCTGGGCCACCCAATATGATTCCAGCCCATTTTCACTTCTGGCCCATGTATGGCCCATGACGTCTTTCGGCCCATATGAGGCCCTATGTAACTCTTGGCCTATTAACGGCCCGTGGTGAAACTGGACCATAATGAACAGTGTATCACTTTACACCCATTAACGGCATGTGGTGAAACTGGCCCGTAATGAACAGTGTATCACTTTATACCCATTAACGGCTCGTTATTCCGTTGGGCCGTTTCCAACCCATGTTATCTTTCGGCCTTCTCAGAGCCCATTTATTCTTGGGCTCATTTCCAGCATTCGTTTACTTACGGCCCGTTACTGTCATTTTCTGCTTGTGGGCCAAATTCAGCCCGTGGTTACAGTCGGCCCGTTTGTGGACCGTTAATACGTTGGCCCATTTTCATAGCGTCATCAAATACGTCCTATTAACGATGGCCCGTTATGGTCGGCCCATGAACAGATGATTCCAACTCTAGCCCGTTTACAGCCATAATGCTGCCTGTTATTGGCCCATGTTTGGCCAATCAATGATACTGACCGTATAAGGCCCATTGATGATACGAACCATAGAAGGCCCATCGTTTCTATGGATGTCGGTGTCAAAACCGGCGGATCTCGGGTAGGGGGTCCTGAACTGTGCGTCTAAGGCGGATGGTAACAGGAGGCAGGGGACACGATGTTTTACCCAGGCTCGGGCCCTCTTGATGGAGGTAAAACCCTATGTCCTGCTTGATTTATTCTTGATGATATGAGTATTACAAGAGTTGATCTACCACGAGATCGGAGAGGCTAAACCCTAGAAGCTAGCCTATGGTATGATTGTATGTTGTCCTACGGACTAAAACCCTCCAGTTTATATAGAAACCAGAGGGGGCTAGGGTTACACATGGTCGGTTACAAAGGAGGAGATATACATATCCGTATTGCCTAGCTTGCCTTCCACACCAAGTAGGGTCCTATCCGGACACGAGACGAAGTCTTCAATCTTGTATCTTCATAGTCCAACAATCCGGCCAAAGGATATAGTCTGGTTGTCCAGAGACCCCCTAATCCAGGACTCCCTCAGTAGCCCCTGAACCAGGCTTCAATGACGATGAGTCCGACGCGCAGTGTTGTCTTCGGCATTGCAAGGCGGGTTCCTCCTCCGAACACACCACGGAAGAATCTGAATACAAGGATAGTGTCCGATCCTGCAAAATAAGTTCCACATACCACCGTAGAGAGAATAATATTTCCACAAATCTAATCTGCTGACACGTTTTGGCAACATGACATCATGCCAGGGCTCGGTGATTATTCGAACCGTTTTTTATTTAACCAGCCCCGCACATAACGCGAGGCAGTTTCTTGACACGTCTTGTCAAAGCAGAGATCGTGTCCCCCTTATTACGGGATTCTCATCAATACGGGCGTGGGCAACCCAACCACGCCATCAATTATGGCGCTTGGGGGATAAGCGAGTTTTACTAGGCTAGTGGGGGCGCATAGTTTCGGCCGCCCTTATAAAGGGTAAGGTTTAACCTTTCTCTACCCACGCCTTCTTCCTCCTTGCTCATCCGTTCTTGCGCACTCGAGCTCCAACGCCCAAGTCCACATCCATCCCCTCAACCTTCTCCAAACATGTCCGGAGCGGGAGGAAAATGGATGGCTTCCTCCGTTATGGAGGGACACATCAAGAAGCTGCGCGGAGCCGGATACTTAGCTGCGAATATCGCACATCGGCTGCCCGCTGCGGGGCAGATTGTTCCTACCCCGGAACCTCACGAGAGGGTAGTTTTCCTCCACCACTTCCTCCGCGGACTGGGGTTTCCCCTCCATCCATTCGTCTGTGGTCTTATGTTCTACTACGTGCTGGACTTTCATGATCTAGCCCCGAACTTCATCCTCAACATTTCAGCGTTCATCGTCGTGTGTGAGGCTTTCCTCCGCATCCTGCCCCACTTCGGCCTGTGGTTAAAGACCTTCAATATCAAGCCGAAGGTGGTGGGAGGCCAACAAGCAGAATGCGGCGGAGCCATGGTGGGCAAGATGCCCAATGTTACATGGCTTGAAGGCTCCTTCGTGGAGACCATAAAGGGGTGGCAATCGGCGTGGTTCTACATCACCGAGCCGTGCGACACCAACTGGGCGGCGACCCCTGAGTTTCGAGCCGGAATCCCCACGCGGCTCACCTCCTGGAAAGAGAAGGGCCTATCCTGGGGTTCATCGATGGAGCTGACGGACTCGAAAAATGTATCCAGAATATGGCAAGCAAGAAGCTCAAGCTTGTCAACATAGTCCAGGTCATGCTCTTCCGCCGGATCCTCCCGTGTCAACAACGGGATTTTAACTTATGGGAGTTTGACCCGGCCCGGCACCAGACTCTAAGCGAGCTCTTCGACATGACGCACAAGGACGTCTAGAGGGTGCTGTTCAAGGGCACCGAGGTCCCTCCTTCTCTTACCGAGGACCGTGAGCTAAGCGCGAAGCACCTAGTGCATTCGGTGAGTTCTATACATCCGGTAGGATATTTATTTCCCCTAGCTTAACCACGTGCGGGGTCTGAGCTCCATGCCTTTGACAGGACTAGGTGGAGATGTCGGGGCAGATTAACTGTCCGGCCCCTCTGCCCGAAGACACTACGGACGCTCTCCTGACGGAGATGCTGACTCCGGCTCCTTACAAGGTGCTGGAGAAGACCAAGAAGGCTAAGGGAACCCGAAAGAGTTCCCGGCGCCAGGTGGTGTCGGACTCATCGTCCGATAACTCCGCGACGCACTCCTCCCCCAAAGGCGAGGAGGAAGATGAAGATGCTCCCCCTTCAGTCGGGGGAGACAAGAAAAGGAAGGCCGCCCCGACCGGGGGGGCGAAGGGTCCAAGAAGGGGAGGAACCTCCTTCCGGACTACTCCACCACCGCCGCCGAAGGCGAAGACCAGTGTCTGCTCAGGGCCAAGCCCCTGGCGAAGTCATAAGTATTTGGATACCAGAGTAACTCATAGCATACCTTTGTCGCACTGCTTCTCCTAACACCGAATATGATTATGCAGACCGCCACAAGCCCGTATCGACGTATCTTGGACTCGTCGGATATGGATAGCGATCCACTTCCGACCGCCACCTCCCCTTGCCCTACGGACAATGCCGAGGTATTGTCTCAAGAGGCACCGGGTCGAGGGGAGACAATCCCGGAGGTGCCTCAAGGCAACCTTCCGGACTCCAGGAGCAGAGGGAGTAAGGCTCCCGAGGGCTCTGAGTTCGGCCCTCAGCCGAACACCGCGCTGGAACCTCCAGTGGTTCCGGACTCGGGCAGGCGGCCTCCTTCCAAAAGGGGCAAGACGCTCGTGCCGGTGACCTCTGTCCATCCAGAGGCACCGGTCAATCTTCTAGGAGCGCTTCGCAGCGCTTCCATCAACGAAGAGCACCCGACTATTATGAGTGCGGTGATCCGGAAGGTTCAGTCCGCCAAGAGAGGACTGACTGAAGCCTGTGCCAGCCTTCTAACAGGCTTTGAGGTAAGTATTTGAAATATAGGAAAAATATTACCGCATAGACAGTAGCCCCTGATGCTCTGTTCGGTGTTCACAAAGAAAAGCCGAATAGAGGATCAAACAATATCATAGGAGTCTAATATAAGTATGTCTATATGCGTATGCAGGCTTCGCTGCTGGCCTCTGCCGCACTGACTGCGGAGGTCGCCGCACTGAAGCAGGACCTCGAAGGGTCCAAGAAAGAGCTCGGCCTTGCCAAGAGGCAGCTCGAGGAGAACAAAGGTAAGTAGTACCTAGTCTATGGATATATATAAAAAGAATGCGATTCCAAAATGACAGGATCATCGTAAATTTGCCAGGGGCCACGACCGAGGTGGCGACCCTGAAGCAAGCGCTATCCGAGGCCAAAAACAAAGCGGCCAAGGAGTGCACCGAGCAGGAAAGGCAGGAGGCACGGGTGGGCGAGGTGCAGCAAGAGCTCCATGCTCTCGTGACGAAGCACGAGGTGTTGGAGCTTGACTTGAAGACGCGAGAGTCCGAGCTTGCCGCGGCCCTTGAGAGCACAAAGAATGCCAAGGCTGAGGCCCAAAAGGCCCTCCAGGAGATTGATGCGATGAAGAAGATAGTGGCGGGTAAGGCATTCAATATGCAAAGCAAGCATGTGAAAGTAAATTACTTGTTACTTACCCGAGTCCGGAGCTCTCCAGGAGCATTCGCAGATTTGCCACGCAGTGTGTCGGATGCCGCACAGTTTTACCAGGCCGAGGAGGGAAGCTCAACGGAGAAGCTGTTCTGGCCTCAGTATACTGGGACCGAACACCCGATGCCTCTGAGCGACCAGCTGAAGCAACTGGTCGAGCTGCACAAGGCGGCCGAACAGGCCATGAAGGGATTTATAGTTCGGATGTGGCCTGGCGATGCCCTTCCCAACAGCTACTTCGGCCTGGTGAGGCGGCTTGTGGATGTCTGCCCATGGCTGGAAGTCATCAAGCGGTCCGTCTGCATCGAAGGTGCACGCCGGGCTTTTGCCCGTGCGAAGGTGCACTGGGCTAAGATGGACGCCGTGAAGCTGGTGAAGGAGGGGCCGCTGCAGGGCTAGGAGCATCGCCACCCTGAGATGTACTATGAGGGTGTCCTGAAGGGTGCCCGTCTTGTAGCGGACGAGTGTGCGAAAGATGTAATATTTGAATAAACTTGCTCGTGTAATCCTGTATTATGAAAACTTGTTCATATGCGCTATGCAACTCTTGTCTGAATTTAAAATATTACCTTCTATTCGGCTGTTTATCAAATCTGAGAGATGGCTAGTCGTCGGCTTCTGCCCCCACGCCACGAGTGCTGGGGTGTTCGGGATAAACCTGAGCACTCTTGTTCCCCTTTTTGGGTCCTTCGAGGGAGGTGCTCAGCACAATGAACAAGGCAATCAGACTATAATGAGTTATCACTCTCACTTAGCCATAGGATTCTATAATTTTAAATTTCGGCGAAGCCCCTAGTATTTGGAAGGCCGAATTCGGGGCGCAATACACGCCTTAAGCCGGACAGGGCCGACTCCTCGCTCTAAGCGGCATAAGTCTTTAGGGACTTGAAACCTCTCGAACAGCGACCAGTCTCTCGCCTTATCATGACAGTCAGTTTTAGCTTTCTCTACTGAGGTGCTTAGCCCAGGAGAACCGGGGCACAATCGTAGTAGTTCTCCCAGTGCTACCTTAGCCGATATAGCGGAACGTAAGGTACCAAAACATGGGAGCCGGGCAAACCCAACTATTGACCCAAGACATGATTCGGAGCTGATGCATATAATGCTATAAGTTCGGGGTGCCGCACTATCGAAAGTGTTCGGACTTCTCACACCGTATTATGGGGTATGCTTAAGCCCCTAGCGTATTGGCCGTACCAGAGTGTACGGGTGCTAGATGTCATGAATGAACATATATATATAGAGAGAGAGAGAGAAAGGAAGAATGCAATAATAGTCTTAATGCTATGCATTGTTATTCAAAAAGGTGCGTTAAAGCAGAATGATACAAGTAGTGTGATAAGCAAAAAGTAGGACTGTTTGACATGTCCCTTCCAAGGGCGAGCTGAGGAATAGTATTAAAGCAAATATTTCACTCGTTATCGTAATCCACCTGGGAGTTCCGTGGTGTGACGTAGCTTTCTGCCTCCTTGGTTGCTGCATCATGTGTTCGGCAATCATGCTGCCGGACAGGGTTTCCAGAGATTAAAGTCCTGAAAGAGAAAAATAACAAAGCGGGAAGCCCCTAGTGCGGTTGAAACCGCGTCTTGGGGCGTGCCATAGTCGTGCCCCCTCCCCACCTATGCCCATGGTATTTTTAATGCGTAATTATGTACACGTGGCACGGATTTCGCCATTTGGCTGGGACCAAGGTGGGGCCGCATTGCTATGCAAGCTCGGAACATGCCAGGCGGTCCAGTTGCCGATTACTCCGGGAGCGCTTGAAGGTGTCTGGGTCCTTAATTGCTGAACTAGTGGATTGCCTTAAGAGGCTACTTTGCGCTTCTGCTGCGAGGGCCGCAGTGTGCTCCTCCGTGCGGAGAGAGCGCTCTGTGTTTCCATTGACTGTTATGACCCCCCGAGGTCCTGGCATCTTGAGCTTGAGATATGCATAATGCGGTACCGCATTGAATCTCGCGAATGCGGTTCGCCCGAGCAGTGCATGGTAGCCACTGCGGAACGGGACTATGTCGAAGATTAACTCTTCGCTTCGGAAGTTATCCGGGGATCCGAAGACCACTTCCATTGTGACTGAGCCTGTGCAATGGGCCTCTACACCTGGTATGACACCTTTAAAGGTCGTTTTTGTGGGTTTGATCCTTGAGGGGTCTATACCCATTTTGCACACTGTGTCCTGATAAAGCAGGTTCAGGCTGTTGCCGCCGTCCATTAGGACTCGAGTGAGGTGAAATCCGTCAATGATTGGGTCTAGGATCAGTGCGGCGAATCCGCCATGAAGGATACTAGTGGGGTGGTCCCTGCGATCGAAGGTGATCGGACCGGAGGACCATGGGTTGAACTTTGGGGCGACTGGCTCCAAAGCATATATGTCCCTGAGCGCATGCTTCCGCTCCCTCTTGGGGATGTGGGTTGCATATATCATGTTCACCGTCCGCACTTGTGGGGGGAACCTCTTCTGTCCTCCGGGGTTCGGCTGCCGGGGCTCCTCCTCGTCATCGCTATGTGACCCCTTATCTTTGTTTTCAGCATTTAGCTTGCCGGCCTGCTTGAACACCCAACAATCCCTGTTGGTGTGGTTGGCTGGCTTGTCGGGGGTGCCATGTATTTGGCACGAGCGATCGAGTATACGGTCCAAACTGGACGGGCCCAGAGTGCTTCTTTTGAATGGCTTTTTCTGCTGACCGGGTTTAGAGCCTTTGAATCTGGCATTGACTGCCGTATCCTCGGTATTGTTGCTGTTAATGCGGCGCTTATGCTTGTTGCGACGTGACCTGCTTGCCATCCTTGGTATCCGAAGTACCATGGTTCTTTGATATGTTATTGCTGCGAGCCAGCCAGCTGTCTTCTCCCGCACAAAAGCGGGTCATGAGTGTCGTGAGGGCTGCCATAGATTTCAGCTTTTCCTGGCCAAGGTGCCGGGCGAGCCACTCATCGCGGATGTTGTGCTTAACAGCTGCTAGGGCCTCTGCATCCGAACAGTCGATGATTTGATTTTTCTTTGTTAGGAACCATGTCCAGAATTGCCTGGCCGATTCCTCTGGCTGCTGAATTATGTGGCTCAAGTCATCGGCATCTGGGGTTCGCACATAAGTGCCCTGGAAGTTGTCGAGGAATGCGGCTTCCAGATCCTCCCAATAGCCAATGGACTCTGTTGGCAAGCTATTGAGACAATGCTGAGCTGGTCCTTTGAGCTTGAGTGGGAGGTATTTAATGGCATGTAGATCATCACCGCGGGCCACGTGGATATGTAGGAGGAAATCCTCGATCCATACCGCAGGATCTGTTGTGCCGTCGTATGATTCTATATTTACGAGTTTGAAACCCTCTAGGATTTAATGATCCATTACTTCATCTGTGAAGCATAGGGGGTGTACGACACCTCTGTACTGGGCTATATCGCGACGCAGCTCAAATTAGTCTTGCCCGCTGTGTTCGGCCCGGCCGGACTTACTTTTACTGTATCTGACGTGACGATTATCGTCTCGCATAGTGGCGTGCCCTCGTGATTCGTAGATAGATCTTGCATGTTTTGCTTTGTCCTCCAATACGTCTCGCAGGTCTGGCGTATTTCCCCATGCCTTGATGTTTTTATGTGAGTGGCGTTGGAGTGCAGACTGAGCTTTTGGCTGAAATGCCTCTCTGTCATGACCACGAGGTGGCCGGTCAGCCGCATCATGTGCTGGAGATGTGGGTTTGAATGCTTCCTCCTCCAGTCGGGGTAGCAACCTACGCTTTGGGTAACTGTTGGAGGTACGTTCGAGTTTATATTCCTCAGCCGCAAGGACTTCGGTCCATCTGTCGGCTAGCAAATCTTGATCAACTTGAAGCTATTGTTGCTTTTTCTTAAGGCTATTTGTCGTGGCTATAAGCCGGCGCTTGAAGCGCTCTTGTTCGACGGGATCCTCAGGCACGACGAATTCGTCATCGTCGAGGCTTGCCTCGTCTTCGGAGGGAGGCATGTAATTATCATCCTCCGCCTCTCCATCTGCCACTCTCTCTGGAGGGCTGGCTTCTCCATCCTCCTGCCCTAAATCTTGCTGGAGGGGATTGTTGCTGTCTTCGGCACTGTCTGGAGTGCTATTATCTCCTGTGCCGGTATCACCGCTTTTGCCTTGGCGGGACTTAGTGCGGCGCCGCTAACGCCGGCGCTTGGGTTGCTTCTTGGAGGGGTCATCCTCCGTTGTATCGTCGCCATTGCCTTCTTTGGGTGTGTCCACCATGTATATATCGTATGATGAGGTGGCTGTCCAGTGCCATGTGGGCAGTGGTTCCTCTTCGTCTCCCGCATCGTCGTCCATACCATCGATGTCTTCGGAGTCGAAGTCGAGCATGTCGGTTAAGTCGTCGACAGTGGCTACTAAGTGGGTGGTGGGTGGGCGGCGAATTTCTTTGTAATCCGCATCCCAATCCTGTCGGACATAGTTCGGCCAGGATCCTCCTGACAAGGAGAGAGACCTTAATGAGTTCAGTATGTCGCCAAAGGGCGAGTGCTGAAAAATATCCGCGAAGGTAAACTCCATGATCGGCGCCCAATCGGATTCGATAGGAACGGGCGCAGGCGGTTCGGAGTCCGTGGCCGGAGAAGGGTCCGGCAATTTGGCAACACGGCTCTTGTGAAGGGTAAGGTCGATATTCGGCTCGGTCGCCGCTGAGGATACGACCTCCGTGACGGGGTCTATCCACATGTCCATGGATGGCGCAACTGGCTCCGAATTGAGGCTCGGAGCGGCTGCTGGTGCGATCTCCTGAATACGGTCCGATGGTAGAGCTAAATCGTACTCATCGTGACTGCGTGGCGCACAAGGAAGGGGCTCGAATCCGTCGAAGATCAAGTCTCCGCGGATATCGGCCGTGTAGTTTAAGCTTCCAAACCTGACCTAGTGGCCAGGGGTGTAACTTTCAATCTGCTCCAGATGGCCAAGCGAGTTGGCCCGCAGTGCGAAGCCGCCGAACTACACGGCGACGCTATCGATGATCGTTATCGATGATTGTAGGAGCCATCAAGCCTAACGGCGACGACACAGAGGAACACTCAATGAAAGCACCAATGTCGGTGTCAAAACCGGCGGATCTCGTGTAGGGGGTCCCGAACTGTGCGTCTAAGGAGGATGGTAACAGGAGGCAGGGGACACGATGTTTTACCCAGGTTCGGGCCCTCTCGATGGAGGTAAAACCCTACGTCCTGCTTGATTTATTCTTGATGATATGAGTATTACAAGAGTTGATCTACCACGAGATCGGAGAGGCTAAACCCTAGAAGCGAGCCTATGGTATGATTGTATGTTGTCCTATGGACTAAAACCCTCCGGTTTGTATAGACATCAGAGGGGGCTAGGGTTACACAAGGTCAGTTACAAACAAGGAGATATACATATCCGTATTGCCTAGCTTGCGTTCCACGCCAAGTAGAGTCCTATCCGGGCACGAGACGAAGTCTTCAATCTTGTATCTTCATAGTCCAATAGTTCGGTTGTCTGGATACCGCCTAATCCAGGACTCCCTCAACGGCCCATAGAAGGCCCACTGTTTCTACGGCCCGTAGGAGGCCCAGTGTCACTACAGTAAATATTAGCCCATGGTTATTGTGGCCTAGTTTTTAAAAATAGGTTATTGCAGGCACTAGCAAACCGTGGAAAAAGAACTGCAATCAAATAAACAAGACAACAAGGAAATAAATAAGCAAGCAACTTACGCTAGGCTATCACGGCTATCACACATATTACATCCACTGGGCATCAAAGTTTGCCACCAGTGCAAATAAACGCGCCGACAAAAGAATATACAAAACTAAGAGCACTTCAGAAGGCACTAGGCCTGGCCAGGTCGGCCCCCCCAAACAGCTGAAGAAGCTGAGTAGACCTCAGTTGTGTCAACGATAGATGCATCAACACTAGATTTAAGGCATGATGGTGCGCACGGCAGTCCTCTGACATCTTCATTGCATCTTTGACTTCAAGTCGAAGCTGAGCTGAAGCAAGCCTTTCCACTTTAAGTTGAGACTGAAGAAGTCGAACTGATTGAGGCAGCGACTGCACAGAGGTTGTCTCACACCTGCTGGTGAGTAGCTTCAACTCACTGTCTTCATCAAGACGGGACCTTGGGGTCATCTCGCTGTCCTCAAGATGGTTTGGCTCACTATCTTCCCTAAATTTCTGCCTGGCGTAAGAGATACGAGTCTGAAAGAGAAACAAGGAGACACGTAATAGGTTTCACAATTATATAAGCAAATAAATGGATATGTTCTGCATAAGGAACATGTTTTTACAACTACAATTTGAAACGGGTAGTTGTTGCAAACATCCAATCAGATGTAAACAGCAAAGCAAACAGTAGTGGAGGAAATGATGCCTATCCAAATCTATACTAGAACAAAGTTTGAAGGCTTGAGAAGGATGAACTTACAATACATGTTAACATGGGCTGGACAAAGCCCTTCTCCATGTTGATGGAAGGATAATTCAATAAATTCCCCAAAGAAAATTCTTTATAAGCGTTGCCATTATTCTACATTTTGCAAAGAGTAAATATAGATCAAATAATATTGGAAGAAACAGAGGATAATGAAGCTCATGTGCAGACTGACGATACATAATCAAATAGCAATTAATTAAGTACAACATTACAAGGCAAAAGGGAGAGAGGTACTGACAAGAGCAATGCAGAGCCCATTATTGTTTTGAGATTGTATGATCCTTTGAGCAAGGAGATTCATCTAAAATTAGTTTTCATACAAGAGAGAAGGTAAGGCACAAGCAGAAATTTAGGAGTTCAAATTTTGAATTAATATCATAGACAGTACCTGACGCGGGGCTCCCAGCAGTTCTAGTAGGGGTTTGGCCACTGGAGTAGGGGTAAAGTGTGGTACAGTTGGGCCTGTGTTTTCTGTGGCTGCTGATCTATCTGATTTAACAGGTATCACTACCTTTTCCAAATACCTAGTTTGTACTCCTTGAGGATCTGCACTCACCCTCTTCCTTTTGGACATCTATTACGAGAGAACAACATTTGACTGGAAAAACATAGTGTGACGACACATGGAATAGGTACAGAAAATGGATAGGTATGGCATATACTGATATATGATGCTTAAACTAAGCAGATGGTGTAACAAAGTAGAAGTAATGCAAGAGGTCAGATGCAAAATATGTGCGACCAATACAACTTTGCAAAGTTAGAGCAAGCACCTTGATGGGTGAATAAGATAGGCCATCCTCCACCATGCCAAGTTTGTTAACCAGTGGATCATTCCGCAATATTCCTCTCGTGCGCCCATTCTCATATTCATTTTGATAATGTTCAATATCTGACATGCATGAAGACATAAAAACAAGGGAGATTTTCTTTGTAATGCAGAAGTGATTCTAATCCAATATTGCCTCCTTGTAAACCCCTTTGTGCTATCTCTGCAATTCTTTCAAAAGATGCCATGCATGCTGTAATTTGTTGTGTGCATTAATATAATGTGGCCTACTACTCAAAATATGAGAGCTCCAGAAGTGATGACACTTCGCAGATGATAGCTTCAACATATAGTAAAGAAGAACAAGTCGACCTGACCTGACAGATTCAAAATATACTAAGGGAGAACAACTCGACCTGACCAGTCGACCGCAAGAGAAGAGTATCATCTTAAAGAAGAGCAGAAGAGCAAGCAGATTGAAGATATTGCAAGTCTTTCAATACAATGTCGGTTGGCCACCCATGATGAAGCAGAGCGCACAGAGAAATACTATTCTTTCCGGTCTCTCCATATGTGGCTCACATGCATTTCGAAACTAAAGTAGGAACATTTAGCTAACCAATTAAACATCTCTCAGTTTTACTAATATCAGCAATAATATTAGATATGAATTTGTACAACTAAACTTGTTTAGCTCGATGGGTGGAGTAGTGCTATTACGACATGAACCACGTAGGCTGATTGTGGTCATCATAAAATGGGGAAAAGATAAGCATGATGAGTACAGTGTTGACCATGGGAGTGGGATGGCAGATCTGAAGCTGCAAACCGCGTAAAGGGTAGTTAGCAACCGATGTTTTCTTTGAAATAACAACTAAGATTTGGTATGGACAAGAAAGTATGGTCAACAAGTGACAAAGAAATGCAATTATGTTGTCTCTCTATATGTCGCGACATGCATTTGGAAACTCAACTGGGACCTTTAGCTAACCAACTAAATGTGTCAGTTAACTAATATCAGTACCATATCACAATCATATTTGAACAACTAAGCTTCCGAATTCTGAGTGTTGTGTTGTTTAGCTTGAAGGGTGGAGTAATGCTAGTACGACAGAAAGCACCTACACAGATCATAGTAGAGTAGATAAAAGGGGAAAACCTTAAGCATCAAGAGAAAAATCAGGAAATTGGAACTAGCTGGACCAGTGGGTGGCGCACATGCTTTTAGAAACGAATATAGGAACATTAGGTGACCAATTAAACATTCTCTGTTTTAGTGATATGAGCATCATATCAGATTCGTATTTCAACACGTAAGCTTTGGGTTGAGGTCTTGAGGAGCAGTGCTCGCACGACACGAAGCACCTACGATGATGGTAGTGAATATAAAGGGGGGAAACCATAAGCTTTACGAGTATAGTGCCCGTGCCGTGGCGGATCTGAAGGTGCAAACCGGACAAAGCTACTTCGCAACCAATGTTTGCTTTCAACTAGCCACTACAATTTGGTACGGACAAGAAAAGTACAGTAAACAAATTAAGATCTATTTTCCGGGTGAGATCAATAACTTAAGCACATATGGAAGAGTACCACCTCTCTTGCGACGCCGTGTAGGCCTATGCTAATACGTTGAGGGTGTTGCGGGTGCGATGGCTGTCGGCGGCGGGGAAGAAGACTTTAGACGGCAGATGGCCGGGTCAGGGGATATATCCTGTTGCCGTGGACGAGGCGGTCGTAGGAGCGGCAACGGCAAGGTGGACGACGGCGCCGATGAAGCGAGAGGAGGCGCTGAAAGGATCCTGGTCCAGCGCCGTGGATGAGACGTCCATCTCTTGCAGTGGACGACGGGGTAGGGGTAGCGGCTCCGACAAGGTGGAGGATGGGGTGGCGGACGGAGGAGGCTGGCCGCAATGCGGAGGTTTTCGTGCCGCCGATGGTGTATGAATGGGGAAATGGAGGGGAGGGGGATCTCAAACTTTGGGACGCGCTTCTCTGAAATGGGGGAAAGTTATGAACTTATCCGCCATTTAAAATTTCGGACATCGCGTCGGTTGGGGATAGGACGGTAATCTCGCATCTCCCAAATATTTGCCAGTAACTATTTCGGGCGAGGAGAGGGTGTTTTGCCGCCCACGGTTGGCGCCCACGATGTATGAACGGGGCTGACAGGTAGGGCGGTTGTGTCACGTCTGATGGAAGTTACACATCTGCCCCTATTTAAAATATTAGCCTACATCGATTTCGGACAAGGAGAGTTTGTTTTGCCGCCCACCGTGTATGAATGGGGAAATGGAGGAAGAGACACATGCCTTTCGGACGAGCTTGAATCAAATGTGTTTTGCCGCCCACGTTTGGTGCCCACCGTGTCTGAATGGGCTCAGAGGCCGTCGTGTCACGTTTGATTGAAGTTACTAGTCTACCCCTATCGATAGCAGTGTAAATCCGGTTGATAAGGATGTCAAGTGTCAGGGGTAGACAGTGATTTCCATCTCGCAAACACTTGCTTCGGGCAGTCCACAAATTATAGTGGGTGTTTAGCCGCTTCGTTCAAAACTTGGGAGAATTAGCATTCACGTTTGCCCTGGAACCTGGCAAACTAAATTCAAATCCAATTTGTATTCGATTACGAATATCCACAGATAATTATACATTTTGTTATTTATTTCTTCAAAACCACAACAAAGATTTATTCCACCTTTATATATGATTATTATTTAGAAATGTCGTGATCTTCAAATTCAGTAGGTTGGATACACTCTGAGTCAAACAGTTATTTCATCCAATACAATATGCTCACACGAAAAATAGTTCACCTTATGTCAATCATACAAGTACTGAGGATTACCTCGCCTAAAAAATTCGGATCATTACAACACATGGACAACATAGGGGGTCTTGCAACATAATCCATTCAGAGACATGACACAACATGCAAGTACAATAATCTAATGAAAATTTCAACTGGTATCTAAAGAAGAACCGGGATTACCTTGGGCTTCAGATAGCAGAAATAGCAGGACCTCCTCCATCTTCAAATACAACATTCTTACTTCCTGCAATTCTTGGGTTGCTTGCATAATGTGTGCCGCTAATTCCATAATTTCCAGCCTCAAGATAAAGATTACCTCATTCATGGAAGCCACACCATCTCTTTCTGCCTCTAGTAGAGCCTCAAGCACTATAATATCTGTGCTCAGACTGCTCTCCGGCGGTGTTGCCTCTGAACTGCTACCATCTGGTAACATGGATGGCGCACTGCTTCCACAAATAGATTCTGGGGTTGTACATTGTGTCCTAGTGTGAACGGCATCCTGAAAGGTTTCCGCTGGACATCAGTAAGAGATAGTTAGCGTATGATCCAGGTAGTAAGCTTACATGGTAAACGACGAACGAATTATTGCCGAGCATGGCAAACTATATTTAAATGGTTCGAAGCAGCATCAGCCGAAAAGAAATTAAAATGGTAAGATGAAACTAGGGATGTAAGTGGCAAATAAACAACATTCGCCAGTCCCATCTAGTTAGTTTTTGCTACCTCCCTAGTTCATTTTCCTCAAAAAACAAAAACTCTTTTGAACTATCATACCACTAGTGGACTTTAATCGGGATTAAATGGGACCCAGTTGACATCCCTAGTTGAAAGGGAGTGTACAACCGCTATATTTAAGTTGCCAAGGCATCTAAGCAGTTGAAATAATCTGAGAAAGCACTTAACAGTGTGGCCTCATATAAACTACGAAGACAGTCTTGTGATGAAGTTGAGATGAAAAGTTAAGGACTCAAATGGAATAGGCATGCATTTCTTTATGATAGTACAGTAGGCACTGCTGACATATTGGCCAACTTAGGTATAGCGTAACAACAAATAAGTATTCGAATCAAGCAATACAGCAAAAGCAGACAACTGAACTATTTTTGTAATTCGGTAGGATTACACGTTGAGGGCACAAGCCAAGAAAGCAGCCCACTCGCATTACATTTCACATGTACTAAAACACGCTGGCTTACCATATGTTGCTGTGAAGCCTAGCTGCTGTTGCAATGTTCTTTGAAGATATCGTCAGCATCCTGTGGCTGCAAATCTAGTTGTTGTAGTTTATTCTGCACCATCTATTTAGGTAAAATTAATTTTAATCGCATGCACTGGTCCGAATTGATCATCAATGGTTCATCTAAACTAATGAAAGAAGGGTGTGTGCATACACGACAATATATCTGCTTCCCTCTATTTTTATGCTTGTTCAAGGTGCCAGCCCCAAAAGAACAAATATTTTGCTTGATGGGGTTGGCAGCTCCATAATTAATAGAAGCATCAAATTAGTCATGCAACTTGGGAAGATCAAGAACACACAAACAAGTAATGAACAGAGGCTCAGAGCAGTGATGTAATAGCTAGCATCAGAAAATGTAGGGTAAAACGAACAAAAAGCAGCGGAACCACATGCTAGTTTGCTGATGTGTAATTAAGCATAGAGAACATTAAGCAATCTGATGGAACCAACAGGTGGCATCAGAACAAAACTAAAGCATATTAACTATATGTGCACTGGTATGTAATTTAGCACATGTAACATGTTCACTGCCAGAAGTATGGCCGTACAGGTGCAAGCAGAATAACGCGTCTCATGAAAACTGAATGATGCCCTGAAGAAATTCAAAGGTGCGGTGCTTATGCTAGGAAAGTGAACGTAGGCGCCGACGGTTGGATAATAGTACCTAATTCTCGGTGGCGTATGGGTATCGTTGTCATACTTGATAGCTAAGGATCGTCGATGGTGCTCGTGTTGCGATTGAGTTTGGGTCGGCTGTCGCCGTCGCTGAAGCGGCTCTGGTGCTACGGTTGCGGCGCCTGTCGACATACAAGAAAGCTCATCTGTGGTAAGTGAACAGTTGCATGATAAAGAGAAAACCGAAGGAGTACAAATTGAAATAACCTGATGAGGCTGCGGCATCGGTAAAGCAGGGCCGGTGGAGTTGAATATGGCTTCCGTGGAGCGGGTCCGGTGCAGTGGATGAAGGCTTCGGCGGGCGCCTTGTACAGTGCTTTTCGGTGAGGCAGGTCTGTTGCGGTGGACGAGGGCTTGTATGAAGGGCCAGCGAAGGGGCGGACGAGGGAGTCATCGAAGGGCCTACGCTGTGGTGGACGAGGGCGCCGGTTAAGCAGATCCGGTGTGGTGGACCATGATGGCGGTCAAGGAGATCTGGAGTGGTGGACAAGCCAGTCGCTGAAGCGGCTCCGGTGAAGTGGTGAGTTGGGAGTTGGGGGTTCCAAGGTGCGGAAGGTAGATCCAGCGGGGTGTGAGGTCCACCGCTGCAGCAGAGGACTAGATTCGGCGGCTTGCCGTGGTTGGGGGTCAGGGAGGGGAAGGGGAGGGGCTCTGGGAAGAATGTTGGGGGCAAAGAGGGGAAAACAATGGAGTTACCAAAGCAGCCCTTTTCCGTTCATGTGGCAGGGGTAAAACAGGAATATCGCAGGGCTAAACTTTCGGGCACGTGATATTTCGATGTGAGCGGGAAGTTTGAAAGCTTTTGGCGCCTAAAATTATAAGTATTCTGCTCTCGTACGGCTGACTATGATATCATGGCCGACAATTTGTTTGTTTTGCACGCAAAAATAATGTGCAAGTTTTGAAAATCAATGTCTCCAACTCGAAACTTAGATTGTCCATTCAATTCAAATATGGATCATTGAGCTACTACAAGCAAATACCATCATACGGTCCAATTCAAATGAAATTCCAAATGTGTTTATCCTAAATATGATGACAAAAGCAAAAATGTGTATGTGTATGAATAAAGTGGATGATTATAAAGTTTGAACATGCCCGTATGTGTATATTTCTAGGTTTGATATATGAATTTGAAATCACGAAATCCCGGCTTAAAAATGTACCTCCGTTTAAATGAATTACAAAAGCTAATGATGGAGTCGAATTCCAAAATTCCAATCTTAGGTTTGTAATTCTGGTACATCAAGGTATATCACGCATGTTCAAAAGTATCGTTATCTCATAGTACAAACTGTGAAACAAATTGATCAACCATGAGTGCACAATATCTCAATTATGCTAAAGTCCCTCAAATATAGACACCTCACTCTTTATCTGAAGTCAACCCCCCCCCACCACCACCACACACACACATAGAGAAGTCGTTCTCTCCCCCAAACACCAACACACGAGCACATTAACACCCCTCTCTCTTGTAAAGTCCGGACCCCAACATAGGTCTCTATCACTTTGTCTCTCGGGCATGCACACATCTCTTCCCTCACTCTCTAGGTCTCCCACTATCTCTCTTACCCAAGCACACGCACTATGTAGAGTGTATATTTCCCATACACACAAAACGTCGCCCCCAACGTCTATCTCCCTAGTTATGTGGTTCTCGCGCACTCACCTCACACACCACCCCCACTGCAAACAAGCACACTTTGTCTCCTTGTGCACCACTCTCCTCTTTCTATCTCTTCCACATGCGGACCCGCCCCAGCTCCTTCCCTGTATACATATATGTCATGACTCTTTGCATAGCTCCCTAATGTATAATCGTTCTCAATTTCGCACATTGTTCTCTACACCATCTATTCTAGATCTCTCATGAAGTCCCTATCACACACACGATGACGCGCTTCCCTTGCATCTCTGTTCATAGGCCAATTTCGGACAACATCAACATTGTCTCCCTATCTATATGCCATTTATGGACACAAACGACCCCTCTCGCCCCCTCTCTTCCTCTCTCTCTCTCTCTCTCCGTCGCTAGCTCTCTCTTTCTCTCGCTCTCACACCCCTCTCCCACACACACACTCGATGTCTCTTCCAAATAGTCTGCTCCCCCGCCCGCACCCGTGCTATCTCGCTACTACACATGTCACACCATTCCCCCTTCCCTTATACTAGGTTTAGATCATCAGTGGTCTCTCTACTCCACATACACTCTCTCCCTCTCACACACAAACGCGTGCACGAACACATAGACACGCACAAACACCCATTTATCTGGATCCTCATCTCTCCTCATGTCCGCATGTGTATCTCACACACTCACTCTCTAATTATGTATATGTGTCTCCATGTTACACAACACAAAGCCCCATGTACATGTATCTCTCTATCCTCCACACACATAGACACAAAGAATCTGTTATCATTGCCTCAGTCTCTAACATATCACACACGCACTCTCTCTCTCTCTCGCAAACATGCTCAACAAGGGTTTCCCCGTCAATAACTTACCGTCTATTCATCAACAGTCGTGGCAGTATGGCGAACACGAGACATGAAAAGGAATAAATCTACACATGCTTAGACCACCTAGTATGACTACTAGGACTAGAGCAAGCCAAAAAGCGTGCCGCCGTCACCCCTCCTTGTCAGCGATAGGAAAATCTTTGTTTTACACAGTCGAGAAGTCATTGTGCTAAGGCCCCACATGTCGAGGCGTTGAATAGAATGTAGATGCTAGTTTACGGAAGCAAGTATCGATAATACGTTTGTATCTCCATACTTATATTTCTTCTCTTATAAAAAACCGAGTTGGTGATGATGGTACATGTGCCATCTTGCAATATAGACCGTCCGATCTATATCCGACAGATGGAAATTAAACTAAAAGATACCCGCACCCCTCTCCACATTTGCAGACAAGGCCTTCCCTCGTTCATCCTTATCTCCAACACACCTCATTGTTGAGCAATTAAGAAAGGAAGCCTCTGGAACAAACTGGCCTGGTGGCCGCTGCCGGCGTCGTTAATCCCCATGCCTCCGCTCAGTCCGACCACCAACCACCACCACACCCCACTCCTCTTCACCTTATCTCATATTTCTCGAGATATCATTAGTTTTTACACATGGGATTACTCCCGCAAGGGTCAATCACAACAAGTGTTTTATAAAAAATGCATCTTGATGTTCCGTGCAATGCACGGATCTTGCTAGTACTCCTACACAAGACTAAGTTGGTGATGCTGGTGTGTTTGCCATCGGTCGTTTCTGACCATTAGATCTACATCTAACGATTGTGAGGTAAGTTGTTGCCTTTTCTCACCAACATCCCACTTGTCTACCAATTTGCAGAAAAAACCCATAATTAGTATCTTAAAACCAACCACATCCCTCCCTGACCTCACCAAAACAGCCCAAGGAATATATTCTAATTGAAACATAATATATCTCTAGTGACATATGTATATCAAAATTAGAGTGTTTTGTACCAAGTTTGTGAATAAGTATTATTCTAATTATGATTCGTTGCGACAGACATGAACATTGCTAGTATTTCCAACCATGCATTGTTCCCTAGTATTCCATAGTTTCGAGTTTTCCATCAAGATATTAGTCACGCATGGTTGATATTTACTTTCAATCATGTACACATATGCACTATGTAACTAGCCTTGCTTATTGGCTTCCAAAGCTTAACTTCCACTCCTACTTACAATATGTAGAGTATTTAACAAAAAACTACCACTTTTAACCAGCCCTAGGAAGAATCTATTGTACAAAAAATAGCAAAAACATACCCAAAATTTCTTAATCCACGCCAAAAACTACCTAGTAATCCTACCAATTAGGTTCGTTTAAACCCATTTATGACAGGGTTGGCCCACACGTCCGTGCAGACGAGGCAGCTTAAACCAACACATTTTGTTTGACCGTTGACACGAGGGACCCACATCTGACCTTCTATCCTGTTATTCCCCCTCAAATCATTATTTTTCCTGAACATTACTTCAAACAGTACTGATGCGTGTTCGTCGGTGGCGCCGGTGATGAGCGAGTTGGCCGCCGCTCCGCCGGACGAGCCGGACGCCGCGCTGGCCTCCGCACGGGTTGGCAGGCTAGCTCGAGCGTGACTCACGAGCGAGCAAGCCGCTGCACTGGCCTTCACTCGAGCCAGATGGCTGGCCTTAGCGCGACGCGCGCGAGCAAGCCACCGTGCTGCCGTGCCAATCTAGCTAGCAAACCTTGCAGACAAGCAGCTGGACGGAGCTATCTTGGCTAGCTAGCGGCCGCGAGCGCCGGACGAAGCTGGCATCCGGGCTGCCGCAACATGGGCCGCACCGCCGGCGGTTTTGACCTCGCCTTCTGCCAGCGGCGGTAGCTGCGTCCCATGGCCGAGGATGACTAGGTGGACGAGCCGGAGGTAGGAGGTCACTCGAGGATTTTTGTTGGTAAGAGCATGTACAATGGTTGATAAGGTAGTCTTATCTTAAGTCTGCCACGTATGCAAGTGGTAGTAGTTTCTTGGCATTTTAGTGGTTTCTTGCATTATTAGAGCAAGTACAATAGAGCTGAGTCAGCCGGCTATAAGAAATAAACTAGTATATTTCTGCTTAGTTGGAGGAAAGAGGAGAGGAGAGAGAAGGTAAGCGGGCTCTTCGTGAAGAGCCAGCTCTAGCACATGCTCCTAGGCACTTTGTGAGAATGAGAAGTGGGCCACATAATAAAAAAGTAGTACACTCTTTTGATTTATTATTGTACATGTTGGCTATAAGATGGGCTGTAGATGACATGGCACTGGCTTATAGCCAGCAGCTGGCTATACTATTAACCATGCTCTTAGGGGTTTCTTGTAAGGAACAATGTACGTACTACTAGCGACAAAAGGCGATTCTAGGTTGTGTTGTACTCCAACGAGTACTACTAGTGGTCGCAGGAGTGTATACCTCGTTTTGTGGGTTCGATCCCGGCCGAACGCATGGCGGCCTTTTTTTAAAAAAGAGTACTACTACACTTCGCTGCGAGCCAATATTTTACACAGGTAGTTTGAGTTTTGAAGTCAAACGGACATGCGGCCCCACAATCTGTGTGCACTAGACAGCCTAGCCACGTGAACGGGTTTTCCTTCCCAGCATCCCGTGGCTCGCATGCTCGCCCTAGCCGCACCTCGCTTGCAGCTTCCTCATCAGCTAGTAGCATATTTAAACTAGCACCTCCCAATTAAGCCCAAGGAGCCGGAAAAGCCTGGAGGGGCATTGGGAACTGTGCAATATGGCTCTGTACATAAAGTGCTCTACTACTACTCTGTAGCTTGTGGCGTTGCACACATGGACTTCACTCCATTATCGGCTCTACTATAGAAGAAATTCCTCTTGACGTGTTTTTTTAAATGGAGGCAAAAGCTTTGCTTCATCTCATTCACCTCCACAAATGGAAGTGAAAAGCCTAGTCTCGCTGTATCAAATAACTCAAATGTTCTGCCCCTGCAGTAACCATCACTGATAAATAGGCTGCTAGTGTGTGCATGAGAGGAGTGGCTGAGTAGGCCAGCTATGTGAGAGGAGCGGCTGAATAGAGCACCGAGAGTACCCACTAGGCCACTACGCAGGTGTACTTCCCCTGCATTGATAGTACAACGATGGTTCTAGAGAACAGTAATACCCTCCACTTCCAACTGTAGCTCCTTGGCCCTGAGATTCAAGAGTTCAAAACTGGTGCACTATACTAGACTAGACTAGAAGTACAGTACATCGCACTACTAGTTGAGAAAAGTAGTACTAGTACTGCTACAGTACGAGTACGTACTCCTCTGTCACATAATGTAAGACGTTTTTTGACACTAGTTGGCGTGTACAAAAAATGGCAAAAACATACCCAAAATTTCTTAATCCACGCCAAAAACTACTACCTAGTGCCAAAAATTTCTTACTAGTGCTATTATTTACAGTATAATGCAATCCCATAACGTTCCATAATGCTAGTACTAGTAGTAAATAATAGCCTCACCCCTTCGCCGAGGAACGATCTATAGTTGGAAGGGACGAGGCCCTGCGGTTACTACACTCTTATCTCCTCCTCGCCAGTTCCCCTCCCCCTGAAGAGAAGGCAGTTCGTCGCTGCTCCCATGGATTCGCCAGGCGGTTCTCCTCCTCGTCGGGGCTGGGAGACCTTGGACGACGATCCTCTGGGAGAAATCGCACGCTGCTCCGACGTCCTCACCGCCGCAAGACTCGGTGCTTCCTGCACCAACTTTTTCAAGACGCTACTTAAACAGGCTTGGGAAAAGGCCATGCTTGTTGGTCTTCCATGCGTCCTCGAGGAGAAGGCTCTTCTATGGGACAATCCTTCGAACAGTCCACCGCTCCCTGGCCATGGTTGCACGTTGACTCTGCTAGAGTTGCCGACGTTGAGAGGTAGTCAGATTTTGTCCGATGAGCAGGTCAGTAATGGAGTTTGATCATGTAGTACTTAGTTATTCCATTTCCATCCCGTAATTTCTCCGCTGCCCACCGTCTTATATATAGGTCTGGGTCGGTGCCAACGAAGATTGGCTTGCATACCTCTGGCCGGATACCACCATCATTTTGCACAACATCCACAACAGTGCGGCCGTTCCGGTAGACCCCTTCTCCACCATTGGGATCGGCCTTCCGGACTAGCTAGGCTTGAATACGTATGATGATGCCTACATGAGATTGAAGAAGATAGCAATTGCGGACCCGCCGACAAAGCGACACGGCTACGACGATTACTATCTCATCGCGGTGTTCGACATAAGGATTGCCATCAATGCAACAGGCAGTAACGGCAGAGGCTGGCGCATGTTGGCAGCAGCAGATTTGTGCCCCTACACGTTTGAAGATGTCGTGCACCATCTAGGCCGCATCTTCACGGTGACAAGCCAGGGGACTTGTTTCATCTGGTTGCCATCCTACGGTACGGGAGATTACAAACGGAATGCACAAACCATCATTTGCATCCCTAACGGTACTCCATTATTTTGCAGGGACCAGTCATCCCCCGATCAAAATAAGATTGCCGATCCTAGATGTGCATTTGCATCCGCGATTCAGTCTAACCTGGAACCTTGTAGCTGACTTTGGCATATTGGGATCAACTATCTTAGCAGTCGTTACCCATGGTACCACTGATGTGCAACATGGTCACACAATCTACCACGATCGGACCGTCACCATCTACCCAAGTATTCCATTTTTAACCCTCTCGCCTTCTCTTTCATTGTTGTACTAGTAGTATACTTTGTAGTACTAGTAGGAGTACTTTTTACCTTGGAGGACGCATATAGCTAGCTAGGCCCTTGAAGACTTGAACCCACTAGCTGCCACCATTTTTGTTTTTCCATGTCTTACTATCTCATCCATGTAGCCAAGAGTGGCTATATATAATAAGCCGGTTATTTTACTTCCTCTATACCGGAGTAGTACTATTTGCTGCACAGTATTACTGACCGCCATATTTGACCACAACATTATTATGCATGGACCTTGACTATGTACGTCACCATGTGTCCAGATCTGGGATGCCGCGTGTACCAGATGAACGGCGCCGAGTTCGACCCCCCTGATGCTACGTGGGTGCCGAGGAACACTCTTGGAGAGTACTCGCTTTTCATCAGGGACAGCTACCCCATTGTGAAGCGGATGCCACCTTCCGTGCACGACACGGAAGGCCTGCCGTTCATGAATCATGGTTGTGTCTTCAGTGCGCACTGCCGGATGAACGACATGCTGGGACACGCTATCCCTGATTTATGCCGCTTCAGTTTGGATGAGTCTCCATCGTGTGGAACCGGACTAGAAAGCTGCAACAATGATTCCCGTTGCCCACCGCTATGGATCGTGCCATCCATGAAGAACACCTGGGACTGAAACCTGGAGGAGGACATGTAGCCCATCTATAACGTGTAAGTGGAGTACGGTAATTGTGAACGGTAGCGCTGTGAATATATGTAGACTAGTCGTGCACAAATTTATCACATGAATTGGAGATGAACTTGTGTGGCATACTGGCATTTGTCCTTTAGAATTTACTACTAGTAAATGGGTTATGTGTACGTGCAACTTGTGTGGTTGTTGCACGGGCTCCAACACGCTCTTTGAGAAAAAAGGTGGCATAGCTTTGGATATACGTGACGTGGCGGCATCATACAGTAGCATCGTTCGCTATAGTTGTAGTACACTCCTACTAGGATGACAACTCCTATAAAACCTTGCACTTGGCTCTTTGCCTCTTCGGGAGGTTCAACAGTTCGTACTCGTGTGAACCTTGCACTTGGCTCTTTGCCTCTTCGGAAGGTCCAACAATGATGATACTACAGTACAATATGCTTCTGGCAATCTGACACCGATTGAACTGCTGCACGTCCACCGCGAGGGCGAGGGAGATGGGAGGGAGAGGGCGTTGTAGTCAAAACCCTCTCCTCGTCTTGCGAACCACCGCGCGCGTGGGCGAGGGAGAGGCGTAGTAAGCAAGCTTCTCCTCGTTCGGCGAGTTGGTGGGACACATCAAAGCAGTACTAGTACTAGTAGTAGTAGTCCATAGTGCGTCCTTTTCGATTAATATGGCTTAATTTGAAACGAGAAAAATACACTGGCGGTCGACGTATGTAACAATACGCTCTTTACGGTCACTATATATAGTTTTGCGGCGATTATACTATCACTAGCTCATCGTAGAGCACCGTATTGCACCCTACTGACCGGCCACATAGTCGACGTGGCACTTTGTTGACTGGTTAAATTGTCACCTAGTCTCTAGGTCCCACCTGTCAGTTGGCAGAGCAAAGAAATCAGTTAAACAAAACTTTACGCAGGCGCGACACGAGTCCAACCCTTGCGCGCGAACCGCCCTGGCTGTGTATGTGAGTGCATGCACGTGTCCTCCCTCGGTCTTCCAACAAAGAGTGTACATCGGCTATAAAACAAAGAGTGTAGTACATGATGTACATCTACACTTCCAATGCATTTAGCCTTTAATCTAAATCGATATTGATTGACTAATGCACCAACTTGTGCTGTAGGTATAGGCTACATGTCTATCCTTAATTACAGCATGCAACGGCCTTCATTTTATCTTCTTATCTCAATGGTCGCATGCACACATAAGTCTGTTACTTTTGGGCGTTAATTATGCCCTGGTCAATGTGTAAATCTCTAAATGTACAGTCTTTCATGGACGTAGGGAGTAGGTTGAGCACTTGAGCGTGAGCGTGTGTGTTGCATCGTGTGTTGTGTGCCGCATGGGTGCGTGAGTGTTGCGTGCGTCCATGTGTACGTGTGAGTGTTGCATGTTGCATGCATGCATGCATGGGGCTTACTCCCTCCCATTGACATGTTCATATTTCAAGTTTCCTCTGTTCCCTCCATATGGTGATACTCCCTCTGTTCCCAAATAGTACGGAGTAAAAGCCTCCCTCTGTTCCCAAATACGGAGTATTTGTCTTTCTACAGATTTCAACAAGTGACTAGGTATGGAGCAAAATGAGTGAAGTGAGCGAGGCATAGGGATACTATAGAAAGGAAGTCCTCGTGATCCATTATTCCCCATCTCGGTCAGAGAGAACTATTCAACTAGTCTTCGCAGTGAAGTGACAATACACGCTGCAGCAGATGGGACACGTAATTAATAAGCTAAACCAGTGTGTTGGTGTTACTAAATCAGCCTTACCCAGTATTGTCATCATGTTTGCCAGTAGAGCACGCTTCCGCAAATACGCCTACGCACCTCTGTCCTCCATTAACTGACATATGGGCCCTGTTGTGGTAGACCCACATGTCATCGGTGTAACTATTTACACTCCGAAGGATGGTATATCCTAGTAGTAGTACTAGTAGAATTGAGATTGAATGCACTTTCTTCCCCGTCTTCCACTCTTCTTCCTCCTCTCTTCTTCTTCCTCCTCTCTTCTTCCTCCTCTCCTCCCCATCATCGGCCGCACACCATTTACCCCCGCTCACTGCTCGCCCGCCCGTGCCATCTTCCTTGGTAGCTCGGGCATACCATATCCCCCCGCTCACTGCTCGGCCACACGAGGAGAAGCTTCTTCGCTCGCCCGCCCGAATCCACTTCCCCGCTGGCTCACAGGCACCGAAAACCCCAATGGAAGAACCGACTAACACGCAGAGCCGCGATTGGAATTCCCTTCCCGATGTTCTCTTGGAGCAGATCTGTAGTCGTATGGACCTACTCAGCACCGTCCGTCTGGCCGCATGCTTGGTGTCTTTGTACCGTCTACTCGTCTACAACCGGACGGCTCTTTTCAAGACACCCTGCTTGTTGATGCCCGATCCTCGCAGGTGGCCCAGACACCGACTTGACGATCCTACAAAGGTTGTCGTGGTGCCCCTCGACATACTACCACTACCCATCCACCTGTCCTTCATGCGCGTCCACTACTGGGCGGGCATGAAGGCCAACTGGATCGTCCTCATCCACTACATCGGTAGTCCATGGCGTCTCGTGGATATCTACACCCAGCAAGAGATCACCCTTCCATCGTTGGATACCGCCACCATCGAGCCTCGCGGCCCGCCGGACACTCCTGCCTACTACGCACGAGACGCGTCAAGCTTTTGGCTCGACCTCTATTTGCAGAAAGTTGTAATCTGCGAAGTGCCCACACCATCAGAAGACTACATGGATTACAAGCTCATTGCCTTGTTCAACATGGGATTAGTCTATCTGGAATCCGGTCGCCATACATGGTTATGGCTCATCATCAATCCTGTTGAGGCAACATTTATGTCTGATGCTATAGTGCACGATGGCATCGTTTACGCGGTCGACGCACAGATTGCCTGCCTGTACTAGTGGAATCTATCGTCGTGTAATTGTTCTATCTCATCTCATCTTTACCTTATGAATACGACTGTCTGTTCATTTGTTACAAATTTAGAATGCATAGCATGTCTATAACCACATCATTGCTATATGTTCCTCTCATTTCCTAGATTTTTATGACCACACATGTTATTGTTAGAGTTGATATTAGAACAATTGGCATATAATGATTGTTACAATACATATTATGAGCATAACATCATGATTGCTATATGTTACTCTTGTTTACAAGATTTTTATAACAACGCATGTTATTGCTTAGAGTTGATATGAGAACAGTAGTAGTAAGTGCTATGGTAGAATATGAGTAGGCGCTGCCATAGCTGTTTTCCTCTCATTGTTACATGATGTTTGAACCATGACATATTGCTAGAATATGAAAGCCATTGGCTTACTTTTTTAACTTGGGATATGATTATGACCACGGCATTGCAATTCTCTGTCTATGATATGTGTCACTGTTATAATAATCTTAATTCCACACATACTCTGAACGTGATTGTTTATTTTTGTCCTTTTGGTCTCCAGTTTGAATTGTTGCAGCAGACGCAAATGCGCTGGCCTTCATGATTCCAGGACCTGGAATCATACCAGCCGATGGGTGGTGGTTTATCGCCCATTCAGCTGACGGCGGTCATTTGATGCTCATTCGCACGTACCAAATTGACCAAACCATTACATCAAATCACATGCAGTACAATGCATGGGGCGTTCATGACATTGATGTCTATGGCTGCTTCGTGTTCGAGAAAGATCCCAGCTCCATTGGGCCAGGATTATTCAACTGGAGGCGGGTTTACAGCCTCGGCAACCACTCCTTGTTCCTCGGGCTCAATTATCCGATCATCCAACCAATCATCGATCATATCACCAGCGATGATTACTGTGCTATGCAACTTCCATTCGCGAGGGGGGGCTGTGTTTACACATCATACCATGGGTTTCATGAATCACCATATCCAGAGATTCGCCGACACAGCTTGTTGCCAGATAATCTTCAGTGTGTGAAAGGCATCAAGCTTCCATGCGATGGATGGCTTTTGCAAACCCGACATGCGGTGATGTGGTTCATGCCAACAGCAAATATGCACAACTTGATTCGTGCTGATATCTAGACTGAGCCATGTATTCTGCTGCTGTAGCACGACCCTCTTTTGTTGGATATTATGTATTGTTGTTAGTTTGAAGCACTCCTCTGGTTTGAAGGATAGACACCTTCCTGGGATCAAGTGCATCCTAACTCACCTGCATAGGATGTACTGATAATGATGATGGAGATGCTGTGCAGAAGCCATATTATATATATCAGTTAGGCTTAAAGTGTGTACTTGTTAGTTAAACCTATGTATAAATTTTGACACTAAATACGACTAGTAAGTAGTACAGTAGCAGTACTAGTATACGTCGGTCAAATTATTCATCATGTCCACACATTGAATTGGCATGACAACACGCTGCACGTGAGGTGACACAAGAATCCCAGCGGCGTGTTCGGGTATTCTGGACTTCAGATTTGGAGTACCACTTATCTGTTGAAATCTTTCATCATTCACTTAAAACAGTCGATTGATCATACATTGAGTACCATATAACTGGAATTACCGATGCAAGTCGAAGAAGGATTGGCCGGTGCTGCCGACTGGCGTCAAGTTCGATCCCACGGATCAGGAGCTGATCGAGCACCTTGAGGCCAAAGTGAGTGCTGACAGCGCGAGATTTCAGTCTCTCATCGATTTGTTCATACCAACCATCGACAGCGAGCACGGCATATGCTACACCCAACCTGAGAAACTTCCAGGTAAGACATCGATCGGCCGTCTACTTGCACAAACATATTCCTTTGTTTATAGCTCTATTTTTCTTTTTAGACGCAAACCTGGTGAAGCAATTACAATTTGACAGTTAATAAAAAGTGAAACAAGTGACTGCAACATGCTAAAGATGTTATGAAAATGCCAACTAGGTGCACTAAAACCTGTATTCCACAATACTGCAGGTATCACACTGAGTGGCCTAAGGAAGCATTTCTTCCAGCGCAATTCCAGGGCGTTCAAAAGGGGCACGTGGACGCGTCGCAAGATACAGTCGGAGTGCGGCATGCACGCGATGTGGCACAAGACCGGCAATACCTTGCCGGTGATGGTCAACGGCCGGCAGACGGGCAGCAAAAAAGGTTCTGGTGCTGCACATCAAAAAGAACTTCGACCAGCAGAGGACCAACTGGGTGATGCACCAGTACCACCTCAGGGACCTAGAGCAAGAGAAGGAGCGGGAGCTGGTCCTCTACAAGATTTTCTACCAGACGAACACTAGGGCCAGGAGTAAAAAGATTATAAGTTAGTTTGGTATTGGTAGTTGTACTACCTTGTCGTCCGCAAGTTGGTATTGTTGTTAACGATCTTTTGGTATGAACTTGCATTTCCTTCCAACCATCATGCCGAGGGTCGACGTGGATATAAAGCTGAATCATTTGTTTCGAAATGAATTTTCAGGCACCTGATTTTTATTTGATGGGTAGCATAAGCACCCGCTGTTCGAATTCCCAGTTCTCCAATTTTTTCGAAACAAGTGCATGCACTTATTATCACGATAAAAAAATCCATGCTGCATCCCAGTTATCAGTCTGTACTTGCAGAATTCTCTTGTTTATTGAGAACGTATATTGTTTTTTCAGGTCGAGGAAGTTTCAACTGGGTTGTAGACTGCCCAGGGTTGGTTTTGTTTTAACAGGCCCAGCCCATGACGACAACGGGGCACAAAGATCCAGCAGGTATCTACTGGCCTCTGGCCCGTCATCGTTAGTTATATTTTGTCTTACAACATCCGCGGGCAGTTTTTTTACTGAATCAAACACATAGCCCAGTTCTATTTTCCTCTTGAAATGCATGCCCTACATCCATTTTCTAATCTCTACCTATAGTTTTACTAGTTCATATACACGTATCATTATATTGAAAACACATAAAATTCCCTTTTCCTATTTACATCCTTATTTTTGTTGTTTTTTCCCACCCAGCGCTGATTTTTTTTTACCACTGGTTTTCCCTTAAACCAACTCAATTGTCCCACGTCTTATTTGCTTACAAAAACAAAACGATTTTTTTGGCAAATCAATAAGTTCTTAAAAATGTTTATCATTTCGGGATTACAACAGTTCGGACTCCACCGAAATATGCAAAATAAGGTTGAACTTTTTGACCGTGGTCCTGGGCAGAAAATGGGCTGTAATAAATTACTTAAGAATTAGCAAATGGGCTACAAATTATAAAAAAATAGCAAATGGGCTTTATGTTGTCTGCCACAGATTTGGAGGCTGACTTGTGGGCCTACTAAGTTCATGCGTACACAAGGTTTCTCAAAAAAGAAACTTAGTCAACAATCGACTCTACCAGCGTCAGACCATTAGATGTCAATCTAACGGTAATCGTGCTTCTTCAGTCTTTGATCTTCCTGCCCCAGCCGCCCAAACCAGCGCCGTCGGAACCACCTGCTCCTGCCTCCCGTGGCCGGCAGTGCTGCCGGGCAGGCCTCACGGCCCCATCATACTCGCATCCCTGGCCTGTCTATCCCTCTACTCACCCACACCTCCTGTTATTTTCCAGCGACGGCAGCAGAACCAGTCAACCCTCGTACTCTCCACCGCATGGGCAGCGACTGCCGTGTCTTCCCCGGCTCCGTGTCGTTCCCTTCGTAGGCCTCGCCGTCGTCCACCGCCCTGGTGCTCTCGGCACGGCGTGGTCAACGATGTCCATCCAACGGCCGTAGTGCTTCTTCAACCTCTGGTCTCCTTGCCCCAGCCGCCCAAAACAGCGCCGGTCGTGCCGCATGCTCCTGCCTCCCGTGGCCGGCTGTGCTGTCGCGGAGGCCTCACCGTCCCCATACTACTCCCACCGCTGGCTAGGCCATCCCTTCACTCACCCACTCCCCCTGTTATTCTGTGGTGACGGCAGCCTCACACCGCAGCCGAACTAGTGAACCCTCGTACTCCTCTCTGCGTGGGCATCCACTGCTGCGTCTTCCCCGGCTCCACGTCGTCCCCTTCCTAGGCCTCGCCGTCGTCCACCTCCGTGCTGCTCTCGGCGTGGCGTGGTCAATGTGGTCAACGACCGACTTCCATCGGAAGAGTATTGTACGTGGAGAGGCTGGCAGCTGGGTCCACGGCAGCCGCAAGGAAGTGCCTCCTTATTACGCGCAAAATAATTATTCCTCCACCTGACAGCAGGGACCCACCGGACGGGCCACCAGTATTTCGCGGAAAAAACATTTCCCCCCTTACTGCTAGGACCCACCGGACGGGCCACCTTATTTCGCGAAAAAAACGTTTGCCCTTGACTGCTGGGACCCATCGAACGAACCATCATATTTCGCGAAACAAACGTTCCCCACGCTATCAGCTCGGACCCACCAGAAGTGCCTCCTTATTATGCATAGAAAAATGAATACTCCCCCTGCTAGCTAGGATCCACCATGGTGGGAGGCTGACTTGTGGGCCTACTAAGTTGACGGGGACGGAGGGCTTTGTCAACTTAGTCAATATGAACGATTCTAGCTCCAGTGACCGTATGATATCGATCCAACGACCGTCGTGCTTCTTCAATCTCTGCTCTTCCTGCTCCAGCCGCTCAAACAAGCGCCGGCGGGACTGCCTGCTCCCTCCTCCCCGCGGCCGGCTCTGCTGCCGCGTAGGCCTCACCGCCCCACCGTACTCCCATCGCTGGCCTAGCCATCCCTCTACTCACCCACACCTACTGTTATTCTCCGGCGATGGCAGACGAACCAGTAAACCCTCGTACGGTCGTACTCCCCTCCGCGTGGGAAACAACTGCCGAGTCTTCCCTGCCTCCGTGTCGTTCCCTTCCTAGGCCTCGCCATCGTCCACCGCCCTTGTGCTCTCGACGCGGCCTAGTCAACATGGTCAACGACCGACATGCATCTGAAGTGGACTGTACGTGGAGAGGCCGACAGCTGGGTCCACGGCCGCACGCAAGGAAATGCCTCCTTATTACGCGAAAAATAATGATTCCTCCACCTGACATCAGGGACCCACCGAAAGGGCCTCTGTATTTCGTGAAAAAAACGTTACCGCCGCTGACAGCTCGGACCCACCAGCTATATCTTCGCACGCAAGGAAGTGCCTCCTTATTACGCACAAAAAAATGAATACTCCCCCTGTTAGTTGGGACCCAGTATAGTGGCAGACTGACTTGTGGGCCTACTAAGTTGACGGGGACGGAGGGCTTTGTCAACTTAGTCAATATGCATGATTTTAGCTCCAGTGACCGTACGATGTCCATCCAACGGCCGTAGTGCTTCTTCAACCTCTGGTCTTCTTGCTCCAGCCGCCCAAACCAGCGCCGGTCGTGCCTCGTGCTCCTGCCTCCCGTGGCCGGCTGTGATGCGGCGGAGGCCTCACCGCCCCCTACTACTCCCACCGCTGGCCAGGCCATCCCTCTACTCACCCACACCCCCTGTTATTCTACGGCGAAGGCAGCCTCACACCGTAGCGAACCAGTGAACCCTCATACTCCTCTACGCGTGGGCATCCACTGCCGCGTCTTCCCCGACTCCGCGTCGTCCCCTTCCTAGGCCTCGCCGTCGTCCACCGCCCTGGTGCTCTCAGCGTGGCATGGTCAACGTGGTCAAGTAACGGCTTCCATCGGACGTGGACTGTACGTGGAGAGGCTGACATCTGGGTCCATGGCCGCAGCAAGGAAGTACCTTCTTATTACGTGCAAAATAATTATTCCTCCACCTGATAGTGGGGACCCACCAGACGGGCCACCGTATTTCACGAAAAAAACGTTTCCCCCTGACTGCTGGGACCCACCAGCTACACCTTCGCACGCAAGGAAGTGCGTCTGGGCAAAAACAAAAACAAAACGATTCGCCCCCCTGATTGCTGGGACCCACCAGCTACATCTTCGCACGCAAGGAAGTGCCTGACAGTCGGGACCCACCTGGTCGAAGCGTACGTAGCGTTGTCATTCTGGTCGCGAACGTGTACGTACATACTGGTCGATATAGAGGCGCGCACGTGTCATAGTAGAGGCGCGCACGTGTCGTAGTAGAGGCGCACACGTAGCATGTACACGTACGTACAATAGCCAGGGTGCAATAAAGAAAATACGGCCACGTATGTGTACATACGGGCGGGGTCTCGAACGCCTACTCGCGCATACGTACGGCCAGGGCTCGTGTACATGGCTGGGTCGGAACGGAGAAACAGCGTTGTCATCGTGTTCATGGGGAGGCAACGGAATGCGTCGTGTTCATGGGGAGGCAAAGGATTGCGTCGTGTTCATGGGGAGGCAACGGAATGCGTCGTGTTCATCGGGAGGCAACAAAATGCGTGGGAGCCAACCGGCTGGGTCAGAACGGAATGCGTGCTCGTGTTCATCGGGAGGGCTTAGACGGAACAGCCAATGGAAACGAGGCCTGGCGTACCGCAGAACGGAGGAAACGAACCTCCTACGGTCGAAACGGGGTCCTGTTGATCGGGAGGGGTGTGGCGTACCACAAAACGGACGAAACGGACCTCCTACGGTCGAAACGGGGGTCTTGTTGATCGGGAGGGGTGTGGCGTACCGCAAAACGGACGAAACAGACTTGTGTTGGAGCGCTACAGTCGAAATGGGGGTCCTGTTCATCGGGAGGGGTGTGGCGCACCGCAAAACGGGACTCCACGGGATACTGTTCATCTCCACCGTCGACCTCCTCCAGCCTCCACGGGCTACCGTCGACCTCCTCCAGTCTCCACGGGCTCCTGTTCATCCAGCCTCCACCGCGTGCTACTCCACCGGCTACTGTTCAATCACCCCTCCACCGTCTACTGTTCATCCAGCCCTCCACACCATGGGGTCCTGTTCAACCACCCCTCCACAGGCACCCCTCCACCGTCTACTGTTCATCCAGCCCTCCACACCACGGGGTCCTGTTCAACCACCCCTCCGCGGGCACCCCTCCACCGTCTACTGTTCATCCAGACCTCCACCACACCATGGGGTCCTGTTCATCCAGAGGCAACGCCACCGCTCATTGTTCATCCAAAACCTCCCGCAACACTCACTGTTCAGCCCAGATGCAGCATCGATCGACTTCAGTTAGCAGCAGTAGCGAAGGAATCGCTCGATCGGGTTCAGTTAACAGCCATCGATCGATTTCTCGGGTTCAGTAACGCGTAGCCTGCAGTGCAATCGCTCGGGTTCAGTTAGAGCCCAACGCCTCGCTCGGGTTCATTTAGAGCCAATGCCTCGCACACACGCGCGTACGTGTACGAGAGAAACGCGCATCGCTCGGCCCCCGACCTCCCACAGTAATCGGGAACTCCGTGAAATTTTCCTCGCCCTCGCTTCTACCACGGTTTTTTCCGTCATGGACGGCCCAAAGAATGTCATGCAGCTGCGTCTCCGGCCCGCCCAGGACGAAAAGCCCATTTTTGTCATGATTTTTTGTCATAGAAGTAGGAGCCCACCACATCTATGATGATACCAGGTTTTGTCACAATTATCATCATAGAAGTGTCATATGTATGACAGAAAAAAATTCGTTCGGCCCAAAATGTCACGGATGTGTCTTTTTTTTGTAGTGTCTAGCAATTCTAGCAGATTCATTGCAGAAGTAAATAACATCCCCATCAATATTATCAACCAAGAGATCTTTAACCATAGCAACACTAGGTTCAACTTTAATTTGTTCAGAAGGTTTGGGTGTCTTAATATTACTCTTGTTGACCACAGTTAAAGCTTTAGCATGATCCTTTATTCTAACAGGGAAAGGTGGTTTCTCAATATAAGCAGTAGGAACAATAGGATCATTATAAGTGATAGTCTTTTCTTCAACTTGAATAGGTGCAACTACTTTTACTTCAATGGGAGGATTATATTTAAACCTCTTCTCCTTAGGGAGATCAACATGAGTAGCAAAGGATTCACAGAAATAAGCTACTATCTCAGAGTCAAGTCCATATTTAGTGCTAAATTCACGGAAAGCATTGGTATCCATAAAAGATTTAACACAATCAAACTTAGGTGTTATACCTGACTCCTTACCTTCGTTGAGGTCCCAATCTTCGAAGTTGTGTTTAATTCTTTCCAATTAATCCCATTTGAATTCAATAGTCTTCATCATAAAAGATCTAGTACAAGAAGTATCGAGCATGGAGCGATTACTGAGAGAAAGCCGAGCATAAATTTTTTGAATAAGCATTTCTTTTGAGAGCTCATGATTGGGGCATGAATATAACATTGACTTAAGCCTCCCCCAAGCTTGAGCGATGCTTTCTCCTTCGCGAGGCCAAAAATTATATATATAATTACGATCATGATGAACAAGATGCATAGGATAAAACTTCTGATGAAATTCCAATTTCAATCGTTGGTAGTTCCATGATCCAATATCATCACATAGCCTCAACCATGTAAATGCATCTCCCTTCAAAGATAAAGGGAAGACCTTCTTCTTGATAACATCCTCAGGCATACCTGCAAGCTTAAATAATCCACAAACTTAATCCACATAGATTAGGTGCAAATCGGGATGTAATGTTCCATCACCTGTGAAAGGATTAGCTAGCGGTTTCTCTACCATACCCGAAGGAATTTCAAAGTAAACATTTTCAGTAGGTTGAGGAGCAACTCTTTTCTCCACTGGTCGGGGTGAAGATACCCCGAACAAGCCCCTCAAAGGATTATGTTCCATAGTAACAAGTAACAGTAAATTTCAGCACACTATATAAATTTTTTCTTACCAAATTCCACCTACCAAAGGCGCTTCACTCCCGGCAACGGCGCCAGAAAAGAGTCTTGATGACCCACAAGTGTAGGGGATCTATCGTAGCCTTTTCGATAAGTAAGAGTGTCGAACCCAACGAGGAGCAGAAGGAAATGATAAGCAGTTTTCAGTAAGGTATTCTCTGCAAGCACTGAAATTGTCAGTAACAGATAGTTTTGTGATAAGATAATTTGTAGCGGGTAGCAAGTAAATAAAGTGAATAAGGTGCAGCAAGATGGCTCAATCCTTTTTGTAGCAAAGGACAAGCCTGGACAAACTCTTATATGAAGGAAAGCGCTCCCGAGGACACATGGGAATTATCGTCAAGCTAGTTTTCATCACGTTCATATGATTCGCGTTCGGTACTTTGATAATTTGATATGTGGGTGGACCGGTGCTTGGGTATTGTCCTTACTTGGACAAGCATCCCACTTATGATTAACCCCTATTACAAGCACCCGCAACTACAACAAAAGTATTAAGGTAAACCTAACCATAGCATGAAACATATCGATCCAAATCAGCCCCTTACGAAGCAACGCATAAACTAGGGTTTAAGCTTCTGTCACTCTAGCAACCCATCATCTACTTATTACTCCCCAATGCCTCCCTCTAGGCCCAAACAATGGTGAAGTGTCATGTAGTCGACGTTCACATGACACCACTAGAGGGATGACAACATACATCTCATCAAAATATCGAACGAATACCAAATTCACATGACTACTTATAGCAAGATTCTCCCATGTCCTCGGGAAAAAACATAAATACTGACAAATAATATTCATGTTCATAATCAGAGGGGTATTAATATGCATAATGGATCAGAACATATGATCTTCCACCAAGTAAACCAACTAGCATCAACTACAAGGAGTAATCAACACTGCTAGCAACCCACAGGTACCAATCTGAGGTTTGCATACAAAGATTGGATACAAGAGATGAACTAGGGTTTGATATGACATGGTGCTGGTGAAGATGTTGATGGAGATTGACCCCCTCCTGATGAGAGGATCGTTGGTGATGACGATGGTGATGATTTCCCCCTCCCGGAGGGAAGTTTCCCTGGCAGAACAGCTCCGCCGGAGCCCTAGATTGATTCCGCCAAGGTTCCGCCTCATGGCGGCGGAGTTTCATCCCGTGAGCTTGCTTATGATTTTTTCCTTGGCGAAAGACTCCATATAGCCAAAGATGGGCATCGGAGGGCCACCTGGGGGCCCACGAGGCAAGGGGGCGCACCCAGGGGGTAGGGCGCCCCTCCCCCCACCCTCATGGATGGTGGGTGTCCCCTCTCTGGTACTTCTTTCGCCCAATATTTTTTATATATTCTGAAAATAATTCCCATGGAGTTTCAGGACTTTTGGAGATGTGCAGAATAGGTATCTAATATTTGCTCCTTTTCCAGCCCAGAATTCCAGCTGCCGGCATTCCCCCTCTTCATGTAAACCTTGTAAAATAAGAGAGAATAGGCATAAGTATCCTGACATAATGTGTAATAACAGCCCATAATGCAATAAATATCGATATAAAAGCATGATGCAAAATGGACGTATCAGTCCATCACATCATTTTCTAATGATGTGATCTCGTTCATCAAATGACAACACATGTCTATGGCTAGGAAACTTAACCATCTTTGATTGACGAGCTAGTCTAGTAGGGGCATACTTGGGACACTCTGTTTGTCTATGTATTCACACATGTACTAAGTTTCCGGTTAATACAACTCTAGCATGAATAATAAACATTTATCATGATATAAGGAAATATAAATAACAACTTCATTATTGCCTCTAGGGCATATTTCCTTCAGTCTCTCACTTGCACTAGAGTCAATAATCTAGATTACATAGTAATGATTCTAACACCCATGGAGTGTTGGTGCTGATCATGTTTTGCTCGTGAGAGAGGCTTAGTCAACGGGTCTGCAACATTCAGATCCGTATGTATCTTGCAAATCTCTATGTCTCCCTCCTTGCCTTGATCGCAGATGGAACTGAAGCATCTCTTGATGTGCTTGGTTCTCTTGTGAAATCTGGATTCCTTGTGGTGTTCTAGGTGGCATGAGTTGCGAAACTATTCCGCATTGTTTCAAATGAAGACCAAACTCATAACTCAAATATTCACCTCCACGATCAGATCGTAGAAATTTTATTTTCTTGTTACGATGATTTTCCACTTCACTCTAAAATTCTTTGAACTTTTCAAATGTTTCAGACTTATGTTTCATCAAGTAGATATACCCGTATCTGCTCAAATCATCTGTGAAGGTCAGAAAATAACGATAACCGCCGCGAGCCTCAACACTCATCAGACTGCATACATCAGTATGTATTATTTCCAACAAGTCTATTGCTCACTCTATTGTTCCAGAGAACGGAGTCTTAGTCATCTTTCCCATGAGGCATGGTTCGCAAGCATCAAGTGATTCATAATCAAGTGATTCCAAAAGTCCATCAGCATGGAGTTTCTTCATGCCCTTTACACCAATATGACCTAAACGGTAGTGCCACAAATAAGTTGCACTATCATTATTAAATTTTTATCTTTTGGCTTCAATACTATGAATATGTGTATCACTATTATCGAGATTCAACAAAAATAGACCACTCATCAAGGGTGCATGACCATAAAAGATATTACTCATATAAATAGAACAACCATTATTCTCTGATTTAAATGAATAACCAGCTCGCATCAAACAAGATCCAGATATAATGTTCATGCTTAACGCTGGCACCAAATAACAATTATTTAGGTCTAAAACTAATCCCGAAGGTAGATTTAGAGGTAACATGCCGACGGCGATCACATCGACTTTGGAACCATTTCCCACGCGCATCGTCACCTCGTCCTTAGCCAATATTCGCTTAATCCATAGCCCATGTTTCGAGTTGCAAATATTAGCAACAGAACCCGTATCAAATACCAGGCGCTACTGCGAGCATTAGCAAGGTACACATCAATAACATGTATATCAAATATACCTTTCACTTTGCCATCCTTCTTATCCGCCAAATACTTGGGACAGTTCTGCTTCCAGTGACCAGTCCCTTTGCAGTAGAAGCACTTAGTGTCAGGCTTAGGTCTAGACTTGGGCTTCTTTACTTGAGCAGCAACTTGCTTGCCATTCTTCTTGAAGTTCCCTTTCTTCCCTTTGCCCTTCTTCTTGAAACTGGTGGTCTTGTTGACCATCAACACTTGATGCTCCTTCTTGATTTCTACCTCCGCAGCCTTTAGCATTGCGAAGAGCTCGGGAATTGTCTTATCCATCCCTTGCATATTATAGTTCATCACAAAGCTTTTGTAGATTGGTGGCAGTGATTGAAGAACTCTGTTAATGACACTATCAACCGAAAGATTAATTCCCAGTTGAGTCGAGTGATTGTGGTACCCAGACATTCTGAGTATGTGTTCACTAACAAAACTATTCTCCTCCATTTTGCAGCTGTAGAACTTTTATTGGAGACTTCATATCTCTCAATCCGGGCATTTGCTTGAAATATTAACTTCAACTCCTGGAACATCTCATGTGCTCCATGACATTCGAAACGTCGTTGAAGTCCCGGTTCTAAGCCGTAAAGCATGGCACACTGAACTATCGAGTAGTCACCAGCTTTGCTCTGCCAGGTGTTCATAACATCTGGAGTTGCTCCTGCAGCGGGTTTGGCACCTAGCAGTGCTTCTAGGACGTAATTCTTTTGTGCAGCAATGAGGATAATCCTCAAGTTACGGACCCAGTCCGTGTAGTTGCTACCATCATATTTCAACTTAGCTTTCTCTATGAACGCATTAAAAGTCAACGGAACAATAGCACTGGCCATTTATCTACAACAACATAGACATGCAAAATACTATCAGGTACTAAGTTCATGATAAATTAAAGTTCAATTAATCATATTACTTAACAACTCCCACTTAGATAGACATCCCTCTAATCATCTAAGTGATCACGTGATCCATATCAACTAAACCATGTCCGATCATCACGTGAGATGGAGTAGTTTTCAATGGTGAGCATCACTATGTTGATCATATCTACTATATGATTCACGCTTGACCTTTCGGTCTCAGTGTTCCGACGCCATATATGCATATGCTAGGCTTGTCAAGTTTAACACGAGTATTCTGCTTGTACAAAACTGGCTTGCATCCATTGTATGTGAACATAGAGCTTATCACACCCGATCATCACGTGGTGTCTCGACACGACGAACTGTAGCAACAGTGCATACTCAGGGAGAACACTTATACCTTGAAATTTAGTGAGAGATCATCTTATAATGCTACCGCCGTACTAAGCAAAATAAGATGCATAAAGGATAAACATCACATGCAATCAATATGAGTGATGTGATATGGCCATCATCATCTTGTGCCTTTGATCTCGATCTCCAAAGCACCGATATGATCACCATCGTCACCGGCTTGACACCTTGATCTCCATCGTAGCATCATTGTCGTCTCGCCAACTATTTCTTCCACGACTATTGCTATCGCTTAGTGATAAAGTAAAGCAATTACATGGCGATTGCAATTCATACATTAAAGCGACAACCATATGGCTCCTGCCAGTTGCCGATAACTGTGTTACAAAACATGATCATCTCATACAACAATTTATATAATCATGCCTTGACCAGATCACATCACAACATGCCCTGCAAAAACAAGCTAGACGTCCTCTACTTTGTTGTTGCAAGTTTTATGTGGCTGCTACGGGCTTAGCAAGAACCGTTCTTACCTACGCATCAAAAACCACAACGCGGTATAGTGATTGCTTTTTGATCTTCAGAAAGAACCATGTTCATTGAATCCGATTCAACTAAAGTTGGAGAAACTGACACCCTCCAGCCACCTGTGTGCAAAGCACGTCGGTAGAACCAGTCTCATCAATGCGATCATGTAATGTCGGTCCAGGCCGCTTCATCCAACAATACTTCTGAATCAAGAAACAACTAGTGACGGCAAGCAATATGTATATACCCACGCCCACAACTCCTTTTGAAAGTGCAACTATCCCTGGGTGGTTTTGGTAATTCCTAACAACATATAGCTCATTGAGCTAATGCTACTTGAAGATAAATATTTCAGCAAAAGCTCAATGCTTGGCATGGCATGGATTGGAAAGTGGACCCCTCAAAATGCTAAGGACAAAAGGATTGGCTCAAGCTCAAAGCACAAGACTCTACATTTAATTTTTAGTGATCCAAGATCACATTGAGTCCATAGGAAAAGCCAATACTATTAAGAGGGGGTGAGGTGTTGCTTAATGAGGTTCTTGCTCAAAATGCTTAGTGATATGCTCCAAAACCCCTCAACTACTTTCTCATATCCAAATATATCGCAAACCAAAAGTCAAACTCGGCCCCACCAATTTGATCTATCCGGCGCCACCGAGTTTACTTGACATAGCCACTGCCACAAACCCTAGTCTTTTCGGTCCTACCGATAGGGATCTCAGTCTCACCGAGATGGGATTGTAATCTCTTTGTTTCCTTTTGTAACGTTTCGGTCCAACCGAGATGAGCAATCGGTCCCACCGAGATTGCAATGCAAACTCTCTGTTTCCCTTTCATAACTTTTCGGTCCTACCGAAAGAGCGAATCGGTCCCACCGAGATTGCCTGACCAACTCTCTGGTTAGCCTATTACCAAAATCGGTCTCACCGAGTTTGTGTAATCGGTCTCATCGAGATTAGTTATGCCCTAACCCTAATGATATCGGTCCCACCGAGTTGACATGTCGGTCCCACCAAAAACCCTAACGGTCACATTATGAACTAAATCGGTCTGACCGAGTTGTATGATTCGGTCCCACCGAGTTTGGTGATTTGTGTGTAACGGTTAGATTTTGTGTGGAGACTATATATACCCCTCCACCCACTCTTCATTCGTGGAGAGAGCCATCAGAACATGCCTATACTTCCAACATACATTTTCTGAGAGAGAACCACCTACACTTGTGTTGAGGTCAAGATATTCCATTCCAAGCACATAAATCTTGATCTCTAGCCTTCCCCAAGTTGCTTTCCACTCAAATCATCTTTCCACCAAATCCTATCCTATGAGAGAGAGTTGAGTGTTGGGGAGACTATCATTTGAAGCACAAGAGCAAGGAGTTCATCATCAACACACCATTTGTTACCTCTTGGAGAGTGGTGTCTCCTAGATTGGTTAGGTGTCACTTGGGAGCTTCCGTCAAGATTGTGGAGTTGAACCAAGGAGTTTGTACGGGCAAGGAGATTGCCTAATTCGTGAAGATCTACCCTAGTGAGGCAAGTCCTTCGTGGGCGATGGCCATGGTGGGATAGACAAGGTTGCTTCTTCGTGGACCCTTCGTAGGTGGAGCCCTTCGTGGACTCGCGCAATCGTTACCCTTCGTGGGGTGAAGTCTCCATCAACGTGGATGTACAATAGCACCACCTATCGGGACCACGCCAAAAATCTTCGTGTCTACATTGCGTTTGCTCCCTCCAAACTCCTCCCTTTACCTTCATATGCAATTGTTTTACATTCCGCTGCTATACTATTAGAATTGCATGTGTAGGTTGTTTGCTTGACTTGTGCTAAGTTGCTAAAATCTGCCAAGAATTAAAATTGGGAAAAGGCTAGATTTTTATTTGGTCAAGTAGTCTAATCACCCCCCCTCTAAACATATTTTCGATCCTACAAGTGGTATCAGAGCTTTGGTCTCAATTTGCCTTGATTTCCATAGCTTTGGTGATCATAGCCTTGGTTTCACAACCTAGGAGAGTATGGCGTCTAGTGAGGGAAATTACCACCGTAGAGGTCCTTACTTTGATGGTACTAATTTTGCTAGTTGGAAGCATAAGATGAAAATGCATATTCTTGGACATAACCCCGCCATTTGGGCTATTGTGTGTATTGGCTTGCAAGGTGAATTCTTTGATGGGAGGGAACCGAACCGTGAGGCTAGCGCGGAAGAGTTGAAGATGCTGCAAGCTTGTGATATTCTCTTCAACGGATTATGCCCCGAAGAATTCAACAAAATCAGCTGTCTTGAGAATGCAAAGGAAATTTGGGATACTTTGATTGATATGCACGAAGGTACCGACTCCGTCAAGGAATCCAAATTGGATGTGCTTCGAAGTCAACTTGACAAGTTCAAAATGAAGGATGGTGAAGGCGTCGCTGAAATGTACTCTAGGCTTGCTCTCATCACAAATGAGATTGCCAGCTTAGGAAGTGAAGAGATGACCGATAGATTCATCATCAAGAAGATCCTAAGAGCCTTGGATGGAAAATATGATACCGTGTGCACATTGATCCAAATGATGCCCAATTACAAAGATCTCAAGCCAACGGAAGTCATTGGAAGGATTGTTGCTCATGAGATGTCACTCAAGGATAAGGAAGAGCTTCACAACAAGTCAAGTGGTGCTTACAAAGCCTCATATGATGCTCCAACATCATCAAGTGAGAAACAAAACTTCAATGAAGAATTGAGCCTAATGGTGAACAACTTCAACAAGTTCTACAAGAGTAGAAGCAAGGAAAGAAGTTCCAAGTCAAGGTCCTACAATGACAAAAGATCCTCAAGTCATGAACGAAATTGCTACAATCGTGGAAGACCCTGACACTACTCCAATGAGTGTACGACTCCCTACAAAAGAAGAGAAGAATCACCACCAAGAGAGAGAAGGAGTAGAGATGACCGTTATGAACGAAGAACATCACGGAGAAGCAAGGATTCGGAAAGGAAGGACAGATCATCAAGGGGCTACACAAAACGAAGACATCAAGCTCACGTTGGTGAATGGGTATCCGGCTCCGACGATCACTCCGAGAGAAGCTATCACTCCGACTCCAAATATACTCAAGATGAAGGTTTTGCCGGTCTAGCACTTGTGTCAACCAACTCCTATGACATATTTGAGTCACCAAATGAAGGAATTGGAAGATGATTCATGTCTAAAGGCCCAAAGGTATCACACCCCGAGTATGTTGATTTCAATAGTGATGAAGATTACTTGCTAGGTGATGATGATTTACTTGTTGACAATTCTAGTGATGAAAACTATGATGAACTTGCTATTAATCATGCTAATCAAGACAAAACGAATTACGATGATAAGAAGGATATTGAGCGTCTAACTAAAGAGCTAAACACTCTTAAGTTAGCTCAACTACCTTGGAAAATCATCGAGAGCTTTTAAAGACTCATGAGAAGTTATGCTTTGAAAAGCTCAACCTTGAGCAAGAGCATGAGTTCTTAAAGGCAATCAATGATGATCTTCGCAAGAAGAGTTGTTCTTACATTGCCAAGCATTTAATCTTGTCTACTTACATGTCACAAGTTAAATCTAGCAACAAGAACAAGAAAGATTCTTCTTCTAGTAGTAACAATAATCATGCTAAACCCAATGATGTTGCTTCTAGTAGTTCTCTTGATTCCACTAATGATTCTCTTACTCAAGTTACACTTGATCAAGAAAATATCTTATTGAAGGGAATTATAGAGAAAGGTGTTTACAAGAGCCTTGCCGGAAGTAGGAAATTGTACGCAAGCAAGGAAGACACCGGAAGAATCAAGGTGTTGGTTTTGAAAGAAATGTCAATGCCAATGGAGTTGAGTGGGAAGAATATTAATACCCCAAGACGAAGTTTGTTCCTCAACAAGAGAAGTCTGATCCTACTTCTTTCCAAGGAACACAAGTTCAAGATGATCTTCCACCACAAGCAAAAAAGGCAAGGACAATCTTCAAGAGGAGATTGATGAATTTGAAGAAGCTCCCAAAGCCTTGGTCAAGTGGGTTCCCAAGACTACATCAAGTTCTACTTCATCAAGTACGACTAGAACTCCAAGGATCCCCATCAAGATGGTGTGGATCCCGAAGAAGAAGAACTAGAGAGTTCTTGAGGGTGACTCCGCCAACACACTTCACTCATATCATTTTGGCGAGGACAAGTGCAAACAACTTCCATATCTTGCACTAGTTCAAGGAGTCACAAACCCTCTTGTTGGTAAGACAAGGGACAAGGTAACCTAATGCATTCATGGACATTATCTCATGTGAATATCACTCTATGTCTATGGATATCCTTGTTTGTTCATTGTGGGACTAACCCGTGTAGGTATTGAAAGTGCAACTCACTCCAATGGATTGCTCCGATTGATCTACATCAACATTGAGCATCTACATCTTCAACACCTACATGAAGTCATCATCGACAAAACCCAAGGTTAGTTCATCCCTCTTAGGGGGGATATCACATCTAGGGGGAGCTTTACTCTAATTAATTGAGCTAAAGCAACTCTAATGGTGTGAACACAACAATGCTTTATGTAAAAGTGGCAACCCCGCTTGTGCTTAAACGATGAGTATGACCTACGATCAAATGTTCTCATTTGACTCCTAAGTCAATATACTCGTATATAGATGACCTAGTCATCGCTAAATTGCTTGATAGATGCTAGAGTGTTTGTGCATGCTTGGTCACATATTTCTTTTGCCATCTTATTGTGTGAGCATGTTGGTTGCATATTTTACTCATTCAAGGACATTCATTTGTTGCTTTGATTGTTTGGCTTTTTCTCTTTTGCCAAATGGATGGACAAGAATGCCTAATAAATCCCTCTAGCTATCTATGCTTTCCTCGTCTCAAACTCTATTCATGCTACATCACAAAGTTTGATCAAGTCAGATTCGAACCACTCTGTGTGAGGAGCACTCGGAGTCCCCGATTTGTCATAGACTTAAACTTCCAAAACCTCTTTGTGCATTTTGGTATGACCGAGTCATCCATTTCGGTCATACCGAGATCACTAAGTTGATCTAGGTTTTCAATCTCGGTGCAACCGACTAGAACTTTTCGGTCACACCGAGTTGCAGTAACCGCTTGCAGTTCTGCATCTCGATGCCACCGAGTTGTTCCACTCGGTCACACCGACAGGGTCAGGTTATATATACTAATGGGTCAAATTTTGGAAATTTTTCCAAAACCTTTCACCCGCGTGTGACCTGCTCTGCCTCCTCGGGTCTCCGGATCGTCCTCTCGCTGCCAGCGACCTCCCACCGCTGGTCTCCGTCGCCGCCAATGGCAATCTGCCCCACCGTTGCTGCCGTAGCAAGTTCACCGCCGAAGTAGGGTATGAACTTGATCTTTGTGCTATTCCTTAACTCCGATTCGTAGCACATTGCTTTGCCATGATTCTTGCCACGTATGAAATTATCCTGTCTAGCGAAAGCATCCCGTAGATTTGATTTGATTTGAAAATTTAGGATTAGGTCTCCGCCGAACTCATCTCGGACCGACCGAGTTGTAGAAATCGGTCTCGTCGATTTGGCTTAGGCCATTGCACATGCGTTTTCGGTCTGACCAAAAATTGCAAATCGGTGTGACCGAGTTCGATTCTCTGTGAAACCCTAGCAGTCTCGGTGCCACCGAACTGTGACTCGGTCTGACCGGGTTCACTAGTTTAGGTTCCAAAAGCTGCTTCGGTATCACCAAGTTTGCAAATCGGTAGATCCGAAATGCTTTTTGTGAAGAACTAAAACTAAGTTTTTAAGTCATCTGTTTTGCAAAAAATCTGCACTTTGTGATGCTCATCTACTCTACCTCATCTACAACCTATTCACAGGGTTTGCTGACAGTTTGCATGCAAGATGTCTGATCAAAGTGACAGCCAAAACAAGTCTGAGGAGCAGGTTCATATGAGTGAGGACACTAGTCCCTCTAGCACTTCTGATGAGGGCAGCAGGAGCACACCAAGCAACTTGCCCAGGGCAGCCACCAGAACAAGGAAGAAGAAGACCTCAAATTCTGAGGATGAGGATTATGTGGCTGTTGAGGAAGAAGTCAGCTCCAAGAAAAAGGTGCTGAAGAAAGAGTATGGCTCAGCTGCTACAACAAAGCCAGGGATGCACAAGAAGGCCCCAACAAAGAGGATTCCCATGTCAAAGGCCAGAGCCTCAACTGCTGAAACCTCCAAGCCAACTGAAGAGGCAGTTAGAGAAGGAAAGAAAAGAAAAAAAAAGGTCAAGAAGACCACTACCAGAGTACTTGGTAGATCCTTCATTATGAGAGATTCAGAAGAAGAGGAGGAGGAAGAGGATGCTGCACCAGCTCCTAAGGCTCAGAAGCTTATGGGAGATGCAATCAAGTCAGGGGCTGCTCCATCTAAGCCCAAGTCTGCTCCCAAGGCTGCTCCTTAGAAACCCCCAAAACCCAAGAGGAACACCGGGAGTATACCTGCTGAGGAGAAGAACAAGGCCCCAGTGCATGAAGCTGAAGAAGAAGAAGATGATGATGATTCTCTTGTTTTGAGGAAGTTGAAGCCCAAAATTCCTGACCACAATGATGCTCACCCAGTCGCTGAGGACATGCACATCAGGAAAGATGCAGGACTGAGGTTGTGGCGACAGTCTGATCCCTATGCTATTAGGAGGAGGACTGTAGTTGACTATAGGTTCCATACAAAGGAACAACAAGATTTCTATGAGACTATTCTGCTTGACAAGAAGCCCATAGTGTGTGACATGAAATGGGTGGACTGGGAGTTCATCCAGGAAAATGAAGATCACTTCCCTAGAGTGTATGACAGCTTTAAGGCTTGTGGAGTAGATGAATTCGTTGGAAAAAAGCTCACCAAATGGAATGATGAGTTGATCATGCAGTTCTACTCCACTGCCCACTTCTATCCAGATGGGAGGATAGTTTGGATGTCTGAGGGTACCAGATACCAGTCCACGGTTGATGAATGGGCCAAGCTAATCAATGCCCTAGAGGAACATGAAGATGACTTGGATGTGTATGCCACCAAGAAGAAAGACCACAACTCAATGACAAACATGTACAAGGAGATCCCTGATAAGGCTTTAGAAACTTACAAGCTTGGATCTGTGCATTTCTTGTTGTCTGGTCTGCCTACCATTAACTGGATCTTAAGGCACACATTGCTAACCAAGTCAGGAGATCACAAGATGATCAGAGGACACTCCATCAACATGCTGCAAATTTTTGATGTTCCTCAGAAATTCAAAGTTATGAGCTTGATTGTAGAAACGATCAAAAGGACTGTTGCTGATCAAAAGAGGAGTTGTGGATATGCTCCACATATTCAGGAGCTCATCAACTCTAAGATGGGAACAGGGACTTACTTGCTGTACAAGGAGCATCTACCTCTATATCCTAAGTTTGAAGACAACACTGTTGTGATGAATGAGGAAGAACCATCATCAGATCAAGTCCAGGAGAAGAGAGCTAAGGAAAAGGATGAGAAAGCTGCCCAGATGCCAAGTGTTGAAGAGGCATCTCGAGTCTTCCTGAAGAGCAAGCAAGATCAGTTAGGCTATCTGATTCAAGCTACACTGAGGATTGAGAAGGGCTTGGCCACCCTGACTCAGACTCAGGAGAGCCTGGAGAGGATTGTGGAAACAAAATTCTATTATCTTGATCTAAAGGTGACTGAGATTCAGACTGCAGTTGAGCAGCTTCAGGAGGAAGCAGAGGAGAGGAGAGGAAAAGCAACCACTGATGCTTTTAAGCATGTGCCACGAGGTCCAAGGTCTGTTGCAGTGCCAGTCTCAGATGCTAGAGCTTCAGTGTCAGCACCAGCAGCTACAGCTCCAGTGCCACCTCCAGCACCCACTCCATCAGCTCCAACTACATCATCAGAAGCCTTCGTCCTTGGAGTTCTATCTACACCACCTCCCGAAGACCAAGCCTGAGAGACATATAGCACTATGCATTTTCAAACTTTTTGGTAACTTGTTGCCAAAGGGGGAGAAACATGTATAGATCATAGGCTTCAAGAGAGAGTGTCTTGCTTTTTGTCTCTCTTGCTATTTTGGTTGAAGTACTTTATTGTGTGCTTGTGTGAGATACTTTATGTCCTTGTGAGATACTCATATGATCATGTGGTTGATCATATGTTACCTTAATGTTTGGTTGAATGATGCTATCCTTTATATTCCATATATGATCATTCACTTGCTTGGTGATGAGTGCATGCTTTTAATTTCTATCATTTTGAGCACTCCACCAAGATGTATGTGACATGGAAGAGTAACCCATGATCCTAATCGATTGTGCATTTGCATTCAAAAGCAAATTTTAAATAATGCACAAATTTAGGGGGAGCTCTTGCTTATCACATACTTCTCAAAGCGACGATGTTTTTCAATCTTATAATCATTTGTCGAAGCTTTGATCTATATGTTGTCATCAATTACCAAAAAGGGGAGATTGAAAGTGCAACTATCCCTGGGTGGTTTTGGTAATTCCTAACAACATATAGCTCATTGAGCTAATGCTACTTGAAGATAAATATTTCAGCAAAAGCTCAATGATTGGCATGGCATGGATTGGAAAGTGGACCCCTCAAAATGCTAAGGACAAAAGGATTGGCTCAAGCTCAAAGCACAAGACTCTACATTTTATTTTTAGTGATCCAAGATCACATTGAGTCCATAGGAAAAGCCAATACTATTAAGAGGGGGTGAGATGTTGCTTAATGAGGTTCTTGCTCAAAAATTTTAGTGATATGCTCCAAAACCCCTCAACTACTTTCTCATATCCAAATATATCCCAAACCAAAAGTCAAACTCAGCCCCACCAATTTGATCTATCCGGCGCCACCGAGTTCACTTGACATAGCCACTGCCACAAACCCTAGTCTTTCCGGTCCTACCGATAGGGATCTCGGTCTCACCGAGATGGGATTGTAATCTCTCTGTTTCCCTTCATAACGTTTCGGCCCAACCGAGATGAGCGATCGGTCCCACCGAGATTGCAATGCAAACTCTCTTTTTCCCTTTTGTAACGTTTTGGTCCTACCGAAGGAGCGAATCGTCCCACCGAGATTGCCTGACCAACTCTCTGGTTAGTCTATTACCAAAATCGGTCTCATCGAGTTTGTGTAATCGGTCTCACCGAGATTACGTTATGCCCTAACCCTAATGATATCGGTCCCACCGAGTTGACATGTCGGTCCCACCGAAAACCCTAACGGTCACATTATGAACTAAATCGGTCTGGCCGAGTTGTATGATTCGGTCCCACCGAGTTTGGTGATTTGTATGTAACGGTTAGATTTTGTGTGGAGACTATATATACCCCTCCACCCACTCTTCATTCGTGGAGAGAGCCATCAGAACATGCCTATACTTCCAACATACATTTTCTGAGAGAGAACCACCTACACTTGTGTTAAGGTCAAGATATTCCATTCCAACCATATAAATCTTGATCTCTAGCCTTCCCCAAGTTGCTTTCCACTCAAATCATCTTTCCACCAAATCCTATCCTATGGGAGAGAGTTGAGTCTTGGGGAGACTATCATTTGAAGCACAAGAGCAAGGAGTTTATCATCAACACACCATTTGTTACCTCTTAGAGAGTGGTGTCTCCTAGATTGGTTAGGTGTCACTTGGGAGCCTCCGTCAAGATTGTGGAGTTGAACCAAGGAGTTTGTACGGGCAAGGAGATTGCCTACTTCGTGAAGATCTACCCTAGTGAGGCAAGTCCTTCGTGGGCGATGGCCATGGTGGGATAGACAAGGTTGCTTCTTCGTGGACCCTTCGTGGGTGGAGCCCTCCGTGGACTCGCGCAATCGTAACCCTTCGTGGGTTGAAGTCTCCATCAAAGTGGATGTATGATAGCACCACCAATCAAAACCACACCAAAAATCTCCGTGTCTACATTGCTTTTGCTCCCTCCAAAGTACTCCATTTACCTTCATATGCAATTGTTTTACATTCCACTGCTATACTCTTATAACTGCATGTGTAGGTTGTTTGCTTGACTTGTGCTAAGTTGCTAAAATATGCCAAGAATTAAAATTGAGAAAAGGCTAGATTTTTATTTGGTCAAGTAGTCTAATCACCCCCTCTAAACATACTTTTGATCCTACACCTTTGTGTTCTACTCGTGCATATAACATCTACGCATAGACCTGGCTCGGATGCCACTGTTGGGGAACGCAGTATTTCAAAAATAATTCCTACGATCATGCAAGATCTATCTAGGAAATGCATAGAAACGAGAGGGGAGAGTGTGTCTACGTACCCTCGTAGACTGAAAGTGGAAGCGTTGAGTAACACGGTTGATTTAGTCGAACGTCTTCGCGATCCAACCGATCAAGTACTGAACGCATGACATCTCCGCGATCTGCACACCTTCAGCTCGGTGACGTCCCTCGAACTCTAGATCTAGCTGAGGTCGAGGGAGAGTTTCGCCAGCACGACGGCGTGTTGACGGTGATGATGAAGTTACCAACGCAGGGCTTCGCCTAAGCACTACCACAATATGACCGAGGTGGAAATCTGTGGAGGGGGGCACCGCACACGGCTAAGAAATCAACTTGTGTGTCTATGGGGTGCCCCCTGCCCCATATATAAAAGAGTGGGGGAGGGGGCCGGCCGGCCTCATAGGGCGCGCCCCAAGGGGGGGAATCCTACTCCTACTAGGAGTAGGTTCCCCCCTTTCCTAGTCCAACTAGGAGGGGAAGGAAAGGGAAGAGGGGAAGAAGGAAAGGGGGCGGCCCCCTCCCCAATTCGGATTGGGCTTGGGGGGCGCGTCCCTCCTCTTGGCCGCCTCCTCCTCTTTTCCACTAAAGCCCATGAAGGTCCATTAACCCCCCGCGGGGTTCCGGTAACCCCCGGTACTCCGAAAGATGCCCGAACCTATCCGAAATCTTTCCGGTGTCCAAACATAACCTTTCAATATATCAATCTTCGTGTCTCGGCCATTTCGAGACTCCTCGTCATGTTTGTGATCACATCCGGGACTCCGAACAACCTTCGGTACATCAAATAACATAACTAACAATACATATCGCCATCGAACGTTAAGCGTGTTGTGACGCCCCGAGACCGATGTGCCAGGTGTATTTTAGTTATTCGTTGTCGTTGCCATGTCATTTGCTTGCGTGTTGCATATTTACATGTCATCATGTGCATTGCATCATCATGTTTTCAAAACTTGCATTAGCCCGGGTTCTCCCAGTTTCGTCCGTTGTCCGTTCTGAGCCCAGACACACTTGCACGCGCCCGCGGCATGTCCGAAATATTATTTTATAAGTGGCCAGAAAATGTTATCGGAATGGGTTGAAAGTTGGCATGTGGTGTTGTTATGTTGTAGGTAGGCCGTCTGCCAAGTTTCATCGCATTCGGAGTTCGTTTGATAGCCCAATGGATAACTATAGCGACATTATAGTCGGTCTAACGTCGGACGTTTTCGGTCTCCGGAAACAGTCGCCGGGCCTCCCTCTCTTCTCTTCTCTCAGCTCGAGACCGTCTACACAGCTCACTACCTACCGCCAGGTCTAACCTAACCTCTCTCGTCAGCCCACAGCCCCCCTCACGCGCGTCCAAAACTTACCCGAACCCAACCCGGACAGTCGTCACCGTTGGATCCGGGTCATCCCCAAACATCTACAAAACGTCACCGTTTTCTTATTTGGTATCCCTAGCTATTTTTTCGCGACTATCTGATTAAGATCAGAGGGACCAAATGCCCCTATCCAAAAATCCACTTGTTATATATATATATATATATATATATCAGATCAAACCCTAAAAATCCTCCCCCTTGTCCCATCCCTCCGCCGCCGCTAGCCCACTGTCTCCTCCTCGTGTTCCCCGCCGAGCCAATCACCTTCGTTCCTTGTTTTCAGATCCACTCCACCAACCAACGAAGCCACCACCCACTCGTTTTGGACCGCTAGATCACAGATCCGACGGCCTAGGAGGCTCCCCAACGCCCCAGCGTTCGTCCCTGCCTCCCGGCCGCAGCTCCCTCGCCCCCGCTCGATCTGGCTGCTGAGATCCCGAGCGCCTCGACCCCAAGCTCCATCACCCGCCGGTGGCCTCGATGGTACAGCAGCAACTGCCGCCAGACCGGATTCCCCCCCTCGCCTCTAACCTTTCTTCCTCGTGGCTCTCCCGCTCGTATCTCACATCTTCCTCTCCCTCTCTCTATTTTTTTTGCTCACAGGAGACCTCCATGGCTGCTCCAGCTAGCTCCGTCGCTGTCGTTTCGTGCCGGGAATGAGTGGATCCAGTCTCCATCGCTACGGATCCGCCTCCCCAGCCGTCCCGCGCCCTGGACCTCGCCGGAGCCGCGCTAGGCCGCCGCCGTTGTCCTGCTCCAAGGCAAAGCGCGGCCCGCTCGATCCTCTGCTTCGTTGACCTGCTTCACCTCCCCTTGGGCCAGATCCGTGCCAAGGCCCAGCTCGCCACGATTCGTCTCCACGCGCAGCCCAGCGCCACGCCAAGCCCGCAGCCCCGCCGACCTGCTTCACCGCCTTGGGCCGAAGCCCATGGGGGAGCAGCCCCTCTAGCCCCTCTGCTCTATTGGGCCAGCCAGTTTTGGCCCGACTGTGTTTTTTTTTCTGTCCATGTGTTTTTCCTATTATTCCAGAGAACGCCTGTTTTACAGAAAACCCCCTAAGTTTCATGCATATCCTAACTCACAAACCGTGCATCGCATGTAAATAATTTATATATGAAACTTGCTCAGAATTTTGTCTAGTTTAATAATATGTCACTTTCATCCATGTTTAAAATGTTTAAAATGATGTTTGGTTAAATTTACTCCTATGCCATGCTAAAATGCTTTAATTCATAACTAAATAACCGTAACTCCGAATTTAATAAACTTTATATGTAAATGGGGTGGAATTTTGCCTAGTTTAACATGGTCTACTTGTGTTGCATGTTTATTAACTCTAAAATTGTGTTTAGGGCAGAACTGCACCAAATCAAAAATATGCTATGGGGATTTACCGGAATTGTTGTTCGTTGCTTCCGGCCTCATTTAAACTTGACTAGATAGGTAGTTTTACTTTGCTTCACCCTCTTGCCATGTTAACAACATTTAATCTTGTTGGTTACCTAAACGAGAGAGAACTAGATAAGTCATGTGGTGTTTTCTTTAATATGCAACTCCGTTGCATATTTTGCTCCACTTAATTTGTAGGATTGTTTGTGCACTTTGCCATGCCATGCTTCTTTAAACCGGTCATGCATCATACTTGGTTGTGCATCATGCCATGATTTTGTGGTGGTTGTTTACTATGTTGTGTGCTTCTTTCCGGTGTTGCTTCTTCGGGTTGGTTCCGGTAACGTCGCGTTTGTGAGGACCCGTTCGTCTACATCCGTTTGTCTTCTTCATGGACTCGTTCTTCTTCCTTGCGGGATTTCAGGCAAGATGATCATACCCTCGAAATCACTACTATCTTTGCTATGCTAGATTTGCTCGCTCTTTTGCTATGTCAATGCTACGATGCCTACCACTTGCTTTCAAGCCTCCCAAATTGCCATGTCAAGCCTCTAACCCACCTTGTCCTAGCAAACCGTTGATTGGCTATGTTACCGCTTTGCTCAGCCCCTCTTATAGCGTTGTTAGTTGCAGGTGAAGATTGAAGTTTTGTTCCTTGTTGGAACATGGAGATGTTGTTCCTGGTTGGAACATGTTTACTTGTTGGGATATCACAATATATCTTATTTAATTAATGCATCTATATACTTGGTAAAGGGTGGAAGGCTCGGCCTTATGCCTGGTGTTTTGTTCCACTCCTGCCGCCCTAGTTTCCATCATATCAGTGTTATGTTCCCGGATTTTGCGTCCCTTACGCGGTTGGGCTATAATGGGAACCCCTTGACAGTTCGCCTTGAGTAAAACTCTTCCAGCAATGCCCAACATTGGTTTTACCATTCGCCACCCAGCCTTTTTCTTTTTCCTTGGGGGTCGCGCGCCCAAGGGTCATCATTATTTTACCCCCCCGGGCCAGTGCTCCTCTGAGTGTTGGTCCAACTTGTCAGCCGCCGGTGGCCACCAGGGGCAACTCTGGGCTGGCCTACCGGAAGTTAGGACGATCCGGTGTGCCCTGAGAAAGAGATATGTGCAGCTCCTATCGGGATTTGTCGGCACATTCGGGCGGTGTTGCTAGTTTAGTTTTACCCTGTCGAAATGTCTTGTTGTACCGGGATACCGAGTCTGATCGGAATGTCTCGGGAGGAGGTCTATTCCTTCGTTGACCGTGAGAGCTTGTGATGGGCTAAGTTGGGACACCCCTGCAGGGATTTGAACTTTCGAAAGCCGTGCCCGCGGTTATGGGCAGATGGGAATTTGTTAATGTCCGGTTGTAGAAAACCTGAAGTTGACCTTAATTAAAATGAATCAACCGCGTGTGTTACCGTGATGGTCTCTTTCCGGCGGAGTCCGGGAAGTGAACACGGTGTTGGAGTTATGCTTGACGTAGGTTGTTTTAGGATCACTTCTTGATCATACTTGTATCGACCGTGCTTTGCCTTCTCTTCTCGCTCTCATTTGCGTATGTTAGCCACCATATATGCTAGTCGCTTGCTGCAGCTCCACCTCATACCTTTTACCTTACCCATGAGCTTAAATAGTCTTGATCGCGAGGGTGCGAGATTGCTGAGTCCCTGTGGCTCACAGATACTTCCAAAACCAGCTTGCAGGTGCCGATGAGTCCGTGCAGATGACGCAACCAAGCTCAGGAGGAGCTCGATGAAGACCTTGTCCTTTGTGTTGTTTCGTTCTAGTTGATCAGTAGTGGAGCCCAGTTGGGGTCGATCGGGGACCTTTGTCGCATTTGGGGTTCTTCTTTTATTTTGGTTCCTTAGTCGGACCTTGATTGTATTTGGATGATGTAATGCTTTATTCATGTATTGTGTGAAGTGGCGATTGTAAGCCAACTATGTATCTTTTTCCTTATGTATTACATGGGTTGTGTGAAGATTACCTCACTTGCGACATTGATTTCAATGCGGTTATGCCTCTAAGTCGTGCTTCGACATGTGGGAGATATAGTCGCATCGAGGGCGTTACACGTGCAGACCCTATGGGTTCGAGAACTATGTAGACATGACCGGGACTCATCTCTGGTCAATAACCAATAGCGGAACCTGGATGCTCATATTGGTTCCCACATATTCTACGAAGATCTTTATTGGTCTAACCGCATAACAACATACGTTGTTCCCTTTGTCATCGGTATGTTACTTGCCCAAGATTCGATCGTCGGTATCATCATACCTAGTTCAATCTCGTTACCGGCAAGTCTCTTTACTCATTCCGTAATGCATCATCCCGTAACTAACTCATTAGTCACATTGCTTGCAAGGCTCATAGTGATGTGCATTACCGAGAGGGCCTAGAGATACCTCTCCGACAATCAGAGTGACAAATCCTAATCTCGATCTATGCCAACTCAACAAACACCATCGGAGACACCTGTAGAGCATCTTTATAATCACCCAGTTACGTTGTGACGTTTGATAGCACACTAAGTGTTCATTTGGTATTCGGGAGTTGCATAATCTCATAGTCATAGGAATCCTCCTCACCACAATAATTTTTGCACGAGCGAGTGATGTGCGCGGGCCATGGGCATCGATGCCCCACGAATCATTCGGATCTAATGACAAATGCCGAAAGTTCGGAAGTTAACAATTTCGATAATCTCTTCATGTCATAAGTAGATGTTGTTTTGGGCATGTCTTATAAAGCTTTTAAAACTTTAACCGTAAACATTATTATCAAGTAATAGGAGTACAACGTAATACATGTTGTACCGCCCCCAAAAAAATACATGTTGTATTGACTTGTATAATGTGCTTAGTTTTCTTCTTGCGTGCACATTTTCCTGATGAAATCACATTCATAGAGTTCTAGGCAAAAATAACAAAATCAACACTCCAAAATACTTTCAACAATAGTCTTTTTGAGCATCATTTTTTCCATATCATTAGGAATGTTTTTTCTTCAAGAAATATGCACGTCCAAAAACATTTAACAATGTTTATTGAAAAAAATCACAACTTTTTAAACATTTTACTTTTTTTAATTTTACTGTTCATGGGATGCATTTGAGCTCGGGAGCAGAAACCCTACGTCTAGAGCCACTTTTCTTGTGCCTGTAAAACAAAACACTAGCAAAGAAGACGTATCATTAGTGAAAAGGCGGCGCTAGGCGCCGACCGGCCGGTCGCACTGCAATCACACGATTAAGTGCATAACTGCCACTGGATCGGTGATCCCAAGCAGGTGTTCCCCAACCCCATGCGTAGCCCGGCACCAGCACGTCCATTCTGCTCGCAAATCGACGCCCGCCACGCTCATGGTCGGCGGCACCCCTCTTTGCCAAACTAGCATCAGACACACCACCGCTCACCGATGCTCGAGGTCCTCGCTTATCACAGTTGCTTGCACCGCACCGGTTGCAGCACCAGGCATGCTCGGTTCCAGCTTTGCCCCCATGACTTTTGCAAAATCGGGTGCCCTCTGGTTCCAGCTTGCTGTGTGTCGGTTGTAGCATCGTGCGCCTTTGGTTGCATCTCGCCAGCATGCTGGTTCCAGCTTGTCGTCGAGCTGGTTGCAACACCAAGCACTCCTCTAGTTGCAGCTCGTCGTCGTCCTTGTAGCACCCTCGGTAGCCCAGTTCTAACCCCTTGCAATGCCCGTCGTAGCACGCCAGTGGTCGATTGCACCACCCAGTCGTCGTTGTCATAGCAACTCCGCATGGCCTGCCGATTATAGCTTTTGATTTCGCCGATCGTCGCGTTTAGCTTCGCCAGTTGCAACATCGGCAGTCGTCAGCGTGATCGCCGACGTGGTTGCGTGCCTGCAGTTAAGCTTATAGCTGTTCGAAGTAATTGCAAGAGGCAAATGACAAGTAGTAGAATAGTTGTTCTCATTGATGATGGGATTACATATATATAGCCCCCGAAGGGGTACGTCCGAAGGGACACGAGACAACCGCCTTAATTAGGAAAAGCAGGGATTAATAGGATTAATTAAATCCTAACACTCCCCCTAATACATGCTTGTTAGTGTAAGTATCATCATCTTGAGAAGCTCCTCCAAAAACCATGTGGGAAAAATATGAGGAGATAGATGTTTGATATGTTGCTAAAACTCCTTCAAACCCAGTGGGAAAAATAAGGAGAAAATGATACAACATATAATGGTCATTATCTCTTTTAACTCAATACGAGAAAAACTCATAGAGTTTAGAGGACAATAAATGTGTCATATATACTTTCCCAAAACCCCGGTGGGGAAAACAGGAAGTATGACATATGATCTCATGTTGATATTACCTCATTAAAAACCTTTATGAGAACCTGTAAAGTAAACTCATGAAGGGAAAAAGATTATAATATGATGCATTGAACAGGAAAAATTCAGGAAGATACTCCCCCTGATTCTTGCAAAATTCGAAGCCGTCACATACCAAAACATAGAAGTTAGTAGAGACCCGCTGAACAAATCAGTCGCATTGATTTGACTTGCAAGATATGCAATATAGTGATATTGCTTATTATGTAACCTGTTTGCATCCGAGCAACACAAGAAACATTATCGTTGAGATAATGGTTGGTGGATGCAGCCATGAGGTCTGTTTCGAAGACTCTTCATGAGAGGGCTACCACACCTAGTAGGAACACTAAACTTGTCTACGATCTGACATAGTGGGGATCTGATCGATGTATCCAATGATATTGGTGTTCAGATTTCTCCAAAACTGAAAAACCAGGATAAGATGTTTCATGCCTTGAAGATATCGAAAGATATTCTTGAGTACCAACCAATTGTGTTTGGTCGGTCCAATGGCATATGGAACATTGAGTCCCAATATCTCATTTCCATCATCTCTTGGTCTAAATAGATCATTCTCTATGTCTAGAGAATGAACTACCATGAGAGTTATGGATTGATAATATTTTTCCACAATGAATTTCTCCAATATATCTTGGATATAGACAACATAGTATACCATAATGTATGAATGAAGGTGCTCAAGTTGTAGTAACGAGTGGTGTTTTGGTTTACCCAAATCCTTCATTTAAACTCCGTCATTAGATGATTACATGTGTCGTCATTGCAGACATACAAACATGCATAATCATCTTTGCAGGAGTAACCCTTTTGTATAAGGAACTCACTACGTCGGTTGTACCATATGTACCGACCACAATAAGTCGTATGGTGACTTACTAGTTTTACACAATGTATGTTGCATTTTGTATTTCGATTCAGAATTGATATTCCATCGGAAATCAATCATATATGTCTGAATCTAGTGATCCACATGGATATGTAATCACTACATCTATCAACTGCAGAGATAGATGATTTTGTATTGCCAATGATATAAGTTATCGGAAAGAGATTCCACCTCTGGATAATAGTTGGGTATCTGCGTGAACCCTTGTGCTACAATACTTGCTCTTTGTTTCACCACCTCATTGTTCTCAATTCTGTTTCCAGAAAAAAAATTGGTGTAGGTATTGCTTATGAATACCTTCCCATTATTGAGCAAGATCATTTCTACCTAGATTATACCCTTTGCTTGAGTTCAGTCCGAGTGTTGTTCACACTTTGCCATGGCCATGGTCTTTGGATCTGAATCATTTGAAAGGTTTTTGCAATCTAGTTGAGAAATGTATGTCAACAATGGTAGACTTTTGGTTATATGATTCTCCAGAATCTATATATCAATATATAGTTGATGGAAATATCGTTACCCATGGTGACTGCTCGCGATTTCCCAATGCGATTGAGTCAGGTATTCCGATGTCCTGGTCATTATGTGCACTATGACCTGGGTTGGTGGAGGTTTCCCGTCCACTGGGTGTATACTACCCATTAGGTGTCTATCAACGTGAAGTTGACTTGCATTTACTGATTCACAGGCCTTGATATCCTTACTTGCAAGAAGCTGAATCCTGATGTACTTCTGCCTTACATCTCCCCCTGTTGCTTTGAACGGGGAGTGGAGTGAATTTTGTTGCTACCTCCACTCTTTCAGGCGTACTTTTGCGGGATTGTAGGATTGTGTGACACCTTTATAGTCAGTAAATGAATCTGGTAGGTTATTTGCAATGTGTTGCAAATCTTCTGAACGCACGGTTCAGATCTTTGAGTACGTGGATTTAAGGCAGAAATGTGTTCAACATTCCACTAATTTCCTAGCATTCTTTTGTTGGAAATATGCCCTAGAGGCAATAATAAAAGGATTATTATTATATTTCCTTGTTCATGATAATTGTCTTTTATTCATGCTATAATTGTGTCATCCGGAAATCGTAATACATGTGTGAATACATAGACACCAACATGTCCCTAGTAAGCCTCTAGTTGACTAGCTCGTTGATCAACAGATAGTCATGGTTTCCTGACTATGGACATTGGATGTCATTGATAGCGAGATCACATCATTAGGAGAATGATGTGATGGACAAGACCCAATCCTAAACATAGCACAAGATCGTATAGTTTGTTTGCTAGAGTTTTTCCAATGTCAAGTATTTTTTCCTTAGACCATGAGATCGTGTAACTCCCGGATACCGTAGGAGTGCTTTGGGTGTACCAAATGTCACCACGTAACTGGGTGACTATAAAGGTATACTACGGGTATCTCCGAAAGTGTCTGTTGGGTTGACACGGATCAAGACTGGGATTTGTCACTCCGTATGACGGAGAGGTATCTCTGGGCCCACTCAGTAATGCATCATCATAATGAGCTCAAAGTGACCAAGTGTCTGGTCACGGGATCATGCATTACGGTACAAGTAAAGTGACTTGCCGGTAACGATATTAAACGAGGTATTGGGATACCGACGATCGAATCTCGGGCAAGTAACATACCAATTGACAAAGGGAATTGTATACGGGGTTGCTTGAATCCTCGACATCATGGTTCATCCGATGAGATCATCGAGGAGCATGTGGGAGCCAACATGGGTATCCAGATCCCGCTGTTGGTTATTGACCAGAGAGCCATCTCGGTCATGTCTACATGTCTCCCGAACCCGTAGGGTCTACACACTTAAGGTTCAGTGACGCTAGGGTTGTAGAGATATGAATATGCAGTAACCCGAAAGTTGTTCGGAGTCCCGGATGAGATCCCGGACGTCACGAGGAGTTCCGGAATGGTCCGGAGGTGAAGAATTATATATAGGAAGTGCCGTTTCGGCCATCGGGAGAGTTTCGGGGGTCACCGGTATTGTACCGGGACCACCAGAAGGGTCCCGGGGGTCCACCGGGTGGGGCCACCCATCCCGGAGGGCCCCATTGGGCCAAAGTGGGGAGGGGAACCAGCCCATAGTGGGTTGGTGCGCCCCCCTTGGCCCACCCCATGCGCCTAGGGTTGGGAACCCTAGGGTGGGGGGCGCCCCACCTGGCTTGGGGGGCACTCCACCCCTTGGCCGCCCCCCCCCCTAGGAGATCCCATCTCCTAGGGCCGGCGTCCCCCCCCCCTAGGGGAGCCTATATAAAGGGGGGGAGAGAGGGGCAGCCGCACCCTTGAGTCTTGGCGCCTCCCTCTCCCCTGCTACACCTCTCCCTCTCGTAGTAGAACGGCGAAGCCCTGCTGCAGTGACCCCTGCATCCATCACCACGCCGTCATGCTGCTGGATCTTCATCAACCTCTCCTCCCCCCTTGCTGGATCAAGAAGGAGGAGACGTCACGCTGACCGTACGTGTGTTGAACACGGAGGTGCTGTCCATTCGGCGCTAGGATCTCCGGTGATTTGGATCACGTCGAGTACGACTTCCTCATCCCCGCTCTTTGAACGCTTCCGCGCGTGATCTACAAAGGTATGTAGATGCAATCCGATCACTCGTTGCTAGATGAACTCATAGATGGATCTTGGTGAAACCGTAGGAAAATTTTTGTTTTCTGCAACGTTCCCCAACAGTGGCATCATGAGCTAGGTCTATGCGTAGTTCTTTTTGCACGAGTAGAACACAATTTGTTGTGGGCATAGATGTTGTCAACTTTCTTGCCTCTACTAGTATTATTTTGCTTCAACGGTATTGTGGGATGAAGCGGCCCGGACCAACCTTACATGTACGCTTACGTGAGACCGGTTCCACCGACTGACATGCACTAGTTGCATAAGGTGGCTGGCGGGTGTCTGTCTCTCCCACTTTAGTTGGAGCGGATTTGATAAAAAGGGTCCTTATGAAGGGTAAATAGAAGTTTACAAATCACATTGTGGCTTTAACGTAGGTAAGAAAACATTCTTGCTAGAACCCTCTTGCAGCCACGTAAAACTTGCAACAACAATTAGAGGACGTCTAACTTGTTTTTGCAGCAAGTGTTTTGTGATGTGATATGGCCAAAGTTGTGATGAATGATGAATGATATATATGTGATGTATGAGATGTTCATACTATTGTAATAGGAATCACGACTTGCATGTCGATGAGTATGACAACCGGCAGGAGCCATAGGAGTTGTCTTTATTTTTTGTATGACCTGCGTGTCATTGAGAAACGCCATGTAAATTACTTTAGTTTATTGCTAAACGTGTTAGCCATAGTAGTAGAAGTAATAGTTGGCGAGCAACTTCATGGAGACACGATGATGGAGATCATGGTGTCAAGCCGGTGACAAGATGATCATGGAGCCCCAAGATGGAGATCAAAGGAGCTATGTGATATTGGCCATATCATGTCACTATTATTATTTGATTGCATGTGATGTTTATCGTGTTTTTGCATCTTGTTTACTTAGAACGATGGTAGTAAATAAGATGATCCCTCATAATAATTTCAAGAAAGTGTTCCCCCTAACTGTGCACCGTTGCGACAGTTCGTTGTTTCGAAGCACCACGTGATGATCGGGTGTGATAGATTCCAACGTTCACATACAACGGGTGTAAGACAGATTTACACATGCAAACACTTAGGTTGACTTGACGAGCCTAGCATGTACAGACATGGCCTCGGAACACAAAAAACCGAAAGGTCGAGCATGAGTCGTATAGAAGATACGATCAACATGAAGATGTTCACCGATGTTGACTAGTCCGTCTCACGTGATGATCGGACACGGCCTAGTTAACTCGGATCATGTTATACTTAGATGACTGGAGGGATGTCTATCTAAGTGGGAGTTCATTGAATAATTTGATTAGATGAACTTAATTATCATGAACTTAGTCTAAAATCTTTACAACATGTATTGTAGATCAAATGGCCAACGTTGTCCTCAACTTCAACGCGTTCCTAGAGAAAACCAAGCTGAAAGACGATGGCAGCAACTATACGGACTGGGTCCGGAACCTGAGGATCATCCTCATAGCTGCCAAGAAATACTATGTCCTACAAGCACCGCTAGGTGAAGCACCTGCTCTCCCTGCAGAACAAGACGTTATGAACGCTTGGCAGACACGTACCGATGATTACTCCCTCGTTCAGTGTGGCATGCTTTACCGCTTAGAGCCGGGGCTCCAAAAGCGTTTTGAGAGACACGGAGCATATGAGATGTTCGAAGAGCTAAAAATGGTTTTTCAAGCTCATGCCCGGGTCGAGAGATATGAAGTCTCCGACAAGTTCTTCAGCTGTAAGATGGAGGAAAACAGTTCTGTCAGTGAGCACATACTCACTATGTCTGGGTTACATAACCGCTTGACTCAGCTGGGAGTTAATCTCCCAGATGACGCGGTCATTGACAGAATCCTTCAGTCGCTTCCACCGAGCTACAAGAGCTTTGTGATGAACTTCAATATGCAGGGGATGGAAAAGACCATTCCTGAAGTATTTGCAATGCTGAAATCAGCAGAGGTAGAAGTCAAAAAGGAACATCAAGTGTTGATGGTGAATAAAACCACTAAGTTCAAGAAAGGCAAGGGTAAGAAGAACTTCAAGAAGGATGGCAAGGGAGTTGCCGCGCCCGGCAAGCAAGCTACCGGGAAGAAGCCAAAGAATGGACCCAAGCCCGAGACTGAGTGTTTTTATTGCAAGGAAAGTGGTCACTGGAAGTGGAACTGCCCCAAATACTTAGCGGACAAGAAGACCGGCAAAACGAAAGGTATATGTGATATACATGTAATTGAGGTGTACCTTACCAGTACTCGTAGTAGCTCCTGGGTATTTGATACCGGTGCGGTTGCTCACATTTGTAACTCAAAACAGGAGCTGCGGAATAAGCGGAGACTGGCGAAGGACGAGGTGACGATGCGCGTCGGGAATGGTTCCAAGGTCAATGTGATCGCCGTCGGCACGCTACCTCTACATTTACCTTCCGGATTAGTTTTAAACCTTAATAATTGTTATTTAGTGCCAGCTTTGAGCATGAACATTGTATCAGGATCTCGTTTAATTCGAGACGGCTACTCATTTAAATCCGAGAATAATGGTTGTTCTATTTATATGAGAGATATGTTTTATGGTCATGCTCCGATGGTGAATGGTTTATTCTTAATGAATCTCGAGCGTAATGCTACACATGTTCATAGTGTGAGTACCAAAAGATGTAAGATTGATAATGATAGTCCCACATACTTGTGGCACTGCCGCCTTGGTCACATAGGTGTCAAACGCATGAAGAAGCTCCATGCAGATGGACTTTTAGAGTCTCTTGATTACGAATCATTTGACACATGCGAACCATGCCTCATGGGTAAAATGACCAAGACTCCGTTCTCAGGAACAATGGAGCGAGCAACCAACTTATTGGAAATCATACATACTGATGTGTGCGGTCCAATGAGTGTTGAGGCTCGCGGTGGTTATCGTTATGTTCTCACCCTCACTGATGACTTGAGTAGATATGGGTATGTCTACTTAATGAAACACAAGTCTGAGACCTTTGAAAGGTTCAAGGAATTTCAGAGTGAGGTTGAGAATCAACGTGACAGGAAAATCAAGTTCCTGCGATCAGATCGTGGAGGAGAATACTTGAGTCATGAATTTGGCACACACTTCAGAAAATGTGGAATAGTTTCACAACTCACGCCGCCTGGAACACCTCAGCGTAATGGTGTGTCCGAACGTCGTAATCGCACTCTATTAGATATGGTGCGATCTATGATGTCTCTTACCGATTTACCGCTATCATTTTGGGGCTATGCTTTAGAGACCGCCGCATTCACTTTAAATAGGGCTCCGTCGAAATCCGTTGTGACGACACCGTATGAATTATGGTTTGGGAAGAAACCTAAGCTGTCGTTTCTAAAAGTTTGGGGATGCGATGCTTATGTCAAGAAACTTCAACCTGAAAAGCTCGAACCCAAGTCAGAAAAATGCGTCTTCATAGGATACCCTAAAGAAACTATTGGGTATACCTTCTACCTCATATCCGAAGGCAAGATCTTTGTTGCCAAGAATGGATCCTTTCTAGAGAAAGAGTTTCTCTCGAAAGAAGTAAGTGGGAGGAAAGTAGAACTTGATGAAGTATTACCTCTTGAACCGGAAAGTGGCGCAACTCAGGAAAATGTTCCTGTGGTGCCTGCACCAATTAGAGAGGAAGTTAATGATGATGATCATGAAACTTCAGATCAAGTTGCTACTGAACTTCGTAGGTCCACAAGGACACGTTCCGCACCAGAGTGGTACGGCAACCCTGTCTTGGGAATCATGTTGTTAGACAACGGTGAACCTTCGAACTATGAAGAAGCGATGGCGGGCCCTGATTCCGACAAATGGCTTGAAGCCATGCAATCCGAGATAGGATCCATGTATGAAAACAAAGTATGGACTTTGACAGACTTGCCCGATGATCGGAGCGATAGAAAACAAATGGATCTTTAAGAAGAAGATGGACGCGGATGGTAATGTTACCATCTATAAAGCTCGACTTGTCGCTAAGGGTTATCGGCAGGTTCAAGGGGTTGACTACGATGAGACTTTCTCTCCCGTAGCGAAGCTGAAGTCCGTTCGAATTATGTTAGCAATTGCCGCATACTATGATTATGAGATATGGCAAATGGACGTCAAAACGGCATTCCTTAATGGTTTCCTTAAGGAAGAATTGTATATGATGCAGCCGGAAGGTTTTGTTGACCCTAAGAATGCTAACAAGGTATGCAAGCTCGAGCGATCCATTTATGGGCTGGTGCAAGCATCTCAGAGTTGGAATATTCGCTTTGATGAGATGATCAAAGCGTTTGGGTTTATGCAAACTTATGGAGAAGCCTGCGTTTACAAGAAAGTGAGTGGGAGCTCTGTAGCATTTCTCATATTATATGTAGATGACATACTTTTGATGGGAAATGATATAGAACTTTTGGACAACATTAAGGCCTACTTGAATAAGAGTTTTTCAATGAAGGACCTTGGAGAAGCTACTTATATATTAGGCATCAAGATCTATAGAGATAGATCGAGACACCTCATAGGTCTTTCACAAAGCACATACCTTGATAAGATATTAAAGAAGTTCAATATGGATCAGTCTAAGAAGGGGTTCTTGCCTGTGTTGCAAGGTGTGAAATTGAGCTCAGCTCAATGTCCGACCACGGCAGAAGATATAGAAGAGATGAGTGTCATCCCCTATGCCTCAGCCATAGGGTCTATTATGTATGCCATGCTGTGTACCAGACCTGATGTAAACCTTGCCGTAAGTTTGGTAGGTAGGTACCAAAGTAATCCCGGCAAGGAACACTGGACAGCGGTCAAGAATATCCTGAAGTACCTGAAAAGGACTAAGGACATGTTTCTCGTTTATGGAGGTGACGAAGAGCTCGTCGTAAAGGGTTACGTCGATGCTAGCTTCGACACAGATCTGGATGACTCTAAGTCACAAACCGGATACGTGTATATGTTGAATGGTGGAGCAGTAAGCTGGTGCAGTTGCAAGCAGAGCGTCGTGGCGGGATCTACATGTGAAGCGGAGTACATGGCGGCCTCGGAGGCAGCACATGAAGCAATCTGGGTGAAGGAGTTCATCACCGACCTAGGAGTCATACCCAATGCGTCGGGGCCGATCAAGCTCTTCTGTAACAACACTGGAGCTATTGCACTTGCCAAGGAGCCCAGGTTTCACAAGAAGACCAGGCACATCAAGCGTCGCTTCAACTCCATTCGTGAAAATGTTCAAGATGGAGACATAGATATTTGTAAAGTACATACGGACCTGAATGTAGCAGATCCGTTGACTAAACATCTCCCTAGAGCAAAACATGATCAACACCAGAATTCCATGGGTGTTCGATTCATCACAATGTAACTAGATTATTGACTCTAGTGCAAGTGGGAGACTGTTGGAAATATGCCCTAGAGGCAATAATAAAAGGATTATTATTATATTTCCTTGTTCATGATAATTGTCTTTTATTCATGCTATAATTGTGTTATCTGGAAATCATAATACATGTGTGAATACATAGACACCAACATGTCCCTAGTAAGCCTCTAGTTGACTAGCTCGTTGATCAACAGATAGTCATGGTTTCCTGACTATGGACATTGGATGTCATTGATAGCGAGATCACATCATTAGGAGAATGATGTGATGGACAAGACCCAATCCTAAACATAGCACAAGATCGTATAGTTCGTTTGCTAGAGTTTTTCCAATGTCAAGTATTTTTTCCTTAGACCATGAGATTGTGTAACTCCCGGATACCATAGGAGTGCTTTGGGTGTACCAAACGTCACAACATAACTGGGTGACTATAAAGGTATACTACGGGTATCTCCGAAAGTGTCTGTTGGGTTGACACGGATCAAGACTGGGATTTGTCACTCCGTATGATGGAGAGGTATCTCTGGGCCCACTCGGTAATGCATCATCATAATGAGCTCAAAGTGACCAAGTGTCTGGTCACGGGATCATGCATTACGGTACGAGTAAAGTGACTTGCCGGTAACGAGATTGAACGAGGTATTGGGATATCGACGATCGAATCTCGGGCAAGTAACATACCGATTGACAAAGGGAATTGTATACGGGGTTGCTTGAATCCTCGACATCGTGGTTCATCCAATGAGATCATCGAGGAGCATGTGGGAGCCAACATGGGTATCCAGATCCCGCTGTTAGTTATTGACCGGAGAGCCATCTCGGTCATGTCTACATGTCTCCCGAACCCGTAGGGTCTACACACTTAAGGTTCGGTGACGCTAGGGTTGTAGAGATATGAATATGCAGTAACCCGAAAGTTGTTCGGAGTCCCGGATGAGATCCCGGACGTCACGAGGAGTTCCGGAATGGTCCGGAGGTGAAGAATTATATATAGGAAGTGCCGTTTCGGCCATCGGGAGAGTTTTCGGGGTCACCGGTATTGTACCGGGACCACCGGAAGGGTCCCGGGGGTCCACCGGGTGGGGCCACCTATCCCGGAGGGCCTCATTGGGCCAAAGTGGGGAGGGGAACCAGCCCATAGTGGGCTGGTGCGCCCCCCTTGGCCCACCCCATGCGCCTAGGGTTGGGAACCCTAGGGTGGGGGGCGCCCCACCTGGCTTGGGGGGCACTCCACCCCTTGGCCGCCCCCCCCCCCCCTAGGAGATCCCATCTCCTAGGGCCGGCGTCCCCCCTAGGGGAGCCTATATAAAGGGGGGAGAGAGGGGCAGCCGCACCCTTGAGTCTTGGCGCCTCCCTCTCGCCTGCTACACCTCTCCCTCTCGTAGTAGAACGGCGAAGCCCTGCTGCAGTGACCCCTGCATCCATCACCACGCCGTCATGCTGCTGGATCTTCATCAACCTCTCCTCCCCCCTTGCTGGATCAAGAAGGAGGAGACGTCACGCTGACCGTACGTGTGTTGAACACGGAGGTGCTGTCCATTCGGCGCTAGGATCTCCGGTGATTTGGATCACGTCGAGTACGACTTCCTCATCCCCGCTCTTTGAACGCTTCCGCGCGTGATCTACAAAGGTATGTAGATGCAATCCGATCACTCGTTGCTAGATGAACTCATAGATGGATCTTGGTGAAACCGTAGGAAAATTTTTGTTTTCTGCAACGTTCCCCAACATCTTTATGGTACTTGAATTCTCCCCCTAATGCCTGGAAATATTCCTCATTGAATCAAGATATTGGCCTTGAATAACTCCCCATTCGAGGGGCTTGAGGTATTGATGGAAATACAGTTATTCCTCACATAGATCCCAACTATATGTTGAGGGGCCAATGATGTATGCCGGGTGGTGATATCGGCGTGTAACCGAATCACTGCAGATAGGAAATACTTGGTAGATTTCCACGTATAAAAGATAGAGGGAATAATATAATGCAGTTTGGTCATGAGCGTGTAAGACTGCATGACTCCAACATAAAGTTGGTAAGTTGCAATTCCAAAGTAAAGATTATGCAATGAGCTTAACTCTTTGGATAGGATTCTACCAAACCATTTTGAGTCTAGACATTAGGACAAATTGCTAAACTTCAATCCAAGGGCCATAAAGAAGGCACTCAAGGAGAATTCTGTAAGGTTATCCATTCGATTTGCTTGAAATCGATGTCAAGATAATGAGCCAATGGTTTTGTGTGAATAAAGCACACACTTAAGACCATCATGTAGATATGTCCTTTAGAACCATGGAATACCTGAATAGTCTACTCAATGGTTGGGAAGAGCCACGTACCTCGACTTGATGCATTCAAGGAGTCTGAGTGGTTCAGCATACACTTTAAGGTGTACAAGCCTTAAAATTTTCCTCCGTGTGTCACATGTAGTGCACATAAAATCCAAATATTGTTAGAATGTAGCATCATAATAATCATAAACCACTGGAATTGTTGATAGTTTCGGTTTCAACCCAATGTCAATGATGACCAAAGCAGGAATGCCAAGTCTGTCATGCAAAAGACACTCTGGAAAACTATCTCGTGCGTAACATGTGCTACGGGTTTTGTAGTATGTGTAGTGCAATGCCAATGATACATAGAGAATGTGCTTGCCATATCCGTTGCATATGGTAAAGAGAAGATATTCCTCTTTGTTGTCATCATAAGTTTCGCTATGGAAACTACTTTGACGGATACCTCTATAGTTTAGTAGGGTACGAGCTAAACCCGGAAGCAATAAAGCATCCTGACGATACTCAAGTACCCACAGGGATAGTAAATATGACTCGAGTTGAGCCAACAAATACCTCATCGCGTCTAGCGATTTTAAAATATCTCCTTTCTCTCAATGAGAGTGGAAACATTGGACTTCCCTGAGTATAGAGTGTGTGTGGTGCATATGTCCACAAGGCACATATCATTTTTCATCGGATTGACTCCCGTATAAATCTATATATAGACATGAAGATTTTCAATATGAAAATCACTGTCAGATATATAGAATGCATACAAATGTATGTGTATCAAAGTGCTGATACAATATATTGTGATATATAATATATGATGACAACAATACTTATGTTCTTATTAGAACATCGTAAATTGACATAAATTATGTTGACCACTCAGGAGATTGAGAGACTAGAAGAAGTCTCCAAACATGTCGGTTGAGGCATATTCAACCATCACGTTCTCCGTGCTCATAGGGTCCCGTCACAGCTGGTGTTGTCGGATTGAAGGTTGAAGTAAGATTCAAACCTTTGCCCTTGAGGTTCATTGTATCCCAGGAATTGCTGATACAGAATAACCAGATTCTGAGATCTGAATTTAATGCCTTATAATGTATAAGACAACATTTTTCTGTTAGCAGTGTGATCCTGACCAGAAGTGAATCCTGGATTGCACACATTATCCCACGAGACACAAGAGCGATCATGATGTCCATGGCCCCGATAGGGCAGTAGTGGCCATTGAGGGCGAATGCCCCAAACTCTATAGCCATATGTTACCTCTATGGGTAAACCAGAGATAATTAATTTACAACCAGTAAATTAAAGACCATCATGGTTGATGTTATAATGAACTTAGCAAAATCAATGGGTATTTCAAGAAGCTATCTTGAAATCATTAGTGTGAATCTAAAATTGCTAAATATGGCACCTTGAAGATAATCTCCAAAATGGAGTAGATCTCGCAGCACTAGAGAGTATAATCTGATGGAATCAGTAGATACTCACTCGTAATGCCTTATGTCATGACTTAGTAAAATGCGTGGGAGAGCACTTTGTAAAGCAATTATAATGTCAAAATGACAAAATATAAGCTTTAACAGTAGTCATTGATAATCTGCGAAGGCAGTAGATCTAAATGACTACCTTGTGATCCCAATACATCAATTTGAAGAAATCACTTTGAATTTTGCATTCTTATTTGCAAGAAATTAAAAATCTCAATTACAAATAGACGTATTAATCTCAACATGTAGCAGACATGGAGATACATACATTCCGGAATACATCGTACTCAACAGAAATACACCACTATTATAATGAATAGTAATGATGTTGCAAACTTGATGTTCAAGTGAAAAACTTGAATTGTATAGATCCCAAATTAAATGAGATGATCCTGTATCAAGTTGCAAGATAATTCAGCAAGATGAATTAATATTTTGCGAGAGAAAATTAATCTCAATCGCTATGAGATTGTTTTGCGAGAAAATAAAATTCTCAATCGCAAATCAATATGGATGTGCGAGAAAACTTAATCTCAATCGCAAAACAGCGTCGTTGTATTAATAGGACATGTTATAGGGATTGCTAAAAAGCACACACATTGAACATGTCAAGCATCAACAACCACATATTTCTGGATTTTTTTAAAAAAAACTCAACAGATAAATAGGCTACCATGCGTGATGAACTAAGCAGGAAGGCTTAAGAGAAAACTGCAGAAACTCATTTTTGATTATGAGAAACTGCAAGGGCTGAAGTCAAAGCAGCCGAAGAGATAAGGTTCTCTTCCTTTTTCTCTTCTGCAGTTACGATTGGGACTCGTCCCTGATAATCGTCGCCGCCCGGAGACGGCCGCACCATGCGCCGCCGCGCGCTGGGTCTCCCTCAGGGGAAGAGGCCGGGAAGGCCGCGCCATGGCCGCCGTTTCGGGCTGCCACCACTCCAGGTGGTTGCGCCGCCAGCGTTGCCTTGCTTTGCTGACACGCATGGAGCAAGTCACCAACGCCTGAGGGACGAGCCGCCGCGGCGCGCGCGCTTCAGGCGTCGCCGGCCGGAAGCCGCCACAATTCCCTCGACAGGCGAGGCCATCGAGAAAGTCGCTCCGCGTCGGATGCGGTGTCCCCGTCGTGCGACGGGAGGCTTCACCGCGACGGCCACAGCCTGAGCGGCCATGGCCGTTGGCCACTGCTACCTTCGACCGCCACAGCCTTGTGCCGCGTGGGCGCGAGCGCCGCAGTAACCGACGAGCGAGATGGGTTCGCCGACCGGAAGAAAGAGCGCCGCGTCAGCCGTTGGCCGTCTCCACTCCAAGAGGAGTCGGGGCTGCAGAGGAGCCGCGCTAGGAAGCCCCACGCAGAGGCCGAAGGCCTTGGTCGTGTGTTGTTCTTCCCGCTGCTGCATGCCGGAAGGCAGCCGAAGGCCATGGCCTGCATGCCTAAAGACAGTTTGTTGCGTAAAGAATTAAAATCGGAAGGTAGCACCTTGATTCTTGTACGTAGCAATTAGATCAAGGCTTCGGTTGCTTCTTGACTCCGATTTCTCTCTTTCTTGATTTCAATCCATCGAGCACAGGGATATGGATCGAAGCTTGTTGTTGCTCCATGGCCGTGGTCGTCCCGTCCGGATTAGGAAAAGCAGGGATTAATAGGATTTAATTAAATCCTAACAATAGCTATGCCGGTTGTAGCACCTTGCAACTCCTCCCCCTCGATCTTACAACGCATATCAGGGGTGCTCACGGCACCGCCGCCCCTCCCTTTCGCCATTCGCAGCTCTTAGCGACATTGGCCCGCAGCAGAAAGTGGCATGACCATGACATGTGGTGCGGCCCGCATGAAGCGATTAGGGGCCGGGCGAGAAAAGCAATGCATGGGGCCCACCGTACGTAACGCCTCCGCATTAATCCTAGTCGGTCGATCAAAAGGAATCATTTACCTTAGTGAAATGAGGCTCCCTATGCACAATGTATTGGTACAATCTCTAACGTAGTGGGCCACAATTTGGTAGACACACCGGGGCTGTTTGGCAATGCTCCGCTCCACAGCTCCCGGAGCGGAGTTGGCGGAACTGTAGTTTAAAATGGCGGAGTTGCCATTTAGCCACTTCGTAGATTCCAAGAGTGGACCATTTTGGCATAAATTCTTCTGTTTTTTTTGGACTAATAATCCTCCCAGCTTTAAAGTGCGGCACGAAGGCTTCCCCTCAAAAAAAATGAGGCTCCCTTGCCTCACGTTTCAACGTCACTTTTCTCCATTATTTATTTTGCCCTTTTTTTTGCATCGTGCACCTAGTCCAGTAGATCTTCAAAGTCCTTCTAGGTATGAAATATACCTGATCGTCTACGCTATAAAGCCTAATTTGGAGAAATAATGAACTCCATTTGGGGACTAGAATGATAAAATACTTGCAAAATTCAGAGCACTGAAGCTTCCACCTTGCATACCAACCTGTTCTTATGAAATTTGATCACATAGATCGTAGCTCATTTGTGAAAACCCATCTACAAAAGTAGGAGGTATGTATCTAAAACCAAAGTACTCCCTCCGTTCCAAAATAGATGACTCAACTTTGTACTAACTTTAGTACAAAGTTGGGTCATCTATTTTAGAACGGAGGGAGTACATTATAAGCTAAGACTGTACATCACATTCACAAAGAATCAAATACAAAATCAGCCTAAACATTTACTGGAGTTAAATACTCTGGTTTTTATACCACGACACAACTTCACATTGTTATTTGCTCTCAGTCCACCCTCGACCCATATGGAGGACCATCTAATGCCTGAAAAATACACTTTAAAAACACAATGAATTAACACGAGTAGTCAGCAACCATGTTTGGTAGAGGTACAAAAGGACATCTCATCAAGCACACACAGCAACACAGGCAAAAAACACCACAAAACTGCAAGAGCACCAATATTCGCTTGCTCAAGAAGATAACCAAAAAAACCATAAATCACTCTGCAGAAAGACCAATGAACATCCCAGCAATCAATTTTGCAAAAACATCACATAAAAGAGGGAGTATATGACAATTAAGTAAATCAACGTTGCAAAGCATCAGCAGAAAGACCAATGACCATTCAGCAGCAGAGTTGCAAAAAAATATTAAAGCATTGGCGGACGGCAAGTTGGAACATTCTTTCAATCTGCAAGCCTTCATCATACTTCTTGCTTCAGCATACTTGTTCCCTGGAGTCCACTTAGCCAGCTCGGCAGAAGAGTTCAGAAAGATTGAGAATTACTCCCTCCGTAAAGAAATATAAGAGTTGATGGTGTTGGTGGTGGCAGTAGTGGTATAATAGTACCACCAGCAGGCAGAGCAAGCTAATAGTAGAGCCAATCCACCAGAGTGGCCAAGCAGACTTCCACAGGGAAGTGCATTCAAATCTCCAGTTCTTAGTGCACACAATGGAAATCATCAGGCAGCTAGATCAGAATGCTCCAATGACAAAGCCAAATATTTTCAACTGCAAATCTCAACATGAAGAGAACATAGCAACTATTTCCAAGAAGTTGTGTGTTTGAGATAAGTTGATAGTCAAAACAACTTCATCATCTAGGATTGTTACAGACCTGGGCATTCTGTGCATTTACCGGAGCCCACCTAGCAAGGCTGGTGTAAGATCTGAGATGTATGTACATATCAATATATGCTTGCATGATCCAATTTATTCCTAAGAGAAAATTGCTTCAAATATTTAGACGAGGGAGTAGGATCCACCACAGCAGGCAAAGCCAAGCTAAACTTCATCGGAGCAGACACTCCATTCTTTGTGCAAAGGTTAATCACCAGGCTGGCAACGCACATATTGCTCCTTGGGCTGGCCATAGTGGGAGCAACTTTAGCTAGTAACATAACGCTCCCCAAGACAAGTTTGCTTATGTGTCAAGTAGTTAGTGAGAGGTGTTTGTGGTAACATAATGTCACCATAACATAACACAACCAAAGGGAAAATGAGTCATCTAAGCAAATAAGGCTTCCATGATACTACCCATAGTCTATGAAGACTAGTGTCATATGCATGACACCAAGTTACTCCCCACTATGACTAACCTTATTAGATACACAAACACAGTACTATACAGATATTATTAACTTGATTCTCGTATCTGCTAATCTTGCTAATGTCTTAAGAACCCAACAAATACTTCCATGATGATTTCTACAGCAAAACACCGAGCAATAAACCATGGAAGGAATGCGCGCAGCCTCAAACTAAGATCAAATGCTCCTTAAACAAGCATAACATGAATCTAGTGGGGGCATTAATCGATCTGCAAAGCCTTCATAACATTTGCTTCTACAGTCTACACATCCATTCCCGGAGCCCATTTAGACTGCCATGTATGTACATGTGTGCATGCATGCATGTTGGGGTTTTTGCAACTTACTCCTGAGAGAAACCCAGCAAAGAAACAATCGATGGGATGGATCAAACATGGCAGCCAAGCAGGCTTCAACGGGAGAAATGGATTGAGATCTCCATTCTTAGGCTAATCATCAGGCTGGCAGTTTACACACAAGAAATCAGCAACCATGTCTGAGAGGTACGCAAGGAAATCTCAAGGTGCACAAACCAAACAGACAAAACCAAAACAGCAAAAGAAACAACATTCGGTTGTCAGAAAAGATCAGAAGAAGAGCTTTAATGAAACTGCAGAAACGCCCTAATCCAAAAAAACACCCTGATCATTAAGCAAACAGAGCTGCAAAACGCTATACAAACATATAGGAGCATTCTTTCAATCAGCCAAGCCTTCATTATTACTTCTGTCATCAACATATTTAATCCTGGAGTCCACTTAGCCAGCTCAGTCAAAAGAAATTAAGAGTTCAGGAGGGTTGAGTAGTTCCAGGCATGCAAGGAACACCAGTGATGGTGGAAGTAGTATTAGAGCAGCAGCAGCAGGAGCAGGAGGTATAGACCATCTCCAACAGATTCCCAAAAATCCCTTGGATTTGCCTATGCACCAAAGCGGCCAAGCGAGCTTCAACAGGAAAGTGCATTCAGATCTCCATTCTTTGTGGTAATCATCAGGCAGCTAGACCAGAATGCTCAAAAGGACAAGGCCAATATATTCAACTTCAAACATCAACACAAAACAAGAAAAAAAATTCTAAGTTGTGCATTTTAGAAAAATACTCCCTCCATCCCAAAATTCTTGTCTTAGATTTGTCTAGATACGGATGTATCTAATACTAAAACGTAACTAGATACATCCGTATTTAGACAAATGTAAGACAAGAATTTGGGGACGGAGGGAGTAATACAGAAACCAACAACTTTCTACTTGACAGAACTGAGCATTCTGTGCATTTGCCAAAAGCCTTCAAACTTTTGTATCTCCAAACACCGTCACCAGAGCCCACCTAACCGGTTGGTGGAAGATCAGAGAGAGATATAGTGTGCATACATGTTCCAAATTACTCCCTAAAAGCAAGTTGCTACATTATTTAGGAATGGAGGGAGTAGGATCCACCACGGCAGCCTAAGCACCGCAAGGTACAAAGGAGCTGAGAAAGCCTAGATATTCTGGCCTTCATCAGGCTGGCCATTTAGCCCATTCTACACACACATTCTCAGAGCCCATTTAGCCTGCTTTGTGCATATCCAATCTGCTACATTATTTAGGAATGGAGGGGGTAGGATCCACCACAGCAGCATAAGCTAGGTGTGCTTCAAAGAGCATTCAGGTCTCTATTCTTTATGCATAGGTAATCATCAGGCCGGCCAAGCACAAAAGGTTTAGTATCTGATAAACAAATACTAGCCCAAACATAAGATTCAGATCCAAACAAATCTTTCCATGATAACCACAGCAAAATACAGGGACCAAAGCATGCAATGAGGGCGGCAACTGTTCAGAACACAACAAATATTTCCATGATGATTTCTACAGCAAGACATCAAGCAATAAACCATGGAAGGAAAGCAGGCAGCCACAAACTAAGCTAAAATGCTCCTTAAACAAGCATAACATGAATCTAGTGGGGGCATTCAACGATCTGCCAAAACTTTTTGTGCGTACATGTGTGCATGCATGCATGTTGGGGTTTTTGCAATTTACTACTGAGAGAAACCCAGGAAAGAAACAAAGGATGGGATGAACCAAGCACACGGCCAAGCGACGGAGAAATGGATTCAGATCTCCATTTTTATGGCTAATTGTCAGGTTTGCAATTCACTTGACAAACCCCACCGAACACCCAACAACAAGTGCCTCGGACTAAAGCCCAGGCGGAGGAAACACACATGAAATCAGCAAATATGTAGGTACAAGGAAATTTCAAGGTGCACAAACCAAAAAAGACAATACCAAACAGAAAAAGGAACAACATTCAGTTGCAAGAAAAGATCAGAAGAATAGAGCTTAGCAGAAACACCCTAATCCAAAAAACACCCTAATGACCAATTAAGCAAACAGAGTTGCAAAATGCTATAAAAACATATATGAGCACTCTTTTGATCAGCCAAGCCTTCATTCATACTTCTTGCATCAACATATTTATTCCCTGGAGTCCATTTAACCAGCTCAGTCAAAGGCAATTAAGAGTTTAGGAGGGTTGAGTAGTACCAAGCATGCAAGGAACTGAAGTGATGGTAGTAGTAGTAGTGGTAGAAGAAGCAGCAGCAGCAGCAGCAGGAGGAGGTTAAGAGCAGCTCCAACGGACCCCAAAAAACCCTTGTAATTGCCAATCGACCAAAGCAGCCAAGCAAGCTTCAACAGGGAAGGGAATTCAGATCTCCATTCTTAGTGGTAATCATCAGGCAGCTAGACCAGAATGCTCAACGGACAAAGCAAATATATTAACTGCAAACATCAACACAAAACAAGAAAAAAATATTTCAAAGCGGCGCATTTGAGAAAACTAATACAGAGCCCAAACAACGTTCTCAACTAGAATAATACTATTACAGAACTCAGCATTCCGTGCATTTGCCAAAAGCCATCAAACTTTTTGTATCTCCAAACACCATCACAGGAGCCCAGAGTGTGCATACATGTTCCAATTCAAATCCAAAAATTGCTACATTATTTAGGAACAGAAGGAGTAGGATCCACCACCACAGCAGCCTAAGCTACGTTAGCTTCAACGGAGCTGAGAAACGAATACTATCAGATATTCATTCTAGCCTTGATCAAGCTGGCCAAGCACACAAGGTTCCGTATTTGACAAACAAATACTATCAGATATTCTGGCCTTGATTTTCATATCTGCTAATCTTGCTCGAGTCCAAATATAAGTACTACAATTCATAAAGAAGTTACGTTCAGATCCGGTCAAATCTTTCCTTACCATGAATCTAGTGGGGGGCATTCATCCAATCTGCCAAAGCCTTTTAGCTTTTGCTACTAGACATCCATTCCCAGAGCTCATTTAGGCTGCTTTGTGTGTACATGTGTGTGTGGGGGTGTTTGTAATGTACTGCCAAGAGAAACCCAGCCAAGAAACAAAGGAGGGGGAAGGCATCAATCAAGCACAGCAGGCCATGCGGGATTCACTGAACCACCTACCTCAATCAACAACAAATGGCTCCAGCTAAGAATTTTTCAATGAAAAACCCAGGCAGAAGTACTACAGAAGAAATTAACACAGGAAATCAGCAACCATGTGTGGAGGTACACAAGGAAATCTCAACGTGCACAAACCAATGAGAGCAACAATATTCAGTTGCCAGAAAAGATCACAAGAATAGAAATTTAAGGGCACTGCAGAAACACCCAATGGCCCTCCAAAACATACCCTAATGAGCATTAGGCAATCAGAGTTGCAAAACGCTATAGAAACATATAGGAGCATTCTTTTGATCAGCCAAGCCTTCATTTATACTTCTTGTCTCAACATATTTATTCCCTGGAGTCCGCTTAGCCAGCTCAGTCAAAGGAAATTACAAGCATCTTCATTCATACTTCTTGTTTCAACATATTTATTCCCTGGAGTCCACTTAGCCAGCTCAGTCAAAGGAAAACATTCAAAGGAACACCAGTGATGGAGGTAGCAGCAACAGCAGGTTAAGAGCATCTCTAGCAGATACCCCAAAAAAACCTGGAATTGCCAATGCAGCAGAGTGGCCAAGCAGGCTTCAACAGAAAAGTGCATTTAGATCTAGCTGTCATTTAGGTCTAGCTGTCTAATGCACACTATGGTAATCATTAGACAGCTAGATCAGAATGCTCCAATGACAAAGCAAATAGATATATGCAAACATCAACATGAAATGAGAAAAAAGCAACTATTTCAAAGAAGTTGTGCATTTGAGACAAAGTCCAAACAAGTTTCTCAACTATAACATTAATACAAAACCAAGAATTCTATGCATTAGCAAAGCCTTCATACTTTTTGTGTCTCCAAGCACTCTCACCGGAGCCCAGCTAGCCAGGTTGGTGGAAGATAATATATATGCGTGTGTGCATGCATGTTCCAATTCAGCAAGGAGGGAGTACACATCTTATATTTGTGGACGGAGGGAGTACATCATTTAGGAAAGGAGGGAGTAGGATCCACCACAGCAACCTAAGCTAGGCGAGCTTCAACGGAGCTGAGAAGAGCATTCAGACCTCAGAACTTCATTCTTTATGAAGAGGTGTAATCATCAGGCTGGCCAAGCACACAAGGTTCCGTATTTGATAAACAGATACTTACATATTCTGGCCTTGATTCCTGTATCTGCTAATCTTGCTATGTCCAAACGTAAGTACAACGATTCACACAAGTTTTGTTCAGAACCCAACAAATATTGCCATGATGATTTCTACAGCAAAACACCAGGGCATTAAACCATTGAAGGTAAGTTATGTTCAGAACTCAACAAATATTGCCATGATGATTTCTACAGCAAAACACCAGGGCATTAAACCATTGAGGGTGGGCAGCCAAGAAACCAGGATATTCAACAAGCACAGCGGCCAAGCAGGCTTCCACGGAGAAGTGGGTTCAGATCTCCATTCTTGAGGATAATCATCAGGGAACCCCACTTATCTGAACAAGGAAGTGCCTCCAGCTAAAAGAAATCATTGTGAAAATGCTCACACTGTATTTACCACAGTTAATAGCACCTAAATCAAGATAATAAAATGCATGGAGAAAAAAGATAAAAGGAAATTAGCATCAGAGATTCCCCTAGACGGATGCATCATTCACGGGAGCGCTGCAGAGTCCCTGTCTTGCTTGTTGTCATTTGCCAATTATGTTTGTACCGGATTTGTTGCAACGCAAATTTAGCAAACAACATCAGATTAAAATCCATAGGATAAACAGCTACGAATAGCAAACACCAGTGGAAGAGTGAGAAAAGATACTGTGAATTTAGATTAGCATCAGAGATTCCCCTAGACGAATGCATCATTCACGGCCCAATCTGAGCCAGAGCCGCTGCAGAGTCCCTGTCTTGCTTATCGTCATATGCTAAAACAAAATTTGACAAGGCAAAACACTCCATGGGAGGAAAGTGAGAATAGCATCAGAGATTACCCAAGAAACCCCGCCAAGATGGAAGAAAGAAAGAAAGCACAGCGTCCAAGCAGGTTTTGACGGAGAATTGTATTCAGATCTTCATTCTTAGGTTATTCATCAGGCTGGCAGTTCAGTCAACCACATACCTCAACAACAAAATGCCTCAAGACTGAGCATTTTCCATTCCAAAATGCTTAAACTGTATTCAATAAAAAATGCAGGCAGAAGTACTACAGAAGAAATTAACACAAGAAACCAGCAACCACAGCTGAGACATACACAATATAATCTCAAGGTGCACAAACCAATGAGAGCAACAATAAGGGCACTGCAGAAACACCCTACTGACCCTCCAAAAGTACAGCCAAATGGCAGTTAAGCAATCAGAGTTGCAAAACTCTATACAAACACATAGGAGAGCATTCTTTTGATCAGTCAGCTCGGTCAAAGGAAATTAAGGCCTCCTTTGGTTAGGAATATCATGGGGATAGAAAAATCATATGAAGTGAGATGACATGTATCTCAATTCCTATAAAACCTTGGAACTGCCAATGCACCAGAGTGGCCAAGCAGGCTTCAACAGGGAAGTGCATTTACATTAACAGGCAGCTAGATCAAAATGCTCCAATGTAGCCAATATATCTAACTGCAAACATCAACATGAAACAAGGAAAAAGCAACGATTTAAAATAAGTTGTGCATTTGAGATTAGCTAATACAGAGGCCAGACAACTCAACTAGAATAATATTACAGAACCAAGAACTATGCATTTGCAAAGCCTTCATACTTTTTGTGGCTTCAAACACTCTCACCGGAGCCCAGCCAGCCAGGTTGGTGGAAGATTATATATATATATATATATATACATACATATGTGTGTTGTGCATGTATGTTCCAATTTACTCCCAAGAGCAAATTGCTACATTATTTATGGAAGGAGGGAGTAGGATCCACCACAGCAGCCTAAGCTAGGTGAGCTTCAACGGAGCTGAGATCTCAGAACTTTATTCTTTATCCAAAGGTAATGTAATCATCAGGCTAGCCAAGCACACGAGGTTCCGTATTTGATAAATGAATACTCTTTACGTACTCTGGCCTTCGTTCTCGTTTCTTTTAATCTTGCTATGTCCAAACATAAGCACTACAATTCACACATAAGTTATGTTCAGATCCAAATAATATTCGCATGATGATTTCTACAGCAAACCACCAGGCATTGAACCATTAAAGGTGAACTGATACCAAACACTACTTATAAACAAGTAAACCATGAATCTAGTGGGGGGCATTCACCCGATCTGCCAAAGCCTTCATAACTTTTGCTTCTACACATCCATTCCCGGAGCCCATTCGGCCTGCTTCGTGCATACATGTATGTGTGTGTGTGTGCGAGATGCATGCATGCATGCATGTTGAATGTTGGGGGTTTTGCAATTTACTCCTGAGAGAAACCCAGCCAAGAAACAAATGCCATGACAGGTCAAGCACGGCGGCCAAGCGGGCTTCAACGGAGAAATGGATTCAGATCTCCGTTCTCGAGGATAATCATCAGGCTGACAGTTCAGTGCAACAACAAGGTGCCAAGTTAAAAGGAAATCACTGCGAAATGCTCATACTGTATTGAACACTGGTACAGGCAGCTAAATCAAAACAACAGAAGACAAAAAAACAGGGAGAAAAAAGCAAGTGAAGTGAAAATAGCATCAGAGATTCCCCTAGACGGATGCATCATCCGCGCCCCCGATTTGAAATCAGGAGCGCTGCAGAGTCCCTGTCTTGCTTATCGTCATATGCTAGTTATGCTTGTACCAAATTTGTTGCGGCACAGATTCATAAATCAGATTAAAATACAAAGTGGAAAAAAAGCTAGCAAACGCCAGTGGGGTTCAGGTGCGTTCAGGCCGAGACCAAGAGAGAAGATGGCGTGACTTAGATTAGCATCAGAGATTCCCCTAGACGAATGCATCATTCGCGGCCGGGGCCGCTGCAGAGTCCCTGTCTTGCTTATCGTCATATGCTAGTTTCATCTGTTCACGAGGCGAAACACTACAGCCTATTTATGCAGAAACAAAGCAAAGATGGTGCGGGAGGAAATTGGGAATAGCATCGGAGATTCCCCTAGACGGAATGCATCATTCGCGCCCCCCGATCTGAAATCGAGGGCGCTGCAGAGTCCCTGTCTTGCTTGTCGTCATCTGCCAGCTCTTGGCGAAACCCTAATCCTCTTCCACAAAAAATAAGATCCCCTCAACACCAAAGGGGAAAGCGAAGAACGCATTGAAGCAAAAAGAGAAGAAGCTGAGAAATGCAGCGAGAAGGAAATAGACCGAAGAACCATAGGGGGATTCGCGGTGAGACGGCTAATGGCTGGTGTGATTTCGCATGGAGGACTCGACTCGAGGGGGGATTACGGCTGGAGACGAATGAGGGCTGAGGATTTAGGGTTTGGAGGGGAGGGGAATATAAAGGGACAAAGCTGAGTGGTAACTGGGCCGGGCCTAGCTGCGTAAGAAGGCCGGAGTGATTTCTCCCGTTTTCTTTCTTTCGTTCTCTTGTTCTCCTTTTCGGCCTGCAAAGAAACAATTCGGTCTTCTCAAAAGAAAAAGAAAAAACAATTCGGCCCCCTCAAAAGGAAACATACAAATGTCTCAAAGACAATACAAATAATTTGGCAACGCCTTTTCAGTGCGTCGTCTGAGTAGGACTTGCCGGCGCTGCCAACTTCGTCACTGCTGAAAAAACTCTTGTCCATAATCATCTGGGTATGGGAGGCGGCGGCCGCCCCGGCAAGGGAAACACAACGGTGGAAAGATGGAGAAGAAGAAGTGGCTTCAGCGGCGATTATCAAGGGAAAAAAGCCCTGTCGGCACCATTAGGACGAAAACCATCTTGAATTCACGTCAAAATCACCCGGTGTGACATTTCTATCAGTTTTCTAAACGTTTAGGGTATAACTAATTCGGTTTTATAGTTCAGGGGTTATGGACCTATCAAGGAGGATTTTAGGGGGAAAAGTATACTTCTCTTGGAAAAACTAGATACCTCCTATTACAGCTCAATTTTTTTCCTAATGTCTTCGAAAAATAAGTTTTTTTGATAGAAAAATGAACACATGTTGAATTGATTTGATTTTCTCATGAACTAGGTAAAAAAATGTACCTAATCATCTGTGTATGTGTGTGTCATTGTGTTTTTTTTCTCAAAAAAGGTAATGTATTAATATCATGACAATATCAATTACACCTGACTTTGCAACAAAACGATATCAAGAGCTACTCAAGACATCAAGGATGTATAAAAAATGACTTCTCTTGGGGCGAACAATGTACAAAAAATCTGGATTAACAAAGGTAGTCTTGAGTCAAGGCTTCTAGCACAAGAAGATATAACAAGTCACAGTTCACACATCCTACGGGGAAAATGAAGACGCGATCAAACGAAAGTGACACAGAAAACAATCTCCGACAGACCAATGTCTGTCACTGAACAAGCAGATGAGCTCTAAAATTCACACAGCAAAGAATCATTAGCTGCAGATCAATTTTGTATACTGCTATACACAGGATTAGTACAAAGGTTGCACATAATGTGTATGACTGAATAGCAAAGGGAAAATGTTTCCTATTACACCGCTCTTGCAAACTCACCTCAAAAGTGCTCTAAAACTACACAAGGGTCTACGGAATGAACGAATCTCAGCTGAATCTGCTAAAACTTTCTGTCTAGCTGAATGGAACTATTGTCACCACTCTGTTCTTAAGAAGAATAAATGGAAGGCAATGAGTAGAGAAACAAAATAAAGAATCTGTGGCACTGAGGTGAAACTACTTTTGAGGTGAGCTCAGGCAATGCACATCTGCCATCAACTTCCTAGCTACTACCAGGAAAGAACACCAAAGTTCAGACAAGGATGCCAGGTGTTGCATTTCACTGGTCACTGCTAAATAGGAAAACTCAATCTGCATAGACTGCCCAATTATCCGTCAGGGCCAGTGCATCCCATGCCTTAGGCTTTGTTCTGGCCAACACACGCTTTATTCAGGGGGCGGCAACAAGAATACAAAGCCCGAGTTCTCCCGGATGAGTGGGGGCGGTTCGATATCAGATATGTCAATCTGCTGCATTGATTTGGATATGTCATCGACGGAGAACGGTATGCTGCATTTCAAAGTGCAGAAAGGTTAAGTAGGAGGCATTTGAGATGAGTTGTCATAGTATATGCAACTGATAGGAGTAGAGAGGTAGCAACCTTGAGTCATCATCCAGTAGAAACGAATTGCTTACAGGATTGTTGGAGTCTTCTGTCATCAATACTCTCATGTTTGATATGACCTAATTTTAAAAAATCATCTGTGATCAATTCTTATCTGGTTAGATGGAGCACAAGTATGACTACTGTGAAACATACCTCTGGGGACACGCTATGTGTTCCGTACTTGTCATCCCAGTACATAGTACTGATCCTGTATAGCTGTTGTATACTAAGTACCTGAACAGGATATTCAGGGTTGTTATAAAATTCCAAGGAAATCTAACTTTTCAAACAAAGGGGCGTAATGAAAGACTTAATGTATTTCTCCACTTACTGGACAGAGGTCATGACTTATTTCATCCAACGTTTTCTTTGGCTTTTGATGAATCACCTGGAAAAATGATATATGTGAGAGACATGTGCATGCAATTTGGCAAATGCACAATACTGCAATTATTTGTATCAATTCTTGTATCTCAAGTGTTGAGGTCCGCAGTATGTCCGCAAAGTCGAAATTCCGGCTTGTGGTTTTTTCTCGGTAGGAAAACTTTTAAAGGAAAAATAATAACTAAAAGGGTGTCCATTCTTCTAACACAATATTATATGCATTTTGGTGTGTGTGAGAGAAAATCAAAGGGGTGTTTCAGTCCGAACTCCAGAGTCATGTTGCAATCATTTTCTCATATCTTATCAGCAATAGCCTAGATACTTATTCTACCGAACAAATATTTGTGGAAGTCATGTTCTAAGAGCACATGAAAAGTCATACCAGGAAACCAATAGCTTGTCTAATATGTTTAAGCTCATCCCAGGCTGAACCTGCATACTGCAAGTACGAAAACACTAGATGAGTTAATCTCTAAAAAAACACTAGATGAGAAATCAATATTTGAGGCAGCTTTTTTACAACTATTAATCAACTCAGAAACTTCTTGGGGTAATGAACATGACAAAAATATCTTATTTGTACTTCGTTTTGCTGTTGATCACTGTAAATAACATAACATGATTTAGGCACAGCTATATGGTCTAGAACAATATGCAGGACTAAAACCCATTCAGAAAAATAGATGCTACCGTAGCTCTGCTGCCCCTTATTTATTTACCTCGTCAGTAGCTCTATAGCACCAATGCTCAAGTTCAGCCAATCCTGCTTTTACGTACTCGCCGTTACTGAATGAGCAGCACTCCCTTCTTAATAGAAGACTGAAGATAGATAATAATCATATGAAGCTCAGTCAACCAATTCTGGTGTTTACAGGCAATCAAACAGGTGTAGTTCATTTATTATGTAAATATATTTTACCTGTTAAATAGCTGTACATTGATGAAGGAGAATATCTGAGTGAATACTTTCCGCACCAAGAATGGAGGAACCTGGGGCAGTGATACAAACAAGTAGGATTTTATTAGATACATCTTTAATCATGTTAAATAAACATACACATAATTATGAGTAATGGTATTACAATTTACAACTGCTGAAGATATTGCTAGTTATACATGAAATAAAAGGAAACAACAAACTAACATTGTTCACTTTAAGTATGTTTAAGAAATTTCCGAGGCTTTTCACAATCCCTTGCCAGTGAGCAATCAAAGCTTGCTGTGCAGCTGTATTTGTGTTTGAACGAGAAGATCCTTTCATCATGCTTGCTCTTGATGTTCTTGGGGCCTGAATTGATGACGACAATAGCAAATATGATGCCAATTAAGCAGAAATAATGTACCCATATTTGTTATTCCACAAATAAAAGTCAAGCTAGTAAAATGACTATCATTCTCTGAACTTAGAAAGCATAGGCACCTGAATGCACAATCCGAGCAAAGGAGAGATCTCTTTCTTCAAATTATCCCGTATCATTCCATATATCTTCTCTACATATGCCGTAAGTTGCTGTTTAAACAGTAAAGCGGGATACTTGGCTTCCACTTGTCTCAGTGTCTCTACTCCACTAACCATGCTTCCATTTATTAGAGCAAGATTTACACCTTGTGGAGTCCCTCTGAAGCTCTGGAAAGAGAAAAACAGAATCACTCAGTAACTATTATGAAGCTTCTGTTAAAGAAGCAAAACTTGTGTACCTGTGTCATCCTTCCAAAAAGAGTAGCAGAGGACGACCGTCGACGCTGTGGAGCCATTCCTGTTGATCCACTCGCTTTCAGCGTCCGCTGAAGCAAAAGCAACAGCGTTGAAGCATTTGAGAGCCAATATGCTAAGACTTCGTTATTGTCCTGTGTCTATAAAACACAGAAAATGGTAATTCAGCATTACTGCAGATAATGATAAATTGATAGTAAGGTTGAATCACATGGTTAGAACCTCAATTGCATGTCCAATGGTCTGAATAATCCGATCAAAAACACTTGTCCGCTCTACTTCAAATGATCTCCAATGAAGAAGGCACTTGTATATAATACAAGCAGCAACTGGCCGATTCCCAGCAAATCCCAAATGCTGGGCTATGCACCTAATTAATAGATCTTGATTTTCCTGCTGCTTTTCATTTAGAGATTTCTGTGGCTTATCGTCTATGTCATATTCCTTTTTAGGAGAGGCTACAACAGCGGACTCCTGAAACACCAAAAGATTAAAAAAAAGATGGATATCAGTTTGATGCGATGTCCAGGAACCCCCCCCCCCCCCCCCATATATAGAGCAAGCATGCCCACTTACAGGAGTTATTTTTGAATCGCTAACTGATACATGACCACTTTCCGCATTCCTCTGTAAAAATTAAAAAGCAATGTATATTATCGATGTATTCTCCAAGATGGAACAAAGGATAAAACATAACTACTAACTGGCTCACCTGTAAATTCGACTTGGAACGTCCCGACAAAATTTTAGCTGGAGCCATTGAAACAGCTTGCTGACGAAGGACTTTATTTTCAGATTCTACATTAGATAACTTCTCCTCTAGCCTGAAGGAGAATATGCAGAGACTCAATGTCGCATAACATGATGACAATGTACTTAGATATTAACATGGCTGTAATTCGGAGTCCGCTATAGAGAAGAAAGAGAAGGGATTACAGTATGCATAACAAGCAACATGTGAAAAGCTTAACCTTCTCAGATAGTCCTGAAATTGGCGTATTTTTACTTCAGTCTCTTCTATCTTCTTTTGCTTTTCTTCATTTGCTTGTGCTTCCTCGGAGCGTTTCTTTTCTAATTCATCTGCTCTTTGTTTTTCTGATTGAAGCGAGGTCTACAGGCAAATGAGTTGGGGTACATCACAAAATTATTGAAAGTGAATCATCAAATGAAAGTGCTTAGTTATCTGATAGTATTTATTTGTGCAAAATTACTGGATGAACCAAACATTAGGAAATTCTGGTCAACAACTGCAATGGTGATAGTCTAGTAGATTGCGTACCTTAAGTTCATCTACCTCTGCTTTCAAGGTATGAACCTTCTCAGTGTCTTGGACTATAACCTCAGTTTCCTTTACCACAGGAGGTGCTTCCGCGATAGCCTTTTTAGCAGCTTCTCGTTCCTTTAGAAGCACTGCATTTGTCTCATCCAATTTAGCTTGCAGGGCATCCATGGAACTCTGAAATTTTGATAACTCCTGGGCTTTTGCTTCTTCCAAATCTGTCTGTATGCATATGAATTGATTTGTGTGAAATGATTGAAACAATAGACCCATTGCACATCAAAAGTACTTCTGTGAAGCAACAGGTCAAAATTATAGAAAAACAAGTCATGATTGTAACACATTTTTCTTATTTTAAGTGTTTATATGAAGCGGAAGATATACAACAACAAAATAAGTAACATTGTACCCGCATTCGCTTCTCTAACTGCACACGCCATGTAAGCTCTTCCACTGTCTTTTCAAGTTTATCCTTTGCTTGCTTGAGTGCACCCGTTTCCCTTGCTTCCTGATAAGAAGATAATAGCAGTGCATTAGAATAGAAGTGATAATTTTGTGCGTTGGTGCAACCTTATTACTGATTTTGTGAACTTAACAATACATAACTCTTGCTTCCTGAAGAAGATAATAGTAATGAACAATAAATGGTTTTGTGCTTTGAATGCACAGAAATTATGATTTTGCATGTCCCTTCATTAAGGGAGAATTGAAAACCAAAATCAGTACGTCACAAACTTAAGTAACGCAAACAGCACGTTAATAGATCCAAAAGCAAAGGTATAGTGCCCTAAAACAAAAGAAAAATAGTTCACAAGTTGGATGACAACTGAAACCCTAAATTCAGGACTGCAAGAGGCTATTAAGCATTGTTTAACCGAAGCTATCTATGCATTTCACTCTGGCCAGCCTCTATTATGTGCTTTTTTTCTTGATTGCTTGGACTAAACAATGAACCGAAGTAAATTCATTCTTTCTTCCTTCCAATTCATCAAAACACTCTCCTGTGGTGTTGAAGAACACACTTTTAAGATTGATTCCGTCAAGATTAAAAGGACTCCGCAATCTGAGGTGTGCAGCCAGCGAACTTCTCCATGCTATGATGTGTGCCCATATTTGGTGAACAACTAACACTGGAAAAGATGAAGGTTAAACTATGAGGGGGAAGAAACCCCCTAGCCTTCATCCTAAAGAAGATGGGAGACTCAAACCCAGGTGGGCTGAGTGGAACCATGTCTCACCAGCCATTTTCTGTAGGAAACCTCCCAAGATGATGGGTCGACTATGATGTTGATGGCGCACCACACAGTGGCTTTGGTAGTCCTCGTCTTTTAAAACTATCCGCTGCCCAACATCTACTCAGATTGCTTACCGCATTAAGTACTTGCAGTGCAAGGAGGCACAAGGGCCATGGCAAGCGGAAGGGGCCATTCATTGAAAGCGAGGTAGTCTACAGTGTTATAGCACTTCCACAAATTTCAACTTCAAATATAACAAACAAAAAGGGGCAAGTTTGTTTGAATAGCGGTATTTATCTTTTCCATCTTTTTCCTACTGATTTAATTTAGCACTTAACTTTTTTTTGTCAATTTGATTACTTCTAATGCATAATGGGTCTGAACTCACAATTTTATACGTAGGTACATGGCATCAAGAACACAAATAGAATTTTCTTGGAAAAGTTCTATTATGATTTGATGCCCAAAAAGAAGAAGGCAGTTGCATGAGTACGCCACATAGGGATAATCACATAGGATTAGCATGAGTTGGCTTATATAACAATGTTATAAAACCGTAAAAACAGCAGGTATAAATAGGACTAGGGAACTTTAAAAATCTGATGATAGGCGCTCTGCCCAGCCATTAAAGGAATCAAATTCACAGCACCAGTCCCAGGTGGACACGCCAGTAAGGACTGGCTATTCATGTTGTATCATGACTAATATCTATGTAACAATAGTGCATGGACCCGGATATCCAGCGAACGCCAAATTTTTAGGCATGGCAAAACAAATGTTTTTCATGGCAAGTTGTGTTCGCCGAGGATGGCAATTTTAGTTGGCGAGCATGGCAAATCCGCCTCAGTTCATTTTTTGCCAGGAAACTGCCGTGCTTGCAAACTTAATGTTTGGTTGCCATCCACACTTTGCCACACTTGTGTGCCACAAGTGTGGCATGCCACAGTTTTTGTGGTGGCCAAATTGGTCGCCACACTTGCGGCGCCACAAGTGTGGCATGCCACAGTTTTTGTGGTGGCCAAATTGGTCGCCACACTTGTGGCAAAAGTTGGCTAGCAACTGAGTCTATGACAAGTGGGGTATGTGACTGAAAAAGTGTGGCATGCCACAACTGTGGCTGCAACCAAACATTTGCCTCAATTTGCCACACTTCTGGCACAAAAGTGTGGCAAAGTGTGGATGGCAACCAAACATGCCCTGAGAATTTGCCATCCTCGCACCAATACAAATTGCCATGAAAAGAAAATCGTTCGATTTGCCATGTCTAAAATTCTGAAGTCAGATTTTTAGCCTTTCCGTAGTTCAATTTACTGTGGTAATACACATACCATTTTAAGTTTCCTGAGTTCTTTCCTTGCAATCCTTCCCCGCCATCTGCATTGTGCAACAATGGCTGCAGCCTTTAACTTCTTATGGTATGAATGAGCTCGATGGCACCTATAACGAGCCTGTAACAGAGAATCAGGACTTTAGGAATATATCATGTGTTGAGCCAGTAACAAGCTGCATAGCAGTTCTCCTAGGATTTTACCGAACCCAGATAAAAACAAGAGCTGCATAATTGTGTAGTCTTATTATTTTGGAAGAACTGAAGGGCACCTGAATTGTAACCGCTGCCTTAGATCGCTTTTTATGTCTGAACCCATTCCTTGCTGCCATTGCACGCAATGCTGTTTGTATTACGAGAACTGAAGAAACTTGCAGTTTGTAGGACCTCCTAGCCTGATGCCCACGTTGGTTTTTCTGAATTTTGACAGAAGCTGCTTGCCTCCGCATGCGATCATAGAGTTTACAAGCCAATGTTCCTAAAACACAAAGTGTGGTTTTAGCATTATTGGTAAAATGAAAATTCACCTGGTCTACAGTTAAGTACAAGCCAAACAGACCTCTCCAAACTGCCTGAAAACATACAGATGCCTTCCTCAAAGAAACAAACTTCTTCCGCATGATATGTGTTCGCATTTTCCCTTGAATTGTTTTTGCAGCAACACTGAGAACTTCAATTCTTCTAGCATCTAATTCAGCCATCTGTCCGGCTCTCAGAAAAACTTTTGTTTTACCTATCTGAAAAGTACAAACAAGTGACAGTGTAAGCTAAATAATTAAATTCTGACGATATTGTATTTGCCCTTTTTTTCTGCTAGCACTGTAAGGCCACCCTGCATGCGATAATCTGACAGTTCAAACCTATATAAGCTACAAATTAGTCCGATAGTTCAAACCTATATAAGCTACAAATGAAGCAAGTAAACCAGTTTTGTTACAGTATTTCCTTTACCAGATCATTAATATTTATCCAATGTATGCTAGGCATTCAAAGAAGATAGAACATTTTCAGTTCAAAAAAAGAAACAGAAGATTGAACATTTAATAGAAAGAAATGTGCCAAGGCAGAGATGAACAGTTAAGGTTAGTTACCTGAAAGCCTACAAGACCCTTCTTTTCCAGAATCCTCTTGCATGCAGCCTTTTCATCACAACTATTGAGATACAAAAAAAAAATCTTAGCTATTGTCACTTTTATATGCAAATAAAAACTCTTGATGATGATTCAGTGATGTTAACTACAAATCTGCATGACTAATAAGAACTTACTTTCCTTCAATGGTATCTGGAGCGAGTATTCCAAAACGATGCAAAAACTCATAAAATGTGCGACGTGTAGGATAACCGGCACAACTGATCCTGATTGCCTCAAGTACACCCTGATGATACACGGCATGCAATTAAATGTAACTTTGTGAGATAGATCAAACCTCCATTAAATTGCAGTACAGTAAAAAAACAGATATTAGGTCAGAGGCACTTACACCACAACGCAACTGTTGCATAACATTGACATTCTCAAAAATTGCCGGTTTTAGGACATTGTTTGGCTTAACACATCTGATATAATGAGGTTCAGTAGAATTTAATGTTTCCATAAGAGCTTGAAGTTGTTGCTGCCACACAAAAAATCAGCGGTTGGTAAAAATTAGTCATGCATAATATTATTACTGAAGAAGAAATAGAGATGCTGATAGGTAGATATAGAACTGGCAGAAAATTCTAAAGGATAATCATGCAGAACTGAAAGAGGGGGGAAACCTTGAAGCGTGCACCAATCGAAGAAAACTTCGAGGATTTTGATGTTTCTTCTGGCGGAGGAGGAAATAATCCTGCGATAAAGGAGCATCTAGAAGCACTCAGTAGCTCCTGGTGCTCTGCCACAACGTAGTCTTTGTTTTTGTCAAGGAATTGGTCAGACTGATACATCACCTGCATACCGCAAGTATAAGTATCAGTTAAAACCCGACAATATCCTGGAGCAATTGAATTTGATGAATAAAAGCTAACCTCTCCAGCGTAGTGAGCGATTGCAAAATCTGTGCGAGATAGCTTAGGTTTGACAAACCGTTTATGCTTTTGAAAAGTCTGGTACAGCTTCTGGGCAAAGGTCTCGTGTGTTGACTTGGGAAACATACTGAAGAACAGTTAAATAGACAACAATTATAACATAGTTTTGCATCTTAACGACAGACATTAATTCAAATATTCAACTAAACATACACAGTAAAATAGAATTGATTAAATGAACAAAGCAAGGATATGGTAAGCATACCATGCCTCATCTAGAAGTGCAATAACGCCACCAGGTTTCTGCCGAGGGATATTTCAGTAATACATGCAAAAGAAATGAGTGAGCATCAATTGCAAAACTGATTTTAAAAGATGTAAAATAAGCACAAGAAAAAGACGTGTATTTGCCTGCCTAAAATAGGGCTTCTCTGGTTATGCAAACTTGTGGAGGCTAGTCGGCACTAAAGCTCTACGAGCCCTGCCACTGCATGCATGACCTCCAGACAATGTGGGGTCTTACTTTTGCTTATTCTAGGCTTGCTTAGTTTAGCCTCGATTGTTTCTTTCTTAACTTCTATTCATTTTTGGTCTTTTGGTCGAAGACAGCATGACTGGTTTGTAAATGGAGTGCTTCATTTGATCGAGAGAAAAAATGATTGATCTTGTTTTAACCTTGCCAGCCTTGCCCATTAGGTGAAGCTTAACTTTGGCCAAATAGGCACTAACTGAGAAGTATTGGATTGCACTCTACAGCAGCACGACCCTATTACAATACTTGAGATTTCCCATCAATATACTGGATGCAATTAAACTGATTAAGATCTTACAAATCCTTTATCCATTCATGTACAATGGTTACACATACCTTCTCAATAAGATCAAGAACATCTTGATTATCGACAAACTCAATATAGCTCCAATCAATTTGTTCTTTAGTGTATTCCTCTTGCTCCATCTTAAAAACGTGCTGAAAAAGATCATAGAGGCACCTTTCAAGTAAATATATGTTCTTTAGTTGTCAAACGGCTATGGGTGTTTGGTGTACATGAACCATTTCTTGTGAGCAAGTGTTACCTGATTGAAATGTTGCTGTAATTTCTCATTTGTATAATTAATACAGAACTGTTCAAAACTGCAGAAAACATTATTTGCCAATTTGTGAGAACAATCTAGTGGATTATAAATACAATACTGGACAGCAGTAAATCTGTAAATTTTACCTGTTTGACTTAAAGCTCTCAAAACCATAGATATCCAGGACACCAATAAGACATTTAGAGTTAGCATCTTGCCCGATGGAACTATTAATTTTATCAACAAGCCTGCAATATAATGATGGGTTGAAACAATGAATGCAATCTTTCTCCTGTGTTGCAATGGAATTTGGACACTTGTAACATATATATGTAATAAAGAACAAAAGGACACTATTCTATACCAATCGAACAAGCGGGAATATATTGTCTTTGCAAAACCATCCCTGCTGATAGTTGCGCTGTAAGGATCAAGACTCCTTTTTATAACCTCCTCTGGTGTTACCATGACACGCTTACAGAGAGCATCTGTCAAAGCTCCAGGATCACACCTGACATAGAATACAAGGCAATCATTGGAGCTTGCACGTAGTAATACTAATACCATACATTAGAGAAAGAACTAAATAAAGGTAGTTACATAAGGAGTTCGGCAGCTGTTTCAAGATGGAACTTAGATTTGTCATCTTTCAAAACTGAGGAATCAGCTTCTTTCCCCTTGGCAAATTCAATGTTGCCAATATGAAGAATAGCTGCAACCACCCTGAAAATAGCATCCTGAAGACAAATTAAGTGCAAGCAAGTGAGAAACAAAATCAGTTCAGGCAGCCACCAATCATATCAAAGAACATATAGGATTGAGTTACCTGTTCCTGGGTACTGATACCAACAATATCCATTGCTCTTCTGGTAGCTAAATATTCACGAGCATCACTGACCCCAACCAAATCGTAGCAATTTGATTTATTAAGATAATGATAAGTCCTAGGATGTTCTAATTTGTACTTATCAAGTTCCTGAAAATTGAATGCCAGTGCAGATTATTTGTGTTAGGTACCAAATCTCAAGTTAGTGTAAGAAAACACCAACAGTGAGTTCATTGAGACCCACAAGAAGTACCGAAGGAGAATATTGATCGTTACCTCCTGTGGTGCCGCACAAAGGAGATAAAAGCAGTGGTAGTTGCGTTCAGGATCAGAAATTTGGCATACTCGTGACCTTTCAAGCAGGTATGTTCTGACAGCAGCACCTGAGATCCTCCCATGCTTATCAAATTGAATCTCAACAAACTTACCAAATCGACTGCACCAAACATTGGGACAAATAATGAGATCCGAACATATATATACACCTCCATGATTTGGAACCATGCAAGTAAACTTATACACGCAGTTTTTTTTTCTAATCTGGCCTACCTAGAATTGTTATTTCTGACAGTCTTGGCATTGCCAAAAGCTTCAAGGACTGGATTTGACTGCAGATATAAGAATTTAAAATAGAAAAGTTCAATTGATGCATTAATAACTAAACATTACAACTGTCTTGCATGGCTAAGTACTGGCTGCCTTACTTCAAGAACTTGTTGTTCTACTGTTCTTCCTTCTGTTGCAGCGCGGCCACCCAAATAGGCAAGATACTGCATAAGCATTTTTGTTGTTTCTGTTTTACCAGCACCACTCTCACCACTCACGAGAATAGAGTTGCTCCTTCCTTCATGAATCATAGCCCTATTACATGTAAATATAACAATGAGATCAACCAGTCCTCTGAGGAAATACTAAAACAGTTTTCGGCTATGTTTACTTACCTGTATGCAACATCTGCGACAGCAAAAACATGCGGACTTAACTCACCAAATGGTGCACCCTTGTACTGTTGCATCATATGTGAGTCATATAAATGTTGCAATCTTTGGAAAGGATTCACAGCAATGAGAATATTTCCAGTGTATGTCTGCCCAAACAAAGACATATCAGTCATAAGAAACATTACCTGAGTTCCAAAAATTAAACTCAAGACAGTACAGCTAACATAACGGCATATCTAGAGCAAGTGGCCAAGCAGCAAGCAGTAATAAAGATGAACATACATAGATTTCATTAAGTTCATATCTGGTGGCCAAATTCTGCAAAACTCCTGGCTCATGGAGATAGGAGAGCTTTGTCATGTCATCAACTCCACCAGCAGCTGCTTCCATATCTTTGGGATATAATTTCGACAATTTTTGAACGATCTAAAATTGTGACAGTAAACATAAGTATCGGTATTTTACCAAACTGAATGCCCATAAGTACCAGTATTATACAGCACAACTTACCTTTTTTCCATTGGCTACTTGGATCTCAGCCTCTTCGCCATTGATCTTAACAACTTCTCCATCGACCCAAGCAACATCAGGCTCTTCAGCCCACACATGTGAGCCTACTATAATGTTAACTTTCGTCCCCTGGAAATGAAAATATACGTCTCTCAATTATGCTAGCCTCTGAATAAACGATGACAATGCATTTGCATTTCACAATGCCGAAAGCTGAAAGTAATAACAATAAGAAAGAATTCGCTTGGATCCGAAATCTATTGCCTCAATCAGGAATCTAGTCTCCATCCATTCAATGCAATTGCAATGCTAGGCATAACTCTACCGAATCCTTGGGTAAAAACTATGCAACCAATCACCACGATTCAGACCGGGGAAACAGGGGAACAATCGCGACCCTGGCTAAACACCGCTTTGCCACTGCATTTTACTCAAGCGGTCGCAAACCACACGAGGCGAGTTTACCATTTCGCCGGCCGGTGGAGGATGATCAGTTGGACGCTGTGGGCGACGGGGCGGACGAACTCATATCCCTCTTCCCCGCGCTCGTGCTCGCCGGACCCCCTCCGTACGCCGTCGTCTTCGTCGTCCCGTCGTCGCCGCCGCGCGCCTCGGAGGAGGGAGAGGTGGTGGTGCGGTGCAAAAGCGGGGGAGTGGGGAGGGGGAAGGGGATGTGTAGAAGGCAGGCGGTGTGGGGCGGAGAGGGTGCAGTACGTGGAGCGGCCATGGCTGGCCTCGCCTCGATCTCTGCGGGGCGCCATGGATTAGGGGCGGAGCTGGACATGCGGCATGGGTTGAGGTTGAACCCCCGAATTCCGGGAAAACAATCCGCTATTAGTAGTTGTGAGTGAAACACAGGCTCAGGCACACCCGAGCCAAATACATTGCGCTATGGCTGTCGCATTATTCCTGACTTTATTTTAAAATTTCTGGCAACATGCTTTGATTGAAAGAAGATGTTTTTATCGACGACGAGGTGTCTACGTGACTTTATAAATTTCAAGATGATATACCGACTCAGTTTTTCGAAAATGCTCATAAAGATAGAGTATGCATGCGTGCGGTCACAAAAGTGAATGTATATGCGTATGTATAAGCGCTTACATTTGTATTGTGTTCAAGAAAAAAAACATGTTACATTTCTATTAAAAAGAAAAACTGTTGCATTTTAGAGGAGAAACAAAAATTGTACAAGGAGTTCGCTTCTCTCCTTTTTTTTTTGATGTTTAGGATGTGAAGTTGTCCATCAAAACAAACACTCAAATATCCACCGGCATATTTGGACGTGTGCATTGAAAGTGTTAGCGGAGTAGGCCATCTAACTCTATACACAAGATGTCCGCTCTTTTACAAAATAATAATATAATATATCAAACCAAATGTCTGTCATGCATGCTCACTTTGAATTGATAGCAATTCAAGCATACACTTAAATCCTAAACAAAAGCATCGAATGTTCAATAAGTTTTTTTAATTCAACCATACTCCACAAAAGTGGCCTTCATCTCAAGCTTTCTCTTCTCGAGCTTGATCTTCTTCATCGCCACATGTTCATCCAGATGGGCTACCCCTTAAGCTTCATCCAACCATGTATCTATGTGAAGAGGCTTGCCCTTTGTCGAAGACGATTCTGACATATCCCTCGGTTGGGTATCCCGGAGAGGTGAGTAGGTCGGATGGTAACAAAGAGACAAGTTTTTGTACATGTTCGGGCCCTCTGATGGAGGTAAAAACCTACTCATGATCTGTGTTTATTGTGATAGGGATGTACAAGGTACAAGGTATGAAACTGGTAAATTTATTGTTGAATAGCTCGGATCATGACTTATATAGCATAAAAGCGCCCTAGGATTACAGATCCTAATTGGCTACGTCGGTGGAGGTAGATGATGCGGCTTGAACTACGTCGGTATTTTTCCAAAGAGGAAGGGATGATGCAGCACAATTACGGTAGGTATTTTCCTCAATAATGAGATCAAAGTTATCGAACCAGTAGAAAAACCACGCAACATTATGTAAACGGTACCTGCACACAAAGAACAAATACTTGCAACTTGGCGTGAAAGAGGGGTTGTCGATACCTCCCGGATAAAAAGATAGATAAATTTGTAGTAGATTGGATAAATAGATCTCGTGGGAACGTGAAATAAAATAAATAATAAAAAATGCAACAATGTATTTTTGGGTTTTTGGATTAATAGATCTGAAAATAAAAGCGAATAAAAAATATCTTAAAGGCAAATATGATAAAGAATAGACCTGGGGGGCGTAGATTTTACTAGTGGCTTCTCTCGAGAAAAATAGCATACGACGGATAAACAAATTACTGTTGGGCAATTGATAGAACTTCAAATAATTATGACGATATCCAGGCAATGATCATTATATAGGCATCACGTCCAAGATTAATAGACCGACTCCTGCCTGCATCTACTACTATTACTTCACACATCGACCGCTATCCAGCATGCATCTAGTGTATTTAGTTCATGGAAAAATGGAGTAATGCAATAAGAACGATGACATGATATAGACAAGATCTATTCATGTAGGAATAGACCCCATCTTGTTATCCTTAATAGTAACGATACATACGTGTCATGTCCCCTCCTGTCACTGGGATTGAGTATCGTAAGATCGAACCCATCACAAAGCACCTCTTCCCATGGCAAGAAAAATCGATCTAGTTGGCCTAACTAAATCAAAGTTTCGAAGAAGAAGTACGAGGCTATAAGCAATCATGCATATAAGAGATCAAAACTCAAATAACTTTCATGGATAAAATAGATCTGATCATAAACTCAAAATTCATGGATTCCAACAAACACACCGCAAAAAGAGTTATATCAAATAGATCTCCAAGAGACCATTGTATTGAAAATCAAGAGAGAGAGAGGAAACCATCTAGCTACTAACTACGGACCCGTAGGTCTACAATGAACTACTCACGCATCATTAAAGATGCACCTATGAGGATGATGAACCCCTTTATGATGGTGTCTAGATTGGATATGTGGTTTCTGAAACTTGCGGCGGTTAGAATTGTGTCTCGTCGACTCCCCTAGGATTTTGGATTTTCGGGGTATTTATAGAGCAAAGAGGCGGTGCGGGAGGCGGTCGAGGTGGGCACAACCCACCAGGGCGTGCCTGGGCCCCCAGGCGCGCCCAGATGGATTGTTCTCCCCTCGAAGCCCCCTATGATACTTCCTTGACCCATCATGTGTCTCCTGGTCCAAAAAAATTCTCCAAAAAGTTTCGCTGCGTTTGGACTCTATTTGGTATTGATTTTCTGTGAAAAAAACAAGCAAAAAACAGCAACTGGCACTGGGCACTATGTCAATAGTTTAGTCCCAAAAAAGATGTAAAGTTCCTATAAAATAATTATAAAACATCCATGAATGATAATATAACAACATGGAACAATAAAAAAAATTATAGATACGTTGGAGACGTATCAACATCTCAAGCTTAATTCCTGCTCGTCCTCGAGTAGGTAAATGATAAAAACATAATTTTTGATGTGGAATGCTGCCTAACATGTTCATCACATATTCTTTTCTTTTGTAGTGATACGTCTCCAACGTATCTACAATTTTGGATGTATTCATGCCATGTTTATAATATTTTTACATGATTTTGGTGTTGGGGAACGTTGCAGAAAACAAAAATTTTCCTACGGTTTCACCAAGATCCATCTATGAGTTCATCTAGCAACGAGTGATTGGATTGCATCTACATACCTTTGTAGATCACGCGCGGAAGCATTCAAAGAACGAGGATGAGGAAGGCGTACTCGACGTGATCCAAATCATCGAAGATCCTAGCGCCGAACGGACGGCACCTCCGCGTTCAACACACGTACGGTCAGCGTAACGTCTCCTCCTTCTTGATCCAGCAAGGGGGAGGAGAGGTTGAGGAAGATGGCTCTAGCAGCAGCACGACGGCGTGGTGGTGATGGAGCTGCAGTACTCCGGCAGGGCTTCGCTAAGCACTATGGAGGAGGAGGATGTGTTGGAGAGGGAGAGGGGGGCACCAAAGATGTGTTATGAGAGGCCCTCCTTCCCCACTATATATAGGGAGTCCAAGGGGGGCGCCGGCCCTAGGAGATCCAATCTCCTCGGGGGGTGCGGCCAAGGGAGGAATCCCTCCTCCCCAAGGCACCTAGGAGGTGCCTTCCCCCTTTGGGACTCTTCCCTTCCTTGAACCCTAGGCGCATGGGCCTCTTGGGGCTGGTGCCCTTGGCCCATGTAGGCCAAGGCGCACCCCCTACAGCCCATGTGCCCCCCCGGGGCAGGTGGCCCCACCCGGTGGACCCCCGGGACCCTTCCGGTGGTCCCGGTACAATACCGGTGACCCCGAAACTTGTCCCGATGGCCGAAATAGCACTTCCTATATATAATTCTTTACCTCCGGACCATTCCGGAACTCCTCGTGACGTCCGGGATCTCATCCAGGACTCCGAACAACATTCGGGTTACTGCATATACATATCCCTACAACCCTAGCGTCACCGAACCTTAAGTGTGTAGACCCTACGGGTTCGGGAGACATGTAGACATGACCGAGATCGCTCTCCGGTCAATAACCAACAGCGGGATCTGGATACCCATGTTAGCTCCCACATGCTCCTCGATGATCTCATCGGATGAACCACGATGTCGAGGATTCAAGCAACCCCGTATACAATTCCCTTCGTCAATCGGTATGTTACTTGCCCGAGATTCAATCGTCGGTATCCCAATACCTCGATCAATCTCGTTACTGGCAAGTCACTTTACTCGTACCGTAATGCATGATCCCGTGACCATACACTTGGTCACTTTGAGCTCATAATGATGATGCATTACCGAGTGGGCCCAGTGATACCTCTCCGTCATACGGAGTGACAAATCCCAGTCTTGATCCATGTCAACCCAACAGACACTTTCGGAGATACCCGTAGTATACCTTTATAGTCACCCAGTTACGTTGTGACGTTTGGTACACCCAAAGCACTCCTACGGTATCCGGGAGTTACACGATCTCATGGTCTAAGGAAAAAATACTTGACATTGGAAAACTCTAGCAAACGAACTATACGATCTTGTGCTATGTTTAGGATTGGGTCTTGTCCATCACATCATTCTCCTAATGATGTGATCCCGTTATCAATGACATCCAATGTCCATAGTCAGGAAACCATGACTATCTGTTGATCAACGAGCCAGTCAACTAGAGGCTTACTAGGGACATGTTGGTGTCTATTATTCACACATGTATTACGATTTCCGGATAACACAATTATAGCATGAATAAAGACAATTATCATGAACAAGGAAATATAATAATAATGCTTTTATTATTGCCTCTAGGGCATATTTCCAACAGTCTCCCACTTGCACTAGAGTCAATAATCTAGTTACATTGTGATGAATCGAACGCCCATGGAATTCTGGTGTTGATCATGTTTTGCTCTAGGGAGAGGTTTAGTCAACGGATCTGCTACATTCAGGTCCGTATGTACTTTACAAATATCTATGTCTCCATCTTGAACATTTTCACGAATGGAGTTGAAGCGACACTTGATGTGCCTTGTCTTCTTGTGAAACCTGGGCTCCTTGGCAAGTGCAATAGCTCCAGTGTTGTCACAGAAGAGTTTGATTGGCCCCGACGCATTGGGTATGACTCCTAGGTCGGTGATGAACTCCTTCACCCAAATTGCTTCATGTGCTGCCTCCGAGGCTGCCATGTACTCCGCTTCACATGTAGATCCCGCCACAACGCTCTGCTTGCAACTGCACCAGCTTACTGCCCCACCATTCAAAATATACATGTATCCGGTTTGTGACTTTGAGTCATCCAGATCTGTGTCGAAGCTAGCATCGACGTAACCCTTTACGACGAGCTCTTCGTCACCTCCATAAACGAGAAACATTTCCTTAGTCCTTTTCAGGTACTTCAGGATATTCTTGACCGTTGTCCAGTGTTCCTTGCCGGGATTACTTTGGTACCCACCTACCAAACTTACGGCAAGGTTTACATCAGGTCTGGTACACAGCATGGCATACATAATAGAACCTATGGCTAAGGCATAGGGGATGACACTCATCTCTTCTATATCTTCTGCCGTGGTCGGACATTGAGCTGAGCTCAATTTCACACATTGCAGCACAGGCAAGAACCCCTTCTTAGACTGATCCATATTGAACTTCTTCAATATCTTATCAAGGTATGTGCTTTGTGAAAGACCTATGAGGCGTCTCGATCTATCTCTATAGATCTTGATGCCTAATATATAAGCAACTTCTCCAAGGTCCTTCATTGAAAAACTCTTATTCAAGTAGGCCTTAATGCTGTCCAAAAGCTCTATATCATTTCCCATCAAAAGTATGTCATCTACATATAATATGAGAAATGCTACAGAGCTCCCACTCACTTTCTTGTAAACGCAAGCTTCTCCATAAGTCTGCGTAAACCCAAACACTTTGATCATCTCATCAAAGCGAATGTTCCAACTCCGAGATGCTTGCACCAGCCCATAAATCGAGCGTTGGAGCTTGCACACCTTGTTAGCATTCTTAGGATCGACAAAACCTTCCGGCTGCATCATATACAATTCTTCCTTAAGGAAACCATTAAGGAATGCCGTTTTGACGTCCATTTGCCATATCTCATAATCGTAGAATGCGGCAATTGCTAACATGATTCGGACGGACTTCAGCTTCGCTACCGGTGAGAAAGTCTCATCGTAGTCAACCCCTTGAACTTGTCTATAACCCTTAGCGACAAGCCGAGCTTTATAGATGGTCACATTACCATCCACGTCTGTCTTCTTCTTAAAGATCCATTTATTTTCTATGGCTCGCCACTCAACGGGCAAGTCAGTCAAAGTCTATACTTCGTTTTCATACATGGATCCTATCTCGGATTTCATGGCTTCTAGCCATTTGTCGGAATCCAGGCCCGCCATCGCTTCTTCATAGTTCGAAGGTTCACCGTTGTCTAACAACATGATTTCCAAGACAGGGTTGCCGTACCACTCTGGTGCGGAACGTGTCCTTGTGGACCTACGAATTTCAGTAGGAGCTTGATCAGAAGTATCTTGATCATCATCATTAACTTCCTCTCTAGTCGGTGCAGACACCTCAGGAACATTTTCTTGAGTTGTGCCCTTTTCCGGTTCAAGAGGTAATACTTCATCAAGTTCTACTTTCCTCCCACTTACTTCTTTCGAGAGAAACTCCTTCTCTAGAAAGGATCCATTCTTGGCAACAAAATTCTTGCCTTCGGATCTGAGGTAGAAGGTATACCCAATAGTTTCTTTAGGGTATCCTATGAAGACGCATTTTTCCGACTTGGGTTCGAGCTTTTCAGGTTGAAGTTTCTTGACATAAGCATCGCATCCCCAAACTTTTAGAAACGACAGCTTAGGTTTCTTCCCAAACCATAATTCATACGGTGTCGTCTCAATGGATTTCGACGGAGCCCTATTTAAAGTGAATGCGGCAGTCTCTAAAGCATAGCCCCAAAAAGATAGCGGTAAATCGGTAAGAGACATCATAGATCGCACCATATCCAATAGAGTGCGATTACGACGTTCGGACACACCATTACGCTGAGGTGTTCCAGGCGGCGTGAGTTGTGAAACTATTCCACACTTTCTTAAGTGTGTGCCAAACTCGTGACTCAAGTATTCTCCTCCACGATCTGATCGCAGGAACTTGATTTTCCTGTCACGTTGATTCTCAACCTCACTCTGAAATTCCTTGAACTTTTCAAAGGTCTCAGACTTGTGTTTCATTAAATAGATATACCCATATCTACTCAAGTCATCATTGAGGGTGAGAACATAACGATAGCCACCGCGAGCCTCAACACTCATTGGACCGCACACATCAGTATGATGATTTCTAATAAGTTGGTTGCTCGCTCCATTGTTCCTGAGAACGGAGTCTTGGTCATTTTACCCATGAGGCATGGTTCGCACGTGTCAAATGATTCGTAATCAAGAGACTCTAAAAGTCCATCTGCATGGAGCTTCTTCATGCGTTTGACACCTATGTGACCAAGGCGGCAGTGCCACAAGTATGTGGGACTATCATTATCAATCTTACATCTTTTGGTACTCACACTATGAACATGTGTAGCATTACGCTCGAGATTCATTAAGAATAAACCATTCACCATCGGAGCATGACCATAAAACATATCTCTCATATAAATAGAACAACCATTATTCTCGGATTTAAATGAGTAGCCATCTCGTATTAAACGAGATCCTGATACAATGTTCATGCTCAAACTTAGCACTAAATAACAATTATTGAGGTTCAAAACTAATCCCGTAGGTAAATGTAGAGGTAGCGTGCCGACGGCGATCACGTCGACCTTGGAACCATTCCCGACGCGCATCGTCACCTCGTCCTTCGCCAGTCTCCGCTTATTCCGCAGCTCCTGCTTTGAGTTACAAATGTGAGCAACTGCACCGGTATCAAATACCCAGGAGCTACTACGAATACTGGTAAGGTACACATCAATTACATGTATATCACATATACCTTTCATTTTGCCGGCCTTCTTGTCCGCTAAGTATTTGGGGTAGTTCCGCTTCCAGTGACCACTTTCCTTGCAATAAAAGCACTCAGTCTCGGGCTTGGTTCCATTCTTTGGCTTCTTCCCGGCAGCTTGCTTGCCGGGTGCGGCAACTCCCTTGCCGTCCTTCTTGAAGGCTTTCTTACCCTTGCCCTTCTTGAACTTAGTGGTTTTATTCACCATCAACACTTGATGTTCCTTTTTGAGTTCTACCTCTGTTGATTTCAGCATTGCAAATACTTCAGGAATGGTCTTTTCCATCCCCTGCATATTGAAGTTCATCACAAAGCTCTTGTAGCTCGGTGGAAGCGACTGAAGGATTCTGTCAATGACCGCGTCATCTGGGAGATTAACTCCCAGCTGAGTCAAGCGGTTATGTAACCCAGACATAGTGAGTATGTGCTCACTGACAGAACTGTTTTCCTCCATCTTACAGCTGAAGAACTTGTCGGAGACTTCATATCTCTCAACCCGGGCATGAGCTTGGAAAACCATTTTCAGCTCTTCGAACATCTCATATGCTCCGTGTCTCTCAAAACGCTTTTGGAGCCCCGGCTCTAAGCTGTAAAGCATGCCGCACTGAACGAGGGAGTAGTCATCGGTACGTGCCTGCCAAGCGTTCATAACGTCTTGTTCTGCAGGGAGAACAGGTGCGTCACCTAGCGGTGCTTGTAGGACATAATCTTTCTTGGCAGCTATGAGGATGATCCTCAGGTTCCGGACCCAGTCCGTGTAGTTGCTGCCATCGTCTTTCAGCTTGGTTTTCTCTAGGAACGCGTTGAAGTTGAGGACTACGTTGGCCATTTGATCTACAAGACATATTGTAAAGATTTTAGACTAAGTTCATGATAATTAAGTTCATCTAATCAAATTATTCAATGAACTCCCACTTAGATAGACATCCCTCCAGTTATCTAAGTATAACATGATCCGAGTTAACTAGGCCGTGTCCGATCATCACGTGAGACGGACTAGTCAACATCGGTGAACATCTTCATGTTGATCGTATCTTCTATACGACTCATGCTCGACCTTTCGGTCTTCTGTGTTCCGAGGCCATGTCTGTACATGCTAGGCTCGTCAAGTCAACCTAAGTGTTTGCATGTGTAAATCTGTCTTACACCCGTTGTATGTGAACGTTGGAATCTATCACACCCTATCATCACGTGGTGCTTCGAAACAACAAACTGTCGCAACGGTGCACAGTTAGGGGGAACACTTTCTTGAAATTATTATGAGGGATCATCTTATTTACTACCGTCGTTCTAAGCAAACAAGATGCAAAAACATGATAAACATCACATGCAATCAAATAATAATAGTGACATGATATGGCCAATATCACATAGCTCCTTTGATCTCCATCTTGGGGCTCCATGATCATCTTGTCACCGGCATGACACCATGATCTCCATCATCATGATCTCCATCATTGTGTCTCCATGAAGTTGCTCGCCAACTATTACTTCTACTACTATGGCTAACGCGTTTAGCAATAAAGTAAAGTAATTTACATGGCGTTTCTCAATGACACGCAGGTCATACAAAAAATAAAGACAACTCCTATGGCTCCTGCCGGTTGTCATACTCATCGACATGCAAGTCGTGATTCCTATTACAATAGCATGAACATCTCATACATCACATATATATCATTCATCATTCATCACAACTTTGGTCATATCATATCACAAAGCACTTGCTGCAAAAACAAGTTAGACGTCCTCTAATTGTTGTTGCAAGTTTTACGTGGCTGAAATAGGGTTCTAGCAAGAACGTTTTCTTACCTACGTGAAAGCCACAACGTGATTTGTCAACTTCTATTTACCCTTCATAAGGACCCTTTTCATCGAATCCGCTCCAACTAAAGTGGGAGAGACAGACACCCGCCAGCCACCTTATGCAACTAGTGCATGTCAGTCGGTGGAACCGGTCTCACGTAAGCGTACGTGTAAGGTTGGTCCGGGCCGCTTCATCCCACAATACCATTGAAGCAAGATAAGACTAGTAGCGGCAAGAAAGTTGACAACATCAACGCCCACAACAAATTGTGTTCTACTCGTGCAAGAGAACTACTCATAGACCTAGCTCATGATGCCACTGTTGGGGAACGTTGCAAAAAACAAAAAATTTCCTACGGTTTCACCAAGATCCATCTATGAGTTCATCTAGCAACGAGTGATTGGATTGCATCTACATACCTTTGTAGATCACGCGCGGAAGCGTTTAAAGAATGGGGATGAGGAAGGCGTACTCGACGTGATCCAAATCACCGAAGATCCTAGCGCCGAACGAACGGCACCTCCGCGTTCAACACACGTACGGTCAGCGTAACGTCTCCTCCTTCTTGATCCAGAAAGGGGGGAGGAGAGGTTGAGGAAGATGGCTCCAGCAGCAGCACGACGGCGTGGTGGTGATGGAGCTGCAGTACTCCGGCAGGGCTTTGCTAAGCACTATGGAGGAGGAGGATGTGTTGGAGAGGGAGAGGGAGGCACCAAAGATGTGTTATGAGAGGCCCTCCTTCCCCACTATATATAGGGAGTCCAAGGGGGGGGGGCGCCGGCCCTAGGAGATCCAATCTCCTAGGGGGGGTGCGGCCAAGGGAGGAATCCCTCCTCCCCAAGGCACCTAGGAGGTGCCTTCCCCCTTTGGGACTCTTCCCTTCCTTGAACCCTAGGCGCATGGGCCTCTTGGGGCTGGTGCCCTTGTCCCATGTAGGCCAAGGCGCACCCTCTACAGCCCATGTGGCCCCCCGGGGCAGGTGGCCCCACCCGGTGGACCCCCGGGACCCTTCCGGTGGTCCCGGTACAATACCGGTGACCCCAAAACTTGTCCCGATGGCCGAAATAGCACTTCCTATATATAATTCTTTACCTTCGGACCATTTCGGAACTCCTCGTGACGTCTGGGATCTCATCCGGGACTCCGAACAACGTTCGGGTTACTGCATATACATATCCGTACAACCCTAGCGTCACCGAACCTTAAGTGTGTAGACCCTACGGGTTCGGGAGACATGTAGACATGACCGAGATCGCTCTCCGGTCAATAACCAACAGTGGGATCTGGATACCCATGTTGGCTCCCACATGATCCTCGATGATCTCATCGGATGAACCACGATGTCGAGGATTCAAGCAACCCCGTATACAATTACCTTCGTCAATCGGTATGTTACTTGCCCGAGATTCGATCGTCGGTATCCCAATACCTCGTTCAATCTCGTTACTGGCAAGTCACTTTACTCGTACCGTAATGCATGATCCCATGACCAGACACTTGGTCACTTTGAGCTCATAATGATGATGCATTACCGAGTGGGCCCAGTGATACCTCTCCGTCATACGGAGTGACAAATCCCAGTCTTGATCCGTGTCAACCCAACAGACACTTTCGGAGATACCCGTAGTATACCTTTATAGTCACCCAGTTACGTTGTGACGTTTGGTACACCCAAAGCACTCCTACGGTATCCGGGAGTTACACGATCTCATGGTCTAAGGAAAAGATACTTGACATTGGAAAACTCTAGCAAACGAACTATACGATCTTGTGCTATGTTTAGGATTGGGTCTTGTCCATCACATCATTCTCCTAATGATGTGATCCCGTTATCAATGACATCCAATGTCCATAGTCAGGAAACCATGACTATCTGTTGATCAACAAGCCAGTCAACTAGAGGCTTACTAGGGACATGTTGGTGTCTATTATTCACACATGTATTACGATTTCCGGATAACACAATTATAGCATGAATAAAGACAATTATCATGAACAAGGAAATATAATAATAATGCTTTTGTTATTGCCTCTAGGGCATATTTCCAACATTTGGTATAATTTGGTTTGAATTAACCCGGACTGGCGCTGTTTTCAGCAGAACTCCCGTGGTGTTGTTTTTGTGCAGAAATAAAAGTTCCCGGAATGCGCTAAAAATCAATGGAGATTTTTTTGGAAAATATAAAAATACTGAAATGAAGAGTTACCGGAGGGGAGTCCCGTGGACCCCAGGAGTGTGGAGGGCGCGCCCACCCCCATAGGGCGCGCCCCTGTGCCTCGTGGACTTCCAGTGGGGCCCCCTGACTTGTTCTCGACGCCAACCTCTTCTATAAAGTCCCAAACCTCCAAAAAATAACATAGATCGGGAGTTCCACCGACGCAAGCCTTTGTAGCCACCAAAAACCAATCGGGCCCCTGTTCCGGCACCCTGCCGAAAGGGGGGAATCATCACCGGTGGCCATCTTCATCATCTCGACGCTCTCCATGATGAGGAGGCAGTAGTTCACCCTCGGGGCTGAGGGTATGTACCAGTAGCTATGTGTTTGATCTCTCTCTCTCTCTCGTGTTCTTGATATGGCACGATCTTGATGTATCGCGAGCTTTGCTATTATAGTTGGATCTTATGATGTTTCTCCCCCTCTATCTCTTGTAATGGATTGAGTTTCCCTTTGAAGTTATCTTATCGGATTGAGTCTTTAAGGATTTGAGAACACTTGATGTATGTCTTGCATGTGCTTATCTATGGTGACAATGGGATATTCACGTGACCCACTTGATGTATATTTTGCTGATCAACTTGCGAGTTATGTGACCTTATGAACTTATGCATAGGGGTTGGCACACGTTTTCGTCTTGACTCTCCGGTAGAAACTTTGGGGCACTCATTGAAATTCTTTGTGTTGGTTCAATAGATGAATCTGAGATTGTGTGATGCATATCATATAATCATACCCGCGGATACTTGAGGCGGCATTGGAGTATCTAGGTGACATTAGGGTTTTGGTTGATTTGTGTCTTAAGGTGTTATTTTACTACGAACTCTAGGGATATTTGTGACACTTATAGGAATAACCCAATGGATTGATCAGAAAGAATAACTTTGAGGTGGTTTCGTACCCTACAATAATTTCTTCATTTGTTCTCCGCTATTAGTGACTTTGGAGTGACTCTTTGTTGCATGTTGAGGGATTGTTATATGATCCAATTATGGTATTATTATTGAGAGAACTTGCAGTAGTGAAAGTATGAACCCTAGGCCTTGCTTCGAAGCATTGCAATACCGTTTGTGCTCACTTTTATCATTAGTTACCTTGCTATTTTTATTTTCAGATTACAAAAACCTATATCTACCATCCATATTGCACTTGTATCACCATCTCTTTGCCGAACTAGTGCACCTATACAATTTACCATTGTATTGGGTGTGTTGGGAACACACGAGACTCTTTGATATTTGGTTGCAGGGTTGTTTGAGAGAGACCATCTCCTCCCACGGATTGATAAACCTTAGGTCATCCACTTGAGGAAAATTTGCTACTATCCTACAAACCTCTGCACTTGGGGGCCCAATGATGCCTACAAGAAGAAGGTTGTGTAGTAGACATCAAGTTGCGATTGAATCTTTTTGTTTCTTGTGTTATCACTAGTTTAGTATATAAAAGAAAACTACCAAAAAATCGAATTGAGGTTGCCTCATATGCTTCATCTTTTTAATATCTTTCGTGAAAATGATGGAAAGGAAAATTGTGCTCAAATGTTAGAAGAAGAATGCATTAAAATGTTTGGCACTAAATATTTGAATGATGAGCATGATTGCAATGTTGTTAGTATGAATTCTTTGAATATCCATGATGCTAATGATATGCGAAGCCACAAGCTTGGGGATGCTATGTTTGATGAAGATGATATTTTTTTGTTCCCTAAGTTTTGATGAGCAAATTTATTATGATGAAAGCATCCCTCCTATCTATGATGATTATTGTGATGACACGTATGCTATAAAGAATAATGATATCCATGAAACTTGTCATCATGGTTTTAACTTTCAATTGGATTATGCCTCAAATTATAGTTATTTTGTTGAGTTTTCTCCCACTACTATTTATGAGAAGAAATTTGCTTATGTGGAGAGTAATAAAAATTATATGCTTGTAGATCATGAAAAAAATGCTTTATGTGATGGTTATATTGTTGAATTCATTCATGATGCTACTGAAAATTATTATGAGGGAGGAATATATGCTCGTAGGAATTGCAATAATATCAAGTTTCCTCTCTATGTGCTTAAAATCTTGATGTTATGCTTGTTTTGCTTTCCTATGCTAGTTGATTCTTGTTCCCATAAATTGTTTGCTCACAAAATCCCTATGCATAGGAAGTGGGTTAGACTTAAATGTGCTAGTCATATTCTTCATGATGCTCTCTTTATGTTTCAATTCTTATCTTTTATGTGGGCATCATTAAAATCGTCATGCCTAGCTAAAAAGAAATTAAAGAAAAGCGCTTGTTGGGAGACAACCCAATATTTACTCGTACTGTTTTTGTGTATTCACATGATTAAGGTATTGTAGTAATAATGTTTTATAGCTTTTGTTTGAATAAAGTGCCAAGTAAGACCTTTGGGAGGGCTTACAGTGATAGTTGATTTGATCTTGCTGAAAAACAGAAACATTTGTGCTCAGGTAAACAATTCTCATTTTTAACAGAAGCGTGATAAAATACTGATTCTTTTTTCAGAAGATTAATAAACAAATTTCCTAGGACTTCCTAATTTCTCAGGATTTTTGGAGTTACATAAGTATTCGAGAGTTACAGATTACTACAAATTGTTCTGTTTTTGACAGATTCTGTTTTCGATGCATAGTTTGCTTGTTTTTTAGTTTTTGTGGCTTATATTGCTTAATATAAATTGTAGAAATGATATGTTACAGTAGGCATCATGTGAGAAATATTATGAATCTTGTCTTGACAGTACCTAAGTGGTGATTTGCTTTCTTATACTAACGGAGCTTACGAGTTTTCTGTTAAGTTTTGTGTTGTGAAGTTTTCAAGTTTTGGGTAAAGATTCGATGGACTACGGAATAAGGAGTGGAAAGAGCCTAAGCTTGGGTATGCCCAAGGCACCCCAAGGTAATATTCAAGGACAACCAAGAGCCTAAGCTTGGGGATGCCCCGGAAGGCATCCCCTCTTTCGTCTTCGTTCATCGGTAACCTTACTTGGAGCTATATTTTTATTCACCACATGATATGTGTTTTGCTTGGAGCGTCATTTTATTTTATTAGGATTTGCTTGCTGTTACTTAGAGTAATATTTTGCATCTTTTACTTCAATAAAAAGGTCAAGTATAGCCTTTACCATGCTCATTTTGCAAGTCCATATGTTGCTGTTTTAAAAACAGAAAGTTTGCTGTTATGTTTTGAATATTTGTGAATAGTCAGAACATGATAAAATCTTGAAATTTTTACGCAATTAGTAACAACAAATTATCTACAGTGTGGTAATTTGTCATAATTTTTGGAGTTAAATAAGTATGATTCTTCTTGCATTCTTTACAGACTATCCTCTTTAAACAGATTGCTGTTATGATTGCATTGTCTGCATATGTTTGCTTGTTTAATGATTCTATTTGATGATAGGAGTATTAAATATGCAAAGGAATTTAGTATGAAATGCCAAATTATAATTTTAGTGATTTTCTACAGTAGAGAATGATAAGGTTTTGCGTTGCTTTATACTAACTTATCTCACGAGTTCTTGTTGAGTTTTGTGTGCATGAAGTTTTTAAGATTCTAGGAAACTATGATATGAGAGGAATTAAGGAGATACAAAATCTCAAGCTTGGGGATGCCCAAGGCATTCCTAATTAATATTTCAAGAAGTCTCAAGCATCTAATCTTGGGGATGTCCCGGTTGGCATCCCACCTTTCTTCTTCAACAACTATCGGTCAGTTTTGGTTGAGCCTAAGTTTTTGCTTCTTTACATGATATGTGCTATCCTTGAAATGTCATTTTATTTTGTTTTGCTTGCTGTTTGAATAAAGTACTTAAGATCTTAAGTTTTATTTATGAGAAGGAGTCTTCACATAGTTACATAATTATTCAACTACTCATTGATCTTCACTTATATCTTTCGGAGTAGTTTGTCGTTTGTTCTAGTGCTTCACTTATATCTTTTAGAGCACGGCGGTGGTTTTATTTTGAAGAAATAGATGAACTCTCATGCTTCACTTATATCATTTTGAGAGTCTCTAAACAGCATGGTAGTTTGCTTTGGTTATGAATTTAGTCCTAATATGATGGGCATCCAAGAGGGATATAATAAAAACTTTCATATAAAGTGCATTGGATACGATGAGAAGTTTGATTCCTTATGATTGTTTTGAGATATGAAGATGGTGATATTAGAGTCATGCTAGTGAGTAGTTGTGAATTTGAGAAATACTTGTGTTAAGGTTTGTGAGTCCCGTAGCATGCACGTATGGTGAACTGTTATGTAACGAAGTTGGAGCATGAGATATTTTTTGATTGTCTTCCTTATGAGTGGCGGTCGGGGACGAGCGATGGTCTTTTCCTACCAATCTATCCCCCTAGGAGCATGCGCGTAGTACTTTGTGTCAATAGCTAATAGACTTTTGCAATAAGTATGTGAGTTCTCTATGACTAATGTTGAGTCCATGGATTATACACACTCTCATCCTTCCACCATTGCTAGCCTCTCTAGTACCGCGCAACTTTCGCCGGTACCATAAACCCACCTGAGGGAGTCCTGGATTAGGGAGTACCACAGACGAAAAGTCTCACCATTGGTGCTTTCATTGAGAGTTCCTCTGTGTCGTCGCCTTTAGGCCAGATGGCTCCTTTGATCATCAACAACGATACGGTCCAGGGTGAGACTTTTCTCCCCGGACAGATCTTCGTCTTCGGCGGCTTCGCTCTGCGGGCCAATTCGCTCGGCCACCTGGAGCAGATCGAAAGCTACGCCCCTGGCCATCAAGTCAGGTTTGGAAGCTTAAACTACACGGCCGACATCCGCGGAGACTTGATCTTCGACGGGCTCGAGCCACGGCCAAGCGCGTCGCACTATCTCGAGGGGCATGATCTAGCTCTGCCCCCGGACAGTGTCCTGGAGGCCGCACACGCATCGGTTCCGACCCCTAACTCGGAGCCTATTGCGCCAATCGAGGATGAACGGTTGGACGTCACCTCAGGGGCTGCGATCCCAAAAGCTATCGAGCCGAACGCTAGCCCCGCACTCTGCACGACCCGTGACTCCGAGGATCCGAACTCCTCCCCGGACTCCGAACCCCCCGCGCCCCTGCCAATCGAATCTGATTGGGCGCCGATAATGGAGTTCACCGCCGCAGACATCCTTCAGCACTCGCCCTGTGGCGATATCCTGAACTCTCTCAAGTCTCTCTCCTTATCAGAAGAGCCCTGGCCGAACTACGGTCAGCGAGGATGGAATACGGACGATGAAGAAATTCAAAACCCACCCACCACCCACTTGGTAGCCACTGTCGACAATTTAAACGACGTGCTCAACTTCGACTCCGGAGACATCGATAGCATGGATGACGATGCAGGAGATACCGACGAACCAACGCCCATAGGGCATTGGACAGCCACCTCATCTCACGATGTGTACATGGTGGATACCCCTAAAGGAAGCGACAACGAGGAAAAAGGGGATGGGATGGGAGATCGACCCCCCGAAAAGCAATCAAAGCGTCGGCGTAAACGCTGACCCAAGCCCCGCCTCAACAAAAACCCAGCCATAGAGCAGGACGGGCCGGTAGACGACGAGCAGGCCTCAAAGCAACCGTCCGAACAGGGCAACACGGATAGAGAAATCGAACATCCCTCCTCCGGCGAAAACGGCATTCCGGACGACCTCACGCCGAATAAACCTATGGAGCAGAAGAATCTCCACGAGAGGCTCGTTGCAACTGCACGCAGCCTAAAGAAGCAGAAGCGGAAGCTAAAAACAGCGGAAGACGCACTCCGGATTAGATGGAGCAAAGTAATCAATACCACAGATAAGTACGGCGACAGTCGCCGCACTAAAAGCTATCCGAAAAGAAAGCTACTGCCTGAATTCGACGAAGAGGCCCTAGAGCCCTCGCATTCAAAAAATGAAAAAGCCACACGATCGGATAGACGACCCCATAAAGCGGCAAGCGGCGCCGCACCTAAATCGGCATGCGACCCACTTAAGGATTCGCATAATGTCCCAGTTAGGTCCATTTATGGGCCAAGAAAGCAAGCTCTCGTAAGCAACGCTATGAAGCCATCATCAGAATCCGGCACACCCAAATACAGGGGCGCCGCACACTCCCTATGTTTCACCGATGAGGTTCTGGACTATGAATTCCCAGAGGGATTCAAACCCGTAAACATAGAGGCATATGATGGAACAACAGACCCTGGAGTCTGGATCGAGGATTATATCCTCCACATACACATGGCTAGAGGAGATGATCTCCACGCCATAAAATATCTACCCCTTAAGCTCAAAGGGCCAGCCCGGCATTGGCTTAAAAGCCTTCCCGAAAACACAATTGGAAGCTGGGAAGAGCTCGAGGATGCTTTCCGAGCAAACTTTCAAGGGACCTATGTCCGCCCTCCGGATGCAGACGATCTTAGTCACATAACTCAACAACCCGGAGAATCAGCTCGGCAGTTCTGGAATAGATTCCTCACTAAAAAGAATCAGATAGTCGACTGTCTGGACGCCGAAGCCTTAGCAGCTTTCAGGCATAACGTCCGAGACGAATGGCTTGCCAGACACCTCGGCCAAGAAAAGCCAAGAACAATGGCCGCACTAACAAGCCTCATGACCCGCTTTTGTGCAGGGGAGGACAGCTGGTTGGCAAGGTGCAGCCCCAGCGACCCAAGTACATCCGAAACTAGGGATGGAAACAGAAAACCGCGACGCAACAAGGACCGTCGCCGGACTAAGGACAAAAGTCCGAAGAGCACGGCAGTCAATGCTGGATTCAAAGGCTCACGACAAAATCAGGAAAAATCGCCCCCCCAGGATAGCAGGGACGATCCATCCAACCTAAGTAAAATCCTGGACAAGATATGTCAGATACACAATACTCCCGGGAAGCCTGCTAACCATACCCATAGAGACTGTTGGGTTTTCAAACAATCCGGCAGACTCAATGCCGAACACAAGGGGCTCGACACACCAAGCGAAGACGAGGACGAACCCCAAAAGCAGAGCACCAGGAAACAAAAGAACTTCCCACAAGAAGTAAAAACAGTGAACTCACTTCACATAACAAAATGTGCGGCGCCCGTAAAGGTATGCACCACACGGCCCAAAGGGTCCTGCCACTGGTTGTCAAAACCGATCATCTTCGATCAGCTAGATTATTCTAGGAATATCAAGAATGTAGGCTGGACTGCCTTGATACTCGATCCAATAATTGGCGGACTCCAGTTTTCAAATGTCCTTATGGACGGCGGCAGTGGACTAAACCTGATATATCAGGATACAATCCAGCACATGAGGATAAACCCAACAAGAATCCGCCGCAGCAAAACCTCCTTTCAAGGGGTAATACCTGGTCCGGACACCCATTGTATGGGTTTTCTCCGGCTCGAAGTCATATTCGGCTCTGCCGATAACCTTCGCCGCGAAAAGCTGACCTTCCATATCATCCCGTTCTCAAGTCGCTATCAAGCACTACTGGGATGCGAAGCTTTCGCTCGCTTTAACGCAATACCGCATTATGCATCTCTTACGCTTAAGATGCCCGGTCCACGAGGCATTATCTCTTTGAAGGGGAAGCACTAAAGTGCGCCTCCCTAAGCGGAGGACTGTGCGGCCGCTCTGACAGCCCCACAGCAAAATGGCCTCACCGACCAAAAAACTTCGAAATAGGTCATTCAAGACCACGAACGCGGATAGATGAGTTTGGTGCAAAATCATCATTGATGCAGGCCTAGAAGCCATATACCCCCGCACTAGGGGCTCCACGCATATACGATAAGAGAAAATAAAGCTCAATCTTATATATCTTACTTTATACTTTGCTTATTTTAAACTTTTCGGCACGACCCATTTTCAACTCAGTTCCTCTCTTTTACAGATGAACGTCGTGCGGCGCCCGTCCAGGATACGACACAACGGAGACACAGGCGCAGACGTGCAGTAGGGACCCGTCCTAAAGGATTCTTTTTAGATTAAGACCCTGCGTAAACCTTTTCTACTGTCTCTTGTTGCTACACATCCCCTGGTTTTTTCTTTCTGGTATAACCAAGGAGGAGGCTGGCGTCTTGGCATGTGGCCACGTCAGAATTTTTGCACGTACCTGGACACTAGGGGCTTTTTTAATAAAGAGTGTTGTTTCGCCCACACTCAAAAGACCGAACACCTTAGGGAGTGTTCGGCGTCGCGAGTTTTGGCATTATATGCATCAGCTCTGAATCATGTCTTTGGTCAAATGTTGGGTTGCCCGGCTCCTGAGTTCGGCTACCTTACGTTCCGCTCTATCGGCTAAGGTAGCACCAGGAGAACTACTGCGATTGTGCCCCCGGTTCGGCTGGGCGAGCACCTCAGTAGAGAAAGCCGAAAACTGACTGTCATGATGTAGCGTGAGACTGGTCAGCTACTCGATGACCTATCGGAATCTACCGGATTCCTCCGCTTTAATGAAGGGCCGCTTCCCGGTCAGGCACATACGCGCCCCGAATTCGGACGAGCGCAGTTGCCACCAAGGAGCTACCTAAAGAGTCTCATTGTCAAACACCTATGGCTAAGTGAAAGTGTTAAAGCATTATAGTCCGGTTGCCTGGCCCGCTGCGCTATCACCTCCTTTATAGGACCAAGACATTGGGTTAAGTGTGAAAATGCGTCTTCTGCGAGCACCCCCGCACTATGTGCGTGGGGGCTGAAGCCAACGACTGCCATCTTTCAGATTATATATATATATATATATCTTAAAACGGCCGCACAGGAGGTGTTCCCAATACTTGGAGGCACAAGTATAAAAAAGGCCACTACAGTTTATCAAAATATTACTTTATAATTACATATGCTATCATAACATAACATCTTTCGGGCACTGCGTCTCTATTACACGAGCGCCTTCAAGAACCTCCTGAAAATAGTGCTCGGAGGGTACTCGGCTTTTGTCTGAATCTCGGGACGCAACAACGGTGGTCTCCATCTCTGCCCAGTATGTCTTAACACGGGCAAGAGCCATCCTAGCGCCCTCTATGCATGCTGACCTCTTCATTGCATTTATACGCGGCACCGCATCAAGGAATTGCTGCACCAAGCTGAAGTAACTCTTCGGCTCCGATCTCCCCGGCCACAGGTGACCCATGACGTACTTCATGGCGAGTCCAGACAACCTATTCAGTTCGGCCCATTGAGCCAAACGTCATCCACTGCCAGTGGACGCTCTGGATTGTGAAACTGCGACCAGAAAAGCTTTTCCACTTCGCGATCTTTCTGATCTCGAAAGTGTTCGGTCGCATCAGCAGCACTCGCTGCCAAATCCAGATAGGTATCCTCCACACTCCACATCCGGTCCAACAGAGCAAACTTCGGATCACAAAACTTCCTCCACAGCATAAAGGGCTTTCCAGCCGCAATCTGTTCGGCCTGACGCAGCTCCTCCCTCGCAGCTCTCATCGCAGAGCGAGCGTCCTTGGCATCGGCAACGGCCTTCTCTAAGTCCGTCTGTCTCGCCCGGTCTTCTTTCTCAAGAAGTTTGCAACGGTCTGCAGCGCTCTTTAACTTCTCGGCCATCTCGGCCATCTCTTCTTTGCTTCGGCAGTGAGCAGCCTGTTCGGCTCTCAGCTCTTCAAGGGCCTTCTCGGCAGCCGCATCGCTTTTTCTGGCTTGCTCCTTAGCTCAGGCAAGTTCTGCCCTAAGATTCTCCATGGCGGTCGTACCATCTGCGTCAAGCACACACATTGTAAGAAACTAGCATGAAGCCCCTCTTACTTGATGCCGCCCGAAGAATTACATACCTTGAGCCTCATCAAGCCGCTTGTTGACAAGCGCGATGTCGGCATCTGCCACATCCAGTTGCCGCTTTAGTTCGGCCACATCATCAGTTCGGCTTGATTCCGGACACCTCACCACCTACATTCAAAGGCGACATCTTAGACCTGGGATTATGATCCTCCGCGTGCCGTCATTTCTTGACAACGCGCAGAGTCTCAGGGGCTACTATCTATACAGGGCGCATCTTACTTATGCGCACCTGACAAAAAAGTACATTATTTAACGTACCTCAAAACCCGTCAGTAAACTTTTGACGGCCTCATGCAATCCGCTTTTTGCGGATGAAATCCTTTCAATCACCGTGCCCATCAATGCACGGTGCTCCTCTGAGATAGAAGCTCGCCCCAGCAGAATCTTTAGCTCCTCCGGCCGAGCACCAGACGGTGCCGGACTTGTCCTATGGCCTCTTTCGAAGGCCGGATGCGGAGAACCTTGGGGGGCCGCACAGCCACCTTCCGCCCCTGCCGGATTTGGAGAAACCCTCCGCAACGACACCTCAGGGTCGCCCGCCTCGCTAGGCGGCACGGCAGGGGGAGGCGTCCCGCTCTCCATCATCTCTGGAAGAAGATCCCCCGAAGACGAGCTCTGCTGAGAAGGGCTGAGGTCCGAGCTACAAGGTAAAATTTCGGTTAATCTTCTTAGATATAAATCAAGGATTTCTCTCATCCCTCAAAAGGATAACCTCTCTCTACTTATGGCTCGCTGGAGGGCTGATCCCCTTGAGGGCGTAGTCCGGCCGAGGGACTCCCCGGCGTCGGACCCTCTGACGAGGATTTTCTCCCCCGTTTCGAGGCCATGGTTTCCGGGTCGTCAGAGGCAGCCCTCTTCTTCCCCTTAGGAGAGGAATTGTCGGTTCCTCCCTTCGGAGCAGCCTCCTTCGAGGAGGCCATAGCTTCCTCGTCCTCCCCCTCCAAAGGCATTATCTCCAGCATCCTGACCAGCATAGGATCCGGCCTGGTTTCAGGAAGGGGAGCCGGACACCTAATCAGCTTGGACTTCGCTATCCACTCCTGTTTAAAAGGATGGCTCTTTTAGGGGCAAGTTTATGACAATTATACAGATAGAAGGTCCGGGCACGAGGTTGCTTACTTGAGTATCCGGGCGATTGCAGCTTAGGCCCGCGTCCTCGGTTAAATCCGGACACATCTCTTGTGATCCGAAGAATAGTCTATACATCTCCGCGGGCGTTGCGCCCATAAAGTTCTGGAGAGCTCGCGGTCCCTCTGGATTAAACTCCCACAGGCGAAGGGGGCGACGTTTGCCGGGCAATATTCGGCGACTCAGCATGACCTGCGTCATCTTAACCAAGCTGAGGCCTCCTTCCAAGAGATCCTTAATTCGGCCCTGTAACAGGGGCACGTCTTTGGGCAAACCCCAATCTAATCCTTTGTTGACCCATGACGCTAGTCGTGATGGGGGACCCGAGCGAAAGGCAGGAGGCGCCACCCACTTAGCGCTCCTGGGAGCGGTGATATAGAACCATTCTCGTTGCCACAAGCCGAGCTCCTCTTGAAAGGAGCCCTCGGGCCATGGAGCATCAGCATTCTTACTTATGACAGTGCCTCCGCACTCTGCGTGCCGTCCCTCGATCATCTTCGGCTCCACTCCAAAGGTCTTGAACCATAATCCGAAGTGAGGAGTAACACGGAGGAACGCTTCGCACACAACGATGAATGAGGAAATATGGAGGATGGACTCCAGAGCTAAGTCATGAAATTCCAGCCCGTAATAAAACAGCAGCCCCCTCACGAAGGGATCCATCGGGAAGCCTAACCCCCGAAGGAAGTGGGACATGAACACTATGCTCTCACCGGGCTGGGGACCGGGAATAGCCTGCCTTTGAGCAGACAACCTATGCGGAATTTCGGTGGTCAAGAACTTAGCCTCTCTCAACTTTAGCACGTCCTCCTCCGTCACCATCGGCCTTGAAGGTCGGAACCGGACATTGTCGAAGGTCCGAAGCGCTTGGAATCTGGAGCCTAGGGTGTTGGAACTCGAGGCGACGGGCGAACTCGTTTGAGATTGGAAAAAGGAGTAAGGCCTTGTTCTCTTTATAAGAGTTTGAATACCAGGAGCCCTCCCCATAACCGTTTGGGACTCGCCTTTAATCGAGAAAACATGCTAACGGGCACGATTGGGTTACCCACGTCCGTATTGATGAGAATCCCGTAAAGAGGGGTACACGATCTCTGCTTTGACAAGATGTGCCAAGGAAACCGCCTCGCAAAACATGCTGAGGTGGAAAAGTAAAAACAATTCGAGTAAAGGACTTGGCTATAGTGTGATGACACACTGTGGAATACATCAGCAGATTTGTTTTGTGTTAATATTATTCTCTCTATGGAAATATGTGGAAACTTATTTTGCAGAACCGGACACTACTATTGGTGTTTACAATCTTCTATGAAGGACTTGGAGGAGGAACCCGCCTTGCAATGCCGAAGACAATTTGCGCACCGGACTCGTCATTATTGAAGCCTAGTTCAGGGGCTACTGAGGGAGTCCTAGATTAGGGGGTGTTCGGGTAGCCGGACTATACCTTCAGCCGGACTCCTGGACTATGAAGATACAAGATTGAAGACTTCGTCCCGTGTCCGGATGGGACTTTCCTTGGCGTGGAAGGCAAGCTTGGCGATGCGGATATTCAAGATCTCCTACCATTGTATCCGACTTTATGTAACCCTAACCCTATCCGGTATCTATATAAACCGGAGGGTTGTAGTCCGTAGGCAATCAACTCCATACACAACAATCATACCATAGGCTAGCTTCTAGGGTTTAGCCTCCTTGATCTCATGGTAGATCTACTCTTGTACTACCCATATCATCAATATCAATCAAGCAGGAGTAGGGTATTACCTCCATCGAGAGGGCCCGAACCTGGGTAAAACAAAGTGTTCCCTGCCTCCTGTTACCATCCAGCCTAGACGCACAGTTCGGGATCCCCTACCCGAGATCCGCCGGTTTTGACACCGACACCACCATATACCTTCCTCAAAACAGCCACCATACCTACCTATTATGGCATTTCCATAGCCACTCCGAGATATATTGCCATGCAACTTTCCACCGTTTCGTTTATTATGACATGCTTCATCATTGTCATATTGCTTTGCATGATCATGTAGTTGACATTGTATTTGTGGAAAAGCCACCGATCATAATTCTTTCATACATGTCACTCTTGATTCATTGCACATCCCGGTACACCGCCGGAGGCATTCATATAGAGTCATGTTTTGTTCTAAGTATCAAGTTGTAATTCTTGAGTTGTAAGTAAATAAAAGTGTGATGATTTTCATTATTAGAGCATTGTCCCATGTGAGGAAATAAAAAAAGAGAAAGGCCAAAAAAATATAAAAGAAAACAAAAAATGAGAGAAAAAGAGAGAAGGGGCAATGCTACTATCCTTTTACCACACTTGTGCTTCAAAGTAGCACCATGATCTTCATGATAGAGAGTCTCATATGTTGTTACTTTCATTTACTAGTGGGAATTTTCATTATAAGAACTTGGCTTGTATATTCCAATGATAGGCTTCCTCAAAATGCCCTAGGTCTTCATGAGCAAGCAAGTTGGATGCACACCCACTTAGTTTCTTTTTGAGATTTCATACACTTATAGCTATAGTGCATCCATTGCATGGCAATCCCTACTCACTCACATTGATATCTATTGATGGGCATATCCATAGCCAGGTGATACGCTAGTTGATGTGAGACTATCTCCTTCTTTTTGTCTTCTCCACAACCACCGTCTATTCCACCTATAGTGCTATGTCCATGGCTCACACTCATGTATTGCGTGAAAGTTGAAAAAGTTTGAGAACATCAAAAGTATGAAACAATTGCTTGCCTTTTCATCGGGTTTGTGCATGATTTAAATATTTTGTGTGATGAAGATAGAGCATAGCAAGACTATATGATTTTGTAGGGATAGCTTTCTTTGGCCATGTTATTTTGAGAAGACATGATTGCTTTGTTAGTATGCTTGAAGTATTATTGTTTTTATGTCAATATTAAACTTTCATTTTGAATCTTATGGATCTGAATATTCTTGCCACAATAGAGAATATTACATCTATAAATATGTTAGGTAACATTCCACATCAAAAATTCCGTTTTTATCATTTACCTACTCGAGGACGAGCAGGAATTAAGCTTGGGGATGTTGATACCTCCAACATATCTATAATTTTTGATGTATTCATGCCATGTTTATAATATTTTTACATGATTTTGGTATGATTTGGTTAGAACTAACCTGGATTGACGCTGTTTTCAGCAGAACTACCGTGGTGTTGTTTTTGTGCAGAAATAAAAGTTCTCGGAATGCGTTGAAAATCAACGGAGATTTTTCTTGGAAAATATAAAAAATACTGGAACGAAGAGTTACCGAAGGGGAGTCTCATGGGCCCCCTAGGGCGCGCCCCTGTGTCTCGTGGACTTCCCGTGGGGCCCCCTGACTTGTTCTCGACGCCAACCTCTCCTATAAATCCCCAAACCTCCAGAAAATAACCTAGATCGGGAGTTCCGCCGCCGCAAGCCTCTGTAGCCACCAAAAACCAATCGGGACCCTGTTCCGGCACCCTGCCGGAGGGGGGAATCACCACCGGTGGCCATCTTCATCATCCTGGCGCTCTCCATGACGAGGAGGCAGTAGTTCACCCTCGGGGCTGAGGGTATGTACCAGTAGCTATGTGTTTGATCTCTCTCTCTCTCTCTCTCTCTCCCTCTTTCTCTCTCTCTCTCTCGTGTTCTTGATATGGCACGATCTTGATGTATCGCGAGCTTTGCTATTATAGTTAGATATTATGATGTTTCTCCCCCTCTATCTCTTGTAATGGATTGAGTTTTCCCTTTGAAGTTATCTTGTCGGATTGAGTCTTTAAGGATTTGAGAACACTTGATGTATGTCTTGCATGTGCTTATCCGTGGTGACAATGGGATATTCACGTGATCCACTTGATGTATGTTTTGGTGATCAACTTGCGAGTTCTGTGACCTCGTGAACTTATGCATAGGGGTTGGCACACATTTTCGTCTTGACTCTCCGGTAGAAACTTTGGGGCAGTTTGTGAAGTTCTTTGTGTTGGTTGAATAGATGAATCTGAGATTGTGTGATGCATATCGTATAATCATACCCGCGGACACTTAAGGTGACATTGGAGTATCTAGGTGACATTAGGGTTTTGGTTGATTTGTGTCTTAAGGTGTTATTTTACTACGAACTCTAGGGCTATTTGTGACACTTATAGGAATAGCCCAGTGGATTGATCGGAAAGAATAACTTTGAGGTGGTTTCGTACCCTACAATAATCTCTTCGTTTGTTCTCCGCTATTAGTGACTTTAGAGTGACTCTTTGTTGCATGTTGAGGGATTGTTATATGATTCAATTATGTTATTATTATTGAGAGAACTTGCACTAGTGAAAGTATGAACCCTAGGGCTTGTTTCAAAGCATTGCAATACCGCTTGTCCTCACTTTTATCATTAGTTACCTTGCTGTTTTTATATTTTCATATTACAAAAACCTATATCTACCATCCATATTGCACTTGTATCACCATCTCTTCGCCGAACTAGTGCACCTATACAATTTACCATTGTATTGGGTGTGTTGGGGACACAAGAGACTCTTTGCTATTTGGTTGCAGGGTTGTTTGAGTGAGACCATCATCATACTACGCCTCCCGCGGATTGATAAACCTTAGGTCATCCACTTGAGGGAAAATTTCTACTGTCCTACAAACCTCTGCACTTGGAGGCCCAACAACGTCTACAAGAAGAAGGTTGTGTAGTAGACATCATGTAGCATGGGCATTTGTACTTCTATATGATTCAAAGCAATAGTCTAGTTTTGACATGAAGATTTCAATATTCAAGCATATCAACAAGCAACCACGTCTTTCGAAATATCAATACTAAAGCAAGTTATCCCTGGCCCATTATGCCCAATCATTGATCCATTCATGGAACACACTCGCATATTAGCTACACCCAATGCTCAAGTATGATCATAGTGCCCCTTAGTTGGTGCTTTGTAAGAGAAGATGGAGACTCAAGTAAAAATAAAAATTGCGTAAAGTAAATAGAAGGGCCCTTCGCAGAGGGAAGTAGGGATTTGTAGAGGTGTTAGAGCTCAAAGCGAAAAAAGATAGAGATAAAACATTTGGGTAGCATGCCTTTCCTGTCAACGAAAACGACCGAGTAGTTCCAATACTTTCCGTGCTAGATATATCATAGGTGGTTCCCAAACAGATAATAAAGTTTATTCCTTTTTCCACCATATTTTCACATTCCATGGCTTACCGAATCCACCGGTACCGACCATACCAACACTTTCCAAGGAATTTATTATTTGACAACATAAAGTAAATTCATTTTTCATTTCGAGACTGGCATCCCTAATACCTTTGCCATACTCTCATGCAATGACAAGTGAATAAACGCTCATCTTGAGAATAACACATCTAGCATGGAAAAATATCAGCCACCCCCTACCGTTTCATGAGCGGTACGAGCACATAAAAAGGAAATTTATTTTGAAGATTAGAGATGGTACATACAAATTTTCTTAGAACAGCACGAAAATACCGCATATAGGTAGGTATAGAGGACTCATATGACAAAAAATGGGTTTAAGGATTTTGGATGCACAAGTAGTAATCCCACTTAGTACAAGTGAAGGCTAGCAAAAGATTGAGAAGCATCCAACCAAGAAATGAAAAATCTCATAAGCGAGCATTAAGCATAACTAACACCAAATAATACATCACAAGTAAGATGTAATTTCGTTGCATAACTATCGACTTTCGTGCTTTCATAGGGAATCACAAACCTTAACATCAACATTCTTACTAAAGCATGATTACTCAACAACATGACTCACATATTATATCATCATACCGCAAAACTATTACAAAGAATCAAGTTTATTTTGTTCAATGATCTTCATGAAAGTTTTTATTATATCCCTCTTGAATATCTATCACTTTGGGACTAATTTCATATGTTGCTTTTGATAGCTCAAACCAATCTAAGTGAAGAACATGAGCATAAAAAATTTCTTCTCTCAAAATAATTTAAGTGAAGCATGAGAGGATTTCTTAAAAAATTTACTAACTCTCAAATAAATCTAAGTGAAGCATGAGAGCATTTCTTCAAAAATACTAAAGCACATCGTGCTCAAAAAGATATAAGTGAAGCACTAGAGCAATTTCAAAGCTCGAAAGATTTAAGTGAAGCACAGAGAGCAATTCTAACAAATCATAGCATAATTTTGGCTTTCTCAAATAGGTGTGTCCGGCAAGGATAGATGACACAAAATAAAAAGCAAAACAAGCAAAGACTCGTATAATACAAGACACTCCAAGCAAAACTCATGATATGTGACGAATAAAAATATAGCTCCAAGTAAAATACCGATGGTCGTTAGAAGAAAGAGGGGATGCCACTCAGGGGCATCCCCAAGCTTAGTTGCCTGTTCCTCTTTGGATAATAACTTGGGGTGCCATGGGCATCCCCAAGCTTAGGCTCTTCTTACTCCTTATTCCTCCATTCATTGTGATCTCACTCAAAACTTGAAAACTTCAATCACACAAAACTCAACAAAACCTTGGCATCCCCAAGCTTAGTTGCTTGTTCCTCTTTGGATAATAACTTGGGGTGCCATGGACATCCCTAATCTTAGGTCCTTCTTACTCCTTATTCCTTCATTCATTGTGATCTCACCCAAAACTTGGAAACTTCAATCACACAAAACTCAACAAAACCTTCGTGAGATCCATTAGTATAACAAAGCAAATCACTACTCTAAGTACTATTGCAAACCCATTCATATTTTATTTTTGCATTATATCTACCGTATTCCAACTTTACTATAGCTTATACCCTCCAATACAAACCATAGATTCATCAAAATAAGCACACAATGCAAAGAAAACATAATCTATCAAAAACAGAATAGTCTGTAGCAATCTGAAAACTTTGTATACTTCTATAACTCCAAAAATTCTAAAAACATTTAGGACAACATAGGCAATTTGTATATCAATCTTGTGTAAAAAATTCAAAAAATCGTCGCTTATGTGATTTTTGAAAATTATTTTACTGGACGCAAAAGTTCCTGTTTTCCAACAAGATCAAATCAACTATCACCCACCATGATCCCAAAGGCTTTGCTTGGCACAAACACTAACTAAAACATAAAAAGCACAATCATAACATTAGTATAATTGTGAAAACACTCAAGAACAGAAAAAAAGACAAAAATAAAGTTTATTCATTGGGTTGCCTCCCAACACTATCGTTTTATGCCCCTAGCTAGGCATAATGCATAGATCTAAGTGTTGTTGTCTTTAGTGCTAGATCCATAAGATGCCCTTGTGATTGATTCATATGGTGGCTCGATTCTTGTTCTAGGGAAGTGTTCCATTCCCTTTCTTAGTGGAAATTGAAATTTAATATTACCTTCTTTCATATCAATCACGACACCAATAGTACGTAAAAACGGTCTACCAAGTATAATAGGACAAGACATATTGCAATCAATATCAAGAACAATAAAATCTATGGGCACATAATTCCTATTTGCAAGAATAAGAACATCATTAATTCTTCCCATAGGGTTTTTAATAGTAGAATCCGCACACTCTTCAATATTGGTAAGACCAAGCACATCACATAAAGTTTTCAGAATTGTAGAAACATTAGCACCCAAGTCACATAAAGAAAAACACTCATAATTTTTAATCTTGACTTTGATAGTAGGTTCCCATTCATCATATAATTTTCTAGGAATGGAAATCTCTAATTCCCACTTTTCTTCCAAAGCTTTCATCATAGCATCAACGATATGTTTAGTAAAAGCTTTATTTTGTTCATAAGAATGGGGTTAATTTATCATGGATTGCAACAAAGAAATACAATCAATCAAAGAGCAATTATCATAATTAAAGTCTTTGTAATCCAAAAGAGTGGGCACATCACTAGTTAAAGTTTTGACCTCTCCAAACCCACTTTTATCAAAATTTTCAACAAGATTTTCACCCTCCAAATTATCGGGACGCCTTCTAGCTAAAGTTGACTCTTCTCCAGTCCCTTTATCATCAATCTTAATTTTACTAAACAAAGAATCAATAGAAGAAACACCAATTACTTTAAGATCTTCCTCATTTTTATCTTCTAGCAAGATAGGTTTAGCGGCCATTTGATTTACTAGGGTATCTTATGCATTGGATATTTTGCCTAGCAAACTTTCAGCAACTGGCCGGGTCACCGAACCCAACCGGGTCACCGAGGTGTGGACCCGTGGTGGTGCCATCGGCCGCGCACTGGGCGCAACCCCGCCCATCTACGACACTCCCGTCAAGAACATGCGCGCCGCGGAGGCGGCCGCCGTGGGCCTGGAGCAGCTGTAGGGTGAGGAGCTACAGCAACGCCTGCAGCGCATGCGCAAGCTGCTCGGCATTACAAACATGCAGCATGACCGCCTTGACTCTCCCGTGGCATCCGAATCGCACCGCACCAAGGACCCCGAGTAGCGGAACATGTCTTCTTCTCCGCGCCCCAGTGAGGCTCATTCCGGCCGGACCCGAACCAGGCGCAACCGCGCCGTGATGGTTGGCGATAAAAACATGGGCGCAACCCCTAGTGTCCGAGCTAGAGTGCTGCAAGCGTCTAATCGGGAAGTACCGATCCTTCGCGTGATGCAGAAGAAATCTCCAATGATTTGCAACCTCCGAACAGCTGACCGGCTCTTGCCGCATCATGACAATCAGTTTTCGGCTTTCTCTACTGAGGTGCTCCTTTGGATAAACCAAGGCACAATCGCAGTTGTTCTCCCTTTACTACCTTAGCCAACATAGCGGAACGTAAGGTAGCAAGCACAGGAGACGGGCAACCCAACTATTGACCAAAGACATGATTCGGAGCCAATGCATATAATGCTAAATTCGGGGTGCCGAACTATACTTATAAAAAGTGTTTGGACTTTTGTTGCCATAGTGTGGGGTGCTATGAAGCCCCTAGCAAATTGAAACACACTCGAGTGTACAGGTGTTACCTGATAGAATTATCAGAAAGGAAAAGACAAAAATAAAGAAAAAGTAGAACCAGTGGTGAGCTAGAGCCATGGAAATTTGGGCCGCAAACTGTTTCTATTATAATTTCATTGGTGCGTTAAAGCGCATTTATACAAGTAGTGCAATAAGCAGAAAGGCTATTTACTATGCCTTCACCAAGAGAGAGCTGCGTATGGGTCCTGAAGATAGGTAAAGGGATCATTAAAGAGACCACCTAAGAGTTTTCCAGTACGTCCATGCTTCTTGTTGTCTTAGTGTTTTTATCCTTCGGAAAGAGTCGATGGTCAAGCCACCAGAAAAGGCCTGTAAAAAGGGAAAATAAAAGAAAAAAGGGGAATAGTGAAAGTATGAGTGTCCGGGGCGGTCTAGCCGAATTGCGGATCATAAACTAGCTATGCCTCCGTCGATGCCCATTGAATTTTGAGTGCGTAGTTATGTACACATGGTGCGAATGCCACTACTTGACCAGGACTGAGACGGAGGCCTAATTGCTAGTCTAGTTCCTGACGAGCCGAGCTGTCCTACTGCAGGGTAGTTCAGACCCTCTTGACGGTGTCTGAGGGCTCGGCAGCCGAATTAAGGTTCTGCTTGAGAAGGCCGCTCTGTACTTCTGCTGCTAAGGCAGCTGTGTGCTCTTCGGTACGGAGGGAGCGTTCCATATTTCCATTGACTATTATGACGCCACATGGACTGGGCATCTTGAGCTTGAGATAAGCATAGTGCGGCACTGCGTTGAATCGGGCGAATGCGGTCCATCCAAGCAGTGCGTGATAGCCGATGTGAAAGGGGACTATGTCAAAGATTAACTCCTCACTTCGGAAATTGTCCGGGGATCCGAAGACAACCTCGAGCGTGATTGAGCCCGTACAGCGGGCCTCTACACCTGGTATGACTCCTTTGAAGGTAGTATTTGTGGGTTTGATCCGTGATGGATGAATGCCCATTTTGCGCACTGTATCCTGATAGAGCAAGTTGAGGCTGCTGCCACCGTTCATCAGGACTCGCGTCAGGTGGAACCCATCAATTATTGGTTCCAGGACTAGTGCGGCTGAACCACCGTGATGAATACTGGTCGGATGATCCCGATGATCAAAAGTGATCGGGCATGACGACCATGGATTAAATTTTGGGGCGACTGGCTCTATCGCGTAGACGTCCTTGAGTGCATGCTTGCGCTCCCTATTGGGGATGTGTGTAGCATATATCATGTTCACCGTTTGACCTGAGGGGGAAACTTCTTCTGTCCCCCTGTGTTTGGCTGCAGAGGCTCCTCGTCATTGTCCTCGCTCTGTGATCCCTTTTCCTTGTTCTCGGCATTTAACTTGCCGGCTTGCTTAAAAACCCAGCAATCTCTGTTGGTATGGTTGGCTGGTTTGTCTGGGGTGCCATGGATTTGGCACAGACGGTCGAGTATGCGGTCCAGGCTGGATGGTCCCTGATTGTTTCTCTTGTATGGTTTCTTCCACTGGCTGGACTTGGAGCCGCTGAATCTGGCATTGACTATAGTGTCGTCGGTATTATTACCATTGCTTCGGCATTTGTGTTTGTTACGTCGGAGCTTGCCGTTGCTGTTTTTGGCCTCAGAGGGGCCTGCGCCGCTGGCCATATTTTTACTACGAGCCAGCCAGCTATCCTCACCCACACAAAAGCGGGTCGTAAGTGCCGTGAGGGCTGCCATGGATTTTGGCTTTTCTTGGCCGAGGTGACAGGCGAGCCATTCGTCGCGGATGCTATGTTTAAAGGCCGCTAGAGATTCGGCATCCGGACAGTCGACGATCTGGTTCTTTTTGGTTAGGAACCTAGTCCAAAATTTCCTGGCTGACTCTCCAGGTTGTTGGACTATGTGGCTTAAGTCATCGGCGTCTGGTGGCCGGACATATGTACCTTGGAAGTTGTCAAGGAAGGCTTCTTCCAAGTCCTCCCAGCTGCCGATAGAGTTTTCAGGCAGGCTATTTAACTAGTGTCGAGCTGGCCCTTTGAGCTTTAGTGGGAGGTATTTGATAGTGTGGAGGTCATCTCCGCGGGCCATGTGGATATGGAGAATAAAATCCTCGATCCATACCACGGGGTCGGTTGTTCCGTTGTATGATTCAATGTTAACGGATTTGAACCCTTCGGGGAATTCGTGATCCATTACTTCATCGGTGAATCAAAGAGGGTGTGTGGCGCCTCTATATCGGGCCGCGTCGCGACGTAGCTCCGATGGAGTCCGTCTGCGGTTGTCGGCTCGGGTGTGACTAGGTTTGTCACGTCCGAATAGGTAGCCATCATCACGTGTCAAGGAACGTCCTCGTGATCTGTAAATCGATTGAGTATATCCTGCTCTACTATCCAGGGTCTGCCGGAGGTCGTGTGTATGGCCCCGAACTGTTTAGTCTCTGTTTTTTCGTGGCGTCAGGGTGGGCTGCTGTTTGGCTTGAGTTGCCGCTCCATCCCAACCACGAGGTGGTCGGTCCGCTGCACTGTCTCGACCGCGTAGTGTTTGGTCGGCCGCATTACGCGAGGGAAGTATGGGCTATGGCGCCTCTTCGTCGAACCGAGGCAGCAATCTTCATTTTGGGTAGCTCTTGGCTGGGCGTCTGAGGCCATATTCTTCAGGTGCCAGAACGTCAGTCCACCTGTCGACGAGCAGATCTTGGTCAGCTTGAAGCTGCTGCTGCTTCTTTTTCAGGCTCCTTGCGGTGGCTATTAGCTGGCGCTTGAAGCGCTCCTGCTCGAGAGGTTCCTCAGGCACGATGAAATCTTTGTTGCCGAGGCTTTCCTCATCCTCAGAGAGCGGATGATAACTACCATCCTCCGAGTCGTTGGGCCTGGCTTGCCCGTTTTCTTGCTCCTCCTGTTCGGATGTTACCTCAGCAAGGTCTTCATCGTTTTTGGCATCGCCCGGAGTATTGTCTTCTCCGGTGCCGGTATTGTTGTCATTTGAACAACGTGACTTAGAGCGGCGCCGAGGACGCTGACGTTTTTGCTGTGTCTCAGGAGGTTTATTCTCAACTAGATTTTCTTTGTCATTGTCGCTATTCTCCTTTGGTGCATCCACCATGTACACATCGTACGAGGAAGTGGCCGTCCAACGTCCGGTGAACGGCAAGTCCCGGGCCTCTTCTTCTCTAGCATCGTCGTCCATACCGTCGATGTCATCGGAGCCGTAATCGAGCATGTCAGTTAAGTCTTCGACAGTGGCTATAAAGTGGGTGGCGGGCGGGGAGCAAAATTCCATGTCATCAGCTTTTAGTTCAAACCGGATATAGTTCAGCTGTGAGTCCCCCGCCAAGGACAAGTTCTTTAATGAGCTTAGCACATCGCCCAAGGGTGAGTGCTGGAAGATGTCTGCGGCGCTGAACTCGAAGATCGATAAACGGTCAAGTTCGGCATCCATGGACTCACATGTTTCGGAACTTACACCCAGAGACGAGTCCGGGGTTCTGGTGACACAAATATTGTGTGAGTTTAAGTCCATGTGCGGCTCCAACGCTGGGGAATCTGTGGCCTCCATGGTGGGGTTGAACCTCCAGTCCTTAGATGGCGCCGTATGCTCCGGATCTAAGGCCAGAGCAGTTACAGGAGCTATCTCCTGAATGTGGTCCGATGACAGATTTAGGTCATGTTCATCGAGGTGACCAGGAGCGATCGCCGCGGTATCGAATCCAGCGAAGATCAAATCTCCACGGATGTCCGCGACGTAGTTCAAGCTCCCAAATCTGACATGATGTCCAGGGGCGTAGCTATCGATCTGCTCCAGTTGGCCGAGCGAGTTGGCTCACAGTGCGAAGCCGCCGAACACGAAAATCTGTCTGGGGAGGAAGGTTTCTCCTTGGACGGCGTCATTGTTGACGATTGAAGGGGCCATCGAAGCTTTTGAGGATGGCACAGTGGAACTCTCAATGAAAGCACCAATGTCGTTGCCAAAACCGGCGGATCTCGGGTAGGGGGTCCCGAACTGTGTGTCTAAGGTCAATGGTAACAGGAGACAAGGGACATGATGTTTACCCAGGTTCGGGCCCTCTCTATGGAGGTAATACCCTACGTCCTGCTTGATTGATCTTGATGAATATGAGTATTACAAGAGTTGATCTACCACGGGATCGTAATGGCTAAACCCTAGAGGTCTAGCTTGTATGGCTATGGTAATGAATATACCTCCTCCCTCCGGACTTAGTCCTCCAGTTTATATAGACACCGGGAGGATCTAGGGTTACACAAGGTCGGTTACAAAGAAAGGAATCTATATATTTGGTCACCAAGATTGCCTTCCACGCCAAGGAGAGTCCCATCCAAACACTGGTGCAGTCTTCGGTCTTTGTATCTTCACAGCCCATCAGTCCAGCCCATGGCTAACAGGCCGGACGCCCGAGGACCCCTTAGTCCAGGATTCCCTCAGTTGCCGCCCCGGATCCCGCCCTGGTGGCCGTCTTCACTATGGTGACGGCTCCGTCTTGGGCCCAGCCGATCCTAACCTTCTTGGAGAGCGAAGCACTCTCCATGGACGAGACCGAGGCCCGACAAGTGCAATGCCGGGCGTCCACCTACAACATCATCAACAACGAGCTCGTTAAGAGCAGCACGACGGGCATGTTCCAGCGCTGCCTCGAGCAAGACAAATGCATAGAGATCCTCCTCGACATCCACCAGGGCGAGTGCGAGCACCGCACCTCCTCCATATCGCTGGTGGCCAAAGCTTTCCGCCATGGCTTCTACTGTCTCACGACCCTCAAAGACGCCGAGTCGCTGGTCCTCAAGTGCGAGGGCCGCCAGCACTTCAGCAAGCACAACCACCAGCCGGCTTCAGCCCTGCAAACCATCCCGATCACCTGGCCTTTTGCCGCCTTGACATGGTGGGGCCCTTCAAGACCGCCCAGGGAAACATGACACACTTGCTGGTGGTCGTCGACAAGTTCACCAAGTGGATCGAGGTGCGGCCGATCAAGAAGCTGGACGGGCCGACGACCGTCCGGTTCGTCAAAGACATTGCGGTTCGCTACGGCGTCCCGCACAACATCATCACGGATAACTGCACCAACTTTACCAAGGGCGCACTGGCGCAATACTACTCTGTATCCAGCATCCGGTTCGACTTGGCCTCCGTCGCCCATCCTCAATCCAACATCCAGGTCGAGCGGGCTAACGACCTAATTCTAGCCGACATCAAGCCGCGACTCGTCGAGCCCCTCGTCCGCTCACCTAACAGCTGGCTTGACGAGCTGCCGGCCGTCCTCTGGAGTCTCCGGACGATGCTGAATCGGTCGACCGGGTTTCACCCCATTCTTCCTCGTCTATGGAGTGATGTCTACTACGCAACCTTCTTCTTGTAGACTCGTGTTGGGCCTCTAAGCATAGAGTTTTGTAGGACAGTAGCAAATTTTCCTCAAGTGGATGATCTAAGGTTTATCAATCCGTGGGAGGCATAGGATGAAGATGGTCTCTCTCAAACAACCCTGCAACCAAATAACAAAGAGTCTCTTGTGTTCCCAACACACCCAATACAATGGTAAATTGTATAGGTGCACTAGTTCAGCGAAGAGATGGTGATACAAGTGCAATATGGATAGTAGGTATAGGTTTTTGTAATATGAAAGTATAAAAACAACAAGGTAACAAGTGACAAAAGTGAGCAAAAACGGCATTGCAATGCTTAGAAACAAGGCCTAGGGTTCATACTTTCACTAGTGCAAGTTCTATCAACAATTTTAACATAATTAGATCATATAACAATCCCTCAACGTGCAACAAAGAGTCACTCCAAAGTCACAAATAGCGGAGAACAAACGAAGAGATTATTGTAGGGTACGAAACCAACTCAAAGTTATTCTTTCTGATCGATCTATTGGGATATTCCTATAAGTGTCACAAACAGCCCTAGAGTTTGTACTAAAATAACACCTTAAGACACACATCAACCAAAACCCTAATGTCACCTAGATACTCCAATGTCACCACAAGTATTCGCGGATTTGATTATACGATATGCATCACACAATCTCAGATTCATGTATTCAAACCAACACAAAGAACTTCAAATAGTGCTCCAAACTTCCTAGCAGAGAGTCAAGATGAAAACGTGTGCCAACCCCTATGCATAAGTTCACAAGGTCACAGAACCCGCAAGTTGATCACCAAAACATACATCAAGTAGATCACGTGAATATCCCATTGTCACCACAGATAAGCACATGCAAGACATACATCAAGTGTTCTCAAATCCTTAAAGACTCAATCCGATAAGATAACTTCAATGGGAAAACTCAATCCATTACAATAAGGCAGAGGCATAGAAACATCATAAGATCCAACTATAATAGCAAAGCTCGCGTACATCAAGATCGTGCCATATCAAGAACACGAGAGAGAGAGAGATAAAACACATAGCTACTGGTACATACCCTCAGCCCCGAGGGTGAACTACTCCCTCCTCATCATGGAGAGCATCGGGATGATGAAGATGGCCACCGGTGATGGTTTCCCCCTCTGACAGGGTGCCAGAACGAGCTCTCGATTGGTTTTTCGTGGCTATAGAGGCTTGCGACGGCGGAACTCCCGATCTAGGTTCTGTTCTGGAGGTTTGGGGATATATAAGAGGTGTTGGCGTCGGGAACAAGTCAGGAGGACCCACGAGGTAGCCACAAGGTAGGGGGAACGCCCTAGGGGGGGTGCCCTCCACCCTTGTGGTGGCCTCAGGTCTCTTCTCTAGTATCTTTTCGTTCAAATATTTTTTATATTTTCCAAAAATAATCTCTGTAAATTTTCAGGTCAATTGGACTCCGTTTGATATTCCTTTTTTGTGAAACTCAAAAACAAGGAAAAAAAATAGAAACTGACACTGGGCTCTAGGTTAATAGGTTAGGCCCAAAAATCATATAAAATAGCATGTAAATGCATATAAAACATCCAAGATGGATAATATAATAGCATGGAACAATAAAAAATTATAGATACGTTAGAGACGTATCATGGAGCCGAAGCCATCATCCCGACTGACATCAAGTTCGACTCGCCACGATTCACAATGTACATGGAAGCTGAAGCCAAAGAAGCCCGTGAAGACGGCGTCGACGTGCTCGAGGAGGCGCGCCTATTGGCCCTCAGCTGATCGACCATTTACCAGCAAAACCAGCGACACTACCACAACAAGAAGATCAAGCCCCTCGTGTTCCGCAAGGGCGACCTCATACTCCGACTCGTCCAGTAGCAAGTCGTCCAGCACAAACTGGCCTCCCCATGGGAGGGCCCCTTCATCACCAGCAAGGCCTTATGTGACCACAATGCGTACTACCTCATCGATGCACACAAAGCCGAACAAACACAAGAGAGACACTACCGACGAAGAAACAAGTCGGCCGTGGAATGCAGAGCTCCTCCCCCATTTTACAGTTAGCTATATGCACGTATGTATCACTACCTTTTGAAGTTCAATGAAAGCAGTAGGACCCCCGAACGACACTCAGGGGCTACCTTTTTCCTATCAATTATTGTGTCTCGCACACCTTTGTGATTTTTCACCCTCCACCGCCGGGTCGGCTCGTCCGGCTCGGGGGCTAGCCGGCTCGACCGCACCCCGTCATCCCTCTTAGTCCATTTCAGCATGTCTGAGTTGTCAAGGCCCTCCCCTTTGCCCTAAGCCACAGTCCGGCTGCTACCTATTGAGCATGCGTTGGTTTCCCTTGAAGAGGAAAGGGTGATGCAGCAAAGCAGCGTAAAGTATTTCCCTCAGTTTTTGAGAACCAAGGTATCAATCCAGTAGGAGACCACGCGCGAGTCACCTCGTACCTACACAAACAAATAAGAACCTCGCAACCAACGCGATAAAGGGGTTGTCAATCCCTTCACTGCCACTTGCAAGAGTGAGATCTGGTAGAGATAATAATAATAAGATAATTTTTTGGTATTTTTATGATATAGATTGGAAGTAAAGATTGCAAAATAAAATAGATTGGAAACTTATATGATGGAGAATAGACCCGGGGGCCATAGGTTTCACTAGTGGCTTCTCTCAAGATAACATATGTATTACAGTGGGTGAACAAATTACTGTCGAGCAATTGATAGAAAAGCGAATAATTATGAGAATATCTAGGTATGATCATGTATATAGGCATCACATCCGTGACAAGTAGACCGACTCCTGCCTGCATCTACTACTATTACTCCACACATCGACCGCTATCGAGCATGCATCTAGAGTATTAAGTTCATAAGAACAGAGTAACGCTTTAAGCAAGATGACATGATGTAGAGGGATAAACTCATGCAATATGAAATAAACCCCATCTTTTTATCCTCGATGGTGGAGGGCGCGCCCAGGGGGGTAGGCGCGCCCCCTGCCTCGTGGCCTCCTTGTTGATTGCTTGACGTCCACTCCAAGTCCTCTGGATCACGTCTGTTCCAAAAATCATGCTCCCGAAGGTTTCATTCCGTTTGGACTCCATTTGATATTCTTTTTCTGCAAAACACTGAAATAGGCAAAAAAAACAACAATTTGGGCTAGGCCTTCTGTTAATAGGTTAGTCCCAAAAATAATATATAAGTGTATAAATAAGCCCATTAAACATCCAAAACAGAATATATAATAGCATGGAACAATAAAAAATTATAGATACGTTGGAGACGTATCAAGCATCCCCAAGCTTAATTCCTGCTCATCCTTGAGTAGGTAAATGATAAAAACAGAATTTTTGATGTGGAATGCTTCCTAACATATTTCTCAATGTAATTTTTCTTTATTGTGGCACAAATGTTCAGATTCGAAAGATTCAAGATAAAAGTTTAATATTGACATAAAAATAATAATACTTCAAGCATACTAACTAAGCAATCATGTCTTCTCAAAATAACATGGCCAAAGAAAGTTATCCCTACAAAATCATATAGTATGGCTATGATCTATCTTCATCACACAAAATATTAAATCATGCACAACCCCGATGACAAGCCAAGCAATTGTTTCATACTTTTGATGTTCTCAAACTTTTTCAACTTTCACGCAATACATGAGCGTGAGCCATGGACATAGCACTATAGGTGGAATAGAATGGTGGTTGTGGAGAAGATAGTCTCACATCAACTAGGCGTATCAACGGGCTATGGAGATGCCCATCAATAGATATCAATGTGAGTGAGTAGGGATTGCCATGTAATGGATGCACTAGAGCTATAAGTGTATGAAAGCTCAACAAAAGAAACTAAGTGGGTGTGCATCCAACTTGCTTGCTCACGAAGACCTAGGGCAATTTGAGGAAGCCCATAATTGGAATATACAAGCCAAGTTCTATAATGTAAAATTCCCACTAGTTTATAAAAGTGACAACATAGGGGACTCTCTATCATGAAGATCATGGTGCTACTTTGAAGCACAAGTGTGGAAAAAGGATAGTAACATTGTCCCTTCTCTCCTTTTCTCTCTTTTTTGGCCTTCTTTCTCTTTTTTCTTTTGGCCTCTTTTCTCTCTTTTTTTATTTTTCATCCAGAGTCTCATCCCAACTTGTGGGGGAATCATAGTCTCCATCATCCTTTCCTCACTAGGACAATGCTCTAATAATGATGATCATCACACTTCTTTTTTTACTTACAACTCAATACTTAGAACAAAATATGACTCTATGTGAATGCCTCCGATGGTGTACCCGGATATGCAATGAATCAAGAGTGACATGTATGAAAACATTATGAAAGGTGGCTTTGCCACAAATACGATGTCAACTACATGATCATGCATGGCAATATGACAATGATGAAGCGTGTCATAACAAATGAAACGGTGGAAAGTTGCACGGCAACATATCTGGGAATGACTATGGAAATGCCATAATAGGTAGGTATGGTGGCTGTTTTGAGGAAGATATATGGTGGGTGTATAATACCGGCGAAAAGTGTGCGGTAATGGAGAGGCTAGGAAATGTGGAAGGGTGAGGGTGCGTATAATCCATGGACTCAACATTAGTCATAAAGAACTCATATACTTATTGCAAAAATCTATTAGTTATCGAAAAAGTACTATGCGCATGCTCCTAGGGGGATAGATTGGTAGGAAAAGACCAACGCTCGTCCCCGACCGCCACTCATAAGGAAGACAATCAACAAATAAATCATGCTCCGACTTCATCACATAACGGTTCACCATACATGCATGCTACGGGAATCACAAACTTTAACACAAGTATTTCTCAAATTCATAACTACTCAACTACCATGACTCTAATATCACCATCTCCATATCTCAAAACAATTATCAAGTATCAAACTTCTCATAGTATTCAATGCACTTATATGAAAGTTTTTATTATTCCTAAAAGCAAATTACCATGCTGTTCTAAAGGGCTCTCAAAATAATATGAGTTAAGCATGAGAGATCAATTATTTCTATAAAATAAAACCACCACCATGCTCTAAAAGATATAAGTGAAGCACTAGAGCAAAAACTATATAGCTCAAAAGATATAAGTGAAGCACATAGAGTATTCTAATAAATTCCGATTCATGTGTCTCTCTCTCAAAAGGTGTGTACAGTAAGGATGACTGTAGTAAAATAAAAAGCAAAGACCCAAATCATACAAGACGCTCCAAGCAAAACACATATCATGTGGTGAATAAAAATATAGCTCCAAGTAAAGTTACCGATGAACGAAGACAAAAGAGGGGATGCCTTCCGGGGCATCCCCAAGATTAGGCTTTTTGGTGTCCTTGGATTTACCTTGGGGTGCCTTGGAATCCCGAAGCTTAGGCTCTTACCACTCCTTGTTCCATAATCCATCAAATCTTTACCCAAAACTTGAAAACTTCACAACACAAAACTTAACAGAAAATCTCGTGAGCTCCGTTAGCGAAAGAAAAGAAAACACCACTACAAGGTACTGTAATTAACTCATTCTTTATTTATATTGGTGTTAAATCTACTGTATTCCAACTTTTATATGGTTTATAAACTCCATTACTAGCCATAGATTCATCAAAATAAGCAAACAACACACGAAAAACAGAATCTGTCAAAAACAGAACAGTCTCTAGTAAGCTGTATCAAACGCATACTTCTGGAACCCAAAAAATTCTAAAATAAATTACTGGACGTGAGGAATTTATCTATTAATCATCTGCAAAAATAATTAACTAAATATCAGTCTCCAATAAAAAGTGGCAGCAATTCTCGTGAGCGCTAAAGTTTCTGTTTTTTACAGCAAGATCAAAAAGACTTTCCCCAAGTCTTCCCAACGGTTCTACTTGGCACAAAAACTAATTAAACACAAAAAACACAACCAAAACATAGGCTAGATAAATTATTTATTACTAAACAGGAACAAAAAGCAAGGAATAAAAATAAAATTGGGTTGCCTCCCAACAAGCGCTATCGTTAAACGCCCCTAGCTAGGCATAAAAGCGAGGATAGATCTAGGTATTGCCATCTTTGGTAGGCAATCCATAAGTGGCCCTCACAATAGATTTATATGGTAATTTAATTTTCTTTCTAGGGAATTGTTCCATGCCTTTCCTTAACGGAAATTGGAATATAAAATTCCCTTCCTTCATATCAATAATTGCACCAATCATTCTAAGGAAAGGTCTACCAAGAATAATAGGACATGATGGATTGAAATCTATATCAAGAACAATGAAATCTACGGGCACATAATTCCTATTTGCAACAATAAGAACATTATTAATTTTTCCCATAGGTTTCTTAATAGTGGAATCCGCAAGGTGCAAGTTTAAAGAACAATCATCAAATTCACGGAAACCTAGCAAATCACACAAATCAACAAAGTTGTTTAGATGGGTAGCAGCATCTTCACTAGGAAGGCCAGAAAACAGATCTTTCATGACAAGATTCAGCAAAGCAGTATTAATTTCACAAGATTCAGCATCGGTAAGAGGAGCAATTGGAGTGCTAATAAAATCATTATTGTTGGTATTGGCAAAGTCACACAATTTAGTATTATCTTGAGCCATCGTGACAAGCAAGCAATCTGACACACAAGCAAACAAGCGAAGAAAAAGCAAACGAAAAGAGAGGGCGAAAGGAGAAGAGGGCGAATAAAACGGCAAGGTGAAGTGGGGGATAGGAAAACAAGAGGCAAATGGCAAATAATGTAATGCGAAGGGTAAGAGTTGTGATGGGTACTTGGTATGTCTTGACTTGGCGTAGATCTCCCCGGCAACGGCGCATAAATCCTTCTTGCTACCTCTTGAGCATGCGTTGGTTTTCCCTTGAAGAGGAAAGGGTGATGCAGCAAAGCAGCGTAAGTATTTTCCTCAGTCTTTGAGAACCAAGGTATCAATCCAGTAGGAGACCACGGCGAGTCACCTCGTACCTACACAAACAAATAAGAACCTCACAACCAACATGATAAAGGGGTTGTCAATCCCTTCACGGCCACTTGCAAGAGTGAGATATGATAGAGATAATAATAATAAGATAAATATTTTTGGTATTTTTATGATATAGATTGAAAGTAAAGATTGCAAAATAAAATATATTGGAAACTTATATGATGGAGAATAGACCCGGGGGCCATAGGTCACTAGCGGCTTCTCTCAAGATAGCATAAGTATTACGGTGGGTGAACAAATTACTGTTGAGCAATTGATAGAAAAGCGAATAATTATGAAAATATCTAGGTATGATCATGTATATAGGCATCATGTCCGTGACAAGTAGACCGACTCCTGCCTGCTTCTACTACTATTACTCCACACATCGACCGCTATCCAGCATGCATCTAGAGTATTAAGTTCATAAGAACGAAGTAACGCTTTAAGCAAGATGACATGATGTAGAGGGATAAAATCATGCAATATGATATAAACCCCATATTTTTATCCTCGATGGCAACAATACAATACGTGTCGTTTCCCCTACTGTCACTGGGATCGAGCACCGCAAGATTGAACCCAAAGCTAAGCGCTTCTCCCATTGCAAGAAAGATCAATCTAGTAGGCCAAACCAAACTGATAATTCAAAGAGACTTGCAAAGATAACCAATCATACATAAAAGAATTCAGAGAATATTCAAATATTCTTCATAGATAATCTTGATCATAAACCCACAATTCATCAGATCTCGACAAACACACCGCAAAAGAAGATTACATCGAATAGATCTCCAAGAGAATCGAGGAGAACTTTGTATTGATATCCAAAGAGAGAGAAGAAGCCATCTAGCTAATAACTATGGACCCGAAGGTTTGAAGTAAACTACTCACACATCATCGTAGAGGCTACGGTGTTGATGTAGAAGCCTTCCGTGATCAATGCCCCCCTCCGGCGGAGCGCCAGAAAAGGCCCCAAGATGGGATCTCACGGGTACTGTTGGGACTGCTGGGCGTAAACCGGCCTATCTAGGCCGGGTCAACTTCATCAGTAGTTCAAGAGTGCTAAAAGCCCAAGAAGACAGATGAGGGCCTAAGGCCTGTAGTCAGTTTAAGACTTGTAGCTGTAAACCGGCATTTGTATATAAACTTGTATTGTAAGTTAGGAATAAGGAGAGACCAACCCGGATACGAATATGGACCGGAGTTAGGACTTTGTGAACCAACAGGCGTCATCCGTGTATATAAGGGGACGACCCGGCGGCGGTTCAAGGACAACAGACAACAACTCGAGACTTAGGCGAAGCTTGTTTGCTCCCTAGTCATCGAAACCCCATCAATTCCATCACAACTAGACGTAGGCTTTTACCTTGCTTGAAGGGGCCGAACTAGTATAAACTCTCTTGCGTCCCTGTGTCCACTTTAACCCCTTCAAGCTAACCCGTTGCGATGGCTCCACGACTAAGTCCTTTCTCTAGGACATCTGCCGTGACAAAACCACGACAGTTGGTGCCCACCGTGGGGCTATCGAAGGATGGTTTCAGGTTCTTGGAGGGCCGCTTTGATGGACTCGAGGGCTACGCTGTAGGCCGGATGACTAAGAGTCGTCGCAGCAAGCTCTACATCGACGATGCAGGCTGGGGCCCCGAGACCGGCTCAGTTGAGTACGGATACCGGGTCCCCTTTGGTGGCATTCACGTTTTCATTGGCAAGATCGGTGAACCGGGCCTTGAGCCGGACATCTGCACCGACCTCGTCGAGACGGCTCAACGTGCGCGATCCGCCCGGGTTAAACCGGCCATGAAGCGTGCCTTCGTGGGAGTCATCCATGGAGGAAGTTATGAGGATGGATCAGAGTCTCGCGGCGAGACCGTCGTTTGTTCCGATGACGAGTCATCGACCGGAGAAACCGAATCTCTTTATCAGCTACAAGACGGCCGGATTGGGGGCTGTTCCGATGGCGACAGTATTCCGGACCCCTCTGATCTGCCCAACCGGGTTGGAATATTCATGGCCGGCACACAAGCATCGCTTTATTCTTCGACCGCTGCAGCAAAAACCTCCGGTTCAGCAGCGGCGACGGCTGCCAGGGCAGGAGGCCCTGTGCGCCCGCCGGCTCAAGTTCTATCAGAGCTATTTGATGCATTGGCTGTGCTTATGGCGGAAGCTAATCCGGCGGATCAGGGCGTTCACAACGCGGAGATTGCAAAGGTGAAGGAACAGATCACCCAGGCCAAGGCGGATCTGGCAGCTGAGGACACCAGGATGGCCACAGAGCGGGCCGCTCTAGACGCACAAGCCTATAGGCTCATGTTGGACCAGAACGCGTCACATGAAGTCATGAGGAGGAAGCACCGATCCCGTTTGCCTCCGGTTTTCGAGGCCAGAGACCTTTTCAACACCCCGGGAGCAGGAACCAGTAATCCGCTGGAGGGAAACCGGGCGGAAGCTCCTGGGACCGGTGCGCCGGTTTAGCCTCATCGGATGGACCCGCCTCGTCAAAACACCGTTATACCTCAGGCTGTTTTAACACCTCCGGGTCACTACTCCAACCCAATGGACAATCTTGTTGCCGCTGCTGCACGGCTGGAGGCCATTCCAATTGAAGGTGACTCGCCGCAGGCAGTAGAGATGCGACGGGTCAAGGAGCTTCTGAGGACAGCTTTGGTCCAACAGGAAGCATACTCGTACAGCCGCGACCGGATCCACTCGACCCCCATCCAAGCCGGAGCTATAGCAGACATATGGATGAACCGGCAGTGTCGAGTAATGAACAACATGGAGCACCCCGTGGCAACAACCCAGCGGGTGGTGCTGATAACGCTCAGGAAGTGGTGGACCGGGCCCGAGCGCGCAGGGAGGCCGAGTTAGCCGCACAGCATCAGGCTCGGCAGCTCACGCCAGTTCGTCCAACTATCTCGATCGAACCTGATGTTACTTCTAGTTCTTTGGGGGTGCCTTGCCTTATCCCCGCTTTACGCAATGTGCGCCTGCCCAAGGATTTCAAAGGCCCACGCAAAGTACCAAATTACACGGCGGATCAACCTCCAGAGACATGGGTGGAGAGCTATGAGATGGCCATGGAGATGCTTGATGTGGATGACACGGCGTGTGCGAAATACTTCACCATGATGCTTGAAGGAACGGCCCGTACTTGGTTAAAAAGCTTGCCGGCTAATTCTATCAGTTCATGGGCCCAATTACGAGCCCGGTTTATCAGCAATTTCAAGGATACATGTAAACAGCCTATGTCGATAGTGGACTTAGCTGCCTGCATCCAGGAGGAAGGAGAATCAACGACTCATTGGGTGTGCCGGGTCTCACAAGTGTTGCACTCATCAGACCGCATCAACGCTGACACCGCAGTATTAACCCTAGAAGGCAACTGCCGGTTTGGGCCCCTAAAGCTGAAGTTGGGACGGATGAAGCGTCATTGCACTGACATGGGGACCCTCATGGCTGCTTTGGTAAAGTATGCTGATTCTGATAGTACCAAGGATCCCGAATCTGATGATGACAAGGCAGGGAAGGGAAAGAGGAACAACAACTCCAAAGGTCAGCAGCATCACTGGGCAGGCAATGGTGGTGGAGGCAAGCGTAAAGCGGATGGTAATATGGACTTTGTGGCTAATACCAACACGCAGGATAATGGCCAGCAACACAAGGGTAAACTGAAAAATCGCAGTGTGGCACCCAACCCTAACCCGGACCGCCTAAACTATCTACTGAGCCAGCCCTGTCCAAGACATGGGACGAAGGAGGCGCCAGCAAACCACCTTTGGAAGGATTGCTTCATTATGCAGGAGTTCAAGAATTCTAATGCTTTCCGGTATGATCACGGCTTCGGCGGTGGCTCAGGGTCCGGGCCGGGTTATGGTGGAGGAAATTCCGGTTCAGGATTTAATGGTAATCCGGGCGGACATAATAATCAAAATAGTCAGAACAACCAGGGTGGTTACAACCAACAGCAGCAACAGTCAGGTTACCAGAGCAACCCAAAGCAGTTGAGCAGTGGGCAGTACCATGTCTTCACCACTAGCTTGGACAAGCGAGACCGGAAGGTTCAGAGGCGGGCGGTCAACTCTGTTGAACCGGCCATACCCCGTTATCTACGCTGGTCTAAACAGCCAATCATATGGAGCAGAGAGGATCACCCTCCCCAAGTTGATAATCCGGGTCAGTTGGCTTTGGTGGTGGCGCCTCAGGTGGGAGGTTACAAGTTCACCAAGGTGCTCATGGATGGAGGGAGCAGCATTAATATCTTGTACTATGAGACCTTCCGTCGTATGGGACTAACAGATAAAAATCTCAAACCGTCCAATACGGTGTTCCATGGTGTAGTACCTGGCAAATCAGCATATCCTGTTGGTAAGATAGCTCTGGAAGTGGCTTTTGGGGATAATCATGATTCCAGGTCGGAGACATTGACGTTTGAAGTGGTGAAAATCCAAAGTCCATATCATGCCCTGTTTGGGCGACCGGCCTACGCCAAGTTTATGGCACGGCCCTGTTATGTGTATTTGCAGCTCAAGATGCTGGGTCACAAGGGGATAATAACGGTTCACGGAAGCCGCAAAATCGCTTTGGAGTGCGAGGAAGGAGATGCGGCCTATGCAGAGTCAGTTTGTGCCACCGAGGAGCTGAAGTATTATAAGGACAATGTTGATCCGGCGGACATGACTCCATTAAAGAAGCCAACTACGGAGCATGATCCGGCCCTGAAGTTCAAATCGGCAGCAGAAACTAAGCTTGTTGACTTCGTACCTGGCGATTCGTCCAAGAAGTTCAGCATCAGTGCCAACTTGGATCCGAAATAGGAAAGCGCGCTCATCGAGTTCATCCGTGAGAATCGGGACATTTTTGCGTGGAAGCCCTCTGACATGCCAGGTGTACCGAGGCAACTCGCTGAGCACACCCTTAATGTGGATCCTAAATACAAACTGATGAAACAGTTCCTCTGCCGGTTTAACGAAGAAAGATGCAAGGTGATTGGAGAAGAGGTAGCCAGGCTCTTAGCAGCTGGCTTTATTGTTGAAGTTTTTCACCCTGAGTGGCTTGCCAATCCGGTGTTGGTCCTTAAGAAAAACGGCACCTGGCGCATGTGTGTGGATTACACAGATCTTAATAAGGCTTGTCCAGCAGATCCTTTTGCCCTCCCCCGTATTGATCAAATTATTGATGCTACGGCGGGTTGTGAGCGTTTAAGTTTTTTGGATGCATATTCTGGCTATCATCAGATCAAAATGGCAGTTAAGGACCAGGAGAAGATGGCATTCATAACTCCCTTTGGAGCCTTCTGCTATGTGTCTATGCCCTTTGGGCTCAAGAGTGCCCAGGCAACTTATCAACTGTGTGTGCAAAATTGTCTTCACAAGCAGATTGGCCGTAATGTACATGGTTACGTGGATGATATCGTGGTTAAATTCAGGGAGAAGGAGACTCTGATTGATGATTTGAAGGAAACCTTTGATAACCCGATGACATACAAGATGATGCTTAATCCGGACAAGTGTGTCTTTGGTGTACCGGCGGGCAAGTTATTGGGTTTTCTGGTGTCCAATAGGGGAATTGAGGCTAATCCGGAGAAGATCACAGCCATCACCTCCCTGGCTAAACCGAAGTGTATCAATGATGTTCAACGCCTGGCAGGCCGGATTGCCGCGTTAAGCCGGTTTATCAGTCGTCTTGGTGAGAAGGCAATCCCTTTGTATCAGATGTTGAAGAAGACAGATCAGTTTGTCTGGAGTTCCGCTGCTGATGAAGCATTTGAGGACTTAAAGCGGCAATTGGCCAATCTGCCTGTGCTCGCCGCTCCCATTGACAAGGAGCCGTTACTGCTATATGTTGCCGCTAATGCTCGGGTGGTCAGCGTGGCTATTGTGGTGGAGCGAAAGGAGGCAGGTAAGGAGCATCCGGTTCAACGTCCGGTCTATTATATCAGCGAGGTACTCATTGAGTCCAAGAAAAGGTATCCGCATTGGCAGAAGCTGGTGTATGGAGTTTTTATGGCAAGCCGGAAGCTTAAACAATACTTCCAAGGGCACCCAATTACGGTGGTCAGTTCTGCTCCTTTGGGGGATATCATCCAGAACCGGGAAGCAACTGGCCGGATTGGCAAGTGGGCTATAGAGCTTGGCCGCACAGTTTGAAGTATGTGCCTCAGACGGCGGTTAAGTCTCAAGCGCTTGTTGATTTCATCAATGATTGGACGAAAAATGCAAGCACCTGAAGAAAAGCCGGATCACACATATTGGACCATCCATTTTGACGGATCCAGGCAATTGGAAGGCTCGGGGGCTGGAGTCGTATTAACTTCCCCACGAGGTGATAAGTTTTGTTACGTTCTCCGCTTAATGTTCCCTTGTACTAACAATGCAGCTGAGTATGAAGCCTTGCTCCATGGTCTCCAGATGGCTAAGGAGATGAATCTCAGTCAGTTAAGTGCTTCGGTGACTCGGACCTCGTGGCTCAACAAGTGTCTGGCACTTGGGACTCCAAAGACCCACTCATGGCAGCATATCGTCGTGAGGTGGATATTGTTGCAGGTCATTTTAAAGGCTATTAGGTGGACCACGTGGACCGGCGGAAAAATGAAGCGGCGGACGCCTTAAGCCGGCTGGGCTCTCAGCGCAAACCGATCCCGCCCAATGTTTTTCTGGATGTGCTGCACAACCCGTCGGTCAAGCTCCCTGGTGAAGCGGATTTGGCTATTCCTGATCCGGAGGCTCAATTGGTGGCAACTCTTCATGTTATTCCGGATTGGACGCTTCCTTACCTGGCGTACAAGAACCGGGGCGAGTTACCAGAGGATGAGACTCTGGCCCGACAGATAATCCGGCGATCCAAGTCCATGACTATTATCAACGGTGAGTTGCATCATTGCAGTGTGTCAGGGGCGTTTCAACGCTGTGTGTCTCCTGAAGAAGGCCGTGAAATTTTGCGTGAGATCCACGAAGGAGATTGTGGTCACCACGCCGGTTCAAAATCTCTGGTGGCTAAAGCGTTTCGTCATGGCTTCTATTGGTTAACTGCCCATGCTGATGCGGAGGATCTGGTCAGACGATGTGATGGTTGCCAAAGGTTTTCAAGACGTGCTCATGTGCCGGCTCAAGAATTGAGAATGATTCCAATTACTTGGCCGTTTGCGACTTGGGGGCTGGATATGGTTGGGCCTTTCAAAAGGTCTAGAGATAAGAAGACCCACCTCCTAGTGGCGGTTGACAAGTTCACAAAATGGGTGGAGGCAGAACCTGTTAGTAAGTGTGACGCAGCCACGACGGTTCAGTTCATCAAAAAAGTGATTTTCCGGTTTGGCTTTCCACACAGTATCATCACAGATAATGGTACCAATTTGTCCAAGGGTGCCATGAAGGAGTTCTGCGAATGGGAGCATGTCCGGCTCGACGTTTCATCAGTGGCACACCCACAGTCCAATGGTCAAGCAGAAAGGGCTAATCAAGAGATCTTGAGAGGCATCAAGCCCCGGCTCATGGTCCCTTTGCAGAGAACGCCGGGTTGTTGGGTAGAAGAATTACCATCTGTGTTATGGAGCATCAATACAACACCCAACAGATCAACAGGATACACACTGTTCTTCATGGTTTATGGAGCGGAGGCGGTTCTCCCCAGTGATATCCGTCATGATTCACCTCGTGTGACGGCTTATGTTGAAGCGGACAACGAGACAACATGACAAGATGCTTTGGACCGGTTGGATGAAGAGCGTGACATAGCAGCCGCCCGATCGGCGATTTACCAACAGGATCTTCGTCGTTATCACAGTCACCGAGTCAGAACCAGAACCTTTCAGGAAGGAGATTTGGTGCTTCGGCTCATCCAAGATTAGACTGATATGCATAAGCTATCCTCACCTTGGGAGGGGCCTTTCGTGGTCAGCAAGAATCGGCACAACGGCTCATACTATCTGATCGATATTCGAGAGCATAAAGACTCACGTACATCAGAGGAGGAGACCAATAGGACATGGAACATAGCTCATCTTCGGCCTTACTATACCTGAGCCATTGGCTCTACTTATGTACATATTACGACAATGTATATATTATGAATAAATATAATAAACCGGAACCTCAGCTAAAGCGGGGTATCTGTTCTTTTACATCATGTGTGGTTACACGGAGTTGTTCTAAAGCGGCCTCCGGTTTACCCCTTGAGTTAGCTTTTTAAAAAGCGTCATATTATATCACTTGGGGGCTTGGTCGTGTCCGAACCAATGCAATACCTCTTGATAGGCGAGAGCCACCAGATCACTTGGGGACTTGGTCACGTCTGAACCAGTCATGCCTCTTGATCGGCCTAAGGCCACATAATCACTTGGGGGCTTGGTCGAACCCGAACCATTGCCATGCCACTTGATCGGCATAAATGTCACGGTTTCATTTGGGGACCTGGCTGACTTGAACCATAGCTACACCTATCGGGAGCTTGGTCGTGTTCGACCATGGTAACGCCATCTGATCAGCTCAAATAAGCCTCCTTTTGCAAACGGTTTTGTCATTGCCTTTGCTTCACATTTTTCTTTGAAAGATATTGCTTTCTTTTTATTGCGTTTTTTAAACCGACAAAGTTTTAAGCCAGTTTAAACTGTCAATTGACGGAACATGGTTCATTTTAATCCGGAGACTATTGGCCCGGTTTGATTTTTTAACATCCTATTATGTAGTAACACGGTGTTTATTATAACCCGGCACGGTTTACATGGTAAACCGGCATCATATATATATAGGAGCTGCTATCTCCTCCAACAGTGTGGGTTTATAAAACTCCGCTTCAAGATTGGCCAAGCCAACTTCACGCTCAACGATGGCAGGTATTATGTATCTCAAAAATTTGGTCATATACTTAAAAATTTCGGATGTTTTGATTTCATGTATGCAGACATCATATTCCGCCTGACGGTACAACCGTGGTGGAACTTTAAGATTTTTTATTGCAGAAAGTACTTTGGAAAGTTCATCACCCAAAGGAAGAGCAAGTTGCAGTAATTATGCACGAAGACATATCAACATCAAAAGTATCAGCTAGCCTATTACAAGGCAACACGGTGCCCACAATAAGATCATTGTTTTTCGCAAGGGAGAAGCAGTTTTAAACCGGCTTCTGGTTCAAGCTTGGCCACTAGCCTGGCCTGATGGTTGTGGATCATCCCGCGCCGCTTCAGCTTCAGTTTCTCTACCCAGCGGCTGGAAATCAACAGTTGTCCAGTCGATTCCCATTAATGCTTGAAAGACAGCTTCATCATGGATCAGCAATGACGGGTCAATATCGGGAGCGTAAGTATGCTTACGGATTGGAGGGATAAGATTTTCCGATTCATGAATTGGTGCAGCTATTCGCTTGTTCTGATTGTCATATTGGGCTTGATAATGAGACAAGTCTGCTTCTTCAGCCAATTGACAAGCTAGCGGACGCACCTCCCGGTTTATTGCTCGCAGATCCGCTTCACCAAACTCTGACCCGTCTTCCTTCAAGCTGGGATAGCCCTGAGCCGCTTCAATAGGATCAAAATCCGGCACCCAAGATTTTGCCCGGATTAAGGCATTGATCGCACCGGTTCGAGCAGCAGATTTTTTCAGTTCTTCAACCCGGGCAGGAAGCACCGACAGTTTCATCAGAGTGTCTTGAATCAAAGTGGGCGCCGGTTTGTTGTGAGATGCAGTACAGATGATACGGTATGCACCAGTGTATAGTTGTTCGATAAATGTATAGGCGGCTTTCAATTTCTTCCGCACATCTGACCCCAAGTGACCAATGCGTGTCCCTGAAATATCATAAAGGGTCAACAAACCGACAGCTCTGTAAGACAGCGGAATCAATTCAGAAGTCAAACTGGCTTACCAAAGATAGCAGTGGTCATGGCATGCACGTGCCGCTTTATGCTGGTCAGTTCATCCGCCACCAGTTTTAGTGCAGCCTCGGCATCCTCTGCTCGTTTGATTAAAGCGGACTTTTCAGTGGCCCAATCCGCCCGCTTCTTCTTGAAGCTCTCCTTAAGCTGTTCCATGGCGCTTAAAGCGCTGGCTAATTCCTCTTTTGCTTTGGAGGTTTCAGCTTGTTGGGATTTAAGGTTTTCTTGGAGATCGGCGACTTGGCTTTCTTTCGTCTTCAGCTCAGCTTGCATGCAGACAGTTATATGCTTCAACAAAACGGTACAAGGATTGAAGTACCAACCACATAACAAGTTATGCACTTGGCACTTGGGGGCTAATGCATATTCGATCTTCATCTTTCAATTGCTTACAAAGTCCCAAGATCAATACAAGTATTCAACTTGGCACTTGGGGGCTAATGGCTATTTGCTCGTATATATTCTGATGCGGCAATCTCAATTACTTAAAGTCCCGGTTTAACTACGCTAAGTTGAACCGGCCCTTGGGGGCTACATCAGCGAATTTCAAAGCATTAAGATTTATATTAGTAAGTCCCAGTTTGAAAGAAGATTACAAACCGGCCCTTGGGTCTAGGAGAGTCAGCAAGAATTGAAGCATACAAGCAGGAAAGAGCATATGGAAGTTACCTCATATTTATCTTTCATCATGTTAACCAGACCGGCTTCATAGTCACGACTGGTATATAGTCGGTTCAGGTAGCCGGAATGGATATCTTGGGCGTTCAGAGCAGCGTAAGTCGCCAGATCAGCATTCCACTTGCCTTTGCCAAAGGCAGCAAATCCTTCCTTGGCAGTATGTTTGGACAAAGCGACAGGATTGCTTGGCTCTGTATGGCAATGCCAGTAATGACAACCTCATCATCCTTGGCATCGCCGATTTGCACTGGGGCTGTTGGCTTGTCAGTAGGCTCTGTTGGACCGGTGGATTTCTCAATCCGGATGGAACTTGTGGGCTGATTGACAGGACTGGAGGTATCAATAGGTCTCTCTTCAGCAATAAGATCGTCGTCTTGCTGCGGCGGATCATTGGGTATATCCTCAGGAATAGCCGCTTCAAGATCTGGTGTTTTGCCCGGTTCAAGGACGGCATCTTCTTCGGCCGCTTTGTCCAGGCGAGCCTTCTTGCTTGGCCTAGGCTTGGCCCTGAAAGGAATAACAAAATCAAATACAGCATATGTTCCAAGGTGATGTACTGCAAATATTATGATAAGTATAGCTTACCCAAGCACCGTTTTGAGCGGTGGCAGTTGAGTAGCCGATGACTCGCCAGAGGATGAGTGGGAAGTAACCTGGTAATCGGAGTCAGATGGATTAAGAGGTTGACGAAAGCAGCCCGCTTTAGGACAAGCACTGACAAGCAAATTAGAGACCTCTGAGCGGCGTTTCCAAACCGGACTATTCGGTAAACCGGCGGAGGTAACTACCTGGCCGCTGTGCCGGGTGGTGCGACGAGCTTCGTGCTGTTGGGTCTTCATAAGAAATTTGGGATCCAAATAAGCAAGAGGATGAGAAAATTTAACTTTCCGGTTTGCCTGACGGATTTTTAGTGAAGGCAAAGGTTTTGAATCGGAAGAGAGAATAATTACCTCTGCAACATCAACGTGGCTGGCTTCGGCATCATCCTGACAAATATCATCATCAATAAGACGCATGAAAAATAAGCCAAGTGAGTCAAGCCCTACCTTAAGGTCCGGATTATCCACATCATCATCAGGGGCCGGATTAGAGGATGCAGTGGTTCTTTTCCTGTGGGCAGTCTTCTTCACAGCTTTAGTCTTTTGCCGGGTTGCTCTTTCCGGTTTGTCTGGTTTTTCTGGTTTCTCCTGTGGCAGTTTCTTGCTCCAAAACGGATCATTGCCCTGGTTACACAGACACTGATATTAAACAATGACCAGATATATCAATAACAGATTCAACAAAAAGAAAAATCAAAGTCTTACAGCTGGTGGTTTGTTGGTGGCACAGAAGGGAAGCAGGCCGTTTTTAGCACAGATGTGTTCCGGTTCATTCAGCATCTTATTCACAGCCTCTGTGATTTCTTCATCGGTGAGATGGATGTTGGAATGTCGCAGTGGGTCATCAACACTGCCAGTATACTCGCACATCAAACCGGAGCGCTGACTAAGGGGCAGTATGCTCCATGATATCCAACAGCGAGCGATATCAACCCCTGTTAAACCGTTGGCCATAAAGGCTCTGAGCTTCGATAGTTGAGGAGCATATTTGCTTCTCTCCTGGGCAGTCAACCTTTGTGGAAAGGGGTGTGTATTGCTGAGCCGCTCCGGACGAAAGCCAGGCAAGGGATTCTCACCAGCAGGGGAGGTGTCTTTGCAATAGAACCATGTCTGATTCCACTCTTTGGGGTGGCTGTGCAGTTTGGTGTGAGGGTATGTGACCTCTTTCCTTTTCTGAATCGCCACGCCACCCAACTCTGTATTGGAGCCGTCAGTAAACTCAGTACGGCGGTTTAGATGGAAAAGGTCTCTGAACAATTCCACTGTGGGCTCCTCTTGAAAGAACGCCTCACAGAGCACTTGGAAGTGACACATGTTTGTAACAGAGTTGGGGCCAGTGTCTTGTGGATGGAGTTGGAAATCGGCTAAAACATCCCGGTAAAATTTAGAACCGGGCGGCTTAAAGCCCCGGGCTAAGTGATCTACGAAAACGACGACCTCTCCTTCTTGAGGTGTGGGAGGGCATTCTTTGCCAGGAGCCCTCCAATGGATGGTATCTTTGCTGCCTAAAGCGCCGATCTGGACTAAATCGTCCAGTTGAGCCTCTGTGACGCGAGAAGGAACCCAATTGCACTCATATACTTGCTTGGCCATGATGAAATCTACAAGGTAGAAGATCCCGGTTCAAAAATGCATTGATTAAGGTACATTGGTATGTGCAATGTTAAACCGGAGACAGATCTATCTAAACTAGAGTTTTATGAAGCAACAACATCTGGCGGTTCAACAAGGGGACTAATGGTATGTACCGGTTTGGCAATTTTTTCTACAAGGTTAAACTGCCTGATCTAAGCATTGAAATAGCTGAGATTGCGGATGGATAAGTATGCAGAAACAGATTTCACAAGATTTCTCTACAGCGTTGGATCTGAAGCAAGTTCAGAAAATAAGAAAAATATTCAAAAGCTCAAAGCAGAACAGTATTGAATCAATGGGCAGAAATATATGTGAGATCTATGGTCTTGGGCATGAAACTAAAGGCGGATACTAAAAGCTACCGCTACACAGAGCAGGGGTTCACAGATGCATCCAGGAGCTAGTATATGAACATGAACAGGTGATGAACACTGCAAGAACACGAAACCCTAGAACAGATCTGTGTTGAGAAGAGCAGAAGGCTTACCAGAGTTGAGGAAGACGCGGAAGGTTGCCGCAGTGCTCTGGTGCGTTCAGGTTGATGCAGCGGCCAAGGTTGGTGCAGAAGTTGACGGCGGCGGCGGAGCTCTGAGGCTGGCGACGCGAGGAAGACGAAGAAGAAAGGCACGAAGGGGAGAAAAGAAATGACCCTTCGGTCCTATTTATAAGGCAAAAGGACATGTGTTAGACGCGACAATCAAGGGGCCACGAAACGGAGCTGTCGCCTCGATTTCCGCAGATCTATTAAACAAGGAAGCATAATGGATAGCTTCGTTATGACAGGTGATGTCACTCCGGTTTACAACAATCAGAGAAGATGACATCATGACCGTTTACCAATTTATGAGAAGATGTTGAAGATGAAGTTTTTGCTAAAGGATTGACATGAACCCGTTCAAATCAATCTGGGGCCTAATGTTGGGGATATTACTGCTGGGCGTAAACCGGCCTATCTGGGCCAGGTCAACTTCATCAGTAGTTCAAGAGTGCTAAAAGCCCAAGAAGACAGATGAGGGCCTAAGGCCCGTAGTCAGTTTAAGACTTGTAGCTGTAAACCGGCATTTGTATATAAACTTGTATTGTAAGTTAGGAATAAGGAGAGACCAACCCGGATACGAATATGGACCGGAGTTAGGACTTTGTGAACCGACGGGCGTCACCCGTGTATATAAGGGGACGACCCGACGGCGGTTCAAGGACAACAGACAACAACTCAAGACTTAGGCAAAGATTGTTTGCTCCCTAGTCATTGAAACCCCATCAATTCCATCACAACTAGACGCAGGCTTTTACCTTGCTTGAAGGGGCCGAACTAGTATAAACTCTCTTGCATCCCTGTGTCCGCTTTAACCCCTTCAAGCTAACCCATTGCGATGGCTCCATGACTAAGTCCTTTCTCTAGGACATCTGCCGTGACAAAACCACGACAGGTACAGAAGGTTGCGGCGGTGGAATTAGGTTTTCGTGGTGCCCTCTGATGTTTTCAGGGTACATAGGTATATATAGGAGGAAGAAGTAGGTCGGTGGAGCACAAGGGGCCCATGAGGGTGGAGGACGCGCCCAGGGGGGTAGGCGCCCCGTGCCTCATGTCCTCCTCATTGATTGCTTGACGTCCACTCCAAGTCCTCTGGATCATGTTTGTTCCAAAAATCACGCTCCCGAAGGTTTTATTCCTTTTGGACTCCGTTTGATATTCTTTTTCTGCAGAACACTGAAATAGGCAAAAAGAAAACAATTTGGGCTGGGCCTCCAGTTAATAGGTTAGTCCCAAAAATAATATAAAGTGTATAAATAAGCCCATTAAACATCAAAACAGAATATATAATAGCATGGAATAATCAAAAATTATAGATACACTGGAGACGCATCACCGGCTTCAGCTATTCGGCCGGCAAGAACCACAGGCAAAAGCGCTAGCACGTAGAGATCTGCTAAGTTGGATCGGCCGGGTTGTTCCACCCGGCACCACCGCACTAAGTTTTTTTTGACTGGGCACCACCGCACTAAGTTGCCGCACAACCGGCTGCGTGCCAGCCGACCCAGTGGGTGTTTCGCTTGCGCTCAACGTTCAAAAAAGCCTAAGTATTGCGCGCTCCTCCCCAAGGCCAAACCCCTGTCATAGACTGGAACCCGACTATTTGACTAGCGGGATGGTGTAAGTGCATCTAGTGCCACCCTTAGTTGGTTTTGGAGTATTGACGACAAACTTGGTTGAGGGACTAATGTGTTTGTGAGAATTGCAGGATAACATAGGTAGTAGTCCCATATTGGTTCGGTTTACCTACCAGAGATGACCCCTAAAAATGTTTGAAGACAATGGTGGTCTGTGAAGATATTCACAGTGAAGATTATGACCTGAGAAGACATTCACATGAAGACTATGGAGTGCGAAGACATAGTTGTTTCGTAGTTTCCTTTTCTTCTTTGTTATAGGAACCACCGTACTGTTAAGTGGGGTCCAAGTGAACAAAGTTAGAGTGACTGAAGTGATGCTCAACCAAATCCTATGTCTTCGAGCGAAGACAATGAGAGCAAATCTTATCCAGAGCTGGATGAGTCAGCTTTACTTGTAGCCCAAGTCAAGCTGTCGCGTGTGTCTCAAATCTAACCGTTGGACACGTGTCAGTTCCTTAGTGACCCAGGGTCATTTCGGACAAATCAGGTCGGGTTGCCTCCTGGCTATAAATAGCCCACCCCCTACACCATAAATTGGTGGTTGCTCAGAGTTAGTGCACAACTTTTGTCGTTTGAGAGCAACCCACCTCTGAAGCATTTGAGAGAGAGATCCTTGCGAGGACAAAGCCCAAAACACCCAGCCAAAGAGTGTTAGGCATCAGTGAAGTCTTTCTGTCCGCATGATCTAAAGACTTGTTACACTTGAGGACTATGAATCCTCCAGCCAGTTAGGCGTCGCGTTCTGAGCATCCAAGAGTCATTGTGGATTGCCGGTGAACGAAGTCTGTGAAGGTTTGAAAGTCTACCTTGAAGACTTACCAGAGTGATTGGGCGAGGACTATGTGTCCTTAGCTCAAGAGGAATAAGGTGAAGACGCGGTCTTCTGAGTTAAATCTCAGCCTCCCTAACCAGACGTATAGTTGTCACAACAACTGGAACTGGTCTACCAAATCCTTGTCTTCACTAAGCAACTGGTTCTATCCTTCACTTCCTTTTACTTTACAGTTTGTCTTCGTGAAGTCATTGACTACTTGCATGATCTAAATGTCTTTACTGCTTGAAGTCCGTTTACTATTTGGCTTCATACCATCTTCCATCCCGATCCATACTACCTAGCTGCTGATAGTCTTCGTGCTTTCACTTCATTGCTTACTTGACTATGGCTTGAATAGTGTAGTCTACCTACCATTGCATATTAATAGGTTCATTTATACTATTGGTCTTCAAAACCCCTGTGTATTGAAGACTTTCATAAAAATCGCCTATTCACCCCCCTCTAGTCGATAACTAGCACTTTCAATTGGTATCAGAGCAAGGTGCTCCCTTGTTCTGTGTGATTCAGTTTAACCACCTGGAGTTTTAGCTATGTCGACTGCAGGGATAATCAAGGTCTCCACTGCGTGCCCTGTCTTCAATGGCACCGATTACCCCTACTGGAAGAATAAGATGCGTATGCATATTGAAGCTATTAACGTCGACCTCTGGTATGTCATCAAGAACGGTGTTCCCAAGGTCAGTGAAGGTGTCACCGCTGCTAATGTCAAGAGGTTCATTCAACTGGACTCGACCGCCAAGAACATCATCTGTGGTCACCGGACCAAAGGACAGTACGACCGTGTGAGTGCACTAGAAACTGCTAAGCTAGTCTAGGACTGGATCCCCAAGGTCAACGAAGGCGTCTCAACCCAGAGAGACTCAAGGATTGATGTTCTTCGCAACCTCTTCAACCTCTTCAAGAGAAACGAAAATGAGAATGTGAAAGTGCTAGTGATCGACTAGAGGGGGGGGGGGTGAATAGGCGATTTTTATGAAAGTCCTTAAAACATGGAAGTTTCGAAGACAAACGATAGAAATAAACCTATTACCATGCAGCGGAAGGTAGACTACACTAAGCAATCCATAGTCAAGTATTCAATGAAGTGAAAGCACAACGACTAATAGCAGCTAGGCAGTATAGATCAGGTAGGAAGATAGTGTGAAGCCAATCAGAACAAGCGGTCACTTAGTGAAGACAAAAGATAATGCAATCATACAATGACTTCACTAGAGACAACCGTAAGTAAAGGAATGGGAAGGATGAAACCAGTGACTTGTTGAAGACAATGATTTGTTGGACCAGTTCCAGTTGCTGTGACAACTGTACGTCTAGTTAGGGAGGCTGAGATTCAACTCAGAAGACCGTGTCTTCACCTTATTCCCCTTGAGCTAAGGACACCCAGTCCTCGCCCAATCACTCTGGTAAGTCTTCAAGGTAGACTTTCGAACCTTCACAGACTTCATTCACCAGCGATCCACAATGACTCTTGGATGCTCAGAACGCGACGCCTAACCGGCTGGAGGATTCACAGTCCTCAAGTGTAATAAGTCTTCAGATCACACAGACAGGAAGACTTAAGTGATGCCTAACACTCTTTAGCTCTGGGTGTTTAGGGCTTTATCCTCGCAAGGAATTCTCTCTCAAAGGCTTCGAGGTGGGTTGCTCTCAAACGACAAAAGCCGTACACTAACTCTGAGCAGCCAACCGTTTATGGTTGTAGGGGGTGGGCTATTTATAGCTACTAGGCAACCCGACCTGATTTGTCTGAAATGACCCTGGGTCACTAAGGAACTGACACGTGTTCCAACGGTCAGATTTCAAACACACACGGCAACTTTACTTGGGCTACAAGCAAAGCTGACTTACCCAGCTCTGGATAAGATTTGCTCTCATTGTCTTCGCTCGAAGACATAGGATTTTGGTTAAGCATCACTTCAGTCATTCTGACTGGTTCACTTGGACCCCACTTAATAGTACGGTGGTTCCTATGACTCAACAAAGAAGAAAAAGAACGATGAAACAACTAAGTCTTCGCGCTCCATAGTCTTCACACGTTGTCTTCTCTTGTCATAGACTTCAATGTGAATGTCTTCACATCCCACCTTTGACTTCAATGTCTTCATACATTTTTAGGGGTCATCTCTGGTAGGAAAACCGAATCAATGAGGGACTTCTACCTGTGTTATCCTGCAATTCTCACAAACACATTAGTCCCTCAACCAGGTTTGTCATCAATACTCCAAAACCAACTAGGGGTGGCACTAGATGCACTTACAATCTCCCCCTTTTTGGTGATTGATGACAAACTGGTTGAAGTTTTCAGCGGGGAATAAAATATGTGAAATTGTAAAGGATAGGGTATTGTCTTCATAAGTTGCAAGGGCTCCCCCTGAAGATGTGCATATAAGTAATTTGCTTTTGGAATGCAAATGCACATGGCAGGTTGTACTTGTGGAGATCCTCTTCAACCTATGATGACAATTCATCATGCATGATGTGATGTAACGAAGATAATGACATGCATAATGGAAAATGGACGTCTGCAAAATGATCTAAGTGCGGAATTTATCATCACATCACAGAATAGAAAATAAGTAGTAGACGACCATCGAGTTTAAGTGTTACAACTCAAAGAACCAAATGTATCGAAAACGAGAGTTGTAAGCACTTGGCAAAAGTAGCAAAAAGTAAAGCATCCACCCTTATTGACCCACTTGAATACTATCAACTCATATGCTTCTCCCCCTTTTGTCAGTGAGGACCAAAAAGGTTTGAAGACATAGAGCGCCTACTCGTTCTCATGAGGTGCAGGTGAGGCAGCAGGGTCGTCGTTGAGGTCCGGTGGTGCAGAAGAACTTGGTGCAGCGTCGACACACGCTGAAGTTGGAGGAGGTGAAGTTGCATCATCTTGGTCATCGATGACTCTGGCATTCACTATCGCAGCTGAGGACGAGTAGTCAGAGTCTTCAAGTGAGCGAGTCCGACGCAAGTGAGCATTTCTGGGAGGAGTTGAGTCAAACTTGAACCGCTCGGTGAAGCCATCGTCTTGCAGATCAGCTTCAGCACCAAGTAAGGTCAAACTCTTCCACAACCTCCGACAGGTTTCATGAGTGACAAAGGCATTCTTGGTGGCAAGATTGCGAATGTGGTTGACATCCACCAAGAGGCTTTGCATCTGACGCTTAAGCCAGTCGTGATGTTTGTCCCGTTTCTGATGCAGCGCGACAAGAAGCTCTCGGTCATTTAGGACACGAGACCGTCTTCGAGGCCTTTGCGCAATGGTGCTACCAGTGGCGTCACTCTGAGCGTGAGGGGCACGTGTGTTACCAGCAAGAGGATAAACACGAGAAACTGCTGGAACTCCTTCAATAGGCTAGGTGAAGCTTTGGTGATCAACATTGTGAAGATAAAGGGGTTCCTTAGCCGGCTCTGGGTAAATAGCTTCAACTGACAGATCAACCTCTGGCAAGAATATGAGATGATTGCGCGCAGACGGCTGATAGTTGAAGGCGAAGAGACGCTTGATAAGACGCATGTCCCATGGAGCATAGAATTTCAACCCAAAGATGTCGGAGCCAGATGCAGCCAACTGCCTGATGAAGAAGTCTTGAGCGTTGAAGCTGATGCCATTGAAGATATAGAAAACCAAAGTCTTCATTGCTCCTTCAAGCTTCGATGCAGATGAATGTCCTTTGACAGGCCATAGAGTCTTCCTGATGATATGGTAAATGGTGCGAGGCAGGTACTCTAGGTCTTCAACAAAGAACTCAGATGGGTATTCAGCGTCGTGAGGCAGAGGCTTCATCATGCTCAGCATTTGACTCATGTTGGGTTCTGGCTTCTGAAAGATGCTTTCCAAGGCATTTTGGTGTTGTTGACAACCTTGTTCATAGTATTCACCAGGAGTGGGCAGGCCTGCGAGCTCAATGATATCAAGAGCTTTAGCTTCATGATGGACATTGCCTGTCATCCACTCAAGGACCCAAGTCTTTGGATCCCTATTGTAGCCTTGAATGTGAAGAGTTGCATAGAACTGTAGCAGAAGGTCTTCATTCCAGTGTTCCTTATCTGTGACAAACTGCAACAGACCAGCATCTCTGAAGCAATCCAATGCTTCTTCAAGGCAGGGCAGGCCAGCTATAGCTTCAGAGTCGAGGCACATATGTGGAAATATGCGCTCTTCATTGTATAGGACACAGGAGTAGTAGCTACGCTGCTGATAGCTCCAGAACCGATCTGAGGAAATGCGAGGTCTGGTATAAGGGTTCTTGGAGCTGTTGAAGAAGGTGTTATGTGCCACGAAGCCATTCACATTGAAGACCCCAGGTGAAGTGGCAGTGCCTGGGAATCGTGGAAGTCTTGGCTTGGGCTTTTGGACTTGAGGTCTATGCTCGACATGATACTCAAATTGTGGACCCGCAGCAGGTGGAGGAACCAGAACGGGCCAGCGGACCATAACAGGATGACCACGATCAAATGCCAGCTCAATTGTATGAGGTCTTGGAGGGGGAACATGAGCATTGGCATTGTCTTCATGGGCTTCAGAGGCCACATTGGGTTCAGGTGCTTGTACCTCAGGTGCTTCAGCATTGACTTCGAGTGCAGCAGTGGCTTCAGATGCTTGGACTTCTGGCACCGCAGTAGCTTCAGGCACCGTATTAGCTTCAGCCATGACGACGTCATTGGCTTCAGCGGTGATGTTGGTGGCCGCCTCAGGGTTGTTAACCTCCACTTCAGGAGCTGGAGGGTCGAACACGTTCTCCTCGAGAACAACATGTTGGTGGGACGGGGGTGTAGCAACTCTTTCAACTCTTGGTGCTTCTTCTTCATACGCTGATGCAGCCGGAATATCTTCAGCCATTTTGGCTTCGGACTCAGACACGTGCATAGTGGGACTGACTTGGGGCCTTGGTCCTTTGCGAAGCCTGTGTAATGCTGGCGACGCTTGTGGAGATGGAGTGCGCTGGGCCTCAAAGTCATCGTCTTCTTGCACTGGTGGGGTAGCTTGCGGTTGGGGAGAGCTTGGAGTGTCTTGTCGTTGTGGGTGATCAGCCCATGATGCATCCTGAGCAGTTGGCGTCAAAGCACAACCAATGCTGATGAGTTCGCTGTGCATGAGCACAGGCGATGATACCAATTGGTGCTCGATCTGAGGAAGGACTTCATCATCTTCAACATTTTCGTGAGGACCAATGTCTTCAGCTGCGGTGGGGTCAACAGCTGGATTGTCTTCAGCTTCAGGAGCCTCTGGAGAAGCAGGCTCATGAATTACCACTCGGCGTTCTTGATTTTCAGACGCAGGACGAGCCACTGAGATTGGCTCGACCTCAAGGGGCTCTGTGGGAGCAGCCCGATCTCTCTTCTTGATTTTGCGTTTCTTGGTTGGAGGAGCATCATCAGTAGTGCCCTTGGTTTTGCGTTTTCTGGCTTCAGCTTCAGCAGCCCTTGTTTTCTTCAGTTCAGAAGCCACTGTGGGGAGCTTAGGCTTCGAGCCTGTCATACTAGCTGGGAAGACAATTGGATGTACTTCCTGCCTTGGTGCTTCAGGTTCTGCCACAGCTGGCTTCTTCTTCTTCTTGGCCGCCATTCGGGGGTTGATCCCTGGTCGCCCCAAGGCCTTGCGCTTTTCAGCCTCATTGTATCCTTGGACACATTTAGCGGCAAGATCTTTCATGCGCTCACGAGAACCCTTGGCTTCTTCGCGTTTGGTTCGGAAAGCTTCCTTAAGCTCATGCATCATAGTCTGGAAGTTCTGAATGTCTTCAATGTTGAGCTTGCTTATTGAACTGAGCCTTTTCATAATCGATCTTATGCTTTAGTTCAACAATCTTCTGAGCTAGAGCCAGCTCAGCAGCAATGGCTCCATGGAAGGCGACGCTTAGGCCAATCAGAAGCTGAAGATTATCAAAGCTGACATTTGGGCCGTCAAACCATTCATCAATGAATGTGTTGATGATTTCAACATCAAAGAGAGGAAGGTCATTGAAGATTTCTGCCTCTTGCTTGCTCTTGATCAGCTGCTCAAGAGCATCATCGCCAAGATCGTCGTCGCTGGACAGATCAATGGCATCATTGCGCAGAATAGCAACAACAGTCAGTTCTAGGCTAGTGGGTTGCAAGGGCATCTTCACTCTAGAGGGCTTGGAGATGCGTGACAAATCTTCAGACTGCACACTGTGTTCAGGAGGTGCAGTGGCCAGAGGCTTCGCCTGTAAGACCTTTGGTGCAGGAGCAGGCTTTGAAGCTTTAGGCTTTTTCAGTTTCTTTGGCTTCGGTGGTGCAGGCGCTTCATCAGATTCAGCGTCGTCTGCAGGCTCATCCACAGCTGTCCCTTGAACCATGATATGAGTGATGAGACCTTCTAGGTTGTAGAAGGGCCCAACAGATTGGGTTCAGCTTCGCGTGAGCCATCGGCACGAGGAGCAGAGGGACCTGAGTTGAAGTCTAAGCCTCGTGACTTCTTGTTCTCTTTCGCCGAGTTCCTGGCAAACTGAAGGTTGCGCTTGAACAGATTATCATCGCGGCACCACAGTAATGAAGATGGGTCTGCATCTGTAGGCTGTGGTCCACGGACCATGCAAGGATAGAAGCCTTGTTCAATGGCTTCAGCTCTGGACCTGGGTTGAAGATTTCTGTATAGAATGTCTCCCCATGGTCGTTTGATGGCATTCTTCTCAGCATACTCCTGGGTCACGAACCTGTACTTGAACCACTGTTCTGCCCAATATCTTCGAATCCATTGGATTTGGGTTTCTCGCTGATTGTAGTCCTCCTCTGGATCTGTCTTGTACAGCTCATAGAGGTCAGGAGGCAAATCTCTTGAGGTGTTGCCACGACGTTGTCTGCCACCCTTCCTTGCAGATTTCTCTGGTGCCATGAAGTTTAAACTAAAAGGCTTCAAAGCTGTCAAAGTCTTCCGTCTACTGGTTAGAAAAGAACTGGCTTCAGGAGAATTTATATGATGATGTAAGAATTCTGCAAATGAATGCAGACTATGAGAACCAAGGGATTCTCCCACGGACATGTACCTGTGACAGCATTAAGGTGCGAGGGAAGGGGAAGAGGTCATATGCATTCTCAGAAGATTTTGAAGATAAATCATTTTAGAAGACATTGACCTCATAGTGCGAAGACATTCACTCATAGATAGAGAGTTGGTTCCAGATTTGTACGAATCCATGAATAAGTACGAGTGAGGAATCTAACTACTTTGTGAAGCATAAGTGAACATACTAGGCATATTATGAGATGCAGTGTGAAATAGATTCAACTTGTGTGAATAGAAACTGCTTGTGGTAGAAAATGATGAATCTATAGGATCAAAGGGGCCGTAAAATGGAGGTTTTATTTACCACACAAAGAAATGCTAGACGGATTGGAAGAGGAGGCCGAGCAGTTCGAATCTTCCGTGCCCTAACTTGGCGATGGAGGACACCTACGGCGACGGCGGAGAAGACGATGTCCGCGGTCGGTGTGAAGACGACGTCGGTGAGGTCACGACAGCGAAGCGCTTCGTCGCCGGTGTCGTCGAGGGCTAGCGGTGGCGCTAGGGTTTGTGCGAGAGTGGAAGAAGGGATAATGACTGTGGTGAGGCGTGTATTTATAGGGATAGGGACGACACCGTGTTATTACACAGGTGCCCCTGGCGATTCACATCTGAAGGACACGTGGATATCATGCAACACATCGGAGGTTGTTCCACGTTCCCACACATGCCTGGATTGTCGGGTGGTCGTTCCCACTTCTCCGGGTTTCAGGTGAAAGGATTTAGCATTGAAAACGGATTAATGTTTGTCTCTGTGTCTTCTACTGACAAGGATGCATAGAAGACATTTTGACAGTGTCAATAGAATGCATATGATTTGGATAGATAGACTTAGGAAAGAAGCATAGAGGGGTTAGGGTCCGATCACATTCACTTAGTTCAAAAGATTCAGTGAGAAGCCATAGCTATAAGTGAATGCTGTAGAGGACGGAAACCAAATTAGTAAGTTGAAGATAATCATGAGGTCATTTTAACATTGAAGACAAACAAAATGCGAAGACTTTGCAAATGTAACGCCATGAGAAAAACACTTCAAAGGGAAATTTTTTGGTGGTGGCGTTACCCACCGTATAGGAAATATTAGACCCATACATGATGCACAATTATCATGGTGCTTCGAAGTCAAATTCCATGTTAATATATTCACACCCAGAATGTAAGTCTTCATTGATTGAAGATATACTTTACTTCGTGTGTTGCACATCTAAGTCATCAACATGCTTAAGTGTTAGGATGTGTGCCTGATCACTAGACATTTGAGGATTCCAAGATATTTAGCTCACACCGTAACTTGCAAAACCTCTTCTCATCCAAGGGCTTGGTGAAGATATCTGCCAGTTGCTCTTCAGTGTTGACGTGTATGATATCAATATCTTCCTTCATAAGATGATCTCTGAGAAAGTGATGACGAATTTCAATATGCTTTGTCTTCGAGTGCTGAACTGGGTTGTTGGCAATCTTGATGGCGCTTTCGTTGTCGCAGTAGAGTGGCACTTGCTTCAGATGAATGCCATAGTCTTTGAGTGTTTGCTTCATCCATAGAAGCTGAGTGCAGCAAGATCCAGTAGCAATATATTCAGATTCACCAGTGGAGAGAGATACACAGTTCTGCTTCTTTGAAGACCACATACAAGTGATTGTCCCAGAAAATGACATATGCCTGATGTAGACTTGCGATCCACCTTGTCACCAGCATAATCAGCATCCGAAAATCCAACTAGATCAAACTCTGAGCCCTTTGGATACCATAATCCTAGTGTTGGGGTGTGAGCCAAATATCTGAGGATTTGCTTCACAGCTAAGTGATGTGATTCTTTGGTGCCGCTTGGAACCGGGCACACATGCAAACACTAAGCATGATATCTGGCCTAGATGCACATAAATAAAGCAAGGAACCAATCATGGAGCGGTATACCTTTTGATCGAACTCTTTACTATTGTCATCGGGACCCAGATGGTGTTTGGCTGGCATTGGCATCGTGTAGCCTTTGCAGTCCTGCATTCCAAACTTCTTCAGGCAATCTTTGAGATATGAAGATGCCATTGCGTTGCTGTCGTATTTGAAGACCAAGGAAGAACTTCAGTTCACCCATCGTGGACATCTGATATTGCTCTTGCATCATATATCCAAACTCATCACTGTATTTCTGGTTGGTGCAGCCGAAGATAATATCATCCACATATATTTGGCACACAAACAGTTCACCATCATATGTCTTCGTGAAGAGAGTGGGATCGAGAGAACCAGGTTTGAAGCCTTTGCTCTTCAAGAAGTCTTATAGTGTGTCATACCAAGCCCGAGGGGCTTGTTTGAGGCCATACAGTGCCTTGTTGAGCTTGTACACCATGTCAGGATGTTTTGGATCTTCAAAGCCAGGCGGTTGTGCAACATACACTTCTTCTTCAATCTTGCCATTGAGAAAAGCGCTCTTCACATCCATTTGATACAGAAGAATGTTATGATGATTTGCATAGGCTAGCAGTATGCGTATAGCTTCAAGCCTAGCCACAGGAGCAAATGTTTCATCGAAGTCAATCCCTTCAACTTGAGTGTATCCTTGAGCAACGAGATGAACTTTGTTTCTGACAACTTGACCATGCTCATCTTGCTTGTTGCGATATATCCATTTAGTGCCTATTATATTGTGCTTATGAGGATCAGGACGCTTAACCAGTTCCCAAACATTATTCAGCTCAAACCGCTGGAGCTCGTCTTGCATGGCTTGAATCCATTCAGGTTCCATGAAGGCTTCATCAACTTTCTTGGGTTTAGATATTGAGACGAATGCGAAGTGCCCACAGAAGTTAGCTAGCTGTGTTGCCCTTGAACGAGTGAGTGGACCTGGTGCATTGATGCTATCAATTATCCTTTCAATCTGTACTTCATTTGCAACACGAGGATGGACAGGACGAAGATTTTGCTCTTGCTGATCATTGTCATCGTTAGAAGGATTGTCTTCAGGCTGAGCATTGTCTTCATGTTGATCAGGTGCAGAGATGATAAGTTCCTCTTCAGGCTGAGCTTCAGATGGTATGATTTCTCCAGTTCCCATAAGTTTGATTGATTCACTGGATGGAACTTCATCTAGCACATTTGGCAGGTGCTCTCTTTGCGAGCCGTTAGTCTCATCGAACTGCACATCCACAGTTTCAACCACTTTATAGTGAAAGAGGTTGAAGACTCTGTAGGAGTGCGAATCCTTTCCATATCCAAGCATAAAACCTTCATGTGCTTTCGGTGCAAATTTTGAAGTGTGATGTGGATCCTTGATCCAGCACCTGGCGCCAAATACTCTGAAGTAACTGACATTTGGCTTCTTGCCAGTAAGGAGCTCATATGATGTCTTGTTCAGAAGCTTGTGAAGATAAACATGGTTGATGATATGGCATGCAGTATCAATGGCTTTAGGCCAGAACTTTCTTGGAGTCTTGTATTCATCAAGTATCGTTCGGGCCATCTCAATAAGTGTTCTGTTCTTGCGTTCCACGACGCCATTCTGCTGCGGCGTGTACGGAGCTGAGAATTCATGTGTGATGCCCAAAGTATCAAGATAAGTATCTAGGTCAGTGTTCTTGAATTCAGTGCCATTGTCACTTCTGATGTGCTTGATCTTGACGCCATAGTTGTTCATGGCTCGATTGGCGAAGCGTCTGAAGACATCCTGCACTTCAGTCTTGTAGAGGATTATATGCACCCAAGTATATCTTGAATAATCATCAAAAATGACAAAGCCATAGAGACAAGCAGTAGTAGTAAGACTTGAGTAATGAGTGGGACCGAAAAGGTCAATGTGGAGCAGTTCGAAGGGTTGAGTCATTGTCATGTTTGTCTTCGAGGGATGCTTGGCCCTCGTCATCTTTCCTGCTTCATAGGCACCACATAAGTGATCCTTCTTGAACTTGACGCCCTCGATGCCTATGACATGCTTCTTCTTTGCAAGGGTGTGCAGGTTCCTCATGCCTATGACATGCTTCTTCTTTGCAAGGGTGTGCAGGTTGAGTCCATGAGAAGACTTCGCTTGCCAGTCATGTGATTAGTACACCCTCTATCAATAATCCACTCTGAAGCAGCTGGTGTCGTACCCTACAGTGCAGTTAGGGGGATAGGCTTCACGAAGAGAATTGTGAAGCATAAACATTTGACGAGCAAGTGGATTATGAAAGCTTAGATCGAGGTTAGGACTGATAGGGCAAGTAGCAAGCGACTCAGGAACAATATACATAATAAGACCATTTGGGCATTTGATCTTGCGCCCTACAAGATGTTTAAGGTCCCCAACAATAGCTTCAGACGAATTTGATTGTCGGCTGGAGATCTTTCCCTGCAAAAGAGAGTTAAGCTTTCTTAGCCACCCACATATTTTTAAGGGTGGCTTCGAAGCAATGAGTCTAAGTGCAGCATCTGAGAACTTTGGCTTAGAAGCCCTAGCAAATAGTCTTGCAGGAGGGCAATAGTACTCATAAGAATAAGCAGAGTAGTTCTTGGTCTTATGAGCATGGCGGTTTGATGAAACGCGCTCATATTCATAGGCCTGAGTATGGTTTCCCTGCAAAACATTTGCGTTAGTGCGACTCAGGTGAGCCCTCTGTCTGTATGAAGCCTTTGGACCATATGAAGCCTGTGGTCTGAGGTTTGTCTTCTTCACTTGTGGTGTCATGATGACATTCACAGGAAGATTCTCCAGACACCTTTTCGGCACCCAGACTTTCTTCGTAGGTGGCCCATTCCTGCAGTTAGTGCCAATATACCTGGCAAACACTTCACCATTCTGATTCTTAAACAGTTTATAGTTTGCATCAAAGGATTCATCAATAACAATGGGATTAGCACAATTGAAGCCTGACAGGGTGGATGGATCCATTGAGGGTTCCTTTGCAGCAACCCATGTGGTTTTGGGGTACTGCTCAGGTTTCCAGTAAGAGCCATCAACATTCATTTTCCTTTCGAACCCAAGACCCTCTTTTCTAGGGTTTCGGTTCAGGATCTGCCTTTTGAGGAAATCACTTAGTGTCTGATGCCCTTTGAGACTTTTGTACATCCCTGTTTCAAGCAATGTCTTCAACCTAGCATTTTCATCAACAATTGCAGTGATATCCTCAATAGAGGGGTTAGTTACCACATCAACAGTTGAAGATATTGCAATAGTAGCAGCATTAGAACATCCAGCAATAGAAGTAGCGTTGTCATGCTCAATGCATTTAAGACATGGTGGTTCAAATCCTTCCTGAGCTGTACTGATCTGTTGGGCATGGAGTGACTCGTTTTCCTTTTGAAGATCTTCATGAGCCGCTCTCAATTTCTCAAGATCTTGCTTCCTTTGAAGATAATCATAGGAAAGCTTTTCATGAGTTGTTGAGAGTGTTTCATGACGACTTTCAAGTTCCTCATACTTAACATGAAGATTTTTTATGTCTTCAATTAAGGACTGAGATCGAGTCATTTGAGCATCTAACGGGTCATCGCTTTTGTCTAATAGTTTTTAAATATGTTCCATAGCTTTCTGTTGTTCAGTTGCAATTTTAGCAAGTGTTTTGTAGCTGGGTTTGGAACCACAATCAGAGTCATCTTCACTGGATGTTTGATAGTGAGTAGTGTGTGTGTTTACCTTGGCACTGCGTGCCATGAAGCAGCAGGTGGGAGTGGAGTAGTCCTTGTCATTTGCATCGGTGTCGGTGATGAAGTCATTGTCTTCAGTGTTGAAGATGGACTTGGCAACGTATGCTGTAGCCAGACTCGCAACGCCAGAATCGGACTCCTCCTCAGACTCCACCTCCGCCTCCTCAGAAGCGGATTCCTCCTCTGAATCCATTTCCTTGCCAACAAACGCACGAGCCTTGTGTGATGAAGACTTCGAGGAAGACTTGGAAGAAGATTTTGAGTATTTCTTCTTCTTCTTGTCGTCAGAATCATACTCCTTGCTCTTCTTTGTCTTCTTGTTCTCATTGTCCCACTGTGGACACTCAGAGATGTAGTGGCCAGGTTTCTTGCACTTGTGGCATGTTCTGTTCTTGTAGTCATGAGCAGAAGCTTCATCATTCCTTGAGCTTGATCGTGAAGACTTTCTGAAGCCTTTCTTCTTGGTGAATTTTTGGAACTTCTTCACAAGCATAGCAAGCTCCTTTCCAATGTCTTCAGGATCATCAGAACTGCTGTCAGATTCTTCTTCAGATGAGGAGACAGCTTTTGCCTTCAAGGCACGAGTTCGCCCATAGTTGGGACCGTAGATGTCTCTTTTCTCAGAAAGCTGAAACTCATGTGTGTTGAGCCTCTCAAGTATGTCAGACGGATCGAGTGTCTTGAAGTTAGGACGTTCTTGAATCATCAGGGCTAGGGTGTCAACGAGCTATCAAGTGATCTCAGGAGTGTCTTGACGACTTCATGCTTAGTGATCTCAGTAGCGCCGAGGGCTTGAAGCTCATTTGTGATGTCAGTGAGTCGATCAAACGTGAGCTGGACATTTTCATTGTCATTTCTCTTGAAGCGGTTGAAGAGGTTGCGAAGGACACTAATTCTCTGATCTCTCTGGGTTGAGACGCCTTCGTTGACCTTGGAGAGCCAGTCCCAGACTAGCTTAGATGTTTCCAAAGCACTCACATGGCCATACCATCCTTTGGTCAGATGACCACAGATGATGTTCTTCGTAGTGGAGTCCAGTTGAACGAACTTCTTAACATCAGCACCGGTGACACCTTCACCAGCCTTGGGAACGCCATTCTTGACGACATACCATAGGTCGACATCAATGGCTTCAAGATGCATGCGCATCTTGTTCTTCCAATAGGGATATTCAGTTCCATCGAAGACTGGGCACGCAGCGGAGAATTTGATTATCCCTGCAGTCGACATAGCTAAAACTCCAGGTGGTTAAACCGAGTCACACAAAACAACGGAGTACCTTGCTCTGATACCAATTGAAAGTGCTAGTGATCGACTAGAGGGGGGGGGGGTGAATAGGCGATTTTTATGAAAGTCCTCAAAACATGGAAGTTTCGAAGACAAACGATAGAAATAAACCTATTACCATGCAGCAGAAGGTAGACTACACTAAGCAAGCCATAGTCAAGTATTCAATGAAGTGAAAGCACAACGACTAATAGCAGCTAGGCAGTATAGATCAGGTAGGAAGATAGTGTGAAGCCAATCAGAACAAGCGGTCACTTAGTGAAGACAAAAGATAATGCAATCATACAATGACTTCACTAGAGCCAACCGTAAGTAAAGGAATGGGAAGGATGAAACCAGTGACTCGTTGAAGACAATGATTTGTTGGACCAGTTCCAGTTGCTGTGACAACTGTACGTCTAGTTAGGGAGGTTGAGATTCAACTCAGAAGACCGTGTCTTCACCTTATTCCCCTTGAGCTAAGGACACCCAGTCCTCGCCCAATCACTCTGGTAAGTCTTCAAGGTAGACTTCCGAACCTTCACAGACTTCGTTCACCAGCGATCCACAATGACTCTTGGATGCTCAGAATGCGACGCTTAACCGGCTGGAGGATTCACAGTCCTCAAGTGTAATAAGTCTTCAGATCACACAGACAGGAAGACTTAAGTGATGCCTAACACTCTTTGGCTCTGGGTGTTTAGGGCTTTATCCTCGCAAGGAATTCTCTCTCAAAGGCTTCGAGGTGGGTTGCTCTCAAACGACAAAAGCCATACACTAACTCTGAGCAGCCAACCGTTTATGGTTGTAGGGGGTGGGCTATTTATAGCCACTAGGCAACCCGACCTGATTTGTCTGAAATGACCCTGGGTCACTAAGGAACTCACACGTGTTCCAACGGTCAGATTTCAAACACACACGGCAACTTTACTTGGGCTACAAGCAAAGCTGACTTACCCAGCTCTGGATAAGATTTGCTCTCATTGTCTTCACTCAAAGACATAGGATTTTGGTTAAACATCACTTTAGTCATTTTGACTGGTTCACTTGGACCCCGCTTAGCAGTACGGTGGTTCCTATGACTCAACAAAGAAGAAAAAGAACGACGAAACAACTAAGTCTTCGCGCTCCATAGTCTTCACACGTTGTCTTCTCTTGTCATAGACTTCAATGTGAATGTCTTCACATCCCACCTTTGACTTCAATGTCTTCATACATTTTTAGGGGTCATCTCTGGTAGGAAAACCAAATCAATGAGGGACTTCTACCTGTGTTATCCTGCAATTCTCACAAACACATTAGTCCCTCAACCAGGTTTGTCGTTAATACTCCAAAACCAACTAGGGGTGGCACTAGATGCACTTACATAATGTCTAGCTCACGTTTGATCGCCTCGCTGATATCACAAATGAGCTTCGTGCACTCGGCACCACTGATATCACCAAGCACGAAATCGTCAAGAAGCTCTTGAGATCACTTGACATCTCATTTGACACCCTGGCCCTGATGATTCAAGAATGCCCTGACTTCAAGACTCTCGATCCGTCTCACATACTTGAGAGGCTCAACACACATGAGTTCCAGTTATCTGAGAAAAGAGATATCTATGGTCCCAACTATGGCCGAACTCGCGCTTTGAAGGCAAAAGTTGTGTCCTCATCTGAAGAAGAATCTGACTGCAGTTCTGAGGATCCTAAATACATTGGAAAGGAGCTCGCTATGCTTGTGAAGAAGTTCCAGAAGTTCACCAAGAAAAAGGGCTTCAGAAAGTCTTCAAGATCCAACTCAAGAAATGATGAAGCTTCCTCTCGTGACTACAAGAAGAGAACATGCCACAAGTGCAAGAAACCTGGTCACTACATCTCTGAGTGTCCTCAATGGGACAATGAGACCAAGAAGAAGAAGAAGAAGAACAAAGAATATGATTCTGATGACAAGAAGAAGAAATCCTCAAAGTCTTCATCAAAATCTCCATCTAAGTCTTCATCACACAAGAAGAGCTCATCAAGCAAGGCTCGTGCATTTGTTGGCAAGGAGATGGATTCGGAGGAGGAGTCTGCTTTTGAGGAGGTGGAGGTGGAGTCTGAGGAGGAGTCTGATTCAGGCGTGGCAAGGCTGGCTCTAGCTTCAACATATGTCGCCAAGTCCATCTCCAACACTGAAGACAATGGCCTCATCATCAACACCGATGCTGATGATGAGGATGACTCTGCTCCCACCTACTGCTTCATGGCATGCGGTGCCAAGGTAAACTCATGCGATGCTTACTTTCAAACATCAAGTGAAGGTGACTCTGAATGTGAATCTAAACCTAGCTACAAAACACTTGCTAAAATTGCAACAGAACAACAAAATGCTATCAAACATATTCAAAAGTTGCTAGACAAAAGCGATGACCTATTGGACGCGGAAATGACTCGAACTCAGTCCTTAATTGAAGACATTAAAAATCTTCACGTTAAGTACGAAGAACTTGAAAGTTGTCATGAAACGCTCTCAACCACTCATGAAAAGCTCTCCTATGATTATCTTCAAAGGAAGCAAGAGCTTGAGAACTTGAGATCGGCTCATGAAGATCTTCAAAAGGAGAACGAGTCACTCCATGCTCAACAGATCAGTTTCGCTCAAGAAGACTTTGAGCCACCATGTTTAAAATGTCTTGAGCATGATAATGCCGTCTCTATTGCTGGATGTTCTACTGCTGCTACTGTTGTTATGTCTTCACCTGCTGATGTGGAAACTAACCCCTGTTCTAAGAATACCACTACTATTGCTGATGAGAATGCCAGGTTGAAGCCATTGCTTGAAACAGGGATGTACAAAAGTCTCAAAGGGCATCAAACACTATGCGATGTTCTTAAGAAACAGATTCTGAACCGAAACCCTAGGAAAGAGGGTGTTGGATTCGAGAGGAAAATGAATGTTGATGGTTCATAGTGGAAGCCTGAGCAGTACCCCAAAACCACATGGGTTGCTGCAAAGGAACCTTTAGTGGATCCATGTACCCTATCTGGCTTCACTTGTGCTACCCTATTATCGTTGATGAATCCTTTGATGCAAACTATAAACTGTTTAAGAATCAGAATGGTGAAGTGTTTGCCAGGTATATTGGTACTAACTGCAGGAATGGACCACCTTTGAAGAGGATCTGGGTTCCCAAAAGGTGTCTTGAGAAACTTCATGTGAATATCATCATGACACCACCAAGGAAGAAGACAAACCCAGACCAAAGGCTTCATATGGTCCAAAGGCTTTGTATAGACAGAGGACTCACCAGAGTCACCCTAACGCCAATGTTTTGCAGGAAAACCATATTCAGACTTATGAATATGAGCGTTTTTCATCAAACCGCTATGTTCATAAGACCAAGAACTTTTCTTCTTATTCCTATGAGTATTATTCACCTCCTGCAAGGCTATTTGCTAGGGCTCCAAATCCAAAGTTCTCAGATGCTGCACTTAGACTCATTGCTTCTAGGCCACCCCTGAAGATGTGGGTGGCTAAGAAAAATTAACTCTCTTTTGCAGGGAAAGGTCTCTAGCCAAAAATCAAATGCTTTTGATGCTTATGCAGGGGACCTAAAACATCTTGTGGGACACAAGATAAAATGTCCGAATGGTCCTACTATGTATTTCATTCCAGGATTCCTTGACAACCATCCTATCTATCCTAACCAGGATCTGAACTTTGAATATGCTTGTTCGTCAAATGTTTATGCTTCACGTTTCCCTTGGTGAAGCCTATCCCCCAAACTGCACTGTAGGGTATGACACCAAAGGCTTCTGAGTGGATTATGGATAGTGGATGCACTAACCACATGACTGGTGATCAAAGTCTCCTCATGCATTCAACCCTATGTCCATCTGACAAGAGTCACATCACATTTGCTGATGTAAGTGCCTCTAGTGCCACCCCTAGTTGGTTTTGGAGTATTGATGACAAACCTGGTTGAGGGACTAATGTGTTTGTGAGAATTGCAGGATAACACAGGTAGAATACCCTCATTGATTCGGTTTTCCTACCAGAAATGACTCCTAAAAATGTATGAAGACATTGAAGCCAAAGGTGGTATGTGAAGACATTCACATTGAAGACTATGACAAGAGAAGACATCGCGTGAAGACTATGGAGTGCGAAGACTTAGTTGTTTTGTCGTTCTTTTTCTTCTTTGTTGAGTCATAGGAACCACCATACTGTTAAGTGGGGTCCAAGTGAACCAGTCAGAATGACTGAAGTGATGCTTAACCAAAATCCTATGTCTTCGAGCGAAGACAATGAGAGCAAATCTTATCCAGAGCTGGATAAGTCAGCTTTGCTTGTAGCCCAAGTAAAGTTGCCGTGTGTGTTTGAAATCTGACCGTTGGAACACGTGTCAGTTCCTTAGTGACCCAGGGTCATTTCGGAGAAATCAGGTCGGGTTGCCTAGTGGCTATAAATAGCCCACCCCCCTACAAACATAAACGGTTGGCTGCTCAGAGTTAGTGTACGGCTTTTGTCGTTTGAGAGCAACCCACCTCGAAGCCTTTAAGAGAGAATTCCTTGCGAGGACAAATCCCTAAACACCCAGAGCCAAAGAGTGTTAGGCATCACTGAAGTCTTCCTGTCTGTGTGATCTGAAGACTTATTACACTTGAGGACTGTGAATCCTCCAGCCGGTTAGGCATCGCGTTCTGAGCATCCAAGAGTCATTGTGGATCGCCGGTGAACGAAGTCTGTGAAGGTTTGGAAGTCTACCTTGAAGGCTTACTAGAGTGATTGGGCAAGGACTGGGTGTCCTTAGCTCAAGGGGAATAAGGTGAAGACATGGTCTTCTGAGTTGAATCTCAGCCTCCCTAACCAGACGTACAGTTGTCACAGCAACTGGAACTGGTCCAACAAATCATTGTCTTCAATGAGCCACTGGTTCCATCCTTCCCATCTCTTTACTTTCAGATTGGTCCTTGTGAAGTCATTGCCTGTCTGCATTATCTATTTGTCTTCACTGTGTGACTACTGTTCTGATTGGCTTCATACTATCTTCCATCCTGATCTATACTGCCTAGCCGCTATTAGTCGTTGTGCTTTCATCTCATTGAATACTTGAATATGGCTTGCTTAGTGTAGTCTACCTTCCGTTGCATGGTAATAGGATTGTTTCTATCGTTTATCTTCGAAACTTCCATGTTTTGAAGACTTTCATAAAAATCGCCTATTCACCCCCCTCTAGTCGATAACAAGCACTTTCAATTGGTATCAGAGCAAGATACTCCCTTGTTCTGTGTGATTCGGTTTAACCACCTGGAGTTTTAGCTATGTCGACCGCAGGGATATTCAAAGTCTCCGCTATGTGCCCAGTCTTCGATGGAACTGAATATCCCTACTAGAAGAATAAGATGCGCATGCATCTTGAAGCCATTGATGTTGACCTCTGGTATGTCGTCAACAATGGCGTCCCCAAGGCTGGTGAAGGTGTCACTGCTGCTGATGTCAAGAAGTTCGTTCAGCTGGATTCCACTGCTAAGAACATCATCTGTGGTCATCCGACCAAAGGACAGTATGGCCGTGTGAGTGCTCTGGAAACATCCAAGCTAGTCTGGGACTGGCTCTCCAAGGTCAACGAAGGCGTATCAACCCAGAGAGATCAAAGAATCAGTGTCCTTCACAATCTCTTCAACCTCTTCAAGAGAAACGACAATGAGAATGTTCAGCTTACGTTGATCGACTCACTGACATCACAAATGAGCTTCAAGCCCTCGGCGCTATTGAGATCACCAAGCATGAAGTCGTCAAGACACTCCAGAGATCACTTGACAGCTCGTTTGACACCCTAGCCCTGATGATTCAAGAACGCCCTGAATTCAAGACACTCGATCCGTCTGACATACTGGAAAGGCTCAACACACATGAGTTTCAGCTTTCTGAGAAAAGAGACATCTACGGTCCCAACTATGGGCGAACTCGTGCTTTGAAGGCAAAAGCTATTTCCTTATCTGAAGAAGAATCTGATTGTAGTTCTGATGATCCTGAAGACATTGGAAAGGAGCTTGCTATGCTTGTGAAGAAGTTCCAGAAATTCACCAAGAAGAAAGGCTTCAGAAAGTCCTCACGATCTAGCTCAAGGAATGATGAAGCTTCTGCTCATGACTACAAGAATAGAACATGCCACAAGTGCAAGAAACCTGGCCAGTACATCTCTGAGTGTCCTCAGTGGGACAATGAGAACAAAAAGAAGAAGAAAAGCAAGGAATATGATTCTGACGACAAGAAGAAGAAGAGATACTCAAAGTCATCTTCCAAGTCTTCATCAAAGTCCTCATCACACAAGAAGAGCTCATCTGGCAAGGTTCGTGCGTTTGTTGGCAAGGAAATGGATTCAGAGGAGGAGTCTGCTTCTGAGGAGGCGGAGGTGGAATCTGAGGAGGAGTCCGATTCTGGCATTGCAAGTCTGGCTACAGCCTAGGTTGCCAAGTCCATCTTCAACATTGAAGACAATGACTCCATCACCGACGCCGATGCTAATGACCAGGATGACTCTGCTCCCACCTACTGCTTCATGGCACGCGGTGCCAAGGTAAACTCACACACTACTCACTATCAAACATCCAGTGAAGATGACTCTGATTGTGTTTGCAAACCCAGCTACAAAACACTTGCTAAAATTGCAACTGAACAACAGAAAGCTATGGAACATATTCAAAAACTGTTAGACAAAAGCGATGACCTGTTAGATGCTGAAATGACTCGATCTCAGTCCTTAATTGAAGACATAAAAAATCTTCATGTTAAGTATGAGGAACTTGAAAGTCGTCATGAAACTATTGATGTGCTTGACAACGCTACTTCTATTGCTGGATGTTCTAATGCTGCTACTATTGCAATATCTTCAACTGTTGATGTGGTAACTAACCCCTCTGTTGAGGATATCACTGCAATTGCTGATGAAAATGCTAGGTTGAAGACATTGCTTGAAACAGGGATGTACAAAAGTCTCAAAGGGCATCAGACACTATGTGATGTCCTCAAAAGGCAGATCCTGAACCGAAACCCTAGAAAAGAGGGTCTTGGGTTCGAAAGGAAAATGAATGTTGATGGCTCTTACTGGAAACCTGAGCAGTACCCCAAAACCACATGGGTTGCTGCAAAGGAACCCTCAATGGATCCATCCACCCTGTCAGGCTTCAATTGTGCTAATCCCATTGTTATTGATGAATCCTTTGATGCAAACTATAAACTGTTTAATAATTAGAATGGTGAAGTGTTTGCCAGGTATATTGGCACTAACTGCAGGAATGGGCCACCTATGAAGAAAGTCTGGGTGCCGAAAAGGTGTCTGGAGAATCTTCCTGTGAATGTCATCATGACACCACAAGTGAAGAAGACAAACCTCAGACCACAGGCTTCATATGGTCCAAAGGCTTCATACAGACAGAGGGCTCACCTGAGTCGCACTAACGCAAATGTTTTGTAGGGAAACCATACTCAGGCCTATGAATATGAGCGCGTTTCATCAAACCGCCATGCTCATAAGACCAAGAACTACTCTGCTTATTCTTATGAGTACTATTGCCCTCCTGCAAGACTATTTTCTAGGGCTTCTAAGCCAAAGTTCTCAGATGCTGCACTTAGACTCATTGCTTCGAATTCACCCTTAAAAAGATGTGGGTGGCTAAGAAAGCTTAACTCGCTTTTGCAGGGAAGGGTCTCCATCCGAAAATCAAATTCGTCTGAAGCTATTGCTGGGGACCTTAAACATCTTGTAGGGCGTAAGATCAAATGCCCAAATGGTCTTATTATGTATTTTGTTCCTGAGTCGCTTGCTGCTTGCCCTATGAGTCCTAACCTCGATCTAAGCTTTCATAATCCACTTGCTCGTCAAATGTTTATGCTTCACAATTCTCTTCGTGAAGCCTATCCCCCTAACTACACTATAGGGTATGACACAAGCTGCTTCAGAATGGATTATTGATAGTGGTTGTACTAATCACATGACTGGCAAGTGAAGTCTTCTCATGGACTCAACTTTACGTCCATCTGACAAGAGTCACATCACATTTGCTGATACTGGTAAAAGCAAGGTATTGGGTCTAGGTAGAGTTGCAATCTCAAGGGATCAACACATGGATAAAGTGATGCTTGTTGAATCCCTTGGTTTCAACTTAATGTCTGTCTCAATGCTTTGCGATTTAAACATGATTGTGATATTTGGAGAATATCGTTGCCTTGTTCTAATGGAATCTGACAAGTCTCTAGTCTTTGAAGGGTATCGGAAAGATGATTTGTACGTGGTAGATTTCTCAGCAGGACCACAGCTTGCCGTATGTCTTCTAGCAAAGGCTTCAGAATGCTGGCTCTGGCATCGGAGGCTAGGGCATGCTGGCATGAGGAACTTGCATATTCTTGCAAAGAAGAGGCATGTCATAGGCATCAAGGGCGTCAAGTTCAAGAAAGATCACCTATGCGGTGCCTGTGAAGCCAGAAAGATGACGAGAGCCAAGCATCCCTCGAAGACAATCATGACAACGACTCAACCCTTCAAACTGCTGCACATGGACCTCTTCGGTCCCACTCACTACTCAACTCTTACTACTACTGCTTGTCTCTATGGCTTCGTCATTGTTGATGATTATTCAAGATATACATGGGTGCATATAATCCTCTAGAAGACTGAAGTGCAGGATGTCTTTAGACACTTCGCCAATCGAGCCATGAACAACTATGGCGTCAAGATCAAGCACATCAGAAGTGACAATGGCACTGAATTCTAGAACACTGGCCTCGACACTTATCTTGATACTTTGGGCATCACTCATGAGTTCTCAGCTCCATACACGCCACAACAGAATGGCGTCATGGAACGCAAGAACAGAACACTTATTGAGATGGCTCGGATGATGCTCGATGAATACAAGACTCCAAGAAAGTTCTGGCCTGAAGCCATTGATACTGCATGCTATATTATCAACCGTGTTTATCTTCACAAGCTTCTGAACAAAACATCCTATGAGCTCCTCACTGGTAAGAAGCCAAATGTCAGCTACTTCAGAGTATTTGGTGCCAGGTGCTGGATCGAGGATCCACATCACACTTCAAAATTTGCACCGAAAGCACATGAAGGTTTTATGCTTGGATACAGAAAGGATTCGCACTCCTACAGAGTCTTCAACCTCTTTCACTATAAAGTGGTTGATACTGTGGATGTGCGGTTCGATGAGACTAACGGCTCGCAAAGAGAGCACCTGCCAAATGTGCTAGATGAAGTTCCATCCAGTGAAACCATCAAGCTTATGGGAACCGGAGATATCATACCGTCTGAAGCTCAGCCTGAAGAGGAACTCATCATCTCTGCACCTGATCAACCTGAAGACAATGCTCAGCCTGAAGACAATCCTTCTAACGATGACAATGATCAGCAAGAGCAAAATCTTCGTCCTATTCATCCTCATGTTGCAAATGAAGTACAGATTGAGAGAATAATTGACAGCATCAATGCACCTAGTCCACTCACTCGTTCAAGGGCAACACAACTAGAAAATTTCTGTGGACACTTCGCATTCGTCTCAATATCTGAACCCAAGAAAGTTGATAAAGCCTTCATGGAGCCTGAGTGGATTCAAGCAATGCAAGAAGAGCTTCAACAATTTGAGCTGAATAATGTGTGGGAACTGGTCAAGCGTCCTGATCCTCATAAGCACAATATCATAGGCACTAAATGGATATATCGCAACAAGCAAGATGAGCATGGTCAAGTTGTCAGAAACAAAGCTCGTCTTGTTGCTCAAGGATACACTCAAGTTGAAGGAATTGACTTCGATGAAACATTTGCTCCTACGGCTAGGCTTGAAGCTATACGCATATTGCTGGCCTATGCAAATCATCATAACATTCTTCTGTATCAAATGGATGTAAAGAGCACTTTTCTCAATGGAAAGATTGAAGAAGAAGTGTATGTTGCACAACCGCCTGGCTTTGAAGATCCAAAACATCCTGACATGGTTTATAAGCTCAACAAGGCACTGTATGGCCTCAAACAAGCCCCTCGTGCTTGGTATGACACACTCAAGGACTTCCTGAAGAGCAAAGGCTTCAAACCTGGTTCTTTGGATCCCACACTCTTCACAAAGACATATGATGGTGAACTGTTTGTGTGCCAAATATATGTGGATGACATTATCTTCGGCTGCACCAACAAGAAATACAGTGATGAGTTTGGATATATGATGCAAGAGCATTACCAGATGTCCATGATGGGCGAACTAAAGTTCTTCCTTGGTCTTCAAATACGACAGCAACGCAATGACATCTTCATATCTCAAGAGAAATACCTCAAAGATTGCCTGAAGAAGTTTGGAATGCAAGACTGCAAAGGTTACACTACGCCAATGCCAGCTAAACACCATCTGGGTCCCGACGACAATGGTAAAGAGTTCGATCAAAAGGTATACCACTCCATGATTGGTTGTTTGCTTTATTTATGTGCATCTAGGCCAGATATCATGCTTAGTTTTTGCATGTGTGCCCGATTCCAAGCGGCACCAAAGGAATCACATCACTTAGCTGTGAAGCGAATTCTTCGATATTTGGCTCACACCCCAACACTAGGATTATGATATCCAAAGGGCTCAGAGTTTGATCTAGTTGGATTCTCGGATGCTGATTATGCTGGTGACAAGGTGGATCGCAAGTCTACATCAGGCACATGTCACTTTCTGGGACGGTCACTTGTATGTTGGTCTTCAAAGAAGCAGAACTGTGTATCTCTCTCCACTGCTGAATCTGAATACATTGCTACTGGATCTTGCTGCGCTCAACTTCTATGGATGAAACAAACACTCAAAGACTATGGCATTCATCTAAAGCAAGTGCCACTCTACTGCGACAACGAAAGCGCCATCAAGATTGCTAACAACCCAGTTTAGCACTCGAAGACAAAGCACATTGAAATTCGTTATCACTTTCTCAGAGATCATGTCATGAAGGTAGATATTGATATCATACACGTCAACACTGAAGAGCAACTGGCAGGTATCTTCACAAAGCCCTTGGATGAGAATAGGTTTTGCAAGTTACGGTGTGAGCTAAATATCTTGGAATCCTCAAATGTCCTGTGATCAGGCACACATTCTAACACTTATGCATGTTGATGACTTAGATGTGCAACACACTAAGTAAAGTATGTCTTCAATCAATGAAGACTTACATTCTGAGTGTGAATAAATTAACATGGAATTTGACTTCGGAGCGCCACGATAATTGTGCGCCGTGTCTGGGTCTAATATTTCCTATACGGTGGGTAACGCCACCACCAAACTCCTGTTTGGAATACTCTCTGTTGGTATTACATTGCAAAGTCTTCACATTTCATTTGTCTTAAATGACAACATGGCTTCTTGTTTATCTTCAATGTACTGATTTGGTTTCTGTCCTCTACAACATTCACTTATAGCTATGTCTTCTTGTTGAATCTTTTGAACTAAGTGAATGTGATCGGACCCTAACCCTTCTATGCTTCTATCTTAAATCTATCTATCCAAATCATATGCATTCTGTTGAAACTGTCAAAACGTCTTCTCTGCGTCCTTGTCAGCAGAAGACACAGAGACAAACATTAATCTGCTTTCAATGCTAAATCCTTTCACCTGAAATCCGGAGAAGTGGGAACGACCACCCGACAATCCAGGCGTGTGTGGGAACGTGGAACAACCTCTCATGTGTTGCATGATCGCCACATGTCCTTTAGATGCGAATTGCCAGGGGCACTGTGTAATAACACTGTGCCGTCCCTGTCCCTATAAATACACGCCTCACCCCAGTCACTATCTCTTCTTTCACTCTCGCACAAACCCTAGCGCCACCGCTAGCCCTCGACGACGCTGGCGACAAAGCGCTTAGCTGCCGCGACCTCACCGACGCCGTCCTCACGCCGGCCGCGGACATCGTCTTCTCCGCCGTCACCGTAGGTGTCCTCCGTCACCAAGTTAGGGCATGGAAGATTGAACTGCTCGGCCTCCTCTCCCACTCCGTCTAGCAGTTCCTCGTGTGGTAAATAAAATCTCCTTTTTACAGTCTTTTTGATCCGATAGATTCATCCTTTTCAACCACAAGTAGTTTCTGTTCACACAAGTTGGATCTATCTCATACTACATCTCATAACATGCCTAGTATGTTCACTTATGCTTCACAAAGTAGTTAGATTCCTCACTTGTACTTATTCGTGGATTCGTACAAATCTGGAACCAACTATCTACCTATGAGTGAATGTCTTCGCACTATGAGGTCAATGTCTTCTAAACTGATTTATCTTCAAAATCTTCTGAGAATGCATATGACCTCTTCTCCTTCCCTCGCACCTTTAATGCTGTCATAGGTACATGTCCGTGGGAGAATCCCTTGGTTCTCATAGTCTGCATTCATTTGCAGAGTTCTTACAACATCATATAAATTCTCCTGAAGCCAGTTCTTGTCTGACCAGTAGATTGAAGACTTTGATAGTTTTGAAGCTTTTAGTCTAAACTTCATGGCACCAGAGAAATCTGCAAGGAAGGGTGGCAGACAGCGTCGTGGAAACACCTCAAGAGATTTTCCTCCTGACCTCTATGAGCTGTACAAGACAGATCCAGAGGAGGACTACAATCAGCGGAAAACCCGAATCCAATGGATTCGAAGATATTGGGCAGAACAATGGTTCAAGTACAGGTTCGTGACCCAGGAATATGCTGAGAAGAATGCCATCAAGTGGCCGTGGGGAGACATCTTGTACAGAAATCTTCAACCCAGGTCCAGAGCTGAAGCCATTGAACAAGGCTTCTACCCTTGCATGGTCCATGGATCACAGCCTGCAGATGCAGACCCATCTTCATTACTATGGTGCCATGACGATAATCTGTTCAAGCACAACTTCCAGTTTGCCAAGAACTCAGCCAAGAAGAAGAAGAAGCCAACTTTGGCAGAACCTGAAGCACCAAGGCAGGAAATACATCCAATTGTCTTCCCAGCCAGTATGACAGGCTCGAAGCCTAAGGTCCCCACGGTGGCTTCAGAACTCAAGAAAACAAGGGCAGCTGAAGCCGAAGCAAGAAAACGCAAGACCAAGGCCACCACTAATGATGCTCCCCCAACCAAGAAACGGAAAACCAAGAAGAGAGACCGGGCTGCTCCCACAGAGCCCCTTGATGTCGAGCCAATCTTAGTGGCTCGTCCTGCGTCTGAACATCAAGAACGCCAAGTGATAGTTCATGAGCCTGCTTCCACAGAGGCTCCTGAAGCTGAAGACAATCCAGCTGTTGACCCCACCACAGCTGAAGACATTGGTCCTCACAACAATGTTGAAGATGATGCAGTCCTTCCTAAGATCGAGCACAATTTGGTATCATCGCCTGTGCTCATGCACAGCGAACTCATCAGCATTGGTCGTCCTCTAACGCCAACTACTCAGGATGCATCATGGGCTGATCACCCACAACACCAAGACACCCCAAGTGCTCCCCAACCACAAGATGATGATGACTTTGAGGCCCATCCAACTCCATCTCCACAAGCGTCGCCAGCATTACACAGGCTTCGCAAAGGACGAAGGCCCCAAGTCCCTTCCACCATGCACGTTTCTGAGTCTGAAGCCAAAACGGCTGAAGATATTCCGGCTGCATCAACCGATGAAGGAGAAGAACCAAGAGTTGAAGTAGAAAGAGTTGCTACACCCCCGTCCCACCAAGATGTTGTTCTCGAGGAGAACATGTCCGACCCTCCATCTCCTGAAGTGGATGTTAACAATCCTGAGGCGGCCACCAACATCAACACTGAAGCCAATGACGTTGTCATGGCTGAAGCTAATGTGGCGCCTGAAGCTCATGCGGTGCCAGAAGTGCATGCACCTGAAGCCACTGCAGCGCCCGAAGCCAATGCTGAAGCTCCTGAAGCCAATGTGGACCCTGAAGCCCATGTCAATGCCAATGCCAATGCTCTTGTACCCCCTCCAAGACCTCATACAATTGAGCTGGCATTTGATCGTGGTCAGCCTGTTATGGTCCGATGGCCCATTCTGGTTCCTCCACCTGCTGCGGGTCCACGATTTGACTATCATGTCGAACACAGACCTCATGTCCAGAAGCCCAAGCCAAGACTTCCAAGATTCCCAGGCACTGCAACCTCTCCTGGGGTCTTCAATGTGAATGGCTTCGTGGCACATAACACCTTCTTCAACAGTGCCAAGAACCCTTACACCAAACCCCGTATTTCCTCGGATCGGTTCTGGAGCTATCAGCAGCGCAGCTACTATTCCCCCGTCTTATACAATCAAGGGCGCATATTTCCCCATATGCGTCTTGATACTGAAGCTATAGCTGGCCTGCCCTGTCTAGAAGAAGCATTGGATTGCTTCAGAGACATTGGACTCCTGCAGTTTGTCACAGACAAGGAACACTAGAATGAAGAGCTTCTGCTATAGTTCTATGCAACTCTTCACATTCGAGGCTACAACAGGGATCCTAAGACTTGGGTCCTTGGGTGGATGACAGGCAATGTCCATCATGAAGCCAAAGCTCTTGATATCATTGAGCTCACAGGCCTGCCCACTCCTGGTGAATACTATGAACCAGGTTGTCAACAACACCAGAATGCTTTGAAGAGCATTTTTCAGAAGCCAGAACCCAACATGTGCCAAATGTTGAGCATGATGAAGCCTTTGCCTCACGATGCTGACTATCCATCTGAATTCTTTATTGAATACCTAGAGTATTTGCCTCGCACCATTTATCATATCATCAGAAAAACTCTATGGCCTATCAAAGGACATTCCTCTGCAGCGAAGCTTGAAGGAGCAATGAAGACCTTGGTTTTCTATATCTTCAATGGCATCAGCTTCAATGCTCAAGACTTCTTCATCAGGCAGTTGGCTACATCTGGCTCCGACATTTTTGGTCTGAAGTTCTATGCTCCATGGGTAATGCGCCTTATCAAGCTTCACTCCGCCATCAACTATCAGCCGTCTGCATGCAATCATCTTGTATTCTTGCCAGAGGTTGATCTGTCTGTTGAAGCTATTTACCCAGAGCCTGCTAAGGATCCCATTTATCTTCACAATGCTGATCACCAAAGCTTCACCCAGCCCATTGAAGGAGTTCAGGCAGTCTTGTGTGTTTATCCCTTGGCTGGCAATACACGTGTCCCTCGCGCTCAAACTGACGCCACTGGAAGCACCATTGCCCAAAGGCCTCGGAGGTGTTCTCGTGTTCTCAATGACCCAGAGCTTCTCGTCGCGCTACACCAGAAATAGGACAAGCATCACAACTGGCTTAAGCGTCAGATGCAAAGCCTCTTGGTGGATGTCAATTGCATTCGCAATCTTGTCACCAAGAATGCCTTTGTTACTCATCAAACCTGTCGGAGGTCTTGGAAGAGTTTGACATTGCTTAGTGCTGAAGCTGATCTACAGAATGATGGCTTCACTGAAAGATTCAAGTTTGATTCAACTCCTCCAAGGAATGCTCACTTGCGTCGGACTCCCTCACTTGAAGACTCTGACTATTCGTCCTCAGCTGTGATAGTGAATGCTAGAGTCATCGATGACCAAGATGATGCAACTTCACCTCCTCCAACTTCAACGCGTGTCGACACTGCACCAAGTTCTTCTGCACCACTGGACCTCAACGATGACCCTGCTGCCTCGCCTGCACCTCATGGGAACGAGTAGGCGCTCTATGTCTTCAAACCTTTTTGGTCTTTACTGACAAAAGGGGGAGAAGCATATGAGTTGATAGTCTTCAAGCGGGTCCATATGGCTGGTTGCTTTACTTTTTGCTACTTTTGCCAAGTGCTTACAACTCTCGCTTTTCGATACATTTGGTTCTTTGAGTTGTAACACTTAAACTCGATGGTCGTCTGCTACTTATTTGCTATTCTGTGGTGCGATGATAAATTCCGCATGTGCGATGATAACTTCCGCACTTAGGTCATTTTGCAGACGTCCAATTTTTCATTATGCATGTCATTAACTTCGTTACATCAAATCATGCATGATGAATTGTCATCATAAGTTGAAGAGGATCTCCACAAGTACAACCTGCCATGTGCATTTGCATTCCAAAAGCAAATTACTTATATGCACATCTTCAGGGGGAGCCTTTGCCACTTATGAAGACAATACCCTATCCTTTACAATTTCACATATTTTTCCCCGTTGAAAACTTCAACCAGTTTGTCATCAATCACCAAAAAGGGGGAGATTGTAAGTGCATCTAGTGCCACCCCTAGTTGGTTTTGGAGTATTGACAACAAACCTGGTTGAGGGACTAATGTGTTTGTGAGAATTGCAGGATAACACAGGTAGAAGTCCCTCATTGATTCGGTTTTCCTACCAGAAATGACCCCTAAAAATGTATGAAGACATTGAAGCCAAAGGTGGTATGTGAAGACATTCACATTGAAGACTATGACAAGAGAAGACATCACGTGAAGACTATGGAGCGCGAAGACTTAGTTGTTTCGTCGTTCTTTTTCTTCTTTGTTGAGTCATAGGAACCACCATACTGTTAAGTGGGGTCCAAGTGAACCAGTCAGAATGACTGAAGTGATGCTTAACCAAAATCCTATGTCTTCGAGCGAAGACAATGAGAGCAAATCTTATCCAGAGCTGGATAAGTCAGCTTTGCTTGTAGCCCAAGTAAAGTTGCCATGTGTGTTTGAAATCTGACCGTTGGAACACGTGTCAGTTCCTTAGTGACCCAGGGTCATTTCGGAGAAATCAGGTCGGGTTGCCTAGTGGCTATAAATAGCCCACCCCCTACAACCATAAACGGTTGGCTGCTCAGAGTTAGTGTACGGCTTTTGTCGTTTGAGAGCAACCCACCTCGAAGCCTTTGAGAGAGAATTCCTTTCGAGGACAAAGCCCTAAACACCCAGAGCCAAAGAGTGTTAGGCATCACTGAAGTCTTCCTCTCTGTGTGATCTGAAGACTTATTACACTTGAGGACCGTGAATCCTCCAGCCGGTTAGGCGTCGCGTTCTGAGCATCCAAGAGTCATTGTGGATCGCCGGTGAACAAAGTCTGTGAAGGTTTGGAAGTCTACCTTGAAGACTTACCAGAGTGATTGGGCGAGGACTGGGTGTCCTTAGCTCAAGGGGAATAAGGTGAAGACGTGGTCTTCTGAGTTGAATCTCAGCCTCCCTAACCAGACGTACAGTTGTCACAGCAACTGGAACTGGTCCAACAACTCATTGTCTTCAACGAGCCACTGGTTCCATCCTTCCCATCTCTTTACTTCCAGATTGGTCCTGGTGAAGTCATTGCCTGTCTGCATTATCTATTTGTCTTCACTGTGTGCCTACTGTTTTGATTGGCTTCATACTATCTTCCATCCTGATCTATACTGCCTAGCTGCTATCAGTCTTTGTGCTTTCATCTCATTGAATACTTGAATATGGCTTGCTTAGTGTAGTCTACCTTCCGCTGCATGGTAATAGGTTTGTTTCTATCGTTTGTCTTCGAAACTTCCATGTTTTGAAGACTTTCATAAAAATCGCCTATTCACCCCCCCTCTAGTTGATAACAAGCACTTTCAGCTGACACTAGTAAAAGCAAGGTATTGGGTCTAGGTAGAGTTGCAATCTCAAAGGATCAACACATGGATAAAATGATGCTTGTTGAATCCCTTGGTTTCAACATAATGTCTGTCTCAATGCTTTGTGATATGAACATGATTGTGATATTTGGAAAATATTGTTTCCTTGTTCTTATGGAATCTGACAAGTCTCTAGTCTTTGAAGGGTATCAAAAAGACGATCTGTACATGGTAGATTTCTCAACAGGACCACAGTTGGTCGTATGTCTTCTAGCAAAAGCTTTAGAGTGCTGGCTCTAGCATCAGCGGCTAGGGCATGCTGGCATAAGGAACCTGTACACTCTCACGAAGAATAAGCATGTCGTAGGCAACGAGTGCGTCAAGTTCAAGAAGGATCATCTATGTGGTGCCTGCAAAGCTAGAAAGATGACTAGGTCCAAGCATCCCTCAAAGACAATCGTGACGGCATCTTGTCCCTTCGAGCTACTTCACATGGACTTATTTGGCCTTACTCACTACTCTACCCTTACTACCATTGCTTGCCTATATGGCTTTGTTATTGTTGATGATTACTCAAGATATACATGGGTGCACATAATCCTCTACAAGAGTGAACTGCAGGATGTCTTCAGACGATTCGCCAATCGTGCCATGACGAACTATGGCATCAAAATCAAGCACATCAAGAGTGACAACGGCATGGAATTCAAGAACACCGGCCTCGACACTTATCTTGATACATTGGGCATCACACATGAGTTCTCAGCTCCATACACATCTCAGCAGAATGGCATCGTGGAGCGCAAGAACAAAACCCTCATTGAGATGGCACGAACGATGCATGATGAGTACAAGGCTCCAAGAAAATTCTGGCCTGAAGCCATTGATACTGCATGCCACGTCATAAATTGTGTTTATCTTCACAAGCTTCTAAAGAAGACATCATATGAGCTACTAACAGGTAAGAAGCCAAACGTCAGCTACTTCAGAGTATTTGATGCTAGGTGCTGGATCAAGGATCCGCATCACACTTTAAAATTTGCACCAAAAGCACATGAAGGTTTTATGCTTGGCTACGAAAAGGATTTGCACTCCTATAGAGTCTTCAACCTCTTTCACTATAAAGTGGTTGAAACTGTGGATGTGCGGTTCGATGAGACTAACGGCTCACAAAGAGAGCACCTACCAAATGTGCTAGATGAAGCCTCACCGAGCAAATCTATCAAGCTTATGGGTACTGGAGAAATCATACCTTCAGAGGCACAGGCTGAAGAAGAAATCATCATTTCTGCACCTAATCAACCCGAAGACAATGCTCAGCCTGAAGTCAATGTTGGAGATGAAGTCAACGATCAGCAAGAGCAAAATCTTTGTCCAGTTCATCCTCGTGTTGCAAATGAAGTACAGATTGAGAAGATAATTGATAGCATCAATGCACCTGGTCCACTCACTCGTTCAAGAGAAACACAACTAGCAAATTTCTGTGGGCACTTTGCATTTGTCTCTATATCTGAACCCAAGAAAGTTGCTGAAGCCTTCATGGAACACGAATGGATTCAGGCGATGCAAGATGAGCTTCAACAGTTCGAGCTGAACAATGTGTGGGAACTGGTTAAGCGTCCTGATCCTCGCAAGCATAACATCATTGGAACCAAATGGATCTATCGCAACAAACTAGAAGAGCATGGTCAAGTCGTCAGAAATAAGGCTTGTCTAGTTGCTCAAGGTTACACTCAAGTAGAAGCGATTGACTTCGATGAAACATATGCTCCCGTGGCTAGGCTTGAAGCCATTCGCATACTGCTGGCCTATGCCAACCATCATAACATCCTTTTGTATCAAATGGATGTGAAGAGTGCCTTCCTGAATGGAAAAATTGAAGAAGAAGTGTATGTTGCACAACCACCCGGTTTTAAAGACCCAAAGCATCCTGACATGGTATACAAGCTCAACAAGGCACTGTGTGGCATCAAACAAGCTCCTCGTGCTTGGTATGACACGCTCAAAGACTTCCTAAAGAGCAAAGGCTTCAAACCCGGTTCCCTGGATCCCACACTCTTCACGAAGACATATGATGGCGAATTTTTTGTATGCCAAATCTATGCGGATGGCATTATCTTTGGCTGCACAGACAAGAAATACAGTGATGAGTTTGGACACATGATGCAAGAGCAATATCAGATGTCCGTGATGGGTGAGCTGAAATTCTTCCTTGGTCTTCAAATCCGTCAGCAGAGCAACGACATCTTCATATCATAAGAAAAATACCTCAAAGATTGCCTGAAGAAGTTTGGAATGCAAGACTGCAAAGGATACGATGCCAGTGCCAACCAAAAGTCATCTGGGCCCCGACGACAATGGTAAAGAGTTCGATCAAAAGGTATACCGCTCCATGATTGGTTCTTTACTCTATTTATGTGCATCTAGGCCAGATATAATGCTTAGCGTTTGCATGTGTGCCCGATTCCAAGCGGCACCAAATGAATCGCATCACTTAGCTGTGAAGAGAATTCTTCGATATTTGGCTTACACCCCAACACTAGGATCATGGTATCCGAAGGGCCCAGAGTTTGATCTAGTTGGATTCTCAGATGCTGATTATGCTGGTGACAAGGTTGACCGCAAGTCCACATTAGGCACTTGTCACTTTCTTGGACGATCTCTTGTCTGTTGGTCTTCAAAGAAGCAGAACTGTGTATCCCTCTCCACCGTTGAATCTGAATACATTGCTGCTGGATCTTACTATGCTCAGCTTCTATGGATGAAGCAAACTCTCAAGGACTATGGCATCCATCTGAAGCATGTGCCACTCTACTACGACAATGAAAGCGCCATCAAGATTGCCAACAACCCAGTTCAACACTCGAAGATAAAGCACATTCTGATCCGTCATCACTTTCTCAGAGATCATGTCATGAAGGAGGATATTGATATCATTCACGTCAACACTGAAGAGCAATTGGCAGATATCTTCACAAAGCCCTTGGATGAGAAAAGGTTTTCCAAGTTGCGGTGTGAGCTAAACATCTCAGAATCCTCAAATGTCCTGTAGTTGGACACACATCCTAATGCTTATGCATGTTGATGACTTAGATGTGCAACACATGAAGTAACGTTTCTCTTCTATCAATGAAGACATACACTCTAAGTGTGAATACATCAACGTGGAATTTGACTTCGGAGCGCCCTGATAATTGTGCGCCATGTCTGGGTCTAATACTTCCTACATGGTGGATAACGCCACCACCAAATTCTTTTTGAAGTGTTTCATTTGGCGTCATAATTGCATAGTCTTCGTATTTGGTTTGTCTTCAACATTGATTTGACTTATAAGTTTATCTTTGCAAAGTTGAGTTGGTCTTATATATATATATGCGTGTGCTGTCCTCTAGAACATTCACTTATAGCTATGACTTCACTCTTGAATTTTCTGATCTAAGTGAATGTGATCAGACTCTAACCCTCTCTGTGCTTCTACCTCAAAATCTATCTATCCAAGTCATATGCACTCTGTTGAAACCTGTTGATACGTCTCCAATGTATCTATAATTTTTGATTGTTCCATGCTATATTATATTCTATTTTGGACATTATTGGGCTTTATTATACACTTTTATATTATTTTTGGGACTAACCTATTAACCGGAGGCCCATCCTAGCATTGCTGTGTTTTTTCCTATTTTAGGGTTTCGTAGAAAAAGAATATCAAACGGAGTCCAAACGGAATGAAACCTTCGGGAAGGTGATTTTCAGAACGAACATGATCCAGAGGACTTGGACCCTACGTCAAGCAACCAACAGGGAAGCCACGAGGTAGGGGGGCGCGCCTACCCCCTAGGCGTGCCCTCCACCCTCGTGGGCCCCCTATTGCTCCACCGACATACTTCTTCCTCCTATATATACCTATGTACCCCCAAATGATCAAATACAGAGCCAAAACCCTAATTCGACCGCCATAACTTTCTGTATCCACGAGATCCCATCTTGGGGCCTATTCCGGAGCTCCGCCGGAGGGGGCATCGATCACGGAGGGCTTCTACATCAACACCATAGCCCTTCCGATGAAGTGTGAGTAGTTTACCTCAGACCTTCGGGTCCATAGTTATTAGCTAGATGGCTTCTTCTCTCTTTTTGGATCTCAATACAAAGTTCTCCCCCTCTCTTATGGAGATCTATTCGATGTAATCTTCTTTTGCGGTGTGTTTGTTGAGACCGATGAATTGTGGGTTTATGATCAAGTTTATCTATGAACAATATTTGAATCTTCTCTGAATTCTTTTACGTATGATTGGTTATCTTTGCAAGTCTCTTCGAATTATCAGTTTGGTTTGGCCTACTAGATTGATATTTCTTGCAATGGGAGAAGTGCTTAGCTTTGGGTTCAATCTTGCGGTGTCCTTTCCCAGTGACAATAGGGGCAGCAAGGCACGCATTGTATTGTTGCCATCGAGGATAACAAGATGGGGTTTATTTCATATTGCTTGAGTTTATCCCTCTACATCATGTCATCTTGCTTAAAGCGTTACTCTGTTCTCTTGAACTTAATACTCTAGATGCATGCTGGATAGCGGTCGATGTGTGGAGTAATAGTAGTAGATGCAGGCAGGAGTCGGTCTACTTCTTTCGGATGTGATGCCTACATACATGATCATACCTAGATATTCTCATAACTATGCTCAATTCTGTCAATTGCTCAACAGTAATTTGTTTACCCGCCGTGAATACCTATGCTCTCGAGAGAAGCCACTAGTGAAACCTATGGCCCCCGGGTCTATCTTCCATCATATTAATCTTCCAATACTTAGTTATTTTCATTGCCTTTTATTTTACTTTGCATATTTATCATAAAAATACCAAAAAATATTATCTTATCATATCTATCAGATCTCACTGTCGTAAGTGACCGTGTAGGGATTGACAACCCCTTATCGCGTTGGTTGCGAGGATATATTTGTTTTGTGTAGGTGCGAGGGACTCGCGTGAAGCCTCCTACTGGATTGATACCTTGGTTCTCAAAAACTGAGGGAAATACTTACGCTACTTTGCTGCACCACCCTTTCCTCTTCAAGGGAAAACCAACGCAAGTGCTCAAGAGGTAGCAAGAAGGATTTCTGGCGCCGTTGCCGGGGAGGTCTACGCAAAAGTCAACATACCAAGTATCCATCATAGACCCTTATCTCACGCATTACATTATTTGCCATTTACCTCTCATTTTCCTCTCCCCCACTTCACCCTTGCCGTTTTATTCGCCCTTTCTCTCTCTCTCTCTCTCTCTCTCTCTATCCTCCCTCTCTTTTCTGTTCGCCTCTTTTCTGTTTGCTTGCCGTTATGGTGAGTCCTCTATTTTCTCCGTTGTCTCCCAAGAACGAAGCTCTAAATTTTAAGCAAAGGGAGGGAGAAAATCTAAAAGACGCTTGGTATAGAATTTGCAATGCTCAAAATAGATCTACCAGAAAGCAATCTACTTCTGTTCTTCTTCACAATTTTTATGTAGGCGCTACTCCTTGGTACAAATATATCCTTGATACCATTACTGGAGGGAACTTCTTGGGTAGCCATACTTTTGATTCTTATAATGCTATGATAGATTTGTTTGGCTCACCACCTCTTTTGGTTAATGGAACTATGTTAACTTTGGAGCATGTAATGCAAAGACTTGAAATTATTGAAAATAAGGTTGCTACTATAGAGTTAATTGAAAATTTGGATAAAAGATCCACAACCGAATCACTCAATATGGATCTAAAGTAGGAGTCACTTTGAAAAATATTAAAGAAAAGGAACCTATAGTTAATGAGAAAATAAATTAGGATTCCACTAGAATCGATAAACTTGAGGATATTATTACCAACTTGGGAACCGCTTTTTCTACCGTAAAGAATAATCTGAGTCCTCGCACTAAAATTTCCAAGCTTATGTATGTTCCTAAAAATAAGGGTGAATCCTCTAGTAAGGAACTGCGGATCTCAAATCTATAAGTATTCATCCCAATCTTTTTGCTATCATTAAGGAACCATTTGTTACAAATGAATTTTTCGATCTTGTGCGTAAAAGTTTGATAACCAATAAAAAGAAAGAAATTCCTAATGATGGTAGATGCCTCATTGAATAATTACCTACCAAAGATGGCAATACCTAGATCTATCCTTGCCTTTTATGCCTAGCTAGGGGCGTTAAACGATAGCGCTTGTTGGGAGGCAACCCAATTTTATTTTTATTCCTTGCTTTTTGCTCCTGTTTAGTAATAAATAATTTATCTAGCCTCTGTTTTGGTTGTGTTTTTGTGTCTAATTAGTGTTTGTGCCAAGTAGAACCGTTGGGAAGACTTGGGGAAAGTCTTGTTAATCTTGCTGTAAAAAACAGAAACTTTAGCGCTCACGAGAACTGCTGCCATTTTTATTTGGAAAGTGCTATTTAGTTAATTATTTTTGAATATGATTAATAGACAAATTACTCACGTCCAGCAATATATTTTAGAATTTTTGGGGTTCCAGATCTTGCGCTAGCTACAGATTACTACAGACTGTTCTGTTTTTGACAGATTCTGTTTTTCGTGCATTGTTTGCTTATTTTGATGAATCTATGGCTAGTAAAATAGTTTATAAACCATAGAGAAGTTGGAATACATTAGGTTTAACACCAATATAAATAAAGAATGAGTTCATTACAGTACCTTGAAGTGGTGTTTTGTTTTCTTTCGCTAACGGAGCTCACGAGATTTTCTACTTTAAGTTTTGTGTTGTGAAGTTTTCAAGTTTTGGGTAAGGATTTGATGGATTATGGAACAAGGAGTGGCAAGAGCCTAAGCTTGGGGATGCCCATGTCACCCCCAAGATAATCTAAGGACACCAAAAAGCCAAAGCTTGGGGATGCCCCGGAAGGCATCCCCTCTTTCGTCTACTTCTATCAGTAACTTTACTTGGAGCTATATTTATATTCACCACATGATATGTGTGTTGCTTGGAGCATCTTGTATTATTTGAGTCTTTATTTCTTAGTTTACCACAATCATATTTGCTGTACACACCTTTTGAGAGAGACACACATGATTCAGAAATTATTAGAATACTCTATGTGCTTCACTTATATCTTTTGAGTTATATAGTTTTTGCTCTAGCGCTTCACTTATATCTTTTAGAGCACGTCAGTGGGTTTGTTTTATAGAAACCATTGTTCTCTCATGCTTCACCTAGATTATTTTGAGAGTCCTACAAGACAGCATGGTAATTTGCTTTAATTATGTTAGGCATTCAAGATTAATAATAAAATTTTCTTATGAGTGTGTTGAATACTATGAGAAGTTTGAAACTTGATAATTGTTTTGAGATATGGAGATGGTGATATTAGAGTCATGCTAGTTGAGTAGTTGTGAATTTGAGAAATGATTGTGTTGAAGTTTGTGATTCCCATAGCATGCACGTATGGTGAACCGTTATGTGATGAAGTCGGAGCATGATTTATTTGTTGATTGTCTTCCTTATGAGTGGCAGTCGGGAACGAGCGATGGTCTTTTCCTACCAATCTATCCCCCTAGGAGCATGTGCGTAATAATTTGCTTTGATAACTTGTAGATTTTTGCAATAAGTATATGAGTTCTTTATGACTAATGTTGAGTCCATGGATTATACGCACTCTCACCCTTTCACCATCGCTAGCCTCTCTAATACCGCGCACCTTTCGCCGGTATCATACACCCACCATATACCTTCCTCAAAACAGCCACCATACCTACCTATCATGGCATTTCCATAGCCATTTTGAGATATATTGCCATGCAACTTTCCACCATTCCATTTCCCATGACACGCTCCATCATTGTCATATTGCTTTGCATGATCATGCAGTTGACATTGTATTTGTGGCAAAGCCACTGTTCATAATTCATTCATACATGTCACTCTTGATTCATTGCATATCCCGGTACACCGCCGGAGGCATTCACATAGAGTCATATTTTGTTCTAAGTATTGAGTTGTAATTGTTGAGTTGTAAGTAAATAAAAGTGTGATGATCATAATTTTTAGAGCATTGTCCCAAGTGAGGAAAGGATGATGGAGACTATGATTCCCCCACAAGTCGGGATGAGACTCCGGACGAAAAAGAAAAGAAAAAAAAGAAAAAAAGAGGCCAGAAAAAAGACCCAAATAAAAAAATATATGAGAGAAAATAGAGAAGGGACAATGCTACTATCCTTTTACCACACTTGTGCTTCAAAGTAGCACCATGATCTTCATGATAGAGAGTCTCCTATGTTGTCACTTTCATATACTAGTGGGAATTTTTCATTGGACTTCCTCAAAATGCCCTAGGTCTTCATGAGCAAGCGATTTGGATGCACACCCACTAGTTTCTTTTGTTGAGCTTTCATATACTTACATCTCTAGTGCATCCGTTGCATGGCAATCCCTACTCACTCACATTGATATCTATTGATGGGCATCTCCATAGCCCATTGATACGCCTAGTTGATGTGAGACTATCTTCTCCCCTTTTGTCTCCTCCACAACCACCATTCTATTCCACCTATAGTGCTATGTCCATGGCTCACGCTCATGTATTGCGTGAAGATTGAAAAAGTTTGAGAACATTAAAAGTATGAAACAATTGCTTGGCTTGTCATCGGGGTTGTGCATGATTTGAATACTTTGTGTGGTGAAGATGGAACATAGCCAGACTATATGATTTTGTAGGGATAATTTTCTTTGTCCATGTTATTTTGAAGAGACATAATTGCTTAGTTAGTATGCTTGAAGTATTATTATTTCTATGTCAATATTAAACTTTTGTCTTGAATCTTTCGGATCTGAATATTCATACCACAATTAATAGAATTACATTGAAATTATGCCAAGTAGCATTCCACATCAAAAATTCTGTTTTTATCATTTACCTACTCAAGGACGAGCAGGAATTAAGCTTGGGGATACTTGATATGTCTCCAACGTATCTATAATTTTTGATTGTTCCATGCTATATTATATTCAGTTTTGGACATTATTGGGCTTTATTATACACTTTTATATTATTTTTGGGACTAACCTATTAACCGGAGGCCCAGCCCAGAATTGTTCTTTTTTTGCCTATTTAGAGTTTCGCAGAAAAAGAATATCAAACGGAGTCTAAACGAAATGAAACCTTTGGGAACGTGATTTTTGGAACGAACATGATCCAGAGGACTTGGACCCTACGTCAAGCAACCAACAGGGAAGCCACGAGGTAGGGGGCGCGCCTACCCCCCCAAGTGCGCCCTCCACCCTCGTGGCCCCCCTGTTGCTCCACTGACATACTTCTTCCTCCTATATATACCTACATACCCCCAAATGATCAAATACGGAGCCAAAACCCTAATTCCACCACCGTAACTTTTTGTATCCACGAGATCCCATCTTGGGGCCTGTTCCGGAGCTCCGTCGAAGGGGGCATCGATCACGGAGGGCTTCTACATCAACACCATAGCCCTTCCGATGAAGTGTGAGTAGTTTACCTCAGACCATCGGGTCCATAGTTATTAGCTAGATGGCTTCTTATCTCTTTTTGGATCTCAATACAAAGTTCCCCCCTCTCCTGTGGAGATCTATTCGATGTAATCTTCTTTTGCGGTGTGTTTGTTGAGACCGATGAATTGTGGGTTTATGATCAAGTTTATCTATGAACAATATTTGAATCTTATCTGAATTCTTTTATGTATGATTGGTTATCTTTGCAAGTCTCTTCGAATTATCAGTTTGCTTTGGCCTACTAGATTGATCTTTCTTGCAATGGGAGAAGTGCTTAGCTTTGGGTTCAATCTTGCGGTGTCCTTTCCCAGTGACAGTAGGGGCAGTAAGGCATGTATTGTATTGTTGCCATCGAGGATAACAAGATGGGGTTTATTTCATATTGCTTGAGTTTATCCTTCTACATCATGTCATCTTGCTTAAAGCGTTACTCTGTTCTCTTGAACTTAATACTCTAGATGCATGCTGGATAGCGGTCGATGTGTGGAGTAATAGTAGTAGATGCAGGCAGGAGTCGGTCTACTTGTTTCGGACATGATGCCTATATACATGATCATACCTAGATATTCTCATAACTATGCTCAATTCTGTCAATTGCTCAACAGTAATTTGTTTACCCGCCGTGAATACCTATGCTCTAGAGAGAAGCCACTAGTGAAACCTATGGCCCCCGGGTCTATCTTCCATCATATTAATTTTCCAATACTTATTTATTTTCATTGCCTTTTATTTTACTTTGCATATTTATCATAAAAATACCCAAACATCTTATCTTATCATATCTATCAGATCTCACTCTCGTAAGTGACCGTGTAGGGATTGACAACCCCTTATCACGTTGGTTGCGAGGATTTATTTGTTTTGTGTAGGTGCTAGGGACTCGCGCGTAGCCTCCTACTGGATTGATACCTTGGTTCTCAAAAACTGAGGGAAATACTTACGCTACTTTCCTGCACCACCCTTTCCTCTTCAAGGGAAAACCAACGCAAGTGCTCAAGAGGTAGCACCTGTCAAATGTCTTCTCTAAGTCCTTGTCAGCAGAAGACACATAGACAAACATTTAAATCTGTTTTAAATGCCATATCCTTTTTGCCTGAATACTGGAGAAGCCGGAATGACCACCCGACAATCCAGGCGTGTGTGGGAACATGGAACAACTTCCAATAAGTTGCATTCAGGCCACGTGTCCTTCAGATGTGAACCGCCAGGGGCACCTACGTAATTACGCTGTGCCGTCCCTATCCTTATAAATACACACACACCGCGGTCATTATCTCTTCTTCCACCTCGCCACCTCGCACAAACCCTAGCGCCTCCGCTAGCTCACGTCGACACCAAAGACGGAGCGCTTTGCTGTCGCGACTTCTTCGACACCGTCCTCACGCCGGCTGTGGACCTCGCCCTCTTCACCGCCACCGTAGGTGTCTTCCGCCGCCAAGTTAGGGCACGTGAGATTGAACTGCTCGGCTTCTAAACTCTGCCTCGTCTAGCAGTTCATCAACGGTAAATAAACCTCTTTTTACTGTCTTTTGATCCGTCAAATCCATGCACTTCGACCAAAAGTGGTTTCTACACTTCCAAATCTGGATCTGATTTTATCTGCATCTCATATTATCCTAAGGTTATTCACTTATGCTTCATAACTAGTTATATTCCTCACTTGTACTTACTCATGGATTCGTACAAATCTGGAAGCAACTCTCTTCAAATAAGTGAATGTCTTCGCACTATGAGGTCAATGTCTTCAAACCGTTTTATCTTCAAAATCTTCTGAGAATGCATATGACCTCTCCCCCTTCCCTCACACCTTTAATGCTATCACAGGTACATGTCTGTGGGAGAATCCCTTGGTTCTCATAGTCTGCATTCATCTGCAGAGTTCTTACAGCATCACATTCACTCCCCTGAAGCCAGCTCTTGTCTGACCAGTAGAAGGAAGCCATTCATTGTTCTGAAGCCATTCAGTCTGAATATACTGGCCATAGATAAATCTGTCAGGAAAGGCGGTAGGCAGCGCAGAGGCAATACAGCTCTAGATCTGCCTCCGGATCTATATGAGTTGTACAAGTCAGATCCCGAAGAAAGTTACAATCAGTGCAAGACCCGAATCCAATGGATTCGAAGATATTGGGCAGAACAGTGGTTCAAATATAACTTCCTCACTACCGAATATGCTGAGAAGAACGCCATTAAGCGCCCCGGGGTGATATCCTGTACAGGAATCTGCAACCAAAGTCGATGCCTGAAGCCATTGCTCAAGGCTTCTACCCATGCATGGTCCGAGGACCGAAGCCTGAGAATGCCGACCCATCATCTATGTTATGGTGTCGTGAAGACAATCAGTTCAAGCACAACTATCAGTTTGCCAAGGAGTCAGCTACAAAGAACAAGAAGGAGCTAGTACTCAACTTCAACCCTAGTCCATCTGCTCCAAGGGCTGATGGCACGCGCGATGCCAATCCAAATGTCATCGGCTCCTTCCACAAATTCGATGGCCTCCTCTCTCACATCGCTGCTCAGAGGGCTACCGTGGATCAATCTGCCAGAGATGACCCATAAAAATGTGTGAAGACATTGAAGACAATGGTGGTCTGTGAAGATATTCACAGTGAAGATTATGACATGAGAAGACATTCACATGAAGACTATGGAGTGCGAAGACGTAGTTGTTTCGTAGTTTCCTTTTCTTCTTTGTTGAGTCATAGGAACCACCATACTGTTAAGTAGGGTCCAAGTGAACAAAGTTCGAGTGACTGAAGTGATGCTCAACCAAATCCTATGTCTTTGAGCAAAGACAATGAGAGCAAATCTTATCCAGAGCTAGATGAGTCAGCTTTACTTGTAGCCCAAGTCAAGTTGTCGCGTGTGTTTGAAATATGACCGTTGGACACATGTCAGTTCCTTAGTGACCTAGGGTTATTTCGGAAAAATCAGGTCGGGTTGCCTCCTGGCTATAAATAGCCCACCCCTACACCATAAATTGGTGGCTGCTCAGAGTTAGTGCACGGCTTTTGTCGTTTGAGAGCAACCCACCTCCGAAGCATTTGAGAGAGAGATCCTTGCGAGGACAAATCCCAAAACACCCAGAGCCAAAGAGTGTTAGGCATCACTGAAGTCTTTCTGTCTGCATGATCTGAAGACTTGTTACACTTGAGGACTGTGAATCCTCCAGCCGGTTAGGTGTCGCATTTTGAGCATCCAGGAGTCATTGTGGATTGCCGGTGAACGAAGTCTGTGAAGGTTTGAAAGTCTACCTTGAAGACTTACCAGAGTGATTGAGCGAGGATGTGTGTCCTTAGCTCAAGGGGAATAAGGTGAAGAAGCGGTCTTCTGAGTTAAATCTCAGCCTCCCTAACCAGACGTACAGTTGTCACAGCAACTGGATCTGGTCTACCAAATCCTTGTCTTCACCAAGAAACTGGTTCTATCCTTCACTTCCTTTTACTTTACAGTTTGTCTTCGTGAAGTCATTGACTTCTTGCATGATCTGAGTGTCTTCACTGCTTGAAGTATGTTTACTGTTTGGCTTCATACCATCTTCCATCCTGATCCATACTACCTAGCTGCTGATAGTCTTCGTGCTTTCACTTCATTGCTTACTTGACTATGGCCTGTCTAGTGTAGTCTACCTTCCGCTGCATATTAATAGGTTCATTTATACTGTTGGTCTTCAAAACCCCCGTGTATTGAAGACTTTCATAAAAATCGCCTATTCACCCCCTCTAGTCGATAACTAGCACTTTCAGATGGAAGCCCAAAGAAGGGGTGCGCAAGAAAAAGCATAAGGATAGAAAGCAAAAAGCGCAAATACTAGCAAAAATATTTACATCGCAAAAAAGGCCCACGGCCGGAGTTCATTACATTCCCTTACACCCCCAGTGGGTGGACTTGTTGCTTAACAAAGTTCAAAAAAGATAAAAAGGCAGGACGGCTTCAGGCAGTGGCCGTGTCGGGTTGCGCACTCACCGGCTTCTCCATGCTGGCACCGGCTTGTCACAGCTCCTCTGCGCCGGCCTCCGGGTTCGCCGAGATGCCGGTGTCATGCAGCATGGCCTTGTCATCCACGTAGGAATTCGTCTCCTCGGAGCTGCCGGTCGGGTCGTCGAGCGCCAGGACGAAGTCGTCAGGCGGAAGCTCTGCACCATCCTCCAGCCGCTCCGCGTTGAACTCATCGTGCATGGCAAAGAAGGCGAGATAGCTGGCCCGCCCGCCTATCCGGCATGCCTGCACCTGCAGTTGGGCCTCCGCACCGTCCTGTTGGGCCACCAGGTGGTCCAGACTTAGGTCTGAATACCACGACATGGCGAAGCGCAGCGCCAGGTCCGCACCGGCACGAGCCGCAGAGATGCGCCACACATGGAGCCGCGCCGGGCCGGCCTCCAGCCAGTGCGCCAGCTGCGTGAAGCTGCTGGGCTCCACCGCACCCGGCCAGAGGGCCGCCATCATGCCCAACCCGATCGCAGATAGCCGCGCCATTTGCTTGTCCAAGGCCTTTAGACGGGCCTCGGCGGCAAGCATGATCTCTAAGAAGCTCCAGGCGGCGTATGGGGCGATCATGACGCCCGCGTCCGCCTGGGTTGTCCGGTGTGCGCGCACGGTTGCGTCCGCCGTGTCCTTCGTGTCCGGAAAGTACTCTCGCACACAAAGGAGAGAAATAGTCAGCGATGCAAAGGTTCAGCCGGCTCGCAGCCCGGCAGAACAAACAGGGAAGTACTTACTGAGGAGGTGCTCATCCAGATGTTACGCCTCGCACAACATACTGTTCCGCTCCAGGTCCCACGCATGGCCACGGGCCTCGAGCACCTTCTCAAGGTCAGTGAGGGAGTCCTGGATTAAGGGGTCCTCGGGTGTCTGGGCTATGCGATATGGGACGGACTGATGGGCCGTAAAGATACAAGGTGGAAGGCTTTCCCCCATGTCCGGATAGGACTCTCCTTTGCATGGATGGCAATCTGGATGTATAGTTTCCTTCCTCTGTAAACCGACTCTGTACAACCTAGGCCCTTCCGGTGTCTATATAAACCGGAGGGGTTAGTCCTTAAAGGCTATCAGAATTTACATAGGCTAGACATCTAGGGTTTAGCCATTATGATGTTGAGGTAGATCAACTCTTGTAACCCCTATACTCATCAAAGACAATCAAGTAGGAAGTAGGGTTTTACCTCCATCGAGAGGGCCTGAACCTGGGTAAACATCGTGTCCCCTTTGTCTCCTATTACCTTCGATCCTCAGATGCACAGTTCGGGACCCCCTACCCGAGATCGTCCGGTTTTGACACCGACATTGGTGCTTTCATTGAGAGTTCTTTTGTGTCGTCGATGGAAGGATCGATGGCATGCCTTGTCATCAATGACAACGTCACCTCTGGAAGGGCCCTAGCTCTAGGACAGGTCCTCCAGCTTGGCGGTTTCACCATGGGCACCCTCTTGGCCGTTAAGCCAAAGGCAGCCCCTGCAATCGCCAAACATCATCTCCGCATCGGCCTCGAACACTCCGAAAATATGGATCCAGCTGATGTCTCGTCCTTGAACAAACTGCTAGATCGCATCGCTGCCCTGGGGGTCGCAACAGACTATGATCGGACTGGGCTTAAACTCGATCAAAGGGAAATCAAGTCCCCGCCGATCACCCACCTAGTAGCGGTTATGGAGGAACAAGCCGAGAATACTTCTCCCCCTAAGTTAAGAACAAACTATGTTCGGATTTCCAAGCCCTGCGTGCTGGATACCCATCTCCGGGAAAAGACCATATGTCCTCCGAACATAGAATCAGGCGTCGAGCCCGAAAGTCTCCAGGACCCTCCGGATCCTAGACTAGTGACCACGGAGATTCTTCAAACTCCAGATCCAATAGTGAGTCAGGGTTCGGATTTCATCCCGCCCACCCACCACAAGCAATATTCCCCAAGAAATTTAGGTCCTCCAGACGTATGTGACCTAACGTACGTACGATAGCAATCTCAGGAAACGGTCCATCACTTCTGGGCCAGGTTCCTCCTTGCTAAAAACAAGATTAAAGATTGCCGCGACGACGACGTGGTTTCAGTTTTATGCCGCAACTGTCCGGACGAGGGAATCCTCAATTCCCTCAACCACCGCCGCATACAACACTTTGCAAATTTGGCACACATAGTATAGAAGTACTGCACAATGGAAAGCGCTTAGAAAGCCCAAACAGCCCGATGGGATCCTCCCGCCTTTAAGTAGCCCACCAGACGAGCAAAAAGGATGCACCTTTACGGGGCACCCGATCACCATCTCATTGACACGAGAATCAAATCCTTCACGGGACATAGAACTGTCCTTGACGAGTTGCTCGACAAGCCCTGCCAGATACACACTACGCCGAATACCAAACCAACACATAGCCTTCGGGCATGTTGGGTACTTCGACAAGTGGCTAAGAGCGGCGAGGTGATGACCCACAAGTGTAGGGGATCTATCGTAGACTTTTCGATAAGTAAGAGTGTCGAACCCAACGAGGAACAGAAGGAAATGATAAGCGGTTTTCAGCTAGGTATTTTCTGCAAGATCTAAAATTATCGGTAACAAATAGTTTTGTGATAAAGTATTTGTAACGGGTATCAAGTAATAAAAGTAAATAAGGTGCAGCAATATGGCCCAATCATTTTTGTAGCAAAGGACAAGCCTGGACAAACTCTTATATAAAGGAAAGCGCTCCCGAGGTCACATGGGAATTATCGTCAAAAGCTAGTTTTCATCACGTTCATATGATCCGCTTCGGTACTTGATAATTTGATATGTGGGTGGACCGGTGCTTGGGTACTGCCCTTACTTGGAAAAGCATCCCACTTATGATTAACCCCCATTGCAAGCATCTGCAACTACAACAGAAGTATTAAGGTAAACCTAACCATAGCATGAAACATATGGATCCAAATCAGCCCCTTACGAAGCAACGCATAAACTAGGGTTTAAGCTTCTGTCACTCTAGCAACCCATCATCTACTTATTACTTCCCAATGCCTTCCTCTAGGCCCAAACAATGGTGAAGTGTCATGTAGTCGATGTTCACATGCCACCACTAGAGGAAAGACAACATACATCTCATCAAAATATCGAACGAATACCAAATTCACATGACTACTTATAGCAAGACTTCTCCCATGTCCTCAGGAACATACGTAACTACTCACAAAGTATATTCATGTTCATAATCAGAGGGGTATTAATATGCATAATGGATCTGAACATATGATCTTCCACCAAGTAAACCAACTAGCATCAACTATAAGGAGTAATCAACACTACTAGCAACCCACAGGTACCAATCTAAGGTTTGGATACAAAGATTGGATACAAGAGATGAACGAGGGTTTGAGATGAGATGGTGCTGGTGAAGATGTTGATGGAGATTGAACCCCTCCCAATGAGAGGATGGTTGGTTATGACGATGGTGATGATTTCCCCCTCCCGGAGGGAAGTTTCCCCGTCAGAACAGCTCTGCCAGAGCCCTAGATTGGTTCCGCCAAGGTTTCGCCTTATGGCGGCAGAGTTTCGTCCCATGAGCTTGCTTATGATTTTTTCCTCGATGAAATACCCCATATAGCAAAAGATGGGCATCAGAGGGCCACCAAGGGGCCCACGAGGCAGGGGGCGCGCCCCCACCCTCGTGGACAGTGGGTGGCCCCCCTCTGGTACTTCTTTCGCCCAATATTTTTTATATATTCCGAAAATAATTCCCGTGGAGTTTCAGGACTTTTGGAGATGTGCAGAATAGGTCTCCAATATTTGCTCCTTTTCCAGCCCAGAATTCCAGCTGCCGGCATTCCCCCTCTTCATGTAAACCTTGTAAAATAAGAGAGAAAAGGCATAATATTGTGACATAATGTGTAATAACAGCCCATAATGCAATAAATATCGATATAAAAGCATGATGCAAAATGGACGTATCAACTCCCCCAAGCTTAGACCTCGCTTGTCCTCAAGCGAAAGCCGAAATCGAAAAATATGTCCACATGTTTAGAGATAGAGGTGTCGATAAAATAAAATACGTACATGAGGGCATCATGATCATTCTTAGAACAACAACATATATATATATATATATTGTGTCATATGATCTCTTATGATAAATTAACAGTTCATTCACATACTCAAGTATGAATCAGAAACTTCATTGAAAACTAACAAACTATAATCTCAGTCATTGAAGCAATTGCAATTTATCATAACATAGGAAAGAGTCAATATAAGAGATTCTCAGCAAGTCCACATATTCAACCATCATTTAGTCTTTCACAATTGCTAACACTCATGCGATATTTATGGTTATGAAGTTTTAATTGGACACTTAGAAAGATAGGGGCTTATAGTTTTGCCTCCCAACTTTTTAGCTCAAGGGTAATGTCAACAATAATAGTTCATGAAAACCCACATCCAATTAGCCATATATATCAAGATCTTTCCAACACATCGTGCTTGCCAAAGGATAAAATGTAAAAAGGAAAGGTGAAGATCACTGTGACTCTTGCATGAAGTATAAGACAAGAATAAAAGATAGGCCCTTCGTAGAGGGAAGCAGAGGTTGTCATGTGCTTTTATGGTTGGATGCACAAAATCTTAATGCGAAAGAACGTCACTTTATATTTCTAGTTGTGATATGGACCTTTATTATGCAGTCCGTCGCTTTTATTTCTTCCACATCACAAGATCGTATAAAGCTTATTTCTCCACACTAATAAATCATACATATTTAGAGAGCAATTTTTATTGCTTGCAACGATGACAACTTACTTGAAGGATCTTGCTCAATCCATATGTAGATATGGTGGACTCTCATGGGAAAACTGGGTTTAAGGATATTTGGAAGCACAAGTAGTATCTCTACTTGGTGTAAAGAAATTGGATAGCATGAGAGGGAAAGGCAAGCTCAACATGTTCGATGATCCATGACAATATAATTTATCTTAGATGTAAGAAAACATAACCCATTATGTCTTCCTTGTCCAACGTCAACTCTTTAGCATATCATACTTTAATGAGTGCTCACAATTATAAAAGATGTCCAAGATAGTATATTTATATGTGAAAACCTCTCTTTCTTTGTTACTTCCTATTAATTGCAACGATGACCAAAACTATGTTTGTCAACTCTCAACAACTTTTATTCATCATACTCTTTATATGTGAAGTCATTACTCCATAAAATCCATATGATCTCTTTATTTCTTTTTATTTGTTTTTATTTTATTCCTATTCCCTCAAGATCATAGCAAAATAATCAAGCCCTTGACTCAACACTAGTCTTTATTATATATAGCTCACAGACTCGATTACAAAGAAGGATCATAAAGCAAAACTCAAAACTAGATCATAATAAAACTTTATTCTACTAGATCAAGATATTACCAAAAGGATCAAACTAAGAAAAACGGTAAAGATAAAAGTGTGATGGTGATACGATACCGGGGCACTCCCCCAAGCTTGGCAGTTGCCAAGGGGAGTGCCCAAACCCATGTGTTTATGTCTCCTTTCTCGGAGGTGGCAATGATGTAGTTATTGATGCTGTAGGATTGTCGTCCATCTTCCAAGGCATAGGCTCACCATCATAGAAGGATGATCGAGTCTTCGGGATCCTCAAATCTGCAGCCAAACTCATCCTCTTGAATATATATTCATACTCACAATTTTGGTTTTGCAGGTCATAGATCTGGGATTGGACGCGCTCGATTTTCTCATGAAGCTTGAAGATGGCCTCCCCAATGTTCTTGTCATCCAGCTTGTGGTTGTTGGTGAACTCCATGATCATTATATGATTGGAGTCGAGTCCACGTTCCACCATCTCCTGGCACTTGAAAACTTGTTGCTCCAATGCCTCGAGCCTTGTCTCCATGCTTCCGGTCCTCCTTGGTCCCTCAACATCGCGGATGTGCACCAACCCCTCACGCATCTCAATGGTTTGAGGGTGTTGCAGCACCTCCGCGAGGTAGGGGTTGATGACCTTCTCGAAGAACTTGTCCTTGGGGCACTCGAAGACGCCATGGCGATCAAGATCTGTCAGAAAAACAGCTCGAAACAAAGACAGAAGATATTTGCGTGATACGGTGGTCAAAACCTTTGGGAGATTATATAATGAATTTTTACCGAACAAAAGAAGTATCATGCAAGAAAACAGAGTCCAGAGAGCACATGAGGTGCCCACGAGGCAGGGGGCACGCCCAGGGGGTAGGGCGCGCCCTCCACCCTCATGGACGCCTCGTGTCCTTCCCTGACTACTTCTTATTTTCCTATTTTCTTAAACATTCCAAAACAGAGAAAAAATATGCTATTAGAACTGTTTTGGAGTCAGTTTACTTACCGTACCTCCTACCTATTCCTTTTCGGAGTCTGAAACATTCTGGAAAGTGTCCCTTATGTATTCCTCTGGCGTTATGGTTTCAATAACATTAGTTTCAACATTTATGGGATTACCTGAGATATAATGCTTGATTCTTTGACAGTTCACCACTGATAACCCACAAGTATAGGGGATCGCAATAGTTTTCGAGGGTAGAGTATTCAACCCAAATTTATTGATTCGACACAAGGGGAGCCAAAGAATATTCTCAAGTATTAGCAGCTGAGTTGTCAATTCAACCACACCTGGAAACTTAATATCTGCAGCAAAGTGTTTAGTAGCAAAGTAATATGATAGTAGTGGTAACGGTAGAAAAAGTAATATTTTTGGTTTTATAGTGATTGTAACAGTAGCAGCAGAAAAGTAAATGAGCGAAGAACAATATATGAAAAGCTCGTAGGCATTGGATCGGTGATGGAGAATTATGTCGGATGCGATCGGTCATGCAACAGTTATAACATAGGGTGATACAGAACTAGCTCCAGTTCATCAATGTAATGTAGGCATGTATTCCGAATATAGTCATACGTGCTTATGGAAAAGAAGTTGCATGCAATCTTTTGTCCTACCCTCCCATGGCAGCGGGGTCCTATTGGAAACTAAGGGATATTAAGGCCTCCTTTTAATAGAGTACCGGACCAAAGCATTAATACAGTGAATACATGAACTCCTCAAACTACGGTCATCACCGGTAAGTATCCCGATTATTGTCACGTCGGGGTTAACGGATCATAACACATAATAGGTGACTATAGACTTGCGAGATAGGATCAAGAACTCACATATATTCATGAAAAGATAATAGGTTCAGATCTGAAATCATGGCACTCGGGCCCTAGTAACAAGCATTAAGCATAGCAAAGTCATACGAACATCAATCTCAGAACATAGTGGATACTAGGGATCAAACCCTAACAATACTAACTCGATTAAATTATAAATCTCATCCAACCCATCACCGTCCAGCAAGCCTACGATGGAATTACTCACGCACAACGGTGAGCATCATGAAATTGGTGATGGAGGAAGGTTGATGAGGACGATGGTGACGGATTCCCCTCTTCAGAGCCCCGAACGGACTCCAGATTAGCCCTCCTGAGAGAGTTTAGGGCTTGGCGGCGGCTCCGTATCGTAAAACGCGATGAATCCTTCTCCCTGATTTTTTTCTCCCCGAACACGAATATATGGAGTTGGAGTTGAGGTCGGTGGAGCGTCAGGGGGCCCACGAGGCAGGGGCGCGCCCAGGGGGTAGGCGCACCCCACCCTCATGGACAGGGTGTGGGCCCCCTGACGTGGATTCTTCTTCCAGTATTTTTTATATATTCCAAAAATAATCTCTGTTGATTTTCAAGTCATTCCGAGAACTTTTATTTCTGCACAAAAATAACACCATGGCAATTCTGCTGAAAACAGCGTCAGTCCGGGTTAGTTACATTCAAATCATGCAAGTTAGAGTCCAAAACAAGGGCAAAAGTGTTTGGAAAAGTAGATACGACGGAGACATATCAACTCCCCCAAGCTTAAACCTTTGCTTGTCCTCAAGCAATTCAGTTGATAAACTGAAAGTGATAAAGAAAAACTTTTACAGACTCTGTTTGCTCTTGTTGTTGTAAATATGTAAAGCCAACATTCAAGTTTTCAGCAAATATTATGAACTAACCATACTCACAATAACATTTAGGTCTCATGTTTACTCATATCAATGGCATAATCAGCTAGCGAGCAATAATAACAAATCTCGGATGACAACACTTTCTCAAAACAATCATGATATGATATAACAAGATGGTATCTCGCTAGCCCTTTCTGAGACCGCAAAACATAAATGCAGAGCACCTTTAAAGATCAAGGACTGACTAGACATTGTAATTCATGGTAAAAGAGATCCAGTCACAGTCATACTCAATGTAAACTAACAGTAATGGATGCAAATGACAGCAGTGCTCTCCAACTGGTGCTTATTAATAAGAGGATGATGACTCAACATAAAAGTAGATGGATAGGCCCTTCGCAGAGGGAAGAAGTGATTTGTAGAGGTGCCAGAGCTCGATTTTGAAATACAGATGAATAATATTTTGAGCGGTATACTTTCATTGTCAACATAACAACTGAGAGATCTTGATATCTTCCATGCTACACACATTATAGGCGGTTCCCAAGCAGAATGGTAAAGTTTATACTCCCCCACCACCAACAAGCATCAATCCATGGCTTGCCCGAAACAACGGGTGCCTCCAAATAACAACAATCCTGGGGGAGTTTTGTTTGCAATTATTTTGATTTGATTTGAGCATGGGACTGGGCATCCCGGTGACCAGCCATTTTCTCGTGAATGAGGAGCGGAGTCCACTCCTCTTGAGAATAACCCGCCTAGCATGGAGGATACAGACATCCCTAGTTGACACATGAGCTATTCGAGCATACAAAACAGAATGTTTATTTGAAGGTTTAGAGTTTGGCACATACAAATTTACTTGGAACGACAGGTAGATATCGTATATAGGCAGGTATGGTCGACTCATATGGAATAACTTTGGGGTTCATGGAATTGGATGCACAAGCAGTATTCCTGCTTAGTACAAGTGAAGGCTAGAAAAATACTGGGAAGCGACCAACTAGAGAGTGACAATAGTCATGAACATGCATTAAAATTAATCAACACCGAATGCAAGCATGAGTAGGATATAATGCACCGTGAACATAAATATCATAGAGGCTATGTTGATTTTGTTTCAACTACATGCGTGAACATGTGCCAAGTCAAGCCACTCGAATCATTCAAAGGAGGATACCACCCCATCATACCACATCACAACCATTTTAATAGCATGTTGGCACGCAAGGTAAACCATTATAAACTCCTAGCTAATTAAGCATGGCATAAGCAACTACAATCTCTAATTATCATTGCAAATATGTTTCTTTCATAATAGGCTAAATCAGGAATGATGAACTAATCATATTTACAAAAACAAGAGAGGTCGAGTTCATATCAGCTTTTCTCATCTCAATCAGTTCATCATACAATCATCATTATTGCCTTTCACTTGCACGACCGAATAGCGTGGATAATAATAATAGTGCACATGCATTGGACTAAGCTGGAATATGCAAGCATTCAATTCAAGAGAGAAGACAAGGTAATATGGGCTCTTTGTTAGATCAACAATAATGCATATGAGAGCCACTCAACATTTTAATCACGGTCTTCTCCTCTCGACCCCCAAAGGAAGAAAAAAAATAAAACTATTTACACGGGAAAGCTCCCAACAAGCAAAAGAAGAACGAGAAATCTTTTTAGGTTTCTTTTTAATTACTACTACTACAGGCATGGAAAGTAAACTAGCTAAAAGCTACAACTATTTTTTTGTTTTTCTTAAGATTTTTCAAACACACAAGAAAAAAGCGAGAAAATGAAAATAAACTAGCATGGATGATACAATGAAAAAGTATGGGCACCGACAACTGGCATGAGTGTCTGAACATGAATGTAATGTCGCTGAGAGATACATACTCCCCCAAGCTTAGGCTTTTGGCCTAAGTTGGTCTATGCCCATGGATCAAAACTGTAGCTGGGGTCGTACTGAGATGCAGCGGCAATTTCCTGATGAGCTACAGCTTGGAGGCGAGCTGCCTCTGCCCTCCTCTCGTACTCGGTCGCCTCCTCCCTGGTTATAACATATCTCCCTTTTTCCTGAAAGTCAAAGAAAGTAGGAGTAGGGAGAGCGACGTGATAGGTGCGTCGTCTGTCAAAGATTAGTCGTTACTGGAGGAACTGATTGTTCCTCTCAACAAACTGATGACGAACCATGTCATTATAATCTAAATAAGTAGGAGGCAACTCAATATCATCTCCACGTATGGGTATCTCAAGAAAATCAGCTAAACGGGTTGCATAAATTCCACCAAAGAAATCTCCGTCAATACTATTATTATGCAACCTACGTGCAACAATGTCCCCAAGTTATATTGTCTATCTCCTAATACAACACTCTTGAGAACACTCAGATCAGGAACACACATGTGACATGCCTCATCCTTACCATTTATGCATCTACCTATGAAGAGAGCAAAATAATGTATAGTAGGAAAATGAATGCTCCCTATGGTAGCTTGCATGATTTCCCTAGATTCCCCCACAGTTATACTAGCAAGAAAGTCTTTATATTCAGATTTGCCAGGTTCACTAACATTACCCCACTGTGGGAGTTTACAAGCAGTGTTAAAATCTTCTAAGTCCATGGTATAAAATTTATCATAAAGATCAAATAGGACAGTTTGAGAATTGCGTGATGATGTAAATTTAAACCTTCTCACAAATGAATCAGTGAGGTAGTAGTACTGACGGCACTTATCTGCCACGAAGCTCTCAAGATCGGTGTTACGCACATATGCTTCAAGTTCCTCCTTAATTCCTGCCCGAACCATGAAGTCCTCTGACGGCCATTCGTAAGGCCGCACTTGAGCATCTCTTGGTAGTTCATTGTCCGGCTCGCGTATCGCGGGCCTGGGGCCTTGCTTCCTTGAGGAACCACCTTGGTTCCTAAACATATTTCTTCCTCTGAAAAATTTCTGAAATTTTTAGTAACTTAAAATAAAAGTGAACCAAACTCAACAAAATTGATAGCAACTACTCCTACAAGTGCCTAGAGGATACATCATGCATTAAAACTACTTTTGACCACATAAATTTGACATGTAAGCTCAAGGGCATGGTCACCTAAGCAGCAAAAAATTGCAATGAATAAAGCACTAGAACAAAAACTAATTGGAGCATTGGAGGAGTCACATACCAAAGAACAATCCCCCAAAGCAGTTTTGTGAATGGAGCTTTGAGCAAGGAGATAAAAAATGGCAGCAAGATGAGCAAGAACTCGGGTTTGAGCTGGCTAGTGATTTTTTTGGGAGGAAGGAGTGTGTGGTGGATGGAATAAGTGGAGGGGACCCACGTGGGGTCCACGAGGTAGGGGGCGCCCAGGGGGGGCGCCCTCCACCCTCGTGGGCACGTGGCTGCTCCCCCTGTTGTGTTTTCAGTGCCATATATTCTCAAATATTCTAGAAAATAATCATATTTAAATTTCAGGGCATTTGGAGAACTTTTATTTTCGGGATATTTTTTATTGCATGGATAATTCAGAAAATAGACAAAAAAAACTATTTTTGCTTTATTTAATATAAATAACAGAAAGTAAAAAGAGGGTACAGATAGTTGTGTTTTCTAAATTCATCCATCTCATGCTCATCGAAAGGAATCCACTAACAAGGTTGATCAGGTCTTGTTAACAAACTCATTTCGAATAACATGAAACCAGAGAATTTTCGAATACCACTAGGTTACCTCAACGGGGATATGCACATCCCCAACAATAAGAATATCATATTTCTTCTTAACAGTAGGAAGAGGAAATCCAAAACCTCCAATAGTAATCATTGAAAATTTTCCAATAGAATTGATACTGTGGACTTGAGGTTGTTTCCTCGGAAAGTGTACCATATGCTCATTACCATTAACATGAAAAGTGACATTGCCTTTGTTGCAATCAATAACAGCCCCTGCAGTATTCAAAAAGGGTTTACCAAGGATAATAGACATACTATCGTCCTCGGGAATATCATGAATAACAAAGTCCGTTAAAATAGTAACATTTGCAACCACAACAGGCACATCCTCACAAATACCGACATGTATAGCGGTTGATTTATCAGTCATTTGCAAAGATATTTTAGTAGGTGTCAACTTATTCAAATCAAGTCTATGATATAAAGGGAGAGGCATCACACTAAGACCGGCTCCAAGATCACATAAAGCAGTTTTAACATAGTTTCTTTTAATGGAGCATGGTATAGTTGGTACTCCTGGATCTCCAGGTTTCTTTGGTATTCCACCCTTAAAAGTATAATTAGCAAGCATGGTGGACATTTCATCTTCCGGAATCTTTCTTTTATTAGTAACAAGTTCCTTCATATATTTAGCATAAGGATTCATTTTAAGCATACCAGTCAAACGCATACGCAAAAAGATAGGTCTAATCATTTCAGCAAAGCGCTCAAAATCCTCATCATCCTTTTTCTTGGATGGTTTAGGAGGAAAATGCATGGGTTTCTGAACCCATGGTTCTCTTCCTTTACTGTGCTTCCTAGCAACAAAGTCTCTCTTATCATAACGTTGATTCTTTGATTGTGGGTTAGCAAGATCAACAGCAGGTTCAATCTCTACATCATTATCATTGCTAGGTTGAGCATCAACATGAACATCATCATTAACATTATCACTAGGTTCATGTTCATTACTAGATTGTGTTTCAACATCAGAAATAGAAATATCATTGGGATTCTCAGGTGTGTCAACAACAGGTTCACTAGAAGCATGCAAAGTCCTATCATTTTTCTTTTTCTTCCTCTTAGAAGGACTAGGTGCATCAACATTAGTTCTCTAAGAATCTTGCTCAATTCTCTTAGGATGGCCCTCAGGATACAGAGGTTCCTGAGTCATTTTACCACCTCTAGTCATAACTCTAACAACATTATCATTTTTCTTATTATTTAATTCAATGAGCAAATCATTCTGAGCTTTAAGTACTTATTCTACTTGAGTGGTAACCATAGAAGCATGTTTACTAATAAGTTTACTTTCACCTTTAACATTAGCCATATAATCACCCAAGTGTTCAAGCATATCTGCATTGTGTTTCAATTGTCTACCAACATAAGCATTGAAATTTTCTTGATTAACCATAAAGTCATCAAACTCATCCAAGCATTGGCTAGCAAACTTAGTAAATGGGATTTCACATTTATCAAATCTATAGAGAGAATTTACCTTTACTACCTATGTCGGGTTATCAAGACCATGTATTTCTTCAACAGGCAACAAATTAAGACCATGTATTTCTTCAATAGGTGGTAAATTCTTAACAGTTTTAATACCTTTTTCTTTCATAGATTTCTTTGCCTCTTGCATATCTTCATGACTGAGAAATAGAATACCTCTTTTCTTCGGAGTTGGCTTAGGAGTTGGTTCAGGAAGTGTCCAATTATTTTCACTAGTCGTCGATCCGTGCATTCGCACGTGCACATTATAATGATGGAAATATTAATATTCAAATATCAATGTGAACCACACACATAAATCTGCATACAAACTGATTTTGTTGCTTATTACCGTATATAAGAAAATAGCAAAAAATCACTGGAAACAAATTATACAACAATTCGTGAGAATCTTTGCAATATACATCACACTTCCAATGTCCACTAGAAAGGACATGCTTGAACTATGTAGATCAACTAAGATACATCAGTTCTGAAGAAAACTTCTAAGATATAGGATTAGTGGCAATATAGAATAAATCAAATCCTAGATATAGTAAGTTAGATTAATAAATAATTCTAAATGCATTTAATATAATGCATATAGTACGTAGAAGTAGGTCGATATAAACATTGTACGTGAACAAAAAAGTCTAGCTATACTACACATGTAAGCTTCATAACTCTGTACTCATGTCACACATTGATCGTGCATGATATGGTGTATTAAGCCGCGCTGATTGAATAAAGACCGTCAGGTAACATCTCTACATACCACTAAGATTAGCTGGCACTGTTACCTTGTCCATTAAAGGTCACTATAGGAGTTGTTAGGAGCTGATACATTCCAGAGCAACAAAAAATTGAAAGAAAAGCTGTAAGAACTAATTAAATATAAATTAAAGCGGAATAGAGAATAGTGGCCTTTTATATACCTCATTGAAAACCATAGACCGATAATTGAAAATATGTTATATGATGTCGTAGTTAATTCATTAAACAACTAATCTTCACACACTGGAATTTGATTAGTAGACAAATAAATCTCAACAATCTTATGAATTCATTATTTTTGTTCTATCGTAGCTCAAGTGTTATCTCAGTTTTTTAGAAATATATGTATCAAAATTGCTCATTTTATTACAAAAAAGATCAAACCTATTATCTCAGCAAGCAAAATGATACTCACTGGCTCTGTATAAATGACAAATATTTTCTCATGGTGTGTGGCTAATATTAGACAATATGTCTGGGTGGTTGAAAGGGAAAGGATTTTTATTTTTAAATAATGCTTTCAAGGTATATGTCCTATGGAATTATCCCTGTTAGTAGAACCATTTTTGTCGTTTTAGAAACAATAAGATAAACATGCCTGCAAACTCTTGAGTCCTGACAAATTGGTAAAAAGGGAAAACGGTTCCTGTATAGAAAAACATACAATAATTTGACTGTTTGCTATTAGACAAATATCACATAAATCTGGTATTGAAAAGAATTCGTTGAAGATGGGGATATGTTTACCTTTCATTGATCGAACGGAATCATCTAGACTTTGTTAAGCACATAGCTAGTCAGTCATGGGTCACTCAAGCCAAAAATAAATCAATCGCTGTTAGCTTGGGTGACATACATAGACAAATACTTATTAGTGCCCACCACATCAGGATACTCTCTTCCCAAGCGATGTACACAAACATCATGGAGAGGCCGAACTTGAATAAATGGCATTGGGTGTTGGCACATCCCGGATCTAGTATGTTAAACTGGCCAAGTTCTTTCTGGGCATATGTGAACTGCATGCAATACACTATCACCTTGCCGGATAATGCTTTTGGGTGGAGAAAATAGTACGTAGTCTAACCAGCTAGACGGATCCGTGGGCTAGCTAGCTAATTAGTACAGCTAAGAAGATTGATGTATTCAGCAGGGAGACACGTATATTAGCCAAAGTATGCAACTCAGTTGACAATTTAGTTTTTTATAGGGAAGGTAGTATATATTTGAAAGACTTTTTTTTGCTAAGCCACATCGCCACTTATATAAGCTTTGCAACAGTTTTGGGGACATGAAAAACTATATTTAAGCCTCAAGAAGCTAAATACAGAAAAAATCACTAACCTATGAGCATGTTCGCATAATGAATCAAGTAGAAAGGAGAAATATCTCCTAGAACATGCACCAGGTGATATTGGCAGACTGCATCACAACTCCTCACAATTTCGCAAGGGTAGGACCCGATTTATGTTTACATGTCTGAATGAACATGTAAATCCACTGATGATGTTGCACACCTTTTCCTGCAAGTAGCGACCAGTTCACTTTGTGAATATACCCAACGGAACTTATCATAATCTCTATCCTCCACATTGCGCTACTGGATTACTAATCAGGATCCATACAGGCATGACATCATCTTGTTTGGTTCATGTACGGACATGTAATCCGGTAATAGGTTATGTATGCAGCTAGCTTAATTAGGCATTTATATATTTTATATACTAATCTACCCATGATGCAATAGAGAAAAATGCAAAGTATGTACCTTTGTCCGTAAAGCGATCTCTCCTCTGCATGCATGCGTTTATTTTCTTGCTGGCTGACCGGTGTATATGTGTACGTATTTTGGCGTTGCGTGGGGTAGCATGGGGCATAATCGATCAAGTGCAAGCAAGAGGTGAGCCATGTACTGCTGGTGGATCGATTCGACAAAGTTTGGTTGATTCAGTGCTTCGTCGTCGCCGCTGGACTGCTGTGGGATAGGAGGATTTACGTGGGCTGTGGTAGACGCGAGGAGGAGGGGCTAGAGGAGGGAGAAGAGAACACGCATCAAGCCATGAGGGATCGATGGTGCATCTATTTTTTTCTTAGGGATGGTGCGTGTACAATTTTTTCATATTTGGTTGGAATTGAACCGTATACTATCAGGACTCTATCACGGTTGCTTATTTTATCTAAACTACAGCTTTAATATCCGGAGGCTAACTTTATGTGTTTTATGAGAATCAACGTGCCGGCTCAAAGTTTTTTTTTGAGAATCAGGCCCAGATCTAATCGAATTAGTAAAAGAATATAAGATTTGGGTCCTACATATATGGGTTGATCTCCACCATAATAATTTGGTCCCACCAAAGATGAACGTCCCTTAATTACTAATTAATGTGGTAATTTCTTATCTAATTAGTAAAGGAATATAAGATTTGGGTCCTACATATATGGGTTGATCTCCATCGTAATAATTCGGTCCCACCAAAGATGAACGGCCCTTAATTACTAATTAACGTGGTAATTTCTTGGGAGTCTATTATTAGTATAGGTATAGATTAGTCAACATATTATTCAATAGCAATTCAGCTTGAACAACAGTTCTTTCCCCGAAAACACAACCAGCACAACTATCCAGGTGGTCTCTGGAGGCATCGGTTAGTCCATTATAAAAGATATCAAGTATTTAATTTTTCTTGAGAGGATGATCAGGCAAAGCATTAAGTAATCGGAGAAGCCTCCTCCAAGCTTGTGGGAGACTCTCTTCTTCAATTTGCACAAAATTATATATTTCCCTTAAGGCAGCTTGTTTCTTATGAGCGGGGAAATATTTAGCAGAGAAGTAATAACTCATATCTTGGGGACTACACACACAACCAGGATCAAGAGAATTAAACCATGTTTTAGCATCACCCTTTAATGAGAACGGAAACAACTTAAGGATAAAGTAATAGCGAGTTTTCTCGTCATGTGTAAATAGGGTGGCTATATCATTTAATTTAGTAAGATGTGCCACAACAGTTTCAGATTCATAGCCATAAAAAAGATCAGATTCAACCAGAGTAACTAACTCAGGATCGACAGAGAAATCATAATCCTTCTCAGTAATAAAGACAGGTGAAGTAGCAAAATCAGGGTCATATTTCATTCTAGCATTCAAAGACTTTTCTTTAAGCTTATCTAATAATTTCTTAAGATCAGATCTATCATTGCAAGCTAAGAAATCTCTAGCAGTTTCTTCATCCATAACATAACCCTCGGGAACAACAGGCAATTCATATCTAGGGGGAGAATCTTTATCATCAATTTCATCAATATTATCAGTTTCAATAATTTCATTCTCTCTAGCCCTGGCAAGTTGTTCATCAAGAAATTCACCTAATGGCACAGTAGTATCAAGCATAGAAGTAGTTTCATCATAAGTATCATGCAAAGTAGAAGTGGCATCATCAATAACATGCGACCTATCGGAATCAACATCATGTGTAGGTGTCGCAAGTTTACTCAAAACAGAAGGTGAATCAAGTGAAGAGCTAGATGGCAGTTCCTTACCCCCCTCGTAGTTGAGGGAAAAATCTTGGTTCTTTGATCTTTCAAGTTCTTCATAATGATAAGCAGATATAAATCCCAAGTGACTCAAAGAATAGAGCTATGCTCCCCGGCAACGGCGCCAGAAAATAGTCTTGATAACCCACAAGTATAGGGGATCACAACAATTTTCGAGGGTAGAGTATTCAACCCAAATTTATTGATTCGACACAAGGGGAGCCAAAGAATATTCTCAAGTATTAGCAGTTGAGTTGTCAATTCAACCACACCTGGAAACTTAATATCTGCATCAAAGTGTTTAGTAGCAAAGTAATATGATAGTAGTGGTGGTAACGGTAGCAAAAGTAATATTTTTGGTTTTATAGTGATTGTAACAGTAGCAGCGGAAAAATAAATGAGCAAAGAACAATATATGAAAAGCTCGTAGGCATTGCATCGGTGATGGAGAATTATGTCAGATGTGATCGATCATGCAACAGTTATAACATAGGGTGACACATAACTAGCTCCAGTTCATCAATGTAATGTAGGCATGTATTCCGAATATAGTCATACGTGCTTATGGAAAAGAACTTGCATGCCATCTTTTGTCCTACGCTCCCATGGCAGCGGGGTCCTATTAGAAACTAAGGGATATTAAGGCCTCCTTTTAATAGAGTACCGGACCAAAGCATTAACACATAGTGAATACATGAACTCCTCAAACTACGGTCATCACCGGTAAGTATCCCGATTATTGTCACTTCGGGGTTAACAGATCATAACACATAATAGGCGACTATAGACTTGCAAGAGAGGATCAAGAACTCACATATATTCATGAAAAGATAATAGGTTCAGATCTGAAATCATGGCACTCGGGCCCTAGTGACAAGCATTAAGCATAGCAAAGTCATAGCAACATCAATCTCAGAACATAGTGGATACTGTTAGGGAACGCAGTAATTTCAAAGATTTCCTATGCACACACAAGATCATGGTGATGCATAGCAACGAGAGTGGAGAGTATCGTCTACGTATCCTCGTAGACCGTAAGCGGAAGGGTTATGACAACGCGGTTGATGTAGTCGTACGTTTTCATGATCGACTGATCTAGCACCGAAGGTATGACACCTCCGCGATCTGCACATGTTCAGCTCGATGACGTCCTGTGAACTCACGATCCAGTAGAGATTCGAGGGAGAGTTTCATCAGCACGATAGCGTGATGACGGTAATGATGATGCTACCGGAACAAGGCTTCGCCTAAGCACCGCTACGATATAACCGAGGTGGATTATAGTGGATGGGGGCACCGCACACGGCTAAAAGATCAATGATAAACTTGTGTGTCTATGGGGTGCCCCCTGGCCACGTATATAAAGGGGTGGAGGAGGGGGGAGGGTCGGCCCTCCTATGGAGCGCCCTGGGGAGTCCTACTCCCACCGGGAGTAGGATTCCCCCCTTCCATGTAGTAGGAGTAGGAGAGAAGGAAAGGGACAAGAGAAGAGAAGGAAGGAGGGGGCGCCGCCCCTCCCCCTAGTCAAATTTGGACTAGGCCTTGGGGGGCGCGCAGTCTCCTCTCTCTCTTTCCCTTAAAGCCCAATAAGGCCCATATACTCCCCGGCGAATTCCCGTAACTCTCCGGTACTCCGAAAAATACCTGAATCACTCGGAACCTTTCCGATGTCCGAATATAGTCATCCAATATATCGATCTTTACGTCTCGACCATTTTGAGACTCCTTGTCATGTCCCCAATCTCATCCAGGACTCCGAACTACCTTCGGTACATCAAAACACATAAACTCATAATACCGACCGTCACCGAACGTTAAGCGTGTGGACACTACAGGTTCGAGAACTATGTAGACATGACCGCAACTCATCTCCGATCAATAAAAAATGGCGGAACCTGGATGCTCATATTGGTTCCTACATATTCTAGGAAGATCTTTATCGATCAAGCCGCATAACAACATACATTGTTCCCTTTGTCATCGTATGTTACTTGCCCAAGATTCGATCGTCGGTATCTCAATACCTAGTTCAATCTCGTTACCGGCAAGTCTCTTTACTCATTCTGTAATGCATCATCCCACAACTAACTCATTAGTTACATTGCTTGCAAGGCTTTAGTGATGTGCATTACCGAGAGGGCCCAGAGATACCTCTCCGACAATCGGAGGGACAAATCCTAATCTGGATCTATGCCAACTCAACAAGTACCATCGGAGACACCTGTAGAGCACCTTTATAATCACCCAGTTATGTTGTGACGTTTGGTAGCACACAAAGTGTTCCTCTAGTATTCGGGAGTTGCATAATCTCATAGTCATAGAAACATGTGTAAGTCATGAAGAAAGCAATAGCAATAAACGATCATCGTGCTAAGCTAACGGATGGGTCAAGTCATTCACATCATTCCCTAATGATGTGATCCCGTTAATCAAATGACAACTCATGTCTATGGCTAGGAAACTTAACCATCTTTGATTCAATGAGCTAGTCAAGTAGAGGCATACTAGTGACACTTTGTTTGTCTATGTATTTACACATGTACTAAGTTTCCGGTTAATACAATTGTAGCATGAATAATAAACATTTATCATGATATAAGGAAATATAAATAACAACTTTATTATTGCCTCTAGGGCATATTTCCTTCAGTCTCCCACTTGCACTAGAGTAAATAATCTAGTTCACATCGTCATGTGATTTAACATCAATAGTTCACATATTTATGTGATTAGTTCACATCTCCATGTGACTAACACCCAAAGGGTTTACTAGAGTCGATAAGTTACTTCACATCGCTATGTGATTAACACCCAAAGAGTGATCATGTTTTGCTTGTGAGAGAAATTTAGTCAACGGGTCTGCCACATTCAGAGCCGTTTGTATTTTGAAAATTTTCTATGTCTACAATGCTTTGCATGGAGCTACTCTAGCTAATTCCTCCCACTTTCAATATGTATCTAGATCAAGACTTAGAGTCATCCAGATCGGTATCAAAGCTTGCATTGACGTAACTCTTTACGACGAACTCTTTGTCACCTCCATAACCGAGAAACATTTCCTTATTCCACTAAGGATATTTTTGACCACTGTCCAGTGATCTACTCCGGGATCACTATTGTACCCTCTTGCCAAACTATGGCACCCCGGCTCAGAGAAACCAGAATGCCCCATATTCTAGCAGCACTGCTTAGCATAGAACAAACCAGCTTTCTATTATTGCACAAATGTAAATACAAGGTCTCCAATGTTAGAATGAATAACATCAGCACGGTGACACCACGCCATCCTTAGTTGCTCTATGCAAGCAGCAGAACAACTCGAAGCAGCGGAAAAACTTCTAGCAGCAGAACAGTGACGACGGTGGTGAACTCCACTCTGCAGGGACTCTGGCTAGAACACTGATCCTAGCTCGCACGAACGGAAACCATGACAAGCAAGCAATCAAATCTGGCATGACCTGCAAACTGGCATGACACGCCATGTCAGTACATTGAATGTACTTGCAAGCTCACAATAACCAAAAGCATTCAAGACATACAACATCATGGAAATTACAGGTTAAACACGAATTAACATTATATTATCCAAACAACATAGACTGAACAACATGATACAGCTAGAACAATATGAGCAGGGCATGGACATGTAACCATGATGACACTATCATGCAACATGATAACATTGTCATGCACCAACTTACTCCGCTCGGGTTGTCTCGTAACCATCACGTGCAACACTTACCAACCTCGGACATCACACGATCATCTCAGGATCAAATCAAGCTTGGTATAAACAATACCGTAGTAATCATTAAATGACCACAAGGAGCTTGATCTTTACCCATGATTCTCGCACAACATCATGAATATCCAACAACTCGGTATCCTCGATACCACGATGATCATCTCATGATTACAAACGGAACCACTCTTAGTTCAATGGGTCACCTCGTAACTAAACGGTGATCATTCCGGCGATCACAACCATGACCAACACTTGGTCTCAAACGGTGATCTTTCCGGCAATCACAACCAACTTATCTCATCATCGAACTGTGGTTGTTATTAAGCACATTATTATTAATTACTGTTGACTCACAGTGTGACCAACTATGAACTGGGCCCTTATTCGCGGGCGCGGCTATCGATAGGTTTAATACACACTGCAGAGGTTAGTACACTGTACCCACACCACGGAACCCATGGCCTCACACTCCCATTCGGGTGGACCAACGGCGTTTCGACAAAACCGATCTACCGCCATGACACTCTCCCGGCCATTCCGACTCACTCCCCATTGAGCTAGTCCTAGGTGGCCCCGTGTCTACCAAAGACACCAACGACCACCATCGTGGCCAAACATAAACGGTCCCAAACGGGGACCTGGATCCATAACAACAAAAACGGGCACACAAGGCTTTTGTCCGCCTACCTGATCAAGGTAGCGCGCACCCATAAGCTTCCCTCGTTGGAGGCACCGGCGAGAGGCACGACAATAGACCCAGTTAGGACCTTCCCATAAAGGTAAGCGTGGTTGCACTAGTCAGTTCGATATGGTGGCACCATGACTCAGCCAACAGTTTTTCAAGTTCAATTTAATCCGGTTAAACTTGAATGCAATATGCTGAGCCATGATAAACTTAACATGACGCAATTACAAAGCATGAGCATGATATCAACATAAGCCTGGGGTGCAACATAACTATCCACCATATCAACAATGAATCATATCCAACTGAGCATATCACAAGTACACACTACTCATAGCATAACATGAACATCAACAATAAATACCATGCAATAACACATCAATCATATTACCGAGTAAACACTTAACCATCTAGCAGCAAAGGAACAATGCATTTTAACAGTACTCGGTAACCGACGTTAGTCATGCACCGAAGAACATGACCAACCCAACATGTACTATTATCAAGCATGGAAATATGAAAGTAATACTAGCAAGTATCTCATGATAACAAAGTGCAAGAAAGCATATCATGACGGTAACCACCGATCCATAAGCATAACCGAAATAACGACAGCAGTAGCAAAACAATCATACAATTATTAAAGATTCAAGTTGAAAAAGCAATGCTACTGCATGGCTATCATGCAAATGGTGGTTGTGGCTTGCCTAGGGTGGAAGCAATCACCGGGACAAAGTGCGAGAAGCTTGCGAAAAAATCACCGGAAAACGTTCTCTCTCGAAGGGGGCTGATTAGGGGTAAGGGAAAAAAGGTCATTTTTAGAATGGCAAAACATCATGAAAATGTTACCAACAGAACGGGCTCGACGAAACGAAGAAGCGGGCTTTGGAATCACCTCATTTGGAGTTGTGGTTGAAAAGTTATAGCTGTTTTTCTGCCAGGGGCCTATCTATAATGAAATCATCACAAACAAGCCCTCAGCCAGAAAAACAAAAAGCGCCTTCTCAGGAAATACGTTTTCCAGAACAAAAAGCGTATTTTGGCTCGAAGAAGAAGCATAATGCGCTTTCGGTTAGCGAAGGCGTACTCCCTGGAGTACGTCTCCACTTATCCAGCGTGGCAGTGGGGGCCCGAGGCGCTGTGCGGCTGACGGGCGGGTCCCGCCGTATCTCTTATCTCTCCTCCTGCCTCCATCTTCTTCCCCCGATGCTCGCACGCAGCGCAGAGGAGGGGTCGCTGGCGCCGGCGTGAGCCTGACCGACTCCGGCCACCGTTCGGGGTGCTGAGACCACCAGCGGGCTTGGGAGAGAATGCCGCCTCCGTTCCGGCAGTACACTGACGCCGAGGAGGGTGGGAACAGATGGGCCTTAGGCCGCGACGGATAGTGGCTCCTGTCGGCGTTCTGGGAACGGGGGTCCCCAGAATTGCCTGCCTATGGCCCACGGCGTGGCTTTGCTAGCAGGCCTGTACGGCCCATCTTCATCAACAAGGAATCAAGACCCTCGCGAGGGGCCAAGCCTCGCGAGGCGGACGGCACAAGACCTCCTCAGGAGCGGCCACGCTAGGCTGGCTCATGAGGGGCGGAGAGTTCAAGGTCGGGCAAACCTCGCGAGGTTTCTCGTGACGTAAGCCATGACGATCAAGACCAGGCGGGCGCCAGCGCATGCATCATTCTTGTTTCCTCTTTGGTGCTAAGGGGGCAAGCGCAGTCGTGGAGTACCGAGGCATCAAGCAAAGGTTTCCATATTGGTGCAACGAGACCAAGACCAGAAGGACGGAAAGATGGAGGTCACCATGGAGCCCAGGACGACGTCACCACCAGAACCTTTGGCAGGCGAAGACCACCTTTTGTTAGGATAGATTGTACTAGCTGTCCCCTTTCAAATTGGCCGTTGTTGGCTCCCTTCCCGCTCAATATTTGGGGAGAGGACCAGGGCCTGTATAAATAGGACTAGCCACCACCATGGAGAGGGGATCGAAGTTCATCCTCAGCCACACAAGTGCGCCAAGCACAAGAACACCTCAACCTGAGGAGGCTGTTCTTCCCCTTGTACCGTTCATCCTCAGCCCAAGAGGCAATCCACCATCAGCACACTGGAGTAGGTTATTACACCACAACGGTGGCCCGAACCAGTATAAATCTTGTGTATTTTGTGTTGCGAGTTCGTTGAGTTAGTTCGTTATGTTTTACCCAGGTTCGGGCCCTCTTGATGGAGGTAAAACCCTATGTCCTGCTTGATTAATATTGATGACATGGGTAGTACAAGAGTAGATCTACCACGAGATCAGAGAGGCTAAACCCTAGAAGCTAGCCTATGGTATGATTGTTGTTCGTCCTATGGACTAAAACCCTCCGGTTTATATAGACACCGGAGAGGGCTAGGGTTACACAGAGTCGGTTACAAGGGTAGGAGATCTACATATCGTATCGCCAAGCTTGCCTTCCACGCCAAGGAAAGTCCCTTCCGGACACGGGGCGAAGTCTTCAATCTTGTATCTTCATAGTCCAGGAGTCCGACCGAAGGTATAGTCCGGCTAACCGGACAACCCCTAATCTAGGACTCCCTCAGTAGCCCCTGAACCAGGCTTCAATGATGACGAGTCGGGCATGCAAATTGTCTTCGACATTGCAAGGCGGGTTCCTCCTCCAAGTACTTCATAGAAGATCTTGAACACAAAGGTAGTGTCCGGCTCTGCAAAATAAGTTTCCACATATTGCCATAGAGAGAATAATATTTACACAAATCTAATCTGCTGACGTATTCTGTAGCGTGACATCACACCACGGCCAATTCTTTATTCGAATCGTTTTACTGTCCCACCTTAGCGCGTTTAGCGAGGCGGTTTCCTTGGCACGTCTTGTTAAAGCAAAGATTGTGTCCCCTTATTCCGGGATTCTCATCAATACGGGCGTGGGTAACCCAACTGTGCCATTGACTACGATGCTTGGGAGATAAGCGAGTTTTACCAGGCTGGTGGGGGCGCATAGTCGCCTCCGCGCATATAAGGGGATAAGGATCCACCTTTTCATCCACGCCTTCTTCCTCCTTTGCCTATCCATTTTCGCGCACTCGAGCTCCAGCGCCCAAGTCCGCACACCCCACCTCAACCTTCAGCCATGTCCGGAGCAGGAGGCAAGTGGATGGTCTCCTCTGTCACGGAGGGACACGTCAAAAGACTGAGGAAGGCCGGATACTTGTCTAACGACATTGCGCACCGGCTTCCCGAAGAGGGGCAGCTCATCCCCACCCCTAGGCCCCATGAGAGGGTGGTGTTCCTCCCTCATTTCCTCCGTGGACTGGGCTTCCCTCTCCACCCATTTGTCCGGGGGCTCATGTTCTACTATGGCCTGGATTTCCACGATCTGGCCCCGAACATTGTCCGCAACATCTCGGTGTTTATCGCCGTGTGCGAGGCTTTCTTCCGCATCCGCCCCCATTTCGGCCTATGGCTCAAGACTTTCAATGTCAAGCCGAAGGTGGTGCGCGGCACCCAAGCGGAGTGCGGAGGCGCCATGGTGGGCAAGATGCCCAACGTCCTATGGTTCGAGGGCTCCTTCATGGAGTCCCTAAAGGGGTGGCAGTCAGGGTGGTTTTACATCACCGAGCCGCGCAACCCTGAATGGGTCGCAGCCCCCGAGTTCCGATCCGGACCCCCTACGCGGCTCGCCTCCTAGAAAGAGACGGGCCTGTCGTGGGGTAAAAAAGAGAGCTGACCGGACTCCAAACATGCGTCCAAACCCTGGTGGACAGGAAGCTCAAACTTGTCAACGTAGTCCAGGTTATGCTCATCAGCCGGATCCTCCCGTGTCAACAACGGGCTTTCAACCTGTGGGAATTCGACCCGGCGCAGCACCAAACTCTGAGCAGGCTCTTCGACATGACGTACGAAGATGCCTGGAAGGTGCTTTTCAAGGGCGCCGAGGCCCCCGCATCCGCTACCGAGGATCGTGGATTCAGCATGCAGCGTCACGCTCATGCGGTAAGCTGTTTTTACCTTTTACAGGGTATTAGTTTTTCATAGTTTGACTCCATGCGGGATCTAAGCTCCCTTACCTTTGACAGGATTGGCAGGAGACGTCCGGACAGATCAACTGTCCGGCTCCTTTGCCCGAAGGCCCAGCGGACGCTCGCTTGGCGAAGCTGCTGGTTCCGGCACCCTACGTGGTGCCGGAGAAGAAGGCCAAGAAGAAGGCCACGGGGACTCGAAAGAGTGCCCGACGCCAGGAGGTGTCGGATTCATCATCCGACGACTCCAAGGCGCACTCCTCCCATGAAGACGAGGAGGAGGAAGAAGATACCTCTCCCCCTCCAGCGGGGGGAGGGAAGAAAAGGAAGGCCGCCCCAACCCGGGGGGCCGAAGGGTCCAAGAGGGGGAAGACCCCTCCTCCGGACTACTCCACCAATGCCGACGACGGCGAAGAGGAGTGGCCGCATAGGGCCAAGCCCCTGGCGAGATCGTAAGTACCCGGATACCAGAGTGATTCATAGTATTCCCCCATTGCACAGTTTTTCCTTATGTCGAACATGATTGTGCAGCCTGCCCAAGGCCGGGATCGACGAATCGTCGAGCGGCTCCCTGGATTCGTCGGATGTGAATTCGCTTCCGACGGCTTCCTCCCCCACCCTACGGACGGCGCTGAGGTGGCGTCCCAACAGGTTCCAAGACAGGAGGAGGTGGTCCTGGAGGCGCCGCTAGGCAACCTCCCGGACTCCAGGCGTAAAGGGGATAAAACCCCCAAGGGCTCCAAGTCCGGCCTAGAGCCGGACACTGCGCCGGAACCTCCAATGGTTCCAAACTCCGGTAGGCAGCCTCCTTCCAAGAGGAGCAAGCCTACCGAGCCGGTGACCTCCATCCAACCGGAGGCACCGGACAGTTTGCTGGAGACGCTTAACGGCGCCTCCATCGACGAGGAGCACCACACTATTATGAGTGCGGTGATCCAGAAGGTTCAGTCCGCCAAGAGCGGACTGACTGAAGCCTATGCTAGCCTTCTAACAGGCTTTGAGGTAAGTAAAGAATATGCAAAAATATTACCGCATAGATAGTAGCCCCTGATGCTCTGTTCGGCGTTCGGAAAGAAAAGCCGAATAGAGAATCTAATAACATTCACAGGAGTCTAACATGATCAAGTCAATATGCATATGCAGGCTTCGCTGCTGGCCTCTGCCGCACTGACTGCGGAGGTGGATACGCTGAAGCAGAACCTCGAGCGGTCCGAGCAAGAGCTCGGCCTAGCCAAGCGGCAGCTCGAGGAGAAGGAAGGTAAGAAATACCTTATGAAAATATGTGAAAGGTGCAATTGCAAAAAGTGACAGGATTAACGTGGCTATTGTAGGGGCCACAACTGAGGTGGCGACCCTTAAGCAAGCACTGTCCGAGGCCGAAAAGAGGGCGGCCATGGAGCGCACCGAGCGGGAGAAGCATGAGACGCAGGTTGGCGAGGTGCGGCAAGAGCTCCAGGCTCTCATGAAAAAACATGAGTGTTTGGAGCTTGACTCGAAGACGCAAGAGTCTGAGCTCGCGGCGGCCATTGAAGATGCCAAGTCTGCCAAGGCCGAAGCCCAGAAGGCCCTCCAGGAGGTTGAGGCAATAAAAAAGATAGCGGCGGGTAAGGCATTCTTTATGCTAAGCAAGCACGTAAAAGTGAATTACTTGTCACTTACCCGAATTCGGAGCTCTCTAGGAGCATTCACAGACTTGCCCCGTAGCGTGTCGGATGCCGCCGCCTTCTACCGAGCCGAGGAGGGAAGCTCGACGGAGAAGGTGTTCTGGTCTCAGTATGCTGAGGCCGAACAACCGGTGCCCTTAAGCGACCATCTGAAACAGCTGGTCGAGCTCCATAAGGTGGCCGAACAGGCCATGAAGGGCCTCATAGTCCAGCTGTGGCCTGGAGAGGCCATGCCTGGGAGCTACTTCGGGCTGGTGAGGTGGCTGGTGGAGGCCTATCCAAGGCTCGAAGTCATCAAGCGCTCCGTATGCATCGAGGGTGCCCGTAGGGCGCTTGCCCGTGCGAAGGTGCACTGGGGCAAGCTAGATGCTGAGAAGCTTGTGAAGGACGGGCCACCGCCGGGCAAGGAGCATCGCAAGCCCGAGGTGTATTATGAGGGTGTTCTGAAGGGTGCCCGCCTTGTGGCGGATGAATGTTCCATGAATGTAATTTTTCAGTGAACTCGCTCGTTTTGTCCTGTGCGCTGAAAACTTGTTCATGTGCGCTAAGCAATGCCTTTTGAATTTAAAATATTACCTTCTGTGCGGCCGTTTATCAAATTTGATAGATGGCGAGTCGTCGGCTTCTGCCCCCATGGCACGAGTGCTGGGGTGTTCGGGATAAACATGAGCGCTCTTTTTCCCATTCTTGGGTCCTTCGAGGGAGGCGCTCAACACAACGAACAAGGCAATCGGACTATAATGCTTGAACACTCTCACTTAGCCATAGAATTCTATAATTTTAAATTTCGGCGAAACCCCTAGTGTTCGGAAGACCGAGTTCGGGGTGATATCCACGCCTAGGCCGGACAAAGCCGACTCCTCGCTCTAAGCGGCATAAGTCTTTAGGGACTCGAAAACCTCTCGAACAGCGACCAGCTCTTGCCTCATCATGACGGTCAGTTTTAGCTTTCTCTACTGAGGTGCTTAGCCCAGCTCAACTGGGGCACAATCGTAGTAGTTCTCCTAGTGCTACCTTAGCCGATATAACGGAACGTAAGGTACCAAAACATAGGAGCCGGGCAAACCCAACTATTGACCCAAGACATGATTCGGGGCCGATGCATATAATGCTATAAGTTCGGGGTGCCGCACATGTGGAAGTGTTTGGACTTCTCACACCATGTTGTGGGGTACTTCAGCCCCTGGCGTATTGGCCGTACCAAAGTGTACGGGTGCAACATGTCATTAATGAACACTAGCACATATGCCCGTGCGTTGCAACGGGAAATATATTTTTTTTGCGAAAAGCAACGGGAAAGATAACTGATATGTCATCCAAAAAAGGGTCTCCACAATGGTAGGCAACAAAGCGAGGAGTTATGATCTTCTCGCTAGACATGTTTGACATGCGAAATCTTGATAGTGGTGGGGTTGGTCGGGGTGGTGCCGAGCACCCAGCTCATGCCTTTTTTTCTCCGGGTCTGCCTCCATCTCGGGGTTGTGGCTGCCCCATCATTTGGTCGATGCGCGGCGATCATCAGGACACGGTTGCTTCGTCCACTCTATCATATGACTGCATAACTGTGTGGATTATTAATTGCAGCGCATAAATCCCTTTTCATTAGCATAATCAGGCATGAATGTCCCTTCTTTTTGATGGTTTATTCTCATTGATTATTTTAGTGGTCAAGTTCCCATAATTTTGCTCCAATTAAAGCCAAATAACATATTCTCTTTTATTGGCACGTGGCCACAATTTCTTTCATTTATAGTCAACCACCATAGAACGAAACACGCACACCTAACCAACGGCCAGAGTTAATATTTTAAAAAAGCTATAGCAAAGATTAGAAATATTTTTTGATTTTTTTGAACATTCAAAAAAATATATGAATTGGTGGATATTCTTGGAAATGCGAGCAATTTTTTAAATGCCAAACAATTTCCAAAAAAATGTGGGTTATTTTTTAAAACTTCCAATATTATTGGGAAAAACATGAACAAAATGAGAAACATGAATATTTTAAAAATTCACAAACAATATTTTGAAGACATGAAAATTTTATAAGAACACAAATATTCTTTATTTTTTAAGGGAACATTCAAAAGAATTTTACAAAATATCGCCTTACACACAAATATTATTTTGGATTTATTAAAATTTCACTAAAAAGAATATTTGGAAATATGGAACATTTTATAAAATTCAAATTTAAAAAAATTACTGAACACTTTTTGAAAAACTCCAACATTTTAAAAGAAATCAGAACATTTTTTGAATGCTGAGAACATTTACGAATGGGAAATTTTTAAAAGTTTCGATCAATTTTCAAATTAGGAAAAAATCTGAATACTAACCATTTTTTGAATATTGGAAAAAAATGAAATTATGAATATTTTTGTAAAGTTTTACTTCCCTGCAAATAAGAAAAAAAGGAAAAAAAGAAATATAAAATATAAAGAGAAAGCAATAGAAAAATAAAATAAAGTAGAACAATGAAAAAGGAGAAATATGCCGGCCCAGTTTAGGCGCCCTGTGGCAAGCTTTAACTATTTATGGCTGCACGCGACAAATAAGGTCTTCCGAACTGCATGGTCAATAATAAGTGGTTTGGCTTCTTTGGGCCTGAGCGCGCGTGGCCCAGTTACGGAATTCTGGCAAACCTTTTTTTCTTTCCTAGCGGAGACGCACAAAAATTTAGTACCACCTCGGATAGAAAGAAAAATATTTTCAACGGTGAACGGATGAAAAAAGTGGAGAAACACACCTTGCTTTATTAGTAGGTATAGATATGTCGGGGGTTTGGTGCGACATATGCCAACGGATGGCTTATAATGGTGGGGGCGAGTAGAACGTCGCCGGTGCCTGGAAACGGGATGAGGCAAAGACATGCACGTCGGCGAATCTTACCCAGCTTCGGGGCTCTCTAGGGAGATAATACCCCTACTGCTGCTCTGCGGGGTTTCCGCATGATCACTAAGGTCAAGTGTTTACACGGTTGCTCCTTGAGCTGTGTCTGGTGGTAGGAGAGGGCAAGGCTAGCTCTCTTCTTCTATCAGGTATGGTATAGAACTACTGGGATCCAACCCTTTGCATGGGTGCCCTGGGGGGTTTATATAGGCCTACCCCCCAGGGGTACCATGGTAATTCGACTAGGCGCGGGCCCAGCCGTCAGTGCCTCCGACTTCTGACTTCTCCGCCGACTGGTGGGGCCCGCCGACTGGTCTGGTACGGAGCCGACAGGCCACGTCCGCCGCGGGCGGGTCTTGCCGGCTGCTGATTACTGTAGCCGTGCTCCTGATGACGCAGGCTTGGTCATGGGGTCATGGCAACAGCCCCGCCGCCTGGCGGGCGATCACTATGGCCACTCCCCATCTCTTCTTGATTAATGGCGCATGGGCCCCGGGGGAGGGCTCGGCCGACTCCCCCGGGCCGACTCCCGACGGGTCCAACTGGCGGTTCTCCCGCCGTCTCCCGAGGTCTCGCTGACTGGTGGGCCCCGCTGCCTCCAAGCCGTACAGACAAGCCGTCGTGGGCGTAGGACCAGGTACAGTGGTGCTGATGTCAGGGCCGGCTGGGCAACAGTGCCACGTCGCAGGGAGATCTTCCCAAGTACGGCGCTCTATAGCCATGCCTGCCCTTGGTAAGGGGCGGGGAGTGGGCTTCATTGTAGCCATGCCCCTGCCCCGTCCCCCTCGATGAGGTCACGGTTTGTTGGAGTCACCGGCCGACTCCCCAAAGCCAGCTTCTCTGGAAGTCGCCCCTGGGACTCGGCGTGAGCGGGCAGTCGGCCGCCTTGCCGTAGACTCCCCAGGAGGCGGCTCTTCGCCCTATGGTCTTGAGGGGCACAGCCTGCCCCGATGTCTTGAAAGGTTATGGGGCTCAGGTTGGCCTACCCGTGGCCCATTACTCCGACAGTAGTCCCCGAAGCTGGTGAGGCGCCGCGGACGATCGGCCGAGAAGCCTGAGCAGTTTCTCTTTCCGGGTGCTCAACACACGGTTTTGATTGACTTCTGCCGGGCTGACTAGAAGGAGTCGGACTCGCCCAACTCGGACTCACTCAATTCTGACTTGCTCAGTAGTTTGAACGTCGCGGCGGGATTTCTAGTGGCGTGCTAGCTAAGCTTCCAGGCCGCCGCCCGTTCTTGGCCTGTCATGCGAGGGCACGTGGCCAGGCCGTCCTGCCGGCCCACGCGCACGATGGGACAGGCCCGTAGGCGGGGCCCGCCACTACCGCGCCTCGGCACCCAAGCGGATCCGCTGCGGCCCGGTGGACGGTTGGGATTCCCGTGAAGTTACTGCCCGTAGTAACTTTACGTGGATCGTGGGGGGCGTGGGGTTGCGGGCGTAGTAAATCCCCATGTCCGCCCCCTCGGCTTCGCAGCCCACGGGGCTATAAGTAGGGGGAAGAGGGGGGCACGCGCGCCCCTCCTTCCCACTACCTCTTGCTTTCTTCCTCCTTGAAGCTCCTCGCTCTCCTGCTTCCTCTTCTCTTCTTCGCTCCGCCGCACGCCCAAGCTCCGGCGATCACCGCAGCGACAGCTCGCGATGAGTTCTTCCTCTGCGGCCGCGCCTCCCCCGGTGCGCTCCGGCACCTGGGACGGTTCTGAAGTCCATGAAGACCACATCGAGTTCCTTCGCCGGACCCGTCGGCTTCCTGGCGAGGACTGCATGCAGGTGCGTCTCGGGCCAGAGGGGGAGATTTCCCCCGCCCCGCAGGAGGGCGAGCGGGTCATCTTCCGCTCGCACTGCCTGCGCGGGCTGGGGCTGCCAGCGAGCAGCTTCTTCCGGTCTTTCATGGAGTTCTACGGACTGCAGCCGCACCACCTCACCCCCAACACAGTGGTGCTGCTGTCCGCCTTCGTGGCTCTGTGCGAAGGTTTCCTCGGAGTCCTCCGCACCTTCGAGCTCTGGGGGGAGTTCTTCTTCTCCAAGATCGGCACCCAGGCCGCGGGCGTGCCAGCTCACTGCGACGCCTTCATCGCCGTGCGAAGGACAGGGGCCGACAACCACTTCCCCTCCATTTTGCTGTTTAAGTCGGTGAAGATGTGGCAGCGGTCCTACTTCTACGTCAGGAACGTCGCCACGGGGGGCGATTGGGTCAATCTGCCGGCTTTCGAAGCCGGCCCGCCGGCTGGCAGACTGCCCAACTGGTCGTACCAGGCCAGGTCGCTGACGCCTGCGGGAGCCGGCACCATCACGCGACTCCGAGTGCTGACGCAGTCAGAGGGTCTGACTGGTCCGGACCTGCTGGCCGCCTTTGTCTCGCGCCGAGTTCTCCCACTCCAAGGCCGCCCTCACCTGATATGCTAGATGAGCGGGGGCCATGACCCGAGTCGGATGTGCACCAAGGACATGCCTCACGAAGAGGTGGCCCTGATGGTGAACCACCTCTCGGACAGCAGGCTCCCGGAGGACTGGCGATTCGGCAAGGAGCCATACTCCCGTGCCAACCCCCCGCCCGTGGTGAGTCGCCTTTCTTTTCTTTCTTTGGAATGTCTTCTTCTTGCCGAGTTTTGTTCTGAGCAGTCAGCTTTTGGTTAGAATCCCCTTCTTCACCCACCAGCCGGCACCTCGGGGCCGGCCCGTGAGTTCGTCGCCGACCGGGCGGAGAGCGACATCGACGACCCCGATCTGGGGGCGGCGGCTCTGGAAGACGACGCCGAGGGAGGAGGAGGGACGACAGGCGACTTCAGGCCCTCGGCTACCTTCGCCGACTGGCCTGAAGATGACGCCGAGGGAGGAGTCGCCCCTCGCCATCGGCCAGGAGCCAGCCAGCCGGGCGTGGGCTCTTCTGCCGTGTCGGGCGCTCCAGGCGGCGGGAAGAAGCGCCGGGCTGTGCCGACTTTGTTCGGCAGCCGGCCGAAGAAGCCCAAGGGCTTGGCTGCGGTGACCCGGCGGGACGAGGCAGCCGCGAAGGCCATCCGCTTTCATAAGGAAGTGAAGAAGCCGCCATTGGTCTCTGCGTAAGTATTCTGACTTTGAAGTTTATTCTTTCTTCGTTTTTGTCTGAGTCTCTGCTTGCCCCTCTTTCCTCAGGGCTCCCCTCTCTCTTGAGCGGGTCGCCGCCGCCTCCGTCATGGGGTCAGCGGAGACGCCCGCCACCACTCGGCGGATAGACCCCGCTGCCGACCTCCGGGAGGCGACGGAGCGGAATGTGCAGGAGAAGCGCAATGAAGAAGAAGCCGTCCACCTGGAAAAGGTGGAGGTCGACAGGGCGGAGGCCTCTGCCAAGAAAAAACTAGCGGAGGCCGAAGCCGCTGCAGCGGCGAAGCAGCAGGCTGAGGAAGCCGCACGCCGCCAGTCGGCCTTGCTTGTTACCCCGCTGAACTCTGCGCCGCTGCCCCCGGAGTTCACGGGGCACACTGGAGGAGCCGGCGGGGAGAACCTCGTCGAGGAGAGGGAAGGAGGCGAGCCCTCTACTCCGGGCGCGAACGTTCCGCCGTCGCCTCCGCCGCCGTCTGAAGCCGTGCAAGGTGAGCAGCCAGCGGACCCTCCGATGCCGCCGACCGAAGACGAGGCCGTGGCGAGGCTACTCCTCCAGGTCGGCTTGCCAGCGCGCCATCGTCTAGAGAAGGCGACTTCGGCACCCCGCCCCCTGGAAGCCGGCACCGCCAGCTCGGCGGCTCTAGACGCCGAAGCGACGAGCGCCGCACCTGTTGCGTGGGTGCGGGGAGGCGGCACAGGGCCACTGAACCGGGCGCTCCTAGACGTCCAGGTGAAGCTCCGCACTGAGGGCGACGCCCTCCAGAGTTGCACCAAGGCGTTCCTAGCGTTACGGGCAGCCGTCCGGGTATGTTTTTTCTTTGGGCCTTTGTTTTTCTTGTTCCTTTGTGTGGGGGCGCGCCAGGGCACCCACTGGGTGTAGTCCCCGAGTTTCGGGCCGGCTGCTGAGCAGGCGGCCTGGAACTCCAATTGATGAACTTCCGGGTACTAACTTTGTCTGAAATGCTTGTTGCAGGATTACCGCAACCTCCGCGTCACTGCCTTCAACCGTAATGTTGAAGAGCTAGGCAAGCGGACCGCCGACTTGGCAGAGAGCCGGAGTAAGTCCTTCCCTCTTTTTTCTTCTCTACGGGGGCACGCTAGCGCACCCGCGGGCTGTAGTCCCCGAGATTCGGGCCGACTGCTGAGCAGTCAGGCCGGATCTCCCCGGCGACTTACTTTATTGACGACTGTTGTCTTTCTTCCTTTCCTTCAGGAGCCAACGCTGCTCTTCAACAGCAGCAGAGCGAAGCCAACTCCGCCCTGCTCGCCAAAGGGGAGGAGTGCAGCAGGCTCGCCACAGAGCGTGATCTACTGGCCACTCAGTTGGCAGAGCAGAAGGAGCTTCTTGTGAAGTCGCAGAGGGAGGCGGAGGAGACAGAAACCGCCCTCTTGGCCGAGTTCGTGAGCGAGCGCTCCTCCTGGTCTGACAAGGAGGCGCTGCTGTCCTCCGGCTTCCACGAGATTGAAGACATCGTTGATGGTGAGTCTCTTTATTTTCTTTCTTTGAGCTGCCGACTTAGATCGTGCCGACTCCTGGTTTTTGACTTGCTTTTTCGTTTCTTTGTGTCTTTTGCAGACTTCTTCCCTGGGCAGTCGCATGCCGCTATCCAAGCCATCGAGGCCGATCGTGAAAGTCGGAGGGCGGAGGGAGGAGGGCGCGGAGATTGCCGCTGATGCCCCCCGAACTCTTGATGAGCACATCTTGAGCATCGAGGCTCGCGTCTGGCCGGCTCACCGGATGCTGCGCTGGCTTCAGTGTGTCGGCGCCCAGGCGATTTCCGCCCTTTGGCCGGATATGCAGGCTCCGCGCACCCCCAGCCTGACGGCCAACTAGTTGGAGGTCGCGGCTGGTCGCCTCGAGGCCTGGAAGGGCTCTTCGGCCCGGGTTGGAGCGCGCCGGGCCTTGGAGTTCGTCAAGGCATGGTACCCGGGGCTGGATCTAGACCGGTTGGCCACGCTTCGGTCGGAGGCCCAACCGGAGCTGGTGGCTGCGGAAGACGCCCTCGTCAAGCATGCTGTGGCGATCGCCGAGTACACCGACACGAGCATCTTCGTCCCCGAGCGGTCTGAAGATGGCGAGGAGGTACCGCCGGAGTGGTTTGGGATGAACCCAGACTACGGCGAAGACTCGGTGGAGGTGATTGGCTCCAGCATCAAGGAGGAGGACGAGGCGGAGGATGAGGGTGAGGCGGAGGCACCAGAAGACGGAGCAGACGGCCAGCCTCAGCCCAACCGCGCCTCCAGCAACGAGCCGCGTATGACCGACCCGACTGCTGCCGGAGGCGATCAAGCCGAGACTAGCCGGCCGACTGCTCCGACGCCTGACGCTGGCGCCTCCTCCGACCCCCCGAATCCGTCTGCCGCCTCCTAAGCTGCCGCTGTGTCTTTTGTTTTACCTGCTTCAGTAGTCTTTTGAAGAACTTGTTAATTCGCACAATTCCACCCACGGGGTGTATTTTGAACCTCTACTCGACAATTCGGCCAAGGGCCTATGTTATATATATATATATATATCTATCGTTTCTTGCCCATTGTTCTTTTGGCTGTTTTCCTTTGCCACTTTCTCTTAGTTGCCTACCTTGCCAATCGGACAGCTGCTCTGCAGATTGTTGCTGGATCAAGTGCTAGGCTAATTTGGGAAAGCAAGTACTTAGCCAATTTCAAGTTTGTTTGAGCAAGTTGGATAGAAAACGACAATCCGACTGTCCGAAAGTCGGTTTGCGAGAAAGGCTTGGAAACCATCTTGAGCTATGTTTTACGCTTTGAGTCCTTAGCCATTTTTCATGCGAGCACCCATTCTACCTTACCTTTGCCCACCGTACAGTCGCTCTGCGAGCTGCGGCTTCTGGCAGAAGATAGCTTAGGTGTTACACACTACTTGTCCGGCTGCAGGAAGCATTTCATAGTGCAAGGCGGCAAGTCCCCGGGTCGACTTGTCGAGCCCGGTGCCAAGCGGCATGACAAAGAGTAACATACTTGTAGGCATAATTTTTATCATATAGACAAAAGAGGGTAGTCCCCGAGCTCGTCTCAAGGGGCCCGAAGTCTTGGTACTTTAATACAAAAGGTAGCGTGGTACATACTGCATCAACTGTAAAATCTTCGGAGAAGATTTGCATTCCATGGCCGCTCTGTCTCCTTGCCGGAGTCGTCCCTCTTGCGTGCTCGGGGCTTCTGAGCGTCGATCAGGTAGTAGGAGTCGTTGCCTAGTACTTTGCTGATGATGAAAGGGCCTTCCCAAGGCGGCGACAGCTTGTGCTGGCCGGCTGTTCACTGGATCAGCCGGAGCACAAGGTCGCCTTCTTGGAAAGATCTTGGCCTGACCTTCCTGTTGTGGTATCGGCGCAGGCTCTGCTGGTAGATGCTGGACCGGCTGAGTGCCAACAGCCGGCCCTCTTCAAGCAAATCGACGGCGTCTTGTCGTGCTTCTTCTGCTTCCTCCTTGGTGTACATGGTGACTCATGGGGAGTCGAACTCTATGTCCGTTGGGATGACGGCTTCGGCACCGTAGACGAGGAAGAAGGGCGTGAAGCCGGTTGACTTGTTTGGAGTCGTGCGCAGACTCCAGAGGACGGCTGGCAGCTCATCGAGCTAGCAGCCAGCCGAGCGCTCCAGAGGCTCGATCAACCGAGTCTTGATGCCGGACAGGATGAGGCCGTTTGCTCCCTCCACTTGGCCGTTTGACTGCGGGTGGGCGACAGACGCTAGGTCCAGTCGGATGCCCTGTGTTGCGCAGAAACGGGCCAAGGCGCCTTTGGCAAAATTTGTGCCATTGTCGGTGATGATGCTGTGTGGTATGCCGTGCCGAATTGTGATATCGGTGATGAAGGTCACGGCAGTCGGACCGTCCAGTTTCTTAATTGGCTTCACTTCCACCCACTTGGTGAACTTGTCCACTGCGACAAGTAGGTGAGTTAGACCACCTCGTGCTGTCTTGAACGGTTCCACCATGTCTAGACCCCAAACTGCAAAAGGCCAAGCAATGGGGATGGTCTTGAGCGCGGAAGCTGGCTGGTGCGGTTTGGAGCTGAACTTCTGGCACCCTTTGCATTTTTGGACCAACTCCTTGGCCTCTTCCAAGGCAGTCGGCCAAAAGAAATCGTGCCAAAAAAGCTTTGGCGACGAGTGCTCTTGAAGCCGCATGGTGGCCGCATTCGCCTTGATGGATGTCTTTGAGGATCGCCTGGCCTTGCTCTGGCTCTACGCAGCGCTGGTAGACACCAGTGACGCTGCGCCTGACCAGCTCTCTGTTGATTATGGTGTAGGCTGCCGCCCGGTGTTGTACTTGCCGAGCTGAGGTCTCATCAGTTGGTAGCTCTTTGTTCACCAGGAATTTGAGGATGGGCTAGGCCCATGAGGGTGCTGCTATTTCTTCGACTACCAGAACTGCGACTTGGATGAGGGCGGCTGGGCTGGGAGGCGGCGGGCTAGAGTCAACAGCCGCTTGCTGGGCTGATGAAGTCCCCAGGCCGACTGGCGCAGTCCTTGGGCCGAGTTCTGGAATCTTCGAGTCCGTCACTGCAGTCCCCGGGCCGGGCTCGACTCTGGCAGCTTTGGAGTCGCCCGCCAAAGTCCCTGTCCCGACTGCCGGAGCTCTGGAGTCAGATCCGTCGTCTTCGGGAGGAGCCGGCACAAAAATGGAGTCTGATTCTGGCGAAGGCTTGACAGATGGCTTGAGGAGGCGTTGAAGGGCGATGCCAGATGGTATTGCTTGGTGGGTAGAGCCGATTCGTGCCAAGGAGTCTGCTTGGTCGTTGTCGTTTCTTGGCACATGGAGGAACTCGCACCCTTCGAAATACCCGCTGAGTTGCTACACGAGGAAACGGTAGCTCGCCATGTTTGCGTCTTTCGCGTCCCAGTCGCCAGATGACTGCTGGACTACTAAGTCCGAGTCGCCATAACACAAGATCCGGCGGATGCCGAGTTCTTTGGCAAGCCGGAGCCCGTGAATGAGCGCCTCGTACTCGGCCACATTGTTGGAGGTGGCAAAATGGATTTGCAGTGCATATTTGAGCTTGTCGCCTTTGGGAGAGGTGAGGACGACGCCGGCTCCCAAGCCGGTGCGCATCTTGGAGCCGTCGAAGTGCATGCGCCAATGGGTGGAGTCAGGCGCTGGAGGCAGGTACTGGGTCTCGGCCCAGTCGACGAGGAAGTCAGCCAGTGCTTGTGATTTGATAGCGGTGCGGGGCTGGTAGTAGATGGTGTAAGGAGCCAGCTCTATGGCCCACTTGGCCAATCGACCAGAGGCATCTCGGCTACCGATGATCTCGACAAGTGGAGCCGTGCAGACCACTGTGATTGGATGCTCTTGAAAGTAAGGCTTCAGTTTCTTGGCAGCAAAGTGTACGCCATAGCACATCTTCTGGTAGTGGGGGTAGTTCTGCTTGGAGGTCGACAGTACCTCGCTCAGGTAATATACTGGTCTCTGGACAGGTAGCGCCTTGCCTTCCTCCTTGCGCTCTACTACAATGACTGTGCTGACTACTCGGCTGGTGGCGGTGATGTACAGGAGCATAGGTTCCTTGGGAGTCGGAGCCGCCAGGACGGGTGGAGTAGTCAACATCTTCTTCAACTGGTGGAAAGCTTCGTCCGCCTTATGGTCCCACTCGAAAAAAGTGGTCTTCTTCATGAGTTGGTATAAGGGGAGAGCTTTCTCGCCCAGCCGACTGATGAATCGGCTGATGGACGCCAAGCAGCCGGTGAACTTCTGCACATCCAGCAGTCGGCTAGGTACCTCCATTCTCTCGATGGCCTTGATTTTTACTGGGTTGCATTCTATGCCGCGTTCAAAGACCAGGAAACCTAGCAGCTGGCCGGCTGGTACTCCGAAGACACACTTCTCAGGGTTGAGCTTGATCTGGTGATATCCTGAGTACGCATCCAAGAAACTCAACAGCTCGCATCCTGCTATGGAGTCTATCACCTGATCAATTCTCGGCAGAGCAAACGGGTCCTTGGGGCAGGCCTTGTTGAGGCTCGTGTAGTCAATACACATTCGCCATTGCTTGTTCTGCTTTAGCACCAGGACCGGATTTGCCAGCCACTTCGGGAAGAAAACTTCCATAATGAAGCCGGCTGCTAGGAGTCAGGCTATCTCTTCTCCGACAACTCTTCTCTTCTCTTCTCTTCTCTTCTGATAAGCGGCGCAGGGGCTGCCTGACCGGCTTTGTATTAGATCGGACGTGTAACTTGTGCTCGGCGAAATCTGTCGGTACACCTGGCATGTCCTTGGGAGACCATGCGAAGATGTCCCGATTCTCACGGAGGAAATCGGCGAGCTCGCCTTCCTATTTGCTGTCGAGGTTTGCACCTACGACGGCGTACCTCTCTGGGTGCTCCAGATCCAAGGGTATCTTCTTTGTCTCTTTGGCCGGCTTGAACGAACCTTCCGCTTCCGACTCCTTCGGGTCGGACGATATCTCCGGCTGCTTGCCGGCCATCGCCACAACTCACTCAAGGAGTCACTTCTCGGCCGCAATCACCAGGGACTCGGCCAGCCGACTGCTCTCGGCCGCGCAAGCGGACGACTTCCGGTAGTCGCCGGCCACAGTCAGAATTCCCCTGGAATTGGGCATCTTCATCTTGAGGTAGGCGTAGTGGGGGACCGCCATGAACTTGGCCAAGGCGGGCCGGCCAAGTAGCGCATGGTATGGGCTCTCAAGGTCCACTACCTTAAACCAAACAGATTCTCTTCGGAAGTGATCTTTGTCCCCAAAGAGGACGTCAATCAGGATCTTGCCGATTGGTGAGCAGGAAAGCCCAGGGACAATGCCGTGGAACACAGTCCGGCTGTTCTGAAGCTGTCTCTGCTTGATTCCTAACTTCTCCATGGTGTCCTTGTACAAGATGTTGCTGCTGCTGCCCCCATCTATCAGAACTCGCGAGAAACGCGCGTCCCGTTTGTCTATGGCAAAGGTGGCGTCCAGGACCAAGGCGTAGGAGCCAGGACTCAGCATCACTTCTGGGTGGTCAGCCCTGCTCCAGCTGATGGACCTCTCTGACCAGTGCATGAACTCTGGCGTCTCTGAGGCTACTGCGTTCACCTCTTGTCGCAGCAGCCGCCTGCTGCGTCGGTCATCAGCCACACTGGTGAACACCATGTAGGCTCCGTGCTCTTCAGGGTATTCGTCTTGCAATGCGCCGACTGGCCTGACTGCCAGCTGCTTGGGCGGAGGCGGAGGCGGCTGCCCAGCAGGCGGGGGTGGCAGGAGGCCATCTCCCTTGGTGATCCTGGTGAGCCAGTGGCACTTCCGGGTGGTGTGATTCGATGGCTTCGCGCCGCTGTGGAACTTGCAAGGTCCATCCAAGGTCTGCTCGTAGGAGAAGGCCGGCAACCAGTTCGGCTTGCCGCCTTTCTGTCGCTTGGGCGGAGGCTGCTCTTCTGGCTGCTGGGCTTCAACGGTCGCGACTTGCCGGCTGCTGGAAGCCAGCTGCGGGGCCTTGCGCTTGTTGTCGCCCTGCTGTTGTCACCGGCCAGCGTCTGTCGCCGGAGTTCTTGGAGCCTGAGGAGCTACTTTGCCAGTCATGCTGATTTGAATTTCCGTCTTCATGGAGGAGTCGGCCGTAGCATACTTGTCCGCTATGATCAGCAGCTCGTCGAGGGTTTCTGGCTCGTCGTAGAGGAGCTTGTGCTTGAGGAGGTTGCCTTCTCGGCACCCGACTGTGAAGTACTCGATGGCCTGCACCTCGTGCACGCCCTCGCAGGAGTTCCGGAGCTCAGCCCAACGCGTGAGGTAGTCGTGAGTCGACTCGTCAGGACCTTGCACGCACAAGGAGAGCTGACGAGGCTTGGGAGGACGCTTGTACGTGCTAGTGAAGTTGCGGACGAACGCTTCGGTGAAGTCGACCCAGCTATTGATGTTGCGGGGCTTTAGGCTGTTCAGCCATGTCCGGGCTGTGCCCTGGAGCATGAGCGGAACGTACTTTACGGCGACACGCTTGTTGCCGTTCGCTATGCTGACAGCCGTGGAGTAGTCGACTAGCCAGTCTTCCGGCTTCACGGAGCCGGTATACTTGGGTGTGTCTCTTGGGAGCGTGAACCCTCTGGGAAAGGGCTCGTCCCGAATGCGGGGCCCGAAACAAGGCGGACCTAGCTCGTCCTCTTCTTCCAGCGCCAGGGACCGGTGAAGTCGGTCGATTCGGTGGCGGGCGTCATTCTCTCCAACTCCCTCTCGGCGGCCAAGGCGGTCACCGAGAGTCGGATGGTCAACAGGCGGCAGGGAGACTCTCCTCTCCTTGCGGGGAGGGGGAGGCGGACAATCGTCCTGTCGTTCCACTGCTCTCGGGCGGCCGTCTCAGTCGCGCTCTATGGTGATCCGAGTCTGACTGTGGCTGACAGCCGGCTCCTTGTCCTTCCTTCCTCGGGCACCGCCAGTCGATGTCCGAGACGTCGCGCCTTGATCTCGGTGCGGGTCGTCGTTTGGCCGCTGCGGCGCCTCCGTGTGGCAGCCGGCCTCGTTCTGCGCGGCGGCCGCATCGAGGAGCCGCTGGACTCGCTCCATCATGAGGCGGCGTTCTTCGCCCTCGAAATTGTCCAGCTCATCCGCTGCTGCCTGGGCGGCTCGGATGTTCTCAGCTAGCGTGGCATACACGGGGCGGCTAGCCCCAAACAGGCTGGCGACGGCTACGCCGCGCTGCTGAACCGCGCCAAGGCTGCTGGGCGCTGCCGGGGCCGGCGAGCCGCCAATAAAGCGATCCATCTCCCGCTGGTAAGCTTCTGACAAGCGTCTCATGCTGGCTAGCTTCTTCGCGCCTTCAACAAGCTAAAGGCGGCGCACTTCTAACGTCTCTGTGTCATCATCTTCCGAAATCGGCGCAGCTAGGTCTTGCAGCGCCGCGCCGAGTGAGTCGGGCGCCCCTCCGCCAGGGAACTCGTCATGACTGATGACCAGCACCTCAGTGACGGTGCTTCCGTCGCTCTCCGCGTGGGGGAGAGGTTCGTCGTAGACAACCACGTTGGTGGGGAACGCGTCGACCGACACGGTGTAGGAGTCGACCAGCATCGGGTCGGTGGAGCCTACGGACTCCAAGTCTACGGCAGGCTCGCCGGAAACGTGGAGTTGATCGAGGAGGCCCGCAAGGAGGTTTTCGGGGCCGCCCGCGCCTGCGTCGGGCGCAGGTTCGTCGGAGAGGCGGACCTCGCCGACAAGTTCGGCCAAGGAGCTGGCTGTGCAGGCGATCTCAACGCCGTGCAGTGCGTCGACGCAAACTTCGTCTGGCGTGCCTGGCTGGCTGCGCTCGCCAGGGAGGAAAAGGGTTACCGTCCAGAACAGATCTCCGGACGGTGGTGCACCAGGCCCCATGGTGGGTGCCAAATGTTGGGGGTTTGGTGCGACATATGCCAACGGATGGCTTATCATGGCGGGGGCGAGTAGAGCGTCGCCGGTGCCTGGAAACGTGATGAGGCGAAGACATGCACGTCGGCGAATCTTACCCAGCTTCGGGGCTCTTCGGGGAGATAATACCCCTACTGCTGCTCTGCGGGGATTCTGCATGATCACTAAGGTCAAGTGTTTACACGGTTGCTCCTTGAGCTGTGTCTAGTGGTAGGAGAGGGCAAGGCTAGCTCTCTTCTTCTATCTGGCATGGTATAGAACTACTGGGATTCAACCCTTTGCATGGGTGCCCTGGGGGGTTTATATAGGCCTACCCCCCAGGGGTACAATGGTAATTCGACTGGGCGGGGGCCCAGCCGTCAGTGCCTCCAACTTTCGACTTCTCCGCCGACTGCTGGGGCCCGCTGACTGGTCTAGTACGGAGCCGACAGGCCACGTCCGCCGCGGGCGGCTCTTGCCGGCTGCTGATTACTGTAGCCGTGCTCCTGATGACGCAGGCTTGGTCATGGGGTCGTGACAACAGCCTCGCCGCCTGGCGGGCGATCACTGTGGCCACTCCCCATCTCTTCTTGATTAATGGCGCGTGGGCCCCGGGGGAGGGCTCGGCCGACTCCCGACGGGTCCGACTGGCGGTTCTCCCGCCGTCTCCCGAGGTCTCACTGACTGGTGGGCCCCGCTGCCTCCAGGCCGTACAGACAAGCCGTCGTGGGTGCAGGACTAGGTACAGTGGTGCTGATGTCAGGGCCGGCTGGGCAACAGTGCCACGCCGCAGGGAGATCTTCCCATGTACGGCGCGCTGTAGCCATGCCTGCCCTTGGTAAGGGGCGGGGAGTGGGCTTCATTGTAGCCACGCCCCTGCCTCGTCCCCCTCGATGAGGTCACGGTTTGTTGGAGTCGCCGGCCGACTCCCCAAAGCCGGCTTCTCTGGAAGTCGCCCCTGGGACTCGGCCGTGAGCGGGCAGTTGGCCGCCTTGCCGTAGACTCCCCAGGAGGCGGCTCTTCGCCCTGTGGTCTTGAGGGGCGCAGCGTGCCCTGATGTCTTGAAAGGTTATGGGGCCCGGGTTGGCCTACCCGTGGCCCATTACTCCAACAAGATATATTCGTAAAAAAAAGAGGTAATGCAATAATAGACAGAAGCTATGCATTGTTTATTTAAAAAAGCTGCGATCAAAGCAGAACGATACAAATAGTGCGATAAGCAAAAGATGGGACTATCAAATATGTCCTTTCCAGGGGCGAGCTGTGGAATGTTATGCGAAACAGGTATACTGCTCGTTATAGAGACCACCTTAGAGTTCCGTAGTGCGGCGTAGCTTTCTGCTTCCCTGGTTGTATCGTTTGTGCGGCAATTGTACTGCCGGACAAGCCTTCCGAAGAATGGAGTCCTGAAAATAAGAGAAAATTAAGAAATCGGCAGCCCCTAGTGCGATTTAAGCCGCGTTTCGGGCGTGCCGTGATGGTGCCCCTCCCCCTGTGCCCATGGTATTTCCAGAGCGTAGTTATGTACGCGCAGCACTGGTTTCGCAAGTTCGCGAGGGTTGGGGTTGGGGCCGCATTGTTACGCTTGCTCTGAACGTGCCGGGTGGTCTTGGTGTAGGTTACTCCAGGCGCGCTTGACAGTGTCCAGACGTTTAATGGCCGGACTAGAGAATTGCCTTGCGAGGCTGCTTTGTACTTCCGCTGTGATAGCCGCCGTATGCTCCTCCGTTCGGAGAGAGCGTTCGGTGTTTCCATTGACCGTGATGACGCCTCGAGGGCCTGGCATCTTGAGCTTGAGGTATGCGTAGTGCGGCACCGCATTGAACTTGGCAAATGCGGTTCGCCCGAGCAGTGCGTGATAGCCACTGCGGAACGGGACTATGTCGAAGATTAACTCCTCGCTTTGGAAATTATCCGCAGATCCGAAGACCACTTCAAGTGTAACTGAGCCTGTACAGTTGGCTTCTACACCTGGTATGAGGCCTTTAAAGGTCGTTCTGGTGGGTTTAATCCTCGAGGGATCGATGCCCATTTTCCGCACTGTATCCTGATAAAGCAGGTTCAGGATGCTGCCGCCGTCCATAAGGACTCTAGTGAGGTGAAATCCGTCAATAATTGGGTCTAGAACCAATGCGGCGAATCCACCATGACGGATGCTAGTGGGGTGGTCCCTTCGATCAAAAGTGATCGGGCAGGAAGACCATGGGTTGAACTTTGGGGCGACTGGCTCCATCACGTATACGTCCCTTAGCACATGCTTCCGCTCCCTCTTAGGGACGTGGGTTGCGTATATCATGTTCACTGTCCGCACTTGTGGGGGAAAACCTTTCTGTCCACTGTTGTTCGGCGGCCGGGGCTCCTCCTCGTCATCGCTATGCAGCCCCTTGTCTCTGCTTTCGGCATTTAACTTGCCTGCCTGCTTGAACACCCAACAATCCCTGTTGGTGTGATTGGCTGGTTTTTGGGGGTGCCATGTATCTGGCATGAGCGGTCGAGTATTCGGTCCAAACTGGACGGGCCCGGAGTATTTCTTTTGAATGGCTTTTTCCGCTGATCGGGTTTAGAGCCTTTGAATCCGGCATTAACTGCCGTATCCTCAGCATTGTCGCCGTTAATGCGGCGCTTTTGCTTGTTGCGCCGCGACCTGCCACTGCTGTCCTTGGTATACGAATTTCCAGGGCTCTTGGTCATGTTATTGCTGCGAGCTATCCAGCTGTCTTCTCCCGCGCAAAAGTGGGTCATAAGTGTCGTGAGGGCTGCCATAGATTTCGGCTTTTCCTATCCTAGGTGCCGTGCAAGACACTCGTCGCGGATGTTATGCTTGAAGGATGCTAGGGCCTCTGCATCCGGACAGTCGACGATTTGATTTTTCTTGGTTAGGAACCGTGTCCAGAATTGTCTGGCCGATTCCTTTGTCTGCTGAATTATGTGGCTTAGGTCATCGGCGTCTGGTGGTCTCACATAAGTGCCCTGGAAATTGTCGAGGAATGCGGCTTCCAGGTCCTCCCAACAACTAATTGATTCTGCTGGCAAGCTGTTAAGCCAATGCCGGGCTGGTCCTTTAAGCTTGAGTGGGAGGTATTTGATGGCGTGTAGGTCATCACGGCGGGCCATGTGGATATGAAGGAGATAGTCCTCGATCCATACCGCAGGATCTGTTGTGCCATCTTATCATTCGATGTTCACGGGTTTGAAACCCTCGGGGATTTGATGATCCATTACTTCATCTATGAAGCATAGTGGGTGTGCGGCGCCTTTGTATTGGGCTACATCATGACGCAGCTCAAGCGAGCTTTGTCTACTGTGTTCGGCCCGGCCGGATTTACTGTATCCGGCGTGACGAGTACCGTCTCGTGCCGTGGGGCGCCCACGTGATCCGTAGATCGATCTTGTTTGCCTTGCTTTGTCCTCCAATATATCTCACAGGTCTGGCGCATTTTCCCATGTCTTGGTAGTTTTTGAGCGGTGCCGGGGTGCGGCTTGAGTGGAGGGCCGAGAGGCCTCTCTGTCGCGGCCACGGGGTGGCCGGTCAGCCGCATCATGCATTGGTGATGTAGGTTTAGGTGCTTCCTCCTCTAATTGGGGTAGCAACCTGCGCTTTGGGTAGCTCTTGGAGGGGCGTTCAAGTTCATACTCTTCGGCCACAAGGACTTCAGTCCATCTGTCGGCTAGCAAATCTTGATCAGCTCTAAGCTGTTGCTATTTTTTCTTGACGTTGCTCGCCGTGGCCATAAGCCTGCGTTTGAAATGCTCTTGTTCGACCGGATCCTCCGACACGACAAATTCGTCGTCGTCGAGGCTTGCCTCGTCTTTGGAGGGAGGCATATAATTATCGTCCTTGACCTCTCTATCTCCTGCTCTCTCATGAGGGCTGGCTTCTCTTTCCTCCTGTGCTGAATCTTGCTGGAGGTGGTTGTCTTCGGCACTGTCCGGGGTGTTATTATCCCCCGTGCCGGAATCACCGTTTTTGTTTTGGCGGGATTTAGAGCGGCGCCGCTGACGCTGGCGCTTAGGCTGCTTCTTGGAGGGGTCATCCTCCGCTGTTCCATCGCCATTGCCTTCTTTTCGGGTGTCCACCATGTATATATCATATGTAGAGGTGGCTTTCCAGTGCCCTATAGGCGCTGGTTCTTGATCGTCTCCTGCATCGGCGTCCATAACGTCGATGTCTTCGGAGTCGAAGTCGAGCATGTCGGTTAAATCATCGACAGTGGCTACGAAGTGGGTGGTGGGTGGGATTTGAATTTCTTCATCATCCGCATCCCAACCTTGCCGATCATAGTCCGTCCAGGGCTCTCCTGACAAAGAGAGAGAGACTTTAGTGAATTCAAAATATCGCCGAAGGGCGAGTGCTGAAAGATGTCCGCGGCGGTGAACTCCATGATCGGCGCCCAATCGGGTTCGATCGGTCGGGGTGCGGAGGGCTCGGAGTCTGGAGAGGAGTCCAGCTCCTTGGAGTCACGGGCTTCGCAGAGAATAGGGCTGGTGTTCGGCTCGATCGCCATAGAGATTGCAGCCCCAGAGGCGGTGTCTAACCACCCATCCTCGGTTGGTGTGATCGGCTCCGAGCTAGGGGTCGGAGCGGACACAGGTGCGGCCTCCAGGGCACTGTTCGGCGGCAAAGCTAATTCATGACCATCGTGACAGTGCGGCGCGCTTGGCTGTGGCTCAAATCCGTCGAAGATCAAGTCTCTGCGGATGTCAGCCATGTAGTTCAAACTTCCAAATCTGACCTGATGGCCAGGGGTGTAGCTTTCGATCTGCTCCAGATGACCAAGCGAATTGGCCCGCAGTGCAAAGCCGCCGAATACGAAGATCTGTCCGGGGAGAAAAGTCTCACCCTGGATCGCATCACTGTTGATGATTGGAGAAGCCATCGGGCCTAAAAGTGATGACACAGAGGAACTCTCAATGAAAGCACCAATGTCGGTGTCAAAACCGGCGGATCTTGGGTAGGGGGTCCCGAACTGTGCGTCTAGGCCGGATGGTAACAGGAGGCAGGGGACACAATGTTTTACCCAGGTTCGGGCCCTCTTGATGGAGGTAAAACCCTACATCCTGCTTGATTAATATTGATGATATGGGTAGTACAAGAGTAGATCTACCACGAGATCAGAGAGGCTAAACCCTAGATGCTAGCCTATGGTATGATTGTTGTTTGTCCTATGGACTAAAACCCTCTGGTTTATATAGACACCGGAGAGGGCTAGGGTTACACAGAGTCGGTTACAATGGTAGGAGATCTACATATCGTATCGCCAAGCTTGCCTTCGACGCCAAGGAAAGTCCCTTCCGGACACGGGACGAAGTCTTCAATCTTGTATCTTCATAGTCCAGGAGTCCGGCCGAAGGTATAGTCCGGCTATCCGGACACCCCCTAATCCAGGATTCCATCAACCACCATCAAGATGAGGGGGTTGGGGCTTCCAGGAGCCACGCGCTGTCGCCTGTATCTTGGGCGGAGCTCAAGCCCCGGCCTCGCAGCGTATCTTCAAACAGTTTTCCCATGAAGTGAATGTAGTTCTCCCAAACCTCGAGGCCACACGCCCACTCAGATGGTCCAGGTGCCCCATCACGTTCAGTTCGACAGATCAGCTCAAGTGCACGGCCACTGCTAGCGTCCTCCCAATGCTCTGTTCGCCCATCATCAGCAACATACAAGTTACTAAGACCCTCATCGACGGCGGCACATGGCTCAATGTTCTGTCCGTAGACATGTTTGACAACCTCCAAGTGCCATATGATCAGCTTCAGCCTACCAAGCCTTTCTCAAGAGTGACCGACAGCTCTACTACCCCGATCGGGCAGGTCCGCCTCCCTGTTACCTTCGAAGAACGCAACAACTACCGCACCGAACTCATCGACTTCGACGTCGCCTACATCCACCTGCCATACAACGCCATCCTCGGGTATCCAGCCCTGGCCAAGTTCATGGTGGTGACCCATCACGGCTACAATTTCCTCAAGATGCCGGGAAGCGACGGAATCATCACAGTCCCATGCAAAGAAGGAGACGCAGTATGCTCCCTCGAGCGTGCCTTCCAAGATGCAGCAAGCCAGCAATCGACGACCCCAACAGTCAGGGCGAGCGCCTCCTGAGGACACCCCCAAGAAGAAGAAGCAGCTGCGTCACGCAGGGCCTCAGGCAAGCAGCGCCTCATCAGGATCGGCGTCCGCGCCTGGCGCGCACCCTCCATCGCATAGGGAGGCACGCCTAGCGCCCCTCTCGGGTAGGGCTCGGGGGCTCTCTTCTGGAGGGCCTCAGACTTTGCTGGCATCACGAGGGAGGCGCTTGGGCACCACTTAGAGGCATGCTTCGTGGCACGTTTCCCTTAGGAGAACACAGTGCAAGGAATGCCCACTGCTCAGGAGTTCATCACCAAGACCACTCAAGAACTGCAAGACGCAAGGGCCATGTGCGGAAGCCGCCGCTCACCAAGCGCAGCTCCCCATCCAGGCGAGGATGCAGGGCTGCGCGTCTACATTAACGTCCTAGGGCTCAATCAGGCCGCCTCTCAGGAGCTTCTCTGGCCTTCGTGCGTGGGACGCTGCGAGGGCCCACCTCATAGTTACGTTCGCATGCCCTTCGGTCTGCCGAGCATGGTGGCCGCCTATCATCGCAACCTGCGGAGCATCCTGGCGGCTCAGGAGGCCAGGCACCACGCGATGCTGACGGAGATGAAGACGGTCCTCGAGGAACCCCCTGGGCCCCCAGGGCCTCCCGAGCCTCAGGGCCCCAGTGGCTCATGAGGGGCAGCCCTCTCGCCGCACACCTTCAGCTACCTCAACTCTTCTTCATCAACAGAGCCAGATGACATTTTCCTAAGTTCATTCAGCTGAGAGCACCCCCAGAGCTGCATCATTCCCAGGCCGCGTGGGTCCGTCCCTGTGGCGTGTATCTTTCCTTTTATGTCTTTAGCTTACCCTGTTGGGGGCGCCCCTCGGGCTACATCATCCTCAAGCCGCTCGGGCCGGACCCGGTGGCATGCATCTTCCCTGCACTTACCTGAGCTAGGTTGCTTCCCATGCTTAATCTATCTACGACTATCACCTGCTTGATTGTCACCCACCGTGAGAGCCGCGCGTCGGCCGTCTTTTTTCAGAACCCCTCGCGTGAGTAAGTTAAGCACAGCGTCTATGCTCGGGCCCGTCCCTGCAGTGTCGATAAATCTAGAGGTTGAGCTCTGTCTGGCGGGCCAACCCCGTTCACGTCACCTCCTGGGGCTGTTGGTGCTTGGCTTCTTCACGCGATGACCTCAAGAAATTCGTTCGGCGCAGGTTGTCTAACCACCTCGCAGGACCAGGACAGCGAACAACAATCAAGACCAGGCGCAACCGGCCTTGAGGTAGGGCCTCGTGAGTCCCGTGCTGGCTCACGAGTGCCCAGATACACCTCGTCTAGCCCTGCCGTGCAAGCCACGTGTTAGGGCGAGGCTGTACACGCCCCGAGGGCTCTCGGTAGTAGGGAGTCCCCCTCCCACGCCCAAGTGGAAGCACCATGCTCCGCACCGGCCGTTGACACCGCCGAGGAGCGGCTATGCCCATGCACAAGCGGAAGCACTACGCTCCACGCTGGTGATAAACAACTAAGGGCAGCCCCACGGCCGTACCAACTTCAGGGAGCCCCAGAGCTCAGTGTCCGGCCTCACTACAACACCTCCCCTCGGGAGAGCCGCGCGAGGGGGATGGGCAGGGGGCTACGCAGGGTCACGCCCAAGCGTACGCCACCCAACCAGGTCCCCCGGACCTGGTCGTCGCACGCCCCTCCCGAGCCAAGCCTCGGCGAGGGCAAAGGTACGGAGAATGTTTGCACGTCAAGGGGGACTCCTGAGCATCGCGACTCAGGAGCCTAACTGGTCACGTAGCCCCTCACTCCTTGGTCCGTCCTAGTTTCCGGTCGGCTCAACGGCGGATGAGGTATGCGCGGGGCCGGGCTCTGCCGACGTAGAACACTAACCTATCCTCGCGTATCCTTCCTATAGGCTGTTTGCGCGTCAAGGGGGACTCCTAAGCATTGTGACCCAGGAGCCTAACTGGTCACGTAGCCCCTCGCTCCTTGGTCCGTCCTAGTTTCCGGTCAGCCCAATGGCGGTTGAGGTATGCGCGGGGCCGGGCTCTGCCGACGCAGAACACAAAGCAAATAGGAATAAAAGCGCAAAATCTCAAAGCAAATATTACAATACATATTGTTCTCACAATATCAAATGCAAGTTTAACGCCTCCACAAGGCATGGTACATGTTGCAGGAATAAAGCAGGAAAGCAGCCGCAAGTCACCCCTGGACACCGCCGGCACCTGCGAAAGGTGCCCCCTCCTGGGTAGCATTGCCTTCACCTGCATCACTGATCGAGGGTGCGGGAGCGAAGGCGTCGAACTTCTTCAGCAAGGCTTCCACTTGACCCTTCACGGCCGCGGCGGCAGCCGCGCAGTGTTCGTCAGCTACAGGTTCCAGCAGCTCGTCAAGACGAGCGCTGGGGTCGCGAAGGTGCAGGTGGCTGAAGACCCATGTCAGCGCGGCTGAGGAAAGGACGCGAGCCTCTGCCTCCGCCATAGGACCGATGCCTTCCATGACCTCCTCGAGCGCCTTCACCAGGAAGGGAAGCAGCTGAGCAGGGCCATCCTCATCACTGGCCAGCCATCACTGGCCAGCGGCTTCTCCAAGCCCTTCTTGTACATTGTCTTCAATGCCACACGGGACCTCTCCTTGAGGATTGAGAAGGCTGCGCGGTCTTCGGCATGGACCCTCGCCTTGGCGTCAAGGTCGGCCTCCTTCGCCCTCGCCTTCCGCTCCAGCCCCTCCAACCGGTTGCGCTTCGTTGCCTGCGCCTTCGCTAGCTCCCCAAGCTCGGCATCGCGGCCCTTGATGGCGTCCTCCCGGGCCTTCATCTCCTCCTCCTTCGCCCGGCGGCCTCGTGCTTCTTCCGCATGATGGTCGTGCAGGCCCTTCAGCTCGTCCTCTAGCTCTCAGCAGCGGCTGCGGGCGGCCTCGGCATCCTTCAATGCCGCCTCGCGATCGGCCGCACCTTTGGCGGTGGCCTGCTTCTCCTTCTCAGAGGCCGCCGCGGCCTGGCTCAGCGACGCTCGGACCGCCGAGTCGGAGTGAAGCCAGCTAGAGACCAGTTGCAAGCGCCCTGCCACCAGGTGCGAGTCCGTGCCCTGGAGATCTTCCCGTAGCCAGGCCATCTCCGAAAAGGCGCTCTCTAGGATGGCTGAGGAAGCAGAAGAGCCTGGAGCCATGGGCGCAGCAGGAGAAGGGGGTGACGTTGTCACCAGAGCCTGGGAGATCAAGGGCTCCTGAACCTCACCAGCCGCACCGGACGTCGGCACCTCATGAGCCAGCGGTGCTTCGGTGGCTGACTCCTCCCGAGGATGCTCCACCAGGCCTCGCGAGGACGACCGGGCTGGAGAAGCATAAGCACCATCCCCTCCTTTGCCCGTGGAGAGGGGCACAGTCGCAGGAGGCGACACGGACTCAAGCAACACCACCTCGCTCTCCCTTCTCCTCTTCACCACAGATGACAGCCTGGTTACACAACAAGCAAAAAGAGTCGGAAACGAGCATCAGCACCAGGAACAAGGCAAGGCAGGGCACTTACTGGTCTACAGCAACGTAGTCCACCTTCCGCTTGGTGAGCTTGAAGCCGGAGAGCGTCGTGACCCGGGGCGCGGGCGCACCTGCTCCAGAAGCTGAAGGAGGAGCGGCAGTTGAACCGGAAGCAGCTCCAGCCGGCACCGGAGTAGAAGTAGAATCTCGGAGGACCAGCGCCGACCTGCTCGTCATCGGGATCACGGGCAGTTCCTCCCTCTCCTGGGAAATGTTGGCCTCGTCATCATCAGGGAAGACGTAGAGGATGTCAGCCTTACTCAGGGGGGAGGTATCCCCCGTCCCTTCGGGGGTTACCTCCGAGTCTTCCTCCTCCTCTTCTTACTCATGGGACTCACCAGAAGACAGCTCCACCAGCGTTGGTGCCGCTGGGCCCCCGGTGAGCAACGGCGGCACCAGTCCCCGCCCATCGAAGGTCGGCTTGGAGGCCACGATCAGTGCACTATCCTTGTGGCGGAACAAGGGAGTGAAGACATTCGGAGGATACTCCTGATGGTCCCCGACCAGGAGACGGAGAGCTGCGGTCAGCTCCTCGCCGGACAAGGCCTCTGAGCTCAGGCGAACCTTGTCCTCCTCATCCCCAAGTTCCCACAAGGGGCGCGAACGGGCTTGCAGCGGGGCCATGCGTAGCGCCAGAAACTCCCTCAGGAGCATGGCCCATGTAATCCTCGCCGCCTTTGCATTGCTGGGCTTCAGTTCGGACTTCATCTGCTCCAGCACCAACGTCACCCGCTCGTCGGTGAGCTTCGCGCAGGACCACGCCTTGTCGGCCTAGGGCTTCTCCGTCGGCAGCACCAAGCGCGGGTGGACACGCTTGGCCCTCATCATGACCCATTTGGCCCTGAGGTTGTCGGCGTTCTTCCTGGTGTTTGAGATCGAGTTGGCCTTCCCGACCATGATGAAATTGGCGCACCCGGAGATATGGCCCTCGCTGGCATGGAGGATGAAGATGTGGCGCAGCAGGGCCACGGACGGCATCACGCCCAGATACGCCTCACGGTAGTAGGTGAAGATGGACAAGAGAAGGACAGAGTTGGGGTGGAGATGCAGCGCCTGTAGCCCGTAGTGGTCGAGGACCTCATAGAAGAAACCGGAGAAGGGAGGAACCAACCCGGCGGCGGTACTGCTCGTGAAGAAGGGGAAGAACGTGCTCCCCTCAGGCTCCGGCACGTCGGAGGCAACCCGGAGCTCCGTCTCCTCCCTTTCATTACTCTCCCCCGCCGTCAGCTGGCGTGTGGCGGCGAGTTTTTTCTCCGAGACATTGGGCGAGTCGAGGGCAGGTTCGTACCAAGCCTTCGCCGCAGACGACACCAGCGACGAGGCGGGCTTGACCCTCCGGGGCGCCATGGGTCGCTAATGCAGGAAAGGATGGGAGCGGATCTGAAGATTTCGGAAGCGGGGAGCAAGAAAGGGGATCTAAGCAAGGCGAAAGGGAACAATGAAGGCGAACTTTGTCTACGCCAGCCTTTTGACAGTCGGGCAGTTGCCGAGGTAGTGTGGGGAAGCGGAGACACCCACGTCCAATCAACCACCACACATCGACCGAGGCCGCAGGCTATTGGGGCCCGCGGCACTCTGCACTTGACCCTTGGCTTCGCCTTGAAGCCAAGCCCGAGCGCGCCTTGGGCCCGGGGGCTACTGTCGGCGTTCTGGGAATGGGGGTCCCCAGACTTGCCTGCCTGCGGCCCACGGCGTGGCTTTGCTAGCAGGCATGTATGGCCCATCTTCATCAACAAGGAATCAAGACCCTCGCGAGGGGCCAAGCCTCGTGAAGCGGACGACACAAGACCTCCTCAAGAGCGGCCTCGCCAGGCTGGCTCATGAGGGGCGGAGAGTTCAAGGTCAGGCAAACCTCGCGAGGTTTCTCGTGACGTAAGACATGACGATCAAGACCACGCGGGCGCCAGGCGGGCGACAGCGCGCGCATCGTCCTTGTTTCCTCTTTGGTGCTAAGGGGGCAAGCGCAGGTGCGGAGTACCGAGGCATCAAGCAAAGGTTTCCATATTGGTGCAACGAGACCAAGACCAGAAGGACGGCAAGACGGAGGTCACCATGGAGCCCAGGACGGCGTCACCACAAGAACCTTTGGCAGGCGAAGACCACCTTTTGTCAGGATAGTTTGTACTAGCCGTCCCCTTTCAAATTGGCCATTGTTGGCTCCCTTCCCGCTCAATATTTGGGGAGAGGACCAGGGCCTCTATAAATGGGACTAGCCACCACCATAGAGAGGGGATCAAAGTTCATCCTCAACCACACAAGTGCGCCAAGTACAAGAACACCTCAACCTGAGGAGGCTGTTCTTCCCCTTGTACTGTTCATCCTCAACCCAAGAGGCAATCCACCACCACCACACAGAAGTAGGGTATTACACCACAACAGTGGCCCGGACCAGTATAAATCTTGTGTCTTTTTTGTTGCGAGTTCGTCGAGTTAGTTCGTGAGATCTAGGCTAAGTTAGGATGCGGATCGACAGGGGGGAGGTCTTCGCGCGCACCCCAGAGTTTGAACCTTAAGGTTTTTACCGAAACCCATGATCTGACAGCTCCGGTTGGGTTCGGGCAGGGGAATGCGGGCCTCCGGCGACCGAGGCAGGGATGGGGAGATCCGACGGAGTTCTAGGGCTCTACTGGAGGTGGAACGGGGATGGAAGGAGCTCCACACGCTGCGAATTTAGGAGGAAGCTAGCGACGAACACGACGGCCATGGGGATCAGGGAGAGCTCTAGAAGCCCGGGCGAGAGGTTGGGGAGGACCAGAGGAGGGTTGTGAGGCTGGTGGTGAGCTCGGAGGGCTCGGGGCTGCTTAAATAGCCAAGGGAAGGGGGAGCCGTGCTGGCGTCGCCGCAGACGCGTGGACGGCGCCGCGGACGCGTGTGCACGCGCATGAGCTCAGAGGAAGGCGACGAGGGAGGCACATGGGAGAGCTCACGGGGAGGAGGAGGCCAAAGGAGCAGAGGGAGGAAGAGACGAGGAGGAAGACGATGGTCGGCGCACTGTGCTCCCATGGGCGTTCGGCGGCGAGCGTCGGTGAGGAAACGGACGGAGGGGGAGTGGGGTCCAGGAGAACGACAACGACGAGAGGAAGACAATGGACATGGTCACGCACGCGAAGACGACGAGAGGAGGAGGTGCCAAAGCACAAACGGCCACTGGACGCGGCCACTACACAGAGCGCGTGCATTGTGGTGCCATTAACGCGGTCACCGCGTGCACTGGCATGTAGCGGGGGAGATGGGTTTGAACATGTTGTCTAGTGGCAAGTCCTCCCTGGGTAGGTTACAACCGCAGCGGTAGATTGATAAAAACTGCTCTGGTTAAATGGTAATCACCCTCTGAAGTTTACTGCAGTAAACTTGGATGAGCACTGGTGATCAACAGGAAGGTGAGTGGAAGCAATAGAGTTGTCTGCGAGGTTTAGGGTAAGAAGGGCTTTCATCCTGGTAACTTTGAGAAGATTAAGACCAAGATTTAATGTAGTTGCTTAACAACCACATAAACTGGTCCAGAAATGAGATTTGGATGATGCACTCACATGGTGATGCCACTTGAGCTCAAATTTGGCAAGGCTTAGTGATTAGGTCATACAATGATGCTGTAAAAATTTCATACCAATTGGGTTCACCAAAATGGTACTTCCTTCACAACTATTCTCCCTGACCAGAATCCTGCAATAATTCTAGAGAAATATAGGCTAGGTGAAATGGTGCCAAATTTGGTGGAGAGAAGTTATTAGGGTAGTAGCATGATCTATCAGGATTTTTGAAGCAATATAAAATGCACTTGTTTCACAACCTGAAAATATTGCCAGAAGCAAAGATTTGATCCTATGCTCACATAGACGATTGGATGGGTCTGAAATTTGGAGTAGTGTGCTAATAGGAGCACATGAAGGAGTGTGCAAAATTTCAACTCATTTGGGTAACCTTAGCTAGTACTTCCTTCACAATGCCTTCTATCTGACAGGAAGTTTGAAAAATTGCCGAGGAAGATTGGCTAGGCAAATAAAGTTGAATTTTGGCATGAGGCAATTATTTGGACATGAGAAAATTCCCAAAAGGTCTGGGAGCAATCAGGAAAGGATAGGTGGCACTTCCTTCACAGAAAGCCACACTGGACATAAATGAAGAATAATTTTTTGGAGAATTATTCTTGGGCTAGGACAGGAAAGTTTGGGCATATTTGAGCAACATATGACCCAAAGGAATTATGAGAATTATCTGGGAATTTCAGGATGAACAGAAATATAGGTTGCTTCATAACCTAGGGTAGACATGGTTATTCCTTTAATAGAAAAAGGAATATTTCCTAGAAAAAGATTTTAGGGTTTGGTCAAGCAGTGGAGTGACATGATCTTGGCAAGGTTTTGAGAATGATGATCCACTTGGGAGAGGAAATGAAGATGATTTCCCAGGTGGCAAGGCCACAGAACCACTCCAAAAAGAAAAATAGAGCAAAAACCAATAAACCAAAAGAAAAAGAAAAGGGCCAAAATCCAGGCTGTTACAACTCTTACCCCCTTAAAGAAATCTCGTCCTCGAGATTTAGTTGCTCAAGGAAGAAGTTTGACTTGAGGACACCGTTTCCAGCTCGGGTATCTTTTTTTCCTTTAGTTATTGTTCCCCCAAGGATTTTATACGATTTTCTTCCCTTGCTCTGGGTGGTTTGCTTCACCTTTCCCCAAATCCTGACAGGTCTTTGCTCATATACCAATTTCTTTTTACTGACATTGATTCTCCATACCTGTGGTGATATCCAATGGATCTGAGCATACATTTTCTTTTGGTCATGAAAACCTTTTTACTTCTGTCATGGGGTTGCTTCAAATAAATACAGGCCTTCTAGTTTCAATAAATGCCGAGTATTCATCATGGCCATCTTTTGACGGGATCTGAATGCTCATAGGTGGTACTGATTTATTTTGATTTACCTATTTGGCTCGAGCATGAGATAGGTACCAATGATTCGACTGCCTTTTGTCAGGAGCAATATAATGGTGTATGGAGTTATAGCTGTGTCATACCTCAAATATTTACACCTTGAGACTGGCCCAGCAGGGGATGATGGATAATTGCTTTTTCCTGATAGACTTACCGTGTACTTGATTCCATCGGTGAGTATACCGGGTATGAGATGATTGTTCGGCATTTGACTTTATCATTTTGTCGGTATGCCCATTTGGATTTTTCCACACTAACCATTCCAAGCAGGTCAGCGGGATATGAAATCCTTGTAAAATAGAGTAGGCCGCCGAGGGTATGCCTTTGTGGATCCATATGGAATTACGGCCTCCGACTGATTTGGGTATCCGGACCCTGATGGTCGTGCAAAAATCATCATACCTTTGCTGTCAGTCTGACCTTTTAACGGTCATGATTTTCTTTGTTGGGATACCTTACTGAAATAACTTGGCCACACATGTCCTTGATTCTTCGTATGACCATGGACATGATTAGTGCAATATTTTCGATATTATTCCTTGTGCCTATTTTCTGACCTGGGTCCGCACCCATATGACATATAATCGGGACTTGTAGCGGTACAGAGCTCGTTGTTGAGGCCAATCATACAAGGAGGTGACAAGGTTTTAGGACATCTCCTTGTCAGTTGCGGGAATAATGACCGTGATGACCATTGTCAAGACTGCTGATTCTGTGATGTCATCCCCAGATCTTCTCAATTCTTGTAATTCATGGGATGTATCTCTGCTTATTTTCCTTTGGCTGACTCGTGAGGTTGTGGGATCCTCACTTTCCTTAGGTATATTCGTTGGATCCTTGCCGCAATCTCATATGAGTGACTAATATGACTGGGGATACATGCTCACCATATATAAGATTCACATGCAACCAAACATTGGCTTTCTGAAGAAGACACATGCCCTAACGGATTTGTTCTTTCGACAAAATGTTGCGAGTCTGATTCTTGAGCGGTACTGCCATACCTTGGCAACTTATCATATAACCTATGAGGACGGTGTATTAGTATGATACTGACGCAGACTGAATGTCTTACGAGAGAAGTCATCCGAGTAGCTTGCTGAGGAAGACTTGTTATCTTCTGCTCAAATCTTTTGTCTGGGTGTCGTGCAAAAGAAGGCTCTATAGCTTACACACGAAGCTTGGTCTGATTATTGTGTTGGAGAAGCCTGATTTCCGTACTTGAGAAGCTTCTCCTCGGGTTTTCCTGTTGAAAAAAATTTCATTTTCGTCTGTCAGAAGCTTTTCTCGAGGTATGTTGCTGAGAAAGATCGGGTATCTTGGACTAGAAATTGTTCACATATCATGCTGAGAAAATTTGAGGAGCCTTGCATCATAAATTTCTTCTGATAACGTGTGGAAGAAGACCGAGTTTCTTACATACAAAGCTTCATACCAATATTCAGACTGAAATCTACACACACGCCCATAATATTCTGGGGCTGATTATTTCCATGAGAAAATTTGTTTGACTGTGTTCCTTGAGCATATCACACTCTGAATTTATTTTGGATGAAAACATATTCCAAGCATCATGTATTGCTGAGCCAAAATTTTGTATATGATCCATGCATTTGACTGAAAATGTACCATTGATCTTGTACCTAACTTGTCTTGCTGCTGACTTGAGCATTACTGCTGTGAGGATTTTGTACTGATGTAGACTTGAGTTATCAGTACTGTTGTGAGGAGTGCATACTAATACAAAATTGATTATCAGCCTCAAAATCAGATATTCCCCATTTCACTGTTGTCGGCTGAGAATTCCATTCTGTTTAGCTGAGTTTCCAAATATTTGAACTCCTTATTACTTCTTCGAGTCCGGTGGCAGTTGATGAGCATCTCTTTATAGGGGAAAAATAATGTAACACCGGGGCCCAAAAGAAAGAAGCAAAAGAAAACTCAACTAAACAAAAGCACACAACAACAATCAATTCACACACAATCAATGTCACATATTACTGCTAGTCACACAATATGCATGCCTACTTAAGCACACAAATCTCGCGGGATCTCCGGTTCTACGATCTAGCATGCTGTGACGGTGTGCACGAGGGCGAATAAATGTGTGGAAGAATTGGTGTAAACAGCGCTACACCAAGTGCTAGCTTAGCCAGGCAGCAACCTGGACTTGCTCGGAGGCGAGGACGCACTCGATAAACCTGTAGTGGGACACGAAGGTCGCAACCACATTATTATCAAGCGGATGGAAAAGATCCATACTCATCCAAGAAATAGGATAGTGGGGAAAAACTGAGGCTGCTGACATTGCCCTTTCTTGATAACTAATATCATTAAGGGTTGCCAACACGACAAGATAAAAAGAACGATCCCGGATAGAAGCATGTCTATCACCGAAATGATAGGAGGGGCTGAAAGGAGGATATCAGCGCGACACCTGAGCACCATTTCTGCAAACAGTGTCGGGATCACTTGGCATCACTCTGCTGGGACAGAAATGACACCAAACACCGAAGAACGAGCAAGAAAAGAAAACTGGAGAAATGCAATGACTGAGCTGTAGTGGATCCGAACCGATACCAGCTACACTCACCAGATAAACTGTTAGCAACAAATACTAAGGCTATATGCATGCTATGCAGCAAACAAATGCAGCAACCAAAAGTAATAAAAAAGCCGGACTTTAAACTACCGAGTTCTACCAGTTTCTACCGCTCACGCTGACTAGGGCGTCCTACAGCCAGACCTGCTCTGTTACCAAGCGCTGTGGCACCCCGGCTCAGAGAAACCGGAACGCCCCGTATTCCAGCCCAGAGATCAAGGAGAAGTCTTCTGTAATACGGCACTGCTTAGCATAGTACAAACCAGCTTTCTATTATTACACGAATATGAATACAAGGTCTCCGATATTACAATGAATAACATCAGCAAGGCGAAACTACGCCATCCTCAGTTGCTCTATGCAAGCAGCAAAACAACTTGAAGCAGCGGAAAAACTTCTAGCAGCGGAACAACGACGACGGTGGTGAACTCCACTCCGCAGGGACTCTGGCTGGAACGCGGATCCTAGCTCGCCCAAACGGAAACCACGACAAGCAAGCAATAAAATCCGGCATGACCTGCAAACTGGCATGACACGCCAGGTCAGTACATTGAATGTACTTGCAAGCTCACAATAACCAGAAGCATTCAAGACATACAACAACATGGCAATTACAGGTTAAACACGGATTAACATTATATTATCTGAACAACATGATACAGCTAGAACAATATGAGCAGGGCATGGACATGAAACCATGATGACACTATCATGCAACATGATGACATTATCATGGATCAACTTACTCCGCTCGGGTTGTCTCGTAACCATCACATGCAACACTTACCAACCTCGGACATCACACGATCATCTCAGGATCAAATCAAGCTTGGTATAAACAGTACCGTAGTAATCATTAAATGATGACAAGGAGCTTGATCTTTACCCATGATTCTCGCACAACATCACGAATATCCAACAACTTGGTATCCTCGATACCACGGTGATCATCTCATGATTACGATTGGAACCACTCTTGGTTCAACCGGTTACCTCGTAACTAAACGGTGATCATGCCGGTGATCACAACCATGACCAACACTTGGTCTCAGACGGTGATCTTTCTGGCGATCACAACCAACTTATCTCATCATTGAACCGTGGTTGTTATTAAGCACATTATTATTAATTACTGTTGACTCACAGTGTGACCAACTACGAACTGGGCCCTTATCCACAGGCGCGGCTATTGATAGGTTTAATACACTCTGCAGAGGTTAGTACACTGTACCCACACCATGGAACCCGTGGCCTCACACTCCCATTCGGGTGGACCAACGGCGTTCCGACAAAACCGATCTACCGCCATGACACTCTCCCGGCCACTCCGACTCACTCCCCACTGGGCTAGTCCTGGGTGGCCCCGTGTCTACCAAAGACACCAATGACCACCGTCATGGCCAAACATAAACGGTCCCAAACAGGGACCCAGATCCATAACAACAACAACAGGCACACAAGGCTTATGTCCGCCTACCTGATCAGGGTAGCGCGCGCCCATAACCTTCCCTCGGTGGAGGCACCGGCGAGAGGCACGACAATAGACCCAGTTAGGACCTTCCCATAAAGGTAAGCGTGGTTGCACTAGTCAGTTCGATATGGTGGCACCATGACTCAGCCAACAGTTTTTCAAGTTCAATTTAATCCGGTTAAACTTGAATGCAATATGCTGAGCCATGATAAACTTAACATGACGCAATTACAAAGCATGAGCATGATATCAACATAAGCCTAGGGTGCAACATAACTATCCACCATATCAAAAATGAATCATATCCAACTGAGCATATCACAAGTACACACTACTCATAGCATAACATGAACATCAACAATAAATACCATGCAATAACACATCAATCATATTACCGAGTAAACACTTAACCATCTAGCAGCAAAGGAACAATGCATTTTAACAGTACTCGGTAACCGATGTTAGTCATGCACCGAAGAACATGACCAACCAAACATGTACTACTATCAAGCATGGCAATATGAAAGTAATACTAGCAAGTAGCTCATGATAACAAAGTGCAAGAAAGCATATCATGACGGTAACCACCGATCCATAAGCATAACTGAAATAACGACAGCAGTAGGAAAACAATCATACAATTATTAAAGATTCAAGTTGAAAAACCAATGCTACTGCATGGCTAACATGCAAATGGTGGTTGTGGCTTGCCTGGGGTGGAAGAAATCACCGGGACAAAGTGCAAGAAGCTTGCGGAAACAATCACCGGAAAACGTTCTCTCCCGAAGGGGGATGATTAGGGGTAAGGGCAAAAAGGTCATTTTCAGAATGTCAAAACATCATGAAAATGTTACCAACAGAACGGGCTCGACGAAACAAAGAAGTGGGCTTTGGAATCACCTCATATGGAGTTGTGGTTGAAAATTTATAGCTAATTTTCTGCCAGGGACCTATCTGTAATGAAATCATCAGAAACAAGCCCTCAGCCAGAAAATTAGAAAGCGCCTTCTCAGGAAATACGTTTTCCAGAACAAAAAGCGTATTTTGGCTCGAAGAAGAAGCAGAATGCGTTTTCGATTAGCGAAGGCGTACTCCCGGGAGTACGTCTCCACTTATCCAGCGTGGCAGTGGGGGCCCGGGGCGCTGTGCGGCTGACGCGCCGGTCCCGCCGCATCTCTTCTCTCTCCTCCCGCCTCCATCTACTTCCCCCGATGCTCGCACGCAGCGCACATGAGGGGTCGTTGGCACCGGCATGAGCCAGGCCGACTCCGGCCACTGTTCGGGGTGCTGAGACCACCGACAGGCTTGGGAGAGAATGCCGCCTCCGTTCCGACAGTACACGGATGCCGAGGAGGGTGGGAACAGATGGGCCTTAGGCCACGGTGGATGGTGGCTCCGGTTGGGTTTGGGTAGGGGAATGCGGGCCTTCGGCGACCGAGGCGGGGATGGGAAGATCCGACGGAGTTCTAGGGCTCTACTGGAGTTGGAACGGGGAGGGGAGGAGCTCCACATGCTGCGAATTTAGGAGGAGGCTGGCGACGGATACGACGGCCATGGGGGTCGGGGGAGCTCTAGAAGCTCGGGCAAGAGGTTGGGGAGGACCAGAGGAGGGTTGTGAGGCTGGTGGTGAGCTCGGAGGGCTCGGGGCTGCTTAAATAGACAAGGGGAGGGTGAGCCGTGCTGGTGTCGCCGCGGACGCGTGTGCACACGCATGAGCTCGGAGGCAGGCGAGGAGGGAGGCACAGGGGAGAGCTCACGGGGAGGGGAGGCCAAAGGAGCGCAGGGAGGAAGAGGCGAGGAGGAAGACAACGGTCGGCGCACTGTGCTCCCGTGGGCATTCGGTGGCGAGCGTCGGTGAGGAAACGTACGGGGGAGGGGGCAGAGGGGTCCAGGAGAACGGAGACGATGAGAGGAAGACAATGGACATGGTCACGCGCGCGCAGACGACGAGAGGAGGAGGTGGCGAAGCACAAACGGCCACTAGACGCGGCCACTACACACAGAGCGCGTGCACTGTGGTGCCATTAACGCGGTCACCGCGTGCACTGGCATGTAGCAGGGGAGATGGTCTTGAACATGTTGTCTAGTGGCAAGTCCTCCCTGGGTAGGTTACAACCGTGGTGGTAGATTGATAAAAACTGCTTTGGTTAAATGGTAATCACCCTCTGAAGTTTACTGCAGTAAACTTGGATGAGCACTGGGGATCAACAGGAAGGTGAGTGGAAGCAATAGAGTTGTCTGCGAGGTTTAGAGTAAGAAGGGCTTTCATCCTGGTAACTTTGAGAAGATTAAGACCAAGATTTAATGTAGTTGCTTAACAACCACATAAACTGGTCCAGAAATTAGATTTGGATGATGCACTCACATGGTGATGCCAGATGAGCTCAAATTTGGCAAGGCTTAGTGATTAGGTCATACAATGATGCTGTAAAAATTTCATACCAATTGGGTTCACCAAAATGGTACTTCCTTCACAGCTATTCTCCCTGACCAGAATCCTGCAATAATTCTGGAGAAATATTAGCTAGGTGAAATAGTGCCAAGTTTGGTGGAGAGAAGTTATTGGGGCAGTAGCATGATGTGGTAATTTATCAGGATTTTTGAAGCAATATAAAATGATTTGCATCACAACCTAAAAATATTGCCAGAAGCAAAGATTTGATCCTGTGCTCACATAGATGATTGGATGGGTCTGAAATTTGGAGGAGTGTGCTAATAGGAGCACATGAAGGAGTGTGCAAAATTTCAACTCATTTGGATAACCTTAGCTAGCACTTCCTTCACAATGCCTTCTGTCTGACAGAAATTTGAAAAATTGCTGAGGAAGATTAGCTAAGAAAATAAAGTTGAATTTTGGCATGAGGCAATTATTTGGACATGAGAAAATGCCCAAAAGGTTTGGGAGCAATCAGGAAAGGATATGTGGCACTTCCTTCACAGAAAGCCACACTGGACATAAATGAAGAATAATTTTTTGGAGAATTATTCTTGGGCTAGGACAAGAAAGTTTGGGCATATTTTAGTAACATATGACCCAAAGGAATTATGAGAATTATCTGGGAATTTTAGGATGAACAGAAATATAGGTTGCTTCATAACCTAGGGTAGACATGGTTATTCCTTTAATAGAAAAAGGAATATTTCCTAGAAAAAGATTTTAGGGTTTGGTCAAGCAGTGGAGTGACATGATCTTGGCAAGGTTTTGAGAATGATGATCCACTTGGGAGAGGAAATGAAGATGATTTCCCAGGTGGCAAGGCCACAGAACCACTCCAAAAAGAAAAATAGAGCAAAAACCAATAAATCAAAAGAAAAAGAAAAGGGCCAAAATCGAGGCTGTTACGCAAACTTGTGGTGAGGTACATAATAGATCTGGTACACAGCATAGCATACTTTGTAGAACCTATGACTGAGGCATAGGGAATGACTTTTCATTCTCTTTCTATTTTATGTCGTGGTCGGGTTTTGAGTCTTTACTCAACTTCACACCTTGCAACACAGGCAAGAACTCCTTCTTTGACTATTCCATTTTGAACTACTTCAAAATCTTGTCAAGGTATGTACTCATTGAAAAAACTTATCAAGTGTCTTGATCTATCTCTATAGATCTTGATGCTCAATGTGTAAGCAGCTTCATCGAGGTCTTTCTTTGAAAAATTCTTTTCGAACACTCCTTTATGCTTTCTAGAAAATTCTACATTATTTCTAATGAACAATATGTCATTCTCATATACTTATCAGAAATGTTGTAGTGCTCCCACTCACTTTCTTGTAAATATAGGCTTCACCGCAAGTCTGTATAACACCATATGTTTTGATCACTTTATCAAAGCATATATTCCAACTCCAAGATGCTTGCACCAGTCTATAGATGGATCGCTGGAGCTTGCTCATTTTGTTAGCAGCTTTAGGATTGAAAAAACCTTCTGGTTGCATCATATACAACTCTTCTTTAAGAAATCCATTAAGGAATGCAGTTTTGACACCCATTTGCCAGATTTCATAAAATGCGGCAACTACTAACATGATTCAGACAGACTTAAGCATCGCTACGGGTGAGAAAGTCTCAACGTAGTCAACCCCTTGAACTTGTAGAAAACCTTTTGCAACAAGTCGAGCTTTGTATACAGTAACACTACTATTAGCGTCCGTCTTCCTCTTGAAGATCCATTTATTCTTAATGACTCACCAATCATTGGGCAAGTCAATCAAAGTCCACACTTTGTTCTCATACATGGATCCCATCTCAGATTTCATGGCCTCAAGCCATTTTGCAGAATCTGGGCTCATCATCGCTTCCTCATAGTTCGTAGGTTTGTCATGGTCAAGTAACATGATTTCCAGAAAGGATTACCGTACCACTCTGGTGCGGACCATACTCTGGTTGTCCTACGAGGTTCGGTAGTAACTTGATCTGAAGTTTCATGATCATCATCATTATCTTCCTCACTAATTGGTGTAGAGATCACTAGAACTGATTTCTGTGATGAACTACTTTCCAATTCGGGTGAAGGTACAATCACCTTATCATGTTCTACATTCCTCCCACTCACTTCTTTCGAGAGAAACTTCTTCTCTAGAAAGGATCCACTTTTAGCAACAAAATATCTTGCCTTCGGATCTGTGATAGAAGGTGTACCCAACAATTTCTTTTGGGTATCCTATGAAGATGCACTACTCCGATTTGGGTTCAAGCTTATCAGTTTGAAACTTTTTCACATAAGCATCGTAACTCCAAACTTTAAGAAATGACAGCTTTGGTTTCTTGCCAAACCATAGTTCATACGGTGTTATCTCAACGGATTTAGATGGTGCCCTATTTAACGTTAATTCAACTGTCTGTAATGCATAACCCCAAAGCGATAGCGGTAAATCAGTAAGAGACATCATAGATCGCACCATATCTAGTAAAGTGTGATTACGATGTTCGAACACACCATTACGCTGTGGTGTTCTAGGTGGCATGAGTTGCGAAACTATCCTGCATTGTTTCAAATGAAGACCAAACTCGTAACTCAAATATTCTCCTCCACGATCAGATCGTAGAAACTTTATTTTCTTGTTACGATGATTTTCCACTTCACTCTAAAATTCTTTGAACTTTTCAAATGTTTCAAACTTAAGTTTCATCAAGTAGATATACCCATATCTGCTCAAATCATCTGTGAAGGTCAGAAAATAACGATACCCACCACGATTCTCAACACTCATCAGACCGCATACATCAGTATGTATTATTTCTAATAAGTCAGTTGCTCGCTCCATTGTTCTGGAGAACGGAGTCTTAGTCATCTTGCCTATGAGGCATGGTTCACAAGCATCAACTGATTCATAATCAAGTGATTCCAAAAGCCCATCAGCATGGAGTTTCTTCATGCGCTTTACACCAATATGACCTAAATGGTAGTGCCACAAATAAGTTGCACTATCATTATTAACTTTGCATCTTTTGGCTTCAATATTATGAATACTAGTCGTCAACCCGTGCATTCGCACGGACCGGTTAACTAAGTTCTTGTTTCAATCTATATTCTGAACAAAATGGTTTTATGATATGAGCCACTATACTTATGATGTTTGTGAAGCGTATATATTTGAAAACACAGAGATTTGGACAAAAAAGGTGCGTATATAAGTTCGATGAAATCATAATCTAATGCCACCAAACAAATATGTTTTCAATAACATAGTATCACATTATACCGCTCAAAAGTTCAGTAATGATGATGCAACTACGCTTAAACAATTGCCCAAATCATATATTTGTTCGTTTCATTTGGAAAGCATATGGAGCTTCCAAGCACCATACTTATTTTATTATGGAGAGGGCATGACCATTTACAGACGTAACTGTTTAAAATATGTTTAAACAACACAAATTTTGGATAGTTGAGCAATTTGATTTACATAGATGTAAATATTTTTCACATATGCTAATATATCTTAAGTGATATATGTTAATGCATTTTTAAAATTCGAAGTATAGAATAGCATAATTTTTATGAGACATAGTAAATGGACGGCACATATAAATCCTGCTTGTAAACTCCTCTTACTTTGACTATTAATATATATAAAAGTTTCCAAAATAGCCGAATAATAATACATAGTAACATGGAATTTTCATGAAAACAGTATCATAATCTCATAATTTTATAATGTTTTTTGAACATTTATGTTCTGAATATAAAATATCAAAGCAAAGTATTCTTTATATTGTGCATATGTATGACAAAGATGAATTATACTATTTTACTTAAAAGATGATATATTTTCATCTTGTAGTAACTAATTACCATTTTATCAAACTTCTCCTTATAATGTATAGATTTCATAACTTTGCATATGCTTATATTCCCAAAAATATTTAATATATGCATACCTTTTTTGGTAGTATTGACTAATGACCTAGAAATTTCATTATTAAGTAGTATGCAGAAGAGTAGAAGATATAGGCCTTGATAAAAATTTAGAACTCCAAAACTAATACCTTATGAACACTTGATAAGAATACATCATGATGGTCAAGCATCTGGTAGCAACAGTGACCTTTGTTAGCACAAATGAAATATGAGGAACTGGACACAGTTAGAATTTTGGAGAGAGAGATAGAGAGAGAAAAATTGATTTACACGATTAACGTACCTCGATACATAATAAATTGATTAATTCCTTGAAACTATAAAAAAATCATTAGAAGATGTGTAAGTGAAACAATATGGTAGTTTCAAATGATGGGAATTTTATGTTTGCAATTCAAAAGAAAAATCATAATAGTGCTTTTGAAGATGCAAAAAAACACACACATTAGAGTCCTACATGACCTTGCTACATAGCGGAGTAGCCTGTCACACCAATATAATGTGTTCATGTGTACCATCTCAAAATGGCTAAATTGTCAAACCCACCTTAAAATAACACCAATTATGCGATTCTCCATGGAATTAAGAAAGACATAGGATATTCACACGATTCATTTGATTTAAGATCCAAAGGAAGGATAAGAGTGTTGCTTACGTTATTAGATACCGCCTACTGCCATGAAAACAAAGCTAAATTTCCTATGTCCAAATGCAGAAATTAATAGTGGTACTGACAAAAAATATATCAACACATAATTGTGTTTAGGACCATCTCATAATAAAGCAACAATTTGTCAATTTACATCCTTGTGAAACCGTTCAAAGTGACTTGTGTGTTTTACGTACATAAAAAGCAAGAAGAAAAAATTACAACCCTATATTTATAAAAGATATATATGTGTGCACGCCTATCTAGAAGAGAAACAAATATCTGAAGAATGCAAGCATAATATGTTGTACTCCAAAGATCAAAATACCGGTTTAATACACAAACCTCCAGTTGGCCGAATATCACATGATTGTGTATCCCTTATTCGGGCGCTGAATACATTTAACTTCCAATTTTCAAAATCTAACCACTGCCATGCAGATGACATGCAAAAACTTTCAGAAAGAAAACGTCTGTCATTGGTGCAGGATTGATTATTCCCCTTAGAAATTACTTTCCATTGATAATGTGCTTGCATTCTTTGCAAAGATTGATTGATTACCAATTTTGGCGAAGCAGAGAAAATGGCGGGAGAATCCGTCCACGTGATAGCACTTCCACTGTCGGTGTTTTACTTGCAGACCCTGATCTTCCCGGAGAGGATGCAACGGACATAAATCTGTATGCTGAATTTAAGGAAGAACTTGGTGGTGGACTGACACCAGTCGTGGCTGTGGGCATCCTCAGCCTCGAAGATGACCTCGCGCATCTAGCTAGTGAGCACAAACCCATAAAAAAAGCTGGCGAGCACACAGACCAACTGGTTGCCTTCATTCCTGCTGTGTAAGTCTATCTCGGGCACGAGCTCATGCAGCCACATGAATCCCGCAACTTTTACCATTGCCTTAATTTGAGATTTCGCACTGTTTGATCACACGTCGTATAGTTAATTTTACAGGCCTAGACAACAAATCCCTAGATCAATACTTAGCATGAATCTGTTCAATTCATCAATCTAGTTTGCAACAAATAACTAATTAGGGCTTACCATTGGAGCATGGAATTAGTCTTTCGTGGCAATTAAGCTAAAAAAATTGGACCAAGCCCATGAATTACCCTTCATCCCCTGTCTCTTTCTATCCTCCTATCGGCTGCTGCCTTGTTCTCTCCCAATTGGATATATTCCCATCTCTCTTCTGATTAAATTCTCCCTAGAGCAATCTGTACAGTTGCATCTCATGAGCTGCTCCAGTCTGTTCTCTCCACCTGAAATCTCACTCTTTCTAATTGGTGGCTAGATCAAACATAGTGCTAGCAAGCAGAACACGAGCTGCTTAAAAATGTAAGGAGTGTTGCATACATGCAACAGTAGGTTAACCTCTGCATCGGAAAAACCGCCCGGAGCAGCGGAGCTCACTGAGATAGAACTTTGTCGCCGCGGTGAGAAACTGTAGAGCTGTGAGCCTGTGACGATTAGCAGCGTCTGGTGGCGGGGACCACATGTTTGACGACCGACCATATCAACAGTGCATCTTGTGTTTTCTTTCTCCAAATTTTAGGTGGAAGCTTCACGTCTAGATGTACTTCCGGCCGTGCGTAGACGACATGCACGTACACATTAGCTTCATTAATTCAACAAAGCAAGTCACACATCCATGCTGAGTAAATTAGCGTCCTGTATCCATGTGTTTGGCAGAATAGATTGAAGGGATTAGCACGTATACCTGCGTCTCCCAGCGGAGTCAATCGATCAGCTAGCTGTTAGCAGATTCCGTACGTCCGTCTATTGTATTTTCATCTCCTCGCAACACGGGTCAGCTCGGCTCCCATGTTATCGAGCAAGGTTCCGCTACCGGAAAACAGTTGGCATTGTTAAGGTTGGGTGGGCCTTCAGCTGGAGAGAGACGATGGATTTTTCGGTATGAGAAAAGAGAGAGAGACGATTCCATGCCAAAAGATTGGTTCGGAAGCAGAAGAGATGATTGCTTGAGGTTGTTCATCTTTTCTAATGAGAAGGCATAGATCATGGACTATTGCTACCGGTTGCTTCATGGGGCGAAGAGGCCATGGAGCTTTAGACCATGTGAGGAAAAAAATTTATTGTGTTGATAGATTGATTTCAAGGTATGAGATTGCTAACCGACCTATATTCTGTTGATAGATTGAGATAAGCTTTTTTTTGTTTTTTGTTTTTTAACCAATGAAAGAGATCGTGGAGTTCAAGATATGAGATTGGTAATCGGACCAGTATTCTATCGATAGATTGATTGAGATGAACCTTTTTTTTTGCTTTTCCTTCTTTAAACCGAGGAAAGAGATCCTAGAGGAGATTGATATATGCGTTTTTTTCTTCTAAGAAAGGGTTTTGGGCCTTTTGAGAAGTTTTTTTCTGAGCTTTCATGGATAAATCTACACCGTAATAATTTGGCCCCACACAGATGAACGGCTCCTAATTTCTAATTAACGTGGTAATTTCTGGGGAGTCCATAATTAGTATAGGTATAGATGTGTATCACTACGATCAAGATTCAATAAACCTTTTATATTGAGTGTATGACCATAGAAGGTTTTATTCATGTAAATATAATAACAATTATTCTTTGACTTAAATGAATAACCGTATTGCAATAAACATGATCAAATCATATTCATGCTCAATGCGAACACCAAATAACATTTATTTAGGTTTAACACTAATCCCGAAAGTATAGGGAGTGTGCGATGATGATCATATCAATCTTGGAACCACTTCCAACACACATCATCACTTCACCCTTAACTAGTCTATGTTCATGCTGCAACTCCCGTTTCGAGTTACTACTCTTTAGTGACTGAACTAGTATCAAAATACCGAGGGGTTGCTATGAACACTAGTAAAGTACACATCAATAACATGTATATCAAATATACCTTTGTTCACTTTGCCATCCTTCTTATCCGCCAAGTATCTAGGGCAGTTCCACTTCCAGTGACCATTTCCTTTGTAGTAGAAGCACTCAGTTTCAGGCTTCGGTCTAGCTTTAGGCTTCTTCATGGGAGTGGCAACTTGCTTGCCATTCTTCTTGAAGTTCCCTTTATTTCCCTTGCCCTATTACTTGAAACTAGTGGTCTTTTCAACCATCAACACTTGATGTTTTTCTTGATTTCTACCTTCGTCGATTTTAGCATCACGAAGAGCTTGGGAATCATTTCCGTTATCCCTTGCATATTATAGTTCATCATGAAGTTCTAGTAACTTGGTGGTAGTGACTAGAGAACTCTGTCAGTCAATATCTTATCTGGAAGATTAACTCCCACTTGATTCAAGTGATTGTAGTACTCAGACATTCTAAGCACATGCTCACTAGCTGAGCTATTCTCCTCCATCTAGTAGGCAAAGTACTTGTCAGAGGCCTCAAACCTCCCGACTCGGGCTTGAGTCTGAAATACCAATTTCAGCTCTTGGAACATCTTATATGATCCTGGAGTTCAAAACATTTTTGAAGTCCCGGTTCTAAGCCGTAAAGCATGGTGCACTAAACTATCAAGTAGTCATCATACCGAGCTTTGTCAAACGTTCATAACATGTGCATATGCTCATGCAATAGGTCTGTCACCTAGTGGTGCATCAAGGACATAATTTTTCTGTGCAGCAATGAGGATAATCCTGAGATCACGGATCCAATCCGCATCATTGCTACTAACATCTTTCAACTTAGTTTTTCTCTAGGAACATATCAAAAATAAACAGGGAGCTACATCGCGAGCTATTGATCTACAACATAGATATGCAAATACTATCAGGACTAAGTTCATGATAAATTTAAGTTCAATTAATCATATTACTTAAAAACTCCCACTTAGATAGACATCCCTCTAATCATCTAAGTGATCACGTGATCCATATCAACTAAACCATGTCCGATCATCACGTGAGATGGAGTAGTTTTCAATGGTGAACATCACTATGTTGATCATATCTACTATATGATTCACGCTCGACCTTTCGGTCTCGGTGTTCTGAGGCCATATCTGCATATGCTAGGCTCGTCAAGTTTAACCCGAGTATTTCTGCGTGTGCAAAACTGTCTTGCACCTGTTGTATATGAACATAGAGCTTATCACACCCGATCATCACGTGGTGTCTCGGCACGACGAACTTTGGCAACGGTGCATACTCAGGGAGAAAACTTGTACCTTGAAATTTAGACAGAGATCATCTTATAATGCTACCGCCGAACTAAGCAAAAATAAGATGTATAAAAGATAAACATCACATGCAATCCAAATATGTGACATGATATGGCCATCATCATCTTGTGCTTTTGATCTCCATCTCCAAAGTACTGTCATGATCTCCATTGTTACCGGCATGACACCATGATCTCCATCATCTTGATCTTTTATCAACGTGTCGTCACATGGTCGTCTCACCAGCTATTGCTTTTACAACTATTGCTATCGCATAGCGATAAAGTAAAGCAATTACATGGCACTTGCATCTTATGCAATAAAGAGACAACCATAAGTCTTCTACCAGTTGCCGATAACTTCAACAAAACATGATCATCTCATACAACAACTTATATCTCGTCACGTCTATACCATATCACATCACAACATGCCCTGCAAAAACAAGTTAGACGTCCTCTACTTTGTTGTTGCAAGTTTTACGTGGCTGCTACGGGCTGAGCAAGAACCGTTCTTCCCTACGCATCAAAAAACCACAACACGGTATAGTGATTGCTTTTTTATCTTCAGAAAGAACCCTGTTCATTGAATCCGATTGAACTAAAGCTGGAGAAACAGACACCCACTAGCCACCTGTGTGCGAAGCATGTCGGTAGAACCAGTCTCGCATAAGTGTACGCGTAATGTCGGTCTAGGCCGCTTCATCCAACAATGCCGCTGAATCAAGAATCAACTAGTGACAGCAAGAAATATGTATATACCCACGCCCACAACTCCTTTGTGTTCTACTCATGCATATAACATCTACGCATAAACCTAGCCCGGATGCCACTGTTATGGAATGCAGTAATTTCAAAAATTTCCAACGCACACGCAAGATCATGGTGATGCATAGCAACGAGTGGAGAGTATCGTCTACATACCCTCGTAGACCATAAGCGGAAGCATTATGACAACGCGGTTGATGTAGTCGTACGTCTTCACGATCGACCGATCTAGCATCGAAGGTACGACACGTCCACGATGTGCACACGTTCAGCTCAGTGACGTCCTGCGAACTCACGATCCAGTAGAGCTTCGAGGGAGAGTTTCGTCAGCACGATGGCGTGATGACGGTAATGATGATGCTACCGGAACAGGGCTTCGCCTAAGCACCACTACGATATAACCGAGGTGGATTATAGTGGAGGGGGGCACCGCACACGGCTAAAAGATCAATGATCAACTTGTGTGTCTATGGGGTGCCCCTGGCCACGTATATAAAGGAGTGGAGGAGTGGGGAGAGCCGACCCTCCTATGGCACGCCTTGGGGAGTCCTACTCCCACCGGGATTAGGATTCCCCCCTTCCATGTAGTAGGAGTAGGAGAGAAGGAAAGGGACAAGAGAAGAGAAGTGAAAGCACAAGTGCTCCCTGGGTGATTTTGATAATTAATGACAACATATCTCTTGTTGGACTAATACTTTTACCTATTATGTTTCAGACAAGTTCAACAAATTAAGTGGCATGGACTAAAGGATGTGGAACCCCTTCAAGATGCTAAGGACGAAGGATTAGCTCAAGCTTCAAGATCAAGACTCTACATTTTCTATTTTAGTGATCCAAGATCACATTGAGTCTATAGGAAAAGCCAATACTATCAAGAGGGGATGAGGTGTTGCTTGATGAGGTTCTTGCTTCATAGTGCTTTGTGATATGCTCCAAAACCCTCAACTACCTTCGCACATCCACATATGACCCAAACCAAAAGTCAAACTCGGCCCCACCGATTCTTTCTATCCGGCGCCACCAAGTTCAGATGTCATAGCCACTGCCACAAACCCTAGGCAAATCGGTTTCACCGATAGGGATCTCAGTCTCACCGAGATGGGATTGTAATCTCTCTGTGTATGTCCATTACCAAAATCGGTCCCACTGAGATTGAGCAATCGGTACTACTGAGATTACAAGGCAAACTTTCTGGTTAGCTTATTACCAAAATCGGTCCCACCGAGTTTGTGTAATCGGTCTCACCAAGTTTGCCTGACCAACTCTCTGGTTAGCTTATTACCAAAATCGGTCCCACCGAGTTTGTGTAATCGGTCTCACCGAGATTACGTTATGCCCTAACCCTAACCATATCGGTCCTACCGAGTTGCATCTCAGTCCCACCGAAAATCCTAACGGTCACTAGGTTTGCTAAATCGGTCCGACCGAGTTTCTCAATTCGGTCTCACCGAGATTGGTAGATTGTGTGTAACGGTTAGATTCTGTGTGGAGGCTATATATACCCCTCCACCCACTCTTCATTTGTGGAGAGAGCCATCAGAACATACCTACACTTCCAATACACATTTTCTGAGAGAGAACCACCTACTCATGTGTTGAGGCCAAGATATTCCATTCCCACCATATGAATCATGATCTCTAGCCTTCCCCAAGTTGCTTTCCACTCAAATCTTCTTTCCACCAAATCCATATCTTGTGAGAGAGAGTTGAGTGTTGGGGAGACTATCATTTGAAGCACAAGAGCAAGGAGTTCATCATCAACACACCATTTGTTACTTCTTGGAGAGTGGTGTCTCCTAGATTGGCTAGGTGTCACTTGGGAGCCTCCGACAAGATTGTGGAGTTGAACCAAGGAGTTTGTAAGGGCAAGGAGATCGCCTACTTCGTGAAGATCTACCGCTAGTGAGGCAAGTCCTTCATGGGGGATGGCCATGATGGGATAGACAAGGTTGCTTCTTCATGGACCCTTCGTGGGTGGAGCCCTCCGTGGACTCGCAAAACCATTACCCTTCGTGGGTTGAAGTCTCCATCAACGTGGATGTACGATAGCACCACCTATCGGAAACACGACAAAAACATCTGTGTCTCAAATTGCGTTTGAATTCTCAAAACCCTTCCCTTTACATTCTTGGAAGTTGCATGCTTTACTTTCCGCTTCTCATATACTCTTTGCATGCTTTCTTGATATGTATTGTGTTTGTTAAACTTGTGCCAAAACTCCACTTCAACTTAAAGAAATTAAAAACTGCAACTTTTGGTACTTAGTGTCTAATCACCCCCCTCTAGACACCTCTTCTTGATCCTTTCAATTGGTATCAGAGCTTTGGTCTCCATTGCCTTGGTTTAAACACCATTGGAGGAAGATGGATGAGTCTACATTGGGGAGTCTTAGACGTAGAGTTCCTATTCTTGATGGAGAATATTTTCATGAGTGGAAAAATGAAATGCTTGAGATTTTCAATGAATATCACTTGAACAAGTACATTTCTAGCCCTTGTGCACCTCATATTGATCCCTTGCATCCCACACCCGAAGAGGATCTTGACATGATTCACAATCTTAAAACCATCAATCCTATCATAAGGGGATTGCCCAAAAATTTGATTGCTAGTTTGCCTACTCTTGATTGTGCCTATACTATATGGAAATTTCTTGAGGAACGATTTCCAGATTATTCCTTGAAAAGTTTAGACGAAAATCTCCATAAGTCTATTGCTTTGAGTAAGATGAATTCTAGTGATCCTAGCTTTGGTGATTGTCTATTTGAACTTACCAATCTCATGCGTGCCTTAGGAAATGTTGGAATCATTAGCAATATCATTCCCATAGCTATTAGAATTCATAAAGATAACTATAGAAATGATCATTTGTCTAATGAATTACCCTCTCTAGGAATTGATCAATCACAAAATGATGTTGAAAATGGATACTATGATGAGGATGATGATAGTGACTATGATCTCGATGATGCGATGCGACACTTTGGTCTTATGGAAAATCTTCGCGGCTACATGGCTGGAGGAAAGGAATGGGTCCTTTATAGTGGATGTACTGATCATATGACCAGAGATAAACACATGTTCCGTGAGCTTGCTGGAAACGATGGCCCTCGAAAGTATGTCACTATTGGTGATAATTCAAAGGGTAAGGTGGTTGGCCTTGGTAAGGTGGCCATCTCACATGTCAGCTCCATACAAAATGTCATGCTCGTGGAATCTCTTGGCCACAACTTACTTTCAGTATCTAGACTTGTTGATTTCGGTTTCAATGTCCTATTTACTGAAGTAGACTGCCAAGTGTTTCGTAGAGATAATCATAAAATGGTCTTTACCGGTATACGTAGAGATCTTTACATTGTTGATTTCACTAAAAAGGCTCAACCTAGAACTTGCTTAATTGCTAAATCTTCTAAAGGCTGGTTGTGGCATAGAAGGCTAGGCCATGTGGGCATGCGAAACCTTGACAAACTCATTAAAGGAAATCATATCCTTGGCGTTAACGATGTCATATTTGACAAGGATAGACTTTGTTGTGCTTGTCAAGCAGGGAAACAAGTTGGAGGAAGTCATCGCGCTAAGAACATTATGACCACAAGAAGACCACTCGAGCTACTTCACATGGATCTCTTTGGTCCAAATGCCTACAAGATTCTCGGTGGTAACTCATTTGGTCTAGTCATAGTTGATGATTTTTCAAGATTTACGTGGGTATTCTTTCTTGATGACAAAACGCAGGTCCAAAAGATCTTCAAAAACTTTGCTAGGAAGGCCCAAAATCAATTTAATGTGAAGATCAAGAAGGTTCGGAGCGACAACGAAATGGAGTTCAAGAACGCAAATGTGGACACCTTTCTTGACGAAGAAGGGATTACACATGAGTTCTCGGCTACGTACACACCTCAACAAAATGGAGTCGTTGAGAGGAAGAACCGAACTCTTATCGAGATGGCAAGAACGATGCTTGATGAGTACAAGACGCCAAAACACTTTTGGGCGGAAGCGGTTGAGACAACTTGTCATGCAACAAATTGCTTGTATATTCACAAGCTACTCGGCAAGACAGCATACGAGCTCCTCACCGGTAACAAACCCCAAGTTGGATACTTTCGAGTATTCGGCTCAAAGTGCTACATTCTTGATAAGCATCGTCATTCTAAATTTGCTCCTAAGTCTCATGAAGGTTTCCTACTTGGTTATGGCTCAAACTCTCACACATACCGTGTCTACAAAAATTTCACCTGAAAGGTTGAAGAAACGGTAGATGTGAAGTTTGATGAATCTAACGGCTCGCAAGTAGAGCAATTGCCAATTGATGTAAGAGACAAAGATCCCTCGGAAGCAATCCAAGACTTGTCTATTGGTAAGATTCGTCCAACGGAGATAAAGGAGAGTACCTCGTCCATCCAAGTGGAAGCTTCTACCTCACGACAAGGTGAACCAAGAGTTGATACAGAAGCATCCACGAGTGGGACACACCAAGATGAAGAAAACAAGGAAGCGCACCAAGACGAACATCAACAACCTCCTTCGCCACCATGACAAGAGAACGACAACGCTAACAATGAAGAAGGCCAAGAAGAAGAACAAGATGAAGAAGATGTTCAACCAAGACCCAAGCAAAAGCTTTCACAAGTTCGAGCAAGAATTGCTAAAGATCATCCCGTGGAGCAAATCTACAATGATATCCAAACCGGGAGAATCACTCGCTCTAAAACTCGTCTGGCTAACTTTTTTGAACATTACTCATTCATCTCTAGCATTGAACCTATGAAGGTTGAAGAAGCATTGGAGGATCCGGACTGGATAAACGCTATGCATGAAGAGCTACACAACTTTGAGAGAAATCAAGTGTGGACATTGGTCGAGAAGCCCGACAACAACCACAACATCATTGGTACCAAATGGGTGTTTCGCAACAAGCAAGATGAAGATGGACAAGTGGTTCGCAACAAAGCACGTCTCGTCGCCCAAGGCTACACACAAGTCAAAGGTATGGACTATGGTGAGACATATGCTCCCGTTGCTAGACTTGAGTCCATTCGCATCTTACTTGCTTATGCTAATCACCATGATATCACTTTGTACCAAATGGACATTAAAAGTGCTTTTCTAAATGGTGAAATTGAGGAGGAAGTTTATGTTAAGCAACCTCCCGGCTTTGTCAATCCTAAGAAACCTAATCATGCCTACAAACTTCACAAAGCCCTTTATGGTCTTAAACAATCTCCTAGAGCATGGTATAAATGCTTGACCAAGTTCCTTATTGAAAAAGGCTTTGAAATTGGAAAAATAGATTCTACTCTTTTTACTAAAAGGGTTAATGGAGAACTATTTGTATGCCAAATTTATGTTGATGATATTATATTTGGATCAACTAACCCTCATTTTAGTGAAAAGTTTTGGAAGATAATGTCGGAGAAGTTTGAGATGTCTATGATGAGTGAACTCAAATTCTTTCTTGGTTTGCAAATCAAGCAAACCAAGGAAGGCACCTTTGTCTCTCAAACGAAGTACACCAAGGACTTATTCAAGAAGTTCAATATGCAAGAATGCAAAGGTATGACTACACCCATGCCTACTAGTGGACATCTTGATTTGATCAAAGATGGTGAACCGGTTGATCAAAAAGTTTACCGCTCTATGATTGGTTCATTGTTATATCTATGTGCTTCACGTCCCGATATCATGCTAAGTGTGTGCATGTGTGCACGATATCAAGCTGCTCCTAAGGAATGTCATCTTAAGGCCGTGAAGAGGATAGTGAGATACTTAATACATACACCAAATTTTGGCATTTGGTATCCAAAGGGGGCTTCCTTTGATCTTGTTGGCTACTCCGACTCGGACTATGCCGGTGACAAGGTTGATAGAAAGTCCACTTCGGGTACTTGTCAATTCCTTGGTAGATCTCTTGTGTCTTGTGATGGGGAACGTTGCAGAAAACAAAATTTTCCTACGGTTTCACCAAGATCCATCTAGGAGTTCATCTAGCAACGAGTGATCGGATTGCATCTACATACCTTTGTAGATCACGCGTGGAAGCGTTCAAAGAATGGGGATGAGGAAGGCGTACTCGACGTGATCCAAATCACCGGAGATCCTAGCGCCGAACGGACGACACCTCCGCGTTCAACACACGTACGGTCAGCGTAACTTCTCCTCCTTCTTGATCTAGCAAGGGGGAGAAGAGGTTGAGGAAGATGGCTCCAGCAGCAGCACGACGACGTGGTGGTGATGGAGCTGCAGTACTCCGGGAGGGCTTCGCCAAGCTCTATGGAGGAGGAGGATGTGTTGGAGAGGGAGAGGGAGGCACCAAGGCATGGGTTGAGAGGCCCTCCTTCCCCCACTATATATAGGGAGCCTAGGGGGGGGGGGCACCGGCCCTAGGAGATGCAATCTCCTAGGGGGCGGTGGCCAAGGGAGGAATCCCTCCTCCCCAAGGCACCTAGGGGGTGCCTTCCCCTTTGAGGACTCTTCCTCTTTTTTATCTCTTGGCGCATGGGCCTCTTGGGGCTGGTGCCCTTGGACCATGTAGGCCAAGGCGCACCCCCTACAGCCCATGTGGCCCCCTGGGGCAGGTGGCCCCACCCGGTGGACCCCCGGGACCCTTCCGGTGGTCCCGGTACAATACCGGTGCCCTCGAAACTTGTCCCGACAGCCGAAATAGCACTTCCTATATATATAATTCTTTACCTCCGGACCATTCTGGAACACCTCGTGACGTCCGGGATCTCATCTGGGACTCCGAACAACATTCGGGTTACTGCATATACATATCCCTACAACCCTAGCGTCACCGAACCTTAAGTGTGTAGACCCTACGGGTTCGGGAGACATGTAGACATGACCGAGATCACTCTCCGGTTAATAACCAACAGCGGGATCTGGATACCCATGTTGGCTCCCACATGCTCCTCGATGATCTCATCGGATGAACCATGATGTCGAGGATTCAAGCAACCCCGTATACAATTCCCTTTGTCAATCGGTATGTTACTTGCCCGAGATTCGATCGTCGATATCCCAATACCTCGTTCAATCTCGTTACCGGCAAGTCACTTTACTTGTACCGTAATGCATGATCCCGTGACCAGACACTTGGTCACTTTTGAGCTCATTATGATGATGCATTACCGAGTGGGCCCAATGATACCTCTCCGTCATATGGAGTGACAAATCCCAGTCTTGATCCGTGTCAACCCAACAGACACTTTCGGAGATACCCGTAGTATACCTTTATAGTCACCCAGTTACGTTGTGACGTTTGGTACACCCAAAGAACTCCTATGGTATCCGGGAGTTACACGATCTCATGGTCTAAGGAAAAGATACTTGACATTGGAAAACTCTAGCAAATGAACTATACGATCTTGTGATATGTTTAGGATTGGGTCTTGTCCATCACATCATTCTCCTAATGATGTGATCTCGTTATCAATGACATCCAATGTCCATAGTCAGGAAACCATGACTATCTGTTGATCAACGAGCTAGTCAACTAGAGGCTTACTAGGGACATGTTGGTGTCTATTATTCACACATGTATTACGATTTCCGGATAACACAATTATAGCATGAATAAAGACAATTATCATGAACAAGGAAATATAATAATAATGCTTTTATTATTGCCTCTAGGGCATATTTCCAACAGTCTCCCACTTGCACTAGAGTCAATAATCTAGTTACATTGTGATGAATCGAACACCCATGGAATTCTGGTGTTGATCATGTTTTGCTCTAGGGAGAGGTTTAGTCAACGGATCTGCTACATTCAGGTCCGTATGTACTTTACAAATATCTATGTCTCCATTTTGAACATTTTCATGAATGGATTTGAAGTGACGCTTGATGTGCCTTGTCTTCTTGTGAAACCTGGGCTCCTTGGCAAGAGCAATAGCTCCAGTGTTGTCACAGAAGAGTTTGACTGGCCCCGACGCATTGGGTATGACTCCTAGGTCGGTGATGAACTCCTTCACCCAAATTGCTTCATGTGCTGCCTCCGAGGCTGCCATGTACTCCGCTTCACATGTAGATACCGCCACGACGCTCTGCTTGCAATTGCACCAGCTTACTGCCCCACCATTCAAAATATACACGTATCCGGTTTGTGACTTTGAGTCATCCAGATCTGTGTCGAAGCTAGCGTCGACGTAACCCTTTACGACGAGCTCTTCGTCACCTCCATAGATGAGAAACATTTCCTTAGTCCTTTTCAGGTACTTCAGGATATTCTTGACCGCTGTCCAGTGTTCCTTGCCGGGATTACTTTGGTACCTACCTACCAAACTTACGGCAAGGTTTACATCAGGTCTGGTACATAGCATGGCATACATAATAGAACCTATGGCTGAGGCATAGGGGATGACACTCATCTCTTCTATATCTTCTGCCGTGGTCGGACATTGAGCTGAGCTCAATTTCACACCTTGCAACACAGGCAAGAACCCCTTCTTAGACTGATCCATATTGAACTTCTTCAATATCTTATCAAGGTATGTGCTTTGTGAAAGACCTATGAGGCGTCTTGATCTGTCTCTATAGATCTTGATGCCTAATATATAAGCAGCTTCTCCAAGGTCCTTCATTGAAAAACTCTTATTCAAGTAGGCCTTTAGGCTGTCCAAAAGCTCTATATCATTTCCCATCAAAAGTATGTCATCTACATATAATATGAGAAATGCTACAGAGCTCCCACTCACTTTCTTGTAAACGCAGGCTTCTCCATAAGTCTGCGTAAACCCAAACGCTTTGATCATCTCATCAAAGCGAATGTTCCAACTCCGAGATGCTTGCACCAGCCCATAAATCGAGCGTTGGAGCTTGCACACCTTGTTAGCATTCTTAGGATCCACAAATCCTTCCGGCTGCATCATATACAATTCTTCCTTAAGGAAACCATTAAGGAATGCCGTTTTGACATCCATTTGCCATATCTCATAATCATAGAATGCGGCAATTGCTAACATGATTCGGACGGACTTTAGCTTCGCTACCGGTCAGAAAGTCTCATCATAGTCAACCCCTTGAACTTGTCGATAACCCTTAGCGACAAGCCGAGCTTTATAGATGGGCACATTACCATCCGCGTCTGTCTTCTTCTTAAAGATCCATTTATTTTCTATGGCTCGCCGCTCAACAGGCAAGTCAGTCAAAGTCCATACTTCATTTTCATAAATGGATCCTATCTCGGATTTCATGGCTTCTAGCCATTTGTCAGAATCCGGGCCCGCCATCGCTTCTTCATAGTTCGAAGGTTCACCGTTGTCTAACAACATGATTTCCAAGACAGGGTTGCCGTACCACTCTGGTGCGGAACGTGTCCTTGTGGACCTTCGAATTTCAGTAGGAGCTTGATCAGAAGTATCCTGATCATCATCATTAACTTCCTCTCTAGTCGGTCCAGGCACCTCAGGAACATTTTCTTGAGTTGCGCCATTTTCCGGTTCAAGAGGTAATACTTCATCAAGTTCTACTTTCCTCCCACTTACTTCTTTCGAGAGAAACTCCTTCTCTAGAAAGGATCCATTCTTGGCAACAAAGATCTTGCCTTTGGATCTGAGGTAGAAGGTATACCCAATAGTTTCTTTAGGGTATCCTATGAAGACGCATTTTTCCGACTTGGGTTCGAGCTTTTCAGGTTGAAGTTTCTTGACATAAGCATCACATCCCCAAACTTTTAGAAACGACAGCTTAGGTTTCTTCCCAAACCATAATTCATATGGTGTCGTCTCAACGGATTTCGACGGAGCCCTATTTAAAGTGAATGCGGCAGTCTCTAAAGCATACCCCCAAAAAGATAGCGGTAAATCGGCAAGAGACATCATAGATCACACCATATCTAATAGAGTGCGATTACGACATTCGGACACACCATTACGCTGAGGTGTTCCAGGCGGCGTGAGCTGTGAAACTATTCCACATTTTCTTAAGTGTGTGCCAAACTCATGACTCAAGTATTCTCCTCCATGATCTGATCGCAGGAACTTGATTTTCCTGTCACGTTGATTCTCAACCTCACTCTGAAATTCTTTGAACTTTTCAAAGGTCTCAGACTTGTGTTTCATTAAGTAGACATACCCATATCTACTCAAGTCATCAGTGAGGGTGAGAACATAACGATAGCCACCGCGAGCCTCAACACTCATTGGACCGCACACATCAGTATGTATGATTTCCAATAAGTTGGTTGCTCGCTCCATTGTTCCTGAGAACAGAGTCTTGGTCATTTTACCCATGAGGCATGGTTCGCATGTGTCAAATGATTCATAATCAAGAGACTCTAAAAGTCCATCAACATGGAGCTTCTTCATGCGTTTGCACCTATGTGACCAAGGCGGCAGTGCCACAAGTATGTGGGACTATCATTATCAATCTTACATCTTTTGGTACTCACACTATGAACATGTGTAGCATTACGCTCGAGATTCATTAAGAATAAACCATTCACCATCGGAGCATGACCATAAAACATATCTCTCATATAAATAGAACAACCATTATTCTCGGATTTAAATGAGTAGCCATCTCGAATTAAACGAGATCCTGATACAATGTTCATGCTCAAACTTGGCACTAAATAACAATTATTGAGGTTCAAAACTAATCCCGTAGGTAAATGTAGAGGTAGCGTGCCGACGGCGATCACATCGACCTTGGAACCATTCCCGACGCGCATCGTCACCTCGTCCTTCGCCAGTCTCCGCTTATTCCACAGCTCCTGCTTTGAGTTATAAATGTGAGCAACTGCACCGGTATCAAATACCCAGGAGCTACTACGAGTACTGGTAAGGTACACATCAATTACATGTATATCACATATACCTTTCGTTTTGCCGGCCTTCTTGTCTGCTAAGTATTTGGGGCAGTTCCGCTTCCAGTGACCACTTTCCTTGCAATAAAAGCACTCAGTCTCGGGCTTGGGTCCATTCTTTGGCTTCTTCCCGGCAGCTTGCTTGCCGGGCGCGGAAACTCCCTTGCCGTCCTTCTTGAAAGCTTTCTTTCCCTTGCCCTTCTTGAACTTAGTGGTTTTATTCACCATCAACACTTGATGTTCCTTTTTGACTTCTACCTCTGCTGATTTCAGCATTGCAAATACTTCAGGAATGGTCTTTTCCATCCCCTGCATATTGAAGTTCATCACAAAGCTCTTGTAGCTCGGTGGAAGCGACTGAAGGATTCTGTCAATGACCGCGTCATCCGGGAGATTAACTCCCAGCTGAGTCAAGCGGTTATGCAACCCAGACATAGTGAGTATGTGCTCACTGACAGAACTGTTTTCCTCCATCTTACAGCTGAAGAACTTGTCAGAGACTTGATATCTCTCGACCCGGGCATGAGCTTGGAAACCATTTTCAGCTCTTCGAACATCTCATATGCTCCGTGTCTCTCAAAACGCTTTTGGAGCCCCGGCTCTAAGCTGTAAAGCATGCCGCACTGAACGAGGGAGTAGTCATCAGTACGTGCCTGCCAAGTGTTCATAACGTCTTGTTCTGCAGGGAGAACAGGTGCGTCACCCAGCGGTGCTTGTACGACATAATCTTTCTTGGCAGCTATGACGATGATCCTCAGGTTCCGGACCCAGTCCGTGTAGTTGCTGCCATCATCTTTGAGCTTGGTTTTCTCTTGGAACGCGTTGAAGTTGAGGACTACATTGGCCATTTGATCTACAAGACATATTGTAAATATTTTAGACTAAGTTCATGATAATTAAGTTCATCTAATCAAATTATTCAATGAACTCCCACTTAGATAGACATCCCTCCTGTAATCTAAGTATAACATGATCCGATTTAACTAGGCCGTGTCTGATCATCACGTGAGACGGACTAGTCAACATCGGTGAACATCTTCATGTTGATCGTATCTTCTATACGACTCATGCTCGACCTTTCGGTCTTCTGTGTTCCGAGGCCATGTCTGTACATGCTAGGCTTGTCAAGTCAACCTAAGTGTTTGCACGTGTAAATCTGTCTTACACCCGTTGTATGTGAACGCTGGAATCTATCACACCCGATCATCACGTGGTGCTTCGAAACAACGAACTGTCGCAACGGTGCACAGTTAGGGGGAACACTTTCTTGAAATTATTATAAGGGATCATCTTATTTACTACCATCGTTCTAAGCAAACAAGATGCAAAAACATGATAAACATCACATGCAATCAAACAATAATAGTGACATGATATGGCCAATATCACATAGCTCCTTTGATCTCCATCTTGGGGCTCGATGATCATCTTGTCACCGGCCTGACACCATGATCTCCATCATCGTGTCTCCATGAAGTTGCTCGCCAATTATTACTTCTATTACTACGGCTAACGCGTTTAGCAATAAAGTAAAGTAATTTACATGGCGTTTCTCAATGACACGCAGGTCATACAAAAAATAAAGGCAACTCCTATGGCTCCTGCCGGTTGTCATACTCATCGACATGCAAGTCGTGATTCCTATTACAATAGCATGAACATCTCATACATCACATATATATCATTCATCATTCATCACAACTTTGGCCATATCATATCACAAAGCACTTGCTGCAAAAACAAGTTAGACGTCCTCTAATTGTTGTTGCAAGTTTTACGTGGCTGAAAAAGGGCTCTAGCAAGAACGTTTTCTTACCTACGTTAAAGCCACAACGTGATTTGTCAACTTCTATTTACCCTTCATAAGGACCCTTTTCATCGAATCCGCTCCAACTGAAGTGGGAGAGACAGACACCCGCCAGCCACCTTATGCAACTTGTGCATGTTAGTCAGTGGAACCGGTCTCACGTAAGCGTACGTGTAAGGTTGGTCCGGGCCGCTTCATCCCACAATACCGTTGAAGCAAGATAAGACTAGTAGCGGCAAGAAAGTTGACAACATCAACGCCCACAACAAATTGTGTTCTACTCGTGCAAGAGAACTACGCATAGACCTAGCTCATGATGCCACTGATGGGGAACGTTGCAGAAAACAAAATTTTCCTACGGTTTCACCAAGATCCATCTATGAGTTCATCTAGCAACGAGTGATCGGATTGCATCTACATACCTTTGTAGATCACGCGCGGAAGCGTTCAAAGAACGGGGATGAGGAAGGCGTACTCGACGTGATCCAAATCACTGGAGATCCTAGCGCCGAATGGACGGCACCTCCGCGTTCAACACACGTACGGTCAGCGTAACGTCTCCTCCTTCTTGATCCAGCAAGGGGGAGAAGAGGTTGAGGAAGATGGCTCCAGCAGCAGCACGACGGCGTGGTGGTGATGGAGCTGCAGTACTCCGGCAGGGCTTCGCCAAGCTCTATGGAGGAGGAGGATGTGTTGGAGAGGGAGAGGGAGGCACCAAGGCGTGGGTTGAGAGGCCCTCCTTCCCCCACTATATATAGGGAGCCTAGGGGGGGCGCCGGCCCTAGGAGAAGCAATCTCCTTGGGGGCGGCGGCCAAGGGAGGAATCCCTCCTCCCCAAGGCACCTAGGGGGTGCCTTCCCCTTTGAGGACTCTTCCTCTTTTTTATCTCTTGGCGCATGGGCCTATTGGGGCTGGTGCCCTTGGCCCATGTAGGCCAAGGCGCACCCCCTACAGCCCATGTGGCCCCCCGGGGCAGGTGGCCCCACCCGGTGGACCCCCGGGACCCTTCCGGTGGTCCGGGTACAATACTGGTGCCCCCGAAACTTGTCCCGACAGCCGAAATAGCACTTCCTATATATATAATTCTTTACCTCCGGACCATTCCGGAACTCCTCGTGACGTCCGGGAGACATGTAGACATGACCGAGATCGCTCTCCGGTTAATAACCAATAGCAGGATCTGGATACCCATGTTGGCTCCCACATGCTCCTCGATGATCTCATCGGATGAACCACGATGTCGAGGATTCAAGCAACCCCGTATACAATTCCCTTTGTCAATCGGTATGTTACTTGCCCGAGATTCGATCGTCGGCATCCCAATACCTCGTTCAATCTCGTTACCGGCAAGTCACTTTACTCGTACCGTAATGCATGATCCCGTGACCAGACACTTGGTCACTTTTGAGCTCATTATGATGATGCATTACCGAGTGGGCCCAGTGATACCTCTCCGTCATACGGAGTGACAAATCCCAGTCCTGATCTGTGTCAACCCAACAGACACTTTCGGAGATACCCGTAGTATACCTTTATAGTCACCCAGTTACGTTGTGACGTTTGGTACACCCAAAGCACTCCTACGGTATCCGAGAGTTACACGATCTCATGGTCTAAGGAAAAGATACTTGACATTGGAAAACTCTAGCAAACGAACTATACGATCTTGTGCTATGTTTAGGATTGGGTCTTGTCCATCACATCATTCTCCTAATGATGTGATCTCGTTATCAATGACATCCAATGTCCATAGTCAGGAAACCATGACTATCTGTTGATCAACGAGCTAGTCAACTAGAGGCTTACTAGGGACATGTTGGTGTCTATTATTCACACATGTATTACGATTTCCGGATAACACAATTATAGCATGAATAAAGACAATTATCATGAACAAGGAAATATAATAATAATGCTTTTATTATTGCCTCTAGGGCATATTTCCAACATCTTGGTCTTCCAAGAAACAAAACTCGGTATCCTTATCCACCGCCGAAGCGGAATACATTGCCGCTGGTTCATGGTGTGCTCAATTACTCTGGATGACCCAAACTCTTAAAGATTATGGGATATATGTGAAACATGTTCCATTACTTTGTGACAATGAAAGTGCTATCAGGATTGCTCACAATCCTGTGCAACACTCTCGAACTAAGCATATTGAAGTTCGTCATTATTTCATTCAAGATCACGTTGCTAAGGGTGACATAGACCTTAAGCATGTTCGCACCGATAAGCAATTAGCGGATATATTCACTAAACCACTTGATGAGAAAGTGTTTTGCAGGTTAAGTGGTGAATTGAACATCATTGATGCTTCAAACTTGGAGTAGGAACTCCATTGGATACATGCAAGACTTGAGCTTACGACTAATCACTTGATATTTCTCCTATGATGATTATCTTATGTCTTGAAAATTTGCATCTTGCATGTTATCTAACCCTTGTAGGTACTTGCATGAATCTAATTCTATGAGATTGCAACTCACTCACATCTTGAGCAATCTCTACATCACCAAGTCTCTACACAATGGTGGTTGAAGACAAGGAAGCACGGAATCTTTCAAACATATCCTTTGACAAATTCTATGTTGAGCTTCATGATTGTCATGTTGGATACACAAGTGCTCTTCCTTGCGAAAACTAACCCATGTAGGTAGATGAACTCAAAATCCAAAGGGTGCTCCCAACTCTTGATGGGCTACATCAACCTTGAGCAACCCACACAAGTTCAACTACATGATCAAGATCAACACCGCCACCCAAGGTATGTTATTCCATCTTAGAGTAGCTTTACTCCAAGTCATGAGTCAAAGCAACTCGACAAGATGTGAATACATCAAGATACTTAAACGAAAAATGGTAACCCCATTTTGAGCTTAAATGATGAGTACGACCTATGATCAAGTGATCTCACTTGACTCCTAAGTCAATATACTCTAACATAGGTGACTTTGTCACCGCCCAACTCTAGATGAAGTTCTCTTGTGTTCTTGCATTTGTCTCATGCATATTTGTTTCCCATTTCAAAAAAAACTTCATCTAGATCTTTTAGTTTCTTTTCTTTGCTTTTTGTTCTGCATTTTCTGCATCCAATTCATTGCATATCTTTGTGAGATCCTATCTGTCCAGTGAGCTAAGGTGACAAGTGTTTTTCTCTGTGATGAACTCGGTTCCACCGGTTTCATGTCTCCGGTCTAGCCAAAGATTTTCGGAGAAACCGAAGCATACAACTCGGTGACACCGATTTCACTACAGGAAAAACATTTTGCCATTTATTCCTGGTTTATTCTTGATCCAGCTCCACTCAATGAATCTTGTCCTCTTCAAGCATCACTTTTACCTTAATGCTTTGTACTGTGATTCAAGGACCGAACCCATTCACAACAAATTCCAGAAGACCCTTCTTGGAAATTGATGTCAAAGGGGGAGAGAGAGATCACATCAAAGCTTAATCATATCTCTAGGGGGAGGGAATACTCCAGGAAAGAGTAATCTTCAAGGATCCCAGATGCTTGATGTTCAAGAGGAGAGATGCCACATGTCTTCTTGGGGGAAAGACATGTTCATATGTGCTTATTTGCATTAGCTCTGTTCATTTGTTTCTTTGAGCTCTGTTTTTCTGTTCCCTATCTTCTCCCAGTATCCCATGCTAGATTCAGGGGGAGCAAGACATCCAAGGGAAAGAAATTTATTAAATTCATTGCATATCTTTCTCTTTGGGGACATGTCAATATCTATCGTGGTACTGTGTACTCACTCTACATGTCATCCCAGTCTTGGTACTCTCTTATGGTTTCTTTTGTTTGCTCTAGCTAGTGGGTGCATCTGTGTTATCTAACCTTGTTTATGCAGGCTCATCCCATCCTAGCCAACTCAAGACCACAAGGTAAGTATATGCATCATAGTCATGTGTATGAGAAATTCTTGCTGATGTACATACTGTTTGCAAGAAGGACTCATGGGCGTGAAGGTACATTTCCCATATTCATGTCTTTTGCCCTGATGCATATAGCCAAGATACATGTAACACATTGCTACTCTGTCATGGTTATGCTCTCACATACTTCTATATTCCATATTCACATGATTGCATACATGTAGGGGGAGCCTATGCTTGTTACATGTCTTTCCAAAGCTTTACTTGCTATTCTCTATATCTTTATCTAAAGCTTTGATGTATGTTGCCATCAATTACCAAAAAGGGGAAGATTGAAAGCACAAGTGCTCCCTGGGTGATTTTGATAATTAATTACAACATATCTCTTGTTGGACTAATACTTTTACCTACTATGTTTCAGACAAGTTCAACAAATTAAGTGGCATGGACTAAAGGATGTGGAACCCCTTCAAGATGCTAAGGACAAAGGATTAGCTCAAGCTTCAAGATCAAGACTACATTTTCTATTTTAGTGATCCAAGATCACATTGACTCTATAGGAAAATCCAATACTATCAAGAGGGGATGAGGTGTTGCTTGATGAGGTTCTTGCTTCATAGTGCTTAGTGATATGCTCCAAAACCCTCAACTACCTTCCCACATCCACATATGACCTAAACCAAAAGTCAAACTCGGCCCCACCGATTCTTTCTATCCGGCACCACCGAGTTCAGATGTCATAGCCACTGCCACAAACCCTAGGCAAATCGGTTTCGTCGATAGGGATCTCAGTCTCACCGAGATGGGATTGTAATCTCTCTGTGTATGTCCATTATCAAAATCGGTCCCACCAAGATTGAGCAATCGGTACTACTGAGATTACAATGCAAACTTTCTGGTTAGCTTATTACCAAAATTAGTCCCACCGAGTTTGTGTAATCGGTCTCACCAAGTTTGCCTGAGCAACTCTCTGGTTAGCTTATTACCAAAATCAGTCCCACCGAGTTTGTGTAATCGGTCTCACTGAGATTACGTTATGCCCTAACCCTAACCATATCGGTCCTACCGAGTTGCATCTCAGTCCCACCAAAAATCCTAATGGTCACTAGGTTTGCTAAATCGGTCCGACTGAGTTTCTCAATTCGGTCTCACCGAGATTGGTAAATTGTGTGTAATGGTTAGATTCTGTGTGGAGGCTATATATACCCCTCCACCCACTCTTCATTTGTGGAGAGAGCCATCGGAACATACCTACACTTCCAATACACATTTTCTGAGAGAGAACCACCTACTCATGTGTTGAGGCCAAGATATTCCATTCCCACCATATGAATCTTGATCTCTAGCCTTCCCCAAGTTGCTTTCCACTCAAATCTTCTTTCCACCAAATCCATATCCTGTGAGAGAGAGTTGAGTGTTGGGGAGACTATCATTTGAAGCACAAGAGCAAGGAGTTCATCATCAACACACCATTTGTTACTTCTTGGAGAGTGGTGTCTCCTATATTGGCTAGGTGTCACTTGGGAGCCTCCGACAAGATTGTGGAGTTGAACCAAGGAGTTTGTAAGGGCAAGGAGATCGCCTACTTCGTGAAGATCTACCGCTAGTGAGGCAAGTCCTTCGTGGGCGATGGCCATGATGGGATAGACAAGGTTGCTTCTTCGTGGACCCTTCGTGGGTGGAGCCCTCCGTGGACTCGCGCAACCATTACCCTTCGTGGGTTGAAGTCTCCATCAACGTGGATGTACGATAGCACCACCTATCGGAACCACGACAAAAACATCCGTGTCTCAAATTGCGTTTGAATTCTGCAAACCCTTCTCTTTACATTCTTGCAAGTTGCATGCTTTACTTTCCGCTGCTCATATACTCTTTGCATGCTTGCTTGATATGTATTGTGTTTGTTAAACTTGTGGCAAAACTCCACTTTAACTTAAAGAAATTAAAAACTGCAACTTTTGGTACTTAGTGTCTAATCACCCCCCTCTAGACACCTCTTCTCGATCCTTTCAAGAAGGAAGGAGGGGGTGCCGCCCCTCCCCCTAGTCAAATTCGGACTAGGCCTTGGGGGCGCACAACCTCCTCTCTCTGTTTCCCTTAAAGCCCAATAAGGCCCATATACTCCCCGGTGAATTCCCGTAACTCTCTGGTACTCCGAAAAATACCCGAATCACTCGAAACATTTTCGATGTCCGAATATAGTCGTCCAATATATCGATCTTTACGTCTTGACCATTTCGAGACTCCTCGTTATGTCCCTGATCTCATACGGGACTCTGAACTATCTTCGGTACATCAAAACACATAAACTCATAATATCGATCGTCACCGAACGTTAAGCGTGCGGACCCTACGGGTTCGAGAACTATGTAGACATGACCGAGACTCATCTCTGGTCAATAACCAATAGCGGAACCTAGATGCTCATATTGGTTCCTACATATTCTATGAAGATCTTTATTGGTCAAACCGCATAACAAAATATGTTGTTCCCTTTGTCATCGATATGTTACTTGCCCGAGATTCGATCGTCGGTATCTCAGTACCTAGTTCAATCTCGTTACCGGCAAGTCTCTTTACTCATTCCGTAATGCATCATCCCACAACTAACTCATTAGTTACATTGCTTGCAAGGCTTATAGTGATGTGCATTACCGAGACGGCCCAGAGATACCTCTCCGACAATTGGAGTGACAAATCTTAATCTTGATCTATGCCAACTCAACACGTACCATCGGAGACACCTGTAGAGCACCTTTATAATCACCTAGTTACGTTGTGACATTTGGTAGCACACAAAGTGTTCCTTTGGTATTCGGGAGTTGCATAATCTCATAGTCATAGGAACATGTATAAGTCATGAAGAAAGCAATAGCAACAAACTAAACGATCATCGTGCTAAGCTAACGGATGGGTCAAGTCAATCACATCATTCCCTAATGATGTGATCCCGTTAATCAAATGACAACTCATGTCTATGGCTAGGAAACTTAACCATCTTTGATTCAACATGCTAGTCAAGTAGAGGCATACTAGTGACACTTTGTTTGTCTATGTATTCAGACATGTACTAAGTTTCCGGTTAATACAATTGTAGCATGAATAATAAACATTTATCATGATATAAGGAAATATAAATAACAACTTTATTATTGCCTCTAGGGCATATTTCCTTCAGATACTAGGGATCAAACCCTAACAAAACTAACTCATTTACATGATAAATCTCATCCAACCCATCACCGTCCAGCAGGCCTACGATGGAATTACTCACGCACGGCGGTGATCATCATGAAATTGGTGATGGAGGAAGGTTGATGAGGACGATGGCGACGGATTCCCCTCTCCGGAGCCCTGAACAGACTCCAGATCAGCCCTCCCAAGAGAGTTTAGGGCTTGGCGGCGGCCCCGTATCGTAAAACGCGATGAATCCTTCTCCCTGATTTTTTTCTCCCCGAACACGAATATATGGAGTTGGAGTTGAGGTCGGTGGAGCATCAAGGGGCCCACGAGGCAGGGGGCGCGCCCCCACCCTCGTGGACAGGGTGTGGGCCCCCTGACGTGGATTCTTCTTCCAGTATTTCTTATATATTCCAAAAATAATCTCTGTTGATTTTCAGGTCATTCCGAGAACTTTTATTTCTGCAAAAAAATAACACCATGGCAATTCTGCTAAAAATAGCATCAGTCCAGGTTAGTTCCATTCAAATCATGCAAGTTAGAGTCCAAAACAAGGGCAAAAGTGTTTGGAAAAGTAGATACGACGGAGACGTATCAACCACCCTCGGATTTGTGCCTTCGAAGTTGTTAATTTTTATGGCACCGGAACGATAGACCTCCTCGATGACGTAAGGACCTTCCCATTTAGAGAGAAGTTTGCCTGCAAAAAATCTTAAACGAGAGTTGTATAATCTATCTATCTATACCTATACTAATTACAGACTTCCAAGAAATTCTCACATTAATCAGTAATTAGGAGCCGTTAATCTGGTGGGGCCAAATTATTACGGTCTAGATCTTCCGATGACTCCTTCAAAGTACCCACGTTGAAAGAAAAATAAAGTCCAAATTATGAGCCGTGTGATGTAGCAGATCTGAAGATCGTTAGTTTATAAAAAAACTGAAGATTGTTAGTTTATCAAAAGAAAAAACTGAAGACCGTTATAACTATTAGAAAAAGCAGATCGAAGATGCTCTTTGCCTGCATCCTAGCCTCGCACGACTCTCCTTCATCTTCGTTAACCCAATAGAAAAATCCCATGTTCTCAAGAATGATAGGCAGCCCCTCTTCTAATATCTCAGGACTCAGCAAAAGAAACTAAATTTAGCCTTCAGATTTGATTTGGTAGCCACAAATCACCTCTCTTCCCTTGGCCCCAGTATTTTCTTCTATCAATTCCACCACTACAGGATGCAATCTAAGCCTCACCTGTAACAATGGGCGGCGGATCTTGCCTCCCAAATCCTCCTCCAGTCAGTTCCTGTTATGGCAAGACAAGGCTGATTGTTCTATCGGCAGCAAATCACGGCTCTCGGATCCTCCTCCGGTTGATTCATGTCTTGTAATGGCAAGGCTGTTCGTCGATCCTCCTCTGGTCGATTCCTGTTATGCCATGGCAAGGCTGTTCATTAGCATCTTTGTGTGTTCTGATTTTGTCCAGGAAAAGCCAGGTTGAAAAGAACACCATTGATGTAGTATTCCATCTACTGCCTCCAAGCGCTCTACAACATGCGACGGCGAATTACAACGGCGGACAGCCATGGCGCCATGCAATGCCATTGATTAATTTTTTCCTTTTTACATGTCCCAGCCGCCCTCCTGTTCCCTCTCTTCTTTGATGATGTGCCCAGCCATGATCAGTGTCATGGGTATGCATGCAGTCGTGTCGGACACTGTTATTGGCATATCAGATTGAGGTTGGAAGCGCAGGCGCGGAATTGCCAGCATGGATGGCCATAAGGCACACACATGATCAATAGTAAAATCTTTGTACCAGTCCATGGTGCAGTTTCGGCCAGATGAAGAGTTAGGCCCCAAGGAAGTAATACAACAAGCTTCCAGCGGCAAGGCGGTCTTGATGATAGTCGACACCATGACCATGATGAAAACCTGGCTTAGCTTCAGTCAGTGCTGTCGTACATGATGTTTTGCACAACCTGCTTCCATCCAGTTCATTACGGAATGCAAGTCATGATTATTGTACATACATGTGGAGGTACGGGTCATCTGCACTAATGTACAGGAATTTGATTGTACGTAGATTGATTTGCAGGATTGAATCTAAGCATTACCTCTCACAATCTAATCATGTTTCCTACTCCCTTCTTTCTCATATCAAATATTTGTATGTTTTTCTGTTCATGAAAAGGAAGAGCCGATTATAACTATGATTTTTGAATTGGTCGTTGATTACATTGAGACAAGACTGGTGCTGCTTTTATAATTACAGCAGGCGTACACCATAACCACCAGAGACCAGACTCACATGTTCATTTGTCCAAAAACCATGAGGGGTAGTGCTGTAGGTTGCCCATGCATGTTGCCAAGTGCAAGTTTCAGAAGAAATTACTCCTTTCCATATGGCCTGGTCTGGTCAGCCCAACTGGTATTTTGGTCAACGTTTTTGTTAGCTTATCCACACTCTAATACGGGTGTTTGTGACCTCAAAGCTGCTGCAAAGCAAATAAAAGTGGCACTGTACTTTATAATAATTTCGTAGTGCTACAATGTAATAAGCACCTTAAAAGCATTTGTATCTGATGCTTTGGTCATCATAGTTCAGAGCTACCATTCAGATTAGTGATCTTTAGATATCAACTATATGTTTATATTTTCATCTGAGGGCCTTAGAAGCATTTTTGGCTCATGCTTTCGCTATCATATATATTTTTCTAAATATTCTAGACCTCCAGTTTAGTTCATGATTTTGCATTTCCTTCACTTTTGCAAACAGGTTAATTTTACAAAGAAGAACCATAAGTCTAAGAAATATGGAGGGATGGTCACATGGAAGATGAGCTTTAAGTATATATACCTTACCAAACTAACAGTAAATATGAGTAGCTCTTTTTGTCCAAAAAAGTATAATTAGCTCGACGTTTCTGCAGGCATATTGATAGAAAAATACCATAGTTTTTGCTATTGCATTGAGTTTTGTGTCGCTAAATTCAGGTATTTGCTAGAGATGCTCTACATCTTCATAAGTTATGGATATTTATTTAGCTGATGCACTATCGATGGCACATTGTGCCTCATAAAACCAGGTTGCGAGTGCAACATAATGCATAATTCATCAGCTTGGATCCTAACCTACATATTATTATCACTTCTTCTGCGCTCTAATTATTGTTTCCTCTTACCTTTGTGTTGTCTTGCTTCACCCATGAGCATATATATCGTACCTTAGTTTGACCATGGAGCCACTCAAAGTCTGATTGTATCTCATGATTCTTGAATTTGACGTCCTATTATGCACACTAAAATTATTGGTCTCTTTCTTACAAATGAGATTTTTGTGTGTTTATATATTACTTATTAATTTGCCATTTTTACTTTATATGGAATATCTGTAAGGTAGTTTTCAAGAATATTACCAACGTCGCACTGACTAATGCTATCATTATGATCAAAGATAAAATAATGTTACAACCAATTTTAAAGTTTGTAAGGTTCGGTAGGTGGCAAATTTAGATCACTCTTTATTATCTGATGATACTTTTTCAAAACATTTGATGACTCGACATCTAAAGTCACACTGTTGCGGTGTTTTAAATTAGGTCTCTAATTGCCAGCCCAACCATCCACTTTTTTAGGTTCAGTAAGCCCTAATGGTTTTTGATCCATAAAATGGATTGATGAGTTTTTGAGTCCTAAGAAATATGTATGTATACTCAGGTTTGGTTGTGTCTTTCCGAAATGTATGTTCTGCAAAGGTACAATATCTACAAATAACCAGTTCTTTGTTCTGCAAATGACAATTTTTCCTTATATGGGTTTTGTGTTGCTTCATCTTTCCAAGCTACAGTCATTTGATGTACTTATAGAAGATTATTTTTACGTTGTTTGATACAGTCAGCTGTGTCATATAAATCAATAATTAAGCATCTATGTAAAGTCATGAGCTTTGTGTTTTCTGAATCCTATATATAAGCTGCATGAATGTTGCGATGTTGAATAAGAATGGATTGTTATGATGTAAAAATGGTATGCATCTTATTTAAAAGAATAGGGCATATACCACTACATTTTTGCTTTCTAATTGCACGCCTCTATGAATTATGATTAGTACGAATGTTATGAATTAAAACCAGAAAATAATCTAGCCGTGCGAATGCACGGGTTGTCGACTAGTAATACATAATCACCTACATTAAGCTCACGCTTTTGTATCCTTTTATCATGCCAGCTTTTAACATTTTTTATACAATTTGGCTTTCTCATAAGCCTGGGCTCTCCATTCATCAAGTGAGCTAATGTAAAGAGTCTCTTCTCACCGGCAAGTTTGAAATCATAATTGAGCTCTTTAATGGCCCAATATGCCTTATGTTCTAGTTCAAGTGGGAAGTGACATGCTTTACCATAAACCATTTTATACGGAGAAATACCCATAGGATTTTTATATGCAGTTCTATAGGCCCATAATGCATCATTAAGTTTCTTGGACCAATTATTTCTAGATCTATTAATAGTCTTTTGAAAAATTAATTTAAGCTCTCTATTGCTCATTTCTACTTGACCACTAGACTGTGGGTGATAAGGAGATGTAATTCTATGATTAACATCATACTTAGCAAGCATTTTACGAAAGCACCATGAATAAAATGTGAACCACCATTAGTCATTAAATATCTAGGGACTCCAAACCTCGGAAAAATAACTTCTTTAAGCATCTTAATAGAGGTGTTATGATCAGCACTACTAGTTGGAATAGCTTCTACCCACTTAGTAACATAATCAGCAGCAACTAAAATATGTGTATACCCATTAGAGGAAGGAAATGATCCCATATAATCAAAGCCCCAAACATCAAATGGTTCAATAACAAGTGAATTATTCATAGGCATTTCTTGATGTCTACTAATATTACCAATTCTTTGACATTCATCACAAGACAAAACAAACTTACGGGCATCCTTGAATAGAGTAGGCCAATAAAAACCGGATTGCAATACCTTGTCTGCAGTTCTATCTCCAGCATGGTGTCCTCCATAAGCTTCAGAGTGACACTTGCGTAGGATCTGTTCATGTTCATGCTTAGCTACACAACGTCTAATAACACCATCTACTCCTTCTTTATAAAGATGTCGGTCATCCTAGAAGTAATGTCTTAAATCATAGAAGAACTTTTTCTTTTGCTGGTATGTGAAGCTAGGTGGTATAAACTTAGCAACAATATAGTTAGCATAATCAACATACCATGGAGCAGTACGAGAAGCATTTATGACATTTAATTGTTCATCAGGAAAGCTATCATCAATAGGTAGTGGGTCATCAAGAACATTTTCTAACCTAGACAAGTTGTCTGCAACGGGGTTCTCAGCTCCCTTTCTATCAATAATATGCAAATCAAATTCTTGTAGTAAGAGAACCCATCTAATAAGTCTAGGTTTAGCATCTTTATTTTCCATAAGATATTTAATAGCAGCATGATCAGTGTGAACAGTTACTTTAGAATCAACAATATAAGGCCTGAACTTATCACAAGAAAATACAACTGCTAAAAATTCTTTTTCAGTAGTATCATAATTTCTTTGAGCACTGTCTAGAGTTTTACTAGCATATTGAATAACATTTAATTTCTTATCAACTCTTTGTCCTAGAACAGCCCCTACAACATAGTCGCTAGCATCACACATAATTTTAAATGGTAAATTCCATTCAGGAGGCTGAACAATAGGTACGGAAATCAAAGCTTTCTTAAGTATTTCAAATGCTTCTACACAATCATCATCAAAGACAAAATGGACATCTTTTTGTAAGAGATTAGTCAGAGCCCGAGAAATTTTAGAGAAGTCCTTAATGAACCTCCTATAAAAACTGGCATGACCAAGGAAACTTCTTATACCTTTAATGTCCTTAGGACACGACATCTTCTCAATAGCATCAACTTTAGCTTTATCAACTTCAATACCTCTTTCAGAAATTTTATGCCCCAAGACAATACCTTCATTAACCATAAAGTGGCACTTCTCCCAATTCAAGACAAGATTAGTTTCTTCACATCTCTCCAAAACTCGATCAAGGTTGCTTAAGCAACCATCAAAAGAATTTCCGTAAACGGAGAAATCATCCATGAAAACATCAACAATCTTTTCACAGAAGTCAGAGAATATAGCAGTCATACATCTTTGAAAGGTAGCAGGTGCATTACATAAACCAAAAGGCATACGTCTATAAGCAAAGGTACCGAAAGGGCAAGTAAAAGTTGTCTTTTCTTGATCTTCTTCTGACAAAGGAATTTGAGAGAAACCAGAATAACCATCTAGGAAGAAAAAATGTGTATGTTTGGATAATCTTTCTAGGATTTGATCAATAAAAGGTAACGGGTAATGATCCTTTTTAGTAGCTTTATTTAATTTGCGGAAATCAATTACCATTCTATAACATGTAACAATTCTTTGTGGGATCAATTCATCTTTATAATTAGGAAACAATAGTAATACCTCCCTTCTTAGGGACACAATGGACATGACTTACCCACTGACTATCAGCAATGGGATAAATTATACCTGCCTCCAGAAGCTTTAGTATTTCTTTTCTTACCACTTCTTTCATCTTAGGATTTAACCGTCGTTGGTGATCAACAACTGGTTTAGCGTCTTTCTCCAATTTTTTTGTGCTGGCATAGAGTGGGACTAATGCCCTTAAGATCATCAAGAGTATATCCAATAGCAGCACGGTGCTTCTTCAGAGTTTTCAATAATTTCTTTTCTTCATGCTCTGAAAGGTTAGCATTGATAATAACAGGATATATCTCTTTCTCATCAAGATAAGCATATTTAAGAGTGTCAGGTAAAGGCTTAAGCTCAAACATGGGATCACCCTTAGGTGGAGGAGGATCCCCTAGGATTTCAACAAGCAAGTTGTGTTTCAAAATAGGTCCTTGTTTAAAGAATACTTCGACTATTTCCCTTCTTTCATTCATAAACATATCATTTTTCATGGTCTAGCAAATATTGTTCTAAAGGATCACTAGGAGGCATGTCAATAGAAGCAAGACCAATAATTTCATCTTTACTAGGAAATTCTTTATCATGGGGTTGTCTATGAAATTTAGCAAAATTAAATTCATGAGACCTATCCCCTAAACCAACAGAAACAATATCTTTATTGCAGCCTATCTTAGCATTAACAGTATTCAAGAAGGGTCTACCAAATATAATGGGACAAAAGTTATCTTGTGGGGAACCAAGAACAAGAAAATCAGCAGGGTATTTAACTTTCCCACACAATACTTTAACATCTCTAACAATCCCAACTGGTGAAATAGTATCTCTATTGGCAAGCTTAATTGTAACATCAATCTCTTCTATCTCAGCAGGTGCAATATCATGCATAATTTCTTTGTATAAGGAATGAGGTATTGCACTTGCACTAGCACCCATATCATATAAGACATGATAGCAATGATCTCCTATTTTAACAGAAATAACATGCATGCCTACAACAGGTCTATGTTTATTTTTAGTATCAGGTCTAGCAATTCTAGCAGATTCATTGCAGAAGTAAATAACATGCCCATCAATATTATCGGCCAAGAGATCTTTAACCATAGCAACACTAGGTTCAACTTTAATTTGCTTAGGGGGTTTAGGTGTCTTCATATTACTTTTGTTAACCACAGTTGAAGCTTTAGCATGATCCTTTATTCTAACAGGGAAAGGTGGTTCCTCAATATAAGCAGTAGGAACAACTGGATCATTATAAGTGATAGTCTTTTATTCAACTTTAATAGGTGCAACTACTTTTACTTCAATGGGAGGATTATATTTAAACCACTTATCCGTAGGGAGATCAACATAAGTAGCAAAGGATTCGCAGAAAGAAGCTACTATCTCAGAGTCAAGTCCATATTTAGTGCTAAATTCATGGAAAGCATCGCTATCCATAAAAGATTTAACACAATCAAACTTAGGTGTTATACCTGACTCCTTACCTTCGTCGAGGTCCCAATCTTCAGAGTTGCATTTAATTCTTTCCAATAAATCCCATTTGAATTCAATAGTCTTCATCATAAAAGATCCAGTACAAGAAGTATCGAGCATGGAGTGATTACTGAGAGAAAGCCGAGCATAATTTTTTTGAATAATCATTTCTGTTGAGAGCTCATGATTGGGGAATGAATATAACATTGACTTAAGCCTCCCCCAAGCTTGAGCGATGCTTTCTCCTTCGCGAGGCCAAAAATTATATATATAATTACGATCACGATGAACAAGATGTAGAGGATAAATCTTCCGATGAAATTCCAATTTCAATCGGTTGTAGTTCCATGATCCCATATCATCACATAGCCTAAACCATGTCAATGCCTCTCCCTTCAAAGATAGAGGGAAGACCTTCTTCTTGATAACATCTTCGGGCATACCTACAAGCTTAAATAATCCACAAACTTCATCCACATAGATTAGGTGCAAATCGGGATGTAATGTTCCATCACCTGTGAAAGGATTAGCTAGCAATTTCTCTATCATACCCGAAGGAATTTCAAAGTAAACATTTTCAGCAGGTTCAGTAGGTGGAGGAGCAACTCTTTGCTCTACTAGTCGAGGTGAAGATACCCCGAACAAGCCCCTCAAAGGATTATGTTCCATAGTAACAAGTGACAGTAAATTTCAGCACACTATATAAATTTTTCCTTACCAAATTCCACCTACCAAAGGCGCTTCACTCCCCAGCAAAGGCACCAGAAAAGAGTCTTGATGACCCACAAGTGTAGGGGATCTATCGTAGCCTTTTCGATAAGTAAGAGTGTCGAACCCAACGAGGAGCAAAAGGAAATGATAAGTTGTTTTTAGCAAGGTATTTTCTGCAAGCACTGAAATTATCGGGTAACAGATAGTTTTGTGATAAAGTAATTTGTATGGGTATCAAGTAATAAAAGTAAATAAGGTGCAGAAATATGGCCCAATCCTTTTTGTAGCAAAGGACAAGCCTGGGCAAACACTTATATAAAGGAAAGCGCTGCCGAGGACACATGGGAATTATCGCCAAGCTAGTTTTCATCACGTTCATATGATTTGCATTCGGTACTTTGATAATTTGATATGTGGGTGGACCAGTGCTTGGGTACTGCCCTTACTTGGAAAAACATCCCACTTATGATTAACCCCTATTGCAAGCATCCACAACTACAACAGAAGTATTAAGGTAAACCTAACCATAGCATGAAACATATGGGTCCAAATCAGCCCCTTACGAATCAATGCATACACTAGGGTTTAAGCTTCTGTCACTCTAGCAACCCATCATCTACTTATACTTCCCAATGCCTTCCTCTAGGACCAAACAATGGTGAAGTGTCATGTAGTCGACGTTCACATGACACCACTAGAGGAAAGACAACATACATCTCATCAAAATATCAAACGAATACCAAATTCACATGACTACTTATAGCAAGACTTCTCAGGAACAAACGTAACTACTCACATAGCATATTCATGTTCATAATCAAAGGGGTATTAATATGCATAATGGATCTGAACATATGATCTTCCACCAAGTAAACCAACTAGCATCAACACAAGGAGTAATCAACACTAATAGCAACCCACAGGTACCAATCTGAGGTTTGGATACAAAGATTGGATACAAGAGATGAATGAGCGTTTGAGATGAGATGGTGCTGGTGAAGATGTTGATGGAGATTGACCCCCTCCCGATGAGAGGATCATTGGTGATGATGATGGTGATGATTTCCCCCTCCCGGAGGGAAGTTTCCCCAACAGAACAGCTCCGCCAGAGCCCTAGATTGGTTCTGCCAAGGTTCCGCCTCGTGGCGGCGGAGTTTCGTCCCGTGAGCTTGCTTATGATTTTTTCCTCGACGAAAGACTCCATATAGCCAAAGATGGGCATCAGAGGGCCACTAGGGGGCCCACGAGGCAGGGGCGCGCCCCCACCCTCGTGGACGGTGGGTGTCCCCCCTGTAGTACTTCTTTTGCCCAATATTTTTTATATATTCTGAAAATAATTCCCGTGGAGTTTTAGGACTTTTGGAGATGTGCAAAATAGGTCTCTAATATTTGCTCCTTTTCCAGCCCAGAATTCCAGCTGCCGACATTCCCCCTCTTCATGTAAACCTTGTAAAATAAGAGAGAAAAGGCATAAGTATTGTGACATAATGTGTAATAACAGCCCATAATGCAATAAATATGGATATAAAAGTGAAAGTGCGTTATATCGACTAGAGGGGGGGTGAATAGGCGATTTTTATGAAAGTCTTCAAAATGTGGAAGTTTCGAAGACAAACGATAGAAATAAACCTATATCATGCAGCGGAAGGTAGACTACACTAGGCAAGCCATAGTCAAGTATTCAATGGAGTGAGAGCACAATGACTAATAGCAGCAATGTAGTAAGGATCAGGTAGGAAGATATTATGAAGCCAAACAGAACACACAGTCACTTAGTGAAGACAAAAGATAGTGCAATCATACAATGACTTCACAAGGAGTAACAGTAAGTAGAGGGAAGGGAAGAATGAAACCAGTGACTCGTTGAAGACAATGATTTGTTGGACCCGTTCCAGTTGCTGTGACAACTGTATGTCTAGTTAGGGCGGCTAGGTATTTAAACCTGAGGACACACAGTCTCGGACACCCAGTCCTGAACACACAGCTCAGGACACCCAGTCCTCACCGTATTCCCCTTGAGCTAAGGTCACACAGACCTCGCCCAATCACTCTGGTAAGTCTTCAAGGTAGACTCCCAAACCTTCACAGACTTCGTTCACCGGCGATCCACAATGTCTCTTGGATGCTCAGAACGCGACACCTAACCGGCTGGAGGATTCACAGTCCTCAAGTGTAATAAGTCTTCAGATCACACAGACAAGAAGACTTAAGTGATGCCTAATTCTCTTTGGCTCTAGGTGGTTAGGGCTTTATCCTCGCAAGGAATTCTCTCTCAAAGGCTTCGAGGTGGGTTGCTCTCAAACGACAAAAGCCGTACACTAACTCTGAGCAGCCAACCGTTTATGGTTGTAGGGGGTGGGCTATTAATAGCCACTAGGCAACCCGACCTGATTTGTCCGAAATGACCCTGGGTCACTAAGGAACTGACACATGTTCCAACGGTCAGATTTCAAACTCACACGGCAACTTTACTTGGGCTACAAGCAAAGCTGACTTGTCCGACTCTGGACAAGATTCGCTCTCATAGTCTTCACTCGAAGAGAAAGGTTTTGGTTAGGCATCACTTCAGTCATTCTGACTGGTTCTCTTGGACCCCACTTAATAGTACGGTGGTTCCTATGACTCAACACAGAAGAAAAAGAACTACGAAAGATCTAAGTCTTCGAGCTCCATAGGCTTCATGCGATGTCTTCTCTTGTCATAGTCTTCAATGTGAATATCTTCATATACCACCTTTGACATCAATGTCTTCATACATTTTTAGGGGTCATCTCTGGTAGGAAAACCGAATCAATGAGGGACTTCTACCTGTGTTATCCTGCAATTCTCACAAACACATTAGTCCCTCAACTAGGTTTGTTGTCAATACTCCAAAACCAACTAGGGGTGGCACTAGATGCAATTACAATCTCCCCCTTTTTGGTGATTGATGACAAACTAGTTGAAGTTTTCAACGGGGAATATAATATGTGAAATTGTAAAGGATAAGGAATTGTCTTCATAAGTTGCAAGGGCTCCCTCTGAAGATGTGCATATAAGTAATTTTCTTTTGGAATGCAAATGCACATGGCAGGTTGTGCTTGTGGAGATCCTCTTCAACTTATGATGACAATCCACTATGCATGTGAAGGTATGTGAAGATAATGACATGCATAATGGAAAATGGATGACTGCAAAATGATCTAAGTGCGGAATTTATCGTCGCACATGCGGAATTTATCATCGCATCAAAAAATGGCAAATAAGTAGCAGTCGACCATCGAGTTTAAGTGTTACAACTCAAAGAGCCAAATGTATCAAAACAAGAGTTGTAAACACGAAGAAAAACATGAAGCACCCGCCCATATGGACCCGCTTGAAGACTATCAAACTCATATGCTTCTCCCCCTTTTGTCAGTAAGGACCAAAAAGGTTTGAAGACATAGAGCCTCTACTCGTTCCCATGAAGAGTAGGTGAAGCAGCAGGGTCGTCGGTGGTGTTCGGCGGTGCAGAAGAACTTAGAGCAGTGTCGAAGCGTGCTGAAGGAGGTGGAGGTGAAGTAGCATCGTCTTCATCCTCGATCACTCTGGCATTCATAGTTGCAGCAGAGGAAGAGAACTCAGAGTCTTCAAGAGATGGAGTTCGTCGCAGCACTGCCCTTCGAGGAGGTGTGGAGTCAAACTTGAAGCACTCAGAGAAACCATCCTCTTGAAGATCATCTTCAGAGCACATCAGCGTCAGCCCTTTCCATGTGTGTCGAGAGGTTTCATGGGCAACAAAGGCATTCTTGGTGGCAAGATTTCGAATGCGATTAACATCCACCAAGAGGCTTTGCATCTGACGCTTCAGCCAGTCATGATGACTATCCTGTTTCTGATGAAGAGCCACAGGAAGCTCTCGGTCATTGAGAACACGAGTGCGCTTCTTGGGTCGTTGGGCAATGGTGCTATCAGTGGCTTCAGTGAGAGCAGGATGCGGTGCACGTGTAGTGCCAGCCAAAGGATACACACGAGTTACTGCTTCAACTCCTTCAATGTTCTGAGAACAACTTTGATGCTCTGCATTCTGAAGACTTAGAGGTTCCTTGGCAGGCTCAGGATAGATGGCTTCATTAGACATATCCACATCAGGCAGAAAGATCCAATGATTGCGAGCAGATGGCTGATATGAGATAGCGGAGTGAAGTTTGATTAGCCGCATTACCCATGGGGCATAGAACTTCAAGCCAAAAAGATCAGAGCCTGAGGCAGAAAGTTGGCGAATGAAGAAGTCCTGTGCATTGAAGCATTTGCCATGAAGAATATAGAAGACCAAAGTCTTCATTGCACCTTCCAGCTTGGCATGTGGAGAGTGTCCTTTGATGGGCCAGAGAGTTCGCCTTATGATGTGATAAATAGTCCTTGGCAGATACTCTAGGTCTTCAACAAAGAACTCTTTGGGATATGCAGCATCTTGGGGCAATGACTTCATCATACTGAGCATCTGACTCATGTTAGGTTCAGGCTTCTGAAAGATGCTCTCCACAACTTTACTGTGAAGTTGACAGCCAGATTCATAGAGATCGCCAGGAGTGGGTAGACCAGTGAGCTCAATGATGTCAAAGGCTTTGGCTTCGTGATGAACATTTCCTGTCATCCACTCTAGGACCCAAGTCTTCGGATCTTTGTTATACCCGCGGATGTGAAGTGTGGCATAGAATTGGAGCAGCAACTCTTCATTCCAATGCTCTTGGTCAGTGACGAACGGCAGCAATCCAACCTCTTTGAAGCAATCCAAAGCCTCTTCCAGACAAGGCAGACCAGCTATTGCTTCAATGTCAAGACGCTTGTGTGGGAAGATGCGACCTTGATTGTAAAGAATGCAGGAGTAATAGCTTCGCTGCGGATAGCTCCAGAACCGATCAGATGATATTCTTTCCCTTGAGTAGGGGTTCCTGGAGCTATTGAAGAATGTGTTGTCTGCTCTGAAGCCATTGATATTGAAGGATCCAGGTGCTGATGCAGGACCTGGGAACCTGGGCAATCTTGGGATTGGCTTCTGTACCTGAGGCCTGTGCTCAACATGATAGTCGAACTGGGGACCGGCAGCAGGTGCAGGAACAGAAGGAGTGGGATCAGTGGCTTCGCTGACTTCTGGTGCTTTTGTGGGTGAGGGCTCCACATTAGCTTCAACCATGACAGCGTCAGTGGCTTCAGTGGTGTTGGTGGTGGCAGCCTCAAGATTTTCAACCTCCACTTGACGAGCTGGAGGGTCGGTCACAATCATGTTCTCCTCGAGAACATCTTCTTGGTGGGACGGGGGAGTAGCAGCTTCTGGGGTTTCTTCTTCATCGGCTGATGCAGCCGGAATGTCTTCAGCATCTTTAGCTTCAGACTCAGAGACTGGAGGCTTTGGTCCTTTGCGAAGCCTGCGTAACGCTGACGACGCCTGTGGAGTTGGTGTTGGCTGGGCCTCAAGGTCTTCTTCCTCTTGTGGGCGATCAGCCCATGAAGCATCCTGAGCAATTGGTGTCAGAGGATGACCAATGCCGATGAGTTCGCTGTGCGTTAGCATAGGCGATGATACCTGTTGGTGCTCGAGCTAAGGAAGGACTGCATCATCTTCAACATGGTCATGGTGACCAATGTCTTCAGCAGCGATGAGATCAGCTGCTGGAAAGTCTTCAGCTTCATGAGCCTCTGTGAAAGCAGGCTCATGGACAGTCAGTTGACGTTCTTGTGGTTCAGCGTTAGGGTGAACCATGGAAATGGGTTCAACAATCAAGGGCTCTGTGTGAGCAGCCCGTTCTTTCTTGGTCTTCCTCTTCTTCTGGGAGGGGGCAGTAGGAGAGGCTTCAGGATGTTTCCTCTTCCTGGCTTCAGCCTCAGCAGTCCTTGTCTTCTTCAGCTCTGAAGCGGTTGACCGGGCTTTTGGCTTCGAGCCAGTCATGCTGGTTGGGAAGACAATGGGATCTGCTTCCTACCTTGGTGCGTCGGGTTCAGCCGTAGCGGGCTTCTTCTTCTTCTTTGCAGCCATCCTGGGGTCGATGCCAGGACGCCCAAGGGCCTTGCGCTTCTCAGCCTCATTGTAGGCTTGCACACACCTATCAGCCAGAACCTTCATGCGCTCACGAGAACCCTGAGCTTCTGCACGTTTCATGAGAAAGGCTTCCTTGAGCTCGTGCAGCATAATCTTGAAGTTCTTCACCTCTTGCACGCTGAGCTTGGCCATATGCTTCTGGAACTGAGATTCCTCAAAGTCAATCATCTGCTTCAGTTCAACAATGCACTGGGCGATAGCTAACTCTGAAGCAATGGCGCCATGGAAGGCGACACTGAGGCCAATGGGAAGTTGCAGATCGTCGAAGCTGATGTTGGGCGTGTCAAACCATTCATCAATGAAGTTATGGATGATTGCCACGTCAAAGAGAGGCAGATTATTGAAGATTTCTTCTTCTTCTTTGCTCTTGATCAGTTGCTCAAGAGCATCATCTACAAGGTCTTCATCGCTGGACAGATCAATGGCATCATTACGCAGAACAGCAGCAGCTGTCATTTCTTGGCCGATGTGTGGCAGAGGCATCTTGACCTTCTGTGGCTTGGAGATGCGTGAAAAATCTTCAGACTGCACACTGTCTTCAGGAGGTGCATTTGCCAGTGGCTTCGCCCATGAGATTTTTGGGGCAGAGGCAGGCTTTGAAGCTTTAGGCTGCTTCTTTGGCTTCGGCGCTGCAGGCGCTTCATCTGATTCAGCGTCATCTGCAGGCTCATTCACGGCTGTCCCTTGAACCAAGATATGGGTGATGAGACCTTCAAGGTTGTAGAAAGGACCGACGACATTGGGTTCTGCATCACGTGTGCCGTCAGCCCTTGGAGCAGAAGGACCAGGGTTGACGTCTAGTCCCAATGTCTTCTTGTTCTGCTTTGTTGAGTTCTAGGCAAACTGAAAGTTGCGCTTGAACAGAATGTCGTCACGACACCATAGCAGTGACGATGGGTCAGCATCTGCAGGCTGTGGTCCACGGACCATGCAGGGATAGAAGCCTTGTTCAATGGCTTCATCTCTGGTCCTGGGTTGAAGATTTTTGTAGAGGATGTCTCCCCATGGTCGCTTGATGGCATTCTTTTCAGCATATTCCTTGGTCACAAATCTGTACTTGAACCACTGTTCTGCCCAATAGCGTCGAATCCATTAGATTCGTGTCTTGCTCTGATTGTAATCCTCTTCAGGATCTGTCTTGTACAGCTCTGAGAGGTCATCGGGCAGATCTCTTGATGTTTCTCCTCGACGCTTTCTGCCACCCTTCCTTGCAGACTTCTCTGAAGCCATGAATTTTAAACTGAAAGGCTTCAATACGTTCAAAGGCTTCAAAGGTCTTCGCTGGCTGGACAAACAGGAACTGGCTTCGGGAGAATTTATGTGATGCTGTAAGAATTCTGCAAATGAATGCAGACTATGAGAACCAAGGGATTCTCCCACGGACATGTACCTGTGACAGCATTAAGGTGCGAGGGAAGGGGAAGAGGTCATATGCATTCTCAGTAGATTTTGAAGATAAATCAGTTCAGAAGACATTGACCTCATCGTGCGAAGACATTCACTCATAGATAAGGAGTTGGTTCCAGATTTGTACAAATCCACGGATCAGTACAAGTGAGGAATCTAACTACTTGTGAAGCATCAGTGAATATACTAGGCATGTTATGAGATGTAGTATGAAAGAGATCCAACTTGTGTGAATAGAAACTTTTTGTGGTAGAAAGTGATAACGCTATAGGATCAAAGGGGCCGTAAAAAGGAAGTTTTATTTACCACACGAAGAACTGCTAGACGAAGTGGAAGAGGAGGCTGAGCAGTTCGATCTTCCGTGCCCTAACTTGGAGATGGAGGACACCTACGGCAACGGCGGAGAAGACGATGTCTGCGGTCGGCGTGAAGACGGCGTCGGAGAGGTTGCGGCAGCGAAGCGCTTCGTCGCCGGCGTCGTTGAGGGCTAGCGGTGGCGCTAGGGTTCGTGCGAGAGTGGAAGAAGAGATAATGACTGCTGCGAGGCGTGTATTTATAGGTACAGGGGCGGCACTGCGTTATTACACAGGTGCCCCTGGCGATTCACATCTGAGGGACACATGGCTGTCATGCAGCATATCGGGGGTTGTTCCACGTCCCACGCACGCCTGGATTGTCGGGTGGTCATTCCCACTTCTCCGGGTTTCAGGTGAAGGAATGAGCATTGAAAACGGACTTAATGTTTGTCTATGTGTCTTCTGCTGACAAGGATGCAGAGAAGACATTCGACAGTTTCAATAGAATGCATATGATTTGGAGAGATAGAGTTTGAGATAGAAAGCGTAGAGAGGTTAGTGTCCGATCACATTCACTTAGTTCAAAAGATTCAACAAGAAGACATAGCTATAAGTGAATGCTGTAGAGGACAGAACACTAGTATATATATATATATAATCAACATAGTGAAGATAATCATGAAGACATGTTGAGATTGAATCCAAACCAAATGTGAAGACATAGCAAATGTAACGCCATGAGTGAAACACTTCAAACAGAAAATTTGGTGGTGGCGTTACCCACCGTATAGGAAGTATTAGACCCAGACACGGCGCACAATTATCGTGGTGCTCCGAAGTCAAATTCCACATTAATGTATTCACACATAGAATGTATGTCTTCATTGATTGAAGATATACTTTACTTTGTGTGTTGCACATCTAAGTCATCAATATGCATAAGTGTTAGGATGCGTGCCTGATCACAGGACATTTGAGGATTCCAAGATATTTAGCTCACACCGTAACTTGCAAAATCTCTTCTCATACAAGGGCTTGGTGAAGATATCTGCCAATTGCTCTTCAGTGTTGACGTGTATGATATCAATATCTTCCTTCACAACATGATCTCTGAGAAAGTGATGACGAATTTCAATGTGCTTTGTCTTCGAGTGCTGAACTGGGTTGTTGGCAATCTTGATGGCGCTTTCGTTGTCGCAGTAGAGTGGCACTTGCTTTAGATGAATACCATAGTCCTTGAGTGTTTGCTTCATCCATAGAAGCTGAGTGCAGCAAGATCTAGCAGCAATGTATTCAGATTCAGCAGTGGAGAGAGATACACAGTTCTGCTTCTTTGAAGACCAACATACAAGTGATCGTCCCAGAAAATGACATGTGCCTGATGTAGACTTGCGATCCACCTTGTCACCAGCATAATCAGCATCCGACAATCCAACCAGATCAAACTCTGAGCCCTTTGGATACCATAATCCTAGAGTTGGGGTGTGAGCCAAATATCGAAGGATTCGCTTCACAGCTAAGTGATGCGACTCCTTTGGTGCCGCTTGAAATCGAGCACACATGCAAACACTAAGCATAATATCTGGCCTAGATGCACATAGATAAAGCAAAGAACCAATCATGGAGCGGTATACCTTTTGATCGAACTCTTTACCATTGTCGTCAGGACCCAGATGATGTTTGGTTGGCATTGGCATCGTGAAGCCTTTGCAGTCTTGTATACCAAACTTCTTCAGGCAATCTTTGAGATACTTCTCTTGAGATATGAAGATGCCGTTGCGTTGCTGTCGTATTTGAAGACCGAGGAAGAACTTCAGCTCTCCCATCTTGGACATCTGATATTGCTCTTGCATCATATATCCAAACTCTTCACTGCACTTCTGATTGGTGCAGCCGAAGATAATGTCATCCACATATATTTGGCACACAAACAGTTCACCATCATATGTCTTCGTGAAGAGAGTGGGGTCGAGGGAACCAGGTATGAAGCCTTTGCTCTTCAGGAAGTCTTTGAGTGTGTCATACCAGGCCCGAGGGGCTTGTTTGAGGCCATACAGTGCCTTGTTGAGCTTGTATACCATGTCAGGATGTTTTGGATCTTCAAAGCCAGGCGGTTGTGCAACATACACTTCTTCTTCAATTTTGCCATTGAGAAAGGCGCTCTTCACATCCATTTGATATAGAAGTATGTTATGATGATTTGCATAGGCTAGTAGTATGCATATGGCTTCAAGTCTAGCCACAGGAGCAAATGTTTCATCGAAGTCAATGCCTTCCACTTGAGTATATCCTTGAGCAACGAGACGAGCTTTATTTCTGACAACTTGACCATGCTCATCTTGCTTGTTGCGGTATATCCATTTGGTGCCTATTATGTTGTGCTTCCGAGGATCAGGACGCTTAACCAGTTCCCATACATTATTCAGCTCAAACTGTTGAAGCTCTTCTTGCATAGCTTGAATCCATTCAGGTTCCATGAAGGCTTCTTCAACTTTCTTGGGTTCTGTTATTGAGACGAATGCGAAGTGCCCACAAAAATTTTCTAGCTGAGTTGCCCTTGAACGAGTGAGCGGACCGGGTGCATTGATGCTATCAATTATTCTCTCAATCTGCACTTCACTGGCAACGCGAGGATGTACAGGACGAAAATTTTGCTCTTGCTGATCATTGTCGTTGTTAGAGGGATTGTCTTCGGGCTGAGCATTGTCTTCAGGTTGATCAGGTGCGGAGATGATGAGTTCCTCTTCAGGTTGAGCTTCAGAGGGCATGATTTCTCCAGTTCCCATCAGCTTGATTGATTCACTGGATGGAACTTCATCTAGCACATTTGGCAGGTGTTCTCTTTGTGAACCGTTAGTCTCATCAAATCGCACATCCACTGTTTCAACCACTTTATAATGAAAGAGATTGAAGACTCTGTAGGAGTGCGAATGCTTTCCATATCAAAGCATAAAACCCTCATGTGCTTTTGGTGCAAATTTTGAAGTGTGATGTGGATCCTTGATCCAGCACCTGGCGCCAAATACTCTGAAGTAACTGACATTTGGTTTCTTGCCAGTAAGGAGCTCGTAAGATGTCTTGTTCAGAAGCTTGTGAAGATAAACACGATTGATTGTATGGCATGCAGTATCAATGGCTTTAGGCCAGAATTTTCTTGGAGTCTTGTATTCATCTAGCATTGTTCTGGCCATCTCAATGAGTGTTCTGTTCTTGCGTTCGACGACGCCATTTTGCTATGGCGTGTACGGGGCTGAGAATTCATGTGTGATGCACAAGGTATCAAGATATGTATCAAGGCCAGTGTTCTTGAATTCAGTGCCATTGTCACTTCTGATGTGCTTTATCTTGGCGCCATAGTTGTTCATTGCTCGATTGGCGAAGCGTCTAAAGACATCCTGCACTTCAGTCTTGTAGAGGATTATGTGCACCCAAGTATATCTAGAATAATCATCAACAATGACAAAGCCATAGAGACAAGTAGAAGTAGTAGTAAGAGTTGAGTAATGAGTGGGACCGAAAAGATCCATGTGGAGTAGTTCAAAGGGTCGAGTAGTTGTCATGATTGTCTTCGAGGGATGTTTGGCCCTCGTCATTTTTCCTGCTTCACAGGCACCGCATAAGTGATCTTTCTTGAACTTGACGCCCTCGATGCCTATGACATGGTTCTTCTTTGCAAGGGTGTGGAGGTTCCTCATGCCAGCATGCCCTAGCCTCCGATGCCAGAGCCAACATTCTGAAGCTTTTGCTAGAAGACATACGGCAAGCTGTGGTCCTGCTGAGAAATCTACCACATACAAGTCATCTTTCCGATACCCTTCAAACACTAGAGACTTGTCAGATTCCATTAGAACAAGGCAGCGATATTTTCCAAATATTACGATCATGTTCAAATCGCAAAGCATTGAGACAGACATTAAGTTGAAGCCAAGGGATTCAACAAGCATGACTTTATCCATGTGTTGATCCTTTGAGATTGTAACTCTACCTAGACCCAATACCTTACTTTTACCAGTGTTAGCAAATGTGATGTGACTCTTGTCGGATGGACGTAAGGTTGAGTCCATAAGAAGGCTTCTTTTGCCAGTCATGTGATTGGTACACCCACTATCAATAATCCATTCTGAAGACGCTGGTGTCGTACCCTACAGTGCAGTTAGGGGGATAGGCTTCACGAAGAGAATTGTGAAGCAAAAACATTTGACGAACCAGTGGGTTATGAAAGCTTAGATCCAGATTAGGACTAATAGGGAGAGTAGCAAGCGATTCAGGAACGAAGTACATAGTAAGACCATTCGGGCATTTGATCTTGCGCCCTACAAGATGTTCAAGGTCCCCAGCAATAGTGCCAGACGATTTTGGTTTTCTGCTGGAGACCTTTCCTTGCAAAAGAGAGTTAAGCTTTCTTAGCCACCCACATCTTCAAGGGTGGCTTAGAAGCAATAAGTCTAAGTGCAGCGTCTGAGAACTTTGGCTTTGGAGCCCTAGCAAAAAGTCTTGCAGGTGGACAATAGTACTCATAAGAATAAGAAGAATAGTTCTTGGTTTTATGAACATGGCGGTTCGATGAGACGCGCTCATATTCATAGGCCTGAGAATGGTTTCCCTGCAAAACATTTGCGTTAGTGCGACTCAGATGAGTCCTCTGTCTGTATGAAGCCTTTGGGCCGTATGAAGCCTGTGGTCTGGGTTTGTCTTCTTCATCTGTGGTGTCATGATGACATTCACAGGAAGATTTCCCAAACACTTTTTCGGCACCCAGATCTTCTTCATAGGCGGTCCATTCCTGCAGTTAGTACTAATGTACCTGGCAAACACTTCACCATTCTGATTCTTAAACAGTTTATAGTTTGCATCAAAGGATTCATCAATGACAATGGGGTTAGCACAAGTGAAGCCAGATAGATTGGATGGATCTGCTGAAGGTTCCTTTGCAGCAACCCATGTGGTTTTGGGGTACTGCCCAGGTTTCCAGTAAGAGCCGTCAGCATTCATTTTTCTTACGAACCCAACACCCTCTTTCCTAGGGTTTCGGTTCAGGATCTGTCTTTTGAGGACATCACATAGTGTCTGATGCCCTTTGAGACTTTTGTACATCCCTGTTTCAAGCAATGTCTTCAACCTAGCATTCTCATCAGCAATAGCAGTGGTATCCTCAGTAGAGGGGTTAGTTCCCACATCAATAGTTGAAGATATTGCAACAGTAGCAGCAGTAGAACATTCAGCAACAGAAGTAGCATTTTCACGCTCAATGCATTTAAGACATGGTGGTTCAAATCCTTCCTGAGCGAAACTGATCTGTTTGGCGCGAAGTGACTCATTTTCTTTTTGAATATCTTCATGAGCCGCTCTCAATTTCTCAAGATCTTGCTTCCTTTGATGATAATCATAGGAAAGCTTTTCATGAGTTGTTGAGAGCGTTTCATGACGACTTTCAAGTTCCTCATACTTAACGTGAAGATTTTTTATGTCTTCAATTAAGGACTCAGATCGAGTCATTTCAGTGCCTAACAGATCATCGCTTTTGTCTAACAGTTTTTGAATATGTTCCATGGCTTTCTGTTGTTCAGTTGCAATTTTAGCAAGTGTTTTGTAGCTGGGTTTTGAACCACTATCAGAGTCATCGTCACTAGATGTTTGATAGTGAGTAGTGCGTGAGTTTACCTTGGCACCACGTGCCATGAAGCAGTAGGTAGGAGCAGAGTAGTCCTTCTCATTTGCATCGGTGTCGGTGGGGAAGTCATTGTCTTCAGTGTTGAAGATGGACTTGGCAACGTATGCTGTAGCCAGACTTGCAACGCCAGAATCGGACTCCTCCTCAGACTCCACCTCCGCCTCCTCAGAAGCGGACTCCTCCTCTGAATCCATTTCCATGCCAACAAACGCACGTGCCTTGCTAGATGAGCTCTTCTTGTGTGATGAAGACTTTGAGGAAGACTTGGAAGAAGACTTTGAGTATTTCTTCTTCTTCTTGTCGTTAGAGTCATATCCCTTGCTCTTCTTCTTCTTTCTGTTCTCATTGTCCCACTGCGGACACTCAGAGATGAAGTGGCCAGTTTTCTTGCACTTGTGGCATGTTTTCTTCTTGTAGTCATGAGTAGAAGCTTCATCATTCCTTGAGCTTGATCGTGAAGACTTTCTGAAGCCTTTCTTCTTGGTGAATTTTTGGAACTTCTTCACAAGCATAGCAAGTTCCTTTCCAATGTCTTCAGGGTCATCAGAACTGCTGTCAGATTCTTCTTCAGATGAGGAGACAGCTTTTGCCTTCAAGGCACGAGTTCACCCATAGTTTGGACCGTAGATATCTCTTTTCTCAGAAAGCTGAAACTCATGTGATTTGAGCCTCTCAAGTATGTTAGACGGATTGAGTGTCTTGAAATCAGGACGTTCTTGAATCATCAGGGCTAGGGTGTCAAACGAGCTGTCAAGTGATCTCAGTAGTGTCTTGACGACTTCATGCTTGGTGATCTCAGTAGCGCCGAGGGCTTGAAGCTCATTTGTGATGTCAGTGAGTCGATCAAACGTGAGCTGGACATTCTCATTGTCATTTCACTTGAAGCGGTTGAAGAGGTTGCGAAGGACATTGATTCTCTGATATCTCTGGGTTGAGACGCCTTCGTTGACCTTGGAGAGCCAGTCCCAGACCAGCTTAGATGTTTCCAAAGCACTCAGACGGCCATACTGTCCTTTGGTCAGATGACCACAGATGATATTCTTGGCGGTAGAGTCCAGTTGAACGAACTTCTTGACATTAGCAACAGTGACACCTTCTCCAGCCTTGGGAACGCCGTTCTTGACGACATACCATAGGTCGACGTCAATGGCTTCAAGATGCATGCGCATCTTATTCTTGCAGTAGGGATATTCAGTTCCATCAAAGACGGGGCACGCAGCGGAGACTTTAATTATCCCTGCAGTCGACATAGCTAAAACTCCAGGTGGTTAAACCGAATCACACAGAACAAGGGAGTACCTTGCTCTGATACAAATTGAAAGTGCGTTATATCGACTAGAGGGGGGGGGGGTGAATAGGCGATTTTTATGAAGTCTTCAAAACATGGAAGTTTCGAAGACAAATGATAGAAATAAACCTATTACCATGCAGCGGAAGGTAGACTACACTAGGCAAGCCATAGTCAAGTATTCAATGGAGTGAGAGCACAATGACTAATAGCAGCAATGTAGTAAGGATCAGGTAGGAAGATATTATGAAGCCAAACAGAACACGCAGTCACTCAGTGAAGACAAAAGATAGTGCAATCATACAATGACTTCACAAGGAGTAATAGTAAGTAGAGGGAAGGGAAGAATGAAACCAGTGACTCGTTGAAGACAATGATTTGTTGGACCAGTTCCAGTTGCTGTGACAACTGTACGTCTGGTTAGGGCGGCTAGGTATTTAAACCTGAGGACACACAGTCCCTGACACCCAGTCCTGAACACGCAGCTCAGGACACCCAGTCCTCACCGTATTCCCCTTGAGCTAAGGTCACACAGACCTCGCCCAATCACTCTGGTAAGTCTTCAAGGTAGACTCCCAAACCTTCACAGACTTCGTTCACCGGCGATCCAAAATGTCTCTTGGATGCTCAGAACGCGATGCCTAACCGGCTGGAGGATTCACAGTCCTCAAGTGTAATAAGTCTTCAGATCACACAGACAAGAAGACTTAAGTGATGCCTAATTCTCTTTGGCTCTGGGTGGTTAGGGCTTTATCCTCGCAAGGAATTCTCTCTCAAAGGCTTCGAGGTGGGTTGGTCTCAAACGACAAAAGCCGTACACTAACTCTGAGCGGCCAACCGTTTATGGTTGTAGGGGTTGGGCTATTTATAGCCACTAGGCAACCCGACCTGATTTGTCCGAAATGACCCTGGGTCACTAAGGAACTGACACGTGTTCCAACAGTCAGATTTCAAACTTACACGACAACTTTACTTGGGCTACAAGCAAAGCTGACTTGTCCGACTCTGGACAAGATTCGCTCTCATAGTCTTCACTCGAAGAGATAGGTTTTGGTTAGGCATCACTTCAGTCATTCTAACTGGTTCGCTTGGACCCCACTTAACAGTACGGTGGTTCCTATGACTCAACATAGAAGAAAAAGAACTACGAAAGATCTAAGTCTTCGAGCTCCATAGGCTTCATGTGATGTCTTCTCTTGTCATAGTCTTCAATGTGAATATCTTCATATACCACCTTTGACATCAATGTCTTCATACATTTTTAGGGGTCATCTCTGGTAGGAAAACCGAATCAATGAGGGACTTCTACCTGTGTTATCCTGCAATTCTCACAAACACATTAGTCCCTCAACTAGGTTTGTCGTCAATACTCCAAAACCAACTAGGGGTGGCACTAGATGCACTTACAAAAAGCATGATGCAAAATGGATGTATCATGAGGCCATCCTCACCAACACTACCCCGGAGAAGCACTCTTCGTAGGATGATGATCTTAATGTCTTTACGGTCTTCGAGACCTTTTCTTCAAATAATCGGCGCAAAAGGGCACTCTGTGACCTCGCAAAAGTCAACCAAGTAGCCACAATAAATCCTTGGAACGATATGGCAATAAATTTTACTGCCGACGATGAACCAAGGGCCAGATCAGTCCGAGCACCAGCCGCCTTGGTCTTAAACCCAATTGTGGATGGCTTTCGACTCACCAAAGTGCTCATGGACGGTGGCAGCGGACTAAACCTCATCTACGAAGACACGCTCAATAAAATGCAAATGGACAAGAGCCGCATCGAGCAAAGTAGCACCAACTTTCGAGGTATTATACCCAGTTGAGAAGCACGATGCTCGTGGAAAAGTAAACTTGACATAGTATTCGGCACGCCGGAGAACTACATATCCAAAGAGTTGCTCTTCCACGTGGCAACTTTCAATAGCGGATATCACACCCTGTTGGGGCGATACGCCTTCATGCACTTTCAAGCCATACCCCATTACGGGTACATGAAGCTCAAAATGCCAGGGCCCAACGGAGTTATCACCATCACCAGTGATCCGGATATAGCACTCCGCGCCGAAAACAAAACTACATCCTTGGCCCTCGAAGCACTATCTGAAGCCCTCATGGCCGAGGAGATGATGTCTACTACGCAAGTTAGTTCTTGTAGACACGTGGTGGGCCTCCAAGCGCAGAGTTTTGTAGGATAGTAGAAATTTTTCCTCAAGTGGATGACCTAAGGTTTATCAATCTGTGAGAGGTGTAGGATGAAGATGGTCTCTTTCAAATTACCCTGCAACCAAATACAAGAAATCTGTTGTGTCCCCAACACAACCAATACAATGGCAAATTGTATAGGTGCACTAGTTCGGCAAAGAGATGGTGATAAAAGTGTAATATTGATGGTAGAATTATATTTTTATAATCTGAATAAATAAAAACAGCAAGGTAGCAAATAGTAAACGGGCACAAAAACGGTATTGCAGTGCTTGAAAATGAGGCCTAGGGTTTGTACTTTCGCTAGTGCAATCTCTCAACAGTGCTAACATAGTTGGATCATATAATTATCCCTCAAAATGCAACAAAGAATCACTCTTGAGTTCCTATTAGCGGAGAACAAAAGATAGAAATTGTTTGTAGGGTACGAGACCACCTCAAAGCTATTCTTTCCGCTCGATCTATTCAAGAGTTCGTACTAAAATAACACAAAGCTATTTTTTCCGTCCGATCTATCCTAGAGTTCGTACTAGAATAACACCAAAGCAAATTCATATTCATAATACTCAATCCACACAAAGAACTATAAGGATACGCCAAATATCTATCGAAGAAAAGATAATAAAAACGTGCATCAACCCCTATGCATAGATTACCCCAATATCACCGTGGGAATCTGCAAGTTGAGTGCCATAACATATATCAAGTGAATCAATATGATACCCCATTGTCACCTCAAGTATTCATACCGCAAGACATACATCATGTATTCTCAAATCTGAACGTTCAATCCGACATGACAAAACTTCAAAGGGTAGAGATTCAATTCATCACAACAAGAGTATAGAGGGGAGAAACATCATATGCAATCCATCTATATTAAAAAGCCCATAATATATATCACAAGAGAGAGAGAGATTAAACACATAGCTACTGGTACAAACCCTCAGCCCCGAGAGTGGACTACTCCCTCCTCATCGTGGTGGCCGCCATGATGATGAAGACGGCCACCGGAGATGATTGCCCCCTCCGGCAAGGTGCCGGAACAGGTCTAGATTGGTTTTCGATGTCTACGGAGCCCTGTGACAGCGGAACTTCTGATCTAGGTTAACCCTGAAGGGTTTCGGAATATTTGGGAATTTACAGTGCAAAGAAGAGGTACGGGAGGCCACCGAGGTGGGCACAACCCACCCGGGCGCGCCAGGGGGGCCTGGCGCGCCCTGGTGGATTGTGCCCCCTCGGGGCACCCCCAGGTGCTGCTCTGGCCCATCGGGAGTCTTTTGGACCGTAAAAAATCCACAAAAAGTTTCGCGGTGTTTGGACTCCATTTAATATTGATTTTCTGCGATGTAAAAAACAAGCAAAAACAGCAACTGGCACTGGGCACTGGGTCAATAGGTTAGTCCCAAAAAATGATATAAAGTTGCTATAAAATGATTGTAAAACATCCAAGAATGATAATATATTGGGATGAATACTTCATAAATTATAGATACGTTGGAGACATATCAGCATCCCCAAGCTTAATTCCTACTCGTCCTCGAGTAGGTAAATGATAAAAGAAATATTTTATGAAGTGTGAATGCTAGCAAAGTGCACAAGTTCGATCAATGATAATTTCAATAACTTTTCTTAGCATCATAACAACAATTATTTCTTATGAAACTTCTCATGTTATAGTGGCAACCAATTCACATGTTAAGGTTCAAACAATGAATTCTCTTGAAACCCAACAACCTATGTTCTCAGTCACCAAGCAATTGCAATTCAACTTATTCAACAGAGTTTAAGTAAGAGCTCCACAAACTCAACTATCATATAGTCTTCTATGATTGCTAACACTCACCTTGTACACATGAGTAAAACATTTCAACCGGACACATAGAAAGATAGGGGCTTATAATTTCGCCTCCCAACGTATTCACCTAAAGGTTGATGTCAACAATAATAACTCATGCTACCCATATCCAACTGGATATATGTGCCTAGATCTTTCCTCACCACATGATGCTTACCAAAAGAGAAAAAAAAGGAATATAGAGGAATACTTTGACTCTTTGCATAAAAGTAAATACTGAAAAGTAAAAGATAGGCCCTTCACAGAGGGAACCAAAGGTTGCCATGCACTTATTTGTTTGTATGCTCAATCCCTTAGTGCAAAGGAACGTCACGTTATATTGCCCATTGTGATAGCAACCTTTATTATGTTGTCTGTCGCTTTTATTGCTTTACCATCACAAGTTCGTAAAACGTTTAATTTTCTCTTACCCTAAATGATCTTACACTCTTAGAAGCAATTTTTATTGCCTTATTGCACCAATGAAAACTTACTTGAAGGATCTTGCTCAATCCTTAGGTAGGTATGGTGGACTCTTAAAAATAAGATTTGGGTTTAAGGTTTTTTGGATGCACAAGTAGTATCTCTACTTGGTGCGGAATTTTTGGCTAGCAAAGATGGGGGGCAAGCACTACATGTTGAAGGATCTATGACAATATAAATTCTATGTGAATATGAACAAACATAAACAATTACGTTGTCTTCCTTGTCCAACATCAAAAATTTTGGCATATAATATTTTGATGGGGGCTCACAATCACAAAATATTTCCATGATAGTGTATTTATATGTGAAAGTTCTCTTTGTTATACTAATTATTCGGGAATTGCTTGTATGACCAATATCATGATTGTCAAGCCTCAAAAGATTTCACTTTCTAAACCCAATGTGAGGCTACCACTAGGCATGATATGATTTCAACTTCATGACATTCAATTTATTCAACAATTTACTCATAGGATATAAGTGAAGCACAAGAGTAAATGACATAGGAAAGAGCTTCGTTGACAGGATGTGAATGCCACTTACTTAGCCTCCTTGGCAACTATTTGAGGACTCTATTTTATTTAAAAAACGTTCAGATCTAAGTATCTTATTAAAACATCGAGCAAAACAAAAGAAAATGACAATCCAAGGATATCACACATCATGTGAAGAAGCAAAAACTTAGGCTCAACCGATACTAACCGATAATTGTTGAAGAAAAAAACGTGGGATGCCTATCGGGGCATCCCCAAGCTTAGATTCTTGAGACTTATTGAAATATTATCTTGGGGTGCCTTGGGCATCCCCAAGATTGAGCTTTTGTGTCTCCTTAATTCTTCTCATATCATGGTTTTCCTAAATCTCAAAAGCTTCATCCACACAAAACTCAACAAGAACTCGTGAGATAAGTTAGTATAAACCAATGCAAAAGCCTTATCATTCTATACTGTAGCAAATCACTAAAATTATTATTCAACGTTGCACACTAAATTCTCTGCATATTTAATATTCCTATCCTCAAATAGAATCATTAAACAAGCAAACATATGCAAACATAACAGCAATCTGCCAAACCAGTACAGTCTGTAAAGAATGCAAGAGTATAAATACTTCTTTGACTCCAAAAATTGTGAAATTTTACCACACTTTAGAAAATTTAGCAGAGCTCATTTTGCAAAAAGTTTCAACATTTTATCACATTCTGACTTTTCTAGGTAATTTTTGCAACAGCGGTAAACTTTCTATTTTCAAACAGCAACATGTATACTTGCAAAATAAGCATTACAAAGGCTATCATTGCCACTTTTATTGAAATAAAAGATGCAAAATATTATTATAAATAACAGAAAGCAAATCCTAACAAAATAAAATGATGATCGAAGCAAAACACATATCATGTGACGAATGAAAACATAGCTCCAAGTGAGGTTACCGATAATGTTGGAGACGAAAGAGGGGATGCCTTCCGGGGCATCCCCAAGCTTAGTTGCTTGGATCTTCCTTGAATATTACCTTGGAGTGCCTTGGGCATCCCCAAGATTAGGGTCCTGTCACTCCTCATTCTCCTCATATCGACATCTCACCCAAAACTTGAAAACTTCAATCACACAAAACTTAACGGAACTTTGTGAGATAGGTTAGTATGATAAAGAGCAAACCATTTCACTTTTGGTACTATCAAAGACAAGATTCATAATTGTTCTCACACAATGCCTACTATAACATATCATTTCCACAATTTATAGTACTGAAATCCTCAAAAGAACCTTCAGAAATCGTAGTACATTGTCATTGTAAACTTGGAAAAAGGTGTCACAAATTGAACTCCCTTCTGGTTAACATTTAACAGGAAAGGAACATCACCTCGATATATTGCTTCTCCTGGCACGGAAAGCATCTTAGGAAACTGACAACTTGCTCCAGGTCGGGCCCAATAGATTCTAGTGCCAAGACCTTCAGTGTGCGTAGTTTCGGGGTCAAGCTTGTCGGAATCATTTTCTAAATGACAGGCGAACAAACATCTTCAAAATTAGAAATAATGTTAATTTGTAGAAGGAGAGGTAGAAGGCGGCTGTTGTACCTGAACGGGTGTGGATCCAATAACAACTTCAGAGTATTTGTCAGACCAGTAGCCCACCACTGTCAATTTCGGTGCAGAAATAACATTGATTCTTGTTGGACCTTCTTGATCAACTACAAGTAATCTCTCAAGTGCAGGTGTGTCCTGGATGACCATACCGTGGTCCACCTTTTGTGATGTCTTCCTACCGCACCAGCAACACACATAAATAGTCCGGAGAGTCATGGAGGTGATGTGGAAGGTACTCAACCCATTGATCGCCTGAAGATGAAGGTACTCGAGTGCAGTACAGCCGTGGAGCAGGCGCTCCATGTCACCCTTTGAGAGGCAGACGGCGACGAGCTAGAGGTGCTTCAATCGTGGTAGAATAAGAGCGGGCGTGTCATTAAGGGGCAGGAAATGGCAGTTCCTAAACTTGGCAACGCGCAGCATGGGCGCGAGGCGGAGTGCGGACGTTGGCAGCGACCGCATATGCCCATCATCGAAAGTGAGCTCCTCGAGCTGATCTAGGGCGGGGGATCAGAACCAGTCGTCAAGCTTGGCTCGGTTCTTTCCGTTGGAATGGAACTTGCCCATTCTAAGGCCTTTGGTTGGGCCAAGGTGACTGCCGAGGATCTTGGAGAATGCATCCAAGCTTTTGTGATAGCCATGGCAGAGCTCGTGGGTGTCGATGAGGTCAAGAGGGCTGGAGTTCCATAGGGGGCGCCACCGCTGGGAAAGGAGGGTTGTTCGCGCCCCATATTTGATTGGGAGGAGGGAGATGATGACTCTCAACATATCATCGGGGAGGCTGCTAATTAAGTCTAGGCCTGCTGGAGTCGCTTGCGGTTCTAGCTCGCCCCGCCTCCGCTTGTTGGTAGCCCCATTATCCACCTCCGGAGTCTCCTTGTCAGCGGCGCTTTCTGATAGAAATGGGAGTACAGGGAATATTTAGTTAAAATAGGGCAATAGAAAAGTGTATTGGTAACTAGAAGTTATTAGGTAGGAATATAGTAAGATAAGGGAATAGCAATTGGTTGCTTAAATACTACACAATTCATTTGACATTGCTGGGTAAGTCAACATATGCAGATAGTTGAAAAGAAAACTTACTTCGAACAAAGTCTGGATGGATGATTTTGTCGGGGAAGTTAGCATATATCTCATGACCAGGCCCTTCTATGTGCAGTGCAATTTTAGTGCCAGCTTTCAGTACATAAAAATTTACAATTTCATTCCAAAAGCCAGCGCCAAAATAGGAGTCACCACGTCATCAAGTCTTACAGTAGCAACGATTGTAAATCCATGGTTTGTGCGCAGTTTGACATTCGTGGAGCCTTGATGTATGTAAAGGTAAAAATGGCGCACTATATAATCTGTTGCATAGCAAGGGATGTCCTGCAGAAAATAGTAGGGTTGTTAAAGAAAATATGGTAACATGCAAATATGGGCCCAAATTGAAAGAACTGTATAGCAGTTGAAATCAAAGGACAAAAGTCTATAATTAAACAGATAGGGTAAACATGATGTCATGGAAATATGAGAGTAATCGAAAGAACAATACATCATTAATTTGCCTAATATAGAAAGAAGAGGGAAAAAAAATCCCCTTTGGCGTATATGGTGCACATGGCACCTTTTATCCAAATGTAGCAATATTTAGAATATGTTCAGGAAAGTAGGCCATGCCAACCGATTTAGGGTGAGATTGAACATACCGCACACGTCCTCAAGTTATCTGGTATGATGATATGGATTCTCTGGCGGCGGTCGCCAAGTCCTGAAGTATCGGTGCACTGTACATTCTATGAATGAAAGAAAACCCTCAAATCAGCTCGAATAAAAATGAATTCATGGAGATTTCAGCCGGGTGATTAAAGGAGGTAGATGAACTAGGATAAGAGATGAGATAATATCTCATTAAATTAGTTACCTTGTCATCCATGAGAAAGAACCCTCAGTATGGCAGATTCCCCAACCGAGCGGAGTTGGGTCGACCGCGAGCAGCATCGAGAAAGTCGATGGTGATAGGCGGCGACAAGCGGAAGTGGCGAAAATGTGGTGGGCTTTGTCGGCAGCCTGGCAGCGGTGGTAGGCGTTGAGCTAAGTGTTTACCACCGCGATAGGCGGTGCCATGGCATAGACGTGAAGGAGCTTGTGCATGTGTGAATGGGGAACGTACCTGAGGGGCCGAGGTGGGTGGCGGGTGGGGTGAGGGTTTTTGTGACGCGGGGATGGTGAGGGTTTTCTTTTTTCTTTTTTGAATTGGGTGGTGAGGGTTTTCTGTCCCACAAAGAATTTTGGGGGCGACGGTTTGCTAGAGCGAACCGTGTGTGATTGACGCAGCAGGAAAAATGATAGTCATTGCACACGGTTCCTATTTTGGGAACCGTGTGTGATTGACGTACTACCTCCATCCTGGTTTATTGGTCCCCCGTTGTAAGTTTTACCAAAATTTGGCGAAATATTTAACATACTTAGACATAGATAATAAGTGTATACGTACATAAGCATATTTCAACCATAAGTACATAGTTCAACCATCATTAAGCATACTCAAGCATACATAGTTTGATCCATCCCACATCTCATCTCACATGCGGCCGGCACGATCCTGAAGCTTCTCTAGGTACTCGGCGTACGCACCATGCGCCACCCTGCGAGAATACTTCTGTTGGATTTCGGGTTCCGGCAAAACCCTTGAGGTTTGAACACTAGGGTGCGCATGAAGATCTCCCCCCTCTCTAGCTCGCACACTCAATGATCTCACGGCCTAGCTTTGTCGAACTCAAAGAACACGGGACACAAGATTTATACTGGTTCGGGCCACCATTGTGGTGTAATACCCTACTCCAGTGTGGTGTGGTGGATTGCCTCCTGCGTTGAGGATGAATAGTTACAAGGGAAGAATAACCTCCTGAGGAGAGGTGTTCTTGTGCTTAGTGAACTGGTGTGAGGCTAAGGATGGAGTGGCTCCGATCCAAGATGAGATCGATCCCCCAGCTGTGGTGGTGGCTAGTCCTATTTATAGAGGCCCTGGTCCTCTTCCCAAATATTGAGCAGGAAGGGATCCCACAATGGCCAAATTCGAAGGAAGACAACTAGTACAAGTTATCCTGACGAAAGTAGTCTTCGCCTGCCAAAGTCTCTGGTGGTGATGCCGTCTTGGGCTCCACGGTGACCTCCGTCCTGCTGCCCTGCTGGTCTTGGTCTTGTTGCACCGATATGGAAACCTTTGCGCCTGATGCCTTGGGACTCCTCGCCTGCGGTTGCCTCCTTAGCACCAAAGAGGAAGCGAGGACACTGTGCTTGCTGGTGCCCGCCTAGCGCCCGCCTGATCTTGATCATCATGGCTTACGTTATTGGAACCTCACGAGGTTCGCCTTGCCTTGATCTCTCCGCCCCTTGCGAGCCAGCCTGGTGAGGCCGCCTCTAAGGAGGTCTTGCATCATCCGCCTCGCGAGGCTTGGCCCCTCACGAGGGTCTTGAATGTTTGCTGGTGAAGATGGGCTGTACGGGGCCGCTGGAGGAGCCACGCGGCGGGCCGCGGGTAGGTGAGTCTAGGGACCCCCGTTCCCAGAACGCCGACAGTAGCCCCCGGGCCCAAGGCTTGCTCGGGCTTGGCTTCGAGGCAAAGCCAAAGGGCAAGTGAGCGCTGCGTGTCGGGGTATGGGGTCCCGGCAAACCCTTAAGGTTCGAGCACTGGGGTGCGCGCGAAGTCTTTCCCTCCAACCGATCTACGCTCTAGCTTGCTAGGATCTCGCGGACGAACTCGACGAACTCACAACACAGATGGACATAGGGTTTATACTGGTTCTGGCCACCGTTGTGGTGTAATACCCTACTCTAGTGTGGTGGTGGTGGATTGCCTCTTGGGATGATGATGAACAATACAAGGGCAGAACGGCCTCCTGAGGTTGAGGCGTTCTTGTGCTCGGCGAGCTTGTGTGTGTGGGGGTGGTCTCTCTCTCTCTCTCTAGCTCAGACCAGATCGTCTCCGGCCTCCCCCGCCTACTGTGGTGGCTAGTCCTATTTATAGAGGCCCTGGTCCTCTTCCCAAATATTGAGAGGGAAGGGAGCAAACAATGGCGGGCTAATTTGAAGGGGGACAGCTATTACAAGCTATCCTGACAAAAGTAATCTTCGCCTACTCAAAGTTCTGGTGGTGACGCTGTTCTGGGCTCCACGATGACCTCCGTCTTGCAGTCCTTGGTCTTGGTCTTGTTGCACCGAAATGGCAACCCTTGCCTGAGGCCTTGGTACTCTGCGGCTGCGCTTTCCCCCTTTGCACCAAAGAGGAAACAAGGACACTGTGCGCACTGACGCCCGCCTGGTGTCAATCGTCATGGCTCATGTCATGAGAACCTCGTGAGGTTCGCCTCACCTTGATATCTCCGCTTGTCGTGAGCCTGCCTAGCTAGGCCACTCTAGAGGAGGTCTTGCGTCGTCCGCCTCACGAGGCTTGGCCCCTCGTGAGGGTATTGGGTGCTTTGTTAGTGAAGATGGGTCATACGGCCTGCTGGCCCAGCCACGCCGCGGGCCGCAGGCAGGCAAGTCTGGGGACCCCCGTTCCCAGAACGCTGATAGTAGCCCCCGGGCCCAAGGTGCGTGCGGGCTTGGCTTCGCGGCAAAGCCAAGGGTCAAGCTTGAAGCGCCGCGGGCCCCCAAAGCCCGCGGCCTTGGTTGGCGTGTGGCAGTTGATTAGACATGGGCGTCTCCGTTTCCCCACGCTGTTTCAGTGACTGGACGACTTGACAAGTCCCTGTGACATGCAAGGGAAACCATCATTACCTGTGATCGCGGGAGACACCGGTTGGCCTTCTCTTGCTATAAATGGGGAGGGGGGCGGAGCCCCCGTTGCCCATCTCTTCCTTGCTTGCTTCCTCCTTCTCACTTCAGTGCTTGCTCCAATGGTGCCCATCAGAAGATTCTCCGCCGAGGAGAAGGGGAAAGCCCCCTGGGATGCCCCAGAGCCGCTCCCGCCGAAGAAGAGGTCGATCCATCGACGTGATGAGGCGGCGATGCAGGTGTTGGCGAGGCCTTTGTGCGAGCGGCCTCCACCGGGGTACCCACTACCCCTGTACGCCCAAGCCATAGGCTCAGGAGGACGAAGTGGCGGGCAGCGTCACCCACACCGCCCCAAGGGTCGCCGCGCCTCGGCGACGCGGGCCGTCCACGCGGCGGACTCCTTGCGCGAGCTGGTGCTGTGGACGCCGACGCCTCCGAACTCCTGGATCCGCTTCCCACGGTTCTTCTCCGACGTGATGCCACCGAGGGGGCCTCTCGAGCTCTGGCTGCAGCATGCCGATTGTGGCACTCCGGCGATCAGAGCGAAGATCGAAGCGGTCGCCGTTGGCAAAATCTTCATGACTCGCGGCTGGGGCGAGATTTCATGGATCTGTCGCGCGAGGGGTGCCCTCGCGATCCACTTTGAGTACAATGGCGCCTCCATGCTTCTCTTCAAGGTCTTTGACGCCGAAGGCCGCCGCCTGGAGTGCTGCTCTAGAGAAGAGCGTGAGGCTGATGCGTGCTCTGCCCGCGACTACTCCAGCAGCAGCAGCCCATGGGAGTCCAGCAGTTCTCCTGAGCTCTACAAGACTCCGGAGACGAGCGACCATAGCTACGTCCCCTCGAGCTCTCGCCATGCCCAGGGCAAGGCTGCGGCGTCCGACCGCCGCCGCCGCTGATCTGGATGGGGTTGGCGCCGGCCTCCCATGGCCCACTGTTGATGATGGCGTCCGCCACAGGAGGATGTAGATATGATCCCCCTTAGCATCAGCTTTTGTTTCCTGCGAAGGATCATGAATTACCCCGTGGGGGCATGTAAGGATCTGCAATGCCTTTGTACCTATTTTCCTTGTTATGAAGGTTTGACAAACGCGCGCCCATTAAGGCTCGGTGTAACACCCCGGATATAACTTTCCCTATTTGTACTCCAACTCTTGCCATTTCTGGCGTTAAGTTATATTTATTTCCTCGGGTTCGGGTTTTTTTCTCCGTGTGTTTTTGTCGTTGTCATGCATCTCATATCATGTCGTCATGTGCATTGCATTTGCATACGTGTTCGTCTGATGCATTCGAGCATTTTCCCCGTTGTCCGTTTTGCATTCCGGCGCTTCGTTCTCCTCCGGTGGTCATTTCTAGCTTTCTTTCGTGTGTGGGGATTAAACATTTCCGGATTGGACCGAGACTTGCCAAGTGGCCTTGGTTTACTACCGGTAGACTGCCTGTCAAGTTTCGTACCATTTGGACTTCGTTTGATACTCCAACGGTTAACCGAGGGACCGAAAAGGCCTCGTGTGTGTTGCAGCCCAACACCCCTCCAATTTGGCCCAAAACCCACCAAACTCTGCTCCATCATCTAGAGCATTCGATCACGACCGCGTGGCCAAAAACTGCACCTTATTTGGACTCTCCTAGCTCCCTCTATGCCTATTTAAACACCCCCCATTCCAAATCCCGGGTCTCCCCTCGTCCCTAACCCTAAATTCCAGATCCGCCACCGCCGGACACTTTCGCCACCGACGGACACGTCCGGTCCGCCCCGCCGCCGCCACGTGGCATGCCACCATTGGCCCCGCCTTCGCCGCCGTTCCACCCCGCCGCGAGGCCCGGGAGGCCCGTGGCCGGCCCCCGAGGCCCATCTCGCCTCGCCCCGCCACCCGGTGAAGACGCCGCCCGCGCCTCCTTCTTCCTCGGCCGCGGCAGCCCGGCCCCACCTCGCCTCCTCCTCCGGTCGCCGCCGCCCGGCCGCGCACCCAGCCGCCCTTGTTCTCTTCGAGCCCTTGAGGTACGATGAGTTCTACAACATGGCACTGAAGCAAGAGGCTGCTCAGTTGAGGTGTGATGCTTCCAAGAAGCGAGTCAGAGATGTTACTCCATCTTCCTCTACTCAAGTGGTCAAGCAGCAGAAGTTTTGGCTTCCTCCTCCTCCGTTCCGTCAGCCGTATCAGTAGAAGAGCAAAGGTGGCAGTGGTTCTTCCCACCCACCCAACCCTGGCTTTGAGAACAAGACTTCGTCTCAATCTCCAAGATCGAGTGCTCCGTACCACCGTCCGCTTTCAGAGGTCACGTGCAACAAGTGCCAACAGAAGGGTCACTATGCCAACAAGTGTTTCAACCAGAGGCGTCTTCCTCCTCCTCCTCTTGTCAGATCGGCAAGTACAGCTATGGTCAAGCATAACCCCAAGTCCGCCAAGGTCAACTTGATGAATGTAGCTCAGGCAGAGGACTCGTCAGATGTGATCATGGGTAACCTTCCTATTAGTGATATTCCAGCTAAAGTTCTTTTTGACACGGGTGCATCGCATTGTTTCATCTCGAGGCCATTTGTTTCTAAGCATGAGTTGCCTTTGCAAGATTTGCCTAGACAGTTATCTGTTGTTTCTCCGGGTAAATTTATGAATGCAAGCGCTATTGCACCAGATGTTTCTATCACATTGGGCGATTACAAGTTTCTCTCTTCTCCGGTGGTTCTTGGTAACTCGGATATTGATCTTATTCTCGGAATGGATTGGCTTTCTAAGCACAAGGCACATCTTGATTGTGCAGCTAGGCAGATTCAATTGACTCATTCGTCTGAGGATGTAATTGTCTTTGCCGCTCGTGATGATACTATCCGTCTGTTTTCTCTCAATGAGAAGGGTGAATTGGACGCTATTTCGCAAATTCCAGTCGTTTGCGAATATCAAGACGTCTTTCCAGAAGAGCTTCCAGGAATGCCTCCGCACCGGCCAATTGAATTCGTTATTGATCTTGAGCCTGGCACGGAACCTGTGTGCAAACGTCCTTACAAGCTCGGACCTGAAGAGTTGAAGGAGCTGAAGAAGCAACTCGATATTCAAGAGAAAATGGGTCTTATCCGGCCTAGTTCTTCTCCGTGGGGTTGTGGTGTTCTTTTTGTGAAGAAGAAGGATGGAACGGACCGACTTTGTGTTGATTACCATCCAGTAAACAAGAATACCATCAAGAACAAATACCCACTTCCCAACATCAATGAGCTGTTCGAACAACTCAAAGGTGCCCAAGTATTCTCCAAGCTTGATCTCCGTATGGGTTATCACCAGATTCGCATTCGTGAAGAAGATATTCCCAAGACAGCATTCAGAACAAGCTTTGGTTCATATGAGTACACTGTCATGTCTTTTGGCCTCGCCAACGCTCCTCCGACGTTCTCTCGCATGATGAACTTCATCTTCAATGCCTACACCAATGACTTCATTTTGGTCTATCTCGACGACATTCTGGTTTCTCCAAGAATAAGGAAGATCATGCCAAGCACTTGCGTTTGGTTCTTGATAAGCTCAGAGAACATTAGTTCTACGCTAAGTTCTCCAAGTGTGAGTTTTGGCTCGATGAGGTTCTTTATCTTGGTCATATCATCTCTGCCAAGGGCATTGCCGTGAATCCTGAGAAGGTGTCTGCAATTGTGAATTGGGAACCTCCTCAGAATGTGAAGCGGCTCCGTAGCTTCCTCGGTCTCGCAAGCTATTGCCGAAGATTCGTTGAAAACTTTTCTAAGATCGCGAAGCCTCTCTCAAATCTTCTTCAGAAGCACGTCAAATACGTTTGGTCTCTGGAGTGTGATATTGCTTTCAACACTTTGAAAGAGAAATTGATCACTACTCTAGTTCTGACTCCGCCTGATGAATCCAAGCCGTACGAGGTCTTTTGTGATGCCTCTCTCCAAGGTCTTGGCGCAGTATTGATGCAAGAGAAGAAAGTTGTCGCGTATACATCTCGCCAGTTGAAGCCTAATGAGAAGAACTACCCCACTCATGATCTCGAGTTGGCGGCAGTTGTGCATGCTCTTTTGACTTGGAGACATCTTCTATTGGGAAGAAAAGTGGACATTTTCACTGATCACAAGAGTCTCAAGTACATCTTCACTCAGCCTAATCTCAACCTCACGCAAACTCAATGGGTCGAAATGATTCAAGAGTATAATCCGAGTATTGAGTATACTCCAGGCAAGGCCAATGTGATTGCTGACGCTTTGAGCAGGAAAGCGTACTGCAACAGTCTGATTCTCAAGCCTTATCAACCCGAGCTTTGTGAAGCTTTCCGCAAACTTAATCTGCAAGTTGTTCCTCAAGGTTTCCTCGCCAACCTTCAAGTCTCTCCTACCTTAGAAGACCAGATTCGCCAAGCCCAGCTTCTTGATGCTATGGTGAAAAAGGTGAAGATTGGGATTGCCAAGAGCCAGTACAAGTGCTACCGCCTTGATGACAAGGACACTCTTTTCTTCGAGGATCGTATTGTTGTGCCCAAAGGTGACCTCCGTAAAGTGATCATGAACGAGGCTCACAATTCTCTCCTCTCCATCCACCCTGGGAGCACGAAGATGTATCAGGACCTCAAGCAAGCTTATTGGTGGACTCGAATGAAGCGCGAGATCGCTCAATTCGTGAATGAATGTGATGTCTGCAGAAGTGTGAAGGCAGAACACCAAAGGCCAGCAGGTCTCCTCCAACCTCTTGCCATTCCAGAATGGAAGTTTGACCGCATTGAGATGGACTTCGTGACTGGGTTTCCAAAGTCCAAGCGTGGCAATGATGCTATATTTGTTGTCATCGACAAACTCACCAAAGTGGCTCATTTTCTGCCTATCAAAGAGTCAATCACTACAGCTCAATTGGCGGAACTCTAACTCTCGGATTGTCTCTCTGCACGGTATTCCTCAAGTGATCTCTTCAGACCGTGGCAGCATCTTTACCTCGAAGTTTTGGGATTCTTTTCAGAAGGCCATGGGCACCAACATCCGCTTCAGCACAGCTTTCCATCCTCAAACAAGCGGTCAAGTCGAGCGTGTCAACCAGATTCTTGAAGATATGCTCAGGGCTTGTGTGATCTCCTTCGGCATGAAGTGGGAAGATTGTCTTCCTTATGCTGAATTCTCCTACAACAACAGTTTTCAAGCAAGTTCGTGCAAGGCCCCTTTTGAAATTCTGTATGGCAGGAAGTGCCGTACCCCTCTCAACTGGTCTGAAACCGGTGAACGTCAGCTTTTGGGTAATGACTTAATCACAGAGGCAGAGGAAATGTGCAAAGTCATTCGAGATAACCTCAAAGCGTCCCAATCCCGCCAAAAGAGCTACTATGATAGTAAGCACCATGATTTGGCTTTCGAGATTGGAGATCATGTTTACCTCCGCGTCTCTCCTATGAAAGGTACTCGTCGCTTCGGTATCAAAGGGAAGCTTGCCCCTAGATACGTGGGACCTTTCAAGATTGTCAGCAAGAGAGGCGACCTCGCCTATCAACTCGAGATTCCTTCAAAATTTGCAAATGTTCATGACGTGTTCCATGTTTCTCAGCTTCGAAAGTGCTTCAAGACTCCTGACCGCACCGTCAACTTCGAGGACATTGAGCTCCAAGAAGATCTCTCCTATCGTGAGCACCCAGTTGCTATTCTTGAAGAGACTGAACGCAAGACTCGCAACAAGTCAATCAAATTTCTCAAAGTCAAGTGGTCACACCATTCTAACCGTGAAGCTACCTGGGAACGCGAGGATCACCTCCGTTCTGTGTACCCGGCGTTCTTTCAGTCCTAGATCTCGGGACGAGATCCTTTCGTAGTGGTGGAGTGTTGTAACACCCCGGATATAACTTTCCCTATTTGTACTCCAACTCTTGCCGTTTCCGATGTTAAGTTATATTTATTTCCTCGGGTTCGGGTTTTTGTCTCTGTGTGTTGTTGTCGTTGTCATGCATCTCATATCATGTCGTCATGTGTATTGCATTTGCATACGTGTTTGTCTCATGCATTCGAGCATTTTCCCCGTTGTCCGTTTTGCATTCCAGCGCTTCGTTCTCCTCCGGTGGTCATTTCTAGCTTTCTTTCGTGTGTGGGGATTAAACATTTCCGGATTGGACTGAGACTTGTCAAGCGGCCTTGGTTTACTACCGGTAGACTGCCTGTCAAGTTTCGTACCATTTGGACTTCGTTTGATACTCCAACGGTTAACCGAGGGACCGAAAAGGCCTCGTGTGTGTTGCAGCCCAACACCCCTCCAATTTGGCCCAAAACCCACCAAACTCTGCTCCATCATCTAGAGCGTTCGATCACGATCGCGTGGCCGAAAACCGCACCTCATTTGGACTCTCCTAGCTCCCTCTATGCCTATTTAAACACCCCCATTCCAAATCCCGGGTCTCCCCTCGTCCCTAACCCTAAATTCCAGATCCGCCGCCGCCAGACACTTTCGCCACCGACGGACACGTCCAGTACGCCCCGCCGCCGCCACGTGGCACGCCACCATTGGGCCCGCCTCCGCCGCCGTTCCACCCCGCCGCCAGGCCCGGGAGGCCCGTGGCCGGCCCCCGAGGCCCATCTCGCCTCGCCCCGCTGCCCGGTTAAGCCGCCGCCCGCGCCTCCTTCTTCCTCGGCCGCGGCAGCCCGGCCCCGCCTCGCCTCCTCCTCCGGTCGCCGCCGCCCGGACCGCGCCGCCTCCCGCCGCCCGGCCGCGCGCCCAACCGCCCGGCGAGCTCGCCGCCCCTAGCCGCCAACTCGCGCGCCGCCGCCGGAGCGCGCCGGCGTCGCCCCCAAGCGTCGGCCCGTCCTCTCCCTCATCGTCCGGCAAGAGCTCCGGTGGGATCCCGGCGAACCTCGGGCCGCGTGTCCCGAAACCCTAGATCCAGATCCGGAGGTTGAATTTTTCCTAAGTCCTCAGAATTTTTAGTTCATATGCCCATGTTCGCGGCTTCGTAACTTCGCATCCGTAGCTCCGATTCATGCATATGGCATATCAAAATGTTCATCTCAGAGAGTACATTATTTCATTCCATTGCATCATTTTCATTTGAGTTCATCTTGATGCTCAAAATGCTGTTAGAAGAGGGCTACTTGAGTTAATTGTCAGATCTGCTACTCCGTTTAGCACTTTTGTCATTTTTGCCATGATTATTGTGTGCATGATATGCCCATGAGTTCTACATGTGTTTTGGTAAGGGTTTTGCCATATTTCCAGAGGTGCAACCCATGTATTTTTAGGATGTGTGTGGTGTCTTGTGCAAGCTTGCAAAGTGGTGCACTTGCTAATTCTGTTTTCAGGGACTTAGTAATTTCACCAAGTCCTGGAGCTGTTTATCTCATGATGTCATATGTTCTTGTTGTTTCCTAGTGATCCGTGCCTCTTTTGAGGATGATCAGTAAGGGAGTTTTGTTAATATTGTAGTTCTCTATCCATCCATGTCTTTGTTTTCAATTATGGAGCACCCTAGCTTGAGTCAATCGAGCTCTACTTTTGCTACTTTGTGAATCTGGGCAGATTGTCAACTTGTTTGCAATTTTGCCGGTGATGTTGTAGTTGATCCGTGCATGCTACGCTATTGTTCTTGCCATGTATAGCTTTAATTTTGTGCCTTCTTTATGCGTGTATGCTTTACTTTGCATGACTTGCACCGTAGTGAGTGCATCGAGCTCGTAAACATGCCTACTTGAGTTATATTTCAGCATGTGCCAGTTTTCACAAAGTATGAAAACTGATTATGTTTTTGCTATGTTCACATGCTTGCAATTGTATTTTATGATCCCTTTTGGCTCAAGGTCACTAAGGGACTTTTGTTAAGATCTTTGAGTAGCTCCATGCCATGCCTTACTTTGCCATGTTCAGATCCTGTAGCATGTGGTTTTGTTGCTCCGAAGAGGGCTACCTGATCTGAAATTCCAGACAAGTGTTAATTTCACTAAGTCTGAGATTTGTTTGCCATTTGCATTTTTGCCATGCTTGTTTGAACCTGTTAATGGATGAATTGGCCATAGCTCAGTGCTAGAATTTTGTTAAGCATCTTGTGTACATCCCTGCCATGTATTTGGTTGTCATGTTTGGGTGTTGTAGCATGTTCATCTCATTGCATTTAGATGCCTACTTGCTGTAAATCGCAGACCGGTGTCATTTTTGAATCGCTTGCCATTTCCAAACCGTAACTCCGATTCCGGCGTTCTTTATATCGTTTTCAAGCGATTTCATCTCATCTTTCCAGTGGCACACTTGGATTTCCATGTTGAGGCCAGGTTCATGCATTTCCTGTCATATCTTGCATTTGGCATCCCGCATCGCATCCCGCATAGCATATCATCATTTCATCATATTGCTTGTTCTTGCACATGGTTGATTGTATCCTTGTTGCTTGTTTGTATTGTTTGGGTAGAGCCGGGAGACGAGTTCGCTAACGAGGAGCCCGTTGAGTTTGCTTTCGAGGATCCAGTCAACTCTGACAACTGTGCAGGCAAGATGATCATACCCTCGAAATCACTACTATCTTTGCTATGCTAGTTTGCTCGCTCTTTTGCTATGCCATTGCTACGATGCCTACCACTTGCTTGCAAGCCTCCCAAATTTCCATGTCAAACCTCTAACCCATCTTTTCTTTACTTGTTGGGATATCATTATATTGCCATGTTATATTAATGCATCTATATACTTGGTAAAGGGTGGAAGGCTCGGCCTCTCGCCTAGTGTTTTGTTCCACTCTTGCCGCCCTAGTTTTCCGTCATATCGGTGTTATGTTCCCGGATTTTGCGTTCCTTACGCGGTTGGGTTATAATTGGAACCCCTTGATATTTCGCCTTGATTAAAGCTTTTCCAGCAATGCCCAACATTGTTTTTACCATTCGCCACCTAGCCCTTTTCTTTCCCTTGGGTTCTGCAGACTCAAGGGTCATCTTATTTTACCCCCCCCCCCCCGGGCCAGTGCTCCTCTGAGTGTTGGTCCAACTAAGCGATGTTCGGGGCTACCAGGGGCAACTCTGGGCTGGCCTACCCGACGTCTGGCTCATCTGAGTCTACCCTGAGAAAGAGATATGTGCAGCTCCTATCGGGATTTGTCGGCACATTCGGGCGGTGTTGCTGGTCTTGTTTTAACCTATCGAAGTGTCTTGAATTACCGAGATACCGAGTCTGGTCGGAACGTCTTGGGAGGTCTATTCCTTCGTTGACCGTGAGAGCTTGTCATGGGCTAAGTTGGGACTCCCCTGCAGGGATTGAACTTTCGAAAGCCGTGCCCGCGGTTATGGGCAGATGGGAATTTGTTAATGTCCGGTTGTAGATAATTTGAACCTTATTTAATTAAAATGAATCAAGTGAGTGTGTTACCATGATGGCCTCTTCTCGGCGGAGTCCGGGAAGTGGACACGGTGTTGGAGTAATGTTTGCGCAGGTTGCTCTCTAGTTTCTCGCTCGGGCTTTGCCTCCTCTTCTCGCTCTCCTTTGCGAATAAGTTAGCCACCATACTTGCTAGTCGCTTGCTGCAGCTCCACTCATATTTTTACCTTGCCTTACCTATAAGCTTAAATAGTCTTGATCGCGAGGGTGCGAGATTGCTGAGTCCCTGTGGCTCACAGATTACTATTACACCAGATGCAGGGCAAAATGATTCCGCTCCAGCAGACGCGTATGAGCTCAAGTGGGAGTTCGAAGAAGACTCTCAACGTTACTATGTTTCCTTTCCCGATGATCAGTAGTGGTGCCCAGTTGGGGGTGATTGGGACCGTGTCGCATGTTGGGTTCTCTTTTATTTTGGTGCCGTAGTCGGGCCATGAGTGTTTGGATGATGTAATGTTATTTTTGTACTTGATTGACGTGGCGAGTGTAAGCCAACTATGTTTTCTCCCCTTTCATTATTATATTACGGACACGCGGGAGATATAGTCGCATCGAGGGTGTTACACTCGGCCTCCCCTTTCTTTCCTCACGATAGCTTGTTGCTCTACGCTGACGGGTCCTGCTCCCATGGTGGCTACAGCCGTCGCTGGTATGCTAGGTCATGATGCCATGGTCAAGGCCAGGAGGTGTGCGGCCCGAGGTCTAGTAAGATCCCCTGAGGCGCGATGCTCAGGAGGTCCCCCTTAGTGCCCAAGCGGCCATGGCAAGGGAAGAAAGGAAGATGACTTGGCCGCAACGGGGTTGCGGCATGGGGTGAGCGACTATTAGGCAGAAATGTTTTGCTGATCTGAGGGCGAAACTTATCTTGATGACTTCGCGGTGATTCCCAATGTTGCGCTAGGGCTGCGCGTCAACTCACGCGACATAGCTAGGCCGGCCCGTGCGAGTTTTATTTCTCCCAAGCTCCTCTTAATGCTCTACATCCTCAGGTCCCGGCCCTCGAGCGAGCTCAGCCGCCGCTGGTATGCCAGGTCGCGATGCCGTGGTCAAGGCCAGGGGGTTAGGGCTGGAGAGCCAATAAGAGCTCCCGAGTCGCGATGCTCAGGAGCCCCCCTTTAACGCGCAAGCGAGTCGCACGAGAGGAAAGGAGACTCGCGGTGCCGCCTGCTACCCTTCCTGCGGGTTCCTGTGAACAGGCGTAAGGAGAAACATGGTTTGCCGTTACTGCCGCCTGCCTGCTGCTGGTTGGTCCGGATGAAGTGAAGGCACTGAGGGCCTGATGAGGTGACGTGCGCAGCGCATGCCGTGAGCCAGAGCTCGACCACTCAGATTTGTCGGTTGTGGCAGGGACGGACCCATGCACCAGCGCCGTGCATGTGTAGGGGCCCCGAGGGGGGTGATGATCGAGCAGGTGATAGAGGTTGGCAGGTTAAGCATGGAGAGAAGATTGCCTGAGATAAACGCAGGAAGGTACATGCCACTGGGTCTGGCCCGAGCGGCGTGGGGATGATGCAACCCGAGGGGCGCCCCCAGCGAGGTAAACTTAGGAACATAAGCAAAAGGGATACATGCCACAGGGACGGACCCACGTGGCCTGCAAATAGTGCAGCCTGAGGGGCGGTCCTAGCTTAAATGAACTTGGAAGATGTCACCTGGGTCTGTAGACGAAGTAGATTGGTGCAGCTGAAGCCACGCATCGAAGGAATGACTCCTCATGAGCCACCAGGACCCTGAGCCTCGTGAGGCTCTGGGGGCTCAAGAGGTTCCCTGAAGGCCGCCGCCATCTCCTCCCGAACGGCATGGAACCTGGCCTCCTGAGCCGCTTGGACTTGTCGCACATGGTGCTGATGGGCCGATGCCACGTTCGGCAAGCCGAGGGGCATGCGAATGAAGCTGTGTGGTGGACCCTCACAGCGGCCCGCGCGTGATGGCCAGAAGCATTCCTGAGATGCGGCCCTGTTGAGCCCCGGGATGTCGTTGCTGGCACGTAGCTCAGCACCCTCGCCTGGGTGGTGAGCCACACTCTGCGAGCGGCTGTCGCCACACATGGTTCTTGCGTCTTGTAGCTCTTGGGTGGTCTTGGTGATGAACTCCTGGGTGGTGGGCATTCCTTGCCCCATGCTCTCCTGAGGAACACGTGCCACGAAGCATGCTTCCAAGTGGTGCCCAAGCGCCTCCCTCGTGAGATTGGCAAGGTCTGAGGCCCTGCAGAAGAGAGCCCCCGAGCCTTGCCTGAGGAGGGCGCCAGGCGCGCTTTCCTATGCGGTGGAGGGAGGCGCCCCTGGAGCGGGCGCCAATCCTGACGAGGCTCCTGATGCGACGCCATCTTCCTAGGGTCCTGCACGGCGCGGTAGCTTCTTCTTGGGGATGGTCTCCAGAGGGCCTTCACTTCTGCTGTCAGGGTTGTCGATTGCCGTGACTTGGAAGGCGCACTCAAGGGAGCACACCACATCCCTTTCTTCACATGGGACCGTGATGACCCCCCCGCTTCCTAGCATCTTGAGGACGTTGTAGCCATGGTGAGTGACTGCCATGAACTTGGCCAGGGCTGGGTACCCGAGGATGGCATTGTACGGCAGGCGGATGTGCGCGACATCGAAGTCGATGAGCTTGGTGTGGTAATTCTTGCGCTCCCCGAAGGTGATAGGCAGGTGGACTTGCCCTATTGGTGTGGTGGATCCGTCAGTCACTCCTGAGAAAGGCTTGGTTGGCTAGAGCTGCTCATAGGGCACTTGGAGGTTGTCGAATGTGTCGGCGGATATGACGTTGAGCCCTGCACCGCCGTCGATGAGAGTCTTGCTGACTTGCACATTGCTGATGACTGGGGAGCACAGCAGAGGGAGTGTGCCAGCGGTGGCTGCACACTTGAGCTGGTCGGCCGAGCTGAAGGTGATGGCGCATTGGGACCACCAGAGCGGGTGCATGGCCTCGAGCTTGGGGAGCACCGCGTTCACCTCGCGAGCGAACTGTTTGAAGATGCACTGAGAGGCTGGGGCCTAAGCGCAGCCCAGGATGCAAGCGACCGCGCGCGGCTCCTGGAAGCCCCCAGCCCCCTCGTCCTAGTTGTGGTCGTCGTTCCTCCTTGGCGGCGGCAACGGGGGAAGACCAACGCTGCCCTGGGGCGATCATCACGAGGCGGGTCCCTCCAGGCGCCCTTGCAAGGTCGGTCCTGCCAGCGGTCCTCACGAGGCCGGTCACGCCACTCCTGGCGTGGGCCACGGTCATCCCAGCGTCCGCCTCCACGTCCTCCTCCGCAGCCGTAGCCCCGGTCGTCCCAGCATCCGCCTCCGCATCCTCCTCCGCGGCCGTAGCCCCGGTCGTTCCGCTCGGGGCGTTGGCCGAAGCATCCTTCACGAATGGCTCTGAGCTCTTGACAGTCGCTGGTGTTGTGGGTGTTTAGGTTGTGGAAGGCGCAGAATGGGCGGCCGTTCTTGGATGACTCAGGCTGATCTCTGCCTCACTTGGTGTCGGGCTCTGCTGCGAGCACTACTGCCTCCTTGCGCTTCACGTCCTTGGCCTTGGTCTTCTTTTCCTCCACTCCTGCAGCTGGCAGCTCAAGGAGAGATAGGCGCCCCTCCTCAGCTCTTGCGCACCTGGTTGCCAGGTTGAACAGCTCCTGAGATGCACAAAGCTCCTCGTGGATTGCTAGCTCTTCCTTCATCTTGACGTTGCGGACGCCATCGGAAAACGCGGAGATGATGGCCTCGTCCGTGACCTTGGGGATCTTGAGGCGGGTGCTGTTGAACCGCTGGATGTACTCCTGGAGGGTCTCTCCTGGCTGTTGCTTGATGCGGCGTAGGTCGCCCGCGACTGGTGGGCGGTCACTAGTGCCCTGGAAGTTGGCGACGAAGCGGTCGCGCATCTCGTCCTAGGACGAGATCGAGCCATGCTGCAGGTTCAGGAGCCAGGAGCGGGCACCATCCTTGAGAGCCATGGGAAACCAGTTCGCCATGACTTTTTCATCGCCATTGGCCGCTTCGATGCTCAACTCATAGAGCTGCAGGAAATCTGTGGGGTCAGCGGTGCCGTCGTACCGAGGAGGCAGATCTGGCTTGAACTTGCCTGGCCAGGCAACACTGCGCAGCTCAGTGGTGAAGGCACGGCAGCCTGTCGTGGTTGCCGGGGCCCGCTTTGGGGGCGGAGCTTGGTCTTCGCGAGGTCCGCGCTGTGCCACTGCAGGCAGCGCGCGGTCTTCACGAGGTGGCGCGGGGAGTGCTGGTGCAGCTTCTCGCGGCCGCGGGATTTCTTGGCAGCTCCTTTCTTCATGCACGGGCACCGGGCGCGGCGGATCGCGCCGCGGAGGCGCGCACCTTGGCGCCAAGGCACCATCTTGGGACGGCGCCACGAGCCCTGTTGCCCGCGGCCTGCTGAGGGGGAGGCAGAGAGTGAGACGGCGCCAGAGAGCCCCCCACGGCATGGACGAGCTCGGCGACGCGGTCGAGCCACTCCTCATAGACATCGTTGACCGGGCGTAACGCAGGAGCTCGTTCGCCGTGATGAGTGCAGCCCATGCCTCCAGGGGAGCGCGGTGTGCGTGAGACGAAGAGCCAGCAGGGGTGAGCGATGGAGTACCGGTGCGGCCATCCTGCCGCACTGAAGGATGCAGCGAGGACACCTGCTGCTCGTTCCCCATCGGGCCGGTGGCAGCGTTGGCGGAGGGGGACGGAGAACGAAGAGGCGGCCCGCCGACGGGAGCTGTCTGGGTGACACGGGCAGCGAGGGCGGCCCGACGCTCAGCTCGAGCGCGGCGAGTGTCCGACATGGAGACGACGGATCAACGGAGCGACGAACCGATGGAAGGGAAGCTACGGCGCACCCCTACCTGGCGCGCCAAATGTCGGGGTATGGGGTCCCGGCAAACCCTTAATGTTCGAACAATGGGGTGCGCGCGAAGTCTTTCCCTCCAACCGATCTATGCTCTAGCTTGCTAGGATCTCGCGGACGAACTCGATGAACTCACAACATAGATGGACATAGGGTTTATACTGGTTCGGGCCACCGTTGTGGTGTAATACCCTACTCCAGTGTGGTGGTGGTGGATTGCCTCTTGGGATGATGATGAACAATACAAGGGAAGAACAGCCTCCTGAGGTTGAGGCGTTCTTGTGCTCGGCAAGCTTGTGTGTGTGGGTGGACTCTCTCTCTAGCTCAGATCAGATCGTCTCCGGCCTCCCCTCGCCTACTATGGTGGCTAGTCCTATTTATAGAGGCCCTGGTCCTGTTCCCAAATATCGAGCGGGAAGGGAGCCAACAATGGCGGGCTAATTTGAAGGGGACATCTAGTACAAGCTATCCTGACAAAAGTAGTCTTCGCCTGCACAAAGTTCTGGTGGTGACGCTGTTCTGGGCTCCACGATGACCTCCGTCTTGCAGTCCTTGGTCTTGGTCTTGTTGCACCGAAATGACAACCTTTGCCTGAGGCCTTGGTACTGTGCGGCTGCGCTTGCCCCCTTTGCACCAAAGAGGAAACAAGGACGCTATGCGCGCTGACGCCCGCCTGGTGTCGATCGTCACGGCTCACGTCACGAGAACATCGTGAGGTTCGCCTCGCCTTGATATCTCCGCTCCTCGTGAGCCTGCCTAGATAGGCCACTCTAGAGGAAGTATTGCATCGTCCGCCTCGCGAGGCTTGGCCCCTCGCGAGGGTCTTGGGTGCTTTGTTGGTGAAGATGGGTCGTACGGCCTGCTGGCTCAGCCACGCCGCGGGCCGCAGGCAGGCAAGTCTGGGGACCCCCATTCCCAGAACGCTGACACCGTGGGCCCCAACAGCCTACGTACTTGGTCGACGCATGGAGACTAATTGGACGTGGGCGTCTCCGCTTCCCCATGCAGCCTTGAAATCCTCCTGGCTAGGCGGCCAGGACATCCTACACAGTTACCTCCCCGCTGCTGGCAACGCACTCCCCGACTTCTTTGCTTCCTCGTATCTCTGCCTCCTCTTCCAATCTAACTTGAGCTCTGCCCTAATTGCCATGGCGCCGAACCGGACAGAGAAAGGGAAGAAGCCCCTGCCCTCTGCCAACTCAGCTCCGGCCGTGGAGCCCGCCGTCGGCCGGTTGCGGGTGCTCAATCGGGAGGCTATGGACAAGGTCTGTCTTGAGCTTGCTACCAGCTTCAACGAATGGAGAGGGACGGTGGCATGGCCTGTGTCTCGAGCCTCCATTGATAGGACGGCCACCGAGGTCCTGTTCTTCGTCGACACTCTGTGGGCTGGCCTGGTTCCCTCCTTCTCCGCCTTCATCGATGTCGTGCTTTCTCATTACCAGATCTATGTACTGCACCTTGATCCCCAATCTGTTGCCCTTCTCGCCGTCTTCGCCTTTGTCTGCGAGGCCATGGTGGGCATTGCCCCTTCTATGGCCCTCTTGCTCCATTTCTTCTCGCTGCACCTGACCAACCCCCGGCAGTGCTCTGGGTGCGTGAGCTTGTAGGCCGTGGCGGCGCCGGCCGGCTCGGGGATTGATTTTGATCTCCCGCAGTCCATGTGCGAGTTTCGAATGCGGTGGGTGTATGTCGATGTCGGAGTACTCAGTCGCCTGCTCTCGCTTCCGTCGTTGCCCGCCGTCCCAAGCTCCGGCCGGGGTCACGAGGAGCTCGCGGGCTCCCGTCTCGCCTTCGTCTGGATTCGGCTGAGGAGGCTGAAGGAGTCCTCCGACGCTGCACCACCCCACTCCAGTGCCATTCCCAGCCGATGTGGGCCCTGACCGGCGACCAGGATCACATGAGGCTTCAGGTGTCGGGGCTTACGGCCCAGGCACGAAAGACGGTCCTCGAGGTCCTGGCTGGTGACCGCTCGCCGGGTGACTTGCCGCTAGTGGGTTGTTGCTTGTATGACTGCTCGAACAGGGTGGAGTTCGCGGGGTAGATGCCCTCCTTCGATGATTGGGGGCTGCACCTAGTTGGTCTTGTGGGGCCCCGTGAGAATCCCATTGTCGTGGTACCTCTTCCTGCTACCGGCAACGAGCTCGCCCCAGGGGTGGACGCAGGGGGGCAAACACCGTTGGAGGCCGAAGGCGTGGGCGCCGAGGTGTCGATGCTGCCTGGGGCTCCCGAGGCGTCATCCTTGGGAACTCGTGATTCCTGCCCTGGGGCGGCAACTGAGGAGGTGACGTAGTGCACTGTTCCTGAGGCTGAAGCTCCTGAGGCCTTTGCAGGTCGTCGCGAGGCAGAGCCCGATGTCTCTCCTCAACATGGCGCTCCTGAGGCCGTTTCCTTGGGTGCCTCGCCAGTCGTGCACCGTGCTGGTCATCATGTGCAATGCTTGTGCTGGTTTTGCGTGGACTTGCGGCGCTCCGAAAGAGGAAGGGGTCTCCGAGCTGTAGCAGGGGCGATGTCCGGCCGTTGAAACATAGGAAGTACATCGCCGTAGATGAGTAAGTACCTTATCTCTGTAATTCCTCAAGTGCCGCTTCCCTTCCTGACGGTGGTTCTCCAGGATTCCTACCGCCAAGGCCATGAAGCCCCTAGTGACGCAACCTCCTCCCACCTCGAGTCTTCCGCAGGCCCTGAGCGTCCCAAGCCGGCACACCGCCCCCGTCACAGGGTCGGCCAGAGAGACAGGTGCGCCGGCTTGGCGCCTTGAGCCCGCACTCCTGTCGTCTCTTCTTTGTGGCCTCGTCGGGGGTGTGACGAGCGTGCCAAGGTGTCCTCCTCTGGTTATGGACAGCGACCGAATGGCTTTGGTCTTGGTCCCTTCTTCGAGCGGCGAGCCTCATCCCAACCGGGCTTCTGCTAAAGCCCAGTTGGCGTCCGAAGGGGCGCCACCGCAGCCCCCTGCAGGAATGGGGCGAGCCGCTTCGGGCCCCGTCGACAGCCCCTGCTGTGGATGATGGAGCCGGCTGCATGCTCAAAGCTGCGCACGAAAGGAGCGTCGTCCGCCACGAGCTCTTCCGGGAGGCGATGAGCGCGATGCACCAGCTTGGCGGGGAGCTCGCGGATGTAGACGTGCACCTCGAGGCCGAGGGTCTTCGGCTAGTGGAGGAGTGGCATAAGCTGAAGGTGCCCATCAACCTTGGGCGCTACCAACGCGAGCTTGATAATGCGAAGGCCGAGGCATCTCTTGCGACCTCGTGCGAAGCTTGCGCCCGCGCTTTGGAAGAAGCTCGGGAAGCTGATCGACGTCGCGAGATCGCAGAGAAGCGCGCATGGGAGCTCCAAGCCTGGAGTGCCTCCCTGGAGCAGCAAGTGGAGGCGCGCAAGGCCATCTTAGTGTCAATGATGGGGACGCCTGTCGAGGAGGAAGAGATCCTGAGGCGCGAGGAGGCGCTGGCACTTGAAGCCGCCAAGCGCAGCCTTGAGCTCGAGTGGTTGGAGACGAGGGAGCACCAGGTTGCCCAAGATGAGGACGTTGTCGGCGCGCGTCATGCCAAGGCCCAGGAGGAAGTCGATTGCCGAGCGGCCGAGGCTCGCGCGGATCTTGTGGGCAGGTACGACCTGAAGTTGAAGCTTGTGGAAGCCGAGGCTGTGGGCAGGACCAAGTCCCTCAGGTCAGGGCTGGACGAAGCCGAGCTAGCTTCCGCACGTGTCGAGCTGTCTTCTTTTTAGCAGCGGGCCGCCGGCGCCGAATCCTCCACGCAACGGGGCAGGGAGGAAGCGCTCCGGCAGCGGACGTTGGAGCGCGAGCACGCCCCCATGCTCCAAAACCTCAGGACCATAGCCAACGTGGTGCTGGGCGCCGTCTATGACGAGAATGCGCCTCATCCCCACTCAGACGACTATGCCAGGCACCTCCTTTTCTTCACCAACGTGGTGACACGCTTGGAGAATCGGTCTGAGAGGGCTCGCGCATTTGTCGAGGAGAGAAGCCGCAGCCTGCTCAAGCGTGCGTTCTCTCGTGTCTTCAACCATCTTCAGAACACCTACCCCAATTTCAACTTCGACGCCTCCATTGCTCCAGTGCCCCAGGTCATCCGGGATGACCTGGAGCGCTAGGTTGAGGACAATGTGGACGCCCTGGTCAGGGCCTTCACCTCCGAGGATGACGCGGTGGTGGTCGCTGCAGATGGAGGCGACATGGTAGATGATGGCGAGGGTGGCGCCGGCAATGGCGGCGATAATGCCGGTGACGATAACGAAGATGTCGGCGGTGGTGACGACGATGCCAGCGATGCATCTGAGGGCAACCCGGAGGATGCGGTGAGCGACATGTCCGACTGAACCCGCACTTCTTTGTCGCTAACCCTGCATATGAAAGCTCGGGCACGACCCTGAAGGTTGTAAGAGCATTTTGGGAGGGGATGCCCCTCATGTAAACAGATTATTGCTTTTGTTCTTTAGGCTAGGCTAAAGATGTGTTTCCATAAATCCACGAGTCCCGCCATAAACCCACTGCTGCATTTTACCATTATCTGGGCCAGTTCCGGACCGGGCCATGAGGTCTTGAGTTCCGGAGGAGCCTGTCGATCCGCTCGAGGGGGCCTCGCGAGAAGCGAGCTTTTAGCCATGGAAGGACACGTGCGTAGCACGCGCATGCCGTGCCCAGTCCTCGTTCGCTAGGAGCTCTTGAGGGAGGGACGGTAGCAGGGGTGAACCCCGAACTAGGGCAAGGAGCCAAATCGCAAGAAATCGCACGAACGAGAAAAGACACCCCCCGCGCTTGTCAATGAAAATCCAGCTTCAACTTAAATCCAAAGACAGAAAACAGGGCTACAAAAAGAGACATGAAAGCAAATGGCCGCGTCCGGCACCTAGTCTAGTCTTCTTGTCTTCTCACCAGCGTGGAGCTAAGTGTTGCCACTAGTCGTGGGAGGGAGCCCTTGAGGCCCAAGGGCGGCACTCCTGAGATTCCGGGGTGTGTACAACCCCACTCATTATTACATGAGAGTGTCACAAGCAGAGATCTTCACAGGCGCGAGCCTTACTTCATATCGACAGACAAGGGCCCCGCCTTGCGCCACCCTCGACCACCACTGGGGGCGACCGGTAACTAGGACGACCAGGGGGCAAAGGGGACGCCAGCGGCGCCCCCGATGACCACGGGTCCTCTGCCAGGGGAAGGCTCGCCGGCACCTCCCCAGCAGAGGGCCTACCTCCGGGGATGTCTTGCTCTGTGCGATGTGGGCAGGGGCCTTGCTCCGGGCTCCTCCTTGGAAGCCCCCGGTGCACTCCCCCTGGCGGAAGGGGGGCCGCCGAGCTGGGGCCGCCGTCCGCCACCGTGACCTGATCCTCCTGCGACCCATGGTTAGCGTAAGCTTATTCCTAAGAGATTAGTGGTACCCTGTAGCTATTGTTGTTGGCATGGTTGGTGAGGCTTCCGAGAGGCTCCTGGAAAGCCCCAGTTTCTAGTGCCCCCTCCTCCTAGCTCGGCTCGAGGAACAAGCTGGGGTCGTCTTCCAGCACGTACTCCTGGTCCATCATGCGGAGTACGTAGGCCTCCGAGGCCGCCGCCTTGAAGACCTCGCCGTAGTGCCCCACGCTCCATGTCGCTCGTCTTAGCGCACCGGCCAGAGGTTGGTAAGGCGGCACCTCAGCGGGGCCGTAGGCGGCGACGCTCATACCTGCGCTCGTTGGAGGAGGTGGGGGTGCAATTGGGCGTCTGATGCCATTGGCCTCGCCAGTGTCGATGGAGCCCAGAGGCATGCCCTGGGGCGCGCGGGCGCGACGAGGCCCGCCATGCGATCTGGCCGCGGCCTGAGGTGTGAGCAGGGAGCAGAAGGGAGGTGCTCCTGACGCCGCGGCATCCAGTAGCTCGGCGAAGCGCTCCAGCAGTGCATCCCAGCCGCTCTCCATCAACCGGGATCGCAACAGCTCGCGGGCCACCGTAAGCGCGACCCTCACGTTTTCTTGTTCCCGTCGGGTGTGCGGCGTCGTGGCCGCGGCATGGCTTGAAGCCCTTGCAGTTGCCTGTACTTAGTGTGGAGTAAGGGTGGATGGCGCTTGACCGCGCCGCCCGCGCCCAGCAGCAGTCGGCGGGGCGTGTGCTGCCTGGGGCGCGGGGTTAAGGTCTTCTTGGGCAGGCGGGGTCGCCCGAGCCGGCCAGGCTCCCCACCGGTCGGTGTTGGTCCTTGGGTCGCCAGACATTGGAGCTACGCGGTGCCGGTGGATTGACTGGCGAAAGGAAGACTACGACACACCCCTACCTGGCGCGCCAAATGTCGGATTTCGGGCTCCGGCAAAACCCTTGAGGTTCGAACACTGGGGTGCACACGAAGATCTCCCCCCTCTCTAGCTTGCACACTCAACAATCTCACGCCTAGCTTTGTTGAACTCAAAGAACACGAGACACATGATTAATCTTGGTTCAGGCCACCGTTGTGGTCTAATACCCTACTCCAGTGTGGTGTGGTGGATTACCTCTTGGGTGGCGGATGAATAGTTACAAGGGAAGAACATCCTCCTGAGGAGAGGTGTTCTTGTGCTTAGTGAACTGGTGTGAGGCTAAGGATGGAGTGGCTCCGATCCAAGATGAGATTGATCCCCCAGCTGTGGTGGTGGCTAGTCCTATGTATAGAGGCCCTGGTATTTTTCCCAAATATTGAGCGGGAAGGGATCCCACAATAGCCAAATTCGAAGGGAGACAACTATTACAAGTTATCTTAACGAAAGTAGTCTTCGCCTACCAAAGGCTCTGGTGGTGACGCTGTCTTGGGCTCCACGGTGACCTTCGTCCTGCTGTCCTGCAGGTCTTGGTCTTGTTGCACCAATATGGAAACCTTTCCCTGATGCCTTGGGACTCCTCGCATGTGCTTGCCTCCTAAGCACCAAAGAGGAAGCGAGGACACTCCACTCGCTAGCGCCCGCCTGGTCTTGATCGTCATGGCTTATGTCATTGGAACCTCGCGAGGTTCGCCTTGCCTTGATCTCTCCGCCCCTCACAAGCCAGCCTGGTGAGGCCTCCCCTGAGAAGGTCTTGCATCGTCCGCCTCACGAGGTTTGGCCCCTCACGAGGGTCTTGAATGTTTGCTGGTGAAGATGGGCCGTACGGGGCCGCTGGAGGAGCCACGCGGCGTGCCGCGGTTGGTGAGTCTGGGGACCACCGTTCCTAGAACGCCGACAACTTCTGCTTGAAGGAGCCAACGGCCTGTCCTCTTGCATGCGCAAGAACACTTATATACGCATCATGAATCTTGTGATTGCAACATGGGCATCCATAGCCATCGTTCTAGGTCCTAATAAGCCTGTTATGCATTCCCGCATAAAGCTCCCTCAGGATTCGCCTCTTGTACCTCCTCTAGGCATCTTCATCCTTGCTGTCCACATCGTCAGACAGCACCTATACATATAGTAAAACAAATTTGGCATCAGATCACTGATTACATGCCGTGATGTAGGATTATGAATTTATGACTATTTATTTATACATATTCAGGGATTATGGTTTGATATTTAAGCACATTCGTCTATGTACAGACCAATCTTGAAGAAAATAATGGCACAAACATATGTAGGTCATTCAAAATCAATTGTCAAGTCCTGGCTAGGAATTATTAGTGTTGGGGATATTACTACTGGAGGTAAACCAGCCTTGGGTAGCCGGGTTGACTATTTGAAGATTAGAAGCCCATGAAGATGTAAAGATGCTAGCGCTTTACGGAGGGCCCAAAGGCGAGTTGCAGTATGTAAATGTAAACTGACCCAGTCATGTAACTTGTATAGTAAGATAGAAAGAGAGAGGCCAAACCGGATACGTTTATAAACCGGCTTCGGGACTCTGTAGCCCGGCGGGCGTCAACCTATGTATATAAAGGGACGGCGCGACCGTGGTTTAGAGACAGACAACAACAACTCGAAAGCCAAACAAAGCGGATTCGCTCCCTGGCCTTCGAAACCCTAGCAATACCAATCACAACTAGACGTAGGCTTTTACCTTCATTGAAGGGGCCGAACTAGTATAAACTCCCGTGTCCCCTTGTCTGGTTTAACCCCTTTAAGCTAACCCGTTGCGATGGCTCCACAACTAAGTCCTTTCACGAGGACATCTGCCGTGACAAACCCACGACAGTTGGCACCCACCGTGGGGCTATCGCACGATGGTTTCGAGTTCTTGAAGGGCAGCTTCGAGGGACTTAAGGGATACGCTATGGGTCGGATGACGAAGAGTCGCCGCGGCAAGCTCTACATCGACAACGCAGGATGGGGTCCCGAAGCCGATTCAATCAAATACGGGTACCGGGTCCCCTTCGGTGGGATTCACGTCTTCATCGGCAAGATCGGTGAACCAGCCCCCGAGCCGGACATCTGCACCGACATCATCAAAACGGCTCGGCGTGCAAGTCCTTCGCCGGTTCAGCCCAAGGCAAGGCATGTTTTCGTAGGTGTCATCCATGGATCAGGGCACGAGGACAGACTGGTGTCCGAAGGAGAAACCGTAGTCTGCTCTGATGACGAGTCTTCTGGAGGAACCGAATCGCTTTAACAGTTGCAGGACGGCCGGATTGAGGGAGGATACGAGGGAAACAGTATTCCGGATTCCCCCGGTCTGCCAAACCGGGCCGCCATCTTCATGGCCGGGACACAATCGGTGCCTCATTCATCTACCGCCGCAGCAATGCTCTCCGGTTCAACGATGGCCACACCAGCAGGGGCAGGAAGCTCGGCGCCACCTCCGGCCCAAGTATTATCTAATTTGTTCCACGCTCTGGCAACATTGATGACCGCGGAGGTAGACGCAGCAGCCAGGGATCAGCACGATGTGGAGATCGCAAAGGCGAAAGATCAGATAGCCCAGGACAAGGCGGACCTAGCAGCAGAGAACGCCAGGATGGCTACGGAGCGGGCCGAGTTGGAAGCACAGGCTTACCGGATTAGACTGGATCAGAATGCTTCAGAGGAAGTTATGAGAAGAAGGTACCGATCACGTCTCCCGTTGGTTTATGAGCCGCAGAATCTTTTCAACACGCCAGGCATAGGAGCTGGTAACCAACCCACACTAAACCAGGCGGGGGCGGCGGGAGCAGGAGCACCGGTTCAACCGCGCATGACGGACCTGCCTCGCCGGAACAACATTGTACCATCAACGCCACCCGGGCATTATTCCAACCCGTTGGACAACATTGTGGCCGCTGCATCACGCCTGGCGGCCCTCCCAAACAACGGCAAGTCACCAGTGGCAGTGGAAGCACGTCAGGCCAGGGATCTCCTTCAGACAGCGCTAAATCAACAGCAAGCATATTCACATAGCCGTGAGAGGATTCACTCCACTCCCCGCCCAAGCCAGAGTTATAGCAGACACGTGGAAGATGAAACGGCCATGTCCCGTAGTGCATGCTGCCAAAATTCGCCACGAGGGAACAACCCGGCTGGGGGAGGTGCTAATGCACAAGATGTTGTGGATCATGGCCGTGCACGTCGAGAGGCCGAGTTGACAGCTCGACACGAGGCACGACAGCAGACTCTGGTTCACCCCACTGCCTCCGTGGAGCCAGGGGCGATGTTCAGTTCCTTAGGGGTACCGTGTTTATCTCCTGCTTTGCGTAATGTGCGACTACCCAAGGATTTCAAGGGACCTCGTAAGGTACCAAATTATACCGCCGATTTGCAGCCAGAGGCATGGGTGGAGAGCTATGAGATGGCAATGGAGATGTTAGATGTGGACGAGGCGGTGTGTGCTAAATATTTCACCATGATGTTGGAAGGAACCGCTCACACTTGGTTGAAGAGCTTGCCGACCAACTCTATTGGATCATGGGCCGAATAGAAGCACCGGTTTATCCAGAACTTCAAGGATATGTCTAAGCAGCCGATGTCAATTGTAGATCTAGTCGCTTGTGTCCAAGAGGAAGGGGAGTCCATGACCCATTGGGTCAAACGGGTCTCGGCGATTTTGCATTCGTCAGATCGTATCAACACAGACACCGCAGTGTTAACGTTAGAGGGTAATTGCGGTTTCAAACCGTTGAAACAGAAGTTGGGAAGGCTCAAATGTCACTACAACGACATGTCAACACTCATGGCTGCTTTGGTTAAATACGCCGATTCAGATAATACCAAGGATCCGGATTCAGAGGAGGACAAACCGGAGAAGGGCAAGAAGACCGGCAATGCCAAAGGCCAACAACACAATCCGGCAGGCCATGGAAACGCTGGTAAGCGCAAGGCCTACAGTGGTTTGGACTTTGTCGCAAATACCAACGCCCAGGAGAATGGCCAGCACCGTAAAGGCAAGCAGCCCCGGAGGGGTGGAGGTCCAGTCAACAATTTGGAGCATTTGTTAAATCAGCCCTGTCCAAAGCATGGATCAAAGGAGAAACCGGCATCACATCTCTGGAAAGATTGTTATATCATGCGGGATTTCAAGAATTCCAATATGTTCCAATATGACAATGGCCCGCCCAGCGGTTCAGGAGGAGGTTTCCACGGGCCGGGTTACGGAGGCGGTTGTTCCGGTTCAAGGTTTCTAGGCAATCAAACCGGACACGTCAATCAAGGACACCAAGGCAACCAGGGAGGTTACAACCATCAGGGGAATCAGCAGCAGCAGCAGCAGTCGGGTTATCAGAGCAATCCCAAACAGCTGAACAGCGGGCAATATCATGTCTTCACTACTAGTTTGTGCAAATGTTATCAGAAGCTTCACAAAAGGGTAGTCAACTCTGTTGAGCCGGCAGTACCTCAGTATTTACGCTGGTCGGAGCAACCTATTTTGTGGAGCAGAGAGGATCACCTGCCCCGGGTTGATAACCCAGGTCATTTGGCCTTGGTGGTAGCCCCTCAAGTTGGGGGATACAAGTTCACTAAAGTGCTCGTGGATGGGGGAAGTAGTATCAATATTTTGTATTATGATACATTCCGCCATATGGGGCTGACAGATAAGGATCTTAAACCGTCGAATACGGTATTTCATGGTGTGGTGCCTGGTAAGTCTGCATATCCTATTGGTAAGATAGCTTTGGAGGTAGCTTTTGGAGATGACTATGATTCAAGATCAGAAACAGTGACATTTGAGGTGGTGAAGATCAAAAGTCCGTACCACGCTCTGTTTGGGCGGTCGATTTATGCTAAGTTTATGGCAAGGCCATGTTATGTTTACCTGCAGCTTAAAATGCCAGGTCATAAGGGGACTATCACAGTACATGGAAGTAGAAAGATTGCTTTGGAGTGTGAAGAAGGCGATGCGGCTTATGTTGAGTCGGTTTGTGCTATGGAGGAGTTAACATTCTATAAGGAGCAAGTTGATCCGGCAGACATGACCTCCTTAAAAAAGCCAACCACTGAACATGATCCAGCATTGAAGTTCAAATCAGCTACAGACACTAAGATGGTTGACTTTGTCCCTGGCGATTCATCCAAACAGTTCAGCATAAGCACTAACCTGGATCCCAAATAGGAAAGCGCGCTCATCGAGTTCATCCGTGAGAATCGGGACATCTTTGCATGGAAACCTTCTGACATGCCAGGTGTACCGAGAGAACTCGCTGAGCACACACTCAACATTGATCCGAAATTCAAACCGGTCCGACAGTTCCTCCGCCGCTTCAACGAGGAAAGGCGCAAGGCTATAGGTGAAGAGGTCGCCCGTTTGTTGGCTGCTGGGTTTATTGTTGAAGTTTTTCATCCCGAGTGGTTAGCCAATCGGGTGCTGGATCTTAAGAAAAACGGCACTTGGCGCATGTGTGTGGACTACACAGATTTAAACCAATCTGGGGCCTAATGTTGGGGATATTACTACTGGCCGGTTTGTTCTTGGTGTAGAAGGGACTCAGGCCGGTTTGACTACAGACCAGTTCCGATTCATTCAGAATCTTCTTTACACCTTCAGTAACTTCTTCCTCAGATAATTGGATGTTGAAGTGGTGTTGAGGATCGTCAACCTCACCGGTATATTCGCACATTAAACCGGGATGCCGGCTTAGCGGCAAGATACTCCAGGATATCCAACAACGTACAAAATCCACACCTGTTAAACCGTTTGCCATAAAGGCCCGGAGCTTGGCGATTTGAGGAGCATATTTTGCCCTTTCTGAGGAGTTCAGGCATTGTGGCATTGGGTGAGTATTGGATAATCTATGATCTCGGAAGCCGGGGAGGGGATTCTCATCTTCAGGCGAAGTGTCTCTGCAATAGAACCATGTTTGGTTCCATTCCTTTGGGTGGCTATGGTGTTTGGCATGAGGAAATTCCACTTCTTTCCGCTTTTGAATCGAAACACCACCAAGCTCTGTATTCGGGCCATTCACAAACTCTGTGCGCCGGTTTAAGTGAAATAAATCCCAGAACAATTCTGCAGTTGGTTCTTCCTGTAAATAGGCTTCATAGAAGACTTGGAAATTGCATAAGTTGGAGATTGAATTGGGACCAATATCTTGTGGATGCAGTTGGAAGCTGGCAAGCACATCTCGATAAAATTTTGACCCTGGCGGTTTGAAACCACGGCTTATATGGTCAACAAAGATTACCACTTCGCCTTGTCTTGGGGTTGGAGGATTCTCAGTTCCTGGGGCTCACCATTTGATCTTAGTTTTCTTAGGCAGAGAGCCGATGCTAACCATCTCATCCAGTTGAGCCTCAGTAACCCGGGAATGAGCCCAGTTGCAGGCAGTGAATTGTTTAGCCATTGCAAAGCGAACAAACTGAAAATCAAAGGCCGGTTTATAAATTATGCATGATCATACACAAGAGACAAGGGAGTAAGAAACATACTGATATAATAAATGGTACAACCCGGACTAGTATAATGAGAAAGAAGGTAATGCTAGCGCAGGATTGATCAGACACTGTTAAACCGGAGCGTAATTATGAAGGTAACATGCTCTTCCGGTTTATCAGAGGGCTAATGGCATAGACTATTTATCCAATGTCAAATCGCTTATATTGGTGCGAGGGGAAACAGATCTCACAGTGATGTATAAAACTTTCGGATCTAGAGATAAGACAGAAAAGCAAAAATAATTGGATCTTGAAGGGGTGCAGAACTAAAGCAATTTTTGACAGACAGATCAGTTGTTTGCGCATAAAGATTTGTGATGATCATGGTAGGTAAGCTACGGTAAGAGATGTATCAAGCATGAAGTGTCCATTTATTAAAGGAAGAACATGGAAGAATAGCACTGATGAACTTCAGAAGAACTGCAAGGAATATTAAAACCCTAGAACAGATCTATGGTGGAAAAAGCAGAGAACTTACCGGTGCTAGTGAGGAAGCGGAAGGGCGCCGCAGTTCTCTGGTGCGTTCAGGGCGATGCAGCGGCCAAGGTCGGAGAAGAAATGACGGTCGACGGTGGCGGCGGAGTTCCAGAGGCTAAGCAGCGCGAGGAAGACGATGCGAAGAGGCACGGGGGGAAATGGTGAAAATGACCCCTCGGTCCTATTTATAAGGCGAAGTGAAAAATGGCAAGTGCGGGAATTGAGGAGTCCAAAAAATGGATAAGTTAATAAAGGTGTCGCCTCGATAACTGGATATATATTAAATGAAGGAAATCTCCGATATCAACGGATGGATGACGTCAGGACGGTTTATCGTAATTTTGAAGTATGACGTCACGGCGGTTTACAAGATCAAAAATGAAGACAAGAGAGAAGATTTTTTCTAAACTGTGGAAGATTGACATGAACAACTTCAAACCAATCTGGGGCCTAATGTTGGGGATATTACTACTGGAGGTAAACCGGCCTTGGGTAGCCGGGTTGACTCTTTGAAGATTAGAAGCCCATGAAGATGTAAAGATGCTAGCGCTTTACGGAGGGCCCAAAGGCGAGTTGCAGTATGTAAATGTAAACCGGCCCAGTCATGTAACTTGTATAGTAAGATAGAAAGAGAGAGGCCGAACCGGATACGTTTATAAACCGGCTTCGGGACTCTGTAGCCCGGCGGGCGTCAACCTATGTATATAAAGGGACGACCCGGCCACGGTTTAGAGACAGACAACAACAACTCGAAATCCAGACAAGCGGATTCGCTCCCTGGCCTTCAAAACCCTAGCAATACCAATCACAACTAGACGTAGGCTCTTACCTTCATCGAAGGGGCCGAACGAGTATAAACTCCCGTGTCCCCTTGTCCAGTTTAACCCCTTTAAGCTAACCCATTGCGATGGCTCCACAACTAAGTCCTTTCACGAGGACATCTGCCGTGACAAACCCACGACAATTAGCATGAACACTAACCCTAGTCGGATTACTAGTAGAAATCATTTGCATAGATGAAACAACTAATCACTTATCACCTGTACCATTCAAACAATCAATACACTACACGGATCTAACGAAACTTACTCATATTTCATGGATTGCGAGAACATAACCACATGATTTATATTCCAAAAAGGGGGAGGTAGGAGTAACCAGAGAAACCCTATGATCTATTTGACACATAAATGGGTATAGATGACTAACCAGCTGTCCGTCGTCGTCGGAGTCATCGCCGGAGTGTTCGTCGGAGTCGTCTCCGTAGTGGTCGTCGGAGTCGGTGCGGAACTCCGCCTCCGACTATGGAAGCTCGACGCCGTTGACGACGTTAGGGTGCAGCGATAACTCGCCGGCGGTGACGGCAACCTTTGTCTCCATCTCCATGCCATGCTCCGGTGCTTTAGCAGCCCCGATGTCGCCACTCCCTCCGATGGGCCACTTCGACGACATCCTCATACACTGACGGCTTTGAGGACTGAGAGCAGCGTCGAGGTTGCAAGCGGAGAGAGAGGATTGTGTGTGCGTAGCGAGGATGGGTGGTGCGGCCGCTCGGGCGCACCATTAATATGGAGTAGTGGGAGTTGTGGGAGAGAGGCGGGCGGCAGTCAAACCGATGGCTCGCCTCCCGGTGAGCCTACGCACCAGACTGCTGGCATGCCTACCAAAGTTTCACATAGCTACTCGCACGCCTCCCGATGACACTTCGCAGCAAGCACGCCTCCGTCAATTCACACACCTGCACACACGCCTCTCCGTCTGCCTGCGCGGTGGACTGCTCGCATGCGTCCCGTCAACTCACGCCTGCTCGCACGCCACACGGTCGCGTGGTGGCAGGCATATTGTTTTTCTATTTGGATGATTAATGTTGCTGCTTTATTGCTTAACTGAAGCATGGCATGTATCCCTTGTTGGTCTAATGCTCACGTTTCTAATAAATAATCCGTTTGGGATATTGGTTCCCAATTATTAATAATCTCCTATCTGTAATTAGGTAAAGATTACATGAAAACCGGTCTCAAATTTGACAAAAAAAGTACAATGCCACATTGTATTGGTGTCCATATGACAACACGATAAGTTTCATGAACTTCAAAAAAGTTTTAGATGTACTAGAATTTAAAACTCAAGATTCTCAATGTTTGAAATTTGTTGCACGGGGAGTAAACATGCACCCACTGAGACACTTGTGTTTTTGCAATCCATTTAGGTGCACTGTCACGTGTGCATGTAGCTCAAATTTGATTTTTGCACATAATACCCATAGAAAATCAATCAATCAATGTACTAAAACATCTTAATGATCTGTGTGAATTTTTTGAAATTAAAATGTCCCTCCTTTGGTAACATGTATGTTCACCACGGGATAATTAATTTAACATGCATCATAGTTGTGGTGGATTCATGGTGTGTGCGTCTGGGGGTGGCGGGTGGCTCGCAGTACACTACGAGTTGTGAGCCACCGTGTTGGTTGGCCGTTTTGTTAGGCAGGCTGGTGCCACCTCAGAGGCGTGAAATCATTATTTAAAACATTACACAACCCTTTCATACATAAATGTTTTTTCCACATGCAGTCGATGGTTGTCCTACATGACACTCGATACTCGTGTGTGACGCTTCCTGTGGGCCCGCGAGGTCGTCGTCCATCACTTCGAACATCCGATAGTGAGGTTAATTTCACCAGCAAGGTATAATCTTTTTGTTTGTGTTATGGTGGTATATAGTACACATCGAAGAGGTGGGAGGGGACTAGCATATATACTATACGTATGCGTCCGTGAACAAATACACCTCACTCAGTGTCGGGACTTTTTGGTTAACGAGGCACGTGCCACATCAAAATTGTGAAATTGGTTATTCAAACATCACACAACACCTTTTTGGGCCACATGCATATATATCCTAGCTAGGACAGTCATGTGTGACGCCTCCATCTGTGGGCCCACGAGGCCATCGTCAATGCATTCATGCATGCATCACTTTGACCTACATCAGGAGAGGTTAATTAATTTCACCACCAATGATGATTCTTTTGGATTGTACATACATTATGGCAGGAGCATATAGTATGTGGTGAAGAGGGGGGAATGGGACCATCATATGTAGTACGCTTGATATGAACCTCGCTCTGTGTGGGTGCATGGTTTACAGTTTTTGAGGCATGTGGCACATCAAAGTTGTGCATTTTGGGTATTCAATATATATATGTTTCGCCCACATGCAAAGCGGCGGTGGTTGTCCTCTCGCACCCACTTAAGCGGTTATCAGTGATATCGATGCTTTCCATCTGTGGGCCCGCTTGGTCCATTACTTCTTTTTGCCTAACAACAAGAGAGGTTAATTTGACTTAGGAGGGGATTATTATTTTTTCTCTAGGATGACATGCATGATACACTTTGAGCACACACATATGCATGTGTACGCATGAATCCCTCCCATCAAGTCGAAATGGCTAGTACAAGGACACCATCATCAACCGATGTCGCTCTGTGTGGGGAGCTAGTGTATGATTTTTGACACACGCACCAGATCAATGTTGTGTATTCAAACATGCATGCACGCATCACCTCCATACATATGCATGTAGTGGTTTCCTTCGAATGATACACTCCCTCGCATGGTTATCGGTGACAAGCCTATATATTCATGGGCCCGCGTGGACATCAATGATCACCTTGACCAACAACAAGATAGGTTACCATGTTGGTTAGTGTTATCGTAGTATAGGTCATGGTGAGATTCAAACCTAATTAAGTTTGAGCGCATATACTAAGCATGCATGCATGCATATATGAATCCCTGTCGTTGGCTTGAAGTGTGGTGTAACATACATATGCATCGTCAACCTAACCCTCACTTAGTGTGGAGATTTCTAGTTCGAAATCACGGTGCCACATCAAAGTTGTCCATTGTTACTCAAAAACACACCTCTCCATACATATGTTTGGGCCAGATGCATGCAGTGGTTGTCTTCGGGGACTAGCTACTTGCGTGATTATTGGCAAGCTATCCCATCTCCGGGGTCGCATGGATGGCCATCACTTTGACCAACAACAAGAGAGAGGTTGTACGACCAAGGTGGATTATTCTTGGTCCGGTTTACGACCCATCTTGGTGAGATATATGCCTCTCTAGCCCGCCGACTGAATGTGTGTGTGGGGGGGGTTGCTACATCGCACTTTGCTAGGTGGACCTCGGTTGGGGGGCATGCATTCATAGCTTAATTATGATTCCCTTCGTGGCGACACGAGGGGGTGGGGGGCTTCTAGCTACTTCGCACTTTGCTAGGTGAACCTCGGTTGGGGGGGGGGGGAGGGGCCATGCTCATAGCTTAGGATTCCCTTCGTGCCGACACGAGGGGGGCTGCTAGCTACTTCTCACTTTGCTAGGTGAACCTCGGTTGGGGGGGGCATGTGCATTCATAGCTTAGGATTCCCTTCATGCCGACATGATGGAGGGGTGGCTGCTAGCTACTTTGCACTTTGCTAGGGTGAACCTCAGTTGGGGGGGAGGGCATGCATTCATAGCTTAGCTAGGATTCCGTTCATGCCGACACGAGGGAGGGGGGCTGCTAGCTACTTCGCACTTTGCTAGGTGAACCTCAGTTGGGGGGCATGCATTCATACCTTAGGAATCCCTTCGTGCCGACACGAGGGAGGGGGCTGCTAGCTCTACTTCACACTTTGTTAGGTAAACCTCAGTTGGGGGGCATGCATTCATATCTTAGGATTCCCTTCGTGCCGACAGGAGGGAGGGGGGCTGCTATCTACTTCGCACTTTGCTACGGTGAACCTCGGTTGGGGGGCATGCATTCATATATAGCTTAGGATTCCCTTGGTGCCGACACGAGGGAGGAGGGGGCTGCTAGCTACTTCGCACTTTGATAGGTGAACCTCGGTTGAGGGGGAGGGGGCATGCATTCATATATAGCTTAGGATTCCCTTCGTGCCGACACGAGGGAGGAGGGGGGCTGCTAGCTACTTCACACTTTGCTAGGTGAACCTCGGTTGAGGGGGAGGGGGCATGCATTCATAGCTTAGGATTCCCTTCGTGCCGACATGAGAGGGTGGGAGCAAGCAATAGAGTGAGGTTTGCGAGAGAGGTGTCACATCGAAGTTGCAATTGGTATTTGAAAATCAAACCACCCTTTTGATACATAAATTTGGTCCACATGCAAGTGTGTTTGTGTTCTGACCCTCTCCCGCGTCATTTTTCGCCAAATTTATGATCATTAGACAAGTCGGATGACGCAACAGACACGGTTCACTCAAACTAACCGTGTGCCACGTCGGTGCACCTGTCACGCACACATCCGCATAGTACATTGGGCTCCACGAGGCTCCCCCTGTCAAAAATATCTGCCCGCTTCGAGGGTTTTTCTGTTTCATAACACACGTTTGTTATCTCCGGACCGTGTGCGATGTTTCTTGTTCCCAATCCCGCCTGCATCGAAAATATCTGCCCGCCTCGAGGGTTTTTCTTTTTCATAACACACGGTTGTTATCTCCAGACCATGTGCGATGCACTATCATCAAAATTTTCAATAGCCCGGCATTTCACTCCCGCGTTTGACTCTCGCGTAGTAAAATTTTCAGTACCCGCGTCATTTCCTCAAACACCCCGCGCCCCCTCCACACACACACACACACACACACACACCAAAACCTCCTCGGGCATGCGCCCCCCCCCACACACACCCTCCCTCGCTTTAAACCCTAGCAAAGTCCCTGCCGCCGCAAGGCCTCCATTGTCAACATTTGCCGGTTTGCCCGTGCAGCTTACCCACCGATCTCCATACCCAGGCCTCCCTGAGTTTCTTAGATGACGCCTGCCAAATGCCCCCTTTCCCACAGATCCCCATCCCCCACTCCAGAGCATGGCAACCTAAGCCCGGCTACGCTTCCCGTGGAGTTCAAGGAGTGATTGGCCTAAAAGAGGTGTATAGCGGTCTCTTCACCCGACGTCACTGAGGAAGCTGACGACCATTATTGGCGGCAGGCATTCAAGTAGCGGGCTAGACTATGTGGGCATGTCTTGTCCACCGGCTACGACATCGAGGTCATCCAGAGCAACGCCTTGAGGTGGGCTATGTCACAGGTTAAGTGGCCCACCCCCAACCCCTCGGGTTCAACCACCGTCGATCTCATCCGTGGCCCCGCCGCGGATCTCCTCTGGCTCGCTGTCAACAATTTGCCATTCTACATCGCCATCAAGCCCCTTTTGTCATTTTTGAAGGACACGTTCCGCGACGCTGGCTTGGGATCCACAGCTTCCAAGTCAGACCTCATCCACGACGACCACGAGGAGGGCACCCTCTCCGGCTCTTCCAAGGGTAAAGAGCCCATCTGCTCTTCCAAGGGGAAAGCGCCCGTCTGTGACATTAGGGAGGGCACCCTACAGCCGTGCTCTTCCAAGGGGAAGGAGCCCATCTGCAACAACATGGAGCGCATCCACGGTCCATGCTCTTCCCACGGGAACGAGCCCATCTGTGACAAGTGATTGAACCCATGATTTGTTTATTTTAGTTGTTCACAATGTGATGCTCTATATGTGCAATTATTTACTGTGCGGTACATTTCATCAATCCAGTTTTAAACATACTGATAGGAATGGATATATTTGCTTACTGTTAAGCCTGTTATAGCTAGCATATGCCTCTTTTAAAGTTTTTTTGATTGTTTGGTTGTTTGTAGTTAGCATATGTTTAGTTTCAAATGCTATCTTTGATTGTTCATAGTATGCCTTGTTTATTCCAGTTATTCACAACGTGATGTTCTATATGTGCAAGTATGAACCATGCAGTTCAATTTCATCAGTACCAGTTTCAACAATACCACTGTGAATGACTACATTTGGTTGCTGCGTCTTGTAGTTAACACACCTTTCCATTTTTATTTAACCATAACCGGTGTACTTAGACCGGCACAATACCAGTTTGAATGACCATGTTTGCTTGTTGTTAAATGTTAGGCATGTTGCAGTTAGCACACCTTTCCACTTGTTTTGCTTTACTAGTGTGCTTAAACCTTCACACTGAAGCTATCTTTTGCAGATTATTTTGTTTGCCATGTAATATTGGTTGATGTTTAGCCTGTTGTGCTTAACATGCTTCTTGACGTACCTACACAGGACAATTTTGGGAACGACTGCTGTTTTCCATCGAGGTTAGTTTCATCCCATGGCTTATATCTGCTCACTATTCAGGATATATGTAGCTGGTACCATATAGGCCGATAGCTGATAAGGGACTAATCGGTGAATCAGACTTTTAACTGAATATATCTGCAATCCATTTTTCCTTAGGTTAACTAGGGCCATATGTAATATATCTGAGGCTACATAGCAAAATGCAATGTACTTAATGTCTAAATATGCAATCCTAGGCTACATAGCAACAAGGAAATGTTACATTAATGTTCTAATGATGTCTAGATATACATAGAAGAGCAGCAATAACAATAGCAACAACACATCCCTGTTTGGATACTCAACTTAGCTAGAGGTTAGAGTTAGTTTCTAGCTCATTACTAACCCTGAACTAACTCCATCCAAAGAGTTGTTTGGATGGAAGGGTTAGATTGACAATAAATGCACTAGGAGAACTAGCTCCAATTAGCACCTCTTGGGTTGGATAATAGTTTTTTTGGGTGGGTTATAGATGCAACTAGCTCAAACTAGCCCTCATGTTTAGATATACTTAGGGCTATTTGAGCCCAAACTAGCTCAAACTAACTGCAACCCGTGGATACAACAGCAGATAATTTTTAAGAATGAACTAAACTCCTTCTGGCCCATAATATAAGATAATTCATCTAATATGTGAGTATATTGGATGTTATAAGATACTCCCTCCATTCCTCAATATTTGTTCTTTTTAGAGATTTCAAATGGACTACCACATACGGATGTACATAGACATATTATAAAAGAGTGTTGTACTACATCATTGTGCCATTGCTGTTTAGCTTCTAATATTAACTTGGTGCTTTTAGGTACATATGTCATTGGTAAAGATCCGCGTTTCGACCCTTTCTGCGTATGGGGCAATGAGATATCGATGAACCAGCATCATGTGAGGAAGCTGATAAAGATTGTTAGTAAAATGGGTCCAAAGATGGCAATTAAACTATTTGTTTACACTTTATCCAAGACAACAATGAACTGCAGGATGGTAAGTAAGAACTCTGCAGCCTTCTTTTTACTGCCCATAATGAGTTGTGATAGATGACAATGTCTGAAATCTTATTCCTTTGTAGTGGTTGCCAAAGTAGTTTACTCAAGATTACCTCTCAAACTACATGATTGGTGGGCATGCAAAGGTTAAAGTATTTCTACCAGAACATGATGATTATCTAGATGTTTTCATGAAGACCGTGAAGGATGGGCGGTCGGCCATCACAAGGGGTTAGACTAGATTCGTGCGTGCCTTCTACATGGAGGAGGGCACAATATGGGCATTCCGCTTCACCTTGTTCAACAACCAGAATATATTTCACCTCTTTCTTTACCGTCTTTAATAGTACAAGTATACAACTATGGTTCATCATTCTTTATTTGGTTCTTATGTAATTCTTGAACATATTTACCTATTAATCGAATAATGCATTGGTTTTTTGAACCTGATGGATATGAATAAAGTTGTAGCATACATTCAAATTCAAATCCAAATCCGGTACAATTTTGAAAAGCAGTAATTAAATTACGGTGAAATTATGCTCTCTGGGTTGTTATGGCACACACGGTTGGTAAAACACAAACGTTTGCGATATGCACCATAATCCGAGACGGTTCACAAAGAGGAAACGTGTGCAAGCATGCACACAATTTCCCTTTTCAAAGCGTGTGCGATGTCAGACAATATCACAAATGGTGCGGGCAAACTAAATGTTTGTGTTAGTTGCCTTATCGTACATGATTCGCAACCATGAACTGTTTCTGATGAAGTATGCATCATAAACGTTGCACCACAGAATATCGTGTGCGATAGTTGTCATGTACGACGATGTTACGACGGTCTGACGCTTCGTAATCCTGTCCGACACTCGTACGACGATGAGCTGATCTTCTTAATGGTGAACCATTTGTGATGGGCCGCATATCATACACGTTCTATAATACTGAACCGTTTGTGATGGGCCGCGCATCGTAAACGTAGCACCACAGAATACTGACTGCGATGGCAATGCGAGCAGAAACGAGTAGGTCTAATGTAGGGGCCCTATCCCCGACGGTTTCTGGGTTGTGTGGGAAGGACCCCCTATCACCCACACTCACTTGGCGACAGTTCCAAATGCCGCCGCGGAAAGGGGTTTTAAACCATTTGTTTAGGACCGACGTGCACTAGTGACAAGAGTTCATCTACCACGAGATCGTAATGGCTAAAACCCTAGAAGTCTAGCCTGCCAGATTATGATTGCCTCTACGGACTAAACCCTCCGGTTTATATAGACACCGGAGGGGGATAGGATTATACAAAGTCAGCTACAGAGAAAGGAATCTTCATATCCGAACGCCAGGCTTGCCATCCACGCCAAGGAGAGTCCCATCCGGACACGAGAGAGAGTCTTCTATCTTGTATCTTCACGGCCCATTAGTCTGGCCTATGTCCAACAGGTTGGACGCCCGAGGACCCCTTAATCTAGGACTCCCTCAATAGCCCCTGAACCAGGCTTCAATGACGAGGTGTCTGGCGCACAGATTGTCTTCGGCATTGCAAGGCGGGTTCCTCCTCTGAATACTTCAAAACAGCTTTCAAACACAGAAAACGCGTCTGGCTCTGCAAACCGAGTACCACACACATACACAGAGAGTATAGTATTTCATGAGTCCAACCCACTGACATCTTTTGTAGCGTGACATCACGTCATAGCCCGGTCATTATTTCGAACCATTTTTGAGCATCCCGCTCCATGTTTCAAGATGCGGTTTTATTCGCACGTCTTGTCAAAGCAGAGATCGTGTACCCTTATTGCGGGATTCCCATCAATACGGGCATGGGTAATCCAACCGCGCCGTCTGCACGACCCTTGGGGAATAGGCGAGTTTTAAGGCGAGTGGGGAGGCGCTTGATATTCACAGCCTTTTTAAAGGGATAAGGATTCACCTCTTTCACCCATGCCTTCCTTCTCTCTGCCCATCCATTCTCAAGCTCTAGCGCCCAAGCTTCCATCCTTTCCATCTCAAAAAAGCACTCCAGCCATGTCCGGATCTGGAGGGCAGGGCAAGTGGATGGTCTCCTCCGTCAAGGAGAAGGACATCACCAAGCTTCGGGAGGCCGGGTATTTAGCCAAGGAAATCGCCCATCTGCTTCCGGCAAAGGGATAGATCGTCCCTACTCCGAAGCCCCATGAGAGGGTCGTGTTCATCCCCCACTTTGTCCGCGGGTTGGGATTTCCTCTCCACCTATTCGTTCTCGGACTCATGTTCTACTACGGGATGGATTTCTATGATCTGGCCCCCAACTCCTTCCTCAATATCTCATCATTTATTGTCGTGTGTGAGGCCTTCCTCCAGATCCCACCCCACTTCGGACTGTGGTTGAAGATCTTCAACGTGAAGCCGAAGGTGGTGGATGGCCAACATGCAGAGTGCGGAGGCGCCATGGTGAGCAAGCTGCCCAATGTCACATGGCCCAAAGGTACCTTCATGGAGACCGTCAAAGGGTGGCAACAATAGTGGTTCTGCATCACAGAGCCTCGCGACGCCACTTGGGCCGTGGCTCCTGAATTCTAGTCCGGCACCCCGATGCGGCTCACCTCCTGGCTAGAGAAGGGCCTGGACTGGTCTTCGTCGGACGAGCTGACAACACTTTAGACCCGCATCAAGAGCATGGTGGACAAGAACGTCAATCTTGTCAATGTGATCCAGGTGATGCTCGCTCGCCGGATCCTGCCTTGCCAAAGCCGGACTTGCCACTTGTGGGAGTTCGATCCGGCCAAGCACCAGACCTTGCAACAGTTCTTCGGCACTACGCACGAAGACATCTGGAAGGTGCTCTTCAAGGCCAATGAGATGTGGCCGGTGACGACCGAGGACCGCGGGCACGACCTGGCCCATCCTGCTAGTGTGGTAAGTTTTCCGCATTTCAAGGTGTATCCTTTACTTGCATATTCTAGGAAGATATCTAAGCTTCCCTATTTGTTTTTTCGGGGCTGGACAAAGAAGGCGGAGCAGATTCCGTGTCCATCTCCGCTGCCCAAAGAACCAGCTATCCCGGTTCTGACGAGATGCTGGTTCCGGCACCCTATCAAGCACGAGAGAAGAAGGACAAGGGGACCAAGGGTGGTCTCCGCCATAAGGGCACTTCAGACATGACGTCCAAAGACGCCAAAACCCACTCCCATCCCGCCGCCGACGAGGAGGAGGAGGAGGAGGAAAGAAATTCTCCCCCAAATGGGGGAAGGAAGAAAAGGGCAGCCTCCACGCATCTGGAGCCAGAGGCGTCCAAGAAGGGGAAGGCCTCCACCGCGGACAACCCCGTATGGGACATTGAAACCAGCTCCGAGTGGCACCCCAGGGATAAGCCCTTGGCCGAATCGTAAGTACTCAAAGACGCACACAAATATCCAGCTTCTTTACTTCATAGTTTTAACATGTTGAATCATGCTCTTGTAGTCTGGCTCGTTCCGACCTCGAGCGGTCCTCATGTTCGGGAAACTTGCTAGATCCAAAGGTGATGGACAACGGGTCCCTTCCGGCGGCCTCCTCTGCCAAGACTGTGGAAGACGCTGAAGTGTTGTCCTGAAGGACACTCCTGGCTCAAGGGGAGGCACAGGAGGCCGTCACGGTGGTGCCAGAGGATAACACCTCGGCTGCCGGACACATGGGGGAGCAGATCCCCATGGAGACTGGCGATGGGGGCCATCTCCAATTCGGCCCCCAGCCGAATACGACCCCGGAGACCTATACGGCTCCAGAATCCGGTAGGCAGCCAATTCCACTGGTGACCCCTATCCATCCAGAGGAACCAGATACTCTACTGGAAACATTGCGAAGTGCTTCCATTGCTGAGGAACACCGTACCCTCACAGGTACGGTGATTGAGAGTATTCAGTCCGCCAAGAGCGGACTGACCGAAGCCTGCACAAGTCTTCTAACAGGCTTTGAGATAAGCGACGCAATTGTATAAATAGGATGGCATAGTATAGACAGTAGCCCCCGAGACACTATCCGATGTTTGAAAAGAAAAGCCGGAGAAAGGATCAACTAATTTTCGCAGGAGACTAACCAAATATGTCTTATGTGAATAAGCAAGCGTCTTTGCTGGCTGCAACCTCTGATGCTGCTGAGGTATCCGGACTAAAGCGGAGTCTGGAGCGGACCGAGGAAGAGTTCGGCCGCGTTAAAAAACAGCTGGAGGATCATCAAGGTATGCAATGGCCTTTTGTAGATCCAGAAGGGATGAATGATTTGTTTTGACCATAGTGCCATGATATTTTTTAGGAGCGGCAACCGAGGTGGAGGCCCTCAAGAAGGCACAGGCCAAAGCCCAGGACAGAGCGGCAAAGGAATAAGCCGCTCGTGAGAAACACGAGGCCGAGGTTGGTGAGGTCCAGCAGGAGCTCCAGGACGCTGTGCAGAAATGCAAGTCCTTCGAGCGCAATATTGTGGATCAATAGTCCGAACTTACCAAGGCCCGCCAGAGCGCACATGATGCCCGGATTGAAGCCCAGGGCGCCCTCCAGGAAATCCAGGAGGACGGGAAAATCACGGCGGGTAAGGCACATATTATCCAGAGCAAGTATGTGAAGAGAAGATTTCTCTTACTCGCCCGGATTTGGAGTTCTCCAGGAGCGTTTGCGGATCTGCCGCTTAGCGTTGCCGACGCTGCAGAATTCTTCTGAGCCGAAGAGGGGAGCTCGACGGAGAAGTTGTTCTGGTCGCAATACCTTGCGCTAGAACATCTGGTGCCCTTTAGCGATCAGCTAAAACAGTTGGTGGAACTGCATAGGGTGGCCGAACTAGCCATGAAGGATTTAATAATCTGGCTATGGCATGCCAAAGTCATACCCAGTAGCGACTTCGGGCTCATGAAGTGGCTGGTCAATGCCTGCCCCGGCTTGACATCATCAAGCGGTCGGTCTGCATCGAAGGTGCGCGGATGGCCTTCGCCCATGTCAAGATACAGTGGGCGAAGATGGACGCTGTCAAGCTTGTGACCGAGGGACCGCCCGCTGGCAAGGAGCACCGCACGCCGGAGCGGTATTTTGATGATATCCTCATGGGATCCCGCATTGTAGAGAGCCAGTGTTCAAAAGACATTATCTTTGAATGAGTACCTTCATGTTATCCCGCCCTGTATGATGAAAACAAGACTGTTATGTAATATAATGCTTGCTGTTTATTTTGGAATTTTACCTCCCGTGCAGCCGTTTTTATTAAATCTGAGAGTTGGCCAGTCGTCGGCTTCAGCCCCCACGTAGGTAGTACGGGGGTGTTCAGGATGGAATCTAAACACTATTGATCCAAGAAATTGGTCCTTGAAGGAGGTGTTTAGCGCAACGAACCAGGCAATCGGACTATGTGGCTTTATCACCCTCACTTAGCCATAGGAGTTTGACAATAGAAATGTAGGCACACCCCCTAGTATTCGTTAGTCCGAACTAGGGTGCTGTAGACACCTGATCGGGTGAAGGCCGATCTGTCGCATAATGCGGAAAAAATCGCAAGAGATTTTAACCTCCGAAGAGCTGACCGGCTCACGCCGCATCATGACAGTCAGTTTTCAGCTTTCTCTACTGAGGTGCTCATCTGGATAAACCATGACACAATCGTAGTAGTTCTCCCTCTACTACCCTAGCCGATAGAGCGGAACGTAAGGTAGTAAGCACAGGAGCCGGGCAACCCAACTATTGACCAAAGACATGATTCGGAGCCGATGCATATAATGCTAAATTCGGGGGCCGAACTATACTATAAAAGTGTTCGGACTTGTTGCCATAGTATGGCGCGCAATAAAGCCCCTGGCGAACTACAGCGTACCAAAGTCTACGGATGCAATCAATAAGAATAGCGAAATAGAAACGAAGTAGTAAGCTAGTGAAACATAAGTTGGGCCGCAAACTGTTTCCATTATAATTTTGATTAATACGACAAAGCATATTTGTACAAAATGGTGAGATAAGCAATAATGGCTATTTAACATGCCCAGACCAAGGGGGGGCTGCGTACGGGTCCTGAAAACAGGTAGAATGATCGTTAAAAAAGAACATCTAGAGATTTCCCCATACGTCTGTGCTACTTGCCACCTTGGTATATCCGTCCTTTGAAAGGACCGATTATCAGGCCATCAAGAGGGGCCTGTGGAAAACAAACCTGAAAATGATAGAAAGAAAAGTAAAAGTATGTGTGTCCCAGGAAGGTCAAACCATATTGTGGACCACGGTCTGGTTATGCCTCTGTCTTTGCCCATGGTATTTTTAGTGCATAGTTATGTACGCATGGTACGTATGCTGCCACTTGGTCGGGACTGAGACAGTGGTCGAATTGCTAGTCTAACTCCTGACAAACCGGACTGTCATGCCGCGGAGTAGTCCGGGCTCGTTTGATAGTGTCCGTGAGCATGGCCGCTGAATCAAAGTTCTGCCTTAAAGGATGCTCTATACTTCCGTTGCCAGGGCCGCGATATGTTCCTCGGTATGGAGGGAGCGCTCCCTATTTCCATTGACTGTTATGACACCATGTGGTCCGGGCATCTTGAGCTTGAGATAAGCATAGTGCGGCATCGCATTGAATCGAGCGAACACAGTTCGTCCGAGAAGTGCGTGATAGCCGCTGTGGAAAGGGACGATATCGAAGATTAACTCTTCACTTCAGAAGTTGTCCGGAGATCCAAAGACGACCTCCAATTTGATTGAGCCCGAGCAACGGGCCTCTACACCTGGTATAACTCCTTTAAAGGTAGTTTTGGTGGGCTTGATCCTTGATGGGTCGATGCCCATTTTGTGCACTATATCCTGATAGAGCAGGTTGAGGCTGCTGCCACCATCCATGAGGACTCATGTGCGGTGGAATCCATCAATTATTGGGTCGAGAACCAGTGTGGCTGAACCGCCATGACGGATACTTGTCGGATGGTCCCTGCGATCAAAGGTCATTGGGCAGGACGACCATGGGTTGAATTTTGGGGTGACTGGCTCTATCGCATAGACGTCCCAGAGCACGCACTTGCGCTCCCTATTGGGGATATGGGTAGCGTATATCATGTTCACCTTTTTGACCTGAGGGGGAAACTTCTTCTGTCCCCCTGTGTTCGATGGACGGGGCTCCTCGTCGTCATTCTCGCTTTGCGACCCCTTATCCTTGTCTTTGGCATTTAACTTGCCGGCCTGTTTGAAGACCCAACAACTCCGGTGGGTATGATTGGTTGGTTTATCAGGGGTGCCATGGATCTAACATGGACGATCGAGTATGCGGTCCAGGCTGGAAGGGCCCTGATTATTCCTTTTATATGGATTATTCCGCTGACCGGACTTGGAGCCACTAAATCTGGCGTTGACCGCCGTGTCATCAGTATTGTCACCATTGTTTGGACGCTTGTGCCTGTTGCGTCGGGGCTCGCCATTGCTATTTTTGGCATCTGAGGTGCCAGGTTCGCTTGCATTGTTTTTACTGCAGGCTAGCCAGCTATCTTCGCCCGCGCAAAAGTGGGTCATGAGTGCCGTGAGGGCCGCCATGGACTTTGGCTTTTCTTGGCCGAGGTGTCGGGCGAGTCATTCGTCGCGGATGTTGTGTTTGAAGGCCGCTAGGGCTTCGACATCTGGACAATCGACGATTTGGTTCTTTTTAGTTAAGAACCAAGTCCAGAATTTCCTTGCTGACTCTCCGGGTTGTTGGACTATGTGACTTAAGTCATCGGCATCCGGAGGTCTTACATATGTGCCTTGGAAGTTGTCGCGGAAAGCATCTTCTAGGTCTTCCCAGCTGCCAATAGAGTTTTCAGGCAGGTTCTTCAGCCAGTGTCGGGCTGGTCCCTTGAGTTTTAGGGGGAGGTATTTGATGGCATGAAGATCATCGCCGCGGGCCATGTGAATATGGAGAATAAATTCTTCAATCCATACCGCGGTATCTGTGGTTCCATCATATGATTTGATATTCACGGGTTTGAACCCTTCTGGGAATTCATGTTCCATTACTTCATCAGTGAAGCAGAGGGGGTGTGTGGCGCCTCTATACCGGGTTAGATCGTGGCGTAGTTCGGATGGAGTCCGTTTGCGGTTTTCGCCCCGGGCGTGATTGTGCTTGCCAGGTTCAGCTTGATAGCCATCGTCGCGAGTCGGGGCACGCCCCCGTGATCTATAGATCGATCTGGCCGGGCCTGCTTTATTCTTCAGATCCTGCCGCAGGTCATATGTGTATCCCCAAGCTATTTTATCTCTGCCTTTATGGCGAGGTAGGACGGGCTGGTGTTCGGCTTGAGTTGTCGTTTTGCCCTGGCCACGTGGTGGTCGATCGGCCGCATTACGCGCAGATGGTACAGGCTCAAGTGCCTCGTCATTGAATTGAGGTAGCAGTTTATGCTTTGGGTAACTTTTGGTTGGGCGCTCGAGGCCATATTCCTCTGCTGCCATTACATCAGTCCATCTATCGTTGGGGAGATCTTCATCACCTTGAAGCTGCTGCTTCTTCTTTTTCAGGCTCCTTGCAGTGGCTATTAGCCGTTGCTTAAAGCGCTCCTGCTCAAGAGGTTCCTCAGGCACGACAAAGTCTTCGTCGCCGAGGCTCACCTCATCCTCAGAGGGTGGAAGGTAATTACTGTCCTTTGAGTCTTCGTTTGCAGCCTGTTCATCAGGGCTGACTTGCCCATCCTCCCGATCGTCTTGTTTAGAGTTTTGCTCGACGGGGTTTTCTTGGTCTTCGGCATCATCTGGAGTGTTGTTGTCTCTCGTGCCGGTATTGCTCTCTTTGCCGCGGCATGATTTAGAGCAGCGCCGTCGGTGCTTTTGTTGTATCTCGGGAGGTTTATCCTCTACTGGATTTTTCTCATTATCGCTGTCACCCTCCTTGGGTGTATCCATCATGTACACGTCATATGAAGAGGTGGCCGTCCAGCGTCCGGTAAACGGCGGGTTTTTGGCTTGCTCCTCTCCGGCAACGTTGTCCATACCGTCGATGTCTTCAGAGCCGTAATCGAGCATGTCAGTTAAGTCCTCTACTGTGGCGATGAAGTGGGTGGTGGGTGGGACATAAAATTCCCCGCTCTCAGCCCCTAGTCCGGGCTGTGCGTAGCTCGGACGTTGCTCCTCCGTAATCACAAGGGATTGCATCAAGTCTAGAGCCTCGCTTAAAGGCGAGGTTTTTCGAGGGAGAAAAGAATCCGTGGAGTATGGCGGGAAGGGAATTCCTCGGACGAGCTCAGACGATGCTGACTCCGAGAGTTTGGAGCCAATGTCCGGGGAAGAGTCCGGCTTGGTGATGGTTGCAGGCAACACTGCTTCTCCGGTTCTCCCGTATTGGGCCTATTGGCCACAGATAGTTCGGCGGGTTTAGAAATCTCGCCTTCGGTCCTGGCGAGGCGCTCCGGCTCTAAGCCCAGAGCAGAGTTTGGGGTCGTGAATCCTTGGAAGATCATGTCTCCTCAGATATCAGCGACATAATCCAGGTTTCCAAAACTAATCTGGTGACCTGGGGCGTAGCTGTCGATCTTCTCTAGATGGCCAAGCGGGTTGGCCCGCAGTGCGAAGCCACCAAATACGAAGATCTGGCCGGGGAGAAAAACCTCCCCTAGGGCAGTATCGTTGCTGATGATGGATGGAGCCATCGAACCTTCTGACGATGACACAGTGGAACTCTCAATGAAAGCACCAATCTCGGTGTTAATACCGGTGGATCTCGGGTAGGGGGTCCCGAACTGTGCGTCTAAGGTTTATGATAATAGGAGATAGGGGACACGAAGTTTTACCCAGGTTCGATCCCTCTCGCTGGAGGTAATACCCTATGTCCCGCTTGATTGATATTGATGAGTATGAGGATTACGAGAGTTGATCTACCACGAGATGGTAATGGCTAAAACCCTAGAAGTCTAGCCTGTCAGATTATGATTGCCTCTACGGACTAAACCCTCTGGTTTATATAAACATCGGAGGGGTCTAGGATTATACAAAGTTGGTTACAGAGAAAGGAATCTTCATATCCGAACGCCAAGCTTGCCATCCACGCCAAGAGAGTCCCATCCGGACACAGGAGAGAGTCTTCTGTCTTGTATCTTCACGGCCCATTAGTCCGGCCCATGTCCAACAGGTCGGATGCCCGAGGACCCCTTAATCCAGGACTCCCTCAGCCGCGACGGTGAGCTCGCAAGCAGAAGCAATAAGCGCTTTATTATTAAGGAAAGATATATCATTAGTTTTAGTATTGTCTAACAAAAAATATATCTTAAGGGTCCATGTTCTACTTTCACCACGGGCCCATGAAACCTCAGGACCGGGCGTGCCAACGTATCTATAATTTATGAAGTATACATGCCATGTTTACAACAATTTTATATGGTTTTGGTATGATCTGAATGGAACTAACCCGGACTGACGCTATTTCAGCAGAACTACTGTGGTGTTGTTTTTTTGTGCGGAAATAAAAGTTCTTCGAATGGGCTGAAAATTTACGGCGATATTTTATGGACAAAAAGAAACTCCCAAAGCTTTGAGGAAGGGCCATAAGAGCCACGAGGGCATGACAAGCCAGGGGGGCACCCCCTAGGGCGCGCCTCCTTGACATGAAACCAATGCCAAAAATTCCTACAAATACCATAACCCTCGAAACTTGACCTAGATAAGTTGTTCCACCGCCGCAAGCCTCTGTACCAAAGCGATCTCTATCGGAGCCCTGTTCCGGTACCCTGCTGGAGGGGGAAATCATCACTGGAGGCCATCTTCATCATCTTGGCGGTCTCCATAACAAGGAGGGAGTAGTTCACCCCCAGGGCTGAGGGTATGTACGAGTATCTATGTGTTTGATCTCTCTCTCTCTCTCTCTCGTGTTCTTGATTTGGCACATCTTCATGTACCGCAAGTTTGTTAATATAGCTAGATCATTTGGTGTTTCTCCCTCTCTATCTTTGTTAAACAGAGCAAAAACCTTTGAGGTTTCTCTATTATCGGATTGAATTCTTTTTGGATTTGAAAACACTTGATGTATGTCTTGCATTTGGATACCCTTGGTGACAATGAGGTATTCTATTGATTCACTTGATATATGTTTTGGTATTCAACTTGCGGACTAACGTGACATTGGGGTAATCAATGCATAGGGGTCGATACATGTTTTTGTGCTAGTTTCTCCGGTAGAAACTTTGGGGCACTCTTTCAAGTTCTTTGTGTTGGATTGAATATTATGAATCTGAAGTTGTTTGATGCAAATCGTATAATTTACTAAAGGATACTTGTCGTGACACTAGAGTATCTAGGTGACATTAGAGTTGATTGATGCGTATGATATGGTGTTATTTTAGTACGAAATATTGGGTTGCTCGTGGCACTTATAGGAATGGCCCAATAGCTTGGTCGGAAAAGATAACTTTGAGGTGTGAAAGGATCGAGAATAGGTGTCTAGAGGGGGGTGATTAGACACTAAGTGCCAAAAGTTGCAGTTTTTAGTTTCTTTAAGTTGAAGTGGAGTTTAGGCACTAGTTTAACAAACACAATACATATCAAGCAAGCATGCAAAGAGTATATGAGCAGCGGAAAGTAAAGCATGCAACTTGCAAGAATTTAAAGGGAAGGGTTTGTAGAATTCAAATGCAATTGGAGACACGGATGTTTTCGTCGTGGTACCGATAGGTGGTGCTATCGTACATCCACGTTGATGGAGACTTCAACCCACGGAGGGTAATGGTTGCGCGAGTCCACGGAGGGCTCCACCCATGAAGGGTCCACGAAGAAGCAACCCTGTCTATCCCATCATGGCCATCGCCCACGAAGGACTTGCCTCACTAGCGGTAGATCTTCATGAAGTAGGCGATCTCCTTGCCCTTACAAACTCCTTGGTTCAACTCCACAATATTTGTCGGAGGCTCCCAAGTGACACCTAGCCAATCTAGGAGACACCACTCTCCAAAAGGTAATAAATGGTGTGTTGATGATGAACTCCTTGCTCTTGTGCTTCAAATGATAGTCTCCCCAACACTCAACTCTCTCTCACAGGATTTGGATTTGGTGGAAAGATGATTTGAGTGGAAAGCAACTTGGGGAAGGCTACAGATCAAGATTCATATGGTAGGAATGGAATATCTTGGCCTCAACACAAGTGTACTTTGTTCTCTCTCAGAAAATATAGGTTGGAAGTGCAGGTATGTTCTAATGGCTCTCTCCACGAATGAAGAGTGGGTGGAGGGGTATATATAGCCTCCACACAAAAACTAACCGTTACACACAATTTACCAATTTCGGTGAGACCGAAGTGAAAAACTCAGTCGGACCGATTTAGCAAACCTAGTGACCGTTAGGGTTTTCGGTGGGACCGACTGGATCAACTCGGTGGGACCGATGTGCTAGGGTTAGGGTAAATCCAAAACTCGGTTTGACCGATTTAGCAAACCTAGTGGCCGTTAGGGTTTTCGGTGGGACCGACTGGATCAACTCGGTGGGACCGATGTGCTAGGGTTAGGGTAAATCCAAAACTCGGTTTGACCGATTACTCAAACTCAGTGGGACCGATTTGGTTAATAAGTGAAACAGAGAGTTGGCCAAGCAAACTCGGTGGGGCCGGTTGCATATCTCGGTGAGACCGAAAATATTGCAATAGGTAACAGAGAGTTTGCAAGCCCATCTCGGTGAGACCGAGATCCCATCGGTGAGACCGAACTGATTAGGGTTTCTGGCAGTGGCTATTTCAACTGAACTCGGTGGCTCCGGATAGAAAAAAAATCGGTGGGGCCGAGTTTGACTTTTGGTTTAGGACATATTTGGAAGTGAGAAAGTGGTTGAGGGCTTTGGAGAATATCACTAAGCACTTTGAGCAAGCAGGCCATTAAACAACACCTCATCCCTTCTTAATAGTATTGGCTTTCCTATAGACTCAATGTGATCTTGGATCACTAAGATATAAAATGTAGAGTCTTGAGCTTGGAGCTTGGGCCAATCCTTTGTCCTTAGCATTTTGAAGGGGTTCCACATCCTCTAGTCCATGTCACTTCATTGTTGAACTCATCTGAAACATACTAGGTAAAAGTGTTAGTCCAACAAGAGATATGTTGTCATTAATTACCAAAATCACCCAGAAAGCACTTGTGCTTTCAATCTCCCCCTTTTTGGTAATTGATGGCAATATACATCAAAGCTTTAGATAAAGATATAGAGAATAGCAAGTAAAGCATTGGAAAGACATGTAACAAGCATAGGCTCCCCCTACATGTATGCAATCATGTGAATATGGTATATAGAAGGATGTGAGAGCATAACCATGACAGAGTAGCAATGTGTTACATGTATCTTGGCTATATGCATCAGAGCAAGTGATGAAAATATGATAAATGTACCTTCATGCCCATGAGTCCTTCTTGCAAACAGTATGTACATCATCAAGAATTTCTCATACACATGACCATGATGCATATACTTACCTTGTGGTCTTGAGTTGGCTAGGATGTGATAAACCTGCGTAAACAAGGTTAGATAACACAGATGCACCTACTAGCTAGAGCAAACAAAAGAAACCACAAGACTACCAAGACTGGGATGACATGTAGAGTGAGTACAGAGTACCACGATAGGTATTGACATGTCCCCAAAGAGAATTTTCTTTCCCTTGGATGTCTTGCTCCCCCTGAATCTAGCATGGGATACTGGGAGAAGATAGGGAACAGAAAAACAGAGCTCAAAGAAACAAATGAACAGAGCTAATGCAAAGAAGCACATATGAACATGTCTTTCCCCCAAGAAGACATGTGGCATCTCTCCTCTTGAACATCAAGCATCTGGGATCCTTGAAGATTACTCTTTCCTGGAGTATTCCCTCCCCTAGAGATATGATTAAGCTTTGATGTGATCTCTCTCTCTCCCCCTTTGACATCAATTTCCAAGAAGGGTCTTCTGGAATTTGTTGTGAATGGGTTCGGTCCTTGAATCACAGCACAAAGCATTAAGGTAAAAGTGATGCTTGCAGAGGACAAGATTCATTGAGTGGAGCTGGATCAAGAATAAAGCAGGAATAAATGGCAAAATGTTTTTCCTATAGTGCAATCGGTGTCACCGAGTTGTATGCTTCGGTTGCTCCGAAAATCTTCGGTTAGACCAGAAACATGAAATCCGTGGAACCGAGTTCATCACAGAAAAACACTTGTCACCTCAGCTCACTAGACAAATAAGATCTCATAAGGATTTGCAATGAATTTGATGTAGAAAAATGCAGAACAAAGAACAAATAAAAGAAACAAAAAGGTCTGGATGAAGTTTGAAATGGGAAACAAATATGCATGAGACAAGTGCAATAACACAGAAAAGAACACAAGAGAACTTCATCTAGAGTTGGGCGGTGACAAAGTCACCTATGTTAGAGTACATTGACTTAGGAGTCAAGTGAGATCACTTGATCATAGGTCATACTCATCGTTTAAGCTCAAAATGGGGTTACCATTTTTCGTTTAAGTATCTTGATGTATTCACATCTTGTCGAGTTGCTTTGACTCATGACTTGGAGTAAAGCTACTCTAAGATGGAATAACATACCTTGGGTGGCGGTGTTGATCTTGATCATGTAGTTGAACTTGTGTGGGTTGCTCAAGGTTGATGTAGCCCATCAAGAGTTGGGAGCACCCTTTGGATTTTGAGTTCATCTACCTACATGGGTTAGTTTTCTCAAGGAAGAGCACGTGTGTATCCAACATGACAATCATGAAACTCAACATAGAATTTGTCAAAGGATATGTTTGAAAGGTTTCGTGCTTCCTTGTCATCAACCACCATTGTGTAGAGACTTGGTGATGTAGAGATTGCTCAAGATGTGAGTGAGTTGCAATCTCATAGAATTAGATTTGTCCAAGTACCTACAAGGGTTAGATAACATGCAAGATGCAAATTTTCAAGACATAAGATAATCATCAAAATATCAAGTGATTAGTCACGAGCTCAAGTCTTGCATGTATCCAATGGAGTTCCTACTCCAAGTTTGAAGCATCAATGATGTTCAATTCACCTCTTAACCTGCAAAACACTTTCTCATCAAGTGGTTTGGTGAATATATCCGCTAATTGCTTATCAATGCGAATATGCTTAAGGTTTATGTCAGCCTTAGCAACGTGATCTCGAATGAAATGATGACGAACTTCAATATGCTTAGTTCGAGAGTGTTGCACGAGATTGTGAGAAATCTTGATAGCACTTCCATTGTCACAAAGTAATGGAACATGTTTCACATATATCCCATAATCTTTAAGAGTCTGGGTCATCCAGAGTAATTGAGCACAACATGAACCCGCAGCAATGTATTCCGCTTCAGCGGTGGATAAGGATACCGAGTTTTGTTTCTTAGAAGACCAAGACATAAGAGATCGACCAAGGAATTGACAAGTACCCGAAGTGGACTTCCTATCAACCTTTTCACCAGCATAGTCCGAGTCGGAGTAGCCAACAAGATCAAAGGAAGCTCTCTTTGGATACCAAATGCCAAAATTTGGTGTATGTATTAAGTATCTCACTATCCTTTTCACAGCCTTAAGATCACATTCCTTAGGAGCAGCTTGATATCGTGCACACATGCACACACTTAACATGATATCGGGACGTGAAGCACATAGATATAATAATGAACCAATCATAGAGCGATAAACTTTTTGATCAACCGGTTCACCATCTTTGGTCAAATCAAGATGTCCACTAGTAGACATGGGTGTAGTCATACCTTTGCATTCTTGCATATTGAACTTCTTGAATAAGTCCTTGGTGTACTTCGTTTGAGAGACAAAGGTGCCTTCCTTAGTTTGCTTGATTTGCAAACCAAGAAAGAATTTGAGTTCACTCATCATAGACATCTCAAACTTCTCCGACATTAGCTTCCCAAACTTCTCACTAAAATGAGGGTTAGTTGATCCAAATATAATATCATCGACATAAATTTGGCATACAAATAGTTCTCCATTAACCCTTTTAGTAAAAAGAGTAGAATATATTTTTCCAATTTCAAAGCCTTTTTCAATAAGGAACTTGGTCAAGCATTTATACCATGCTCTAGGAGCTTGTTTAAGACCATAAAGGGCTTTTTGAAGTTTGTAAACATGATTAGGTTTCTTAGGGTTGACAAAGCCGGGAGGTTGCTTAACATAAACTTCCTCTTCAATTTCACCATTTAGAAAAGCACTTTTAATGTCCATTTGGTACAAGGTGATATTATGGTGATTAGCATAGGCAAGTAAGATGCGAATGGACTCAAGTCTAGCAACGGGAGCATATGTCTCACCATAGTCCATACCTTCGACTTGTGTGTAGCCTTGGGCGACGAGACACGCTTTGTTGCGAACCACTTGTCCATCTTCATCTTGCTTGTTGCGAAACACCCATTTGGTGCCGATGATGTTGTGGTTGTTGTCGGGTTTTTCAACCAATGTCCACACTTGATTTCTCTCAAAGTTGTGTAGCTCTTCATGCATGGCGTTTATCCAATCCGGATCTTCCAATGCTTCTTCAACCTTCATAGGTTCAATAGGAGAGATGAATGAATAGTGTTCACAAAAGTTGGCTAAACGAGTTTTTGAGCGAGTGATTCTCCCGGTTTGGATATCATTGTAGATTTGCTCCACGTGATGATCTTTAGCAATTCTTGCTCGAACTCGTGAAAGCTTTTGCTTGGGTCTTTGTTGAACATCTTCTTCATCTTGTTCATCTTCTTGGCCTTCTTCATTGTTGGCGTTGCCGTTCTCTTGTCGTCATGGAGAAGGAGGTTGTTGACGTTCGTCTTGGTGCACTTCCTTGTTTTCTTCTTCTTGGTATGTCCCACTCGTGGATGCTTCCATATCAACTCTTGGTTCACCTTGTCGTGAGGTAGAAGCTTCCACTTGGATGGACGAGGTACTCTCCTTCACCTCCATTGGACGAATCTTGCCGATAAACAAGTCTTGGATTGCTTCCGAGGGATCTTTGTATCCTACATCAATTGGAAATTGCTCTACTTGAGAGCCGTTAGATTCATCAAACTTCACATTTACCGTTTCTTCAACCTTTCGGGTGAAATTGTTGTAGACACGGTATGTGTGAGAGTTTGATCCATAACCATGTAGGAAACCTTCCTGAGACTTAGGAGCAAATTTAGAACGATGATGCTTATCAAGAATGTAGCACTTTGAGCCGAATACTCGAAAGTATCCAACTTGGGGTTTGTTACCGGTGAGGAGCTCGTATGCCGTCTTGCCGAGTAGCTTGTGAAGATACAAGCGATTTGTTGCATGACAAGCTGTCTCTACCGCTTCTGCCCAAAAGTGTTTTGGCGTCTTATACTCACCAAGCATCGTTCTTGCCATCTCGATAAGAGTCCGGTTCTTCCTCTCAACAACTCCATTTGTTGAGGTGTGTACGTAGCCGAGAACTCATGTGCGATCCCTTCTTCGTCAAGAAAGGTGTCCACATTTGCGTTCTTGAACTCCGTTCCGTTGTCGCTCCGAACCTTCTTGATCTTCACGTCAAATTGATTTTGGGCCTTCCTAGCAAAGTTTTTAAAGATCTTTTGGACCTACAATTTGTCATCAAGAAAGAATACCCACGTAAATCTTGAAAAATCATCAACTATGACCAAACCAAATGAGATACCACCGAGACTCTTGTAGGCATTTGGACCAAAGAGATCCATGTGAAGTAGCTCGAGTGGTCTTCTTGTGGTCATGATGTTCTTAGCGCGATGACTTGCTCCAACTTGTTTCCCTGCTTGACAAGCACTACAAAGTCTATCCTTGTCAAATATGACATCGTTAACGCCAAGGATATGATTTCCTTTAATGAGTTTTTCAAGGTTTCGCATACCCACATGGCCTAGCCTTCTATGCCACAACCAGCCTTTAGAAGATTTAGCAATTAAACAAGTTTTAGGTTGAGCCTTTTTAGTGAAATCAACAATGTAAAGATCTCTTCTATGTATACCGGTAAAGACCATTTTATGATTATCTCTATGAAACACTTGGCAGTCTACTTCAGTAAATAGGACATTGAAACCGAAATCAACAAGTCTAGATACTGAAAGTAAGTTGTAGCCAAGAGATTCAACGAGCATGACATTTTGTATGGAGCTATCATGTGAGATGGCCACCTTACCAAGGCCAACCACCTTACCCTTTGAATTATCACCAAAAGTGACATACTTTCGAGGGCCGTCATTTTCAGCAAGCTCACGGACCATGTCTTTATCTCCGGTCATATGATCAGTACATCCACTATCAAGGACCCATTCCTTTCCTCCAGCCATGTAGCCGCGAAGATTTGCCATAAGACCAAAGTGTCTCATCGCATCATCGAGATCATAGTCACTATCATCATCATCCTCATCCGAGTATTAATGTTCAACATCATCTTGTGATTGATCAATTCCTAGAGAGGGCAATTCATTAGATAAATCATCATTTCTATAGTTATCTTTATGAATTCTAATAGCTCTAGAAATGATATTTCTAATGTTTCCAACATGTCTTTTGGCACTCGTAAGATTAGTAAGCTCAAATAAGCAGTCACCAAATTTGGGATCATTGGAACTCATCTTAATCAAGGCAATAGACTTATGGGGAATTTCATCTAGATCTTTCAAGGAATAAATTTGGAAAGAGTTCCTCAAGAAATTTCCATATGGTGTAGGAACACTTAAGAGTAGGCAAACATCCAATCAAGTTTCTAGGCAAGCCTCTAGTGATAAGTGAAGGAAATATGCCCTAGAGGCAATAATAAAGTTATTATTTATTTCCTTATATCATGATAAATGTTTATTATTCATGCTAGAATTGTATTAACCGGAAACATAATACATGTGTGAATACATAGACAAACAGAGTGTCACTAGTATGCCTCTACTTGACTAGCTCATTAATCGAAGATGGTTATGTTTCCTAACCATAAACAAAAGAGTTGTTATTTGATTAACGGGATCACATCATTAGGAGAATGATGTGATTGACATGACCCATTCCATTAGCTTAGCACCCGATCGTTTAGTATGTTGCTATTGCTTTCTTCATGACTTATACATGTTCCTATGACTATGAGATTATGCAACTCCCGTTTTCCGGAGGAACACTTTGTGTGCTACCAAACGTCACAACATAACTGGGTGATTATAAAGGAGCTCTACAGGTGTCTCCAAAGGTACATGTTGGGTTGGCGTATTTCGAGATTAGGATTCGTCACTCCGATTGTCGGAGAGGTATCTCTGGGCCCTCTCGGTAATGCACATCACATAAGCCTTGCAAGAATTGCAACTAATGAGTTAGTTGTGAGATGATGTATTACGGAACGAGTAAAGAGACTTGCCGGTAACAAGACTGAACTAGGTATTGAGATACCGACGATCGAATCTCGGGCAAGTAACATACCGATGACAAAGGGAACAACTTATGTTGTTATGCGGTCTGACCGATAAAAGATCTTCGTAGAATATGTAGGAGCTAATATGAGCATCTAGGTTCCGCTATTGGTTATTGACCGGAGACGTGTCTCGGTCAGGTCTACATTGTTCTCGAACCCGTAGGGTCCGCACGCTTAAGGTTTCGATGATGGTTATATTATGAGTTTATGCATTTTGATATACCGAAGTTTGTTCGGATTCCCGGATGTGATCACGGACATGACGAGGAGTCTCGAATTGGTCGAGACATAAAGATTGATATATTGGAAGCCTATATTTGGATATCGGAAGTGTTCCAGGTGAAATCGGTATTTTACCGGAGTACCGGGAAGTTACCGGAACCCCCCGGGAGGTATATGGGCCTTAGTGGGCTTTAGTGGAAGAGAGGAGAGGTGGCCAGGGCTGGGCCGCTTGCCCCTCCCCCTCTAGTCCGAATTGGACAAGGAGAGGGGGGCAGTGCCCCCCCTTCCTTCTCTCTCTCCTCTTTCCCCCTCCCGAATCCTATTCCAACTAGGAAAGGGGGGAATCCTACTCCCGGTGGGAGTAGGACTCCTCCTGGCCGGCCGCACCCCCTCGTTGATCCTTTATATACGGGGGCAAGGGGCACCCCTAGAGACACAAGTTGATCCACGTGATCATATTCTTAGCCGTGTGCGGTGCCCCCTTCCACCATAGTCCTCGATAACATTGTAGCGGTGCTTAGGCGAAGCCCTGCGACGGTAGTACATCAAGATCGTCACCACGCCGTCGTGCTGACGGAACTCTTCCCCGACACTTTTCTGGATCGGAGTCCGGGGATCGTCATTGAGCTGAACGTGTGCTAGAACTCGGATGTGCCGTAGTTTTGGTGCTTGATCGATCGGGCCGTGAAGACGTACGACTACATCAACCGCGTTGTGCTAACGCTTCCGCTGTCGGTCTACAAGGGTACGTAGATCACACTCTCCCCTCTCGTTGCTATGCATCACCATGATCTTGCGTGTGCGTAGGAAATTTTTGAAATTACTACGTTCCCCAACAGTGGTATCAGAGCCTAGGTTTTATGTGTTGATGTTATATGCACGAGTAGAACACAAGTGAGTTGTGGGCGATATAAGTCATACTGCTTACCAGCATGTCATACTTTGGTTCAGCAGTATTGTTGGACGAAGCGGCCCGGACCGACATTACGCGTACGCTTACGCGAGACCGGTTCTCCTGACGTGCTTTGCACAAAGGTGGCTAGCGGGTGACAGTTTCTCCAACTTTAGTTGAACCGAGTGTGGCTACGCCCGGTCCTTGCGAAGGTTAAAACAGCACCAACTTGACAAACTATCGTTGTGGTTTTGATGCATAGGTAAGATTGGTTCTTGCTTAAGCCCGTAGCAGCCACATAAAACTTGCAACAACAAAGTAGAGGACGTCTAACTTGTTTTTGCAGGGCATGTTGTGATGTGATATGGTCAAGACATGATGCTAAATTTTATTGTATGAGATGATCATGTTTTGTAACCTAGTTATCGGCAACTGGAAGGAGCCATATGGTTGTCACTTTATTGTATGCAATGCAATCGCGCTGTAATGCTTTACTTTATCACTAAGCGGTAGCGATAGTCGTGGAAGCATAAGATTGGCGAGACGACAACGATACTACGATGGAGATCAAGGTGTCGCGCCGGTGACGATGGTGATCATGACAGTGCTTCGAATATGGAGATCACAAGCACAAGATGATGGCGGCCATATCATATCACTTATATTGATTGCATGTGATGTTTATCTTTTATTCATCTTATCTTGCTTTGATTGACGGTAGCATTATAAGATGATCTCTCACTAATTATCAAGAAGTGTTCTCCCTGAGTATGCACCGTTGCGAAAGTTCTTCGTGCTGAGACACCACGTGATGATCGGGTGTGATAGGCTCTACGTTCAAATACAACGGGTGCAAAATAGTTGCACACGCAGAATACTCAGGTTATACTTGATGAGCCAAGCATATACATATATGGCCTCGGAACACGGAGACCAAAAGGTCGAGCGTGAATCATATAGCAAATATGATCAACATAGCGATGTTCACCAATGAAACTACTCCATCTCACATGATGATCGGACATGGTTTAGTTGATTTGGATCACGTAATCACTTAGAAAGATTAGAGGGATGTCTATCTAAGTGGGAGTTCTTAAGTAATATGATTAATTGAACTTAAATTTGTCATGAACTTAGTCCTGGTAGTATTTTGCAAATTATGTTGTAGATCAATAGCTCGCGTTGTTGCTTCCGTGTTTATTTTGATATGTTCCTAGAGAAAATTGTGTTGAAAGATGTTAGTAGCAATGATGCGGATTGGATCCGTGATCTGAGGTTTATCCTCATTGCTGCACAGAAGAATTATGTCCTTGATGCACCACTAGGTGACAGACCTATTGCAGGAGCAGATGCAGACGTTATGAACGTTTGGCTAGCTCAATATGATGACTACTTGATAGTTTAGTGCACCATGCTTAATGGCTTAGAATCGGGACTTCAAAGACGTTTTGAACGTCATGGACTATATGAGATGTTCCAGGAGTGGAAGTTAATATTTCAAGCAAATACTCGAGTTGAGAGATATGAAGTCTCCAACAAGTTCTATAGCTAAAAGATGGAGGAGAATCGCTCAACTAGTGAGCATGTGCTCAGATTGTCTGGATACTACAATCGCTTGAATTAAGTGGGAGTTAATCTTCCAGATAAGATAGTGATTGATAGAATTCTCTAGTCACCATCACCAAGTTAGTAGAACTTCGTGATGAACTATGATATGCAAGGGATAACGGAAACGATTCCCAAGCTCTTCGTAATGCGGAAATTGACGAAGGTAGAAATCAAGAAAAACATCAAGTGTTGATGGTAGACAAGACCACTAGTTTCAAGAAAAGGGCAGAGGGAAGAAGGGGAACTTCAAGAAGAATAGCAAGCAAGTTGCTGTTCAAGTGAAGAAGCCCAAGTCTGGTCCTAAGCCTGAGACTAAGTGTTTCTACTGCAAAGGGACTGGTCACTGGAAGCGGAACTACCCCAAGTGATTGGGAGATAAGAAGGATGGCAAAGTGAACATAAGTATATTTGATATACATGTTATTGATGTGTACTTTACTAGTGTTTATAGCAACCCCTCAGTATTTGATACTAGTTCAGTTGCTAAGATTAGTAACTCGAAACGGGAGTTGCAGAATAAACAGAGACTAGTTAAGGGTGAAGTGACGATGTGTGTTGGAAGTGGTTCCAAGATTGATATGATCATCATCGCACACTCCCTATACTTTCGGGATTAGTGTTGAACCTGAATAAGTGTTATTTGGTGTTTGCGTTGAGCATGAATATGATTTGATCATGTTTATTGTAATACGGTTATTCATTGAAGTAAGAGAATAAATTGTTGCTCTGTTTACATGAATAAAACCTTATATGGTTACACACCCAATGAAAATAGTTCGTTGGATCTCGATCGTAGTGATACACATAATCATAATATTGAAACCAAAAGATGCAAAGTTAATAATGATAGTGCAACTTATTTGTGGCACTGCCGTTTAGGTCATATTGGTGTAAAGCGCATGAAGAAACTCCATGCTAATGGGTTTTTGGAATCACTTGATTATGAATTAGTTGATGCTTGCGAACCATGCCTCATGGGAAAGATGACTAAAACGCCGTTCTCCGGAACTATGGAGCGAGCAACTGACTTATTGGAAATAATACATACTGATGTATGAGATCCGATGAGTGTTAAGGCTCGTGGCAGGTATCATTATTTTCTGACCTTCACAGATGATTTGAGCAGATATGGGTATATCTACTTAATGAAACACAAGTCTGAAATATTTGAAAAGTTCAAAGAATTTCAGAGTGAAGTGGAGAATCATCGTAATAAGAAAATAAAAGTTTCTACGATATGATCGCAGAGGTAAAATATTTGAGTTACGAGTCTGGCCTTCAGTTAAAAAAATGTGAAATAGTTTCACTACTCACACCACCTGGAACACCACAGCATAATGGTGTGTCCGAACATCATAACCGTACTTTATTAGATATGGTGCGATCTATGATGTCTCTTACCGATCTACCACTATCGTTTTGGGGTTATGCATTAAAGACAGCTGCATTCACGTTTAAAAGGGCACCATCTAAGTCCGTTGAGACGACACAATTTGAACTGTGGTTTGGCAAGAAACCAAAGTTGTCGTTTCTTAAAGTTTGGGATTGTGATGCTTATATGAAAAAGTTTCATCCTGATAAGCTCAAACCCAAATTGGAGAAATATGTCTTCATAGGATACCCAAAGGAGACTATTGGGTACACCTTCTATCACAGATCCGAAGGCAAGACATTCGTTGCTAAGAATGGATCCTTTCTAGAGAAGGAGTTTCTCTTGAAAGAAGTGAGTGGGAGGAAAGTAGAACTTGATAAGGTAATTGTACCTTCTCCCTTATTGAAAAGTAGTTCATCACAAGAAATTTGTTCCTGTGACTACTACACCAATTAGTGAGGAAGACTAATGATGATGATCATGTAACTTCAGATCGAGTTAATACTGAATCTCGTAGGTAAACCAGAGTGAGATCCGCACCAAAGTGGTACGGTAATCCTGTTCTGGAAGTCATGTTACTAGACCATGACGAACTTGCGAACTATGAGGAAGCGATGATGAGCCTAGATTCCGCGAAATGGCTTGAGGCCATGAAATCTGAGATGAGATCCATGTATGAGAACAAAGTATGGAATTTGATTGACTTGCCCAATGATCGGCGAGCCATTGAGATTAAATGGATCTTCAAGAGGAAGACGGACGCTGATAGTAGTGTTACTATCTACAAAGCTAGAATTGTCGCAAAAAGGTTTTCGACAAGTTCAAGGTGTTGACTATGATGAGAGTTTCTCACTCGTATCTATGCTTAAGTCTGTCCGAATCATGTTAGCAATTGCCGCATTTTATGAAATCCAGCAAATGGATGTCAAAACTGCATTCCTAAATGGATTTCTAGAAGAAGAGTTGTATATGATGCAGCCGGAAGGTTTTGTCGATCCAAAAGGAGCTAACAAAGTGTGCAAGCTCCAGCGATCCATTTATGGACTGGTGCAAGCCTCTCGGAGTTGGAATAAACGCTTTGATAGTATGATGAAAGCATATAGTTTTATACAGACTTGCGGTGAAGCCTGTATTTACAAGAAAGTGAGTGGGAGCACTACAGCATTTCTGATAAGTATATGTGAATGACATATTGTTGATCGGAAATAATGTAGAATTATTCTGCAAAGCATAAAGGAGTGTTTTTAAAGAAGTTTTTCAAAGAAAGACCTCGGTGAAGCTGCTTACATATTAAGCATCAAAATCTATAGAGATAGATCAAGACGCTTGATAAGTTTTTTCAATGAGTACATACCTTGACAATATTGTGAAGTAGTTCAAAAATGGAACAGTCAAAGAAAGAGTTCTTGGCTGTGTTACAAGGTATGAAATTGAGTAAGACTCAAAGCCCGACCACGGCAGAAGATAGAAAGAGAATGAAAGTCATTCCCTATGCCTCAGCCATAGGTTCTATAAAGTATGCCATGATGTGTACCAGATCTATTGTATACCCTACACTGTGTTAAGCAAGGGAGTACAATAGTGATCTAAGAGTAGATCACTGGACATTGGTCAAAATTATCCTTAGTGGAATAAGGAAATATTTCTCGATTATGGAGGTGAAAAAAGGTTCGTCATAAAAAGTTACGTCGATGCAAGTTTTGACACAGATCTGGATGACTCTAAGTCTCGATCTAGATACATATTGAAAGAGGGAGCAATTAGCTAGAGTAGCTCCGTGCAGAGCATTGTAGACATAGAATTCGCAAAATACTTACGGATCTGTATGTGACAGACCCGTTGACTAAAATTATCTCACAAGCAAAACATGATCACACCTTAGTACTCTTTGGGTGTTAATCACATAAATGATGTGAACTAGATTATTGACTCTAGTAAACCCTTTGGGTATAGGTCACATGACGATGTGAACTATGGGTGTTAATCACATGGTGATGTCAACTCTTAGTGTTGAATCACATGGCGATGTGAACTAGATTATTGACTCTAGTGCAAGTGGGAGACTGAAGGAAATATGCCCTAGAGGCAATAATAAAGTTATTATTTATTTCCTTATATCATGATAAATGTTTATTATTCATGCTAGAATTGTATTAACCGGAAACATAATACATGTGTGAATACATAGACAAACAGAGTGTCACTAGTATGCCTCTACTTGACTAGCTCGTTAATCGAAGATGGTTATGTTTCCTAACCATAAACAAAAGAGTTGTTATTTGATTAATGGGATCACATCATTAGGAGAATGATGTGATTGACATGACCCATTCCATTAGCTTAGCACCCGATCGTTTAGTATGTTGCTATTGCTTTCTTCATGACTTATACATGTTCCTATGACTATGAGATTATGCAACTCCCGTTTGCTGGAGGAACACTTTGTGTGCTACCAAACATCACAACATAACTGGGTGATTATAAAGGAGCTCTACAGGTGTCTCCAAAGGCACATGTTGGGTTGGCGTATTTCGAGATTAGGATTTGTCACTCCGATTGTCGGAGAGGTATCTCTGGGCCCTCTCGGTAATGCACATCACATAAACCTTGCAAGCATTGCAACTAATGAGTTAGTTGTGAGATGATGTATTACGGAACAAGTAAAGAGACTTGCCGGTAACGAGATTGAACTAGGTATTGAGATACCGACGATCCAATCTCGGGAAAGTAACATACCGATGACAAAGGGAACAACGTATGTTGTTATGCGGTCTGACCGATAAAAGATCTTCGTAGAATATGTAGGAGACAATGTGAGCATCCAGGTTCCGATATTGGTTATTGACCGGAGACGTGTCTCGGTCATGTCTACATTGTTCTCGAACCCATAGGGTCCGCACGCTTAAGGTTTCGATGACAGTTATATTATGAGTTTATGCATTTTGATATACCGAAGTTTGTTCGGAGTCCGGATGTGATCACAGAGATGACGAGGAGTCTCGAAATGGTCGAGACATAAAGATTGATATATTGGAAGCCTATATTTGGATATCGGAAGTGTTCCGGGTGAAATCGGGATTTTACCGGAGTATCGGGAAGTTACCGGAACCCCCCGGGAGGTATATGGGCCTTAGTGGGCTTTAGTGGAAGAGAGGAGAGGTGGCCAGGGCTGGTCCGCGCGCCCCTCCCCCCTAGTCCGAATAGGACAAGGAGAGGGGGGCGGCGCCCCCCCTTCCTTCTCTCTCTCCTCTTTCCCCCTCCCGAATCCTATTCCAACTAGGAAAGGGGGGAATCCTACTCCCGGTGGGAGTACGACTCCTCCTGGCGCGCCCTCTTCCTGGCCGGCCGCACCCCCTCCTTGATCCTTTATATACGGGGGCAAGGGGCACCCCTAGAGACACAAGTTGTTCCACGTGATCATATTATTAGCCGTGTGCGGTGCCCCCTTCCACCATAGTCCTCGATAATATTGTAGCGGTGCTTAGGCGAAGCCCTGCGACGGTAGTACATCAAGATCGTCACCACGCCGTCGTGCTGACGGAACTCTTCCCCGACACTTTGCTGGATCGGAGTCCGGGGATCATCATCGAGCTGAATGTGCTAGAACTCGGAGGTGTCGTAGTTTCGGTGCTTGATCGGTCGGGCCGTGAAGACATACGGCTACATCAACCGCGTTGTGCTAATGCTTCCGCTGTCGGTCTACAAGGGTACGTAGATCACACTCTCCCCTCTCATTGCTATGCATCACCATGATATTTCATGTGCGTAGGAAATTTTTGAAATTACTATGTTCCCCAACAATAAGATTAACAGTTCTAAGATTGCGAATCATGTCAATTGATTCATCAAGGGTAGGATGCATGGGACCAACATGAGGTGCACAAGAGCTAGAAATATACGTGTTCAAGTGATATTCATTGAAAATCTCAAGCATTTCATTTTTCCACTCATGAAAATATTCTCCATCAAGAATAGGCACTCTACATCTAAGACTCCCCAAAGTAGACCCACCCATCTTCCTCCAATGGTGTTTAAACCAAGGCAATGGAGACCAAAGCTCTGATACCAGTTGAAAGGATTGAGAATAGGTGTCTAGAGGGGGGTGATTAGACACTAAGTGCCAAAAGTTGCAGTTTTTTATTTCTTTAAGTTGAAGTGGAGTTTAGGCACTAGTTTAACAAACACAATACATATCAAGAAAGCATGCAAAGAGTATATGAGCAGCGGAAAGTAAAGCATGCAACTTGCAAGAATGTAAAGGGAAGGGTTTGGAGAATTCAAACGCAATTGGAGACACGGATGTTTTTGTCATGGTTCCGATAGGTGGTGCTATCGTACATCCACGTTGATGGAGACTTCAACCCACGGAGGGTAACGGTTGCGCGAGTCCACGGAGGTCTCCACCCACGAAGGGTCCACGAAGAAGCAACCTTGTCTATCCCATCATGGCCATCGCTCATGAAGGACTTGCCTCACTAGCGGTAGATCTTCATGAAGTAGGCGATCTCCTTGCCCTTACAAACTCCTTGGTTCAACTCCACAATCTTTGTCAGAGGCTCCCAAGTGACACCTAGCCAATCTAGGAGACACCACTCTCCAAGAAGTAACAAATCGTGTGTTGATGATGAACTCCTTGCTCTTGTGCTTCAAATGATAGTCTTCCCAACACTCAACTCTCTCTCACAGGATTTGGATTTGGTGGAAAGATGATTTGAGTGGAAAGCAACTTGAGGAAGGCTATAGATCAAGATTCATATCATAGGAATGGAATATCTTGGTCTCAACACAAGTGTAGGTGGTTATCTCTCAAAAATATAGGTTGGAAGTGTAGGTATGTTCTGATGGCTCTCTCCACGAATGAAGAGTGGGTGGATGATGGAGATTGCCCTCTCCCAATCAGAGGAGCGTTGGTGATGACGATGGTGATGATTTCCCCCTACCGGAGGGAAGTTGTCGGCGTTCTGCTAACGGCGTGGCTCAAACGGGGGGCCCAGCGCGGCCCATCTTCACCAACACAAACCCAAGACCCTCGCGAGGGGCCAAGCCTCGTGGGGCGGACGACACAGAGCTTCTTCAGGCGCGGCCTCGTCAGGCTGGCTCACGAGGAGGCGGAGAGATCAAGGCGGGGTACCTCACGAGGTGCCCGTGACGCAAGCCATGACGACCAAGGGCCCAGGAGGGTGCCAGCCCGCGAAGTGTCCTCCTTTCCTCTTTGGTGCAAAGGGGGCAAGCGCAGCCGCGGAGTACCGAGGCATCAGGCAAAGGTTGCCATTTTGGTGCAACGAGACCAAGACCAGGAGGACTACGAGATGGAGGTCACCGTGGAGTCCAAGACGGCATCATCACCAGAGCTTTGCGCAGGTGAAGACTACTTTTGTCAGGATAGCTGATACTAGTTGTCCCCCTTCAAATTAGCCCGCCATTGTTGGCTCCCTTCCCACTCCATATTTGGGAAGAGGACCAGGGCCTCTATAAATAGGACCAGCCACCCACAGAGCAAAGGGGGGTTCGGAGGTTGGAAGGAAAGAGAGGGATAGAAGGATAAAGAAGATCAGGTAGAGAGAGAGAGAAAGGTGACTGAACTCCTCCCAGCAATTCATCGCCCCAGCCAAGAACAGACCCTCGTGAGGCTGTTCTACCTTGTATTGTTCATCATCATCAGCCCAAGAGGCAATCCACCACACCACACACTGGAGTAGGGTATTACACCACAACGGTGGCCCGAACCAGTATAAACCCTGTGTCTCTTGTGTTGTTCTTTCCATAGTTTAGATCCTAGCAAGGCGGAGGGGTGCAGGTAGGTAGGAGGCGAAATCTCCATGCGCACCCCAGTGTTCGAACCTCAAGGGTCTGCCGAAACCCGAAATCCGATAGAAGTATCCCCGGCAGAACAGCTCTACCGGAGCTCTAGATTGGTTCCGCCAAGGTTCCGCCTTGTGGCGGCGGAGTCTCATCCCGAAAAGTTCCCTCCTATTTTTTTCTCATCGAAAGATTTCATATTGCAGAAGATGGACGTCGGAGAGCCACTAGGGGGCCCACGAGGTAGGGGGCGCGCCCTGGGGGGGTGGGGGTGGGGGCGCCCCCCACCCTCGTGAGCAGGGTGTGGGGCCCCTGGCCTTCATCTTTGGCGAGGATTTTTCTTTATTTATTTTAAGATGTTCCATGGAGTTTCAGGACTTTTGGAGTTGCGCAGAATAGGTCTCTAATATTTGCTCCTTTTCCAGCCCAGAATTCCAGCTGCCGGCATTCTCCCTCCTTATGTAAACCTTGTAAAATAAGAGAGAATAGCCATAAGTATTGTGACATAAAGTGAAATAACACTCCATAATGCGATAAATATTGATATAAAAGCATGATGCAAAATGGACGTATCAACTCCCCCAAGCTTAGACCTCGCTTGTCCTCAAGCGAAAAGCCGATAAAAATAAATATGTCCTCATGTTTAGAGGTAGAGGCGTCGATAAAAATAAAATACGGACATGAAGGCATCATGATTATTCTCATAACAGCAACATATATAGATTTTGTCATATGATTACTTATGTTCAAGTGATGATCTATTCACAATGCAAGAGTATAAATCATAAACCTTATTGGGCTCCGACAAACTATAATCTCAGTCATTGAAGCAATTGCAATTTATCATAACATCGGAAAGAGTCTATGTTAGAGCTAAAAAGCAAGTCCACATACTCAACTATCATTTAGTCCTCCATAATTGCTAACACTCACGCAATACTTGTGGTTATGGAGTTTTAGTCGGACACAGAGAAAGATAGGGGCTTATAGTTTTGCCCCACAACCTTTTACCTCAAGGGTAATGTCAACAATAATGGTTCATGCTCGCCTACATCCAATTAGATATATATATATCATGTTCTTTCCAACATGCTGAGCTTGCCAAAGGATAAAATGAAAAATAAAAAGGAGAAGATCACCATGACTCTTGCATAAGGTAGAAGATAATAATAAAGGATAGGCCCTTCGCAGAGGGAAGCAGAGGTTGCCATGCGCTTTTATGGTTGGATGCACAAAATCTCAATGCGAAAGAACGTCACTTTATATTGCCCCTTGTGATATGAACCTTTATTATCCAGTCCGTCGATTTTATTACTTCCACATCACAAGATCGTATAAAGCTTATTTCTCCCACACCAATCAATCATACATATTTAGAGCAATTTTTATTGCTTTGCACCGATGACAACTTACTTGAAGGAACTTACTCAATCCATAGGTAGATATGGTGGACTCTCATGGCAAAACTGGTTTAAGGGTATTTGGAAGCACAAGTAGTATTTCTACTTGGTGCTGAGAATTTGGCTAGCATGAGGGGGAAAGGAAAGCTCAACAAGTTAGAGGATCCATGACAACATACTTTATCTCAGATATAAGAAAGACATAACTCATTACGTTGTCTTCCTTGTCCAACATCAACTCTTTAGCATGTCATATTTTAATGAGTGCTCCCAATCATAAAACATGTCAATGATAATATATCTATATGTGAAAACCTCTCTTTCCTTATTACTTCCTATTAATTGCAACAATGACCAAAGCTATGTCTGCCAACTCCCAACAACTTTTAATCGTCATACTCTTTCTATGTGAAGTCATTACTCTCAATAAGATCAATATGAACTCTTTGTTTCTTTCTATTCTTTTTCTCTTTTCTTCTATTCACCCAAGATCATGGCAAAATAATCAAGCCCTTGACTCAACACTAATCTTTATTATATATAGCTCACGGACTCGATTACAAAGAAAGATCATAAAGCAAAACTCAAAACTAGATCATGCCATAAACTTTATTCTACCAGATCAAGATACTACTAATAGGACCGAACTAAGAAAAAACGATAAAGATAGGAGTTATGATTGTGATACGATACCGGGGAACCTCCCCCAAGCTTGGCAGTTGCCAAGGGGAGTGCCCATACCCATGTGATTATGTCTCCTTTGTCGGTGAAGAAGGTGGTGGTGATGTTGGCTTAGTTGATGGCTTAGGCTTCTCCCTTAATTTGCGCTTGAGGATGGCATTTTGATCCCTGAGATCATCAATCTCCCACTCCAGGGTTAATATCTTTTTGCATAGGTCCTGCTTATTTTCCTGCAAGAGGCGATAAGGGATAAACTCGAACTTGGGTTTCTTTACCCTATCAGGGAGACTTGACTTTTTGAACTCCATGTGCATGTCCCCAGGTTGAGGTAATGGTGCTTCATCTTCATCTGAGCTCGTCTCCTCCTTCCCCTTGGGTTCATAGTCCTCTTCTTCCTCCGTGGTCCATCCATCGTGTTCCACATCTCCATAGACCTTTGGATTTGCTAAGTAATCATACACATAGCTTTCTCCTTCCGAATCCTAGGAAGACATGTTGATTTAATCTGCAGCAGCAACAGCTCGAAAACAAAAACACAGGAAAGTTGCGTGATTCGGGAGTCAAAACCTTTGGGAGAATATATATAATGAATTTTTACCGACCAAAATACGTATCGTGCAAGAAAACGGAGTCCGGAAGGCACACGAGGTGCTCACGAGGTAGGGGGGCGCGCCAGAGGGGTAGGGCGCACCCACCACCCTCGTGGGACCCTCGTGTCCTTCCCGGACTGCTACTTATTTTTCTATTTTTCTAAATATTCCAAAACATAGAAATATTGCCTTAAAAATTGTTTTGGAGTCGGTTTACTTACTGTACCACATACCTATTCCTTGTCAGAGTCTGAAACGCTCCAGAAAGTGTCCCTTATGTATTCCTCCGGGGTTACGGTTTCAATAATATTGGTTTCAACATTTCTGGGATTACCTGAGATATAATGTTTGATTCTTTGACCATTTACCACCTTCGGATTTGTGCTCTCGAAGTTGTTTATTTTTATGGCACCGGACGATAGACCTCTTCGATAACATAGGGGCCTTCCCATTTAGAGAGAAGTTTCCCTACAAAAAATCTTAAACAAGAGTTGTATAGCAATACATAATCACCTACATTAAACTCACGCTTTTGTATCCTTTTGTCATGCCATCTTTTAACTTTTTCTTTAAACAACTTAGCATTTTCATAAGCTTGGGTTCTCCATTCATCAAGTGAGCTAATATCAAATAACCTCTTCTCACCGGCAAGTTTAAAATCATAGTTGAGCTCTTTAATAGCCCAATATGCCGTATGTTCTAGTTCAAGAGGTAAGTGACATTCTTTTCCATAAACCATTTTATACAGAGACATACCCATAGGATTTTTGTATGTAGTTCTATAAGCCCATAATGCGTCATCAAGTTTCTTGGACCAATTCTTTCTATACCTATTAACAATCTTTTGCAAAATTAATTTGAGGTCTCTATTGCTCAAATCTACTTGACCACTAGACTGAGGGTGATAAGGGGATGCAATTCTATGATTAACATCATATTTAGCAAGCATTTTACGGAAAGCACCATGAATAAAGTGTGAACCACCATCAGTCATTAAATATCTAGGGAATCCAAACTTCGGAAAAATAACTTCTTTAAGCATTTTAATAGAAGTGTTATGATTAGGACTACTAGTTGGAATAGCTTCTACCCACTTAGTAACGTAATCAACAGCAACTAAAATATTAGTATATCCATTAGAGGAAGGAAAAGGTCCCATATAATCAAAGCCCCAAACATCAAATGGTTCAATAACGAGTGAATAATTCATAGGCATTTCTTGACGTCTACTAATATTGCCAATTCTTTGACATTCATCACAAGACAAGACAAACTTACGGGCATCCTTGAAGAGAGTAGGCCAATAAAAACCAGATTGCAATACCTTATGTGCAGTTCTATCTCCACCGTGGTGTCCTTCATAAGCTTCGGAGTGACACTTGCGTAGGATCTGTTCCTGTTCATGCTCAGGTACACGACGTCTAATAAAACCATCTACTCCTTCTTTATAAAGATGTGGGTCATCCCAAAAGTAATGTCTCAAAGCATAGAAAACCTTTTTCTTTTGCTGGTATGTGAAGCTAGGTGGTATAAACTTAGCAACAATATAATTAGCATAATCAGCATACCAAGGAGTACTATGAGAGGTACTTATAACATTTAATTGTTCATCAGGAAAGCTATCATTCATAGGTAGTGGGTCATCAAGAATATTTTCTAACCTAGACAAGTTGTTTGCAATGGGGTTCTCAGCTCCCTTTCTATCAACAATATGCAAATCAAATTCTTGTAGCAAGAGAACTCATCTAATAAGTCTAGGTTTAGCATCTTTCTTTTCCATAAGGTATTTAATAGCAGCATGATCAGTTTGAATAGTTACTTTAGAATCAACAATATAAGGTCTGAACTTATCACAAGAAAATACAACTACTAAAAGCTCTTTTTCAGTAGTAGCATAATTTCTTTGAGCATTTTCTAGAGTCTTACTGGCATAATGAATGACATTTAATTTCTTATCAACTCTTTGCCCTAGAACAGCACCTATAGCATAATCACTAGCATCACACATAATTTCAAAGGGTAAATTCCACTACTAGGGAAAGGCCTACTAGTGGCGCACCAGTTTTGCCTACTAATGGCGCACTACTGGTGCGCCACTAGTACCACGCCACTAGTATTTTTTACTAATGGTGCACCACTGGTGCGCCATTAGTATCTGGTATACTAATGGCACACCACGCCGTGCGCCATTAGTATAGACCACCATGCGCCATTAGTATGCCTCCCAGGGGGCCATATTTACCCACGAGCTTTGGCATACTAATGGCGCATTGTGGGGTGATGCGCCATTAGTATCCTTTGGCATACTAATGGCGCACTTTGAGGTGATGCGCCATTAGTATGAATATTAGTTTTTTTACTTTTCTGATTTTTCCACAGGTTACAAAATATATTATTGGACAGAATATAGACAGCAGAACACAGCAACAACAGATTCATCGAATACAATAGAAGATTAGTCTCCGAATACAATTCATCATATTAGCCTCCGAATTCAAAAGACCGAACAAAGATAAAACATTACAAGTCTCGAGACCTCGAGTAGCGAGTTTGTCTTTACATTAAAAGTCGATATCAATCATCTAAACTACCATCACATAGAAGAGAGCTGCGGTCATCATGATGAGCATCATCGCGATGAAACTGGTCTTCATCCGGTTCCTCCAACGCTCCCTCCTCTCTCACGCTAGATAGCAGGCGTATCTAGATTCTGCCTCCGCCCTAGTGGTGTACCCTTTGTAACTGTTACTGCTGAAACGGTGAACCTGTCTCCGACACTCCTCCCAGTCGTCGTAGACTCCGAGAACCTTACCCTTGTACACGACATACGACGGCATCTCTATGCACAAGCCAAACAACAGACAATACATAAGCAATATATAAGTATGCAACATAAGGATCGGAAGAGAAAAGCAAGACATTAATAGCACGATTCATGGTCCTACTAATAAATAGCATCGATTACATCTAAGTTGAACGACTGTCCAAACCAAAGAGACATACAATTCATTAAAGTTTAATTACAACATGAGCCAATCAATGTTTCAGAACTACACATAGCATCACTACTTTCGACTCGACTCATGGGACTGGAGCGTGGATGAAGGCGCCGTCTGTCATGATGGTCATGAAATCGCGGGCATTGTTAGCCTGCATTTGTAGCGTTGTGTCTATCTCACTGTTGGATGGTTGATATCTGAGGTAGAACTGCCCCGAGGTATGAAGGACATATTGATGGATGATTTCTGCTAACTCCTACTAGATGCGAAAGAATTCTTGTCTGATGTCCGCGTCCTGGATTGCCGACAAGCTCGCGGCCCAATCTATGAGATTATCTGGTAGCAGAAGGTGATGATGGTCCCGTATGATCGCCCGCATGTGATGGAGGGCGTAGTAGGCGTCCTTCTGACCGCCAGGCGGCTGCTTGACGCAGCAGAACTTAGTATCGTGGGTGAACACGTGCCTGCCGTACCTACGAACTGGCCTGGTGAAGGTGCCTCCAGATTTGGCATAGCCGGGGAGAACATCATCAAGAACTTTCTTGATATTTGTGTAGTCTATCTTGGAGTCACAGTTCGGGTCGAAATACGTGGCCATGGAATATTTTGGCTTAAGAGGATGAGTGTGCAATGTGTGTCACTGCACAGAACATGGAATGTTAGAAAAAAGAAAGAACGACCGAAATCTAAGAAATCATTTGTTTCGGGGCGGTTAAGGGATTACTTACTCAGGAAAGTAAGACACGAGGAAGTTATCCTTATCTGGGTTTGCCAGAATGACGCCTCCGAGGTGTGAACTTGCGACTTGGCGGTCCCCAGCACTGCCCAAGAGCTTGGCACGCATGTAGAAGGGGTCGACTATCACGATGTCCGGGGTCCTGTCTCTAATGATCTGCATCTCCATACTCAGCGAAAACAGCCGAACGAAGGTGTAGTGCAGTGGATCAAGGTTAAACATAGCAAAGATGTCATCAAACCGCAGGACGATCGTACCCCCGATGGCGCCATCGACAAAGCCCCTGCCCTCTGGCACCTTGGCCACGAAAACCGGGTATGCCACATCATTCTCTCTGAGACGCCACTTATCCAAAGAAAGAACACTGTCATGCAGACTCCACATAGCATCGGTTGCAGCATTGAGCATATTTGTCGGTAGCATCGCCCTACCCGCCACATGCACCCTCCTCGAGATATCCTTAGGTGAAGGTGGCCCGTCCTGAGCATGGGTCGTACTCGGTGCCGGCTGGCTCGCACCGGCGCCCTTTTTAGCCTTTCGTTTCCGTCCCTTCTTCTTGATCTGCTGTAATGGGACCGCGTTCTGCTCACAGACCGCCTTCTTGAGCGTGTTGGGACTGATAATATTTGGCACCTCAGCTATCTCAGGCTCAGTGAAGGCGGTAGCTGGAGGCGTCTCCTGAGAACTGAACGCCAGACGACGCCTGTTGCAACTGGGTTTCTCCACCGTACCAGCTAGATCGTGGTCGTCTTGGTTGGGTTCTTGAGAAGGAGGCCCGCAGAACTCGTCATCGTACCCATGTTCGGCAAAGTACTTATCGACGTTGGTAAATGTACCGTCGTCATTGTCGTCGTCGTCCAGATCCTATGCCATATGCATGTCCGGATCCTGTGCCATAGGGATGTCCGGCATGTCCGGTAGCGTTGCGGCGTTCTTGCCATGGCTTGGCGCCGGCACGACTAGCGGTCTTGTCTGTGGGGTGGTGTCCCCCGCCCCCAAACGAATCTGGCTCTTCGGCCAAAGCAGGGGCCAGCTTACGCAGGCGCTGAGCGTCATCTCTTCTTCTTCGTCGGCCCCAGCGGGTCGAATCGGAGGTAACAGCTCGTCGCAGCCTGGCAGCACCCGAACCACTTCAACCATATACACGGTGGGTGGCATCGGATTACCGTGGAAGACGGGGTTGCCCGGTTGAACGATTTTGCCCTTGGCGACATCGACCAACTCGCCGCCCATGAAGTGCAGGAGAGTGCAAGGAACGTCGGCAACGCCCTGCAAAAACATGTAGGGCATCAGGGATGCCCAGTCAAAGGCAAGGAGATGAAGTGATCGGCCGAGTGGCTTAGTTACCGTGATGCCATCGAGCTCGGCTAATGTCGAGGCACCACCAACGGCGGGCGTGCAACTGATGGAGGGGCCGCTTGCTGGCGAGGTGCCGGCCGGCGTACACCCGGGTGCATTAAGCTCCAATGCCCGTGCCGGCGCCGGAGACACGAATACCGCCTCCGCCGGAGACACCAATGGCGCCGCCTGCGTGCTGTGCGAGTTGCTGGCCGTGAAGCTGGGAACTGGGGGAGGCCCCTGTTGGTCGCCCGCAATCCACGTCATCAGCCCATGAATCAACGTAGGCACCATGGCGTTGAGCTTCGTTTCTAGTTGTTGTTCCACTTGCTCTTGGACAAGCTCCGGAATCCGTGCCACTTGTGCCTTGAGTGCTTCAACCTCGCGCGACTGGCTTTCCGAGCTGGTCTTTTTCTCCTTTCTCCCACCAGCGGTATAGTATGACGACCATTTTGTGGACAAGCCTTTGCCGGCCACACGACCAGCTGACATCGGCTTACTGAGCTTATCCTTGTTTTTCATTATGTTCAACGCCCTATTCAAAGGGGTGTCGAAAGGGGAGCTCTGAGACGACCCGCCGCTACTGCTTTCATTGTCCTACGGAAGGAACATGAACCATTTAGAAATATTGGGGATTAATTAGAATGCAACCATATGGAGCTAATTACGCGGGGGTGTATTCCTTACCAGAACAAGCTCGAGCGCCTTGGTCTTCGGATCCGTGGTAAGCTCCTTTGTTACCGGGTCCTCCTTGTACCGGGCCCTGAGAAAGTTCCTGGTCTGCTTGTCACGGTATTTCTCGAAGCGGGGCGGTAGGCCTTGCTCGGCACGCTCCGCGTCCTCCTTGTCCCATATAGGCTCCGCCACTCTGTAACCGCCGGGACCAAGTTGGTGGACCCCTAAGTTCAACTACCGCATTTCTTTCCCCCACTAACTTGATTCGGAGGTTGCGGGGCTCTCGCACTTGATCTTGAACTCCTTCTAGTCATCTTCGCTCATCAAAGGATATTTCGCCTTGATCTTCTCATAACTATCACCTTTTTCAATCATTGCCTTCCCCGTGCTTTTCCAAGTAGACAGGGCCGTGCTCATCCTCGTTAGGGCGGCACCGTTCACTTTATTCCCTGAGAGGCGTCTGTTTGCAAACTCAGCGGGGAACTTGTATCCTTCCTGCAGCTTCGTGAAGAGGAGGCTGCGCAAATTCCCTCGGTCCTTATGCCTTAGGTTCTCGGTGTTGATCGAGATGGTGCTCCGGAGAATGCACCCGAGCTGAACCGAGTACCCCTTGACTACGTGTTTGGGCGCCGTCGGATGCCCGTCGGAGTTCACTTCAGTAAATTCCTCCCTGACGGTGCCGAGCACGCTCGGGCGCCGGTCCTTCCGTTGCCTCTTCGGTTGGCTGCCATCTGTGCGTGCGCCGCCATCATCAGTGGTGGCATCCGTGGCGCCATCATCAGTGGTGTCATCCCCGACGCCACTAGGGGTTGTGTAGTCAGGATCGGTGTCTTCCGCGGCGTCCTCATAGCGGTGAGGTTCTTCCTCCAACTCCTGGGACAGCTCCCAGAATTGCTTGCCACCCGAACTGCCGGCCTCATCATTGTGGGCCATGTTTCGCTCTAAAGAGGAAAAAAGTTTGGTCAAAAAGTTGGTTATTATCAAGGAACAAGATCATGGCCTCATCATTTAGGGTTTTTCGACACCGAGGCATCCTAAAAGCTAAGCTTTTATCATTTAGGGTTTGTCGACGCCGAGGAACCCTAAAAGCCTAAGTGTATATCATTTAGGTTCTCATCGACACCGAGGCACCCTATAGAAGCCAAGTTAAGTTTTCATCATTTAGGGTTTATCGATGCCGAGGCACCCTAGGTTGGGCCTAATCACTTGGCACTAATCACTTGGCTCTATTGCCACCTATGTTGGGTTTATCATCTAGGGTTTATCGATGCTGAGGAGAATTCTAAGTTGAGCCTAATCACTAGGCTCTATTGCCACCTATGGTTTAATGCAGCAAGAATGGCAGCGCAGTTGATCCTACTTAACTAAGTACTAAGATACCCCAGCCCATGCATTAGTCGCAAGTACCCCATATCTCCTATTTTTAGCAAAGTCATGCTAAAATTCACGGAAAATTTCAGCACGACCTTTGCTGAAAATAGGACATATGGAGTACCCGAATTTGCCAGAACGGAAGTTAATTGACATTCCGGCAAACTCAAGGGCCTCTCGAGGTACAGTAGCAGCAACACAAGTTGACAAAATTACACCATGATGATACCAAATTCTTGTAGCAGTACAATGAGTTCATAGGATAAAAAAATCATCCACATTCACCAACCCAAACTGGTGGAGATACAGCAAACCAGAACATAGCCTCTTAAATTATTTGTTATAAGGTTGTGATTCCATGATGTTATATGGTACCTGTTTTGATCAGAAGCAGCAATTGCCACAAAATAATTTCACACACATATTCCAACAAGCACTTCAAAACAGTAGAATATTTACTAGCATGTGTTTGCCAAACTGCAACTATGTGATAGTGAACAACACAAGAGGTGCTGCTGCTCAGGGCTTCAATTTGAAATACTACTGGAAGATAACTAACTAAAAATATGTGGAAGTGGAGCATTACTACTCTACAGAAAGATAACGCAATGTAAACAAAGTGTAACTCTATCTATCTACAATGAGTGGAAATGGCCAAGCCTAAAAAACATACTACTTAACCAATTCTTAGGCAGGCCATACACAACACGGTGGCTCATAACGCACCAACCAATCAGATAACAAGAGCAGTTTAGCACCACTGATACAGTGCTCCAACTACCAAACCAAACAAGTAAATCAATTACCACACCAATAGAACCATACAGTCAGTCCCGTGACCCTCACCATTCATGTCACTATGATAGATCATTTGAAGGGAAAATCACATGTTAGGCACGCATAGTGATATGGGGCACATTCAGATTCATACTAGTACATCATGCACATAGAAATGGTGCTCTTTTTTACTATCTGATTCTGTCAGAATGCAAGCATGTGTTGCATACAAGTAGGTGGCTCTGCTCGCGCATGCCGTCTATAAAGAAAGAAGAGTGGATTACTAGATCACAAAATTTCCTAGAGGGCTCCAACCGGTGCAAGGACAGCAACAACAATGTGGGGGAGGCAAGGCGCAGTCGTCGCTAAAATGATGGACAATTGAACCAACCTACAACAATTTCAGACTACAGTTGCCGATAATTACCAACTCCTGACAGTTTCAGACTACAACAGTTTCAGTTAACTGTTTTTTAAACTACAACAATTTCAGTGAACTTTTCCTCGGACTATAACATGTGATGCATAGACACTGAACTTTTGTAGGAAAAAAATAATTACAGAATGTGGCCGGTCCCAGCCACCAACAAATGTGGCCACTGCCATATCATTCAAGATATGATCCATACATCCTATGGAATGTTACATGTCTGTCTTGGATAGGATGCAGGTGTACGTGGACCAGAAAGAAATCTAGTACTATGGAATTTACAGAAGATGTGCAGTGCAATGCAAGAACCCCAAGTCTGCGACTTACCGTGGCCGATGCACGAAATTCGGTTGTAGCTGAGGTTGAGCACGCGAAGCTTCGTCAGTTCCCGAAGCCCCTCAACATTGGCGATCTTGTTCCGCGAGAGATCCAGCGAGTGCAGGCCCTTCGGCAGCGATCCGGGGGAGATATGAACTGCATGACGAACAGAACAACCCAAATTCAGCAACGGAAGTTGTATCTACTAGTTACTGAATGTCTGAAGATGCTAATATCTAGTACGGGAGCACGGGAGCGCGCGAGCACGCGGGAACGGCGGCCGCACCTAACCCTAGGTCGCCGCCCCGTGGGGGCATGGGGATGAGCGGGGGAGAGAGGAAGGGAGGGAGAGAGACTAACCAGGCCGCACGGGGAGGCTCATGCCGCCATCGAGGAGCGCGTCCGACGAGGCTAGCCGCCGTCGAGGGGCAGCTCCGACGAGAGAGATTTGGTGGTGGCCGGAGCGGAGACGACGGAGGGCGGAGACGGCGAGCTTGGGGGAGGCGGGGATAGACGGCGGGGAGGTCGCGGGCTTCTAGGGTTTTGAGGGAGGCGGCGTTCGGGGGGGAGGCGACGCTCGAGGGGGAGGAAGGGGAGAGGGAGGCGGCGGGGGCGCGTGGGCGGCTGCGGCACAGTGGGTCGGGGCAGCGGTGGTGGCGCGGTGGAGGGAGGGACGAGGGAGGGAGCGGCGCGGTGGAGGGAGAGGGAAGTGTCTGGCGAGAGGGAGGGACGAGGGAGGGACGAAGTGTATGGATGGGGAATATTACTAATGGCGCACCCCAGGCGGTGCGCCATTAGAATGTTTTTTTCATAGCAATGGCGCACGAGCGGGACAGTGCGCCATAAGTATACTTTTTTTAGATAGCAATGGCGCACTAGCCACCCGTGCGCCATAAGTAAGAATTTTTTTTACTTTTTGAAAAATGAATATGAATATGAAACAGTAATATTTTTTATAAAAATAGTAATAATTGTTGTTTAACAACAATTGTAGTCTACACTTTTTTTTAAAATGAATATGAATATGAAACAGTAATATTTTTTTTATAAAAACAGTAATAATTGTTGTTTAACAACAATTGTAGTCTACACTTTATTATTATTATTTTTAAATGAATATGAATATGAAACAGTAATATTTTTTTATAAAAACCGTAATAATTGTTGTTTAACAACAATTGTACCGATCGAGATGGAGGAGGAATCGAGATCGAGATGGAGGGGGATCGAGATCGAGTGTCCCCATGAATTCAAAAAGTGCCCATGAAATTTAAAAATATTCATGATATCAAAAAGTGCCCATGAAATACAATCGAGAAATGAAGACTACGATTTAAATACAATCGATCTTAGCTAGCTATCTGTTCACAATCTTCTTGCCCTTCTTTTTCGCAAATGGAGTTCTTCTGTGGAACGGACGTCCTTTAGGTAGGGTGGTCCTACTTCTTCTTGTGTTGTATGCTGCTACTTCATCGTCGTCGTCATGTTCGATCTTCGGGTCGCTGTACTTGTCGAAGTCTTGCTCATTGGCTACTCCATCCATTCCGATGATTTTCCTTTTGCCTCTCCTCACGACAACACGACTGGGCTTTGACGGGTCGGTAATGAAGAAGCATTGGTCCACTTGGGAAGCTAGTACCCATGGCTCAGTTTTCGCGGTGACGTTTGTGCCCGCAGTCTTGGATTTGGCTTCGGGTATAACCATGGTGGTGAAATACCGGTCTTCTTTTAGGACGCTCTTGGCCCATCTGACACGGAACATCGGGAACTTCTCTCCAGCGTAGCTCAGCTCCCAGATCTCCTCGATCCTTTCGTAGTATCTGTCCTTGTCATTACCGGTGTAGGATTCCATCGTTACCCCGGAGTTCTGATAACCATCGCTCTTCATGTCCTTGTCCTCGGTGTAGAATGTGTAGCCGTTGATATCGTACGCCTCATAGGTCATCAGGTTGTGCTCGGCGCCCTGTGACAAGGCGAATATGAGTTGTTCTTCCGCGGAAGAATCCTCATGTAAAGGGTACGACAGAAGCTTCTTCTTGAACCAACACATGAAACATGAGTTGTGCTCTTTGATTATATCTCCGTCCATCCTCTGTTGGCCTCGGTCATTGTACGTCTTGTTAATAAAGGTTTTGTGCTCTACCACCCAAGGATTGACCACATCTATGTGTTGTAGCGCAACTAGGTTTGCTCTTTCAAAGTCGGCGAGTCGACCCTCAAAGTCGACATGCATTTCGCGGCGACCCACACGGTGACCCCATCCAGCGAGCCTGCCGAGGTGCCTGTTGACGGGCAGACCAACGGGGTTCTCGATGCCTAGATAATTTGTGCAGTAGGAGATGCACTCTTCAGTCAGAAAGCCCCTGGCTATGCTTCCCTCTGGATGTGACATGTTGCGAATGTATCCTTTGATGACACCATTCATCCTTTCGAACGGCATCATGCTGTGCAGGAACATCGACCCGAGTTGGATGATATCCTCCACGATATGGACCAGCAGATGCACCATAACATCGAAGAATGCGGGCGGGAAGTACATCTCAAGCTCACATAGTATCACCACGATCTCTTCCTGTAGCCTTCTGAGTTGCCTCACGCCAACCGACTTCCGAGAGATGACGTCGAAAAAGTTGCATAGGACAAATAGCGTTTCACGGACGTGCGCGTCCATGATCCCACGGATTGCAACTGGAAGTATCTGCGTCATCAGCACGTGACAGTCGTGAGACTTCATCCCGCTGAACTTCTGCTTCGCTGGGTCTAGGTATCTGCTTATCCTCCCCGCGTAACCATAAGGAAGTTTTAATCCTACGAGGCAGGTGAAAAACTGCTCGATCTCCTCCTGACTTAGAGTGAAGCACTCAGGAGGGTAGTCATTTCCGGTCTTCTTGGCCTTTTTGCCTTTGCGACGACTTTCTGTGTCCTGCTTCGCCTCATCATCATCATCATCATCATCATCATCATCATCAACATCATTAGCATGAAGCTCCTGCCTGATGCCCATTGATTTCAAGTCTGCCCTTGCTTTCGGCCCATCTTTGGTCCTCTCTGGCATGTTGAGCAGGGTACCAAGCAGACTCTCGCACACGTTCTTCGTGATATGCATGGCATCAAGGCTGTGAGGCACACGGTGGATCTTCCAGTACGGCAAGTCCTAGAAAATAGACCTCGTTTTCCATACCGCCAGCAGCGACTCTAGCGCCTTTCGCTTCTTTCCCGGCTCTGGCGCCTTTTGCTTCTTTCCCGGCAGTGGGCAATCTCAGCGGGGAACTTGTATCCTTACTGCAGCTTCGTGAAGAGGAGGCTGCGCAAATTCCCTCGGTCCTTATGCCTTAGGTTCTCGGTGTTGATCGAGATGGTGCTCCGGAGAACGCACCCGAGCTGAACCGAGTACCCCTTGACTACGTGTTTGGGCGCCGTCGGATGCCCGTCGGAGCTCACTTCAGTAAATTCCTCCCTGACGGTGCCGAGCACGCTCGGGCGCCGGTCCTTCCGTTGCCTCTTCGGTTGGCTGCCATCTGTGCGTGCGCCGCCATCATCAGTGGTGGCATCCGCGGCGCCATCATCAGTGGTGTCATCCCTGACGCCACTAGGGGTTGTGTAGTCAGGATCGGTGTCTTCCGCGGCGTCCTCATAGCGGTGAGGTTCTTCCTCCAACTCCTGGGACAGCTCCCAGAATTGCTTGCCACCCGAACTGCCGGCCTCATCATTGTGGGCCATGTTTCGCTCTAAAGAGGAAAAAAGTTTGGTCAAAAAGTTGGTTATTGTCAAGGAACAAGATCATGGTCTCATCATTTAGGGTTTTTCGACACCGAGGCATCCTAAAAGCTAAGCTTTTATCATTTAGGGTTTGTCGACGCCGAGGCACCCTAAAATCCTAAGCGTACATCATTTAGGTTCTCATCGACACCGAGGCACCCTATAGAAGCCAAGTTAAGTTTTCATCATTTAGGGTTTATCGATGCCGAGGCACCCTACGTTGGGCCTAATCACTTGGCACTAATCACTTGGCTCTATTGCCACCTATGTTGGGTTTATCATCTAGGGTTTATCGATGCTGAGGAGAATTCTAAGTTGAGCCTAATCACTAGGCTCTATTGCCACCTATGGTTTAATGCAGCAAGAATGGCAGCGCAGTTGATCCTACTTAACTAAGTTCTAAGATACCCCAGCCCATGCATTAGTCGCAAGTACCCCATATCTCCTATTTTTAGCAAAGTCATGCTAAAATTCACGGAAAATTTCAGCATGACCTTTGCTGAAAATAGGACATATAGAGTACCCGAATTTGCCAGAACGGAAGTTAATCGACATTCCGGCAAACTCAAGGGCCTCTCGAGGTACAGTAGCAGCAACACAAGTTGACAATATTACACCATGATGATACCAAATTCTTGTAGCAGTACAATGAGTTCACAGGATAAAAAAATCATCCACATTCACCAACCCAAACTGGTGGAGATACAGCAAACCAGAACATAGCCTCTTAAATTATTTGTTATAAGGTTGTGATTCCATGATGTTATAAGGTACCTGTTTTGATCAGAAGCAGCAATTGCCACAAAATAATTTCACACACATATTCCAACAAGCACTTCAAAACAGTAGAATATTTACTAGCATGTGTTTGCCAAACTGCAACTATGTGATAGTGAACAACACAAGAGGTGCTGCTGCTCAGGGCTTCAATTTGAAATACTACTGGAAGATAACTAACTAAAAATATGTGGAAGTGGAGCATTACTACTCTACAGAAAGATAACGCAATGTAACAAAAGTGTAACTCTATCTATCTACAATGAGTGGAAATGGCCAAGCCTAAAAAACATACTACTTAACCAATTCTTAGGCAGGCCATACACAACACGGTGGCTCATAATGCACCAACCAGTCAGATAACAAGAGCAGTTTAGCACCACTGATACAGTGCTCCAGCTACCAAACCAAACAAGTAAATCAATTACCACACCAATAGAACCATACAGTCAGTCCCGTGACCCTCACCATTCATGTCACTATGATAGAGCATTTGAAGGGAAAATCACATGTTAGGCACGCATAGTGATATGGGGCACATTCAGATTCATACTAGTACATCATGCACATAGAAATGGTGCTCTTTTTTACTATCTGATTCTGTCAAAATGCAAGCATGTGTTGCAAACAAGTAGGTGGCTCTGCTCGCGCACGCCGTCTGTAAAGAAAGAAGAGTGGATTACTAGATCACAAAATTTCCTAGAGGGCTCCAACCGGTGCAAGCACAGCAACAACAATGTGGGGGAGGCAAGGCGCAGTCGTCGCTAAAATGATGGACAATTGAACCAACCTACAACAATTTCAGACTACAGTTGCCGATAATTACCAACTCCTGACAGTTTCAGACTACAACAGCTTCAGTTAACTGTTTTTTAAACTACAACAATTTTAGTGAACTTTTCCTTGGACTATAACATGTGATGCATAGACACTGAACTTTTGTAGGAAAAAAATAATTACAGAATGTGGCCGGTCCCAGCCACCAACAAATGTGGCCACTGCCATATCATTCAAGATATGATCCATACATCCTATGGAATGTTACATGTCTGTCTTGGATAGGATGCAGGTGTATGTGGACCAGAAAGAAATCTAGTACTAAGGAATTTACAGAAGATGTGCAGTGCAATGCAAGAACCCCAAGTCTGCGACTTACCGTGGCCGATGCACGAAATTCGGTTGTAGCTGAGGTTGAGCACGCGAAGCTTCGTCAGTTCCCGAAGCCCCTCAACGTTGGTGATCTTGTTCCGCGAGAGATCCAGTGAGTGCAGGACCTTCGGCAGCGATCCGGGGGAGATATGAACTGCATGACGAACAGAACAACCCAAATTCAGCAACGGAAGCTGTACTATCTATCTACTAGTTACTGAATGTCTGAAGATGCTAATATCTAGTACGGGAGCACGGGAGCGCGCGAGCACGCGGGAACGGCGGCCGCACCTAACCCTAGGTCGCCGCCCCGTGGGGGCATGGGGATGAGCGGGGGAGAGAGGAAGGGAGGGAGAGAGACTAACCAGGCCGCACGGGGAGGCTCATGCCGCCGTCGAGGAGCGCGTCCGACGAGGCTAGCCGCTGTCGAGCGGCAGCTCCGACGAGAGAGATTTGGTGGTGGCCGGAGCGGAGACGACGGAGGGCGGAGACGGCGAGCTTGGGGGAGGCGGGGATAGACGGCGGGGAGGTCGCGGGCTTCTAGGGTTTCGACGGAGGCGAGGGAGGCGGCGTTCGGGGGGGAGGCGGCGCTCGAGGGGGAGGAAGGGGAGAGGGAGGCGGCGGGGGCGCGTGGGCGGCTGCGGCACAGTGGGTCGGGGCAGTGGCGGTGGCCCGGTGGAGGGAGGGACGAGGGAGGGAGCGGCGCGGTGGAGGGAGAGGGAAGTGTCTGGCGAGAGGGAGGGACGAGGGAGGGACGAAGTGTATGGATGGGGAAGATTACTAATGGCGCACCCCAGGCGGTGCTCCATTAGAATGTTTTTTTCATAGCAATGGCGCACGAGCGGGACAGTGCGCCATAAGTATACTTTTTTTAGATAGCAATGGCGCACTAGCCACCCGTGCGCCATAAGTAAGAATTTTTTTTACTTTTTGAAAAATGATTATGAATATGAAACAGTAATATTTTTTATAAAAATAGTAATAATTGTTGTTTAACAACAATTGTAGTCTACACTTTTTTTTAAAATGAATATGAATATGAAACAGTAATATTTTTTTTATAAAAACAGTAACAATTGTTGTTAAACAACAATTGTAGTCTACACTTTTTTATTATTATTTTTTTAAAATGAATATGAATATGAAACAGTAATATTTTTTTATAAAAACCGTAATAATTGTTGTTTAACAACAATTGTACCGATCGAGATGGAGGGGGAATCGAGATCGAGATGGAGGGGGATCGAGATCGAGTGTCCCCATGAATTCAAAAAGTGCCCATGAAATTTAAAAATATTCATGATATCAAAAAGTGCCCATGAAATACAATCGAGAAATGAAGACTACGATTTAAATACAATCGATCTTAGCTAGCTATCTGTTCACAATCTTCTTGCCCTTCTTTTTCGCAAATGGAGTTCTTCTGTGGAACGGACGTCCTTTAGGTAGGGTGGTCCTACTTCTTCTTGTGTTGTATGCTGCTACTTCATCGTCGTCGTCATGTTCGATCTTCGGGTCGCCGTACTTGTCAAAGTCTTGCTCATTGGCTACTCCATCCATTCCGATGATTTTCCTTTTGCCTCTCCTCACGACAACACGACTGGGCTTTGACGGGTCGGTAATGAAGAAGCATTGGTCCACTTGGGAAGCTAGTACCCATGGCTCATTTTTCGCGGTGACGTTTGCGCCCGCAGTCTTGGATTTGGCTTCGGGTATAACCATGGTGGTGAAATACCGGTCTTCTTTTAGGACGCTCTTGGCCCATCTGACACGGAACATCGGGAACTTCTCTCCAGCGTAGCTCAGCTCCCAGATCTCCTCGATCCTTTCGTAGTATCTGTCCTTGTCATTACCGGTGTAGGATTCCATCGTTACCCCGGAGTTTTGATAACCATCGCTCTTCATGTCCTTGTCCTCAGTGTAGAATGTGTAGCCGTTGATATCGTACGCCTCATAGGTCATCAGGTTGTGCTCGGCGCCCTGTGACAAGGCGAATATGAGTTGTTCTTCCGCGGAAGAATCCTCATGTAAAGGGTACGACAGAAGCTTCTTCTTGAACCAACACATGAAACATGAGTTGTGCTCTTTGATTATATCTCCGTCCATCCTCTGTTGGCCTCGGTCATTGTACGTCTTGTTAATAAAGGTTTTGTGCTCTACCACCCAAGGATTGACCACATCTATGTGTTGTAGCGCAACTAGGTTTGCTCTTTCAAAGTCGGCGAGTCGACCCTCAAAGTCGACATGCATTTCGCGGCGACCCACACGGTGACCCCATCCAGTGAGCCTGCCGAGGTGCCTGTTGACGGGCAGACCAACGGGGTTCTCGATGCCTAGATAATTTGTGCAGTAGGAGATGCACTCTTCAGTCAAAAAGCCCCTGGCTATGCTTCCCTCTGGATGTGACATGTTGCGAATGTATCCTTTGATGACACCATTCATCCTTTCGAACGGCATCATGCTGTGCAGGAACATCGACCCGAGTTGGATGATATCCTCCACGATATGGACCAGCAGATGCACCATAACATCGAAGAATGCGGGCGGGAAGTACATCTCAAGCTCACATAGTATCACCACGATCTCTTCCTGTAGCCTTCTGAGTTGCCTCACGCCAACCGACTTCCGAGAGATGACGTCGAAAAAGTTGCATAGGACAAATAGCGTTTCACGGACGTGCGCGTCCATGATCCCACGGATTGCAACTGGAAGTATCTGCGTCATCAGCACGTGACAGTCGTGAGACTTCATCCCGCTGAACTTCTGCTTCGCTGGGTCTAGGTATCTGCTTATCCTCCCCGCGTAACCATAAGGAAGTTTTAATCCTACGAGGCAGGTGAAAAACTGCTCGATCTCCTCCTGACTTAGAGTGAAGCACTCAGGAGGGTAGTCATTTCCGGTCTTCTTGGCCTTTTTGCCTTTGCGACGACTTTCTGTGTCCTGCTTCGCCTCATCATCATCATCATCATCATCATCATCATCATCATCATCATCAACATCATTAGCATGAAGCTCCTGCCTGATGCCCATTGATTTCAAGTCTGCCCTTGCTTTCGGCCCATCTTTGGTCCTCTCTGGCATGTTGAGCAGGGTACCAAGCAGACTCTCGCACACGTTCTTCGTGATATGCATGGCATGAAGGCTGTGAGGCACACGGTGGATCTTCCAGTACGGCAAGTCCTAGAAAATAGACCTCGTTTTCCATACCGCCAGCAGCGACTCTAGCGCCTTTCGCTTCTTTCCCGGCAGTGGGCAATCTTTCCAATTTTTCAACAGCTCGTCTATTTCCTCGCCGCTCATCATACATGGGCATCTTCGGGGTTCGGTTTCACCATCGAACAGATCCTTGCATTTCCTCCACGGGTCATCGTCACGAAGCCACCTTCGATGTCCCATGAACACGGTTTTCGAAGACCTAGGATCTCTATCTAGCTGGCGATATGTTGTGTCATCCATGCACCTGACGCATCCAGAAAATCCGTGGACCACCTGCCCCGCGAGATATCCGTAACTGAGATAGTCGTGCACCGTCGTGAGCAGTGCGGGTCTCATAGGGAAATATTCTTTCTCTGCGGCGTCCCACGTATTGGCTGGCGTTTTCCACAGCATGTCTAGGTCCTCTTTCAGCAGCCCCAAAAACAGATTGATGCCGTTCCCTAGTTGTTTCAGCCCTTCAATTAGCATACTCATGTGAATGTACTTCCTCTTCATGCACAACCAAGGGGAAGGTTGTACATCCACACAAACACAGGCCAGGTGCTATGTGTGCTTCTCTGGCTGCCAAACGGATTGACTCCATTGGTGCTCGCGCCCATCACGATGTTCCTTGGATCCTTCCAAAATTCTGGGTGTTCGAAGTTCAACGCTTGCCACTGGCTCCCATCCTTAGGGTGACTCAGCATCTTGTCTTTTTTATTTATCTCTGGATCATTTGCGTCATCTTCTCGCTTCTTCTCCCTATCCACGTGCCAACGCATGAGCTTTGCTACCTTAGGATCCACGAAATACCGCTGCAGACAAGGAGTGATCGGAAAGTACCACACCACTTTTCGAGGAGCTTTCTTCCTCTTCTTGTATCGAGTGACACCGCACACCGGACATATGGTAGACTCCGCGTGCTCGTCCCGATAAATGATGCAATTGTTCATGCACACATGATATTTCATGTGCTGTAAATCCAAAGGACACACGATTTTCTTCGCCTCCTCGAAACTGGTAGGGCACTTGTTCCCCTTGGGAAGACGTTCGTGCCAGAATGACATGTTCTCGTCAAAGCATGCGTTGGTCATTTTGTGTTTTACCTTCATCTCCAGAGCCATGAGCATTACTTTCAGGCGGGTATCCTTGGGCCAGCATCCTTCATACAATGGAGTAACCGCGTCTATCTCCAGTTGATCCAGCTTGGCTTTCTCTTGGGCGTCAGCTCTTGCGTTATCCGTCTGCTTGAGAAGCAGCTCTTGAATATGAGGGTCCTGCACCCAGCCCATCGATGGTCCATCATCGTCTGCTCTGCCGGCATCTTCATCTTCATGATCATGCCCTTCGTCTGCTCCGGCATCTTCCTCATCATCATGTCCGGCATCTTCTACATGATGACTGTGTATAGCATCACCGTCGTGATCATGTCCTGGAGATTCTTCGTCTTCTCGCCCGCCCGAGCCGCGGTGGTTTTCCTGCTGCCCTTCCTCATTTCTTGCCCGGCCCCCATGGACGACTTCATAGTCATCTTCATCACCTTGCCACTGATAGCCATCCATGAAACCACGCAAGAGCAGGTGGTCCCGCACCTGCCCGGAATCCGAGTCCGCAATAAGGCTCTTCAGCTTGCATCTTTGACACGGACATCTTGTCTCTGTCTCGTTCTTTTGAAGCATCTCAGCCTTCGCGGAGCTCAAAAACCTATTCACGATGCCTTCGGTGATCGTGCGGACCATGGTCGCCTGCGGGGTAGAGCAAAACGGTATTTTAGAACCAAGAAAAAATTTGGCATGACTTTCCCTAAAAATAGGACCAAAAAGAATGCATACTGCCAAAATTCTCGCCGAAATGGAAATGAATCAACATTCCGGCAAAATATTGGCAACTATCGCATTTCAAATACCGGTACCTACAAACACAAACATATATGCAACACCACAAACATATGCAACACCACAAACATACATAGATCTAGCTAGGGCACAAAAAGTGCATGTGCATGTTGTTGGAGCAAGCTAGGGAGAAAAAAAGTAGATCTACAACATGAAGATAGCTTTCCCCTTACTTACGTATTAAAAAAAGGTAATTTCACCACTTAATTTTGATGAATCTATGGTGCAAATGAGGTGAGGAGGAGGAGGAGGCAGCCGGCAAGCTTGGAGAAGGAGGTGGAGGGAATGAAGTCGGAAAAGTGAGTATGTAGGTGTGGCTGTCCAAAATATCTAGCTGGTCCCAGGTTACTAATTGCGCACCACCCAGCCATGCGCCATTAGTAACCCAACATACTAATGGCGCACCTGCTGGCCGTGCGCCGTTAGTAGTTTTGCAATATATATATATATACTAATGGCGCACCGTGGCATAGTGCGCCATTACTAGTTTAAACTAGTAATGGCGCACTGTGCCACGGTGCGCCATTAGTAGTTTTGCAAAAAAAGAGTAAAAAAATACAGTAGTGGCGCACTCTATGGCTGGTGCGCCATTACTAGTTAGAACTAGTAATGGCACACTTTGCCCGGATGCGCCATTAGTATGTTTGGAAAAATGAAAAAAAACGGTTACTAGTGGCGCACCTTGTGTCTGGTGCGCCATTAGTGTCTTCCACACTAATGGCGCATTGGCACATGGTGCGCCATTAGTATATAGTAGTGGCGCACCACTTCTCTGGTGCGCCATTAGTGTCAATTTCATCTATAGCCCTTTTCCTAGTAGTGTTCCAATCAGGTGGCTGAACAACAGGTGCAGAGACTAATGCTTTCTTAAATGTTTCAAATGCTTCCACACAATCATCATCAAAGACAAATGGTATATCTTTTTGCAATAAATTAGTCAGAGGCCGAGAAATTTTTGAGAAGTCCTTAATGAACCTCCTGTAAAATCCGGCCTGACCAAGGAAACTTCTTATACCTTTGATGTCCTTGGGACATGGCATCTTTTCAATAGCATCGACCTTGGCTTTATCAACTTCAATACCTCTTTCAGAAACTTTATGCCCCAAGACAATACCTTCATTAACCATAAAGTGGCACTTTTCCCAATTCAAGAAAAGATTAGTTTCTTCACATCTCTGCAAAACTCGGTCAAGATTGCTCAAGCAATCATCAAAAGAGGAATCATAGACAGAAAAATCGTCCATGAAAACCTCACAAATCTTTTCACAAAAGTCAAAGAATATAGCCATCATGAATCTTTGAAAGGTAGCATGTGCATTACATAAACCAAAAGGCATATGTCTGTAAGCAAAAGTACCAAAAGGGCATGTAAAAGTAGTCTTTGATTGATCTCTAGCTGACACAGGTATTTGAGAGAAACCAGAATAACCATCTAGAAAGCAATAGTGTGTATGTTTGCATAATCTTTCTAGCATTTGATCAATAAAAGGTAGGGGGTAATGATCTTTCTTAGTAGCTTTATTTAATTTGCAGAAATCAATTACCATCCTATAACCTGTGATAATTCTTTGTGGAATCAATTCATCTTTATTAGTAGGAACAACAGTAATACCTCCCTTCTTAGGGACACAATGGACATGACTTACCCACTCACTATCAGCAACGGAATAGATTATACCTGCCTCCAGAAGCTTTAGTATGTCTTTTCTTACCACTTCTTTCATTTTAGGATTCAGACGTCGTTGAGGATCACGAACTGGTTTGGCATCTGCTTCCAAATTTATTTTATGTTGACATAGAGTGGGACTAATGCCCTTAAGATCATCAAGAGTATATCCAATAGCAGCACGGTGCTTCTTCATAGTTTTCAATAATCTTTCTTCTTCATGCTCTGAAAGGTTAGCACTAATAATAACAGGATATACTCTTGATGAGCATATTTAAGATTATCAGGCAAGAGTTTAAGCTCAAACACGGGATCACCCTTGGGTGGAGGAGGATCCCCTAAAATTTCAACAGGCAAATTGTGTTGCAGAATAGGTTCCTGCTTAAAGAATACTTCATCTATTTCCCTTCTTTCATTCATGAACATATCATTTTCATGGTCTAGCAGATAATGTTCTAAAGGATCACTAGGAGGTACGGCAATAGAAGCAAGACCAATAATTTCATCCTTACTAGGTAATTCTTCCTCACGATGTTGTTTACTAAATTTAGAGAAATTAAACTCATGAACCATATCATCCAAGCCAATAGTAACAACATTCTTTTTGCAATCTATCCTAGTATTAACAGTGTTCAAGAAGGGTCTACCAAATATAATGGGACAAAAGCTATCTTGCGGAGAAGTAAGAACAAGAAAATCAGCAGGATATTTAGTTTTCCCACACAAGACTTCAACATCTCTAACAATTCCAATTGGTGGAATAGTATCTCTATTGGCAAGTTTAATTGTGACATCAATACCTTCTAACTCAGCAGGTGCAATTTCATTCTTCATTTCTTCTTATAAAGCATGCGGTATAACACTAGCACTTGCACCCATATCACATAAGCCATGATAACAATGATCTCCTATTTTAACAAAAATAACAGGCACGCGTACCACAGGTCTATGTTTATCTTTGGCACAAGGTTTAGCAATTTTAGCAGTTTCACCTTTGAACTGAATAACATGCCCATCAATATTATCAGACAAGAGATCTTTAACAATAGCAATATTAGGTTCTACTTTAACTTGCTCAGGAGGTGTATAAGTTCTAATATTGCTTTTACGAGCAACAGTTGAAGCTTTAGCATGATCCTTTATTCTAACAGGGAAAGGTGGTTTCTCAACATAAGAAGTAGGAACAATAGGATCATTATAAGTGACAGTCTTTTCTTCAACTTTAAAGGTGCAGCTACTTTTACTTCTATGGGAGGATGATATTTAAACCACTTCTCCTTAGGGAGATCAACATAAGTAGCAAAAGATTCCCATAAAGAAGCTACTATCTCAGAGTTAAGTCCATATTTATTGCTAAACTTACGGAAAATATCGGTGTCCATAAAAGATTTAACACAATCAAACTTAGGTGTCATACCTGACTCCTTACCTTCGTCGAGGTCCCAATATTCAGAGTTGCGTTTAATTCTATCCGATAAATTCCATTTAAATTCAATAATAGTCTTCATCATAAAAGAGCCAACACAAGAAGTATTGAGCATGGTGCGATTGTTTTCAGAAAGCCGAGCATAAAATTTTTGAATAATTATTTCTCTTGAGAGCTCATGATTGGGGCATGAATACAACATTGATTTAAGCCTCCCCCAAGCTTGAGCGATGCTTTCTCCTTCGCAAGGCCAGAAATTATATATATAATTGTGATCATGATGAATAAGATGCATAGGGTAATACTTTTGATGAAATTCCAACTTCAATCTTTTATAGTCCCATGATCTCATATCATCACATAGCCTATACCATATCAACGAGTCTCCCTTCAAAGATAAAGGGAAGACCTTCTTCTTAGCAACATCATCGGGTACACCTGCAAGCTTAAATAATCCACAAACTTCATCCACATATATTAAGTGCTCATCAGGATGCTTTGTTCCATCTCCTGTAAAAGGGTTAGCTAGCAGTTTTTCCATCATACCCGAAGGAAATTCAAAAGGAGTTTCATTTTCAATAGGTTCAGTAGGTTGAGGAGCAACTCTTTTCTCTACTGGACAGGGTGAAGATACCCCAAACAAGCCCCTCAGAGAATTACTTTGCATAGTAGCAAGTGACAGTAAATTTCAGCACACTATATAAATTTTTCCTTACCAAATTCCACATACCAAAGGTGCTACACTCCCAGGCAACGGCGCCAGAAGAGAGTATTGATGACCCACAAGTATAGGGGATCTATCGTAGTCCTTTCGATAAGTAAGTGTGTCGAACCCAACGAGGAGCAGAAGGAAATGATCAGCGGTATTCAGTAAGGTATTCTCTACAAGTACTGAAATAAGTGGTAACAGATAGTTTTGTGATAGATAAATTGTAATGAGCAACAAGTAACATAAGTAAATAAAGTGCAGAAAGGTGGCCCAATCCTTTTTGTAGCAAAGGACAAGTCGGAACAAACTCTTATATAAGGAAAAGCGCTCCCGAGGACACATGGGAATATCGTCAAGCTAGTTTTTATCACATTCATATGATTCGCGTTTGATACTTTAATAATTTGATATGTGAGTGGACCGGTGCTTGGGTGCTGTTCTTACTTGAACAAGCATCCCACTTATGATTAACCTCTATTGCAAGCATCCGCAACTACAACAAATGTATTAAGGTAAACCTAACCATAGCATGAAACATGTGGATCCAAATCAGCCCCTTATGAAGCAACGCATAAACTAGGGTTTAAGCTTCTGCCACTCTAGCAACCCATCATCTACTTATTACTTCCCAATGCCTTCCTCTAGGCCCAAATAATGGTGAAGTGTTATGTAGTCGACGTTCACATAACACCACTAGAGGCTAGACAACATACATCTTATCAAAATATCAAACGAATACCAAATTCACATGACTACTATTAGCAAGACTTCTCCCTTGTCCTCAGGAACAAACGTAATTACTCACAAAGCATATTCATGTTCATAATCTGAGGGGTAATAATATGCATATAGGATCTAAACATATGATCTTCCACCAAATAAACCAACTAGCATCAACTATAAGGAGTAATCAACACCACTAGCAACCTACTAGCTCCAATCCTGGACTTTGGGACAAGAATTGGATACAAGAGATGAACTAGGGTTTGGAGATGAGATGGTGCTAGTGAAGATGTCGATGGAGATTGCCCTCTCCCGATGAGAGGAGCGTTGGTGATGACGATGGTGATGATTTCCCCCTCCCGGAGGGAAGTATCCCCGGCAGAACAGCTCTGCCGGAGCTCTAGATTGGTTCCGCCAAGGTTCCGCCTCGTGGCGGCGGAGTCTCGTCCCGAAAAGTTCCCTCCTATTTTTTTCTCATCGAAAGACTTCATATAGGAGAAGATGGAAGTCGGAGAGCCACCAGGGGGCCCACGAGGTAGGGGGCGCGCCCTAGGGGGGGAGGGGCGCCCCCACCCTCGTGAGCAGGGTGTGGGCCCCCTGGCCTTCATCTTTCGCGAGGATTTTTCTTTATTTATTTTAAGATGTTCCGTGGAGTTTCAGGACTTTTGGAGTTGCGCAGAATAGGTCTCTAATATTTGCTCCTTTTCCAGCCCAGGATTCCAGCTGGCGGCATTCTCCCTCCTTATGTAAACCTTGTAAAATAAGAGAGAATAGCCATAAGTATTGTGACATAAAGTGAAATAACAGTCCATAATGCAATAAATATTGATATAAAAGCATGATGCAAAATGGCCATATCAGTGGAGGGGTATATATAGCCTCCACACAAAAACTAACCGTTACACACAATTTACCAATCTAAGTGAGATCGAAGTGAAAAACTCGATCGGACCGATTTAACAAACCTAGTGACCATTAGGGTTTTCGGTGGGACCGACTGGATCAACTCGGTGGGACCGATGTGCTAGGGTTAGGGTAAATCCAAAACTAGGTTTGACCGATTACTCAAACTCGGTGGGACCTATTTGGGTAATAAGTGAAATAGAGAGTTGGCCAAGCAAACTCGGTGGGGTTGATTGCATATCTCGGTGAGACCGAAAATATTGCAATAGGTAACAGAGAGTTTGCAGGCCCATCTCGGTGAGACCGAGATCCCATCGGTGAGACCGAACTGATTAGGGTTTCTGGTAGTGGCTATTTCAACTGAACTCGGTGGCTCCGGATAGAAAAACATCGGTGGGGCCGAGTTTGACTTTTGGTTTAGGAAATATTTGGAAGTGAGAAAGTGGTTGAGGGCTTTGGAGCATATCACTAAGGACTTTGAGCAAGCAGGCCATTAAACAACACCTCATCCCTTCTTAATAGTATTGGCTTTCCTATAGACTCAATGTGATCTTGGATCACTAAGATATAAAATGTAGAGTCTTGAGCTTGCAGCTTGGGCCAATCCTTTGTCCTTAGCATTTTGAAGGAGTTCCACATCCTTTAGTTCGTGCCACTTCATTGTTGAACTCATCTAAAACATACTAGGTAAAAGTGTTAGTCCAACAAGAGATATGTTGTCATTAATTACCAAAATCACCCAGGGAGCATGTGGGAGTCCTAGATTAGGGGGTCTCCGGACAGCCGGACTATCTCCATCGGCCGGACTGTTAGACTATGAAGATACAAGATTGAAGACTTCGTCTCGTGTCCAGATGGGACTCTACTTGGCGTGGAAGGCAAGCTAGGCAATACGGATATGTGTACCTCCCCCTTTGTAACCGACCTTGTGTAACCCTAACCTCTCCTGTGTCTATATAAACCGGAGGGTTGTAGTCCGTAGGACAACATACAATCATACCATAGGCTAGCTTCTAGGGTTTAGCCTCTCCGATCTCGTGGTAGATCTACTCTTGTACTACCCATATCATCAATATTAATCAAGCAGGACGTAGGGTTTTACCTCCATCAAGAGGGCCCGAACCTGGGTAAAACATCGTGTTCCCTGCCTCCTGTTACCATCCGCCTTAGACTCACAGTTCGGGACCCCCTAACCGAGATCCGCCGGTTTTGACACCGACATTGGTGCTTTCATTGAGAGTTCCTCTGTGTCGTCGCCGTTAGGCTTGATGGCTCCTACTATCATCGATGGAGATGTAGTCCAGGGTGAGACTTTTCTCCACGGACAGATCTTTGTGTTCGGCGGCTTTGCACTGAGGGCCAATTCGCTTGTCCATCTGGAGAAGATTGAAAGTTACGCCCCTGGCCACCAGGTCAGGTTTGGAAGCTTAAACTACACGGCCAATATCCGTGGAGACTTGATCTTCGACGGATTCGAGCCTCTGCCTTGTGCGTCACGCGGTCACGATGAGTACGATTTAGCTCTACCATCGGACAGTGTTCAGGAGATCGCACAGGTAGCCACTCCGACCCTCAATTCGGAGCCAGTTGCGCCGTCCATGGACGGGTGGATGGACCCCGCCACCGAGGCCTTACCCTCAGCGGCGATCGAGCCAAAGATCGACCTTACCTTGCACGAGAGCCATGGTGTTAAACTGCCGGATCCTTCTCCGGCCATGGACTCCGAGCCGCCTGCGCCCATTACTATCGAATCCGATTGGGCGCCGATCATGGAGTTTACCTCCGCGGATATTTTTCAGCACTCACCCTTTGGCGACATACTAAACTCATTAAGGTCTCTCTCCTTGTCAGGAGGATCCTGGCCGAACTATGTCCGGCAACACTGGGATGCGGACGACGAAGAAATTCGCGGACCACCCACCACCCACTTAGTAGCCACTGTCGATGACTTAACTGACATGCTCGACTTCGACTCCGAAGACATCGACGGTATGGACGATGATGCGGGAGACGAAGAGGAACCACTGCCCACAGGGCACTGGACAACCACCTCATCATACAATATATACATGGTGGATACACCCAAAGAAGGCAATGGCGACGAGATAGCGGAGGATGACCCCTCCAAGAAGCAACCCAAGCGCCGACATCAGCGGCGCTGCTCTAAGTCCCGCCAAAGCAAAAGTGGTAATACCGGCACAGGAGATAATAATGCTCCGGATAGTGCCGAAGACAACAACAATCCCCTCCAGCAAGGTTTAGAGCAGGAGGATGGAGGAGCCAGCCCTCCTGAGCGAGCGGTAGATGGAGAGGCGGAGGATGATAATTACATGCCCCCCTCCAAAGACAAGGCAAGCCTCAGCGACGACGAATTCGCCGTTCCAGAGGATCCCGTCAAACAAGAGCGCTTTAAACACCGGCTTATAGCCACAGCAAATAGCCTTAAGAAAAAGCAGCAGCAGCTTCAAGCTGATCAAGATCTGCTAGCTGACAGATGGACTGAAGTCTTCGCGACCGAGGAATATAAAATCGAGCGCCCCTCCAAGAGTTACCCAAAATGCAGGTTGCTACCCCGACTGGAGGAAGAAGCATATGACGCGGCTGATCGGCCACCTCGTGGCCGCGATAGAGAGGCATTCCAGCCAAAAACACAGCCTGCACCCCGACGCCATTCAAATAAAAAGGCATGGGGAGATACGCCAGACCTGCGAGACATATTGGAGGACAAAGCAAAGCATGCAAGATCGATCTACGGATCACGAGGGCGCGCCACTATGCGAGACGATAAACGTCACGCCGGATACAGATGTAAATCCGGCCGGGCCAAACACAGCGGGCAAGACCCATTTGAGCTGCGTCGTGATATAGCCCAATACAGAGGCGCCGCACACCCCTTATGCTTCACAGACGAAGTAATGGATCATCAAATCCCAGAAGGTTTCAAACCTGTAAATATTGATCACATGACGGCACAACAGATCCCGCGGTATGGATCGAGGATTTCCTCCTCCACATCCACATGGCCCGCGGTGATGACTTACACGCCATCAAATACCTCCCACTAAAGCTCAAGGGACCAGCGCGGCATTGGCTTAACAGCCTGCCAGCAGAGTCCATTAGCTGTTGGGAAGATCTGGAAGCCGCATTCCTCGACAACTTTCAGGGCACTTATGTGCGGCCACCAGATGCCGATGACTTGAGCCACATAATTCAGCAGCCAGAAGAATCGGCCAGGCAATTCTGGACTCGGTTCCTAACAAAGAAAAATCAAATCATCGACTGTCCGGATGCAGAGGCCCTGGCGGCTTTCAAACACAACATCCGCGACGAATGGCTAGCCCGGCACCTCAGTCAGGAAAAGGCGAAATCTATGGCAGCCCTCACGACACTCATGACCCGCTTTTGTGCGGGAGAAGACAGCTGGCTGGCTCGCAGTAATAACATATCAAAGAACCATGGTGCTTCAGATACCAAGGACGGCAATAGCAGGTCATGTCACAACAAACATAAGGGCCGCATTAACAGCGATAATACCGAGGATACGACAGTCAATGCCGGATTCAAAGGCTCTAAACCTGGTCAGCGGAAAAAGCCATTCAAACAAAGTACGCCGGGTCCGTCCATCTTGGACCGTATACTCGATCGCTCGTGTCAAATACACGGCACCCCAGAAAAGCCAGCCAATCACACCAACAGGGATTGTTTGGTGTTCAAGCAGGCCGGTAAGTTAATTGCCGAAAACAAGGACAAGGGGCCACATAGCGATGACGAGGAGGAGCACCGACAGCCACACACCGGAGGACAAAAGAGTCTCCCCCCACAAGTGCGGACGGTGAACATGATATACGCAACCCACATCCCCAAGAGGGAGCAGAAGCGTGTGCTCAGAGACGTATATGCGTTGGAGCCATTCGCCCCAAAGTTCAACCCATGGTCCTCCTATCCGATCACTTTCGATCGCAGGGACCATCCCACTAGTATCCGTCATGGCGGATTCGCCGCACTAGTTCTGGACCCAATCATTGATGGATTTCACCTCACTCGAGTCCTTACGGATGGCGGCAGCAGCCTGAACCTGCTTTATCAGGACACAGTGCGCAAAATGGGTATAGATCCCTCAAGGATCAAACCAACCAAAACGACCATTAAAGGAGTCATTCCAGGCGTAGAGGCCCATTGCACAGGCTAAATTACACTGGAAGGGGTCTTCGGATCCCTGGATAACTTCCGAAGCGAAGAGTTAATCTTCGATATAGTCCCGTTCCGCAGTGGTTATCATGCACTGCTCGGGCGAACCGCATTTGCGAGATTCAATGCGGTACCGCATTATGCCTACCTCAAGCTCAAGATGCCAGGACCTCGCCAGGTTATTACAGTCAAAGGAAACACAGAGTGCTCTCTCCGAATGGAGGAGCACACCGCGGCACTCGCAGCAGAAGCGCAAAGCAGCCTCTCAAGGCAATCCACCAGTTCGGCGTCTCAAGACCCGGACACCTTGAAGCGCGCTCGAAGCAATCGGCAACTAGACCGCCTGGCGCGAGATGAGCTCGCGTAGCAATGTGGCCCCCACCCCAGTACCAGCCGAACGGCGAAACTCGTGCCACGCATACATCATTACGCATTAAAAATACCATGGGCACAGGTGGGGAGGGGGGGCACAACTGCGGCACGCCCCAAGATGCGGCTTAAACCGCACTAGGGGCTTCCCGATTGGTTATTTTTCTCTTTTTCAGGACCTTAATCTCTGGAAACCCTGTCCGGCAGCACTATTACCGAACACATGATGCAGCAACCAAGGAGGCAGAAAGCTATGTCACACCACATAATTCCCAGGTGGATTACAATAACGAGCGGAATATTTGATTTAATACTGTTCCTCAGCTTGCCCTTGGAAGGGACCTAGTCCTACTCTTTGCTTATCGCACCATCTGTATCATTCTGCTTTAACGCAACTTTTTAAATAAACAACGCATAACATTACGACTATTATTGCATTCTTGTTATATATATATATATATTCATTAATGACACCTTGCAACCGTACACTTTGGTACGACCAATACACCAGGAGCTTACATACCCCATAATATGGTGTGAAAAGTCTGAACACTTTCACAAGTGCGGCACCCCGAACTTATAGCATTATATGCATCAGCTCGGAATCATGTCTTTGGTCAAATGTTGGGTTTTCCCGGCTCCTATGTTTTGGCACCTTACGTTCTGCTCTATCGGCTAAGGTAGCGCTAGGAGAACTACTGCGATTGTGCCCCGGCTCTGCTGGGCTAAAGCACCTCAGTAGAGAAAGCTAAAACTAACTGTCATGATAAGGCGAGAGACTGGTCGCTGTTCGGCGAGGTTTTCGAGTCCCTAAAGACTTATGCCGCTTAGAGCGAGGGGCTGGCCCTGTCCGGCTTAAAGGCGTGCATCGCACCCCGAATTCGGCCTTCTGAATACCAGGGGCTTCGCTGAAATTTAAAATTATAGAATTCTATGGCTAAGTGAGAGTGATAAAGCATTATTAGTCTGGTTGCCTTGTTCGTTGTGCTGAGCACCTCCCTCGAAGGACCCAAACATGGGAACAAGAGTGCTCAGGTTTATCCCGAACACCCCAGCACTCGTGGCCGAGGACTAGCCATCTCTCAGATTGGATAAACAACCAAACAGAAGGTAATATTTTAAATTCACCCAAGCGTTGCATAGCGCATATGAAACAAGTTTTCATCATACAAGATCACACGAGCAAGTTTACTCAAATATTACATCCTTTGAACATTCGTCCGCTACAAGACGGGCACCCTTCAGGACACCCTCATAATAAATCTCAGCGGTGCGATGCTCCTTGCCTTGCGGCGGCCCTTCCTTGATCAGCTTCACAGCGTCTAGCTTGGCCCACTGCACCTTCACACGGGCGAAAGCCCGACGTGCACCTTCGATGCAGATGGACCGCTTGACGACCTCCAGCCATGGGCAGGCATCCACAAGCCACCTCACCAGGCCGAAGTAGCTGTTCGGAAGGGCGTCGCCAGGCCACAGCCGGACTATAAGGCCCTTCATGGCCTGTTCGGCCGCCTTGTGCAGCTCGACCAGCTGCTTTAGCTGGTCGCTCAGAGGCATCGGGTGTTCGGTCCCAGTATACTGAGACCAGAACAGCTTCTCCGTTGAGCATCCCTCCTCGGCCTGGTAAAACTGTGCGGCATCCGACACGCTGCGGGGCAAATCTGCGAATGCTCCTGGAGAGCTCCGAATTTGGTTAAGTAATCGGTAATTTACTTTCACATGCTTGCTTTGCATATAGAATGCCTTACCCGTCATTATCTTCCTCATCGCATCAATCTCCTGGAGGGCCTTCTGTGCTTTGTCTTTGGCACTCTTGGCACTTTCACGGGCGGCGGCAAGCTCGGACTCTCGCCTCTTCGAGTCACACTCCAACGCCTCATGCTTCGACACGAGAGCCTGGAGCTCTTGCTGCACCTCGCCCACACGAGCCTCTTGCTTTTCCCGCTTGGTGCGCTCCTTGGCTGCTTTATCTTCGGCCTTGGTTAGCGCTTGCTTCAGGGTTGCCACCTCGGTCGTGGCCCCTGGCAAATATACGATGATCCTGTCATTTTGCAATCACGTCTTCTTTTATATATACATATCTATAGACAAGGTATTACTTACCCTCATTCTCCTTGAGCTGCCTCTTGGCAAGGCCGAGCTCTTTCTTGGACCTCTCGAGGTATTGCTTCAGTGAGGCGACCTCCGCAGTCAGTGTGGCTGAGTCCAGCAGCGAAGCCTGCATACGCATATTGACATACTTAAATTAGACTCGTACGATATTGTTTGATCCTCTATTCGGCTTTTCTTTGTGAACACCGAACAGAGCATCAGGGGCTACTGTCTATGCAGTAATATTTTTCCTATATTTTAACACTTACCTCAAAGCCTGTAAGAAAGCTGGCACAGGCTTCAGTCAATCCACTCTTGGCGGACTGAACCTTCTGGACCACCGCACTCACAACAGTACGGTGCTCCTCATCGATGGAAGCGCTATGAAGCGCTTCCAGCAGACTGTCCGGCGCCGCTGGATGGACAGAGGTCACCAGCACGGGTGTCTTGCCCCTCTTGGAAGGAGGCCGCCTGCCCGAGTTCGGAACTACTGGAGGTTCCGGCGTGGTGCTCGGCTGAGGGCCGAACTCGGGGCCCTCAGGGGCCTCGTCCCCTCTGCCCCCGGAGTCTGGACGGTCGCCTTGAGGCGCCTTCGGGACTGTCTCCCCTCGGCCCGGTGTCTCTTGAGACAATACATCGGCGTCGTCCGTAGGGCAAGGGGAGGTGGCGGTCGGAAGTGGATCGCTATCCATATCCGACGAACCCAGGGAGCCGTCTCATGATACATCGATACTGGCTCGTGGCGGCCTGCATAATCATGTTCAGCGTTAGGGAAAAGCAGTGCGACAAAGTAATGCTATGAGTTACTCTGGTATCCGAATACTTACGATCTCCCCAGGGGCTTGGCCCTGGGCAACCACTCGTCTTCGCCTTCATCGGCAGCGGTGGAACTGTCCGGAAGGAGAGTCCTTCCCTTCTTGGACCCTTCGGCCCCCCAGTTGGAGCGGCCTTCCTTTTCTTATCTCCCCCAACTGGAGGGGGAGCATCTTTTTCTTCTTCTTCCTCGTCTTCGGGGGAGGAGTGTGCCGCAGTCATCGAACGATGAGTCCGATAACACCTGGCGTTGGGAACTCTTTCGGGTTCCCTTGGCTTCTTGGTCTTCTCTGGCACCTTGTAAGGAGCCGGAGTTAGCATCTCTGTTAGGAGAGCGTTTGCTGGGCATTCGGGCAAGGGAGCCGGACAGTCGATCTGTCCGGCCATTTCCTGCCAGAACTGTCAAAGGAACGGGAGCTTAGATCCCGCATAGAGTTAAACTATGAAAAACAAGTATCCTGTAAAAGGTAAAACAGCTTGCCGCGCTGGATTGGCGCTTCACGCAGAATCCGTGATCCTCGGTAGTAGGGGGAGGAACCTCGGCGCCCTTGAATATCACCTTCCAGGCATCCTCGTGTGTTGTATTGAAGAGCCTGATCAGAGTTTGGTGCTGGGCCGGGTCGAACTCCCACAAGTTGAAGGCTCGTTGTTGACACGGGAGGATCCGGCGGACGAGCATGACTTGGACTACGTTGACGAGTTTGAGCTTCTTGTTCACCATGTTTTGAATACATGTTTGGAGTCCGGTCAGCTCTTCCGAACTACCCCAGGACAGGCCCTTCTCTTTCCAGGAGGTGAGCCATGTGGGGATGCCAGATCGGAACTCGGGGGCCGCTACCCATGCAGGGTCACGCGGCTCGGTGATGTAGAACCACCCCGATTGCCACCCCTTTATGGTCTCCACAAAGGAGCCCTCGAGCCATGTAATGTTGGGCATCTTGCCCACCATGGCGCCTCCACACTCCGCCTGGCGGCCACCCACTACCTTCGGCTTGACATTGAAGGTCTTCAGCCATAAGCCGAAGTGGGGCTTGATGCGGAGGAAGGCCTCGCACACGACGATAAACGCCGAGATGTTGAGGATGAAGTTCGGCGATAGATCGTGGAAATCCAGGCCGTAGTAGAACATGAGCCTCCGGACAAATGGTTGAAGAGGAAATCCTAGTCCGCGGAGGAAATGGGTGAGGAACACTACCCTCTCATGGGGCCTGGGAGTGGGGATGAGCTGCCCCTCCTCTGGGAACCGGTGCGCGATGTCGTTGGGCAAGTATCCGGCTCTCCTCAGCTTCTTGACGTGTCCCTCCATGACGGAGGAGACCATCCACCTACCTCCCGCTCCGGACATGGTTGGAGAAGGTCAAGGTGGGAAATGCGAACTTGGGTGCCGGACCTCGAGTGTGCGAAGGTGGATGAGCAAAGGAGGAAGAAGATGTGGAAGAAAAGGTAAATCCTCATCCCTTTATATGGGCGGACGAAACTAAGCGTCCCCACTAGACTGATAAAACTCGCTTATCCCCAAGCGCCATAATCGATGGCGCAGTTGGGTTACCCACACCCGTATTGATGAGAATCCCGTGATAAGAGGACACGATCTCTGCTTTGACAAGACGTGTCAAAAAAATGCTTCGCGTTACGTGTGGAGCTAGTTAAAGGAAACGGTTCGAATAATCACCGGGCCGTAACATAATGTCGTTGCCAAAACAAGTCATCAAATTGGATTTGTGGAAATATTATTCTCTCTACGGTGGTATGTGGAATTTATTTTGCAGGGTCGGACACTATCTTTATATTCAAATTCTTCCGTGGTATATTCGGAGGAGGAACCCGCCTTGCAATGCCGAAGACAATACTGCGCACCGGACTCATCGTCATTGAAAGCCTGGTTCAGGGGCTACTGTGGGAGTCCTGGATTAGGGGGTCTCCGGACAGCCGAACTATCTCCATGGGCTGGACTGTTAGACTATGAAGATACAAGATTGAAGACTTCGTCTCATGTCCGGATGGGACTCTACTTGGCGTGGAAGGCAAGCTAGGCAATACGGATATGTGTACCTCCCCCTTTGTAACCGACCTTGTGTAACCCTAACCTCTCCGGTGTCTATATAAACCGAAGGGTTTTAGTCCATAGGAAAACATACAATCATACCATAGGCTAGCTTCTAGGGTTTAGCCTCTCCAATCTCGTGGTAGATCTACTCTTGTACTACCCATATCATCAATATTAATCAAGCAGGACGTAGGGTTTTACCTCCATCAAGAGGGCCCGAACCTGGGTAAAACATCGTGTTCCCTGCCTCCTGTTACCATCCGCCTTAGACGGACAGTTCGGGACCCCCTACACGAGATTCGCCGGTTTTGACACCGACAAAGCACTTGTGCTTTCAAGGTGGCTTCGTACCCTACAAAAATTTAGTCTTATGTTTTCCGCTAGATAAGAACTTTGGAGTGACTCTTTGTCACACGTTGAGGGATTGTTATATGATTCAATTATGTTAGCACTATTGAGAGATTGCACTAGTGAAAGTATTGTAACAGCCTGGTTTTTGGCCCTTTTTTTCTTTCAATTTAATTGGTTTTTGCTCTGTTTTTCTTTTTGGACTGGTTCTATGGCCTTGCCACCTGGGAAATCACCTTCTTTTCCTCTCCCAAGTGACTCATGATCCTCAAAACCTTGCCAGGATCATGTCACTTCACTCCTTAACCAAACCTAAAATCTTTTTCTAGAAAATATTCCTTTTTTTCTATTAAAGGAATAACCCTATCTGCCCTAGGTTGTGAAGCAACCTATATTTCTGCCCATCCAAACATCCCCAAATAATCTATCTATCTATATCTATCTATCTATCTATCTATCTATACCTATACTAATTTGTCACTTTCAAGAAATTCCAACGTTAATTAGAATTTATGAGTCATTAATCTGGTGGGACCGAATTATTATGGTGTAGATCTTCCGTTAACTCTCTACAAGTTACCACATTAATTAAAAATTCCAAAAAATTATGAGAGTCGTCAGATGACGCATGAGATCTGAAGATCGTGCCTTGCGCTCTCCTTCTCCCTCAAAATCTCTCACGACTCCTTCCTTCCTCAATGTCCCAATTTCTCACGTGTCTCAATCTCAAAGAAAAAAACTCACGTCTCTCTCCTCTCACGACTCCTTCCTTGCTATGTGTCCCAATATCTCACGTCTCTCTATCTATATAAAAACAAATCTCATGTCTCCCTCCATCCTCTAGGTCAACAAAAGGAAAGGAACTTCTGATCTCAGAACTCGAGCCTTTTCCGGCGGCGACCATATCTCAGATCGAACCCTACCCGGCGCCACGATGATCTCACATCGAGTCCTCCTCGGCGGCCACCGTCTCCCCTATGTGAGCCACACCTCATCTTCTCTCCTCCCCGGCGATGCTGGATAGTGGGAGCTGAGACGAGGGAAAGGAAGAGAAGAGAGTCGTTCTCAGGATATTCGCCTTCAGCAAGGCCCAATCCCTCCATCCCTTCCGATTAACTCCTCCTCATGGTTAATCTTGCGCAATTCGATCTATAGATGATCCGTATGTGTTGTCCAATGTAAATTTTTCCCATTGCATTAACACTGATTTTAATTTGTTTGTCGATGTTGCTGGTTTTGATTTTCAGGGTCTTTGTCGGTACCAACAAGAGATCATGTATGGATGGTTATCACATAGATTGATGCTACTACTTTTGATTTACATGTCCTGCTCACAAAAATAGGGATTCATAGTGATTTAACAACAAGGGAAGCTACAGATTGTAATCAACATGTTTCATGAGAGAGCGAGTGGTTGCCTCCCGAGAGAACTGTTGAGGATCAGACACTAATAATGTCTGGATGCTAACCAACGGGTATGTAAAAAAATTCTAGCTAATGAGGTTGTGGAACAGCGTCCATTTTAATTCTAAACCGCAATGGGATGACGTCTTTTCCTCCCCATGAACTCCCCAAAGTGGCGTTGGTAGCCGCCTAGGTATTCTTGGGAACTCATGCACACAGTCATATTCACTACATCGCTTCACGCACACCATGTTCCGGCCACTGACTGGCTGCATCCTCCATGTAGATGATAAAAGAATTAGACTTCTTGAGATGCACATACGTAATGAAAGGAAGAAACTGGATCAAACTATACAAGATGAATTTGGGAGGAAAGCTTTTGTAAGTCCTCCGATCTACTCTTCTTCCCTCTAACTACTTTGTTATTCCTGTAATTTGCATGGCTGTGTGGTCTGATATGCTTCCTGTAAGAACAAGCATATATGTGTTTGCTGCGAGGTATATCTGCAGTTAGTTCTTTCTCCCCCTGAATTAACAAGAGCACTCAGTTAATAATGCCTTACAAAGACAAAATGGTGATTTTTTTCAGTCCTATGGACCTAGGTTTTGATATGTCTGATTATGTGTAACACCCTCGATGCGACTATATCTCCCACGTGTCGAGGCACGACTTAGAGGCATAATCGCATTGAAGGCATATGTCGCAAGTTAGGCAATCTTCACAACATCCCATGTAATATGATAATAAAAGGGGAGATAACATAGTTGGCTTACACTCGCCACGTCAATCAAGTACATAAATAACATTACATCATCCAAACACTCCTGGCCCGACTATGGCGCCAAAATAAAAGAGAACCCAACAAGCGACACGGTCCCGATCACCCCCAACTGGGCACCACTACTGATCATCAGGAAAGGAAACATAGTAACGTTGAGAGTCCTCGTCGAACTCCCACTTGAGCTCAAGCGCGTCTCTTGGAGCGGAATCATCAGGCCCTGCATCTGGTGTAATAGTAATCTTTGAGCCACAGGGACTCAGCAATCTCGCGCCCTCGCGATCAAGACTATTTAAGCTTATAGGTATGGCAAGGTAAATATATGGAGCTATAGCAAGCGACTAGCGAATATGGTGGCTAAACTTATTCGCAAAGAGAGCGGGAAGAGGAGGCAAAGCACAAGCGAGAAACTAGAGAGCAACCTGCGCAAACATTACTCCAACACCGTGTCCACTTCCCGGACTCCGCCGAGAAGAGGCCATCACGGTAACACACTCAGTTGATTCACTTTAATTAGTTAAGGTTAAAGTTATCTACAACCGGACATTAACAAATTCCCATCTGCCCATAACCGCGGGCACGGCTTTCGAAAGTTCAAATCCTTGCAGGGGAGTCCCAACTTAGCCCATGACAAGCTCTCACGGTCAACGAAGGAATAGACCTCCTCCCAAGACGTTCTGATCAGACTCGGTATCTCGGATCTTCAAGACACTTCGATAGGTTAAAACAAGACCAGCAACACCGCCCGAACGTGCCGACAAATCCCGATAGGAGCTGCACATATCTCTTTCTCAGGGCACACTCAGATTGTCTAAACTTCCGGTAGGCCAGCCCAGAGTTGCCCCTGGTAGCCACCAGCGGCTGACAGTTTGTACCAACACTCAGAGGAGCACTGGCCCGGGGGGGGGGGTTAAATAAGATGACCCTCGGGCTCCGGAAACCCAAGGGAAAAGAGGCTAGGTGGCAAATGGTAAAACCAAGGATGGGCATTGCTGGAAAATCTTTAATCAAGGCGAACTATCAAGGGGTTCCCATTATAACCCAACCGCGTAAGGAACGCAAAATCCGGGAACATAACACCGATATGACGGAAACTAGGGCGCCAAGAGTGGAACAAAACACTAGGCGAGAGGCCGAGCCTTCCACCCTTTACCAAGTATATAGATGCATTAAGATAACAAGATAATATAATGATATCCCAACAAGTAAATAAATGTTCCAATAAGGAACGGCCTCCAATCTTCACTTGCAACTAGCAACGCTATAAGGGGGGCTAAGCAAAGCGGTAACATAGCCAATCAACGGTTTGCTAGGACATGGTGGGTTAGAGGTTTGACATGGAAATTTGGGAGGCTTGAAAGCAAGTGGTAGGCATCGTAGCATTGGCATAGCAAAAGAGCGAGCAATCTAGCATAGCAAAGATAGTAGTGATTTCGAGGGTATGATCATCTTGCCTGCACAGTTGTCAGAGTTGACTGGATCCTCGAAAGCAAACTCAACGGGCTCCTCGTTAGCGAACTCGTCTCCCGGCTCTAACCAAACAAGACAAACAAGCAACAAGTACACAATCAACCACGTGCAAGGATCAAACAATATGATGCAATGATGATATGCTATGCGGGATGCGATGCGGGATGCATATGCAAGATTTGGCAAGGGATGCATGAAACTGGCCTCAACTTGGAAATCCAAGTGTGCCACTGGAAATATGAGATGAAATCGCTTTAAAACGATATAAAGAACGCCGGAATCGGAGTTACGGTTTGGAAATGGAAAGCGATTCAAATATGGCACCGGTCTGCGATTTACAGCAAGTAGCCATCTAAATGCAACAAGATGAACATGCTACAGCACCCAAACATGACAACAAAATACATTGCAGGGATGCATACAAGATTCTTAACAAAAGTCTAGCACTGAGCTACGGCCAATTCATCCATTAACAGGTTCAAACAAGCATGGCAAAAATGCATATGGTAAATAGATTTTAGACAGTGAAATTAACACTTGCCTGGAATTTCAGATCAGGTAGCAGTCTTCAGAGCAATAAAACTATATGCTACAAGACCTGAATGTGGCAAAGTAAAGCATGGCATGGAGCTACTCAAAGAGCTTAACAAAAGTCCCTTAGTGACCTTGAGCCAATAGGGATCAGAAAATACAATTGCAAGCATGTGAACATGGCAAAAACATAATCAGTTTTCAGACTTAGTGAAAACTTGAGCATGCTGAAAACAGACCTCAAGTAGGCATGTTTACGAGCTCGATGCACTCACTACGGAGCAAGTCAAGATAAGCTAAGCATACATCTATCAAGAACACATAAAATGCAAGCTAGACATGGCAAGAACAATAGCATGGCATGCACGGATCAACTACAACATCATCAGCAAAATTGCAAACAAGTTGACAATCTGCCCAGATTCACAAAGTAGCAAAAGTAGAGCTCGATTGACTCAAGCTAGGGTGCTCCATAATTGCAAACAAAGACATGGATGGATAGATCACTACACTATTAACACAAAATCCTTACTGATCATCCTCAAAAGAGGCACGGATCACTAGGAAACAACATGAACATATGACGACATGAGATAAACAGCTCAAGGACTTGGTGGAAATGCTAAGTCCCTGAAATCAGAAATACCAAGTGCACCACTTTGCAAGCTTGTACTAGTCACCACACACATCACAAAAATACATGGGTTGCACCTCTGGAAAGATGACAAAACCCTTAACAAAACATATGTAGAACTCATGGGCATATCATGCACACAATAATCATGGCAAAAATGACAAAAAGCTAAACGGAGTAGCAGATCTGCCAATTATCTCAAGTAGCCCTCTTCTAACAGCATTTCGGGCATCAAGATGAACTCAAATGAAAATGATGCAATCGAATGAAATTATGTACTCTCTGAGATGAACATTTTGATATGCTATAAGCCAAAAACCGAGCTACGGATGCAAAGTTACGAGGCTATGAACAGGAGCATATGGACTAGGAAATTCGGGGGACTTAGAAAAAAAACCACCAGATCTAGGGTTTCGGTGGCACGCGAACCGAGGCGGCGGCGCACGCACTCCGGCGAGTAGGTGGTGGCCGGGGCCGGCGAGGAGGAGGCCGGATCCGGGTCGGGGCGGCAAGATCCGGCGGCAGGGTGGCCGGATCCGTCGCCGGGCGCGGCGGGGCGACGAGGGGGTTCACGGAGGAGACGCCGGGTGGGGACGGCAACCCGCGGCGGTGGCTGGTGGCGCGGTTGCCGGCGGCGGCGAAGACGGCGAGCGGGCGCGGAGGCGGCGAGGTGGCGGTGATTCGGCGGCGGGGCACCCGGACGAGGCGGGCGGCGCGCGCGGGCCTGGGGAGGGGGGCGGCTCCGGGCTCCCGCGGGCCCGCGGTGGTGGGCGATGTGGTGGCGACAGGTGGCGGCGCCTCAGTGGCCACGAGCGGCGGCGGCGGCTTGTCCGGTCGGATCGGACATGTCCGGCGCGGTGCGAGCGGATTTTTAGGGTTAGGGGGAGAAGAGACCCGGGATTTTGGAGGAGGGGCTAGTTTTATAGGTAGAGGGAGCTAGGAGAGTCCAAATGAGGTGCGGTTTTCGGCCACGCGATCGTGATCGAACGATCTAGATGATGGAGAAGGCTTAGGTGGGTTTTGGGTCAAATTGGAGGGGTGTTGGGCTGCAACACACACGAGGCCTTTTCGGTCCCTAGGTTAACCGTTGGAGTATCAAACGAAGTCCAAATGATACGAAACTTGACAGGCGGTCTACCGGTAGTAAACCAAGGCCGCTTGGCAAGTCTCGGTCCAATCAGGAAATGTTTAATCCTTACACACGAAAGAAAGGTAGAAATGACCACCGGAGGAGAACGAAGCGCCGGAATGCAAAACGGACAACGGGGAAAATGCTCGAATGCATGAGATGAACACGTATGCAAATGCAATGCACATGATGACATGATATGAGATGCATGACAACGACAACAACACACGGAAACAAAGACCCGAACCCGAGAAAATAAAATAACATAACGCCGGAAACGGCAAGAGTTGGAGTACAAATTGGGAAAGTTACATCCGGGGTGTTACATTATGGTAGTTTTAGGTTCTTCACTTGATACAGAAGATGCAAACACAATTGTTCCTTCCTCATTTTTGATGCGATTCAGATATTTTTAATCATAGGAATTTGTGACATTGAATTCTGTTGCAATATTATGTAGGTTATCGAATATGTTCATTTAAGCAATTGATAGCATTTTTCAGTTGCACATATCTTATATTTCGTAACTGGAACCAGGAAGCTCCATACAAAGCCCATGTAAATTTTGTGGAAACACTTAAAATAACCATAATACCTAAATTCAATGTTAGGATTAAATAAAGCACCTTAGAGTTATGTTTGTGTCTATTTAGACTAGAGTCCAAGCAACGACTAGGCATTCTGTTGTAGATGTCTAGGATTTAGCATTATTGGCTTTGGCCCAAGAATCACCTAATATGAAGGATATGTTCTAATAAAAATACTCAATAACTAAGATATCTTCTTGAGGCTTATCAGATCGTTCTTATATTTATTGAAACGGCGGCCGGCCAACGACGACTCTCGATGGTAGCAGTCTGGGTGATGCAGGAAGTTTTGAAACAAATTATTCACTTTTCATGATGAGTAAAAATAATATGGATGCTACGTGCTATCCGATGCCTCCGATCGAAATACATAAATTGTTGTTGTAGTTGTTGTTGTTGGCTTCGGCGTGGAGTTGTACGACACCAATTTCAGCACTACACTTTCTTCTGCTGGAAGATGATCAGAAGCAGCAAGAGACAGAAAAGCAAGATGGTGATGGACTCATCATCATGTACATGGTAAGTTTGTGCAGTGACGTCGTCATCAATATGCACTCTCTTCTTAATCATGTAACTGCGTGAATTATATCCCTACATATACTTATATATTCGTCCTATTTATGCATGTAACAATGCTATTATTATATATGGTCTATGATTGTCAAAGCAGCGTTTTGGAGGACAGGCAGATCTAGAATAAAAAAACAGAAATACAATATAAAAGATGTAAACTTTTAATTTCTTCAAAAATACATATAAATGTTTTATAGACACATATATTATATATATATATATTAAAACAATACGATCATACATAGACTATCAAAAAATTACAGAATTCTAGCCAAAATGTAGAACAAAAAGAAGTCCATTTTCATTTAAGTATTTGTATTTTTTGTGTATGGTACATACGAAAATATGTGTTGATGATATTTCACAAATACATATACTACCATGCAAAAAAAGATACATATAAATATAATGCACTAAAAATACAAGAAAATCGAAAAAACACATATTTTATGAAAACATTAATTGGCTTCATGGGGTCCGTCCTCCAAAGCATTTTTCACTATATTCGTCCTTCATGGGGTACTTAGGATGATATATTACGTACTAATTAAAGGGCCTTTTCTGAAGGTCTCATCACTCTTTTTAAAAATAGCTAGCATGAAATCCCAGTTTCACAAAGACACTATCCCATTAGACAGAATATACAAGCCACCTATCTATATTATGTAATGGTTGAATCACACGTCCTAGATTTCATATGCACATTAACGTTGGATGTAAATAGTATGCCAATATTCAAATTAGTAATGGGTACCAACTGTGAGATATGTGTTTTATTTTCACCATATACAGTTGTCATTTTGTACACTTGAAAGTTCCTATTGTAATTGACATATCTTAAAATAATCCTTTTGCAAAATTTTACCACAGTTATGACCTCGCTTTTGTTCGCGTAAGCCACAATTTTTGAAAACAAACACATGGGCTAAACTTAGCTATATCAAAGTTAGCTACCGCGCAAACATGCTCGCAAAAAAGAAATATACATATGTATATGTGTTGATGATGAATATGTCGAGTTACAACGTATTAATTGTTATTAACAATACACATGTCAGTGTCAATATGGCTCTAACAGCTGGAGCCAAATATTTGGTAAAGTAAAACATGCTTCAGTACAAATATAAAAAATCATGGATTTTAAAAAATCATGCATAAAACAACACATGACTCACTACGTGGTTTTCAAATTACTAGCCCGTGCAAGCGCACGGGTTCACGACTAGTTCTTATAAATTTTTTGGGCCATATATTCCTCAAGTATGGTATAATATTTCATTGGTCATGTTTCTCATCATGCTCAATACATTCATTTCCTATTCCGTCCTAAATGGCACATTGTGAAGCAACTGCTATTTATCTTTGCCCATTTGACCCCAAACTTTTTGGACATCTTTTCCTATTCAAATAATTGACCTGTGCCAAAATTCAACTTTATTTGCCTGGCCAAAGTTCCTCAGTGATTTTTCAAAGTTCCTGTCTAAGGGAAGCCTTTGTTAAGGAAGTGCTAGCTAGGGTTATCCAAATGATTTGAAATTTTGTACACTCCTTAATGTGCTCATATTATGACACTCCTACAAATTTCGGCCCCATCCAATCATCTATGTGAGCACAGGATCAAATCTTTGCTTTCGTTAATATTTTCAGGTTATGAAGCAAGTATAATTTATATTGCTTCACAAATCCTGATAAATTACCAGATCATGCTCCTACCTCAATAACCTCTCTCAATCAAGTTTGGGACCAATTCATCAAGCCAAGACTCCTCTAGAAATTTTGCAAGTTTCTGTCCAGAGGAGATGTTTGTGAAGCAAGTACCACTTTGGCTTGTCCAATTGGTATGAAATTTTTACATCATCTTAGTATGGCCAAATCACTAAGCCTTGACAAATTTCAGCTCAAGTTGATGCTTCATGTGAGTGAATCATTCTAATTTAGTATTCTGACCAGATTTGGCAGTTGCAAAGCAACTACATTAAATCTTGATCCAATTATCCTCAAAATCTCCAGGATTATAGTCCTTCCTTATCTAATCACCCACACAAACTTTTTGGACCCAACCAAGTTACTGTTGATCACCAGTGCATGTTCAAGTTTACTGCAGTAAACTTCAGAGGTAGATTCCCATTTAACCAAAGCGATTTTCACCGAGCTACTGATGACCCACAAGTATAGGGGATCTATCGTAGTCCTTCCGATAATTAAGAGTGTCGAACCCAATGAGGAGCAGAAGGAAATGATAAGCGGTTTTCAGCAAGGTATTCTTTGCAAGTACTGAAATAAGTGGTAACAGATAGTTTTGTGATAGGATAATTGTAACGAGCAACAAGTAACAAAAGTAAATAATGTGCAGCAAGGTGGCCCAATCCTTCTGTAGCAAAGGACAAGCCAGAACAAACTCTTATAATAGGAAAAGCGCTCCCGAGGACACATGGGAATATCGTCAAGCTAGTTTTCATCACGTTCATATGATTCGCGTTCGATACTTTGATAATTTGATATGTGGGTGGACCGGTGCTTGGGTGTTGTTCTTACTTGAACAAACATCCCACTTATGATTAACCTCTATTGCAAGCATCCGCAACTACAACAAAAGTATTAAGGTAAACCTAACCATAGCATGAAACATATGGATCCAAATCAGCCCCTTACGAAGCAACGCATAAACTAGGGTTTAAGCTTCTGTCACTCTAGCAACCCATCATCTACTTATTACTTCCCAATGCCTTCCTCTAGGCCCAAATAATGGTGAAGTGTTATGTAGTCGACGTTCACATAACACCACTAGAGGCTAGAGAACATACATCTTATCAAAATATCAAACGAATACCAAATTCACATGACTACTCATAGCAAGACTTCTCCCTTGTCCTCAGGAACAAATGTAATTACTCACAAAGCATATTCATGTTTATAATCATAGGGGTAATAATATGCATATAGGATCTGAACATATGATCTTCCACCAAATAAACCAACTAGCATCAACTACAACGAGTAATCAACACTACTAGCAACCTACTAGCACCAATCCCGGACTTTGAGACAAGAATTGGATACAAGAGATGAACTAGGGTTTGGAGATGAGATGGTGCTGGTGAAGATGTTGATGGAGATTGCCCTCTCCCGATGAGAGGAGCGTTGGTGATGACGATGGTGATGATTTCCCCCTCCCGGAGGGAAGTATCCCCGACAGAATAGCTCTGCCGGAGCTCTAGATTGGATCTGCCAAGGTTCCGCCTCGTGGCGGCGGAGTCTTGTCCCGAAAATTTTCTCTTATTTTTTTCTCATCGAAAGAATTCATATAGGAGAAGATGGGCGTCGGAGAGCCACCAGGGGGCCCACGAGGTAGGGGGGCGCGCCCTAGGGGGGGCGCGCCCCCCACCCTCGTGAGCAGGGTGTGGGCCCCCTGGCCTTCATCTTTGGCGAGGATTTTTCTTTATTTGTTTTAAGATGTTCCGTGGAGTTTCATGACTTTTGGAGTTGCGCAGAATAGGTCTCTAATATTTGCTCCTTTTCCAGCCCAGAATTCCAGCTACTGGCATTCTCCCTCCTTATGTAAACCTTGTAAAATAAGAGAGAATAACCATAATTATTATGACATAAAGTGAAATAACAGCCCATAATGCAATAAATATCGATATAAAAGCATGATGCAAAATGGACGTATCAACTCCCCCAAGCTTAGACCTCGCTTGTCCTCAAGCGAAAAGCCGATAACAATAAATATGTCCTCATGTTTAGAGGTAGAGGCATCGATAAAAATAAAATACGGACATGAATGCATCATGATTATTCTCATAGCAGCAACATATATAGATTTTGTCATATGATTACTTATGTTCAAGTGATGATCTATTCATAATGCAAAAGTATAAGTCATATACCTTATTGGGCTCCGACAAACTGTAATCTCAGTCATTGAAACAATTGAAATTTATCATAACATCGGAAAGAGTCTATGTCAGAGCTAAAAAGCAAGTCCACATACTCAAGTATCATTTAGTCCTCCATAATTGCTAACACTCACGCAATACTTGTGGTTACGGAGTTTTAATCGTACACAGAGATAGATAGGGGCTTATAGTTTTGCCCCACAACCTTTTACCTCAAGGGTAATGTCATCAATAATGGTTCATGCTCCCCTATATCCAATTAGATATATATATATATATATATATATATATATATCTGTTGGTAAACGTAGCATAAATTCAAAATTTTCCTACGTGTCACCAAGATCTATCTATGGAGTCATCTAGCAAAGAGGGAGGAGTGGATCTACATACCCTTGTAGATCGCGCGCGGAAGCGTTCAAGAGAACGGGGTTGATGGAGTCGTACTCGTCGTGATCCAAATCACCGATGATCCTAGCGCCGAACGGACGGCACCTCCGCGTTCAACACACGTACGGAGCAGCGATGTCTCCTACTTCTTGATCCAGCAAGGGGGAGGAGAGGTTGATGGAGATCCAGCAGCACGACAGCGTGGTGGTGGAAGTAGCGGGATTCCAACAGGGCTTCGCCAAGCGCTGCGGGAGGAGGGAGATGTGTCATGGGAGGGAGAGGGAGGCACCAGGGTTTAGGTGTTGCTGCCCTCCCTTCCCCCCACTATATATAGGGCCAAGGGAGAGGGGGGCGCAGCCTTGGCCCTTCCTCCAAGGAAGGGTGCGGCCAGGGAGGAGTCCATCCTCCCCAAGGCACCTAGGAGGTGCCTTCCCCTTTTAGGAATCATTCTTTCCCTTATCTCTTGGCGCATGGGCCTCTTGGGGCTGGTGCCCTTGGCCCATATAGGCCAAGGCGCACACCCCTACAGCCCATGTGGCCCCCCGGGGCAGGTGGACCCCCGGACCCCTTTCAGCACTCCCGGTACAATACCGATAATGCGTGAAACTTTTCCGGCGACCAAAACAAGACTTCTCATATATAAATCTTTACCTCCGGACCATTCCGGAACTCCTCGTGACGTCCGGGATCTCATCCGAGACTCCGAACAACTTTCGGGTTACCGCATACTAATATCTCTATAACCCTAGCGTCACCGAACCTTAAGTGTGTAGACCCTACGGGTTCGGGAGACATGCAGACATGACCGAGATGACTCTCCGGTTAATAACCAACAGCGGGATCTGGATACCCATGTTGGCTCCCACATGTTCCACAATGATCTCATCAGATGAACCACGATGTCAAGGACTTAATCAATCCCGTATACATTTCCCTTTGTCTAGCGGTATGATACTTGCCCGAGATTCGATCGTCGGTATCCCGATACCTTGTTCAATCTCGTTACCGGCAAGTCTCTTTACTCGTTTCGTAACACATCATCCCGTGATCAACTCCTTGATCACATTGTGCACATTATGATGATGTCCTACCGAGTGGGCCCAGAGATACCTCTCCGTTTACACGGAGTGACAAATCCCAGTCTCGATTCGTGCCAACCCAACAGACACTTTCGGAGATACCTGTAGTGTACCTTTATAGCCACCCAGTTACGTTGTGACGTTTGGCACACCCAAAGCACTCCTACGGTATCCGGGAGTTGCACAATCTCATGGTCTAAGGAAATGATACTTGACATTAGAAAAGCTTTAGCATACGAACTACATGATCTTGTGCAAGGCTTAGGATTGGGTCTTTGTCCATCACATCATTCTCCTAATGATGTGATCCCGTTATCAATGACATCCAATGTCCATGGTCAGGAAACCGTAACCATCTATTGATCAACGAGCTAGTCAACTAGAGGCTTACTAGGGACATGGTGTTGTCTCTGTATCCACACATGTATCTGAGTTTCCTATCAATACGATTCTAGCATGGATAATAAACGATTATCATGAACAAGGAAATATAATAATAACTAATTTATTATTGCCTCTAGGGCATATTTCCAACAATATCATGTTCTTTCCAACATGCTGAGCTTGCCAAAGGATAAAATGAAAAAGAAAAGGTGAAGATCACCATGACTCTTGCATAAGGTAGAAGATAATAATAAAGGATAGGCCCTTCGCAGAGGGAAGCAGAGGTTGCCATGCGCTTTTATGGTTGGATGCGTAAAATCTCAATGCGAAAGATCATCACTTTATATTGCCCCTTGTGATATGAACCTTTATTATGCAGTCCGTCGCTTTTATTACTTTCACATCACAAGATCGTATAAAGCTTATTTCTTCCACACCAATCTATCATACATGTTTAGAGCAATTTTTATTTCTTTGCACCGATGGCAACTTACTTGAAGGATCGTACTCAATCCATAGGTAGATATGGTGGACTCTCATGGCAAAACTGGTTTAAGGGTATTTGGAAGCACAAGTAGTATTTCTACTTGGTGCTGAGAATTTGGCTAGCATGAGGGGCAAAGGCAAGCTCAACAAGTTAGAGGATCCATGACAACATACTTTATCGTAGATATAAGAAAGACATAACTCATTACGTTGTCTTCCTTGTCCAACATCAACTCTTTAGCATGTCATATTTTAATGAGTGATCCCAATCATAAAAGATGTCAATGATAATATATCTATATGTGAAAACCTCTCTTTCCTTATTACTTCCTATTAATTGCAACAATGACCAAAGCTATGTCTGCCAACTCCCAACAACTTTTAATCATCATACTCTTTCTATGTGAAGTCATTACTCTCAATAAGATCAATATGAACTCTTTGTTTCTTTTTATTCATTTTCTCTTTTCTTTTATTCACCCAAGATCATGGCAAAATAATCAAGCCCTTGACTCAACACTAATCTTTATTATATATAGCTCACTGACTCGATTACAAAGAGAGACCATAAAGCAAAACTCAAAACTAGATCATGCCATAAACTTTATTCTACTAGATCAAGATACTACTAATAGGATCGAACTAAGAAAAACAGTAAAGATAGGAGTTGTGATTGTGATACGATACCGGGGCACCTCCCGCAAGCTTGGCAGTTGCCAAGGGGAGTGCCCATACCCATGTGATTATATCTCCTTTGTCGGTGAAGAAGGTGGTGGTGATGTTGGCTTAGTTGATGGCTTAGGCTTCTCCTTTAATTTGCGCTTGAGGATGGCATTTTGATCCCTCAGATCATCAATCTCCCACTCCAGGGTTAATATCTTTTTGCATAGGTCCTGCTTATTTTCCTGCAAGAGACGAAAAGGGATAAACTCGAACTTGGGTTTCTTTACCCTACCAGGGAGACTTGACTTTTTGAACTCCACGTGCATGTCCCCAGGTTGAGGTAATGGTGCTTCATCTTCATCTGAGCTCGTCTCCTCCTTCCACTTGGGTTCATAGTCCTCTTCTTCCTTTGTGGTCCATCCATCATGTTCCACATCTCCATAGACCTTTGGATTTGCTAAGTAATCATCCACATAGCTTTCTCCTTCCGAATCCTGGGAAGACATGTTGATTTAATCTGCAACGGGACAGCTCGAAACGAAAAACGAGGATATTTGCGTGATACGGGAGTCAAAACCTTCGGGAGAATATATAATGAATTTTTACCGACCAAAATACGTAACGTGTAAGAAAATGGAGTCCGGAAGGCACACGAGGTGCTCACGAGGTCAGGGGGCGCGCCCAGGGGGGTAGGGCGCGCCCACCACCCTCGTGGGGCCCTCGTGTCCTTCCCGGACTGCTACTTATTTTTCTATTTTTCTAAATATTCCAAAACAGAGAAATATTGCCTTAAAAGTTGTTTTGGAGTCGGTTTACTTACCGTACCACATACCTATTCCTTTTCGGAGTCTGAAACGTTCCGAAAAGTGTCTCTTATGTATTCCTCTGGGGTTACGGTTTCAATAATATTGGTTTCAACATTTATGGGATTACCTGAGATATAATGTTTGATTCTTTGACCGTTTACCACCTTCAGATTTGTGCCCTCGAAGTTGTTGATCTTTATGGCACCGGAACGATAGACCTCTTCGATAACATAGGGGCCTTCCCATTTAGAGAGGAGTTTTCCTGCAAAAAATCTTAAACGAGAGTTGTATAGCAATACATAATCACCTACATTAAACTCACGCTTTTGTATCCTTTTGTCATGCCATCTTTTAACTTTTTCTTTAAACAACTTGGCATTTTCATAAGCTTGGGTTCTCCATTCATCAAGTGAGCTAATATCAAATAACCTCTTCTCACCGGCAAGTTTAAAATCATAGTTGTTCTCTTTAATAGCCCAATATGCCTTATGTTCTAGTTCGAGAGGTAAGTGACATGCTTTTCCATAAACCATTTTATACGGAGACATACCCATAGGACTTTTATATGCAGTTCTATAAGCCCATAATGCATCATCAAGTTTCTTAGACCAATTCTTTCTAGACCTATTAACAGTCTTTTGCAAAATTAATTTGATCTCTCTATTGCTCAACTCTACTTGACCACTAGACTGTGGGTGATAAGGAGATGCAATTCTATGATTAACATCATACTTAGCAAGCATTTTACGGAAAGAAACATGAATAAAGTGTGAACCACCATCAGTCATTAAATATCTAGGGACTCTAAACCTCGGAAAAATAACTTTTTTAAGCATTTTAATAGAAGTGTTATGATCAGCACTACTAGTTGGAATAGCTTCTACCCACTTAGTAACGTAATCAACAGCAACTAGAATATGTGTGTACCCATTAGAGGCAGGAAAAGGTCCCATATAATCAAAGCCCCAAACATCAAATGGTTCAATAACAAGAGAATAATTCATAGGCATTTCTTGACGTCTACTAATATTACCAATTCTTTGACATTCATCACAAGACAAGACAAACTTACGGGCATCCTTGAAGAGAGTAGGCCAATAAAAACCAGATTGCAATACCTTATGTGCAGTTCTATCTCCAGCGTGGTGTCCTCCGTAAGACTCAGAATGAAACTTGCGTAGGATCTGTTCCTGTCCATGCTCAGGTACACAATGTCTAATAACACCATCTACTCCTTCTTTATAAAGATGTGGGTTATCCCAAAAGTAATGTCTCAAATCATACAAGAACTTTTTCTTTTGCTGGTATGTGAAGCTAGGTGGTATAAACTTAGCAACAATATAATTAGCATAATCAGCATACCATGGAGTACTACGAGAAGTACTTATAACATTTAATTGTTCATCAGTAAAGCTATCATTAATTGGTAGTGGGTCATCAAGAATATTTTCTAACCTAGACAAGTTGTCTGCAATGGGGTTCTCAGCTCCCTTTCTATCAACAATATGCAAATCAAATTCTTGTAGCAAGAGAACCCATCTAATAAGTCTAGGCTTAGCATCTTTCTTTTCCATAAGGTATTTAATAGCAGCATGATTAGTTTGAATAGTTACTTTAGAATCAACAATATAAGATCTGAACTTATCACAAGCAAATACAACTGCTAAAAGCTCTTTTTCAGTAGTAGCATAATTTCTTTGAGCATTGTCTAGAGTCTTACTAGCATAATGAATAACATTTAATTTCTTATAAAATCTTTGCCCTAGAACAGCACCTACATCATAATCACTAGCATCACACATAATTTCAAAGGGTAAATTCCAATCAGGTGGCTGAACAACAGGTGCAGTGACTAATGCTTTCTTAAGTATTTCAAATGCTTCTACACAATCATCATCAAAGACAAATGGTATATCTTTTTGTAATAAATTAGTCAGAGGCCGAGAAATTTTTGAGAAGTCCTTAATGAACCTCCTATAAAATCCAGCGTGACCAAGGAAACTTCTTATACCTTTGATGTCCTTGGGACATGGCATCTTTTCAATAGCATCAACCCTGGCTTTATCAACTTCAATACCTCTTTCAGAAACTTTATGCCCCAAGACAATACCTTCATTAACCATAAAGTGGCACTTTTCCCAATTCAAGACAAGATTAGTTTCTTCACATCTCTGCAAAACTCGATCAAGATTGCTCAAGCAATCATTAAAAGAGGAACCATAGACGGAAAAGTCGTCCATGAAAACCTCACAAATCTTTTCACAAAAGTCAGAGAATATAGCCATCATGCATCTTTGAAAGGTAGCATGTGCATTACATAAACCAAAAGGCATACGTCTATAAGAAAAAGTACCAAAAGGGCATGTAAAAGTAGTCTTTGATTGATCTCTAGCCGACACAGGTATTTGAGAGAAACCAGAATAACCATCTAGAAAGCAATAGTGTGTATGTTTGCATAATCTTTCTAGCATTTGATCAATAAAAGGTAAGGGGTAATGATCTTTCTTAGTAGCTTTATTTAATTTGCGGAAATCAATTACCATCCTATAACCTGTGATAATTCTTTGTGGAGTCAATTCATCTTTATCATTAGGAACAACAGTAATACCTCCCTTCTTAGGGACACAATGGGATAGATTATACCTGCCTCCAGAAGCTTTAGTATTTCTTTTCTTACCACTTCTTTCATTTTAGGATTCAGACATCGTTGAGGATCACGAACTGGTTTGGCATCTGCTTCCAAATTTATTTTATGTTGACATAGAGTGGGACTAATGCCCTTAAGATCATCAAGAGTATATCCAATAGCAACACGATGCTTCTTCAGAGTTTTCAATAATCTTTCTTCTTCATGCTCTGAAAGGTTAGCACTAATAATAACAGGATATATCTTATTTTCATCAAGATAAGCATATTTAAGATTATCAGGCAATGGTTTGAGCTCAAACACGGGATCACCCTTGGGTGGAGGAGGATCCCCTAAAATTTCAACAGGCAAATTATGTTGCAGAATAGGTTCCTGTTTAAAGAATACTTCATCTATTTCCCTTCTTTCATTCATGAACATATCATTTTCATGGTCTAGCAAATAGTGTTCTAAAGGATCACTAGGAGGTACGGCAATAGAAGCAAGACCAATAATTTCATCCTTACTAGGTAATTCTTCCTCACAATGTTGTTTACTAAATTTATAGAAATTAAACTCATGAACCATATCATCCAAGCCAATAGTAACAACATTCTTTATGCAATCTATGGTAGCATTGACAGTATTTAAGAAGGGTCTACCAAATATAATGGGACAAAAACTATCTTGTGGGGAACCAAGAACAAGAAAATCAGCAGGATATTTAGTTTTCCCACACAAGACTTCAACATCTCTAACAATTCCAATTGGTGAAATAGTATCACTATTGGAAAGTTTAATTGTGACATCAATATCTTCTAGCTCAGCAGGTGCAATTTCATTCTTAACTTCTTCGTATAAAGTATGCGGTATAACACTAGCACTTGCACCCATATCACAAAAGCCATGATAACAATGATATCCTATTTTAACAGAAATAGCAGGCACGCCTACCACAGGTCTATGTTTATCTTTAGCACAAGGTTTAGCAATTCTAGCAGTTTCACCTCTGAACTAAATAACATGCCCATCAATATTATCATACAAGAGATCTTTAACTATAGCAATATTAGGTTCTACTTTAACTTGCTCAGGAGGTGTATAAGTTCTAATATTGCTTTTACGACCAACAATTGAAGCTTTAGCATGATCCTTTATTCTAACAGGGAAAGGTGGTTTCTCAACATAAGAAGTAGGAACAGTAGGATCATTATAAGTGACAGTCTTTTCTTCAACTTTAATAGGTGCAAGTACTTTTACTTCTATGGGAGGATGATATTTAAACCACTTCTCCTTAGGGAGGTCAACATAAGTAGCAAAAGATTCACAGAAGGAAGCTACTATCTCAGAGTCAAGTCCATATTTAGTGCTAAACTTACGGAAAATATCGGTATCCATAAAATATTTAACACAATCAAACTTAGGTGTCATACCTGACTCTTTACCTTCGTCGAGGTCCCAATATTCAGAGTTGCGTTTAATTCTATCCAATAAATTCCATTTAAATTCAATAGTCTTCATCATAAAAGAGCCAGCACAAGAAGTATCGAGCATGGTGCGATTGTTTTCAGAAAGCCGAGCATAAAATTTTTGAATAATCATTTCTCTTGAGAGCTCATGATTGGGGCATGAATACAACATTGATTTAGGCCTCCCCCAAGCTTGAGCGACGCTTTCTCCTTCGCAAGGCCAGAAATTATATATATAATTGCGATCACGATGAATAAGATGCATAGGGTAATACTTTTGATGAAATTCCAACTTCAATCTTTTATAGTCCCATGATCTCATATCATCACATAGCCTATACCATATCAATGCGTCTCCCTTCAAAGATAAAGGGAAGACCATCTTCTTAGCAACATCATTGGGTACACCTGCAAGCTTAAATAATCCTCAAACTTCATCCACATATATTAAGTGCTCATCAGGATGCTTTGTTCCATCTCCCGTAAAAGGGTTAGCTAGCAGTCTTTCCATCATACCCGAAGGAAATTCAAAAGGAGTTTCATTTTCAATAGGTTCAGTAGGTTGAGGAGCAACTCTTTGCTCTACTGGACGGGGTGAAGATACCTCGAACAAGCCCCTCAGAGAATTACTTTCCATAGTAGCAAGTGACAGTAAATTTCAGCACACTATATAAATTTTTCCTTACCAAATTCCACCTACCAAAGGCGCTACACTCCCCAGCAACGACGCCAGAAAAGAGTCTTGATGACCCACAAGTATAGGGGATCTATCGTAGTCCTTTTGATAAGTAAGAGTGTCGAACCCAACGAGGAGCAGAAGGAAATGATAAGCGGTTTTCAGCAAGGTATTCTCTGCAAGTACTGAAATAAGTGGTAACAGATAGTTTTGTGATAGGATAATTGTAACGAGCAACAAGTAACAAAAGTAAATAAAGTGCAGCAAGGTGGCCCAATCCTTTTGTAGCAAAGGACAAGCCGGAACAAACTCTTATAATAGGAAAAGCGCTCCAGAGGACACATGGGAATATCGTCAAGCTATTTTTCATCACATTCATATGATTCACGTTCGATACTTTGATAATTTGATATGTGGGTGGACCGGTGCTTGGGTGCTGTTCTTACTTGAACAAACATCCCACCTATGATTAACCTCTATTGCAAGCATCCGCAACTACAACAAAAGTATTAAGGTAAACCTAACCATAGCATGAAACATATGGATCCAAATCAGCCCCTTACGAAGAAATGCATAAACTAGGGTTTAAGCTTCTGTCACTCTAGCAACCCATCATCTACTTATTACTTCCCAGTGCCTTCCTCTAGGCCCAAATAATGGTGAAGTGTTATGTAGTCGACGTTCACATAACACCACTAGAGGCTAGACAACATACATCTTATCAAAATATCAAACAAATACCAAATTCACATGACTACTCATAGCAAGACTTCTCCCTTGTCCTCAGGAACGAACGTAATTACTCACAAAGCATATTCATGTTCATAATCAGAGGGGTAATAATATGCATATAGGATCTGAACATATGATCTTCCACCAAATAAACCAACTAGCATCAACTACCAGGAGTAATCAACACTACTAGCAACCTACTAGCACCAATCCCGGACTTTGAGACAAGAATTGGATACAAGATATGAACTAGGGTTTGGAGATGAGATGGTGCTGGTGAAGATGTAGATGGAGATTGCCCTCTCCCGATGAGAGGAGCGTTGGTGATGACGATGGTGATGATTTCCCCCTCCCGGAGGGAAGTAACCCTGGCAGAACAGCTCTACCGGAGCTCTAGATTGGATCCGCCAAGGTTCCGCCTCGTGGAGGCGGAGTCTCGTCCCGAAAAGTTTCTCTTATTTTTTTCTCATCGAAAGACTTCATATAGGAGAAGATGGGCATCGGAGAGCCACCAGGGGGCCCACTAGGGGGCCTCGTGAGCAGGGTGTGGGCCCCCTGGCCTTCATCTTTGGCGAGGATTTTTCTTTATTTGTTTTAAGATGTTCCGTGGAGTTTCAGGACTTTTGGAGTTGCGCATAATAGGTCTCTAATATTTGCTCCTTTTCCAGCCCAGAATTCCAGCTGCCGGCATTCTCCCTCCTTATGTAAACCTTGTAAAATAAGAGGGAATAAACATAAGTATTGTGACATAAAGTGAAATAACAGCCCATAATGCAATAAATATCGATATAAAAGCATGATGCAAAATGGACGTATCAGCTACCACCGCAGTTGAAACCTCCCCAGGAAGGACTAACCCCCAGACATCTTTTCGCATAGCTCGTGGCACTATGTGCACCAGTGCACGCGGTGACCACCGTTTTGGCATGCACCGACCATGTCCAGAGCGTCTTCTTGCTCGGGCCCCTTCTCTGCTCGGCGTCTCAGCGAGCACGGGCCTGTCCAGCAGGTTTCCCGCGCCGTCGCCATCCTCCTGGAGCCACTTCCCCCTCCATAAGCCCCTCCGTCAGTGTTCATCGCCGCGCGCCCACGGGCGCACTGTGGCCGACCGAGCACTAATGGCGTCGTGGCCGTTTCCCCTCTACGCCCTTGGCCCCTCCTACACTGTGTAACACTGTCGCTCGTCCGCTCCCCCTTCATCGCGATCCCACGCCTCCCCGTGATCGCTGGCCGTCGCCAGAGCGTTGGCCGGATCCCCGTGGCGACACCCGAGCTTGACCTCCCTCGCCCGGCTATATATAGCCCTCCCCGCGGCCTCCCTAGCTCATCAGCCTCCTCTTCTCCCTCCTCTAGACCTCCCCAGTCACTTCCCCAAGCACCAGAGCCTGTCCCCGACCCCCACGGTCGCCATTGCCACCGGCGACCTCCTCCCAAATCATCACCAACTCGAACTCTTCTCGTCCTTCTTCCACCTCCAGTAGACCACCTGGAGCACCTTGAGCCTCCACAACTCTTCACTTTCTTCTGGGGTGGTCGTTGGCCATGATTTTCGCCGACATCCGAAGTTGCCGTCCGCCGAGGTCGCGGCCCCACTTGTCTCCGAGTTCTCCAGCGAGCGTACTGCCCCAGTTGGGTGCGCCTTTCCACGCAGCTCATTCTTGTGGGTCGGGCGCCGCCAGCGATGGCTAGAGCTGGCCGGACGAGCTCCCGCGCCGGCGACCTCCCACTGGACCACGGGCGAGCGCAAGCAAGATGACGACAACGATGACCACGCCCCTGTGCCCCGCCTGTCGGCCTGTCCGCACTTACCGGCCCGGCCCGCTGACGTGGTTAAGTGGAGGTGTACTCCAGAGAGTACGTCTTCGCTTAACGAAAACATATTCACCTTCTGCATTGGGCGAAAATACGCTTCCTGCATTGGGAAGCGTATTCCCAGAAAGGCGCGTTCTGTTTTTCCTGTTAAGGGCCTGTGTGGGATGATTTCTTTACATATAGGTCCCTGGCAGAAAAACCTCTGTGTCTTTTTGATCCTGACTCCAAATCAGGTGAATCCAAAGCCCACTTATTCGTCTCGTCGAGACCGTTCTGTTGGTTTCATTTTCACTATGGTTTGACACTGTGAAAATGACCTTTTTCCCCTTGCATGTAAACAGCCCCTCCGAGAGAGAACTGTTTCCGGCAAATCTTTTCGCGGCTTCACCGCACTTCTCCCCGGCGCCTTCTTCATCCCCAGGTAAGGCACAACCACCATTTGCATGATAGCCACGCAGTAGTATTGGTTTTCAACTTGAATCTTTAATAATTGTATGTTTGTTTTGCTACTGCTATTGTTGTTTCGGCTATGCTTGTGGTTCGATGATTACTGTCATGCTCTGTTTCTAGCACTCTATTATCATGTTCTACCTGCTAGTATTACTTTCATTTTGGCCATGCTTCGTAGTAATACATGTTGGGTTGGTCATGTTCTTCGAGGCATGACTGTCGTCTATTACCGAGTACCTGTAATATGCATAGTTCCTTTGCTGTTAGTTGGTTAAGTGTTTACTCGGTAATGTCATTGATGAGTTCTTGCATGGTATTTATGGTCGATGCTAGTGGTCATGTTATGATATGAGTAGTGTTGTACTTGTGATATTCATGCTCGTCATTATGCCATGCTCAGTTGGAGATGATTCATTGTTGATATGGTGGATAGTTATGTTGCACGCTATGCTTATGTTGATATCATGCTCATGCATTGTAATTGCATCATCTTATTTTATCATGGCTCGGCATATTGCATTCATGTTTAACCGGATTAAATTGAACTTGAACAATTGTTGGCTGAGTCATGGTGCCACCATATCGAACTGACCAGTGCAACCACGCTTGCCTTTATGGGAAGGTCCTAACTGGGTCTATTGTCATGCCTCTCGTCAGTGCCTCCAACGAGGGAAGGTTATGGGTGCGCGCTACCCTAAGCAGGTAGGCAGACATAAGCTTTGTGTGCCCGTTGTTGTTGTATGGATCCTTGTCCCCATTTGGGACTGTTTTGCCACGATGGTGGCCGTTTTGCCACGATGATGGCCTTTGGTGCCTTTGGTAGGCACGGGGCCACCCATGTCCTAGCCCAAAGGGGAATTGGTTGGAGTGGTCGGGAGAGTGTCATGGCAGTAGATCGGTATTGTCAGAATGCCGTTGGTCCACCCGAATGGGAGCGCGAGGCCATGGGTTCCGTGGTGTGGGTACAGTGTGCTAACCTCTGCAGAGTGTATATTAAATCTATCGATAGCCGTGCCCACGGATAAGGGCCCAGTCATGTCGGTCACACTGTGAGTCAACAGTAATAATAATAATGTGCTTAATAACAACCATGGTTCGATGATGAGATAAGTTGGTTATGTGATCCGTGAATGATCACCGTTTGGTTACGAGGTAACCCGTTGAGCCCAGAGTGGTTCCGTTTGTGATCCATGAATGATCACCGTTTGGTTACGAGGTAACCCGTTGAACCAAGAGTGGTTCCGTTCATGATCATGAGATGATCACCGTGGTATCGAGGAGACCGAGTTGTTGGATATTCGTGATGTTGTGCGAGAATCGTGGGTAAAGATCAACCTCCTTGTGGTCATTTAATGATTACTACGGTATTGTTTATACGAAGCTTGATTTGATCCTGAGATGATCTTGTGATGTCCGAGGTTGGTAAGTGATGCCTGTGATGGTTACGAGGTACCCGAGCAGAATAAATGGTGCATATAGTGTCATCATGTTGCATGCTAGTATCATCAGATATATATGTTCATGCCATGCTCATATTGTTCCAACTGTATCATGTTCATGTGGTTCATGCCATGTTATTCTGATAATGTCATGATAAATTCCTGCTTAATCCGTAATTGCCATGCTTTTGTTTGTCTTGAATGCTTCTGGTTATTGTGAGCTTGCAAGTACATTTAATGTACTGACCTGGCGTGTCATGCCAGTTTGTAGGTCATGCCATGATTGCTTGATTGCTTGTTGTGGTTTCCGTTCGTGGGATATAGGATAAGCGTTCCAGCCAGAGTCCCTACGGAGTGGAGTTCATCACCATCGTCCCTGTTCCGCTACTAGAAGTTTTGTTTTTCCGCTGGCTTCGAGTTGTTCTGCTACTTGCATAGAGCAACTGAGGATGGCATAGTGTCGTCGTGCCGATGTTATTCCTTGTAATATCGGAGACCTTTTATTCATATTCATGTAATAATAGAAAGTTGGTTTGTTCTGTGCTAAGCAGTGACGTATTCCAGAAGACTTCTCCTCGATCTCTCGGCTGGATACGGGGTGTTCTAGTTTATCTGAGCCGGGGTGCCACAACGCTTGGTATCAGAGCAGGTCTGGCTGTAGGACGCCCTAGTCAGAGCGAGCGGTAGAAACCGGTAGAAATTAGTAGTTTAATGTCTGGCTTTTTTATTGCATTTGGTTGCTGCATTTGTTTGTTGCATATCATGCATATAGACCTAGTATTCGTTGCTAACGGTTTACCTGGTGAGTGTAGGTGGCATCGGTTTGGATGCACTACAGCTCAGCTATTGCATTTCTCTAGTTTTCTTTTCTTGCTTATTCTTCTGTGTCTGGTGTCATTTTTGTCCCAGCAGAGTGATGCCAAGTGATCCCGACACTATTTGCACAAATGGTGCTCACGTATCTCGCCGATATCCTCCTTTCAGCCCCGCCTATCGTTTCGGTGATGGACATGCTTCTATCCCGAATCACTCTTCATTTTGTCATGTTGGAAACCCTTAATGATCTTAGTTATCAAGAAAGGGCAATGTCAGCAGCCTCTGTTTTTACCCACTATCCTATTTCTTGGACGAGTACGGATCTTTTCTGTCTGCTTGATAATTATGTGGTTGCGACCTTTGTGTCCCACTACATGATTACCGAGTGTGTCCTTGTCTCCGAGCTAATCCAGGTTGCTACCTGGGTAAGCTAGCACTTGGTGTAGCGCTGTTTACACCAATTTCCCACACATTTATTCCTCCTCGTGCACACTGTCACAGCATGCTAGATCGTAGAACCGGAGATCCTGCGAGATTTGTGTGCTTAAGTAGGCCTACATATTGTGTGACTAGCAGTACCATGTGACATTGATTGTGTGTGAATTGATTGTTGTTGTGTGCTTTTGTTTAGTTGAGTTTTCTTTTGCTTCTTTATTTTTTGGCCCCAGTGTTACATTATTTCCCCCCTATAAAGAGTTGCTCATCAACTGACACCGGACCCGAAGAATGAGCAAGGAATTCAGATATTTGGAAAATCAGCTAATCAGAATGGAATTCTCAGCCGACAGCAGTGAAATGGGGAATATCTAATTTTGAGGCTAATAATCAATTTTTTATTAGTATGCACTCCTCACAACAATACTGATAACTCAAGTCTACATCAGTACAAATTCCTCACAGCAGTAATGATCAAGTCAGCAGCAAGACAAGTCAGGTACAAGATCAGCGGTACATTTTCAGTCAAATGCATGGATCATATACAAAATTTTGGCTCAGCAATGCATGATGCTTGAAATATGTTATCATCCAAAATAAAGTAAAAATGTGATATGCTCAAGGCAGACAGTCAAACAAAATTTCTCATGCAAACAATTAGCCACAGAATATTCTGGGCGTGTGTGTAGATTTCAGTCTGAATATTAGTATGAAGCTTGGGATGTAAGAAACTCAGTCTTCTTCCACACGTTATCAGAAGAACTTTATGATGCACGGCTCCTCAATTTTCCTCAACATGATATGTGAACAATTTCCGGTGCAAGATTCCCGATCTTTCTCAGCAAGATACCGCGGTAAAAGCTTCTAACAGACGAAAATGAATTTTTCTCAACAAGCAAACCCGAGGAGAAGCTTCTCAAGTACGGAACTCAGGCTTCTCCAGCACAATAATCAGACCAAGTTTCATGTGTAACCTATAGAGCCTTCTTCGCACGATACCCAGACAAAAGATTCGAGCAGAAGTTAACAAGTCTTCCTCAGCAAGCTACTCGGATGGCTTCTCTTGTAAGCCATTCAGTCTGTGTCAGTATCATACTAATACACCAGTCTTAGAGCGTATATGATGATTTGCCAATGTATGGCAGTACCGCTCAAGAATCAGACTCGCAACCTTTTGTCGGAAGCACAAATTCGTCAGGGCATGTGTCTTCTTCAGAAAGCTAGTGTTTGGTTGCATGTGATTCTTATATATGGTGAGCATGTATCCCTAGTCATATTATTCACTCATACGAGATTGCGGCGAGGATCTAGCAGATATACCTAAGGAAAGTGAGGATCCCACAACCTCACGACTCAGGTAAAGGAAAATAAGCAGAGATACATCCCATGAATTACAAGAATTGACAAGATCTGGGGATGACATCATAGAATCAGCAGTCTTGAAAATGGTCGTCAAGGTCAATATTCCCACAACTAACAAGGAGATGTCCTAAAACCTTGTCACCTCCTTGTATGATTGGCCTCAACAACGAGCTCTCTACCACTACAAGTCCCGATTATATGTCATATGGGTGCGAACCCAGGTCAAAAAAATAGGCACAAGGAATAATATTGAAAATATTGCACTAATCACGTCCATGGTCATACGAAGAATCAAGGACATGTGTGGCTAAGTTATTTCAATAAGGTATCCCAACAAAGAATATCATGACCGTTAAAAGGTCAGACAGACAACAAAGGTATGATGATTTTTGCACGACCATCAGGGTCCGGATACCCAAATCAGTCGGAGGCCGTAATTCCATGTGGATCCACAAAGGCATACCCTCACAGGCCTACTCTGTTTTACAAGAATTACATATCTCGCTGACCCGCTTGGAATGGTTAGTGTGGAAAATCCAAATGGTTATACCAAGAAAATGAGAAAGTCAAAAGCCAAACAATCAGTTCAGACCCGGTATACTCACGAACATAATCAAGTACATGGTCAGTCTATCAGGAAAAAGCAATTATCCATTAGCCCCTTGCTGGGCTAGTTTCAAGGTGTAAATATTTGAGGTATATGACACAGCTATAACTCCATACACCGTTATATTGCTCCTAACAAAAGGCGGTCGAATCATTGGTACCTATCTCATGCTCGAGCCAAAGGGGTAAATCAAAATAAATCAGTACCACCTATGAGCAGTCAGATCCCATCAAAAGATGGCCATGATTAATTCTCAGCATTTATTGAAACCAGAAGGCGTGCATTTATTTGAAGCAACCCCATGACAGAAGTAAAAAGGGTTTTCATGACCAAAAGAAAATTTATGCTCAGATCCATTGGATATCACCACAGGTATGGAGAATCAACGTTAGTAAAAAGAAATTGGTAGATGAGCAAAGACCTGTCAGGATTTGGGGAAGGGTGAAGCAAACCACCCCAGAGCAAGGGAAGAAAATCATATGAAATTCTTGGGGGGACAATAAATAAAGGAAAAAGGATACCCGAGTTGGAAACGGTGTCCTAAAGTCATACTTGTTCCCTGAGAAACCAAATCTCGAGGACGAGATTTCTTTAAGGAGGGAAGGTTTGTAATAACATGGTTTTTGGCCCTTTTCTTTTTCTTTTAATTTAATTGGTTTTTGCTCTGTTTTCCTTTTTGGAGTGGTTCTGTGGCCTTGCCACCTGGGAAATCACCTTCTTTTCCTCTCCCAAGTGACTCATGATCCTCAAAACCTTACCAAGATCATGTCACTTCACTCCTTAACCAAACCCTAAAATCTTTTTCTAGGAAATATTCCTTTTTTCTATTAAAGGAATAACCCTATCTGCCCTAGGTTGTGAAGTAACCTATATTTCTACACATCCAAAAATCCCCAAATAATTCTTATAATTTTTCTGGGCCAAATCTTCCTCAAATATGGTAAAATATTTCATTGGTCATGTTTCTCATCATGCTCAATAAATTCATTTCCTATTTCGTCCTAAATGGCACATTGTGTAGCAAGTGCTATTTATCTTTGCCCATTTGACCCCAAACGTTTTGGACATATTTCACTGTACAAATAATTGACATGTGCCAAAATTCAACTTTATTTGCCTTGCCAAAGTTCCTCAGTGATTTTTCAAAGTTCCTTTCCGAGGGAAGCCTTTGTGAAGGAAGTGCTAGCTATGATTATCCAAATGAGTTGAAATTTTGCACACTCCTTCATGTGCTCATATTATGACACTTATACAAATTTCTGCCCCATCCAATCATCTATGTGAGCACAGGATCAAATCTTTGCTTCTGTTAATATTTTCCGGTTATGAAGCAAGTATAATTTATATTGCTTCAAAAATCCTGATAAATTACCAGATCATGATCCTACCCCAATAACCTCTCTCCACCAAATTTGGGACCAATTCATCAAGCCAATACTCCTCTAGAATTTTTGCAAGTTTCTGTCCAAAGGAGAGGTTTGTGAAGCAAGTACCACTTTGGTTTGTCCAATTGGTATGAAATTTTTACAGCATCTTAGTATGGCCAAATCACTAAGACTTGACAAATTTCAGCTCAAGTTGATTCTTGAGGTGAGTGCATCATCCTAATTTAGTATTCTGACCAGATTTGGCAGTTGCAAAGCAGATACATTAAATCTTGATCCAATTATCCTCAAAATCTCCAGGATTATAGTCCTTCATAATCTAATCACCCAGACACACTTTTTGGACCCAACCAAGTTACTGTTGATCACTAGTGCATGTTCAAGTTTACTGCAGTAAACTTCAGAGGTGGATTACCATTTAACCAAAGCGATTTCCACCGAGCTACCACCGCAGTTGAAACCTCCCCTGGAAGGACTAACCCCCAGACATCTTTTGCCATAGCTAGTGGCATTGTGTGCACCAGTGCACGTGGTGAGCACCATTTTGGCACGCACCGGCCGCGTCCAGGGCGTCTTCTTTCTCGGGCCAATTCTCTGCTCGGCGTCTCAGAGAGCACGGGCCTGTCCAGCGGGTTCCTCGCATCGTCGTCGTCCTCCTAGAGCCACTTCCCCCTCCATAAGCCCCTCCATTAGCGTTCTTCGCTGCGCGCCCACGAGCGCACTATGGCCGACCGAGCACTAATGGAGCCGTGGCCGTTTCCCCTCTGCGCCCTCAGCCCCTCCTGCACTGTGTGCCACTATGGCTCGTGCGCTCCCCCTTCGTCGCGATCCCGCGCCTCCCCGTGATCACTGGCCATCGCCAGAGCGTTGGCCGAATCCCCGCAGCGACACTCGAGCTCGACCTCCCTTGCCCGGCTATATATAGCCCTCCCTGCGGCCTCCCGAGCACATCAGCCTCCTCTCCTCCCTCCTCTAGACCTCCCTAGTCACTTCCTCGAGCACCAGAGCCTCCCCCCGACCCCCACGGTCGCCATTGCCATTGGTGACCTCCTCCCAAATTAGCGCCAACCCAAGCTCTTCTCGTCCTTCTTCCACCTCCAGTAGACCACCTGGAGCACCATGAGCCTCCACAGCTCTTTGCTTTCTTCTGGGGTGGGCGTTGGCCATGAGTTCCGCCGACGTTTGAAGTTGCCGTCCGCCGTGGTCGCGGCCCCGCTCGTCTCCGCATTCTCCAATGAGCATACTGCCCCAGTCGGGTGCGCCTCTCCGCGCAGCTCATTCTGGTGGGTCGGGCACCGCCAGCGATGGCCGGAGCTGGCCGGACAAGCTCCCGCGCCGGTGACCTCCCGCTGGAGCATGGGCGAGCGTGGGCGAGACGATGACAACGATGACCACGCCCCTGGGGCCCGCCTATCAGCCTCTCCGCACTGACTGGGCCGGCCCGCTGACGTGGTTAAGTGGAGGTGTACTCCAGAGAGTACGTCTTTGCTTAACGAAAACGTATTCAACTTCTTCATCGGGCGAAAAGACGCTTTCTCTGCAGGGAAGCGTGTTCCCAGAAAGGCGCGTTCTGTTTTTCCTGTTAAGGGCCTGTTTGGGATGATTTCTTTATAGATAGGTCCCTAACAGAAAAACCTCTGTATCTTTTTGATCCTAACTCCAAATCGGGTGAATCTAAAGCCCACTTCTTTGTCTCGTCGAGCCTGTTCTGTTGGTTCCATTTTCACTATGGTTAAACACTGTGAAAATGACATTTTTGCCCTTGCACGTAAACCTCTGCAGAGTGTATATTAAATCTATCGATAGCCGTGCCCACGGATAAGGGCCCAGTTCGTGTCGGTCACACTATGAGTTAACATTAATAGTAATAATGTGCTTAATAACAACCACAGTTTGATGATGAGATAAGTTGGTTATGTGATCCTTGAATGACCACCGTTTGGTTAAGAGGTAACCCGTTGAGCCTAGAGTGGTTCCCTTTGTGATCCTTGAATGATCACTATTTGGTTACGAGGTAACCCGTTGAACCAAGAGTGGTTCCGTTCGTGATCATGAGATGATCACCGTGGTATCGAGGAGACCGAGTTGTTGGATATGCGTGATGTTGTGCGAGAATCGTGGGTAAAGATCAAGCTCCTTGTGGTCATTTAATGATTACTACGGTATTGTTTATACCAAGCTTGATTTGATCCTGAGATGATCGTGTGATGTCCGAGGTTGGTAAGTGATGCCTGTGATGGTTACGAGGTAATCGAGCAGAATAAATGGTGCATATAGTGTCATCATGTTGCATGCTAGTATCATCAGATATATATGTTCATGCCATGCTCATATTATTCCAGCTGTATCATGTTCATGTGGTTCATGCCATGTTATTATGATAATCTCATGATAAATTCCTGCTTAATCGGTAATTGCGATGTTGTTGTTTGTCTTGAATGCTTTTGGTTATTGTGAGCTTGCAAGTACATTCAATGTACTGACCTGGCATGTCATGCCAGTTTGCAGGTCATGCCGTGATTGCTTGATTGCTTGTCGTGGTTTCCGTTTGTGGGAGCTAGGATAAGCATTCCAGCCAGAGTCCCTGCGGAGTGGAGTTCATCACCATCGTCCCTGTTCCGCTACTAGAAGTTTTGTTTTTCCGCTGGCTTTGAGTTGTTCTGCTGCTTGCATAGAGCAACTGAGGATGGCATAGTGTCGCCGTGCCGATGTTATTCCTTGTAATGTCAGAGACCTTGTATTCATATTTGTGTAATAATAGAAAGCTGGTTTGTTCTATGCTAAGAAATGCCGTATTCCAGAAGACTTCTCCTCGACCTCTGAGCTGGAATACGGGGCGTTCCGGTTTCTCTGAGCCGGGGTGCCACAAGTATGAACCCTAGGCATTGTCTCTAAGCATTGCAATACCGTTTGTGCTCTGTATCACTTGCTACCTTGCTGTTTTTTATTTTTTGGATTAAAAAAAACATATATCTACTATCCATACTACACTTGTATCATCATCTTTTCGCTGAATTAGTGGACCTATATAATTTACCATTTTATTTGGTGTGTTGGGGACACAAGATATTTCTTGTATTTTACTGTAGGGTTGTTTGAGAGATACCATCTTCATGCTACACCTCCCACGGACTGATAAACCTTAGGTCATCCACTTGTAGGAAATTTGTTGCTGTCCTACAAAACTCTACACTTGGAGGCCCAACAAAGTGTACAAGAATAAAATTTGTGTAGTAGACATCACACTCTTTTACTTATTGCTATTTACATTTCGTTGCAACTCCACCATCACAAATCACTACACTGTTACGCTTTTAGCACTTACGGGATGGATTTGTCATTTATCAACTAAACCAATAGGGGATAAATGGACATGCACATTCAGTTTCTAAAATAAATTAACCAATGCATTTAAAAAATCAAAGTGGAAGTAAGAGTTCGTAGGGTGGATGGGAATCTCTCTTTATTAGTGCATGCCCAAAATTTGTTTCCAAATAATTATACATATGTAATCAAATCCACAATAATACATCTAGGAAAATATTCATAATTAAACAAAATAGTTTATTCCACAGACGATAAAAACATGCTTGATGTACACACTGATAGGTATTTTACAACATGGAAATGTAGCTAGGTATACACCGGCGGGTGGTGCATACACATGGCAGTACACATACAGACAATACTAGCACAAGAGAGGCATGCCAAGCAAGACAATGCATACAAACTCTCTTGTGATCATGCTGAAAAATGAAATGCGGCGCAAACCAATACAGATGTTGGTATATATCAACCGATCTTCTGGTGGATGATTATTTTATGCATGCACACATGTATATGTTCTCGCGAGTCATATGATCGTCAATACTTCCACATGCCATCCATGCCCATGTTCATTGACAAGATCTCGCCGGAGGTTGCTATGCCACCGTTACCCTGGTTGTTGTTGCTCAACCAGGTCACAACGTCCTCATGAGACACTATGGACGATGAACCATACCCAGGATCGACTCCAACCATGAAGCCCTGGTCTACACTCATCTCCATCATCTGCTGTTGCTGGTGGTGGTTGTAGGATGACATCGATGACTGTGGTGAGGCCATCATTTGTTGGTAGTGGTTACCAAAGTAGTGGTTGTTCATCATCGGAAGTACCACACGGCCCATCGCAAACGATCCGGCCTCGAAGGTATGCATCTGGTACAAAGAAGTTTCAGGCAACGGAGGCGGTGGTGCCAATGAAGACAACATGTCATAGTCCATGAGAGGAATCAATGTACTAGATTTGAGAAAGCTCTGTTGTTTCTCTTGCCCCATGGACATGGGAATGGACATGTCATATGATGGCATCATCACCTTCTTCAGTCCAGTGCTTTTATGGAAGATTCTACAAACCACATACTCCCCCTACCAACATAGATAAACTGAATTAGTGCAAATCAACAACGGTCGGTAGCTAGATATTTATGTACATGCATATTCATGAGTCATGAGTACTAATAGTTAATGTTTTAAAATACCTTGGAAGATGCATTAATGGTGGTGGCTTTGGCGATGTCAGCGGGCAGGCCGGGTGTGGGTTGCTTACCGCTCTTGAGTCTGTACTCGTGCATGATCCAGTTTGTCTTCTCCCCCTTGGGGGCCCTTCCCTTGTAGAATACGAGCGTCTTCTTCATGCCGATGATACTCATGGTCAGTGGGTGGATGATCTCCTTGTCCTTTCCGGTGGCCTTCCAATAACCGGCCTTCGTGGCCCGGTTGGTCCGTATCCCGGTGGAGTACTTGAGACCCTTCTGGGAGAAGAAGTATCGCCCCTTCTCCCCCATGTTTACCTTCTTTAGGAGATCCCATGGCTCACATTTGTTCAGGTCCACCTCCTTGACCACCGTGGTGTCGAAGACTTTCTTCAGCACCTTGGGGACCAAGTAGAAGGTGATGATCTCCACGTCCGTCGGTTGAAACCTGAACCCTGGTGGCAGATTCAATTGTTGTTGATGATGTTGAACTTGAAGGTGGTCTGCCATGGCGAAGGCTTTGTGGGAAATGGGTGCTGAGGTGGAACAAATATTGGGGACAACAATGGATATGTGTGTATCTATGGAAGGAATTCAGTGATATCTAGAGATATGAGAGTGAGGTGCCTAAATAGGAGCTAATGCGTGCACCGGAAAGACACTTGCGAGAGAAGCCTTGGCATTTTCTAGGCTTTGCTTATTTGTTCTTACTGGCAATGGATGGATGGATGGACGGATGTGAGCTAGCTATATAAATAGAGATAGTTGGCTATACTTTACAACTGTGTGCTACTTATCTTGCTGTGGGCGGCATGCCCAGGTGGTGACAGGTGCTACGTTTCATGAACTCCAAGCCATGACATGCCAAATTGAACACTTTTGGTTTGTTCTCATTCTTGTTAATGTATTCATATCTACTGATCATGCTATGCTCCACTCTATTGCTAACGTTTGGCTTTGCGATGCAAAGCAAACATATGTTGTTTTCCATGTGTCATATGTATGCTTCCACCATATGCATTCATATTTATATACAAGATATGTAGGTAAAGTCGGTTAGTTTTCATATTCTAGCCTATGCATTCATATACTATATATAGCCTCAGTTGCTCGGATTTACCCACTTCATGATCTGTTGTGTACCGGTGTAGCTCGCATAGATTGTCTATGTTCTCTCTCATATATTATAATATTATTTTGTAACTACCATTTCAACAATAATTCAAATAGTTTATAATTGCAACGGCTGTAATCCTAATTAATGACCACTTTTCAAATGTCTATATTGCGAGCACTCGTGTTGAGACACCGAAGCTCAACCTGTGGAGAAAACTCTCATCCCCTTCCATCTATAAACAATTGACACATGTATCATTTAGCATCAACAAAGATAATACTACCTCCATTTCAAAATAATTAAAGTTTTGAGTTTGTTTCAAGTCAATATTGTTTAAGTTTAACCAAGTTTATATAAAAAATATATCGACATGTAGAAGACCAAGTTAGTCTCATGAGATATTTTATGAAATATAGCTGTACTAAGTACTCGGTGTTGTAGATCTTAGAACATTTTCTATAGATTTGGTCAAATGACTTAGAACAAACATAAACTTCAAAGCCCCAATTGGTTGCAAAGTATTTTTGTAGTATTGTTGCAAGACCACTATTTCTAGAAAAATCGTAGTCTAAAATATTTTGAGGTGTTTGGATAAAAGAAATACCACAACCTTGTAAACTATGGTTTTACCAAAACTGTAGGCCTAGCTTGGCAACATTATTTTCTCAAAACCATAGTAATCTAAACCCACAGTATTCAGTTACCTAGGAGATGAATATCTAGTTTCTAAAAACCACATTTATCCCCTAAAATGACCACATTTGTTCAGTTTAGGAAAAAATTATCAAGGCCTCTTTCTTAAATACAACATAAAAACCATGGTATTGGAGGTACTACGGTTTATAAACTATGGTGTTTGCTGAAGTGAAGCACCTCAAAGTTTTAAAATATGTGTTTTCTTAGAAAACCATAGTATTCTCCAAATACTTAAAAAAAAACTAGGTTGCCAAACGCAGCTGTAGCTGTTTTGGAGTATTAATGAAACAACTATGGACCTAGCTTTTCTTTCCTCTCATCCAAGGAGACTTAGGAAAGCCTTGCTTCCCTTGATCTCCGCCGGTGAGCCCGTTGATTCGCCTCCCCTCCGCCTGCCACTCTGGAAGCCGATGGCAGGGAGTGATACGTCCATTTTGCATCATGCTTTTATATCAATTTTTATTGCATTATGGGCTGTTATTACACATTATATCACAATACTTAAGGCTTTTTTCTCTTATTTTATAGGGTTTATATGAAGAGGAAGAATGCCAGCAGCTAGAATTCTGGACTGGAAAAGGAGAAAATATTAGAGACCTATTCTGCACAACTCCAAAAGTCCTGAAACTTCACAGAGAATTTTGTTGGAATAAAAAATATTGGGCGAAGAAAGCACCAGAAGGGGGCCACCTGCCATCCACAAGGGTGGGGGCGCGCCCTACCACCTGGGTGCGCCCCTGTCTTGTGGGCCACCTGGCAGGCCCCCGATGCCCATCTTGTTCTATATGGTGTGTTTTGACCTGGAAAAATCATAAGGAAGCTTTCGGGACGAAGCGCCGCCGTCTCAAGGTGGAACTTGGGCAGAACCAATCTAGGGCTCCGGCGGAGCTGTTTTGCCAGGGAAACTTCCCTCCGAGGGGGAAATCAAAGCCATCATGATCACCAACGATCCTCTCATCGAGAGGGGATCAATCTCCATCAACATCTTCACCAGCACCATCTCCTCTCGAACCCTAGTTCATCTCTTGTATCTGATCTTTGTTTCAAAACCTCAGATTGGTACCTGTGGGTTGCTAGTAGTGTTGATTACTCCTTGTAGTTGATGCTAGTTGGTTTATTTGGTGGAAGATCATATGTTCAGATCCTTAATGATAATTAATACTCCTCTGATTATGAACATGAATATGCTTTGTGAGTAGTTACGTTTGTTCCGGAGGACATGGGAGAAGTCTTGTTATAAGTAATCATGTGAATTTGGTATTCATTCAATATTTTGGTGAGATGTATGTTGTATCTCCTCTAGTGGTGTTATGTGAACGTCGACTACATGACACTTCACCATGATTTGGGACTAGGGGAAAGCACTAGGAATTAATAAGTAGATGATGGGCTGCTAGAGTGACAGAAGCTTAAACCCTAGTTTATGCGTTGCTTCGTAAGGAGCTGATTTGGATCCATATGTTTCATGCTATGGTTAGATTTATCTTAATTCTTCTTTCATAGTTGTGGATGCTTGCGAGAGGGGTTAATCATAAGTAGGAGGCTTGTCCAAGGAAGGGCAGCACCCAAGCACCGGTCCGCCCACATATCAAATTATCAAAGTAACGACCGTGAATCATATGAGCATGATGAAAACTAGCTTGACAGTAATTCCCATGTGTCCTCGGGAGTGCTTTGCTTTATATAAGTGTTCGTTCAGGCATGTCCTTTGCTACAAAAAGGATTGAGACACCTTTCTGTACCTTAGTTACTTTTGTTACTTGTTACCCGTTACGAATTATCTTACCACACAACTATCTGTTAACGATAATTTCAGTGCTTGCAGAGAATACCTTGCTGAAAACCGCTTGTCATTTTCCTTTGCTCCTCGTTGGGTTCGACAATCTTACTTATCGAAAGGACTATGATAGATCCCCTATACTTGTGGGTCATCAAGACTCTTTTCTGGCGCCGTCGCCAGGGAGTGATGCGCCTTTGGTAAGGAAACATTTATATAGTGTGCTGAAATTTACTGTCACTTGTTACTATGGAAAATAATCCTTTGAGGGGCTTGTTCGGGGTATCTTCACCTTGACCAGAAGAGCAAAGAGTTGCTCCTCAACCAACTGCACCAACTGGAAATATTTATTATGAAATTCCTTCGGGTATGATAGAGAAACTGCTAGCTAATCCTTATACAGGAGATGGAACATTACATCATGATATGCACCTAATCTATGTGGATGAAGTTTGTGGATTCTTTAAGCTTGCAGGTTTGCCCGAGGATGTTGTCAAGAAGAAGGTCTCCTCCAGCCGGCCCGCCGCTTCCCTCGAAGAGGACGCCCCATTAAGGAGACAAGATGCGGTAAGACTACAGCGATCACCCGGCAGGCGGCGGTACTGTAGCCGCGCTTGCCACGATGAAGCTCACGTCAGCAAGATGAAGCCACAGTGACCAAGGAGTTGACAGCCGGCGGGACCCACCAGCCGGCGGGCCCCAGCAGTCGGCGCAGAAGCCGGCGAGTGCAGTCACAGACGGCTGGGCCCGCGCCCAGCCGGATTACCATTGTACCCCCGGGGGGCAGGCCTATATAAACCCCCCGGGGCACCCATGCAAAGGGTTCGACCCCCCGCTAGTTCTAGATACCATACAAGGAGAAGAAGCAGGCTAGCCGTGCCCTTTCTTCCTCCTCCTCCCCTAGAATAGCTCAAGGAGCGTTGTGTAGCTACTCGATTCATCTAGTGAGCATGCGGAGACCCCGCAGAGCAGCAGTAGGGGTGTTATCTCTTCGGAGAGCCCCGAAGCTGGGTAAGAGCCGCCGGCGTGCGTGTCTACGCCTCATCCCGCTTCCAGGCACCGGCGACGTCTTACTGGTTCCCACAAAGATAAGCCACCCGTTGGCATATGTCGCACCTACCACCCGACATTTGGCGCCCACCGTGGGGCCAGGCGCACCGTCGCCCGGAGACCTGTTCTGGACGGGAACCCTCTTCCTCCCCACCGAGCGTAGCCAGCCCGGCACGCCCGATGGCGCTTGCCACGACGCGCTGCAAGGCGTCGCCAGCACCTGTGCGGCAAGCGGCCTCGCCGATCTCTCCGACGAGCTCGCCTCCGATGCGGGCGCTGACCGCCTCGCCAACTTTCTCGGCCAGCTCCACGTCTCCAGCGAGCCCGTTGCGGACCCGGAGTCGGTTGGTTCCACCGACCCGATGCCTGTCGACTCCGACACGGCCTCCTACGGCGCCTTCCCCGCCAACGTCGCGTTCTACAATGACCCGCTTCCCCGAGCCGACGGCCACGATGCTGTCGCCGCCGAAGTGATTGTTGTCGGCCACGGTGGCCCGGCCGACGAGAGCGCCTGCGACACCTCGCGCGCGGCGGCCCACGACCTGTCCGCTCCTCTCTCGGCCAACGCCGACGACGAAGCCCTGGAAGCACGCCGCCTCGCCCTCCTCGCAGAGGGCCGGAGGCTGGCCTCCGTAAGACGCCTCACCGAGGCCTACCGGCGCGAGGCTGACCGCGCCGCCTTCGGCACGCCGGCCCCGAGCGGGCCAAGCCGGGCCGGCCTTGTGAAGCAACGCGGCGCCGTCATCGCCGACGCGCTGGGAGTCGACCGCCCGGTCTATGCCACTCCGCTCGAGAACTTGCGTGCCGCCCAGGCGGCCGTAGACGAGCTGGACGGCCTGGAGCCCGAAGACCTTCCCCACATGACGCGGCGCATCCAGCAGTTGATCGATGCCGCCACGCAGCGGCACGAAGCCGACGCTCGCGCGGAAAGCCTTCCCCCGCGCCGAGAGCAGGGCGCGACGTCCCGGACGCCGACTACGAGCGATACCCGCACACGACGCGAGAAGGAGCCGGCTACCAGCCGCCGCCGGACCCGGATCTCCATCGAGCGGGACGCGGACGGTTGTCCCTGAGCCATGGAGTGGCGGGGCGACCCGCCTCCGCCTCCGCCCCGTGGAGAGAGATATCCCGCCTCACCGCCAGTGGCGCACCCGACTCTCAGCGGCCGACTGGGCCGCCGCGAAGGAATCGGCGAGAACGACGCCCGCCATCGGCTCGACCGCCTGGCACGATCCCTGGCATTGGAAGAAGAAAACGATGTCGGCCCGCTTTGCTTTGGCCCCCGCATCCGCGACGAGCCCTTTCCCAAAGGGTTCTCGCTCCCAAGAGACACGCCCAAGTACAACGGCTCCGTGAAGCCGGAAGATTGGTTGATCGACTACTCCACCGCAGTTAGCATAGCCAACGGCAACCGGCGAGTCGCCGTGAAGTACGTGCCCCTCATGCTGCAAGGCACGGCGCGGACTTGGCTCAACAGCCTCAAGCCGCGTAGCATCAACAGCTGGCTGGACTTCACAGAAGCCTTCATCCGCAATTTCACCAGCACCTACAAGCGGGCTCCCAAGCCCAGACAGCTCTCCTTGTGCGTGCAAGGCCCCGCCGAGTCCACTCGCGATTACCTCACGCGCTGGGCCGAGCTCCGCAACTCCTGTGAAGGGGTGCACGAGGTACAAGCCATAGAGTACTTCACAGCCGGATGCCGAGAAGGCACCCTCCTCAAGCACAAGCTCCTCTACGACGAGCCGGCTACTCTCGACGAGCTTCTGGACATAGCGGACAAGTACACCACCGCCGACTCCTCGATGAAGACCGAGCTTCGGGTACACGCGTCCGGAAAGGTGCTCAACCCGGCGCCCAAGACGCCGGCTGGAGAGCCCGGCCGACACCCCAACTCGAACGACAACAAGCGCAAGGGCCCTGCGCCGCCTCCCGCTAGCCGGCAGGTGGCCACGGTCGAAGATGCGCCGCCTGAAGAACGACCGGCGCCGAAGAAGCCCAAGGGCGGCAGGCCGGCTTGGCAGCCCGCCTTCTCCTACGAGCAAACCCTCGACGCCCCTTGCAAGTTCCACAGCGGCGCGAAGCCGTCCAACCACACGACCCGGAAGTGCAACTGGCTCACCCGAATCTCTAAAGGCGAGGGGCTCTTGCCGCCTCCGCCTGCCGGCCCGCCGTCTCCGCCTCCGCCGCCTTCGGCCGCTCGGCCCGCAGTCGGAGCCGTGCATGACGAGTTCCCTGATGAGCAAGCAACCTACGTCGTCTTCACCAGCCAGCCCGAAGACCAGCGCAGCAAACGCCGAGAGCACCAGGAAGTCAGCGTGGTCGCTGCCAACCCCGCTGACCACATGCATTGGTCAGAAAAGCCCATCAGCTGGAGCCGGGCCGACCACCCGGAGGTGATGCCGTCTCCCGGCTCTTATGCTTTGGTCCTGGAAGCCACCCTTGCAACGGACAGACGCGCCACCCGCTTCTCTCGTGTATTGATAGACGGCGGGAGCAGCATCAACATCTTGTATCGTGACACCCTGGAGAAGTTGAACGTCAAGACAAAACAGCTCACGCCCACTCGGACAGTGTTCCACGGCATCGTACCCGGCCTGTCCTGCGCCCCCATTGGCAAAATCAAGATTGATGTACTTTTTGGGGACAAGGAGCATTTCCGCCGGGAAGCGATCTGGTTTGAGGTGGTGGACCTAGAGAGCCCTTACCATGCATTGCTGGGCCGACCGGCCTTGGCCAAATTCATGGCGGTCCCCCACTATGCATACCTCAAGATGAAGATACCAAGCACCAAAGGCGTCATCACCGTAGCCGGCGACTACAAGAAGTCCTCCGAGTGCGCCGCGGCCAGCAGCCGGCTGGCCGAGTCCCTTGTGATCGCTGAAGAGAAGAAGATGCTGGACCGAGTCGTGGCCATGGCCGGCAAGCAGTCGGCCGTGTCCCCCGACCCCAAGGAGCATGACACTCAAGGGTCTTTTCAACCGGCCAAGGAGACGAAGAAGATACCTCTTGACCCCGAGCGTCCGGAGAGGTTTGCCGTCATCGGGGCAAACCTGAACGGCAAATAGGAAGGCGAGCTCGCCGATTTCCTCCGTGAGACTCGGGACGTCTTCGCATGGTCCCCCAAGGACATGCCAGGTGTTCCGAGGAAATTCGCCGAGCACAAACTGCATGTTCGAGAAGGCGCGAAGCCGGTCAGATAACCCCTTCGCCGGCTGTCAGAGGAGAAGCACAGGATTGTAGGGGAGGAGATAGCCCGGCTCTTGGCGGCTGGCTTCATCATGGAAGTTTTCTTTCCAGAGTGGCTCGCCAACCCGGTCCTCGTGTTGAAGAAGAATAACAAGTGGCGCATGTGTATAGACTACACAAGCCTCAACAAGGCCTGCCCCAAAGATCCTTTCGCCCTGCCAAGGATAGACCAAGTGATAGACTCCACAGCCGGATGCGAGCTGTTAAGTTTTTTGGATGCTTACTCTGGATATCACCAGATAAAGCTAGACCCGGATGATCGCCTAAAGACCGCCTTCATCACGCCGTTCGGAGCCTTCTGCTACCTGACTATGACACTCGGCTTGAGAAATGCCGGTGCCACCTTTCAGCGCTGCATGCAGAAGTGTCTCCTCAAGTAGCTCGGCAGGAATGCCCACGTTTATGTGGATGACATCGTGGTGAAGACGGAGAAGCGTGGCACCTTGCTGGAAGACCTCACGGAAACATTTGAGAACCTGCGCCGGTTCCAAATCAAGCTCAACCCCGAGAAATGCGTGTTCGGGGTGCCAGCCGGCCAGCTCCTAGGCTTCCTGGTCTCCGAACGCGGCATCGAATGCATCCAGCGAAGATCAAGGCCATCGAGAGAATGGCGATCCCCACCAAGCTTCGAGACATTCAGAAGTTCACCGGGTGCCTAGCCTCCTTGAACCGCTTCATGAGCCGGCTCGGAGAAAAGGCCCTCCCCCTCTACCGCCTCATGAAGAAGAGCACTCACTTCGAGTGGAACGACCAGGCCGACCAAGCTTTCCACGAATTGAAGAAGATGCTGGCCACGCCGCCTGTCCTCGCAGCACCGACTGAGAAAGAGCCCATGCTCCTTTACATCGCTGCAACCAGCCGGGTGGTCAGCACCGTCATCGTAGTCCAGCGCCCGGAAGAAGGCCGAGCCCAGCCGGTCCAGAGGCCGGTGTATTATTTGAGCGAGGTGCTGTCCGCCTCAAAGCAGAACTACCCGCACTACCAAAAGATGTGTTACAGCGTGTACTTCACCGCCAAGAAGCTGAAGCCCTACTTTCAAGAGCATCCCGTCACGGTCGTATGCACTGCCCCGCTAGCCGAGATCATAGGCAGCCGGGATGCGTCCGGCTGGGTCGTGAAATGGGCAATCGAGCTGGCCCCTTACACAATCTTCTACCAACCCCGCACCGCCATCAAGTCCCAAGCGCTGGCCGACTTCCTCGTCGACTGGGCCGAGACCCAGTACCTGCCGCCGGCTCCGGACTCCACCCATTGGCGCATGCACTTCGACGGGTCCAAGATGCGCACCGGCTTGGGAGCCGGCATCGTCCTTACCTCTCCCAAAGGCGACAAGCTCAAATACGCGCTACAGATCCACTTCGCCGCCTCCAACAATGTGGCCGAGTACGAGGCGCTCATACACGGGCTCCGGCTTGCCAAAGAGCTTGGCATCCGCCGGATCCTATGTTATGGCGACTCGGACCTGGTAGTCCAGCAGTCATCCGGTGACTGGGACGCCAAGGACGCGAACATGGCGAGCTACCGTTTCCTGGTCCAACAACTCAGCGGATACTTTGAAGGGTGCGAGTTCCTCCACGTACCTCGAGCCGACAACGAGCCAGCCGATGCCTTGGCCCGAATAGGCTCCACCCGGCAAGCAATTCCAACCGGCGTCGCTCTACAACGCCTACTCAAGCCGTCTATCAAGCCGTCTCCGGAATCCGATTCCATCTTCGTGCCGCCTGACCCCGATGCGGCCAGGTCCGGCTCGAAGAATCAAGTAGCTGACCTCAAGACCCCTATAGCCGGCCCGGGGACTTTGGCGGCCGGCTCGGGGACTGCGGTAGCCGGCCCGGGGACTGCACCAGCACTACAGCCGGCGGCCGACTCCAGCACCTCACCGCCCAGCCCGCCCACCCTAGTGGTAGTAGCCACTTTGGCAGTAGAAGAAATCGCGGCTCCGTCTTGGGCTCAGTCCATCCTCAACTTCTTAGTGAACCAAGACCTGTCGGCCGATGAAACAGAAGCAAGACAAGTCCAGCATCGAGCTGGAGCGTACACAATCGTCAATAGAGAACTACTCAAGCGCAGCGTCACCGGAGTCCTCCAGCGATGCGTCGAGCAAGAGAAGGGCATTGCAATCCTCGCAGACATTCACCAAGGAGAGTGCGGCCACCATGCAGCCTCAAGATCACTTGTCGCCAAAGCCTTCCGCCATGGTTTCTTCTGGCCGACTGCTTTGGACGACGCCAAAGAACTAGTCAAGCATTGCAAGGGATGCCAGCTCTTCAGCTCCAAGCAACACATGCCGGCCTTGGCACTCAAGACCATTCCCCTCACTTGGCCCTTTGCCGTTTGGGGACTGGACATGGTGGGCCCATTCAAGACGGCGCGCGGCGGCATGACGCACCTGCTCGTCGCCGTGGACAAGTTCACCAAGTGGATTGAAGCAAAGCCGATCAAGAAGCTGAATGGGCCGACTGCCGTGACCTTCATCGCAGACATAACAACTCGGTATGGCGTGCCGCACAGCATCATCACCGACAATGGCACGAATTTCGCCAAAGGAGCCTTGGCACGTTTCTGTGCAGCCCAAGGCATCCGGCTGGACTTAGTGTCCGTCGCCCATCCGCAGTCAAACGGCCAGGTCGAGCGAGCCAACGGCCTCATCCTCTCCGGCATCAAGCCCCGATTGGTTGTACCTCTGGAGCGCTCGGCCGGCTGTTGGCTCGATGAGCTGCCGGCTGTCCTCTGGAGTCTGCGCACTACACCCAACAACTCAACCGGCTTCACCCCCTTCTTCCTTGTGTACGGTGCCGAGGCGGTCATCCCAACTGACATCGAATTCGACTCGCCTCGAGTAACCATGTACACGGAAGCGGAGGCCAAGGAAGCACGAGAAGACGGCGTCGACCTGCTGGAAGAAAGCCGGCTGTTAGCTCTCAGCCGGTCTGCAATTTACTAGCAGGGTTTGCGCCGCTACCACAGCCGGAAGGTCAGGCCAAGATCTTTCCAAGAGGGCGACCTTGTGCTCCGGCTGATTCAGCGAACAGCCGGCCAGCACAAGCTCTCAGCCCCTTGGGAAGGCCCTTTCGTCATCATCAGAGCTCTAGGCAACGACTCCTACTAACTGATCGATGCACAGAAGCCGAAGGCACGCAAAAGAGACGACTCTGGCAAGGAGTCGGAACGGCCATGGAACGCCAACCTCCTTCGAAGATTTTACAGTTGAAAGGCAGTATGTATCACGCTAACTTTTGTATTAAGTACAAGACAATAGGCTCCCCGAGGAGGGCTCGGGCACTGCCATCCCTTATTTATGAATGAAAATATCATGCTTGTTGCATCATTTACTTATTCTGTCTGGCACCGAGTCTGACTAGTCGGCTCGGGGACTGGCCTACTGAAGTTATATTAGAAGTCCTACCCGCAGTCAGACAAGTAGTGTGCCGGCTCTCAAGCCTTCCCTTGCCAAAGTCGCAGTTCGAAGAACCGGCTGTCCGACTGGCAAGGGTCAAAGGTAGAAACAACCGCCCACACGAAAAACGGCTAGGGACTAACGGATTAATATAACAAAGCCGGTTTCTCCCATACCGTCGACCCGCTACCCGAGCAGCCGGCCGGTCGGTTTCCATTCACTTTACTTTAAATCCAAGAAAGCTCAAGTACTTGCCTCCCCAAAGAGGGAAGGCGGCAAAGGAAAAGCCTAAGGACAAATAAGCATACGTGAATGGAAACCAAACATGCACGTGATAATATTTACATAAAAAGACCTCCAAGAGGCCAGCATTCAACATAGTTTGGATACACCCCCAATGGGTGGAACTGCGAAACTTAACAAAGATTGTTCAAAGACAACAAAGCAGGAAAGATAAAGATGGCAGGTCAGGCTGGCAGAGCGGCCGACTGGTTGGCGGAGACGGTCGCGCCGGCTGAAGGAGCGGCCGCCTGATGAACTTCAGCTTGATCGCCGCCTCCCGCAGAGGGCGCGCTTCCACGCGCCTCGTTGCTGGAGGCACGATCGGCCTGAGGTCGGCTGGTTGTTCCACCAGCCGGTTCGACGTCTCCGCCATCGTCGTCTTCGTCCTCTTCGCCCTCGTCGCTGGAGGCGATCTCCTCCGCCGAGTCCTCGCCCACCGCCGGGTTCAGCCCGAACCACTCCTCCGGCTGCGCGACACCGTCATCATCGATTTCGGGTGCGAAAACGCTGATGTCGGTGCACTCGGCGATCGTTGAAGCTCGCTGGGCGATAGCCGGCCTCACCTCCTCCAGCTCCGCGTCGGCCTCCATCCGCCAAGTACGCAGCTGGTCGAGGCTCAGTCCTGGGTACCAAGCTCGTACGAATTCCAACACCCGCCCGGCTCCGAGGCGGGCCGCTGACGCCTTCCAAGCCTCGAAGCGTCCGACTGCGACTTCCAGCAAGTCGGCAGTTCGGCTCGGCGTGCGGGGGATCGTCTCGCCAGGCCAGAGGGCGGCCAGCACCTGCGCCCCCGCACGTTGGAGCCCGCGGAGCATCCGGTGGGCCGGCTGCAGCCGCGCCTGGACAGCCAGAAGCTGCTCCTCAAGGGTCCGGTTTGCATCCGGTGCAATGTCGGCCCCCGCTTGACGGCGCGCTTCGCGATGAGCCTCGATGGTTTGGGCAGCAAAGACGGAGTAGCCCGGGAAGTAATCTGCAAGAAACAACAAGCAGCAGTCCAAGATAAGTCAAAAAAAAACCCAGACGGCAAGGGACGGGGGAAGGCCGTGGAAAGCAGTTTACCGTCGATCAAATCTTCAATCCGGCCGTAGCCTTCCTCCAGGCCTCGCCGGGTCTCGGACCAGGTCGCCGCCGCTATCTCATACTCCGCCAGCACGGCGGCTTCGCTCTCCTTCGCCGCCTGAAGGGCCGTTTTGTGGCTCTCCTCTTGGTCGGCCAGCTTCTTGGCCAGGCGATCCCGTTCCTGGGCCAAGGCAGTGCACTCGGCCTCTTTGGCGAAAAGGGCGGCCTTCGCTTCGCCAAGCTCCTTCCTCAAGTCGGCGTTGGCCCCTGAAGACAAAGAAGAAGAAAAATCAATAAGAAAGGAGTCGTCAAGAAAGATTCGACCCGACTGCGCGGGAGTCGGCCCGAATCTCGGGGACTACACCCAGTGGGTGCGCTGGCGCGCCCCCACAGGAGACAAACAAACCAAGTACTTACTTCGGCTGTCGGCCAGGTCGTTGGTCCGCCGGCTCAGCTCTTGAGCCTGGGAGTCGAAGGCGGCAACACGAAGGTTGTGGTATTCCTGAAAGTTTAAAAAGAAAGCAAAGTAAGGTGGCCGTCGAGAAATATCCGACCCGACTGCGCGGCAGTCGGCCCGAATCTCGGGGACTACACCCAGTGGGTGCGCTGACGCGCCCCCACGGAAGAAATCAAGAAAGCAAAGCAGCCAAGAGCGAAGGACTTACCCGGACAGAGGTTCGTGTCGACGAGAACTCTTGGTTGAGCTGCTGCAGCAGGGCGGCTTGAGCTCGTAGCCGGCTCCGGACCCCTTGAGCCGCTGCTTCTAGCTCGCCGGTCCCCCCGATGGGAGTCCACTCGGACACGGCGGAGCTGGCCACCTCCAGATCTCCTGCCGGCTGGCCTGCGCCCGCGGCTCGGCGCGACTCCGGCGGAGCGGCGCCTCCTTCAGCACGCCGGCCCGTCGCCAGCTGCACCTTGAGGCCGGCCCGGCTCCCTGGCTCACCTCCGGCCGGCTGCTCCGGTGCCGCTGGCGATCGACTGGCTTGGCCCGCCCCGGTTGGCGCCGCAGGCGGCGTTCTCCCGGCCAAGACCACGGGCTCCTCCTCCCTCTCCAACAGCGGCGGGTCTTGGATGATCTCCTCCGCCACGGGCAACGGGGTGTTGGGGGCCACGGCTCGGAGGGGAACGGCGAGCAGTGGAGGCTGGTTGCGCGAGCTTTCCGCCTCCGTCTCTGCAGGAGCCGCCTCCTTCTGGGCCTTGGCTACGGCTTCAACCTGCCCCTTTGCCACCTGGGCGGCCGCCTTCTCCGCCGCCTCGCGCTCCTCCCGCGCTTCGCGGGCGTTCCGCTCTGTGGCCTCCCTAAGGTCGGCGCGGGGGTCCACGCGGCGGGAGCTCGAAGAACCTACAGCCGGCCCCACGACGGAGCCGCCTGGGCCCCGCTCGAGAGAAAGCGGCGCCCTGTCCAGCAAACGAAGAAAGCTAAGAGTGCACTTGAAGAAAAAAGAACAACGACGAGACTACGGCAAGCAGTTAAAAACTTACGCCGAGACCGCCTGGGGCTGTTTCACGGCTTTGCGGAAGTGGGCCGCCTTCACGGCCGCCTCTTCTCGCTTCGTCGCCGCGGCGGAGAGCTTGGACTTCTTCGGCCGGCTACCGAAGAGGCCTAGAGCGGCCCGACGTTTCTGCGCGCCGCCGGCAGCCGGCGCGACGGACGAGCCGGCGCCCTGTTGGTCGGCCGCCGGCTGGCGGCGCGGAACGACTTCGGCTTCAAAGTCGTCCGGCCAGTCCTCGAAGCTCGCGGTGAACTTCGAGCCTCCGGGCTTGGCGCTGTCCCCCACGACGGCGTCCTCCATGGCGGCCGCCCCCAAGTCCGGGTCGTCAACGTCATCCACCGTGCGGTCGGGGACATACTGGCGCTCGATCCCTGCCGCCCCAGCCGGCGACGGGAGAAGAGGGTTCTGCACAGAGAGCCGGAAGGTCAGAAGCCGGCCGTCGCGAAGCCGGCTGACGAAGAAAAAGAGGATAAAGAGAGAAGCATACCACGGGTGGAGGATTCGCGCGAGAGTACGGCGCCTTGCCGTACTGCCAGTCCCCGCTGAGCTTGCAATTGGCGATGTAATTAACCATAAGCGCCACCTCCGCGTGGGGCATCTCCCATGTGCTGAGCCGGCTTGGGTCGAACCGGCCGCTCATCTGACACATCATGTGGGGCCGGTTCTGGAGAGGAAGGATCCGGCGCTCCACGAAGGCGGCCACCAAGTCGGCCCCGCGCAGGCCTTCCGACTGAATGAGCACCCGAAGCCGAGAGATGGCGGCGTTCCCGGCCGGAGACAACGACCGGGATCAGAAGCTCCACGAGGGCTGCCTCCCAGCCGGCGGGCCGGCTACGTAAGCCGGCAAGTTAATGTAGTCTTCTTGCTCGGCGACGTTCTTTACATAGAAGTAAGATCTCTGCCAGACCTTCACCGACTGGATCAGGGGGATGGGCGGGAACGGATTGTTCTCGCTTGCCCTCCTCATGGCGATGAAGGCTCCGCAGGGGGCGGGCACGCCGGCGACGACCGTGCCGAGCTTGCTCTGGAAGAATTCTCCCCAGAGCTCCAGGGTGGGGAGCAGCCCCAAGAAGCCTTCGCAGAGGGAGACGAAGGCCGACAGCAGCATCACCGCATTGGGCGTGAGGTGATGCGGCTGGAGGTTGTAGAAGTCAAGGAAGGAACGAAGAAACCCGCTCGCTGGGAGGCTGAAGCCGCGCAGGCAGTGCGAGCGGAAGACGACCCGCTCGCCCTCCTCCGGTGCCGGCGAGATCTCCCTCTCGGGCGCTAGACGGACCTGAACGCGGTCGGCGCCGGGCAGGCGCCGGGTCTGGCGAAGGAACTCCACGTGATCCTCATGGACGTTGGAGCCGTCCCAGGAGCTTGACAGTGCCATGGCGACGAGGTGGCATGGAGAAGTGACGGTGTTGAGGAGGAGGCTGCGGCGGCAGCGAGAGTAAGGAGACGAGGGCTAGGAGGGACGGAGTGGGAGGGAGCGCGCGAACCTCTGTTGCTCCCTCTCCTCCCCCTACTTATAGGCTCACGTGACGGAGTCGAGGAGGCGGGGCGTGGGGAAGCTTGGGGGTCGATCATGCCCACTTCCCACGCCCCACGATTACCGATCCTTAATGGCGAGGCGAAACTGCCTTGAGAAGGCGAGCGGCCCTATGGGCCACGGGAGATCCGCGCCCGGACCAAGGCTCGCGAGTGGCGGGCCCGGGCCTGTGGTGGCGTCCCATCGGGTGCGTGCGCTCGCAGAATCCTGCCGCCACGTGGCCGCAAGAGGGCCCGTGGTCAGCATGCAGGCCCCCTCTCCTCCCGCTTACGCGGGTTATCAGAAGTCAGCGTACGCCCGCGAAGCCGGCTCTCCGGGATAGGAAGCTGACCAAGCTTCTCATCCCCTTGTTCACCTCGGAGCTCGATCAGCTTCGGGGACTACTGTCGGAGTAAATGGCCATGGGTAGCCTAGCCGGCTTCCCCTGGCACTTCAGCAAAAATTACGAGCCCGCCCGGCTCTCAGAATCCAAGACACGGGGCCGCCTTCCCCCCGCCGGCTGTGATCTAGGCCGGCTTTGGGAAGGCGGTCCGACTTCAACCTTCATAAGAGGGCCGACTCCAAGAAGCCGGCTACGAGAAAGCCGACTCCTTCAAGCCGGTTCCCCATAAAGTAGTCAAGACCGTACCCACAAAGTTTGCACCCACCTAACGGCGGTGCGACGGGGCATGGCTACAGAAGAGCCTGCCACCCCCGAATCCCGGAGCACGCCTGGCACAGTGCGCCATAGGAGGTAGGCATGACCCGTCCGGCGCAGCACTGTTGCCATGTTGACCCTGGCGTCACCCACGACGGGCCGCCAGCGAGGCCCACAGGCGGTGGGCCCCTTAGAGCAGGGAGACGGCCGAAGGCGGCCGCGCTTCCAACCAGCCGGCCCAAGACGGAGCCGGCTCCTCCAGCCGGCCCGCCGCTTCCCTCGAAGAGGACGCCCCATTAAGGAGACAAGATGCGGTAAGACTACAGCGATCACCCGGCAGGCGGCGGTACTGTAGCCGCGCTTGCCACGATGAAGCTCACGTCAGCAAGATGAAGCCACAGTGACCAAGGAGTTGACAGCCGGCGGGACCCACCAGCCGGCGGGCCCCAGCAGTCGGCGCAGAAGCCGGCGAGTGCAGTCACAGACGGCTGGGCCCGCGCCCAGCCGGATTACCATTGTACCCCCGGGGGGCAGGCCTATATAAACCCCCCGGGGCAACCATGCAAAGGGTTCGACCCCCCCCGCTAGTTCTAGATACCATACAAGGAGAAGAAGCAGGCTAGCCGTGCCCTTTCTTCCTCCTCCTCCCCCAAAATAGCTCAAGGAGCGTTGTGTAGCTACTCGATTCATCTAGTGAGCATGCGGAGACCCCGCAGAGCAGCAGTAGGGGTGTTATCTCTTCGGAGAGCCCCGAAGCTGGGTAAGAGCCGCCGGCGTGCGTGTCTACGCCTCATCCCGCTTCCAGGCACCGGCGACGTCTTACTGGTTCCCACAAAGATAAGCCACCCGTTGGCATATGTCGCACCTACCACCCGACAATATTGATGGGCATGTTATTTATTTCTGTGATGAAGCTGCTAGAATTGCTAAACCTGATATTAAAGATAAACATAGACCTGTTGTCGGCATGCCTGTTGTTTCTGTTAAAATAGGAGATCATTGTTATCACGGCTTATGTGATGTGGGTGCTAGTGTGAGTGCAATTCCATTTACTCTATATAAATAAATTATGAATTATATTGCACCTGATGAGATAGAGGATATTGAAGTTACTATTAAGCTTGCCAATAGAGATATGTTGGGGAACGTAGCAAGCAATTTCAAAAAAATTCCTACAATCACGCAAGATCTATCTAGGAGATGCATAGCAACGAGACGTGGAGAGTGTGTCCATGTACCCTCGTAGACCGAAAGCGGAAGCATTAGGTTAACGCGGTTGATGTAGTCGAACATCTTCACGATCCAACCGATCCAAGTACCGAATATACGGCACCTTCGTGTTTAGCACACGTTCAGCTCGATGATGTCCCTCGAGCTCTAGATCCAGTAGAGGGTCGAGGGAGAGTTCCGACAGCACGATGGCGTGGTGACGGTGGTGGTGATGTGATCCAGGCAGGGCTTCGCCTAAGCACTATGACAATATGACCGGAGGAGTAAACTATGGAGGGGGGCACCGCACACGGCTAAGAGAAATATTGGTCTGTCTTTGGGGTGTCCCCCACCCCCTTATATAAAGGGGGAGGAGGAGGTGGCCGGCCCAAGGGGGCGCGCCAAGGGGGGAGTCCTACTTGGACTCCTAGTCCAAGTAGGATTCGGCCCCCCTCCTTCCAATCAACAGAAAGGGGAAATGGGAAAGGAGGGAGAGGGAGAAGGAAAGGGGGGTCGTGCCTCCACCCCTTGTCCAATTCAGATTGGGCTTGGGGGTTCCACCTCCTGTGGTAGCCTCCCTCTCTCCACTATGGCCCAATAGGCCCATTAACTTTCACGGGAGGTTCCGGTAGCCTCCCGGTACTCTGGAAAATCCCCGAATCTTAGCGGAACCATTCCGGTGTCCGTATATAACCTTCCAATATATCAATCATTACCTCTCAACCATTTTGAGACTCCTCGTCATGTCCATGACCTTATTCGGGACTCCAAACAAACTTCGGTCACCAAAACACATAACTCATAATACAAATCGTCATCGAACGTTAGGCGTGCGGACCCTACGGGTTCGAGAACTATGTAGACATGACCGAGACACATCTCCGGTCAATAACCAATAGTGGAACCTAGATGCTTATATTGGCTCCTACATATTCTACGAAGATCTTTATCGGTCAAACCACATGACAACATAAGTCATTCCCTTTGTCATCGATATGTTACTTGCCCAAGATTAGATCATCGGTATCATCATACCTAGTTCAATCTCGCTACCGGCAAGTCTCTTTACTCATCCCGTAATGCATCATCGCATAACTAAATCAGTAGTCACATTGCTTGCAAGGCTTATCATGATGTGCATTACCGAGAGGGCCTAGAGATACCTCTCCGATACTCAGAGTGACAAATCCTAATCTTGATCTATGCCAACTCAACAAACACCTTCTGAGACAACTGTAGAGCATCTTTATAATCAAGTTACGTTGTGACGTTTGATAGCACACAAGGAGTTCCTCCGGTATTCGGGAGTTGCATAATCTCATAGTCAGAGGAATATGTATAAGTCATGAAGAAAGCAATAGCAATGAAACTAAACGATAATTATGCTAATCTAACGGATGTGTCTTGTCCATCACATCATTCTCTAATGATGTGATCCCGTTCATCAAATGACAACACATGTCTATGGTCAGGAAACTTAACCATCTTTGATCAAGGAGCTAGTCAAGTAGAGGCATACTAGGGACACTTTGTTTGTCTATGTATTCACACATGTACTAAGTTTCCGGTTAATACAATTGTAGCATGAATAATAAACATTTGTCATGATATAAGGAAATATAAATAACAACTTTATTATTGCCTCTAGGGCATATTTCCTTTAGTATCCCACTTGCACTAGGGTCAATAATCTAGATTACATAGTAATGATTTTATCACCCATGGAGTCTTGGTGTTGATCATGTTTTGCTCATGAGAGAGGCTTAATCAACGGGTCTGCAACATTTAGATCCGTATGTATCTTGCAAATCTCTATGTCTCCCTCCTTGACTTGATCACGGATGGAATTGAAGCGCCTCTTGATGTGTTTGGTTCTCTTGTGAAATCTAGATTCCTTTGCCAAGGCAATTGCTCCAGTATTGTCACAAAAGATTTTCATTGGACCCAATGCACTAGGTATTACACCTAGATCGAATATGAACTCCTTCATCCAGACTCCTTCATTTGCTACTTCTGAAGCAGCTATGTATTCCGCTTCACTTGTAGATCCCGCCACAACGCTCTGCTTGGAACTAAACCAACTGGTTAGCTCCACCATTCAATATAAATACGTATTCGGTTTGTGACTTAGAGTCATATGGATCAGTGTCAAAGCTTGCATCGACGTTACCATTTACGACAAGCTCTTTGTCACCTCCATAAACGAGAAACATATCCTTAGTCCTTTTTCAGGTATTTTAGGATGTTCTTGACCGCTGTCCAGTGATCCACTCCTGGATTACTTTGGTACCTCCCTGCTTAACTTGTAGCAAGGCACACATCAGGTCTGGTACACAACATTGCATACATGATAGAACCTATGGCTGAGGCATAGTGAATGACTTTCATTTTCTCACTATCTTCTACAGTGGTCAGGCATTGAGTCTGACTCAACTTCACACCTTGTAACACAGGTAAGAACCCTTTCTTTGACTGATCCATTTTGAACTTCTTCAAAACTTTATCAAGGTATGTGCTTTGTGAAAGTCCAATTAAGCGTATTGATCTATCTCTATAGATCTTGATGCCCAATATATAAGCGGCTTCACCGAGGTATTTCATTGAAAAATTATTATTCAAGTATGCTTTTATGCTATCCAGAAATTTTGTATTATTTCCAATCAACAATATGTCATCCACACATAATATTAGAAATGCTACAGAGCTCCCATTCACTTTCTTGTAAATACAGGCTTCTCCAAAATTCTGTATAAAACCATATGCTTTGATCACACTATCAAAGCGTATATTCCAACTCCGAGAGGCTTGCATCAATCCATAAATGGATCGCTGGAGCTTGCACACTTTGTTATCACCTTTAGGATTGACAAAACCTTCTGGTTGCATCATATACAACTCTTCTTTAAGATATCCATTAAGGAATGCAGTTTTGACATCCATTTGCCAAATTTCATAATCATAAAATTTGGCAATTGCTAACATGATTCGGACAGACTTAAGCATCGCTACGGGTAAGAAGGTCTCATCATAGTCAACTCCTTGAACTTGTCAAAAACCTTTCGCGAAAAGTCGAGATTTATAGACAGTAACATTACCTTCAGCGTCAGTCTTCTTCTTGAAGATCCATTTATTCTCTATTGCTTGTCGATCGTCTGGCAAGTCAACCAAAGACCACACTTTGTTCCATACATGGATCCCATCTCAGATTTCATGGCCTCAAGCCATTTCGTGGAATATGGGCTCATCATCGCTTCCTAATAGTTCATAGGTTCGTCATGGTCTAGTAAGATCACCTCCAGAACAGGATTACCGTACCACTCTGGTGCGGATCGTACTCTGGTTGACCTATGAGGTTCGGTAGTAACTTGATCTGAAGATTCATGATCATCATTTTTAGCTTCCTCACTAATTGGTGTAGGAATCACTAGAACTGATTTATGTGATGAATTACTTTCCATTTCGGGAGAAGGTACAATTACCTCATCAAATTCTACTTTCCTCCCACTCACTTCTTTCGAGAGAAACTCCTTCTCTAGAAAGGATCCATTCTTAGCAACGAATATCTTGCCTTTGGATATGTGATAGAAGGTGTACCCAATAATCTCTTTGGGGTATCCTATGAAGACACATTTCTCCGATTTGGGTTCGAGCGTATCAGGTTGAAGCTTTTTCGCATAAGCATCGCAGCCCCAAACTTTAAGAAACGACAGCTTAGGTTTGTTGCCATACCACAGTTCATATGGTGTCGTCTCAATGGATTTAGATTGTCGGGGGTTGGGTGCGACATATGCCAAAGGATGGCTTATCATGGTGGGGGCGAGTAGAACGTCGCCGGTGCCTGGAAACGGGATGAGGCGTAGACATGCACGCCGGCGAATCTTACCCAGCTTCAGGGCTCTCCGGGGAGATAACACCCCTACTGCTGCTCTGCGGGGTCTCCGCATGATCACTATGGCAAAGTGTTTACATGATTTCTCCTTGAGCTGTTTCCTAGAGGTAGGAGAGGGCAAGGCTAGCTCTCTCCCTCCTATATGATCTAGTCTAGAGCTAATGGATTCCAACCCTTTGCATGGGTGCCCTGGGGGTTTATATAGGCCTACCCCCCAGGGGTACAATGGTAATCCGGCTGGACGCAGGCCCAGCCATCAGTGCCTCTGGCCTCTGTCTTCTCCGCCGACTGGTGGGGCCTGCCGACTGGTGGGCCCCGCCGACTGGCCAGGTATGGAGCCGATAGGCTGCATCCGCCGCGGGCGGGTCTTGCCGGCTGCTGATTACTGTAGCCGTGCTTCTGATGATGCAGGCATGATCATGGATTCATGGTAACAGCCCCGCCGCCTGGCAGGCGATCACTATTGCCACTCTCCGTCACATCTGATTAATGGAGCGTGGGCCCCGGTGAAGGAACTGGCCGACTCCGGGGGCCGACTGGTGGCGCGCTTGCCGTCTCCTGGGATCCCACTGACTAGTGGGACCCGCCGCCCCAGGGTCGTACAGACAAGCCGTCATGGGCGCAGGATTCGGTCCTTCGGCGCTGATGTCAGGGCCAACACGGCAACAGTGCCACGTTGCACGGAGATCTCCCAGGGTACGGCGTGCTGTGGCCATGCCTGCCCTTGGTAAGGGGCGGGATCGGGCTTTACTGTAGCCACTCCCAGGTCCTGTCCCTCTCGATGAGGATATGGGGTTCGTTGGAGTCGCGGGCTGACTCCCCAAAGCCGGCTTCTCTGGAAGTCGCCAGTCAGGAGTCGGCTTATCCTGAAGTCGTCCTCGGGACTCGGCCGAGAGTGGGCAGTCGGCCGCCTTGCCGCCGACTTCTCAGAAGGCAGCTCTTCGTCCTGGGGTCTTGAGGGGCGCAGCCTGCCCCGATTGCTTGAAAGGTTCTGGGCTCGGGTTTGCCTACCTGTTGCCCATTACTCCGACAGTAGTCCCCGAAGCTGGTGAGGCGCCGTGGACGATCGGCCGAGAAGCCTCAGCAGTTTCTCTTTCCGGGTGCTCGACACATGGTTCTTGCTTCACTCCCGCCGGGCCGACTAGAAGGAGTCGGACCCGCCCAACTCTGGCTTGCACAGTATTTCGAACGTCATGGCGAGATCCAAGAAGCGTGCTGGCTAAGCTTCCAGGCCGCCGCCTGTTCCGGGCCTGTCACGTGGCAACGCATGGCCGGGCCAGTCTGCCAGCTTACGTGCATGACGGGACAGGCCCGCAGGGGGGCGCCATTACCATGCCTCGGCGCTCGAGCGGATCCGCTGTGGCCCGAGCAGACGGTTGGGATTCTTGTGAAGTTACTGCGCACAGTAACTTTGTCGTGGAAACGTGGGGGTCGTGGGGTCGTGGGCGCAGTAAATCCCACGACCGCCCCCTCGGCTTCGCAGCCCATGAGGCTATAAGTAGGGGAAGGAGGGGGCGCGGCAGAGCACGCACGCCCCTCCTTCTCACTACTCCTTGCTCTTCTCCTTCTTCTCCTTCTTCGCTCCGCCGCGCGCCCAAGCTTCGACGAATGCCACGGCGATCAGCTCGCGATGAGTTCTTCTGCCGTCGCGCCTCCCCCGGTCCGCTCCGGCACCTGAGACGGCTCAGAATTTCACGACGACCACATCGAGTTCCTCCGCAAGACTCGTCGGCTCCCCGGCGAACATTACGTGCGGGTGCATCTTGCGCCGAGGGGGAGATTTCCCCCGCGCCGCAGGAGGGAGAGCGGGTCATCTTCCGCTCGCACTGCCTGCGCGGGTTGGGGCTGCTGGCGAGCAGCTTCTTCGGCTCTTTTCTGGAGTTCTACGGCCTCCAGCCACACCACCTCACGCCCAACACGGTCGTGCTGCTGTCCGCCTTCGTGGCCTTGTGCGAAGGCTTCCTCGGAGTCCTCCCCACCCTCGAGCTCTGGGGGAGTTCTTCTTCTCCAAGCTCGGCACCCAGGCTGCAGGCGTGCCGGCTCAATGCGGCGCTTTCATCGCCGTGCGAAGGTTGGGGGCCGACAACCCTTTCCCCACCATCTCGCTGATAAAGTTGGTGAAGATGTGGCAGCGATCATACTTCTACGTCAGGAGCGTCTCCGCGAGGGGCGACTGGGTCAACCTGCCGGCTTTCAAAGCCAGCCCGCCGGCTGGGAGACTGCCCAACTGGTCATACCGGGCCAAGTCGCTGACGCCTGCGGGAGCCGGCGCCATCACGCGACTCCGAGTGCTGACGTAGTCGGAGGGCTTGACTGGTTCAGACCTGCTGGCCGCCTTCGTGGCGCGCCGAGTTCTCCCGCTCCATGGTCGCCCTCACATGATATGCCAAGTGAGCGGGCACCGTGACCCGAGTCGGATGTGCACCAAGGACATGCCTCACGAGGAGGTGCCCTACATGGTGAACTACCTCTCGGACAGCAAGCGCCTGGAGGATTGGCGGTTCGGCAAGGAGCCGTACTCCCGCGCCAACCCCCCGCCCGTAGTGAGTTGCCTTTTCTTTCTTTGGATTGTCTTCTTTCTTGCCGAGTTTGTTTTGTGCGGCCTAACTAGTCGGCTTTGGTCAGAATCCCCTCCTCCATCCACCAGCCGGCACCACGGGGCCGGCCCGCGAGTTCCTTGCCGACCGGGCAGAGAGCGACACTGACGACCCCGATCTAGGAGTGGCGGCTTTGGAGGACGACACAGAGGGAGGAGGAGGAGCAGCAGGCGGCTCCAGGCCTTCGGCCAGTTTCGCAGACTGGCCTGACGACGAGGCCGAGGGAGAAGTCGCCCCCCGCCATCGGCCAGGAGCCAGCCAGCCTGGCGCGAGCTCTTCTCCCACGCCGGGTGCTCCAGGCGGCGGGAAGAAGCGTAGGGCCGTGCCGACCTTGTTCGGCAGTCGGGCGAAGAAGCCCAAGGGTTCGGCCATGGCGACCCGGCCGGATGAGGCGGCTGCGAAGGCCATCCGCTTCCGTAAGGAAGTGAAGAAGCCGCCACTGGTCTCCGCGTGAGTATTCCGTCTCAACGCTTTATTCTTTCTTTGTGGCTTTGTCTGAGTCTTTTACTTGCTTCCCTTGCTTCAGGGCTCCCCTCACTCTTTAGAGGGTTGCCGCCGCCTCCGTCATGGGGTCAGCGGAGACGTCCGCCACCACTCGGCGGATTGACCCCGCTGCCGACCTCCGGGAGGCGACGGAGCGGAATGCATAGGAGAAGCGCAACGAGGAAGAGGCCTCCCACCTGGAGAAGGTGGAGGCCGATAAGGCGGAGTCCTCCGCCAAGAAGAAACTGGCCGAGGCCGAAGCCGTTGTCGCGACGAAGCGGCAGGCCGAGGAGGCCGCGCACCGCCAATCGGCGGTGTTCGTCACCCCACTGACCTCTGCGTCACCGCCTCCGGAATTCACGGGGCAGACTAGGGAAACCGGCAGCGAGAACCCCGTCATGGAGAGGGAAGGCGACGACTCCTCCACGCCGAACGTAATCGTTCCTCCGCCGCCTCCGGCGCCGTTTGGGAGCGCGCAAGGCAAACAGCCAGCGGACCCTCTGGTGCCGCCGACCGAAGACGAGGCCGTGGCGAGGCTACTCCTCCAAGTCGGCTCGCCAACGCGCCGCTGTCTGGAGAAGGCACTTCGGCGCCCCGCCCCCTGGAGGCCGGCGCCGCCAGCTCGGCGATCCCAGACGCCAAAGCGACGAGCGCCGCGCCCATTGGGTGGGTGCAAGGAGGCGGCACAGGGCCGCTGAACCTGGCGCTTCTGGACGTCCAGGCGAAGCTTCGAGCTGAGGGCGACGCCCTCCAGAACTGCACCAAGGCGTACCTGGCATCGCGGGCAGCCATCCGGGTATGTTTTTTCTTTGGTCCTTGTTTTCTTGTTCCTCACTGTGGAGGTGCGCTAGCGCACCCACTGGGTGTAGTCCCCGAGTTTCGGGCCGACTGCTGAGCAGGCGACCCGGAACTCCAATTGGTGAGCTCCGGGTACTAATTTTTGTCTGAAACACTTGTCACAGGACTACCACAACCTCCGCGTTACTGCCTTCAACCGTAACGTTGAAGAGCTAGGCAAGCGGACCGCCAACTTGTCGGAGAGCCGGAGTAAGTCCTTTTTTTCTTCTTTGCGGGGGCGCGCTGGCGCACCCGCGGGCTGTAGTCCCTAAGATTCGGGCCGACTGCTGAGCAGTCGGGCCGGATCTCCCCGGCGACCTTCTTTATTGATGACTTAACGCCTTCTTTCTTCCTTATCTTCAGAAGCCAACGCTGTTCTTCGACAGCAGCTGAGCGACGCCAACTCCGCCTTGCGCGCCAAGGGGGAGGAGTGCAGCAAGCTCGCCACAGAGCGCGATCTGCTGGCCACTCAATTGGCAGAGCAGAGGGGGCTACTTGCAAATATGCAAAAGGAGGCGGAGGGGGCAGAAACCGCCCTCCTGGCCGAGTTCGCGAGCGAGCGCTCCTCCCGGACTGACAAGGAGGTGATGCTGGCCTCCGGCTTCCATGAGGATGAAGACATCGTTGATGGTGAGTTTCTTTACTTTCTTTCTTCGAGCTGCCTATTATAAGTCATGCCGACTCCTGGTTTTTGACTTGCTTCTTCGTTTCTTCTGTCTTGGCAGACTTCTTCCCTGGGCACTCGCAGGCCACCATCCAAGCCATCGAGGCTGACCGTGAAGGTCGGAGGGCGGAAGGTGCAGAGATCGCCGCCGACGTCCCCCAAACCCTTGATGAGCATATCCTAAGCATCGAGGCTCGCCTTCGGCTGACTCACCGGATGCTGCGCCGGCTTCAACGTGTCGGCGCCCAGGCGATTGCCGCCCTGTGGTCGGACATGCAGGCTCCGCGCACCCCCAGCCTGACTGCCGACTGGCTAGAGGTCGCGGCTGGTCGTCTTGAGGCCTGGAAGGGTTCCTTGGCCCGAGCTAGAGCGCGCCGGGCCTTGGAGTTCGTCAAGGCATGGTATCCGGGGCTGGATCTAGACCGGCTGGCCACCCTCCGGTTAGAGGCCCAGCCGGAGCTGGCAGCCGCAGAAGACGCCCTCGTCAAGTGTGCCGCGACGATCGCTGAGTACACCGACACCAGCATCTTCGTCCCCGAGCGGTCTGAAGACCGCGAGGAGGTACCGCCGGAGTGGTTTGGGATGAACCCAGACTACGGCGAGGACTCGGCGGAGGTGATCGGCTCCAGCATCGAGGAGGAAGGCGAGGCGGAGGACGGAGGCGAGGCGGAAGCGCCAGAAGACGAAACGGACGGCCAGCCTCAGCTCGACCGCGCCTCCAGCAATGAGCCGTGTGCGACCGAGCCGACTGCCGCCGGAGGCGATCAACCTGAGACTGCCCAGCCGGCTGCCCCAATGCCTGACGCTGCCGCCTCCTCCGACCCTCCGAATCCGTCTGCTACTTCCTAAGCTGCCGCCTTATCTTTATTTTATCTGCTTTAGTAGTCTTTGAAGAACTTGTTAATTTGCACAATTCCACCCGCGGGTGTATTTTGAACTTCTGCTCGAAGATTCGGCCAAGGGCCTATGTTATGTGAATATTTATCCGAATTCTATCTTTTCTTGCTCATTGCTCTTTTGGCTTTTTACCTTTGTCACTTTCCCTTAGTTGCCTGCCTTACCAATCGGACAGCCGCTCTGCGGACTGCCGTTGGATCAAATGCTTGGCTACTTTGGGAAGGCAAGTACTTAGCCGTTTTTAAGAGTTTTTGAGCAAGTTGAATAGAAGGTGGCAATCCGACTATTCAAGAGTCGGTTTGCGAAAAAAGGCTGGAAGCTGTCTTGAGCTATGTTTTATGCTTTGAGTCCTTAGCCATTTTTGATGCGAACGCCCATTCTACCTTACTCCTGCCCATCGTACAGTTGCTCTGCAAGCTGCGGCTTCTGACAGGAGACGGTTTAGGCGTTACACACTACTTGTCCGGCTGCAGGAAGCATTTCATAGTGCAAGGCGGCAAGTCCCCGGGCCAACTTGTCGAGCCCGGTGCCAAGTGGCATAACAAAGAGTAACATACTTGTAGGCATAATTTTTATCATACAAACAAAAGAGGGCAGTCCCCGAGCTCGTCTCGGGGGGCCCGAAGTCTTGGTACTTTAATACAAAAGGTAGCGTGGTACATACTGCATCAACTGTAAAATCCATGGCCACTCTGTCTCTTTGCCGGAGTCGTCCCTCTTGCGTGCTCGGGGCTTCTGAGCGTCAATCAGGTAGTAGGAGTCATTGCCCAGCACTTTGCTGATGATGAAAGGGCCTTCCCAAGGTGCCGACAGCTTGTGTTGGCCGGCTGTTCACTGGATCAGCCGGAGCAAAAGGTCGCCTTCTTGGAAAGATCTTGGCTTGACCTTCCTGCTGTGGTATCGGCGCAGGCTCTGTTGGTAGATGCAGGACCGGCTGAGTGCCAACAGCCGGCCCTCTTCCAGCAGATCAACACCGTCTTGACGTGCTTCTTCTGCCTCCTCCTCGGTGTGCATGGTGACTCGCGGGGAGTCGAACTCTATGTCTGTTGGGATGACGGCTTCAGCGCCGTAGACGAGGAAGAAAGGCGTGAAGCCAGTTGACTTGGTTGGAGTCGTGCGCAGACTCTAGAGGACGGCTGGCAGCTCGTCGAGCCAGCAGCCAGCCGAGCGCTCTAGAGGCTCGATCAGCCGGGGCTTGATGCCGGACAGGATGAGACCGTTTGCTCGCTCCACCTGGCCGTTTGACTGTGGATGGGCGACGGACGCTAGGTCCAGTCGGATGCCCTGTGTTGCGCAAAAACGGGCTAGGGCGCCTTTGGCAAAATTTGTGCCGTTGTCGGTGATGATGTTGTGTGGTATGCCATACCGAATTGTGATATCGGAGATGAAAGTAACGGCAGTCGGACTGTTCAGTTTCTTGATTGGCTTCGCTTCTATCCACTTGGTGAACTTGTCCACTGCGACAAGTAAGTGAGTTAAGCCACCTCGTGCTGTCTTGAATGGTCCCACCATGTCTAGACCCCAAACTACGAAAGGCCAGGCAATGGGGATGGTCTTGAGTGCAGAAGCCGGCTGGTGCGGCTTGGAGCTGAACTTCTGGCACCCTTTGCATTTTTGGACCAATTCATTGGCCTCTTCTAAGGTAGTCGGCCAGAAGAAACCGTGTCGAAAGGCTTTGGCGATGAGTGCTCTTGAAACCGCATGGTGGCCGCACTCGCCTTGATGGATGTCTTTGAGAATTGCTTGGCCTTGCTCTGGCTCTACGCAGCACTGGTAGACACCAGTGACGCTGCGCCTGACCAGCTCTCTGTTGACTATGGTGTAGGCTGCTGCTCTGCGTTGTACTTGCTGAGCTGAGGTCTCATCAGTCGGCAACTCATTGCTCACCAAGAATTTGAGGATGGGCGGGGCCCATAAGGGTGCTGCTATTTCTTCGACTGCCAGAACTGCGACTTGGACGAGGGCGGTTGGGCTGGGAAGAGGGGGGTTGGAGTCAACAACCGCTTGCTGGGTTAATGAAGTCCTCGGGCCGACTGGCGCGGTTCTTGGGCTGAGTTCTGGAGTCTTCGAGTCCGCCGCCACAGTCCCCGGGTCGGGTACTGCGGTCCCTGGGCCGGCCTCGACTGTGCCGGCTTTGGAGCCATGTGCCGAAACCCCCGTACCATCTGCCGGGGCTCTGGAGTCGGATCCGGCTTCTTCGGGAGGAGCCAGCACAAAGATGGAGTCTGATTGTGGTGAAGGCTTGACATATGGCTTGAGGAGGCGTTGAAGGGCGACGCCAGATGGTATTGCTTGGCGGGTAGAGCCAATTCGTGCCAAGGCGTCTGCTTGGTCGTTGTCATTTCTTGGCACATGGAGGAAATCGTACCCCTCGAAATACCCACTCAGTTGCTGCACGAGGAAACGGTAACTCACCATGTTCACTTCTTTGGCGTCCCAGTCGCTAGATGACTGTTGGACCACTAAGTCCGAGTCGCCATAACACAGGATCCGGCGAATGCCAAGTTCTTTGGCAAGCCGGAGCCCGTGAATGAGCGCCTCGTACTCGGCGACGTTGTTGGAGGCGGCAAAATGGATTTGCAGTGCGTATTTGAGCTTGTCGCCTTTAGGGGAAGTGAGGACGACGCCGGCTCCCAAGCCGGTGCGCATTTTGGAGCCGTCGAAATGCATCCGCCGATGGGTGGAGTCAGGCGCTGAAGGCAGGTACTTGGTCTCAGCCCAGTCGACGAGAAAGTCGGCCAGTTCTTGTGACTTGATGGCAGTGCAGGGCTGGTAGTGGATGGTGTAAGGAGCCAGCTCTATGGCTCACTTGGCCACTCGACCAGAAGCATCTCGGCTTCCGATGATCTCAGCAAGTGGGGCCATGCAGACCACAGTGATTGGATGCTCTTGAAAGTAAGGCTTCAATTTCTTGGCGGTAAAGTGTATGCCATAGCACATCTTCTGGTAGTGGGGGTAGTTCTGCTTGGAGGTCGACAGTACTTCGCTCAGGTAATATACTGGTCTCTGGACAGGTAGCGCCTTGCCTTCCTCCTTGCGTTCCACTACAATGACCGTGCTGACTACCCGGCTGGTGGCAGCGATGTACAGGAGCATAGGTTCCTTAGGAGTCGGAGCCACCAGAACGGGTGGAGTAGTCAGCATCTTTTTCAACTGGAGAAAAGCATCGTCCTCCTTGTGGTTCCACTCGAAAAAAGTGGTCTTCTTCATGAGTTGGTATAAGGGGAGAGCTTTCTCGCCCAGCCGACTGATGAATCGGCTGATGGACGCCAAGTAGCCGGTGAACTTTTGCACATCCAGCAGTCGGCTGGGTACCTCCATTCTCTCAATGGCCTTGATCTTACAAGGTTGCATTCTATGCCGCGTTCAGAGACCAGGAAGCCAAGGAGCTGGCCGGCTGGTACTCCGAAGACACACTTCTCGGGGTTGAGCTTGATCTGGAATCGGCGCAGGTTCTCAAAGGTCTCCTTGAGGTCTTCCAACAGTGTTCCACGCTTTTCCGTCTTCACCACCACGTCGTCCATGTAGACGTGGGCGTTCCTGCCGAGCTGCTTGAGGAGGCACTTCTGCATGCAACGCTGAAAGGTGGCGCCGGCATTCCTCAAGCCGAACGTCATGGTGAGGTAGAAGAAGGCTCCAAACGGCGTGATGAAGGCGGTCCTCAGTCTGTCAGCTGGGTTCAGCTTGATCTGGTGATATCCTGAGTATACATCCAAAAAACTCAACAGCTCGCATCCGGCTGTGGAGTCTATCACCTGATCAATTCTTGGTAGAGCAAACGGGTCCTTGGGGCAGGACTTGTTGAGGCTCGTGTAGTCAATACACATTCGCCACTGCTTATTCTTCTTTAGTACCAGGACCGGATTTGCTAGCCATTCTGGAAAGAACACTTCCATAATGACGTCGGCTGCTAGGAGTCGGGCTATCTCTTCTCCGACAACTCTTCTCTTCTGTTCTGATAGGCGGCGCAGGGGCTGCCTGACCGGCTTTGCATTAGATCGGACATGTAACTTGTGCTCGACGAATTCCGTCGGTACACCTGGCATGTCTTTGGGGGACCATGCGAAGATGTCACGATTCTCACGGAGGAAATCGATGAGCTCACCTTCCTATTTGCTTTCGAGGTTTGCGCCTACGACAGCGTACCTCTCCGGGTGCTCCGGATCCAAGGGTATCTTCTTTGTCCCTTTGGCCGGCTTGAACGAACCCTAAGCCTCCGACTCCTTTGGGTTGGGCGACACCTCTGGCTGCTTGCCGGCCATCGCCACAACCTGCTCCAAGAGCCGCTTCTCGGCTGCGATCACCAGGGACTCGGCTAGCCGACTGCTCTCAGCCGCACAGGCAGACGGCTTCCGATAGTCGCCGGCTACAGTCAGAATTCCCCTGGAACTTGGCATCTTCATTTTGAGGTAGGCGTAGTGGGGGACCGCCATGAACTTGGCCAAGGCGGGTCGGCCGACTAGCGCATGGTATGGGCTCTCAAGGTCCACCACCTCAAATCAAACTGACTCTCGGCGGAAGTGATCTTTGTCTCCAAAGAGGACGTCCATCAGGATCTTGCCGATTGGTGAGTAGGAAAGCCCAGGAACAATGCCGTGAAACACAGTCCGGCTGTTCTGAAGCTGTCTTTGCTTGATTCCTAACTTCTCCATGGTGTCTTTGTACAGGATGTTGATGTTGTTGCCTCCGTCTATCAGAACTCGCGAGAAACGTGCGGCTCGTCTATCCGTAGCAAAGGTGGCATCCAAGACCAAGCCATAAGAGCCCGGGCTCGGCATCACCTCTGGGTGGTCAGCCCTGCTCCAGCTGATTGGCTTCTCGGACCAGTGCATGAACTCTGGCGTCTCTGATGCTACAACATTCACCTCTTGTCACTGCAGCCGCCTTCTGCGTCGATCGTCAGCCATACTAGTAAACAGCACGTAGGCTCCGTGTTCTTCAGGGTATTTGTCTTGTACTGCGCCGACTGGCCTGACAGCCGGCTGCTGGGGCGGAGACGGAGGCGGCTGCCCAGCAGGCGGGGGAGGTAGGAGGCCGTCTCCCTTGGCGATCCTGGTGAGCCAGTGGCACTTCCAGGTGGTGTGATTCGACAGCTTCGCGCCTCTATGGAACTTGCAAAGTCCATCCAGAGTCTGCTCGTAGGAGAAGGCCGGCAACCAGTTGGGCTTGCCGCCTTTCTGTCGCTTGGGCGGGGGCTGCCCATCTGGTTGCTGGGCTTCAACTGTTGAGACCTGCCGGCTGCTGGAATGCTGGCTGCGGGGCCTTGCGCTTGTGGTCGCCCTGCTGTTGTCGCCGACTGGCATCTCCTGCCGGAGTTCTTGGAGCTTGAGGGGCCACTTTGCCAGTTGCGCTGACTTGAATCTCCGCCTTCATGGAGGAGTCGGCCGTGGCGTACTTGTCTGCTATGATCAGCAGCTCGTCGAGGGTTTCTGGCTCGTCACAGAGGAGCTTGTGCTTGAGGAGGGTGCCTTCTCTGCACCCGGTGATGAAGTACTCGATAGCCTGCTGTCGGATTTCGGGTTCCGGCAGACCCTTGAGGTTCGAACACTGGGGTGCGTGCGGAGATTTCGCCTCCTACCTACCTGCACCCCTCCGCCTTGTTAAGGTCTAAGCTATGGAAAGAATAACACAACGGACACGAGGTTTATACTGGTTCGGGCCACCGTTGTGGTGTAATACCCTACTCCAGTGTGTGGTGTGGTGGATTGCCTCTTGGGCTGATGATGATGAACAATACAAGGAAGAACAGCCTCGCGAGGGTCTGTTCCTGGCCGGCGGGGGATGAACTGCAGGGAGGAGTTCAGTCACCCTTCTCTCTCTCTCTCTCTCTGATCGCTTGATCCTTCGATTCCTCCCCCTTCACCCTGCGGGTGGCCGGTCCTATTTATAGAGGCCCTGGTCCTCTTCCCAAATATCGAGCGGGAAGGGAGCCAACAATGGCGGGCTAATTCGAAGGGGGACAGCTAGTACTAGCTATCCTGACAAAAGTAGTCTTCGCCTGCGCAAAGCTCTGGTGGTGACGCCATCTTGGGCTCCACGATGACCCCCGTCTCGTAGTCCTCCTGGTCTTGGTCTCGTTGCACTGAAATGGCAACCTTTGCCTGATGCCTCGGTACTTCGCGTCTGCGCTTGCCCCCTTTGCACCAAAGAGGAAAGGAGGACACTACGCGGGCTAGCACCCGCCTGGCGCCCTTGGTCGTCATGGCTTGCGTCATGGGCACCTCGTGAGGTACCCCGCCTTGGTCTCTCCACCTCCTCGTGAGCCAGCTTGATGAGGCCGTGCCTGAGGAAGCTCCGCGTCGTCCGCCCCGCGAGGCTTGGCCCCTCGCGAGGGTCTTGGTTTTGTGTTGGTGAAGATGGGCCGCGCTGGGCCCCCCTTTGAGCCACGCCGCAGGCCGCAGGCAAGCAAGTCTGGGGACCCCCGTTCCCAGAATGCCAATAGTAGCCCCCGGGCCCAAGGCGCGCCCGGACTTGGCCGTGCAGGGAGGCGGAAGGGCAAGAGCGAAGCGCCGCGGGCCCTAACAGCCTGCGGCCTTGGTTGCCGCATGGCGGTTGATTGGACGTGGGCGTCTCCACCTCCCCATGGCGCCTCGGCAACTGCACGGATTTGACAAGTCCCTGCATGCAAAGCGGGTCATAATTACCTGCGATCGTGGGGGCCGTCGGTTGGCCCTCGCCAGCTATAAGTACGGATCAGCGCGTGCCCTTCCAGTTCATCTCCCCTTGCTCCTCCTTCTTCTTCATGGCCCCGTCGAGGAGGTTCTCGGCCGCAGAGAAAGGGAAGGCTCGCCAGGTTGAGCCCGCCTCTCCCCCGCCCAAGCGTGGCCGAGGGCGCCCTCGCAAACATCCTGTGGCCACCACGGCAGCTCCCCGCGGCCGTGGAGGCGATTTTTAGCACAGCGACGGGTGGATTGATGTGGCCGAGGGGCGCGCTCCGGCTGCGCGTCTCCCTATGCCGCGCTTTCGCGCTGCTGAGGTGCTGCCGGAGTTCGTCGTGTGGTCAGCGGAGCCGACTAGCACCCGGCTTCCACTTCCTCGCTTCCTCCTTGGCGAGCTCCCGGCTGGCGCCCCGGGCGGCCTCTGGCTTCAGGCCGACGGGTGATGCAGCCGGGCCTCATGGGTTTCACTGGAGGTCTCCGCAGCCGGGAGCCTGGCCCTGGCCCGCGGTTGGCAGACGTTTGCCCATGCGCGTGGCCTGGGCCATCGGTGTACCCTACACTTCAAGTTTGACGGCGATGCCACCCTCTACGTGAGGGTGTTTGGGGAAGATGGTCGCCGCGCAGGGTGCTGCCCTGAGAATGACGACCGTGGCCGGGAATCCAGCTCCGGCGATGATGGAGAAGGCAGCGCTCGTGTGACCGACGGCGCTCAGGGTTCCCCAAGCTTCTCTGGTTCTTCTTCAGGCGACGACTCCTCTAGCGGTGGCCGCGGTCAGCCTCCACGCCGTCGTATCTGCTTGGGAGGTGGTAGCGCGTCCGCCCGCCGTCGCGCCACGGTGAAGCGCAAGAGGGAGTCTGCCTGAGCCCCGGAGGCAGCTTGATTCTTCCCTACAAGCTGGTGTGAGGCGAGCCGCGCCTGATTTGTTCTTTTCTCTTCCCTTTCCCTGCGCAAAAAGACAGTAGTGTGGAGCCCCGCAGGGGCGTGTTTGGGTTATTGCTGTTAATCACCGATTTGCTTCCGCTATCATACCTTCCGGCTACGTGCCTGCGCGTGGATAGTTCCCGGCCCCGGCCGTGGGGGGCGACCGACCCAGGCCATGTGTTTGTGTCGCGGTGCGCGTGGGGCACGGACTGGAGGGGTGCTCCTGTAATGGGCCAGGTCGCGAACCCTTTGAACGACTAGGATGGGAACACCCGCGAGGGCGCTCGGCTGCCCCCCCCTCATGAGGCCTTGCACAAGAGAAATCGAGGCAGGAGAGTGAAATGTTGAAGAACCACAATCCAAAGATGGCAACAACTTCAATAAAACTTCGAATGAGAAGGTACAAGCCAACTGCGGAAAGCAAATGAAAAGCCGCGTCCGGCACCTAATCTAGTCTTCGACGTCTTCTCACCAGCGCGGAGCTAAGTGCTGCCACTGGGCGTGGGAGGGAGCCCCAGGGCCTGAGGCCGGCGCTCCTGAGACTCCGGGGCGTGTACAGCCCCAACTCATTATTACGTGAGAGTGTCACGGGCGGCGAGCTTCACAGGCATTGGCCTTCTTCACAGGCTCCGGGCCTTTTCCAAAATGCGATAGCTTCACAGGCATTCGCCTTCTTCACAGGCTCTGGGCCTTTTCCAAAACGCGATAGCTTCACAGGCATTCGCCTTCTTCACAGGCTCTGGGCCTTTTCCAAAACGCGATAGCTTCACAGGCATTCGCCTTCTTCACAGGCTCTGGGCCTTTTTAGGGGTAGAACCTCCGGAGGTGCTGGATGTTCCATGCGTTCTGGACTGGCACCCCCTCCTGAGTCTCCAAGCGCGTGGAGCCGGGCCTAGAAACATGAACAACTTTGAATGGGCCCTCCCACATGGGAGAGAGCTTGTGCAGCCCCTCCCTGGAGAGAACCCGCCTGAGCACGAGGTCTCCTACCTCGAGAGTTCTGGGGCGGATGTTGCGGCAGTGATATCGCCATAGTGCTTGTTGGTACCTCGCCGCTCGTAGCGCAGCTTCTCGGCGATGTTCCTCCCCCAGCACGAGGTCCATCCCACGCATGGCGTCCTGCTGCACCTCGTCGAACGCCAGGACCCGCGCGGAGCGACGACTGACCTCGTGAGGGAGGACCGCTTTGGCTCCGTAGACAAGGAAGAACGGGGTCTCCCCAGTCGGCTTGGTCGCGGTTGTGCGGATGGACCACAACACGGACTGAAGCTCGTCGTACCAACCTCTGCCGCAGGCCTCCAGCTTCTTCTTGAACGTCCTGGTCTTGAGGCCCCTCAGGACCTCCGCGTTGGCTCGCTCGGCCTGGCCGTTACTTCGGGGGTGCGCCACCGAGGCGTAGCATATCTGCATTCCAAGGTTAGCACAGTATGTTTTGAAGAGGTTACTTGTGAACTGTGAACCGTTGTCCGTGATGATGCGATTCGACACCCCGAACCGGCTCACGATGCCCTTGATGAACTTGACCACTGAACCCGCGGGAATGGTGCGGACATCCTCTACTTCAGCCCACTTGGTGAACTTGTCCACGGCGATGTAGAGGTAGCGGTAGCCCCCTGGCGCCCGAGGAAACGGGCCCAAGATGTCCAGCCCCCAGACTGCGAATGGCCACGAGAGGGGTATAGTCTGCAAGCCTCCTGCTGGCTGATGGATCTGCTTGGCGTGGAACTGGCAGGCCTCACAAGCTTTCACTAGTTCGACGGCGTCATTGAGCGCGGTGGGTCAATAAAACCCACTGCGGAACGCCTTGCCGACGAGGGTCCGTGATGATGAATGATGTCCACAATCTCCGCCGTGTATATCTTCCAGCAGTTCCTTCCCTTGCTCCCTGGAGATGCAGCGTAGGGATACATCGTTTGGTCGCTTCCGGTAGAGCTCTCCATCTTTGATGCAGTATGCCGTGGCCTGGCGTGCCACTCGCTCCGCTTCCTCCTCCTTCTCCAGCAGGGTCCCTTGCGTTAAGTAACTCCGGAGCTCCGCGATCCAACATCCCTCCTGAGGTTCCATCGTCAGGAGCAGGCGTGCTCCTGAGGCCGGGCCATAGGCCGGAGCTCCTGAGGCAGGTGGCTGGGGGAGCTCCTCCCAGGGCTGAGTCGTGTTTGATAATGACGGTAGGGTAGAGGGCTTGAAGAGCCGCTCCTTGAAAATGCCAGGCTCCTGAGGTAACCTCCTGGACGCCCGTTTGGCAATGTCGTCGGCCTCCTCATTGGTGCCACGGGGCACATGCTGCAACTCCAACCCCCAGAACTGCTTCTCCATCCTGCGGACCTCCGCAAGGTAGGCTTCCATGTGCTCATCCTTCGGCTCGTACACCTTGTTGGAGAAATTGACAAGGAGCTGCGAATCGCCCTTGATGGTGAGGCGTTTCACCCCCAGGGCAGCTGCGGCCTTCAAGCCCGCTATTAAACCTTCATACTCCGCTATGTTGTTGGAGACCTTTTCACCTTGCTGGAAACAGAGCTGCACAGCGTAATAGAGCTTGTCCTGAGCGGGCGATATAAGCACCGCCCCAGCCCCAGCGCCATGCCTGGAGAACGCCCCATCGAAGTACATGACCCAGCCTTCTGGCGCCTCGCTTCCCGGGGATAGGGACCGATCCTCGTCGGCCTTGAGGCCTGGCGCCTCCGTCCATTCTGCCACAAAATCCGCCAATGCTGCTCCCTTGATGACTCTGGTCGTGCTGAATTCGAGCTGAAATGCTTGCAGTTCTATGTTCCACTCAGCGACCCTTCCAGCTGAATTAGGGCTCCTGAGCACTCTCTCCAGGGGGTATGACGAGACGACCTTGATGGGGTGACCCTGAAAATAGTGCCGCAGCTTGCGCGAGGCCACTAGTAGCACGAGGAGGGGTTTCTGAGGCATGGGGTACCGTGCCCTTGCATCCCACAACACCGTGCTGACGAAGTACACTGGGTGCTCCACGAGGTGGAGTGCGTCAGTGCTGGTGGCTCCCTTCGGAGACCATGGCGCCTCTTGAGGCAATGAGGCCTCCTGAGACTGGCCATCTGGGAGAGGGGCCTCTTCCGCCTCCGGTGCGCCCCTCTGCGGCGGCTGATCCTCCTCAACCGCGGTGGCGGTTTCTGTGGGCCTTCCTTGTTCCTGTTCTGCCTTGTCCCGGGATGCTGCCACGGTTTTGATTCGACGCTCCTCTCTGACTGCCACCAAGGCTGCACTGGCGGAGTAGGGAGTGGCGGCGAGGTAAAGCACCAGGGGCTCTTGAGGGCGCGGAGCCACCATGACCGGTGGGCTGGTCAGGTATCTCTTGAGATCCTGGAACGCCTTGTCGGCCTCTTCAGTCCACTCGAAGGGCCCCTTTTTCTTCATTAGCTGGAAGAAGGGCAGCGCTCGCTCCCCCAACTTGGAGATGAAGCGCCCTAGCGCGGTCATGCGCCCCATGAGCTTCTGCATTTCTCTGAGGGTCTTTAGCGGGCTCATGTCTTCCACCACCTTGACCTTCTCCGGGTTAGCCTCGATGCCTCGGTGGGACACGAGGAAACCCAAGAGCTTCCCCAAGGGAACTCCGAACACACACTTCTCTGGGTTGAGCCGTAGGTTCACTACGTTGAGGCTCGCAAAGGTTTCCTCCAGGTCTTGTATCAAGGTCCTGGCCTCCCGAGACTTTACCACAATGTCATCGACGTAAGCTTCAACATTTTCCCGAGCTGCGGGCCCAAGGTGATGTGCATCAGCCACTGAAAGGTCGCCCCTGCGTTACGCAGCCCGAATGGCATGCATGTGTAGCAGTACACCCCACACGGGGTTAGGAAGGTTGTCTTCTCGACGTCTTCTACCGCCATCTTGATCTGGTGATACCCAGAGAAGGCATCCAAGAAGCATAATAGGTCGCATTCCGCAGTGGAATCGATGATCTGGTCGATGCGGGGGAGCGGGAACGGATCTTGCGGGTACGCTTTGTTGAGGTTGGTGAAGTCAACACACATGCGCTCCTTCCCTCCCTTCTTTGGCACAACGACAGGGTTGGCCAACCAATCCGGGTATCGGACCTCGCGAATGACCCCAGCGGCCTCTAATTTGCGGGTCTCTTGGACGATGAAGGCCTGCTTTTCTGTGGATTGCCGCCTGGCCTTCTGCTTCACAGGGCGCACGTTGGGGCACACGTTGAGGTGATGCTCGATTACACTCCTGGGGATCCCTGCCAACTGGTCAGGCTCCCAAGTGAATACCTTCTTGTTTGCGCGTAGGAACCCGACCAGGGCCTCCTCCTGCTCGGGTTTGAGGTGAGCGCCTATGGTGAAAGTGGCGTTGGTGGACCCGTCCTCATCGACGGGTATCTGCTTGGTTTCTGCCTTGTCTTGGGTGAACAACTGTTTCTTCTTGGCGGGTGCAGCCCCCTTGGGCTCGGGGGTCTCCAAGTCGGCGGGCTGTGCCGACGCCGCTGTCTTGAAGACGAGCTTGAGCACCCGCAGCGCGTCCCCGGTGTCCCCGTGCACGGTGAGGACACCGCTGCTCCCAGGCATCTTCATGAGGTTGTACGCCGGGTGCATCACGGCCATGAACTGGGCCAGCGCTGGGTAGCCGAGGATGGCATTGTAGGGGAGGCCGATGGGGGCGATGTCGAAGTCGACCAGCTCCGTGTGGAAGTTGTCGTAGGTGCCGAAGGTTATTGGGAGCCGGATCTGTCCCAAGGAGCTGGACGATCCGCCCCCAACGCCTGAGAAGGGCCGGCTGGGTTGCAGCCGTTCCAAGGGTATGCAGAGGAGGTTGAAGGCCTCGACCGAGAGCATGCTGAGGCCCGCGCCGCCATCAATGAGGGTTCTGGTGACAGCCACCTGGCAGATGGTGGGGGTGCACAGCATGGGGAGCGCACCCGAACAGGCCGAGTTGGAGGGGTGGTCCTCCGAGCTGAAGGTCAGGTCGGTCTCGGGCGCCGCCCGGTCCAGGGGAGCCCCCTGCCGCGTGGAAGCGGCGCTGACCCGGTGGATGATCGGCTTGACGTGGTGACTTGTAGGTGGCGCCTGCAAGCCGCCCAGGAGGGCCGCGACGACCGTGGGTGTTGGTGTAGCGCGATGGGCGGGGAAGAGGTTGCGGGGCTCTTCCCGAGAGGGCGCGGAGGCTGACGGCGGGTGGAGCAGCCATGTGCACGGGGCGCTGGTGAGGGCCATGGGGAGCCAGTTGGCCACGACCCTATCGTCACCTCCTGCTTCGAGGAGGGCCTCCTCGCTCGCTAGCAAGAAGACCAGTGGATCTGTCGCTATAGCGGCGTCGTTGGCTTGAGCTTGTCCAGCCACCGTACCCGTTGCAGGGCTCGGAGCCCCCTGGCCCCCGTGCTGGTGCCGGCGGCCAGAGCGGGCGACGAGCTACTCATCGCGAGGCAGGTCATGGCGGTGGCGGAAGAGAAAACTCCGGTGCACCCCTACCTGGCGCGCCAAATGTCGGATTTCGGGTTCCGGCAGACCCTTGAGGTTCGAACACTGGGGTGCGCATGGAGATTTCGCCTCCTACCTACCTGCACCCCTCCGCCTTGTTAAGGTCTAAGCTATGGAAAGAATAACACGAGGGACACGAGGTTTATACTGGTTCGGGCCACTGTTGTGGTGTAATACCCTACTCCAGTGTGTGGTGTGGTGGATTGCCTCTTGGGCTGATGATGATGAACAATACAAGGAAGAACAGCCTCGCGAGGGTCTGTTCCTGGCCGGCGGGGGATGAACTGCAGGGAGGAGTTCAGTCACCCTTCTCTCTCTCTCTCTGATCGCTTGATCCTTCGATTCCTCCCCCTTCACCCTGCGGGTGGCCGGTCCTATTTATAGAGGCCCTGGTCCTCTTCCCAAATATCGAGCGGGAAGGGAGCCAACAATGGCGGGCTAATTCGAAGGGGGACAGCTAGTACCAGCTATCCTGACAAAAGTAGTCTTCGCCTGCGCAAAGCTCTGGTGGTGACGCCATCTTGGGCTCCACGATGACCCCCTCTCGTAGTCCTCCTAGTCTTGGTCTCGTTGCACCGAAATGGCAACCTTTGCCTGATGCCTCGGTACTCCGCATATGCGCTTGCCCCCTTTGCACCAAAGAGGAAAGGAGGACACTACGCGGGCTGGCACCCGCCTGGCGCCCTTGGTCATCATGGCTTGCGTCACGGGCACCTCGTGAAGTACCCCGCCTTGGTCTCTCCGCCTCCTCGTGAGCCAGCCTGATGAGGCCGTGCCTGAGGAAGCTTCGCGTCATCCGCCCCGCGAGGCTTGGCCCCTCGCGAGGGTCTTGGTTTTGTGTTGGTGAAGATGGGCCGTGCTGGGCCCCCCTTTGAGCCACGCCGCAGGCCACAGGCAGGCAAGTTTGGGGACCCCCGTTCCCAGAACGCCGACACCTGCACCTCGTGCACGCCCTCGCAGGAGTTCCGAAGCTCGGCCCAACGCGTGAGGTAGTCGCTAGTTGACTCGTCGGGACCTTGCATGCACAAGGAGAGCTGACGAGGCTTGGGAGGACGCTTGTACATGCTGGTGAAGTTCCAGACGAATGCTTCGGTGAAGTCGACCCAGCTGTTGATGCTGCGGGGCTTCAGGCTATTCAGCCATGTCCGGGCCGTGCCCTGGAGCATGAGCGGAACGTACTTTACGGCGACACGCTTGTTGCCGTTCGCTATGCTGATAGCCATGGAGTAGTCGACTAGCCAGTCTTTCGGCTTCACGGAGCCGGTATATTTGGGCGTGTCCCTTGGGAGCGTGAACCCTTTGGGAAAGGTCTCGTCTCGAATGCAGGGCCCGAAACAAGGTGGACCCAACTCATCTTCTTATTCCAGCACTAGGGATCAGTGAAGTCGGTCGATCCGGTACCGGTGTCATTTTCACCGACTCCCTCGCCGAGAGTCGAATGGTCAACAGGCGGTAGGGAGACTCGCCTCTCCTTGCGAGTAGGAGGAGGCGGACAGTCGTCCCGTCGTTCCACTGCTCTCGGGCGGCCGTCTCGGTCGCGTTCTATGGTAATGTGAGTCCGACTATGGCTGACAGCCGGATCCTTGTCTCTTCTTCCTCGGGCACCACCAGTCGGCGTCCGAGACGTCGCGCCTTGATCTCGGTGCAGGTCGTCGTTTTGCCGCTGCGGCGCCTCCGTGCGGCAGCCGGCCTCGTTCTACGCGGCAGCCGCGTTGAGGAGCCGCCGGACTCGTCTTCGCCCTCGAAATTGTCTAGCTCGACCGCCGCCGCCTGGGCGGCTCGGATGTTCTCCGCTGGTGTAGCGTACACAGGGCGGCTTGCCCCGAACAGGTCGGCGATGGCTATGCCGCGCTGCTGGACCGCGCCAAGGCGGTTGGGCCCCGCTGGGGCCGGCGAGCCGCCAACAGCGCGATCCATCTCTCGCTGGTAGGCTTCTGACAAGCGTCTCATGCTGGCCAGCTTCTTCGCGCCTTCGACGAGCTGAAGGCGGCGCGCCTCCAGCATTTCTGCGTCAGCGTCTTCCGGAATGGGCACAGTTAGGTCTTGCAGTGCCGCGCCAAGTGGTTCATGCGCTCCTCCGCCGGGAGGCTCGTCATGGCTAATGACGAGCACCTCGGTGACGGTGCTTCCGTCACTCTCCGCGCGATGGAGAGGTTCGTCGTAGACCACCACATTAGTGGGGAACACGTCGAGCGACGCGGTGTCGGAGTCGACCAGCATCGGGTCGGTGGAGCCTACAGACTCCAAGTCCACGGCAGGCTCCCCGGAGACGTGGAGTTGATCGAGGAGGCCCGCGAGCAGGCTCTCGGAGCCGCCCGTGCCTGCGTTGGATGCAGTTTCGTCGGAGAGGCGAACCTCGTCGACAAGTTCGGCGAGGCAGCTGGCTGCGCAAGCGATCTCAACGCCGTGCAGTGCGTCTGCGCAAACTCCGTCTGGCGTGCCTAGCTGGCTGCGCTCGCCAGGGAGGAAAAGGGTTCCCGTCCAGAACAGGTCTCCGGACGGCGGTGCACCAGGCCCCACGGTGGGCGCCAATTGTCGGGGGTTGGGTGCGACATATGCCAAAGGATGGCTTATCATGGTGGGGGCGAGTAGAATGTCGCCGGTGCCTGGAAACGGGATGAGGCGTAGACATGCACGCCGGCGAATCTTACCCAGCTTCAGGGCTCTTCGGGGAGATAACACCCCTACTGCTGCTCTGCGGGGTCTCCGCATGATCACTATGGCAAAGTGTTTACACGATTGCTCCTTGAGTTGTTTCCTAGATGTAGGAGAGGGCAAGGCTAGCTCTCTCCCTCCTATATGATCTGGTCTAGAGCTAATGGATTCCAACCCTTTGCATGGGTGCCCTGGGGGGGTTTATATAGGCCTACCCCCCGGGGGTACAATCGTAATCCGACTGGACGCGGGCCCAGCCGTCAATGCCTCTGGCCTCTGTCTTCTCCGCCGACTGCTGGGGCCCGCCGACTGGTGGGCCCCGCCGACTGGCCAGGTACGGAGCCAACAGGCTGCGTCCGCTGCGGGCGGGTCTTGTCGGCTGCTGATTACTGTAGTCGTGCTTCTGATGATGCAGGCATGATCATGGAGTCGTAGCAACAGCCCCGCCGCCTGGTGGGCGATCACTATTGCCACTCTCCGTCACATCTGATTAATATGCGTGGGCCCCGGGGAAGGGTCTGGCCGACTCTAGGGGCCGACTGGTGGCGCGCTTGCCGTCTCATGGGATCCCACTGACTGGTGGGACCTGCCGCCCCAGGGTCGTACAGACAAGCCGTCGTGGGCGCAGGATTCGTTCCTTCGGCACTGATGTCAGGGCCGACACAGCAACAGTGCCACGCCGCACGGAGATCTCCCAGGGTACGGCATGCCGTGGCCATGCCTGCCCTTGGTAAGGGGCGGGAGCGGGCTTTACTGTAGCCACTCCCCGGTCCTGTCCCTCCCGATGAGGATATGGGGTTCGTTGGAGTCGCGGGCCGACTCCCCAAAGCCGGCTTCTCTGGAAGTCGCCAGTCAGGAGTCGGCTTATCCTGAAGTCGTCCTCAAGACTCAGCCGCGAGTGGGCAGTCGGTTGCCTTGCCGCCGACTTCTCAGAAGGCGGCTCTTCGTCCTAGGGTCTTGAGGGGCGCAGCCTGCCCCGATGTCTTGAAAGGTTCTGGGCGTCGGGTTTGCCTACCCGTGGCCCATTACTCCGACATAGATGGTGCCCTATTTAACATGAATGCAGCTGTCTCTAAAGCATAACCCTAAAACGATAGACGTAAATCGGTAAGAGACATCATAGATCGCACCATATCTAATGAAGTACGGTTACGACGTTCGAACACACCATTACGGTATGGTGTTCCCAGGTGGCGTGAGTTGCGAAACTACTCCACATTGTTTCAAATGAAGACCAAACTCATAACTCAAATATTCACCTCCACGATCAGATCGTAGAAATTTTATTTTCTTCTTACGATGATTTCCACTTCACTCTGAAATTCTTTGAACTTTTCAAATGTTTCAGACTTATGTTTCATTAAGTAGATATACCCATATCTTCTCAAATCATCTATGAAGGTTAGAAAATAACGATACCCTCTGTTGGGGATATACCTCGCAGTATGACCCGGCTGGAGGTATGACCCGGCTGGGACTTGGCGTTTCATTTATAACCCGCCCAGAGGTTGGCGACTCACTGGTGACCCGCTTGGACCTGGTGGTTTACGGACAACCCGCCTGAACATTGTGACTTACTAATGACAAGGCGGGCGGGTCAGAAAGACGACAAGGCCCAAGGCTTAGACGACTGGCTCATGATATGGTGGGCTGGCTTAAGGGGAAAGGCGTGAGGAGTATTTTCCTTACAAGGAATCAAGACCTGGACTTGTATTCGGCTTGTAATAGAAGATAGATTAATCCTAGTCCTATTAGGACTCCTCATGTAACCCTCCCCTTCAACTTATATAAGGAGGCTCAGGGCACCCCAAGAGGGACAAGTTTTACAAGTTCCACAAGTCGGACAAGTTAGGTTTATAAAGATAAATCAATAGCTCTCGAGATAGACCACCCTTGTAACCGTGATCATGATCATCAATATCAATGAAGCAGGATGTAGGCTTTTACCTCCACCATGAGGGGCCGAACCTGGGTAAAAACCTCGCGTCTCTCGTCGCGCTCAACCCCTCTCAAGCTACCGCATAGATGCGTTGGCCTCACGACTAAGTCCTGACACGAAGGACATCTGTCGTGACAACTCCATGATAGTTGGCTCCCATCGTGGGGCCTGCGTACGATGGAGTTGAGTTCTTGGAGGGAGCCCTTCAGAGATCGAGAAGCTCGCGACATGCCGGATGAGGAAGAGCCGGTGCAGAAAGATTTACGTCGCCGACAAGCAGCCGGAACAGCGTGTATGAAATTAAGACTGAGAAGTTTTTAGGGTTGCGTGCTAAGCAGCCGTCATGCACCATGAAGACCCGCCGAGACCGAGACAAGAGTAATTTTTATGGCAATCTTGGGCCACTTGTCAAGTTGCAACAAAGACGTGTCTAGACATAAAGCCTAGCGCACCGCTGGTCGGATTCAACAGAGGATCCAGGAATGACGCAGCCACCCGTTTGTTTAAAAAAGAGAAGGGGTGCATGATCCACAAGAAGTTGTGGACAGGGATTCACTGGATCGGCCACAACCAGGCAGCAGGGAGAGGGGAGACAAGGACTCCGCCTTGGCCTCTGTTCCAAGTCGCCTGCCTCCGGTTCTGACTCGGTGCCTATGCCGCGATAGTCGCGGGCCCGCCGCAGGTTCACCGGTGCGTCAAAGCAGCCTCCACCTACGCGACCCGTCTTGCTCCGCCGTAGCGGCTGGTTAATGCCACCTCAGCGACCCGCCACTACCGCGGCCTCATCTACAAACTACCGATGTTCTGCATCAACCAACCATGGCCGCCTCGCCGGCGAGTTGCCCCCGTGGCTTTCAAATCACCTCCAATGGCCGCACTTCAGTCGGCCCTGTCACCACAAGCCGCCGCCATTCTTAGGCCGCCCCTCGCCCAGCTTCGCGCCGAGCCACCGATCGCCGTCATTACATCCGCAACGGCCTCACTTGAAGTCGCCATTGACTCTATGTCAAAACCGTCGGTGCCACCGAGCGCTGCGGCCTACCTATTTCAAGATGCTGCTCGCTTCTACCTGCGTGCTATCTTGACCCGCCCTCAGCCGGCTCACACCTTAAGCTTCACCGACATTGCATGACCCGGCCGCCCGCTGGTTCTGGCCTCCTGCTTACTGCGCCGGACCTGCCTCTAGTCGGCCGCTCGCTGCCATGGTTCATCTCTGCTTGTTCTGATAGGTTTTCAAGTGCGCTGGATTGTAGCAAAAAGAACAACATGTTCAGTTTGCGAGGTAACTCCAGCCCAAGGGGCAGTCTGAGATGCTGAACCACCATGTTGAGAAACTTGATTTAGCAACTGTTACGATTCTTGAATTAGACTTTGAGATCTCTCCAGAAGTTCAACATGGAACAATTTCAAACAGTGGATGGGAGCGCTATGCGAGCTGTTAGTGAATTACAAGAGCTTTAGGATGAAAGACAGAAAGTGAATCGGGATTAAGGGAGTCCTAGATTAGGGGGTCTCCGGATAGCTGGACTATATCCATTGGCCGGAGTATTGGACCATGAAGATACAAGACTAAAGACTTCGTCCCGTGTCCGGATGGGACTCTCCTTGGCGTGGAAGGCAAGCTAGGCAATATGGATATGTAGATCTCCTCCCTTGTAACCAACCTTGTGTAACCCTAGCCCCCTCCGGTGTCTATATAAACCGGAGGGTTTAGTCCATAGGACATCATACAATCATACCATAGGCTAGCTTCTAGGGTTTAGCCTCTACAATCTCGTGGTAAATCAACTCTTGTAATACTCATATCATCAAGAACAATCGTATTGCCTCCATCAAGAGGGCCCGAACCTGGGTAAACATCATGTCCCCTGCCTCCTGTTACCATCCGCCTTAGACGCACAGTTCGGGACCCCCTACCCAAGATCCGCCGGTTTTGACACCAACATTGGTGCTTTCATTGAGAGTTCCACTGTGTCGTCATTATAGGGAGGGATGGCTCGTCTCGTTGTCAAGGACAACATCACCTCTGGGGGAGCCCCGGCTGTAGGCCAAACTCTCCGACTAGGCGGCTTCGTCATGACCGCCCGCTCGGCCGTTGCGCCGATGATGACTTCTCAGGTCATCGAAAATAGCCTCCACATCGGCTCGAAATTCGCCGAGTAGATGGATCCAATGGAGCTCTCCTCTTTGAACGAGCTCTTGGATCGCATCGCCGCTCTGGGAGTCGCTACGGACTATGATCGGATCGGGCTTAAACCCAACCAAAGGGAGATTAACTCTCCGCCGGTCACCAATCAGATAGCGGTGGTGGAGGAGCAATGCGGAGATTCTCCCTCTATCCTCAGGACGAACTATGTCCGGATTCCCGAGCTTTTCGAGCCGGATACCCGCTCACAGGAGGACATCGCCCTAACCCTAAACCTAGAATCAGGCTGCATACCAAACCTATAGGGCAACATCCCGGAGCCCAAACTTCCAAGATCGGAAACTCCCCTGCCCCAGGGTCTGAGATTGGGTCAAGGTCCGGACTTAAATCCACCCACCCACCCAGATACAAACGATCTTTCCCACATTAGGGAAGCGCCCTAAGAGACAGTACATCACTATTGGGCCGGATTCCTCCTTGTAATGAACAAGGTCAAGAACTGTCACGAGGAAGGCGCAATTTTGTTCTTTTGCAACAATTGCACGGACAAGGGAATCCTCAACGCCATAAGTCGCCGTGACATAGCACACTTCGCTAACTTGGCGGCCATAGTACGGAAGTACCGTGCGATGGAAAGCGCCTGGAAAACCCAAACAAAATTTTGGGATAATCCACCTCTGACACAACCCCCAGTCCAAACTAAATGGGTACACTCTCATAAGTCGCCCGACTCAATTACAAAGAAGCAAAAGCCCACTACAGGGCGTGGAACCGTATTGGAGGGATGGCTTAACAGGCCCTGCAAAATTCATAGTACAGCGGATACCATACCAACAGATAGCCTTAAAGCATGTTGGGTACTCCAGCAGGTGGCCAAGAGTGGTGAGGACCTCCTCATCCAAAAAACCCCAGAGCACCTTCCCATGGATAACAATATAGTATTGACAGTCTTCGAGACCTTCGCCTCAAATAATAGGCGTAAGCGAGCACTCCGTAGCCTTGCCGAAGTTTGCCATGTGGCAGCAATAAATCCATGGAGCGACACGGCTATCACCTTCAATGCCAGTGACGAACCCAAATTCCGAACAACCCGACCACCAGCCGCTTTGGTCCTCATTCCAATTGTGGATAGCTTTCGGCTCACTAAAGTGCTCATGGACGGTGGCAGCGGACTAAACCTCATTTATGAGGAGACTCTTCAAAAAATGGAAATAGACAGCAACCGTATTGAGCAAGGCAACACGACCTTCCGAGGAATTATCCCTAGTGGAGAGGCACGTTGCGCGTGGAAAATCACACTAGATGTGGTATTCGGCACTCCGGAGAATTACAAGTCCGAAGAAATCACATTCCAGGTGGCCCCGTTCAGTAGCGGATACCACGCCCTTCTAGGGCGGGAGGCATTCATGATTTTTTCAAGCCATACCCCATTACGGGTACATGAATCTCAAAATGCCCAGACCCAATGGAATCATCAATCTAGCTAGTGATCTAGACATAGCACTCCGCACCGAGAACAAAACAGTCGCACTTGCCCTCGAGGTATTATCCGAAGCCCTTGTGGCGGAGGAGTTAACCGCGCTGCGCTCCACAGTGGACAAGGACGACGTGATACTAGACAAAAGATCCAAGTCCACCTCCTTTAAACCAGCGGATGAAATAGTCAAATTCCAAGTCCATCCAATGGACCCGACAAAAATAGCATCCATCGGGGCACAGTTAAATCCCGCTGTCGCTGTCAAAACTGGCGGATCTCGGGTAGGGGGTCTCGAACTGTGCATCTAGGGCGGATGGTAACAGGAGGCAGGGGACACGATGTTTACCCAGGTTCGGTCCCTCTTGATGGAGGTAAAACCCTACGTCCTGCTTGATTGTTCTTGATGATATGAGTATTACAAGAGTTGATCTACCATGAGATCGAAGAGGCTAAACCCTAGAAGCCAGCCTATGGTATGATTGTTGTTGTTGGTCCTACGGACTAAACCCTCCGGTTTATATAGACACCGGAGGGGGCTAGGGTTACATAGAGTCGGTTACAAGGAAGGAAATCTACATATCCGTACTGCCAAGCGTGCCTTCCACGCCAAGGAGAGTCCCATCTGGACACGGGACGAAGTCTTCAATCTTGTATCTTCATAGTCCAACAGTCCGGCCAAAGGATATAGTCCGGCTGTCCGGATACCCCCTAATCCAGGACTCCATCAGTAGCCCCTAAACCAGGCTTCAATGATGATGAGTCCGGCGCAGATTGTCTTTGGCATTGCAAGGCGGGTTCCTCCTCCAAATACTTCATAGAAGATTTTGAACATGAGGATCGTGTCCGGCTCTTCAAAACAAGTTCCACATACCACCGTATAGAGAATAATATTTCCATAAATCTAATCTACTAACATACCCCATAGTGTGACATCACACCACAGCCAGGTCTTTATTCGAATCGTTTTTCATAACCAATCTCAGCGTGTTTCGCGAGGCGGTTTCCTCGGCACATCTTGTCGAAGCAGAGATCGTGTCCCCTTTATTACGGGATTCTCATCAATACGGACGTGGGTAACCCAACCGTGCCTATTGGTAGGACTCCTAGATCTTAGGAAAGTCCCAAACGGCCACGAGGAGGACGCTTGATATTCACCCTCTTTATAAAGGGGACAAGGCCTTTTCCTCTCAATCTTAATCGAATCCGCCTCCTGCCTCGAGTTCCAACACCCAAAGCTCAGGTTTAGGCACTCCGGACCTTCAACTATGTCCGGATCCAACCTTCAAGGTCGGTGGATGCCTTCCTCTGTCACGGAGGAGGACATCAAGAAGTTGACAGAGGCCAGATATCTGACCGCCGAAATTTCGCATCGGCTGCTTGCCCGAGAGCAAGTCATCCCTACTCCCGAACCCAACAAGAGCATCGTGTTCGTCTCCCACTTCCTCCGAGGACTAGGCCTTGCTTCGGATCCCTTTGTTAGGGGTCTCATGTTCTATTATGGGCTAGATTTTCACGATCTGGCCCCGGATTCCCTTCTTCACATCTCGACATTTATTGTCGTATGTGAGGCCTTCCTCCGCATTACCCCTCACTTTGGCCTGTGGCTCAAGACCTTCGAGGTGAAGCCAAAGATGATCGAGGGGCATCACGCAGCGTGCAGAGGCACTTTAATAAGCAAAATCGCTGACGCTCCATGGCCTGAGGGTTGCTTCCTAGAGGTGTCCGGATTGTGGCAGCGGGAGTGGTTCTACATCATAGCTCCTCGAAGTGGCAAGTGGGTAGCTGCCCCCGCCTTTCGCTCAGGCCCCCCACCACAACTGATGTCATGGATCAGCAGGGGGCTGAGCTGGGGTCCAGCCAAGGACGTGCCAATACTGCAAAGCCGTATCCGAGATCTCTTTGAGAGAGATTTCAGTCTGGTTATGGTAGTGCAACTTATGCTAGTTCGCCAAGTCCAGCCTTGCAAACGCCGGCCCCTTCGCATGTGGGAATTCAACCCAGAAGGACCGCGAGCTATTCAACATTTTCTCGGCATGACACACGAAGAGATGTACAAATTGTTCTTCGGACCACAAATAATGTGTCCAGACATTACTGATGATGCATGTCTGAGCTGCAATCGCCCGGATACCCAAGTAAGTAGCCCCGCATCCAAACACACTGTCCGTTTATTTATCGCAACATTGCCCTTAAAAAGCCCCTCTTTGACCCAGGATTGGATAGAGAAGGCAAAGTTGATTAGGTGTTCGGCCTCCCTCCCTGAGACCTCACCAAATCCCGTGCTAACCGGGATGTCGGAGATCGCGCCTTATGAAGCGCCCTCAGGGGAAGATAAAGGGTGGAACAAGGAGGCTAGCGCCTCCGCGAAGGAGGTTAGCCGGGGGGGAGGAAGTCAAACTTCCTCTCCCCAGGGACAGAAGAGAACCGCCTCTGAGGATCCGGAGACAACGGTCTCCAAACGGGGGAAGAAATCTCCGCCGGAGGGTCCTACCCTGGGTCCTACCCTGGCCGTACTATGCCCTCAGGGGGATCAACCCTCCACCGAGCTGTAAGTAAAAGGGTAAATGAAAATATCTCGCTTTACCTCTGAGGAAAATAACCGAGGCATTTATCTTGCAGTTCGGATCTTAGCCCTTCTCAGCAGAGCTCATCTTCAGGGGATCTTCTTCCAGAGATGATGGAGAGCGAAACGCCTCCCCCTGCCACACCACCTCACGAGGCGGGCGACCCCAAGGTGTGGTCACGGAGGGTTTCTCCTGATCCGGCAAGGCCAGAAGGTAATCCTATGGCCACCCGAAGTCCTCAGTATCCGGCTCTCGAAGAGAGCAATCAAAAGAGTCCGGCACCGTCTTGTGTTCGGTCGGACGTACTAAGGGATCTGCTGGAGCAAGCGGCTATCTCAGAATAGCACCGCACGTTGATGGGTACGGTGATTGAAAGGATTTCATCCGCTGAAAGCGGGTTTCATGAAGCCTTTATGAGTCTACTGACATGTTTTGAGGTACATGAAATGATGTACTTTTTTTACAGTACCGCACATTTTTAGATGTGCCCTGTGTAGATAGTAGCCCCTGAGACTCTGGTTGTCGTTGAAAACGGCGGCAAACAGAGGATCATAGTCCCAGGTAATAACTAGACCGCCTTTATGTGCAGGTGGTTGAAGCTCCGGTGGCTAGCCGGACTGATGGGTTTGCCGAACTAAGGCGGCAACTGGATGCGGCAGATGCCGACATCGTGCTTGTTAACAAGCGACTTGACGAGGCACAAGGTAGGTGATTTTTTTGGTGATTTTCACATAGTAAGAGCAGCATGATGCCAGTATCTTTAATATGTTGTGACTGCAGATGGAGCTGCCACCGTGGAGACCCTTCGGTCAGAGCTTGCCCAAGCGAAGGAGCAAGCAAGGAGTAGTAATGCTGCCGCTTTAAAGGCGGCCGAAGAGTTAAGGGCCGAACAGGCCGCGCATTGTGAGAGCAAAGAAAAAATAGCCAAGATGGCTGTAGAGTTAAAAGATGCTGCTGACCGTTACCAGCTTCTTGAAGAAGAAAACCGGGCAAAGGCGACGGACCTGGAAAAGGCCCGGGTTGCTGCCAAGGAAGCCCGCTCCAAAATTAGAGCGACGAAGGAGGAGCTGCATCAAGCTGTGGATATTGTATCTGGGAAGCCCTTCTTGTTGCGGACTAAGTTCGGGGATCCGAAGTATGCACCTCTGGACCGGCTATGGAGTTCTGTGGACACCTACGTGGATTTGGCTGCAAGTGCTGCTGATGCGGCCGAGTACTTCAAGGATCGGAAAGATCACGAAGTGGAAAAAGTGTTTTGGTCACAATTTCATGCTCCAGCCCGTCTGTTGCTGTTGAATGAGCAAATAGCTGAGTGGGCCGAGCTCCATAGATTAGCCGGACTTGCCATGAGGTCCATTGTGGATCATCTGTGGCCGAAAGGGCCAAGGCCGAATAGCTACTTTAGCTTAGTGCAACAATTCCTTGGTGTTGTGCCACACATCGATGCTATAAAGAGGTCGGCGTGCATAGAAGGCTCGCGGATGGCCCTTGCCCGTGTCAAAACATAATGGGCAGAGATGGATGCCACCACTGTTGCGGCACAGCGTTCGGCCATAGGCCGAGTGGCTGCCGAGCACTACTTTGAAGAAGTTATTGAAGGCGCTCATTCGATAGAGGCTCAGTGCTCGAAGAATATTATGTTTGAGTGACATGTATTCCCATTGTAAAAACAATGTTTGATTGAGTTTATCAAGGCTGTATTTATACTTTTACCCGAAAGTACTATGATGCCTCCTGTGCGGCCGTTTATGTATATATGTATATAACCTAAAAGATGGGAGTCATCGGCTTCAGCCCCCATGCATATAATGCGGGGGTATTCACAGAAGATGCATGTTCACACTTGATCCAGTGTCTTGGTCCATTAAGGAGGTGATAGCGCAGTGAACTAGGCAATCGGACTATAATGCTTTAACACTTTCACTTAGCTAGAGGAGTTTGACAGTGGGGCTACTATATAGCCCCTGGTGGCTCTGCGCTCATCCGAATTCGGGGCGCGTACATGCCTGGCCGGTAAACGGCCCTTCGTTAAGGCGGACGAATCCCGAAGATTCCGCTAGGTCATCGAGTGGTTGACCAGTCTGACGCTATATCATGACAGTCAGTTTTCGGCTTTCTCTACTGAGGTGCTCTTCCGGATGAACCAGGGCACAATCGCAGTAGTTCTCCTGGTGCCGCCTTAGCCGATAGAGCGGAACGTAAGGCAGCAAAACACAGGAGCCTGGCAAACCCAACATTTGACCAAAGTCATGATTTGGAGCTGATGCATATAAGGCCAAACTCGCGACGCCGGACACTCCCTAAGGTATTCGGTCTTTACGATGTAAACCGGGCTAAACGGTGCCCTTTGTAATAAGCCCCTGGTGTCCAGGTACGTGCAATATTCTGACGTGGCCACATGCCAATACGTCAGTCTCCTTCTCAATTGTACTGAGAATCCGGGGGATGTGTATCAACAAGAGACGGTAAAAAAGGTTTAAGCAGGGTCTTAATCTGAAAAGAATCCTTGGAACGGGTCCCTGCTGCATGTCTGCGCCTGTGTCTCCGTTGTGCCGTATCCTGGACGGGTGTAGCATGATGGTGATATGTAAAAGAGAGGAACTTAGCTGAAAAGTTGTCGTGCAAAAAGATATGTTATACTAAATAAACCATGTACAGTTCAAGATAAGAAAGTTGAGCCTAATTGTCACTTGTTTACACGCATTGAGCCCCTTGTATTGTTATAGGGGTATAGCCATCAAACCTGTATCAATTATATATAGCTGCACTGGACTCGTCTAACCGCGTCCGTGGTCTTAATGACCTGTCAGATGCTCTAGTTGGTGAGGCAGTCTAGTGTGCGGCTGCCAAGGCGGCCGCACGGTCTTCCGCACGCAAGGAGCCCTCAATATTTCCATTTATTGTAATGATGCCACGTGGACCGGGCATCTTAAGCATGAGAGAAGCGTAATGTGGTATTGCATTAAAGCGAGAAAAAGCGTCGCGTCCGAGTAGTGCTTGATAGCCACTTTGGAACGGAGCGATGTGGAAGGTTAAATTTTCGCTGCGGAAGTTATCGGAAAGCCGAATATAACCTCTAGTAGCAGGGAGCCCGTGCAATGGGCTTCTGGGCCTGGCGTTACTCCTTTAAAGGTAGTATTGCTATGACTAACTTTTGTTGGGTCTATCCCCATTTTGCGGACTGTGTCCTGATATATCAAGTTTAAACTACTGCCGCCGTCCATCAGGACTCGTGTGAAGTGGTATCCGTCAATTATCGGGTCTAACACCAAGGCAGCCCATCCTGCATGCCGGATACTTGCCGAGTAATCCCGATGGTCAAAGGTGATCGATTGGGACGACCAGTGGCAGAACTCCGCGGTGATAGGCCCTGGGGCATGTGTCTCTAGGAGTGCCGCTTTGTTTCTCCCCTTCTCACGTGTAACACGTTTACTGTTTTGATTTATGGTGGGAATTTCTTCTGTTCCCCAGTGCTTTGCTTGTGAGGCTCTTCCTCGTCTTCGCTTGGTGTATCCTGCCCCTTGTGTTCGGTGTTGAGCTTTCCGGACTGCTTGAAGACCCAACATTCTCTATGGGTATGATATGCAGGTTTATTGGGGGTGCTGTGGATCTGGCATATTCTTTCCAGAATCTTGTTTAGGCTGGACAGTTCGTCTCTGTTGCCTTTGGAGGGCAACTTTTGCTGACCTGGCCGAGAGCTTCTCAATCTGGCGTTTAGCGCCGTGCTCTTCGGGCCGTCTTCTTTATCCCGGTGCTTGTTTTCGCTGCGTCGTGGCTTCCCGTTTCTGTCCTTGCCTTCGGATGTACTTGGGTCGCTGGTGCTGCATCGGGCTAACCAGCTGTCCTCGCCCGCGCAAAAGTGGGTCATGAGGCTTGTTAATGCTGCCATTGTTCTCGGCTTTTCTTGGCCGAGGTGTCTGGAAAGCCATTCGTCTCGAACGCTGTGCTTGAAATCTGCTAAGGCTTCAGCATCCGGACAGTCGACTATTTGGTTCTTTTTAGTGAGAAACCTGTTCCAAAGCTTTCGGGCTGACTCTCTAGGCTTTTGAGTTATATGACTTAAATCGTCTGCATCCAGTGCTCGGACATAGGTCCCTTGAAAATTTGCCCGAAAAGCGTCTTTGAGCTCTTCCTAGCTTCCAATGGAGTTTTCGGGGAGGCTTTTAAGCCAGTGCCGAGCTGGCCCTTTGAGCTTGAGGGTAAGTACTTAATGGCGTGGAGATCGTCTCCTCGAGGCATGTGGATATGGAGGATGTAGTTCTCAATCCAGACCCTAGGGTCTGTCGTTCCGTCGTACGCCTCTATGTTTACGGGTTTGAATCCCTCTGGAAATTCATGGTCCAGCACCTCATCGGTGAAACATAGGGGGTGTGCGGCACCCCTGTATTTGGGTGTACCATGGTGTTTGGATTTTTGTTATGTTGCATTGCGTGCTGGAGCGCGCTTGCTTGGCCCGTAGATGGATCTGGTTGCGTCGTCCTTTTGATGCGAGCCCTCACGTGGATTGCGTACTGGCTTGTGTGCGGCGTTGTTTGCCGCTCGATGTTGGCCACGTGGTCGTCTATCCGACCAGATGGCTGTTTTGTTTTTTGATTGTGGGGGATCTAAGGCCTCCTCATCGAATTCAGGTAGCAGCTTTCGCTTCGGGTAGCTCTTTGTGTGACGACTACCGCCGTATTTTGCTATAGTGTTGAGTACTTCACTCCATCTAATTTTGGGTGTGTCTTGTGCAGCCCTGAGCCTTTGCTTCTGCTTTTTCAGACTCCTCGCAGTGGCAACAAGCCTTTGATGGGTATTCTGTTGCTCCGGATGCATGTCCGGTGTGATGTCATCCGGACGGTTACCTTCGCCGGAGTCGGGTTGTTCGGTTTGATTCTCCGTGTTGCCATGGTCGGACGGTGGTTCAATGCCGTGTTCGTCGTCCGCTGGCTCACCCTGCTCTATCGCTAGGTCTATATGATCGCTGTTTCTGCCGAGGCGGGATTTGGAGCGGCGCTTACATCGCCGCTTTGACTGCTTCTCGATGGAACGATCCTCCACTGCGTCCTTCTGTTCCTCGTCATCGTTTTCTTTGGGTGTGTCCACCATGTATACATCATATGATGAAGTGGGCGTCCAGTGCCCTGTGGGTAGTGGCTCCTATTCGTCTCCTGCATCGTCGTCCATACCGTTGATGTCTTCGGAGTCGAAGTCGAGCATGTCGGTCAAATCATCGACAGTGGCTACTAAGTGGGTGGTGGGTGGGCGGCGAATTTCTTCGTCATCCGCATCCCAATCCTGCCGGACATAGTTCGGCCAGGATTCTCTTGACAAGGAGAGAGACTTGAATGAATTCAGTATGTCGCTGAAGAGCGAGTGCTGAAAGATATCCGCGGAGGTGAACTCCATGATCGGCGTCCAATCGGATTCGATAGGCACGGGCGCAGGCGGTTCGGATTCCGTGGCCGGGGAAGAGTCCGGCAGTTCGGCGTCACAACTCCCATGAAGGGTAAGGTTGATACTCGGCTCGATCGCCACTGAGAATGCGGCCTCCGTGGCGGGGTCATTCCACCCATCCATGGATGGCGCAATTGGCTGCGAATTGAGGGTCGGAGCGGTCGCCAGTGCGGTCTCCTGAACACTGTCCGATGGCAGAGCTAAATCATGCCCATCGTGATCGTGCGGCGCGCTCGGCAGGGGCTCGAATCCGTCGAAGATCAAGTCTCCGCGGATGTCGGCCGTGTAGTTTAAGCTTCCAAGCCTGACCTGGTGGCCAGGGGCGTAACTCTCGATCTGCTCTAGATGGCCAAACGAGTTGGCCCGCAGTGTAGAGCCGCCGGATACAAAGATCTGTCCAAGGAGAAAAGTCTCACTCTGGACTGCATCGCTATCGATGATCGAAGGAGCCATCAAGCCTAACGATGACAACACAGAGGAACTCTATATGAAAGCACCAATGTCGGTGTCAAAACCGGCGGATCTCGGGTAGGGGGTCCCTAACTATGTGTCTAGGGCGGATGGTAACAGGAGGTAGGGGACACGATGTTTACCCAGGTTCGGGCCATCTTGATGGAGGTAAAACCCTACGTCCTGCTTGATTGTTCTTGATGATATGAGAATTACAATAGTTGATCTACCATGAGATCGAAGAGGCTAAACCCTAGAAGCTAGCCTGTGGTATGATTGTTGTTGTTGGTCCTACGGACTAAACCCTTCGGTTTATATAACACCGGAGGGGGCAAGGGTTACATAGAGTCGGTTACAAGGAAGGAAATATACATATCCGTACTGCCAAGCGTGCCTTCCACGCCAAGGAGAGTCCCATACAGACATGGGACAAAGTCTTCAATCTTGTATCTTCATAGTCCAACAGTCCGGCCAAAGGATATAGTCCGGCTGTCCGGATACCCCCTAATCCAGGACTCCCTCGCCCGCCATAGACGCCGCACTACGGGAGTTCCTGCGCGAGAATTGTGACATATTCGTGTGGCATCCTTCAAACATGCCAGGAATCCCACGCAGGCTGGCTAAGCATAGCCTTGACATTCTAAAGGGATTCAAGTCGGCCAAGCAGACTCTTCGGCGTTTCTCCAAACCTAAGCGACAAGCCATGGGAGAGGAGCTAGCCAAGTTACTGGAGGCCGGATTCATTAGAGAAATAAAGCATCCGTACTGGCTAGCAAACCTGGTGATGGTGCCAAACAAGGACAAATCCTGGCGCCTATGCGTCGACTTTAAGGACCTTAATAAGGCGTGCCCAAAGGATCCCTTCCCCTCCCTCGCATCGATCAAATTATCGACGCTACCGCAAGACACGACTCATTGTGCTTCCTCGACGCATACTCCGGGTACCACCAAATTAAGATGGTGGAGTGCGATCAAGCTGCAACGACATTTATCACTCCATACGACCCTTTCTGTTTTAATACAATGCTCTTCGGGCTCAAAAATGCCGGCGCAACGTATCAACGCAAGATTCAGACATGTCTGGAAAAGAAGATCGGAAAACAGTGGAGGCATACGTCGACGATGTGGTCGTTAAAACCAGACACATCAACTCCTTAATAGATGACTTGAGGCTCACGTTCGACAATCTGCGAGCATACGACATTAAGCTCAATCCGGAAAAATGCGTTTTCGCCGTGCCCGCCGGAAAGCTCCTGGGCTTTATCGTCTCCAGTAGAGGAATTGAAGCAAATCCGGCTAAGATCCGGGGTCTATCGCAGTTGGCTATCCCAACTGACCTCAAGCAAATCCAGAAGTTAACTGGATGTGTGGCGGCCTTAAGCCGCTTCATCTCCCGATTAGGAGAAAAGGCACTCCCCCTTTATCGCCTTCTTCGCCGCACCGAACACTTCGAGTGGACGGACGCAGCCACGGCCGGATTGGAAGAAATAAAAGCCATCCTGGCTACCAACCCAATCTTGGCTGCGCCAAATGTCGGCGAACCAATGTTGTTATATAGAGCGGCAACTCACCAAGTTGTAAGCGCAGTGCTCATCGTCGAACGAGAGACGGACGGACATAAATTCCCACTTCAAAAGCCGGTCTATTATGTGTCCACTGTCCTCACTCCATGCAAATCACGGTACCCACATTATCAAAAGATAGCATACATGGTATTTATGGCATCCCGGAAATTATGACACTACTTTCAAGAGTGCTCAATCACGATGGCCTCAGAAGTACCACTCAACGACATAATAAACATCCGCGATGCCACGGGCCGGATTGCCAAATGGGCCATCGAGCTCCTCCCGTTCGACATAACATATAGACCACGGTGAGCCATTAAGTCGCAAGTACATGCCGATTTCGTCGCTGAATGGACAGAAGCCGAACTCCCTAAAGAGTACGGCGCATACTCCAATTGGATCATGCACTTCGACGGCTCTAAAATGCTGGTTGGTCTGGGGGCTGGCATCGTCCTGACGTCCCCCACCGAAGATTCAGTCCAATACATACTCCAAATACTATACACAGACTCCAACAACGCAGCCGAATACGAGGCCCTATCACATGGTCTCCGGATGGCAGTTTCCATGGGCATTCAACGCCTGGAGGTACGTGGGGACTCGAACCTCGCAATATCTCAAACAAATGGAGACTTCGATGCCAAGGATCCAAAAATGGCGGCATATCGCAACGCCGTCCTCAAAATGTCAGCTCGGTTCGAGGGGCTTGAATTCCACCATGTGGCTCGGGAAAACAATCAGGCAGCGGATATCCTTGCTCGTATCAGCGCTAAGCGCGACCCTGTCCCACCTACCATCTTCCAGGAAAAGCTGTTTAAGCCATCCGTGTTATGGGAAGGGGACACCGGTAACAATAGTCCGGACCCGGCCACAACACAAGATATCGAACACTCTGACACAATCGGAGGCTCTGCCATCGAAATAACACTTTCAGCCCATGTAATAATGGTCGTCATCGCCCCGTGGACAGAACCGTTCCTGGCCTACCGAACCAGGCAGGAATTACCCGTGGACCAAAATGGGGCACGCTGCATAGTGCAGCGATCTAAATCCTACAAGGTCCACGAGGGAGAGCTTTATTAGAAAAGCACTACCGGAGTCCTTCAAAGGTGCATCTACGAAGAGGAAGGGCGGAAGCTTTTGGCAGAAATCCATGCCGGACTCGGCGGCCACCACGCCGCAGCCTGGGCCCTTGTAAGCAAGGCCTTCTGTACAGGTTTTTATTGGCCGACGGCCCGGGCAGATGCGCAGCATCTGGTCAAACATTGCGTTGGTTGCCAGCTTTTTGCAAACCAAAGCCACATGCCGCCTACCACTCTCCAAACAATCCCCATTACTTGGCCCTTCGCGGTCTGGGGGCTTGATATGTTGGACCCCTTAAAGGTGGAACCCATAAGAAAAAATACTTACTGGTCATGGTGGATAAATTCACCAAATGGATAGAAGCCAAACCCGTCAAAACGGCTGAATCCGGACCGGTGATAGAGTTCATATCTGGGGTTGTACACCGTTATGGCATCCCCCACGGCATCATCACTGACAACGGCATGAATTTTACAGCCGACGAGGTGAAACTTTGGTGCAGCAATATGGGCATCAAACTCGATTATGTTTCTGTCTATCACCCGCAAACTAACGGTCAAGTCGAGCGAGCAAATGGTCTTATCATGAGCGGCATTAAACCCAGACTAGTGCGGTCCTTAAAGGTATCAAACACACACTTGGTAGAGGAGCTCCAGTCCGTACTATGGGGGCTGTGGACCACGCCGAATCGCACTATCGGATACACATCGTTCTTTATGGTGTACGGCACATAGGAGGTTCTGCCTTGCGACATAATTCATGACTCACCTCGAGTGCGCATGTACGAAGAAAAAGAGGCCGAGCTCGATCGGCAGGACAGTTTGGACGCCTTGGACGAGGAGCGCGACGTGGCAAAGGCCCGCTCCACATTCTATCAGCAACATGTTCGAAGGTATGAAAGCAGAGAAGTACGGGCCAAAACCTATAACATTAGCGAACTAGTTCTATGCCTGCCGGAGAAGAAAAAGAACAAGCTCAAGCCCAAATGGGAAGGTCCATTCATTATCGACCAGGTTCTGACCGGTGGAGCGTACTATCTGCGGGATGCATCAGATAATCAACTCGAGCCAAACCCATGGAATGCAGCCAGACTCCGAAGATTCTACGCCTAGCGCCAGACTCTATGTTCGTCTCCTTTCCTCTGTCAATTTTTTGCATATCTCCCTTTTCTCTCTTTCTCTCTTTTTATTTCTCAATAAATCCCTAAAAGGCTAAACTCGTGTCTTGGTTACACAATCTTGCCGCGCTAACCGCACTCATTATACCTGGGGGCTTCTTATACAGAAGCTTAATCTAACTATTTTTCTGGGCTTTATGTCCCACACATGTGTTATTCTTCCACATGTACCTTTTTTCGCCACTATATGCATCGATATGACTTAAGTTTTGGCCAAGCTGGGTTGCCTGGCTCTTGTATTTATGCCCTACGTTCCCGTTAATTCGGCTAGGTCATAAGGGGAGCACCTCTGCGATTGTTACTGTCGGGTCAGCCGGATGTGTACCTCAGACTGGGTGAAGCCGAAAGGTAGCGTTCTTAAGGGAATATTCGGTCGGTGAATAAAAGATGACTTTTATTTAATTTTAAACATGCCCCCAGATGTTTATAGCATGCATCTCTTTTTTTAGTTCGGACATGCACATTAGGGCATGCGTACCCAGGGAAAGGAACCCTTAACGGAACTATTCTCCCTAGAAGATGTTTCTTACTACCCATGTAATATAACATAGCTAGTTGGGTACTTGTCTGTTCAAGCACTTATGACGCCTACGCCTGGTCTCCATGCATACCCCGGTTTTTACAGAACCGAGTGGGTATTCGGATACACTCCAGACTATCGGGTCTAGAGGTCGAAGCGAAAAGGTCCGCCATGACAAATGATTTACAATCCGGCTAGGACATTACATATGTCACTTGGAGTACACAGTTGCTAAGACTGATTAAATTCTTCTTCTATACCATCCAACAGGCTGTCTAGCCTACAATCCTGTTGGGAATACTTTGGGGCTAATTCTACTTTGTCATACACTAAACTGACAGGGATCTCTTTCCCATCGGGCCCCACAGGTCCGACCTCGGCCATATGGTTTGGGTCAGCTTTGGTATATCGCATCTTCACCATCGCCCAGGCTTCCCTTGCACCTTGTCGGCAGGCGGATATCTTCCATAATCGGAAGCATCACCGCGCTCCCTTGAGGTTCTCTATAAGCTCCCCCATGCCTCCTGGCGGGGACGCGGATGGCCACAAGGCTTGGGCAATACCCTACATCGCCTGCCGAACTTGCTCATGCAGTTGTGAGAGCTCTGGTAGAAGATCACCCGAAGACCCAGGCATCTCGTCCGAGGGACGACCCGTCAGCATACCTGCAGACATAACTCTGGTAGTCGGCTTCTTCACTGAACTCCTTTAAAAAGTTCGTTCAAGCACTTACTAACAATGCCGCGCCGAAGTCACTTATTCTCCTTAATGGAGTCCGCAAGCTGGGCTCGGACATCTTTCAGTTCCATGCCCAGCCGGATATTGGCGTCTTGGAGATTATTTTTCACCTGCCTGACTCGCGTAAGCACGCGCTCGCCAGCATTTAGATGTCGATCAGCACGTGCCGCATTCACCGCCACGGCCTCCGGATTCACTCCGGGGTCATCTGCAATATCTATTGTCAGATTTGCATGCATGCCGTATACTACCGGGTACCTATATTCTTTGAAATGAAAACAAGTGTTTCCAGAGGGGGCCTTCTCGGACTCCTTCAATGCAGCCACCGTGGCCTGTAGCTGGGCTTTGCACTCTTCCAGCTCTTGAGACAATTGGGTATTCTTCTCTGTAAGAACCTGCACAAATAATGATCCTTAAATCAGTTGTGGCAACTATTTCAAGTCTCAGGGGCTACTGATATATATATAATCGTCAGATTTTCCTACCTGTATATCCTTTACATACTAGTCCGTGGCTCTGGAAAGACCATTTTGAGCAGCACGGATGTACGCGTCTCCTGAGTTGAAGGCATCGAACGCCTCTTGGGAGAAACAAGCGTCACGGAGTACGGCCCGGTGACGCCTGTGATTCATGGCGCTCTCCACTTTGGAATTTGTAGCGGATAGTCTGTCTGCATCCTCTGTAGGAGGAGCATCCGTCGTCCGCCCTGTGTTAGCTTCTGCCTCTATGTCCGGCCCTGGAGCCCGACTGGTGGAGGCGTGATCGGCAGCCTCTCCGGATACAGTCCGGCGAGTGTTTTTCCTACTAGGAAACATGGACGTCATTATATTTTAAAGAAAGACGACAACCACGGAGCAAGGCTTTGTATCATACCTCTGCGTCGGCGTCTAAGTCCTGACCGCCTTCCTTTTTGGCCTACCCGGCTTCGGTGCCCCTTGTTGGCGAGTCACTGCGGGTTCGGCATGGCGTCCCGAGGGCCTTCCCTGTAAAACACCATATGTGTATGGTAGGTGAAGTGCATAAAAGGGGATCCTTCTCAGAAGTTGGGACTTCGGTTTTTCCTTACCTGCGATGCAGGGAGTAGCCCAGGATAGTCAGCTATGATGGCCACCATGGCGTCATCGCAGCTCAACTGCTAGAATGTCCTGTCTATCAGCTCCACAAATATGTCTGTAATTCTTCGAGTCCGGGATCAAGGGCCCGGTCAGGGTCCTCTGATTGTGGAGGTGGGCTGGTGACCTCCCTTACAGCTTTTCGCAGTTCCTGCTGTGAAACGGCAAGGTGAGAATCTACAACAAAGAATGCGGGAAGGTTGGGAGTAAAGAGTGACAGCTCACCCAGCTTGGAGGGTTGTACATGGAGAATCCATCCCGCGGCTTAATACATATGAACTCCTCTTCCTCTCCCTTGAACAACTCGGACAATTTTTTTGCTAAAGCAGCTGCGGAGTCCGATCCCTTACCCCCGCAGTGGGTGGCATCATCTTCCCCGTTAAAACACCACAGGGGGTGCCCTCGATATTGAAGCGGCTGCACCCCCCGCATTATGCATATTGACATAACCTCGATTATTGTCAATCCTGATTAAGCCAGCACTTTAATCCGGTCCATTAGGTAAAGGACTTCTCCGTTGTCTTCCTCCTGGGGGCTCCGTGGGCGCCAACTTCGGCGCTTCTTCAGAGGAGCATTATTGAACTTGGGAAGACCCCTCCGAACAGGGTTTGGAAGAGGGACGTCCTCCATGTAAAACCACTCCGAAGGCTAGTCTTCGGACGTCTTCTTCGGGGTACCGGACAGGTATCCGATCTCGGCGATGCGCCATATTTCGGCTCTGCCCACTTGATAAAGTGACCCCTCCTCCTGTGTACGGGGCACAAGGCAGAATAGCCTCTTCCACAACTCGAAATGAGCCTCGCATCCCAGAAACAGCTCACAAACGGCAACATAACCGGCGATGTGTAATATGGAAGCAGGGGTGAAATTATGCAACTGGATGCCGTAAAACTCTAGGAGCCCGCGGAGGAACGGATGGATTGGAAATACAAGTCCCCTTAGTAAGTAAGGGACAATGCATACCCGCTCCCCCTTGGAGGGATTGGGGAAGCTCTGCGCTTGCTCCCCGCCATTATAGGTGGCGAGCCCGGCTCGGACGGGGACCATATACGCTGGAGGGAGAAATCCCTGGGTCTGCAACTCTACTAATCAGCTATGCGGGATGGAACACTTCTCCCAGTCACTGGGCTTAGGGCTACGGGAGCGAGAGGAGGAGCTACGATGGCCGGCCATGATGGAATGGATTTTTCCGAGCGCGCTCCGATGGATTCTCGCCGTGGGAGGATGGTGTTGATCGGATCCAAGAATCCCCATCCCTTTAATAGACGATTTATTTACCTGGCTAGGGGGGCGAATGTAAAAACGCCCTGGCTCCTCACATTCGCTCGACACGTGGAAGATAGCCCTTATTGGGCATAGAAGCCAAGAAGTTCAACATTTATGGGAGCCGGACACTACTTAGCAGATATTTAGGATTTGTAGAAGAACCCGCCTTGCAAGGCCGAACACAATACTGTGCACCGGACTCGTCGTCATTGAAGCCTGGTTCAGGGGCTACCGAGGGAGTCCTGGATTAGGGGGTCTCCGGACGGCCGGACTATATCCTTTGGCTGGACTATTGGACCATGAAGATAGAAAATTGAAGACTTCATCCCGTGTGCGGATGGGAGTCTCCTTGGCATGGAAGGCAAGCTAGGCAATACGGATATGTAGATCTCCTCCCTTGTAACCGACCTTGTGTAACCCTAGCCCCCTCTGGTGTCTATATAAACCGGAAGGTTTAGTCCGTAGGACAACATACAATCATACCATAGGCTAGCTTCTAGGGTTTAGCCTCTATGATCTCGTGGTAGATCAACTCTTGTAATACTCATATCATCAAGAACAATCAAGCAGGACGTAGGGTATTACCTCCATCAAGAGGGCCCGAACCTGGATAAACATCGTGTCCCCTGCCTCCTGTTACCATCCGCCTTAGACGCACAGTTCGGGACCCCCTACCCGAGATCCGCTGGTTTTGACACCGACAAGGATACATTTTCAAGTGTATTGATCGGATAGTGAAGAACCAAATATTAGAAGCAAAGCTACAATTCCTTGGCACCAGATTCAAGGTTTGATGAACTCTGGAACCAACGACGTGAAGAAGAGACAACCAAAAGATGAGTATTTGAATGATGTTGAGTGGAAGAGGAGAAGAGAAACAAAAAAGAAAGCCACCAAAAGATGCTAGTACAAGTAGTACTGATCGATGAACAGTACAAAGATCGCATAAAACGTTGCCGGTATCTGTCCGTGTCACGCTGGCCGAAAGACACATGCAGACTCATCATCTCTCTGGTTTGATCCGTTCCAACACATAGTAGTGCAAACAAAAAAGTGAATTGACCCTCAACAAAAAATACTAGTGCAAGTTCCATTAGTCGGACATCCATAGGATCAATCCATATGTCATCCTAATGCATCAGGTGATATACATCCAAGTTTGTTTTATTAGCACATATTGTTTTTGTCAAAGAACACTTTATCTTTGTCTTGGTCTGCAATATTGTTTACGCAGGACAATTATTCACTGCAAGAATGATCGTTATGTCACGGATATAAAGCTCGCGCCAATATTATCAAGCGCCAGCATCCAACCATACCGCATTATTCAACAAATGTGTGTGCAAACCACCGCCTCTGTGGCCTAGTCTACAACAACAAACTCCACGGCCGGCTCACCCGTCTGCGCCAGTTTACAAACACCACAAATAAGTCACCCGTTCGCCCCCATGGCCGACTCTCCCGCCCGCATCAGCTTACAACACCGCGGCTGACTCATCTATCCGTGCCGCCTCTGATGCTGCGGTCGTCTTTACTATCCGCCCTGTGGTCTTGTCTATTCCAACAATTCTGGAGGCAAATTATCATATATGGTCAGCCGCTGTCTATACTGGATGACCTAATGGGTAGGTGCACAAGTCGCTGCCACTACAGTTTGGTTAACTTCAAACAACTAGTTGGGATGAACCATTGACCAAGTTGCCAACACGGCTCATACGAGATCATTTATAACCCGCCGCAGTCACCTCAACCTTCTATGGATTCACATCTCGTTATCGACGCCAATTATATACATCTTATGCTATGGAGAATCTCAAGCCAACTCCTTGAGTTGCCTTAAGAGTCGGGGGCTACGATGACATGACTTAGCAAACATTGTGAGATTCAAGACCCCGGGTCATTGAAGGGAAGATAACCCGGTCCCGGAAGCTACCGCCATATTGGCAAAAATTTAAAGGCCGTCAAAAAATTTCCGGCTTAAAAAGAAGGATTCCGATTCACAATCCGGCTCAAGGGAAATCTGTCTCCCACAATGCTCCGAAGCTCTCAAATCCGGTTTAAAAATCTGGCTCAAGAAGAATATCCATCTCTCGCAAGTTTGAGTTCTTAGGAAATTTATAGGGACCAAAGAGAGTTGGATGCACAACACAACTCAAACATAGGTCCCTGACAAGCACAAATTGTCAATATGTCACTTGGGGGCTTCCCATTCAAACATAGGCGTATTCGACCAAAGAGAACATAGAGTTACTACCTTCTTGATCAGGTTTGTTCAAACATAGGCATATTCGGCCAAAGAGAACATAACCTTTTCGGGTCATCCTACCTGTAACCAGCTACTTCAACTCTATCAGGTAATCCTGATTGACCCGCTGAACTCTTAACGATCAGTCTTTACGGCATATTCGACCAAGATCTGAGCTCGTTAAGGTTAAAACGCCGGTTTTTCATGTGAGAGCATGGCTTATAGATAGTCAGGATAGATCCAGGCTTCATAAGCCGCCTTCCTTGAAACTTGGTTAAACCTGCCTATTTGCATGCTGCTACTCTGACCCTGCGTACTCCTGATAAGTCTATCTTTGAGCAAGACCTGACTTTATCTGGGTTCAAATGTCGATTGGGTACTGTGAGTGCCGGCTACAGAATGCGAGGATACTCCAGTGGCTCAGGCTAGTTTCATTGAAGTATTCTGTTATCATACACATACATCATCATACACATGCATCATCATATATTTCATCATACATTGCATCATCATTACATCATCATAGCATGCATCATTTATGCATAGATATACTAGTTTATATTAATTGCAGGAACCGATTTTCAAAACAAGTTATATTATTCAAATCTTTAATAGCCAACATGGCTGGAATTTTATTATGGTTATCAATAACCAATATTATGATTGAGGTTTTCAAAGTCTCTTCAGTGCAATGGCTATTATTTTATCTATGGATATAATTTATTCTACAATGGAAGGAATAGTATCGAGTCGCTGCAGGCTTTCAACCCGACACTTGGGGGCTACATTATTCAAGTTCAGATTACATCAAATATGCAAGTCCCATGTCACTACCAGCATGCACCATGATACTTGGGGGCTAATGCAAAGTCATTCTTTGCTCACCTTATTGAAGACCCAACTCATCACATTGTAATGAGCCGGCCCTTGGGGGCTACCAGTTGCTCCTATCAAAAATTCAAGTATATATAAAGTCCCGACTCAGTATTATCTTACTAAGCCGGCCCTTGGAGGCTACATGTTGCTACTCGAATTTACATGATCATACATACAAAGTCCTTGCTCATTATTGCATAATGACTCGGCCCTTGGGGGCTACACTGTTTGAAGTTTTATGGGCATCGGGCAATTACAAGTCCCAGGTTGCTACAAGCATGACAACCCGGCACTTGGGGGCTACATATATGGAGTATTCAATTTTCACTAGTGATTGAGATGAACAACCTGGATTTCTTTAAGGTTGCAACATTTCTATTGAAGCAAGTCTTAAGTCATCACTTCACTCTGCTCAAGACTTGGGGGCTACATGTAATATGGATCTAAGGGAGAAATGTCCCAGCGTCACCAATAATTATGACCCGGTGTCAGTAACAGTTATGCCTCGGCATCATCTGATTATAACCCAGCAATTTTGGTAATCATAAATTGGCAAGATCTACATCTTCAAGCCAGTTGAAAATCATATAAATATTCACTACTAGGGAAAACCTTATACATAGAATCCTAGCAGCAGCACGGCACAAAAAGAAGCGCTACTGCTAATTAGCAGTGGCGCGGGTTTTTACCCCTCGCTACTACTAAGTTGATAGTAGTAGCGCGGGTTTTTAACCCTTGCTACTACTAAGCGGTCTCTACTGTGCTCCCTGACACATGCCACAGTAGTAGCGAGGGGTATAAATCGGCGCTACTACTAAGTTGATAGTAGTAGCGCGGTTTTATACCCCTCGCTACTGCTAAGTACGAGGTAGGTGAAGTCGCCATATCCTCGGCCGAATCCCCATCTCCTCTCCCAAATCCCTCCTCTCTTCCACCATTCTCTCCTCTCACTTTCCATACGCTCTCACATGGACCCCTTGCCCATGCTTCCATCCATCTCCGTGGCGCCGAAAGAGGCCACCGCCTCGCGCCACCGGCGTCTAGGAGCTCGCCGGTCTTCCACCGACGTCTAGGAGGCCGCCGCCCCGTGCCACCACACCAGAGCACCTCACTACCGCTGACTAGCTCCACTGCTCCCTACATCACCTTCCTCTCTCCCTCGGTTTTCCTTTCATCTCTCTCCCTCTGGTTTGACTCACCCTCCCATGTCCATGCCCGTGCAGGTCGTCGCCATGGACGACCCGGAGCTATCTGGCATGGTCATGAAGAGGATCCCCATGCCACGGACTGGCTATGCCATAGAAACGGGCCCTCTCCAACAGCCACTGCTGGATCTGGTCTTTTGCTGTCCGTTCATGCCTCCTGCGACGCCAATCATCGCTAGATCGAACCACTGCTACCATTAACAAACGCACGGGATCAAGATTTTTTTTGTTTTTGAAAGTAATAGCAGTAGCGCGGGATATAAGAGCCACTACAGTTAATTAGCTGTAGCGTTGTTTGCAACGCATGCTATAGCTAACCATGTATAGCAATAGCGTGTGTCAACACGCGCTACTGCTACAAGTTAGCTGTGGCACCGTATAAGTAGCGCGGGGACCCGCGCTACTGATACACCCAAAACCTGTGCTGCTGCTAGGCTTTTCCCTAGTAGTGATTTCAAGACCAATATTTTTAAGCACTGGAGCTGAATCAAATGAATTAGTCTTCACAATATTTCCGTGGGAAACCAATGTGAGAAAATTGATTATGAAGCTGGCCTATTGACCCAGACTTTCCAGAAGGAGGAAATAACAAGGACTCAAGGGTGGTCAGGTACCGGCTTACAAGAATTGTTAACTCGGAGCACAACCTATCAAATTTGTTCTTGTGTTTGTTTTTGTAGGATAACTGTACCATGGATAAATCCAAGCTAAACTAGGGGCTAATGTCGGGGATATACCCTGCGGATGACCTGGCTGGGACTTAACGTTTCATTTATAAGCCGCCCGAAGGTTGGTGACTCACTAGCGACCCGCTTGGACCTGGCAGTTTACGGACAACCCGCCTGAACATTATGACTCACTGACGACCTGGCGGGCAGGTCAGACGGACGACAAGGCCCAAGGCCTAGACGGCCGTCTCATGATATGGTGGGCCGGCTTAAGAGGAAAGGAATGAAGAATATTTTCCTTACAGGGAATCAAGACCCGGACTTGTATCCAGCTTGTAATAGAAGATAGATTAATCCTAGTCCTATTAGGACTCCTCATGTAACCCGCCCCTTCAACTTATATAAGGAGGGGCAGGGCACCCCAAGAGGGACAAGTTTTACAAGTTCCACAAGTTGGACAAGTTAGGTTTAGACAGATAAATCAATAGCTCTCGAGATAGAGCACCCTTGTAACCGTGATCATGATCATCAATATCAATGAAGCAGGATGTAGGCTTTTACCTCCATCGTGAGGGGCCGAACCTGGGTAAAAACCTCGCATCTCTCGTCCCGCTCAACCCCTCTCAAGCTACCACATAGATGCGTTGGCCTCACGACTAAGTCCTCACACGAAGGACATCTGCCGTAACACTCATCGGACCACATACATCAGTATGTATTATTTCCAATAAGTCAGTTGCTCACTCCATTGTTCTAGAGAACGGAGTCTTAGTCATCTTGCCTATGAGGCATGGTTTGGAAGCATCAAGTGATTCCAAAATCCCATCAGCATGGAGTTTCTTCATGCGCTTTACACAAATATGACCTAAACGGAAGTGCCACAAATAAGTCACACTATCATTATTAACTTTGCATCTTTTGGCTTTAATATTATGAATATGTGTATCACTACAATCAAGACTCAACAAAAATAGACCACTCATCAAGGGTGCATGACCATAAAAGATATTACTCATATAAATAGAACAACCATTATTCTCTGATTTAAATGAACAACCGTCTTGCATCAAACAAGATCCAGATATAATGTTCATGCTCAACGCTGGCACCAAATAAGAATTATTTAGGTCTAAACTAATCCCGATAGTAGATGTAGACGTAGCATGCCGACGGCGGTCACATCGACTTTGGAACCATTTCCCACGCGCATCGTCACCTCGTCCTTAGCCAATATTCATTTAATCCGTAGCCCTGTTTCGAGTTGCAAATATGAGAAACAAAACCAGTATCAAATACTCAGGCGCTACTACGAGCATTAGTAAGGTACACATCAATAACATATATATCAAATATACCTTTCACTTTGCCATCCTTCTTATCCGCCAAATACTTGGGGCAGTTCCGCTTCCAGTGACCAGTCCCTTTGCAGTAGAAGCACTCAGTTTCAGGCTTAGGTCCAGACTTGGGCTTCTTACCTTGAGCAGCAACTGGCTTGTTGTTCTTTCTGAAGTTCCCCTTCTTCCCTTTGACCTTTTTCTTGGAACTAGTGGTCTTGTTCACCATCAAAACTTGATGCTTCTTCTTGATTTCTACCTCTGCAGCCTTTAGCATCACGAAGAGCTCGGGAATTGTCCTTTCCATCCCTTTCATATTATAGTTCATCATGAAGCCTTTATAGCTTGGTGGCAGTGATTGAAGAACTCTGTCAATGACACTATCATCAGGAAGATTAACTCCCAGTTGAGTCAAGTGGTTATGGTACCCAGACATTCTGAGTATGTGTTCACTGACAAAACTATTCTCCTCCATCTTGCAGCTATAGAACTTGTTGGAGACTTCATATCTCTCAACTCGGGCATTTTCTTGAAATATTAACTTCAACTCCAGGAACATCTCATGTGCTCCATGATGTTCAACACGTCTTTGAAGTCCCGATTCTAAGACGTAAAGCATGTCCCACTGAACTATCGAGTAGTCATCAGCTTTGCTCTGCCAGACGTTCATAACGTCCGGAGTTGCTCCTGTAGCGGGTCTTGCACCTAGCAGTGCTTCCAGGACATAATTCTTCTGTGCAGAAATGAGGATAATCCTCAAGTTACGGAACTAGACTGTGTAGTTGCTACCATCAACTTTCAACTTAGCTTTATCTATGAACACATTAAAAATCAAGGGAACGGTAGCACGGACCATTGGTCTACAACAACATAGATATGCAAAAACTATCAGGTACTAAGTTCATGATAAATTAAAGTTCAATTTAATCATATTACTTAAGAACTCCCACTTAGATAGACACCCCTCTAGTCATCTAAATGATCACGTGATCCATATCAACTAAACCATGTCCGATCATCATGTGAGATGGAGTAGTATTCAATGGTGAACAGCACTATGTTGATTGATGGTGTCCTGGACTAGGGGGTACTCACCACGCCGTCTCCCGGTCAGCTAGATTGGGCCGAGGACCCCCATGGCCGTATACTCATGGGCCAGTTCGGACAGCTGCCACATACAAGGAAGATTCCACAAGACTTGGTGGTCAAGACAAGGACTCCTCCCCCATCGGCGTATTCGGCTAGGACTCTTGTTATCCTAGGCCTCTGGTGCATTATATAAACCAGGGCCAGGCTAGTCGATAGATATACATACAATCATACCATAAGCTAGCTTCTAGGATTTAGCCTCTACGATCTCGTGATAGATCAACTCTTGTAATACTCATATTATCAATATCAATCAAGCAGGACGTAGGGTATTACCTCCATCAAGAGGGCCCGAACCTGGGTAAACATCGTGTCTCCTGCCTCCTATTACCATCCGCCTTAGACGCATAGTTCGGGACCCCCTACCCGAGATCCGCCGGTTCTGACACCGACATTGGTGCTTTCATTGAGAGTTCCGCCGTGTGATCGGCAAAAGGATCAATGGCTTGTCTGCAGATTAACTGCGACGTCGACATCTTTGTCACCGGCTCGACTGGTCACCTTGGCTTGACCGAGGACTGTGCCCTGCCTCCAATCGTCATGTTCGAACGAGGGTCTTCATCAACAACAACTCTGATCTCTATCAAGATCATGGAGGAATCGTCCATGGAGTCCGGGGGCTCAACGTTAACATTGCCCTCGGGCGACCGTGCTGTTTTTTGGACAATGAACGCGTATCCGCCGCCACCGCCTCCTCGAGTGTCGTTTTAACGATCGCTTCGTTGGAATTGTGCGGAGTCAAGTCTACAACAACCCTAGAAAATTTCGTCGAGTTCCGATGGAGGAATCTCCGACAAACTACGATATACCGGAGCCCTGTCAAATCTGGACAGGAATCTGGACGAGTTTAGGGTGTGGTCTCCAGAGCCCAGCTCGGAGGTCCTTTGGAAGATCCAACCATTCATCTACTTCGGAATTCCCATATCTACCACCCCTCCAAATTTCAGCTTGATCCGACGGTTCAAACTCCGGGAACCTTCCGATGAGTGGACAAATTTTCGGATCTGTTTTCTGCGCGAATACGGATCCGACCCGAATTCATGTTTCTTTATGAACGTGATATTGGACAACCTTTTTAGAGGAATTCTCTTCTAGGGTATTATGCATCATTTTTAAATACGTGCCCGTAAATTTTTAAGCTTCCTCTGAGGTCATCTTCATCATCATGTTGGTGTCAAACCAGTCCGGCAATATAGCTCCATGACTGCCGACCTGTGCTAGACATGTCTTCGCTTTTTACGCCAAACTCAACTTCTTCGGATCCTCATCTCAGCAAGCCGAACAAGAGTTTGGCATCGCGAAGGATAAATCATCACCAACATCGCCGCCCCACGGATTACACGGAGCGGGCACACCGGCATCGCCGCACGGTCACTTCATCAAGCCGGCATTGGCCGCGTCATGACCGACATCGGCAGGGCCGCACTGTTGCTTCTTCAAGCCGATGTCCATCACGCCGACCTACTTTGACTCATCGGCTGACATCGAGGCTTCGACATCTCGGCTGGACCGGGGGGTTTGCCATCTCTTCATCAACCTACTCCGGAGACTTCGGCGTCACTAGCCGACCAGCTCTGTCACGTTAGCTGGACCGAGGGCTTTGCATCGACGAGCCAACCTTTGTCAGCATCGCCATGCCATCGCTTTATCGCCCATCAGGCAATGGGTGTGCGGATTGAGTCCCAATTTTAGGAATCACCTTTCTTCGGATTGCTACAACAAATAAACCAGGTGCTATTAATCCTACCAATTTTTGCTTCATGGGTTTATTTTTCCTAAGGAATTATTACTCTGGTTTGTTCCGTTATCTGTACACAGGTCTATCAAATGGCAGCCACATTAAAAACGGTCGCGTGGTGGTTCGTCCAGTTTCCATACATAGTTCGGCGAACGCCGCATCCGGAGCCCAGACCGCCCTGCAAATTCAGGCTTTGTCACGCCTTCACTACGTCACGCTGACGCCTTGCATCGAAATTGGCTTCGGCGCCAGGCCACATTTCTTTAAATAAATTATTATTTTTCAGAAAGCAATTATGCAAGGATTATATATATATATATATTATTTCCTGGACCGCACTGTTTTATGTGTGCAGGTAATTGATTTTGACTGCGTTAGGTGGTCACTACTCCAGAGTGCCGAACTCCTTGCTCGGACACCTCGGGCCGGGGGGCTAGGACCTCGGCCATGCCGAGGACTGCGAACCTTGTCGGATCTATCACAGATCAATGGGCATCTTCGTCCCGCCACAAGCCCGAATCGCGTCATCAACATCGAGCACATTAACTAGTTAAGTTGCTTTCGTGCTAAAAAAACTATCAGTTTTAAATTTTATTCGGTTCGACCAAGCATTATACTTTTCGGCACAAAGTTGTTTGTGACAAAGTTCCTTGTCAAAACTTTGTTTGTGATGCACATATTCAAATACCTAGTTCACTTGGGGGCTTCCTTCATGAAGCCTTTTCCTCTTGCATATGATTATACTTGTACGGCTTTGTTCCTTGTTCGTGTATTACGCCACAATATGCACCATATTGACTTAAGCGATTTGCAAGATGGGTTTCCTCGGTCCTGTGTTTACCCCTACGTTCCCGATTGTTCGGCTAGGGAGTAAAGGGAGCACCTCTGCGATTGTCACGACCGGGTCATCCGAGCTCTGACCTCAGACTGGGTGAAGCCGAAAGCTAGCGCTCTTATTGTTTTCAATCATGGTCGGCACAAAATGGAACTCATGAGTACAAAAAAATCTATTGCACAAGTCTCATAGTAACAATGAGCACCGAAGAGAGGTATCGGTGGGGGTACTATTTTCTTCGAAGATGCTTATTACACTTCGTTAGTAATATAGCATAAGTTCCCTGAGCGCGCTTTGTCTATTACAGCCTTATGGCCTGATTGCCTGGTTATCGGAAGCACCGTCGATATTCTCGACAGGTGGAGTACATAACACTCTTCGGCCCTTGACCGAAGAGGGAGAAGCCGACGGTCGGTTAAGACGCGTATAAAGTTCGGGTGAACACAGATATGATATAAGTACTTTGGTACATACAATCATTATACATAAAATCCTTTTACCCAAGTCACTTGGGGGCTCTTAAAATTTATATGAGCGATTTTATAGTAAATGTGTTTTCTCCTTGGTCGTTGCAAAGTCTTTTTCTATCACTCCTTTTTCGACACGAGTGTGTGGTCAATAGCCAGATAACCCATTTTCTCTCTAGTGACCGCTCAAGTTTAGTTCGCTAAACTGGTCTAACGAGCAGCACTCCGCCTTCGGGATAGGAGGCTGTAGCCGTAGGCTGACCCGCTTGAAGTCTTGAGATCGGATGTGTCATATTAATACATGACAGAAGCACAAAAGTAAGACCAATTTTTGGATTGGCACCGAACACTTGATCTTGTTCGGACGTCAAGTTTTACTGACGTTTTTTTTTTGGTTTTCCAAGCTTATGGCACTTTCAAATTATTTGTGTGTTTTCGGCACAATTCTCGCAGTGCAACGCTGGACACCTTTAGAGATTCGACAAAAACATTCTCGGATATTGCTAAATATGCATCAGTTTCGAATTGTGTCTTCGGTCAATAGTTGGGTTGCGCGGCTCCTGCACTTGCCTCCTACGTTCCACTTTGTTCGGCTAGGTGTGCAAAGGGAGAACCATTGCGATTGTGCTTCCAACTCACATGGTTAAGCACCCCAGAGGAGAAAGCCGAAAACTGATTGTCATAATAAGCGTAAACTGGTCAGCGACCAATGACTGTGTTAAATGACTGGCCATTCATAACATTGGCCGAAGTGTTTACGGCTTGACCTCGACTGTCGCCGAACACTACCGGGGGCTAGTAACTGGCCTCCCAAACTAAATCCTCAATATTTTGCTCTTGCATTAGAGCTGAGGTTTCATGATCATGCTTAGCATGACAACCCAAAGAAAGGAACCGATAGTGGGATTATTTTCTTTGGAAGACATTTATTATGTTAAACAATGATATAACGTATCTCTCTGCGTACCTTTGTTTATAAACCGTATGGCCAGATTGCCTTGTTTGTCGTAAATCTTTGCCCTCATAAAGGCTTTATAAAGTAGGACAAACACTCCTCGACTACTGGTCGAGGAGGTGGAAGCCGATGGTCGGTCAACAAAGTTTTGTACAATGCGGATCAGAGCATTAATGATGTAAAGTACTTGGATACATAGAATCATTACACATAATTTGTGATTTTACTCTGGATATCGATCGTTAATTCGGCCACCCGTGCCCGCATTAAGGCTCGAGGGCTACTGGGCTTCGGGCTTATCATTTACTAATATTAAAGGTGCGTATCGATCCCCTGATCTGGTATTGCCACCCGACCAGTGTCTCGGGGGCTACTACATTGGCAATCCAGTGCAGAAAATTTAAGTGCAATATAGTTTTCGAGGACATTATGATCCTCAGGTTGGTCGGCCACACCCAACCTGAGTCTCGAGGACTCTGCACACCACTTTTTGTGTCCCGAAGTATTCTGCGGAGCTAGGAGTTGATCCTCAGACCGATTTTGCAAATCAACCTGAGTCTCAGCGGCTACTGGGATCAGTGGTCTTATGTGATCCTTCAGGTGCATCTTGGGTTTTAGACTGATACACACCTTGAGGGCAACTAGCTATATATCTCGGCAGAGAATAAATTGCACCAATAAAAAATATTGACGAAAAATCGGCCCACAGTCGGGGTGGTGCACCACCTCGGAAGCAGTCCGGCATAAAGCTCGGGCGCTAGTGGTTGGCTCCATAGAGGGCATTTCCGGCATTAAGCTCGGCTAAACTCCTTCAACCTTTTTGAACCAAGGTGATTTATGACACCTCGGATATAGTCCGGCGTTGGAGCTCGGATACAGTCCGGCATTGGAGCTTGGACATAGTCCGTCGTTGGAGCTCGGATACATTCCGACGTTGGAGCTCGGAAGCGGTCCGGCGTTGGTACTCGTCTGAAAAACATACCTTGAATGCAATCCGAAGTTGGATCTCGGACGCAAGAGGGCGCTGCCGCCCGAGAACAACTTCAAACCCGATGTGTGGCATAAAAATAAACAAGGCATTGATAAAGGCCGAAAACTTAAAGGGGCTCTTCGGATACCCGACGTATAAACTCTTCGGATGCACGTTGGTGATCCTCAAGATCGAAGAAGATTTGTTGAACCAATTTTCAAGACCGACAACCGAAGATGAAGAATAGTTCAGAAGAATCGAGCAGCGTCCCCAACTTGAACACCGGTTCAGGGGCTACTGACGGTGTCGTGGACTAGGGGGTACTCACCACGCCGTCTCTCGGTCAGTTAGATTGAGCCGAGGACCCCCATGGTCGTATACTCATGGGTCAGTTCGTACAGCTGTCGCATACTAGGAAGATTCCACAAGACTTGGTGGTCAAGACAAGGAATCCTCACCCCCGGCGTATTCGGCTAGGACTCTTGTTATAGGCCTCCGGTGCATTATATAAACCAGGGCCAGGCTAGTCGATACATATACATACAATCATACCATAGGCTAGCTTCCAGGGTTTAGCCTCCACGATCTCGTGATAGATCAACTCTTGTAATACTCATATCATCAATATCAATCAAGCAGGACGTAGGGTATTACCTCCATCAAGAGGGCCCGAACCTGGGTAAACATCATGTCCCCTGCCTGCTGTTACCGTCCGCCTTAAACGCACAGTTTGGGACCCCCTACCCGAGATCCGCCAGTTTTGACACCGACATTGATCATATCTACTATATGATTCATGTTTGACCTTTCTGTCTCGGTGTTCCGAGGCCATATCTACATATGCTAGGCTCGTCAAGTTTAACATGAGTATTCTACATGTGCAAAACTGGCTTGCACCCGTAGTATGTGAATGTAGAGCTTATCAAACCCGATCATCACGTGGTGTCTCGGCATGACGAATTGTAGCAACAGTGCATACTCTGGGAGAACACTTGTACCTTGAAATTTAGCGAGGGATCATCTTATAAAGCTACTGCCGTACTAAGCAAAATAAGATGCATAAGGGATAAACATCATATGCAATCAAAATATGTAACATGATATGGCCATCATCATTTTGTGCCTTTGATCTCCATATCTAAAGCACCGTCATGATCTCCGTTGTCATCGGCTTGACAACTTGATCTCCATCATAGCGTTGTTGTCGTCTCGCCAACTATTGCTTCTACGACAATCGCTACCACTTAGTGATAAAGTAAAGCAATTACATGGCGATTGAATTTCATACAATAAAGTGACAACCATAAGGCTCCTTCTAGTTGCCGTTAACTTCTATAAAACATGATCATCTCATACAACAATTTATATCTCATCACGTTTTGACCATATCATATCACAACATGCCCTGTAAAAACAAGTTAGATGTCCTCTACTTTGTTGTTGTAAGTTTTACGTGGCTTCTACGGGCTTCTCGCAAGAACCGTTCTGACCTACGCATCAAAACCACAACGATTTTTCAACAAGTGTGCTGTTTTAACCTTCAACAAGGACCAGACATAGTCAAACTCGATTCAACTAAAGTTGGAGAAACAAACACCTGCCAGCCACATGTGTGCAAAGCACGTCGGTAGAACCAGTCTCATGAACGCTGTCATGTAATGTTGGTCCGGGCAGCTTCATCCAACAATACTGCCGAATCGAAATAAGACGTTGGTGGTAAGTAGTATGACTATTATTGCCCACAACTCTTTGTGTTCTACTCGTGCATATCATCTACGCATAGACCTGGCTCGAATGCCACTATTGGGGAATGTAGCATGCAATTCAAAAAAATTCCTACGATCGCGCAAGATCTATCTAGGAGATGCATAGCATCGAGACGGGGAGAGTGTGTCCACGTACCCTCATAGACTGGAAGCTGAAGAATTATGTTAATGCGGTTGATGTGGTCGAATTTCTTCACGATCCAACCGATCCAAGTACCGAACTTACGGCACCTCCGTGTTCAGCACACATTCAGCTCGATGACGTTCCTCGGGCTCCTGATCCAGTAGAGGGCCGAGGGAGAGTTCCGACAGCACGACGGCGTGGTGACAGTGATGGTGATTTGATCCACGCCTAAGCACTACGACAATATGACCAGAGGAGTAAACTGTGAAGGGGGGCACCGCACACGGCTAAGAGAAATCTTGGTCTGTCTTTGGGGTGCCCCCCGCCCCCTATATAAAGGGGGGAGGAGGTGGCTGGCCCAAGGGGGGCGCGACAAGGGGGAAGTCCTACTTGGACTCCTAGTCCAACTAGGATTCGACCCCCTCCTTCCAATCAACAGAAAGGGGAAGGGGGAAAGGAGGGAGAGGGAGAGGAAAGGGGGGCCGCGCCCCCCACCCCTTGTCCAATACGGATTGGGCTTGGGGGCGCGCGCCACCTCCTGTGGTAGCCTCCCTCTCTCCACTATGGCCCAATAGGCCCATTAACTTTCCCGGGAGGTTCCGGTAACCTCCCAGTACTCTGAAAAAATCCCCGAACCTTATCGGAACCATTCTGGTGTCCGAATATAACCTTCCAATATATCAATCTTTACCTCTCGACCATTTCGAGACTCCTCGTCATGTCCGTGATCTCATTCGGGACTCTGAACAAACTTCGCCAAAAAACATAACTCATAATACAAATCGTCATCGAATGTTAAGCGTGCGGACCCTACGGGTTCGAGAACTATGTAGACATGACCGAGACACATCTTCAGTCAATAACCAATAGCGGAACCTGGATGCTCATATTGGCTCCTAGATATTCTATGAAGATCTTTATCGGTCAAACCGCATAACAACATTCATCATTCCGTTTTTCATTGGTTTGTTACTTGCCCGAGATTCGATCATCGGTATCATCATACTATTTCAATCTCGTTACCGGCAAGTCTCTTTACCCGTTCTGTAATGCATCATCTCGTAACTAACTCATTTGTCACATTTCTTGCAAGGCTTATCGTGATGTGCATCACCAAGAGGGCCCAGAGATACCTCCCCGATACTCTGAGTGACAAATCCTAATCTTGATCTATGCCAACTCAACAAACACCTTCGGAGACACCTGTAGAGCATCTTTATAATCACCCATTTACGTTGTGACATTTGATAGCACACAAGGTGTTCCTCCGGTATTCACGAGTTGCATAATGTCGTAGTCATAGGAATATGTATAAGTCATGAAGAAAGCAATAGCAATAAAACTAAATGATCATTATGCTAATCTAACGGATGTGTCTTGTCCATCACATCATTCTCTAATGATATGATCCCGATCATCAAATGACAACACATGTCTATGGTTAGGAAACGTAACCATCTTTGATCAACGAGCTAGTCAAGTAGAGGCATACTAGGGACACTCTGTTTGTCTACGTATTCACACATGTACTAAGTTTCCGGTTAATACAATTCTAGCATGAATAATAAACATTTATCATGATGTAATAAAATATAAATAACACCTTTATTATAGCCTCCAGGGCATATTTTGTTCAAGATACTATATCACCAATTGGGATTGTTAGAGATGTTGAAGTCTTGTGTGGGAAAATAAAATACCCTACTAATTTTCTTTTTCTTGCTTCCCCACAAGATGATTTTTGTCCCATTATATTTGGTAGACCTTTCTTGAATACTGTTAATGCTAAGATAGATTGCGAGAAAGATATTGTGACTGTTGGTTTAGGGGATATGTCTCATTATTTTAATTTCTCTAAATTTCGTAGACAACCCCATGATAAATAATTTTCTAGTAAGGATGAAATTACTGGTCTTGCTTCTATTGCCGTGTCTCCTACTGATCCCTTAGAATGATATTTGCTAGATCATGAAAATGATATGTTTATGAATGAAAGAAGAGAAATAGATGAAATATTCTTTAATCAAGGGCATGTTTTGAAACACAATTTGCCTGTTGAAATCCTTGGGGATCCTCCTCCACCCAAGGGTGATCCTGTGTTTGAGCTTAAAAATTACCTGATACTTTGAAATATGCTTATCTTGATGAAAAGAAGATATATCCTGTTATTATTAGTGCTAACCTTTCAGAGCATGAAGAAAAGAAATTTTTGAAAACTCCGAGGAAGCACCATGCCACTATTGGAAATACTCTTGATGATCTTAAGGGCATTAGTCCCACTCTATGTCAGCAGAAAATTAATTTGGAGCTTGATGCTAAACCAGTTGTTGATCACCAACGCCGTTTAAATCCTAAGATGAAAGAAGTGGTAAGAGATGAAATACTAAAGCTTCTGGAGGCAGGTAAAATTTATCATATTGCTGATAGTATATGGGTAAGTCTTGTTCATTGTGTCCCAAAGAAGGGAGGTATTACTGTTGTTCCTAATGATAAGAATGAATTGATTCCACAAAGAATTGTTATAGGTTATAGAATGGTAATTGATTTTCGCAAATTGAACAAAGCTACTAGAAATGATCATTACCCTCTACCTTTTATTGATCAAATGCTAAGAAGACTATCTGAACATACACATTTTTGCTTTCTAGATGGTTACTCTGGTTTTTCCCAAATACCCATGTCAAAAGATGATCAGGAAAAGACCACTTTTACTTGGCCTTTCGGTACTTTTGCTTATAGATGTATGCCTTTAGGTTTATGCAATGCACCTACTGCCTTTCAAAGATGTATGACTACTATATTCTCTGATTTTTGTGAAAAGCTTGTTGAGGTTTTCGTGTATGATTTCTCCATTTACGGAACTTCTTTTGATGATTGCTTACGCAACCTTGATCAACTTTTGCAAAGATGTGAAAAAAGTAATCTTGTCTTGAATTGGGAGAAGTGCCACTTTATGGTAAATGAAGGTAATGTATTGGGGCATAAAATTTCTAAAAGAGGTATTGAAGTTGATAAAGATAATGTAGATGCTGTTGAAAAGATGTTGTGTCCTAAAGATATCAAAGGTATAAGAAGTTTCCTTGGTCATGTTGGTCTCTATAGGAGGTTTATAAAAGACTTCTCGAAAAGTTCTAGGCCTCTCACTAATATCTTGCAAAAAGATGTTCCTTTTGTTTTTGATGATGATTGTGTAGAAGCATTTGAAATACATAAGCCTTGATTTCTGCACCTATTGTTCCACCACCTAACTGGAATTTACCCTTTGAAATTATGTGTGATGCTAGCGATGATGTTGTTGGTGCTGTTCTAGGACAAAGAGTTGATAAGAAATTGAATGTTATTCATTATGCTAGTAAAACTCTACACAATGCCCAGAGAAATTATGCTACTACTAAAAAGAATTTTTAGCAGTTATTCTTGCTTGTGATAAGTTATGATCTTATATTGTTGATTCCAAAGTAACTGTTCACACTGATCATGCTGCTATTAAATATCTTATGGAGAACAAAGATGCTAAACCTAGAATTATTAGATGGGTTCTCTTGTTACAAGAATTTGATTGCATATTATTGATAGAAAGGGAGCTGAGAACCCCATTGCAGACAACTTGTCTAGGTTAGAAAATGTTCTTGATGACCCACTGCCTATTGATGATAGCTTTCCTGATGAGAAATTAGTTGTCATAGATGCTTCTCTTAATACTCCGTGGTATGCTGATTATGCCAATTACATTGTTGCTAAATTTATACCACCTAGTTTCACATACCAGCAAAAGAAAAGGTTTTTCTATGATTTAAGTCATTACTTTTGGGATGACCCATACCTTTATAAAGAAGGAGTAGATGGTGTTATTAGACGTTGTGTACCTGAGCATGAATAGGAATAGATCCTAGGCAAGTGTCACTCCGAGGCTTATGGAGGATACCACTCTGGAGATAGAATTGCACACAAGATATTGCAATCCAATTTTTATTGGCCTACTCTCTTCAAGGATGCTCGTAGGTTTGTCTTGTCTTGTGATGAATGTCAAAGAACTGGTAATATTAGTAGACGTCAGGAAATGCCTATGAATTATTAACTTGTTATTGAACCATTTGATGTTTCGGGCTTTGATTATATGGGACCTTTTCCTTCCACTAATGGGTATACACATATTTTAGTTGTTGTTGATTACGTTAATAAGTGGGTAGAAGCTATTCCAACTAGTACTGTTGATCATAACACTTCTATTAAGATGCTTAAAGAAGTTATTTTCCAAGGTTTGGAGTCCCTAGATATTTAATGACTGATGGTGGTTCACATTTTATTCATGGTGCTTTTCGTAAAATTCTTTCTAAGTATGATGTTAACCATATAATTGCATCTCCATATCATCGCTAGTCTAGTGGTCAAGTAAATTTGAGAAATAGAGAGATTAAATTGATTTTGCAAAAGACTATTAATAGATCTAGAAAGAATTGGTCTAAGAAACTTGATGACACATTATGGGCTTATAGAACTGCTTATAAGAACTCTATGGGTATGTCTCCGTATAAAATGGTTTATGGAAAAGCATGTCACTTACCTCTTGAACTAGAACATATAGCTTATTGGGATATTAAAGAGCTCAACTATGATTCAAACTTGCCGGTGAGAAGAGGTTATTTGACATTAGCTCGCTTGATGAATGGAGAACCCAAGCCTATGACAATGCCAAGCTGTTTAAAGAAAAAGTTAAAAGATGGCATGACAAAAGGATACAAAAGCATGAGTTTAATGTAGGCGATCATGTTTTGCTATACAACTCTCATTTAAGATTTTTTGCAGGAAAGCTTCTCTCTAAATGGGAAGGTCCATACATTATCGAGGAGGTCTATCGTTCCGGTGCCATCAAAATCAACAACGCCGAAGGTACAAATCCGAAGGTGGTAAATGGTCAAAGAATCAAACAATATATCTGAGGTAATCCCATAAATGTCGAGACCAATATAATTGACACCGTAAAACCGAAGGAGTACATAAGGGACACTTTCTAGAATGTTTTAGACTCCAAAAAGGAATAGGTATGTGGTACGGCAAGTAAACCGACTCCAAAACTGTTCTAATAGCATTTTTTCTCTATTTCAGAATATTTACAAAATTAGGCGAAAGAGACACGAGGCGACCACAAGGGTGGAGGGCGCGCCCCCTGCCTTGTGGCCACCTCGTGTGCCCTCCGGACTCCGTTTTCTTGCACAATACTTCTTTTGATCGATAAAAATTCATTAAATAATCTCCTGAAGGTTTTGACCACCGTACCACGGCAAAATCCCCTGTTTTCGTTTTGAGTTGTTTCTGCAGGAGATTTAGAGCAATATGTCATCCCAAGATTCGGAGGGAGAGAGCTATGTAGCTGATTACATTGCAAACCCCAACGTCTATGGGGATTTGGAGTACTGTGGTTGGACCACGAAGGAAGAAGAAGACTATGATCCAAAGGAGAAGGAGGAGACAAGCTCAGATGAAGATGAAGTCCCACTACCAAAACCTGGGGACATGCACATGTAGTTCAAAAATTAAAGTTTCCCCACTAAAGCAAAGAAACCTAAGATCGAGTTTATCCCTTTCCGTCTTCCGCAGGAGAACAAGAAAGCATTACACAAAAAGATATTAATGCAAGAGTAGGAGATCGATGACCTCAAGGAGAAAAATTCCATCCTCAAGCGTAAGCTGAGGAAGAAGGACAAGCCTACTGCATCAACAACTCCGTCATCACCACATCCGAAGAAAGATACATAAAAACATGGATATGGGCACCCCCCTTTGCAACTGCCAAGCTTGGGGGAGGTGCCCCGGTATCGTATCACCATCACACTTTTACCTTTATCGTTTTTCTTAGTTCGATCCTTTTGGTTATATCTTGATCTAGTAGAATAAAGTTTTTTAGTATGATCTAGCTTTGAGTTTCGTCTCGAAATCTATCTATGTAATCGAGTCGGTGAGTCATATAAAATAAAGAATAGTTTTGAGTTGAGGGATTTGCTCTCTTGCTATGATCTTGAGGGAATTAAATAAAAATAAAGGAATAAAAAGAAATAAAAAGATCATATATTGATCTTATGGAGAGTAATGGCTTTAGATATAAAGATTATGATAAATAAAAGTTGTTGAGAGTTGACAAACATAGTTTTGGTCATTTTGCAATTAATAGGAAGTAATAAAGAAAGAGAGGCTTCACATATAAATATACTATCTTGGACATCTTTTATAATTGTGAGCACTCATTAAAATATGACATGCCAAAAAGTTGATGTTGGAGAAGGAAGACAACACAATGGTTTATGTTTTCTTATATCCAGATAGAAGTTACATTGTCATGCACCCTCCAACATGTTGAGTTTGCCTTTCCCTCTCATGCTAGCCAAATTATTTGCACCAAGTAGAGATACTACTTGTGCTTCCAAACATCCCTTAAACCATTTTTTCCATGAGAGTCCACTATACCTACCTATGGATTGAGTAAGATCCTTCAAGTAAGTTGTGATCCGTGCAAGCGATAAAAATTGCTCTCTAAATATGTATAATATATTAGTGTGAAGGAAATAAGCTTTATATGAACTTGTGATATGGAAGAAATAAAAGCGACGGACTGCATAATGAAGTTCTTTATCACAACCGACAATATAAAGTGACGTTCTTTTGCATTAAGATTTTGTGCATCCAACCATAAAAGCGCATGACAACCTCTGCTTCCCTCTACGAAGGGCCTATCTTTTACTTATCTACTACCCTTATACAAGAGTCATGGTGATCATCACCTTTCCTTTTTACACTTTTTCTTTTGGCAAGCACTATGTGTTGGAGAGATCCGGCTATATATATCCACTCGGATGTAGGTTTTCATAAAGTATTATTGTTGACATTACCATTGAGGTAAAAGGTTGGGAGGCGAAACTATAATCCCCTATCTTTCTCTCTGTCCGACTGAAACTTTGAATCCATAAGTACCGCATGAGTGTTAGCAATTGTGAAAGACTAAATGATGGTTGAGTATGTGGGCTTGATGATAAGCTCTTGATTTGAATCTTTCCGATGCTATGATAAATTGCAATTGCTTCAATGATCGAGATCATAGTTTGTTAGTTTTCAATGGAGTTTTTGATTCATACTTTACCTTGTGAATGAATTGTTACTTTAGCATAAGAAATTATATGAAAATATATGTTGATGTTCTAAATATGATCATGATACCCTCATGTCCGTATTTTATTTTATCGACACCTTTATCTCTAAACATGTGGACATATTTTTCGATATCGGCTTCGCTTGAGGACAAGCAAGGTCTAAGCTTGGGGGAGTTGATACGTCCATTTTGCATCATGCTTTTATATCAATATTTATTGCATTATGGGATGTTATTGCACATTATATCACAATACTTATGCCTTTACTCTCTTATTTTATAAGGTTTACATGAAGAGGGAGAATGCCGGCAGCTAGAATTCTGGACTGGAAAAGGAGCAAATATTAGAGACCTATTCTGCACAACTCCCAAAGTCCTGAAAATTCACGGAGAATTGTTTTGGAATATATAAAAAATATTGGGCGAAGAAAGCACCAAAGGGGGGCCACCTGCCATCCATAAGGGTGGGGGCGCGCCCTACCCCCTAGGCTCGCTCCCTGTCTTGTGCGCCACCTGGCAGGCCCCCGATGCCCATCTTCTACTATATGGTGTGTTTTGACCTGGAAAATCAGAAGGAAGCTTTCAGGATGAAGCACCACTGTCTCGAGGTGGAACTTGGGCAGAACCAATTTAGGGCTCCAGCGGAGCTGTTCTGCCGGGGAAACCTCCCTCATGGAGGGGGAAATCGAAGCCATCGTCATCACCAACGATCCTCTCATCAAGAGGGGGTCAATATCCATCAACATCTTCACCAGTACCATTTCCTCTCAAACCCTAGTTCATCTCTTGTATCCGATCTTTGTCTCAAAACCTCAGATTGGTACGTGTGGGTTGCTAGTAGTGTTGATTACTCCTTGTAGATGATGCTAGTTGGTTTATTCGGTGGAAGATCATATGTTCAGATCCTTAATGATAATTAATACTCCTCTGATTATGAACATGAATATGCTTTGTTAGTAGTTATGTTTGTTCCTGAGGACATGGGAGAAGTTTTGTTATAAGTAATCATGTGAATTTGGTATTCGTTCGATATTTTGATGAGATGTATGTTGTCTCTCCTCTAGTGGTGTTATGTGAACGTCGACTACATGACACTTCACCATGATTTGGGCCTCGGGGAAGGCATTGGGAAGTAATAAGTAGATGATGGGTTTCTAGAGTGACAGAAGCTTAAACCCTAGTTTATGTGTTGCTTCGTAAGGGGCTGATTTGGATCCATATGTTTCATGCTATGGTTAGATTTATCTTAATTCTTCTTTCATAGTTGCGGATGCTTGCGAGAGGGGTTAATCATAAGTAGGAGGCCTGTCCAAGGAAGGGCAGAACCCAAGCACTGGTCCACCCACATATCAAATTATCAAAGTAACGACGTGAATCATATGAGCATAATGAAAACTAGCTTGACAATAATTCCCATGTGTCCTCGGGAGCGCTTTGCTTTATATAAGAGTTCGTTCAGGCTTGTCCTTTGCTACAAAAAGGATTGAGACACCTTTCTGCACCTTAGTTAATTTTGTTACTTGTTACCCGTTACGAATTATCTTACCACAGAACTATCTGTTACCAATAATTTCAGTGCTTGCAGAGAATACCTTGCTATAAACCGCTTGTCATTTCCTTCTGGTCCTGGTTGGGTTCGACACTCTTACTTATCAAAAGGACTATGATAGATCCCCTATACTTGTGGGTCATCAAGACTCTTTTTGGGCATCATTGCCAGGGAGTGAAGCGCCTTTGGTAAGTGGAATTTGGTAAGGAAACATTTATATAGTGTGTTGAAATTTACTATCACTCGTTACTATGGAAAATAATCCTTTGAGGGGCTTGTTCAGGGTATCTTCACCTCGACCGGAAGACCAATGAGTTGCTCCTCAACCTACTACACCTAATGAAAATATTTATTATGAAATTCCTTCGGGTATGATAGAGAAACTGCTAGCTAATCCTTATACAGGAGATGGAACATTACATCCTGATATGCACCTAATCTATGTGGATGAAGTTTGTGGATTATTTAAGCTTGCAGGTTTGCCCGAGGATGTTGTCAAGAAGAAGGTATTCCCTTTATCTTTGAAGTTAAAGGCATTGACATGGTTCAGGCCATGTGATTATATTGGATCATGGAACTACAACAAATTAAAATTGGAATTTCATTAGAATTTTTATCCTATGCATCTGGTTCATCGTGATCGGAACTATATATATAATTTTTGGCCTCGTGAAGGAGAAAGTATCGCTCAAGCTTGGGGAGGCTTAAGTCAATGTTATATTCATGTCCCAATAATTAGCTCTCAAGAGAAATTATTATTCAAAAAATTTATGCTCGACTTTCTCATAATGATCGATCCATGCTCGATACTTCTTGTACTTGTTCTTTTATGAAGAAGGATATTGAATTCAAATGGGATTTATTGGAAAGAATTAAACGCAACTCTAAAGATTGGGAACTCGACGAAGGTAATGAGTCAGGTATAAACCTTAAGTTTGATTATGTTAAATCTTTTATGGGTAACGATGAGTTTCGTGATTTTAGCACTAAATATGGACTTGACTCTAAGATATATTGTAGATTCTTTCTGTGAATCATTTGCTACTCATGTTGATCTCCCTAAGGAGAAGTGGTTTACATATCATCCACCCATTGAAGTTAAAGTAGTAGAACCTATTAAAGTTGAAGAAGAAACTATTACATATAATGTATATCCTATTGTTCCTACTGATTATATTGAGAAACCACATTTTCCTGTTAGAATAAAAGATCATGCTAAAGCTTCAACTGTGGTTCGTAAGAGTTATACTAGAACACCTACACCCCCTGAAAAAATTAAAGTTGAACCTAGTATTGCTATGGTTAAAGATCTCATGGTCGATAATATTGATGGGCATGTTATTTATTTCTGTCATGAAGCTGCTAGAATTGCTACACCTGGTATTAAAGATAAACATAGACCCGTTGTCGGCATGCCTATTGTTTTTGTGAAAATAGGAGCTCATTGTTATCATGGCTTATGTGATGTGGGTGCAAGTGTGAGTGCAATTCCTTTTACTCTATATAAAGAAATTATGAATGATATTGCACCTGCTGAGATAGAGGATATTGATGTTACTATTAAGCTTGCCCATAGAGATACTATATCACCAATTGGGATTGTTAGAGATGTTGAAGTCTTGTGAGGGAAAATAAAATACCCTACAGATTTTCTTGTTCTTGCTTCCCCACAAGATGATTTTTGTCCCATTATATTTGGTAGACCTTTCTTGCATATTGTTAATGCTAAGATAGATTGCGAGAAAGATATTGTTATTGTTGGTTTAGCGGATATGTCTCATGATTTTGATTTCTCTATATTTCATAGACAACCCCATGATAAAAAATTTCCTAGTAAGGATGAAATTATTTGTCTTGCTTCTATTGTCGTGCCTCGTACTGATCCCTTAGAACAATATTTGCTAGATCATGAAAATGATATGTTTATGAATGAAAGAAGGGAAATAGATGAAATATTCTTTAATTAAGGGCCTATTTTGAAACACAATTTTCCTATTGAAATCCTTGGGGATCCTCCTCCACCCAAAGCTGATCCTGTGTTTGAGCTTAAACAATTACCTGATACTTTGAAATATGCTTATCTTGATGAAAAGAAGATATATCCTCTTATTATTAGTGCTAACCTTTCAAAGCATGAAGAAAAGAAATTATTCAAAACTCCGAGGAAGCATTGTGCCGCTATTGGATATACTCTTGATGATCTTAAGGGCATTAGTCCCACTCTATGTCAGCACAAAATTAATTTGGAGCCTAATGTTAAACCAGTTGTTGATCACCAACAACGGTTAAATCCTAAGATGAAAGAAGTGGTAAGAGATGAAATACTAAAGCTTGTGGAGGAAAGTATAATTTATCCTATTGCTGATAGTAGATGGGTAAGTCCTGTTCATTGTGTCCCTAAGAAGGGAGGTATTATTGTTGTTCCTAATGATAAGAATGAATTGATTCCACAAAGAATTACAGGTTATAGAATGGTAATTGATTTTCGCAAATTGAACAAAGCTACTAGAAAAGATCATTACCCTCTACCTTTTATTGATCAAAAGCTACCAGAAAAAGGGCTGAAGGCCCGTGAAGTGACACAGCCAGAGGCTGGATTGTACTAAAGGAGGTGGGTCGACTAGATTAGAAGGCCCATACGGAAGTGCTTCTCTTGGAAAGCAAGGTAGATAAGAATTAGGATAGGATATTGGTTGTTATTACGACACAGACTCTGTTGTAAACCTATGGACTCGTCCTGTTATATAAAGGGGAGCCCCTAGGGTGAAAAGACTAAGTTGCAATCTCTTGAGAGCTTTCTTAGAGAATCTGCATCCTTCTAATCGAGATCTGCAACAATATCAATCAAGAGGAAGTAGGTCTTTACCTCCACTATGATTGGCCGATTCTGGGTAAACTCATGTCTTTCGTTCCCGATCAACCCCGTTCAAGCAACCACCTAGTTGTGATGTCCTCCAGACTTAGTCCTTTCATGATGACTTATGCCATGACAAAACCACGACAGTTGGTGCCCACAGTTGGTGCCCACAGTAGGGGGTCTTGAACTGTGCATCTAAGGCGGATGGTAACAGGAGGTAGGGAACACGATGTTTTACCCAGGTTCGGGCCCTCTTGATGGAGGTAAAACCCTACGTCCTGCTTGATTTATTCTTGATGATATGAGTATTACAAGAGTTGATCTACCACAAGATTGGAGAGGCTAAACCCTAGAAGCTAGCCTATGGTATGATTGTATGTTGTCGTACGGACTAAAACCCTCCGGTTTATATAGACACTGGAGGGGGCTAGGGTTACACAAGGTCGGTTACAAAGGAGGAGATATACATATCCGTATTGCCTAGCTTGCCTTCCATGCCAAGTAGAGTCCCATCCGGACACGAGACGAAGTCTTCAATCTTGTATCTTCATAGTCTGACAGTCTGGCCAAAGGATATAGTCCGGCTGTCCGGAGACCCCCTAATCCAGGACTCCAATAGTAGCCCCTGAACCAGGCTTCAATGACGATGAGTCCGGCGCGCAGTGTTGTCTTCGGCATTGCAAGGCGGGTTCCTCCTCCGAATACACCACGGAAGAATTTGAATACAAGGATAGTGTCCGACCTTGCAAAATAAGTTCCACATACCACCGTAGAGAGAATAATATTTCCACAAATCTAATCTGCTAACATGTTTTGGCAACATGACATCATGTCATGGCCCGGTGATTATTCGAACTGTTTCCTTTAACTAGCCCCGCACATAACGCGAGGTAGTTTCTTGACATGTCTTGTCAAAGTAGAGATCGTGTCCCCCTTATTACGGGATTCTCATCAATACGGGTGTGGTCAACCCAATCGTGCCTAGGACTCCTAGATTTTAGGCAAGTCCCAAACGGCCATGAGGAGGACACTTGATATTCACCCTCTTTATAAAGGGACAAGGCTTTTACTTTTTTCCTCTCGTGCTCAATTGAATCCTTCCCCCGCCTCGAGTTCTAACACCCAAAGCCCAGGTCAGGTGCTTCAGACCTTCAATTATGTCCGGATCCAGCCTCCAGGGCCGGTGGATGCCCTCCTCCATCATGAAAGAGGATATCAAGAAGTTGAGGGAGGCAAGATACCCGACCGCCAAAGTTTCGCATCGGCTGCCTGCCCGTGGGCAGGTCATTCCTACTCCTGAACCCAATGAAGACGTCGTGTTCATCTCCCACTTCCTCCGAGTACTAGGCCTCACTCTGGATCCCTTCGTTAGGGGTTTGATGTTCTATTACGAGCTTGATTTCCACGATCTAGCTCCAAATTCCTTTCCCCACATCTCGACATTTATTGTCGTATGTGAGGCCTTCCTCCGCATTACCCCTCACTTCGGCCTGTGGCTCAAGACCTTTGATGTGAAGCCGAAGACAGTTGAGGGGCAGCATGTAGCATGCGGAGGTGCATTAATAAGCAAGATTGCTGGAGCTCCGTGGCCAAAGGGTTCCTTTCCAGAGGTGTCCGGATTATGGCAGCAGGAGTGGTTCTACGTCACCGCTCCCAGAAGTGCCATGTGGGTAGCTTCCCCCACCTTTCGCTCGGGCCCTCCACCACAACTGATGTCATGGATCGGTAGGGGGCTGAGCTGGGGTCCAGCCAAGGATGTGCCCACACTACAGAGCCGCATCCGAGACCTCTTCGAGGGAGATTTTAGTTTGATTATGGTAGTGCAAGTTATGCTGGTTCGTCGAGTCCAGCCTTGCAAACACCGGCCCCTCCGCTTGTGGGAATTCAACCCAGAAGGACCGCGTGCTATTCAGAATTTCCTTGGCCTGACGCACGAGGAGATGTGCAAGTCATTCTTCGGACCCCAAATAGAGTGGCCGGACACCACCGAGAACGTGGGCCTGAGCAGCAACGGCACCGCGGCCCAAGTAAGTAATCCTCTAGTCGAACACACTGTCTTTCTTTTATCATGACATCATTCTGAAGAATCGCTCTTTGACCAGGACTGGATAACAAAGGCGAAGATGATCCGGTGTTCGGCTCCCCTTCCCGAGGGCTTGGACAATCCGGTGCTGGAAAAGATGCTCGAGCCAGCACCTTGACCGGTGCCCTCAAGGGAAGACGAAGGGGAGAATAAAGGGGGCGAAAGTGGGCCTCCACCGCTACCTATTCCAACCAAGGGAATGAGCACCTCCATGAGGGAGGATAACCAAGGGGGAGAATCTGACGTTCCATCGCCCTGGGGGAGGAAGAGGACTACCTCTGAAGATCTGGAAACCAAGGTCTCCAAACGGGAGAAGAAAACTCCACCAGAGGGTCCTGCCTTAGAGGGTGCTCTTGCCGCACAAAGTCCATGTGGGGATTAGCCTTCTAACGAGCTGTAAGTAATCAAAAAGTACTTAATAGCAAAGATATATTACCTTACTTCTGAGAAAAATAACCAAAGCATTTATCTTGCAGTTCGGATCTGAGCCCTTCTTAGCAGAGCTCATCTTTGGGAGATCTTCTTCCGGAGATGATGGAGAGCGAAACGCCTCCCCCAGACTCCCCAGCTCAAGAAGCGGGCGACCTTGAAGTGTCATCGTGGAGGGTCACACCGGATCCGATGAGGCTTGAAGATAATCCTATGGTCGCCCGAAGTCCCCAGTATCTGGCTCTTGAAGAGAGCAACCAAAAGAATCCGGCACTGTCTGGTATGCGGTCGGACGCATTGAGGTATCTGCTAGGGCGAGCCACTATCTCAGAAGAGCACCGTACATTGATGGGTACGGTGATTGAAAGGATTTCGTCCGCCGAAAGCGGGTTGCATGTAGCCTTTATGAGTCTACTAACGGGCTTTGAGGTACGTGAAATGATATGCATTTGTGGTAGAACCGCACATTTTTAGGTGTGCTATGTGTAGATAGTAGCCCCTGAGACTCTGGTTGTCGTCGAAAACGGTGGCGAACAGAGGATCGTAGTCCCAAGTAATAACCAGACCGCCTTTATGTGCAGGTGTCTGAAGCTCCGGTGGCTAGCCGGACTGATGGGGTTGCCGAACTAAAGAGGCAACTGGATGCGGCGGATGCTGATATCGAGCTTGTTAACAAGCGGCTTGACGAGGCACATGGTAGGTGATGTTTATAGTGAATGTCACATGGTAAGAGCAGCGTGATGCTAGTTTCTTTAATATGTTGTGACTTCTGATGGAGCTGCCACCATGGAGGCCCTGCGGGCGGAGCTTGCCCGAGCCAAGGAGCAAGCAAGGAGTAGTAATGCGGCCGCTTTGAAGGCGGCCGAAGAGTTGAGAGCCGAGAAGGCCGCGCATAACGAGAGCAAAGAGAAAATGGCCAAAATGGCTGTGAAGTTAAAAGACACTGCCAACCGCTGCCAGTTTCTTGAAGAAGAAAGACGGGCGAAGGCTACGGACCTCGAAAAGGCCACAATGGCAACCAAAGACACCTGCTCTGCAATGAGAGCAAAGAAGGAGGAACTGCGTGAAGCCGGGGATATTGTGGCTGGGAAGCCCTTTATGATGCGTAGGAAGTTCGGCGATCCGCGGTATGCCCCTCTGGATCGGCTGTGGAGTTCGGCCGACGCATATCTGGACTTGGCGACGAGCGCTGTCGATGAGGCCGAATACTTCCGAGATCAAACAGATCGTGAAGTGGACAAGCCGTTCTGGTCGCAATTTAACGTTCCAGAGCGTCCGCTTCCATTGACTGATCATCTTGCCGAATGGGCCAAACTCAATAGATTGTCCGGACTCGCCATGAGGTCTGTCGTGGATAATCTGTGGCCGGAAAGGCCAAAGCCGAACAACTATTTTAGCTTGGTGCAGCAGTTCCTTGGTGCGGTGCCACGCATTAATGCGATGAAGAGGTCGGCATGCATAGAAGGCTCGCGGATGGCCCTTGCCCATGTCAAAACATATTGGGCGGAGATGGATGCCACCACTGTCGTGGCGCAGGGTTCGGCCATAGGCCGAGTGGCTGCCGAGCACTATTTTCAAGAAGTTCTTGAGGGCGCTCGTTCGATAGAGGCCCAGTGCTCAAAGAATGTTAATGCGGAGGAATCCCGAAGATTCCACTAAGTCATCGAGTGGTTGATCAGTCTCACGCTATATCATGACAGTCAGTTTTCGGCTTTCTCTACTGAGGTGCTCGTCCGGATGAACCAGGGCACAATCGCAGTAGTTCTCCTGGTGCCGCCTTAGCCGATAGAGCGGAACGTAAGGCAGCAAAACACAGGAGCAGGGCAAACCCAACACTTGACCAAAGACATGATTCGGAGCTGATGCATATAAGGCCAAACTCGTGACACCGAAGTACATGAACATCCGCGATGTGCCTACGAAGATGATGGTATTGGAAGAAAAAAAAATTCCATACCGTCGTTTAGCAGCAAAGACAACCTGGATGATTATTTGGAGTGGGAGATGCGCGTGGATCAGATTTTTGATGGACAACGATACACCGAGGAGAAAAAAGTTTGTGCTGCATCTATTGAGTTCACGCGCTATGCTTTAATATGGTGGAACCAACTATGTCGCGCGAGAGGACATCCGGACTCTTGGAATCAGATGAAGAATATCATGAAGAGACACTTTGTTCCGGAGCACTTCACTAGGACCTTGTACAAACGCTTGAAACAACTTCGGCAAGGTAACTCTAGTGTTGAAGAGTATTATAAGGAGATGGAAATATTGTTGATTCGCACAGGGATAGAGGAGCAAGAAGAGGCTACAATGGCACGGTTCATGCATGGTCTGAAATCTGAGATACGAGACCGTGTCGATATGGTTGAATATACGGGACTACAAGGATTATTACACCATGCCATTCGAGCCGAGCAGCAAGTAAAGCGTCATGTTGGTCATGATAATTTTTCAAACTTGATGCGACGTAATTTTCAGCGAGAAGGTGGTGGTAACAACGATTCCAAATCAGATTCTAAGCCGGCTACCAAAGAAGTATCTCAATCCAAGGTTGAATCGTCTCATGCTTCTAACTCTCGTACCAGTGATATCGTGTGCTTCAAATGTGGTGGCAGGGGGCATAAGAAGTTTGAGTGTCCTAATGAGATGAGAGTTCTCCTCACAGAAGAAGGATACATGTCTGCGAGTGATGAAGAAAAAAATACTGACATGTCTAGTGAGAAATCTGAAGATGATGAAAAAGTGACTATCAGTTTTGAAGAGGTAGAAGCATACCCATCATTAATGGTGCAATGAGTGCAAGAAGATCGTATTGAGGATATGGGGCAGCGATGGAATATTTTTCAGTCTGAATGTAAGATCAACAACACCAATTGCAAGCTGATAATAGATGGTGGAAGCACCAATGCAGTCAGCAAAGGGTTGGTTGATGCTTTGGGGTTGCCTGCATGGAAGCACCCGCAACCCCACCGTGTCGAGTGGTTGTATCATACTGGGAAGTTGAAGGTCACTCGTAAGGTGCGCATCAAATTCTCTGTTGGTGATTATACTGATATGGTGATATGTGATGTCATACCAATGGAAGCATGCCACTTATTATTGGGAAGGCCATGGCAATACGACCATAATGCAACACATGAAGGTCGAACCAACACATATTCATTTTGGGATGCTGGAAAGCGATGTGTGCTACGACCAATGTTTGGCAATACAATCAAGGTGGATGGACATGTTCCATTGAAGAAGAAGATTGCAAAGGTTGATCCGAAACCGAGGACGGTTTCCTTTGAAGAGGGAGGGGATGATGTGACCATTGACCGTTCTGTTACATACGTTATAGGTTGGTGATTTCTGTATGGAGGTACCGTCGATAGAACCGAAGGAAGAAGAGGTGAGACCAACCTTCAGGACCCCTTGTACGTGGATTCAAATCGGTTCTCTACCAATTTGTATTGGTTCAGTTATGCAGTCAAGTTTGTCTGGTCCTGCTATTTTAAAGCATTGAATTTAGTCCAAAAGGATCTGAATGGATCAGGCAAGGAGAGGTAACCAGGCTAGGGTCAAATTGCTACATGAAGTTCCTTTTATTTTTGGAGTCCGAAGATTGCATGCATGGAGTACTAGTTTTTTGGCCGTGAGTCTTTAGTTTTGTTAGGTAGGAAATCCTATGCGATCAATGTGGCCAGAATATTTTATTTGGTAATTAGAGTTTGTTAGAATCTATTGTTGGCACCTTATGTGCGTGTTGCCTATATAATGGGCTGGCTACGGCTGTGTATAGGGGGGGGGGTTTATTTGGAATTGAGATAAAAACAGAAATCGCATCATGTCGGGATGCACCAAAATTATCTTTGTTTGCTTATCCGCCAGGGGTTTGAGAGCTGCTGCACGTAGGGATTAATCTGATTATGTAAGTTTTTATTCTTTGGTCTTCTTGCATATTTCTTGATCCAAAGAACCGATCTACTACTTAGTCGTCTATTTCTGCTATTACGAGAATTGTTCGTCGTGGTTCCTTGTTAATTTTCTTGTACCGTGAAAGATTGGGCCAACGAACGACTCGCCTTCTAGATGTGTCTCATCAGATGGTACAGCTAGATCGTACTCATCGTGACCACGTGGCGCACAAGGCAGGGGCTCGAATCCATCGAAGAGCAAGTCTCCGCGGATATTGGCCATGTAGTTTAAGCTTCGAAACCTGACCTGGTGGCCAGGGGCATAACTTTCGATCTGCTCCAGATGGCCAAGCGAGTTGGCCCGCAGTGCAAAGCCGCCGAACACAAAGATCTTCCCGGGGAGAAAAGTCTCACCCTGGACTGCATCGCTATCGATGATCGTAGGAGCCATCAAGCCTAACGGCGACGACAAAGAGGAACTCTCGATGAAAGCACCAATGTCGGTGTCAAAATCTCCGGATCTCGGGTAGGGGGTCCCGAACTGTGCGTCTAAGGCGGATGGTAACAGGAGGCAGGGAACACGATGTTTTACCCAGGTTCGGGCCCTCTTGATGGAGGTAAAACCCTATGTCCTACTTGATTTATTCTTGATGATATGAGTATTACAAGAGTTGATCTACCATGAGATCGGAGAGACTAAACCCTAGAAGCTAGCCTATGGTATGATTGTATGTTGTCCTACGGACTAAAACCCTCCGGTTTATATAGACACCGGAGGGGGCTAGGGTTACACAAGGTCGGTTACAAAGGAGGATATATACATATCCGTATTGCCTAGCTTGCCTTCCACGCCAAGTAGAGTCCCATCCGGACACGAGACGAAGTCTTCAATCTTGTATCTTCATAGTCCAATAGTCTGGCCAAAGCATATAGTCCGTCTGTTCGGAGACCCCCTAATCCAGGACTCCCACAGTCACCGAGGCAAGCTCTACATCGACGATTCAGGCTGGGTCCCCGATGTCGACTCAATCGAGTATGGGTACCGGGTCCCCTTCGGCGAGATCCACATCTTCATCGATGTACTCGGCGAATCTGGTCCTGAGTCGGACATCTTCTCCAACATCGTCAAGTCATCTCGCCACTCCAAACCCAGCCGGCTCAAGCCGGCCGAGCCACATCTTCGTCGTCTTCACTCATGGAGTTGACCTGGTGGGCAATTCTGTATCTGGCGATGAAACTCTCGTCTATTTCGATGGCGAGTTCTCGGTCGGCAATATTGAGTTGATTCTTCCACTTTTCGATGATAAACTTGGGGGCTATTCCGATGACGAGATTGGTGCAGTGGCCTTCTAATGAGGATATCCCAACCATGGGCACCGCACCACCAATCATCAACAACCCAATTACAAGAAGTCGTGCAATGCAAATACATGATCAGGTGAATGCTAACTTAAGTTTATCATTTCACCATGAAAACATAGTTGTCCATTCACCTCCTTTCTTGTTGGTTGAACTCAGGTGCAATATCGAAGAAGGCCAAACACATCTTAGTCCATGCAAAACAATGTCTTGTGGCGAAGAAACAAAGTTAGTTGTCTGCTGATGAAACATTGTTCTGATTCTGATGAAACAATGTTTTGCACGAGTTTGGATATCCCAACTTGCAAAAGGTTCCCAGAACTCGAGTTTGCTATTGAAGGAAACATTTTTCAACACCAGTGAACAATGTTTGGTTGGGAACTACCACTGGGGCGCGTCGCTCCTAAACAAACGGTTTTTAACCCCTTTCCGCGACGGCATATGGAACCATCTCCAAGTGAGTGTGGGCGATAGGGGGGTCCTTCCCACACGACCCAGAAAACCATCGGGGATAGGGGGCCTTGATGCATACAGTTGTCCCTGTATAACCGTTTCCGATATCTCGAATATCCCAAACACTTCATCCTTGCCACTCGTTTGTGCTTGCATTGCCATCGCAGTCGGAGTTTTGTGGTTCTGCCTAAAACCAGGCAGATTCCAGGCACGACAGTTTTCTAGGCAGATTCTAGGCATGGGAGATTTACGATGCCTGGCACATCACAAACAGTTCATGATTATAAACCGTGTATGATAGGTAGACAATCACACACATTTAGTTTTCCCGCACCGTATGTGATAGTATCTGACATCACACACGCTTTGCAAACGGCAACTGTGTGCATGCTTGCACACGTTTCCTCTCTGTGAACCATCTCAAATTATGGTGTATATCACAAACGTTTGTGTTTTACCAACCGTGTGTGCCGTAATGACCTGCACAATGTAATTTCGCCCTAATTTGATTGCTGCTATTTAAAATTGTACCTAATTTAAACTTGAAAGTAGGCTATAGCTTTATTCATATCCATCAGGTTCAAACAACCAATGCATTATTCGATTCACAGGTACATATGTTTAAGAATTACAGAAGCACCAAATAAAGAATGATGTACTAGGGCTCTATACTTGTACTATTACAGAAGGTAAAGAAAGAGGCGACAGACATTCCAGTTGTTGAACAAGGTGAAGCGGAATGGCCCTATTGTGCTCTCCTGGATGCAGAAGGCGTGCAGGACTCTAGTCCAACCCCTTGTGATGGTCGGCTGCCAATCATGTAGTTTGAGAGGTAATCTTGAGTAAACTACTTCAGGATCCACTGCAAAAGAAAAAAGATTCAGATATTGTCATCTAACACAACTCATTACGGGCAGTAAAAAGAAGGCTATAGGGTTCTTACTTACCATCCTGCAGTTCACTGTTGTCTTGCATGAAGTGTAAACAAATAGTTCGATTGACATCTTTTGACCCATTTTAGTAAAAATCTTTATCAGTTTCCTCACTTGATGCTAGTTCATGAATATCTCATTCCCCATACGCAGAAAGGGTCGAAGTGTGGATCTTTGGCAATGATATATGTACCTAAAAGCACCAAGTTAATATTAGAAGCAAAACAACAATTGAAAATTTATGTAGTACAACACTCCATCCATCCCATTATATAAGATTTTATTACATGTATATCTAGACATCATCAGAACATTAAGGTAACACTCTTCCTTGTTGCTATGTAGCCTGGGATTGCATATTTAGTCATTAAGTACAATGCATGTTGCTAAACAACAATTGTAAAACGAAAATGCATGTTAACTGCAATATCCTTAACAGCAACCAAATATCATAATTCATAGTGGTATTGTTGAAACTGTTACTGATGAAATTGAACTGCACAGCAAATAATTGCACATATAGAGCATCACATTGTGAAGAACTGAAATAAACAAGTCATAAGGACATCTCTAGGCGGTCCTTAAAAAGTTAAAGGACTAAAACCCTTAGTGGATATATATATATATACTCCAGCAATTTTTGGCCTTTTCTAGTCGATCCCCTAAACTTAAGGTTGTAAACTTCAATTTGATCAAGTTCAAAGCAAGTTCAACCGAAAGTAGCATGCATTCAAACATAAACATAGATAGTTTTGGATAACCGAACATAAATCATAAATTTAAACTAAGATAAACTACTTTCGGTCGAAGTAGAGGTCGAGCCAATCCTTCCTCGTCATGTACGGTGTGCCGCGAGCCGGGTCCAGGCCAGTATCGTCGTCGGGGTCGTTGGGGAAGGCACTCCTCCACTCATCTACGTTGATCTCCTCATCCTCGGGGCCCACCTCGACGCCCTCCGCGCTGCCGTCGCCGCCGCCTTCGACCTCACCATCAGAGGAGAGCGTGATAACCTCCCCGCCCTCCGCGCCGCCGTCCTCGCCTCCTTTGACCTCGTCATCGGAGGAGAGTGCGATAACCTCGCCGCCCTCTGCGCTGGCAAACATCGCCCGTTCCGCCTCTACGAGCTCCGGGTGCTGCTGGCGAAGATCTTGCATGTAGGCCTTGTCGGTGGCCTCGGCCTTGAGACGCTCCCACGCCTCGCGGTCCTCCCGCACCATAGCCGAGCTCACCACCCTGGCTCTGGCAGAACGAGGTGGACTGTACGTGTGCCGAAGGGGAAATTGAGCCTAGCCGTCGCGCCGTGGTAGCGGACCTGCCAGCGGTCGTACTCCATGCTCGACCGTGTGGAAGCTACCGAGCCACCGACGGGTGTGGGTCTCTCGATCTATAATCTCGGGGTCCGCCACCGCCGCTGCCAGACCCCGAAGTAGGACTTCGTCAGCTGCCGGGTCCGGGGGAGGACGGGGAAGTCCTCGAACCGTCATAGGGGCGCGGTGGCGGGCGGATCGGGGGACCAGCAACGGCGGATCGGGCCTGTGGAGGACGGCGGGGACACCTCGGCGGCCACCTCGCCGACGTCTGGCAAAAAGGCCGCAATAAAACTCGTTTTGGCCATTAGCTACTTGAGCTCCCCAGCACATAGGCATAGGTTGAGGATGGAGGCGCCGGTGATGGCGGCGACCTACCAATGGTTTCGAGGGTTGTCTGTGTCTGTGTGAGCGGAGGTTGTGTTTTAGGAAATACTGTGGCAACTGAAAACTTTACTAGGCGGGAGTAACATGGTGGGGCTACTGAAAATTTGGATCAAGGGCGAGCAGATATTTTTGAGATTGCGAGGGATGTAGAGGCGGGAGTAAAATGTCGGGGCTACTGAAAATTTGAATCAAGGGACTGAAGCAGAGCGGGAGTAACAGACATCACACATGGTCCGCACAAACTAATCGTGTTCTATCAAACATTGAAACCTTCTAGGCGGTAGATATTTTTGAGATTGCGAGGGATGCAGAGGCGGGAGTTTTTGGGGAGCGAGCTAGTGTGCTTGACACGCCGGCTGTGGACTGTAGCCGATGCACCTTCTCACGTAAGCCATAGGCGTACTATACACCGACGGTGCTGCAAGATATTTTGTACTACATCTCACACGGTTGGTGAGAATAAACTGTGTGGGATCTACTTGATTTGAATTACAAAATGGGGTCACAGTGGCAATGGACGGTGTTTGAATTGCTAGACCTTTTATCTGCAGTGAACATGCAACTGTATGTGTGTCATAAAAGAATTGGAATTATTCAGGGCTCGTTTGGACATTTCATACATTAAACTAGTTTTCTAGCCATTTCAGGTGCACAATTCAAAACTAAACTACATGCACATGCTCCAGTGCATACAAATTGGCTGAAAAATCAAATATGTGTAATTTAGTGCATGCTTAGGTCCCATGGAAGAAATGGGAATGAATTTTTCGGGGTTCGTTTGGCCTTTTTATACATTAACTGGGTTTTCTAGGCATTTTATGTGCATAATTAAAATTTGAACTACAAGCACATGCTCCAATGCACCAAAGTTGGTTGAAAAATCACATGTGTGTCCTTGGGTGAATTTCTACATCCCATGCAAGAGATGGGAATGAAATTCAAACACCATGGCACTGTTGATTGCCAGCAAAACATTGAGATGCCTGGATTTAAAATTCTAGTAAATCCAAAACTCATCTGAAATGCATGAAACTTGGCATGCTATCATGGAGAGGCATCAACATGCCGTGGTGAAAATTTTGTCCCATTTGGGGCAGGTTCGGGTATAAGCTTCTCACAAACCAAAGCTTCTCACAACAAGCATGATGGTTTCGATAGGGAACGTAGCACCTTTGGTGACGTGACGATATCCGTTGCCTCTTATTGCTTTCCAAAATTTTCTAGTGTCAACATAGAACAACAGGAGTGTTGTGTTCAATCTTGGAATTTTTCGGGGTTCTTTTGGCCTTTTTTATACATTAAGTGGGTTTTCTAGGCATTTTATGTGCATAATTCAAATTTGAACTACAAGCACATGCTCCAATGCACCAAAGTTGGTTGAAAAATCACATGTGTGTCCTTGGGTTAATTTCTAGGTCCCATGCAAGAGATGGGAATGAAATTCAAACACCAGGGCACTGTTGATTGCTGGCAAAACATTGAGATGCCTGGTTTCTAATTCTAGTAAATCCAAAACTCGTATGAAATTCATGAAACTTGGCATGCTATCATGGAGCGGCATCAACATGCCATGGTGAAAATTTTGTCCCATTTGGGGCAGGTTCGGGTATAAGCTTCTCACAAACCAGAGCTTCTCACAACAAGCATGCTGGTTTCGATAGGGAACGTACCACCTTTGGGGACGGGACGATATTCGTTGCCTCTTATTGCTTTCAAAATTTTTCTAGTGTCAACATAGAACAACAGGAGTGTTGTGTTCAATCTTTGAAATTTTCGGGGTTCGTTTGGCCTTTTTTATGCATTAACTAGGTTTTCTAGGCATTTTATGTGCATAATTCAAATTTGAACTACAAGCACATGCTCCAATGCACTAAGGTTGGTTGAAAAATCACATGTGTGTCCTTGGGTGAATTTCTAGGTGCCATGCAAGAGATGGGAATGAAATTCAAACACCAAGGCACTGTTAATTGCCGGCAAAATGTTGGGATGCCTGGTTTTTAAATTCTAGTAAATCCAAACTCATATGAAATTCATAAAACTTGGCATGCTATCATGGAGTGGCATCAACATGTCGTGTTAACAAATTTGTCCCATTTGGGAAAGGTTCGGGTATATGCTTCTCACAACAAGCATGATGGTTTCGGTAGGGAACGTCCCACCTTTGGGGACGAAACAATATCCATTGCCTCTTATTGCTTTCAAAAACTTTCTCGTGTCGACATAGAACAACAGGTGTGTTGTGTCAATTTTTGGGATTTTTCAGGGTTCGTTTGGACTTTTTTATGCATTGACTGAGTTTTCAATGCATTTATGTGCATAATTCAAATTTGAATAACATGCACATGCTCCAATGCACTAAGGTTGGTTGAAAAATCTAATATGTGTCCTTGGGTGAATTTCTAGGTCCCATGCAATAGATGGGAATGAAATTCAAACACCAGGGCACTGTTGATTGCCAGCAAGACGTTGAGATGCCTTGTTTTTAAATTCTACTAAATCCAAAACTCGTCTGAAATTCGTGAAACTTGGCATCTATCATGGAGCGGCATCAACATGCCATGTTAAAAAATTTGTCCCATTTGGGGCAGGTTCGGGTATATGCTTCTCACAAACCAGAGCTTCTCACAACAAGCATGATGGTTTCGGTATGGAACGTCCCACCTTTGGGGACGAAACGATATCCATTGCCACTTATTGCTTTCAAAAAATTTCTCGTGTCAACATAGAACAACAGGTGTGTTGTGTCAATTTTTGGGATTTGTTGGGGTTTGTTTGGACATTTTTATGCATCAACTGAGTTTTCAATGCATTTATGTGCATAATTCAAATTTGAACTACATGCACATGCCCCAGTGCATATAAATTGGTTGAAAAATCAAATCTGTGTCCTTGGGTGCATGCTTAGGTCCCATGCAAGAAATGGGAATGAATTTCAAATACTAGGGCACCGTTGATTGTCGGCAAAACATTGAGATGCCTCGTTTTTAAATTCTAGTAAATCCAAAACTCGTCTGAAATTCGTGAAAGTTGGCATGCTTTCATGGAGCGGCATCAACATGCCGTGGTAAAAATTTTGTCCCGTTTGGGGCAGGTTTGGGTATATGCTTCTCACAAACCAGAGCATGGTTTCGGTAGGGAACGTCCCACCTTTGGGGACGAAACGATATCCACTACCTCTTATTGCTTCCAAAAAATTTCTCGTGTCAACATAGAACAACAGGAGTGCTGTGTTATTTTTTGTGATATTTTCGGGTTCTTTTGGACATTTTTATGCACTAACTGAGTTTTCAATACATTTATGTGCATAATTCAAATTTGAACTACATGCACATGCTCCAGTGCATATAAATTGGTTGAAAAATCAAATTTGTGTCCTTGGGTGCATGCTTAGGTCCCATACAAGAAATGGGAATGAATTTCAAACACCAGGGCACCATTGATTGCCGACAAAATATTGAGATGCCTGGTTTTTAAATTCTAGTAAATCCAAAACTCGTCTGAAATTCATGAAACTTGGCATGCTATCATGGAATGGTACCCGACATGATGTGGTATTTTTCGTGTCCATTTAGAGAGGAGGCGCACTTGAATAATGACAGCCAACAATGGCATTTTGAAAAAATAGTTGCCACTTTACTATCTCAAATGTTTGTATAATTCAAACCGTGTGCGTTCTGTTAACCATTCACGTGACGCCACGTGTCTTGGTTTTAACGGCTATAGGAGGTGCCGTGCGGATAGCTGCTTGACCTTGACTGGACGGGAGGCGTGCGAGCGCAGTCTGGTGCGCAGGCTGACCAAGAGGCGTGCAAGCTGTCCTCCAATGCGCAGGCTCACCGGGAAGCGTGTGAGCTGTATGCTGTGCAGGCCCACTAGGAAGCGAGCCCTTTGACTTCCATGGCCTCCCGCCTTCCTCTCCATTAATGGCACCCGAACCGCTGTTTAATATGGGCGGCCTTACTGTTCGCCACCCATTTCCCTCCCCCCCCCCCCCCCGCAGACCTCCACCGCCATGCGCAGAATGATCATTTGCCACTAGTCTTCAAGTTTGGTGAAGTCGACTCCGAGCCAGAGGAGATAGAAAATAAGGAGGAATGGGGCATCATGGAGATGGCCCAGAATGAGCTGGCCACGGGGGTTGCTGGCCCCGCTCCCGTCCTAGCTCCCATCCCCGCGCCCGCGCCAGCGACCATCCCCATAGCATTGACAGGCTGGTCGCCGAGTACTATCGCAGAGGTGGAAGCCGCGGGTGTCAGCGAGGTCTTAGGGAACCCGCGCGAGCTCGTGTACCTGCTAGTGCCCGTGCCCGTGCGCGCCCCTCCACCCACCGTGGTGCCGGCCCCTGTGCGTTTGGCTGCACCCGCCGTGCCCGTGCGTGCCCCTCCACCCACCGCGACGCAGATCCCCATGAATTTGGCTGCACCAACCGTGCCCCTACCGATGCTCGTGCTCCCCCCAGCGGCATGGGATGCTGCCGTTGACCGCTACCTCTCAGCGGCGCCAGTTGCCGTGCTCCCGCGCCCCGACCGTCGATCGCGTGACGACATGATGTTTGATTTACAAGTGAAGAACATTTTGTGTTGCCTTGAAGACTTCAACAACAGCGTCCCGGAGGCTGACAATGACAACGACGGCGCGGCACGCCGCCTCCGACGTGGCCAGAAATAGTTTTTTTGGGGTTTAATACTGTATTTTGAATTCTTGATCATATGAATATAAATTCGCAGTGTGACTGAATGAAAGATATGGTTTAAACGAACTTGCGTCTTTCTCTCTTAATGTACAGACTTATCAAATGATTTTATTCTTAAAAAACATCAATGGTTTTTAAATATAAAACACTCATCGCAAACGTTTTAGTTAGAACACCCATATACAAACCGACAGCTTCCCCAGGAAGCCAAGGGAAAATGTGCCGAGTAGGATTTCTGCATCCCTTCAATGCAAACGATTGTTTTGCATGAACCGTGTGCAACCACGTACAAACAATTGGGTAAGATTTGTATATCTGTCATTTTGGGTATGTTGCCATTTCTCAAACTGGAAATTGACATTTGTTTATCTAGTAACATTGCCATTTGTCAACCTTGTAACACAGCGATTTGTCAAAATATGCACCTACAAATCACTAGCACTATCTAATTTTTGCAACTAAAATCACTAGCACTATTCATATGGATACCACTAGCAGGCATGAGTTCATTGACGCATATGCAAATGTACCTTTTATTACATACAACAAGTCATCAACCCACAACGACAACGAGGATACACGTTCGATTATCGATAATTTCCAACAAAACATTCTAGTAAAAAATTTCTCACACAACAAATAACAAAGCGATGAAATGAACTTTAGTTCAACCACTCGTCGGCGTTGGAAACACTTGCTTTGAACCAGAAGTGATTCTCTGGGAAGGGCGAGCTACTGTCAATCTCGAGACCAACGCAGGACTGATCATCGAGGCTGAAGCGGCCTATGTCAGGACCCATATTGGGACGGTAGGGAAGCATAGTAATGTCCGAGGTATAGATACAGTTGCTTCCCATAAATGGTAGTAACGTTGTGTCAACAGTAGTTGGATCACCTAGCTTCCACCATCATTGGATAGTTTTGTCCAAGGAAGAGCGAGTTTCCTCCAAGACTTTCAATACTGAACCAGGGAGAAGGTGTTGGCGCTAGTACACTAGTATCCATCCCAAATACCCTACAACATATGTTGGAATAGGTCCGGAGTGTGCGACCATACGAGACAACACCTGCTTCCTTAGTAACATCAGCAGTGCCCCGTATACAGACAAGAAGAGGTGATCCATCGGAATAAGTTGCCAGGCGCCACTGAGTATATGGGTCCAGCTCGTCCTCATGCTCGTGAATAAAATTTTCTAGTATAGGTGGTGGAATGTTCATAGGACCTTGGAAACACAAGAAGTTTAAGTAGTAAAGGGAAACTAGCTAACCCGCATGCATGTGGATGAAACAATTATAATTACGGTGGAAGACAAACGTACCGAAATCATGAGCATTCCATGCAAAAACAGTGCCACGAGTGGTGGCAGCAAACACAAGACCCTCGTATTTAAATGCATCACGGTACTCATCTGTGTATAGAAACTAATTTTTGAGCAATATCCATCGAGCCGAACCATGAAGGACGGAAACAAGCTTGTCGAAGATAGCGACAACATAAGCATTCCTATAACCCCAAGAGCGGTTGGGAACTCGACAAATGGCTATCTTCCGTAGACGACAGTCAACATGATCATATTTGAACTCACGTAGAATACCAGTGTACTAAACCTCTGGGCAGTCATGTGAGATTTTTCGAAGTGGAACCCGGTGACGAGTCTAGACATTCACAAGTTCCCACTCGCAGTTGTACCCAATATAAACAACCCAATCTCCATTTGCGCCTGCCCAAGCCTTTCCCTCAAGCGATGGCATCTTAACATCATATGTATCATTATCAAGCTGCATCAACTTACACAAGGTGAGGCTTCCCTCATCCCCGCGCTAGTCAGCAGGGTCACGGCGAAGAAGATAGGGAAGATCAAACCACTCCTGAACCCTTGGGTTCCTTGTAATGATGTTATTAGTTGAGTCAAGAATGGTCTTGAACGAACCTGCCATGCTAGCCGAGGTGATGACGTCGCACCAATCAATGAGTTCCTCCATTGCGTCATCATTTAGATCGGGGCAAGAATAATGGGGCCGTTTCCGGCTTGTTCCCTCCATGGAGAAGACGATCAAACAATGGCAGAAGGAAGGGTGAAGGCAAATGGAGGAGGGAGGAAGAGCTAGCGTGCGACAACAGTTCCAAATCGAGAGGGAAAGGCGAAGAGTCGGTGGATAGTTGCCATGGTACACGAAGAGGCACCTGGGGAAGCGAACAGTTGCCACAAAGGTCACACACTAACGACAACGGCTGAGTGAACCGCATGCAATCCCATCGCACAACACACACGTCTTGTTAAGTTGAACCGTTTCTGTACTCTTGTGTCAACGCAAACAGTTCATCCGAGTGAACTGCATGTCGTATATCGCACACACCTTGATCTGTCTGACCGTTTCTTTTGTGTTGCCTAATCACAAACAGTTCATCCGAGTGAACCATATGCTGTATATCGCACACACCTTCATCTGGTTACCTGTTTCTTTTGTGTTGCCTAATCACAAGCAGTTCATCTGAGTGAATCGTATGTTGTATATCGCACACGCCTTCATCTGGCTGCCCGTTTCTTTTATTCCTCCTCATCACAAACAGTTAACTGCACTGAACCGTATGCCCTTCATCGCACACGCAACTAAAATCTGAACCGTGTTTGATGCATCCTCCATCGCAAATGTTTTCACATTTTTTGATGGTTTTCATACACCACCATTTGCGATTATTGCATCACACACGGTTTCTCGAAGGGTCTTTGATCGTAGTGTTGCATTAGCAGCATCCTACAGTAGTCTACCAACCACCTCCAATGAGAGTTTTCTAGAAGCTACCTCATTAAGTCTCGAAGCCATTTAGTCAAACCAAAATTGGTTTACTTTCACACCTAAGATAGTTCTACAAGCTAGTTTGCTTTCACACCTATCTGGGGGGATTGTCCCTAATATAAATAGGCTAGCTCTTCCCTTCGTGAGGGACTTTTGCCATTTCTATCAAATACCAAAGACATAGACTCCTCCTGAGATTGGAGAGCTCTTGTTATCCTTATTCTCGTGATTCCTTGAGAAATTGCTCCTAATTCATGCTTCATGACTAGATTGTATTGTGTGGTTTAAAGTTCGTGGTTTCACTTGCAGATAGCACCTATCCCGTGCTCCACGACTTGAGTGTGGTTGTGTGGGGTGGTATTGCAGGCTGTGGATCCGCGAATGTTCGGATTGCAAGTTTCGGTGCTCCTCGTCGGGTCATAATATCTTATTTTCCATTTTTCGGTTGCTTGCAGCTAGTTATCCCTATCCATTTATCGATCCTAAGCCATGAAGATCGGACCTTCCCTTAAACACCCTCTTCTCCGAAGACGATGTCGCATCATCTGGTATTCAGAGCAAGGTTTACATAGTAGGATATGTATCCTTGTACCTAGATCTACCCTTTTTAGTTTAGTTTTCCCCGTCCTAGAGTCCAAAGCCAAAAAGCCACAGAAAAAATTTGAGCCTTTGTTTGCTGAGATCTAGTTGTTTGCTTTCCTCTTTGTGTTTGTACCAAGTTATATCCAAAGTTGCTGCTATTTTCTTTGATTCTTATTGTCGGATCTTTTGTGTTGCAAAAAAGCAAAAAAAAGAGCAAAAAAACCGAAGAGAAAGTGTTGAGCAATTGTGCAATCATATTCAGTTGGTTGAGAAATTTCAGAAGTTATAGTGGCAAGTTTTGCAGCTTAAACATGGTGCAAGGATCTATTTTTTTCTTGTTTATTTGGTTTGCATCGATTGGATCTCAGCACTACCCCTCCCCATTTTACCCAACCCAGATCCACCTAGAAACCGTCAGCTTCCTTCCTTTCATTCGCCTGTCCACTAGTGATTTTCTACCACCGCACAGCTGCCAAGGAATCATTAGCATTTGGGTAAGCAAGAGGTGATCTGAGTGTTTTGCACATATTTTTTTTCCTTCTGTCCACTTGTTTCCGAGAGTTAACATGATAGGATCCAACTCGAGTGTACATGGACATCAACATGCGGAAGATGATCTCCCAAAAACACACGCAACACTTGGTGATATGATTGAGGAGAGTGTAGTTGTAGCTATTTGAAGGATGCACTACAAAAAAGACACATCTGTGACATTTTGGGACGAACGAATTTTTTCCTATCATGCTTATGACACTTCTATAACAATAATTGTGACAAAAACCTGGTATCATCATAGATGTGGTGGGCTCCTACTTCTATGACAAAAAATCATGACAAAAATGGGCTTTTCATCCTCGGCGGGCCGGAGACACACCTGCATGACATTCTTTGGGCCGTCCATGACGGAAAAAATCATGGTATAAGCGAGGGAAAGGAAAATATCGGGGAGTTCCCGGTTACGGTGGGTGGCCGGGGCCGAGTGATGCACAGAGGGATTGTGCGTTTCTCTCGTACACGTACGCGCATGGGTGCGAGGCGTTGGGCTCTAACTGAACTCGAGCGAGGCATTCGCCTACTGAACCCAAGCGATTGCACTGGCTACGCGTTACTGAACCCGATTGATCGATTGATCACTGGCTGTTAACTGAACCTGATTGAGGGATTCCTTCACTACTGCTGCTAACTGAAGCCGATCGAACCTGTTGACTCTTGATGAACAGTGAACGTGGGGGTTGGTTGAACGAGTTGAGATGTACGTGGTTGGGGTTGGATGAACAGTTCCCAATGGGGTTGGATGAACAGGGCCCCGTGGTAGTAGTAGTAGGTCGTTGCCGCTGGATGAATAGGACCCCGAGAGGAGGGTCGTGATACATCTCCAACGAATCTATAATTTTTGATTGTTCCATGCTATTTTATTATCAATCTTGGATGTTTTATAATCATTTTATATCATTTTTGGTACTCACATATTGACATAGTACCAAGTGCCAGTTGCTGTTTTTCCATGTTTTTTACATCGCAAAAAATAAATATCAAACGGAGTCCAAATACCACGAAACTTTATGGAGATTTTTTATGGACCAGATGGAAGATATTGGGCCCTGGTTGCACCCGGGGGAGTCCCAAGGAGGGGACAACCACCAGGGCGCGCCAGGAGGCCCAGGCGCGCCCTGGTGGGTTGTGCCCACCTCGGGTGCCCCCCGGACCACCTCTTTGCTCCATAAATACCCCAATAATCCAGAAACCCTAGGGGGGTCGACAAAATATTCATCCAGCCGCCGCAGATTCCAGAACCACCAGATCCAATCTAGACACCATCACGGAGGGGTTCACCACTTCCATTGGTGCCTCTCTGATGATGCGTGAGTAGTTCTTTGTAGACCTTTGGGCCCGTAGTTAGTAGCTAGATGGCTTCATCTCTCTCTTTATTCTCAATACAATGGTCTCTTGGAGATCCATATGATGTAACTCATTTGCGGTGTTTTTGTTGGGATCGATGAACTTTGAGTTTATGATCAGATCTATCTTTTTATATCCATGAAAGTATTTGAGTTTCTTTGATCTCTTTTATGCATGATCTCTTATAGCCTCGTATTCCTTCTCCGATATTTGGGTTTTGTTTGGCCAACTTGATCTATTTATCTTGCAATGGGAAGAGGTGCCCGGTAATGGGTTCGATCTTACGGTGCTTGATCCCAGTGATAGAAAGGGAACCGACACGTATATCGTTGCTACTAAGGATAAAAAGATGAGATCTATATCTACCACCATATAGATAAACGGATCTTGTCTACATCATGTCATCGTTCTTATTGCATTACTCCGTTTTCCATGAACTTAATACACTAGATGCATGCTGGATAGCGGTCGATGTGTGGAGTAATAGTAGTAGATGCAGGCGGGAGTCGGTCTACTAATCTTGGACGTGATGCCTATGTAATGATCATTGCTTGGACATCGTCATAATTATTTGAGGTTCTATCAATTGCCCAACAGTAATTTATTTACCCACCGTTTGCTATTTTTCTCGAGAGAAGCCACTAGTGAAACCTATGGGCCCCGGGTCTTCTTTCTCATATATTTGCCTTTGCGATCTATTTTTCTCTTGCTTTTATTTTCAAATCTACTAGACCAAAAACCCAAAATACTTTGCTGCACTTTATTTTATTTGTGATCTATTATTTCAATCTATCACAAATTTATCTCCCGTCCCCGCACTGTTTTTCGCGCTGTTACCCGAAAGGGATTAACAACCCCTTTAACACGTGGAGTAATAGTAGTAGATGTAGTATGGATGCCCCTTCTGCCGGTCCTTAGAGGCTTGTTAGATTGTCCGCAGATCCAAAGCCTTCACAGTAATAAGCGGACAACTTTTCAGAGAAAGTGCTCCCGGCATGGCTCAGCGATGTATCTCTCAAGAAGAGGGTCAACTGATCTTGAATGAGATTCACTCGGGGACCTGTGGTCACCACGTGTCCTCCTGGACCATCATGACTAAAGCATACCGAGCGGGTTTCTACTGGCCGCGGGCCAATGAAATGGCAAAAGAGATAGTCGAGAAGTGTGAAGGTTGCCAGTTTTACTCGAACATGTCCCACAAGCCCGCATCGGCAAAAGAGATCATGTGGCCATTTGCCGTGTGGGGACTAGACATGATTGGGCCTCTAAGGACCGGCAGAAGCGGCTTCACTCATCTGCTCATGGCAGTCGACAAGTTCACTAAGTGGATTTGAAGCCACACCTATCAAGAATCTTGACTCAGGCACAACCATCAGTTTTATCAAAGAGTTGGTGTTTCGATACGGAGTTCTGCACAACATCATCATGGAAAACGGCTCAAACTTTGATTCGGATGAGTTCAGAGCATTGTGCGGTTCCCAAGGCACTCGGGTCGACTATGAAGGAAATATGCCCTAGAGGCAATAATAATGTTATTATTTTATTTCCTTATATCATGATAAATGTTTATTATTCATGCTAGAATTTTATTATCCGGAAACATAATACTTGTGTGAATACATAGACAAACTAAACGTCACTAGTATGCCTTTACTTGACTAGCTCGTTAATCAAAGATGTTTATGTTTCCTAACCATAGACATGTGTTGTCATTTGATTAACGGGATCACATTATTAGGAGAATGATGTGACTGACATGACCCATTCCATTAGCTTAGCACCCGATCGTTTAGTACGTTGCTATTGCTTTCTTCATGACTTATACTTGTTCCTATAACTATGAGATTATGCAACTCCCGTTTGCCGGAGGAACACTTTGTGTGCTACCAAACGTCATAACGTAACTGGGTGATTATAAAGGAGCTCTAAAGGTGTCTCCAAAGGTAAATGTTGGGTTGGCATATTTCAAGATTAGGATTTGTCACTCCGATTGTCGGAGAGGTATCTCTGGGCCCTCTCGGTAATGCACATCACATAAGCCTTGCAAGCATTGCAACTAATGAGTTATTTGTGAGATGATGTATTATGAAACGAGTAAAGAGACTTGCCGGTAACGAGATTGAACTAGGTATTGAGATACCGACGATCGAATCTCGGGCAAGTAACATACCAATGACAAAGGGACCAATGTATGTTGTTATGCGGTCTGACCGATAAAGATCTTCGTAGAATATGTGGGAGCCAATATGAGCATCCAGGTTCCGCTATTGGTTATTGACTGGAGACATGTCTCGGTCATGTCTACATTGTTCTCGAACCCGTAGGGTCCGCACGCTTAAGGTCTCGATGACAGTTATATTATGAGTTTATGAGTTTTGATGTACCGAAGTTAGTTTGAAGTCCCGGATGTGATCACGGACATGACGAGGAGTCTTGAAATGATCGAGACATAAAGATTGATATATTGGACGGCTATATTCGGACACCAGAAGTGTTCGGGATGATTTCGGAGAAAATCGGAGTGTCGGAGGGTTACCGGAACCCCCCCCCCCCGGGGGAGAAGTAATGGTCCTCATGGGCCCTAGTGGAGAGAGAGAGAGGGGCGGCCAGGGTGGGCCGCGCGCCCCCTCCCCCTCTGGTCCGAATTGGACTAGGAAAGGGGGGCGGCGCCCCCCTTTCCTTCTCCCTCTCCCCCTTCCTTTCCCCCTCCTAGTAGGAGTAGGAAAGAGGGGAGTCCTACTCCTACTAGGAGGAGGACTCCTCCTTGGCGCGCCCTAGGGCCGGCCGGCCTCCTCCCCTTGCTCCTTTATATACGGGGGCAGGGGCACCCCTAGACACACAAGTTGATCCACGTGATCGTTTTCTTAGCCGTGTGCGGTGCCCTCTTCCACCATACTCCTCGATAATATTGTAGCGGTGCTTAGGCGAAGTCCTGCGACGGTAGAACATCAAGATCGTCACCACGCCGTCGTGCTGACGGAACTCTTCCCCAACACTTTGCTGGATCAGAGTCCGGGTATCGTCATCGAGCTGAACGTGTGCTAAAACTCGGAGGTGCCATAGTTTCGGTGCTTGATCGGTCGGGCCGTGAAGACGTACGACTACATCAATCGCATTGTCATAACGCTTCCACTGTCGGTCTACGAGGGTACGTAGATCACACTCTCCCCTCTAGTTGCTATGCATCACCATGATCTTGCGTGTGCGTAGGAAATTTTTTGAAATTACTACGTTCCCCAAGAGTGGCATCCGAGCCTAGGTTTTATGCGTTGATGTTATATGCACGAGTAGAACACAAGTGAGTTGTGGACGATATAAGTCATACTGCTTACCAGCATGTCATACTTTGGTTCGGCGGTATTGTTGGATGAAGCGGCCCGGACCGACATTACGCGTATGCTTACGCGAGACTGGTTCTACCGACGTGCTTTGCACACAGGTGGCTGGCGGGTGTCAGTTTCTCCAACTTTAGTTGAACCGAGTGTGGCTACGCCCGGTCCTTGCGAAGGTTAAAACAGCACCAACTTGACAAACTATCGTTGTGGTTTTGATGCGTAGGTAAGATTGGTTCTTGCTTAAGCCCGTAGAAGCCACGTAAAACTTGCAACAACAAAGTAGAAGACGTCTAACTTGTTTTTGCAGGGCATGTTGTGATGTGATATGGTCAAGACATGATGCTAAATTTTATTGTATGAGATGATCATGTTTTGTAACCGAGTTATCGGCAACTGGCAGGAGCCATATGGTTGTCGCTTTATTGTATGCAATGCAATTGCGCTGTAATGCATTACTTTATCACTAAGCGGTAGCGATAGTCGTGGAAGCATAAGATTGGCGAGACGACAATGATGCTACGATGATGATCAAGGTGTCGCGCTAGTGACAATGGTGATCATGACGGTTCTTCGAAGATGGAGATCACAAGCACAAGATGATGATGGCCATATCATATCACTTATATTGATTGCATGTGATGTTTATCTTTTATGCATCTTATCTTGCTTTGTTTGACGGTAGCATTTTAAGATGATCTCTCACTAATTATCAAGAAGTGTTCTCCCTGAGTATGCACCGTTGCGAAAGTTCTTCGTGCTGAGACACCACGTGATGATCGGGTGTGATAGGCTCTACGTTCAAATACAACGGGTGAAAAACAGTTGCACATGCAGAATACTCAGGTTATACTTGACGAGCCAAGCATATACAGATATGGCCTCGGAACACGGAGACCGAAAGGTCGAGCGTGAATCATATAGTAGATATGATCAACATAGTGATGTTCACCAATGAAACTACTCCATCTCACGTGATGATCGGACATGGTTTAGTTGATTTGGATCACGTAATCACTTAGAGGATTAGAGGGATGTCTATCTAAGTGGGAGTTCTTTAGTAATATGATTAATTGAACTTAAATTTATCATGAACTTAGTACCTGATAGTATCTTGCTTGTTTATGTTTGATTGTAGATAGATGGCCCGTGCTGTTGTTCCGTTGAATTTTAATGCGTTCCTTGAGAAAGCAAAGTTGAAAGATGATGGTAGCAATTACACGGACTAGGTCCGTAACTTGAGGATTATCCTCATTGCTGCACAGAAGAATTATGTCCTGGAAGCACCGCTAGGTGCGAGGCCTGCTGCTGGAGCAACACCAGATGTTATGAACGTCTGGCAGAGCAAAGCTGATGACTACTCAATAGTTTAGTGTGCCATGCTTTACGGCTTATAATCGGGACTTCAACGACGTTTTGAACGTCATGGAGCATATGAGATGTTCCAAGAGTTGAAGTTAATATTTCAAGCAAATGCCTAGATTGAGAGATATGAAGTCTCCAATAATTTCTATAGCTGCAAGATGGAGGAGAACAGTTCTGTCAGTGAGCATATACTCAAAATGTCTGGGTATAATAATCACTTGATCCAATTGGGAGTTAATCTTCCAGATGATTGCGTCATTGACAGAATTCTCCAATCACTGCCACCTAGCTACTAGAGCTTCGTGATGAACTATAATATGCAAGGGATGAATAAGACTATTCCCGAGCTCTTCGCAATGCTGAAAGATGCGGAGGTAGAAATCAAGAAGGAGCATCAAATGTTGATGGTCAACAAGACCACTAGTTCCAAGAAAAAGGGCAAAGGGAAGAAGAAGGGGAACTTCAAAAAGAACAGCAAGCAAGTTGTTGCTCAAGAGAAGAAACCCAAATCTGGACCTAAGCCTGCAACTGAGTGCTTCTACTGCAAGCAGACTGGTCACTGGAAGCAGAACCGCCCCAAGTATTTGGCGGATAAGAAGGATGGCAAGGTGAATAAAGGTATATACGATATACATGTTATTGATGTGTACCTTACTAATGCTCGCAGTAGCACCTGGGTATTTGATACTGGTTCTGTTGCTAACATTTGCAACTCGAAACAGGGACTACTGATTAAGCGAAGATTGGCTAAGGACGAGGTGACGATGCGCGTGGGAAATGGTTCCAAAGTCGATGCGATCGCGGTCGGCACGCTACCTCTACATCTACCTTCGGGATTAGTATTAGACCTAAATGATTGTTATTTGGTGCCAGCGTTGAGCATGAACATTATATCTGGATCTTGTTTGATGCGAGACGGTTATTCATTTAAATCAGAGAATAATGGTTGTTCTATTTATATGAGTAATATCTTTTATGGTCATGCACCCATAAAGAATGGTCTATTCTTATTAAATCTTGATAGTAGTGACACACATATTCATAATGTTGAAGCCAAAAGATGCAGAGTTGATAATGATAGTGCAACTTATTTGTGGCACTGCCGTTTAGGTCATATCGGTATAAAGCCCATGAAGAAACTCCATATTGATGGACTTTTGGAACCACTTGATTATGAATCACTTGGTACTTGTGAACCGTGCCTTATGGGTAAGATGACAAAAACACCGTTCTCCGGTACTATGGAGAGAGCAATAGATTTGTTGGATATCATACATACAGATGTATGTGGTCCGATGAATGTTGAGGCTCGTGGCGGATATCGTTATTTTCTCACTTTCACAGATGACTTAAGAAGATATGGGTATATCTACTTATGTAAACATAAGTCTGAAACATTTGAAAAGTTCAAAGAATTTCAGAGTGAAGTTGAAAATCATCGTACCAAGAAAATAAAATTCCTATGATCTGATCGTGGAGGAGAATATTTGAGTTACGAGTTTGGTGTACATTTGAAACAATGCGGAATAGTTTCGCAACTCACGCCACCCGGAACACCACAGCGTAATGGTGTGTCCGAACGTCGTAATCGTACTTTACTTGATATGGTGCGATCTATGATGTCTCTTACTGATTTACCGCTATCGTTTTGGGGTTATGCTCTAGAGACAGCCACATTCACGTTAAATAGGGCACCATCAAAATCCGTTGAGACGACGCCTTATGAACTGTGGTTTGGCAAGAAACCAAAGTTGTCATTTCTGAAAGTTTGGGGCTGCGATGCTTATGTGAAAAAGCTTCAACCTGATATGCTCGAACCCAAATCGGAGAAATGTGTCTTCATAGCATATCCAAAGGAAACTATTGGGTACACCTTCTATCACATATCCGAAGGCAAGACTTTTGTTGCTAAATTCGGAAACTTTCTAGAGAAGGAGTTTCTCTCGAAAAAAGTGAGTGGGAGGAAAGTAGAACTTGATGAGGTAATTGTACCTGCTCCCTTATTGGAAAGTAGTACATCACAGAAACCGGTTTCTGTGACACCTACACCAATTAGTGAGGAAGCTAATGATGATCATGAAACTTCAGAACAAGATACTACTGAACCTCGTAGATCAACCAGAGTAAGATCCGCACCAGAGTGGTACGGTAATCCTATTCTGGAAGTCATGCTACTAGATCATGATGAACCTACGAACTATGGAGAAGAGATGGTGAGCCCAGATTCCGCAAAATGGCTTGAAGCCATGAAATCTAAGATGGGATCCATGTATGAGAACAACAAAGTGTGGACTTGGGTTGACTTGCCCAAAGATCGGCAAGCAATTGATAATAAATAGATCTTCAAGAAGAAGACTGGCGCTGACGGTAATGTTACTGTCTACAAAGCTCGACTTGTCACAAAAGGTTTTTGACAAGTTCAAGGGATTGACTACGATGAGACCTTCTCACCCGTAGCGATGCTTAAGTCTGTCCGAAACATGTTAGCAATTGCCGCATTTTATGATTATGAAATATGGCAGATGGATGTCAAAACTGCATTCTTGAATGGATTTCTGGAAGAAGAGTTGTATATGATGCAGCCGGAAGGTTTTGTCGATCCAAAGGGAGCTAACAAACTGTGCAAGCTCCAGCGATCCATTTATGGACTGGTGCAAGCCTCTCGGAGTTGGAATAAACGCTTTGATAGTGTGATCAAAGCATTTGGTTTTGTACAGACTTTTGGAGAAGCCTGTATTTACAAGAAAGTCAGTGGGAGCTCTGTAGCATTTCTGATATTATATGTAGATGACATATTACTAATCAGAAATGATATAGAATTTCTGGATAGCATAAAGGGATACTTGAATAAGAGTTTTTCAATGAAAGACCTCGGTGAAGCTGCTTACATATTGGGCATTAAGATCTATAGAGATAGATCAAGACGCTTAATTGGACTTTCACAAAGCACATACCTTGACAAAATTTTGAAGAAGTTCAAAATGGATCAAGCAAAGAAAGGATTCTTGCCTGTGTTACAAGGTGTGAAATTGAGTAAGACTCAATGCCCGACCAATGCAGAAGATAGAGAGAAAATGAAAGATGTTCCCTATGCTTCAGCCATAGGCTCTATCATGTATGCAATGTTGTGTACCATACCTGATGTATGTCTTGCTATAAGTCTAGCAGGGAGGTACCAAAGTAATCCAGGAGTGGATCACTGGACAGCGGTCAAGAACATCCTGAAATACCTGAAAAGGACTAAGGATATGTTTCTCATATATGGAGGTGACAAAGAGCTCATCATAAATGGTTACGTTGATGCAAGATTTGACACTGATCCGGACGATTCTAAATCGCAAACCGGATACGTGTTTACATTAAACGGTGGAGCTGTCAGTTGGTGCAGTTCTAAACAGAGCGTTGTGGCGGGATCTACATGTGAAGCAAAGTACATAGCTGCTTCGGAAGAAGCAAACAAAGGAGTCTGGATGAAGGAGTTCATATCCGATCTAGGTGTCATACCTAGTGCATCTGGTCCAATGAAAATCTTTTGTGACAATACTGGTGCAATTGCCTTGGCAAAGGAATCCAGATTTCACAAGAGAACCAAGCACATCAAGAGATGCTTCAATTCCATCCAGGATCTAGTCCAGGTGGGAGACATAGAGATTTGCAAGATACATACGGATCTGAATGTTGCAGACCCATTGACTGAGCCTCTTCCATGAGCAAAACATGATCAGCACCAAAGCTCCATGGGTGTTAGAATCATTACTGTGTAATCTAGATTATTGACTCTAGTGCAAGTGGGAGACTGAAGGAAATATGCCCTAGAGGCAATAATAATGTTATTATTTTATTTCCTTATATCATGATAAATGTTTATTATTCATGCTAGAATTGTATTATCCGGAAACATAATACTTGTGTGAATACATAGACAAACTAAATGTCACTAGTATGCCTCTACTTGACTAGCTCGTTAACAAAAGATGGTTATGTTTCCTAACCATAGACATGTGTTGTCATTTGATTAACGGGATCACATTATTAGGAGAATGATGTGATTGACATGACCCATTCCATTAGCTTAGCACCCGATCGTTTAGTATGTTGCTATTGCTTTCTTCCTGACTTATACATGTTCCTATAACTATGAGATTATGCAACTCCCGTTTGCCAGAGGAACACTTTGTGTGCTACCAAACGTCAGAACGTAACTGGGTGATTATAAAGGAGCTCTACAGGTGTCTCCAAAGGTAAATGTTGGGTTGGCATATTTCGAGATTAGGATTTGTCACTCCGATTGTCGGAGAGGTATCTCTGGGCCCTCTCGGTAATGCACATCACATAAGCCTTGCAAGCATTGCAACTAATGAGTTATTTGTGAGATGATGTATTATGAAACGAGTAAAGAGACTTGCCAGTAACGAGATTGAACTAGGTATTGAGATACCGACGATCGAATCTCGGGCAAGTAACATACCGATGACAAAGGGAACAACGCATGTTGTTATGCGGTCTGACCGATAAAGATCTTTGTAGAATATGTGGGAGACAATATGAGCATCCAGGTTCCGCTATTGGTTATTGACCGGAGACATGTCTCGGTCATGTCTACATTGTTCTCGAACCCGTAGGGTCCGCACGCTTAAGGTTTCGATGACAGTTATATTATGAGTTTATGAGTTTTGATGTATCGAAGTTAGTTTGGAGTCCCGGATGTGATCACGGACATGACGAGGAGTCTCGAAATGGTTGAGACATAAAGATTGATATATTGGACGGCTATATTCGGACACCGGAAGTGTTCTGGATGATTTCGGAGAAAACCGGAGTGCCGGAGGGTTACCGGAACCTCCCCCCCCCCCCCCCCCGGGAGAAGTAATGGGCCTCATGGGCCCTAGTGGAGAGAGAGAGGGGCGGCCAGGGTGGGCCGCGCGCCCCCTCCCCCTCTGGTCCGAATTGGACTAGGAGAGGGGGGGCGGCGCCCCCCTTTCCTTCTCCCTCTCCCCCTTCCTTTCCCCCTCCTAGTAGGAGTAGGAAAGAGGGGAGTCCTACTCCTACTAGGAGGAGGACTCCTCCTCCTTGGCGTGCCCTAGGGCCGACCGGCCTCCTCCCCTTGCTCCTTTATATACGGGGGTAGGGGGCACCCCTAGACACACAAGTTGATCCACGTGATCATTTTCTTTGTCGCGTGCGGTGCCCTCTTCCACCATACTCCTCGATAATATTGTAGCGGTGCTTAGGTGAAGCCCTGCGACGGTAGAACATCAAGATCGTCACCACACCGTCGTGCTGACGGAACTCTTCCCCGACACTTTGCTGAATCAGAGTCCGGGGATCGTCATCGAGCTGAACGTGTGCTAAAACTCGGAGGTGCCGTAGTTTCGGTGCTTGATCGGTCGGGCCGTGAAGACGTACGACTACATCAACCGTGTTGTCATAACGCTTCCGCTGTCGGTCTACGAGGGTACGTAGATCACACTCTCCCCTCTAGTTGCTATGCATCACCATGATCTTGCGTGTGCGTAGGAAATTTTTTGAAATTACTACGTTCCCCAACAGACTACGCATCGATTGCTCACCCGCAGTCGAATGGACAAGCTGAAAGAGCAAATGGTTTGATCCTTCATGGGCTGAAACCCCGGCTGACCCATCAAAATAAGCACACAATAGAAAGAAACCATAATCTGCCAAAACAAAACAGTCTGTAGCATTCTGACTATTTCGAATACTTCTGTAACTCAAAAAACTCTGAAAAATTAGGACGACCTGAGAAATTTGTATATTGATCTACTGCAAGTGGAATGGGTATTTTATATGTAACACGCACAATGCGGCTATATCTCCCACGTGTCGGGGCACGACTTAGAGGCATAGCAGCATGGTAGTTTTGTCGCAAGTGGGGTAATCTTCACACAATCCCATGTACGGAATAAGAAAGGGATAAAGAGTTGGCTTACAATCGCCACTTCACACAAATAACAAGTTAAACATACATCATCCAGAGTACAATCAAGGTCCGACTATGAAACCAAAATAAAAGAAGACAACACCAATGCTAAATCCCCGATCGTCCCAACTGGGCGCCACTACTGATCAAACGGAAAAGACACAAAAACAACTATCAAGATCTTCATCGAGCTCCCACTTGAGCTCAGTTGCGCCACGTGCACTGGTATCATCGGCACCTGCAACTGTTTGGAAGTATCTGTGAGCCACGAGGACTCAGCAATCTCACACCCGCGAGATCAAGACTATTTAAGCTTATGGGTAGGGGAAGGTAGTGAGGTGGAGCTGCAGCAAGCACTAAGCACATATGGTGGCTAACATACGCTAATAAGAGCGAGAAGACAAGCAACGCAACGGTCGTGAAGCTAGAAGTGATCCTGAAACTACTTACGCACAACCATAACACAAGAACCGTGTTCACTTTCCAGACTCCACCAAAAAGACACCATCACGGCTACACACGTGGTTGATGCATTTTAATTAAGTTAAGTGTCAAGTTCTCAACAACAGGACATTAACAAATTCCCATTTGCCACGTAACCGCACGGGCACGGCTCTCGAAAGTTTATACCCTGCAGGGGTGTCCCAACTTAGCCCATCACAAGCTCTCACGATCAACGAAGGATATTCCTTCTCCCAGAAAGACCCGATCAGTCTCGGAATCCCGGTTACAAGACATTTCGACAATGTTAAAACAAGACCAGCAAAGTCGCCTGATGTGCCGAAAAATCCCGATAGGAGTCGCACGTATCTTGTTCTCAGGGCACACCGGATGGGCCAGACATCAGGTTGGCATAGACCCTGGTTGCCCAGGGGATGCCGGATATCGCCCAGTTTGGACCAACACTCAGAGGAGCACTGGCCCGGGGGGGTAAATAAAGATGACCCTCGGGCTCTGGAAACCCAAGGGAAAAAGGCTTAGGTTGTTAGGCAAATGTAAAACCAATGTTGGGCCTTGTTGGAGGAGTTTTATTAAAAGTAAACTGTCAAGGGGTTCCCATAACACCCAACCACATAAGGAACGCAAAATCAAGGAACATAACACCGGTATGACGGAAACTAAGGCAGCAATAGTGGAACAAAACACCAGGCATAAGGCCGAGCATTCCACCCTTTACCAAGTATATAGATGCATTAATTAAGTAAGAGATATTGTGATATCCCAACATATACATGAATTATGCCTAGCTAAGGGCATAAAACTATAACGCTTGTTGGGAGGCAACCCGACATGTTAAAGGGGTTGTTAATCCCTTTCGGGTAACGGCACCAAAAACAGTGCGTGGACGGGAGATAAATTTGTGATAGATTGAAATTATAGATCACAAATAAAATAAAGTGCAGCAAAATATTTTTGGGTTTTTGTTCTAGTAGATTTTATAATAAAAGCAAGATAAAAATAGATCGCAAAGGCAAATATATGAGAAAGAAGACCCGGGGGCCGTAGGTTTCACTAGTGGCTTCTCTCGAGAAAAATAGCAAATGGTGGGTAAATAAAATACTGTTGGGCAATTGATAGAACCTCAAATAATTATGACAATATCTAGGCAATGATCATTACATAGGCATCACGTCAAACATTAGTAGACCGACTCCTGCCTGCATCTACTACTATTACTCCACACATCGACCGCTATCCAGCATGCATCTAGTGTATTAAGTTCATGGAAAACGGAGTAATGCAATAAGAACGATGACATGATGTAGACGAGATCCGTTTATCTATGGTGGTAGATATAGATCCCATCTTTTTATCCTTAGTAGCAACGATACATACGTGTCGGTTCCCTTTCTGTCACTGGATCAAGCACCGTAAGATCGAACCCACTACCGGGCACCTCTTTCCATTGCAAGATAAATAGATCAAGTTGGCCAAAGAAACCCCAAATATTAGAGATGAAATACGAGGCTGTAAGAGATCATGCATAAAAGAGATCAAAGAAACACACTCCCAAATTGGCCTGGTTCCAGGATGTAGAATCCATGTTTAATCACGACTTAGCGGGATTATTAGGATTTGGGTCTCTTTCTTGGCAGGGCACCAAATTCATGTATCTTTACCAATTAACCAATTTCTTGACGCTGGGGTAGATCCTAAAGAGATACCACTTCCTCATGAATTTATCTTGAATCGGGACCTTTTGGCTCAACTTTATCCTAGTTTTGCCGCCCAAAATAAAAATAGGATTATGAGTACAGAGTCGTGAAGCATAATTTTGCATTGGATTAAGTATTCCAATTTTGAAAATATGAGTAAAGGATCTATGTATGAAGATACAAAAAAGTTGATTTCCAATCGTAACTAAATCTTCTTAAAATAAGGAATAAGGAAGCCAAATAGCTAAAAAACGAATACTTTCATGGATATAAAAAGATAGATCTGATCATAAACTCAAAGTTCATCGATCCCAAAAAACACACCGCAAAAGAGTTACATCATATGGATCTCCTAGAGACCATTGTATTGAGAATCAAGAGAGAGGGAGATGAAGCCATCTAGCTACTAACTACGGACCCGAAGGTCTACAAAGAACTGCTCACGCATCATCGGAGAGGCACCAATGGAAGTGGTGAAACCCTCCGTGATGGTGTCTAGATTGGATCTGGTGGTTCTGGACTCTACGGTGGCTGGATGAATATTTCGTCGACTCCCCTAGGGTTCCAGGATTTTTGGGGTATTTATAGAGCAAAGAGGCGGTCTGGGGGCACCCGAGGTGGGCACAACCCACCAGGGAATGCCTGGGCCTCCTGGCGCCCTGGTGGGTTGTCCCCTCCTCGGGACTCCCTCCAGGAGCAACCTGTTGGGGAACGCAGTAATTTCAAAAAAAATTCCTACACACACGCAAGATCATGGTGATGCAGTGCAACGAGAGGGAAGAGTGTTGTCCACGTACCCTCGTAGACCATAAGCAGAAGCATTATGACAACGTGGTTGATGTAGTCGTACGTCTTCATGATCGACCGATCCTAGCACCAAAGGTACGGCACCTCCGCGATCTGCACACGTTCGGCTCGGTGACGTCCCACGAACTCATGATCCAGTAGAGTGTCGAGGCAGAGCCTTGTCAGCACGACGGCGTGATGACGATGATGATGATGCTACCAGAACAGGGCTTCACCTAAGCACCGCTACAATATGACCGAGGTGGATTATGGTGGAGGGGGCACCGCACACGGCTGGAAACAATCAACTTGTGTGTTCTAGGGTGCCCCTGCCCCCGTATATAAAGGAGCAAGGGACAGTCCGGCCGGCCTTGGGGCGCGCCAAGGAGAGGGGGGAGTCCTCCTCCTAGTGGGAGCAGGACTCGCCTTTCCTAGTTCAACTAGGAAGGAGGAAGGGGGAAGGAAGGAGAGGGAGAGAGGGAGGAAAGAGTTGGGTGCGGCCAGCCCTAGGCCCTCTCCTCTCTCTCTCCCACAAGGCCCATGTTGGCCCATTAGTTCCCCCCGGGGGTTCCGGTAACCCCCCGGCACTCCGATAAATATCCAGTGACCCCCAGAACTCATCCGGTGTACGAATGTAGTCGTCCAATATATCAATATTTATGTCTCGACCATTTCGAGACTCCTCGTCATGTCCGTGATCAAATCCGGGACTCTGAACTATTTTCGGTACATCAAAACACATAAACTCATAATACCGATCATCACCGAACGTTAAGCGTGCGGACCCTACGGGTTCGAGAACTATGTAGACATGATCGAGACATGTTTCCGGTCAATAACCAATAGCGGAACCTGGATGCTCATATTGGCTCCTACATATTCTACGAAGATCTTTATCAGTCAAACCGCATAACAACATACGTTGTTCCCTTTGTCATCAGTATGTTAGTTGCCTGAGATTCGATCGTCGGTATCTTAATACCAAGTTCATTCTCGTTACCGGCAAGTCCCTTTACTCGTTCTGTAATGCTTCATCCCACAACTAACTCATTAGTCACATTTCTTGCAAGACTTATAGTGATGTGCATTACTGAGAGGGCCCAGAGATACCTCTCCGACAATCAGAGTGACAAATCCTAATCTTGATCTATGCCAACTCAACAAACACCATTAGAGACACCTGTAGAGCACCTTTATAATCACCCAGTTACGTTGTGACGTTTGGTATCACACAAAGTGTTCCTCCTGTATTCAGGAGTTGCATGATCTCATAGTCATAGGAACATGTATAAGTTATGGAGAAAGCAATAGCAACAAACTAAACTATCATCATGCTAAGCTAACGGATGGGTCAAGTCAATCACATCATTCTCTAATGATGTGATTCCGTTAGTCAAATAACAACTCATGTATATGGTTAGGAAACATAACCATCATTGATTCAACGAGCTAGTCAAGTAGAGGCAAACTAGTGACACTCTGTTTGTCTATGTATTCACACATGCACTAAGTTTCCGGTTAATACAATTCTAGCATGAATAATAAAAATTTATCATGATATAAGGAAATATAAATAACAACTTTATTATTGCCTCTAGGGCATATTTCCTTCAGTCTCCCACTTGCACTAGAGTCAATAATCTATATTACATTGTAATGATTCTAACACCCATGGAGTCTTGGTGTTGATCATGTTTTGCTCGTGAGAGAAGCTTAGTCAACAGGTTTGCAAGATTCAGATCCGTATGTATCTTGCAAATCTCTATGTCTCCCTCCTTGACTTGATCGCGGATGGAATTGAAGCGTCTCTTGTTGTGCTTGGTTCTCTTGTGAAATCTGGATTCCTTTTCCAAGGCAATTGCACCAGTATTTTCACAAAAGATTTTCATTGGACCCGATGCACTAGGTATGACACCTAGATCGGATATGAACTCCTTCATCCAGACTCCTTCATTTGCTGCTGGTCCAGTGTTCTGAGTGAACCAGGGCCCAACATCTTCCTTTTGGTCCATAAAAAATCTCCGTAAATTTTTGTGGCATTTGGACTCCGTTTGATATTGATTTTCTGCAATGTAAAAAACATGGAAAAAACAACAACTGTCACTTGGCACTATGTCAATAGGTTAGTACCAAAAATGATATAAAATGACTATAAAATAATTATAAAACATCCAAGATTGATAATAAAATAGCATGGAACAATCAAAAATTATAGATACGTTGGAGACGTATCACCACTCCAGCACCAGAACCACTCAACATCTTGGATCCATCAAAGAGCATGGTCCAGTGTTCCGAGTGAACTTGAGTCGGCTGTTGTTGCTCAATCCACTCGGCCAAGAAATCTGCAATTGCTTGAAACTTAATTGCCTTTTTTGCTTCAAACTTGATATCCAGAGGGAGAAGTTCTATTGCCCACTTAGCTACTCGAACGGTTGCATCTCGATTGTTCAAAATTTCTGACAATGGAGCGTCGCTGACGACTGAAACCGAGTGGTCTGCGAAGTAATGTGGAACTTTCTTCGTGGTCAAATAAATTCTGTAGACAAGCTTCTGGTAATATTGATACCTTTGCTTGGACGGAGTCAAGACTTTAGAAATGTAATACATTGGGAGTTGAAATTGATAGGCTTTGCCTTCTTCCTCCTGCTCGACTGTGAGCACGGTGCTAACAACCTGTCTAGTGGCTGCAATATATAACAATAGAGGCTCTTTATGGACTAGGGCAGCAAGCATCGGCTGGGTGGAAAGCAGGGCTTTGAGCTCTACAAACGCTGCTTCAGCTTCAGGAGTCCACTCTAATGTATCAGAATTTTTCATCAGTCGATAAAGAGGCAATGCATTTTCACCGAGACAAGAAATGAATCGACTCAATGTAGCCAAAAAACATGTAAGCTTCTGAACATCATGCACACAGGGCGTTTCATTCGAAGAATTTCTCCAATCTTTTCTGGGTTTGCATTGATCCCTCGTTCGGAAACGAGAAAACTGAGTAACTTCCCTCCTGGGACTCCGAATGTGCACTTTGACGGATTGAGCTTGATGTCATATCTTCTTAAATTGGCAAAGGTTTCAGCGAGGTCAGTCAGCAGGTCGGAACTCTTACGTGACTTGACCATGATATCATCCATGTATACTTCCATGTTTCGACTAATTTGAGTGAGCAGGCACTTCTGGATCATGCGCATGAACATGGCACCAACATTCTTGAGACCAAAAGGCATGGTAACATAGCAAAAACACCCGAATGGGGTGATGAAGGCTGTTTTTATTTCATCGGGTCCATGTAGTCGGATCTGATGGTACCCGGAATAAGCATCCAAAAAAGACAAACGCTCACACCCTGTAGCCGAGTTGACAATCTAATCGATGCGGGGGAGAGCAAAGTGATCTTTCAGGCAGGCTCGATTGATATGCTTGAAGTCAATACACATACGAAGTGAATCACCATGATGATGTTGGCGAGCCACTTGGAGTAGTATATCTCGAGGATGAACTCAGCTGACAGGAGACGAGCCACCTCCTTGCCAATCGCCTTCCTCTTTTCTACGACAGACCAATGGAGATGCTCTTTGACAGCTTTTACTTTTGGGTCGACACGCAAACGGTGCTCAGCCAGTCCCCTGGGTACACCCGGCATGTCTGATGGCTTCCATGCAAAGATGTCCCAGTTCTCACGGAGGAACTGGATGAGCGCTTCTTCCTATTTGTTGTCGAGTGTTGTTGAAATGTGGGTCAGAGCAGCAAAGGGGTCTTCCGGGTGAATGTGGACTGGGTTTGTCTCACTGGCCCACTGAAATGCCGACTCTGAAGCAGGCTTCTTGGCTCGTAACAGACCACTCGAGTCGGTATTTTTCTTGTATTCTTCTAGCTCTACCACCGCCATTTGCTCATCAGCAATTTTGGAGCCTTTTTGGAGGCACTCCTCTACTCTCTGCCTATTTCCCGTGACTGTGATCACACCTCTGGGTCCAAGCATCTTCAACTTGAGATACACATAACATGGTCGGGCCATGAAACGAGCATACGCGGGCCTGCCCAAAATAGCGTGATAGGCACTGTGGAAATCCACTACCTCAAACGTCAACTTTTCCTTGCGGTAATTCTTGGAATCACCGAAAACTGCATCAAGAGCAATCTGTCTGAGTGACTTTGCCTTCTTTCCGGGAATGACACTATGGAACTGCATGTTGCTCTCACTGAGTTTGGACATCGGAATGCCCATCCCTTAGAGGGTATCAGCATATAGAATGTTCAGACCACTGCCACCATCCATAAGGACTTTAGTCAGTCGGCTGCCCCCAACGACTGGGTCGACCACCAACGCTTGTCGTCCAGGAGTAGCAACATGCGCTGGGTGATCAGACTGGTCGAATGTAATGGGAGTCTTCATCCACTTCAAGTATGTCGTAGTTGTCGGAGCAACCATGTTCACTTCTCTGTTAATGACTTTTAGTCGACTTTTGCTCTCGACATCAGCAAAAATCACCAAGGTGGCATTGACCTTAGGGTAACCATCATCTTCTTATTTCTCCTCATCCTTATCAGATTCTTTCACACTGGGATGACCCTCTCGGAAATGCTGAATCGGGAGTCAGCACTGTCGAGTGGTGTGATTGGGCTGAATCAAGTTACCCTCTTCATCTTTCTTTGTGTGAATATAACACATCAAATCCAGGACGTACTGGCCTAACTGATCTTTCACCTTCTTGCGCACCCACTGCCCTTTAGATTTTCCTTGAAATTTCCCTTGTGCGTTCAGGACTGCAGCTTTAGCAGGACCTATAGGCTCAGCTTTACACTTTTCCTTCCGACTGGAATTTCCACCTCCGTGTCCTAGTCAACTGGTTTCCCCTTGCCATTGTGGAGTCGGTCTTACTCTTTGCTGTTAGCATACCGAGTGGCTATTTCCATCATTCGGCTCAGAGACATGTCTCCAGAATGACCGAACTTCAGGATCAACTCTCTGTATCAGACGCCCTCCTTGAAGGCGCAAATTGCTTGGTGCTCTGACACATTTTCCACCACATGATGAAGGGTAGTCCATCTATGGATGAAATCTCTCAAAGTTTCATTCGACTTCTGAACACAGTGCTGCAATTTAGTCAGCCTAGCAAGTCGCTAGCAAGTGCCCTTGAATGTCTTGATAAACACTCATGCTAAATCTTCCCACCAAAAACACTTCTAGGGGCCAACTGATTCAACCAAGCTTTGGTCGAACCCTCAAGCATCAAGGGGAGGTGCTTCATGGCTACGTCATCGTTGCCTCCACCAATCTGTACTGTCACTCAATAATCTTCTAACCAAGTGTCTGGCTTTGACTCACCGGTGAACTTGCTCACACCAGCAGCCAATCTAAAGTTGGGAGGGATCTCAGCGGCTCGGGTGGCCCTGCTAAAATACTCGGGCCCAAAAACGAATGCTCTGCTCCCACTCGGATGATCTCTTTCTTGTCCTTCCCTGTTTGCTCTGCCTCTTTCGACCAAGCCATGAATGATGAGGGACCTCGCATCAAACCCAGGCTCTCTTGGGTCGACTAGGGCTCTCTTCTCATCACCATACAGGGGCCTATCGTCATATCGCCGGGGTGCGTATGACCCGCCCCTCGGAGGGGGCGTAGGCACTCAATAGTGGTTATCACGAGGATGTCGTGGACCAAACTGCCCGTGGCCTCGACCAAAGTACTGATCTTGGCGCTAAAGACGATCTTCACGCCACAGAGGCGGTCTTAGGCTATGACTAAACTGTGTCCGCAACCACATATCTGCTATGGTGTCGGTGAAAATATACGGGGGTACGCATTTTCCCCTGACTTGTGCACGAACAAGCCGAGGCCAGGTCAGAGATTGAAAAACCAAGAGATTTGAAGAACCAACATATAGTTCAGAGTGTCCAAGATCAGGCCAGAGGAGCACGATATCGGTAAGAGAAGGGCCTCCCTTGCCGGGCAGGCGAGCTCGTCAAGGGGCGAGGCCACCACCAGAAGCAGGCAACCAAGGCACCCCGGCAAGGTCTACCGGGGCTCGCGGGGGCAGAACCACCCCACCAACCACTCAAGCACGACCCACGTTGTAAATCAGTGCGATGTCAAGCCGCGGGATGATTAAGTGGCACCATTCGCCACATGGCAGCCATTTCCTACAGAAGAAACCCATAGATGACACCCGTCATGTGATGTGTCAAGAGAACAGGCGCGGAGCTGGTGAGATAGCCCGGCAAGCCTTGCCGGGCGACCCATGATGTGACACTAAGTTGTGCATTTAATGTGCCCTATCAGCCCGCAGAGTTAGGTATCATAGCACTATTTGCTATCACATCTGTGGATAATGACTACTTTGCCATTGTGGTGACCCCTTAATCTATAAAAGGGGGCCCATGGCACCCGTAGGAGGGGTTAGAAGGTTAGAAAGTGGACAAACCCATACGCGCATAGTCACAACTACCCATAGGCAACCCCTACCGGGAAAGTGTACTGCGCCTCACCACCTCCATTCCACTATCAATCCACCAAAGAAGGGGTAGGGTTTTACGCCTCACGGTGGCCCGAACCTGGGTAAACTATGTGTGTGCTCTCTGTCATGCTGTTGTGCGCTGGTCTGCTCTTTGTGCAACGCGATGTCCACCTGCCAAACCAGCAAGGGGCCTCCTGGTCCCATAGGTGGTTGTGCATATCCTGTGACATCTTTGGCGCGACAGGTAGGGGGCTCGCTTGCGCGAACCTGAAGGCATGCGTAGCGCTTCATCTTCATCACCATCTCCATCTTCGACGACGCCACAACAGTGGCGCCCGTGGAGACGCAGAAGCAAAGCGGGGGCCCTCCCCCATGCCGCCCTATCGCTCTCCGAGCTTCGTCATGGCAATGGTTACGGCCAAGACCACCGCTGACGGCGGTAGATTTATCCCGGCGGCTCGTATGGCGTTCTCGCCATTCGGGCACCGTCCAGAGGAAGGGGCACAAGACGTGTGGGCGCGAGCTCCCTCCTTCCTGCCCCTTCCCCTCATCAGCAATCGAGCCGCTTTAGCCTAGGCATTGTCGACATCGACAATTACCATGCAACGCTCGGTCCGGTATTTCCCCCATCGTGGGTAATCCTGAGCAAAGCACTGGTACGAGTGTGTCGATTGATGCCCCGGCAAGCATGCTTTGGCAAGGCTGCCTGCATTGGCACAACCCATGCGAAGGCAGCAGCCGCACTGACTCAAGGGGGAGGGAGCAAAAAGGGAAGAGGACCAGAGAATCCCGGCATCGTGCCCCGATGCCCGCCAACTGCAAGAAGTGCATCTCAATAGTTGTCGGGAACAAAGAGACCACCTGATTGCCTTCTACTTCTCCATGTACCGCGGACGCGTCGAACGCGTGCGGCCCATTAGAAGAAAAAGAAGCTTAAAACAAAAGCTAAGTTCACGTTATCACTTCTTGTTGATGCGTTTCAGATTTTTGCAGTCGTTTATCCCTTAGCTCTAGTGAGTGTTTATATCAAGAAATCCCTCCTGCGATCGAACCTTGGCTAGTTTCTTTGATCGCACCATCATCCTGTCTAGAGCCACGCTCATAGGTCGAGAGGCTGCATCGAGAGCTACCTAGGAAATTAAAACCTGCCGAGACGCATCCACGCCAAGATGACCATTAAGGGCCGAACCCTTACGACAATCGCGGCAATATGATATCGGTGGGCATCCAGAACTTGGATAGGGATTGATCATACAAACACAAGCATATAGAGTTTAAAGGGATGAACACACATTTAAAGATCCAGCTAGAAGTATCAGTCTCGCAACAAATACTAGAGATAAAACGACTAAACACAAAATATATGTCATGTTTCATATAGGGCCCATGGAAACGACTGTGGCTTGATACTTGGGCCTGTGGCCAGGTGGAATAGCTTAAACGCGAAGAACCCTGTGGGCGCGAGGAGCGGCCTTCCCCTCAGCGGCAGCGACGTCAGCACCTGCAGGCGGCTTCTTGAAGCCGTCATCAAGATCGAGCTCCGGGTGGCGACAGGCGATGTTGCTCAAGACCATGAAGAGGGCATTGCGAGCGAGCTTTCACGACTCGGTCGCCGAATGCTCGGCCCTCCCCTCTTCATGCACCTTCATCTTGCCAACCAACTCACTGAAGAAGAGCCCCGGCTTGACACTCGGGACCTCCTGCTCGCCGGCTGAGTAGACTGGGCCGTCCGTGCCCATCGCCGCAGCTTGGGCGCCAAGGAGGTCTACGATGTCAACCAAGCTCTTGATCATGAGGTTGTTCATGTCGACTCGATTCTTCAGCCTGTCGTCTGCATCTTGCCGGAGACGCTTGGCGGTTTCCAAGTCCTTGTGAAGCAATTGATACCAGGATTCAACAGATTTCGCTGACTGCTCCAGCGAGCCGATCCTTGCCTTCATGTCAGAGATGTTGTCGTTGGCGCTCTCAAGGCTTTGGGTCTTGGAGGAGAGTTGCGACTGCATGTCAGCCAGGTGAAGCTCCGCCTTCCGTGCTTCCTCTTTGAGTGCCTCCACCTTCTTGGCGCTCTCGGCAAGGTCTTCGTTCAGTTTGGCCACCTGTGGGTCGAGCTCAGACTTGGCGGAAGACGCAGCATCCAAATCTTCAACAAGCTTCTTCAGCTGGGCAGCATGGTAAGTGGCAAGGGTGTCCAGAGCAACCTTATGCTTGTCCTCCAATTCCTTGGTGTGTTGCTGCAACAAGGCCTCCAAATTTTCATCTTTAGCACAGAGGGTAGCTTCAAGGTTCTCCTCCCGAAGGGAGATCTCTCGCTCCCTGGCACCCAGAGATACTTTGTGATCCACCAAGCGCCCTTCCCGAGCCATGACATCTTCCCTCATCATCTGAAGGGTCCCTTGCTGCCGCATGAGCACCTTGAACTGCTTGTCATGACATTCACGCAGCTCCAAGCACTTGTCCTTCAACCTCTGATCCACCTTGCCGGGGGATTCACGTCGTTCCTTGAGCTCTTGCCACGTTTGGCGGTGCTGGGCCTGCATTTCCTTCATGCCCGCCGCCATGGATTCTGTCGGATTATGGGTTCCGGTAGACCCTTGAGGTTCGAACACTGGGGTGCGCACGAAGATCTCTCTCCCCCTAGCTCACGCCCTTGCAACGATCTTACAGTCTACCTCACTGAACCCAAGGAACAAAGGACACAAGAGTTTATACTGGTTCGAGCCACCGTTGCGGTGTAATACCCTACTCCAGTGTGGTGTGGTGGATTGCCTCATAGGCTGGGAATGAACAAGTATAAGGGAAGAACGACCTCCTGAGGATCATCTTGATGGAGGTAATACCGCAAGAGGTGTTCTTGTGCTCGACGAACTTGTGTGGTGGCCTTGGTGGAATGGATCTAGTCCCAGTCCAGATGCCTCCCTACGGTGGTGGCTAGTCCTATTTATAGAGGCTCGGGTCCTATCCCCAAATATTAGGCGGGAAGGGATCCCACAATGGCCAGTTTGAAGGGGGACAACGAGTACAAGCTATCCTGACAAAAGGTGGTGTTCACCTGCCAAAGGCTCTGGTGGTGACGCCGTCGTGGGCTCCGGGGTGACCTCCGTCTTGCCATCCTACTGGTCTTGGTCTCGTTGCACCAATATGGAAACCTTTGCCTGACGCTGTCAAAGTCAAAACCGGCGGATGTCGGGTAGGGGGTCCCGAACTGTGCGTCTAAGGTTGATGGTAACAGGGGACAAGGGACTCATCATCATAGCCATACAAGCTAGACCTCTAGGGTTTAGCCATTACGATCTCGAGGTAGATCAACTCTTGTAATACTCATATTCATCAATATCAATCAAGTAGGACATAGGGTATTACCTCCATAGATAGGGCCCGAACCTGGGTAAACATCGTGTCCCTTGTCTCCTGTTACCATTGACCTTAGACGCACAGTTCGGGACCCCCTACCCGAGATCCGCCGGTTTTGACACCGACATTGGTGCTTTCATTGAGAGTTCCTCTGTGTTGTCGCTAAAGGTTTGATGGCCCCTTCAATCGTCAATAATGACGCTGTCCAAGGAGAAACTTTTCTCCCCAGATAGATCTTCGTGTTCGGCGGCTTCGCATCGCGGGCCAATTCACTTGGCCATCTGGAGCAGATTGAAAGCTACGCCCCTGGCCATCAGGTCAGATTTGGGAGCTTGAACTACGTTGCGGACATCCGTGGAGACTTGAACTTTGCCGGATTCGAGACCGTGGTAGCCGCTCCCGGTCACCACGATGATCATGACCTAAATCTGTTGTCAGACCGCCTCCAGGAGATCGCTCCTATAACCGCTCTGGCCTTAGAACCGGAGCAGACTGCGCCATTCGAGGATGGGAGGATCAACCCCACCACGGAGCCACAGATCCCATGGTGTTGGAGCCACACATAGACTTAGCCCCTCACGATGTCTTTGTCACCGGAACTCCGGATTCGTCTCCGAACGTAAGTTCCGAACCGCGTGAGCCCACGGATGCCGAACTTGATCGTTTATCGATCTTCGAATTCAGCGTCGCGGACATCTTCCAGCACTCGCCTTTGGGCGATGTGCTAAACTCGTTAAAGGACATGCCCTTGATAGAGGACTCACAGTCGAACTATATCTGGCTCGAACAAGTGGCTGGCGGCAGAGAATTTTGCTTCCCACCCACCACCCACTTCATAGCCACGGTCAAGTATTCGACCGATACACTTGATTGCGACTCCGAGAACATTGATGGTATGGACGACGATGCCGAAGACAGTGAAGACTCCATTGATACAGCTAATGACCAAGATGAACAGGAAGATGGACAGGTTAGCCCTGGTAAGCAGGCCAAGTATGAAGATTCGGAGGACGACAATTACCTTCCGCTCTCTGAGGATGAGGTGAGCCTCGGCACCGAGGATTTTATCGTGCCTGAGGAACCTCTTGAGCAGGAGCACTTCAAGCGCCAACTAATAGCCACTGCAAGGAGCCTGAAAAAGAAGCAGCAGCAACTTCAAGCCGACCAAGATCTGCTCAATGATAGATGGACCGAAGTCCTAGCCGCCGAATAATATGGCCTTAGTGGCCTATCCAAAAGCTACCCGAAGAGTAGATTGCTACCCCAGGGCGACGACAGGGCGCTCGAGCCCGCGCCATTATCGCATAGGACGTCAGGTCAACCACAACTTGGTCTGGGTAAAGCGGCAACTCAAGCCGAACACCAGACCGCCCCACCTCGCCGTAAAGGCAAGAACAAAATAGCTCTGGGTTGTGCACACAACCGTCACCAGGACCCGGGTAGCAGAGCAAGACACCCAAGAGCGACCTACGGATCACGAAGACATACCTCGACACGCGATGACGGCCACCTATTCGGACATGACAAACCTAGCCACGCCCGGGCCGAAAACTGCAAACGGACTCCATCGGAGGTACGTCGCAGTGTGGCCCAACATAGAGGCACCGCACACCCTCTTTGCTTCACAGACGAAGTAATGAAGCATCAATTCCCAGACGGGTTCAAACCTATGAATATTGAATCATACGATGGAACAACGGATCCCACGGTATGGATCGAGGACTTCCTCCTCCATATCCACATGGCCCATGGGAACGACCTTCATGCCATCAAATACCTACCACTAAAACTCAAAGGACCAGCTCGGTACTGGTTAAACAATCTGCCCAAATATTCTATTGGCAGCTGGGAAGATTTGGAGGACGCCTTTTGTGAAACCTTCCAAGGAACATATGTCCAGCCACCGGATGCCAATGACTTAAGTCACATTGTCCAGCAGCCCGGAGAGTCCGTCGGGAAGCTCTGGACTAGGTTCTTAGTTAAAAAGAACCGAATCATCGACTGTCCGGACGTGGAAGCCCTTGCAGCCTTTAAACACAGCGTCCGGGATGAATGGCTTGCACACCACCTCAGTCAAGAAGGACCTAGATCCATGAAAGCCCTTACCGCTCTAATGACCCGCTTTTGCGCGGGAGAAGACAGTTGGCTTGCTCGTAGAAGCAATAGTGCCAGTAACTCGGGCACTTCCAAAATCTGAGACAGCAACAGCAAGCCACGACAAAGTAAACACAACAGTTGCAATGATAATGAAAGATCACGCGACACGGTGGTCAACGCCGGATTCAGCAATCCTAAGCCTAGTCCATTCAAGGCGAACAGAGACGAACCATCCAACCTAGACAGGATACTAGACCAACCCTGCTAGATTCATGGCCACCCCAATAAACCAGCTAATCATACCAACAGAAACGGTTGGGTCCTCAAGTAGGATGGCAAGCTCAACGCCGAACACAAGGGAAGGGGGCCGCCAGGCAATAGGGACGACGGAGCGGTTCACCAGCCAAGTGCCGAGGGCCAGAAGCAATTTCCCCCCGAAGATCGATCAAATCCGGAGCGGAAATAGTAGTTCGGCTTCCGTTGCCCATCTCATATACTAGTTAAACTTTACCGCACATACATAACTACGCACTTAAGATACCATGGGCGTTGGCGGAAGCATAATACGGACAAGTCTGCAAGCACTCCGGTAATAATTTTTTATCTACTTTCCTTTTTCTTTCTTCATTACCTCTTAAAAATAGGTGGCGCAAAGGAGAAACATCTAAAACTGACACTATCGGAGTTCGGATCCATACACTCACCTACGGGGCTACTTCCTTCAAGGATTCCCCTCGCCGAGGATAGGCGGCGCAGACATGCGACGGGAGGTGCAAAATAACTTTTTGTAGACCGCACTCTTTTTCGAGCCTATAACATGCCTTTTTCCTCTGCCTTCGACCCAGGGCATATCAAATAGTCGGGGTCGTGGCCTTTATATATATCAAGTAATCTTTGGCATATCGCTCAGGTCCCAGTTCACATTACTAGTATTATTTATCCGCGTCTTTCCGCAATTGAATACACCTCCTCTGGTTGTTTCATAGATATACCCCGGCTTAAACTTACCTGGGGCTCGGTGCGGGAACAATTGATTTGCCAACAAAGTCCGAACAGCTTCTGCAGCATACTTCAGCGTCGCGAGTTTGGCCTTATATGCATCAGCTCCGAATCATGTCTTGGGTCAATAGTTGGGTTGCCCTGCTCCTGTGCTTGCTATCCTATGTTCCGCTCTATCGGCTAGGGTGGTAAAGGGAGCACTACTACGATTGTGCTTCCGGTTCACCTGGCTCAGCACCTCAGTAGAGAAAGCCGAAAACTGACTGTCATGATGCGGCGAGAGCTGGTCAACCACTCGATGACTTATCGGAGTCTCTAGCGATTCCTATGTGTCACACGAAGGACCTCTTTTCGATCAAATATGTACACTCATCGTATGAATAAGCCGCATACATACCAGGGGCTATGTCATAGACCCACCATAAAACTCCTATGGCTAAGTGAAAGTGTTAACACCCTATAGTCTGGTTGCCTGGTTCGCCGCATTGACACCTCCTTCATGGACCGAGACATTGGGTCAAGAGTGATCAAATGCTTTTCCGAACACCCCCATACTTCCCAGGAGGGGGCTGAAGCTGACGACTAGAAAACTTTCATATTACATTAAAACGGCCGCACAGGAGGAACACAAACTTTCGAGCAATATATAAAAACAGATTAACTATAAAATTGTCTTGTACAATTCTCATACACCTCACTCGAACATTATGTCTTTCGAGCACTGACCCTCTATCAAGCGGGCAGCCACTAGGATATCTTCAAAATAATGCTCCGGTTCTTGGTGGTCCTTGCCCTTGGGTGGACTCTTCACTGCAACATCGATGGCCTTCATCTTCCCCCAGAAAGTCTTGACTCGGGCAAAGGCCATCCGTGCACCCACGATGCACACCGACCGCTTCACATCATCGATACATCGCGCCGCGTCAACAAGCCATTGCACCAAGCCGAAGTAACTATTCGGAACAGGCTCAGTTGGCCATAACCGGGTTATGACATTCTTCATGGCTGCGCCGGATATCCTATGAAGCTCGGCCCACTAGGACATCTTCTCATTTAGCAATAGGGGGCGCTTCGATGCCCTGAATTGTGACCAGAAAAGCTTCTCCGTTGCATACCCCTCTCGCGCCTGCTAAAACTGCGCCGCATCGGAAGAACTCTTTGGCAAGTCTAAAAACTCGTCTAGAGAACTCCATAATTGGTTAAGCTGAGCATAGTTCGGATCCCCGAACTTAGTCTGTAGCAAAAATGGCTCACCAGCAGCAATCTCCCTAGCTTGCCGGATCTCCTCACGAGCGGCTCTGGATTCAGACCGCGCTTCTCTCGCCTCTCATAAGGCCTTGTCAACTTCAGCTGTTTTGGCTTCATTCTCCTTCTCAAGGAGTAAACAGCAGCTAGCAGCATTTTTTAGTTCAAGCGCCATCGTGTATATCTTCTCCTCGTCTTGACGCCAAGCAGCTCGTTCGGCTTTTTACTCAGCCGATGCCTTTTTGGCAGCCGCATTACTACACCGGGCCTGCTCCTTGGCCCGGGCCAGCTCTACCCGAAGAGTTTTAATGGCGGCATCACCATCTGTAGTCATGCATATTACAGTATATAAATTTCAGCATTATGCTTATATCACAAAAATGTATGTGAAGGGGCTGCCCCAAATACATACCTTGCGATTCGTCAAGACGCACATTGATTAACGCAATGTCATCCTCGGCCATATCAAGCTTCCTTTGCAGCTCGGCAACATCCGTAGTCTGGGAAGTAGCCAGGGGGAAGCAGCCTGTGTTCAAGTTAATCAGATTAGTCCTTGAATGTTTCTTCTTGATCCTTTGTTCGCCTCCCATGGAAGCCAACCCGAGTCGTAGGGGCTACTATCTATACATAGGTGTATATTGCGAATAAAACACAATTGCACATATTAGAGTACAAACCTCGAAGCCTCTTAGTAGGCTCATAAAGGCCTCATCCAATCCGCTCTTCATGGACTGGACCTTTTCAACCATCGTACTCATTAAGGTACGATGTTCCTCTGAGATGGACGCCTAGCGCAGCATGTTCGTCAAGATATCCGGCACCTCTGGGTCTCCGGAGGCTGCCGTAGGAGTACGGCCACCCTTTGAAGGGATCCGTTCATACGTCTCCGGCTGTATATCGGATTGTCCGGGGCCCTCATTGTTGTTCCCCGGACCCTGGGCCACCGAAGTAGCACCTTCGGGTAATGCCTTCATCATCCCTTGCACCACTTCTTGGTCAAGGGAGGCCCTCCGCGACGACGCCTCTAAGTCATCCACACTATTGAACGGAGAAGCCGGTGGGGGCGTCTCGCTTTCCATCATCTCTGGGAGAAGGTCCCCGAGGAATAGGATTGTTGAGGAAGACTGCGTGCTGAGCTGCAAAAACAAAAAAAAATATTCTAGGCATTACAAGAAAGGAACAGGACACGTTTAAAACAGCCTTCATTCACTTACGATTTGGCTTGAGGCTTGTCCTCCTCATGAGACTGTGCTTCGACATCCTCCAAGCCCGAGCCAGCCACCTGAGGCATCTTGCCTTGCTTAGGTGCCTTCTTCTCCCGATCTTTGGAGGCGGCCCTTCTCTTCCTAGGAGGAAAGGAGACAGTGGTCCCCCCTTCACTTTTGTCTTCGGATGAGGGGACTTTCATTCCTCCGGACACAATGTCCAATGCACCCTTGGAATAGGGGGCATCTTTGGTCCTCTCACTCTCCGCCTCGCCCTCCTTCACAAGCATCTAGTATGGTGCCAGGGCCAGCATCCTTGTTAGAACAGGATTTGCTGGGCCCACGGGCAGAGGGGTCAAACACATGATTAGTTCCACCTTCTTTGTCCAACCCTGGAAGAAGATAGCTTGCTCAGTACCATATTACGGTATGCATAATTACAAAGTGTTCGGGAGACAAGTGCTCACCTGTGTATCCGGACGGTTGCAGTTAAGGCTAGCGTCTTCGGTAGTGTCCGACCAATGTTTCTGCTTCCCGAAAAATAACTTCCACATCCCTTTGTGTGTGGTGCCGAAGAAGTGTTGAAGGGTTTGTGGTCCTTCTGGATTAAGATCCCACATACGGTGAGACCTGCGCTGGCATGGAAGGATTCAGCGAACTAACATCACTTGGATCACATTGACAAGATCGATGTCTCTCTCAAGGAGGATTCGGATGCGGCTTTGTAAAGTCTGCACTTCATCAACTAATCCCCAGTCCATCCCCTTGTTGACCCATGACGCAAGCTATAATGATGGGCCAGGACGAAATGTGGGTGCAGCTACCCACTTGGTGCTGCGGGGCTGTGTAACGTAAAACCACTCCCGCTGCCAGTGATTGGAAGTTTCGGTAAAAGAACCTTTTGGCCAAGGAGTGCTGGTGAGTTGGCTGATCGTAGCACTGCCGCACTCCACCGGTTCCTCGTCGACTACCTTCGGCTTCACACTGAAGGTCTTGATCCATAAGCCGAAGTGTGGGGGGATTCTGAGGAAGGCCTCGCGTGTAATGATAAATGTCGAGACATGGAGGATAGAGTCTGGGGCTAGGTCATGAAAATCTAGTCCGTAATAAAACATTAGCCCCCAGATGCAGGGGTGAAGAGCGAACCCTAGACCCCGGAGGAAGTGGGAGATGAATACGACCCCCTCGCCAGATCTGGGGGTCGGAATAACCTGTCCTTGAGCAGGAAGCCTGCAGTGGACCTCCGCAGTCAAATATCTGGCCGCCCGAAGCTTTGTGATATCCTCTTCCATAACGAGGAAGCCACCCAACGGCCTTGGGAGCTGGGTCCAGACATGATGGGGAGGCTCGAAACGATGAAGTCGAACCTTGGGTGCTAGAACTTGAGGTTGGGAAGGCTGAGGAGAGGTTTGGCATAAAATACGGCCCTTGGTTCCTTTATAAAGGCAGCGGGTATTGAATGCCTCCTCCTAAGGCTCAGAACCTACCTATTCCTAACGAATCTTTCCTGCGGGACGGTTGGGTTACCCACGCTCGTATTGATGAAAATCCCGCAATTAGGGGACACGATCTCTGCTTCGACAAGACCTATCAATGACAACCACGCCCCGAAAAGTGGGACGGTGGGACGGGAGACGGTTCGAAATAATGGCCAAGAAGCATGACGTCACATTACTAAAAGTTGTTAGCAGATTGGATTCATAGAATACTATATGCTCTATGGCTGTATGTTACAGGTCCGGACACAATCAATTCGTCCGAAGAATATTTTGGAGTTCGGAAGGAGGAACCTGCCTTGCAATGCCAAAGACAGCACTATGCGCCGGATACCTTGTCATTGAAGCCAGGTTCAGGGGCTACTGAGGGAGTCCTGGACTAAGGGGTCCTCGGGCCTACGGCCTGTTAGCCATGGGTCGGACAGATGGGCTGTGTAGATACGAAGACCGAAGACTGCACCCTTTGTCCGGATGGGACTCTCCTTGGCGTGGAAGGCAAGCTTGATGACCGGATATGTAGATTCCTTTCTTTGTAACCGACCTTGTGTAACCCTAGAACCTCCCGGTGTCTATATAAACCGGAAGACTTAGTCCGGATAAGGGACTCATCATCATAGTCATACAAGCTAGACCCCTAGGGTTTAGCCATTACGATTTCGAGGTAGATCAACTCTTGTAATATTCATATTCATCAATATCAATCAAGCAAGACATAGGGTATTACCTCCATAGAGAGGGCCCGAACCTGGGTAAACATCGTGTCCCTTGTCTCTTGTTACCATCGACCTTAGACGCATAGTTCGGGACCCCCTACCCGAGATCCGCCAGTTTTGACACCGACACCGTCTGCACGGCCCTTGGGAAATAGGCGTGTTTTAAGGCTAGTGGGGAGGCGTTTGATATTCGCTGCCTTTATAAAGGGATAAGGACTCACCCCCTTTCACCTAGGCCTTCTCTCTCTCCCTGCCCATCCGTCCTCGAGCTCCAGTGGCCAACCTTCCATCCTTTCTGCCTCCAAACAATACTCCAGTCATGTCCGGATCCGGAGTGTAGGACAAGTGGATGGTCTCCTCCGTCAAGGAGAAGGACATCACGCAGCTCCGGGAGGCCGGATATTTGGCCAAGGAAGTTGCCCATCGGCTTCCGACCGAGGGACAGATCGTCCCTACCCCGGAGCCCCACGAGAGGGTAGTTTTCATCCCCCACTTCGTCCGCGGGCTGGGATTTCCACTCCACCCATTCTTTCGTGGACTTATGTTCTATGATGGGATAGACTTCCATGATCTAGGCTCTAATTCTAGCCGCAACATCTCGGCATTTATTGTCGTGTGCGAGGCTTTCCTCGGCATCCCACGCCATTTTGCATTGTGGCTAAAGATCTTCAACGTGAAGCCGAAGGTGGTGGGTGGCCAACACGCAGAGTGGGGAGGCGCCATGGTGAGCAAGATGCCCAATGTCACATGGCCCGAAGGCTCCTTCATGGAGATCGTCAAAGGGTGGCAGCAACTGTGGTTCTATATCACAGAGCCCCGTGACGCCACCTGGGCCGCGGCTCCAGAATTCAAGTCCGGCGCCCCAATGCGGCTCACCTCCTGGCTAGAGAAGGGCCTAAATTGGGTTTCGTCAGACGAGCTAACAACGCTGCAGACGCGCATCCAGCACATGGTGGACAAGAACGTCAAACTTGTCAACGTGATTCAGGTGGTGCTAGTTCACCGGATCCTTCCATGCCAGAGTCGGGCTTGCCATCTATGGGAGTTCGATCCAGCCGATCACCAGACCTTGCAGCGGTTCTTTGGAACTACGCATGAAGATATTTGGAAGGTTCTCTTCAAGGCCAACGAGACGTGGCCGAAGACGACCGAGGACCGTGGGCACAACCTGGCCCATCCCGCCAGTCCGGTAAGACTTTCGCATTTCAAGGTGTATCCTTTACTTGCTTTTTGAGAGAAGGGGCGTAAGCCATCATATATATATATTTTCAGTGCTGGACAAAGAAGGCGGAGAGGATTCAGTGTCTGGCTCCGCTGCCCGAGGAACCAGCCATCCCGCTTCTGACGAAGATGCTAGTTTCGGTGCCCTACCAAGCGCCGTAGAAGAAAGCCAAGAAGAAGGCCAAGGGGACTAGAGGTGGCCTCCGATACAAGGGTACTTTAGACATGATGTTCGAAGACGCAAAAACTCACTCCTCCGTCACCGAAGATGACGAGGAGGAGGAGGAAAGCAACTCTCCCCCTGAGGGGGAAAGGAAGAAGAGGGCGGCTTCCACAACTCTGGAAGCAGAGGCGTCCAAGAAGGGGAAAGTCTCCCTCGCAGATAACTCTGCGTGGGACATCGATAGCAGCCCAGAACGGCACCCCCGAGATAAGCCCTTGGCCGAATCGTGAGTATTCAGAGACCTTGATGCATTCATATATCAACCTCCTTACTTATTAGTTTTGACATGTTGAATCATACACTTGCATTCCGGCTTGTTCCGACCTCGAGCGATCCTCATCTTTGTGGAATTCGCTGGTCCCAAAGGTGATGGACAGCGGGTCCCTTTCGGCGGCCTCCTCTCCCAGGGCCATGGATGACACCGAGGTACTGTCTCGAAGGACCCCAGGCCAGGGAGAGACGCAGGAGGCTGTCAAGGCGGCGCCGGAGGGTGAAATCTCAGCCGCCGGACACATGGGACAGTGAATCCCCATGGAGACTGATGATGGGGGGCATATCCAATTCGGCCCCCAGCCGAATACGGCCCCGGAGACCTATACGGCTCCGGAATCTGGCAAGCAGCCTCGTTTGAAAGAACGAGGTATGCCTATTCCCCCGGTGACCTCTGTCCAACCAGAGGCACCGGATACTCTTTTGGAAGCGCTACGAAGTGCTTCCATTGTTGAGGAACACCGTACCCTCATGGGTGCGGTGATTGAGAAGATTCATTCCGCGAAGAGCGAACTGACTGAAGCATGCGCATGCCTTCTAACAAGCTTTGAGGTAAGCACTGCATTTATGTGAAAAGAAAGTTACAGTATAGATAGTAGCCCCTGAGATTCTGTCCGGTGTTCCGAAAGAAGAGTCGAACAGCAGATCAAATAGTCTTTCGCAGGAGACTAACCATATATGTCTTTGTGAATAAGCAGGCGTCGCTGCTAGCCGCGACTTCTCATGCTGCTGAAGTCTCTGGACTAAAGTAGAGGATGCAGCGGACCGAGGAAGAGCTTGGTCGTGCGAAAGAGCAGCTGGAGGACACCCAAGGTATGAAATGACCTTGTGTGTGTCCGGAAAGGGTGAATATTTTTGTGCTTACCACAGTGCCATGATATTTATTAGGGGCGGCAACCGAAGTGGAGGCCCTCAAGAAGGCGCTGGCCGAGGCAGAGGAGAGAGCAGCAAAGGAACAAGCCGCCCGCGAAAGGCATGAGGCTAGGGTTGGTGAAGTCCAGCAGGAGCTCCAGGACGCCGTGAAGTAATGCGAGTCCTTGGAGCGCCAGAATGTGGACCAAGAGTCCAAACTCGCTAAGGCCTGCCAAAGCACACAAGAGGCCCGGACCGAAGCCCAAGGTGCCCTCCAGTAAATCCAAGAGGCCAAGAAAATTGCGGTGGGTAAGGCTTTCATTATGCAAAGCAAGTATGTGAAGAAGAGGTATCTCTTATTAACCCATACTTGGAGTTCTCCGGGGGCGTTTGCGGATCTCCCGCGCAGTGTTTCTGACGCTGGGGAATTCTTCCGAGCCGAAGAAGGGAGCTCAACGGAGAAGTTGTTTTGGTCGCAATACCTTGCACCAAAACATCTAGTTCCCTTTAGCGATCAGCTTAAACAGCTAGTCGAGCTGCATAGGGTGGCCGAACTAGCCATGAAGGATTTGATAATCTAGCTATGGCTTGCTGAAGGCATACCCAGCAGCTACTTCGGGCTCGAGAAGCGGCTGGTCGATGCCTGCCCTCGGCTTGATGCCATCAAGCGATCGGTCTGCATAGAAGGTGCACGGATGGCCTCCGCCCGTGTCAAGATGAAATGGGCGAAGATGGACGCCGTCAAGCTCGCGACCGAAGGACCGCCCGCGGGCAAGGAGCATCGCACGCCCGAGCGGTATTTTGAAGATGTCCTAAAAGGATCCCGTATTGTAGAAGGGCAGTGTACAAAAGACATTATGTTTGAATGAAATCATTCATATTGTCCCTTCCTGTATGATGAAAACAAGGCTGGTATGTAATATAATGCTTTGCTGTTTTAAAATTTACCTCTTGTGCGACCGTTTTATGAAGTCTAAGAGTTGGCCAGTCGTCGACTTCAGCCCCCACGTAGGTAGTACGGGGGTGTTCGGGATGAATCTAAAACACTCTTTATAAAAAGTTTGGTCCTTGAAGGAGGTGTTTAGCGCAACGAACCAGGCAATCAGACTATGTGGCTTTATCACCCTCACTTAGCCATCGGAGTTTGACAATAGAATTTTAGGCGCAGCCCCTAGTATTCAAGAGTCCGAACTAGGGTGTTGTAAACACCTGGTCGGGTAAAGACTGATTCGTCGCATAATGCGGAAAAAAATCGCAAAAGATTTCTAACCTCCGAACAGCTGACCGGCTCACGCCGCATCATGATAGAGATAGCTTTCGCTTTCTCTATTGAGGTGCTCATCCGGATAAACCAGGACACAATCATAGTAGTTCTCCCTTTACTACCCTAGCCGATAGAGCGGAACGTAAGGTAGTAAGCACAGGAGCCGGGCAATCCAACTATTGACCAAAGACATGATTCGGAGCCAATGCATATAATGCTAAAATTCGGGGTTCCGAACTATACTGTAAAAAGTGTTCGAACTTTATTGTCGTAATATGGGGCGCCATGAAGCCCTTGGCGATTTAAGGCATATCAAAGTGTACGAGTGCAATTGATAAGATTATCAAGAAAAAATGAAGTAGCAAGCTAGTGCCGCAAAAGTTGGGCCGCAAACTGCTTCCATCATAGTTTGATTAATAAGTCAAAGCGTATTTTGTACAAATAGTGCAATAAGCGACAGTGGCTATTTAACATGCCAAGACCAAGGAGGAGCTGCGTACGGGTCCTGAAAGCAGGTAGAATGATTGTTAAGAAGAACATCTAGAGATTCCCCCACACGTCTGTGCTACTTGCCACCTTGGTATATCCGTCCTTCGAAAGGACCAATTATGAGGCCATCGGGAGGGGCCTGTGGAAAAGAAACCTGAAAAGGATAAAAAGAAAAGTAAAAGTATGTGTGTCCAGGGAAGGTCAAGCCATATTGTGGACCACAGTCTGGTTATGCCTCCGTCTCTGCCCATGGTATTTTTAGTGTGTAATTACGTACGCGCGGTATGTATGCCGCCACTTGGTCGGGACTAAGACGGAAGTCGAATTGCTAATCGAGCTCCTGACGAGTTGGACTGTCCGGCCGCAGAGAGGCCCAGAATCGTTTGATAGTGTCCGGGAGCGTGGCCGCCGAATTAAGGTTCTGCTTGTGAAGGCCGCTCTGTACCTCTGTTGCCAGGGCAGCGGTGTGCTCCTCGGTATGGAGGGAGCGCTCCGTGTTTCCATTGACTGTTATGACACCGCGTGGTCCGGGCATCTTGAGCTTGAGATAAGCATAGTGCAGCACTGTATTGAATCGGGCAAACGCAGTTCCTCCAAGCAGTGCGTGATAGCCGCTGCAGAAGGGGACGGTATCGAAGATTAACTCTTCGCTTCGGAAGTTGTCCGGAGATTCGAAGATGGCCTCCAATGTGATTGAGCCCGAGCAGTGGGCCTCTACACCTGGTATAACTCCTTTAAAGGTAGTTTTGGTTGGTTTGATCCTTGATGGATCGATGCGCATTTTGCGCACTGTATCCTGATAAAGCAGGTTGAGGCTGCTGCCACTGTCCATGAGGACTCGTGAGGTGGAATCCATCAATTATTGGTTCGAGGACTAGTGCGGCTGAACTGCCATGACGGATACTGGTCGGATGGTCCCTGCGATCAAAGGTGATCGGGCACGACGACCATGAGTTGAATTTTGGGGCAACTGGCTCTATCGCATAGACGTCCCTGAGTACGCACTTGCGCTCCCTCTTGGGAATATGGGTAGCGTATATCATGTTCATCATTTTGATTTGAGGGGGAAACTTCTTCTGTCCCCCTGCGTTCGGTGGACGGGGCTCCTCGTCGTCATTCTCGCTTTGCGACCCCTTCTCCTTGTCTTCGGCATTTAACTTCCTGGCCTGTTTGAAGACCCAACAAATCCGGTGAGTATGATTGGCTGGTTTATCAGGGGTGCCATGGATCTGACATGGACGATCGAGTATGCAGTCCAGGCTGGAAGGGCCCTGATTATTTCTTTTATATGGCTTCTTTCGCTGACCGGACTTGGAGCCACTGAATCCGGCGTTGACTGTCGTGTCATCGGTATTGTCACTGTTGCTTCGACGCTTGTGTCTGTTGCATCGGGGCTTGCCGTTGCTATTTCTGGCTTCCGAAGTGCCAGGTTCGCTTGCATTGTTATTGCTACGGGCTAGCCAGCTATCTTTGCCCGCGCAAAAGAGGGTCATAAGCTCCGTGAGGGCTCCCATGGACTTTGGCTTTTCTTGGACGAGGTGTCGGGCGAGCCATTCGTCCCGGATGCTATGTTTAAAGGCCGCTAGGGCTTCGGCATCCGGACAGTCGACGATCTGATTCTTTTTGGTTAAGAACCTAGTCCAGAATTTCCTGGCTGACTCTCCGGGCTGTTGAATTATGTGACTTAAGTCGTCGGCATCCGGAGGTCGAACATATGTACCTTGGAACTTGTCAAGGAAGGCTTCTTCCAAGTCCTCCCAGCTGCCAATGGAGTTTTCAGGCAGGCTGTTCAGCCAGTGTCGGGCTGGTCCCTTGAGTTTTAGGGAGAGGTATTTGATGGCATGAAGATCATCACCGCGGGCCATATGAATATGGAGAATGAAGTCTCATCCTTACCGCGAGATCTGTGGTTCCATCATATGATTCGATATTCACGGGTTTGAACCCTTCTGGGAATTCATGTTCCATTACTTCATTAGTGAAGCAGAGGGGGTGTGCGGTGCCTCTATATCGGGCCAGATCGTATCATAGTTTCGATGGAGTCCGTCTGCGTCTTTCGGCTCGAACGTGATTGTGCTTTCCATGTTCGGCTTGAAAGCCTTCGTCGCGCGTCGGGGCACGCCCCCACGGTCTGTAGATCGATCTGGCCGGACCTTCTTTATTCTTCAGGTCCTGTCGTAGGCCATACATGTATCCCTGAGCAGTTTGTGTCTGCCTTTACGGCGAGGTAGGACGGGCCGGTGTTCAGCTTGAGTTGCCGTTGTGTCCCGACCACGTGGTGGTCGATCAGCCGCATTACGCACTGATGGTACGGGCTCAAGTGCCTCGTGATCAAATTGAGGTAGTAGTTTATGCTTCGGGTGACTTTTGGTTGGGCGCTCGAGGTCATATTCTTCTGCTGCCAGGACATCAGTCCATCTATCGTTGAGCAGATATTAATCAGCTTGAAGCTGCTGCTACTTCTTTTTCAGGCTCCTTGTAGTGGCTTTTAGCCGTTGCTTAAAGCGTTCATGTTCGAGAGGTTCCTCAGGCACGATAAAGTCTTCATTGCCGAGGCTCACCTCATCCTCGGAGGGTGGAAGTTAATTACTGTCCTCCGAGTCTTCGTTTGCAGCCTGCTCATCGGGATTTTGCTCAACGGGATTTTCTTGGTTTTCGGCATCATCCGGGGTGTTATTTTCTCTTGTGCCGGTATTATTGTCTTTGCTGCAGCGTGATTTAGAGCAGCGTCGTCGGCGCTTTTGTTGTATCTCGGGAGCTTTGTCCTCTACTGGATTCTTCTCTTTATTGGTGTCACCCTCCTTGGGTGCATCCACCATGTACATGTCATATGAAGAGGTGGCCGTCTAGCGTCCGATAAACGGTGGGTTTTCGGCTTGCTCCTCTCCGGCATCGTCGTCCATACTTTCGATGTCTTCGGAGCCGTAATCGAGCATGTCAGTTAAGTCCTCTACTGTGGCGGTGAAGTGGGTCGTTGGTGGGACGTAAAATTCCCCGCTCTCAGCCCCTAGTCTAGGCTAGGCGCAGTTCGGACGTTGCTCCTCTGTAATCACAAGGGATCGCATCAAGTCCAGAGCCTCGCTTAAAGGCGAGGTTTGTTGAGGGAGAAAAGAATTCGTGGAGTATGGTGGGAAGGCAATTCCTTGGCCGAGCTCACACGATGTTTACTCCAAGATTTTGGAGCCGGCGTTCGGGGAAGAGTTCGGCTTGGTGGTGGACGTCGGTGACGCTGCTTCCTCCGGCTCTCCCGTACTGGGCCTAGTGGCCACAGATAGTCCGGCGGGTTTAGAAATCCCGTCTTCGGCACTGGCGAGGCGCTCTGGCTCTAAGGCCAGAGCGGAGGTTGGGGTCATGAATCCTTGGAAGATCAATTCTCCTCGGATATCAGCGACATAATCCAGGTTTCCAAAACTAGTCTGGTGACCTGGGGCGTAGCTATCGATCTGCTCCAGATGGCCAAGCGAGTTGGCCTGTAGTGCGAAGCCACTGAATACAAAGATCTGGCCAGGGAGAAAAACCTCCCCTAGGGTAGCATCGTTGCAGATGATGGATGGAGCCATCGAACCTTCTGACAACGACACAGTGGAACTCTCAATGAAAGCACCAATGTCTGTGTCAAAACAGGCAGATCTCGGGTAGGGGGTCCCGAACTGTGCATCTGAGGTTGATGGTAACAGGGGACAAGGGACACGAAGATTTACCCAGGTTCGGGCCCTCTTGATGTAGGTAATACCCTACGTCCTGCTTGATTAATATTGACTAGTCGTCAACACGTGCAACTGCACGGGCTAGATTATATGAACTAAACATGGAAGCAATGAAAGTTTAAAGCTGTAGTAAATATTCTAGGCAGATCATCACCTATCATGATCAAGTTGAGCTCCATGTCCATAGATGATATATTGGTTCCAATTATTCAAAAACATGTCTATATTCGTCGTTATTGTTCCAATTCAAAAACTCGAGTTTGAAATTACTTAGGTTCTAGTTATTCACAAACATTGTTCCCAAGCATGTTGAGGTTTATATATGTCCGCATCCAATTCATTAAGTTTTAAAATGCTCAAGTTCTAATTCTTCACGAACATGGTTCCAAAGCATGCTCAGGTAATGTATGTCCACATCCATGTTTGAAAATAACAAATTAACTATCACCAATCATAAATACTCCACCCAGTTAATTGCTGCAACAAAAGTAGAAAGAAGTACACATAAAGTAAGATAAACCTCTCTAGACAATAAGATAATGTGTGGAACATGCTATGATTAACAGAGTCTACCATAGCTTCAACTTTGTCCAGGGATATTTTCGTTTGCTTGACATGTATTCTAAATATAATACATTTAGTAAAAGGCAATATGAAGATAGGATGCATGAAAAGCAGCATCTAACAGAGTTATTCTATCGAAATTCCATATTCATTCTTCAATTATGAAATGCTTTATAGAATTACCATCAATATCAGTGTCAGAAATCATTATATAAATCGGAAACTAATTTTGATATAATAAGGTAAAGACAGAATCTTAAGGTCACAGTGACATCGAAGATCTCCGGATCTATTAGCATTGATACTTGGTATCTTAACTAAAAACAATGTACACTTCCATGAAATATGTTGAGGAAATTATTTTTGCTGAAAAATATTAGAACTATATCTGAAGGTGATTCTTTTAGTTGAATCTGTAAGATAACTACCTAGAAATAGTTATTGGTTAATTTGAAAGATAATTCAAATTGAAGCTTTTGTAGTGAACTGAATTTTTTTTCTTGCAAAATATCTTTTTGACCTGGTCCAATAGCTTCGACAGAAAAAGGTATCGAGTCACAGAAAAACAACCGTTGTCGAATCATGGGAGAACCTAACAGAGAAATCTTATGAATAGATTGCATAAATAATCAAATCAAATTAAGTCATGAAAATACCTGTCAGCTATTATCCATCAAAAAACATTACTTCCACTTTGATCTTAAGATAGTTTAGTTGAAGGATGTACAGAGCATTTAACCATGTTTTTTTTTATTTCTTTTTCATGTCTAGCTTGTTGCATGTTTCCCTGCTCTGTACTCTGTACTGTTCTAGCTGTAACTTTCTCGAAGTTACTGCAGAACTAATATATGTCAAAAATACTGTTCTGTTACAGAATAATATAGTAACTCAGACAATTATTTTCTATCCGCCATTTTTTACATTTATCTGTAGCTTGCTCTGCCTAATTGTTTAGCATTTAGGTTGTACGCACATCATGTAATGAAGTGTGGGAAAGTAGTGGCTGCACGCTAGTTCAGCGCACACACAAAATGAACAGTAAAATCAAAACATATACAAAAAAATCTGAAACTTTGTTGTATTGATTATGAGAAAATGATCTATGAACCTGCCAAGTTTGGTTGCCAAATAACATCAAATGATCTTCATAGTAAATGAAATATAAACTCTTGCTCTGCATCCAAGTTTCAGATTATATGTTTGAGCACAAACTTTGTATTTTTTTTGTACAGAGCTCCTCAAAATAAAACATTGATTCATAATCGAAGCTACAGAGTTCCAGATTTTTTTATTTGTTTTGTCAAGTTTACAGTCGTGGGTGTAGTGGGGGTGCAATGTCCGTGGGTGTAGAAAACACACACTCATGAAATACATGTAGGATGACGTACATGTAGGAATAGTTTAACAGAAGGATTTTGGCACACACTGCAGTAAATATTTTGAATAGCCCTACAACTGACCAGTCACCTATTAACAGCACCAAGTTAACAAAGACCATCGTAAACTCTGAAGTTAATTCCGGCAGTCCAAGTATTAGACTCTTATTTTTAGGAACATCCGGAGGGGAGGCCCCCACCTTCCATTTAAACAAAAACTGGCAAGCAACAGCTTGCTCAAGAACCTCTTTACATGATTTGACACCTTTTCCTTTTCACGGGAGCAGAAGTTTGTAATGTCCACTATACAATTTAACACAGGAAGGGATTTAAATAAACATGTCAATTAGATCAGTTGGTGCCTTACTGTTTGTTGGGGTGTGGTTTCGTCCTTCGGCAAGTATTTTACCTCGAGCATGGGTATGATAGTAGCGGTGAATGCCAGCTACAGCTAGCGATCAAATTGCCATTCATGTGCCTGGGCGGCAGATTTAGCAAGCATGCTCCGGTGACTGAACCCCGCAAAATACTGAAATCTGGAGTATATATCTATCCGCATGACTACCATCCACAAACATGAACGCTAGCTCCATGGATCCATGTGCTTGCTGGGCACCAGAGACGGTAGAAAATGACGAATTGTGGAGTCAACGGCTCTCTACCCTTTGGAACGTTTCTTCCCTGTTTAGTTCAACATCAACGGAAGATGACATGGAGGGATGGAGCTTTCTCAGGAATTCTTATATTGTACTGAAATATGTTACCTCGTGTAGCATTCCCGAAGAAACAACACACATAACAACCCAGAGAGATACAAATACTAAAGCCAGGAAGTAAGAAACATATAAACTACAAAGCCTAAGAGACAGTTATATAATTGATAGTTAAATGTGTTGTGCGTGTTCTATGCATAATGTTTACCATTGCTCAGATAATTGAATCCAACAGTTGAACCAAGACAATCTAAGGTTCGAGTACCAGAACAACCGAACATTCTCTCCCAAGCACTCCTGGACAGTTTGGATGGGATGATATTGATCTATACTTCAGAAAAATGAACAGATACCTTGGCTTACTAATACAACAATAACCATCAGACTGAAACGGTATGATCGTCTTCGAGGTGATCAAATTAATATAAGATTATTCTTTAATTAATGATACTGAAGATTGAACCGATGCCATAAGAACTTTAAGATGGCATGATGAATGAGTGTATCCCTAACATCTGTCCACAGTACTACTCTCATATGCTAGAAATCGAAAAATTCATTCGAGGTGTGAAGAACAATTCTAAATTAAATTATCTCCGTAGCTTTTATATCAACAAAAAGAAAAGAAATAAATGATACTGAAGATTGAACCAATGTCATAAGGACTTTAAGATGGCATGATGAATGAGTGTCTCCCTAACATATGTGTCCATAGTAATAATCTCATATGCTAGAAATCAAAAAATTCATTCAAGATGAAGGACAACTTTAAATTCATTTATCTCAGTAATTTTGACAAACAATTGGTGACCATGCCACAGAGCAACTGTATCATAGAAAGGCATCAACCAATGAAACCTGCAGAAACCAATACATCTCGAGGAAACGAAGCAGCCAGTCGTTATCATATAAAGGAATTGAAGCGGAAAACAGAAAATATGGGAAAGACGTTAGGCCAAGATGAGTTCTGCGGACATCATATGAAATTGCATCATGTTGTCCTCCGCTGCGATCAGCTAACTCGGTCTGGGGGGAGAACTCGTGACTGGATTGAGTATTACCTGATTCCGTGTATACTTCAGTGATGGGAGATTCGTTTTGTATAGATGACACAGAAGATTAAGCTGGCACCGGCGGCCGGCGCTTGAAGGGGGAGATTGCACTTTGGAGTAGAGCAGGGGCGAGGAGAGGGAAAGGCACGCTACGAAGAGGGGTTCGGTGGCTGCATGCTAGGAAGAGGTGACCGAAGGCGGCACGGAGGGGATCGACATGTGTTTTCCTTTTTCCCCGAACAATGTGACCTCGTAGCGTGGAAGGAAACCATATCACAACCACCAATAGATAGATATGTTCCGTTAAAAAAAGATAGATACGTAGATGGATTATAAATAAAGGATTATGTATATATATATATATATATATATATATATACATACATACATACTAGCAAACATGCCCGTACGTTGCAACGGTAGATACAAAAATTACACTCTGGTCAGATAAGTATGACTCAATCAGCATCCTCTATTTTAACACGGTGGCTCATCATTTTGCCACTTACCTTTTTTCCGACTCTCGCTGATGATGGACGTGATGTCCACATGATCACAGTGCATTCGACATGGTAAATCCCAAGACAATGAGCTTGCCATCGCATGACACACTTGTCATTGTGTAGCGCAAGAAAATGTTTAAAACTTCTAAAATAATTCTCATCTCTCACGAACTACTCCCAACGCCTAGACATATAAAGACTTTCCAAGAACTGATCAAAACCTAGACATAAAAGACTTTTGAAACAGTAAAAAGTTTTTGGAATTGACAAACATTTTTTCTAAATAATTGGGCATTTTTTAAAATTCGTAAACATTTGTTTTGTTTAGACAAACATTTATTGAACACATGAATATTTTTTAAATTCCTGAACATTTTTTGAATCGATGTTTTTTTAAATTAGTGAAAAATTGAAATTCGCAGAAAAGTAGATTTTTTTAGAATTTCCTAAATTTCATGGATATTTTTTTAGATTCGCGAATGTGTTTTGTGTACATGATCATTTTTTTCAAAATTAAGAACATGGTTTTATTTCCCGACAATTGTTTTCCAAATTGTAATTTTTTATAATTTTCCAAAATCTTTGTAAAATTACCAACATTTTTTGAAACCACGAAAATTTTATGATTTTTCGAACATTTTTAAGATTCGTAGACATTTTATGATTTCTCGACCATTTTTTTTAAAAGTCGCAACTTTTAAAATTTGTCAATCTCAAATTAATTAAAAAAAAGTAAAAAACAGAAATAAGAAAAAAAGACAAAGAAACGAAATGAAGAAAAATAGAGATGTCGCGCCCCGCGGGCCGGACCATGAAGACATTCAAGGGGGATGAGGCGTGTGAGAAAAAGGAGTTGAAAGCAGGGTTTGAACCCTGGTCTTCCGAATGTGAGAACACGCTGTTGCCACTACGCCAACACTCAAACACTGGGTATCGTACCTATAAAACACTTACGACGATGGTGTCTTAAAAGAAACGAATCGTTTTCTTCACTTATGGATGGCATAGCGGATAATATATAGCAACTTCGAAGGTAATATTTTAGACAGACGACCAGAAACAAAATAATTGATTTATTAGTAGGTATATATATATATCTATATATAGAAAAATGGGGGAGTACACCCGGGAGTATGTACTCCGACGACCAAACAGCTGGTGGAAACGTGCTATCGGGCTGTGCCGCTTGGATAGATGCCCGTTTAGCTTATTTGATTAATAATTAACAATTGATTGCCGATAAAATCTCTTTGCATGGATTAGACTGTTTAAAAATCGTTTCCGTGATAGTAGGGGCTTGGGAGTTGGGATGCGCATTATGTGGCCTCGTATAATACCATGGCAGGCAGCGGCTTGTCCGGTGGTGCTTATCAACAACACGATCTCTGACGGCGTCGACGAGACGTGGCAGCGTGCGCAACATCTGGTGACCATCGATCATGGCGGTCAACATCTGGCGTCTTGCCGACGGCGTTGTAGCTGGGTTTGTTGGAAATATGAGCAAATTACTACGAGATTTAATCCGAATAAACAGAATATAAATCATGACCACAGTAGCAGGGATTAAACTAATTATGCGAACTAGCATAGCAGATGAACATATCACATCTAGGGCACATACTAGAAATATGAATTCTATCACGATCTCAAACAGGAAGGATAGAATCACATACAATGCAGCGGGTGCAGCACCGCCGGCGTTGATGTTGTCACCCATGTCGTCGAGGATGAGGTTGCCGAGGTCGGGGAAGAAGTCATCGTTTGCGAAGTCGTCGCTGCTAGCAGTCGCGCGAGTGCGCTCTCCAAAAACCTGATCGCCCCTCTCCCGTACAGGATCACGAGAGGCGGGGTTCCGGAGGCCTGCTGTCCCTTCTCGCGGTGCACGCCGGAAGGAGGGATGGAGAAGACTAGCTTGGCGGCGCAATGATTTGGAACGGTGATGAGAAACCATACGAAGCGACGGCTAGGGTAGACGTCTGCCTGACTATATATTGCGGGCCGGGTAGGTCGTGGGAGTAAACCCCACGTCCGAGTCGTCACGATCCAAAAGAATCGGAAACGGTTCAATAATTAACGCGTCTGTTAATTATTAATTAATGACTCATTAATTTTCCCATGCAACAAATTAACGCGTCCGTTAATTATTAATTAATGACTCAATAATTTTCCCATGCAACAAAAATATAGACAACGTGCATAGCTCTGTCCTCGGCTCGGCTCAATCCCGCAACCCGTGGCGCGTCGTGACGAGGCGTGGCGAGGCGAGCGAGGAGGAGGAGCGCGCGTGTAGGTCTCCTCTTCTCATGCTCATACAAGTGGTAGAAGAGCTCACCTTATAAAGAGGTGCAACTCTCTCTCAACTTTCAAGATGGGACTAAACTTTAGCCTCACTCACTCCACTCACATGTGTGCATGAATGGGCCAAGAGAATTTCAGAATTTTAGTTGGGCTTTGGGCTAAAGGCCTACTAGCCAAATTCCAACAATCCCCCACAAAGTCTCATTGGCACATCTCATCATTTAGTTCCAAAACATTGTTTTATATATCGGTGCTTAGTGGAGACTGTGAAGTTGAACTTCCACTTAGAAATTTATGCTACACTAGATCACAACTTGAATAGTGGACTATGCCTTGAACTACAAGTTTTCTGTGAAACTAGTTTCACACAAATTCTTGACCGATACTGGGCTGCCGCAAGGCTTCCCCGCGGGTGGAGCGTATACGTCATACTCCAGGGCCTCTCATGAATTTATTAAAGAACACCCAATTCTCACAGACTGCGACGTTGACAGTCAAATTCATATAGGTGTGTTCCTCAGAAGATGTTCTGCAGGACAACATCTCTGCTTACCCGAATAAGCCACTTGGAACACATTAAGATAAGTATCAACCTGCCATGCAGATCAGGAGAGTGTTGCATCTTCACGGAGTGGGATAATTAATATAGGGATACTCTCCTCCCAGCTGACCAACAGCTTGTCTCCCACTTCTATTTCACGGGATTTCCGATCACATAGAGTGGGTTACCACTATGGACAACTCATGCGGTGGGTCTCAAACCCATCTCCATCAATGCATTATCTATCACATTACGTGATAGACCCTTTGTGAAGGGATCTGCCAAGTTTTTCGACGTTTGGATATAATCCAACGTAATAACTCCGGAGTTCCTCAATTTTCTGACAGATTTTAGTCTCCTCTTCAAAGGCCTTGAGGACTTCATATTTTCCTTAGAACTGTTATATTGACGATCACAGTTTGATTATCACAGTTCATCAGGATAGGGGGTATTGGTTTTTCAACCATAGGTAAGTCCTTCAAGAGTTCACGAAGCCACTCTGCTTCAACAGTGGCAGTGTCTAATGCTGTGAGTTCTGCTTCCATAGTTGACCTCGTTAAGATGGTCTGCTTGCAAGACTTTCAGAAAACAACGCCACCACCAAGTGTAAAAACATAACCACTTGTGGCCTTAATCTCATCAGCATCAGATATCCAGTTTGAGTCACTATAACCCTCCAGTACCCTTGGATACCCAGTCTAGTGAATCCCATAGCTCGCGGTGCCTTTCAAATAGCGCATAACTCTCTCAAGCGCATGCCAATGATCATCTCCCGGTTTTGACACAAACCGACTCAGCTTGCTCACAGCAAAAGAGATGTCAGGCCTCGTGGCACTCGCCAAATACATAAGCGAGCCAATAATCTGAGAATACCTCAGTTGATCTCTAGCAATCCGTCGATTCTTTCGAAGCAACACACTAGCATCATATGGAGTTGGAGAAGGCGTGCAGTCGCTATACCCAAAACGACTCAAGACCTTTTTCACATAATGAGACTAAAGCAGTGTGATCCCATCATTCTCATCTCTCAACAGCTTGATGTTTAAGATAACATCAGCTACTCCTAGATCCTTCATCTCAAAACAGCGAGATAAGAAATCCTTAACCTCCTTGATTAAATCAAGTTTGGTTCCAAAGATCAATATGTCGTCGACATACAGACAAAGAATAACTCCTTCACCCCCACCATAGCAATAGTACACACACTTGTCACCATCGTTTACTACAAAGCCGATAGCAGTTAATGTTCTTTCGAACTTCTCATGCCACTCCTTAGGAGCTTGTTTAAGGCCATATAAAGACTTTAATAACTTGCACACCTTTCCTTCCTGACCAGGTACTACAAAACCATCTGACTGATCCATGTAAATTTCCTCCTTCAACTCTCCATTAAGAAAAACCGTCTTAACGTCCATTTGATGAACGAGAAGACCATGTGAGGCAGCCAGTGATAGTAGCACCTGAATTGTGGTCAGTCTAGCCACGGGTGAGTAAGTATCAAAGAAGTCTTCACCTTCTTTCTGGGTATAACCCTTGGCCACAAGCCGTGCCTTGTACTTTTCAATCGTACCATCAGGTCTAAGCTTCTTCTTGAACACCCACTTACATCCTACAGGTTTGCACCCATATGGACGGTCAGTGATCTCCCAGGTACCATTAGCTAAGATGGAATCCATCTTGCTACGTACAGCTTCCTTCCAGTAGTCAGCATCAGGAGATGCATAGGCTTCTGAAATAGTCCTAGGTGTGTCATCCACGAGGTACACAATGAAATCATCACCAAAAGACTTTGCAGTCCTCTGTCTCTTACTCCTCATAGGAGTTCCATTGTTACCCTCAACAGGATTCTCAATGTGTTCCATCGCAATGGTGGGTTCAGGAATTACAGTGAATTCCTCACTAGATGGAGTAGGTATCTCCTGATTTGATGAACTCGACATATCCTTCATAGGAAATATGTCCTCAAAGAAAGTTGCATCATTTGATTCCATAATCGTACCAACATGCATGTCGGATACCTCAGATTTTATTATCAAAAATCTATAGCCGATGCTACGAAAAGCATAGCCCATAAGAACACAATCCACGGTTTTTGGTCCAAGCTTGCGCTTCTTGGGAATTGGTATATTGACTTTCGCCAAACAACCCCAAGTATGTAGGTAAGAGAGTTTCAACCTTTTCCTTTCCCATTCCTCAAATGGAGTCATGGTCTTATGCTTTGTGGGAACTCGGTTTAGGACATGACACGTAGTCATTAGCGCCTCCCCCCACCATTCCTTGGATAGAACCGAAGTGTCTAACATGGTGTTAACCATATCAGTTAGAGTTCGGTTCTTTCTTTCGGCTACCCCATTTGACTGGGGTGAGTAGGGAGGCGTCCTCTCATGGATTATACCATGTTCCGCACAAAACAGATCAAATTCATTGGAAAAATACTCTCCACCACGATCGGACCTAAGCCGTTTAATTTTTTGATCAAGTTGGTTCTCTGCCTCATCTTTATAGTTTTTAAAGAAAGTCAAAGCCTCATCTTTTGATTTTAGAAGATACACATAACAATATCTAGTGGAGTCATCAATCAACGTCATGAAGTATCTCTTTCCACCTTTTGTCAACACGCCATTCATCTCACAAAGATCAGAATGTATAAGCTCTAGTGGCGCCAAGTCTCTTGCCTCTGCAGTCTTATGGGACTTGCGAGGTTGCTTAGCTTGCACACATACTTGGCACTTGGAGCCTTTGACAGTAGAGATTTTCGGAATTAAATTCATATTGGCTAACCACGTCATGCAACCAAAGTCGTGAATGCCAAATATCAGACTCATTATTGTGGCAAACATTATTAATAACTTTAGTGCAAATATCTGACAAAGATAGGCGGAACAAGCCTCCGCACTCATAGCCTTTTCCAACAAATTGTCCACACTTAGAAATTACAACTTTATTGGATTCGAAAACCAACTTAAAACCATCTCGACATAAACGACAACCGCTAACGAGATTTTTATTGATGGACGACACATGATGAACGTTCTTCAGACGCACAGTCTTCCCCGAAGTAAACTTCAGATCGACCGTACCAACACCTCGAACGATGGCATGTGACCCGTTCCCCATCAGCACGGGTGAAGTCCCTGTTGCCTGGTAAGAAGAAAACACGGAGGCGTCAGCACAAACATGTACATTGGCACCGGTGTCAATTAACCAATCAGGGGATTGAAATACTGAAAGGATGGTAGGAAAAATACCATACCCTGATTCCTTCATATCAGTATCACCGATGACAACATTAGCGGACTTGCCGCTCTTCTCATGTTCGCGCTCCTCAAAGCGGTTAGGACACTTTGGAGCCCAGTGATTAGGATCACCGCAGACATGGCAAAGTCCCTTTCCCTTCTTATGAGAATTCTTCTTGAAGTTGGTAGAATGTGATGGCTTGTTCTTTGTATCAAACTTGCCTTTGCCCTGAGTTTTGTTCTTATTGTTTTTGTACTTGTTGGGCTGGGAGTTCTTCTTCTGTACCATGTGGGCACTAGAACCTCCCTCAGCAACTCGAGCACGTGTGTCCTTTGCTCTCGCCTTCTCTTCAACATCAAGAGTACCAATGAGATCCGCAACGGAAAACTCCTGTCTCTTGTGTTTCAGGGAAGTAGCAAAATTGTTCCACGAAGGTGGAAGCTTGGCAATGATGCCTCTGGCAACAAATTTGTCCGGCAACACACACTTGAAGTACTCAAGTTCTTTTGCGAGCGACTGTATCTCATGAGCCTGCTGTACAACAGGGCGCTCATTAGTCATCTTGTAGTCATAGAATTGCTCCATGACGTACAACTCGCTGCCGGCGTCCTAGGCACCAAACTTGGCCTCGAGCGCAGCCCACATGTCCTTGCTGTTGTCAAACGACATATACGAATCCACAATGGAGTCATCAAGAACACTCAGAAGAGCGCCTTTTGTAACGCCCTCGATGCGGCTATAGCTCCCACGTGTCGAGGAACGACTTAGAGACATAACCGCATTGAAAGCAATGTCGCAAATTAGGCAATCTTCACAACATCCCATGTAATATAAATAATAAAGAAGAGATACATAGTTGGCTTACACTCGCCACGTCAATCAAGTACATAAATAGCATTACAACATTCAACACTCATGGCCTGACTACGGCGCCAAAATAAAAGATAAACCCAACATGCGACACGGTCCCGATCACCCCAACTGGGCACCACTACTGATCATCAGGGAAAGACACGTAGTATCGTTGAGAGTCCTCGTCGAACTCCCACTTGAGCTCAAGCACGCCATCTGGAGCGGAATCATCAGGCCCTGCATCTGGTTTGGAAGTAATCTGTGAGCCACAGGGACTCCGCAATCTCGCACCCTCGCGATCAAGACTATTTAAGCTTAATAGGTAAGGCAAGGAAAGTATGTGGAGCTGCAGCAAGCGACTAGCATATATGGTGGCTATCCTGTTCGCAAAAGAGAGCGAGAAGAGGAGGCAAAGCACAAGCGAGTAACTAGAGGGTATCCTGCGGCAAGCATTACTCCAACACCGTGTTCACCTCCCGGACTCTGTCGAGAAGAGACCATCACGGTAACTCACACAATTGATTCATTTTAATTAAGCTAAGGTTCAAGTTATCTGCAATCGGACATTAACAAATTCCCATCTGCCCATAACCGCGGGCACGGCTTTCGAAAGTTCAAATCCCTGCAGGGGAGTCCCAACTTAGCCCATGACAAGCTCTCACGGTCAACGAAGGAATAGACCTCCTCCCGAGACGTTCCGATCAGACTCGGTATCCCGGTTCTTCAAGACATTTTGACAAGTTAAAACAAATCCAGCAACACCGCCCGAATGTGCCGACAAATCCCGATAGGAGCTGCACATATCTCGTTCTCAGGGCACACTCAGATGAGCGCTCCATACAACTAAAACAAAACCTCGAGTTTCCCCGAGGGGGCGCTGCACAGGACTCTAGTTTGGACCAATACTTAGAGGAGCACTGGCCCAGGGGGGGGCTTAAAATAAGATGACCCTCGGGCTCCGGAAACCCAAGGGAAAAATAGGCTAGGTGGCAAATGGTAAAACCAAGGTTGGGCATTGCTGGAAAAGCTTTAATCAAGACGAACTATCAAGGGGTTCCCATTATAACCCAACCGCGTAAGGAACGCAAAATCCGGGAACATAACACCGATATGACGGAAACTAGGGTGGCAAGAGTGGAACAAAACACTAGGCGAGAGGCCGAGCCTTCCACCCTTTACCAAGTATATAGATGCATTAAGATAATAAGGCAATATAATGATATCCCAACAAGTAAATAATGTTCCAACAAGGAACGGACTCCAATCTTCACCTGCAACTAGCAACGCTATAAGAGGGGCTGAGCAAAGCGGTAACATAGCCAATCAACGGTTTGCTAGGACATGGTGGGTTAGAGGTTTGACATGGAAATTTGGGAGGCATGATAATCAAGTGGTAGGCATCGTAGCATAGGCATAGCAAAAGAGCGAGCATCTAGCATAGCGAAGATAGTAGTGATTTCGAGGGTATGAACATCTTGCCTGCAAAGTTGTCAGGGTTGACTGGCTCCTCGAAAGCAAACTCAACAGGCTCCTCGTTAGTGAACTCGTCTCCCGGCTCTACCCAAACAAGACAAACAAGCAACAAGGACACAATCAACCACGTGCAAACTCAAACAACATGATGCAAGGATGGTATGCTATGCAGGATGCAAGATGTGATGCATATGCAAGATTTGACAAGGAATGAATGGACCTTGCCTCAACTTGGAAATCCAAGTGTTCCACTAGAAAGATGAGATGAAATCGCTTGAAAACGATATAAAGAACGCCGGAATCGGAGTTACGGTTTGGAAATGGCAAGCGATTCAAATATGACCACGTTCTGCGATTTACAGCAAGTAGCCATCTAAATGCAACAAGATGAACATGCTACAGCACTCAAACATGACAAAAAAATACATGAAAGGGGTCCATTCATGATGCTTAACAAAAGACTAGCACTGAGCTATGGCCAATTCATCCATTAATAGGTTCAAACAAGCATGACAAAAATGCATTTGGCAAACAGATCTCAGACTTAGTGAAATTAACACTTGTCTGGAATTTCAGATCAGATAGCACTCTTCGGAGCATGAAAACTATATGCTACAGGACCTGAACATGGCAAAGCAAAGCATGGCATGGAGCTACTCAAAGAGCTTAACAAAAGTCCCTTAGTGACCTTGAGCCAAAAGGGATCAGATAAAACATTTGCAAGCATGTGAACATGGCAAAAATATAATTAGATCACAGACTTAGTGAAAACTGGAGCATGCTGAAACAGATATCAAGTAGGCATGTTTACGAGCTCGATGCACTCACTACAGAGCATGTCATGACAATCTAAGCATACACCCATCAAGAATACACAAAATACAAGCTAGACATGGCAAGAACAATAACATAGCTTGCACGGATCAACTACAACATCCCCGGCAAAATCGCTAACAAGTAGACAATCTGTCCAGATTCACGAAATGACAAAAGTAGAGCTCGATTGACTCAAGCTAGGGTGCTCCATAATTGCAAACAAAGACATGGATGGATAGAGCACTACAAGATTAACAAAACACCCTTACTGACCATCCTAAAAAGAGGCACGGATCACTAGGAAACAACATGAACATGTGGCATAATGAGATAAACAGTCCAAGGACTTGGTGGAAATGCTAAGTCCCTGAAATTAGCATTAACGAATGCTCCACTTTGCAAGCTTGTGCTAGTCACCACACACATCACAAAAATACATGGGTTGCACCTCTGGATAGATGGCAAAACATATAACAAAACTCATGAAGAGCTCAGGGGCATATCATGCACACAATAATCATGGCAAAAATGACAAATATCTAATTGGAGCAGCAGATCTGACAATTATCTCAAATAGCATTCTTCTAACAGCATTTCGGGCATCAAGATGAACTCAAATGAAAATGATGCAATGAGATGAAATGATGTACTCTCTGAGACGAACATTTTGATATGCTATATGCCCAAAACGGAGCTATGTATGCAAAGTTATAGCACGATGAACATGGGTATATGGATCTGAGAATTTGAGGACTTAGAAGAAAATCACCACCCACGGATCTAGGGTTCCTCGCGGGAACGCAACCCGAGGTAAATCCGGCGAGGTCGCCGCGGCTCCGGTGAGCCCGATGGAGCGGCGGGGAGGCAGGGAAGAGTAGATCCGGCCTCTCCCGGCCGGATCCGGCGGCGAGGAGGGGTCTAGCCACCGCGGGGTGGCGAGGAGGCGCGGGGACGGGTCCGGCGACGAGCTTCCGTCGGCGGACGGAGAGCGGGGCGGCGGCCGGCGACCCGGGCGGCGGAGACGGCGACCGGACGCGAGGAGGGCGAACGGCTCCCGGGCGGTAGGCGGCGGTGGGTGCGCGGGCTGGGGAGGGCCCCGCGCGGGCCTGACAGGCCGGCGGTGCTGGAGGCGATGTGGGCACGGGCGGGACATGTGGCAGCGCGGGATTGGCGGCGGCGGATCGGGCGGACGTGTGCGGTCCGATTCGGACACGTCCGGCGGCGATGGGAGCTGATTTTTAGGGTTTCGGGGGAGAAGGAGATCCGGATTTCGGAGGGGGTCTTTTTATAGAGGTAGAGGGAGCTAGGAGAGTCCAAATGAGGTGTGGTTTTTGGCCACGCGATCGTGATCGAACGCTCTAGATGATGGAGAAGGTTTTGATGGGTTTTGGGCCAACTTGGAGGGGTGTTGGGATGCAACACACACGAGGCCTTTTTGGTCCCTTGGTTAACCATTGGAGCATCAAACGAAGTCCAAATGGTACGAAACTTGACAGGCGGTCTACCGGTAGTAAACCAAGGCCGCTTGGCAAGTCTCGGTCCAATCCGGAAATGTTTAATCCCCACACATGAAAGAAAGGTAGAAATGACCACCGGAGGAGAACGAAGCGCCGGAATGCAAAATGGACAACGGGGAAAATGCTCGAATGCATGAGATGAACACATATGCAGATGCAATGCACATGAAATGATATGAGATGCGTGACAATGATAACAACACACTAAGACAAAAACCCGAACCCGAGAAAATAAAATAACTTAAGGCCGGAAATGGCAAGAGTTGGAGTACATATTGGGTAAATTACATCCGGGGTGTTACAACACTCCACCACTACGAAAGGATCTCGTCCCGAGATCTAGGACTGAAAGAACACCGGGTACTCAGAACGGAGGTGATCCTCGCGTTCCCAGGTAGCTTCACGGTCGGAATGGTGTGACCACTTGACTTTGAGGAATTTGATTGACTTGTTGCGAGTCTTGCGTTCAGTCTCTTCAAGAATAGCAACGGGGTGCTCACGATATGAGAGATCTTCTTGGAGCTCAATGTCCTCGAAGTTGACGGTGCGGTCAGGAGTCTTGAAGCACTTTCGAAGCTGAGAGACATGGAACACGTCATGCACATTTGCAAAGTTTGAAGGAAGCTCGAGTTGATAGGCGAGATCGCCTCTCTTGCTGACGATCTTGAAAGGTCCCCCGTATCTGGGGGCAAGCTTCCCTTTGATACCGAAGCGACGAGTACCTTTCATTGGAGAGACGCGGAGGTAAACATGATCTCCGATCTCGAAAGCCAAATCACGGTGCTTACTATCATAGTAGCTCTTTTGGTGGGATTGGGCTGCTTTGAGGTTATCTCGAATGACTTTGCACATTTCCTCTGCCTCTGTGATTAAGTCATTTCCCAAAAGCTGACGTTCACCGGTTTTAGACCAGTTGAGAGGGGTACGACACTTCCTGCCATACAGAATTTCAAATGGGGCCTTGCCCAAACTTTCTTGAAAAATGTTGTTGTAGGAGAATTTAGCATAAGGAAGACAATCCTCCCACTTCATGCCGAAGGAGATCACACAAGCCTTGAGCATATCTTCAAGAATCTGGTTGACACGCTCGACTTGACCGCTAGTTTGAGGATGGAAAACTGTGCTGAAGCGGATGTTGGTGCCCATGGCCTTCTGAAAAGAATCCCAAAACTTCGAGGTAAAGATGCTGCCACGGTCTGAAGAGATCACTTGTGGAATACCATGTAGAGAGACAATCCGAGAGGTATAGAGTTCCGCCAATTGAGCTGCAGTGATTGACTCTTTGATAGGCAGAAAGTGAGCCACTTTAGTGAGTTTGTCGATGACAACGAATATAGCATCATTGCCACGCTTGGACTTTGGAAACCCAGTAACGAAGTCCATCTCAATGTGGTCAAACTTCCATTATGGAATGGCAAGAGGTTGGAGGAGACTCGCTGGCCTTTGGTGTTCTGTCTTCACTCTTCTACAGACATCACATTCATTCACGAACTGAGCAATCTCGCGCTTCATTCGAGTCCACCAATAAGCCTGCTTGAGGTCCTGATACATCTTCATGCTCCCAGGGTGAATGGAGAGGAGAGAATTGTGAGCCTCGTTCATGATCACTTTACGAAGGTCACCTTTAGGCACAACAATACGATCCTCGAAGAAGAGAGTATCCTTGTCATCAAGGCGGTAGCACTTGTACTTGGGTTGACTCTTGGCAATCCTAATCTTCACCTTTTTCACCATAGCATCAAGAAGTTGAGCTTGGCGAATCTGGTCTTCCAAGGTAGGAGAGACTTGAAGGTTGGCGAGGAAACCTTGAGGAACAACTTGCAGATTAAGTTTGCGTAAAGGTTCACAAAGCTCGGGTTGATAGGGCTTGAGAATCAGACTGTTGCAATAAGCCTTCCTGCTCAATGCGTCAGCAATCACATTGGCCTTGCCTGGAGTGTACTCGATACTCGGATTATACTCTTGAATCATTTCGACCCATCGAGTTTGCCTGAGGTTGAGATTAGGCTGAGTGAAGATGTACTTGAGACCCTTGTGATCAGTGAAAATGTCCACTTTTCTTCCCAATAAGAGATGTCTCCAAGTTAAAAGAGCATGCACAACTGCCACCAACTCGAGATCATGAGTGGGGTAGTTCTTCTCATTGGGCTTCAACTGACGAGAGGTATAAGCCACAACATTCTTCTCTTGCATCAACACTGCACCGAGACCTTGGAGAGAGGCATCGCAAAAGACCTCGTACGGTTTGGATTCATCAGGCGGAGTCAGAACTGGAGCAGTGATCAATTTCTCTTTCAAGGTGTTGAAAACATTCTGGAGACCAAACGTACTTGACATGCTTCTGGAGAAGATTTGAGAGAGGCTTCGCGATCTTAGAAAAGTTTTCAATGAATCTTTGACAGTAGCTTGCGAGACCGAGGAAGCTACGGAGTTGCTTCACGTTCTGAGGAGGTTCCCAATTCACAATTGCAGACACCTTCTCAGGATTCACCGCAATGCCCTTGGCAGAGATTATATGACCAAGATAAAGAACCTCATCGAGCCAAAATTCGCACTTGGAGAACTTGGCGTAGAACTGGTGTTCCCTGAGCTTATCGAGTACCAAACGCAAGTGCTTGGCATGATCTTCCTTGTTCTTCGAGAAAACCAGAATGTCGTCGAGATAGACCAAAACGAAGTCATTGGTGTAGGCGTTGAAGATGAAGTTCATCATGCGAGAGAAAGTCGGAGGAGCGTTGACGAGGCCAAAAGACATGGCAGTGTATTCATATGACCCATAGCTTGTCCTGAAAGCCGTCTTGGGAATATCTTGCTCGCGGATTCGAATCTGATGATAACCCATATGGAGATCAAGCTTGGAGAATAGTTGGGCACCTTTGAGTTGTTCGAACAGCTCGTTGATGTTGGGAAGTGGGTATTTGTTCTTGATGGTCTTCTTGTTCAATGGACGGTAATCAACACAAAGTCGGTCCGTTCCATCCTTCTTCTTCACAAAAAGAACACCACAACCCCACGGAGAAGAACTAGGTCGGATGAGACTCATTCTCTCTTGAATATCGAGTTGCTTCTTCAGCTCCTTCAACTCTTCAGGTCCGAGCTTGTAAGGACGCTTGCACACTGGTTCCATGCCAGGCTCAAGATCGATGACGAATTCAACTGGCCGGTGTGGAGGCATTCCTGAAAGCTCTTCTGGAAAGACGTCTTGATATTCGCAAATGACTGGAATTTGCGAGATAGCATCCAGTTCACCCTTCTCATTGAGAGAAAACAGACGGAAGGTATCATCATGAGCGACAAAGACAATTACATCCTCAGATGAATGAGTCAATTGAATCTGCCTGGCTTCACAATCAAGATGCGCCTTGTGCTTAGAAAGCCAATCCATCCCGAGAATAAGATCAATATCCGAGTTGCCCAGAACAATAGGAGAAGCTAGAAATTTGTAGTCGCCCAACGTGATTGTAACATCCGGGACGCAGGTATTAGCTGTCATCTGCTTGCCCGGTGACACAATTTGCAAGGAACTTTGCAGATACTGATAATCGCACTCATACTTCGATGCAAAAGGTTTGGAAATGAAACAATGCGATGCACCAGTGTCAAAAAGAAATTTTGCAGGGAATATCATTAACAGGAAGGTTACCCATGATGACATCTGACGAATCCTCTGCCTGAGCTGCGTTCATCAAGTTGACCTTGGCGTGCTTGGGGTTATGCTTGACCACAGCTGTACTTGCCGATCTCACTGGAGGAGGAGGAGGAAGACGCCTCTGGTTGAAACACTTGTTGGCATAGTGACCCTTCTGTTGGCACTTGTTGCACGTGACCTCTGAAAGCGAACGGTGGTACGGAGCACTTGATCTTGGAGCTTGAGACGAAGTCTTGTTCTGAAAATCAGGGTTGGGTGGGTGGGAAGATCCACTGCCACCTTTGCTCTTCTGCTGATACGGCTGACGGAACGAAGGAGGAGGAAGCCAATACTTCTGCTGCTTGGCGACTTGAGTAGAGGAAGAAGGAGTAGTGTCTCTGACTCGCTTCTTGGAAGCATCACACCTTAGTTGAGCAACCTCTTGCTTCAATGCCATGTTGTAGAACTCATAGTACCTCAAGGGCTCAAGGAGAACAAGAGCTAGCTGGATTTCTTCTCTGAGACCACCCCTGAACTGGTATATCATGCTCTTCTCATCAGGTACGTCCTGCTTAGCAAAGCGGGCGAGCTTCTGAAACAACTTGTTGTAGTCATAGACAGACAAAGATCCTTACTTCAGGTTGCGGAATTCCTCACGCTTGCTTTCAACCACGCTCTGAGGGATGTGATGAGCTTTGAAATCTTGACGGAATTCATCCCAGGTAATCACACGTCCTCCTCTGGAATCCTTGTACTGCTGGAACCATTCTGCAGCTTGGTCTTTGAGTTGGAAGGAAGCGAACTTGATGAAGTCCTCAGGCCTGACATTACTGCACTCGAAATGCTTGCACAGATCCACGAGCCAATCATCAACATCAGTTGCCTCAACACAATTGCTGAAAGTCTTTGGCCCATTAGCAAGGAACTGGTTGAGTGTAGCAAAGTGATTCTGATTGTTGCCTTGGTTGCCTTGGTTCGCTTGATTGCGCTCTTGAAGAATTTGCATGATCAACTGCGTATTTGCATTGGTTGCGGCCATCACAGCTTGCCATGCCTCCGGAGGAGGTGGAGGTGGTGGCGGATCCTGATTCTGATTCTGATTGGTGCTCTTAGAGGGAGCCATCCTGAAGAGGGTGACATCCATTAGCACATAGATAGACAAATATTGAAGCTGAATCCAACGGAATGAAAATTGCAACATATAGTCTTCACATCCGAACATAAGAACGAATGCATTCCTCTTGAAATGGTCACATATCCATAAATTGAGAAGCCACTTAGAATTTAGGTAGAGAAATAAATCAACAAGGTATGGATCAAGAACGAATACTTGGTAAGAAATCCCAATCTCAAACCAAATATCCGTGGAAGAAGAGCTAGAGCTACAAGAATTCCCACCTATGAAACTCCCGAACCTTTCCGGTTATGCAATCAGGTGTTGGGGATACAGGGGAAGCATAATATCTCACCCAAATCTAGCAAATCCTACATCCAGCTGTATCCATCCTTCAACACATAACCGAGAAAAACTTCGGAAACCATCTACCTCAACCTTCGAAAAGCATCCGTTATACAAGTTATGGCGATACTCCCGAACTCCCGCCCCAGTACTGGGTGGCGTCGAGGTTATCTCACCAATGAACTGCATAAAGGAGATTTTCGATGTCGGCGTACTAAACTCAGGTATTCCAGAACTGCAACGATAAAATTGTGACGACAACACCTCGGAGCTCAACTCCCCGGGACACTGCCACAACCCCTAAAGACAGGAGGCACCAAGAACAATGTTCTCGTCACAAAACCATCGGAACGATTCCAACATACCCGCGTGATCCTAAATTTTTTTTAATGAAATTTGAGAAGAGAAGAGTCAAAACTCTACGTCGGGATGCCTTACCAGAGCGATGAGGAGACTGGGGAGTAAAAAGAATTCCTAAACTCTCCGATATATAATTCCTAAATGACTCAAAACATTTTTTTAGACTCAACAACGGCTGCTAAAAACGATCAAGCAATGGGGGCTCCTAAGGTCGGGGAAGGCTCTGATTACCAACTTGTAACGCCCTCGATGCGGCTATAGCTCCCACGTGTCGAGGCACGACTTAGAGACATAACCGCATTGAAAGCAATGTCGCAAGTTAGGCAATCTTCACAACATCCCATGTAATATAAATAATAAAGGGGAGATACATAGTTGGCTTACACTCGCCACGTCAATCAAGTACATAAATAGCATTACAACATTCAACACTCATGGCCCGACTACAGCGCCAAAATAAAAGATAAACCCAACATGTGACACGGTCCCGATCACCCCAACTGGGCACCACTACTGATCATCAGGGAAAGACACGTAGTATCGTTGAGAGTCCTCATCGAACTCCCACTTGAGCTCAAGCGCGCCATCTGGAGCGGAATCATCAGGCCCTGCATCTGGTTTGGAAGTAATCTGTGAGCCACAGGGACTCCACAATCTCGCACCCTCGCGATCAAGACTATTTAAGCTTAATAGGTAAGGCAAGGAAAGTATGTGGAGCTGCAGCAAGCGACTAGCATATATGGTGGCTATCCTGTTCGCAAAAGAGAGCGAGAAGAGGAGGAAAAGCACGAGCGAGTAACTAGAGGGTATCCTGCAGCAAGCATTACTCCAACACCGTGTTCACCTCCCGGACTCCGCCGAGAAGAGACCATCACGGTAACTCACACATTTGATTCATTTTAATTAAGTTAAGGTTCAAGTTATCTGCAACCGAACATTAACAAATTCCCATCTGCCCATAACCACGGGCACGGCTTTCGAAAGTTCAAATCCCTGCAGGGGAGTCCCAACTTAGCCCATGACAAGCCCTCACGGTCAACGAAGGAATAGACCTCCTCCCGAGACGTTCCGATCAGACTCGGTATCCCGGTTCTTCAAGACACTGCGACAAGTTAAAACAAATCCAGCACCACCGCCCGAATGTGCGGACAAATCCCGATAGGAGCTGCACATATCTCGTTCTCAGGGCACACTCAGATGAGCGCTCCATACAACTAAAACCAAACCTCGAGTTTCCTCTAGGGGGCGCTGCACAGGACTCTAGTTTGGACCAATACTCAGAGGAGCACTGGCCCCGGGGGGCTTAAAATAAGATGACCCTCGGGCTCCGGAAACCCAAGGGAAAAAGAGGCTAGGTGGCAAATGGTAAAACCAAGGTTGGGCATTGCTGGAAAAGCTTTAATTAAAACGAACTATCAAGGGGTTCCCATTATAACCCAACCGCGTAAGGAACGCAAAATCCGGGAACATAACACCAATATGACGGAAACTAGGGCGGCAAGAGTGGAACAAAATACTAGGCGAGAGGCCGAGTCTTCCACCCTTTACCAAGTATATTGATGCATTAAGATAACAAGGCAATATAATGATATCCCAACAAGTAAATAATGTTCTAATAAGGAACGGACTCCAATCTTCACCTGCAACTAGCAACGCTATAAGAGGGGCTGAGCAAAGCGGTAACATTTTTAAGATTCGTAGACATTTTATGATTTCTCGACCATTTTTTTAAAGTCGCAACTTTTTAAAATTTGTCAATCTCGAATTAATTAAGAAAAGAGTAAAAAACAGAAATAAGAAAAAAAAGACAAAGAAACGAAATGAAGAAAAATAGAGATGTCGCGCCCCGCGGGCCGGACCATGAAGACATTCAGGGGGGATGAGGTGGGTGAGAAAAAGGAGTTGGAAGCAGGGTACACTCATATCTACTAAATGCTAGGTATCGTACCTATAAAACACTTACGACGATGGTGTCTTAAAAGAAACGAATCGTTTTCTTCACTTATGGATGACATAGCGGGTAATATATAGCAACTTCAAGGATAATATTTTAGACAGACGACCAGAAACAATAATTGGTTTATTAATAGATGTATATATATCTATATATAGGAAAATGGGTGAGTACACGCGGGAGTATGTACTCCGACGACCAAACAGATGGTGGAAACGTGCTATCGGGCTGTGCCGCTTGGATAGATGCCCGTTTAGCTTATTTGATTAATAATTAACAATTGATTGCCGATAAAATCTCTTTGCATGGATTAGACTGTTTAAAAATCGTTTCCGTGATAGTAGGGGCTTGGGAGTTGGGATGCGCATTATGTGGCCTCGTATAATACCATGGCAGGCAGCGGCTTGTCCGGTGGTGCTTATCAACAACACGATCTCTGACGGCGTCGACGAGACGTGGCAGCGTGCGCAACATCTAGTGACCATCGATCATGGCGGTGAACATCTGGCGTCTTGCCGACGGTGTTGTAGCTGGGTTTGTTGGAAATATGAGCAAATTACTATGAGATTTAATCCGAATAAACAGAATATAAATCATGACCACAGCAGCAGAGATTAAACTAATCATGCGAACTAGCATAGTAGATGAACATATCACATCTAAGGCACATACTAGAAACGTGAATCTACCACGACCTCGAACAGGAAGGATAGAATCACATACGGTGCAGCGGGTGCAGCACCGCCGGCGTTGATGTTGTCGCCCATGTCGTCGAGGATGAGGTTGCCGAGGTCGGGGAAGAAGTCGTCGTTCGTGAAGTCGTCGCTGCCAGCAGTCGCGCGAGTGCGCTCCCCAAAAACCTGATCGCCCCTCTCCCGTACAGGATCACGAGAGGCGGGGTTCCGGAGGCTTGCTGTCCCTTCTCGCGGTGCACGCCGGAAGGAGGGATGGAGAAGACTAGCTTGGCGGCGCAATGATCTGGAACGGTGATGAGAAACCATACGAAGCGGCGGCTAGGGTAGACGTCTGCCTGACTATATATTGCGGGCCGGGTAGGTCGTGGGAGTAAACTCCACGTCCGAGTCATCACGATCCAAAAGAATCAGAAACGGTTAAGTAATTAACGCGTCCGTTAATTATTAATTAATGACTCATTAATTTTCTAATGCAGCAAAAATATAGACAACGTGTATAGCTCTGTCCTCGGCTCGGCTGGCGAGGCGAGCGAGGAGGAGGAGGAGCGCACGTGTAGGTCTCCTCTTCTCATGCTCATACAAGTACAAGTGGTAGAAGAGCTCACCTTATAAAGAGGTGCAACTCTCTCTGAACTTTCAAGGTGGGACTAAACTTTAGCCTCACTCACTCCACTCACATGTGTGCATGAATGGGCCAAGAGAATTTCAGAATTTTAGTTGGGCTTTGAGCCAAAGGCCTACTAGCTAAATTCCAACAGGGTTGTTGATAATCCAATAGAGATAGGTATTGGATGGCAAAATTTTCAGTAAAATTCAGTTTTCTTCCGGTACTTCTCCGCTGCATCTTGTTACAGGTCACACGGCAGCCGAGCGACTTGACGATGAACAGTAGAGCAGCCACCACCTCCTGCACGCTGATGACGATGAAGCACGGCTGCCCACCGGTGACGACGACATCGCTAGATCGATATTCTTGTCCTCACGTGGCCAAAGCATCCGTGAAGACCTACGCACAGGTATGAGTATAAACTTACTTGCCCAGTTAATTTATTGACTATTTGACCTCGATGCACCGGCCTATCCCAACCGGCGGTGAGCTGATCCTTTATTCCACGTTGTTATAGTTTGATGCCTGGAAGCCGCTCTCGCTAGACTCCTGGATGGACACGTGCTTGGATGCCAAACTCCGATTCTAACTCCAGGCCAGAGACGTACATTCTTGCATTTCGAAGTATTCATGTTAACTCCGTGCACTCATCCTGGCTCGTTGTTGCATGTCCCAGCAGTGAAATCAGGGCAGTACGTGGGCTCAATGGCGAACATAGATGCGGTCATTGGCGGCGCTCGACGGCTCGGCTCGGTGACAGAGATAAGATGCGTATGGCGGCGACATGACGACCCAGGATGACATGCAGTCAACAGCCTTATTTTCACCTTCTATCCTGACCGGCCGGCGGTGCCACCGGCTCAGTTTATTTGTCAGATCCAGCAATAGCATCCTGCTACTACAGTTAATTATAAGGCAAATCGCTAGGTCCATTTATGATAGCTACATGTTGTGAGTTGATCGGCTAATTCATATGATGTATGATTAAATGACTTTCATCATCCTACTACAAATTTATATGTGTGTACATACATGATCAGATGGCATGGGCTGATCCAGCATACTCATGCAACATGCATACACAACAAGCATGCAAGGATAAGCATGCTCTCTGATGTGATGTACATATACATTTCCGGTCCCTGTATTTTCGAGAGTGGAAAAATATCATTATTTGAAACAATTATACTGTTTTTTGTATTTAACAGTTATGCTACTCTTTCTTGTAGTATATACTCTTTTCATTAATTATACCTTTTTTGTGTACTCCTTTTGAATTAACCGTACGAGCATTACATACTCATTTGTACACCAGTCTGATCTATCAGTATTACATCCTCCATTGCAAACCAAGTGGCAAGTGGTATGTTCTCCCGATCCATGCTATGTGGTATATACTTCTTCCATTGCAAAAAATATAATATATACTACATGACCAAAAACATGGTATATACTCTATCCTAAAAAAAGTGGCATATACTCCGTCACTAGGAAGTGGTATGTACTCTATTACGAAAAAAAATCTGACGTATATTTCACTTGAATAAACATGGTATATACCCCATCTCTAAAATGTGGTACATACTCCATCGTAAAAATATAGTATATACCCCGTTAGAAAAAAGGTAGTAGATAACGAGTGACGGAAATTTTGTTTATACTCCATGAGAAATATGTGACCAATACTTCATTTCAAACAAAATTATGGTATGTGCTCCAACGAAAAAATTATGGTGTATACCCCATCATGAAAATGTGTTATATACTCCACCAAAAGTCTAGTACATCCGGCCAATAAATATTAATACATGGGTGCTAAAAAAAATTAGCTAGCACAGACCTCACGTGCATGCACTACTGCGCTTGAACTTATATAATCTTTCTTTATTCTATATAGTCGTACGTACCAGGCGTGTGGTGAAAAGGTATATACGTTCAGAAGTTGAGATCCACAAGTATGATCCCTTAATTCTAGGATAAGATCAAGGACCGACGTGTGTGCACCATAACAGCATAACAGAGTTTAAGGACCCATTAACGGATAGGAGTATGTACTCCAGAAACGATTTTGCTATCAACACTAGCAGCAGGGGTGGCTATCAGAACCCTTGGTTTGCATCAAGATCTGAACTTTTGAATGGATAAGGTTCTGGATTGTTGAATTATGGATGATCACATATACAGAAGAGGAAGGCATGTGGGGGTACTTTTTGAAGGTGTGGACGTAAACGGCAGCCTAGGCTCTAAGATGTCAGACGTATTGATGGAACGGGGGCAGCTCCTTTCTATCATCGGTCCCTGAGCTACATCTGTTTTGGGAAAGCCTATAGGATAGCTTTTTTTGCATTGCTAGAATTGAAAGGTTCCATTCATCCTTGGATTTTTTTTAGTAAATTCAACATTCATCTTGCTGCGTTGCCTGCCAAAGGTTTGACACCTTTTGAATCACACCGGGCAGCCGCACCTGTTTGTCCAAATCAAACCGGGTAGCCGCACCTGTTCTGGAAGGATTATGGAGAATCTTTAGGATTTGTGTATGTTGGTAGTGGACCTCGGGTAAGCATTACATAGAGCTGGTTATCTAGATGGGGAAACTGTTGTTGTTTTGCACACCCGATAAAACATGTCTCTCTGCTACCCGGCTTGTGAAACCACACAAGAGAAAAAGTTAACGAGGTTAGCAAACTATAGGAACTCACTTTTGTATTTTTTTGGACGTTTCAGTTCGGTCCTCGTACCGTGCTGGGATATATTTGTCCAAAATTTCGCCAGGCAGAAAAAGGCCGAGCTTGCATCTGTTGCATCGTGATCTGATGGTCTACGGCCAATCAGCCATATTTAAGCTCCAGATGCAGCAACGGCTTTGGGAGGTTGCGCGCAGCCTCTTCTCACACGTGACGTACCGGCGCCGACCGGGCCGGGCAGCGGTACACACTTCTTAGGTCCATCCAAGAACAACGCCAAGATCAATCGTACCAAAATGCCATCAAACCCTAGCATGGTAATTATCTGGGTTTTGTTTGCGCGGTGGTAGGATCAAAAGCTTGTATCATGTTTTCATATATGCATGGTCGATCTCGGTGATTGACCGAGGCGGCCAGTGAGTAGGCATGATACGACCAGCGAGTACGCATGCTCTGATGGATGTACTAGGCTACTAGCTATGGCATGGCGTGGCGACCGATTGTCAGTGTCCGGCAGCATACGCACTCTGGCTGCTATAATCATTGTACAGTTTGATATCATCTAATCGATTTCTCTCTACTTTTTCTGTGGGACTTCTCGACATGTTTACTCCCCCTGTAGGGTGAGCAGAGGGGTCTCCCTTTAAAGCGGCAAAGGGGCGCGTATCCATGTCCCCTCATACTTTTGTACGGACCGCCAGGCTTTTAGCGGATCTATTGGAGGCATAAAAGCAACAAGACCTACATATCGGCCGGAGTTTGTTCAGACCGGCATGCTTTTAGCTAATCTGTTCGGGATTTCCAGTTACAGAAAAAATGTACACCCGTTCATTGCTCTCTTGTTTCAACGCCTTGATCGCATGGCGCCCAAGTGAGCCAAACACCGGGCGCATGCTGAAGCATTGGCGACAGCAGCTATAGAGCATGGTTCATCCCATGCTGAAGTGAAGCAACAGAAACTGAACCTGAAGCTACGACTGAACAAAGGCTGGAGAAGGGCCACAACAAGTCTTCAAGGTAAACTGTTCTGTCCATGAGATGGTCGTCGAAGGATTGGCTTAAATAGCCACATCTCTCTGACTGTGGGGTAAGCTGGGGAACCACTTGTAAGTGTGAGATGACAGGCTAGTTTTTTTTTGAGAAAATAGATGAGAGGCTAGTTGTCATATACTCCGGTGGTCTATGTCAGTTGGGCCATCTGGGTTCAGAACACAAACGAACGAACTGAAGGCCGGTGGCCTCTCTTTCCCCTTCACAAGCCTCCCTGAGGGATCACGGACCGGCTCAAGATTCGCTGCAGAAATACGAGTAGAAAGTAGCGTTGACAGAATAGGCCAGGTAATCTCTGATCCCAGGATTCCAGGACGTAGGCCACGGGTCGTTGTTTTACCCTTCCATCAACAGGAGTAGGCACGTCTGGCGATCCCGTGAGTTTACTCCTTGGCTTGATCTGGCGAACCTTGCAAAACACGTTTCAGTATCGAACGCCCCCCCCTTGACTAATATAATTGCACAAGCACACAACCTGCAGATGGAGTAAAACCATTTTCGTGGTAAATGGTAGTGAAAATAGAATGGGCGGTGCTACGCGTCGGCCGAAAAAGATCCACCGCCTCTCGAGCCGTCCGATTGTACGAGGCGAGCGTTCTTGTTCTGCAATTTCTTGCAACAATGCTCTTGTTGTGAAACCTCTTCTTCTCTAACTTTATGCAACAAGAGCCATGTTATAAAAATCTCTTATTCTCTAATTTTCTGCAACAAGACATATGTTGTAAAGTATTCTCTTCTTTAATTTACCGCAACAAACCCCTTGTTGCTAAACCTTTTCTTTATTTTTCTGCAACAAGACACTTGATGCAAAACTTCTCTATTTTTCTGTAACAAGACTCTTGTTGCAAAGCCTCCATTGCAATAGGACCCGACATCTCTAGCTTCTTCTATGTATTCCTACAACAAGATTGTTGTTGCGAAAACTTGCAAGAACGCCGATGGCTGCAATGGAGAGAGCACCCCGTTGTCTCTACATCACCCCATTTATTGCGGTATGCCTTTTTGAAACAGGTGCTGAACTGCAAGAACTGTAGTACGGAGCGCTCCTCATGGTCAGATGAGATTCAACACATGGATAGGAGAGATAAAAAAGTACGGCCATTTCATTAGAGATAGGGATGAAGGAGAGAAGCAGTGCACTGGCCCACCAAGATAAAGGAGAGAAGCGGTGCGCTGGCCCATCAAGACATGTGTCAAGCGTAGAACATGATGGATGTGAGAGGAAAGATCGGTGAGTTGACCACTAGTGTTTTTCAAATAGAGAACCTATTAGCTTATGACTGCTATTTTCTATTTAGTTGCTGGATGGTGCCATCTAAAAAAAGATAAAATAGAAGGAGAGTTATGGCAACTTCAACGCTGACCATCAAACCTCCCACATGCGTCTGGACCACGAAAGCCACGCAATGAGATTTTGTATTAGTCCGCGGCGCGGTCCGGGCGTGTTTTTTTCCTGCAAACCGAAGACAAACTTGGTGGAGCTTTGTGGGAGTACGGACCGCTCCCGAGGGCATAACGTACATGCACACACACACACACAGAGGGGGGGACAAATGTTCGGGATATATGGATTGTCGGGAGTGCTGGCGAACCGTCAGGGAACCACTCGACTAGGGTGGTGCTCGAGGGGCATAACGGTCAAGCAATAAAAGGTGCCCGGTCCAATAAAAAGAGTGCATGCACACAATTGTGCAAGGCTTGAGCAATGCCAAATAAAGTTTCATGAGTGGTTATAATGGCACGGTGATACTAGACCACCGTAGAGGTGTAACCTGCATGTCTCACTTACCGTCAAAGGAACACACACACAGTCACACACACACAATGAGAGAGACGGAAAGACGTTTGGGATATATGGGTTGTCGGGAGTGCCGACAGACCGCCAGAAGGAACCACTCGACTAGGGTGTGCCCAAGGTGCATAACGTTCATGCAATAAAAGGTGCCCGATACAATAAAACGAGTGCATGCACACAATTGTGCAAGGTTCGAGTAGTGCCAAATAAAGGTTCATCTGTTATTAGAATGGTACGTCGATATTAGACAACCGTGGAGGTGTAACTTGAATGTCTCATTTAACGTCAAAGGGACACACACACGCACACACACGCACACACACGCACACACGCGTGCATGCGCAGAGAGAGAGAGAGAGAGAGAGTGAGAGAGAGGGACAAATGTTTGGGATATATGGATTGTCGGGAGTGGTGGCGGGCCGTCGGGGAACCACTCGACTACGGTGGTGCCCGAGGGCCATAACGTTCATGCAATAAAAGGTGTTCGGTCCAATAGAAAGAGTGCATGCATACAATTGTGCAAGGTTTGAGCAATGCCAAATAAAGGTTCATGTGTGATTATAATGGTACGGCGGTACTATACCACCGTGGAAGTGTAACTTGCATGTCTCACTTACCGTCAGATGAACACACACACACACACAATCACACTAACGCGCGCGCACACACACACAATGAGAGAGAGGGGGGTGGTCGGGATCTATGGATTGTCGGGAGTGGAGGCGGACCGTCAGAGGGAACCACTCGACTAGGGTGTGCCCGAGGGGCATGTCGTTCATGCAATAAAAGGTGCCCGGTCCAATAAAAAGGGTGCATGCATACAATTGTGCAAGGTTTGAGCAATGCCAAGTAAAGATTCATGTGTGATTCTAATGGTACGACGATACTAGACCACCGTGGAGGTGTAACTTTCATGTCTCACTTAGCGTCAGAGGAACACACACACACACACAATCACACTCACGTGCGCACACACACACAATGAGAGAGAGGGGGTGGTCGGGATCTATGGATTGTCGGGAGTGGAGGCGGACCGTCAGAGGAAACCACTCAACTAGGGTGTGCCCGAGGGGCATGGCGTTCATGCAATAAAAGGTGCCCGGTCCAATAAAAAGAGTGCATCCATACAATTATGTAAGGTTTGAGAAATGCCAAATAAAGGTTCATGTGTGATCATAATGGTACGGCGATACTAGACCACCGTGGAGGTGTAACTTGCATGTCTCACTTACCGTTAGAGGAACACACACACACAATCACACTCACGTGCGCGCGCACACAACAATGAGAGAGGGGGGATGTTCGGGATATATGGATTGCCGGGAGTGGCGGTGGGCCGTCAGAGGGAACCACTCGAATAGGGTGTGCCCGAGGGGCATGTCGTTCATGCAATAAAAGGTGCCCGGTCCAATAAAAAGAGTGCACGCATACAATTGTGCAAGGTTTGAACAATGCCAAATAAAGGTTCATGTGTGATTATATGGTACGGGGATACTAGATCACCCTGGAGGCTATAACTTGCATGTCTCACTTACACTCACCCATGTGCACACACACAATGAGAGAGAGGGGGAGATGTTCGTGATATATGGATTGTCGGGAGTGGCAACGGACCGTCAGAGGGAACCACTCAACTAGGGTGTGCTCGAGGGGCATGACGTTCATGCAATGAAAGGTGCCCGGTGCCATAAAAAGAGTGCATGCATACAATTGTGCAAGGTTTGAGCAATGGCAAAATAAGGGTTCATGTGTGATTATAATGGTACGACGATACTAGACCACCATGGAGATGTAACTTGCATATCTCACTTGCTGTCACACACACGCGCACGCACGCACACAGGCACACGCGTGCACATACACACACAATGAGAGAGACGGAAAGACGTCTGGGATATATGGATTGTCGGGAGTCCCGACGGACCGTCAGAGGGAACCACTCGTCTAGGGTGTGCCCGACGGGCATAAAGTTCATGCAATAAAAGGAGTCCGGTCCAATAAAAAGAGAGCAAACATACAATTGTGCAAGGTTTGAGCAATGCCAAATAAAGGTTCATGTGTGATTATAATGGTACGAGGAGTCCGGTCCAATAACGTTCATGTTTGAGCAATGCAAACATACAACCACGCGAGTCTCACTTATGGTCACGTACCCATGCACGCACACACAATGAGAGAGATGGAAAGACGTCCAGAATATATGGATTGCCGGGAGTGCTGGTGGACCGTCAGAGGGAACCACTCGATTGGGGTGTGCCCGATGGGCATAACGTTCATGCAATGAAAGGTGCCCGGTCCCATTCCATGTGATGTGTCTTGTCCGACAAGCATGGCATGGAGCACTTTCTATAGTGTGCACTGCCTGGGCGCTTGGAACCAGGAGAAAGTGAATCTGCATTGTTCATAAACTGAGTTAAATGAATCAAAGGTTACCTAGCATTGCTAGCCTTTGACTTTTGTTTTGTACCAAAGAAAAAGGTCCGCATATAAAATTGTTCAGTCAGTAAAACCATAGGCTTATTTTAGTTCATGCACACAATTTTTTTAACAGAAGGTCATGCACACACTTGGTTGCAGCGTAATAGCTCAGGTTCAGCAATCTTATGTGATGGCTAGTGCCTTTGTCATGGTGTTGCATCTATAGTTTCTATTTGGAGGAAGTAGTATATCACTTAATGGAGGACCCGTCCCCTCCCCATCGTCTCTCCTCTCGCGCGACGGCAACCTGTCACAGTTTCAGCGATGCAAGTAATGCTGATTTTGCTAGAGTTGCTCTTAAAAAGGGGACATGATAAAAATGTATTCTATTTTGCGTTTCAAATGGTACTTCTGTACCCCCCCCCAGAAAAATATGTTTTGTTATCATGCTCTTAAAATGGGGGCATGGTAAAAAATGTCTTCCTATTTTGTGTCTGAAATGGTACTTCTGTACCAGAAAAAACATGTCTTTTACCATGTGGTAGCAGCCTAGCGGGAAACTTTCTCTGGCGTGTGTCCAACAGTGCAAACTACTCTACGTCGTTTGTCATATTAATCAAGTGCACCCAGAGCAAAGGCAAAACCTTACATCTGTAGGAGATAAATCAATTAGCATGCTTCATGTAGAAAACGAGAAGAAGCAGTAAACGCTAGTATTTGGAGGCAGGGGAAATGAGGCTTGAGGCCATATCAAATTACCAGATAGACTCTTTTTTGACGCATTACCAGATAGGCTTGACTCAGAAAAAATCAACACTGACTTCGGTACAAGATGGGATCGTAAGATTAATTATTATCTTTCCCGCACACAAGTAGAGTAAAAACTGAGGTAGAGCTTTTAGATAGTAAGATGCTCATCAGAACCTGGTAATTTCAGTTCTTTCTGGGATTGGAACCAAGATCTTAGGAAAACATACAATGATTCTTCATCATGCCATGTGAAAACCAAGACAAGGGTTCTTAACCATGCTTCATCTCGTTTTCATAAAAAAAAAGTCTCAAAAAACAGCACGAGCTGGTCAACAAATCCCATAGATGATGGGAAAATCATAGTACTACAACATCAGCGTGAATCAAGAGAGCTAGAACCAGAACCAAAAATAAAGCACAACAATAAGGAAGAGTTTAATCCACCACACTGTTTCATTGAACGGCTGCCATCCAAGGTAAGCGCCAAGGCAGAAGAAAAGAGGAAAAATCCCAAATATGAAGCACAGGTTCACGGAGTTGTCGTCAATGGAGAGATCTTCGTCTCCAATCCAGCTAATCCACGTAGCACACACTACTCATGCGGAGGGGGGGGTAGCTAATCCATGCAGCACACACAGCTAATGCACGCGGCGTCAATTTACTTCACTGCTCGTTGCCAGCGGAGAGCGGACACAACCAAGGTACATAACTGCATACATAGGTGGATATGGGAAAAACTAAAAAGGGGGGGGGGGGTCACGGATCTGCTAGTTGGCGCGGCGCGGGCGCGCAGCTCCCTCATCTCATCCTCCCACTTCTCCACCCTCTCCTTGTGGTTGTGGATCCCGTGACGCAATACAACAAGCAAATGATGAGCAACCAAGATGGTGTGATGCTGCTTGATGTAGTGAGCTTCTTACCTACTGAGGCGGTCCTCGAAGACGGCGCCGAGGGCCTTGAACATGGCGTCTTCGGAGTCCAGCATCTCAGATACCTACAACGTCACCTGCCATTGGCCATCCATCACTAGGCGATTAGGTGGAATCGATGGAGGAGCAGGAGGAGGAGAGGGTGAAGAGGCGGACCTTGCGGGTGAAGTTGTCGATGGCGAGGAGGATGTGCTGGACGTGCTCTCCATCTCCGTCGACGGCCCCGTCCATCTCTGCAGCCACGCTCCCTGATCGAATGATCCCCGTAGGCAAGGCCGCCATGGCCACAGCTACGGTCCCTAGATGCTAGCTCGACGGGGCAGTAGTGAAGGAAGAGGGAGGGGAGGGGGGGCAGTGAGGAGGCGCGATGGTGGGCAGCCGTGCCATGGGGAGGAGCGAGAAGAGAGCCCGGTTCAGATTTGGATCGGGGTGGGGAGAGAAAAAAAGAGGGTTGCGTCGTGTTGAGGGCCGATGCAGCAATTTTGGTGTAAAAAATCATGAATCTTTTTTTTGAGAAACTCACGAACCTTTTCCAGGCTAGGCACCGTCAGTGAGCTGGAACCGTTCGTGGGCTGAGAACCGTTGTGCGTAGGCCATGGGCTGCGTCGATGCAGCTTTGGCAGCCTACCCACTGAGCCTACTGGGCTATAGTGAGGGGACCGTGGTCCTAAATCATCTATAAGAGGAAATACCTACCAATCGCACAAAATAAAATAAATGCAAAGAAGGAAAGTGGCTGGTCCAGATCCCAACAAGAACGTGTGCTCCTGATTGCCACCTTTAGAGAGAAACACAATAGGTTTGCTTTTCCCTATATATATATATATATATATATATATATATATATATATATATATATATATATTCTGTTACGCGTAACAGAATATTATTCTGTTACCCTTCTTGAACTGATGAATCCGAGCGGTTGTACTGATTCCGTCATTTCGTTGAACTGATCATTTTTTATTAAAAGAGCAAATAAGAGCCCCCTCCTCTCTCTCCCCGTTGAGCCAGCTACTTGTGGCGGATCCCTCCACCTGCCCGCCTCCCTCCTGGCAACCCAGGCCATATCCCAGTCGCGGTGATGGGCGCCGGGGCACGGGCGACGGCGGCGGCGCTGCCACTGGAGCTCGTATGGTGGAGAGAAGTGTGGCGTCGGTGCGTACATGCGCTAAGCTGGAGCAGAGGCGCCCTGCAGCAGGCGGCACCGGGGCGAGGAGGGTCCGTGGCGAGCTCCGGCCGTAGAGGGCGCAGCGCGCCCCAAGAGCACGCGCAGAGCTGGCTGGAGGAGAAGGCGGCCACGCGCGGCGCCGGCGTCCGCCTCAGCTCCAGCAGCACAGACGAAGAAGCTACCACCTACAAGTAGCACCAAGCGAGAAATCAGCAGAGAGAACTCAAGTGAAGGCACAAGGAATACCCGCGTGGTGGGGGAGAGCGCGAGGGCGGAGGGGAGGCCGCCATTTCCAGCCGGGGGGCGGGTCGAGCTGCTGGTGGAGTCGCCGTGTTCCGCTCCCCTCCTCCTCCTCCTTCCCCTTTGTACTAGTGGCAAGGCGCCGATTTGTGATGTGGTTGAAAGGATTGAGTGACCACTCAACTGATTTCGTTTACCTTGCCATCTTAGGAAGGGAAGGGCAGAGCAGGTCCCGCCGGAGTGGGAGGGGGCGGTGGCCACCACCACCACCGTCCGTCCAGGTTCACCTCAGTCGGCGGCAACTGTAGCCCTGTTGCCCATGTGCCCATCCTTGTCGTCTCTCAAAGATCAGTCTCTATGCTCTGTCTTTTCTGCACAATACATGAAAGGTCATCTAGTTCTGCATGAACTCGAGCCTGCACCATAATCTTGGCCATCTCACGGCATGTCTGAATTTGTTCATTTATCTTATGTAAGATGCCAAGACGAGGTTCTAGGCTAGTGTTGCTAGCAGGAACCATAGAGTTGGCAACATATGGCAGAATCTAAAGAGCGGCTGAAGCTGAATCTTCTGTGCTTAAAGTGCAATTTACAGGAAGGACTGTTCCAAAATTCATGAACCTAAAATGGAACATGAAATGGGAGCTGAGCAGATTCCGTTGCTAATTAATTATCCCACACTATGTTGTTGCTGGTGGAGCTACTATAGTAGTAGTATTTGATCAGGGGCTAACAGTAGTTACTACTGTATTTGACATGAGACTGAGCACCATACGAGCTATAAAATGGCAGCTCATATTCAGGGAAACTTTCGTGGTAGGTGTGCAACAAAATTTCACAAAGAATTGTCAAATGCGAAACTTTCATAGAGGTCAAAGATTTCAGTTCAACGTCTACACAGAGCTATCGAAATATGAAACTTAGTCATGTTGAACGTTTCCTCAAATTCGCAACTGGTGAAGACTAATTTGAAATATGGTGAGACCCTTCGTGTTGCTTTCCCATCAGAAAAAACAGAGTACTAGAACTGATGTCCATATGTGTTTGTGCTGAGCATGTTTCGTAGACTAAAATTTACACTTCTTTGGGTACGCCTTTTTCTCGTAACTTTTCGATGGTTTACGATATCATAGTCCTCAAACTTGCATGGTTTATATCATTGAGCTGAATGATATTTATTTTGAAACAATATGTTTTGTGTGTTTCTTTTTTTGAACTCATTTTTTTTGCAATGATGTTTTGAACTTCTCGCGTTTTGCAACTTGGACTTTTACCATTTGAAATTCCATGGGTTTTTCTTTTGTTTGAGCTTTTTTCCACTTATCTGAGACGTCATGTTTGAACATACAACTTTTGTAGTTGTGAACTTATCGTTTTTTCCATTTATTAAGTTGCTTTTTTCCTCCGAACATTTACTGGTACAATTTTTTTTGCAAATTTATTGTCCCTATAGTAAGAACAGATGCAATTTTTAATTTTAATTTTATGGTACTTATGGTACTAGAGAGTTTGTACTTCTTAAAAAAATAATCACTCGATGTTCTTTTAGTTTTATTTTTTAATTTTCTTTCTCATCCTTATCTTTACTGATGGTGTAATCACCATCGTACCTTTATGGTTTATATAGTTGAACGGACTTACATTTTTACCATTCCCTTCTTTTTAAAACTTATATGTTTTCTTCTCCAAACTTCCTACCTGTCGAGAATTAGAACTTATTTATTTTTACATTTGTACTTCCAAGTGTCTTTAATGCCATTTTCACTATTTTACTTTGTTTTACCTCATCAAACAGGCGCACAACACATTTGAAGAAACAAAATACGAATCTTTGAAACACTAGGGGTATAACCATTGCACATGACTTCATGTGTGCCTTCATCATAGAAAAATATACTGAATATCGCTAAGTTCTAAGGTTGAACAAATGAATCATACAGAATATTGTGAACATGCCGCATTTTCTCACTAAAACAAACTTCTGTACTTGCATACAACCCTCTTTGAACTTGGACGACACCTAGTGCTCAACTTGGACGATGAACAGTGCTCAACTCGAACGGAGGAGGTAGTCATTGCTTTTTAACCATGAATGCTTCTAAAGACACTGGGAATTGCTTCAAAACTGCTTTTATACTTTTTAACACGAGGGTTCTCTCAGCTGGGCCAAGAAGCAATGCATACATAATATTTTTATTCTGCAAGAACGAAACACTCCAATAATTAACAACTAATCTGTTAGTACATGCAGAACAATTTCAGTTTTGAGAACAAACTTCCATTGATATGTTAATCTCTCAATCTGTATAGAGGACAGGATGGTTCAGGGATTAGCATTGGCATTATTGGAAACCATGGCCTTTAATGAAATGGTTCAGGGATCACTCTCAGTCAGCCCCATTGCTACTTGTGCTACAGAGAACATGAATATAAAGCGGATGGTGACTCATCGATTTTTCTTTATGATATATAGAAACTTACGGAATTTTGAAACTTGCACCGACGATATTTAGGTGATATATCTAAGCTTTACAGGATTTTGAAGAAATTCGCTGCAAATCATTACTTATTTAGGTGATATATCTGAAGTTACAGAGTAATATTGAACTACAGTGCACAGACCAACAACATAAATCCTCAAGCAAAGCTCACAATCTCCATGGAAGATGCCTATGAATTCACCATGGAAGGGCATCCCACTCCCCCGCTCTATCTGCTCCCACTCCCTGCACACACACAGAGCAGAGAGAGGATGAGAGGGAGATGACTGAGGTGGATCGAGGACAGAGCACAAGGGGCCTGCACGTAGCTCTTCTCGTGACCGGCTGGGTAGCGTGCTGTTGTATTGACGAGGCAAAGGTCCAAATATATCGCCTAAATAAGTTCAAAGAATTTTACAAAAACAAGTAGGCAACAAAGAGAGAAGTCATGTATGGCTATCAGGCACAACTTATATATATATAGGACTAGTAAGGGTCTCAGGAATCGACTACATTATTTCAGTCAACTCGATCTTCATCAGTACTAGAATGACTGGACAAGAAGTTTAGATTTGTAGCAGCACACACACCAAACTTATAGAATTTTTCTTCAACGTTTTTAGGTAATTGCATCGGTACTAGTATAATTGGAAAAGTATTTCAGATTTGTAGAAGCGCACACACGAAACTTACAGAATTTGATGGAAATGCACGAGTTCTGATTTATCAGTATATAGTTTTATGGAAATGCATGAGTTAACTTCTTCTAGGCACTATCTGAACATGGTGAAGACTAGCAAATGTAAGGATAGGCAGATAACACTTAGTATTGAGCTTTTTTCCAAGTATGATCAACAGGACCCTATTTCAACCGTAGGAGGTCCGTTTCCTCCGTTTTGCGGTACGCCAGACCCCTCCCGATGAACAGGATCCCGTTTCGAACGTGGCCGGTCGAACACAAGGCCGTTTCCTCCGTTCTGCGGTATGCCAGCCCTCGTTTCCATCGGTTGTTCAGTCCTAGCCGGTTGGCTCCCACGCGTTTCGTTGCCCCCCGATGAACACGACGCATTCCGTTGCCTCCCCATGAACACGACAACGACGCTGTTTTTTTGCGGGCGACGACGACGCTATTTCTTCGTTCCGACCCAGCCATGTACAGGAGCCCTGACCGTATGTATGCGCGAGTAGGCGTTCGAGACCCCGCCCGTATGTACGTACGTGACCGTATTTTCTTTCTTGCACAGTGGTCGCTGTACGTACATGTACATGCTACGTGCGCCTCTACTACGACACGTGCGCGCCTCTACATCGACCAGTATGTAAGTACACGTTCGCGACCAGAATGACAACGCTATGTACGCTTCGACCAGGTGGGTCCGGACTGTCAAGCACTTCCTTGCGTGTGAAGATGTAGCTGGTGGGTCCCAGCAGTCAGGGGGTGAATCATTTTTTTTCGGACGCACTTCCTTGCGTGTGAAGATGTAGCTGGTAGGTCCCAGCAGTCAGGGGGAAAACGTTTTTTTCACGAAATACGGTTGCCCGTCCGGTGGGTCCCTGCTGTCCGGTGGAGGAATCATTATTTTCCGCGTAATAAGGAGGCATTTCCTTGCTGCGGTCATGGACCCAGCTATCAGTGTGACGCCCCGAGACCGATGCGCCAGGTGTCTCCCAGTATTCGCTGTCGTTGCCATGTCATTTGCTTGTGTGTCGCATCTTGCCATGTCATCTTGTGCATTGCATCATCATGTTTTCAAAACTTGCATCCGTCCGGGTTCCCCCAGTTCCGTCTGTTGTCCGTTCTGAGCCCAGACACACTTGCACGCGCCCGCGGCACGTCCGAAATATTATTTTATAAGTGGCCGGAAAATGTTCTCGGAATGGGTTGAAAGTTGGCATGCGGTGTTGTTATAGTGTAGATAGGCCGCCTGCCAAGTTTCATCGCATTCGGAGTCCGTTTGACGCCCCAACAGATAACTATAGCGACAATATAGTCGGTCAAACGTCGGATGTTTTCGGTCTCCGAAAACTATTGCCGAGCTTTCCCTCTATTTCCTCCCTAGACCGTCTTCACATTTCACATTTCACTACCTACTGCCAGGCAGTCGTCACCATTGGGTCCGGATCACCCCCAAACATCCCTAAAATGTCTTCGATTCTTTGTTTGGACGCCCTAGCCTTTTTATCCGGGACCGTCCGATTAAAAATCAGAGGGACCAAATGTCCCTATCACAAATACACTTGTTTTATATATAAGACCACCACCTACCAAATCAATCTAACCCTAAAATCTAGGAGCCTTGTCCCTCCGCCGCCACCTACCTGCCTTTCTCTCTCTCGGGATCCATCCCGTCGCCACCTGGTCTCTCCTTGGATCCATCGCCGACCAATCCCCACCGGAATCCTTTCGATCCTATCCATGCACCGATCCATCCAACCACTGGAGCCCACGCAGAACCCCTCATCGTGAGCCAGGGAGAGAAGCTCCATGTCGCCTCCCGCCTCGTGCCGTCCCCGCCGCCCCGGCAAACCACATCTCCGGCGACCATTACCAGGACCGGCCACGCCCAGTTGCTTCTCCTTCCATTCTTCTTCTCCCGTTCCCTCTCTCACCTGCTCTCTGCCCTCTCTAGGAAGTTGCAGGAGACTAGCTCCACGCCATGGCTTCCCCTGCTCGCCATTGCCGCTGCTCGCCCCGCCGTCCAGATCAGGCCGGGAACTGCCTCCCCGCCGCCCCCTCGTCCGGATCCAGCCACCTGACCCTGCCGCCGTCAAAACTCTGGAGTGCGACGCCATGGACCTCCCCGTCACGCCAAGTCCCAGCACCCGCGGCCCTCCGCCTCGCCTGTATCCGGATGAGTTCGTGCCCTCCCACGTCGCCGCCGGGAGCCCCGCTTCAAGTCCCTGCCATGACTGCTGCCTTCTGCAAAGCCTCGTCGCCAGGGAGCCATCGCCCCACCTAGTCCTTTGTCCCACCTCTGCTTGCCCGCTTCGCCAGCGCCAAGTTCCGCTCGCGTTGACCGCGTCAAGCCAGTGCCAGGCTCTGCTTCGTCTCGACCGCCCTGTCACTCGCGTGGACCTCCTTCCCCACCTGCCAGATCCGGCCTTGCCAGGCCCACTGGGTGAGAACCCCCCCTGTGCAATGTTTTGGCCCATAGACAGTTGCAGCCCGCATAATGTTTTTTCCTAGTCCTGCAATTTGTCTATTTATCCAGAGGTTTACCGTTTTGCAAAAAAAAAACCTTGCACTTCATGCATTTAATAACTTCACAACCGTTCATCGGATTAAAACAAACTTTATATGAAAAATGCTTAAAATTTTGTCTAGTTTAATAATATCCAACTTTCATGCATGTTCAAAATGTTGTTTGTTTAAATTTGCTTAAATGCCATGCTAAAATACTTTAGTTCATAACTAAATAACCGTAGCTCCAAACTTAACAAACTTTATATGTAAATGGGGTAGAAAAATGCACATATTAACATGGTGACCTTACTTTGCATGTTTAACAACTCTATATGGTTTAGGGCAGAACAGTACCAAACCTAAAATATGCACATGGGGATTTACCAGAATTGTTGTTCGTTGTTTCTGGCCTCATTTAAACTTGCCTAGATAGGTAGTTTTATTGTGCTTCACCCCTTGCCATGTTAATCAACATTTAATATTGTTGACTACATAAACGAGAGAGAACTAAATAAGTCACGTGGTGTTTCGTCAATATGCAAAGGAGTTGCATATTGAGCTTCACTTAATTTGTAGGATTGTTTGTGCATTTTGCCATGCCATGTTTCATTAATCGGGACATGCATCATACTTGGTTGTGCATCATGCCATGTTTATGTGATGGTTGTTTACTATGTTGTTTGCTTATTTCCGGTGTTGCTTCTTCGGGTTAGTTCCGATAACGTCGTGTTTGTTAGGATCCATTCGACTACGTCCGTTTGTCTTCTTCATGGACTCGTTCTTCTTCCTTGCGGGATCTCAGGCAAGATGACCATACCCTCGAAATCACTTCTATCTTTGCTTGCTAGTTGCTCGCTCTATTGCTATGCTGCGATACCTACCACTTGCTAGATCATGCCTCCCATATTGCCATGTGAAGCCTCTAACCCATCTTGCCTAGCAAACTGTTGTTTGGCTATGTTACCGCTTTGCTCAGCCCCTCTTATAGCGTTGCTAGTTGCAGGTGAAGATTAAGTTTGTTCCATGCTGGAACATGGATATGTTGGGATATCACAATATCTCTTATTTAATTAATGCATCTATATACTTGGTAAAGGGTGGAAGGCTCGGCCTTATGCCTGGTGTTTTGTTCCACTCTTGCCACCCTAGTTTCCGTCATATCGGTGTTATGTTCCTTCATTTTGTGTTCCTTACACGGTTGGGTGTTATGGGGACCCCTTGACAGTTCGCTTTGAATAAAACTCCTCCAGCAAGGCCCAACCTTGGTTTTACTATTTGCCTCACCACCACCTATTTTTCCTTGGCAGTCGCGCTCCCAAGGGTCATCTTTATTTTAACCCCCCCTCCCCCGGGCCAGTGCTTGTCTAAGTGTTGGTCCGAACCTGTCAGCCGCCGATGGCCACCAGGGTCGACTCTGGGCTGGCCTACTGGAAGTTTGGACAATCCGGTGTTGCCCTGAGAACGAGATATGTGCAGCTCCTATCGGGATATCGGCGCATCGGGCGGTCTTGCTGGTCTTGTTTTACCATTGTCGAAATGTCTTGTAACCGGGATTCCGAATCTGATCGGGTCTTCCTAGGAGAAGGAATATCCTTCGTTGACCGTGAGAGCTTGTGATGGGCTAAGTTGGGACACCCCTGTAGGGTTTGAACTTCCGAAAGCCGTGCCCGCGGTTATGGGCAGATGGGAATTTGTTAATATCCGGTTGTAGAAAACCTGACACTTAACTTAATTTAAAATGAATCAACCGCATGTGTAGCCGTGATGGTCTCTTCTCAGCGGAGTCCGGGAAGTGAACACGGTTCTTGTGTTATGCTTGAACGTAATAAGTTTCAGGATCACTTCTTGACCATGATACCTTATCGACCGTGCTTTGCTTCTCTTCTCACTCTTCTTTGCGTATGTTAGCCACCCTATATGCTTAGTGCTTGCTGCAGCTCCACCTCACTACCCTTTCATACCCATAAGCTTAAATAGTCTTGATCTCGCGGGTGTGAGATTGTTGAGTCCTCGTGGCTCACATATACTTCCAAACAGTTGCAGGTGCCGATGATACCAGTGCAGACGGCGCAACCCAGCTCAAGTGGGAGCTCGATGAAGACCTTTTCGTTGTTGTGTTTCGTTTCCTTTTGATCAGTAGTGGAGCCCAGTTGGGGCGATCAGCGATCTAGCATTAGGGGTGGTCTTCTTTTATTTTGGTTCCGTAGTCGGACCTTGATTGTGTTCTGGATGATGTAATGCTATATTTATGTATTGTGTGAAGTGGCGATTGTAAGACAACTCTTTATCCCATTCTTATTCAATAAATGGGATTGTGTGAAGATTAACCCTCTTGCGACAAACCTACCATGCGGCTATGCCTCTAAGTCATGCCCCAACACATGGGAGATATAGCCGCATCGTGGGTGTTACAGTCAGCTTCTCCACGTACAGTCCACGTCCGATGGAAGCCGTTCCTTGACCATGTTGACCACGCCGCGCCGAGAGCACCAGGGCGGTGGACGACAGCGAGGCCTAGGAAGGGGACGACACAGAGCCAGGGAAGACGCGGCAGTGGATGCCCACGCGTAGAGGAGTATGAGGGTTCACTAGTTCGCTACGGTGTAAGGCTGTCGTCGCCGCAGAATAACAGAGGGTGTGGGTGAGTAGAGGGATGGCCTGGCCAGCGATGGGAGTAGTAGGGGGTGGTGAGGCCTCCGCGGCATCACAGCCGGCCACGGGAGGCAGGAGCACGCGGCCCGACCGGCGCTGCTTTGGGCGGCTGGAGCAAGAAGACCAGAGGTTGAAGAAGTACTACAGTTGTTGAATGCACATCGTATGGTCACTGCAGCTAGAATCGTTTATATCGACTAAGTTGACAGAGCCCTTGGTAAGCGTTAACTTAGTAGGCCCATAGGTCAGCCTCCTAAACGGTGCGCCCCAGATGTCAGGGGGAGGAATCATTTTTTGGGCGGCTGAAGCAAGAATATCCGAGATTGAAGAAGAAGCACGACATCCATTGGATGGACATCCAACGGCCATAGCTGCTAGAACCGTGTGTTGTTGACAAGCCTTGCATACGTGTCAACTTAGTTTTTTTAGTGGACGCGTCAACTTAGAAGGCCTACAAGTGTGTGGCAGAGAACATATAGTCCGTTTGCGATTTGTAAGAATGTACAACCCATTTTTTAATTCTAATGGAAGTTACTACAGCCCATTTACAGTTTTTTAAAAGTGCAACCCATTTTCTAGCTAGGACAATGATTAATAATTTCAACCACTCCTCAAAAAAGATTAATAATTTCAACTAACCGCTCAAAACAGAATTCAAAAAAAATTCCCACATTTTTATGGGATCTGAAATATTTTTATCCGAAATTTCTAGTCAGATTAAATATAATTTCAAAATAAAGTTGTTTTACATTAAAATCCAACGAAATATTGCGCGTGCAACAAGTAATGAAATTAAAATTTTCAAATTCCAAAAATAATATAATTTTTAAACTAATTACGCGTTTGGTGCATTTTTTTATAGTTACTGCCCAGTTATTATAATTACATCCCATTTATTATTTCTTAAAGTCCATTTTCTTGTTAAGCCTAATGCATACCTCCTAGGAAAGTTTGCAGCCCAGCGGGGCGGAGAAGAACAAGTTGACCCGGATATTGTGTACAACTGTCGGCCCAGTTGCATTGCTGATGTTGAAAAAAAGGCATGTGTAGTACAGTACAACCTAACATGGCTACTCAGCCCACATTCAGCGACACCGGAAAGGCCCAAACAAGGATTCTATACAACTTTTTGAAGTCACCGAGCTCAATTAATAACTTAAGAAAAAAGTTAGATTACAGTGGAACCTAATTAAAAGTTGTCACGAGCAAAGAAATAATTCAACGGGTCCTAGTTGTGTGTGTGTGTGAGAGAGAGAGAGAGAAAGACCCATCGGTCGATGCTCATAAATACATGTTTCAGCCATATGCATTGCTGATGCTCAATAAAAACTTACATAGTTGACACAATCATATAGAACATCATAGCACACTGAACTTGCATACAAAAATTTCACGCAGGCGGCACAATCAGGATGGAAGCAGTGGATCGCTACGGGTAGGGATATGTTGAAACCAATGAACTCGTACATAATGGTTCATCGTCTTTATCAATGATGGCGAAATATCTTGAATGTTGTGCAAAGAAAACAGATAGACAACACAATAAGTTCTGGTAGCACATTAAGTTGACGTACAACCCTTTCGAAAAAAAGTTCAGGTACAAAATTAGAATAGGTCAAAATCAAATGTACTGGCACATCAGTGCTTCACACCCATAGCTCATATTTAACTAGTATCTGACAAGATTCAGTTGTTACCTCAAATTAGAGCACATCCAGGAAGCCAGCCTTGCCTCTTCTCCCAAAGAAGCAGTGGCCTCTGTCGTGCGATGGAGTAGGCCCTGTGCCATCCATCATTCCGAGCAACACGGGGAAAGTCTAACGTTGACTCCTTTAATGTACGTCGTCGATGGACCCTGGCACCAGCGGCGGTGGCAGGACTTCGATTGATGGATTGACCACTTCTTAGACATGCACGAACACTCGATACAGGTACATCCCTAACATGGTCCGCGGCGGCCTTGGTGGCGACAAATAGTACAACCTCGGTTCCTGCACCAGTATCTCAACACCAATCACCTTCGGTATGGTGGACGGCTTCTTCATCCATGCCATAACCGTCAGAGCCCAGCTGCCTGGAGGAACAAACAGACTTATGAGCTCACCTCCAAGGTCGTTGATAAGCTCATTCATGGACTCGTTGTTCCAAGCATGTCGAGGCATGTCGTGGAAGGTAAGCTTTGTTAAAAAATCAAGCTCAGAGGGCACCGAGCCCCATCTTGGGTGCCACCGATCAAAGCTCACCAGCACACCATCGCAGAACAAACACCGGGAAGATTCGAACACACGAATACAGTCGAAAGTTGTCCGGAACCTGATGCAGAAATCAGCCGGTGGTGGACCGACTTCGACGAGCAAGTCACTTATTTGGATGCCGTGCGCAATGACAAGAGTTTTGACAAGGTCGTCCGGAGAGACGGGAGGTCAGTCGCCATTGATGGTTACCATCAGCACTTTGCTGGCAAACTGGTCGTCAAGCGCCGCCATGCCACTATTGAGTGACAGCATGCAGTGACCGAAGGCAGGACGGACCTCAGGATCTCTGGCTCGAAGGTCCGCGTTGACCGGCGACATGATAGTGCACTTGAGTACAGGGAGTACAGGAGGGGGATTTGGGGGAACTGGAGTAGGAATCAAGATTCCAAAGGTGGGGGAGGGGCGGGAGATTGGGATGAAAAGGTAGCATGAATTTCGAACACACGCCAATATGCTCTCGGTGCGCAAGCGCACGAAAACACCGGTGGCACCCACATGTCGGCCAAAGAGTCCTTATTCTTTCTTTTTTTGGAGAGCCAGGCCTTTTTTAGGATCTTTTGAGAGCCCAGCCTGAGAGTCATAATTGACCTGTTTGGCATTGCGTTACTACTCGGCCCATATTCAATGACACCTCACTGGCCCAAACAAGTGTACATCATCGAAAAGACACTGAGCTCAAATTATATAACTTGAAAAAAGGAGATACACTCTGAACACTGGAGAATGGTGATGCCCTCATTTAGCCCAGCAGTAGTTCGAGACAATAAACAGTTCGAAACAACGATATATACAACATTCGAACACTGACTAGTGACTACTACTGACATAAACAACAAGACATGATAGTTCATAAGAAGTCTTTCTACACCACCAAAACGAACCCATCTGCAGCGCTCAGACTCTCGGGATCCAGACGAGAATGACATTCTAAATAGAGGCAAACATTACATAGTAAGAGTGACATAGAAAGAACTACCCATCCAGAACAAGCACCAAAGACAACAAAGGCATTCGAAGAGATGATCCAACACCATCATAATTTGCAGCCCCGCTTCCGTGACCAATGATCCGGAGACACTAGTACTCCACGCTTTCGACGCAACAACCCAATTACCTATCAACCTGAAGGCTTGAACCACATCACTGCCTGTCGTAATTGAGACATCCAAGGGTCAAAGTTAATCCAGATGCCTTTGTCATTCTCACCTTCTTTTGACTACAGGCTGTATCATTGACAATCAGGGGAGTTTGCTCCCGAACTCCTAGGGCTCACCGTGTAGACATAGTTTTCCATAGCAAACAGAGCCTCTCTGCCATCAAGGTCATTGCCAACTGTCATCTCTTGGTTAATCAGACAATTGAGTCCGAGAAACAGAGAGTGTGAACCAAGGCTGTTTACCCGCCTCCAACTAAAAAATCCTGAAGGCCCCAACAAGCTGGTATCCTGCTCATAGACGTAACAGCCACTATCCAGATACTCACGTATTTCACGGTGCTTGTATACAGTGGGGTTTTTGCAATATAACTTTTCTGGCTCATGTGTCCGAATGATCATCAGTCTTTTCCCGTTGTCTGATCGAGCGAGGAACCAGTTGTGCTTCCCTGTTTTTGGCAAAGGTGGTGTGATTACAAAGGGTATTAACTGTAGGGACACTGCATCATATCAAAAAGGACAGGCATTGTTAATGTAAGATCAGCATTGTTCAGAGTATGAGTAGGTAATGCAAGAAACAACATTGATATGTCCCTGTTGGAACTGGGAGGAAAATACAGAGAAATGTATATTGGGTTTGAAAATATAGAAGTGCCATGCATGGTTATACTCATGTTATCTCGTAATCGATTCTTCACAGGAAGCTACCATGTCATGCATGTTATGTAATCATGTTCTGTCCTCACACATAAATTCTTCAAGGTAACTAACAAACCATGCATTGTTATATACTCATGTTCTGTGGGCAAAATTTTTGTGAGGATATTATTCTAGCCATTGATTGCTGAAGGGTGAATATAGGTATGTACACATGGTAAGCATTATAGGATTTCACTACTTCCAAATATAGAGTTCTCCATATGCACATTTACTTCCCTAATGTATGGTTAGATGAAACCAACAGTGGGGTGCATGTTTCTACATCATGAAAATGAGGAAACTAACATGGCCATTGATACACACTCATATTTAGTAGTAGTATATAGATTACTGTAAAATAAGGAGAATATCCATATATTCCTAACCATTTGATTATTCAAGGGTACAAATTGGCTGTAATGACATGGTCACAATCGCATGAATTAACTCATTCCAAATATAGCTGATTTATGGCGTCTCTAATACATTGCCATAGTTCTACTCAAATTCTGCTCAAACAGGGACATGCCAATCATCACAAAAAGTTCAAACAGTGTCATGGCGTCATCATTAACATGAGACGGAAACAACTTACACGCGCCGTCCTAGCAATACGTGGTGCCATCTGCTTTGTCGATCACGTAGATGATGCCATTGTGTTAAATAGCATCACAAAAGTGTGTATCAACTTTGACGATGATCCACTACGAGCTGAGTTGTCTCTAGCTAAAGAAGGCACCGGCGTAAAGATAGGCGAGTCCACGGTCGAACAAGGCAATTAGCTTGAAGTCTGCGTAATTCGCATGTCATGTGGGCACTTGGCAGATTACAATCTTCTTTAAAACAAGGTCCGTCCAACTGACGTGGTAATCTAGATGACTTGGACCGTGATGGTAAAACTCTATATAATCCAATGGAGGAAGGATAATCTCATGGGAGGTCTGGAAGTTCACGAGCACCAACTTTTTACCGTCTTCCCCTTCTCTGAAGGCAGTCGTCCAGTGGGAGTTCATGTCGACCCCAGTACATACCTGCCAACTAGTTTCGGGCGATGGTGATCGGATCGAAGTCGAGGGAAATGATGTACGGCGACCCACTACATACCTGCAAAGAAGTTTCGGCTAATGGAGATTGGATTGAAGTCGAGGGGCATCATGTACGCCTCCGTATCATGGTGAGCCAATCTCGCAAGACCAGATAGCAGCAAGTAGGGTGTCTTGAAAAGCTTAGGCCTCGCTTCGACGATGGCCGTGTGCATGTCCCTCGAGCATGCAGCCAGCCACAAGGCACTCAACATATCCATACACGAACAACAGAGGCCGAGGCTGTCACTGGGGAGATTGCTCCAATCGCGGCTCATATGGATGATGCGCGGTTCGTGTTCGGCCATGGTGAAGTTTGGAAGGTGGGGGTTTTGGGGGGCTTGATTTACGAGGGAGAAGGTTGTCGGTGCGAGTGAGGCGACGGTACACGAGGGCACAGTGAGATGGAGACGGAGATGGAGATGGAGATGGAGTGGTGCTATGAGAGGGGAGAGGGAGACGAGGCGAGGCATGCTAATGTGATGTATAGCAGCGGTGACAGACTGCACAGTGCACTGGGTGAGGCTGACTTTGGTAACCCAAACACGCCGCCTGGACTAGCGTCAGGTGCAGGGTGTTGTCACTTCATTGTGAGGATCGGATGAATAGTATTTTGACCATCAAGTGTACCACAGTTGTACTACTACTAGTACTAGTAGGAACATGAGTACTCCAGTACTGTATAGCGGAAATAGGTCTCCCATGCTAGCATGCATGTTCACTTCATCCTCTAGGTATCATCCATATTGCGAGCAGAACCAAATTCTCGTGCATGCGGAAGCGCGAAGACGGGCCTATTCTTTTTTGATGAGGATAACCGTGTATTCCTTAACCAGAGAATGTTGTGTCTCCCACGCACGCGCCAATATCCATCTGAACCAGCTACGACACATTTTTTATCTGTTTGCATAGGTCCCACCTATCAGGAAGGATGGGCACATACACGATAGGTACGACTCCTCAGTCTACCCGCATAGCCTTTTCGTTTAGTCTACCTAGCCGTCTAATCAACTGCCTGCACGCCACTTATCCCATTTACTTCTCCACATCGGGAATCGATTTTCCTCGGCTTCTTCACCTCCCCTTCGTCTTCATTTGCATCCAAACCCCACTGTGTTCACATTGTTTTAACCTCTTTAAATAATCATCTACTACTTCAGTTAGACTAGCCATCTAATCCTAATTATCCAAACCATAGCCCTCCGTTCCAGCGGTTCCAAATGGCGAAAGAGATTGAGATGCAGGTTTTTAGCGTCCAACATGTCCTCGTCGAAGGCTCGTTGAGCATAGTTGCCACCGTCACCGTCCACCCAAGGGCTGTCCGGAAGTGGATCAACAATGTATCCAACTCCCTCGAAAAGGTAGAGACAAGGGTCATCGGTCTCGATGCAGAGTACATGGAGCGTGCCACTGGGAAGATCCAACGCGCCGCCGTCCTTCAGCTGTGCCTCGAAGATGATGTTTTGGTGTACCACATCATACATGCGCCCTCCATACCAGGTGAGCTTCATGATTTCTTGTCTCGGGAGGACATATACTTCTGTGGGGCAGCCATCGAAGGGGACAAACAGAAGCTGGAGCCGTACAACCTTGATTTGAAAAGCATCACTGACCTACAAACCAGAATCAAAATCCCTGTAGTAGATTGTGATAAACAGAAAGCATCCCTATTCGAGGTAGCAAATTTTGTGCTCGGTACAAATCTTCAGAAGGGTGACGAGATGGTGGCATTAAGGTCGTCTGGATGGGAGAATTATCCCTTGACGTAGGAGTGGATAAAATATGCTACCCTCGATGCCCATGTGAGTTTCGAGAAAGCTGGAAGGTCCAAAGAGCTTGTTGCGAAGCCGTCTCCCATAGAAAATGAGAAGAAGAAGAAGAAGATATGGTTGCAGGAGCAGCAGGGCATTATGGATGGATGAACTATTTCCTCTCTTGTACAAAAAAATTATTCCCTCTCACTGTATATTGATATAGATGGACTATTTCGATGGTGTGCACGTCTTTGGAACAAGTAGTAGCATGGGTCCGCTTGACTATAAGGGACTATTTATCCGCCTAGCTTTCTCTACTACTCCTTCCAGTGATCGGTATGCAATGCATGTGTCCGTAGACATGACAGCTTGTCCATGGAAGTTCAACTACGGTGACCATCAGGTTTCATCCACTGCTACTCGCGATTCCCACAACGCCGCTCCAACCCACGACACCACATCTCCCGACGTGGGCCTCACCCCTCTCGACCGCACCGCCCCTCTGCCTTTGTGTGCATGACATGTGGGCCACCTTAAATGCGGCGAGCATCAAGTTTCTACCACAGCCACACACGATTCCCACGATGCCACACGAACCCATGACACCACATGTCCCCCGACCTGCGACTCACCCCTCTCGGCCCCACTGCCCCTCTACCTTCGGGAGCATTACATGTGGACCAGCCACCTATCGGGTCCACATTTTATTGACTCAAAGGTAGGTGTAGAAAGGCGCTGAAGCTCAGTCCCGAGGGCCCTGAGAGGGAAATGTAACTCCTGCGTCAGGATGGTGCTACTGCTGCACGAACTCGTGCCAAACTCGAGATTTGTTTCTTTACTATACATGCACACAATGATTTAATGGACATTGTAATCTCAACATGTGATGGGGAGCTATAAATTTGAATTTGAAACTTATAAAACGAAAAGATTCAAAACAAATAAACTAGGAGAGAGGGAGTATATCGTAGGATGTGTCCCATATGAAACAAGTCCCCTAGTTTTTCACCATGAAGATGCGGTTAGAAAGGAGCATATCGTCTTCGTACTCGTACGGCAACAAACCAGCCGTAGATAGCATAGTCCACCTTTGACCGCCATGTGCAAGGTTCGTGCTATCTTATTCAATCTCACTGTGGTTCCATCGTACCAATTCATGCGGTGGCCCGTTGCATGGCTGATCCCAATGTTGGACAAAGGTTCTACGGGAGCGGTGTCACGTTGTAAATGTTGTGCAAATTGATGTTGGTACCCTCCTGTACATATGCAAGCCAATGTCCACTCGCACCAAGCCTAACCTGTGAAACAGTGGGCAGTGGGAGAATTAGGAAATGGACACGGAAGTAGTCTTTGGAATGCATTTACTACGTGATCAAACTCATCTTACCTGCTCATCGAAGGAAATCCGAGTGCCCCTCAACGTCGGCATCTCAAGGGGCGTCAACTTGCAACTACGGCCATGCCGCGCTGGAGAGACCCCCAAGGAAACATCCTCGTGTGTTACACGGAACATCAAGATGCATTTGTATGAGTAGTTTATCTTGTGAGAGAAAAGGATAAACAAGGGAAGGCATCTAGAGATAGAGATAGACACTACTACTACCAATGTGCTAGCCCGTGCGTTGCAATGGATCCAAAGTAGTAGAATAATACTTGTTCACAGGCTTGAAATATAAACACTCTAGTTTTGATATACATGTGTCAGCGGACATGACAGCTTGTCCATGGAAGTTGAACCATGGTGACCATCACGTTTCTTGTTTCTACCACTTCCACACCCACACGTGATTCCCACGACGCCGCTCCAACCCTACCTGTAAGCACGATGTCCCCCGACGTGGACATGGATCCTCTGACATGGCTATCACTGCCTTACCCTGCCTTTCCTTCGCTGACAGGTGGGACCCACACTTGGGGGTCCCACATGTCAGTGAAAGAATGGTAGGATTGTTCACGTCAGGGGATCCTCATCCCCCCGACGTGCACCTCATCCCTCTCGGCCCCACCGCTCCTCTGCCTTTGTGTGCATGACATGCAGGCCAGCTGAACTGCGGCGACCATCAACTTTCTACCACAGCCACACCCGATTGGACGCGGTTTGCCTGCTCCGCTGCTATGCTCCGATCCGTACTCCCGCACCATCGAATTTTCGTCCAGCGGCTGTGACACATTTTGTCCCGGGCATCAATCCTTAGCTGGAGTACTTATGTACTACAGGTAGTACCCGCCGGTGTGGCCATCTACGCCCCGTAACGCTGTGACGCCCAGCTGTGGCACCCTCGCCACGGCCATGCCACCATCGGCCGTTTCATCTTGAATGAGTGAGTCGCAAACCACACCACCACCATGAGAATGACATGTGGGCCAACCGCATTTAAGGTCCGCATGTCATTGACTCATAGGTAGGGCACTAAGCCACTGAAGTTCGGTCTTGTGGGCCCCGAGAGGGAAATGTAACTCCTGCGGCAGGCCTTGTGGTGCTCCCGCAGTACGAGCTCGTGCCAAACCCGGAATTTGTTTCTTACTACTACTCCCAACTACTAGTAGGGTACACGTGCATTGCACGCATGAGATTCTGGTGGTTTGTGCATTATGCTTCTACATGTGGAGTCTTCTAGATTCTACATGTGGCAAAATCTGGTGGAATGTAGATGATATCCAATGGCCAGTAGTGCTCGGATTTGCCATCTTTGTACCGTCGGATTGGCTTCATGCAACGACCAACTTTCAAAGTTATTCATACACTATATAGGGGTATAGATGTTAGGTTTGCAGCCTAAGGTTACTGCGCCTAAGCTTAGGAGTGCCACAAGTGTGTTTGGTTGCGTTCTCGTCTCAGCATAGTTGTTCCCTCTTCATGCATGCTCAACTCAACACCCCTCTTCATGTATGCTCTCTTCATGCATGCTTCTAGTGTATTTGTGCTAAGCTAGTGTGGAGTCATGCACCCTTCATACACTCTACCAAACACCCAAAAGTGGGTCGATAAGGGAACTCTTGTGATCATGCACCCTTCATACACCCTACCAAACACACCACGCATGTGTTTGGTTCATTGCAACACTTATGGCTTGCCACACTTTTCTAGCTACATGGTCCACATGTCATAGACTCAACTTCTTGCCAAATCTTGCCACACTTGTGGTGGCCATTTTGTTAGCCACATTTTTTGTGGCAGACACACTTTGCCTAAGCGTAGTTGTGGCAAAGTTAGTCATGAATGAAGTTCAACCATGGAGTCTTCTAGATTCTACATGTGGCAGAATCTGGTGGAATGTAGATGATATCCAATGGCCAGTAGTGCTCGGATTTGCCATCTTTGTACCGTCGGATTGGCTTCATCCAACGACCAACTTTCAAAGTTATTCACACACTATATAGGGGGTATAGATATAGATGTGCCGGCCCGTTGCAATGGATTCGAAGTATATCTATTTAGTGGAGTGCACTCTAAACACATTATCTATTTATTTTTCTCTAACCTTTTGTAGCCATGCAACCAAGCCAGATAAGCTTCATGGGTGCCTCCCACATCATATTATTCATACTACGTTGACTGAAAAAAAGATAAATCACCCAAGACAAGATCTTCCCGTTTTTTGTTCCTACGATGCTGTGCCGTGCACGTACCTACTAGTTGTATAGTGGTAGTACTAGTTGTATAGTACAAACTTGGTACTAGTAGGATTAGAGTAGTACGGAATGCTCCTACTCTATCAACGAGCCCCATCTAACACCAAATTTCTTGGCTTCCGTGCTACAGCTAGATCTTCCCCACGTTTCTGTTTTCCAACCCGGCGGCGGGCGGAATGCGGTTTGCCAATAGTCGGTTTGCTCAACGGCGGTCCCACATGAAAGTGAAAATGCTAGGAAACACGCCTTCCCTAAGATATGTGTCGTGCCGAACGGGCCGTCGAGTACTCCCGATTCCCGGGCGTGTGGAGGGGGGAGTGCGACGCAAACGAGGAAGGCCTTTTCCTTTTACTAGCAATGTGCCCGTGCGTTGCGACGGATCCAAAGTAGTAGAATAGTAATACTTGTTCACAAACTTGAAACAAATCACTCTTGTTTTGATATACTCCTAATATATTACTCCCTCCATTCCTAAATATTTATCTTTTTAGAGATTTCAAATGGACTATCAAATACGGATTATATAAACATATTTTGAAGTGTAGATTCACTCATTTTGCTCCGTATGTAGTCACTTATTGAAATCTCTAGAAAGAAAATTGTTTAGGAACGGAGGGAGTACTTTTCACTCAAAATATATTCCTCGGGCTGTTTTGATGAGGTGAGGGAGGGATGTGGTTGCTTTCAAGATAATAAGTGGTTTTCTGTAAATTCGAGCAGAGAAGTGGGCTATTGTTGCAAAAATGCCACAACTTACCTCACAGTCGTTAGATGCAGATCTAATGGTCAGAACCAACGGATGGCAGACACACCACCATCACCAACTGAGTCTTTTATAGGAGTAGGAGTAGTGAAACATGTATAAATTGTAACATTTTGGTTCTCCTCCTTGGCATGATCGATAGATAGAAATAACGATTGGAAAGGCTAGGGCGGGGCTATTTCGCCAAATAAGCAGGGTACGTAGTAGCTAGGTTGGCGCATCTTCGGTTTGGTCACACACGGTCCGACATGTTCTAGTGTTTCTAGCAAGATGCCCACGCGTTGCACGAAGTTGATGGAAAAGGTAAGCACAACTTATAAATTGACAGATGGAGTACTAGTTACAGTGATGCATGTAATTAAGAAAAGGGATCGCACATGTCGGTATTGATTGGAACGAGAATGCAACAGCACAATAAGAATTAAGGCCACGATGATGATGCAATCGAAGTGGTGGTTACAGAAGGCAAGAAGAAAGATGCATACATCAACGTACGACCTCCTCCTCCTCAACTTAGTGCGTAGGGCCACCGACCGGCGGCTAAGGAGCGGCGGCTTTTGTGGCGAGGTCGAGGTGCTTCTCAGCAAAGGCATCCAAGGCTTCCAGCCGGTTGAGGAAGGCCAACGTCGTAGCATCCTCACTGACCTTGTAGATACCTATGTACATGATTTGCTCATACACATGGATGTGTAGGTCGATGAATTCTTGCAGGGCGAGGCGCCTCGCGACGAGCGCGACCTCCAGGTGGACATTCTTCATGGCGTCGGCGGGTAGTCGCAGGGCCACCAGTGCTTGAAAGAGGTTCCGGCCATGGAGGACAATTAGGGTGGAAGGAAATTAGGAGCCCAGGCGCGCGGGATGGAGGAGTACAGCGATGTCATCCGCGAGCTTCTTGAGGACGGTAAACTTGTTGGTGGTGGCAACAATCATACAGTCCAACTGAGAGTCGTAGTTGGCGTCGACGGCGGCCATCCACCAGCCGGTCGCCAACACCATGTGGAGACGATCCTCGGCACCATGCCGCAGGCCGGCGTCGTGGACCATCTGGCACAGCCGCTGGCCGCTCGCGCACATCACCGCCATGGGTCTAGAGCGAGGACTTCTGCACGTAGTGTAGGTGCTTAGGAAAATGCTTAGGTGCGTACGATGTGGTAGATGCATGGGAATGGAGGGCGCCTTTATATGAGGGCAAACTGTGTTGCATTCACATCGTGCAACCTCTTTTCCTGGTCCTCCTCCCATTACTTCCCTCATGCATTAATTGAAGGAGGATGCATTGGTCGTTCAACATTTTGGGAACCACTACTCCCTCCCCCGTCTGCATTAAAGCCGTACTGGGAACTGCGCCGCCCGCTATCAAATCGAATAGTACTGCGCCGCCCACTGCATGCCCAGCTGAACACGCCTCCTCGCCTCCATTAAACCCGCATGCAAACCGAGAAACCTACTCCGGCCACATGTCCGTTCATGAGCGGGCCGAAATTAAACGCAACACCAGCCGAGCTCCTCCCGTCCGCCCTTAGTTTAAACGAGGCCAGATGCTGGCCAAACTCCTACCGTCCGCCCTCTATTTACGTGAGGCCAGATAGACAACGGGGAAGAATCGCACCCCTCCGCCGCTCCCTCATCTCCTCCTTCACCATTTTCTCCACTCTTGCGATGGCTTCCGAGGAGCCGTTCTCCAGCATATTACCCGTCTGGGTGGCCCACCGAGCCCTCCGGATACGGGCGAGGCCAGTCGGTGCTTCACCAACCTCGCTTGGCCCGACGGAGCCAGTTGCCGCCCCAAGCAGGCGCGTGTTTCAGCAACTCGTCGCTCTAGCTCAGCTCAATGAGGAGTGGCGAGTTGCTCCACACCGGCACGACGGCGAGCACACCGGTACAGGCATCGTCGTTGCCGCGTCATACGGCGCCACCAGTGTCTGTGGGCGCACCTCCCGTGCCCGCGGCAGCACCATGCAGGCAGAGACAGAAGCCGGGTGCGTGGAGAGCTATGATTCGGTGGCCAGCTTCTCCGTGTCCGCCGCCATCATCGAGGAGAAGTAGAACACGGGAGGCCGCCGCCACTTGGGTCCCATGAAGGCCACCGCCGAGGCGACGACTGCGCATTCAGGTGGTTTCTTTGCTGCTTCGTCTCTTCCAAGGACCTTCGTCGACCCCGCAAGTGTCTTCCGGACATGAGGAAGACAGAGGGATCCGCTGGTGGGAAATATTTTTTCTAAGAATGGATAAATTGTATGTATCTATAACTAAAATAAGTCTAGATACATCCATTTCTAGGACAAGTATTTCCGGACGGAGGGACTATTAATTATACCAAGAGAGCCGGATTGGCACCGCTTAGTTCATGTAAATGTAATGAAATCCATCATGTTTATGTGAAGATCCGGCTTTTTATACGAAATCCTTCATGCTTATATGAAATCAGTCCGTGTTTGCACGAATTTCATCTGGTTGGTTACAGTTGTGAAAATGTATGCCGCTGGCATTTGATGTCGTCCTCTCCGTGGAAGGAAGGGGGAGGAAATTTGCCGGCTGCCGTTGGAGATGCTCTTATGCTGGAAATAATAGAGTGACATTGAATCCATTTGAGTTAATTGCGTGTATGATTTTCCCTCTATAAAAAGTTAATTGCATGTACAGTGTACACGTGACTTGTAGGGTGGCTACAGCTTCGTACAGAAAGTTAAAAAGAAACAAGTCCATCCGTAATCCTGTATTCTAAGTACTCTGTGGGTTCCACTATCAGTACAGTAGCGAAAGAAGTATATATTAAATAAGTAATATTTAGGAACTCATGTCATCGCATTGCGAGCATCCGGCGCTAACCATACCAGCACATTTTTGTTGTAGACCATGCTAGAGATATATCTTCATGTCTACTCTTATACTCCATCTGTTCCTAAATACTCCCTCCGTTCCCAAATATAAGACCTTTTAGGGATTCCACTATAGACTATATACGGAGCAAAATGAGTGAATCTACACTCTAAAGTATGTCTATATACATCTATATGTAGTTTATAGTAGAATCTATAAAAGGTCTTATATTTAGGAACGGAGGGAGTATTTGTCTTTTTCAGATTTCAAATGGACTACCACATACGGATGTGTATGTAGACATATTTTAGAGTGTAGATTCACTCATTTTTCTCCATATGTAGTCACTTGTTGAAATCTCTAAAAAATAAATATTTAGGAACAGAGGGAGTGGAAAACAGAGTTGGTGATGATGGTGTGCGTGCCATCCTGCGATATAGGCTGTCAGATTTATATCTAAGGATAGGAAGGAAACTATGGCAATTTTGCAAAAATATACCCACACCCCTCTCCACGTTCGCAAATACGGCCTTCCCTCGTTCATCCTTTTCTCTCACAAGATAAACTACTCATACAAATGCATCTTGAAGTTCCGTGCAACGCACGGGCATCTAGCTAGTTTCTTTTAAAATAGTTACTGCGGTAATTGGTTGAAGTGATATATTTTATGTCTGCCCTGAATGATTTCAGATTCACTAGTAGTAACAAAGAAAAGGTTGCCTTGTTAATTAACAGAAAACAGGGTGAAAACTATCACATGAGGCCGGTAAAAACGAGGCACACTGGGTTCAGCGTCATCGTCACTACAGCTATGCGCACGCGAGAAGTCTACATATTGAGGGTGCTACTGAGCGAGGCACAGAGACACAATGTTCGAGAGATAAACCAATTGACAGATTACGATCAGATTGAGTTGTCACCCTTCTGTTGTCATTGTTGGGGTGGGGGGAGGGGGAGGGAGAGAAAGACGTATCGAGAGTGTGCGCGGTAGGCACAGAGGCACAACTAGCGAGTGTGTGTGTGTTTGAAAGAGGAGTGGATAGATTACTATCAAGATAGAGGTGCCACCCTACTCCTTCGGTGTCGGATAGTGTGTGTGCATGTGCGTGTGTGTTTGAGAGAGAAGCCAGTCGATAGATTAGTATCAAGATCGAGGTGTCACCCTACTCCTTCGGTGTTGGGAAGTGTGTGTGTGTGGTTGTGTGGGTGTGTGTGTCGGGGGGGCAGTGACACTTACATATCTCTACTCTTATAAAAACAAAGTTGGTGATGATGGTGTTGAAGGAAATATGCCCTAGAGGCAATAATAAAGTTATTATTTATTTCCTTATAATCATGATAAAAGGTTTATTATTCATGCTAGAATTTTATTAACCGGAAACATAATACATGTGTGAATACATAGACAAACAAAGTGTCACTAGTATGCCTCTACTTGACTAGCTCGTTAATCAAAGATGGTTATGTTTCCTAACCATGAACAATGAGTTGTTATTTGATTAACGGGGTCACATCATTAAGAGAATGATCTGATTGACATGACCCATTCCATTAGCTTAGCACCCGATCGTTTAGTATGTTGCTATTGCTTTCTTCATGACTTATACATGTTCCTGTAACTATGAGATTATGCAACTCCCGTTTACCGGAGGAACACTTTGGGTACTACCAAACGTCACAACGTAACTAGGTGATTATAAAGGAGTACTACAGGTGTCTCCAAAGATACATGTTGGGTTGGCGTATTTCGAGAATATGTTTTTGTCACTCCGATTGTCGGAGAGGTATCTCTGGGCCCTCTCGGTAATGCACATCACATAAGCCTTGCAAGCATTGCAACTAATGAGTTAGTTGCGGGATGATGTATTACAGAACGAGTAAAGAGACTTGCCGGTAACGAGATTGAACTAGGTATTGGATACCGACGATCGAATCTCGGGCAAGTAACATACCGATGGCAAAGGGAACAACATATGTTGTTATGCGGTCTGACCGATAAAAATCTTCGTAGAATATGTAGGAGCCAATATGGGCATCCAGGTCCCGCTATTGGTTATTGACCGGAGACGTGTCTCGGTCATGTCTACATTGTTCTCGAACCCGTAGGGTCCGCACGCTTAAGGTTACGATGACAGTTATATTATGAGTTTATGCATTTTGATATACCGAAGGTTGTTCGGAGTCCCGGATGTGATCACGGACATGACGAGGAGTCTCGAAATGGTCGAGACATAAAGATTGATATATTGGAAGCCTATGTTTGGATATCGGAAGTGTTCCGGGTGAAATCGGGATTTTACCGGAGTACCGGGAGGTTACCGGAACCCCCCGGGAGCTATATGGGCCTTAGTGGGCTTTAATGGAAAGGAGAAAGGGGCAGCCCAAGGTGGCTGTGCGCCTCCCCCCTTCCCCTAGTCCTATTAGGACTAGAAGAGGTGGCCGGCCCCCTCTCTCTTTCCCCCCTCAAGGAGTCCTATTCCAACTAGGATTGGGGGGGGGAATCCTACTCCCAGAGGGAGTAGGACTCTCCTGGCGCGCCACACCTTGGCCGGCCAGCCTCCCCCCTCTAGTCCTTTATATACTGAGGCAGAGGCACCCCAGAAACACACAAGTTGATCCACGTGATCTATTCCTTAGCCGTGTGCGGTGCCCCCAGCCACCATATTCCTCGATAATACTGTAGCGGAGTTTAGGCGAAGCCCTGCTGCTGTAGTGCATCAAGATCGTCACCACGCCGTCATGCTGAGGGAAATCTTCCCCAACACTTTGCTGGATCGGAGTCCGGGGATCGTCATCGAGCTGAACGTGTGCTCGAACTCAGAGGTGCCGTAGTTTCGGTGCTTGATCGGTTGGATCGTGAAGACATACGACTACTTGCTCTACGTTGTGTCAACGCTTCTGCAGTCGGTCTGCGTGGGTACGTAGACAACACTCTCCCCTCTCGTTGCTATGCATCACATGATCTTGCGTGTGCGTAGGAATTTTTTTGAAATTACTACGAAACCAACAGTGGCATCCGAGCCTAGGTTATTTATGTTGATGTTATATGCACGAGTAGAACACAAGTGAGTTGTGGGCGATATAAGTGATACTGCCTGCCAGCATGTCATACTTTGGTTTGGCGGCATTGTTGGATGAGACGACCCGGACCAACATTACGCGTACGCTTACGCGAGACCGGTTCCCCCGACGTGCTTTGCACATAGGTGGCTTGCGGGCGACTGTCTCTCCAACTTTACTTGAACCAAGTGTGGCTACGCCCGGTCCTTGCGAAGGTTAAAACGGAGTCTATTTGACAAACTATCGTTGTGGTTTTGATGCGTAGGTGAGATTGGTTCTTGCTTAAGCCCGTAGCAGCCACGTAAAACTTGCAACAACAAAGTAGAGGACGTCTAACTTGTTTTTGCAGGGCATGTTGTGATGTGATATGGTCAAGACATGATGCTGAATTTTATTGTATGAGATGATCATGTTTTGTAACCGAGTTATCGGCAACTGGCAGGAGCCATATGGTTGTCACTTTATTGTATGCAATGCAATCGCGATGTAATGCTTTACCTTATTACTAAGCGGTAGTGATAGTCGTAGAAGCATAAGCTTGGCGAGACGACAACGATGCTACGATGGAGATCAAGGTGTCACGCCGGTGACGATGGTGATCACGACGGTGCTTCGGAGATGGAGATCACAAGCACAAGATGATGATGGCCATATCATATCACTTATATTGATTGCATGTGATGTTTATCCTTTTATGCATCTTATCTTGCTTTGATTGACGGTAGCATTATAAGATGATCTCTTACTAAATTATCAAGAAGTGTTCTCCCTGAGTATGCACCATTGCAAAAGTTCTTCGTGCTGAGACACCACGTGATGATCGGGTGTGATAGGTTCTACGTTCAAATACAACGGGTGCAAAACAGTTGCACAAGCGGAATACTCAGGTTATACTTGACGAGCCAAGCATATACAGATATGGCCTCGGAACACGGAGACCGAAAGGTTGAGCGTGAATCATATAGTAGATATGATCAACATAACGATGTTCACCATTGAAAACTACTCCATCTCACGTGATGATCGGTTATGGTTTAGTTGATTTGGATCACGTAATCACTTAGAGGATTAGAGGTATGTCTATCTAAGTGGGAGTTCTTTAATTAATTTGATTAACTGAACTTAAATTCATCATGAAACTTAGTACCTGATTAGTATCTTGCTTGTTTATGTTTGATTGTAGATAGATGGCTCGTGCTGTTGTTCCGTTGAATTTTAATGCGTTCCTTGAGAAAGCAAAGTTGAAAGATGATGGTAGCAATTACACGGACTGGTTCCGTAACTTGAGGATTATCCTCATTGCTGCACAGAAGAATTACGTCCTGGAAGCACTGCTGGGTGCCAGGCCTGCTGCAGGAGCAACGCCGGATGTTATGAACGTCTGGGAGAGCAAAGCTGATGACTACTCGATAGTTCAGTGTGCCATGCTTTACGGCTTAGAATCGGGACTTCAACGACGTTTTGAACGTCATGGAGCATATGAGATGTTCCAGGAGTTGAAGTTAATATTTCAAGCAAATGCCCGGATTGAGAGATATGAAGTCTCCAATAAGTTCTATAGCTGCAAGATGGAGGAGAACAGTTCTGTCAGTGAGCATATACTCAAAATGTCTGGGTATAATAATCACTTGATTCAATTGGGAGTTAATCTTCCAGATGATTGCATCATTGACAGAATTCTTCAATCACTGCCACCAAGCTACAAGAGCTTCGTGATGAACTATAATATGCAAGGGATGGACAAGACTATTCCCGAGCTCTTCGCGATGCTGAAAGCTGCGGAGGTAGAAATCAAGAAGGAGCATCAAGTGTTGATGGTCAACAAGACCACTAGTTTCAATAAAAAGGGCAAAGGGAAGAAGAAGGGGAACTTCAAAAGGAACGGCAAGCAAGTTGCTACTCAAGAGAAGAAACCCAAACCTGGACCTAAGCCTGAAACTGAGTGCTTCTATTGCAAGCAGACTGGTCACTGGAAGCGGAACTGCCCCAAGTATTTGGTGGATAAGAAGGATGGCAAGGTGAACAAAGGTATATGTGATATACATGTTATTGATGTGTACCTTACTAATGCTCGCAGTAGCACCTGGGTATTTGATACTAGTTCTGTTGCTAATATTTGCAACTCGAAACAGGGACTACGGATCAAGCGAAGATTAGTTAAGGACGAGGTGACGATGCGCGTGGGAAACGGTTCCAAAGTCGATGTGATCACAGTCGGCACGCTACCTCTACATCTACCTTCGGGATTAGTATTAGACCTAAATAATTGTTATTTGGTGCCAGCGTTAAGCATGAACATTATATTTGGATCTTGTTTGATGCGAGACGGTTATTCATTTAAATCAGAGAATAATGGTTGTTCTATTTATATGAGTAATATCTTTTATGGTCGTGCACCCTTGAAGAGTGGTCTATTCTTGTTGAATCTCGATAGTAGTAACACACATATTCATAATGTTGAAGCCAAAAGATGCAGAGTTGATAATGAGAGTGCAACTTATTTGTGGCACTGCCGTTTAGGTCATATCGGTGTAAAGCGCATGAAGAAACTCCATTCTGATGGACTTTTGGAACCACTTGATTATGAATCACTTGGTACTTGCGAACCGTGCCTCATGGGCAAGATGACAAAAAAACCGTTCTCCGGTACTATGGAGAGAGCAACAGATTTGTTGGAAATCATACATACAGATGTATGTGGTCCGATGAATATTGAGGCTCGTGGCGGATATCGTTATTTTCTCACCTTCAAAGATGATTTAAGCAGATATGGATATATCTACTTAATGAAACATAAGTCTGAAACATTTGAAAAGTTCAAGGAATTTCAGAGTGAAGTTGAAAATCATCGTAACAAGAAAATAAAGTTTCTACGATGTGATCGTGGAGAAGAATATTTGAGTTACGAGTTTGGTGTACATTTGAAAAATTGTGGAATAGTTTCGCAACTCACGCCACCCAGAACACCACAGCGTAATGGTGTGTCCGAACGTCGTAATCGTACTTTACTAGATATGGTGTGATCTATGATGTCTCTTACTGATTTACCGCTATCATTTTGGGGATACGCTCTAGAGACGGCCGCATTCACGTTAAATAGGGCACCATCAAAATCCGTTGAGACGACGCCTTATGAACTGTGGTTTGGCAAGAAACCAAAGTTGTCGTTTCTGAAAGTTTGAGGCTGCGATGCTTATGTGAAAAAGCTTCAACCTGATAAGCTCAAACCCAAATCGGAGAAATGTGTCTTCATAGGATATCCAAAGGAAACTATTGGATACACCTTCTATCACAAATCCGAAGGCAAGACTTTTGTTGCTAAATTCGGAAATTTTCTAGAGAAGGAGTTTCTCTCGAAAGAAGTGAGTGGGAGGAAAGTAGAACTTGACGAGGTAACTGTACCTGCTCCTTTACTGGAAAGTAGTACATCACAGAAAACTGTTCCAGTGACACCTACACCAGTTAGTGAGGAAGCTAATGATAATGATCATGAAACTTCAGATCAAGATACTACTGAACCTCGTAGATCAACCAGAGTAAGATCCATGCCAGAGTGGTACGGCAATCTTGTTCTGGAAGTCATGCTACTAGATCATGATGAACCTACGAACTATGAAGAAGCGATGGTGAGCCCAGATTCCGCAAAATGGCTTGAAGCATGAAATCTGAGATGGGATCCATGTATGAGAACAAAGTATGGACTTTGGTTGACTTGCCCGATGATCAGCAAGCAATTGAGAATAAATGGATCTTCAAGAAGAAGACTGACGCTGACGGTAATGTTACTGTCTACAAAGCTCAACTTGTCGCAAAAGGTTTTCGACAAGTTCAAGGGGTTGACTACGATGAGACCTTCTCACCCGTAGAAATGCTTAAGTCTGTCCGAATCATGTTAGCAATTGCCGCATTTTATGATTATGAAATTTGGCAAATGGTTGTCAAAACTGCATTCCTGAATGGATTTCTGGAAGAAGAGTTGTATATGATGCAACCAGAAGGTTTTGTCGATCCAAAGGGAGCTAACAAAGTGTGCAAGCTCCAGCGATCCATTTATGGACTGGTGCAAGCCTCTCGGAGTTGGAATAAACGCTTTGATAGTGTGATCAAAGCATTTGGTTTTATACAGACTTTCGGAGAAGCCTGTATTTACAAGAAAGTGAGTGGGAGCTCTGTAGCATTTCTGATATTATATGTGGATGACATATTACTGATTGGAAATGATATAGAATTTCTGGATAGCATAAAGGGATACTTGAATAAGAGTTTTTCAATGAAAGACCTCGGTGAAGCTGCTTACATATTAGGCATTAAGATCTATAGAGATAGATCAAAATGCTTAATTGGACTTTCACAAACAACATACCTTGACAAAATTTTGAAGAAGTTCAAAATGGATCAAGCAAAGAAAGGATTCTTGCCTGTGTTACAAGGTGTGAAATTCAGTAAGACTCAATGCCCGACCATTGCAGAAGATAGAGAGAATATGAAAGATGTTCCCTATGCATCAGCAATAGGATCTATCATGTATGCAATGCTGTGTACCAGACCTGATGTGTGCCTTGCTATAAGTCTAGCGGGGAGGTACCAAAGTAATCCAGGAGTGGATCACTGGACAGCGGTCAAGAACACCCTGAAATACCTGAAAAGGACTAAGGATATGTTTCTCGTATATGGAGGTGACAAAGAGCTCGTCGTAAATGGTTATGTTGATGCAAGCTTTGACACTGATCCGGACGATTCTAAATCGCAAACCGGATACGTGTTTACATTAAACGGTGGAGCTGTCAGTTGGTGCAGTTCTAAACAAAGCGTTGTAGCGGGATCTACATGTGAAGCGGAGTACATAGCTGCTTCGGAAGCAGCAAACGAAGGAGTCTGGATGAAGGAGTTCATATCCGATCTAGGTGTCATACCTAGTGCATCGGGTCCAATGAAAATATTTTGTGACAATACTGGTGCAATTGCCTTGGCAAAGGAATCCAGATTTCACAAGAGAACCAAACACATCAAGAGACGCTTCAATTCCATCCGGGATCTAGTCCAGGTGGGAGACATAGAGATTTGCAAGATACATACGGATCTGAATGTTGCAAACCCGTTGACTAAGCCTCTACCACGAGCAAAACATGATCAGCACCAAGGCTCCATGGGTGTTAGAATTATTACGGTGTAATCTAGATTATTGACTCTAGTGCAAGTGGGAGACTCAAGGAAATATGCCCTAGAGGCAATAATAAAGTTATTATTTATTTCCTTATAATCATGATAAAAGGTTTATTATTCATGCTAGAATTGTATTAACCGGAAACATAATACATGTGTGAATACATAGACAAACAAAGTGTCACTAGTATGCCTCTACTTGACTAGCTCATTAATCAAAGATGGTTATGTTTCCTAACCATGAACAATGAGTTGTTATTTGATTAACGGGGTCACATCATTAAGAGAATGATCTGATTGACATGACCCATTCCATTAGCTTAGCACCCGATCGTTTAGTATGTTGCTATTGCTTTCTTCATGACTTATACATGTTCCTGTAACTATGAGATTATGCAACTCCCGTTTACCGGAGGAACACTTTGGGTACTACCAAAGTCACAACGTAACTGGGTGATTATAAAGGAGTACTACAGGTGTCTCCAAAGATACATGTTGGGTTGGCGTATTTCGAGATTAGGTTTTTGTCACTCCGATTGTCGGAGAGGTATCTCTGGGCCCTCTCGGTAATGCACATCACATAAGCCTTGCAAGCATTGCAACTAATGAGTTAGTTGCGGGATGATGTATTACAGAACGAGTAAAGAGACTTGCCGGTAACGAGATTGAACTAGGTATTGGATACCGATGATCGAATCTCGGGCAAGTAACATACCGATGACAAAGGGAACAACGTATGTTGTTATGCGGTCTGACCGATAAAGATCTTCGTAGAATATGTAGGAGCCAATATGGGCATCCAGGTCCCGCTATTGGTTATTTACCGGAGACGTGTCTCGGTCATGTCTACATTGTTCTCGAACCCGTAGGGTCCGCAGGCTTAAGGTTACGATGACAGTTATATTATGAGTTTATGCATTTTGATATACCGAAGGTTGTTCGGAGTCCCGGATGTGATCGCGGACATGACGAGGAGTCTCGAAATGGTCGAGACATAAAGATTGATATATTGGAAGCCTATGTTTGGATATCGGAAGTGTTCCGGGTGAAATCGAGATTTTACCGGAGTACCGGGAGGTTACCGGAACCCCCCGGGAGCTATATGGGCCTTAGTGGGCTTTAGTGGAAAGGAGAAAGGGGCAGCCCAAGGTGGCTGTGCGCCTCCCCCCTTCCCCTAGTCCTATTAGGACTAGGAGAGGTGGCCGGCCCCCTCTCTCTCTTTCCCCCCTCAAGGATTCCTATTCCAACTAGGATTGGGGGGGGGGGAATCCTACTCCCAGAGGGAGTAGGACTCTCCTGGCGCACCACACCTTGGCCGGCCAGCCTCCCCCCTCTAGTCCTTTATATACTGAGGCAGAGGCACCCCAGGAATACACAAGTTGATCCACGTGATCTATTCCTTAGCCGTGTGCGGTGCCCCCAGCCACCATATTCCTCGATAATACTGTAGCGGAGTTTAGGCGAAGCCCTGCTGCTGTAGTGCATCAAGATCGTCACCACGCCGTCGTGCTGACGGAACTCTTCCCCGACACTTTGCTGGATCGGAGTACGGGGATCATCATCGAGCTGAACGTGTGCTCGAACTCGGAGGTGCCGTAGTTTCGGTGCTTGATCGGTTGGATCGTGAAGACGTACGACTACTTCCTCTACGTTGTGTCAACTCTTCCGCAGTCGGTCTGCGTGGGTACATAGACAACACTCTCCCCTCTCGTTGCTATGCACCACATGATCTTGCCTGTGCGTAGGAAATTTTTTGAAATTACTACGAAACCCAACAGGTGTTCCTGCCATCCTGCAATATAGGTCATCCAATTTATATCCAACGGATAGGAAGGAAACTGTGGCAATTTTGCAAAAAGGTACCAACACCCCTCTCCGCATTTGCAAATAAGGCATTCCCTCGTTCATCCTTTTCTCCCATAAGATCAACTACTCATACAAATGCATCTTGATGTTCCGTGCAACGCATGGGCATCTTGCTAGTAGGGAGAAGGAGTTTGTGTGACACATATCTAGCTATATTAGGGGATAGGTAGATAGCATTTGTGCGAGGCATACTTAAAGCATCACGAAGATAAACAAAATGGTGTGCATGCAAATGTAAGAGTGTGTGTGTGTGTGTGTGTGAGAGAGAGAGAGAGAGCGAAATCTCAAAACAAAAGGTGCTCTGCCATTGTATGTATTCATATGGTTTCGGAACTCGAGTTAACCTTAGGCATATGTGTGAGAGACATTATAATACTTTGAGACATTAGTGGCTGTGGGTGGGCGGAATTAAAGGGGTGGTCATGTTCAACAGAGAGAGCATGTGTGTTTCTGTGTGAGAGACTTGTAGGATGGGGTAGAAAGACGAATTCTAACCTTTACGGAGGGAGAGAAATACACAAAGTGCACGTGTGTGATTCTGATGCCCACGGAGAAATGAGATATGTATGCGTGTGAGAGAGATTGCACAATTCATTCACGTATCACTATCTAGCGATCATGGACGTGCATCGCTTGAACATAAATCAATATCTACTTCGTATCGTGGCCAAAGGTACAATTTCGATTCAACGCTATAAAGATTGGACACTCACGTATCACATTTTTTCTATTTAAATAAACTTTTTCAGTTGTGCATGCCAAAGTTACAGTGATGTTTCTTCAAACAACCAATGTAGCTATCTTGTACATGCACTATTGTTACTCTTGCATTCAAAATCATTAGTCTTGGATGATTTAAGGTTCTATTATGAAGTAATATATGTAATATTCATATATGAATTCAACGGGTACGCAATTTATGAAATGGAGGCTATGTAATCATATGAGGTAACACTTTTAAGTAGCGGACTACAATATCCATTTATTTTTGTGCGCCTCTACACTAACACGTCAATGCATTACGTTTAAAGTAAATAACCAATTGCACTAAATTATCTATTTACATGAGAAATACATAGGCTGAGCGTTTGATCCCTTTTTGTGAACGCGCCACTACACCCATACGATTGGTCGTGCCCATGTGAACGTCCAAGTTATTGGCGCATCATCCCGAGTTATTGTCTTTTTTCTGGGGTGGACTTCACACCAGTTATTAACTATTGACGCGTGCCCGTGTACACAATCTCGCATGACCTTCCCACTAGCACGGTCCAAAATTAGTTGAAACTGGATACGAACGATCCCGCGGGCGGCAAAATCTCCCGCCTCCTTCTAAAATTTCCGCCACCTTAGTCTTTAGCATGCGAAATTCCCCTTTTGTCCTTGGTGCACGGAGACCAACAGTTACAATACCGCCCTCATCTACATAATAGGTCGGGGCTACTTTGGTAACTTATGGTTCCCCCCGCTACACGGCACCCCCATTTCCTCTGCCCCTCCCGCAAAAACGACTAACTCCATAGCACCAGAGCATATTACATCACACCGTCCGTACTTCATCGGCCTTTCTCCCCTCCCCTCTCGAAACCTTAGACTGCTCATCCACCGGCGTACCAGAGCCCATGCACTGCCAGCGGCGTCCACCTCGCCGGATCTGCTTCTGCGGCCGCATCTACCCCTCCCACCACCCCAAGAAACAAGTAGTTTGCTCATCCACCACTGTACCATAGCCCATTCAGTGCCGGCCTTGTCCACGGCGCCGGATCTGCTTCGCCGGTATTCTCGTCAGCCGCAACGCATCTGCAGCGGCTCATTTGTACTCCCCACCGGAGACGCTTTGTCCACACCCCCCCGAGCTGCCCCACTGACGCCCTCGTCGACGGCCTTTGATCCTCTTCGCCGACACCTTCCTCAACCCTACCGGAGCCGCTTCGTTGACACCATCGTCAACCCCACCGGAGTAGATTTGCCTATACCTTTCTCAACCCTACGGGGGCCGCTTTGCCAACTGACAAGTCCACGGCCTCAGATCCGCTTCCTCGCACCCTCATCCAACCTACTGGAGCAGCTTCTCACGCCCCGTCCACGGCCGCAGATCCGCATCGTCGACACCATCCTTAACCCAACCACCGGAGCAGCTTCACCTACGGCCTCGTCCACGGCCATAGATCCGCTTCGCCCACACCGTAGTCCACCCTACCGGAGCCGCTCCACAAACACCCTGCTCGACAGTTCTAGATCTCCTTACCGGACCCCAACAGCCAGCGCAGCGTCATCACCCTTGACGTTTCTAACGTGATTCCCACCGTCTGGCAAGATGCCAAGCACCCGCCACGGCCTAGGTACTTGTCACCTTTAAACCCATCCAGCATCACCTTCCCGATGTACTTCAAATATACTAACAGGTCATTGTTACCTGTTATGCAGTTGGCAAAAACTACAAGGACGATGTTTCTTCTGGATCTAACAGCTTAGCCAACCAAGATCCTGGACTGAGGCATTGCTATGATCTTGTAAGTGTGCCTCTCTCTCTCTTGTATTGTTCTGTGCCTGCTAGCGTGCTTTGCTAGGATTTTCGACCAGTAATCCCTTTGTGCAGACAATGATTTCTACTACTGGTTGCTAAATTAGATATGTAGATGTCATACATGATACTACCTCGTACCTTCGTTCCTAAATATAAGTCTTTCTAGAGATTCCACTATAGGCTACATACGGAGCAAAATGAGTGAATCTACACTCGAAAATGCATCTATATACATCTGTATGTGGTCCATACTGGAATCTCTACAAAGACATATATTTAGGAACAGAGGCAGTACATTACACAAAATCGTAGGTGGCATGTAGGAATTTCAGTGCACTACATTAGGCTCCCTTAGAGTGCCTGCTAGTCCAGCACACAGAGTCATGGCTAGTTTATGCTACGCACACAATCATTAATTGGTGGTTTAAATACGTGCAAGGGATATGCAATGTATTATCATGTAGAGATGTCTGAAATTAGCCGTGTCAACTTGCAGATAGGGTTACACAATGAGAAAGTACAAGATGTATGTGGCAATTTCATGGAACATCGCAAAAAAAAGGAGAGGCAGCGGTGAGCCTGTACAGTGTGCTATGGTACGTCACTCCTCCATTGCAATCATCGTGACATGTTATTTGTATGTCAGTTCTATTGGCCAAGTTTCTTAGGGATAGTTATTATGAGTTATCCTAATAAAATAAGCACATGTGAATATAAGCTCCATGTAATAAGCCAACCAGTTCTTTTCATTGTGTTTTCAGCTTATCTTTAGTATGATCAGTGAAAAGTCTAGATTGCATTATATTTTTTCATTTTGTTTCCCATGTGAAAATTAATTTGACTTGCAAACATCATAAATTGAACCCAGTGCAGTAATTAATATGATAGGAAAATAGACCATCACTATTTGCTCAAAATGCAAATACAAAGATACCATCTACTTGGCACAATCTACTTTGGTCAATGTTTTCCATAGAGATCCCATTGCCTAATTTAAATGAACAATGGATGGCCCACATTTAAATGAAGAACAATTATTTATTGAAATCCGATGGTCCAAGTGGCTTGTTATTATCATATAGCAGCAGCACCTGAAACCATCATATAGCAGCAGTAGCAGCTCATATCAACTCATCATACAGTAGCAGCAGCAGCAGTGTGCAATTCATCATATACCAGCAGCAGCTCATAGCAATTCATCATATAGCAGCAGTAGGAGCAGCTCATAACAATTCATCATATAGCAGCAGCAGGAGCAGCTCATAGCAATTCATCATATAGCAGCAGCGGAAGCAGCTCATAGAAATTCATCATATAGCAGCAGTAGGAGCAGCTCATAGCAATTCATCATATAGCATCAGCAAGAGCAGCTCATAGCAATTCATCATACAACAGCAGCAGGAGCGGCTTATAGCAACTCATCATATAGCAGTAGCAGCTCATAGCAATTCATCATATAGCAGCAGCAGCAGCTCATAGCAATTCATCATATAGCAGCAGCAGCTCATAGCTATTCATCATATAGGAGCAGCAGGAGCAACTCATAGCAATGCATCATATAGCAGCTGCAGAAGCAGCTCATAGCAATTCATCGTATAGTGGATCAAAATGAAAATTTGGCAAAAAATCAGAGGAGATCCTCACCTTGTTGGATGAGCTCATCCTTCAACAGCACCTCAAGGCCATGGCCTAGGTGGTGGGGAGGGGGAATAAGGTGCCTTCTGCCGTAGTGTGGCATCAGCCGTAGTTGTGCAGTGCCTGCCGGAGTAGTGCGTTGGACGAACCACAGTGGAGCAGCTGCTGGAGACCATGAGAATGAGGGGCGGCGCCAGAGGGGGGAGCAGCCAGGGAGATTTGCCCCTACCCGCCGGCCATGTAGCCTAGATGGACAGAGCATCATCGAGGACCAGGCAAGATGGGACCAGTGGTGACGGCTCCCTGGAGGAACCCTAGTGCTGCAGGCAGGCGATGGAGGTAGAGGGGAAGGGGAGAGGAGATTCAAGCGGGCAGGGCAATGAATGCTTGCGTGTTTGTTTTTACTTGAGGGTGAGGTGTGACGCGGGCGTCAGCAGTTGCATTTTGAGTGTAATATATGAAGACAACAGAGCCATTTCACTATTCCCCTTTCCTTCAATTTCTAGTGAGGTTCTACCCGAAACACCCCCCTCCAAAGAAAAATTAGTTAAGCCCAAGCCCATAACTCAAAAAGGACTTCTTTACATCTTTTATGGCTTATTTTGACAATAAGCCCTGAAAAGGCAGAATAGAACTAGCCCTTAACCTGCAATTCAATTATGGGTGCAATGATGAATCACTCCTGCCTACTATAGTGTACATTTAGGCATCATCATACATGTCATAACCTAATACATGTGCATTCCATTGTAGAATCTGGAATATGCAATGATTATGTTAGTTCATACATTGCACATGATGTTTAAATGCTCCTTAAATCTGGTCAGTCAAGTGATGGTCTTTGAGCCTCCTTCTTTGCTTCTTTTCTTGATATGTAAGATTTGCTCACACATCTGTTCAATTGCTTGTTTGCATCAGCCAGCCATACTACGACTATTTGCTTTGATTACTTGTTATTCTTGACCTAACACTCTAACAGAGCTTGTCAACAATTTAAACACTAAGGGCTGCTGTAGTGGGGCCTTTTCTAACTCATAGGTGACATAAAGGTTTGGCTGTACACTAAAGTAGGCTCTCCAAGGGTACCTGGAGATCCAGTTCGAAGGTATGCCTAGTTTTTACATAGTGCAGACATAGTAAATGCTCATTTCATTGTGTGCAAGTGCAAGAGATGCGGCATGTTTCATTATGTGGCGTTGTTTTGTTATAATCTCATCCTTTTGTTTTCACATGCATATTTGTCTTCCAAGGAGACGAGTAACTAGTTTGTGTAACCTTGCAGAGGGGGTGCAATGAAGATAAGATTGAGGATTTCCAAGTACAAGATGTTAGGAAGGAGCCTTGCAAGAGAAGTAGGAGCTGTGCTGAGCCTCTTCAACCTGTTAAGGTAAGTCACTACATCCAACTCAATAGTTCAATTCCTTGTTTGTTTCAAGCATAGTTAATTTGCTCTTTTCAATTGCTTTATTTGTCCTCAGTTAATGAGATGCCCAAAGGATGATGCCTGATGTTGGGTACTTGTATAACTATTAGTTGACATAATTAAAGGCCTTACCATTTAATAACTCTACCGAAGTGCGCCTGAAGCTTTGAAGTCTATAACCAACTATTATTGCATGAGGCTCACAATCTAGTTTATACTAGGCTAATGATTGCATAGTTTTGCTTGTTGTAGTATGTTTGTATGAAACCCTCTGCTGTTCATTATGCTCCCTAAGACTTTAATTAAGCTACAGAATGGCCAACTGCTTGCTTACTTCTACGCAACATGTTGTCTAAATTTGTAACTTGTCTGTGTTTTGGATTGGGCCCCAACATCATGCTCCTCTGGTGAGCTAAGAGAGATTTATGTATGCAGGCTGCACAGACTACCTTTTTTATAATTTTTAAAATATCACATGCTTATGCTTCATGACGTGTAACATTATTGTTAGTCCTGTTTTGCCATGTACAAAATAGTTTGTCTTGCTCGCTTCACTGTTGTAACTCTATTTTTGCCCTAGTCATGTGTACTTACGGAAACATTTCAGGATGAAGTGACGTCAACACAAAGATCTGCGAGCAGTGCGGCATGGCCGTTACCGAATGATTATGGATTGGAATTGGAATGTGCTGATGTTCTCGAGCATCAACTAGAGGTGGCAAGACAACGTGTACATGATTCTCAACGTACAATCAACAAGTTGAGACTGGACATGCAGGTATTAGATGCAGGAGTCAAAAAATAAAACAAGACACTGAGGTAACAACGAAGGAATTGGAGATTTTGTAGACTGAAATTTGTGCTATCTAAATCTGGCCAATCCTATTTTCTGAAGAGATTATAGTTCAAATGGTAAGTTATGTTGATGCATGTCCATGATGTAGGAGTTGTATTTGCGCAGTGTATGTAATTTTTTGTTTGTGTATGCTTTATTATCACTGGTGTCAAACCATAATGCCCAGTGGGTATAATCGGCTGTAATTTCTTTATTGTATAGTGTAGGATTATTCTATGTTTCTATGCCTTAGTCTCTTTATTGTATAGTGTATGTTTTTAGAGGTGATAGTATAGAGTAGGATAATTCTTTGAATATGCTATATCGTTCAAACAGGGGCCAACTCGCCCAAACATTGTAGTGACCATGGCCCCCCACAGGCCGTACGATCCATGGGCCATCTACGGGACGGATGATCCATGGCCTTCTATGGCCGTTGGATCCGTGGGGCTTCTATGGGCTGTCGGATCCATGGGCCTTCTATCGGTTGTCGGATCCATGGGCCTTCTATGGGCCGTCGGATCAATGGGCCTTCTATGGGCCGTTGGATAAATGGGCCTTCCATGGGCCGTCTCATCTATGGGCCTTGTATGGGCCGTATAAGGGGCCATAAACGGGCTAGAGTGGAAATCGTACATTTTATGGGCTGACCATAATGGGTCGTTAATAGGCCGTATTTGATGATGCTATGAAAATGCCCCAATAGATTAACGGGCCACAAATGGGCTGACTGTATCCACGGGCTGAATTTGGCCCACAAGCAGAAAAGGCCAGTAACGGGCTGTAAGTAACCGAATGCTGGAAATGAGCCCAAGAATAAATGGGCCCTGAGAAGGCCGAAAGGTAACACGGGATGGAAACGACCCAATGCAATAATGGGCCGCTAATGGGTATAAAGCGACACACTGTTCATTACGGGCCGGTTTCACCACGGGCCGTTAATAGGCCAAGAGTTACAAAGGGACTCATATGGGCCGAAATATGTCATGGGCCATACATGGTCCGAAGGTTACAACGGGCTGGAATCATATTGGACGGCCCAGATGACGCTACTGGGCCTAATTCCGGTAGGCCGTAACGGGCCGTGAGTTAGCGGGCTGTAAATGGGCTATATGCGAACATGCCGTTAACAGGCTTTCCGTGGGCCGGCCCGCCACCTTTTGACCAAGTCAAACAGGCCGGTCTTTTCACAGGAATGGGCCTCTGTTGGGCCGTGCCACGTGTCGACGTATCATAGGTGCCTTGGGTCCAATGAGTGGATGACATCTGTCCCAACGATGATCCGACACGTGTTTCCTCCAGCCAATGATGATTTTACACGTGGAAAATCCCCATTGGTCGAGGCTGTTAACGGGTTATCGGATCCAAAACCAGACCCGATAGCTTAACGGTGTTCCGTTATGGTGGATGCCACGTGTCGGTCACCCTTGACGAAAGCACTTATGTGACGCGCGATTTATCGTCATGCAAGTGGACACTTCCGTGATGATAATTTTGGTAATGTCATGGAACACTTCTACGACAGCACAGGTATGACTATCTTGATTCTGTCATAAAATCTTCATGGATGTACATGCATGACAAAAAACGAGACCTACTGTGACAAACACGTATCATCAAGGAAGTGTATTTTTTTGTAGTGGTGGCAGCTGTCGAGGAGGACAAGCGGGCCGCTGAACAAGCCGCGGCCGCTCGTGAGGTGGTGTTGAAGGAGGCTGAGGCTACTAAGAAGCGCTGCCGATCGATGGAGGCCGAGCTGGAGACCACGCGCAACGAGCGTGCAGCCGAGACTCGCGGTCGCAAGGCGGAGGAGGAGAAGATGAAGGCCCGAGAAGACGTCGTCGCCAGTCGTGATGCTGAGCTGGAGCAATCATCGAGGGCGCAGGCCGTGGAACGCAGCCGCCTGAAGGAGCTGCAGAAGAAGATGGCAGCGGAGAAGGCCCAGCTGGAGGCCAAGGCGAAGGTTCTGGCTGAGGATCACGCAGACTTCAAGTCCCTTGGGGAGAGATCTCGCGAGGCGCTGAAGGCACTCTACGAGAAGGGCTTGGAGAAGGCACTGGCAATGGATGACGAAGGGCCCACTCAGCTGCTTCCTTATCTTGTTGTGGCGCTCGAGGGTGTCGTCGCCGGGATTGTCCCCATGGTGGAGGGGGAAGCCCACGCGCTTTCTTCTTTGGCTCTGATGCGCGTCTTCAGCCACCTGCATCTTCGCGACCCCAACGCCGACCTCAGCGAGCTGCTCGAGCCCATCGAGGAGAAGCGCTACACAGCTGTTGCCGCAGCTGTGGAGGGCCAGGTGGAGGCCTTGTTGAAGAACTTCCTCACAAGCGAGCCTGCGCCTCCAAGCGATGGCCCCACTGAACCTGCGACTGGGGCTGACAACACGGCCGTCGGTGACGCTGCCGCCGGGAAGACGCTTCCTGACGACAGTGCCCAAGGCTGAAGAAAAAGGCTTGCTGGCGAAGAACGACACTCCTTCTTGTTTTACTTTCCTGTGACATGAGACATGCCTTGTGGAGGCGTTAAAACTCTCATGTTTGGGGATAATATGTTGTGTAATAATTTATTTAGGTTCCGCAATTTCCTTCCCGTTTGCTTGATTTCTACGTCGGCAGGGCCTGACCCCGCGCATACCTCAACCGCCATTGGGCCATCTGGATCACCAGGACGGGCCAAGGGGTGAGGGGCTACGTGGATAGTTAGGCTCCTGAGTCGCGATGCTCAGGAGTCCCCCTTGACGCGCAAACAGCCTGCGGGAAGGAGATGCGGAGGTAGGCCTTGGTGTTCTACGTCGGCAGGGCCCAAGCCCGTGCATACCTCAGCCGCCATTGGGCCGTCCAAATCACCAGGACGATCCAAGGAGTGAGGGGCTATGTGGGCAGTTAGGCTCCTGAGTCGCGATGCTCAGGAGTCCCCCTTGATCCTCAAAAGTCCTTCATACCTGTCCTCTCCGAGGTCCCGCTCGGGAGTGCTGCACGATGACCAGGTCCGAGGGACCTGGCATTGCGGTGTATGCTAGGCAGGGCCTGATTGTAGCCCCCGTGCCCAGCCCTCTCACGCGACTCTCCCGAGGGTAAAGCGTTGTCGTGAGGCTGGACACTGAGCCGGGTGGCTCCCTGAGGTTGGTGCGGCCACGGGGCCGCCCTCAGTTGTTTATCACCAGCACAGAGCATAGCGCTTACGCACTTGCACAGGCATAGCCGCTCCTCGACCATGTCGACTACCAGCATGGAGGATGGTGCTTCCACTGGTGCATGGGTGAGGGCTCCCTATGAGTGGAGCCCCCGGGAATGTACGCCCCGCCCTAACATGTGGCTTGCACGGCAGGGCTAGACGAGGTGTGTCTGGGCACCTATGGGCTAGCGCGGGACTCACGAGGCCCTACCTCAAGGCGGGTTGCGCCTGGTCTTGATTCTTGATGGCTTTCGCGGTCCTGCAAGATGGTTAGGCAACCTGCGCCGGATGAATTTCCTGAGGCGGTCACATGAGGACGCCAGACACCAACAACCCTTGGAGGTGACGTGAACGGGGCCGGCCCGCCAGACAGAGCTCAGTCGTTGGGTTTATCAATGCTGCAGGGACGGACCCGAGCATAGACGTTGTGCCTAGCCTACTCATGCGAGGGATCCTAAAGAAAGACAACCGGCGTGCGGCTCCCGTGATAACGAGGGCGGTCGGGGGCGGGGTATTAGATAAGCAGGTGATAGTCATGAAATGTCTCAAGCAAAGAGGTAGGTTAGCTCAGATAGATGAAAGAACGATACATGCCACCAGGACGGACCCGAGCGGCCTGGGGATGATGCAGCCCGAGGGGCGCCCCCAGCAGGGTAAGCTAGAGATGCAAAATGGATACACGTCATAGGAGCAGACTTGTACGACCTAGGGATAATGCAGCCCGAGGGGCACCCCCAACTGAATGAACTGGAAGGAGTCACCTGATAACGCTGCCGGAGTGGTGTTGGGGTAGCCGATGATGTGTGTCGAAGGGTCGCTCCTCACGAGCCGCCAGAACCCTCAGCCTTAGGAGGTTCCGGGGGCTCTGGTGGTTCCTTGAGGACCGTCGCCATCTTCGCCAGGATGGCATGATGCCTGGCTTCCTGAGCCGCCAGGATGCTCCACAAGTGGTGCTGGTGGGTGACGGCCGTGTTCGGCAAGCCAAATGGCATGCGAATGTAGTTGTGAGGTGGACCCTCGCATTGACTAATGCATGAAAGCCAGAAGCGCTCCTGAGATGCGTCTCTGTTGAGCCCTAGAACATCGATGCAGACGCGCAGCCTGCCGTCCTCGCTAGGATGGGGGGCTACGCCAAGTGGTGGGTGGCGGTCTCCATGTATGGCCCTTACCTCTTGAAGCTCCTAGGTCGCCTTGACGATGAACTCTTGAGCACCGGGTGCTCCTTTCTCAGTGCCCTCCTGAGGGAAACGTGTGGCGAAGCACGCCTCCACATGGTGCCCGAGCGCCTCCCTCGTGATGTTGGCTAGGTTTAAGGCCCTCCAGAAGAGAGCCCTAGAGCCTTGCCCGAGGAGGACGCCAGGCGTGCCTTCCTATGCGAGGGAGGGAGGCGCCCCTGCTGTGGGCGCAGGTCCTGAGGTGGTGCCACTGGAGACGCTACTCTCCGGAGGCCCCGAGAGGAGTAGCTACTTCTTCTTGGGGATGGCCACAAGAGGGTACACGATGCCTTCGTTGTCGGGGTCTTCGATCGCAGCAGCTTGGAAGGCGCGCTCAAGGGAGCACACCGCATCTCTTTCTTCGCAGGGGACCGTGATGACGCCTCCACTCCCTCGCATCTTAAGGACATTGTAACCGTGGTGGGTCACTGCCATAAACTTGGCCAATGCTGGATACCCAAGGATGGCGTTGTACGGCAGACGGATGTGGGCGACGTCGAAGTCGATGAGCTCGGTGCGGTAATTGTTATGCTGGATGAAGGTGACAGAGAGGCAGACCTGCCCTATCAGGGTGGTGGAGCCGTCGGTCACTCCTGAGAAAGGTTTGGTAGGCTGTAGCTGATCATATGGCACTTGGAGGCTGTCAAATGTTTCGATGGACAGCACATTGAGCCCTGCGCCGCCATCGATGAGGGTCTTGGTGACTTGGACGTTGCTGATGACGGGTGAACAAAGCATCGGAAGGATGCCGGCGGTCCCCGCGCACTTGAGCTGGTCCACTGAGCTGAAGGTGATGGCGCACTTGGACCACTTGAGCGGGCGCGTGGCCTCGAGACTGGGGAGGGCGCGTTCACCTCACGAGCAAACTGCTTGAAGATGCGCTGGGAGGCTGGGGTCTCAGCACCGCCCAGGATCCAGGCGATAGCGCGCGGCTCCTGGAAGCCCCCATCCCCCTCGTCCTGGTGGTGGTGGTGGTGGTCTTTCCTCCTTGGTGGCGGCGGCGGAGGAAGGCCAGCATTGCCCTGAGGACGGTTCTCAAGAGGCTGGTCCCTCCAAGCGCCCTCGCGAGGCTGGTCCTGCCAGTGGTCCTCGTGAGGCTGGTCGCGCCACACCTGATGGGGGCCGCGGTCGTCCCAGCATCCCCCACTTCATCCTCCTCCTCGGCCATAGCCCCGATCGTTGCGCTCAGGGCACCGACCGAAGCGTCCATCTCGAATGGCTCTGAGCTCTTGGTAGTCGTTAGTGTTGTGGCTGTGTACATTGTGGAAGGCGCAGAATGGTCAGTTGTTCTTCGATGACTCGGGGTGGTCCCGGCAGCGCTTCGAGTCCAGCTCCGACGCGAGCACGGCTACTCCCTTGCGCTTCACGTCCTTGGCCTTGGCTTTCTTCTCTTCGGGGTCAGCAGCGGGGAGCTCGAGGAGGGAGAGGCGCCCCTCCTCAGCTCTTGCGCACTTGGTCGCCATATTGAACATCTCGAGGGCTGAGAACAGCTCTTCGTGGATGGCGAGCTCCTCCTTCATCTTGACATCGCGGACGCCATCGGATAATGCGGAGATGATGGCCTCCTCTGTCACCTTGGGGATCTTGAGGTGGACGTTGTTGAAGCACTGGATGTACTTTTGCAGGGTTTCCCCCGGTTGCTACTTGATGCGCCGCAGGTCGCCTGCGGCTGGTGGGCGGTCGCGAGTACCCTGGAAGTTGGCGACGAAATGCTCGCACATCTCGCCCCAGAAGGAGATCGATCCCGTGGGCAGGTTCACAAGCCACGAGCGAGCGCCATCCTTGAGAGCCATGGGAAACCAGTTCGCCATGACTTTCTCATCGCCGTTGGCTGCCTCGATGCTTAGCTCGTAGAGCTGCAGGAACTCCGCAGGGTCGGGGGTGCCGTCGTAGCGCGGAGGCAGATCTGGCTTGAATTTTCCTGGACGAACGATGATGCGCAGCTCAGGAGTGATGGCTTAGCAGCTTGCTGTGGTCACCGAAGCTCACCGAGGTGGTGGAATCTGGTCTTGGCACCCATGCACCACCTCGACAAACGGCGCGCGGTCTTGACGTGGTGGCATGGGGAGTGCAGGAGCGTTTTCTTGCGGTCGAGGGACCTCCTGGCAGCTTCTTTCCTCGTGCGCGGGCACACGGCATGGCGGATCACGCCGCGGGACCATGCGGCTTGGGGCGAGGACACCATCTTGATGCGGAGGAGGCGGGGGCGCTCCATGAGCCGCACGTCTCGGTGCGAGAGCACCGTCTTGATGCAGGGGCGGCATAGGCGCTCCGTGAGCTACGTCCCCCGCGGCTGGAGGTGGGCGAGGCAACGAGAGGCATGGTGCAGGGGAGCCCCCAGCGGCGCTGACGAGCTCGGCGATGCGGTCAAGCCAATCTTCGTAGAGGTCGTCGACCAGGTGGTAACGCAGGAGATCGCGTGCCATGAGCAACGCGGCCTACGCATCCATGGGCACGCGACGAGTGTGGGATGATGAGCCGGCCGGAGTCAGCGACGGGGTGGCGGTGCGGCCATCCCGCCGCACAGAGGGGTGCAGCGATGACGCTTGTTGCTTGTTCGTTGCCGGGCCAGTGGCGGCGTTGGCAGCAGTTGATGGAGAATGGCGGGGAGGTCCACTGACGGGAAGATCTCTCCCCCCTAGCTCACGCTCTCGCAACGATCTTACAGTCTAGCTTGCCGAACCCAAGGAACAAAGGACACAAGAGTTTATACTAGTTCGGGCCATCGTTACGGTGTAATACCCTACTCCAGTGTGGTGTGGTGGATTGCCTCATAGCCTGGGGATGAACAAGTACAAGGGAAGAACGGCCTCCCGAGGAGAGGTGTTCTTGTGCTCGATGAGCTTGTGTGGTGGCCTTGGTGGAATGGATCTAGTCCCAATCTAGATGCCTCCCTACGGTGGTGGCTAGTCCTATTTATAGAGGCCCGGGTCCTCTCCCCAAATATTAGGCGGGAAGGGATCCCAATACGGCCAGTTTGAAGGGGGACAACGAGTACAAGCTATCCTGACAAAAGGTGGTCTTCGCCTGCCAAAGGCCCTGGTGGTGACGCCGTCGTGGGCTCTGTGGTGACCTCCATCTTGCCGTCCTACTGGTCTTGGTATCGTTGCACCGATATGGAAACCTTTGCCTGACACCTCGGGACTCCTCGCCTATGCCTGCCTCTTTAGCACCAAAGAGGAAGCTGGCACTCTGCGCCCGCTGGTGCTCACCTGGCCTTGGTCGTCATGGCTCACGTCACGGAAACCTCACGAGGTACCCCTCGCCTTGATCTCTCTGCTCCTCACAAGCCAGCCTAGTGAGGCTGCCCCTGAGGAGGTCTTGTGTCATCCGCCTCGCGAGGCTCGGCCCCTCGCGAGGGTCTTGAGTGTTGGTTGATGAAGATGGGTCGTACCAGGCCGCTGGGGGAGCCACGCCCTGGGCCGCAGGCAGGCAAGTCTAGGTACCCCCGTTCCCAGGACGCGACAGATTCCATGAAGGACAAATCTTTGGTTATGGAAGCTGAATCGTCGGCCTCCCCGCCCCCCAGATGCAGCGGTGCCAGAAGACGTTGAAGCTCTTCATTGAGCTCTACGTCTGTCCGAAACGGGCCCGGGGCTCCGATATCTGGCGGCGACAGCACCATAGCCAGCGTGTTTAAGGAGGACGGCGGGGCCTCAGCGGCGTTCCCGGAAAAGGGGAGTGGACCCATGGTTTGAAGAGGAATCTTCGCCTCGACAACCACTTCCTCTACTGGGGCGCTCTCCAAAGAATGCTCCATCACCGCCAAGGAGCCTTGAACATCCCCAGCAGCAAGATCCTAATCCTCAGCAGCTGAGAGCCTGGCGGCTTCGTCCGCGGCAGAGCTCCCGATGTCAGCCACCACCTCCAGGAAATCTCGTTCTTCAGTTTGGTGGGCTGCACGCGGGAAGGCCAGGAAATAGTGAAGAACAGAAATCTCAAGCAAATGAAGAAGCCGGTGAAAGCAACTAGAGCATAAAAGAAAAGAATGGTTCGGCCAGATACCTGGGGAAGCCTATCAGGCAGGGGTCTCTGTTTCCCCTGCAGTAGTTGTTGTCGGGTCACGGGCTTCATCCTCCGCCGGGGTGGGCTCGACAGCCTTCTGCACAGCCTCCGTCGTGGAGGGTTCCATGACGATCTCTTCGTCTGAGTGATAGAGGAAGCATGCCCCTCGGGGAGAGGCTCGTCCTGCATCTTCTCGCCACCTCCTCCGTGTGGGGGTGGAAGGGTTGCCTCCATCATCTCCAGCAGGCAGGTCCAAGTCTCCGCTCCCAGTCCGGGGGCTGGGCTGGGGGCTCGGCACAAGGTCTTCTGTGTCCTTCCCTACCGGAACTGAGCCCTCTGCACCCTCCAGTGACCCGAGACACCGGAGCCTCTTCCGGGAACGGTGAACGAGGGTCTCCATGTTCTCCTCCACTTCCCTACCGGCAACGACTAAAATGAGAGGTTAGTCAGCCAAAGCTTTCAAATCTGCATAAGGAGATGCCTGCCACAAAGAGAAACCCTCCTTACTCTTCTGCGATGAGTATGGAGTTCAAGTTGAACTCCGTGGGAGGGGGGACTCAAGTACTCTCTTCGGAGGCGGAAGTGTGGAACTCTCGGGCAGCTTCAGCGCCTCCCATGACGCCGGGAGCTCTGAGGAAGACGAGCCCTGCGAAGAGCTCGAGCCAAAGCAAGGGCTAGACTCCGCCTCCATGGCCACCGGCCATTTGATGGGAGGAGCCTTCACTAGTAGAAAAAGGGTCAAACGTGAAGCACATTAGTGCCGGTTTGTATTTGAGCCGGCACTAATGTATACATTAGTGCTGGTTTCAATGGCTAGCCGGGCCTCTTTCATTAGTACCGGTTCGTGGTGAACCTTTAGCACCGGTTCGTGCCACGAACCGGTACTAATGAGAGTGGTGGCAGGATGTTGTCACACTGGGCCCCTCCAGCCCCTTTAGTACCGGTTCTTGGCACGAACCGGTACTAAAGGTCGTCCTACATAAACCCTTTGTCCACCCGAGCTCACTCTGTTCTTCCCCTTTCCCCTCTCCTCTCTGTTCTTCCCCTCTTCCTGTCGAGCTCATCACACATTTTGCCCAAAATTTGTCAAGATTTGAAGGCCCCCGTCCATTCAAATGATCACAAAGGTTAGCAACTTTGTGCTTTCATCTCTCATTGCTAGATTAGCTCTTGCAATGCTTTATATAGTGATTAATTTGTGAGTTTAGTAATTTGGGAGGATATATATACATATATGTGCTAGTATTTGATTTATATGTAATTTTTTCTAGGAGGTATGTGAACCGGAAATTCCAACTGACCCTATTGTCGAGAGGTTAAATTTAGTTGAAAGAGAAAACGAGTACTTGAAAGAAAAATTGAAAAGAATTGAGGGGGAGAAGATGGAATTGGAGTTGCATGTTGCCGATGTTGTCGATGATCACAAGATCAAGATGGAGAAAATGCGCTTGAAGATTAGAAAGATTAGAAAATATGCCATCGATAGTGAGGCTTGGTATCATTATGCTGTTGGATCCATTGTTACCTTACTTGCGATCTTGATCGTATTTGTTGTTGCATTTACATGCTTTAGCTAGAGAGTTATTTGTTTGTTGCATTTAAGTGTTGTATGAACTTTATGTATGAACTTGTATTAATTTGGTCTATTCGGTGTTGTGTAATGAAGATGAGCCGGCAATGGATATACGATGACCGATGCTCTCCCCAGTTCGTTGAGGGCGTGCATACTTTTCTGCTTGCGGCTGAGGCAAACAAGCGGGCGGATGGTTTTATGCCTTGTCCATGTGCTCGCTATAAGAATGGTCACAATTACTCTACGTCAAAAACCATTCACGTCCACCTGTTTAAGTCCGGTTTCATGCCCCACTATAATGTTTGGACCAAGCACGGAGAAAGAGGGGTTATGATGGAAGACAATGAAGAAGAAGAGGACGACGACAGCTATCCAGGCCATGGGTTCCCTGAATACGATGATACAACAATGGGGGAAGAAGCTGAGCCAGTAATGCGGGAAGAAGCTAAGCCGGCAATGCGGGAAGAAGCTGAAGAATAGGCATCAGATGAGCCCGTTGATGATCTAGGTCGGGCCATTGCCGATGCAAAGAGAAACTGCGCAAGTGATTTGGAGAAGAAGAAGTTGCAGCGCATGTTAGAGGATCACAAAAAATTGTTGTACCCGAATTGCGTAGGTGACAAGAAAAAGCTGGGCACCACACTGGAATTGCTGCAATGGAAGGCAGAGAATGGTGTATCTGACAAGGGATTTGGAAAGTTGTTGGTAATGATAAAGGATATGCTTCCAAAGGACAACGAATTGCCCGAGAGTACGTACGAAGCAAAGAAGGTTGTCTGCCCTCTAGGGTTAGAGGTGCAGAAGATACATGCATGCCCTAATGATTGCATCCTCTACCGTGGTGAGTACGAGGATTTGAACGCTTGCCCGGTATGTGGTGCATTGCGCTATAAGATCAGCCGCGATGACCCTGGTGATGTCGAGGGCGAGCGCCCCAGGAAGAAGATTCCTGCCAAGGTGATGTGGTATGCTCCTATAATACCACGGTTGAAACGTTTGTTCCAAAACAAAGAGCATGCCAAGGTGATGCGATGGCACAGAGAAGACCGTAAGAAAGACGGAAAGTTGAGAGTACCCGCTGACGGGTCGCGGTGGAGAAAAATCGAAAGAAAGTACGGGAAGGAGTTTGTAGATGATGCAAGGAGCGTATGGTTTGGTCTAAGCGCAGATGGCATTAATCCTTTTGGGGAGCAGAGCAGCAACCATAGCACCTGGCCTGTGACTCTATGTTTGTATAACCTTCCTCCTTGGTTGCGCATGAAGCGGAAGTTCATTATGATGCCAGTGCTCATCCAAGGCCCTAAGCAACCCGACAACGACATTGATGTGTACCTAAGGCCATTAGTTGAAGAACTCTTACAACTGTGGAACGGAACAGGTGTACGTGCATGGGATGAGCACATGGGGGAAGAATTTGACCTAAAGGCATTGCTGTTCGTGACCATCAATGATCGGCCTGCTCTCAGTAACCTTTCAGGACAGACAAACAAGGGATACCGCGCATGCACGCACTGTTTGGACGATATCGACAGTATATATTTGGCTAGTTGTAAGAAGAATGTGTACCTGGGACATCATCGATTTCTTCCGAGCAGGCGTCCCGTAAGAAAGAAAGGCAAGCATTTCAAAGGTGAGGCGGATCACCGGACGAAGCCTCGCCACCGTACTGGTGCTGATGTACATGATATGGTCAAGGATTGAAGGTGGTCTTTGGAAAGGGTCCTGGTGGACAACCTGTTCCGAATGACACTGACAGAGGCGCACCCATGTGGAAGAAGAAATCTATATTTTGGGACCTGCCCTATTGGAAAGACCTAGAGGTCCGCTCCGCAATCGACGTGATGCACGTGAAAAAGAATCTTTGTGTGACCCTGCTTGGCTTCTTGGCGTGTATGGGAAGACAAAAGATACACCTGAGGCACGAGAGGACCAGCAACGTATGCACGGAAAAGACGGCATACATCAGGGTCATGCAAGCTACACTCTTACCAAAGAAGAGAAGGAAATCTTCTTTGAATGCCTGCTCAGTACTAAGGTACCGTCTGGCTTCTCGTCGAATATAAAGGGAATAATAAACATGGCAAAGAAAAAGTTCCAGAACCTAAAGTCTCATGACTGCCACGTGATTATGACGCAACTGCTTCTGGTTGCATTGAGGGGCTTCTACCGGAAAACGTTCAATTAGCCATTGTGAAGCTATTTTCATTTCTCAATGCAATCTCTCAGAAGCTAATCGATCCAGAAATCATACCAAGGTTAGAGAATGATTTGGTGCAATGTCTTGTCAGTTTTGAGTTGGTGTTCCCACCATCCTTCTTCAACATCATGACGCACGTCCTAGTTCACCTATGCGAAGAGATTAACGTTTTGGGTCCTGTATTTCTACACAATATGTTCCCTTTGAGAGGTTCATGGGAGTCTTAAAGAAATATGTTCATAACCATGCTAGGCCAGAAGGAAGCATCTCCAAGTGCCGTCAAAATGAGGAGGTCATTGAGTTTTGTATTGACTTTATTCCTGACCTTAAGCCGATTGGTGTTCCTGAATCGCGGCATAAGGGCAGACTGGGTGGAAAAGGCACGCTAGGAGGGGAACAAATAATATGTATGGACGGACATTCTCTCACTGAAGCACACTACACAATTCTATAGAATTCCGCCTTGGTGGCTCCGTATATGGATGAACACAAGAATTTGCTACGCTCCAAACACCAGGAGCGGTCTGATGACTGGATTACACGTGAACAAACCAGGAGTTTCGCCAGCTGGTTGTAGACACGTACCATGCATGACACCTCTATTGAAGATGACCTGTACTTGCTGCCCCAGTTACCATCTTCGAATATAATGACTTTCAAAGGGTACGAGATAAATGGTAATGCATTTTACACGATCGCCCAAGATAAGAAGAGCACCAACCAAAACAGTGGTGTCCGCTTTGATGCAGAAACCAAGACGGGAAAGGAAACATATTATGGTTATATACATGACATATGGGAACTTGACTATCGGTGTGGTTTGAAGGTCCCTTTGTTCGGTGCAAATGGGTCAATATGACACGAGGCGGGGTAACGGAAGACCCGCAGTACGGAAATGACAACAGTGGATCTCAACAATCTTGCGTATGCAGACGAACCATTCGTCCTAGCCAATGATGTGGCACAGGTTTTCTATGTGAAGGACATGTCTACCAAGCCAAGAAAATGAAAAGATAAGGAAGCGAATGCATCGTACGATGAGACAAAGCGGCACATAGTTCTTTCTGGGAAGAGAAACATCGTGGGAGTGGATGACAAGACAGACAAGTCAGAAGATTATGAAAAGTTTGATGAAATTGCTCCATTCACAGTGAATATTGACCCGAGCATCCCGTTAAATGATGAAGATTTTCCATGGTTACGGCGCAAAGGGACACACGCGAAGAAAAAGTTTCACACCCAAAGATCTGGGATGTGATCGGCTTCACTATCATCACTTTCTTCTGTGTTTCACACACAGAAGGGAATCTCTTTAATAGTTAGGGTAGTTAATTATGTGTTTTGGCATTTGAAACGCGAAGAAATTTTATGTGCAAACAAATTCTTTCATGCCTTTACTGATTTTTAAAGTTAATTTATTCACAAACTAGTGATTCACACTAATTTCAAATAATTCAAAATTTAAACTATTCAAATTTGAAAACTACGGGCACTAACAGAAAGTTTGTAATTTTTTGTACCTAAAGCAAAAATATTCACAAAGAAACTCTAAATACACAAAAAAACAACTCAAAAATAAATAAAGCAAAAAAAAATAAAAAAGCCCGCCTACTAGGCCAGAGCGGCCTGCATACGACTAGAAACCCAACCTGTTGTTGGGCCAGGATGCAGGCCCGCAAAGGCCCAGTAGGCCAACAGGGCAGCACAGAACATGTAGGCCCAGTAGGCCTGCTTTGGAGAGGAGCTCGAGAGAGCTACCACATGGGGGTTTATAAACCAGTGCGGTCGCCCCTCGGCTAGCGAGGTGGGACTAAACTTGCGCACCGCACCTGCGCCAGCGCACCCCCTTTAGTACCGGTTCGTGGCACCAACCGGTACTAAAGGGGGTGCGGTTCCCGCCGCTTGGCCTGGCCAAAACAGGCCTTTAGTACCGGTTGGTGGCTCCAACTGGTACTAAAGGTGCCTTCTATATATACAACACTTACGAAAATTTCATTCTCCCTCTGTTTCTTCCTCTGTTTCCCCATTGAAGCACCGCCCGCGCGCCCCGATCGATCGACGCCGTCGCCGTCGCCGCCCCCGTCCCCGTCGCCGCCCTTGTCTCCGTCGCCGCCCCGGGCCCGTCCCCGTCGCGCCGTCCCCGCGTCGCCGCCCCCGCGTCACGCCCCGGCCCGTCGCCGCCCCCGGCCGTCGCCTCCCCGTCGCCGTCGCCCCGCTGTGAGCTCTCCCCCGGCCCTCTAACCCCTCTCCCTCGCCCCCGGCGGCCACCATGGGCGCCGCCCCTCCCCGAGCCCATACACACACAAGCATGACGAACACACACACACACGTACATATGTATGAATTAATGCATGTATATATTAGTATATACGTATTTTGTATGTTTAATTAGTTTAGATTTTTTAGATTATTATTTTTTCACTAGTATATATGTATGAATGCATGTTAGATGGATATAATTAGTGTTTAATTATTATGGAAATTTTTTATATAATGTTGTTTTTCAGTTTTTTAATGGATGTATAAAAGTTGTGTTTTATGTTTTTAGTGTGAAATAGCATATAGAATTTTGACATATGCAATGATAGCATAATTAGTGTTATATAGAAATGTTAGAAATTTTAGTTATCAAAATCCAATCATTAAAAAATGTTACTTTTTGCGGGCATATAGCCAGTATTTGTTCTTGACGAGGCCCGGCCCGCATCCTCGCCGTCGATCCATCCGCGACGACGTCCGACTGACCCATGTCCGGGACTGGGCTCCGCCGGGCTGGCACTGGGAGGTGCTGCCTGGAGGGGCGCGCCGCTTGATGAGGAACCCGGCCCCGGGTCCCGTCGTCGACCCTGATCTCATTTGGTGGCGTTCGCGTGGGACAGTTTCGGTGCGGAGGGAGCCGGCCCCGCCGGAGGTGGCACGTCGCTGTGTCAGGGAGGAGGACGAGCACGTCCATCGCTACATGGTTGCGTTAGAGGGCGGCAGGTTCTCCAATACCTGGCAGTTTCTTCAGGGATCTCACTTCAGCTATGATCCTGTGAGGGTTCCTTCTCTTTGGGTGTCCACCGCCCGCGCCGCAGGAACCGCAAGTGTCCTAGATTCTTCTGTAGTATTCGATCTTTATTAGCTACCTAGCCAGTGATGTACTCGATATATAATATTCAATACGATGTATTCGAGATTATATATTATTCAAGACGATGTATTCGAGATTATATCTATTATTCGAGACGATGTATTCGAGATTATATCTATTATTCGAGATGATGTATTCGAGATTATATCTATTATTCGAGACGATGTATTCGAGATTATATCTATTATTCGAGATGATGTAATTTGAATACTAAATTGTTTTATATTTCTTTTGGCATAGTTAAATAAAAGCTATGGTGGACAATACCGACAGAGAGGGAGAACAGACCATGTTCGATATAATACGCGGGCCAGATGATGATCAGAATGAAGAAGATTATGACGACTCCGAATTTCTAAACAACACCAGAGAGGGTGATATGATATTCGATCGCGACGAGCGAATTGATGAAGTCATGAACCCCGCAGCTATGGTGCGTAGCGGTACGAGTCAAGGTCATAGTACAGGAAGTACAAGCGGAGGCAAGCGATATAAATATGGTCCAAACCTCACTACTCCTCTTCCTGAGAGGGTTTACGACAGGACCGAGGAGCAAACCAATGCCATAGTGCGGGCAGAAGTTGACGCCCATTTTGGACCGAAACCGCCACCGCCGCCAAGGGAGAAAGTGCCTGTGGAAGTAGTTGACCACTTCATTCGTATGGCTCAACCACCAGCTCCTAAGCCTGTTGACACAGACTATGAGCGCCACATCAGGAAGTTACATCGACAACGTCTACAGAAGGAGGCGAGCTCGAGCTCGAGCAAACAACAAGCAGCTGTCAAAAAATGCAGGAAAACCGTTGCCCAGCTGGGAGAACAGGCGGCGCAATCGACCCCCCCCCCCCCCGCTTGTTGTGCTGCCAACAACACGTGACAGTACGCGTGCCCAATATTATTGTGGCCAAACAGTTTACGTTCCCGAGGTGGGCGATGTGGTAATAACCCAGGAGCATATAATGCAGGATGAAACTCTCAAAATCACTGTTGGACAACTCCTCGAGATCGAGGACATGCCTGTGCTTACAGAGGAGGAAATAAAACGGAAATATGCCCGGGGCCAACATTTGGTCAAGCCAGAAGAGGTCAAGAAGCTCCCAACGAGAATGTATGAATTGCATCAATGGTACATGGACATTACCAAGAGATCCGATCGAGAGTCCCTCATGGTGCAAGTCAAGAAGGATCATTACTACCATGAGAAACCTGTGACCGTTGAGTATTCTGAACTGTTTCAGTTATACAATCAAGACGCACTCGACAAATCTATCGTCAGTTGCTATTGTCTGTAAGTGATTTCTTTCTATAATTTAAGTCTCAAGCTAGCTATAGTGATCCTTTTGATCAATCATTACCTGTAATTATCCTCACTATATTCTTTTCTGTGGTATTATGCGGGATGAAGATGTATGAAATGAGAAAAGGTGGACGCTATGGTATTGGGTTCATTGACCCAAACACCGTTAATGAATACACATGGACAATAAACAAGCATCATGAAAAGTAGGTAGAGGACAACATGCTAGAGTTCTTGAAGCGCCTCAAATACAATGAAGATATACTACTTCCTTACAACTTCCAGTGAGTCACACTTTCTTGTACTACAAATTCTCTGTTTTTGCCTACTAGCTAGCTACATGTTTTTGCTTACATATGCCTACTTAATTAAGACATGCAAACGTGTGTGCATGCAGATTTCACTGGATCTTGTGTATCATTAAAGTTGACGCCGGAACAGTTCAAATACTGGACTCACTACTCAAAGCAAATAGTGACTATAACATCTTGTTTGGGATAGTCAACAGGTAATTTCAATCATTATTAAGTATATATCTCGGCCTATTTAGTTCGTCATTTCATGATATGAACTATGTAATAACCCCTTTATTCATTTTCTTTGTCGGCGGGCAGGGCTTGGGCAAGGTTCATCAGCGTCACGGAAGGCGAATGGAAACGACAGCTGAAATGGTTTCGACCCAAGGTAAGTAATTAAGTAGTACTAGCTAGCTAGCTAGCTGCCATCTCTTTAATTATCATGCTTGATTAATTATTATCTGATAAAATTAAATTCCATTCTCATAATAAAGGCCCTAAAGCAGGCGCAGGGGACTAATCTGTGTGCCTTCTGCGTTTGCGAGAACATTCGCATGATGGCGTCCGAAAGGAGCAGATCTCAAAGACAAGAATGGGTACGCTTGTCAGAACACTATTCACAATTTTTACACCATTATCGATATCTAGTCACACAACTAATACACATGCATATTGATCTCCTTCTTAACAGTTCAAAGAGGTGCGGGACAAGCTCCTAGAAACGGAGCGCGTAGAAGCACTTCAAGAGGAAATAGCGGGATTTTTGCTCGACCAGGTCATAAATCCGAAGGGAGAAAACTATTACCCGCTACCGCCCCCATCGACCAGGTCATGAACCACTTCCAATTGTCATCGTGCTTCGAAGGCACCAATTAGGCTAATGCCACTTGCTCCGAAGGCAACATGCATATGTAGGAGAAATTATATATAGCTATACGTGTGTGTATGTGTGAATTAATATGGTGGTTTGTGAGACATTGATGATCTATATATGATTGATTCTACTAGAAATTCTATTTATATATATATGCATAACGTGTACAATGTGTAGTATCGTAAAATACCAGCAAACGAAAAAGAATTAAAATGGAAAACACAAAATTAAATGAAAAAGAAACCATAAAACCAAAAACCCCCCAAACATTTTAGTACCGGTTGGTGTTACCAACCGGTACTAAAGGGCTCCCAGCCCCTGGAGCTGGCTTGTGCCACGTGGTTGCCCTTTAGCACCGGTTCGTGCTGAACCCGTACTAAAGTGCGGGGGCCTTTAGTGACCACACTTTAGTGCCGGTTATGGAACCGACACTAAAGGGCCTTACGAACCGGTGCTATTGCCCGGTTCTGCACTAGTGCTTGGCCTGAGCAAGGCGAGGGGATTGACGACACGCCACCTCAGTCTTGGTAGACTTGGTGGAGGTCTTCTTCACCCTCTTGGTGGTTGGCGCTAGGTTGGAGGTCGCCGCTCCTCGGGTCGCGGCGCGCCTGCGGGTGCGCTGGTCTGGGTCCAGTGCAGGGGCTTGCAGTCCAGATGTAAGCCACTCATCTTTGGGGCCGCTACTGCATCTTCCTCCCTCCCCTCCTCCTCCCCCCTGGAGCTTCGCCATTGCCATGGCTAGGGCACCCAGCCCGGCAAAGTCAACCTCGGCAAACTCTTCCCGGCAGACCCGGCTCGCGCTGTCGGCGTTCTGGGAACGGGGGTCCCAAGACTTGCCTGCCTGCGGCCTGCAGCGTGGCTCAAAGGGGGGCCCAGCACGGCCCATCTTCACCAACACAGACCCAGGACCCTCACGAGGGGCCAAGCCTCGCGGGGCGGACGACGCGGAGCTTCCTCAGGCATGGCCTCATCAGGCTGGCTCGCGAGGAGGCGGAGAGATCAAGGCGGGGTACCTCATGAGGTGCCCGTGACGCAAGCCATGACGACCAAGGGCGCCAGGCGGGTGCCAGCCCGCGCAGTGTCCTCCTTTCCCCTTTGGTGCAAAGGGGGCAAGCGCAGCCGTGGAGTACTGAGGCATCAGGCAAAGGTTGCCATTTTGGTGCAACAAGACCAAGACCAGGAGGACTGCAAGATGGAGGTCATCGTGGAGCCCAAGACGGCGTCACCACCAGAGCTTTGTGCAGGCGAAGACTACTTTTGTCAGGATAACTGGTACTAGCTGTCCCCCTTCAAATTAGCCCGCCATTATTGGCTCCCTTCCCGCTCGATATTTGGGAAGAGGACCAGGGCCTCTATAAATAGGACCAGCCACCCGTAGGGTCGAGGTATCGGAGGATCGAAGGATAGAGGGGCTGAGAGGTTAGGGTTTAGAGAAGGGGCAATCGAGAAGAGAGAGAGAGAGAAGGGTGACTGAACTCCCCCCAGCAGTTCATCCCCCCAGCCAAGAACAGACCCTCGCGAGGCTATTCTCCCTTGTATTGTTCATCATCATCAGCCCAAGAGGCAATCCACCACACCACACACTGGAGTAGGGTATTACACCACAACGGTGGCCCGAACAAGTATAAACCCCGTGTCTCTCGTGTTATTCTTTCCATAGCTCAGATCTTAGCGAGGCGGAGGGGTGCAGGTAGGTAGGAGGCGAAATCTCCATGCGCACCCTTGTGTTCGAACCTCAAGGGTCTGCCGGAACCCGAAATCCGACATTTGGCGCGCCAGGTAGGGGTGCGCCGGAATCCACCTTCTACCGCTTCGTGCCCTGTCGCGTCGTCATCACCATGTCCGGCGACCAGGCGGGCAACCCAGATCCATGGGCGGCGTGGCCCGCCCGCGCAAAGCCGCTCGCCTTGGGCGACCCCATGCCCCAGGCAGCTCGCGGTCCGCAGGCCACTGCGGGCCGCGGGCGACGCGGACAGGCTTCGACAGCTCTCACACCGCGGCAAGCGCGGTCGGCAGCAAGGGCCTCCAATCACGCCGCGACCACGACACCGTACACCCGCTGGGAGCAGGCGAACTCGAGGGCCGCGCTCACGGTGGCCCGAGAGCTGCTGCAGTGCAGGCTGCTGGAGGGCAGCCGCGACGTGCTGTTGGAGCGAGTGGCAGAGCTCCTGGGCTTCGCCGCCTCGGGGGCTCACCCCTTCCGCACCCAGCTCCCATCTCAAGCCCAGGGCGGCCCGCGTGGGGGCTCCGCGCGCGCCCGCGGGCTCCAAGGCTACTCCAACGCCAGCGAAGCTATCAGCACCGGACCGGCGGCGGCGCTGCCCCCGCTCCCAGTCCGCGAAGAAGAAGGACTCGACGCAACCCGCGGCCCCAGTGGACAGCCGCGCTGCCACCCCACGGTGGGCGCGTCAGGCAGGACCGCGTGGCATGCGGAGCATTAAGGCGTGGCATTCGGGATGACGGCGCCAGAGGAATACGTACCCCTCATGATGGACCAAGGACACCCACACAAGAGCGAACAAGGCTCGCTCCATAGCCCAAGCTGGGGCAACGAGGCGCCAGAAGCTGAGCCTTTCCAGGAGCCCCGGGACGGTCCCACTGGCCACGCTGGAGGCAACGATTATCGGGTACCGCTAATTCTTCTGGAGCAGTCATACGCTAACCATGGATCAGAGGAGGTGCAGGTCGCCACAGCGAGCAGCTGCCCCGCTCCCACAGTCTCCTACCCCTCGGGAGGAGGGCGCAGGGGGCTGCAGGAGAGGGGCCGGGATCCGACATCACCACCGCGGCGTTCGAAGCAAGGCGTTCTCAGGAGGTAGGCCCTCCGCTGGGGAGGTGCCTCAGGGCCTGCCCCCGGCGGAGGACCCGTGGTCGTTGGGGGAACCGCTGGTGACCGCTCTACCCCATCGGCGGCGTCCTGGTTTCCGGTCGTCGTTGATGGCACTAGAGTGTGGCGCAAGGCGGGGCCCTCATCTGGCGATATGAAGCAAGGCCGGTACCTGTGAATAAGGCCCGGTGCCTGTGAAGCTCGCCGCCCCATGACACTCTCACGTAATAATGAGTGGGGCTGTACACGCCCCGGAGTCTCAGGGGTGCCGGCCTCAGGCCCTGGGGCACCCTCCCACGCCCAGTGGCAGCACTTAGCTCTGTCGGATTTCGGGTTCCGGCAGACCCTTGAGGTTCGAACACTGGGGTGCGCGCGGAGATTTCGCCACCTACCTTCCTGCACCCCTCCGCCATGCTAGGATCTGAACTAAGGAAAGAGCAACACAAGAGACACAGGATTTATACTGGTTCGGGCCATTGTTGTGGTGTAATACCCTACTCCAGTGTATGGTGTGTGGATTGCCTCTTGGGCTGATGGTGATGAACAATACAAGGAAGAACAGCCTCGCGAGGGTCTGTTCTTGGCTGAGGCGATGAACTGCTGGGAGGAGTTCAGCCACCTTTTTCTCTCTCTTTCTCTCTCTGCTCTCCTTTTTTACCGACCCCTTGCTGTGTGGGTGGCTGGTCCTATTTATAGAGGCCCTGGTCCTCTCCCCAAATATTGAGCGGGAAGGGAGCCAACAATGGCGGGCTAATTTGAAGGGGGACAGCAAGTATCAGCTATCCTGACAAAAGTAGTCTTCGCCTGCGCAAAGCTCTGGTGATGACGCCGTCTTGGCTGCACGGTGACCTCCGTCTCGTAGTCCTCCTGGTCTTGGTCTCGTTGCACCGAAATGGCAACCTTTGCCTGATGCCTCGGTACTCCATGGCTGTGCCTGCCCCCTTTGCACCAAAGAGGAAAGGAGGACGCTGCGCGGGCTGGCACCCGCCTGGTGCCCTGAGTTGTCATGGCTTGTGTCATGGGCACCTCGTGAGGTACCCCGCCTTGATCTCTCCGCCTCCTCGTGAGCCGGCCTGACGAGGCCGTGCCTGAGGAAGCTTCACGTCATCCGCCCCGCGAGGCTTGGCCCCTCGCGAGGGTCTTGGGTTTGTGTTGGTGAAGATGGGCCGTGCTGGGCCCCCCTTTTAGCCACGCCACAGGCCGCAGGCAGGCAAGTCTGGGGACCCCCATTCCCAGAACGCCGACAGTAGCCCTCGGGCCCAAGGGGCGCTCGGACTTGGCCGTGCAGGGAGGCGGAAGGGCAAGAGCGAAGCGCCACAGGCCCTAACAGCCTGCGGCCTTGGGTGCCACGTGGCGGTTGATTGGACGTGGGCGCCTCCACTTCTCCACGGTGCCTCGGCAACTGCACTGACTGGACAAGTCCCTGCATGCAAAACGGGTCATGATTACCTGCGATCGTGGAGGTCGGCGGTTGGCCTCCGCCGGATATAAGTACGGGACGGCGTGCGTCCTTCCGGTTCATCTCCCCTTGCTTCTCCTTCTTCTTCATGGCCCCGTCGAGGAGGTTCTCGGCCGCGGAGAAGGGGAAGGCTTGCCAGGCAGAGCATGCCTCTCCCCTGCCCAAGCGCGGCCGAGGGCACCCCCGCAAACATCCTGTGGCCACCACGGCAGCTCCCCGCGGCCGTGGATACGCTTTCCAGCGTGGAGGCGGGAGGATTGCTGCGGCCGGGGGGTGCGCTCCGGCTGTGCGTCCCCCTATGCCGCGCTTTCGCGCTGCAGAGGTGCGGCCGGAGTTCGTCATGTGGTCAGCGGAGCCGACTAGCACCCGGCTCCCACTTCCTCGCTTCCTCCTCGGCGAGCTCCTAGCCGGCGCCCCTGGCGGCCTCTGGCTTCAGGCCGACGGCTGCTGCAGCTGGGCCTCATGGGTCTCACTGGAGGTCTCCGTAGCCGGGAGCCTGGCCCTGGCCCGTGGTTGGCAGACGTTTTCCCGCGCGCGTGGCCTGGGTCGTCGGTGCACCCTATACTTCAGGTTCGATGGCGATGCCACCCCCTACGTGAGGGTGTTTGGGGAAGATGGTCGCCGCGCAGGGTGTTGCCCCGAGGGTGACGACCGCGGCTGGGAACCCGGCTCCGGCGATGATGGAGAGGACGGCGCTCGCGAGGCTGGCGGCGCTCAAGGTTCCTCAAGCTTCCCCGGTTCTTCTTCTGGCGGCGACTCTCTTAGTGGTGGCCGCAGCCAGCCCCCACGCCGTCGTATCTGCTTGGGGGGTGGTGGCGTGTCCGCCCACCGTCGCGCCCTGGTGAAGTGCGAGAGGGAGTCCGCTTGAGCTCCGGAGGCAGCTCGGGCTTCCCTGTGGGCTGGTGCGAGGCGAGCCGCACCAGATTTGTTCTTTCTCTTCCCTTTTCCTGCATTAACAAGGATAGTAGTGTGGTGCCCCACGGGGGCGTGCACGGGTTATTGCTGTTAATTATCGTTTTGCTTTCTTCGTCGTACCTTCCGACTATGTGCCCGCGCGTGGATGGTTCCCGGCCCCAGCCGTGGGGGCGACCGACCCAGGCCCTGTGTTTGTGTCGCGGTGCCCGAGGGGCACGGACTGGAGGGGTGCTCCTGCAAGGGGCCCAGGTCACGAACCCTTTGAGTGACTAGTAGAGGAACACTCGCGAGGGCGCTCGGCTCTCCCCCTCGCGAGGCTTTGCACAAGAGAAATCGAGGCAGGAGCGTGAAAAGCCGAAGAACCGCAAGCCAAAGACGGCAACAACTTCAATAAAACTTCAAATGAAGAAGAACAAGCCAACTGCGGAAAGCAAATGAAAAGCCGCGTCCGGCACCTAGTCTAGTCTTCGACGTCTTCTCACCAGCGCGGAGCTAAGTGCTGCCACTAGGCGTGGGAGGGAGCCCCAGGGCCTGAGGCCGGCGCTCCTGAGACTCCGGGGCGTGTACAGCCCCAACTCATTATTATGTGAGAGTGTCACGGGCGGCGAGCTTCACAGGCGTTCGCCTTGCTTCACAGGCTCCGGGCCTTTTCCGAAATGCGATAGCTTCATAGGCATTCGCCTTGCTTCACAGGCTCCGGGCCTTTTCCAAAACGCGATAGCTTCACAGGCATTCGGCTTGCTTCACAGGCTCCGGGCCTTTTCCAAAACGCGATAGCTTCACAGGCATTCGCCTTGCTTCACAGGCTCCGGGCCTTTTCCAAAACGTGATAGCTTCACAGGCATTCGCCTTGCTTCACAGGCTCCGGGCCTTTTCCAAAACGCGTTAGCTTCACAGGCATTCGCCTTGCTTCACAGGCCCCGGGCCTTTTCCAAAACGCGATAGCTTCACAGGCATTCGCCTTGCATCATAGGCTCCGGGCCTTTTCCAAAATGCGATAGCTTCACAGGCATTCCCTTGCTTCACAGGCTTCGGGCCTTTTTAGGGGTAGAACCTCCGGAGGTGCTGGATGTTCCATGCGTTCTGGACCGGCACTCCCTCCTGAGTCTCCAAGCGCGCTGAGCCGGGCCTGGAAACATGAACAACCTTGAACAGGCCCTCCCACATGGGAGAGAGCTTGTGCAGCCCCTCCCTGGAGAGGACCCGCCTGAGCACGAGGTCTCCTACCTCGAGTGTCCTGGGGCGGATGTTGCGGAAGTGATATCGCCGTAGCGCTTGTTGGTACCTCGCCGCTCGTAGCGCGGCTTCTTGGCGACGTTCCTCCCCCAGCATGAGGTCCATCCCCCGCATGGCGTCCTGTTGCGCCTCGTTGAACGCCAGGACCCGCGCGGAGCGACGTCTGACCTCGTGAGGGAGGACTGCTTTGGCTCCGTAGACTAGGAAGAATGGGGTCTCCCCAGTCGGCTTGGTCGCGGTTGTGCGGATGGACCACAACACGGACTGAAGCTCGTCGTACCAACCTCTGCCGCAGGCCTCCAGCTTCTTCTTGAACGTCCTGGTCTTGAGGCCCCTCAGGACCTCCGCATTGGCTCGCTCGGCCTGGCCGTTTCTCCGGGGGTGCGCCACCGAAGCGTAGCATATCAGCGTTCCAAGGTTAGCACAGTATGTTTTGAAGAGGTTACTGGTGAACTGCGAACCGTTGTCCATGATGATGCGATTCGGCACGCCGAACCGGCTCACGATGCCCTTGATGAACTTGACCGCAGAACCCGCAGGAATGGTGCGGACAGCCTCCACTTCAGCCCACTTGGTGAACTTGTCTACTACAACGTAAAGGTAGCGGTAGCCCCCTGGCGCCCGAGGAAACGGACCCAAGATGTCGAGCCCCCAGACTACGAATGGCCACGAAAGGGGGATAGTCTGCAAGCCCCCTGCCGGCTGATGGATCTGCTTGGCGTGGAACTGGCAGGCCTCACAAGCTTTCACTAGTTCACCGGCGTCATTGAGCGCGATGGGCCAATAAAACCCACCGTGGAACGCCTTGCCGATGAGGGTCCGTGACGATGAATGATGTCCGCAGTCCCCGCCGTGTATATCTTCCAGTAGTTCCTTCCCTTGCTCCCTGGAGATGCAGCGCAGGGATAGATCGTTTGGTCGCTTCCAGTAGAGCCCTCCATCTCTGATGCACTATGCCGTGGCCTGGCGTGCCACTCGCTCTACTTCCTCCTCCTTCTCCGGCAGGGTCCCTTGCGTCAAGTAGCTCCGGAGATCCGTGATCCAACATCCCTCCTGAGGTTCCATCGTCAGGAGCAGGCGTGCTCCTGAGGCCGGGCCACAGGCCGGAGCTCCGGAGGCAGGTGGCTGGGGGAGCTCCCCCCGGGGCTGAGCCGTGTTTGATAGTGACGGCAAGGCCGAAGGCTTGAAGAGTCGTTCCTCGAAAATGCCAGGCTCCTGAGGTAACCGCCTGGACGCGCGTTTGGTGATGTCATCGGCCTCTTGATTGGTGCCACGGGGCACATGCTGCAACTCCAATCCCCAGAACTGCTTCTCCATCCTGCGGACCTCTGCAAGGTAGGCCTCCATGTGCTCATCCTTCGGCTCGTACACCTTGTTGGAGAAATTGACAAGGAGCTGCGAATCGCCCTTGATGGTGAGGCGTTTCACCCCCAGGGCAGCTGCAGCCTTCAAGCCTGCTATTAAACCTTCATACTCTGCTATGTTGTTGGAGACCTTTTCGCCTTGCTGGAAACAAAGCTGCACGGCGTAATAGAGTTTGTCCTCGGTGGGCGATATAAGCACCGCCCCAGCCCCTGCGTCATGTCTGGAGAACGCCCCATCGAAGTACATGACCCAGCCTTCTGGCGCCTCGCCTCCCCGGGACAGGGACCGATCCTCATCGGCCTTGAGGCCGGGCGCCTCCGTCCATTCTGCCACAAAATCCGCCAACGCTGCTCCCTTGATGACTCTGGTCGTGCTGAATTCGAGCTGAAACGCTTGCAGCTCTATGTTCCACTCAGTGACTCTCCCAGCTGAATTGGGGCTCCTGAGCACCCTCTCCAGGGGGTATGACGAGATGACCTTGATGGGGTGACCCTGAAAATAGTGTCGTGGCTTGCGCGAGGCCACCAGTAGCGCGAGGAGGAGCTTCTGGGGCATAGGGTACCGCGCCCTCGCATCCCGCAACACTGTGCTGACGAAGTACACTGGGTGCTCAATGAGGTGGAGTGCGTCAGTGCTGGCGGCTCCCTTTGGAGACCATGGCGCCTCTCGAGACAATGAGGCCTCCTGAGACTGGCCATCTGGGAGAGGGGCCTCTCCTGCCTCTGGTGCGCCCCTCTACGGCGGCTGGTCCTCATCAGCCGCTGTGGCGGCTTCTGTGGGCCTTCCTCGTACCAGTTCCGCCTTGTCCCGGGATGCTGCCGCGGTTTTGACTCGATGCTCCTCTCTGACTGCCACCAAGGCTGCGCTGGCGGAGTAGGGAGTGGCGGCGAGGTAAAGCACCAGGGGCTCCTGAGGGTGCGGAGCCACCATGACCGGTGGGCTGGTCAGGTATTGCTTGAGATCCTGGAATGCCTTGTCGGCCTCTTCAGTCCACTCGAAGGGCCCCTTTTTCTTCATTAGCTGGAAGAAGGGTAGCGCTCGCTCCCCCAACTTGGAGATGAAGCGCCCTAGCGCGGTCACGCGCCCCGTGAGCTTCTGTATTTCTCTGAGGGTCTTTGGCGGGCTCATGTCTTCCACTGCCTTGAGCTTCTCCGGGTTAGCCTCGATGCCTCGGTGAGACACGAGGAAACCCAAGAGCTTGCCAGAGGGGACTCCGAACACACATTTCTCTGGATTGAGCCGTAGGTTCACTGCGTTGAGGCTCGCGAAAGTTTCCTCCAGGTCTTGTATCAAGGTCCTGGCCTCCCGAGATTTTACCACGATGTCATCGACGTAAGCTTCAACATTCTTCCCGAGCTGCGGGCCCAAGGTGATATGCATCAGCCACTGAAAGGTCGCCCCTACGTTACGCAGCCCGAATGGCATGCAGATGTAGCAGTACACCCCACACGGGGTTAGGAAGGCTGTCTTCTTGACGTCTTCAACCGCCATCTTGATCTAGTGATACCCAGAGAAGGCATCCAGGAAGGATAGCAGGTCGCATTCCACAGTGGAATCGACGATCTGGTCGATGCGGGGGAGCGGGAACGGATCTTGCGGGCACGCTTTGTTGAGGTTGGTGAAGTCGACACACATGCGTTCCTTTCCTCCCTTCTTTGGCACAACGACAGGGTTGGCCAACCAATCTGGGTATCGGACCTCGCGAATGAGCCCAGCGGCCTCTAATTTGCGGGTCTCCTGGACGATGAAGGCCTGCTTTTCTGTGGACTGCCGCCTGGCCTTCTGCTTCACAGGGCGCACGTTGGGGCACACGTTGAGGTGATGCTCAATTACGCTCCTGGGGATCCCTACCAACTGGTCTGGCTCCCAAGCGAATACCTTCTTGTTCATGCGCAGGAACCCGACCAGGGCCTCCTCCTGCTCGGGTTTGAGGTGGGCGCCTATGGTGAAAGTGGCGTTGGTGGATCCGTCCTCATCGATGGGTATCTGCTTGGTTTCTGCCTTGTCTTGGGTGAACAACTGTTTCTTCTTGGCGGGCGCAGCCCCCTTGGGCTCGGGGGCCTCCAAGGCGGCGGGCTGTGCCGACGCCGCTGTCTTGAAGACGAGCTTGATCACCCGCAGAGCGTCCCCCGTGTCCCCGTGCACGGTGAGGACACCGCTGCTCCCGGGCATCTTCATGAGGTTGTACGCCGGGTGTGTCGCGGCCATGAACTGGGCCAGCGCTGGGTAGCCGAGGATGGCGTTGTAGGGGAGGCCGATGGGGGCGATGTCGAAGTCGACCAGCTCCGTGCGGAAGTTGACGTAGGTGCCGAAGGTCACTGGGAGCCAGATCTGTCCCAAGGAGCCGGACGACCTGCCCCCAACGCCTGAGAAGGGCCGCCTGGGCTGCAGCCGTTCCAGGGGTATGCAGAGGAGGTTGAAGGCCTCGACGGAGAGCACGCTGAGGCCTGCCCCGCCATCGATGAGAGTTCTGGTGACGGCCACCTGGCAGATGGTGGGGGTGCTCAGCATGGGAAGCGCGCCCGAGCAGGCCGAGTTGGAGGGGTGGTCCTCCGAGCTGAAGCTCGGGCCGGTCTCGGGCACCGCCCGGTCCAAGGGAGCCCCCTGCCGCGTGGAAGCGGTGCTGACCCAGCGGATGAACGGCTTGACGTGGTAACTTGTAGGCGGCGCTTGCGAGCCGCCCAAGAGGGCCGCGACGACTAGGGGTGTCGGTGCAGCGCGATAGGCGGGGGAGAGGTTGCGGGGCTCCATGGACGCGCGGAGCGCGCGGGACGAAGAACCAGCTGGGGCGAGCGAGGGAGTTGCGGTGCGGCCGTCTTGGCGCACGGATGGATGCTAAGACGATGCTTGCTACTCGTCCCCCGCCGGGCCGGTGGCGGTGTTGATGGCAGGTGACGGGGAACGGCGAGGACGCCCGCCGACAGGGGCCGTCTGGGTGACGCGGGAAGCGAGGGCGGCCCGGCGCTCCGCGCGGGCCCGACGAGCGTCAAACATGAGCGCGATGGTCGGAGGAGAACGGGGTGACGGAAGAGGAATTCCTGCGCACCCCTACCTGGCACGCCAAATGTCGGATTTCGGGTTCCGGCAGACCCTTGAGGTGCGAACACTGGCGTGCGCGCGGAGATTTCACCTCCTAACTTCCTGCACCCCTCCGCCATGCTAGGATCTGAACTAAGGAAAGAACAACACAAGAGACACAGGATTTATACTGGTTCGGGCCACCGTTGTGGTGTAATACCCTACTCCAGTGTGTGGTGTGTGGATTGTCTCTTGGGATGATGATGATGAACAATACAAGGAAGAACAGGCTCGCGAGGGTCTGTTCTTGGCTGAGGCGATGAACTGCTGGGAGGAGTTCAGCCACCTTTTTCTCTCTCTTTCTCTCTCTGCTCTCCTTTTTTACCGACCCCTTGGTGTGTGGGTGGCTGGTCCTATTTATAGAGGCCCTGGTCCTCTCTCCAAATATTGGGCGGGAAGGGAGCCAACAATGGCGGGCTAATTTGAAGCGGGACAGCAAGTATCAGCTATCCTGACAAAAGTAGTCTTCGCCTGCGCAAAGCTCTGGTGATGACGCCGTCTTGGGCTCCACGGTGACCTCCATCTCGTAGTCCTCCTGGTTTTGGTCTCGTTGCACCGAAATGGCAACCTTTGCCTGATGCCTCGGTACTCCGCGGCTGCGCCTGCCCCCTTTGCACCAAAGAGGAAAGGAGGACGCTGCGCGGGCTGGCACCCGCCTGGTGCCCTGAGTTGTCATGGCTTGCGTCATGGGCACCTCGTGAGGTACCCCGCCTTGATCTCTCCGCCTCCTCGCGAGCCGGCCTGGCGAGGCCATGCCTGAGGAAGCTTCGCGTCATCCGCCCCGCGAGGCTTGGCCCCTCGCGAGGGTCTTGGGTTTGTGTTGGTGAAGATGGGCCGTGCTGGGCCCCCCTTTGAGCCATGCCGCAGGCCGCAGGCAGGCAAGTCTGGGGACCCCCGTTCCCAGAACGCCGACAAGCTCCGCGCTGGTGAGAAGACGTCCAAGACTAGATTAGGTGTTGGATGCGGCCTTTTGTCTGCTTTCGTTGCTTTTCCCTTTGGTTGTCCCTTTCCCCCGCTGGATTCAAGTTGGATTCGAATTTGAGATTTGCGTGTGTTCGGGGAAGGGGTGCTTAGTCTCATTCGAGCAATTTCTCGAATTTTGGTTACCACTTCGCCTCAGCTGCCTCCCCTCGTGAGCCCCTCGCGAGCCGGGTCATGCCTAGCTTGCGCGCAGCCCAGACTGTCGCCGCCGTGTCCTCTCAGGAGGGTATTTTACTGCAGATCCAACGGATTCAATTAGGGAACACTCAGGACACCACAGCCTCCCACGGGCTACCTCAGGGCCAGCACGGGACAAAGGTAAACTAGCCGACCAGCGCGCCGCTTAAGCCAACCACTTGGCACGGGCGCATGGGCAATATAGCATCTACTAACACGATCAACACAAGTTTTACATAAGGGGCTCCCCCTCCAAAATGCTCTCACCGCCATCAGGCCAAAACCTGAGTTCTATTCATGTAGGGTAAGGAAGTACGAACGATACACAATCAGTCGGATAAATCCCCCAATGCGTCCTCAGGAGCACCACCCGAGCCGTTGCTGGCGTCGCTGAACTCGCCATCGCTGTCCGCGTCGCCACCAGCGGCGTCAGGGCCGTTCACCATGCCGCCCTCGTCAGCAGCCACGATCACGCCGTCATCGTCTGAAGCGAAGGCCCTGATAAGAGCATCCACATTGTCTTCCACCCAGTGCACCAGGTCGGCTCGGACAGCCTGGGGGACTGGGGCGATGGCGGCGGCGAAATCGAAGTGGGGATCTATGTTCCGGAGACGACTGAAGACGCGAGAAAAGGCGCGCCCGAGCAGGGTGCGGCTCCTCTCCTCCACCAACCTGTCAGCCCTGACCGACCGTTCCTCCAGCTGCGTCACCACATCAGTGAAGAAGTGAAGATTGCCGGCGTAGTTGACTGCGTGCGCTTGCCAACAGCCGCCTCACAGATGTTGCCCAAGGCTGTGTTGGCTCTCTCCCGGAGCGTGGTGAGCATGGGGCCATGCTCATGCTCCAGGATCCGCCGCTGACGTATCTCGTCCGCATTCTGGCACGCGACGGTCTCAGCCTCCTCCACCCGCTGGTGAAGAAGGAGCACCTCCGCCTGGGAGGAGGTTAACTCACCTTGCGCCACCTCAAGGGCAGCCCGGAAATCATCGGCCCGCCGCGTTGCCTCCTCCAGCTTGGCCCTCAAGGCGGCAGTCATGCCTTCAGCTTCGGCCCGGATCAACCCCAGCTTCTCTTCGAACTCGTGCTCGAGGTTCAAATCCGCCATCGCCACCCGACATCCGACCTCCTCCAGGACACGGGCTTCCTGTGCAGCGACATCATCCTCCGCCTACGTCACCAAGTGCTCCCTCGTCTCCAGGCGCTCGTACTCGCGGGTACGTTCGGCGGCTTCCAGCGTCAGCGCCTCCTCACGCTTCTGGAGCTCTGTTGAGTCGCCAGAGGCCACCTTCATCGACGCGAGGGCTGCCTCACGCAGCTCCACCTGCTCCTCCAATGAGTGGCACCAGGCCAGGAGCTCCCGACGCCGCTCCTCCGTCGCCTTTCGCCGCCGGTCGGCCTCCCGGGCCTCCTCAGCGGCCCAAGATCGGGCCTCCCGAGAGGCCACCAGCGACGCCTTGGCCTCTGCGTCATCAAGATCGCGCTGACGGCGCGCAAGGGCGATGGCGCCCTCCAGCTCGCGCCTCTCCGCAGCCAGGCGCAGGCCCTCGGCCTCAAGGCGCGCGTCTTCATCAGCAAGTTCCTCACCAAGCAGGCTCACCGCGTCAGCCGCCCTTCGAAGAAATCCTTGGCGGAGAGCGCGACGCTCCCGAGCGCGCTCGAGCACGTCTTCCACACCATCTGCCCCAAGCAAGCGCCGGGGGCCACGGATCAGCGTTCCCCTCCGGGCAGGGGGCTGGGGGCTGGCACCCTTGCGACGGCCAGGCACGCCGCGCCAGAAGCCTGGCCTGGAGCCAGCCCGTCCCTAGGTGAAGAGCGCAGGGGAGCGCCTCAGCCAATCACAGTCCACGACCAGACAAGAAGCCCATGGCAGGCTGGCTATGCCACGAGAAAGCCTGCGAAGGAGGATCACGAGGTGCGCAGGGCCACGATACGCCTCGGGACGGTTCGCCTCTTCGATCGCCCTCACCACAAGGGCTCTGCTGCTCGGAGCGCTTGAGGACGATGGAGGGGCGAAGCCAAGGGAGACGGCTCCTCAGTCGTCTCCGCAAGCTCGGCTGGAAGGGGCCTGCGGAGCAAGGGTCAGTAAAAGCAACAGAAGGATCGGGAGCTGGGAAAGGAGAAGGCTTACTCATCAGTGGCGAAGTACTTCCTACGCTTCAGCAGGCGATAAGGGCAATCGTCGCCCAGGGCCTCCCTTCTCTTCCGGAGGGCCTCAAAGTCCACGCGGAAGCGGCCTAAGAGTTGAGCGCAGGGATCAACCAGAGACGAAGATGGAGCGTCAAAGCGACCTGCGTCAGGGGCGCCTGCCTGATGTGCGCTGCCAATCGCCTCGCCAGGAGAAGCAACCGGAGCCTCAGGGGCCTCAGTCGCAGGCGCAGAGGGCAGCTGCTCGTCACCCTCAGCCTCAGCAGCATGGGCCCCAAGAACTGCTCCCTCATCAGCATCGCCTGGCGCTGTCACCCCGCCGGGAGCCCCCTCGGCCTCTGGCGCCTCATGCCTCCCTGCTCCGCCGCTTGAGGAAGAGTCGCCTTGGCCGACTGGAAGGGCAGTCACCACCACTGGGTTCTCGCGAGGCCCCTGGAGGCCGGCAGGGCGCGGCCCCCACTCATCAAAGATAGGCATCTGCTTCACAAAATCGCCCCTGCTCTGGCAGCGGTACAGCAAGGCCCCTCCCTGCTGGATGCTGCCGAGGTTGGGGTCCCCAGTTAGGGTCAAGAGCGCTGTCCTCAGCACTTCAGGAGTCAGGTCCTCTTCCTGGAGCCTCATACGATCATCGCGCCCGCTGAAGGCCCACATCCAGTGGGAGTGGCGTTGGAGAGGAGCAACGCGGCGTAGCAGGAACTCCTTCACCACCTTGGGCGATGTCACGCCAAGCGACCTCAAGAACGCGAAGCGGTGCCAGACAAAGACGAGTCGGGGGCTCTCAAGCGTCTCCTGGCCCCAGCCAGAATTGGGGAGAGTAGGCGAAGTTGGCTCCAATAGCAGGGGGCTGGGCACCCCTGCGTCCACATACAGCCATCGCTCGCGGAACCCAGCCGCGGGCAGGGGGAGCTTGAAGTCAATCCCAGAGGCCGCTGTCTTAGACGCGGCAATGAAGCTCATGCACGCCCAGCATTGGGTAGGGTCGACAAGGCGCAGCGAGAAGAAGTGGCGCAGCAGGGCAACCGAAGGAAGGATGCCCATCATAGCCTCGCAAACAAAGGCAAAGACCGAAAGGAGAGTGATGGATTCAGGACCCAGATGCATCATGTGGATCTGATAGTGGGAAAGCACGGCATTGAAGAAATCAGAAAAGGGAGGAACCAGACCCGCCCACAGGGCGTCGGCAAAATACGGGACCTCGGTGACTATCCTGTTGATGGAGAAGTGGGATGCGGGCCAGGCCGTCGTCCTCCCGCATTCGTTGAAGATAGTGGCCAGAGCCGAGCTGACCTTGCCCAAGCCCTCGGCGGGGGTCGCCAACGGCGGCGGGCAAGGCGGAGACACGGGTTTCTTCCCTCTTCCCTCCTTCGTCGGAGCCATGGCGATGCGAAGGGGGGGGGGGAAGGTTCGAGATTGGGTTGAAAACAGAAGCCGGAGTTCGAGCAGAGGAAGGACAGAGGGCGCTCGAGCAATAGAAAGGGGAACGGCTGTGTACGACTATGAGTCCGCCTAGCATCGTGCAAAATAAGGAGGGCGTGGGGGAACAGTGCCACCCACGACCAATCAGCCGCCATGCGGCGCGCAAGGCCGCAGGCTGTTAGGGCCCGCGGCGCTTCGCCCTTGCCCTTCCGCTTCCCTGCACGGCCAAGTCCGGGCACGCCTTGGGCCCGGGGGCTACTGTCGGCGTTCTGGGAACGGGAGTCCCCAGACTTGCCTGCCTGCGGCTTGCGGCGTGGCTCAAAGGGGGCCCCAGCACGGCCCATCTTCACCAACACAGACCCAGGACCCTCGCGAGGGGCCAAGCCTCGCGGGGCGGACGACGCAGAGCTTCCTCAGGCACGACCTCATCAGGCTGGCTCGCGAGGAGGCGGAGAGATCAAGGCGGGGTACCTCATGAGTTGCCCGTGGCGCAAGCCATGACGACCAAGGGCGCTAGGCGGGTGCCAGCCCGCGCAGTGTCCTCCTTTCCCCTTTGGTGCAACGGGGGCAAGCGCAGCCGCGGAGTACCGAGGCATCAGGCAAAGGTTGCCATTTCGGTGCAACAAGACCAAGACCAGGAGGACTGCAAGACGGAGGTCATCGTGGAGCCCAAGACGGCATCACCACCAGAGCTTTGTGCAGGCGAAGACTACTTTTGTCAGGATAACTGGTACTAGCTGTTCCCCTTCAAATTAGCCCGCCATTGTTGGCTCCCTTCCCGCTCGATATTTGGGAAGAGGACCAGGGCCTCTATAAATAGGACCAACCACCCGCAGGGTCGAGGGATCGGAGGATCGAAGGATAGAGGGGCTGAGAGGTTAGGGTTTAGAGAAGGGGCAGTCGAGAAGAGAGAGAGAGAGAAGGGTGACTGAACACCTCCCAGCAGTTCATCCCCCCAGCCAAGAACAGACCCTCGCGAGGCTGTTCTCCCTTGTATTGTTCATCATCATCAGCCCAAGAGGCAATCCACCACACCACACACTGGAGTAGGGTATTACACCACAACGGTGGCCCGAACCAGTATAAACCCTGTGTCTCTCGTGTTATTCTTTCCATAGCTCAGATCTTGGCGAGGCGGAGGGGAGCAGGTAGGTAGGAGGCGAAATCTCCACGCGCACCCCAGTGTTCGAACCTCAAGGATCTGCCGGAACCCGAAATCCGACACGCGCTTCGCTGCCACCCTGGGACGAGCTTCCGCTCCCATCTTTCCCTTTGCCCTTTCTGGCCTTCGCGGCCTTCTCCATCTCCGTGAGGTGAGAAGCCTTGTCCTCCTCAACCCTCCTCAGAATATATGCCACCTCTGTAGTAGAGGTGCGCTTGTACATCACACCCTCAGTCCTGGTGGCCCTCTCCACTAGGGCACCCGACCACTGGAGCTCTTCATCAAGAGTGGGGAGCTTCCAAGAGCCTGATACCCCTTTAGCATTGCAATCCGGCACCCACTTCAGTATCTTGTCTCGGGCAGAGTTGATATTCAGGGGGACGACGGGCGCCGGAAGCTTGAACAACTCAAAGCGGCCAAACAGTTGGTCGCACAACTAGCCATGGCCATAAACTGATAAGTTGTTGGCCAACCCCGGTAGCAACCTCATCATGTCTGTCGTGTCTCCATACAGCCATGCAGGCCTGTCCCTTTCCTGCAGCGGTGAGATGCGGCGAAGGAGAAAATCTGCCCCCACATGCTCAATGGTTAACCCGGCAGCCACTAGGCGGGTGATCCTGTTAATTGTCGGGCGCAACCTATCCTCGGCAAGGCCCTTGGCACTCCAATCCTTGCCACGCTCGGAGAACTCCTGCCGCGCTTCGCAAAACTCAGGGGTGTCTTTGTCCTGGATCCAGCACCAGTCCCTTATCCATTCGTCCAACCTCCCACAATGGAACCCGGGAAGATAATCCCATGTCTTCCTTAGCAAGCGCGGCATCCAGCTGATGGTTCTAGAATGATTAACCCTGCTCTCCACCCGCGGGATGAAGTAATGCCGGAATAGATCCACATTGGGCTTCACTCCTATAAAATTTTCACACAAATGCGTGAAGATGGCCATGGTCGCCATTGCATTTGGCATGAAATGAAGGAGGTGGAATCCATAGGTGTTCATGATTGCCTTGAAGAACTCAGAAAAGGGAGGGCAGAGACCACAGATGAAATAAGCAGCAAAGAACCGATAAGAATCGGGGGATCCACCTCACCCGCTTCATAAACTACAGGCTCCCCATGCCCTTTCTCGACGGGCCGCCCCCACAGATACTTGTACTTCGCCTGAAGAAAGGGTCCGCTCAAGGAGGACGGGACGAAGACGACGTCCATGCTCCGCTTCTTGTTCAGCTCCGCCGATCTCTTGCCCCCCTCGGCAGCGGCCTCCTTCGCCGCGGCCGACGGTTTCTTCTTCTCTGCGGGTTTCTTCCCCCATTTTTGCGGCAACACAGAGGGGGATGGATTCAGTGGAGAGGGCGGCGGCTGAAGGAGGAGCGAGAAAAGGAACTGTCGCTTGGCTTGCGAAGGAAGAAGATGGAGGAGCGGGGCGAGAGACAAGTGAATCGTGTCGCTCTATTTTTCCTACTTTTAAGGGGGCAAAAGTGGGGCAGAGGCGCGACACTTCAAAAGGTTACCGTTTTACCATAACTGCAACAGTGCCACGACGATGCACAGTAATTGCGCAAAGTGGACGTTGGGTTGACTGGTCGCCATGATGGAACGACAGGCACAGCCCTCTCCTGCCACGTGTCCGCGCAATGTTTGGGCCCTAACCCAACGTGCCATGCGACACATATGGCTTAGGCCCGGGGGCTTATGTCAGGGAAAATATATGGGAGTATGCATTTTCCCCTGACCTGTGCATGGACAAGCCAAGGCCAGGCCAGAGACTGAAAAACCAAGAGATGTGAAGAACCAACATACAGTTCAGAGAGTCCAAGATCAGGCCAGAGGAGCAAGATATTGATAACCCACAAGTATAGGGGGTCGTTTGTAGCCTTTTTCGATAAATAAGAGTGTTGAACCCAACGAGGAGCTAAAGGCAGAACAAATATTCCCTCAAGTTCTATCGACCACCGATACAACTCTCCGCACACTTGACGTTTGCTTTATCAGAAACAAGTATGAAACTATTTTGTAGGTGTGATGCTAGAACTACTTTGCAAGAATAAAACTAGAAGTACTTTTCAAGATAATAAAGTTAGGTGTTTAGTAAAAGGGTTTGTGTCAACAAGAAAGTTATTTGTCTGCAGGCAATCGATAACAAGTACCAGTAATCATTCTTGCAATTTTATATGAGGGAAAGGCATGAGCTAACATACTTTCTCTACTTGGATCATATGCACTTATGATTGGAACTCTAGCAAGCATCAACAACTACTAAAGATCATTAAGGTCATGAAACCCAACCATAGCATTAAGTATCAAGTCCTCTTTATTCCCATACGTTATACCCCACCTACTCGGGTTTAAGTTTCTGTCACTCTCGCAACCACCGTAAGCGAACCCTGAGCATATTGCGACACACTATAGAGAGGTCCCCTCATGTTTGCGCGAGAACGGAGGGCACCATAGGACAACACCATAAATAAAATATACAATCATACCAACCAAGATCATGATTAACCCACAGGACAAAACGGATCTACTTAAACATCATAGGATAACCATAGATCATTGGGAAATAATATATGGAGTTGAGCACCATGTTTAAGTAGAGATTATAGTGGGTAGAAGTGGTGTTACACCTCGGCATAGAGGGGGAGGAAGTTGGTGTTGACGGTAGCAAGGTTGTTCATGTAGATCGCCGTCACGATCCTAGCCCCGGCGGCACTCCGGTGCCACCGGGGGAGAGAGCCCCCCTCCTCCTTCTTCTTCCTTGGCCTCCCCCCTAGATGGGAGGAGATTTCCCCCTCTGGTCCATGGCCTCCATGGCCGCGGAGGGGCGGGAGCCCCTCCGAGATAGGATCTCCCTCTTTGTTCTCTTTTGTTTCGTGTTCCCTAGATCGGGCCGAAAACCGTTTCTTATATTACCAAAGATCCGTAACTCCGATTGCGCTGAGATTTTAACCTGATTTTTTTGGATATAAGCTTCCTTGCACCTGAAGTAGAGGACCAACCGATGTACGAGGTGAGCACAACCCACCACGGCACGCCTGTCTCCTCTAGCGCACCCTGGTGGGTTGTGCCCACCACAGGCCTCCGTTTGCGGTGATTCCAACTCCCAAAAATCACATGTATCCCAAAATAATTCCCCGTGAAATTTTATTGCATTTGGAATTCGTTTGATATGGATACTCTGCGATACGAAAAACATGCAGAAAACAGGAACTGGCACTAGGCACTGGATCAATAGGTTTGTCCAATAAATCATATAAAAAGTTGCCAAAAGTATGTAAAACTTGTTTAATATTGGCATGAAACAATCAAAAATTATAGATACGATGGAGACGTATCAGCATCCCCAAGCATAATTCTTGCTCGTCCTCGAGTAGGTAACTGATAAAAAAGATAATTTTTGATGTGGAATGCTACCTAACATAAACTTGATCATATGTCTAGTCATGGCATGAATATTAAGACATAAGTGATTCAAAGCAATAGTCTATAATTTGACATAAAGACATCAATAATCAGGCATCCCAACAAACAATCACGTCTTTCGAAATATCAACGCTAAAGAAAGTTGTCCCTACAAAATCATATAGTCTTGTCATGCTCTGTCTTCTTAACACAAAGTATTTAACATGCACAACCTTGATGACAAGCCGAGCAATTGGTTCATACTTTTTAACGCGCTTCAACCTTTTCAACCTTCATGCAATACATGATTGCAAGCCATGGATATAGCACTACGGGTGGAATAGTGTATGATGATAGGGGTAAATATAAAGAAGACAAAAAAGTAATAAAGACTCACATCGACGCAGGTAACCAACGGGCTATGGAGATGCCCATCAATCGATATCAACGTGAGGAGTAGGGATTGCCATGCAACGAATGCACTAAGAGCTATAAGTGTATGAAAGCTCAATATGAAAACTAAGTGGGTGTGCATCTAATCCTATAATGAAAAATTCCCACTAGTATATGAAAGTGACAACATATGAGACTCTCCATATGAAAACACGGTGCTACTTTGAAGCACAAGTGTGGTAAAGGATAATAACAATGCCCCTTCTCTCTTTGTTTATTTTTTCTTCTTTCTTTTATTTTCTTTTTTTCCTTTTTCCTTTTTATTTTTCTCTCATTGTCCGGATTCTCATCCCGACTTGTGGGGGAATCATAGTCTCCATCATCCTTTCCTCACTGGGGCACTACTCTATAAAATGAATAATGATGATCATCACACTTCTATTTACTTATAACTCAAAAGAAATAAAAATTACAACTCGATACCTATGACAAAATATGACTCTATATGAATGCCTCTGGCAATGTACCAGGATGTGCAATGATCTAGCGTAACATGTATGAAAATGATGAACGGTACCTGAGCCACAACTACTATGTCAGCTATATGATCATGCAAAGCAATATGACAATGAATGCTCAAGTTATCAAATGGAAGCGGTGGAAGTTGCATGGCAATATATCTCGGAATGGCCATGGAAAAGCCATAATTGGTAGGTATGGTTGTCGGATGTGGGGTTCCGGCAAACCCTTAAGGTTTGAACACTTGGGTGTGTGCGAAGTCTTTTCCTCCCATCGATCTACGCCCTAGCTCGCTAAGATCTCGCGGACGAACTCGGTGAACTCGCAACACAGAAAGGCACAATTATACTGGTTCGGGCCACCGTTGTGGTGTAATACCCTACTCCAGTGTGGTGGTGGATTGCCTCTTGGGCTGATGATGAACAATACAAGGGGAAGAACATCCTCCTGAGGTTGAGGTGTTCTTGTGCTTGGTGGGTGTGTGATTGAGGATGATCGTCTTCTCTCTCTCTCTCTCTCTCGTCCTTGTTGTCCGCCCCCTTCCTATGGTGGTGGATAATCCTATTTATAGGGGCCCTAGTCCTCTTCCCAAATATTGAGCGGGAAGGGAGCCAACAACGGCGGGCAAATTTGAAAGGGGCAGCTAGTACAAGCCATCCTCACAAAGGTGGTCACCGCCTGCGAAAGGCTCTGGTGGTGACGCCGTCTTGGGCTCCACGATGACCTCTATCTTGCCGTCCTTCTGGTCTTGGTCTTGTTGCACCGATATGGCAACCTTTGCATGTTGCCTCGGTACTCCTCGCCTGCGCTGGCCTCCTTAGCACCAAAGAGGGAACAAGGATGCTGCACGTTGGCGCTCGCCTGCCGCCCGCCTGGTGTCGATCGTCATGGCTCACGTCATGAGAGCCTCGTGAGGTTCGCCTCGCCTTGATATCCCCGCTCCTCGTGAGCTTGACCGACTAGGACACTCCAGAGGAGGTCTCATGTCGTCCGCCTCGCGTGGCCTGGCCCCTCGCGAGGGTCTTGGATGCCTTGTTGATGAAGACGGGCCGTACGGCCTGCTGGCTTAGCCACGCCGCGGGCCGCAAGCAGGCAAGTCTAGGGACCCCCATTCCCAGGACGCCGACAGTATCCCCCGGGCACAAGGTGCGCTCGGGGTTGGCTTCGCGGCGAAGCCAAGGGTCAAGTACGGTGCACCGCAGGCCCCGAAAAGCCTGTGGCCTCGGTTGACGCGTGGTGGTTGATTGGACGTGGGCGTCTCCGCTTCCCCACACTGCCTCGGCATCTGCACGACTTGACAAGTCCCTGCGACATGCAAGGAAAACCATCATTACCTGCGATCGTGGGAGGTGCTGGTTGGCCTTCTCTTGCTATAAATGGGGAGGAGGGCGGAGCCCCCATTGCCCATCTCTTCCTTGCTATCTTGCTTCTTCTTCGCTCCATTGCTTGCAGTGCCACCAATGGCACCACGAAAGAAGTTCTCCACAGCCGAGAAGGGAAAGGCCCCTCGAGATGTCCCGGAGCCACTTCCGCCGAAGAAAAGGTCGATCCACCGCCGTGATGAAGCGGCGATGCAGGTGGTGACAAGGCCCTGGTGCGAGCGGCCTCCCCTAGGGTATCCGCTACCCCTGTATGTCCAAGCTGAGGGCTCAGGAGGGCGGAGCGACGAGTAGCGCCGCCCGCGCCGCGTCCGGGGTCGTCGCGACGCGACGGCGCGTGCCGTCGCCCCCAGGATCCACGCCGCGGACTCCTCGCGCGAGCTGGTGCTGTGGGCGCCGATGCCCCCAAGCTCTTGGACCGCTTCCCGCGGTTCTTCTCCGACGTGATGCCGCCGAGGGGGCCTCTCGAGCTCTGGCTGCAGCACGCCGACTGCGGCGCTCCAGCGACTGGAGCAGAGACCGAAGCGGGCCCCACCGGCAAGATCTTCATGACTCGTGGCTGGGGCGAGATCGCGTGGGTCTACTGCGCGAGGGGCGCCCTCGTGATCCACCTTGAGTACGACGGCGTATCCACGCTCTTCTTCAAGGTCTTCGATGCCGAGGGCCGCCGCCTGGAGTGCTGCTCCGAAGAGGAGCACGAGGCTGACACGCGCTCCGCTCACGGCCACTCCAGCAGCAGCAGCCCTTGGGAGTCCAGTAGCTCTCATGAGCTCTACGAGACTCCGGAGACGAGCGACGACAGCTACGCGCCCCCGAGCTCTCGCCGCGCTCGGAGCAGAGCCACCGCGTCTGGCCGTCATCACCGCTGATCTGGATGGGGTTGGCACCGGCCTCCCGTGGCCCACCGTTGATGATGGAATCTGCCACAGGAGGGTGTAGATAGGGTCCTTCTTAGTTTTAGCTTTCATTTCCTGCGAAGAGTCATGAAGCGCCCCATGGGGGCATATAAGGGTATGTAATATCTTTTGTGCTTATCTACCCTGTTATGAAGATTTGGTGAACGCGCGTCCCGTCCCGTTAAGGCTCGGTCCCCCCTTTATTTCCTCGCGATAGCTTGTTGCTCTATGCCGACACGTCCCGGTCCCCAGGCAAGCTACAGCCGTCGCTGGTATGCCAGGTCGCGTGTCGTGGTCAAGGTCAGGAGGTGTGCGGCCCGAGGTCCAGTAAGAGCCCCTGAGGTGCGATGCTCAGGAGGTCCCCCTTAGCGCTCAAGAGGTCAAGGTAAGGGAAGAAAGGGAGTTAACGTGGCCGCAACGGGGCTGTGGCAAGGCGTGAGTGACCATAAGGCTCAGACATTTAGCCTACCCGAGGGCGAGACTTATCTTGTGAACTTCGTGACGATTCCTGACATTGCACTAGGGCCGCGCGCCAACTTGTGTGGCATAGCCAGGCCGGCCCATACGGGTTTCCCTCCTCTCATGCTCTCCGTGCTCTGCGTCCTCAGGTCCCGGCCCTCAAGCGAGCTCAGCCACCGCTGGTATGCTAGGTCGCGATGCTGTTGCAAGGCCAGGGGGTGAGGGCTGGAGAGCCAGTAAGAGCTCCTGAGTCACGATGCTCTAGAGCCCCCCTTTTAACGCACAAGCGAAGTGCACGAGAGAAAAGGAGACTCGCGGTGCCGCCTGCTATCCTCCCCGCAGGGTCCCTGTGAACAGGCACAAGAAGAACATGGTTTGCCGTTATAGTCGCCAGCCTGCCGCTGGTTGGTCCGAATGAAGTGAAGGCACTGAGGGCCTGGTGAGGTGACATGCGCGGGGCGTGCCGCGAGCCAGAGCTCGACCGCTTAGATTTTGTCGACGTGGCAAGGACGGACCCATGCACTAGCGCCGTGCCTGTGAGGAGGCCCCGTGGGAGGCGATGATCGGGCAGGTGATAACCGTAGGCAGGTTAAGCAGGGAAGGCAAATCAGCTTGGGTAAATGCAGGAAGATACATGCCACTGGGTCCGGCCCGAGCAGCTTGGGGATGATGCAGCCCGAGGGGCGCCCCCAGCAAGGTAAGCTAAAGACGTGAGCAAAAAGGGGTACATGCCGCAGGGACGGGCCCACGCGGCCTGGGAATAATGCAGCCCAAGGGGCGCTCCCAACATAAACGAGCTTGGAAGATGTCACCTGGTTCTATAGACGAAGCAGAGTTGGTGCAGCCGAAGGCGTGCGTCGAAGAGATGACTCCTCATGAGCAGTCGGAGCCCCGAGTCTCGGGAGGCTCCGGGGGCTCAGGAGGTTCCCTGAAGACCGTCTCTATTTCCTCCAGGACGGCACGGTACCTGGCCTCTCGAGCCGCCAGGTCACGCCGCATGTTGCGCTAATAGGCCGATGCCACGCTCGGCAAGCCGAAGGGCATGCGAACGTAGCTGTGTGGTGGGCCCTCGCAACGGCCCACTCGCGAAGGCCAGAAGCGCTCCTGAGACGCGGTCATGTTGAGCCCTGGGATGTAGATGCATACACGCAGCTCCGCACCCTCGCCTGGGTGGTGAGCTGCGCCCTGTGAGCAGCTATCGCCGCGCATGGCTGTTGTGTCTTGCTGTTCCTGTGTGGTCTTGGCGATGAACTCCTGAGTGGTGGGTGCCCCTTGCCATGTTTTCTCCTGAGGAAAACGTGCCGCATAGCATGCCTCCTAGTGGTGCCCGAGCGCCTCCCACGTGAGGTTGGCAAGGCCTGAGGCCCTCCAGAAGAGAGCCCCCGAGCCCTGCTCGAGGAGGGCGCTGGGCGCGCCTTCCTATGCGATGGAGGGAGGCGCCCCTGGGACAGACGCTGATCCTGATGAGGCTCCTGCCGCGACGCCATCCTCCTGAGGTCCTATGCGGCGCAGCTGCTTCTTCTTGGGGATGGCCTCCGGAGGGCCCTCACTTCTGCTGTCGGGGTCGTCGATTGCTGCAGCTTGCAAGGCGCGCTCGAGGGAGCACACCGCATCCCTTTCTGTTGGATTTTGGGTTCCGGCAGACCCTTGAGGTACGAACACTGGGGTGCGCGCGGAGATTTCACCTTCTACCTACCTGCACCCCTCCGCCTCGCTAAGATCTAAGCTATGGAAAGAACAGCACAAGAGACACAGGGTTTATACTGGTTTGGGCCACCGTTGTGGTGTAATACCCTACTCCGGTGTGTGGTGTGGTGGATTGCCTCTTGGGCTGATGATGATGAACAATACAAGGAAGAAAAGCCTCGCGAGGGTCTGTTCTTGGCTGAGGAGTTCAGTCACCCTTCTCTCTCTCTCTCTCTCTCTCTCTCTCTTCTCGATTCTCTCTCTGATTTCCATCCTAGCTAGTTTCTCTCTTGGCTTCTAGATTCTCCCTTCTTGATTCCGATCCCCCTACCTTGGGGGTGGCTAGTCCTATTTATAGGCAAAGGCCCTGGGCCTCTTCCCAAATATTGAGCGGGAAGGGCGCCAACAATTGGCCATTTTGAAGGGGAACATCTGGTACACTTATCCTGACTAAAGTTGGTCCTCGCCTGCCAAAGGCTCTGGTGGTGACGCTGGCTTGGGCTCCACAATGACTTCATCCCTGCCGTTGGACTAGTCTTGGTCTCGTTGCACCGAAACGGGTGCCTTTGCTTGATGCTCTCGCCTGCGCTTGCTCCCTTTGCACCAAAGACGAAAGGAGGACACTACGCGGGCTGGCGCCTACCTGGCACCCTTGGTCGTCATGGCTTGCGTCACGGGCACCTCGTTAGGTACCCCGCCTTGATCTCTCCGCCTCCTCGCGAGCCAGCGTGATGAGGCCGTGCCTGAGGAAGCTCCGTGTCGTCCGCCCCACGAGGCTTGGCCCCTTGCGAGGGTCTTGGGTCTGTGTTGATGAAGATGGGCCGTGCTGGGCCCCCCTGTGAGCCACGCCGCAGGCCGCAGGCAGGCAAGTCTGGGGACCCCTGTTCCCAGAACGCCGACAGTAGCCCCCGGGCCCAAGGCGCGCCCGGACTTGGCCGTGCAGGGAGGCGGAACGGCAAGAGCGAAGCGCTGCGGGCCCTAACAGCCTGCGGCCTTGGGCGCCGCGTGGCGGTTGACTGGACGTGGGCGCCTCAGCAACCGCGCGAGTTGATAAGGGAGCGGCATCTGCCTAGGCTTTGCTTTTTGCTTTCTCCGGTTGCTGCTCAGATCCCCTTTCTTGCGCCTCTCCTTCCTTCCTCCAAAATTTCCAGATCTACTTCGATCGCGTGACCTAGGAAGCCATGGCGCCTCGTCAGTCCCGGGTCGGAGCTTGGTACTCGTCTGCCCTGGACTCGCCGAATGTGTCGGAGGCGAGCCTCGCCCGGTTGCGCCGGATGGCGGCGGCGCAGGGCATCGACGGGGCGAAGGTGTTCAAGGCTGGCTCCGCCACCCTGAGGGCCAAGGGAGCACCTTCTATCCGTTCTTTGTAAGCGCCATTGCTGCTGGCCTGGTGCCTCCCTTCTCCAAGTTCTTCTCTGTCCTCCGCCATTATAAGCTACAGGCTCTGCATCTCCACCCCAACTCCGTCCTTCTCCCGGCAATCTTCGCCTATTACTGCGGGGCTCACGTAGGGGTGCAGCCCTCAGTTGCCTTGCTGCGCCACTACTTCTACCTCCGGACCTCTCATGGTCCTGCTTCCGCGTGCGCGAGCTTCATTGCGTATGGTGGCGCCATTGCCATTTCAAACCCCGGGAAAAGGATTGAGGGCTTCAAGAGCAAGTGGGTCTTGGCAGATGCTGGGCGCATCCACCCTCAGCTAATCTTGCCCATGGAGCAACCCACGAGCTCCAGCGATTGGGGTCGAGCGGAGCTTGCGGACCCCCGCGCGAAGCTGGTGTTGGAGAAGATGGACGCGGATCTGAGGCCGGCCAACATGGCGGCGGTGAAGCTGACCGGCGCGTCGCTGCTGAGGGAATTCCTGGAGCACCAGCTGGCTCCGCTTCGGCAGTACTCACTTCCGATGTGGAGGCCCCATCCGAGCCCCGCGGCCTTGGCCGACGAAGATCTGGCTGCGGTCCTCCAATCTCTGGTCGGGGGCGATGTGGCGAGGTTGGAGGGCGCTCCTACGCCCTTGTTCCTCCGCGACGACTGGGAGCAGGTAGTGGAGTCCATGCCCATCTTCAACGGGGACGGGCCCGTGCCCATGAAAACTCCCGGGGAATCGGTGGACGTGTCCTCCGACGACTCCAGCGAAGAGGAGGAAGGAGGGGAGCGGGAAAAAGGGCCTGACTGCGAGGCGACTGACGGAGAGTCGAGGGCTCCCCTCCCCCGGCGCAGGTCCCATGCTCTCCGCCTCTTTCCGAGCGATGACGATGAGGATGATGACGAGCAGGGCGGTGGGAGCTTGCCCCCGATCCCGAAGAAGGACAGGACCGGGCTAATCTCCCGCGGGTCTACCCCGGCCCGAGGCGGAGCACAGACGTGCCTTCTGCTCCCGAGCTTCCCAAGGTTGACCCTTCCAGCCGGCTTTCAGGCTTCAAATTTGGCTGGAGGCTGCCTGAGCTCACTGGCGACGACCCGTAAGCGCTTGATTCTTGTCTTTATTTCTTGTTCTGCTGCTGAGGCTTAACGTCCACATCTCTTGGACAGGCCGGCGCCCGCAGCAAAGAAGCCGAAGGGAGCTCCTGAGGTTCCATCTGTGGCAGCGCCTCTGCCCGCGAAGGAAGGTGACCGCGACGCACGGGCTTCTCCTGCCCGGTCGTCCTCGCGAGGCCTGGCTGAGCCGGCTAGGGCGAGCTCAGCCCCCATGGACCAAGTGACTCCCGAGGTGCCTTTGCCTACCGCCGCCACTACAGCCGTTGGGGCGCAGCAGGCTCCGCCTCAGGATGCTGTGGTCGTGCTGCCGCCTTCTCCTCCTACTCCACCAACTGCTGTCTCTCCGACTCCTCCTGCCGTTTTGGATCGTGCTGCTGCTGAGCTGGACCGGCTGCGGCAGGATCTTCTTGGCGCCGACCCTCGCTTGGTGGCCGGGCGCTTGGACCTGGCTTCAGGATGGGTTCGCTCCGACGCTTCGATTCAGGCGGCGTTGGTCCAGGCCTCGACGGATTGCGATGAGGAGAGGCAGACCATCCTTGAGGTGAAGGCCGCTCGCGACGCAGCCCTGGGGGAGGTGGTCGACGTCCGCGGTCACTGCAAGGCGCTGGAGGACGAGCTGCAAGGCCTGCGGGACCAGCTCGCGAAAGAGGCCCGCCTTCGCCAAGAGCAGGAAGAAGGCGTGAAGGCTCGCGAGGCGGCCGTCAAGGAGAGGGAGGTCAAGCTCAGGAGGCGCCGTGACCGCCTAGGCGCGCTGGAGCAAGAGTTGGGGGCGAGGAAGGTCAAGCTGGACGACAAGGCCCAGGTTCTTGCCGAGGACCGCGTGGCCTTCACGGGGATGGAGGCAAAGGTTCGCTCCTCACTGAGGATGCTCTACGACAGCGGCCTAGAGAGCCCGCTGGCTGGCGCCGAGGACGGCCCCGCCAAGCTGCTTCCCTTCCTGGTTCGCGCTCTTGAAGATGTCGCCCTTGGCCTTGGCCCCACGGCCGAGGCCGAGGCGCGTGTCCTGTCTTCTGCAGTGCTGACGCGGGTCCTCACCCACATCTACCTTCGCGATCCCGGCGTCGACCTCGACAGCCTGCTGGAGCCAGTAAGCAGCGAGCATGCCGCTGCCGCTGCCGAGGCCGTGAAGGGTCGTGCGGAGGCTCTGCTGGGGAAGTTCCGGGCCTTCAGCACCAAGCCAAAGCAAGGCGCTGCCGACCCCGCTGCTCCATGAGGCGAACCCACTCCGCGCTGCTCCACCGCCGACAAGTGACTTCGTTGTGGCTCCTGTCTTGCCTTTAATTCCTGCACATGTATCATGCCTCGGGGAGGCGTTTAAACTTGCGTTTGGCATTGAGATAACAGTGTGGACTGTAATATTTGCTTTTGAATTCCTTGAAATTTACGTTTTTCCTTCCTACTTGCTTATGTTCTACGCCGACAGAGCCCGGCCCCGCGCATACCTCACCCAGCGTTAGCCCCGACCGGAAACCAGGACGGGACCAAGGAGTGAGGGGCTACGTGACAAGTTAGGCTCCTGAGTCGCGATGCTCAGGAGTCCCCCTTGGTGCACGAACAGCAAGTAGGGAGGTGTGATGTGGGTGGATCTACCGTTCTACGTCTGCAGAGCCCGGCCGCGCGCATACCTCAACCGCCGTTAGCCTTTCGGAACTAAGGAGTGAGGGGCTACGTGACCAGTTAGGCTCCTGAGTCGCGATGCTCAGGAGTCCCCCTTGACGCTCAAATGGCCTTTGTACCTTGGCTCCGCTCGGGGAGAGACGCGCGACGAACCAGGCCCGGGGGGGCCTGGCTGGGTGGCGTGTGTCTGGGCGTGACCCAGGCGCAGCCCCCGTGCCTAGCCCCCTCGCGCGGCACTCCCGATGGGAGGCGTTACGATGAGGCTAGACACTGAGCTCTGGGCTCCCTGAGGTTGATGCGGCCCGGGGGCCACCCTCAGTTGTTTATCACCAGCGCGGATCATAGCGCTTTCGTATGTGTACGGGCATAGCCGCTCCTCGACAATGTCGTCAGCCAACGCGGAGCATGGTGCTTCCACTGGTACGTGGGAGGGGGCTCCCCTCCGGGAGGAGCCCCCGGGGCGTGTACAGCCCCACCCTGACAGGTGGCTGGCACGGTAGGGCCTGGCGAGGTGTATCTGGGCACCCGTGAGCCAGCGCGGGACTCACGGGGCCCTACCTCTAGGCGGGTTGCGCCTGGCACTGGGCCTTATCTTGTGATGTGTCCCTACAAATTTGGTTAGATGCCGGCACTCTACATCCTCGGGTCCCGGCCCTCGAGCTAGTCTCAGCCGTCGCTGGTATGCCAGGTCGCGATGCCGTGGACAAGGCCAGAGGGTGAGGGCTGGAGAGCTAGTAAGAGCCCTGAGTCGCGATGCTCAGGTACCCCCCCTTTAACGTGCAAGTGGTCGGCATGGAGAAGAAGAGGTGCCGTGGACAGGCATCAAATAATCAAGGATGGTGGGTCGAACGCGTAGCCGGAAATAAACGCAAAAGGGATACATGCCGCTGGGTCTAGCCCGAGCGACTTGGGGATGATGCAGCCCGTGGGGTGCCCCCAACAAAGCAAGCTAACAACAGGAAACAAAAGGGATACATGCCGCAGGGATGGACCCACGCGGCCCGGGAATAATGCAGCCCTAGGGGGCGCTCCCAGCTGGAAATGAAACTTGAAAGATGTCACCTGATGATGTTGAGGACGAAGGAGTGTTGGTGTAGCAGACTCGGTGGGCTGCGAAAGCCGATCCTCACGAGCCCCCAGGCCCAGGGGCCTCGGGAGGCTCCGGAGGCGCTGGTGGCTCCTCGCAGACCATCTCCATCTCCGCCAGGGCTGCGGAACACCTGGCCTCTTGAGCCTCCATGATACCCGTCATGAGGCGCTGGTACGTGGCAGCCGCGTTCGGCAAGCCGTAAGGCATGCGAACGTAGCTGTGGGGTGGACCTTCGCAGCGTCCCACTCGCGAGGGCCAGAGGCGCTCCAGAGAGGCGACTCGATTGAGCCCTAGTATGTCGATGCAGACGCGTAGCCCACCATCCTCGCCTGGATGGGGAGCCACAGCTGGTAGGCGGCGGCCGCCTTTCATGACTCTTGACTCCTGTAGCTCCTGAATGGCCTTGCTGACGAACTCCTGGGGGTCTGGCTCTCCTTGCCTTACTCCTTGAGGGAAACGTGCTTCCAAACACGCCTCCATGTGGTGCCCAAGCGCCTCCCTCGTGACATTAGCCAGGTCGGTGGCCCTCCAGGGGAGAGCCCCCGAGCCCTGCATGAGGAGGGCGCCGGGCGCGCTTTCCTATGCGATGGAAGGAGGTTCCCCCTGGGCAGGCGCGGGCCCTGAGGGGCCTGCCTCCTGAGGGGCCGGGCCGGACGATGTCTTCTTCTTCTTGGGGGTGGTCTCAGGAAGCCTCCTGCTTCCGCGATCCGGGTCTTCCAATGATGCGGCCTGAAAGGCTCGTTCTAGGGAACACGCCGCGTCCTTCTCTTCACAGGGCACCGTGATGACTCCGCCACTTCCTGGCATCTTGAGGATGTTGTAGCCGTGGTGAGTTACGGCCATGAACTTGGCCAGCGCTGTGTACCCAAGGATGGCGTTGTACGGCAGGCGAATGTGAGCGACGTCGAAGTCGATGAGCTCGGTGCAGTAGTTGTCGCGTGCCCCGAAGGTGACAGGGAGGCGGACCTGCCCAATCGGGACCGTGGAGCCGTCGGTGACTCCGGAGAAAGGCTTGGTTGGCTGAAGCTGGTTGTAGGGCACTTGGAGATTGTTGAATGTTTCCATGGACAGGACGTTGAGCCCTGCCCCGCCATCGATGAGGGTCCTAGTGACCACCACGTTGCTAATGATTGGGGAACAAAGCATCGGGAGGACTCCGGCTGTAGCCGCACACTTGAGCTGATCTGCTGAGCTGGACGTGATGGCGCACGCCGACCACCTGAGAGGGCGCGTGGCTTCGAGCTTGGGGAGGACTGCATTCACTTCACGGGCGAACTGCTTGAAGATGCGTTGAGAGGCTGGGGCTTGAGCCCCGCCCAGGATGCAGGCGATCGCGCGCGGCTCCTGGAAGCCCCCAGCCCCCTCGTCCTGATGGCGGTCCTCGTTTCTCCTTGGCTGTGGCAGCAGCGGAGGGAGGCCTGCATTGCCTTGCGGGCGATCCTCGCGAGGCTGATCCCTCCAGTCTCCCTCGCGAGGCGGGTCTTGCCAGCAATCCTCGCGAGGTTGATCGCGCCACCCTTGGCGCGGGCCACGGTCTTCCCAGCGTCTTGCATTCCTTCCTCCTCCTCGACCGTAGCCCCGGTCACCGCGGTCGGGGCGACGGCCGATCCTTCCTTCTCGCACGGCTCGGAGCTCTTGACATTCGTTGGTGTTGTGGCTGTAGAGGTCGTGGTACACACAGTACCGACTTCCCTTGGGAGATTCGGGCTGATCTCTGCCCCGCTTGGTGTCCGGTTCTGCCGCAAGCACGGCAGCTCCTTGTGCTTCACATCCTTTGCCTTGGGCTTCTTCTCTTCTGGGTCTGCGGCAGGCAGCTCGAGGAGGGAGAGATGCCCTTCCTCAGCCCTGGCGCACTTGGTTGCCAAGTTGAACAACTCCAAGGAAGTGCACAGGTCTTCATGCATCGCCAGCTCCTCCTTTATCTTGACATCGCGCACGCCGTCGGAGAAGGCTGAGATGATGGCCTCCTCGGTCACCTTGGGAATCTTGAGGCGTGCGTTGTTGAAGCGCTGGATGTACTTCTGCAGGGTCTCTCCGGGTTGTTGCTTGATGCGGTGCATGTCGCTCATGGTGGGTGGCCGGTCGCGAGTACCTTGGAAGTTGGCGATGAAGCGGGTGCGCATCTCGTCCCAGGAGGAGATCGTGCCTGGAGCCAGGTTCAGGAGCCAGGTGCGGGGCCCGTCCTTGAGTGCCATGGGAAACCAGTTCGCCATGACCTTCTCGTCTCCGTTGGCAGCTTCGATGCCCAGCTCATAGAGCTGGAGGAACTCCGCAGGGTCGGCCGTGCCGTCGTAACGAGGAGGCAGGTCTGGCTTGAACTTGCCGGGCCACGCGACGCTGCGTACCTCGGTGGTGAAGGCACGGCAGCCTGTTGTGGCCACGGGAGGCCTTGGGTGATGGAGAGCTTGGTCTTGCATGTCCCCACGCGCTGCAGCTGGGAGCAGCGCGGGGTCTTGACGTGCGGGAGCAGGAGCATGGTCGCAACGTGCTGGAGCAGGGAGCGCCCGGGCAGCTTCTTGCGGGTGAGGGACTTCTTGGCAGCTCTGCTCTTGCCGCGCTGGCACCTGACGGAGCAGGTTCCGCCCAGGGGCCACGCGCCTTGGAGCCATGGCGCCTTCTTGAGGAGGAGGCGGCTGGGGCGCCGCCGGAGCTTTGTCACCCGCGCGGGGCGGGGTGCGGTGCAGCAGAACAGACGGCGCAGGAGAGCCCCCTGCGGCGCGGACGAGCTCGACGACGCGGTCGAGCCATTCTTCGTAGACGTCATCGACGGGACGGTAGCGCAGGAGCTCGTTTGCCACAATGAGAGCAGCTCGAGCCTCCATGGGTGTGCGGAGCGCGCGGGATGAAGACCCAGCTAGGGTGAGCGAGGGACTAGCGGTGCGGCCGTCTTGCCGCACGGACGGATGCTGAGACGACGCTTGCTGCTCATCCCCCGCCGGGCCGGTGGCGGCGTTGACGGCAGGTGACCGGGAACGGCGAGGACGCCCGCCGACAGGAGCCGTCTGGGCGATGGAGGGAGGCGCCCCTGGGACAGACGCTGATCCTGATGAGGCTCCTGCCGCGACGCCATCCTCCTGAGGTCCTGGGTTCCTGCAGACCCTTGAGGTTCGAACACTGGGGTGCGCACGGAGATTTCACCTTCTACCTACCTGTACCCCTCCGCCTCGCTAAGATCTAAGCTATGGAAAGAACAGCACAAGAGACACAGGGTTTATACTGGTTTGGGCCACCGTTGTGGTGTAATACCCTACTCCGGTGTGTGGTGTGGTGGATTGCCTCTTGGGCTGATGATGATGAACAATACAAGGAAGAACAGCCTCGCGAGGGTCTGTTCTTGGCTGGGGGGATGAACCGCTAGGAGGAGTTCAGTCACCCTTCTCTCTCTCTCTCTCTCTCTCTCTCTCTCTCTCTCTCTCTCTCTCTTCTCGATTCTCTCTCTGATTTCCATCCTAGCTAGTTTCTCTCTTGGCTTCTAGATTCTCCCTTCTTGATTCCGATCCCCCTACCCTGGGGGTGGCTAGTCCTATTTATAGGCAAAGGCCCTAGGCCTCTTCCCAAATATTGAGCGGGAAGGGCGCCAACAATTGGCCATTTTGAAGGGGAACATCTGGTACACTTATCCTGACTAAAGTTGGTCCTCGCCTGCCAAAGGCTCTGGTGGTGACGCTGGCTTGGGCTGCACAATGACTTCATCCCTGCCATTGGACTGGTCTTGGTCTTGTTGCACCGAAACAGGTGCCTTTGCTTGATGCTCTCGCTTGCGCTTGCTCCCTTTGCACCAAAGAGGAAAGGAGGACACTGCGCGGGCTGGCGCCCACCTGGCACCCTTGGTCGTCATTTCTTGCGTCACGGGCACCTCGTGAGGTACCCCGCCTTGATCTCTCCGCCTCCTCGTGAGCCAGCCTGATGAGGCCGTGCCTGAGGAAGCTCCGTGTCGTCCGCCCCGCGAGGCTTGGCCCCTCGCGAGGGTCTTGGGTCTGTGTTGATGAAGATGGGCCGTGCTGGGCCCCCCTTTGAGCCACGCCGCAGGCCGCACGCAGGCAAGTCTGGGGACCCCCGTTCCCAGAACGCCGGCACTTTCTTCACACAGGACCGTGATGACCCCACCTCTTCCAGGCATCTTGAGGACGTTGTAGCCGTGGTGGGTGATCGCCATGAACTTGGCCAGGGCCGGATACCCGAGGATGGCGTTGTACGCCAGGCGGATGTGCGCGACGTCGAAGTCGATGAGCTCGGTGCGGTAGTTGTCGCATGTGCCGAAGGTGACAGGCAGGCGGACCTGCCCTATTGGTGTGGTACAGCCGTCGGTCACTCCTGAGAAAGGTTTGGTAGGCTGGAGCTGCTCATATGGCACTTGGAGGTTGTCGAATGCGTCGACAGACAGGATGTTGAGCCCTGCACCGCCATCGATGAGGGTCTTTGTAACCTACACATTGCTGATGACTGGTGAACACAACATCGAGAGGACGCCGGCGGTGGCCACGCACTTGAGCTGATCTCCCGAGTTGAAAGTGATGGCTCATTGGGACCACCTGAGCGGGCACGCGGCCTCAAGCTTGGGGAGCACCGTGTTCACCTCGCGAGCGAACCGTTTGAAGATGCGCTGAGAGGCTGGGGCTTGGGCGCCGCCCAAGATGCAGGCGATTGCACGCAGCTCCTGGAAGCCCCCAGCCCCCTCGTCCTGATGGTGATCATCGTTCCTTCTTGGTGACGGCAGCGGGGGAAGACCGGCGTTGCTTTGGGGGCGATCCTCACGAGGTTGATCCCTCCAAGCCCCCTCACGAGGATGGTCTTGCCAGCGGTCCTCATGAGTCCTGTCACGCCACTCCTGGCGCGGGCCACGGTCGTCCCAGCGTCCGCCTCCACGTCCTCCTCCGTGGCCATAGCCCCGGTCGTTGTGCTCGGGGCATCGTCTGTAGCGTCCTTCTCGTATGGCTCTGAGCTCTTGGCCGTCGCTGGTGTTGTGGGTCTTCAGGTTGTGGAAGGCGCAGAATGGTCGGTGGTTCTTGGATGACTCGGGCTGATCTCTGCCCCGCTTGGTGTCGGGCTCCGCTGCTAGCACTGCTGCTTCCTTGCGCTTCACGTCCTTGGCCTTGGCTTTCTTCTCCTCTATGCCCACGGCTAGCAACTCGAGGAGAGAGAGGCGCCCCTCCTTAGCTCATGCACACTTGGTCGCCAGGTTGAACAGCTCCTGATATGTGCAGAGCTCCTCATGGATAACAAGCTCTTCCTTCATCTTGACGTCACGGACGCCGTCGGAGAACGCAGAGATGATGGCCTCATCCATGACCTTGGGGATCTTGAGGAGGGTGTTGTTGAAGCGTTGGATGTACTTCTGAAGGGTCTCCCTTGGTTGTTATTTGTTGCGGCGCGGGTCGCCTGCGGCCGGCGGGCGGTCGCCAGTGCCCTGGAAGTTGGCGACGAAGCGGTCGCACATCTCGTCCCAGGAGGAGATCAAGTCGTGCTGCAGGTTCAGGAGCCAGAGCGGGCCCCATCCTTGAGAGCCATGGGAAACCAGTTTGCCATGACCTTCATATCGCCGCTGGCTTCTTTGATGCTCAGCTCGTAGAGCTGCAGGAACTCCGTGGGGTCGGCAGTGCCGTCGTAGCGAGGAGGCAGATCTGGCTTGAACATGCCTGGCCAGGCGACGCTGCGCGGCTCGGGGGTGAAGGCGCGGCAGCCAGCCGTGGTTATCAGGGCCCACTTCGGAGGTGGAGCTTGGTCTTGACGAGGTCCGCGCGGCGCCGCCGCGGGCGGCGTGCGGTTTTGATGAGGCGGTGCGGGAAGCGCGGGTGCAGCTTCTCGCGGCCGAGGGATTTCTTGGCAGCTTCTCTCTTCGCGTGCGGGCGCCGGGCATGGCGGATCACATCACGGGGCCGTTTGCCTTGGTGCCAAGGCACCGTCTTTGGGCTGGGGTGGTGGAGGCGCGCCTCGGGCCTCGTCGCCCGTGACCGACTGAGGGTGAGGCAGAGAGTGGGACGGCGCCGGGGAGCCCCCTGCGGCGCGGACGAGCTCGGCGACGCGGTTGAGCCACTCCTCGTAGAGGTCGTCGACCGGGCGGTAGCGCAGGAGTTCATTTGTGGCGAGGAGTGCGGCTCGCGCCTCCATGGGAGCATGGCGCGCATGGAACGAAGAACCGGCCGGGGTCAGCGATGGAGTGGCGGTGCGGCCATTCTGCCGTACCGAAGGATGCAGCGAAGACACTTGCTGCTCGTTCCCCGCCGGGCCCGTGGCAGCATTGGCGGCGGGAGACGGAGAACGACGAGGTGGCCCGCCGATGGAGGCCGTCTGAGCAATGCGGGCGGTGAGGGCAGCCTGACGCCAGCTCGAGCACGGCGAGTGTCCGCCATGGACACGATGGGGCGACGGAGCAACGAACCGATGGAAGGGAAGCTACGGTGCACCCCTACTTGGCGCGCCAAATGTCGGATGTGGGGTTCCGGCAAACCCTTAAGGTTCGAACACTGGGGTGCGCGTGAAGTCTTTTCCTCCCACCGATCTACGCCCTAGCTCGCTAAGATCTCGCGGACGAACCCGACGAACTCGCAACACTATAAGACACAAGATTTATACTGGTTTGGGCCACCATTGTGGTGTAATACCCTACTCCAGTGTGGTGGTGGATTGCCTCTTGGGCTGATAATGAACAATACAAGGGGAAGAACAACCTCCTGAGGTTGAGGTGTTCTTGTGCTTGGTGGGTGTGTGATTGAGGATGACCTTCTTCTCTCTCTCTCTCTCTCTCTCTCTCTCTCGTCCTCGTCGTCCGCCCCCTTCCTATGATGGTCGCTAATCCTATTTATAGGGGCCCTGGTCCTCTTCCCAAATATTGAGCGAGAAGGGAGCCAACAACGGAAGGAAAATTTGAAGGGGGACAACTAGTACAAGCCATCCTGACAAAGGCGGTCTCCGCCTGCGAAAGGCTCTGGTGGTGACACCGTCTTGGGCTCCACGATGACCTTCGTCTTGCCGTCCATCTGATCTTGGTCTTGTTGCACCGATGTGGCAACCTTTGCCTGTTGCCACGGTACTCCTCGCCTGCGCTGGCCTCCTTAGCACCAAAGAGGGAACAAGGACGCTGCGCGCGCTGGCGCCCGCCTGGTGTCGATCGTCATGGCTCGCGTCACGAGAGCCTCGTGAGGTTCGCCTCACCTTGATATCTCTGCTCCTCGTGAGCCTGACCGACTAGGCCACTCCATAGGAGGTCTCGTGTCGTCCGCCTCGTGTGGCCTGGCTCCTCGCGAGGGTCTTGGATGCATTGTTGATGAAGATGGGCCGTATGGCCTGCTGGCTTAGCCACGCCGCGGGTCATAGGCAGGCAAGTCAGGGGACCCCCGTTCCCAGGACGCCGACAATGGTGGCTGTTTTGAGGAAGATATAATAAGGCTTATGTGTGATAGAGTGTATCACTCACGGGGTTTGGATGCACCTGCGAAGTTTGCACCACGTCTCGATGTGAGAAAGGGCAATGCACGGTACCGTAGAGTCTAGCAAATTGCGAAAAGGTAAGAGTGCGTATAATCCATGGACTCACATTAGTCATAAAGAAGTCATATACTTATTGCAAAATTTTATTAGCCCTCGAAGCAAAGTAGTACTATCCATGCCCCTAGGGGGATAGATTGGTAGGAAAAGACCATCACTCATCCCCAACCGCCACTCATAAGGAAGACAATCAATAATAAATCATGCTCCAACATCATAGCATAACGAGAAACTATACGTGCATGCTTCGGGAATCACAAACCTTAACACCAATATTCTTACTAAACACAACCATTTACTAGTACCTCCCACATATTATCATCTCTATATCGCAAAACTATTGCAAGGAATCAAACATATCATATTCGGTGATCCATAAGTTTTATGTAGGATTTTATGACTAACCATGCAATTGACCAATTCCTTTTGATTCTCTAAATAGATATAAGTGAAGCATGAGAGTTTTAATTCTTTCTACAAAAGACCATGCTCTAATAAATATAAGTGAAGAAAAAGATCATTCTTCAAACAACAGTTTTCTATGTGAAGAGAAACAGGCAATCCAAATTTCAAATGATATAAGTGAAGTACATGAAGCATTCTATAAAGCCATACTCAAAACATATAGGTGAAGTGCAATGAGCATTCTATAAATAAGCCATGGACTATCTCATACCAGCATGGTGCATAAAATAAAAATGAAAACTAAAAGCAAAATACGCTTCAAGATTTGCACATGTCACGCGAACGAAACGAAACCGAAAACATATTGATACTTATTCAAGAAAGATGGGATGCCTTCCGGGGCATCCCCATGCTTAGACGCTTGAGTCTCCTTGAATATTTACTTGGGGTGCCTTGGGCATCCCCAAGCTTGAGCTCTTGCCTCTCCTTCTTCTCCTCATATCGAGACCTCCTCGATCTTTGATCACTTCATCCACACAAAACTCAACAGAAAACTCGGTAAGATCCGTTAGTATAATAACGCAAATCACTACTCTAAGTACTATTTCAAACCAATTCATATTTTGTTTTTGCATTTTAGCTACTGTAATATAACTTTTCCATAGCTTATACTACAGATAAAAATTGATAGTTTCATCAAAACGAGCAAAACAATGCATCAAAAACAGAATCTGTCTTAAACAGGACAGTCTGTAGTAATATGAACATTCACCATACCTCTGGTACTCTTAAAATTATGAAACAATTCTGAAAAATAAAAAAAAATTATATAAAGACAGTGCAAAAAGTTTCAGAACCATTTGGCGTTCCAGTAAAAATGTAAAATCGAGCACTACAGCCAAAGTTTCTCTTTTCCACCGCACAAACCAACAAGCAACCTAATAATCCTAAAGGAAAATCTTGGCACATTATTTTTATAATAAAAATGGAATTTTACAAGGGGATAATTATTTTTGTGATAATCTTCATGAAAAATTCTACATTCTTTCCATGAGCATGAACACAAGTGTTCAAGGTCGACCCTCACTTCTCCAATGCATAACTTCCAATCGCTTCTCTTTTGTGAAAAGGTTTTTAAGTTCCCCTCTATATTTTTTTGTTTTTAAACTTTATAAAAGCACTCAACATAAATAAATGACTCTCTAAAACTTCCGTGTTGTCTCCCTGGCAGCGCTTTCTTTAAATCCATTAAGCTAGGCATAAAGTGCTCAAGTAATGAATCCACCCAGATCCCAAGGTATATCAAGGCCAATTTTAGTTAGCAATGATTTGACATTTAGTAATGAGCACAAAGAAACATATACCATGCAATGATGAACTCTAACTCTCTCCCTATGCATCAGCATGTCATACAAGCACAATTCGTGAACATCAAGTAAAGGCCAATACATAGCATAAGCAGTTTCTTGCAATTTTATCGTGTGGGAAACATAAAGAGGTGGAGATGTAGTTCCTCTCTCTTACTAATTGCAAGTAGGAGCAGCAAGCACATGCATATTATACTCATCAAAATCATCATGTGCAATGGTAAAAGGCAACCCATCAATGTAATCCTTAATAAGTGCAAATTTCTCCGATATAATGTACTTTGGAGAATTCAAAAAGATAGTAGGACTATCATGTGTGGGTGCAATAGCAACAGTTTCATTCTTAACATAAGGAACTATAGCAAGTTCATCTCCATAAGCAAAATTTAAATTGTCATCATGGCCACAAGCATAGCAAACATCATCAAAAAGGGATATTTCAAATGAATCAACGGGATCATAGCAATTATCATGGCATTCATCCTTTGGTAAGAACGAAGAGAAATTAAACAATGTATGAGTTGAAGAGTTACTCTCACTAGAAGGTGGGCACGGGTGATCAATCCGGTCTTCCTCCATTTGTTTTTCGCTCTCGTCATCATGTTTTTCATCCAGTGAGCTTGCGGTTTCATCAGTTTCTTCTTCCATAGACTCCTGCAAAATATTAGTCTTTTCTTGGATAGTGGGGTTATTCTCAATAAATACATAAATATAGTAATTGTATTTATAATTATCATAGCAATATTTAAGGATAGCAAGATTTTCAGGTCTATAAACCGAATCATCAAAATCTTCAAACTTTTCAAACAAAGATTCAATTTCATATGCACCCTTAAAAGCAACAAATTCTTCTATTCGTTCCACATCATAATAATCATATATACCTCTAGCATAAAAAGCCAAGGTTTCATTATCATTAAATTCGCATGAATAGGGAGATGTGGAACCTCAATCTTAGAGCAACAAGTATAATCATATATCAAGCATAGATTCCAAGTATACCATTGCAACATTTCAATTTGATCCCATAAAATTTTTCCCTTTTGAGTCAAGCGATAATCCCTAAAGTATTCGCGTTGATCCAACGTTACTCCCATTATCAAGTTGAATGGGGTTTTCTCAGGATTATCAAAGTAGTGCATAATATTTTTCACATAACGAGCATCGAGGGTTTTGGCAGGTTCCCCGTCTCCATGAGTAGCAAGTACAACTAATTTTTTTGGTGTTTTGTGTTCCATATCCATAACTAAAGATAGAGAACAACTTAGAGCAGGAAATAAAAAATGATTAGTGATAAAGCAAACAAGCACACACGAGAATATTCACCCCACGCTATTGCTCCCAGGCAACGGCGCCGGAAAAAGGTCTTGATAACCCACAAGTATAGGGGATCGTTTGTAGCCTTTTTCAATAAATAAGAGTGTCAAACCCAAGGAGGAGCTGAAGGTAGAACAAATATTCCCTCAAGTTCTATCGACCACCAATATAACTCTACGCACACTTGACGTTTGATTTATCGGAAACAAGTATGAAGCTATTTTGTAGGTGTGATGCTAGAACTACTTTGCAAGAATAAAACTAGAAGTACTTTGGAAGATAATAAAAGTTAGGTGTTTAGTAAAAGGGTTTATGTCAACAAGAAAGATATTTGTCCCTAGGCAATCGATAACAAGTACCGGTAATCATCTTGCAATTTTATATGAGGGAGAGGCATGAGCTAACATACTTTCTCTACTTGGATCATATGCACTTATGATTGGAACTCTAGCAATTATCTGCAACTACTAAAGATCATTAAGGTCGTGAAACCCAACCATAGCATTAAGTATCAAGTCCTCTTTATTCCCATATGTCATACCCCACCTACTCGGGTTTAAGTTTCTGTCACTCTCGCAACCCATCGTAAGAAAACCATGAACATATTGCAACACCCTACAGGGAGGTCCCCTCATGTTTGCGCGAGAACGTAGGGCACGGTAGGACAGCACCATAAATAAAATATACAATCATACCAACCAAGATCACAATTAACCCACAGGACAAAACGGATCTACTCAAACATCATAGGACAACCATAGATCATTGGGGAAATAATATATGGAGATGAGCACCATGTTTAAGTAGAGATTACAGCAGGGAGAAGAGGTGTTAGACCGCTGCATAGAGGGGGAGAAAGTTGGTGTTGACGGTAGCAAGGTTGTTAATGTAGATCGTCGTCACGATGCTAGCCCCAGCGACACTCCGACGCCACCGGGAGAGAGGGGGAGAGAGCCCCCTCCTTATTATTCTTCCTTGGCCTCCTCCCTAGATGGGAGGAGAGTTCCCCCTCTGGTCCATGGCCTCCATGGCTGCGAAGGGGCGGGAGCCCCTCCGAGATTGGATCTCCCTCTATGTTCTCTTCTGTTTCGCGTTCCCCAGATCTGGCCGAAAACCGTTTCTTATATTCCCGGAGATCCGTAACTCTGATTGTGCTGAGATTTTAATACGATTTTTGTCAGATATAAGATTCCTTGCGCTCGAAGTAGAGGTCCAGCTGACATACGAGGTGAGCACAACCCACCACAGCACGCCTGGCTCCTCTAGCGCGCCCTGGTGGGTTGTGCCCACCACGGGCCTCTGTTTGCGGTGATTCCAACTCCCAAAAATCACATATATTCCAAAATAATTCTTAGTGAAATTTTATTGCATTTGGACTTCAGTTGATATGGATACTCCGCGATGCAAAAAACATGCAGAAAACAGGAACTAGCACTAGGTTAGTCCAATAAATCATATAACAAGTTGCCAAAAGTATGTAAAACTTGTATAATATTGGCATGAAACAATCAAAAATTATAGATACGACGGAGACATATCAGATATCGGCAAGAGAAGGGCCTCCCTTGCCTGGCAGGCGAACCCGGCAAGGGGCGAGGCCACCACCAGAAGCAGGCAACCAAGGCACCCCGGTAAGGTCTGCCAGGGCTCGCAGGGGCAGAACCACCCCACCAACCACTCAAGCATGACCCACGTCATCAATCAGTGTCAAGCTGCAAGATGATTAAGTGGCAGCCATTCGCCACATGGCAGGCATTTCCTACAGAAGAAACCCACAGATGACACCCATCCTACGACATGTCAAGAGAACAGGCGTGGAGCTGGCGAGATAGCCCGGAAAGCCTTGCCAGGCAACCAGTGATGTGACACTAAGTGGTGCATTTAATGTGCCCTGTCAGCCCGCAGAGTTAGGTATGATAGCACTGTTTGCTATCTGATGTTGCTTCAAACTACGTCGGTATTTCCCCAAAGAAGAAGGGATGATGCAGCACAGCGGCAGTAGGTGTTTCCCTCAGATATGAAACCAAGGTTATCGAACCAGTAGGAGAACCAAGCAACACAACGTAAATAGCACCTGCACACAAATAACAAATACTCGCAACCCGACGTGTAAAAGGGGTTGTCAATCCCTTTCGGATAGCGACGCCAGAAATTGGCAAACGGACGTGAGAGAGTTGTAAATATTGATAGATCAAACGCCAAATAAAATAAATAAGAATAAATTGCAGCAAGGTATTCTTGTATTTTTGGTTTAGTAGATCTGAAAATAAAAGACAAATAAAATAGACCGCGAAGGCAAATAATATGAGAAAGAGACCAGGGGGCCATAGGTTTCACTAGTGGCTTCTCTCGAGAAAAATAGCAAAGGTGGGTAAACGAATTACTATTGGGCAATTGATAGAACTTTAAATACTCATGACGATATTTAGGCAATGATCATTGCATAGGCATCATGTCCAAGATTAGTAGACCACCTCCTGCCTACATCTACTACTATTACTCCACACATCGACCGCTATCCAGCATGCATATCTATCTATCTATCTATCTATACCTATACTAATTTATCACTTCCAAAAAATTCCAACGTTAATTAAAATTTTATCACATTAATTAAAAATTCCAAAAAATTATGAGAGTCGTCAGATGACGCATGAGATCTGAAGATCATGCCTTGCGCTCTCTTTCTCCCCCAAAATCTCTCACGACTCCTTCCTTCCTCAATGTCCCAATTTCTCACGTGTCTCAATCTCAAAGAAGAAAAAAACTCACGTCTCTCTCCTCTCACGACTCCTTCCTTGCTCTGTGTCCCAATATCTCACGTCTCTCTATCTATATAAAAACAAATCTCACGTCTCCCTCCATCCTCTAGGTCAACAAAAGGAAAGGAACTTCTGATCTCAGAACTCGAGCCTTTCCCGGCGGCGACCATATCTCAGATCGAACCCTACCCGGCGCCACGATGATCTCACATCGAGTCCTCCTCGGCGGCCACCGTCTCCCCTATGTGAGCCACCCCTCATCTTCTCTCCTCCCCGGCAGTGCTGGGTAGCGGGAGCTGAGACGAGGGAAAGGAAGAGAAGAGAGTCGTTTTCAAGATATTCGCCTTCAGCAAGGCCCAATCCCTCCATCAGAGAGTCGTTCTCAGGATATTCGCCTTCAGCAAGGCCCAATCCCTCCATCCCTTCCGATTAACTCCTCCTCATGGTTAATCATGCGCAATTCGATCTATAGATGATCCGTATGTGCTGTCCAATGTAAATTTTTCCCATTGCATTAACACTGATTTTAATTTGTTTGTCGATGTTGCTGGTTTTGATTTTCAGGGTCTTTGTCGGTACCAACAAGAGATCATGTGTGGATGGTTATCACACAGATTGATGCTACTGCTTTTGATTTACATGTCCTGCTCACAAAAAATAGGCATTCATAGTGATTTAACAACAAGGGAAGCTACAGATTGTTGTCAACATGTTTCATGAGAGAGCGAGCGGTTGCCTCCCGAGAGAACTGTTGAGGATCAGACACTAATAATGTCTGGATGCTAACCAACGGGTACGTCAAAAAATTCTAGCTAACGAGGTTGTGGAACAGCGTCCATTTTAATTCTAAACCGCTATGGGACGACGTCTTTTCCTCCCCATGAACTCCCCAAAGTGGCGTTGGCAGCCACCTAGGTATTCTTGGGAACTCATGCACACAGTCATATTCACTACATCGCTTCACACACACCATGTTCCGGCCGCTGACTGGCTGCATCCTCCATGTAGATGATAAAAGAATTAGACTTCTTGAGATGCACATACGTAATGAAAGGAAGAAACTGGATCAAACTATAGAAGATGAATTTAGGAGGAAAGCTTTTGTAAGTCCTCCGATCTACTCTTCTTCCCTCTAACTACTTTGTTATTCCTGTAATTTGCATGGCTGCGTGGTCTGATATGCCTCCTGTAAGAACAAGCATATATGTGTTTGCTGCGAGGTATGTCTACAGTTAGTTCTTTCTCCCCCTGAATTAACAAGAGCACTCAGTTAACCATGCCTTACAAAGACAAAATGGTGATTTTTTTTCAGTCCTATGGACCTAGGTTTTGATATGTCTGATTATGGTAGTTTTAGGTTCTTCACTTGATACAGAAGATGCAAACGCAAGTGTTCCTTCCTCATTTTTGATGCGATTCAGATATTTTTAATCATAGGAATTTGTGACATTGAATTCTGTTGCAATATTATGTAGGTCATCGAATATGTTCATTTAAGCAATTGATAGCATTTTTCAGTTGCACATATCTTATATTTCGTAACTGGAACCAGGAAGCTCCATACAAAGCCCATGTCAATTCTGTGGAAACACATAAAAATAACCATAATATCTAAATTCAATGTTAGGATTAAATAAAGCACCTTAGAGTTATGTTTGTGTCTATTTAGACTAGAGTCCAAGCAACGACTAGGCATTCTGTTGTATATGTCTAGGATTTAGCATTATTGGCTTTGGCCCAAGAATCACCTAATATGAAGGATATGTTCTAATAAAAATACTCAATAACTAAGATATCTTCTTGAGGCTTATCAAATCGTTCTTATATTTATTGAAACGGCGGCCGGCCAACGACGACTCTCGATGGTAGCAGTCTGGGTGATGCAGGAAGTTCTGAAACAAATTATTCACTTTTCATGATGAGTACAAATAATATGGATGCTACGTGCTATCCGATGCCTCCGATCGAAATACATAAATTGTTGTTGTAGTTGTTGTTGTTGGCTTCGGCGTGGAGTTGTACGACACCAATTTCAGCACTACACTTTCTTCTGCTGGAAGATGATTAGAAGCAGCAAGCGACAGAAAAGCAAGATGGTGATGGACTCATCATCATGTACATGGTAAGTTTGTGCAGTGACGTCGTCATCAATATGCACTCTTTTCTTAATCATGTAACTGCGTGAATTATATCCGTGCATATACTTATATATTCGTCATATTTATGCATGTAACAATGTTATTATTATATATGGTCTATGATTGTCAAAGCAGCGTTTTGGAGGACAGGCAGATCCAGAATTCAAAAAAAAAACAGAAATGCAATATGAAAGATGTAAACTTTTAATTTCTTCAAAAGTACATATAAATGTTTTATATACAGGGTCGCGCTATTCGTCACCCTGAGTGAGGAATAGTTATTCTTCATCCTCCTCTATTTTACTATCAATGCACCGTAATTTTACGTTCCGTAAATTTTGTCTTATTTCCGACGCAAAAAAGGACCGTAAGAAAATATATAATCGCCCTAAAAAATATTTTATGTTATGTAAAATTACAAACGTAAAAACATAGTCTAAAATACACATAAACTGCAAATTTTCTTGTCTTATGACCTATATTTTTTATTTTTATGTCAAATTTTACGTAATTAATCAATAGGAATATAACTATTTGAATTCGAAACGTAATTTAATTATGAAATGATCGTAAGATTACCTCGGGTGAAGAATAGCTTATTCTGCAACCTCGGTGATGAATAGTAACACTAGTTTTATATATATATATATATATATATATATATATATATATATATATATATATATATATATTGAAACAATACGATCATACATAGACTATCAAAAAATGACAGAATTCTCGCCAAAATGCAGAACAAAAAGAAGTCCATTTTCATTTAAGTATTTGTATTTTTTGTGTATGGTACATACGAAAATATGTGTTGATGATATTTCACAAATACATATACTACCATGCAAAAAAAAGATACATATAAATATAATGCACTAAAAATACAAGAAAATCGAAAAAACACATATTCTATGAAAACATTAATTGGCTTCATGGGGTCCGTCCTCCAAAGCATTTTTCACTATATCCGTCCTTCATGGGGTACTTAGGATGATATATTACGTACTAATTAAAGGGCCTCTTCTCAAGGTCTCATCACTCTTTTTAAAAATAGCTAGCATGAAATCCCAGTTTCACAAAGACACTATCCCATTAGACAGAATATACAAGCCACCTATCTATATTATGTAATGGTTGAATCACACGTCCTAGATTTCATATGCACATTAACGTTGGATGTAAATAGTATGCCAATATTCAAATTAGTAATGGGTACCAACTGTGAGATATGTGTTTTATTTTCACCATATACAATTGTCATTTTGTACACTTGAAAGTTCCTATTGTAATTGACATATCTTAAAATAATCATTCTGCTAAATTTTACCACAGTTATGCCCTTGCTTTTGTTCGCGTAAGCCACAATTTTTGAAAACAAACACATGGGCTAAACTTAGCTATATCAAAGTTAGCTACCGCGCAAACATGCTCGCAAAAAAGAAATATACATATGTATATGTGTTGATGATGAATATGTCGAGTTACAACGTATTAATTGTTATTAACAATACACATGTCAGTGTCAATATGGCTCTAACAGCTGGAGCCAAATATTTGGTAAAGTAAAACATGCTTCAGTACAAATATAAAAAATCATGGATTTTAAAAAATCATGCATAAAACAACACATGACTCACTACGCGGTTTTCAAATTACTAGCCCGTGCAAGCGCACGGGTTCACGACTAGTAGTCTATTAAGTTCATGGAGAAACGGAGTAATGCCATAAGAACGATGACATGATGTAGACAAGATCTATCTATGCAGAGATAGACCCCACCGTTTTATCCTTAGTAGCAACGATACATATGTGTCGATTCCCCTTCTGTCACTGGGATCAAGCAACGTAAGATTGAACCCACTACAAAGCACCTCTTCCCATTGCAAGATAAATAGATCAAGTTGGCCAAACAAAACCTAAATATCAGAGAAGAAATACGAGGCTATAAGCAATCATGCATAAAAGAGATCAAAAGACTCAAATACTTTCATGGATATAAAAAGATAGATCTGATCATAAACTCAAAGTTCATCTGATCCCAACAAACACACTGCAAAAAGAGTTACATCATATGGATCTCTAAGAGACCATTGTATTGAGAATCAAACAAGAGAGAGAGAGGAAGCCATCTAGCTACTAACTACGGACCTGAAGGTCTACAAAGAACTACTCACGCATCATCGGAGAGGCACCAATGGAGGTGGTGAACCCCATCCGTGATGGTGTCTAGATTGGATCTGGTGGTTCTGGACTCTGCGGCGGCTGGAATTGATTTTCGTCGACTCCCCTAGGTTTTCTGGAATATTGGGGTATTTATAGAGCAAAGAGGCAGTCCGGGGGCACCCGAGGTGGGCACAACCCACCAGGGCGCATCTGGGCCTCCTGGCGCGCCCTGGTGGGTTGTGCTCTCCTCGGAGCACCCCAGGCGCAGCCTTGCCCCATTAGGTGTCTTCTGGTCTATAAAAAAATCTCCGTAAAGTTTCGTGGCATTTGGAATCCGTTTGGTATTGATTTTCTGCGATGTAAAAAACGTGGAAAAAACAGCAACTGGCACTTGGCACTATGTCAATAGGTTAGTACCAAAAAATGATATGAAATGATTATAAAACATCCAAGATTGATAATATAACAGCATGGAATAATCAAAAATTATAGATACATTGGAGACATATCAGCATCCCCAAGCTTAACTCCTACTGGTCCTCGAGTAGGTAAGTGATAAAAACAGAATTTTTGATGTAGAATGCTGCCTATCATGTCATATCATATTTCTTTTCTTTATAGCATGGACATTTAGGCTTTTATATTTTTCAAAGCAATAGTCTAGTTTTGACATGATAACTTAAATACTCAAGCATATCAACAAGCAACCATTCTTTCAAAATATCAACGCTAAAATAAGCTATCCCTAACACATCATGCTCAATCATTGATCCATCCATGAAACACACTCGCATATTAACTACACCCAATGCCCAAGTATGATCATAGCGCCTCCTAGTTGGTGCTTTTATAATAGAAGATGGAGACTTAAATTCAAAATAAAAATTGCATAAAGTAAAAGAAAGACCCTTTGTAGAGGGAATTAGGGATTTGTAGAGGTGCCAGAGCTCAAAGCGAAAAACTTAGAGACAAAAACGTTTTGGGAGGTGTATCCATCCCACCAACGAAAACGACTTAGAGTTACCAACACTTTCCAAGCTAGATATATCATAGGCGGTTCCCAAATAGAAAATAAAGTTTATTCCTTATTCAACCATACTTTCACTTTCCATGGCTAGCCGTATCTGTCGGCGTTCTGGGAACGGGGGTCCCCAGAGTTGCCTGCCTGCGGCCCACGGTGTGGCTCCACCAGCGGCCCTGTGCGGCCCATCTTCATCAGCAAGCACTCAAGACCCTCGCGAGGGGCCAAGCCTCACGAGGCGGATGATGCAAGACCTCCTCGGAGGCAGCCTCACCAGGCTGGCTCGTGAGGGGTGGAGAGATCAAGGCAAGGGAGACCTCGTGAGGTCCCCGTGATGTAAGCCATGACGACCAAGGCCAGGAGGGCGCCAGCGCGCACAGTGTCCTCGTTTCACCTTTGGTGCTAAAGAGGCGAGCTCAGGCACGGAGTCCCGAGGCATCAAGGAAAGATTTGCATATCGGTGCAACAAGACCAAGACCAGCAGGACGGCAGGACGGAGGTCACCATGGAGCCCAAGACGGCGTCACCACCAGAGCCTTTGGTAGGCGAAGACTACTTTTGTCAGGATAACTTGTACGAGCTGTCCCCCTTCAAACCTGGCCGTTGTGGGATCCCTTCCCGCTCAATATTTGGGAAGAGGACCAGGGCCTCTAGAAATAGGACTAGCCACCACCTTAGCAAAGGGGGGAGGATCATTCAGACCACCAGACACCACACAAGCTCTTCAAGCACAAGAACACCTCTCCTCAGGAGGCCGTTCTTCCCCTTGTAACTGTTCATCCTCAGCCCACGAGGCAATACACCACACCACACTGTAGTAGGGTATTACACCGCAACGGTGGCCCGAACTAGTATAAATCTTGTGTCCCTTTGTTTTGCGAGTTCGATGCGCTAAGACTTGAGATTGTGGTGAGGGAGAGAGATAGAGGGGGAGAGATCTTCATGCGCACCCCAGTGTTCGAACCTCAAGGGTTTTGTCGGAACCCGAAATCCAACATTTGGCGCGCCAGGTAGGGGTGCGCCGGAGCCTCTCTTCCGCCAGTTGATCCGCCGACACTCCGTGGTTCCAATGTCCAGCGACCCGAGGACCGAAGCCGACCACTGGGCAGCTAGGCCAGCCTGGGCGGCGGCGTCCACCTAAGAAGACCCCAACCCCGCGCTCCAGGCGACACGCGCACCGCCAAACTCTGTGGGGCACGGGCGGCGCAGTCAAATGCCATCCACCCTTACTCCATGGCAAGCGCGGGCCGCTGCAAGAGCCTCCAGCTACGTTGCGGCAATGGCGCCGCACACCCGGCGGGAACAAGCAAACAAGAGGGCCACACTCACGGTCGTGCGGGAGCTGCTGCGATGCCGACTGAAGGAGAGCGGCCGAGATGCATTGGTGGAGAATGTGGCCGAGCTGTTGGACGCCGCAGCCAGGGGTGGGCTGCCTTTCTGGTCCTTGCTTGCGCCTCAGGCTACGGCCAGACCACATGGTGGGCCTCGTCGAGCCCCCGCGCCCCAGGCGCACCAGGAGGTTTCGTCGGCACCGGCGCAACCAGCGGTGCCGGACACCCAACCACACATGTGCCTCCCCCAATGGGCGCAAGCGTAAGCATCGCCCTCCACGGTTCCGGCAGGATGCCGCCCTACTACCTTGGCACGCCAGGCCAGGCGGCATGGAGCGTGGGGCACTTCAGCGAGGTTTCCGAGGCGACGGCTCCGGAGGCCTATGTTCCCCGCATGATGGGCCAAGAGTACACGCCGGAAGATGACCCCGGCTCGTACCTCAAGCCGGGTTGGGAAGAGGAGACGCTGGAAGTTGGGGCCTTCCAAGAGCCACCCGGAGGCCTCACCGACCACGCTGGTGACAGCAGCTATAGGGTACCACTAATCTATCAGGAGCAGGCTTACGCTAACCATGGGTCGCAAGTGAATCAGGTCACAGTGGTAGACGACGGCCCCAGCATGGCAGCCCCCATCTCGCCAGGGGAGGCGCATTGGGGGCTGCGGGGTAGGATCCGGGAGCAAGGCCCCTCCCTGCGTCGCACGGAGCAAGGCGTCGCCCGGAGGTAGGTCCTCTGCCGGGTAGGCGCTGGCGAGCCTTCCCCCCGGCAGAGGGCCCCTGGTCGCCGAGGGTGCCACTGGCGTCCCCTTTGCCCCTTGGCGTCGCCCTGGTTTCTGGATGCCCCAACAGTGGTCGAGGGTGGCGCAAGGCGGGCCCTCGTCTGGCGATATGAAGGAAGGCTCGCGCCTGTGAAGGTCTCCGCTCGTGACACTCTCACGGAATAATGAGTGGGGCTGTACACGCCCCGGAGTCTCTGGAGAGCCGCCCTCGGGCCTCGGGGGCTCCCGCCCACGTCCTAGTGGATGCGCCATGCTCCGCGCTGGTGGAAGACCAGAAGACTAGAGTAGGCACCGGACGCGGCCATTTGCTTTTAACCTCCTTTCTGTAGCCCCGTTTTCTGGCCTTGGATTTAATTTTGAAGTTGAATTTTCATTGGTATGCGCGGGGGGTGTCTTTTCTCGTCCGTGCGATTTCTTGCATTTTGGTTACTTGCCTTGATTCGGAGCTCGCGCCTGCTGCCTCCCCCCTCGCGAGCCCCTCCCGAGTGGGGGCTGGGCATGGCACGCGCTGCGCGCACGTCCTTCTATGGCTGGCGCTTGCTTCTTGCGAGGCCCTCTCGGACGGATCGGCAGGCCCCTCAGAAGTTCACGACCTCACGAGCCGGTTTAGAACTGGCCGTGACTAAGGTAAACTGCAGCAGTAAGCTCACGGCGGGACTTGCGGGCTCATGAAAACACATCTCCAGCTTGGCCTAGGGGATAGAAGCAGTAATCTGTTTACATGAGGGGCTTCCCCTCCCAAAATGCTCTTACAACTTCCAGGGCCGTGCCCGAGCTTTCGCATGCAGGGTCAACGACGAGGAAGCACGGGCTCAATCGTACATGTTGCTCACTGCGTCCTCCGGGTCGCCCTCAGACACGTCGCTGTCGCCGTCGCTGGCATCACCGCCATCATTGCCGGCGCCGCCCTCACCATCGTCGACCACGTCACCTTCATCCGCCGTGACCACCACCGCGTCGTCCTCGAAGGCGAAGGCCCTTACTAGAGCATCCACATTGTCCTCCACCCAGCGCGCCAGGTTGCCTGTTGGGATTCATGTTCTGAAGGTGGCTGAAGACGTGGGAGAACGCGCGCCCGAGCAGGCCATGGATCCTCTCTTCAACAAGCTCGCGAGCCCTCTCGAATCGGTTCTCTAGGCGTGTCACCACATCGGTGAAAAAGCGAAGATGGCTGGCATAATCGTATGAGTGGGGATGAGGGGCATATTCGTCACAGATGGCGCCAAGTGCCGCGTTGGCTCTGGTCCTGAGTCCTTGGAGCATGGGGGCATGCACGCGCTCCAGCGTCCGCCGACGAAGTGCTTCCTCCCTGCTCTGCTGTGCGAGTGACTCGGCGGTGGTGACTCGCTGCTGGAGTGCGAGCAGTTCAGCGCGGGCAGAGGCCAGTTCAGCCTGCACAGAGATCAGGGCGGCAGCGGCAGCTTTCTCGCACTGCTCTGCCTCCGCCAACCTCGACCCCAAGACGGAGCTCCGGCCATCAGCTTCGGCTCCCGCAAGCTCCAGCTTCGTGCCATACCTGCTGTCGAGGTCTGCACGAGCCTGCGCCACCCTACTGTCGACCTCCTCCTGGATCCTTGCCTCACGCGCGTTAGCGGCATCCTCCGCTTGGGCAACTTGGCGCTCCCTCGTCTCCAACGTCTCGAGCTCAAGGCTGCGCTCCGTGGCCTCCAGCGCCAGCGTCTCCTCGCGCTTACAGATCTCTTCCAGCTCGGCAGGCGTCCCCTTCATCCATGCTAGGGCGGCCCTACGCGCCTCCACCTGCTGCTCCAAAGAGGCATTCAAGACCAGGAGCTCCCGCCTGCGCTCCTCGGAGACCGCGCGGTGACGGTCGGCCTCCCTGGCCTCCTCCAAGGCTCGGGCATTGGCCTCGCACGAGGTTGCCAGGGATGCCTCGGCCTCCGCGTTGGCATGCTCACGCTGGAGGTGCGCGAAGTTGATGGCTACCTTCAGTTGGTGCCACTTCTCCGGCAGCCGGAGGCCCTCGATTTCAAGGCGCGTGTCAACATCCGCGAGTTCTCCGCCGAGCCGGCTCATCGCTCCCATTGCCTCCAGAAAGAGCTCGTGGCAGACGATGCTCTGCTCGCGTGCAACCTTGAGTGTGCGACCAGGCCCATCTCCCGCAGCAGGGGTCGCTGAAGGGGCCCGAAGCGGCTCGCTCCCCCCCAGCAGGGGGCTGGGGTCTGGCGCTTCCCCGATCACCGTCTGGGCCATGGTGGAGGCCTGGATGGGTGAGGGCCCAATGCTCGAAGTAGAAGCCAGTATCAAAGCCATCCAGCCGTCGTCCACAACCAGAGGGGGAGCCCTTGGCACACTTCCCGCGCCCCAGGCAAGGCCACGAAGGAGAGACAGAAAAGGCGCGGGCTCGAGGCGCCAGGCTAGCGCGCTTGCCACTCCGGCCGACCTCGCATCGGGCGTGGCACACCGACTTGGGACGCTAAAGGCTAGTGGAGGATTCGAGGCAGGAGGAGGTTGCTTCTCGGGAGACTTCGTGGCCCTAACAGAAGGAACCCTGAGGAGCCACAGTCAGGAGGAGAAGCAGCACTCAAGAAATCACAAAGATAGGGTACTCACTCGTCTATGGCGATATACTTCCTATGCTTCAACGGCCGGACGGCACCACTGCTGCAGCTTGGAGACCCTTTCCTCTTACGGAGCGCGTCGAAGTCCAGACGGAGCCGGCCAAAGCGTTGGACGTGGCAACCAGCTGAAGGAAATATGCCCTAGAGGCAATAATTGTCAGAGTAATGGGCCACGGGTCGGTAACCCGAGTCCCTGAACCTTTCAAGACATCGGGGCAGGCTGCGCCCCTCAAGTCCCCAGGACGAAAAGCCGCCTTCTGAGAAGTCAGCGGCAAGGCGACCGACTGCCCACTTGCGGCCGAGTCCCGGGGACGACTTCAGGATGAGCCGACTCCTAACTAGCGACCTCCAGAGAAGCCGGCCATGGGAGCCGGCCCGCGACTCCAACAAACCCCATGCCCTCATCAAAGGGGGACGGGACGGGGAGTGGCTACAGTAAAGCCCACTCCCACCCCTTTCCAAAGGCAGGCATGGCCACAGTACGACGTACCCGCGGAGATCTCCGTCCGGCGCGGCACTATTGTCATGCCGGCCCTGACATCAGCACCAATGGGCAGAATCCTGCACCCACTACGGCTTGTCTGTACGACCCTGGGGCGGCAGGTCCCACTAGTCAGCGGGAGTCCAGAAGACGGCGAGAGCGTCACCAGTCGGACCCGGTGGGAGTCGGCCCCCGATAGTCGGCCAGCCCCTCCCCCGGGGCCCACGCGCCATTAAACAGATGTGACGGGGAGTGGCAATAGTGATCGCCCGCCAGGCGGCGGGGCTGTTGCCACGACCCCATGACCAAGCCTGCGTCATTAGAAGCACGGCTACAGTAATCAGCAGCCGGCAAGACCCGCCAGCGGCGGACACAGCCTGTCGGCGCCGTACCGAACCAGTTGGCGGGCCCCAGCAGTCGGCGGAGAAGATGGAGGCCGAAGAAACTGAAGGCTGGGCCCGCGCCCAGCCGGATTACCATTGTACCCCTGGGGGGTAGGCCTATATAAACCCCCCAGGGCACCCATGCAAAGGGTTCGAATCCATTAGCGCTAGCCCAGATCATATATAAAGGAGATAGCTAGCCTAGCCTTCTCCTACCTCCAAGAAACAGCTCAAGGAGCAACCGTGTACACACTTTGCCATAGTGATCATGCGGAGACCCCGCAGAGCAGCAGTAGGGGTATTATCTTCCCGGAGAGCCCCGAAGCTGGGTAAGATTCGCCGGCGTGCATGCCTTCGCCTTATCCCGTTTCCAGGCACCGGCGATGTTCTACTCGCCCCCACCATGATAAGCCATCCTTTGGCATATGACGCACCCAACCCTCGACATTTGGCGCCCACCATGGGGCATGGTGCACCGTCGTCCGGAGACCTTCTCTGGACGGGAACCCTTTTCCTCCCTGGCGAGCACAGCCAGCCCGGCACACTAGACGGAGTTTGCGCCGACGCGCTCCACGGCGCTGAGATCGCCTACGCAGCCAGCTGCCTCGCCGATCTTATCGACGCAGGCACGGGCGGCCCCGAGAGCCTCCTCGCGGGCCTCCTTGACCAACTCCACGTCACCGGCGAGCCTGCCGTGGACTTGGAGTCTGTAGGCTCCACCAACCCGATGCTAGTCGACTCCGACACCGCGTCGCTCGACGCATTCCCCACCAACGTGGTGGTCTATGATGAGCCGCTCCCTCGCGCGGAGAGCGACGGAAGCACCGTCAGAGAGGTGCTCGTCATCAGTCATGACGAGCATCCCCACGGAGGAGCGCATGACCCACTTGGCGCGGCATTGCAAGACCTGACCGCTCCCATTCCGGAAGACGCTGACGTGGAGACGTTCACTACAAGAAAATTAAGATACTGTGACGAAAGTCCGCGTGACGATGGTTGACAACGTCAAGAAAATATCTAGTGTGTGATGTTTTGGAGGTAGCGTCACTGATTACTGTAAATGAGTGACAGTTAATGTCACTGAATTGCCTAAGCCACCGAGTGCCACCTGGTTGCCAATTTCTATGACATTTATTACAAATGTGCGACGCTCATTTTTTTATCGTGAAACTACTAGCAGTGGGACCCCCATAGAAGCTTCACGGCTTATTGTGCAGTAGGTCCCATGTGCCAATGCTGGTAGTTGGACCCCGGCATAATTTTTTCATAGGTTATTGAGCGTTTTTTAATAGTTTGGGTTGCTTACCACATATATCATGTGGTAAGTGATGCAAAAAAAATTCAACATAATACACATAAGTAGTGGCAAAATAAAGCTTAATGGTGCTGTTGTGAGCCCATGGATGTGACGTGCAGTTATTTTGTTCCATCTCAAGAAAGGGAGTATAATGAGAGAACTCAAGATACATGATAAATTGTACGTGGTACATGCCTTTTGTTTTTATTTTATCAAGATTATATACATATGGTATGTGGTACATGTTTTTTTATCAGAATAGATACATGGTACGTGTCTTTTAAAAAAATTTATCAGGAGTGTTAAAAAAACAGGTTATCAGATTATACACGTACATGCCCCCCCCCCCCCACCACCACCAAAAAAAAAAGATTATACACATACATGGTAGTGTCAAACCCACTATCTTTCCGTGTTAAAAAAATCAACTGTCTTTTTGACGTAAGCGTATCAAACCCACTAGCTGCAGTAGAATGGATTTGCTCTAGGGCGCAGAGAATGAAAATATATTTTTTGAAACAAGAGGATGAAAACTTTAAGTTTTTTTTGAGCGGTATGAAAACTTTAAGTTGCCTAGGCGGGGTTGGCAATTCTTTTTGGGAGCGAAGCCCATTTAGCTATACACCGGCCGACCCTAATTTCATTATCCGATCTTGCGCCGTCCTTTTATTTCTCAACCCCGATCCAATCTTGCAATCTCCTCCGCCGTTCGTCTCCCACATTCCCACTCCCGTCCACCTCCGCCGCCCCCACGATCGACGCAACAACTCCCGCCACCACCGGCATCGAGACCCCGAAGGATGGCCCTGCAGCGGCGACAGTCGGGCCCGGGAGGACGAGCCCTCCGTGTACCTGCTCTTGTTGACGTTCTCGGGCCGCACGTCCATGGCGTGATATCCGCTGCAGTTGTCGCGTTTCCTCCCCGACACTGCGATCCCTAACGCGGCCGACCACTCCACCACGTTGACGCACGCATCACCACCTTTGTGGCCCTCCTCCAACATCCACTGCGGTGGAAGCAGAGGTGCGGCCCTGCCACGATGGACACCTCCTTCCCGCGCTCCCCGCCCCTCCCGGCGTCTGCTCATCGTCGTCAGCCAACATGGTGAGCAAGGCCAACCTCCACGACGACTGGATCCGTCACCACCGTCACGAGGACGACCGTCCTCCATGGCCACCCCCTAGGCCCCTACCTGCCTAACCGCCATCCAGGGGCTCCACCCGCGCATGGCCGGCAGATGCAGGGGTCGCCGGCCACCTCAAAGACGACGAGCACTGTGAGATACCATTTTCTCCATCTATTTCCCCTTTTTTTGTAGGAGTGAACTTTTGAAGTTTTGATCTACTGATGAACTAGGTGATGTGAAATTGGTGAACTAATTAGCTTACTAAGTTAATGAACACATAATTCATAATGCTAGAATTTTGTGATAATGCTAGAATTTTGTACAGGTGCCAGTCATGAGGTCGATGATGATGGCTATTACCTCCACTGAGCAGCAGCAAAAAACTATGAGGCATCAATAATCTAGCCGCCGTCATGTTTTTTTCATCTCTACAGGTAAGCCATATTCCCGCCACCTCTAGTTCATCTTTGCCTCTGATTGACAGGACCGATCTAACATCATTCCTCTCTATGTAGGACGAACAATGTGGCACTCCCTCCATCCTGATCCAACAACGCACGGTAGCTGCTACTCCATCTTCCTCCTCAACCATGTTGTTCCAAATTTTTGGATTGTTACAATCCACACCGTACACAGTTTTGCATTGTTGCGTGTGTGCCAAAGTGCTATATAGGCAACAAGTTTCTTCCTCGTGTGATTAGACCCCACATCAGCCAATTGATGGTTGTTTTGCAAGTGGAGTAGTGCTCATGCCAAAATCAAGCATAGTCTGAAACAGATGTCGTTCTCTCTAGATGCTAATAGGTACCAGTGTGATTCTCACCTCCCCTCTCTTTCTTCCCACTGTAAATAAACCAAAATTGCTCTTACCCGCAAGTAATGGATCTGCATGGTTTAATATATGTGCTGATAGTTCTAATGTGGTTATATGTCTTAGTTGCACATGCACGATATGGCAAGTCACTACTAGCCTTATAATCACAGCATGCCCTCTTCTTTTGATCTGTTTACGAGTTTGTTGTAAATTCTAATCCTATGCTAGCTTTTGACAGGATGATATGCAAGTCATCTTTGAAGAAGTCACGGTGGACAAAGAAGGGTTACAACAACTTTAGTTGCCTTCAAGAAATTAGGATGAAGACGAAAGTTATACAATTATGTTTGGGAGCCAAAGACAATACTCACTTGTTAATTTAGTCCTTAGTGCCCATTAATGCTACTTGTTTCATCAGGTTTCTATGTAACTTGTGTACTTTTCGCCTTATGTAGTATGTGAACTATGATTGTGATGTTTTGTGATGTGTGTTGTGAAATACACAAGTTGTTTACAGATTAATTGCTTGTCGTATGAAGTGAAAATATTATGTGTGGAAAAATCGAAATATATTGAACGAGTAGATTTTTTTAAATAATTGGTGGAAAATGGATATGGCCCAACAAAGGCCCAATCAAACAACATTGTGCAACAAATTGCCCATAGCCTAGAAAATGGATATAAAATGTAAATCAACCAAATTATCGGGCTCAGCCCATTTAGAAATACAATGTGTATTGGGCCATAAAAAATCTAGTGACATCAACGTCACTGAAGGTTCCATATTGAGTGACGTTTTGTGCACGCGCCGTCACAAGGAGTAATCTGTGATGAGGATTCCGTGACGATGCTCGTGACGCACGGAAAATGTCACGTAGGGGTATTTCGTGACGTTTATGGATGTTCGATGACATTTTTGAGCTCGTCATAGTAGGCCCGATCTGTTGTAGTGGTTGGAGGCGCGCCGCCTTCAGCTTGTCAAAGGCGCGAAGAAGCTGGCTAGCATGAGACGCTTGTCATAAGCCTACCAGCGTGAGATGGATCGCGCTGTAGGTGGCTCGCCAGCCCCAACTGGGCACAGCTGCCTAGGCGCGGTCCAGCAGCGCGGTGTGGCCATCGCCAACCTGTTCGGGGAAAATCGCCTTGTATACGCCACGCCTGCGGAGAACATTCGAGCCGCCCAGGCAGCGGCGGACGAGCTAGACAACTTTGAGGGCGAAGAGCGCCGCCTGATGACAGAGCGAGTCCAGCGGCTCCTCGACGCGGCTGCCGCGCAGAACGAGGCCGGCTGTCGCACGGAGGCGCCGCAGTGATAAAATGACGACCCGCCTCCACGCCGAGACCAAGGCGCGACGTCTCGAACGCCGACTGGCGGCGCCCGAGGAAGGAAAGACAAGGATCCAGCTGTCAGCCACAGTCGGACTCGCATTACCATAGAGCGCGACCAAGACGGCCGCCCGAGAGCAGTGGAACGACGGGACGACTGTCCGCCTCCTCCTCCTCGCAAGGAAAGGCGAGTCTCCCCACCGCCTGTTGACCATTCGACTCTCGGCAACCGCCTTGGCCGTCGAGAGGGAGTCAGAGAAAACGACGCCCGCCACCGGATCGACCGACTTCACCGATCCCTGGCGCTGGAAGAAGAAGACGAGTTGGGTCCGCCTTGTATCGAGCCCGCATTCGAGACGAGCCCTTTCCCAAAGGGTTCATGCTCCCAAGAGACACGGCCAAGTACACCGGCTCCGTGAAGCCGGAGGACTGGCTGATTGACTACTCCACGGCCGTCAGCATACCGAACGGCAACAAGTGTGTTTCCGTGAAATACGTTCCGCTCATACTCCAGGGCACGACCCGGACATGGCTGAATAGCCTGAAGCCCCGCAGCATCAACAGCTGGGTCGACTTCACCGATGCATTCGTCTGCAACTTCACAAGCACGTACAAGCGTCCTCCCAGGCCTCGTCAGCTTTCCTTGTGCGTGCAAGGCCCCAACGAGTCGACTCGCGACTACCTCACGCGTTGGGCCGAGCTCCGGAACTCTTGTGAGGGCGTGCACGAGGTGCAGGCTATCGAGTACTTCATCACTGGGTGCAGAGAAGGCACCCTCCTCAAGCACAAGCTCCTCTGCGACGAGCCAGAAACCCTCGACGAGCTGCTGATCATAGCAGACAAGTATGCCACGGCCGACTCCTCCATGAAGGCGGAGAATCAAGTTAGTGCGACTGGCAAAGTGGCCCCTCAGGCTCCTAGAACTCCGGCTGGAGACGCAAGTTGGCGACAACAGCAGAGCGACCACAAGTGCAAGGCCCCGCAGCCGGCTTCCAGTAGCCGGCAGGTGGCGACAGTCGAAGACCAGCAGCCGGATGGGCAGCCTCCACCCAAGCGACAGAAAGGCGGCAAGCCCAACTGGTTGCCGGCTTTCTCATACGAGCAGACTCTGGATGGTCCTTGCAAGTTCCATAGCGGCGCGAAGCCGTCAAATCACACCACCCGGAAGTGCCACTGGCTCACCAGGATCGCCAAAGGAGACGGCCTCCTGCCTCCCCCGCCTACTGGGCAGCAGCCTCCGCCCCAGCAGACGGCTGTCAGGCCAGTCGGCGCAGTACAAGATGAGTACCCCGAAGAGCACGGAGCCTACGTGATATTTACCAGCGTGGCTGATGATCGACGCAGTAGGCGGCTGTAGCAGCAAGAGGTGAATGCAGTAGCATCAGAGACACCAGAATTCATGCACTGGTCCGAGAAGCCTATCAGCTGGAGCAGGGCTGATCACCCAGAGGTGATGCCGAGTCCGGGCTCTTATGCCTTGGTCTTGGATGCCACCTTTGCCACGGATAGACGAGCTGCTTGTTTCTCGCGAGTTCTGATAGACGGAGGCAGCAGCATCAACATCCTGTACAAGGACACCATGGAGAAGTTAGGAGTCAAGCAAAGACAGCTTCAGAACAGCCGGATTGTGTTCCACGGCATTGTTCCTGGCCTTTCCTGCTCACCAATCGGCAAGATCCTGATGGACGTCCTCTTTGGAGACAAAGATCACTTCCGCCGAGAGTCAGTTTGGTTTGAGGTGGTGGACCTCGAGAGCCCATATCATGCATTACTTGGCTGACCCGCCCTGGCCAAGTTCATGGCGGTCCCCCACTACTCCTACCTCAAGATGAAGATGCCTAGTTCCAAGGGGATTCTGACCGTAGCCGGCGACTACCAGAAATCGTCTGCCTGTGCGGCTGAGAGTTGTCGGTTGGCCGAGTCCCTGGTGATCGCGGCCGAGAAGCGGCTCCTTGACCAGGTTGTGGCGATGGCCGGCAAGCAGCTAGAGGTGTCGCCCAGCCCCAAGGAGTCGGAGTCGGAGGCTGAGGGTTCGTTCAAGCCGGCCAAAGAGACAAAGAAGATACCCTTGGATTCGGAGCACCCAGAGAGGTACGCTGTCATAGGTGCAAACCTCGACAGCAAATAGGAAGGCGAGCTCGTCGATTTCCTCTGTGAGAATCAGGACATCTTCGCATGGACTCCCAAAGACATGCCAAGTGTACCGACGGAATTCGCCGAGCACAAGTTACATGTACGATCTGATGCAAAGCCAGTCAGGCAGCCCTTGCGCCACCTGTCAGAAGAAAATAGAAGAGTTGTCGGAGAAGAGATAGCCCGACTCCTAGCAGCCGTCATTATGGAAGTATTCTTTCCAGAGTGGCTAGCCAACCCGGTCCTGGTACTGAAGAAGAACAAGCAGTGGAGAATGTGTATTGACTACACAAGCCTCAACAAGGCTTGCCCCAAGGACCCGTTTGCTTTGCCAAGAATTTATTAGGTGATAGACTCCACAGCCAGATGCGAGCTGTTGAGCTTCTTGGATGCATATTCAGGATATCACCAGATCAAGCTAAACCCGGCTAACAGACCGCCTTCATCACACCGTTTGGAGCCTTCTGCTACCTAACCATGACGTTCGGCTTGAGGAATGCCGGCGCCACCTTTCAGCATCACATGCAGAAGTGCCTCCTCAAGCAACTCGGCAGAAACGCCCACGTCTACGTGGACGATGTGGTGGTGAAGACGGAGAAGCATGGAACACTGCTGGAAGACCTCAAGGAGACCTTTGAGAACCTGCGCCGATTCCAGATCAAGCTCAACCCTGAGAAGTGCGTCTTCAGAGTACCAGCCGGCCAACTCCTTGGCTTCCTGGTCTCTGAATGCGGCATAGAGTGCAACCCTGTAAAGATCAAGGCCATTGAGAGGATGGAGGTACCCAGCCGACTGCTGGACGTGCAAAAGTTCACTGGCTGCTTAGCATCCATCAGCCAATTCATCAGTCGGCTGGGCGAGAAAGCTCTCCCCTTATACCAGCTCATGAAGAAGACCACTTTTTTCGAGTGGAACCACAAGGCGGACGAAGCCTTTCTTCAGTTGAAGAAGATGTTGACTACTCCACCCGTTCTGGCGGCTCCGACTCCTAAGGAGCCCATGCTCCAGTACATCGCTGCCGCCGGCCGGATAGTCAGCATAGTCATTGTAGTGGAACGCAAGGAGGAAGGCAAGGCACTACCTGTCCAGAGACCGGTATATTACCCGAGCGAAGTGCTGTCGACCTCCAAGCAGAACTACCCCCACTACCAGAAGATGTGCTATGGCGTGCACTTTGCCGCCAAGAAGTTGAGGCCTTACTTTCAAGAGCATCTAATCACTGTGGTCTGCACGGCCCCACTTGCCGAGATCATCGAAAGTCGAGATGCTTCTGGCCGAGTGGACAAATGGGCCATAGAGCTGGCTCCCTACACCATCTACTACCAGCCCCACACCGCCATCAAGTCACAAGCACTGGCCGACTTCCTCGTCGACTGGGCCGAGACCCAGTACCTACCACCAGCGCCCGACTCCACCCATTGGCGGATGCATTTCGACGGCTCCAAGATGCGCACCGGCTTGGGAGCCGGCATTGTCCTCACTTCTCATAAAGGCGACAAGCTCAAATACGCACTGCAAATCCATTTTGCCGCCTCCAACAACGTTGCCGAATACGAGGCGCTCATTAATTCACGGGCTCCGGCTTGCCAAAGAACTTGGCATTCGCCGGATCCTGTGTTATGGCCACTCGGACTTAGTGGTCCAGCAGTCGTCTGGCGACTGGGACGCCAAAGATGCAGACATGGCGAGTTACCGTTTCCTCGTGCAGCAGCTCAGTGGATATTTCAAGGGGTGCGAGTTCCTCCATGTGCCAAGAAACGACAACGACCAAGCAGACGCCTTGGCACGAATCGGCTCTACCCGCCAAGCAATACCATCCGGCGTCGCCCTTCAACACCTCCTCAGGCCATCTGTCAAGCCTTCACCAGAGTCAGACTCCATCTTCGTGCCAGCTCCTCCCGAAGAAGTCGGATCCGACTCCAGAGCCCCGGCAGACGGTACGAGGATTTTGGCAGATGGCTCCAAAGCCGTCACAGTCGAAGCCGGCCCAGGGACTGCAGAACCTGGCCCGGGGACTGCGGCGGCCAGCCCGAAGACTCCAGAACTCAGCTCGAGGGCTGCACCAGTCGGCCTGGGGACTTCATTAATCCAGCAAGCGATTGCTGACTCCAGCCCGCCGCCTGTCGGTGTACAAAAAGAGGGGTACACTTTTTGTACCCCTATAACTGTGCACGGGTAGTCTGAGCTGCGGATACCACCACACGAAGCAAGGCAAGGGAGGTGAGCCAGGGTAAGACCAAAGCTTAAGAGAACTAGAACGACGCCAAGGCCAAGACCACGAAGAGCAAAGGGGACGAAGCAGACTCCCCTGGCAAGATCCTTGCCGGGAGAAAGTTCTAGCAGCCCTGGCAAGACCCTTACCGCGGCGACTCGTCCCGCGCCTACGGAGCAAATCACCCTTGAGTCCACAGCCCCCAAAGGGCAAGGATTCGGGAGACATCCCCGTGGCGGCATGCAGATCTTTGTGAAGACATTGAAGATCAGATACGCACTAAGGAGACGACAACCCTTGGCGGGATCCCAGCCGAGGAAGACCACAAGGCCCCCGGCAAGCGCCTTGCCGGGGATGACAGCAGGCGCCTCGGCGAGACCCTTGCCGGGGCCCCGGCAAGGCCCTTGCCGAGGACACCCGCAGGGCTACCATCAGGCCCATGCCGACTAAACCTCCACCACCACATGCATGCAACTGCCGACCCAACCAGCTGTGCAGGCACCCGCGTGGCGGCATGCAGATCTTCATGAAGACCCACCACTGCGCCACCTCAGCTGCCTGCCTACCTACATGGCATCGCAGGCGTCGCTGGCCAGGGCGCGTGTCGACACAAGAAGGAGCGGCGACGGACGACACAGGTTTCTCCCCCGTCCCCGATAAAGAAAGGACACCTAAGCAACACGCATTAAATGCGCCTTGTCATGTGATGCGAAGGATAACCTCGCAGCACTGTACCCTTTCCACCTCCTGTGTGCCACTGTGGCAACCCCTTTTTCTATAAAAGGAGGCCCGAGGCGACCAGATGAAGGATTCGCCTTTTTGGAGCTCCTAACACCCCATCGCTAGCTCAAGAACATGGATATACAATCCACCAAAGCAGGAGTAGGGTTTTACGCATCCTCGCGGCCCGAACCTAGATAAATGAACCGTGTACTATCTGTTTGATCCGCTCTTCTCACGACCCCGCGCCCCGCTAACCACAGTAGGGATTCTTGTCATCCCATAGGTGCTGTTCCCACCGACATCTTTGGCGCGCCAGGTAGGGGGCGCAGTTGTGAGAATCGGCTTTAGCAGTTAGTTCGGCGCTTCTTCATCATCATGGCGCCCAAGAAGAAGACGACGGTGGCAGTTGGCCAGTCGGAAGCCGGACAGCCTGTCCCGACGTGGGTGAGCAGCGGACCGGTCGCAGAAAGGATCCGGGGCGCTGCTCGCGAACACCAACACCATCCCTGCAACCGGAGTTTGGGAGGCAGCGATGTTTGTGCGCCTGGTAACGGGCCACACGTCGCCAAATCCAAAGGCGGAGCCAAGCCCTTCGCGGGTGGAGCGGGGCCTTCCAGGGTCATTGCCGCCCCGCCCGAAGGCGACACAAGGGCCTCCAAGACTCCCACGTCGGCACCAACAGCGCGCTCCTCCCAGGCAGCGCGCGACGAACGGCGTAATCACGCCGAAGATCCCGGGCGTCGCCGCGGGAAGAGCCCCGAGTGCCACTCCCGGGACGTAAAAGACCTGCCCACTCGCTGAGGCGCTGGTGAAAACGGCACGCGACCGCGGGGTCATGATAGAGCTCCTTCTGACATGGTCAGAAGTCGAAGCGCATCGCGATCCGTGCAGGTTTCGTTGCCACCGACGCCAGCAGAGGCCCTGGCGCGCGCGCAGTTGCTCCTCGACTTTCCTCCCACAACGGGGAAACTCGACGAATGGAGAGCCACTATCCGAAGCCTTGTTGCGGTGGCCAACAAAGACGAACCAGGTCCGGTGGGGCCCCCGGGTCGACGCTCCGGTGGAGCCCCGTGGACCAGTGGCGGAAAAGCTGGTGGTGCCGCGACCACGGTGCATTCACCTCTTCCCCATCCGGTACCGCGGACGCCGGCTCGTCACGACGTCGCGGGCGACGACATCTCCGTAGCATCGTCTGACCCGCGAACCCACTGTGACCAGCGCCAAGTTCTTCGGGAACGAGCCCATGAAGACGCTCGAACCAGTATCGAGCGCCGACGCGGAGCACGCCACCAGTCAGACAGGCGAGCAGGGCCTGCTGTGAACCACCCGGCCCCGGAGATCCCTGGAGGCCTACCTTACGAGGTAGGCTGTCCAGCTTTTACCCGTGAGCTGCGGCTGTTCCAGTGGCCCACTCACCGCGCCTTCAAACCTGACGTTGGTGAAAAGTACAACGGCAAGACTCACCCGTCTAAGTTCCTCAGCACCTACACCATCACCATGCAAGCCGCCGGAGCCCGCGATGATAAGGTGCTTGCGAATTACTTTTCATTGGCTCTTAAACCCAATGCCATGTTGTGGTTGATGCACTTGCCGATAGACTCTATTTCCTCCCGGTCGGATTTGTGCCATGAGTTTGTGGGCACCTTTACTGGAGGTCACCAAGCCCATGGCCAAGAAAGCGACTTGCATGTCATTCCCCAGAAGGGAGGCGAGAGTCTGCGCAAGTATATACAGAGGTTCAGCCGGGTACAGTACAATATCCCTGATGTTCACCCTGCCACCATCATCAGCGCGTTCCATCAGAACGTGTGTAACCGCAAGATGCGCGAAGAACTGGCAATGAACAAGGTGAAAGATGTGGCAGAACTCTATGTTCTTGCTGACAGATGTGCCCGAGCTGAAGAGGGAAGGAAGTACCCTGGCGAAGATGCCGGCGTTGAAACCGACTCCTAAGATGAGGATACTGCCGCCCCGGCGAAGAAAGGCCGGCGCCACAATAGGAAGCGCAAAGGTAAAGTTGTGCTTGCCGTCAAGGGATCTGACGATGCCGGCTCCGCCAAGAAAACCAAGGCAGATGACCCCGGCAAGGAAATTGCCGGATGTGTCGCCTGCCGAGCCTTGGCGGCTGCCGAGAAGCCAGGAAACTCCGACAAGCAATACTGCAAGATCCATCGCACCAAAGGCCATGATCTCCAGAACTGCTGACAGGTTGAGCTCCTTGCTGAGAAGCAGAGGGCTGAATATGAGAGGCGGGACAAGGAGAAAGGCCAGGACGGTGCTGAGGGGTCCGGCAAGAAGCATGACGGCCAGGAGGGCCGTCGCGGCAAAGATAAATAGCGGGAGAGGCCCGCCCGGGGCCGTGACAAAAAGCCAGAAGACGATGATCACGAAGAGGACGATGAGTCTGGTGACCAAGAATTTCAGAAAGCTACAGAGGCCATGTGCGTCGATGGCGGCGCCTCGCTGGATACCTCTCACCGCCAGCTTAAATAGTGGGCGCGTGAGATTACAGTGGCGGAATCGTCGTTTGATGCCCAAAGGCCGCTGAAGTGGTCCAGCACACCTATCATTTTTGACACTGAGGATCACCCTGATCGCACTACTGCAGTCGGGTGCTTGTCATTGTTGGTTTCACCAACAATACGCAACCTCAAGGTGACAAAGATGCTAGTCGATGGCGGGGCCGGTCTGAACTTAATCTCGCCTACCGTGATCGAGAAATTGCAGATTCCTGATGAAGACCTCGAAGAGACGGGCACGTTTCAGGGGGTCAACCCGGGAAGAAGTCAACCAAAGGGAAAGGTCACGTTGCCCGTGACTTTTGGGAGTGATCTGAACTACAGGACAGAAAGGATTGTGTTCGACGCTGCCAAGATCCCCTTGCCTTACAACGGGATCCTTGGCCGCCCAGCGCTAGCCAAGTTCATGGCGGTGTCACATTACGCCTACAACACCCTGAAGATGCTGGGGCCTGTGATGATCATCACCGTCCCATCAGACAAGAAGGATGCGCTAATTTGCGCTGACCAACTCTACCAACAAGCAGTTGCAACAGCCGCCACTACTAAGGCGCTTGCTCCTGCCACTGGAGCCCCGGGAAGGCAAAAGAAGAAGACCGGTGACACCTCAGGTACCCACTCCGGCAAGCGCACCTCTTCGGAGTGTAGCGCTCCCGTCGAGGACATGCCAGAGAGCTCCGCCGACAGAAACAAGAAGTCCAGGGCCACACCGCCAGGAACCAAGAAGGTTTTTGTCAAGGAGGACGGTACGGGAGGAGCTTTTACCATAAGGTCCACCCTTGGCGACAAATAGGAAGACGCGCTCGTCACCTTTCTGCGGGCGAATGTCGATGTGTTTGCAAGGCAAGCATCCGACATCCCCGGCGTTCCCAGGGAGGTGATTGAGCACCACCTTGCTGTTTGTCCTCATGCGCGGCCCATCAAGCAGAAGGTCAGAAAGCAAGCTTTGTAACGACAAGAGTTCATCATAGAGGAGATCTGGAAACTGGAAGCAGCGGGTTTGGTAAGAGGAGTGCTCCATCCAACGTGGTTGGCCAATCCGGTGGTAGTGCGCAAGGCAAATGGGAAGTGGAGGCTATGTATTGATTACACAGATATTAATAAGGCTTGTCCCAAAGACCCCTTCCTGTTGCCGCGCATCGACTAGATTGTTGACTCCATAGCTGGGTGTGATCTGTTGTCATTCCTCGATGCCTACTCCGGCTACCACCAGATCTTCATGACAAGGGAAGATGAAGAGAAAACGGCATTCATCATCCCATGTGGTACGTATTGCTTTATACGGATGCCTTTAGGGTTCAAGAGTGCTGGTTCAACGTTTGCAAGGGCGGTCCAGATTGGTTTTGAACCCCAGCTCCATAGAAATATGGAAGCTTATATGGATGATATAGTGGTCCATACAAAGAACAGGGCAACCCTCATATCAGATTTACAAGAAACATTTGCAAACCTACGCAAGATCAATCTCAAGCTGAACCCTGAGAAGTGCGTCTTCGGCGTCCCGTCTGGCAAGCTTCTCGGGTTCTTTGTGTCACAGCGTGGGATAGAGGCCAATCCGGACAAGATCAAAGCTATAGAGCAGATTGAAGTGCCCAAGCGAGTCAAGGATGTGCGTCGGCTTGCTGGTTGCGTTGCCGCCATGAGCAGGTTCATTTCCAAGTCCGCCGAGCGCGCCCTTCCCTTTTTCAAAATTCTAAAAAAGGCGGGCCCGATGGAGTGGATGCCAGAAGCCGAAGCAGCATTGCAAGATTTGAAGAGGTACCTCTCCTCCGCGCCAATACTAGGTGCGCCTAGGCCACAGGAACCGTTGCTGCTGTACCTGGCGGCAACGAACCAGGTGGTCAGCGCCGCACTAGTGGAGCAGAGAGAAATTGACGATGGGGTAATAGCAGCGATGGAGCCCGACGCCACCAATGCCGAGACGACGTAGCCAATTGAAGTGCCGCCGAAAAAGAAAATGATGCAGCACCCGGTCTACTTTGTTAGTTCCCTCCTGCAGGGGGCTAGATCGAGGTACTCTGGTGTGCAAAAACTGGTCTTCGGCCTTCTTATGGCCTCGAGGAAGCTGCGTCACTACTTCCAGGCGCACGAAATCACTATCGTCACTCGCCTCCCTCTGCAACGGATATTGCACAATCCAGACGCAACGGGAAGGATCGTAGAGTGGGCACTGGAACTGTCCAGCTTTGGCCTCAAGTTTGAGAGTACCTCAACGATTCAAAGCCGAGTCCTGGCGGAGTTCATTGCAGAATGGACCGCGACGCCTGACGAAGAAACCCAAGAGACTGCTCTCCCCGGCAAGGAGGCAAGTTGCGACTGGATCATGTACTTTGATGGAGCTTTCTCCTTACAGGGCGCCGGGGCTGGCGTACTGCTTCTCGCGCCCACCGGAGAGCACCTCAAGTACGTGATCCAGATGCACTTCCCCAAGGAGGTGTCAACAAACAATACGGCTGAGTACGAATGGCTGCTTGCCGGTCTTAGGATCGCGGCGGACCTCGGAATCAAGAAACTCGTTGTCAGAGGCGACTCGCAACTTGTCGTCAAGCAAGTCAACAAGGATTACCAGAGCACGTTGATGAAGGCCTACGTCAATGAAGTGAGAAAGCTGGAAGAGCGTTTTGACGGTATACAGGCAGAATACGTTCCCCGAGCGGAGAATGATATCGCCGATTACCTGTCAAAACGCGCTGCCCTCAAGCTACCTGTGGAACCAGGTACCTTTGTGCTTCGGCTAACTCAGCCATCCGTTGATCCATCAACAGAGCAGAACAACAGGAGAAAATCAGGGCCCGGCAAGTACTTTCCCGCCGAGCTCCCCGAAGCCGCCGGCAAGGATGTTGCCGGAGACACTGAGCCCGCCACGGGACGGCTAGCTCCGACAAAGCATCAAGCTCTTGCCATGGAGACAGCCGCTCCGATAGCGGAGGAAATGCCTTTAGTCCTCGCCGTCGAGCCCCAGGCTCCAGCGTGGGCACAGCATACCGTCTGATTCCTCCAAACAGGGGAACTTCCTGAGGAGCAGGAAGAAGCGGAAAAAGTAGCCCGTCGCTCTACTATGTACCAGTTCGTCGATGACGTCCTGTACAAAAAGAGGCCGAACGACGTGAAATTGAAGTGTATCCCTCGAGAGGAAGGACTGGGGCTGTTGGCATAGATACATGGAGGCATATGTGGATCCCACATCGGGTCAAGGGCCCTTGCCGGCAAAGCGTTCCAGCAAGGCTTCTTCTGGCCCACCGCCCTCCAGGATGCGACGACACTAGTCACCAGGTGTGAAGCGTGTCAGTTCCATTCAAAGAAGCTTCATCAGCCAGCTCAAGCCCTTCAAACCATTCCTCTCTCCTGGCCTTTCTCGGTCCGGGGGCTTGACATACTGGGCCCTTTCCCCCGCGCTGTCGGGGGCTTTGAGTACTTGTACGTTGCAATCGACAAGTTCACAAAGTGGCCAGAAGTGGAAGCAGTGAGGAAGGTCACAGCACAGTCAGCCGTCAAGTTCTTCAAAGGACTGGTGTGCCGTTTTGGTGTACCTAATAGGGTTATCACCGACAACGGCACGCAGTTCACAAGCCACACCTTCATGCAATATATTCAAGACCTCAGTAGCAAGGTCTGTTTCGCTTCCGTTGCTCACCCATGAAGCAATGGTCAAGCTGAGAGGGCAAATGTTGAAGTACTGCGAGGCCTGAGGACAAAGACCTTTGACAGACTGCACAAGAGTGGAAGGCGCTGGATTGATGAATTGCCGGCGGTTCTTTGGTCAATTAGAACGACACCAAATCGAGCCACCGGCCAGACACCCTTTGCCCTGGTATACGGGACAGAAGCAGTTCTCCCCACGGAGCTCATCTACGGGTCACGTCGAGTACTCGCTTATGACGAGCTTGAGCAAGAGCAATTGCGACAAGATGACGCAACGCTCCTTGAGGAAGATCGTCTTCGGGCGGCTGTGAGAGCAGCGCGCTACCAGCAAGCCTTACGCCGCTACCATAGCCGCAAGGTTCATGCCCGAAGCTTTGAGGAAGGCGACCTTGTTCTTCGGCGCGTTCAATCGGCCAAGAATTCCATCAAGTTGATGCCAAAGTGGGAAGGCCCTTATCGGGTAATACGAGTCACCAGGCCCGGCGCAGTCCGCATGGAGACCGAAGATGCCGTTCCGGTGAGTAACTCCTGGAACATTGAGCATCTTCGCAAGTTTTACCCGTGAGGCGTGGCTTGCCGGGCCCCCGGCAAGCCACCTTTTGTACGAGCCTTGCCGATGACGCTTGTAACCCTTTGTACAAAGCCAGGCGCAGACCCTGAGCATAAATAAATGAAGCGCTGGCGCCCTAAGTTATAGCATGCATGCTAGGTCGAGTCTCGTCCTTGGTTAGGGTTGATAGTGCTTAGCAGCGACTAACCCCTAGCTTAGAGGTCGAGTGTGCATCTCTTTGTCTTTCTTTTGTCTTCTTTGGTTCACAGGACACACAGATATCCGTGCCGAACCACTTCGGGAGAAAAAAAAGAGGAACAGACCAGCATCTAGCCCCCGGCAAGCCAGTATTGCCGGGGGCTGCAAGAGCAAAGATTCACCCACGGCGAACCAGGGTTGTCGGGGACTGCAGCTTCAGATAAGTTCTTCATCCCTTATCATGCATTCCATTATGGACTGAGGTATGTGAAACCTCGTTTCCCCTAAGCTACCGTGCTCCCCTAACTCTAGGCCCTAGGGCTCGTTCCTGGGGCCAAGTTTGGTCGTAGTGGCGGCAGCGAAAGGATGAAACAAGGAGCCTGAACCCGCCTCATCCCTGCCTCCGCCAAAGGCGTGAGGAAGGTCGAGCGAAGTGGGGAGACAGCAAGGCCTGTTGCCGGGCAAGGAAATGTTTATCTTGAAGATATCAAGGATTTACTCCTTGTCGTGGGTTCCACCCGCAAACAAATGACCCGGCAAGCATCCCTTTTTCATTAAAAAAACATTCCACTCAGGTACAGTCCATAGGGAATGAAAAACATGAATGATGGGATTACAAGTTTTAAATTCAACAAAGGCCCGAAGGCTTACAAACTAAAAAGAGATAAGGTGCCCGTAATCTCCTTCTTGTCCCTCTCCTCAGGAGGCAGGTCAAGGAGGCGAAAAGGACAAAAGGAGCGCGTAGGCGAGCTACGGGTGGCAGAAGACACCAAGAGAACATCTTGGTGGCCGTCCAAAGGCTGGATGGTGATGGCGGCGCCGGAAGCAGAGCTCGAAGACAAGGCGGCAGGACGTCAGCACGCGTCGAAGGCATCGGTGCCCGCGTACTCCGACTTGACGGCCTTGCCGCCCTCCCTCTTCCTCTTCCGCAGCCTCCCAACGCCAGCCGCCCAAGGAGACGACCCCGAGAAGTTCAGGGAGCCGACGACACGGATGATGGGGTCGCCGGTGCCGCACGGAGCGGCACTCGACACCTAGTCGGACCCTTCATCCTGCCGCCTACTACCCTCGTCATCGCTGCCGCTGTCCTCCTCGTCACTCTCGCCCGAGGAGGAGTCTTCACTATCAGAAGAGCTCTCCACGCAGCACCTTGCACAGGTCCCAAAGAGCCCGAAGACCTTGACGGAGAGAAGGCCACCCTCCATCAGCTTAAAATGGAGAGTGAGCCCCTCTGTCAAGCGGATGATATGAGCAAACGTCTTCCATCCCCGACGAAGATACATCACGTGAGGGGCGGGGAAGTCAACACAGACCCGCGTGCCACTGATCTCGCAGCCCCTCATGTGCAGCCGCAACGACTCCAGCGGATCCAGCTCCATCTCCCGCGCAAATGGAGTCGGGAGACGAAGGCGACGGCGCGGCGGCCGGCGCAGCCTGACGAAGAACTCACAAGGGTCATCCCCAACATGGCCCTCCATTGGAGGAGGAGCTGATGGCGGAGGCGAGGCCGGCGCGCCGAACCGTCCTCCCCTTCCCCGAGCGCCCCGGCCTCGCCAACGGCCTCGCCCCCTCCCCCTTCCCCTCGCGGCTGGCTCGGCCACCGCAGGCGCAGGAGAAGGAGGGACGCGTTGTCGAGCGGCGACCCTCGCCGCCACTGTTCAAGGACCGGGATTCCCTCTCTCCATGACGGATGGAAGGGAGGAGCAGAAGCTGAAGGAAGAAGAATATGAAAGAATGCGGGACGCCATCCCCCCCTCCCGCTCTTTATAAAGGATCGGGGTTGGGACTCAGCCGCCCCGCTCGGCCAATCAAGATACAGAAGGCGCAGGGAGCCAGGACCGACCCACCGCCCCAACCAGCGACGGCCCGGTTTCCCGCCTGCACCGTTTGCCACCCCAGGCGCATGGGAGACACGTGGCGGACGTGCAGAACCGAGGGGATGGGTGAGACGACCACTCCCCACCCCGTGATCGTGGGGAGTGGACGCCTTGAATACTGCGCCTCAGCCCCATTCAGTAAATGGGCCGCGCCTCCACGCCTCCCTCCATTTATGGGGAAGGCGCGAACCGCCCCTTTACTAAGATGTGACGCATGCCTGGGGGAACCAACCCCACGCATGCCGCCCATGTCACACGCGCCTCCCCACGCCGCGCCACGCGCGGGAATCGTGGGAAGCGCAGCGCGCGAAGAATCTTACCGCGGTAAAAACCACCCTGCCTGTCCGCGCACTGTTTTTGGGCCTAGCCCAACAACGCATTGCGCTTATGTGTGGCCCAGGCCCGGGGGCTCCTGTCGGTGTACAAAAAGAGGGGTACACTTTTTGTACCCCTATAACTGTGCACGGGCAGTCTGAGCCGGGATACCACCACACCAAGCAAGGCATGGGAGGTGAGCCAGGGTAAGACCGAAGCTTAAGAGAACTAGAACGACGCCAAGGCCAAGACCACGAAGAGCAAAGGGGACGAAGCGGACTCCCCTAGCAAGATCCTTGCTGGGAGACAGTTCTAGCAGCCCCGGCAAGACCCTTGCCACGGCGACTCGTCCCGCGCCTACGGAGCAAATCACCCTTGAGTCCACTGCCCCCAAAGGGCAAGGATTTGGGAGACATCCCCGTGGCGGCATGCAGATCTTTGTGAAGACATTCAAGATCAGATACGCACTAAGGAGACGACAACCCTTGGCGGGATCCCAGCCGAGGAAGACCACAAGGCCCCCGGCAAGCGCCTTGCCGGGGATGACAGCAGGCGCCTCGGCAAGACCCTTGTCTGGGCCCCGGCAAGGCCCTTGCCGAGGACACCAGCAGGGCCACCATCAGGCCCACGCCGACTAAACCTCCACCACCGCATGCATGCAGCTGCCGACCCAACCAGCTGAGTAGGCACCCACGTGGCGGCATGCAGATCTTTGTGAAGACCCACCACTGCGCCACCTCAACTGCCTGCCCGCCTTGCCGGGGACACCCGCAGGGCCACCATCAGGCCCACGCTGACTAAACCTCCACCACCGCATGCATGCAGCTGCCGACCCAACCAGCTGGGTAGGCACCCACGTGGCGGCATGCAGATCTTTGTGAAGACCCACCACTGCGCCACCTCAGCTGCCTGCCTACCTACATGGCATCGTAGGCGTCGCTGGCCAGGGCGCATGTTGACACAAGAAGGAGCGGCGACGGACAAGACAGGTTTCTCCCCCGTCCCCGATAAAGAAAGGACACCTAAGCAAGACGCATTAAATGTGCCTTGTCATGTGATGCGAAGGATAACCTCGCAGCACTGTACCCTTTCCACCTCCTGTGTGCCACTTTGGCAACCCCATTTTTCTATAAAAGGAGGCCCGAGGCGACCAGAGGAAGGATTCGCTTTTTGGAGCTCCTCATGCCCCATCGCTAGCTCAAGAACACGGATATACAATCCACCAAAGCAGGAGTAGGGTTTTACGCATCCTCGCGGCCCGAACCTGGATAAACGAACCGTGTGCTATCTATTTGATCCGCTCTTCTCACGACCCCGTGCCCCGCTAACCACAGTAGGGATTCTTGTGATCCCATAGGTGTCGTTCCCACCGACACCGCCTCCCAACCCAGCCGCCCTCGTCCAAGTCGCAGTTCTAGCAGTCGAAGAAATAGCAGCACCCTCATGGGCCCAGCCCATCCTCAAATACCTGGTGAGCAAAGAGCTGCCGACTGATGAGACCTTAGCTCGGCAAGTACAACGCTGAGCAGCCGCCTACACCATAGTCAACAGAGAGCTGGTTAGGCACAGCGTCACTGGTGTCTACCAGCGTTGCGTAGAGCCAGAGCAAGGCCAAGCAATTCTCAAAGACATACATCAAGGTGAGTGCGGCCACCATGCGGCTTCAAGAGCACTCGTCGCCAAAGCCTTCCGACATGGTTTCTTTTGGCCAACGGCCTTAGAAGAGGCCAAGGAATTGGTCCAAAAATGCAAAGGGTGCCAGAAGTTCCGCTCCAAGCCACATCAGCCGGCTTCTGCACTCAAGACCATCCCCATTGCCTGGCCCTTCGCATTTTGCGGCCTAGACATGGTGGGACCATTCAAGATGGCACGAGGTGGCTTAACTCACCTACTTGTCGCGGTGGACAAGTTCACCAAGTGGATAGAAGCGAAGCCAATCAAGAAACTGAATGGTCCGACTACCGTGACTTTCATCTCCGACATCACAATTCGGTACGGCATACCACACATCATCATCACCGGCAACGGCACAAATTTTGCCAAAGGCGCCTTGGCCCGTTTCTGCGCGACACAGGGCATCCGACTGGACTTAGAGTCCGTTGCCCATCCGCAGTCAAACGGCCAGGTGGACTGAGAAAATGGCCTCATCCTGTCCGGCATCAAGCCTCGACTGGTCGAGCCGCTGGAGCATTCAGCCGGCTGTTGGCTTGACGAGTTGCCAGCCATCCTCTGGAGTCTGCGCATGACTCCAAACAAGTCAACCGGCTTCACGCCTTTTTTCCTCGTCTACGGTGCTGAAGCCGTCATCCCAACGGACATAGAGTTCGACTCCCCGTGAGTCACCATGTACACCGAGGAGGAAGCAAAAGAAGCACGTCAAGACAGCGTCGATCTGCTGGAAGAGGGCCGGCTGTTGGCACTCAGCCGGTCCAGCACCTACCAGCAGAGCCTGTGTCGTATTTCGGGTTCCGGCAGACCCTTGAGGTTCGAACACTGGGGTGCGCGCGGAGATTTCGCCTCCTACCTACCTGCACCCCTCCGCCACGCTAGGATCTAAACTAAGGAAAGAACAGCACAAGAGGCACAGGGTTTATACTGGTTCGGGCCACCATTGTGGTGTAATACCCTACTCCAGTGTGTGGTGTGGTGGATTGCCTCTTGGGATGATGATGATGAACAATACAAGGGAGAACAACCACGCGAGGGTCTGTTCTTGGCCGGGGCGATGAACTGCTCGGAGGAGTTCAGTCACCTTTTTTTTTCTCTCTCTCTCTGCTTTCCTCCGACCGACCCCTTGCTGTGTGGGTGGCTGGTCCTATTTATAGAGGCCCTGGTCCTCTTCCCAAATATCGAGCGGGAAGGAAGCCAACAATGGCGGGCTAATTTGAAGGGGGACAGCAAGTATCAGCTATCCTGACAAAAGTAGTCTTCGCCTGCGCAAAGCTCTGGCGATGACGCCGTCTTGGGCTCGACGGTGACCTTCGTCTCGTAGTCCTCCTGGTCTTGGTCTCGTTGAACCGAAATGGCAACCTTTGCCTGATGCCTCAGTACTCCGCGGCTGTGCTTCCCCCCTTTGCACCAAAGAGGAAAGGAGGACGCCGCGCGGGCTGGCACCTGCCTGGCACCCTGAATCGTCATGGCTTGCGTCACGGGCACCTCGTGAGGTACCCCGCCTTGATCTCTCCGCCCCCTCGTGAGCCAGCCTGAGGAGGCCGTGCCTGAGGAAGCTCCGCATCGTCCGCCTAGCGAGGCTTGGCCCCTCGCGAGGGTCTTGGGTTTGTGTTGGTGAAGACGGGTCGTGCTGGGCCCCCCTTTGAGCCACGCCGCAAGCCGCAGGCAGGCAAGTCTGGGGACCCCCGTTCCCAGAACGCCGACAGTAGCCCCCGGGCCCAAGGCGCGCCCGGACTTGGCCGTGCAGAGAGGCGGAAGGGTAAGAGCGAAGCGCCGCGGGCCTTAACAGCCTGCGGCCTTGGGCGCCGCGTGGCGGTTGACTGGACGTGGGTGCCTCCACTTCCCCATGACGGCTCGGCAACTGCACGGATGAGACAAGTCCCTGCATGCAAAAACGGGTCATGATTACCTGCGATCGTGGAGGCCGGCGGTTGGCCTTCGCCGGTCATAAGTACCGATCGACGCGCGTCCTTTCAGTTTTATCTCCCCTCTCTTCTCCTTCTTCTTCATGGCCCCGTCGAGGAGGTTCTTGGCCCTGGAGAAGGGGAAGGCTTGCCAGGCTAGGCGTGCCTCTCCTCCGCCCAAGCGCGGCCAAGGGCGCCCCCGCAAACATCCTGTGGCCACCATGGCAGCTCCCCGCGGCCGCGGAGACGCTTTCCAGCACGGTGGCGAGCGGATTACTGCGACCAGGGGGCGCTTCGGCTGTGCGTCCCCCCATGCCGCGCTTCCGTGCTGCCGAGGTCCTGCCGGAGTTCGTCGTGTGGTCGGCGGAGTCGACTAGCACCAGGCTTCCTCTTCCTCGCTTCCTCCTCGGCGAGCTCCTGGCCGGCGCCCCGGGCGGCCTCTGGCTTCAGGCCGACGGCTGCTGTAGCCGGGCCTCATGGGTTTCACTGGAGGTCTCCGCAGCCGGGAGCCTGGCCCTGGCCCGCGGTTGGCAGTCGTTTGCCCGCGCGTGCGGCCTGGGCCGTCGGTGCACCCTACACTTCAAGTTCGGCGGTGATGCCACCCTCTACGTGAGGGTGTTTGGGGAAGATGGTCGCCGTGCAAGGTGCTGCCCTGAGGGTGATGACCGTGGCTGGGAACCCGGCTCCGGTGATGATGGAGAGGGCAGCGCTCGCGCGGCCGACGGCACTCAGGGTTCCTCAAGCTTCTCCGGTTCTTCTTCAGGCGGCGACTCTTCTAGCGGTGGCCGTGGTCACCCTCCACGCCGTCGCATCTGCTTGGGAGGTGGTAGCGTGTACGCCCACCGTCGCGCCCTGGTGAAGCGCGAGAGGGAGTCCGCCTGAGCTCCAGAGGCAGCTCGGGCTTCCGTGCGGGCCGGTGCGAGGCGAGCTGCAGCAGATTTGTTCTTCCTTTTCCTTTTTCCTGCGTAACAAGGATAGTAGTGTGGAGCCCCGCGGGGGCATGTATGGGTTATTGCTGTTAATCATCGTTTTGCTTTCTTTATCGTACCTTCCGGCTATGTGCCCACGCGTGGATGGTTCCTGGCCCCAGCCGTGGGGGCGACCGACCCAGGCCCTGCGTCTGTGTCGTGGTGCCCGAGGGGCACGGACTGGAGGGGTGCTCCTGCAAGGGGCCTAGGTCGCGAACCCTTTGAATGACTAGGATAGGGACTCTCGCGAGGGCGCCCGGCAGCCCCCCCTCGCGAGGCTTTGCACCAGAGAAATCGAGGCAGGAGAATGAAAGGTCGAAGAACCGCAAGCCAAAGACGGCAACAACTTCAATAAAACTTCGAATGAGAAGGAACAAGCCAACTGCGGAAAGCAAATGAAAAGTCGCGTCCGGCACCTAATCTAGTCTTCAACGTCTTCTCACCAGCGCGGAGCTAAGTGCTGCCACTGGGCGTGGGAGGGAGCCCCAGGGCCTGAGGCCGGCACTCCTGAGACTACGAGGCGTGTACAGCCCCAACTCATTATTACATGAGAGTGTCACGGGCGGCGAGCTTCCCAGGCTTTGGCCTTCTTCACAGGCTCCGGGCCTTTTCCAAAACGCGATAGCTTCACAGGCACTCGCCTTGCTTCACAGGCTCTGGGCCTTTACCAAAATGCGATAGCTTCATAGGCACTCGCCTTGCTTCACAGGCTCTGGGCCTTTTCCAAAATGCGATAGCTTCACAGGCACTCGCCTTTCTTCACAAGCTCTGGGCCTTTTCCAAAACGTGATAGCTTCACAGGCACTCGCCTTGCTTCACAGGCTCTTGGCCTTTTCCAAAACGCGATAGCTTCACAGGCACTCGCCTTGCTTCACAGGCTCTAGGCCTTTTCCAAAACGCGATAGCTTCACAGGCACTCGCCTTGCTTCATAGGCTCTGGGCCTTTTCCAAAACGCGATAGCTTCACAGGCTCTCGCCTTGCTTCACAGGCTCTGGGCCTTTTTAGGGGTAGAACCTCTGGAGGTGCTGGATGTTCCATGCATTCTGGACCGGCACTCCCTCCTGAGTCTCCAAGCGCGCGGAGCCGGGCCTGGAAACATGAACAACCTTGAACGGGCCCTCCCACATGGGAGAGAGCTTGTGCAGTCCCTCCCTGGAGAGAACCTGCCTGAGCATGAGGTCTCCTACCTCGAGAGTCCTGGGCCGGATGTTGCGGCAGTGATATCGCCGCAGCGCCTGTTGGTACCTCGCCGCTCGCAGCGCGGCTTCTCGGCGACGCTCCTCCCCCAGCACGAGGTCCATCCCCCGCATGGCGTCCTGCTGCGCCTCGTCGAACGCCAGGACCCGCGCGGAGCGACGTCTCACCTCGTGAGGGAGGACCGCTTCCGCTCCATAGACCAGGAAGAACGGGGTCTCTCCAGTCGGCTTGGTCGCAGTGGTGCGGATGGACCACAGCGCGGACTGAAGCTCGTCGTACCAACCTCTGCCACAGGCATCCAGCTTCTTCTTGAACGTCCTGGTCTTGAGGCCCCTCAGGACCTCCGCGTTTGCCCGCTCGGCCTGGCCGTTGCTTCGGGGGTGCGCCACTGAAGCGTAGCATATCTGCGTTCCAAGGTTACCACAGTATGTTTTGAACAGGTTACTAGTGAACTGCGAACCGTTGTCCATGATGATGCGATTCAGCACCCCGAACCGGCTCACGATGCCCTTGATGAACTTGACCGCAAAACCCGCGGGAATGGTGCGGACAACCTCTACTTCAGCCCACTTGGTGAACTTGTCCACGGCAACGTAAAGGTAGCGGTAGCCCCCTGGCGCCCGAGGAAACGGGCCCAAGATGTCCAGCCCCTAGACTATGAATGGCCACAAAAGGGGGATAGTCTGCAAGCCCCCTACTGGCTGATGGATCTGCTTGGCGTGGAACTGGCAGGCTTCACAAGCTTTCACTAGTTCCACGGCGTCATTGAGCACGGTGGGCCAATAGAACCCACTACGGAACGCCTTGCCGACGAGGGTCCGTGATGATGAATGATGTCCGCAGTCTCCGCCGTGTATATCTTCCAATAGTTCCTTCCCTTGCTCCCTGGAGATGCAGCGCAGGGATACATCGCTTGGTCGCTTCCGGTAGAGCTCTCCATCTTTGATGCAGTATGCCATGGCCTGGCGTGCCACTCGCTCTGCTTCCTCCTCCTTCTCCGGCAGGGTCCCTTGCGTTAAGTACCTCCGGAGCTCCGCGATCCAACATCCCTCCTGAGGTTCCATCATCAGGAGCAGGCGTGCTCCCGAGGCCGGGCCACAGGCCGGAGCTCCTGAGGCAGGTGGCTGGGGGAGCTCCTCCCGGGGCTGAGCCGTGTTTGATAATGACGGCAGGACTGAAGGCTTGAAGAGCCGCTCCTCGAAAACGCCAGGCTCCTGAGGTAACCGCCTGGATGCGCGTTTGGCGATGTCATCGGCTTCCTGATTGGTGCCACGGGGCACATGCTGCAACTCCAACCCCCAGAACTGCTTCTCCATCCTACGGACCTCCGCAAGGTAGGCTTCCATGTGCTCATCCTTCGGCTCGTACACCATGTGGAGAAGTTGACAAGAAGCTGCGAATCGCCCTTGATGGTGAGGCGTTTCACCCCCAGGGCAACCGCGGTCTTCAAGCCCGCTATTAGACCTTCATACTCCGCTATGTTGTTGGAGACCTTTTCACCTTGCTGGAAACAGAGCTGCACGGCGTAATAGAGCTTGTCCTAAGTGGGCGATATAAGCACCGCCCCAGCCCCAGCGTCGTGCCTGGAGAATGCCCCATCGAAGTACATGACCCAGCCTTCTGGCGCCTCGCTTCCCGGGGATAGGGACCGATCCTCGTCGACCTTGAGGCCTGGCTCCTCCGTCCATTCTGCCACAAAATCCGCCAACGCTGCTCCCTTGATGACTCCGGTTGTGCTGAATTCGAGCTGAAACGCTTGCAGCTCTATGTTCCACTCGGCAACCCTTCCAGCTGAATTGGGGCTCCTGAGCACTCTCTCCAGGGGGTATGACGAGACGACCTTGATGGGGTGACCCTGAAAATAGTGCCGCAGCTTGCGCGAGGCCACCAGCAGCGCGAGAAGGAGTTTCTGAGGCATGGGGTACTGTGCCCTTGCATCCTGCAACACCGTGCTGAAGAAGTACATTGGGTGCTCAACGAGGTGGAGTGCGTCAGTGCTGGTGGCTCCCTTCGGAGACCTTGGCGCCTCTTGAGGAAATGAGGACTCTTGAGACTGACCATCTGGGAGTGGGGCCTCTTCCGCTTCCGGTGCGCCCCTCTGCAGCGGCTGATCCTCCTCAGCCGCTGTAGCGGTTTCTGTGGGCCTTCCCCGTTCCTGTTCCGCCTCGTCCCGGGCCGCTGCTGCGGTTTTGATTCGACGCTCCTCTCTGACTACCACCAAGGCTGTGCTGGCGGAGTAGGGAGTGGCGGCGAGGTAAAGCACCAGGGGCTCTTGACGGCGCGGACCCACCATGACCGGTGGACTGGTCAGGTATCTCTTGAGATCCTGGAACGCCTTGTCGGCCTCTTCAGTCCACTCAAAGGGCCCCTCTTTCTTCATTAGCTGGAAGAAAGGTAGAGCTCTCTCCCCCAACTTGGAGATGAAGGGCCCTAGCGCGGTCACGCGCCCCGTGAGCTTCTGCATTTCTCTGAGGGTCTTTGGCGGGCTCATGTCTTCCACTGCCTTGACCTTCTCCGAGTTAGCCTCGATGCCTCAGTGGGACACGAGGAAACCCAAGAGCTTGCCCGAGGGGACTCCGAACACACACTTCTCTGGGTTGAGCCATAGGTTCACTGCGTTGAGGCTCGCGAAGGTTTCCTCCAGGTCTTGTATCAAGGTCCTGGCCTCCCAAGATTTTACGACGATGTCATCGACGTAAGCTTCGACATTCTTTCTGAGCTGCGGGCCCAGGGTGATGTGCATCAGCCGCTGAAAGGTCGCCCCTGCATTACGCAGCCCGAATGGCATGCATGTGTAGCAGTACACCCCACACGGGGTTAGGAAGGCTGTCTTCTCGACGTCTTCTACCGCCATCTTGATCTGGTGATACCCAGAGAAGGCATCCAGGAAGCATAACAGGTCGCATTCCGCAATGGAATCGACGATCTGGTCGATGCGGGGGAGCGGCAACGGATCTTGCGGGCACGCCTTGTTGAGGTTGGTGAAGTAGACACACATGCGCTCCTTCCCTCCCTTCTTTGGCACAACGACAGGGTTGGCCAACCAATCTGGGTATCGGACCTCGCGAATGACCCCAGCAGCCTCTAATTTGCGGGTCTCTTGGACGATGAAGGCCTGTTTTCTGTGGACTGCCGCCTGGCCTTCTGCTTCACAGGGCGCACGTTGGGGCACACGTTGAGGTGATGCTCAATTACACTCCTGGGGATCCATGCCAACTGGTCTGGCTCCCAAGCGAATACCTTCTTGTTTGCGTGCAGGAACCCGACCAGGGCCTCTTCCTTCTCGGGTTTGAGGTGGGCGCCTATGGTGAAAGTGGCATTGGTGGACCCGTCCTCATCGACGGGTATCTGCTTGGTTTCTGCCTTGTCTTGGGTGAACAACTGCTTCTTCTTGGCGGGCGCAGCTCCCTTGGGCTCGGGGGCCTCCAAGTCAGCGGGCTGTGCCGACGCCGCTGTCTTGAAGACGAGCTTGAGCACCCACAGAGCGTCCCCGGTGTCCCCATGCACGGCGAGGACACCGCTGCTCCCGGGCATCTTCATGAGGTTGTACGCCGGGTGCGTCGCTACCATGAACTGGGCCAACGTTGGGTAGCCGAGGATGGCGTTGTAGGGAAGGCCGATGGGGGCGATGTCAAAGTCGAGCAGCTCCGTGCGGAAGTTGTCGTAGGTGCCGAAGGTTACTGGGAGCCGGATCTGTCCCAAGGAGCTGGACGATCCGCCCTCAACGCCTGAGAAGGGCCGGCTGGGTCGCAGCCGTTCCTGGGGTATGCAGAGGAGATTGAAGGCCTCGACCGAGAGCATGCTGAGGCCCGCGCCGCCATCAATGAGGGTTCTGGTGGCAGCCACCTAGAAAATGGTGGGGGTGCACAGCATGGGGAGCGCACCCGAGCAGGCCGAGTTGGAGGGGTGGTCCTCCGAGCTGAAGGTCAGGCCGGTCTTGGGCGCCGCCTGATCCAGGGGAGCCCCCTGCCGCATGGAAGCGGCGCTGACCCGGCGGATGAACGGCTTGACGCGGTGACTTGTGGGCGGCGCCTGCGAGCCGCCCAAGAGGGCCGCGACGACCGGGGGTGTTGACGCAGCGCGATAGACGTGGGAGAGGTTGCGGGGCCCCATGGGCGCGCGGAGCGCGCGGGGCGAAGAACCAGCTGGGGTGAGCATGGGAATTGCGGTGCGGCCGCCTTGCCGCACGGACAGATGCCGGGACGATGCTTGCTGCCCATCCCCCGCCAGGCCGGTGGCGGCGTTGACGGCAGGTGACGGGGAACGGCGTGGATGCCCGCCGACAGGGGCCGTCTGGGCGACGCGGGAAGGGAGTGCGGCCCGGCGCTCGGCGCGGGCCCGACGAGCGTCAGACATGGGCGTGATGGTCGGAGGAGAACGGGGCGGTGGAAGACGAATTCCGGCGCACCCCTACCTGGCGCGCCAAATGTCGGATTTCGGGTTCCGGCAGACCCTTGAGGTTCGAACACTGGGGTGCGCGCGGAGATTTCGCCTCCTACCTACCTGCACCCCTCCGCCATGCTAGGATCTAAACTAAGGAAAGAACAGCACAAGAGGCACATGGTTTATACTGGTTCGGGCCACCGTTGTGGTGTAATACCCTACTCCAGTGTGTGGTGTGGTGGATTGCCTCTTGGGCTGATGATGATGAACAATACAAGGGAGAACAGCCTCGCGAGGGTCTGTTCTTGGCTGGGGCGATGAACTGCTCAGAGGAGTTCAGTCACCTTTTTCTCTCTCTCTCTCTGCTTTCCTCCGACCGACCCCTTGCTGTGTGGGTGGCTGGTCCTATTTATAGAGGTCCTGGTCCTCTTCCAAAATATCGAGCGGGAAGGAAGCCAACAATGGCGGGCTAATTTGAAGGGGGACAACAAGTATCAGCTATCCTAACAAAAGTAGTCTTCGCCTGCGCAAAGCTCTGGTGATGACGCCGTCTTGGGCTCCACGGTGACCTCCATCTCGTAGTCCTCCTGGTCTTGGTCTCGTTGCACCGAAATGGCAACCTTTGCCTGATGCCTCGGTACTCCGCGGCTGCACTTCCCCCCTTTGCACCAAAGAGGAAAGGAGGACGCCGCGCGGGCTGGCACCTGCCTGGCGCCCTAAATCGTAATGGCTTGCGTCACAGGCACCTCGTGAGGTACCCCACCTTGATCTCTCCGCCCCCTCATGAGCCAGCCTAAGGAGGCCGTGCCTGAGGAAGCTCCACGTCGTCCGCCTCGCGAGGCTTGGCCCCTCGCGAGGGTCTTGGGTTTGTTTTGGTGAAGACGGGCCGTGCTGGGCCCCCCTTTGAGCCACGCCGCAGGCCGCAGGCAGGCAAGTCTGGGGACCCCCGTTCCCAGAACGCCGACAGCCTGCGTAGATACTACAACAGGAAGGTCAGGCCGAGAACTTTCCAAGAGGGCGACCTTGTGCTCCGACTAATCCAGCGAATAGCCGGCCAGCACAAGCTGTCGGCGCCTTGGGAAGGCCCTTTCATCATTAGCAAAGTGCTGGGCAACGACACCTACTACCTGATTGACGCTCAGAAGCCCCGAGCGCGCAAGAGGGACGACTCCGGCAAAGAAACGGAGCGGCCATGGAATGCAAATCTCCTCCGAAGATTTTATAGTTGATGCAGTATGTACCACGCTACCTTTTGTATTAAAGTACCAAGAATTTGGGCCCCCCGAGACGAGCTCGGGGACTGCCCTCTTTTATCTATATGATAAGAATTATGCCTACGAGTATGTTACTCTTCGTTATGCTGCTTGGCACCGGGTTCGACTAGTTAGCCCGGGGACTTGCCGCCTTGCACTATGAAATGCTTCCTGCAGCCGGACAAGTAGTGTGTGGTGCCTAAGCCATCTCCTGTCAGAAGCCGCAGCTTGCAGAGCGACTGTCCGGTGGGCAGGAGTAAGGTAGAATGGGCGTTCGTATGAAAAATGGCTAAGGACTCAAAGCATAAAACATAGCTCAAGCCGGCTTCCAGCCTTTTTTCGCAAACCGACTATTGAGCAGTCGGCCCGCCGTGTTCTATTCAACTTGCTAAGAAACTCTAAAACGGCTAAGTACTTGCCTTCCCAAAGTAGCCAAGCATTTGATCCAGCGGCAGTCCGCAGAGCGGCTGTCTGACTGGCAAGACGGCAACTAAGGGAAGGCGGCAAAGGAAAAAGCCAAAGGAGCAATGAGCAAGAAAAGATAGAATTCGGATAAATATTTACATAACATAGGCCCTTGGCCGAATCTTCGGGCAGAAGTTCAAAATACACCCCGTGGGTGGAATTGTGCGAATTAACAAGTTCTTCAAAGACTACTAAAGCAGATAAAATAAAGATACGGCGGTAGCCTAGGAAGCGGCAGACGGATTCGGAGGGTCAGCGGAGACGGTGGTGTCAGGCGTTAGGGCGGTCGGCTGGGCAGTCTTGGCTTGATCGCCTCCGGCGGCAGTCGGCTCGGTCGCACGCGGCTTGTTGCTGGAGGCACGGTCGAGCTAAGGCTGGCCGTCCGCTTCGTCTTTTGGTACCTCCGTCTCGCCTCCGTCTTCCGCCTCGCCTTCCTCCTCGACGCTGGAGCCGATCACCTCCATCGAGTCCTCGCCGTAGTCTGGCTTCATCCCAAACCACTCCGGCGGTGCCTCCTCGCCGTCTGCAGCCCGCTCGGGGACGAAGATACTGGTATCGGTGTACTCGGCGATCGCCGTGGCGCACTTGACGAGGGCATCTTCCGCGGCTGCCAGCTCCGGCTGGGCCTCTGACCGGAGTGTGGCCAGCCGGTCTAGGTCTACCCCGGGATACCACGCCTTGATGAATTCCAAGGCTCGGCGCGCTCCAGCCCGGGCCGAGGAACCTTTCCAGGCCTCAAGACGGCCAGCCGCAACCTCCACGTGAGGTGGTGCAGCTGGAGGCCGTAGAACTCCAGAAAGGAGCGGAAGAAGCTGCTCGCGGGCAGCCCCAGGCCGCGCAGGCAGTGCGAGTGGAAGATAACCCGCTCGCCCTCCTCCGGCGCCGGAGAGATCTCCCCCCTCGGTGCAAGGCGTACCCGCACGTAATCCTCGCCGAGGAGCCAAGAGTCTTGCGGAGGAACTTGATGTGGTCGTCGTGGACCTCTGAGCCATCCCAGGTGCTGGAATGCACCGAGGGAGGCGCGGCGACGGAGGAAGAGCTCATCGTGAGCGGATCGCCGCAGCGTTCGGCAAAGCTTGGGCGCGCGGCGGTGCGAGGAAGAATAAGAAGAAGAGTAAGGAGTAGCGTGGAGGAGGGGTGCGCGAGCTCTTCCGCTCCCCCCTCCTCCCCCTACTTATAGCCTCATGGGCTGCGAAGCCGAGGGAGTGGTCATGGGATTTACTGCGCCCATGACCCCATGACCCCCACGTTTCCACGCCAAAGTTACTGCGCGCAGTAACTTCACGGGAATCCCAATCGTCCGCTCGGGCCGCAGCGGATCCGCTCGTGCACCGAGGCGTGGTAATGGCAGGCCCCACCTGCGGGCCTGTCCCGTCACGCGCGTGGGCAGGCAGACTGGCCCGGCCGCATGTTGCCACGTGACGGGCCCGGGACGGGCGGCGGCCTGGAAGCTTAGCCAGCACGCCACTTGGATCTCGCTGCAGCGTTCGAAATATTGTACAAATCAGAGTTGAGCGAGTCCGACTCCTTCTAGTCGGCCCGACAGAAGTCAAGCAAGATCCATGACTCGGGCACCCGGAAAGAGAAACTGCTGAGGCTCCTCGGTCGTTCGTCCGCGGCGCCTCATCAGCTTCGGGGACTACTATCGGAGTAATGGGCCACGGGTAGGCTAACCCGAGTCCCTGAACCTTTCAAGACATCGGGGCAGGTTGCGCCCCTCAAGACCCTAGGACGAAAAGCCGCCTTGTGAGAAGTCGGCGGCAAGGCGACCGAGTGCCCACTCGTGGCCGAGTCCCGGGGATGACTTCAGGATGAGCCGACTCCTAACTAGCGACCTCCATAGAAGCCGGCCATGGGAGCCGGCCCGCGACTCCAACAAACCCCATGCCCTCATCAAAGGGGGACGGGACGAGGAGTGGCTATAGTAAAGCCCACTCCCACCCCTTTCCAAAGGCAGGCATGGCCACAGTACGCCGTACTCGCGGAGATCTCCGTCCGGAGCGGCATTGTTGTCATGCCGGCCCTGACATCAGCACCAATTGGCAGAATCCTGCACCCACTATGGCTAGTCTGTACGACCCTGGGGCGGCGGGTCCCACCAGTCAGCGGGAGTCCAGAAGACGGCGAGAGCGTCACCAGTCGGACCCGGTGGGAGTCGGCCCCCGAGAGTCGGCCAGCCCCTTCCCCGGGGCCCACGCGCCATTAAACAGATGTGACGGGGAGTGGCAATAGTGATCGCCCGCCAGGCGGCGGGGCTATTGCCACGACCCCATGACCAAGCCCGCGTCATTAGAAACACGGCTACAGTAATCAGCAGACGGCAAGACCCGCCAGCGGCGAACACGGTCTATCGGCGCCGTACCGGACCAGTCGGCGGGGCCCACCAGTTGGCGGGCCCCAGCAGTCGGCGGAGAAGACGGAGGCCGGAGAAACTGAAGGCTGGGCCCGCGCCCAGCCGGATTACCATTGTACCCCTGGGGGGTAGGCGTATATAAACCCCCCAGGGCACCCATGCAAAGGGTTCGAATCCATTAGCACTAGACCAGATCATATAGGAAGGAGACAGCTAGCCTAGCCTTCTCCTACCTCCAGGAAACAACTCAAGGAGCAACCGTGTACACACTTTGCCATAGTGATCATGCGGAGACCCCGCAGAGCAGCAGTAGGGGTATTATCTCCCCGGAGAGCCCCGAAGCTGGGTAAGATTCGCTGGCGTGCATGCCTTCGCCTTATCCCGTTTCCAGGCACCGGCGACGTTCTACTCGCCCCCACCATGATAAGCCATACTTTGGCATATGTCACACCCAACCCCCGACAATAATAAAGTTATTATTCATTTCCTTATATCATGATAAATGTTTATTATTAATGCTAGAAATGTATTAACCGGAAACTTAGTACATGTGTGAATACATAGACAGACAGAGTGTCACTAGTTTGCCTCTACTTGACTAGCTCATTGAATCAACGATGGTTATGTTTCCTAACCATCGACATGAGTTGTCATTTTATTAACGGGATCACATCATTAGAGAATGATGTGATTGACTTGACCCATCTGTTAGCTTAGCACGATGATCGTTTAGTTTGTTGCTATTGCTTTCTCCATAACTTATACATGTTCCTATGACTATGAGATCATGCAACTCCTGAATACCGGAGGAACACTTTGTGTGCTACCAAATGTCACAACGTAACTGGGTGATTATGAAGTTGCTCTACAGGTGTCTCCAATGATGTTTGTTGAGCTGGCATAGATTGAGATTATGATTTGTCACTCCGAGTATCGGAGAGGTATCTCTGGGCCCTCTCGGTAATGCACATCACTATAAACCTTGCAAGCGTTGTGACTAATGAGTTAGTTGTGGGATGATGCATTATGGAATGAGTAAAGAGACTTGCCGGTAATGAGATTAAACTAGGTATTGAGATATCGACGATCGAATCTCGGGCAAGTAACATACCGATGACAAAGGGAACAACGTATGTTGTTATGCGATTTGACCGATAAAGATCTTCATAGAATATGTAGGAACCAATATGAGCATCCAGGTTCCGCTATTGGTTATTGACCGTAAGTGAGTCTCGGTGATGTCTACATAGTTCTCGAAACGGTAGGGTCCGCACGCTTAACATTCGGTGACGACTAGTATTATGAGTTTATGTGTTTTGATAAACCGAAGGTTGTTCGGAGTCCCGGATGTGATCACGGGTATGACGAGGAGTTTCGAAATGGTCGAGACATAGAGACTGATATATTGGAAGCCTATATTTGGACATTCGAATGGTTCCGAGTGGTTCGGGCATTTTTCCGAAGTATCGGGAGGTTACCGGACCCCCCCCCCGGCGAGTTTAATGGGCCTTATGGGCCTTAGTGGAAAGAGAGAAGGGGATGCCAGGGCAGGCCGGGCGCCCCCTCCCCCTCTGGTCCGAATTGGACTAGTAAGGGGGGCAGCACCTGTTGGGGATACACATAACAGGTAGGCCCACGAAGGGTCAAAATATCATAAAGCATGGGGTCCACACAGCATGTGGGTCCAGATAAATTTCATACAGACATACGATCCACTCGGATGACCATCAAGTCACTCGAACGACAACAACCACTCAACCAACTCATTCCACTCGGAGCACATGATCTCACTCGGATATGCGAATACCAGCAGTCGACAAGGCACCTGAAGCATCATCTTAGTAGTAGGTTGAGTTATGACTTTAACGCCCCCACTTTGTAACATAGGAGGTGAGGGGGTGGCGCACTCTATATAAGCCACCCCCCACCACTAGACTAGGGGGCTCTCTACTTCCATCTCTCTCTTTCTAACCATTAGTCTCAGGACATAGCTCAGGCATGGAGACACGCTCTCCGCGCTCTCTCTCATACACATATTGTAATCTCCGAATACATATTCAGATAAAATAAAGCTTCTCCGGAGCACGAGACGTAGGGCTGTTATCTCCACCGTGAGAGGCCCGAAATCGCTAAAACCCCCGTGTCACCCATATGCATCTCGATAGATCATGCTCCGTTACCCTATACCTTATTATTGTCGGAATCGTTCCCACGACAGTTGGCTCCCACCATGGGGCATGGCGTCTATCGAGCCATGATGCAGATGGTTATTTCTTCTACCACCAGCGGCACATCGGTTCCTGCTGGTGCCCTCTATTCGGTTTGATCTTCATCTTTAACACATTTTCTATACTGTTCATCTGCACAACGAGCAAAGCATGGCAAGCAGAAGGAAAACGTACATCCATCCAAGCACGTACAAGGAGAACTATCGGCTTTCGGGTTGGCTGGCCTCCCATCCGCATGAGCTGATCACTTGAATCGGCGCGAAAGAAAGAAACTAACTGCGCCTCCACGAATGACCACCGGCGCCATCCGCTACATCATCATCTCCGACCTCGGCACCGCCGACTGCGCCTCGGCACGCAGCCACAAGCGGCGTCGGCATCATCATCGTCTCCAACCCCGTTGTTGAGCCACACGCACTTACATCATCGTCTCCGACCTCGGCACCGCCGACTGCGCCTCCGCACGCAGCCACCAGCGGCGTCGGCGTCATCATCGTCTCCAACCCCGTCGTTGAGCCACACGCACTTCCATCATCGCCGTTCACCTCGCCACCCACTCCGGTCTCGTGTTCTCAGTTGCTCGCCGGTGACCTCCGCGGTGGCGGCGCAGGCAGGCAGCGCTCCTGCCTCTGGTGCCAGTCGCCTGCGACGGTCTCGGTGGTGGAGGCGTGCTTCAGCGGCAACGGCCGTTCGGGATTGAAGGAATAAATGGCTGGTAAGTGCATGCATAACGTGGGCCACCTAATCGAGCATTAACTGCATGCAGGAAAAAAGGAATCAGAAGGACATCTCCGGATCTCCCACACGTACGCAGCTTCACCGGCAATCATTAAGTGCATGCTTAAACGTCGGTCTCATAATTCCACCAAGGATTGACCGCTTCGTTAAGGTAACCGCCTTAGTAACTAGCCAATTGATGAGGATTACTAACGCCACCTATCTAATTGCTTCCAGCAACCCACCTATTCCACACCAGTAAATTCATGCATGCATGCACGTATAACCGTCCGGCCTTCAACTTCGCGGCCGTACTTGCTACTAACTTGCAGGGTCATCCAATGGATCTTTCACTCGGACGGTAGTGAACTAGATTGGTTCAGAAAAGTCAGATAAAGCTACCCAGACACACAGACTCAAGTTCACTCGGCCATGAATCCGAGTTCACTCGGACAGACTCCTCGTCCAGTACCCGAGCGCAAGTCAGAGGACAAGAGGCCTCGTCACTCCGCGCGTCGCGTCTACATTACTAGGATGCCACACACGTCTACATAACTGAACACTACGCACCTCGTCACTCCGCGGTACGCATCTACTTCACTCGGACGTCCCGCGCCTCGTCACTTCATGAGACGCGTCTACTTCACCCGGAGATCCCGCGCATCGTCGCTCCGCGGGACACGCATCTACTTCACCCGGATGCTTCGCGCACCGTCACTCCGCGGAACGCATCTACTTCACCTGAACGCCCCGCGCATCGTCACTCCGCGGGACACATCTACTTCACTCGGCCGCCCGGCGCGTCGCCACTCGGTTGGTCACCTCATAACCACTCGGCCGCCCCGCGCGTCGCCATCGGTTGGTCACCTCATAACCACTCGGCCACCCCGCACGTCGCCACTCGGTTGGTCACCTCATAACCATTCGGCCGCTCCGCGCGTCGTCACTCGGTTGGTCACGTCATAACCATTCGGCCGCTTCGTCCGTAGCCACTTGGTTGGTCACCTCATAACCATTCGGCCGGTCCGCGCGTCGCCACTCGGTTGGTCACCTCATAACCATTCGGCCGCTCCGTGCGTGGCCACTCGGTTGGTCACCTCATAACCATTCGGCCGCTCCGCGCATCGCCACTCGGTTGGTCACCTCATAACCATTCGGCCGCTCCGCGCGTCGCCACTCGGTTGGTCACCTCATAACCATTCGGCCGCTCCGCGCATCGCCACTCGGTTGGTCACCACATAACCATTCGGCCGCTCCGCGCGTCACCACTCGGTTGGTCACCTCATAACTATTCGGCCGCCCCGCGCGCCGCCACTCGGTTGGTCACGTCATAACCATTCGGCCGCCCCGCGCGCGGCCACTCGGTTGGTCACGTCATAACCATTTGGCCGCCCCGCGCGCCGCCACTCGGTTGGTCACCTCATAACCATTCGGCCGCTCCGCGCGCCGCCACTTGGTTGGTCACCTCATAACCATTCGGCCGCTCCGTGCGTCGCCACTCGGTTGGTCACGTAATAACCATTCGGCCGCTCCGCGCGTCGCCCCTCGATTGGTCACCTCATAACCATTCGGCCGCTCCGCGCGTCGCCCCTCGGTTGGTCACCTCATAACCATTCGGCCACTCCGCGCGTCGCCACTCGGTTGGTCACGTGATAACCATTCGGCCGCTCCGCGCGTCGCCACTCGGTTGGTCACGTGATAACCATTCGGCCGCTCCGCGCGTCGCCTCTCGGTTAGTCACGTCATAACCATTCGGCCACTCCGTGCGTCGCCTCTCGGTTGGTCACGTCATAACCATTCGGCCACTCCGTGCGTCGCCACTCGGTTGGTCACCTCATAACCATTCGGTCGCTCCGTGCGTCGCCACTCGGTTGGTCACGTCATAACCATTCGGCCGCTCCGGGCGTCGCCACTCGGTTGGTCACGTCATAACCATTCGGCCGGTCCGCGCGTCGCCACTCGGTTGGTCACCTCACAACCATTCGGCCGCTCCGCGCGTCGCCACTCGGTTGGTCACGTCATAACCATTCGGCCGCTCCGCGCGTCGCCACTCAGTTGGTCACCTCATAACCATTCGGCCGCTCCGCGCGTCGCCACTCGGTTGGTCACCTCATAACCATTCGGCCACTCCGTGTGTCGCCATCGGTTGGTGACCTCATCACCACTCGGCCGCCCCGTGCGTCGTCTCTGGATTGGTCACCTCATCACCACTCGACCGCCCCGCGCTTCGCCACTCGGTTGGTCACCTCATCACCGCTCGGCTGCTCCGCACGTCACCACTCGGTTGGTCACCACATCACCACTCGGCCGCCCCATGCGTCGGCACTCAGTTGGACACATCTACATCAATCGGTCGCCCCTCGTATCGCCATCGGTTGAACACATCTTCATCACTCGGCCACTCGCGCGCCTTCAGACAGCTAAGTCATTCTACATGCACTACATTCTATTATTCCGCTGTCGGTGTCAAAACCGGCGGATCTCGGGTAGGGGGTCCCGAACTGTGCGTCTAGGCCGGATGGTAACAGGAGGCAAGGGACACGAAGTTTTACCCAGGTTCGGGCCCTCTCGATGGAGGTAAAACCCTACGTCCTGCTTGATTAATATTGATGATATGGGTAGTACAAGAGTAGATCTACCACGAGATCGGAGAGGCTGAACCCTAGAAGCTAGCCTATGGTATGATTGTTGATGTGTATGTTGTCCTACGGACTAAAACCCTCTGGTTTATATAGACACCGGAGAGAGTTAGGGTTACACAAAGTCGGTTACAATGGTAGGAGATCTTCATATCCGTATCGCCAAGCTTGCCTTCCACGCCAAGGAAAGTCCCTTCCGGACACGGGACGGAGTCTTTAATCTTGTATCTTCATAGTCCAGGAGTCCGACTAAAGGTTTAGTCCGGCTATCCGAACACCCCCTAATCCAGGACTCCCTCAGTAGCCCCTGAACCAGGCTTCAATGACGACGAGTCCGGCGCGCAGATTGTCTTCGGCATTGCAAGGCGGGTTCCTCCTCCAAGTACATCATAGAAGATTTTAAACACAAAGATAGTGTCCGACTCTGCAAAATAAGTTTCCACATATTGCCATAGAGAGAATAATATTTACACCAATCTAATCTGCTGACGTATTCCGTAGCGTGTCACACCACGGCCAAGACTTTATCCGAGTCGTTTTATTATCCCACCTCAGCGCGTCATGCGAGGCGGTTTCCTTGGCACGTCTTGTTAAAGCAGAGATCGTGTCCCCTTATTCCGGGATTCTCATCAATACAGGCGTGGGTAACCCAACTGCTTCTAGGACTCCTAGATTATAGGCAAGTCCAAACGGACACGGAGAGGACGCTTGATATTCACCCTCTTTATAAAGGGGACAAGGCCTTTATTTTTCCCTCCCGTGCTCAATCGAATCCTTCCCCCACCTCATCCTCAAACGCCCGAAGTTCAGGTCAGGTGCTCCGAACCTTCAGTCATGTCCGGATCTAGCCTTCAAGGCCGATGGGTGCCTTCCTCTGTCACGGAAGAAGACATCAAAAAGTTGAGGGAGGCCAGATATCTGACCGCCGAGATTTTGCATTGGCTGCCTCCCCGAGGGCAGGCCGTCCCCACCCCCGAACCTAACGAAAACGTCGTGTTCGTCTCCCACTTCCTCCGAGGTCTAGGCCTTGCTCTGGATCCTTTCGTAAGGGGTTTGATGTTTTACTATGGGCTAGACTTTCATGATCTAGCTCCGGACTTCTTTCTTCATATCACAACATTTATTGTCGTGTGCGAGGCCTTCCTCCGGGTTACCCCTCACTTTGGCCTATGGCTCAAGACCTTTGAAGTGAAGCCGAAGATGATCGAGGGACAACATGCAGCGTGTGGAGGTGCCTCAATACGCAAGATGATGGGAGCTCCGTGGCCCAAAGGTTCCATCCCAGAGGTGTCTGAATTATGGAAACAAGAGTGGTTCTACATCACGGATCCTAGAAGTGCCAAGTGGGCGGCCCCCTGTTTTCCGCTCGGGCCCCCCACCACAGCTGATGTCATGGATCAGCAGAGGTTTGAGCTAGGGGCCAGCCAAGGACATGCCTATACTGCAAAGCCGCATTCGAGATCTCTTCAATGGAGATTTCAGTTTGGTTGCGGTAATACAGGTTATGCTGGTTCGTCAAGTCCAGCCTTGCAAACGCCGGCCTCTTTGCCTGTGGGAGTTCAATCCCGAGGGACCGCATGCCATACAAAATTTCCTCGGCCTGACGCACGAGGAGATGTACAAGTCATTCTTCGGACCTCAAGTGGAGTGTCCGGAAATCACCAAGGACATGGGCCTGAGTAGTAACCGCGCCGCCGAACAGGTAAGGCATCTTCCGGCCGAACATACTATCTCTCTTTGTTACAAAGTTATTTCTGAAAGTTTGCTTTTTGACCAGGACTAGCTAACAAAGGCGAAGTTGATTCGGTGTTCGGCCCCCCTCCCTGAGGGTTTGGAAAATCCAGTATTGGAAAAGATGCTCCAGACCGCACCTTGCCCGGAGCCCTTGAAGGAAGACACTATGGAGGATAATGCGGGCGGACGCGGGCCCCCAACGCTGCCCATTCTAGCCGAGGGAGCGAGCATCTCCATGAAGGAAGACGACAGAAGAGGAAAAGGACTGCACCTGGGGATTCGGAAGCCGAAGCTTCCAAACGGGAGAAGAAGTCTCCCACAGAGGGTCCTACCTCGGGGGGCGCCATTGCCGCACAAAGTCCACTGGGGGATCAATTCTCCCGCGAGTCGTAAGTGACCCGAAATACTTTTAATAGTACAGATATACCATCTTTTTCTTCCGAGAAAATAACCACCGCATGTATTTTTGCAGTTCGAGCCTTAGCCCCTCTCAAATGAGCTCGTCTTCGGGGGATCCTCTTCCAGAGATGATGGAGAGCGAAACGCCTCCTCCGGACTCCTCCGCTCCAGAAGCGGGCGACCCTGAAGTGTCGTCGCGGAGGGCCTCTCCGAGTCCGGTGAGGCCAGAAGATAATCCCATTGACCCCCGAAGCTCCCAGTGTCCGGCTCCCGAAGAGAGCAGACAAAAGAGTCCGGCACCGTCTGGTGTGCGATCGAATGTTCTGAGGGAGTTGGTGGGGCAAGCGGCCATATTAGATGAACACCGTGTGCTGATGAACACGGTGATGGAGAGAATATCATCCGCCGAAAGCGGATTGCATGAAGCTTTTATGAGTCTACTGACAGGCTTTGAGGTACGTAAAAGAATGTATGATAGTCCTGCACATGCTAGGTGTGCCCTGTGTAGATAGTAGCCCCTGAGACTCTGGTTGTCGTCGGAAACAACGACGAACAGAGGATCATATTCCCAGGTAATAACCATACTACCTCTATGTGCAGGTGATGGAAGCTCCGGTGGCTAGCCGGACTAGCGAGTTTGCCCATTTAGAATGACAGTTGGATGCGGCAGACGCTGACATCGAGCTTGTTAACAAAAGGCTTGACGAGGCGCAGGGTAAGTGTCATTATCTGGTAAACGTCACATAGGAAGAGCAGCATGATGCCAGTATCTTTAATATGTTATGACTGCAAATGGAGCTGCCACTGTTGAAGCCTTACGGGCAGAACTTGCCTGAGCCAAGAAACAAGCGAGGTTGGGTAATGCGGCTGCTGTGAAGGCGGCCGAAGAGTTGCAAGCCGAGAAGGCCGCGCATGGCGAGACCCGAGACAAGATGGCCAAGATGGCTATAGAATTAAAAGCCGCCGCCGACCGTTGTCGGGTTCTTGAAAAGGAAAACCAAGCGAAGGCATCGGACCTTGAGAAGGCTGCTGCGACGAAAAAGGATCTCCACTCTGCTATGAGGGCAAAGAAGGAGGAGCTGCGGGAAGCCGGGGATATTGTAGCTGGGAAATCCTTTATGTTGCGGAGGAAATTCGGAGATCCACGGTATGCCCCTCTGGATCGGCTGTGGAGTTCGGAGGATGTGTATATGGATTTGGCGGCGAGCGCTGCCGATGCGGCCAAGTACTTCCAGGGTCAGACGGACCGTGAAGTAGACCAGCTGTTATGGAGATAATTCCATTCTCCCGAGTGTCCACTTTCATTGACTGACTAATTAGCCGAATGGGCCGAACTAAATAGGTTGTCCGGACTCTCCATGAGGTATGTTGTGGATCGGCTATGGCCGGAAAGGTCAAAACCGAGCAGCTATTTCGGCTTGGTGCAGCAGGTCCTTGACGTGGTGCCGCGCATTGATGCGATGAGGAGGTCGGAGTGCATAGAGGGCGCACGGATGGCCTTTGCCCGTGTTAAGGCATACTGGGCGGAGATGGATGCTACCAATGTTGCAGCACGGGATTCGGCTATAGGTTGAAAGGCTGCTGAGCACTACTTTGAAGAAGTTCTTGAGGGTGCTCGTTTGATAGAGACCCAGTGCTCAAAAAATATTATGTTTGAGTGATATGTATTCTCATTGTAAGCGAAATGCTTTTATGAATTTTTATAATGCTATTTTTATACTTTTGCCTGAATGTAATATGATGCCTCCTGGGCGGCCGTTTATGTATACATGCGTATAACCTGAAAGATTGCAGTCGTCGGCTTCAACCCCCACGCATATAATGCGGAGGTGCTCGCAAAAAAATGTGTTCACACTTAACCCAACGTCTTGGTCCTATTAAGGAGGTGATAGCGGAGCGAGCGAGGCAACCGGACTATAATGCTTTAGCACTTTCACTTAGCCATAGGAGTTTGATAGTGGGGCTACTAGATAGCCCCTGGTGGCTCCGCACTCTCCCGATTCTGGGGTGCGTACATGCCTGGCCGGAAAACGGCCCTTCGTTAAGGCGGAGGAATTCTAACATTCCCACAGGTCATCGAGTGGTTGACCAGTCTCACGCTATATCATGACAGTCAGTTTTCGGCTTTCTCTACTGAGGTGCTCGTCCGGATGAACCAGGGCACAGTCGCAGTAGTTCTCCTGGTGCTACCTTAGCCGGCAAGGCGGAACGTAAGGCACCAAAACACAGGAGCCGGGCAAACCCAACATTTGACCAAAGAAAATGATTCGGAGCTGATGCATATAGGGCCAAACTCGCGACGCCGAACACTCCCTAAGGTATTCGGTCTTTGCGGTATAAACCGGGCCTAAATAGTGGCCTTTGTAAGAAGCCCCTTGTGTCCAGGTACGCGCATTGTTCTGGCGTGGCCACATGCCAAGACGCCAGCATCCTTCTCAACAGTGGATATGTATCAACAAGAGACAGTAAAAAAGGTTTACGCAGGGTCTTAATCTAAAAAGAATCCTTGGAGCGGGTCCCTGCTGCACGTCTACGCCTGTGTCTCCGTTGTGCCGTATCCTGGACGGGTGTGGCACGATGATCGTTTGTAAAAGAGAGGAAGTTAAGTGAAAAAGTTGTCGTGCAAAAAGATAGTTTTTAAAGAAACCATGTATATTTCAAGATGATAAGAAGTTGCCACTTGTCTGCGCATGTTGAGCCCCTTGTATTGACAAATGGGGGGTGTGACCACTTATTCCGTATAAATAACGGCGCCGGACTTGATTAGTTGTATCTAAGGTCTTGACGACCTATTGGATGCTTTCGCTTGTCCGGGCGCCTTTAGTGTGCGACTGCCAAGGCAGCCTCACTCTCTTCGGCACGCAGAGATCGCTTGATATTTCCGTGCACTGTAATGATGCCACGTGGATCGGGCATCTTGAGTGTGAGGGAGGCGTAGTGTGGTATTGCATTAAAGCGAGTGAAAGCTTCGCGTCCGAGCAGTGCTTGATAGCCACTTTGAAATGGAGCGATGTGGAAAGTTAAATGCTCGCGACGGAAGTTATCGGGGGAGCCGAATATAACTTGTAGTAGGAGGGAGCCTGTACAACGAGCCCCTGGGCCTGGCGTTACTCCTTTAAAGGTAGTATTGCTATGGCGAATTTGTGTTGGGTCTAACCCCATCCCACGGATTGTATCCTGATATATTAGGTTTAGGCTACTGCCGCCGTCCATCAAGACTCTTGTGAAGTGATATCCGCCAATTACTGGGTCTAATACCAGGGCAGCCCATCCTGCGTGTCGGATACTTGCTGAGTAATCGCGATGGTCGAAAGTGATCAGTTGAGATGACCAGTGGCAGGACTTCGTGGTGACAGGCACTTGGGTATATTTTCCTGGGAGTGTCGCGTTGTTTTTTCCCTTGATTACGTGTAACATGTTTACCGTTTTGACTTCTGGTGGAAATTTCTTTTGTTCCCCCGTGTCTTGCTTGGGGGGCTCGTCCTCGTCTTCACTTGGTGTATCCTCCCCCTTGTGTACGGCGTTGAGCTTGCCGGACTGCTTGAAGACCCAACATTCTCTGTGGGTATGATTAGCAGGTTTGCCAGGGGTACTATGAATCTGACATACTTGGTCCAGAATTTTGTTGAGGCTGGACAATTCATCCCTGGTGCCTTTAGGGGGCGGCTTTTGACCTGGCCGAGAGCTTTTGAATCCAGCATTTACTGCCGTGCCCTTCGTGTTGCCTTCTTTATTCCGGCGTTTGTTATTGCTGTCGCGCCGTGATTTCCCGTTTCCATCTCTAACTTCAGATGTGCTGGGGTCACTGGTGTTGCATCTGGCTAGCCAGCTGTCCTCACCCATGCAAAAGCGGGTCATGAGGTTTGTTAGTGCGTCCATCGTTCTCGGGTTATTTTGGCCGAGGTGTCTGGCGAGCCATTCGTCACGGACGCTATGCTTGAAAGCTGCCAAGGCTTCGGCGTCCGGACAGTCGACAATCTGGTTTTTTTAGTAAGATACCTGTTCCAAAGCTTTCGGGCTGACTCTCCGGGCTGTTGAGTTATATGACTCAAATCGTCCATCCGGAGGTCGGACATAAGTCCCTTGAAAATTTGCCCGAAAGGCGTCTTCGAGCTCTTCCCAACTTCCAATGGAGCTTTCGGGTCGGCCTTTGAGCCAGTGACGAGCTGGCCCTTTGAGCTTGAGGGGTAGGTACTTGATGGCGTGGAGATCATCTCCTCGAGCCATATGGATATGAAGGATGTAGTCCTCAATCCAGACCCCAGGGTCTGTTGTTCCGTCGTATGCCTCTATGTTTACGGGCTTGAATCCTTCTGGAAATTCGTGGTCCAGCACCTCGTCGGTGAAACATAGGGGGTGTGCGGCACCCCTGTAGCTGGGTGTACCATGTTGTTCGGATGTTTGTTGTGTTGCATTGTATGCTGGGGCGCGCTTGCATGGTCCATAGATGGATCTTGTTGCGTCATCCTTTGGGTGCGAGCCCTCGCATGGGTCGCGTATTGTATTGTGAGCGGTGTTGTATGCCAATCTGTGTTGGTAGAGGGGTCGTCTATCCGACCAGGTGGCTGCTTTGATATTTGTTTGTGGGGGTTCTGAGGCCTCCTCATCGAATTCGGGTAGCAGCTTCTGCTTTGGGTAGCTCTTGGAGGGGCGATTGTCGCTGTACCTTGCTGCAGTGTTGAGTATTTTACTCCATCTGATTTGGAGTGTGTCTTGCACGGCTTTGAGCCTTTACTTCTGCTTTTTCAAACTCCTCGCGGTGGCAACAAGCCTTTTTCGGGCAGTCTGCTGCTCCGTGTGCCTGTCCGGCGTTATGTCGTCCGGACCATTAGCCTTGATAGGATTTGTTTGTTCGGTTTGATTATCCGGATTGCCGTTGTCCGGCAGCGGTTCTCCCTGCTCCAGCACTGGGTCTGTATGATCGCTATTTCTGTCGAGGCGGGATTTGGGGTGGCGCTTGCGTCGCCGCTTTGACTGCTTTTCGAGGGAACAAGCTTTCGGTGCGTCCTTTCGCTCCTCGTCGTCATCTTTTGGTGTGTCCACCATGTATACGTCATATGACGAGGTGGCGTTCCAGGGCCCAATAGGCGCTGGTTCTTCATCGTTTCCTTCATCAGCGTCCATACCATCGATGTCTTCGGAGTCCAAGTCGAGCATGTCGGTTAAATTGTCGACAGTGGCTACAAAGTTGGTGGGCTTTTCATTTCTTCATCGTCTAAATTCCAACCTTGCTGGCCATAGTCCGGCCAGGGCTCTCCTGATAAAGAGAGAGACTTTAGTGTCTTCAGAATGTCGCCGAAAGGCGAGTGCTGAAAGATGTCCACGGCAGTAAACTCCATAATTGGCGCCCAATCGGATTCGATCGGCAGGGGCGCGGAGGGTTTGGAGTCCGGAGAGGAGTCCGACTCCTTGGAGTCACGAGTCTCGCAGAGTACAGGGCTGGTGTTTGGCTCAATCGCCGTTGGGATCGCAGCCCCCGAGGTGGCGTCCAACCGCCCATCCTCGATCGGCGCAGTTGGCTCCGAATTAAGGGTCGAAGCTGATGCGGGTGCGGCCTCTAGGGCACTGTTCGGCGGCAGAGCTAGATCATGCTCGTCGGGACAGTGCGGCGTGCTCGGCAGTGGCTCGAATCCGTCGAAGATCAATTCCCCGCGGATGTCAGCCGTGTAGTTTAAACTTCCATATCTGACCTGATAGCCAGGGGCGTAGCTTTCGATCTGCTCCGGACGGCCAAGTGAATTGGCCCACAGTGCGAAGACGCCGAAGACGAAGATCTGTTCGGGGAGGAAGGTCTCACCCTGGACTGCATCGCTATTGATGATCGTAGGAGCCATCGAGCCTGACGGCGACGACACAGAGGAACTCTCAATGAAAGCACCAATGTCGGTGTCAAAACCGGCGGATCTCAGGTAGGGGGTCCCGAACTGTGCGTCTAGGCCGGATGGTAATAGGAGGCAAGGGACACGAAGTTTTACCCAGGTTCGGGCCCTCTCGATGGAGGTAAAACCCTACGTCCTGCTTGATTAATATTGATGATATGGGTAGTACAAGAGTAGATCTACCATGAGATCGGAGAGGATGAACCCTAGAAGCTAGCCTATGGTATGATTGTTGATGTGTATGTTGTCCTACGGACTAAAACCCTCCGGTTTATATAGACACCGGAGAGAGTTAGGGTTACACAAAGTCAGTTACAATGGTAGGAGATCTTCATATCCGTATCGCCAAGCTTGCCTTCCACGCCAAGGAAAGTCCCTTCCGGACACGGGACGGAGTCTTTAATCCTGTATCTTCATAGTCCAGGAGCCTGGCTGAAGGTTTAGTCCGGCTATCTGAACACCCCCTAATTGAGGACTCCCTCATCCGCATTCCCAAGTATCATGTTATTCACACATCAAATTCACTCGGAGGCCACGCCACCAAGTGTACCTCCACGCTCGGCTGCTTATTTTCACCCGAGTCCAACTTCCATTCTTTCGCATACATCATTCACAAACACCATGTATTCTTCATTTGGAGTTTGCATCGGTCCTCCAGGGCTGCAACTCTGTCGAGACACTACACTTCCATTTTATTTGAGCCAGCACTTTGACAAGCTTGAATGGATCCTTCGCTCTTTCAGACTCTTGTTGGTTAACCAGCAAGCCCCTTGCACTCCCAGCGGGTGTCTATGGGTGTTATTCACACAAATCATTTCAACACACATCAAATTTCCTCGAGAAATTATTTCGTTGGCTCGAGCCCTTTTTACACAAGTTACACGATCACTCGACGGCCCTATGCGCCAACTTCATTGCTGCCCGAACTCGGTCACCGTACCGGTTCTAGCACACCACAACACTGACATTATCACTCTGTCGACTTCAAACACATCCGACCAACCCCTCTGTGGAATCCTCTTCATCATATCAATGATATAGACCTCGTCAGGCATGAGACAAATAAGTCCCTTTTATAATTGAACTTCACACTTCACTCCTCTGCGAGTTTGCCTCTTCGAGCATCACTCGGAAGCTTCTCCTCATCTTTACCCGAGTCCGACTCGATGAATTGCAAATCATCCATTCAAAACTATATTTCTCGTATTCCGACATGTCTGTTGTCGAAGCCTATAGTACGCTCGGGGGCTACGCCGCACTCGAAGGCTGCATCTCATTTGGAATGACACTCTCCTGAGTAGTCGAGTACTTCATCACCAGTCAGATTCTTCACTTCAACAAGTGCATTCGATCTGACACTTTGACAAGTTTTATAATCACCCAGACGCTCTGCACGCCACCTTCATTCCTACTCAGACTCGGTTGTCACGCTGGTCTTGTTGCGTCGCAACCACACTACACCGACCTCATCACTACATTAGCTTCGAAAGCATCTGGCTAACTCCTTCGAAGACCATTTAGCCACTTGGCTGGACACCCAATCTTTCACTCGGCTGCCCTGCGCCTCGTCACTTGGCCACGCCACGCGTCGTCACTCGTCTATCCCGCACGTCACCACTCGGTTGTGCACGTCTTCACCACTCGGCCGCTCCGCGCGTCGCCTCTCGGTTGTGCATGCCTTCACCACACGGCCGCCCCGTGCGTCACCACTCGGTTGTGCACGTCTTCACCACTCGGCCGCTCCGCGCGTCGCCTCTCGGTTGTGCATGCCTTCACCACACGGCTGCCCCGCGTGTCGTCACTTGTCCACGCCGCGCGTCGTCACTCGGCCGTTCGGCACGTCACCACTCGGTTGTGCACGTCTTCACCACTCGGTCGCTCCGCGCGTCGCCTCTCGGTTGTGCATGCGTTCACCACACGGTCGCCCCGTGCGTCACCACTCGGTTGTGCACGTCTTCACCACTCGGCCGCTCTGCGCGTCGCCTCTCGGTTGTGCATGCCTTCACCACACGGCTGCCCCGCGCGTCGTCACTTGGCCATGCCACGCGTCGTCACTCGGCCGTCCCGCACGTCACCACTCGGTCACTCTGCGCGTCGCCTCTCAGTTGTGCATGCCTTCACCACACGGTCGCTCCGTGCGTCACTGCTACCTCTTGAGCACTGCGTTGGATTTCCCCGAAGAGGAGAGGATGATGCAGCAAAGTAGCATAAGTATTTCCCTTAGTTTTTGAGAACCAAGGTATCAATCCAATAGGAGGCTATGCGTGAGTCCCTCGTACCTACACAAAAACAATAGCTTGAACGCAACCAACACGCTTAGGGGTTGTCAATCCCTTCACAGTCGCTTACGAAAGTGAGATCTAATAGAGATGATAAATAATATTTTTGGTATTGTTGGTACAGAGATGCAAAGTAAAAAGTAAAAGCAAAGTAAAAGCAAAGCAATAATAAAGTGATTGGAGATTAATATGATGAGAAAGAGACCCGGGCCCATAGGTTTCACTAGTGGCCTCTCTCAAGAGCATAAGTATTCTACGGTGGGTGAACAAATTACTGTTGAGCAATTGACAGAATTGAGCATAGTTATGAGAATATCTAGGTATGATCATGTATATAGGCATCACGTCCGAGACAAGTAGACCGACTCCTGCCTGCATCTACTACTATTACTCCACTCATCGACCGCTATCCAGCATGCATCTAGAGTATTAAGTTAAAAACAGAGTAACGCCTTAAGTAAGATGACATGATGTAGAGGGATAGTTTCATGCAATATGATAAAAAAACCATCTTGTTATCCTCGATGGCAACGATACAATACGTGCCTTGCTGCCCCTTCTGTCACTGGGAAAGGACACCGCAAGATCGAACCCAAAGCTAAGCACTTCTCCCATGGCAAGAACAACCAATCTAGTAGGCCAAACCAAACTGATAGTTCGAAGAGACTTGCAAAGATAACCAATCATACATAAAAGAATTCAGAGAAGATTCAAATATTATTCATAGATAGACCTGATCATAAACCCACAATTCATCGGTCTCAACAAACACACCACAAAAACAAGATTACATCGAATAGATCTCCACAAGAGAGGGGGAGACATTGTATTGAGATCCAAAAAGAGAGAAGAAGCCATCTAGCTACTAACTATGGACCCGTAGGTCTGAAGTAAACTACTCACACTTCATCGGAAGGGCTTGGATGATGATGTAGAAGCCCTCCGTGATCGATGCCCCCTCCGGCGGAGCTCCGGAACAGGCCCCAAGATGGGATCTCGTGGATATAGAAAGTTGCGGCGGTGGAATTAGGTTTTTGGATCCGTTTCTAGTCGTTTGGGGGTACGTGGATATATATAGGAGGAAGTAGTACGTCGGTGGAGCAACAGGGGGCCCACGAGGGAGGGGGCGCGCCTGGTAGGGTAGGGCGCGCCCCCCTACCTCGTGGCCTCCTGTTACGTGCCTTGACGTAGGGTCCAAGTCTCCTGAGTTGTATTCGGTGAGAAAATCATGTTCCCGAAGGTTTCATTCCGTTTGGACTCCGTTTGATATTCCTTTTCTTCAAAACCCTAAAACAGGCGAAAAACAACAATTCTGGGCTGGGCCTCCGGTTAGTAGGTTAGTCCCAAAAATAATATAAAAGTGGATAATAAAGCCCAATAATGTCCAAAACAGTAGATAATATAGCATGGAGCAATCAAAAATTATAGATACGTTGCAGACGTATCAGTCACCACTCGGTTGTGCACATCTTCACCACTCGGCCGCTCCGCGCGTCGCCTCTCGGTTGTGCATGCCTTCACCACACGGCCGCCCCGCGCGTCACCACTCGGTTGTGCATGTCTTCACCACTCGGCTGCTCTGCGCATCGCCTCTCGGTTGTGCATGCCTTCACCACACGGCTGCCCCGCGCGTCATCACTTGGCCACGCCACGCGTCGTCACTCGGCCGTCCCGCACGTCACCACTCGGTTGTGCACATCTTCACCACTCGGTAGCTCCACGCGTCGCCTCTCGGTTGTGCATGCCTTCACCACACGGTCGCCCTGCGCGTCACCACTCGGTTGTGCACGTCTTCACCACTCGGCCGCTCAGCGCGTCGCCTCTCGGTTGTGCATGCCTTCACCACACGGCCGCCCCGCGCATCACCACTCGGTTGTGCACGTCTTCACCACTCGGCCGCTCCACGCGTCACCTCTCAGTTGTGCATGCCTTCACCACTCGGCCGCCCCGCGCGTCACCACTCGGTTGTGCACATCTTCACCACTCGGCCGCTCCGCGCGTCGCCTCTCGGTTGTGCATGCCTTCACCACTCGGCCGCTCCGCGTGTCGCCACTCGGTTGTGCACTTCTTCACCACTCGGCCGCCCCACGCGTTGCAACTCGGGTGTACACATCATCGCCCTTTGGCCGCCTCGCGCGTCACCATCAGTTGGACATGTCTTTACCACTACACCCCCTGCACAGGAACGACTAAGTTACTCATATGATCAAACCTCATATCACACTCTGTAGCAAGCTTACCTCTTTCGAGCATCACTCGGGGGCTACGCACAGCCGTTGGCCATGCCGCCCTCAGGGGTTACGCCCCATTGATCACATCAAGAATATCTTTCTGACCATACACGCCCGTTCCGTAAAAAATCTATAAGGGTAGTACTGTCCACTCGGACGATCGCCCAAATCATTTCTTGAAGTCATCTTCAGGACTGCAAAAGGGTGAAAATGACGCTCCTCTACGGATACACTTGACCCTTATCCTAGGCTCCAAGGCGCCAGTTTCACAAACTTGGACTCAGAGATGGCATGTGTTGGTCTTCCCCGGGATAATGAGTGGAATCTCTCCGGAGAGTCAACCCACACACTAGCCTCGCCACTTGGGTTTCATGGCACGTCCGGGAGACATACGAGTGCCACCAAGTTTTTCCTCGCAGTCAACATACCTCGATCAGTCGGGAAGCACGTCCACTCGGACAAATACCCCTTTCATGCAAAAGGGTGAAAACGAAGCTCCTCTACGGACACAATCTACTCTTACAAATACCCCTGTCAGGCAAAATATAACGGTCAATATAAGAAGTATTACTGGAACGATTACATCCTGGAGTGTCTAGCTTTTTTCTACAGTCGGCGGTTTCAAAGCCGAATTCATTCACCGTGCCGAGAGCATGAAGATTCAACTGCTTGACCGAGTTCTAGGATGAATTTATTCTATGCCGAGTGCACAAAGATCAGTCCGACTGACTCAGCTCCAGGCTGAGCTTACTTACCATGTCAAGCGCCTGAAGATGCATCCGATTGACTCAATTTCAGGCTAAAAGATATTTACCATGTCGATTGCGTGGAAGTTTACCAGGAGACTTAAACCCTCTGTCCGACACATCTTGTCCGACAAAGGCTCGGGGACTACACCCAGTGGGTGCACTCAGCGTGCCCCCACTGGAAGAGAACTCAGAAAGAAACATTTTGCTCGATGCAAGACCAGCTCCAGATCCTCAAGTACTACTCGTCCTCCGAGTCGGAGAGGAACAGGTTCTATCAGACCCCCGCCGACTGCCCACAGTCGACGGCGGTCTCGGGGACTACACCCAGTGGGTGCACTCAGTGTGCCCCCACTAGAGTAATCTCCACTCGGTACGGCCTGACCGATCCGAGTGGCGAACAACAAACAAACAAGTTCTAAGGCACCCGTCGGCTACAAAAAAAATGCTATAAGGTGAATTTAACGCTCCTCCGTGTACCTGTTTTGAGCCTTCTTCTAGGACTCAAAGCGTGAAACTCATAAGTATGGATCTAGAACTGACTCGTATTGACGTTCTTTCGGGATAACAATGGCATCTCTCCGGGAGAAGAGTCCATGCATCAATCTTGTTGCCTGGATTTAATGACACATCCATACTCTAATCACAAGTTAACCTCTTCCGAGAGATGATCGAATGTCACCAAGTTGCTCCTCGGGGGCACTTACCCCAGATCAGTCAGGAAGCATAGTACCAGAATCCATTGAGATTTTGTTCAAACCTTGGTTGTCTGAAAGCACGATGACGGGTACCGAGTATTTCCATAATCACTCAGGCCAAATTGTGTCTTTCACAAACTCGTTCTGCAAAATCACAATCGATTCGGGGGCTAATGTTGGCGATACACATAACAGGTAGGCCCACGAAGGGTCAAAATATCATAAAGCATGGGGTCCACACAGCATGTGGGTCCAGATAAACTTCATACAGACATACTATCCACTCGGATGACCATCAAGTCACTCGGACGACAACAACCACTCTACCAACTCATTCCACTCGGAGCACCTGATCTCACTCGGATATGCGAATACCAGCAGTCGACAAGGCACTTGAAGCATCATCTTAGTAGTAGGTTGAGTTATGGCTTTAACGCCCCCACTTTGTAACATAGGAGGTGAGGGGGTGGCGCACTCTATATAAGCCACCCCTCACCACTAGACTAGGGGGCTCTCTGCTTCCATCTCTCTCTCTTTCTAACCATTAGTCTCAGGACATAGCTCAGGCATGGAGACCCGCTCTCCCCGCTCTCTCTCATACACATATTGTAATCTTCGGATACATATTCAGATAAAACAAAGCCTCTCCGGAGCACGAGACGTAGGGCTGTTATCTCCACCGTGAGAGGCCCGAACTCACTAAAACCACCGTGTCACCCATATGCATCTCGATAGATCATGCTCCGTTACCCTATACCTTATTATTGTCGGAATCGTTCCCACGACAGCGCCCCCCTTTCCTTCTCCCTCTTTCCTCCTTCCTTCTCCTACTCCTACTACATGGAAAAGGGGGAGTCCTACTCCCGGTGGGAGTAGGACTCCCCATGGGGCGCGCCATAGGAGGGTCGGCCCTCCCCCTCCTTGATGACCCACAAGTATAGGGGATCTATCGTAGTCCTTTCGATAAGTAAGAGTGTCGAACCCAACGAGGAGCAGAAGGAAATGATAAGCGGTTTCCAGCAAGGTATTCTCTGCAAGTACTGAAATAAGTGGTAACAGATAGTTTTGTGATAGGATAATTTGTAACGAGCAACAAGTAACAAAAGTAAATAAGGTGCAGCAAGGTGGCCCAATCCTTTTTGTAGCAAAGGACAAGCCTGGACAAATTCTTATATAGAGAAAAGCGCTCCGGAGGACACATGGGAATATCATCAACCTAGTTTTCATCACGCTCATATGATTCGCGTTCCGTACTTTGATAATTTGGTATGTGGGTGGACCGGTGCTTGGGTACTGTCCTTACTTGGACAATCATCCCACTTATGATTAACCTCTATTGCAAGCATCCGCAACTACAACAAAAGTATTAAGGTAAACCTAACCATAGCATGAAACATATGGATCCAAATCAGCCCCTTACGAAGCAACGCATAAGCTAGGGTTTAAGATTTTGTCACTCTAGCAACCCATCATCTACTTATTACTTCCCAATGCCTTCCTCTAGGCCCAAATAATGGTGAAGTGTCATGTATTCGACGTTCACATAACACCACTAGGGGAGAGACAACATACATCTCATCAAAATATCGAACGAATACCAAATTTACATGACTACTAATAGCAAGACTTCTTCCATGTCCTCAGGAACAAACGCAACTACTCACAAAGCATATTCATGTTCATAATCAGAGGGGTATTAATATGCATATAGGATCTAAACATATGATCTTCCACCAAATAGACCAACTAGCATCAACTACAAGGAGTAATTAACACTACTAGCAACCCACAGGTACCAATCCCGGACTTGGAGACAAGAATTTGATACAAGAGATGAACTAGGGTTTTGAGAGGAGATGGTGCTAGTGAAGATGTTGATGGAGATTGTCCTCTCCCGATGAGAGGAGCGTTGGTAATGACGATGGCGATAATTCCCCCCTCCCGGAGGGAGGTTTCCCCGGCAGAACAGCTCCGCCAGAGCCCTAGATTGGTTCCGCCAAGGTTTCGCCTCGTGGCGGCGGAGTTTCGTCCGAGAAGATGGCTTCTTATTTTTTTTTTCCATCGAAAGACTTCATATAGCAGAAGATGGCCACCGGAGGGCCACCAGGGGGGCCCACGAGGTAGGGGCGCGCCCAGGGGGGTAGGGCGCACCCCCCCACCCTCGTGGGCAGGGTGTGGCTTCCCTGGTGAATCTCTTCCGCTAAGTATTTTTTATACATTCTGAAAACGTCTTCCGTGAAGTTTCAGGACTTTTGGAGCTGTGCGGAATAGGTCTCTCATATTTGCTCCTTTTCCAGCCCAGAATCCCAGCTGCCGGCATTCTCCCTCTTCATGTAAACCTTGTAAAATAAGAGAGAATAGGCATAAGTATTTTGACATAATGTGTAATAACAGCCCATAATGCAATAAATATCGATATAAAAGCATGATGCAAAATGGACGTATCAACTCCCCCAAGCTTAGACCTCGCTTGTCCTCAAGCGAAAAGCCGAAATCGAAAAATATGTCCACATGTTTAGAGATAGAGGTGTCGATAAAAATAAAATACGGAAATGAAGGCATCATGATCATTCTGAGAACAACAACTTATATAATTCTTGTCATATGATTTCTTATGCTAGAGTAATAATTTAATCACAATTTCAAGTATGAATCGTAAACTTCATTGAAAACTAACAAACTATAATCTCAGTCATTGGAGCAATTGCAATTTATTATAACATAGGAAAGAGTCAATGTATAAGAGCTTTTCAGCAAGTCCACATACTCAACTATCATATAGTCTTTCACAATTGCTCACACTCACGCAATACTTATGGGTATGGAGTTTTAATCGGAGACAGAGAAAGATAGGGGCTTATAGTTTTGCCTCCCAACATTTTACCTCAGGGGTAATGTCAACAATAATAGTTCATGAAAACTTACATCCAATTAGCCATATATGCCAGGATCTTTCCAACATACTGTGCTTGCCAAAGGAATAAAATGTAAAAAGGAAAGGTGAAGATCACCATGACTCTTATGCAGGGTAGGAGATAAAAGTAAAAGATAGGCCCTTCACAGAGGGAAGCAGAGGTTGTCATGCGCTTTTATAGTTGGATGCACAAAATCTTAATGCCAAAGAACGTCACTTTATATTTCCACTTGTAATATGGACCTTTATTATGCAGTCTGTCGCTTTTATTTCTTCCATATCACACGATCATATAAAGCTTATTTCTCCCACACTAATAAGTCATACATATTTAGAGAGCAATTTTTATTGCTTGCACCAATGACAACTTACTTAGAGAATCTTACTCAATCCATAGGTAGGTATAGTGGACTCTCATGATAAAACTGGTTTAGGGGTATTTGGAAGCACAAGTAGTATCTCTACTTGGTGCGATGAATTTGGCTAGCATGAGGGGAGAAAGGCAAGCTCAACCATGTTGGATGATCCATGATAATATAATTTATCTCAGATGTAAGAAAACATAACCCATTACGTTGTCTTCCTTGTCCAACGTCAACTCTTTAGCATGTCATACTTTAATGAGTGCTCACAATCATAAAAGATGTCCAATATAGTATATTTATATGTGAAGACCTCTCTTTCTTTATTACTTCCTATTAATTGCAACGATGACCAAAACTATGTTTGTCAACCCTCAACAACTTTTATTCATCATACTTTTTCTATGTGAGCTCATTACTCTCCATAAGACTCACATGATCTCTTTGTTTCTTTTTATTTCTTTCTCTTTTATTTTATTCCCTTAGGACCATGGCAAAATAATCAAGCCCTTGACTCAACACTAATCTTTATTATATAGCTCACAGACTCGATTACATAGAAGGATTATAAAGCAAAACTCACGACTAGATCATACTAAGAACTCTTATTCTACTAGATCAAGATATTACCAAAAGGATCGAACTAAGGAAAACAGTAAAGATAAAAGTGATGGTGATACGATACCGGGGCACTCCCCCAAGCTTGGCAGTTGCCAAGGGCGGTGTCCATACCAGATACTCAATTCTTCTTTGTTGGTGGAGACGGTGGTGATTTTGTTGATGGCGTAGGTTTCTTCCTTAATTTACACTTGAGGACAGAATTTTGGTCCCTTAGGTCCTCGATCTCCTACTCTAGGCTCAGTATCTTTTTGCATAGTTCCTGTTTGTTTTCCTGCAAGAGGCGAAAAGGGATAAACTCAATCTTAGGTTTCTTTACTCTATCAGGGAGGCTTGACTTTTTGAACTCCACATGCATGTCCCCAAGTTGAGGTAGTGGGACTTCATCTTCATCTGAGCTCGTCTCCTCCTTTCCCTTAGGTTCATAGTCCTCTTCTTCTTCCGTAGTCCAACCACAATGCTCCACATCCCCATAGACTTTAGGGTGTGCAAGGTAATCAGCCACATAGCTCTCTCCTTCTGAATACTGGGACGACATGTTGCTCAAATCTGCAGCAGGACAGCTCGAAACAAAGAAAGGATATTTTTTGCGTGATACAGGAGTCAAAACCTCCGGGCGATTATATAATGAATTTTTACCGACCAAAATACGTGTTGTGTATGAAAACGGAGTCCGGAGAGCACACGAGGTGCCCACGAGGTAGGGGGCGCCCAGGAGGGTAGGGCGTGCCCTCCACCCTCGTGGAGCCCTCGTGTCCTTGCTGGACTGCTACTTATTTTTCTATTTTTCTAAATATTCCAAAACAGAGAAATATTGCATTAAAAACTGTTTTGGAGTCGGTTTACTTATCTGTAACACCCCGGATGTAACTTTCCCAATTTGTACTCCAACTCTTGCCGTTTCGGCGTTAAGTTATTTTATTTTCTCGGGTTCGGGTTTTTGTCTCCGTGTGTTGTTGTCGTTGTCATGCATCTCATATCATGTCATCATGTGCATTGCATTTGCATACGTGTTCGTCTCATGCATTCGAGCATTTTCCCCGTTGTCCGTTTTGCATTCCGGCACTGCGTTCTCCTCCGGTGGTCATTTCTACCTTTCTTTCGTGTGTGGGGATTAAACATTTCTGGATTGGACCGACACTTGCCAAGCGGCCTTGGTTTACTACCGGTAGACCGCCTGTCAAGTTTCGTACCATTTGGACTTCGTTTGATACTCCAACGGTTAACCGAGGGACCGAAAAGGCCTCGTGTGTGTTGCAGCCCAACACCCCTCCAATTTGGCCCAAAACCCACCTAAGCCTTCTCCATCATCTAGAGCGTTCGATCACGATCGCGTGGCCGAAAACCGCACCTCATTTGTACTCTCCTAGCTCCCTCTGTGCCTATATATAGACCCTCCTCCAAAATTCACGGATCATCCTACCCTAACCCTAGTCCCGCTCCTCTCCGCGCGGCCGGACACGTCCGGACCGCGCCGGACACACCGCCGCCAGCCAACCGCCGCCTTCCACGTCATCGCCCGCCGCCTGCCACGTCATCGCCCGCCGCCGCCACTCCCACCGCGGCCCGGGAGCCCGCATCCGGCCCCCGCGGGCCCATCCATCGCCGCGCCGCCCGCGCCCTTCTCCTCCACGGCGCCGCGCCCGGGCCCGCCGCCATCCGCCGCCTCCCCGCCGGCGCGCCGTCGCTCGCCGCCCGCCGCACCGGAGCAGGCCGCCGCCACCGGGGCCTCGCCGCCGCCACGGAAGCTCGCCGCCCCGGCCACCGCGCCGCCTCGCCGCCTCCCCATGCCGGATCCGGCCCGGCTCCGGCCTCCTCTCCACTCCGGCGATGCCCTCGACAAACTCCGGCCGTCTACAGTGCAGCTCCGACGTTCCTTGTTTTCCATGCCCAGATCTAGATCGAGATGAACAGTAAACCCTAGGTGATTTTCTTCTAAGTCCCAAAATCACAGATCCAAGTGCTCCTGTTCATATCCCCGTAACTTTTGCATCCGTAGCTCCGATTCATGCATATAGCATATCAAAATGTTCATCTCAGAGAGTACATCATTTCATTCCATTGCATCATTTTCATTTGAGTTCATCTTGATGCCAGAAATTCTGTTAGAAGAGGGCTACTTGAGTTATTTGTCAGATCTGCTGCTCCATTTAGCTTTTTGTCATTTTTTGCCATGATTATTGTGTGCATGATATGTCCTGATGCTCTACATATGTTTTGTTAAGGGTTTTGTCATCTTTCCAGAGGTGTAACCCATGTATTTTTGTGATGAGTGTGGTGACTAGCACAAGCTTGCAAAGTGGTGCACTCGGTAATTCTGATTTCAGGGCCTTAGCATTTCCACTAAGTCCTTGAGCTGTTTATCTCATATGGCCATATGTTCATGTTGTTTCCTAGTGATCCGTGCCTCTTTTGAGGATGATCAGTAAGGATGTTTTGTTAATATTGTAGTGCTTTATCCATCCATGTCTTTGTTTGCAAATATGGAGCACCCTAGATTGAGTCAATCGAGCTCTACTTTTGCTACTTTGTGAATCTGGGCAGATTGTCAACTTGTTTGCAATTTTGCCGATGATGTTGTAGTTGATCCATGCATGCTATGTTATTGTTCTTGCCATGTCTAGCTTGAATTTTGTGCCTTCTTGATGGGTGTATGCTTGTCTTGTCATGACTTGCTCCGTGGTGAGTGCATCGAGCTCGTAAACATGCCTACTTCAGATCTGTTTTCAGCATGTGCCAGTTTTCACCAAGTCTGTGATCTGGTTATGTTTTTGCTATGTTCACATGCTTGCAATTGTATTTTCTGATCCCTTTTGGCTCAAGGTCACTAAGGGACTTTTGTTAAGCTCTTTGAGTAGCTCCATGCCATGCTTTACTTTGCCATGTTCAGGTCCTGTAGCATGTAGTTTTGTTGCTCCGAAGAGTGCTACCTGATCTGAAATTTCAGACAAGTGTTAATTTCACTAAGTGTGAGATCTGTTTGCCATATGCATTTTTGCCATGCTTGTTTGAACCTGTTAATGGATGAATTGGCCGTAGCTCAGTGCTAGACTTTTGTTAAGAATCTTGTATGCATCCCTGACATGTATTTTTGTTGTCATGTTTGGGTGCTGTAGCATGTTCATTTCATTGCATTTAGATGCCTACTTGCTGTAAATCGCAGACCGGTGCCAATTTTGAATCGCTTGCCATTTCCAAACCGTAACTCCGATTCTGGCGTTCCTTATATCGTTTTCAAGCGATTTCATCTCATCTTTCCAGTGGCACACTTGGATTTCCAAGTTGAGGCCAGGTTCTTGCATTTCCTGTCACATCTTGCATATGCATCCCGCATCGCATCCCGCATAGCATATCATCCTTGCATCATCTTGTTTGATCCTTGCACGTGGTTGATTTTGTCCTTGTTGCTTGTTTGTCTTGTTTGGGTAGAGCCGGGAGACGAGTTCGCTAATGAGAAGCCCGTTGAGTTTGCTTTCGAGGATCCAGTCAACTCTGACAACTGTGCAGGCAAGATGATCATACCCTTGAAATCACTACTATCTTTGCTATGCTAGTTTGCTCGCTCTTTTGCTATGCCAATGCTACGATGCCTACCACTTGCTTTCAAGCCTCCCAAATTGCCATGTCAAACCTCTAACCTACCTTGTCCTAGCAAACCTTTGATGGGCTATGTTACCGCTTTGCTCAGCCCCTCTTATAGCGTTGCTAGTTGCAGGTGAAGATTGAAGGCCGTTCCTTGTTGGAACATTTATTTAGTTGTTGGGATATCATTATATTATCTTGTTATCTTAATGCATCTATATACTTGGTAAAGGGTGGAAGGCTCGGCCTCTCGCCTAGTGTTTTGTTCCACTCTTGCCGCCCTAGTTTCCGTCATATCGGTGTTATGTTCCCGGTTTTTGCGTTCCTTACGCAGTTGGGTTATAATGGGAACCCCTTGATAGTTCGCCTTGATTAAAGCTTTTCCAGCAATGCCCAACCTTGGTTTTACCATTCGCCACCTAGCCTTTTTCTTTCCCTTGGGTTCTGCAGACTCAAGGGTCATCTTATTTTACCCCCCCGGGCCAGTGCTCCTCTGAGTGTTGGTCCCACCGAGCGATGTCCGGGGCTACCAGGGGCAACTCTGGGCTGGCCTACCTGACGTCTGGCTCATCTGAGTGTTCCCTGAGAAAGAGATATGTGCAGCTCCTATCGGGATTTGTCGGCACATTCGGGCGGTGTTGCTGGTCTTGTTTTAACCTGTCAAAGTGTCTTGAAGAACCGAGATACTGAGTCTGATCGGAACATCTTGGGAGGAGGTCTATTCCTTCGTTGACCATGAGAGCTTGTCATGGGCTAAGTTGGGACTCCCCTGTCGGGATTTGAACTTTCGAAAGCCGTGCCCGCGGTTATGGGCAGATGGGAATTTGTTAATGTCCGGTTGTAGATAACTTGAACCTTAACTTAATTAAAATGAATCAACTGAGTGTGTTACCGTGATGGCCTCTTCTCGGCGGAGTCCGGGAAGTGGACACGGTGTTGGAGTAATGTTTGCGCAGGTTGCTCTCTAGTTTCTCGCTCGCGCTTTGCCTCCTCTTCTCGCTCTCTTTTGCGAATAATTTAGTCACCATTTTTGCTAGTCGTTTGCTGCAGCTCCACATATTTTTTACCTTGCCTTACCTATAAGCTTAAATAGTCTTGATCACGAGGGTGCGAGATTGCTGAGTCCCTGTGGCTCACAGATTACTATTACACCAGATGCAGGGCCTGACGATTCCGCTCCAGGAGACGCGCTTGAGCTCAAGTGGGAGTTCGACGAGGACTCTCAATGTTACTATGTTTCTTTTCCTGATGATCAGTAGTGGTGCCCAGTTGGGGGTGATCGGGAACGTGTCGCATGCTGGGTTCTCTTTTATTTTGGCGCCATAGTCGGGCCATGAGTGTTTGGATGATGTAATGTTATTTATGTACTTGATTGACGTGGCGAGTGTAAGCCAACTATGTTTTCTCCCCTTTATGATTTATATTACATGGGATGTTGTGAAGATTGCCTAACTTGCGACATATGCCTTCAATGCTATTATGCCTCTAAGTCGTGCCTCGACACGTGGGAGATATAGTCGCATCGAGGGTGTGACAAGTTGGTATCAGAGCCTTCCTCGACCTTAGGAGCCCCATTGCTTGATCGTTTTTAGCGGCCGAGTTGTGTCTAGAAAAATGTTTTGAGTCATTTAGGAATTATATATCGGAGAGTTTAGGAATTCTTTTTACTTCCCAGTCTCCTCATCGCTCTGGTAAGGCATCCTGACGTAGAGTTTTGACTCTTCTCTTCTCAAATTTCACTAAAAAAATTTAGGATCACGCGGGTATCTTGGAATCGTTCCGATGGTTTTATGATGAGAACATTGTCTTGGTGCCTCCTGTCAGGGGTTTAGTGGAAGTGTCCCGGGGAGTTGAGCTCTGAGGTGTTGTCATCATAATTTTATCGTTGCAGTTCTGAAATACCTGAGTCTAGTACGCCAACATCGAAAATCTCTTTTATGCAGTTCGTTGGTGAGATAACCTCGATGCCACCCAGTACTGGGGCGGGAGTTCGGGAGTATCGCCATAACTTGTATAACGGATGCTTTCGAAGGTTGAGGTAGATGGTTTCCGAAGGTTTCTTGGTTATGTGTTGAAGGATGGATACAGCTGGATGTAGGATTTGCTAGATTTGGGTGAGATATTATGCTTCCCCTGTATCCCCAACACCTGATTGCATAACCGGAAAGGTTCGGGAGTTTCATAGGTGGGAATTCTAGTAGCTCTAGTTCTTCTTCCATGAATATTGGTTTGAGATTGGGATTTCTTACCGATTATTCGTTCCTGATCCGTACCTTGTTGATTTATTTCTCTACCTTAATTCTAAGTGGCTTCTCAATTTATGGATATGTGACCATTTCAAGAGGAATGCATTCGTTCATTTTGTTCGGATGTGAAGACTATATGTTGCAATTTTCATTCCGTTGGATTCAGCTTCAATATCTGCCTATCATGTGCTAATGGATGTCAACCTCTTCAGGATGGCTCCTCCAACGCGCACGACTCCGAATCCTGATCCGCCACCACCTCCACCTCCTCCGGAGGCATGGCAAGCTGTGATGGCCGCAACCAATGCAAACACACAGTTGATCATGCAAATTCTTCAAGAGCGCAATCAAGGCAACCTAGGGAATCAAGGCAACAATCAAAATCACTTTGCTACACTCAACCAGTTCCTTGCTAACGGGCCAAAGACTTTCAGCAATTGTGTTGAGGCAACCGATGCTGACGATTGGCTTGTGGATCTGTGCAAGCATTTCGAGTGCAGTAACGTCAGACATGAGGACTTTGTCAAGTTCGCTTCCTTCTAACTCAAAGATCAATCTGCAGAATGGTTCCGGCAGTACAAGGACTCCAGAGGTGGACGAGTTATCACTTGGGATGAATTCCGTCAAGATTTCCGAGCTCATCATATTCCTCAGAGCGTGGTTGAAAGCAAGCGTGAGGAATTCCGCAACCTGAAGCAAGGCTCTTTGTCTGTCTATGACTAAAACAAGTTGTTCCAGAAGCTCACCCGCTTTGCCAAGCAGGACGTCCCTGATGAGAAGAGCATGATATACCAGTCCAGGGGTGGTCTCAGAGAAGAAATCCAGCTAGCTCTTGTTCTCTTTGAGCCCTTGAGATACGATGAGTTCTACAACATGGCACTGAAGCAAGAGGCTGCTCAGTTGAGGTGTGATGCTTCCAAGAAGCGAGTCAGAGATGTTACTCCTTCTTCCTCTACTCAAGTGGCCAAGCAACAGAAGTATTGGCTTCCTCCTCCTCCGTTCCGTCAGCCGTATCAGCAGAAGAGCAAAGGTGGCAGTGGTTCTTCCCACCCACCCAACCCTGGCTTTCAGAACAAGACTTCGTCTCAAGCTCCAAGATCGAGTGCTCCGTATCACCGTCCGCTTTCAGAGGTCACGTGCAACAAGTGCCAACAGAAGGGTCGCTATGCCAACAAGTGTCTCAACCAAAGGCGTCTTCCTCCTCCTCCTGTCAGATCGGCAAGTACAGCTGTGGTCAAGCATAACCCCAAGTCCGCCAAGGTCAATTTGATGAATGCAGCTCAGGCAGAGGATTCATCAGATGTCATCATGGGTAACCTTCCTGTTAATGATATTCCTGCAAAAGTTCTTTTTTACACGGGTGCATCGCATTGTTTCATCTCGAGGCCATTTGTTTCTAAGCATGAGTTGCCTTTGCAAGATTTGCCTAGACAGTTATCTGTTGTTTCTCCGGGTAAATTCATGAATGCAAGCGCTATTGCCCCAGATGTTACTATCACGTTGGGCGATTACAAGTTTCTCTCTTGTCCGGTGGTTCTTGGTAACTCGGATATTGATCTTATTCTCGGAATGGATTGGCTTTCTAAGCACAAGGCGCATCTTGATTGTGGTGCCAGGCAGATTCAATTGACTCATTCGTCTGAGGATGTAATTGTTTTTGCCGCTCGTGATGATACTATCCGTCTGTTTTATCTCAATGAGAAGGGTGAACTCGATGACATCTCGCAAATTCCAGTCGTTTGCGAATATCAAGACGTCTTTCCAGAAGAGCTTCCAGGAATGCCTCCACACCGGCCAGTTGAATTCGTTATTGATCTTGAGCCTGGCACGGAACCTGTGTGCAAACGTCCTTACAAGCTCGGACCTGAAGAGTTGAAGGAGCTTAAGAAGCAACTCGATATTCAAGAGAAAATGGGCCTCATCCGACCTAGTTCTTCTCCGTGGGGTTGTGGTGTTCTTTTTGTGAAGAAGAAGGATGGAACGGACCGACTTTGTGTTGATTACTGCCCACTGAACAAGAAGACCATCAAGAACAAATACCCACTTCCCAACATCAATGAGCTGTTCGAACAACTCAAAGGTGCCCAGGTATTCTCCAAGCTTGATCTCCATATGGGTTATCATCAGATTCGAATCCGTGAGCAAGATATTCCTAAGACGGCTTTCAGGACAAGCTATGGTTCATATGAATACACTGTCATGTCTTTTGGCCTCATCAACGCTCCTCCGACGTTCTCTCGCATGATGAACTTCATCTTCAACGCCTACACCAATGAATTCGTATTGGTCTATCTCGACGACATTCTGGTTTTCTCGAAGAACAAGGAAGATCATGCCAAGCACTTGCGTTTGGTTCTTGATAAGCTCAGGGAACATCAGTTCTACGCCAAGTTCTCCAAGTGTGAATTTTGGCTCGATGAGGTTCTTTATCTTGGTCATATCATCTCTGCTAAGGGCATTGCCGTGAATCCTGAGAAGGTGTCTACAATTGTGAATTGGGAACCTCCTCAGAACGTGAAGCAACTCCGTAGCTTCCTCGGTCTCGCAAGCTATTGCCGAAGATTCGTTGAAAACTTTTCTAAGATCGCGAAGTCTCTCTCAAATCTTGTTCAGAAGCACGTCAAGTACGTTTGGTCTCCGGAGTGTGACATTGCTTTCAACACTTTGAAAGAGAAATTGATCACTGCTCCAGTTCTGACTCCGCCTGATGAATCCAAGCCGTACGAGGTCTTTTGTGATGCCTCTCTCCAAGGTCTTGGCGTAGTATTGATGCAAGAGAAGAAAGTTGTTGCTTATACATCTCGCCAGTTGAAGCCTAATGAGAAGAACTACCCCACTCATGAACTCGAGTTGGTGGCAGTTGTGCATGCTCTTTTGACTTGGAGACATCTCTTATTGGGAAGAAAAGTGGACATTTTCACTGATCACAAGAGTCTCAAGTACATCTTCACTCAGCCTAATCTCAACCTCAGGCAAACTCGATGGGTCAAAATGATTCAAGAGTATAATCCGAGTATCGAGTATACTCCAGGCATGGCCAATGTGATTGCTGACGCATTGAGCAGGAAAGCTTACTGCAACAGTCTGATTCTCAAGCCTTATCAACCCGAGCTTTGTGAAGCTTTCCACAAACTTAATCTGCAAGTTGTTCCTCAAGGTTTCCTCGCCAACCTTCAAGTCTCTCCTACCTTGGAAGACCAGATTCGCCAAGCCCAGCTTCTCGATGCTATGGTGAAAAAGGTGAAGATTGGGATTGCCAAGAGTCAACCCAAGTACAAGTGCTACCGCCTTGATGACAAGGACACTCTCTTCTTTGAGGATCGTATTGTTGTACCCAAAGGTGACCTCCGTAAAGTGATCATGAACGAGGCTCACAATTCTCTCCTCTCCATCCACCCTGGGAGCACGAAGATGTATCAGGACCTCAAGCAAGCTTATTGGTGGACTCGAATGAAGCGTGAGATTGCTCAATTCGTGAATGAATGTGATGTCTGCAGAAGAGTGAAGGCAGAACACCAAAGGCCAGCTGGTCTCCTCCAACCTCTTGCCATTCCAGAATGGAAGTTTGACCACATTGAAATGGACTTCGTGACTGGGTTTCCAAAGTCCAAGCGTGGCAATGATGCTATATTCGTTGTCATCGATAAACTCACCAAAGTGGCTCACTTTATGCCTATCAAAGAGTCGATCACTGCAGCTCAATTGGCGGAACTCTATACCTCTCGAATTGTCTCTCTGCACGGTATTCCACAAGTGATCTCTTCAGACCGTGGCAGTATTTTTACCTCCAAGTTTTGGGATTCTTTTCAGAAGGCCATGGGCACCAACATCCGCTTCAGCACAGCTTTCCATCCTCAAACTAGCGGTCAAGTCAAGCGTGTCAACCAGATTCTTGAAGATATGCTCAGGGCTTGTGTGATCTCCTTCGGCTTGAAGTGGGAGGATTGCCTTCCTTATGCTGAATTCTCCTACAACAACAGTTTTCAAGCAAGTTCGGGCAAGGCCCCTTTTGAAATTCTGTATGGCAGGAAGTGCCGTACCCCTCTCAACTAGTCTGAAACCGGTGAACGTCAGCTTTTGGGTAATGACTTAATCACAGAGGCAGGGGAAATGTGCAAAGTCATTCGAGAGAACCTCAAAGCAGCCCAATCCCGTCAGAAGAGCTACTATGATAGTAAGCACCGTGATTTGGCTTTCGAGATCGGAGATCATGTTTACCTCCGCGTCTCTCCTTTGAAAGGTACTCGTCGCTTCAGTGTCAAAGGGAAGCTTGCCCCTAGATACGTGCGACCTTTCAAGATTGTCAGCAAGAGAGGCGACCTCGCCTATCAACTCGAGCTTCCTTCAAACTTTGCAAATGTTCATGACATGTTCCATGTATCTCATCTTCGAAAGTGCTTCAAGACTCCTGACCGCACCGTCAACTTCGAGGACATTGAGCTCCAAGAAGATCTCTCTTATCGTGAGCACCCAGTTGCTATTCTTGAAGAGACTGAACGCAAGACTCACAACAAGTCAATCAAATTTCTCAAAGTCAAGTGGTCACACCATTCCGACCGTGAAGCTACCTGGGAACGCGAGGATCACCTCCGTTCTGAGTACCCGGCGTTCTTTCAGTCCTAGATCTCGGGACGAGATCCTTTCGTAGTGGTGGAGTGTTGTAACACCCCGGATGTAACTTTCCCAATTTGTACTCCAACTCTTGCCGTTTCAGCGTTAAGTTATTTTATTTTCTCGAGTTCGGGTTTTTGTCTCCGTGTGTTGTTGTCGTTGTCATGCATCTCATATCATGTCATCATGTGCATTGCATTTGCATACATGTTCATCTCATGCATTCGAGCATTTTCCCCGTTGTCCGTTTTGCATTCCGGCGCTTCGTTCTCCTCCGGTGGTCATTTCTACCTTTCTTTCGTGTGTGGGGATTAAACATTTCCGTATTGGACCAAGACTTGCCAAGCGGCCTTGGTTTACTACCGGTAGACCGCCTGTCAAGTTTCGTACCATTTGGACTTCGTTTGATACTCCAACGGTTAACCGAGGGACCGAAAAGGCCTCGTGTGTGTTGCAGCCCAACACCCCTCCAATTTGGCCCAAAACCCACCTAAGCCTTCTCCATCATCTAGAGCGTTCGATCACGATCGCGTGGCCGAAAACCGCACCTCATTTGGACTCTCCTAGCTCCCTCTGTGCCTATATATAGACCCTCCTCCAAAATTCGCGGATCATCCTACCCTAACCCTAGTCCCGCTCCTCTTCGCGCGGCCGGACACGTCCGGACCGCGCCGGACACACCGCCGCCAGCCAACCGCCGCCAGCCACATCATCGCCCGCCGCCGCCACTCCCACCGTGGCCCGGGAGCCCGCATCCGGCCCCCGCGGGCCCATCCATCGCCGTGCCGCCCGCGCCCTTCTCCTCCACGGCGTCGCGCCCGCGCCCGCCGCCATCCGCCGCCTCCCCGCCGGCACGCCGTCGCTCGCCGCCCGCCGCACCGGAGCAGGCCGCCGCCACCGGGGCCTCGCCGCCGCCACAGAAGCTCGCCGCCCCGGCCACCGCGCCGCCTCGCCGCCTCCCCACGCCGGATCCGGCCCGGTTCCGGCCTCCTCTCCACTCCGGCGACGCCCTCGACGAACTCTGGCCGTCCACAGTGCAGCTCTGACATTCCTCGTTTTCCGTTCCCAGATCTAGATCGGGATGAACAGTAAACCCTAGGTGATTTTCTTCTAAGTCCCGAAATCACAGATCCAAGTGCTCCTGTTCATATCCCCGTAACTTTGCATCCGTAGCTCCGATTCATGCATATAGCATATCAAAATGTTCATCTCAGAGAGTACATCATTTCATTCCATTGCATAATTTTCATTTGAGTTAATCTTGATGCCCGAAATGCTGTTAGAAGAGGGCTACTTGAGTTATTTGTCAGATCTGCTGCTCCATTTAGCTTTTTCCATTTTCTGCCATGATTATTGTGTGCATGATATGCCCTGATGCTCTACATATGTTTTGTTAAGGGTTTTGTCATCTTTCCAGAGGTGCAACCCATGTATTTTTTTGATGAGTGTGGTGACTAGCACAAGCTTGCAAAGTGGTGCACTCGGTAATTCTGATTTCAGGGACTTAGCATTTCCACTAAGTCCTTGAGCTGTTTATCTCATATGGCCATATGTTCATGTTGTTTCCTAGTGATCCGTGCCTCTTTTGAGGATGATAAGTAAGGATGTTTTGTTAATATTGTAGTGCTCTATCCATCCATGTCTTTGTTTGCAAATATGGAGCACCCTAGCTTGAGTCAATCGAGCTCTACTTTTGCTACTTTGTGAATCTGGGCAGATTGTCAACTTGTTTGCAATTTTGCCGATGATGTTGTAGTTGATCCGTGCATGCTATGTTATTGTTCTTGCCATGTCTAGCTTGAATTTTGTGCCTTCTTGATGGGTGTATGCTTGTCTTGTCATGACTTGCTCCGTGGTGAGTGCATCGAGCTCGTAAACATGCCTACTTCAGATCTGTTTTCAGCATGTGCCAGTTTTCACTAAGTCTGTGATCTGGTTATGTTTTTGCTATGTTCACATGCTTGCAATTGTATTTTCTGATCCCTTTTGGCTCAAGGTCACTAAGGGACTTTTGTTAAGCTCTTTGAGTAGCTCCATGCCATGCTTTACTTTGCCATGTTCAGGTCCTGTAGCATGTAGTTTTGTTGCTCCGAAGAGTGCTACCTGATCTGAAATTTCAGACAAGTGTTAATTTCACTAAGTGTGAGATCTGTTTGCCATATGCATTTTTGCCATGCTTGTTTGAACCTGTTAATGGATGAATTGGCCGTAGCTCAGTGCTAGACTTTTGTTAAGAATCTTGTATGCATCCCTGACATGTATTTTTGTTGTCATGTTTGGGTGCTGTAGCATGTTCATTTCATTGCATTTAGATGCCTACTTGCTGTAAATCGCAGACCGGTGCCAATTTTGAATCGCTTGCCATTTCCAAACCGTAACTCCGATTCTGGCGTTCCTTATATCGTTTTCAAGCGATTTCATCTCATCTTTCCAGTGGCACACTTGGATTTCCAAGTTGAGGCCAGGTTCTTGCATTTCCTGTCACATCTTGCATATGCATCCCGCATCGCATCCCGCATAGCATATCATCCTTGCATCATCTTGTTTGATCCTTGCACGTGGTTGATTTTGTCCTTGTTGCTTGTTTGTCTTGTTTGGGTAGAGCCGGGAGATGAGTTCGCTAATGAGAAGCCCGTTGAGTTTGCTTTCGAGGATCCAGTCAACTCTGACAACTGTGCAGGCAAGATGATCATACCCTTGAAATCACTACTATCTTTGCTATGCTAGTTTGCTCGCTCTTTTGCTATGCCAATGCTACGATGCCTACCACTTGCTTTCATGCCTCCCAAATTTCCATGTCAAACCTCTAACCTACCTTGTCCTAGCAAACCGTTGATTGGCTATGTTACCGCTTTGCTCAGCCCCTCTTATAGCGTTGCTAGTTGCAGGTGAAGATTGAAGGCCGTTCCTTGTTGGAACATTTATTTACTTGTTGGGATATCATTATATTATCTTGTTATCTTAATGCATCTATATACTTGGTAAAGGGTGAAAGGCTCGGCCTCTCGCCTAGTGTTTTGTTCCACTCTTGCCGCCCTAGTTTCCGTCATATCGGTGTTATGTTCCCGGTTTTTGCGTTCCTGACACGGTTGGGTTATAATGGGAACCCCTTGATAGTTCGCCTTGATTAAAGCTTTTCCAACAATGCCCAGCCTTGGTTTTACCATTCGCCACCTAGCCTTTTTCTTTCCCTTGGGTTCTGCAGACTCAAGGGTCATCTTATTTTACCCCCCCCCTCCCGGGCCAGTGCTCCTTTGAGTGTTGGTCCCACCGAGTGATGTCCGGGGCTACCAGGGGCAACTTTGGGCTGGCCTACCCGACGTCTAGCTCATCTGAGTGTGCGCTGAGAAAGAGATATGTGCAGCTCCTATCGGGATTTGTCGGCACATTCGGGCGGTGTTGCTGGTCTTGTTTTAACCTGTCGAAGTGTCTTGAAGAACCGAGATACCGAGTCTGATCGTGACCGTGAGAGCTTGTCATGGGCTAAGTTGGGACTCCCCTGTCGGGATTTGAACTTTCGAAAGCCGTGCCCACGGTTATGGGCAGATGGGAATTTGTTAATGTCCGGTTGTAGATAACTTGAACCTTAACTTAATTAAAATGAATCAACTGAGTGTGTTACCGTGATGGCCTCTTCTCGGCGGAGTCCGGGAAGTGGACACGGTGTTGGAGTAATGTTTGCGCAGGTTGCTCTCTAGTTTCTCGCTCGCGCTTTGCCTCCTCTTCTCGCTCTCTTTTGCGAATAATTTAGTCACCATTTTTGCTAGTCGCTTGCTGCAGCTCCACATATTTTTTACCTTGCCTTACCTATTAAGCTTAAATAGTCTTGATCGCGAGGGTGCGAGATTGCGGAGTCCCTGTGGCTCACAGATTACTTCCAAACCAGATGCAGGGCCTGATGATTCCGCTCCAGGAGACGCGCTTGAGCTCAAGTGGGAGTTCGACGAGGACTCTCAACGTTACTATGTTTCTTTTCCTCATGATCAGTAGTGGTGCCCAGTTGGGGGTGATCGGGACCGTGTCGCATGTTGGGTTCTCTTTTATTTTGGCACCGTAGTCGGGCCATGAGTGTTTGGATGATGTAATGTTATTTATGTACTTGATTGACGTGGCGAGTGTAAGCCAACTATGTTTTCTCCCCTTTATGATTTATATTACATGGGATGTTGTGAAGATTGCCTAACTTGCGACATATGCCTTCAATGCTATTATGCCTCTAAGTCGTGCCTCGACACGTGGGAGATATAGTCGCATCGAGGGTGTTACATTATCGTACCACATACCTATTCCTTTTCGGAGTCTGAAACATTCCGGAAAGTGTCCCTTATGTATTCCTCCGGGTTATGGTTTCAATAACATTGGTTTCAACATTTATGGGATTACCTGAGATATAATGTTTGATTCTTTGACTGTTCACCACCTTCGGATTTGTGCCTTCGAAGTTGTTGATTTTATGGCACCGGAACAATAGACCTCTTTGATAACGTAAGGACCTTCCCATTTAGAGAGAAGTTTTCCTGCAAAAAATCTTAAACGAGAGTTGTATATCAATACATAATCACCTACATTAAACTCACGATTTTGTATTCTTTTGTCATGCCATCTTTTAACTTTTTCTTTAAACAACTTGGCATTTTCATAGGCTTGGGTTCTCCATTCATCAAGTGAGCTAATATCAAATAACCTCTTCTCACTAGCAAGTTTAAAATCATAATTGAGTTATTTAATGGCCCAATATGCCTTGTGTTCTAGTTCAAGAGGTAAGTGACATGCTTTTCCATAAACCATTTTATACGGAGACATACCCATAGGGTTTTTATATGCAGTTCTATAGGCCCATAATGCATCATCAAGTTTCTTGGACCAATTCTTTCTAGATCTATTAACAGTCTTTTGCAAAATTAATTTGAGCTCTCTATTACTCAATTCTACTTGACCACTAGACTGTGGGTGATAAGGAGATGCAATTCTATGATAAACATCATATTTAGCAAGCATTTTACGGAAAGCACCATGAATAAAATGTGAACCACCATCAGTCATTAAATATCTAGGGACTCCAAATCTTGGAAAAATAACTTCTTTAATCATTTTAATAGAAGTGTTATGATCAGCACTACTAGTTGTAATATCTTCTACCCACTTAGTAACGTAATCAACAGCAACTAAAATATGTGTATATCCATTAGAGGAAGGAAAGGGTCCCATACAGTCAAAGCCCCAAACATCAAATGGTTCAATTACGAGTGAATAGTTCATAGGCATTTCTTGACGTCTACTAATATTACCAATTCTTTGACATTCATCACAAGATAAGACAAACTTACGGGCATCCTTGAAGAGAGTAGGCCAATAAAAACCAGATTGCAATACCTTATGTGCAGTTCTATCTCCAGCATGGTGTCCTCCATAAGCTTCGGAGTGACACTTGCGTAGGATCTTTTCCTGTTCATGCTTAGGTACACAACGTCTAATAACACCATCTACCCCTTCTTTATAAAGATGTGGATCATCCCAAAAGTAATGCCTCAAATCATAGAAGAACTTTTTCTTTTGCTGGTATGTGAAACTAGGTGGTATAAACTTAGCAACAATGTAATTAGCATAATCAGCATACCATGGAGCAGTATGAGAAGCATTTATGACATTTAATTGCTCATCAGGAAACTTATCATCAATAGGTAGTGGGTCATCAAGCATATTTTCTAACCTAGACAAGTTGTCTGCAACGGGGTTCTCAGCTCCCTTTCTATCAACAATATGTAAGCCAAATTCTTGTAGCAAGAGAACCCATCTAATAAGTCTAGGTTTAGCATCTTTCTTTTCCATGAGATATTTAATAGCAGCATGATCAATGTGAATAGTTACTTTAGAATCAACAATATAAGTTCTGAACCTATCACAAGCAAATACAACTGCTAAGAATTCTTTTTCAGTGGTAGCATAATTTCTTTGAGCACTGTCTAGGGTTTTACTAGCATATTGAATAACATTTAATTTCTTATCAACTCTTTGCCCTAGAACAGCACCTACAGCATAATCACTAGCATCACACATACTTTCGAAGGGTAAATTCCAATCAGGTGGCTAAACAATAGGTGCAGAAATCAATGCTTTCTTAAGTATTTCAAATGCTTCTACACAATCATCATCAAACACAAATGGTATATCTTTTTGTAATAAATTAGTCAGAGGCCGAGAAATTTTTGAGAAGTCCTTAATGAACCTCCTATAAAATCCGGCATGACCAAGGAAACTTCTTACACCTTTGATGTCCTTGGGACATGGCATCTTCTCAATAGCATCAACCTTGGTTTTATCAACTTCAATACCTCTTTCAGAAACTTTATGCCCCAAGACAATACCTTCATTAACCATAAAGTGGCACTTTTCCCAATTCAAGACAAGGTTAGTTTCTTCACATCTCTGCAAAACTCGATCAAGGTTGCTCAAGCAATCATCAAAAGAAGATCCATAGACGGAGAAATCGTCCATGGAAACCTCACAAATCTTTTCACAAAAGTCAGAGAATATAGCCATCATGCATCTTTGAAAGGCAGCAGGTGCATTACATAAACCAAAAGGCATACGTCTATAAGCAAAAGTACCAAAAGGGCATGTAAAAGTAGTCTTTGATTGATCTTTGGCTGACACAGGTATTTGAGAGAAACCAGAATAACCATCTAGAAAGCAAAAATGTGTATGTTTGGATAGTCTTTCTATTATTTGATCGATAAAAGGTAAGGGGTAATGATCCTTTCTAGTTGCCTTATTTAATTTACGGAAATCAATTACCATCCTATAACCTGTAATAATTCTTTGAGGAATCAATTCATCTTTATCATTAGGAATGACAGTAATACCTCCCTTCTTAGGGACACAATGGACAGGACTTACCCACTGACTATCAGCAACGGGATAGATTATACCTGCCTCAAGGAGCTTTAGTATTTCCTTTCTTACCAATTCTTTAATTTTAGGATTCAACCGTCGTTGATGATCACGAACTGGTTTAGCATCTTCTTCCAAATTAATTTTATGTTGACATAGAGTGGGACTAATGCCCTTAAGATCATCAAGAGTATACCCAATAGCAGCACGGTCCTTCTTCAGAGTTTTCAATAATCTCTCTTCCTCATGATCTAAAAGGTTAGCACTAATAATAACAGGATATATCTTTTTTCTCATCAAGATAAGCATATTTAAGAGTGTCAGGTAATGGTTTAAGCTCAAACACGGGATCACCCTTGGGTGGAGGAGGATTCCCTAGGATTTCAACAGGTAAATTGTTTTTCAGAATAGGTTCCTGTTTAAAGAATACTTCATCTATTTCCCTTCTTTCATTCATAAACATATCATTTTCATGGTCTAGCAAATATTGTTCTAAAGGATCACTAGGAGGTACAGCAATAGAAGTAAGACCAATAATTTCATCCTTACTAGGAAATTCTTCTTCACGGTGTTGTCTACTAAATTTAGAAAAATTAAATTCATGAGTCATATCATCTAAACCGATAGTAACAACATCCCTTTTGCAATCTATGGTAGCATTAACAGTGTTCAAGAAGGGTCTACCAAATATAATGGGACAAAAGCTATCTTGTGGGGAACCAAGAACAAGAAAATCAGCAGGATATTTAGTTTTCCCACACAGGACTTCAACATCTCTAACAATTCCCATTGGTGAAATAGTATATCTATTGGCAAGTTTAATTGTGACATCAATATCTTCTATCTCAGCAGGTGCAATATCATGCATAATTTTTTGTATAAGGAACAAGGTATTGCGCTAGCACTAGCACCCATATCACATAAGCCATGATAACAATGATCTCCTATTTTAACGGAAATAACAGGCATGCCTACCACAAGTCTATTTTTATCTTTAGCACAAGGTTTAGCAATTCTAGCAGTCTCATCAAGGAAATGAATAACATGCCCATCAATATTATTAGACAAGAGATCTTTAACAATAGCAATATTAGGTTCAACTTTAACTTGCTCAGGAGGTGTATATGTTTTAGTATTGCTTTTTCGAACCACAGTTGAAGCTTTAGCATGATCCTTTATCCTAATAGGGAAAGGTGGTTTTTCAACATAAGAAGTAGGTACAATAGGATCATTATAAGTGACAATCTTTTCTTCAACTTTAATAGGTACAGCTACTTTTAATTCTATGGGAGGATGATATTTAAACCACTTCTCCTTGGGGAGATCAACATAAGTAGCAAAAGATTCACAAAAAGAAGCTACTATCTCATAGTCAAGTCCATATTTAGTGCTAAATTTACGAAAAATATCGGTATCCATAAAAGATTTAACACAATCAAAACTAGGTGTCATACCTGACTCCTTACCTTTGTCGAGGTCCCAATCTTCAGAGTTGCGTTTTATTCTTTCCAATAAATCCCATTTGAATTCAATAGTCTTCATCATAAAAGAGCCAGCACAAGAAGTATCAAGCATGGTGCGATTGTTATCAGAAAGCCGAGCATAAAAATTTTGAATAATCATTTCTCTTGAGAGCTCATGATTGGGGCATGAATATAACATTGATTTAAGCCTCCCCCAAGCTTGAGCGATGCTTTCTCCTTCGCGAGGCCAAAAATTATATATATAATTGCGAACGATGAACAAGATGCATAGGATAAAACTTTTGATGAAATTCCAATTTCAATCGTTTGTAATTCCAAGACCCCATATCATCACATAGCCTATACCATGTCGATGCATCTCCCTTCAAAGATAAAGGGAAGACCTTCTTCTTAACAACATCTCCGGGTACACCTGCAAGCTTAAATAATCCACAAACTTCATCCACATATATTAGATGCTCATCGGGATGCTTTGTTCCATCTCCTAAAAAGGGATTAGCTAGCAGTTTTTCTATCATACCCGAAGGAATTTCAAAGAAAAAATTTTCAATTTCAGTAGGTTCAGTAGGTTGAGGAGCAACTCTTTGCTCTACTGGTCAGGGTGAAGATACCTCGAACAAGCCCCTCAGAGGATTACTTTCCATAGTAACAAGTGATAGTAAATTTCAGCACACTATATAAATTTTTCCTTACCAAATTCCACCTACCAAAGGCGCTTCACTCCCCGGCAACGGCGCCGGAAAAGAGTCTTGATGACCCACAAGTATAGGGGATCTATTGTAGTCCTTTCAATAAGTAAGAGTGTCAAATCCAATGAGGAGCAGAAGGAAATGATAAGCGGTTTCCAGCAAGGTATTCTCTGCAAGTACTGAAATAAGTGGTAACAGATAGTTTTGTGATAGGATAATTTGTAACGAGCAACAAGTAACAAAAGCAAATAAGGTGCAGCAAGGTGGCCCAATCCTTTTTGTAGCAAAGGACAAGCCTGGACAAATTCTTATATAGAGAAAAGCGCTCTGGAGGACACATGGGAATATCATCAAGCTAGATTTCATCACGCTCATATGATTCATGTTCGGTACTTTGATAATTTGGTATGTGGGTGGACCGGTGCTTGGGTAATGTCCTTACTTGGACAAGCATCCCACTTATGATTAACCTCTATTGCAAGCATCCACAACTACAACAAAAATATTAAGGTAAACCTAACCATAGCATGAAACATATGGATCCAAATCAGCCCCTTACGAAGCAACGCATAAACTAGTGTTTAAGCTTATGTCACTCTAGCAACACATCATCTACTTATTACTTCCCAATGCCTTCCTCTAGGCCCAAATAATGATGAAGTGTCATGTTGTCGATGTTCACATAACACCACTAGAGGAGAGACAACATACATCTCATCAAAATATCGAACGAATACCAAATTCACATGACTACTAATAGCAAGACTTCTCCCATGTCCTCAGGAACAAACGTAACTACTCACAAAGCATATTCATGTTCATAATCAGAGGGGTATTAATATGCATATAGGATCTGAACATATGATCTTCCACCAATTAAACCAACTAGCATCAACTACAAGGAGTAATTAACACTACTAGCAACCTACTACCACCAATCCCGGACTAGGAGACAAGAATTGGATACAAGTGATGAACTAGGGTTTTGAGAGGAGATGGTGCTGATGATGATGTTGATGGAGATTGCCCTCTCCTGATGAGAGGAGCGTTGGTGATGACGATGGCGATGATTTCCCCCTCCGGGAGGGAAGTTTCCCCGGCAGAACAGCTTTGTCGAAGCCCTAGATTGGATCCGCCAAGGTTCCGCCTCGTGGCGGCGGAGTTTCGTCCATGAAGATGGCTTCTTATTTTTTTTCCCATCGAAAGACTTCATATAGCAGAAGATGGCCACCGGAGGGCCACCAGGGGGGCCACGAGGTAGGGGCGCGCCCCCCACCCTCGTGGGCAGGGTGTGGCCCCCTGGTGAATCTCTTCCGCTGAGTATTTTTTTATATATTCTGAAAACGTCTTCCGTGAAGTTTCAGGACTTTTGGAACTGTGCAGAATAGGCCTCTAATATTTGCTCCTTTTCCAGCCCAGAATCTCAACTGCTTGCATTCTCCCTCTTCATGTAAACCTTGTAAAATAAGAGAGAATAGGCATAAGTATTGTGACATAATGTGTGATAATAGCCCATAATGCAATAAATATCGATATAAAAGCATGATGCAAAATGGACGTATCACTCTTCCACTCCTTTATATATAGGGGAGGGGGCACCCCATAGACACACAAGTTGATCATTGATCTTTAGCCGTGTGCGGTGACCCCCTCCACCATAATCCACCTTGGTAATATAGTAGCGGTGCTTAGGCGAAGCCCTGTTCCGGTAGCAACATCATCACTGTCATCATGTCGTCGTGATGACAAAGCTCTCCCTCGAAGCTCTACTAGATCGTGAGTTCGCGGGACGTCACCAAGCCGAATGTGTGCAGATCGCGGAGGTGTCGTATCTTCGGTACTAGATCGGTCGATCGTGAAGACGAACGACTACATCAACCGCGTTGTCATAACGCTTCCTCATACGGTCTACAAGGGTACGTAGACGAGGCTTAGAATCGGGACTTCAAAAATGTTTTGAACGCCACAGAGCATATAAGATGTTCTAAGAGTTGAAATTGGTATTTCATACTCATGCCCGTGTCGAGAGGTAGAATACCTCTGACAGTACTTTGCCTACAAGATGGAGGAGAATAGCTCAACTAGTGAGCATGTTCTTAGAATTTCTGAGTACTACAATCTCTTGAATCAAGTGGGAGTTAATCTTCTAGATAAGATAGTGATTGACAGATTTCTCTAGTCACTATCGCCAAGTTACTGGAACTTCATTATGAACTATAATATGTAAGGGATAAAGAAAACGATTCCCGAGCTCTTCGCGATGCTGAAATCAGCGAAGGTAGAAATCAAGAAAAGCATCAAGTGTTGATGGTTGACAAGAGCACTAGTTTCAAGTAAAAGGGCAAAGGGAAAGAAAGGGAACTTCAAGAAGAATGGCAAGCAAGTTGCCATACCCATGAAGAATCCCAAAGCTAGACCCAAGCCTGAAACTGAGTGCTTCTACTGCAAAAGAAATGGTCACTAGAAGTGGAACTGTCCTAGATACTTGGCGGATAAGAAGTATGGCAAAGTGAACAAAGGTATATTTGATATACATGTTATTGATGTGTACTTTACTAGTGTTTATAGAAACCCCTTAGTATTTGATACGGGTTCAGTTCCTAAGAGTAGTAACTCGAAACGGGAGTTGCAAAATAAACAGAGACTAGTTAAGGGCGAAGTAATGATGTGAGTTGGAAGTGATTCCAAGGTTGATAAGATCACCATCGCACACTCCCTTTACCTTCGGGATTAGTGTTGAACCTAAAATAAATGTTATTTGGTGTTTGCATTGAGCATGAATATGATTGGATCATGTTCATTGCAATACGGTTATTAATTTAAGTCAAAGAATAATTGTTGTTCTATTTACATGAATAAAACCTTCTATGGTCATACACTCAATATAAATGGTTTATTGAATCTCGATCGTAGTGATACATATATTCATAATATTGAAGCCAAAAGAAGCAAAGTTAATAATGATAGTGCAACCTATTTGGAGCACTGTCGTTTAGGTCATATTGGTGTAAAGCACATGAAGAAACTCCATGCTGATGGGCTTTCGGAATCACTGGATTATGAATCACTTGATGCTTGCGAACCATGCCTCATGGGCAAGATGACTAAGACTCCGTTATCCAGAACAATGGAGCGAGCAACTGGCTTATTGGAAATAATACATACTGATGTATGCGGTCCGATGAGTGTTGAGGCTCGCGGCGGGTATCATTATTTTCTGACCTTCACAGATGATTTGAGCAGATATGGGTATATCTACTTGATGAAACATAAGTCTAAAACATTTGAAAAGTTCAAAGAATTTTAGAGTGAAGTGGAAAATCATCGTAAACAGAAAATAAAGTTTCTATGATCTGATTGTGGAGACGAATATTTGAGTTACGAGTTTGGTCTTCAACTAAAACAATCTGGAATAATTTCACAAATTCATGCTACCTGGAACACCACAGCATAATGGTGTGTCCGAATGTCATAACCGTACTTTATTGGATATAGTGCAATCTATGATGTCTCTTACCGATTTACCACTATCGTTTTGGGATTATGCATTAGAGACAGGTACATTCACGTTAAATAGGGCACCGTCTAATCTGTTGAGACGACACCGTATGAACTATGGTTTGTCTAGAAACCTAAGCTGTTGTTTCTTAAAGTTTGGGGTTGTGATGCTTATGTGAAAAATTTTCAGCCTGATAAGCTCAAACCCAAATCGAAAAAGTGCGTTTTCATAGGATACCCAAAAGGAAACTGTAGGGTACACCTTCTATCACAGATCCAAAAGGCAAGATCTTTGTTGCTAAGAGTGGATCCTTTCTAGAGAAGAAGTTTCTCTCAAAAGAAGTGAGTGGGAGGAAAGTAGAACTTGATAAGGTAATTGTACCTTCTCCCGAATCAGAAAGTAGTTCATCACATAAATCAGTTCTAGTGATTCCTACACCAATTAGTGAGGAAGTTAATAATGATGATCATGAAACTTCAGATCAAGTTACTACCGAACCTCGTAGGTCAACCAGAATACGTTCCGCACCATAGTGGTACGGTAATCCTGTTCTGGAGGTCATGTTACTTGACCATGATGAACCTACAAACTATGAGGAAGCGATGATGAGCCCATATTCCCCAAAATGGCTTGAAGCCATGAAATCTGAGATGAGATCCATGTATTAGAACAAAGTATGGACTTTGATTGACTTGCCCGTTGATCGGTGAGCCATTAAGAATAAATGGGTTTTCAAGAGGAAGACAGACATTGATAGTACTGTTACTATCTACAAAGCTCGAATTGTCGCGAAAGGTTTTCGACAAGTTTAAGATGTTGACTACGATGAGATTTTCTCACTCGTGGCGATGCTTAAGTCTGTCCGAATCATGTTAGCAATTGCCACATTTTATGAAATTTGGCAAATGGATGTCAAAATTACATTCCTTAATGGATTTCTTAAAGAAGAGTTGTATATGATGCAACAAGAAGGTTTTGTCAATCCTAAAGGTGTTAACAAAGTGTGCAAGCTCCAACGATCCATCTATGCACTGGTGCAAGCATCTCGGAGTTGGAATATATACTTTGATAAAGTGATCAAAGCATATGGTTTTATACAGACTTGCGGTGAAGCCTGTATTTACAAGAAAGTGAGTGGGAGCACTACAACATTTCTGATAAGTATATGTGAATGACATATTGTTGATCGGAAATAATGTAGAATTTTCTGGAAAGCATAAAGGAGTGTTTGAAAAGAGTTTTACAAAGAAATACCTCGATGAAGCTACTTACATATTGAGCATCAAGATCTATAGAGATAGATCAAGACGCTTGATATATTTTCAGTGAGTACATACCTTGACAAGATTTTGAAGTAATTCAAAATGGAAAAGTCAAAGAAGGATTTCTTGCCTGTGTTGCAAGGTGTGAAGTTGAGTAAAGACTCAAAACCCGACCACGGCAGAAAATAGAAAGAGAATGAAAAGTCATTCCCTATGCCTCAGTCATTGGTTCTATAAAGTATGCTATGCTGTGTACCAGTCCTATTGTATACCTTAGCATGATTCTGGCAAGGGAGTACAATAGTGATCTAGGAGTAGATCACTGGACAGTGGTCAAAATTATCCTTAGAGGAGTAAGGAAATATTTCTCAGGTATGGAGGTGATAAAAGAGTTCGTCATAAAGAGTTACATCGATGCAAGCTTTTTACATCGATATAGATGACTCTAAGTCTCGATCTAGATACATATTGAAAGTGGGAGCAATTAGCTAGAGTAGCTCTGTGCAGAGTATTGTAGACATAGAAATTTGCAAAGTACATAAGGATCTGAATGTTGCAGACCCATAGACTAAACTTCTCTCACAAGCAAAACATGATCACTCTTTGGGTGTTAATCACATAGCGATGTGAACTAGATTATTGACTCTAGTAAACCCTTTGGGTATTATTCACATGGAGATGTGAACTAATCACATAAAGATGTGAACTATTGGTGTTAAATCACATGACGATGTGAACTAGATTATTGATTCTAGTGCAAGTGGGAGACTAGGGCTGGAATTCGAGCCGAGTCGGGCCAGCTCAGCTCGACTCACTGGAGCTCGTTTCATTAACGAGCTAGCTCGACTCGACTCGTTATTATTAACGAGCTCAAATCCAAGATTGGCTCGGCTCGTATAACTTGAGAGCTAGCTCGTTTAGCTTGTTAAGCTCATTAAAGATATGAACATAAAACCCTCAAATATTATAAAAATTATTATGTATATATTAAACATATATATCACTAAACAATAGTAATTTCCTTGTAACGCATGATTCTCCTAGGAGGTTCGGCCTTCAACTGCTAGGCCTTGTGTTGTGCGCCCGGGACATAGGGTGCTGAGTGGCTGATCTTTTTTTATATTGGGAGTGGCTGATCTTTTGTACCGAGCCAAACGAGTTACACGAGTACTCATGAGATTGGCTCGTTTAACTTGTTCTATAAACGATCTTAAACTAAAGCTCGGCTCGACTCGTTATTCTTCGAGTTCGAGTTGATTCGAGCCGAGTCACGAGCTACTCGTTTAGCTCATGAGCTTTGAGCTTTTTTCCAGCCCTATGGGAGACTGAAGGAAATATGCCCTAGAGCCAATAATAAAGTTATTATTTATTTCCTTATATCATGATAAATGTTTATTATTCATGCTATAATTGTATTAACCGGAAACTTAGTACATGTGTGAATACATAGACAAACAGTGTGTCACTAGTTTGCCTCTACTTGACTAGCTCGTTGAATCAATGATGGTTATGTTTCCTAACCATAGACATGAGTTGACATTTGATTAACGGTATCACATCATTAGAGAATGATGTGATTGACTTTACCCATATCCATTAGCTTAGCACGATGATCATTTAGTTTGTTGCTATTGCTTTCTCCATAACTTATACATGTTCCTATGACTATGAGATCATGCAACTCCCGAATAGCAGAGGAACACTTTGTGTGCTACCAAACATAACATCGTAATTGGGTGATTATAAAGGTGCCCTACAGGTGTCTCCAATGGTGTTTGTTGAGTTGGCATAGATCGAGATTAGGATTTGTCACTCCGAGTATCGGAGAGGTATCTCTAGGCCCTCTCGGTAATGCACATCACTATAAGCCTTGCAAGCATTGTGACTAATGAGTTAGTTGTGAGATGATGCATTACGGAACGAGTAAAGAGACTTGCCGGTAACGATATTGAACTAGGTATTGAGATACCAACGATCGAATCTCGGGCAAGTAACATACCGATGACAAAGGGAACAATGTATGTTGTTATATGGTTTGACCGATAAAGATCTTCGTCGAATATGTAGGAACCAATATGAGCATCCAAGTTCTGCTATTGGTTATTGACCGGAAGTGAGTCTCAGTCATGTATACATTGTTCTCGAACCCGTAGGGTCCACACGCTTAACGTTCGGTGACGACCGATATTATGAGTTTATGTGTTTTGATGAACTGAAGGTTGTTCGGAGTCCCGGATGTGATCACAGGCATGACGAGGAGTCTCGAAATGGTCAAGACATAAATATTGATATATTGGAAGCCTAAATTTGGACATCGGAATGATTCCGAGTGGTTCGGGCATTTTTCCGGAGTACCGGGAGGTTACCGGAACCCCCCGGGGAGTTTAATGGGCCTTATGGGCCTTAGTGGAAAGAGAGGAGGGGCTGCTAGGGCAGGCCGCGCGCCCTCGCCCCCTCTGGTCTGAATTGGACTAGGAAGAAGGGTGGCGCCCCCCTTTCCTTCTCCCTCTTTCCTCCTTCCTTCTCCTACTACTACTACATGGAAAAGGGGGGAATCCTACTCCCGGTGGGAGTAGGACTCCTCATGGGGCGCGCCATAGGAGGGCCGGTGTCGGTGTCAAAACTGGCGGATCTCGGGTAGGGGGTCCCGAACTGTGCGTCTAAGGCGGAGGGTAACAGGAGGCAGGGGACACGATGTTTTACCCAGGTTTGGGCCCTCTTGATGGAGGTAAAACCCTACGTCCTGCTTGATTATTCTTGATAATATGAGTAGTACAAGAGTTGATCTACCACGAGATCAGAGAGGCTAAATCCTAGAAGCTAGCCTATGGTATGATTGTATGTTGTCCTACGGACTAAAACCCTCCGGTTTATATAGACACCGGAGGGGGCTAGGGTTACACAAGGTCGGTTACAAATGAGGAGATATACATATCCGTATTGCCTAGCTTGCCTTCCACGCCAAGTAGAGTCCCATCCGGGCACGGGATGAAGTCTTCAATCTTGTATCTTCATAGTCCAACAGTTCGGCCAAAGAATATAATCCGGCTGTCCGGATACCCCCTAATCCAGGACTCCCTCAGTAGCCCCTGAGCCAGGCTTCAATGACAATGAGTCCGGCACGCAGTGTTGTCTTCGGCATTGCAAGGCGGGTTCCTCCTCCAAATACACCACGGAAGAGTTTGAATACAAGGATAGTGTCCGACCCTGCAAAATAAGTTCCACATACCATCGTAGAGAGAATAATATTACCACAAATCTAATCTGCTGACACATTTTGGCAGCATGACATCACGCCACGGCCCAGTAATTATTTGAACTGTTTTTCTTTAACTAGCCCCGCACATAACACGAGGTGGTTTCTTGACACGTCTTGTCAAAGCAGAGATCGTGTTCCCCTTATTACAGGATTCTCATCAATATGGACGTGGGTAACCCAACCACGCCATTAATTACGGCGCTTGGGGATAAGCGAGTTTTTCCAGGCTAGTGGGGGCACATAGTTTAGTCCGCCCTTATAAAGGGATAAGATCTCACCCTTTTCTACCCACGCCTTCTTCCTCCTTGCTCATCCATTCTCGTGCACTCGAGCTCCAGCGCCCAAGTCCGCATCCTTCTCCTCAACTCTCTCCAAACATGTCCGGAGCGGGAGGCAAGTGGATGGCCTCCTCTGTCACGGAGGGACACATCAAAAAGCTATGTGGAGCCGGATACTTAGCCGCGGATATCGCGCACCGGCTGCCAGCCGCGGGGCAGATCGTCCCTACCTCAGAACCTCACGAAAGGGTGGTTTTCCTCCCCCATTTCGTCCGCGGATTGGGGTTTCCCCTCCATCCATTCGTCCGCGGCCTCATGTTCTATTACGGGCTGGACTTTCATGATCTGGACCCGAATTTCATCCTCAACATCTCAGCGTTCATCGTCGTGTGCGAGGCCTTCCTCCGCATCCGGCCCCACTTCGGCTTATGGCTGAAGACCTTCCATATCAAGCCGAAGGTAGTAGGCGGCCAACAAGCGGAATGCGGCGGAGCCATGGTGGGAAAAATGCCCAACGTTACATGGCTCGAGGGCTCCTTCGTGGAGACCATAAAGGGGTGGCAATTGGGGTGGTTCTACATCACCGAGCCGCGCGACACCAACTGGGTGGCGGCCCCCGAGTTTCGATCCGGAATCCCCACGCGGCTCACTTCCTGGAAGGAGAAGGGCCTGTCCTGGGGTTCATTGGTGGAGCTAGACGGACACCAGAAGTGTATCCGGAACATGACAAGCAAAAAAACTTAAGCTTGTCAACATAGTCTAGGTCATGCTCTTCCGCCGGATCCTCCCATGTCAATAGCGGGCTTTCAACTTATGGGAGTTCGACCCGGCCCAGCACCAGACTCTACGCGAGCTCTTCGACACGACACATAAGGACGTCTGGAAGGTGTTGTTCAAGGGCACCGAGGTCCCTCCTTCTCTTACCGAGGACCATGGTCTAAGCGCGAAGCGCCCTGCGAATCCAGTAAGTTCTGTACATCTGGTAGGGTATTTATTTCCCATAGCTTAACCATGTGTGGGGTCTGAGCTCCCATGCCTTGACAGGACTGGGTGGAGGCATCGGAGCAGATTAACTGTCCGGCCCCACTACCGGAAGACCCTGCGGACGCTCTCCTGACGGAGATGCGGACTCCGGCTCCTTATGAGGTGCCGGAGAAGACCAAGAACAAGGCCAAGGGAACCCGAAAGGGTTCCCGGCGCCAGGTGGTATCGGACTCATCGTCCGATAACTCCGAGACGCACTCCTCCAGTGAAAATGAGGAGAAGGAAGATGAAGATTCTCCCCCTTTAGCCGGGGGAGACAAGAAAAGGAAGGCCGCCCCAACCGGGGAGGCCGAAGGGTCCAAGAAGGGAAGGACTCTCCTTCCGGACTGCTCCACTACCGCCACCGACGGCGAAGACGAGTGGCTGCTCAGGGCCAAGCCCCTGGCGAAGTCATAAGTATTCAGATACCAGAGTAACTCATAGCATACTTTTGTTGCACTGCCTCTCCTAACGTCGAATATGATTATGCAGTCCGCCCCGAGCCCGCATCGACGTATATTCGTCGGGCGGTTCTTTGGACTCGTCGGATATGGATAGCGATCCGCTTCCATCCGCCTCCTCTCCTCGCCCTACGGAAAATCCCGAGGTATTGTCTCAAGGGGCACTGAGCCGGGGGGAGGTAGTCCCGGAGGCGCCTCAAAGCGACCTTCCGGACTCCAGGAGCAAAGGGATCAAGGCTCCCGGGGGCTCCAAGTTCGGCCCTCAGCCGAATACCGCGCCGGAACCTCCAGTGGTTCCGGACTCGGGCAGGCGGCCCCCTTCCAAAAGGGGCAAGCCATCCGTGCCGGTGACCTCTGTCCATCCAGAGGCACCGGACGACCTGCTGGGAGCGCTTCGCGGCGCTTCCATCGACGAAGAGCACCGCACTATTATGAGTGTGGTGATCAAGAAGGCTCAGTCCGCCAAGAGCGGACTGACTGAAGCCTGTGCCAGCCTTCTAACAGGCTTTGAGGTAAGTATTTAAAATATAGGAAAATATTATCGCATAGACAGTAGCCCCTGATGCTCTGTTTGGTGTTCACAAAGAAAAGCCGAATAGAGGATCAAATAATATCTGCAGGAGTCTAATATAAGTATGTCTGTATGCGTATGCAGGCTTCGCTGCTGACCTCTGCCGCACTGACTGCGGAGGTCGCCGCACTGAAGCATGACCTCGAGCGGTCCGAGAAAGAGCTCGGCCTTGCCAAGAGGCAGCTCGAGGAGAACAAAGGTAAGTAATACCTTGTCTAGATAAAAAAGAAAATGTGGTTGCTAAATGACGAGATCATCATGAATGTGCCAGGGGCCATGACCAAAGTGGCGACCCTGAAGCAAGCGCTGCCCGAGGCCAAAAACAAAGCGGCTGAGGAGCGCACCGAGTGGGAAAAACAAGAGGCACGGGTGGGCGAGGTGCAGCAAGAGCTCCAGGCTCTCATGGAGAAGCACGAGGCTTTGGAGCTTGACTAGAAGACGCGAGAGTCCGAGCTTGCCGCAGCCCTCGAGAGCACAAAGCATGCCAAGGCTGAAGCCCAAAAGGCCCTGCAGGAAATTGAGGCAATGAGGAAGGTAGCGGCGGGTAAGGCATTCAATATGCAAAGCAAGCATGTGAAAGTAAATTACTTGTTACTTACCTGAGTCCGGAGCTCTCCAGGAGCATTCGCAGATTTGCCCCGCAGCGTGTCGGATGCCGCGAAGTATTACCAGGCTGAGGAGGGAAGCTCAACGGAGAAGTTGTTCTGGTCTCAGTATACTGGGACCGAACACCTGATGCCTATGAGCGACCAGCTGAAGCAACTGGTCGAGCTGCACAAGGCGGCCGAACAGGCCATGAAGGGCTTTATAGTACGGATGTGGCCTGGTGACTCCCTTCCCAACAGCTACTTCGGCCTGGTGAGGCGGCTTGTGGATGCCTGCCCACGGCTGGAAGTCATCAAGCGGTCCGTCTGTATCGAAGGTGCCCGCCGGGCTTTTGCCCGTGCGAAGGTGCACTGGGCCAAGATGGACACCGAGAAGCGATAATAGTCTAGTGCTATGCATTGTTTATTCAATAAGGTGCGTCGAAGCAGAATGATATAAGTAGTGCGATAAGCAAAAAGTAGGACTATTTGACATGTCCCCTCCAAGGGCAAGCTGAGGAATGGTATTTAAAGCAGGTATTTCACTCGTTATCAGAAGCCACCTAGGAGTTCCGTGGTGCGATGTAGCTTTCTGCCTCCTTGGTTGTTGCATCGTGTGTCCGGCAATCATACTGTCGGATAGGGTTTCCAGAGATTAAAGTCCTGAAAGAGAGAAAAGTAACAAAGCGGGAAGCCCCTAGTGCGGTTGAGCCGCATCTTGGGGCGTGTCGTAGTCGTGCCCCCCTCCCTACATGTGCCCATCGTATTTCCAATGCGTAATTATGTACGCGTGGCATGGATTTCGCCGTTTGGCTGGGACTGGGGTGGGGGCCGCATTGCTATGCGAGCTAGAACGTGCCAGGTGGTCTTGTTGCCGATTACTCCAGGCGCGCTTAAAGGTGTCCGGGTCTTTAATCGCCGAACTGGTGGATTGCCTTAAGAGACTGCTTTGTGCTTCTGCTGCGAGGGCCGCAGTGTGATCCTCCGTGCAGAGAGAGCGCTCTGTGTTTCCATTGACTGTGATGACCCCCCGAGGTCCTGGCATCTTGAGCTTGAGATATGCATAGTGCGGTACCGCATTGAATCTCGCAAATGCGGTTCTCCCGAGCAGTGCATGATAGCCGCTGCGGAACGGGACTATATCGAAGATTAACTCCTCGCTTCGTAAGTTATCCGGGGATCTGAAGACCACTTCCAGTTTGACTGAGCCTATGCAATGGGCCTCTACACCTGGTATGACGCCTTTAAAGGTCATTTTTGTGGGTTTGATCCTTGAGGGGTCTATACCCATTTTGCGCATTGTGTCGTGATAAAGCAGGTTCAAGCTGCTGCCGTTGTCCATAAGGACTCGAGTGAGGTGAAATTCGTCGATGATTGGGTCTAGGACCAGTGCGGCGAATCCGCCATGATGGATACTAGTGGGATGGTCCCTACGATCGAAGGTGATCGGATAGGAGGACCATGGGTTGAACTTTTGGGGCGACTGGCTCCAACGCGTATACATCCCTTAACGCACACTTCCGCTCCCTCTTGGGGATGTGGGTTGCGTATATCATGTTCACCGTCCGCACTTGTGGGGGGAACCTCTTTTCCCCTTCGGTGTTCGGCTGCCGGGGCTCCTCATCATCATCGCTATGTAGCCCCTTATCTTTGTCTTTGGCGCTTAACTTGCCGGCCTGCTTGAACACCCAACATTCCCTGTTGGTGTGGTTGGCTGGCTTGTCGGGGGTGCCACGTATTTGGCACGAGCGATCGAGTATACGGTCCAAACTGGACGGGCCCGGGGTGCTTCTTTTGAATGGCTTTTTCCGCTGACCGGGTTTAGAGCCTCTGAATCCGGCATTGCCTGTCGTATCCTTGGTATTGTCGCTATTGACGCAGCGCTTATGTTTGTTGCGACGTGACCTGCCATTGCTATCCTTAGTATTTGAAGTACCGTGGTTCTTTGATATGTTATTGCTGCGAGCCAGCCAGCTGTCTTCTCCTGCGCAAAAGCGGGCCATGAGTGTTGTGAGGGCTGCCATGGATTTCGGCTTTTCCTGGCCAAGGTGCCGAGCGAGCCACTCGTCGCGGATGTTGTGCTTAAAAGCTGCTAGGGCCTCTACATCCGCACAGTCAACGATTTGATTTTTCTTTGTCAGGAACCGTGTCCAGAATTGCCTGGCCGATTCCTCTGGCTGCTGAATTATGTGGCTCAAGTCATCGGCATCTGGTGCTCGCACATAAGTGCCCTGGAAGTTGTCGAGGAATGCGGCTTCCAGATCTTCCCAACAGCCAATGGATTCTGCTGGGAGGCTGTTGAGCCAATGCCGAGCTGGTCATTTGAGTTTAAGTGGGAGGTATTTGATGGCGTGTAGATCGTCACCACGGGCCATGTGGATGTGCAGGAGGAAGTCCTCGATCCATACCGCAGGATCTGTTGTGTCGTCGTATGATTCTATATTTACGGGTTTGAAACCTTCTGGGATTTGGTGATCCATTACTTCGTCTGTGAAGCATAGGGGGTGTGCGGCGCCTCTGTACTGGGCTATGTCGCGACACAGCTCAAATGAGTCTTGTCCGTTGTGTTCGGCCCGGCCGGATTTACTTTTACTGTATCCGGCGTGACGGTTATCATCCCGTGTGGTGGCGCGCTATAACGCCCCAAGACCGAAGCTTCAGATGCCTTCCAGGGTTTCCGAGATTCGTTGTGTGTTTTGTTTTGTCTGTTGCATTCATCTTGCATCATCACCTTCTCCTTCCCTCTACTTCCTTCTTTTGACAAGTGCCACATTCCCTTCTCTTTTAATGTTCATCTTTGCCACAACATTCTATCACCATGTCCTATACCTCTCCTAATTTTTTTCACCTCTTTTTAAGTTGATTTGGTTAGGTTCAAAAATAGCCCAAGTTTGAATTTAATTCGAACTTGATATATTTTTCTACCTCTAAAAATGTCCAAACCAATTTTATCAATTAGGACATGAATTCAAGGTCATGAGGATATTTTTATATTTCTCATACACATCTCCTTTTTCCCCTGCTCTTTCCTTTTGTATTTCTGTCTGAAGAAATGTAAAAGAAAAGAGACAATAGTAGCAGCGCCAGGCCGGCCAACCAACAGCCTTCTCGCTGCCAGCCAAGGCCTTCCCCGCGACCTCTCTAGGCCCATTTCCTTCCCCGCGGCCCACCTGGATCCAGCTGGCCTCTAAGCCTAAGGCCCAGCCAAGGCCATCTCTAATCCTAACCCTAGCCTGCTCGATCCCTCGCTCTCCTCTCGATTTCCCTCTCCCTCGTCTCCCTCCGCCGCACAGACGCAACGCCAGCGAGAAGAGTTTCTCTCGCTCGTCCTCCTCCAAACAGCGTCGCCCCTCTCCTCGCCCTTCCTCTCCCCCGCGCCGCAAGCCCTCCTCCCGTGCCAGATCCCCTCTCCCTTCCATCCTCCTCGCGCCCCATGCACAGGAGAGGGATCTCGATCCCATCTCCTCCCCACGCGCGCTGCTCTCCTGCCCGTTGTCCGGTCCGCCCCCGCACCCAACCTTCTCCTTGACGCCGGCCCGGCCGCCGAGCGTCGCCTCTCTGCACGGCTCCTTCCCCGTGACCCCGAGCTCCATGGCGCCGGCCTCCTTTGCAAGCCATCGTCAGCAGCCCCGCTGCTGCAGTTCAGAGGCAAGCCCCTCCGACCGCGCCAACTCCGGCGCCCCTGCAGCCTCTCCTCCGACACCGGCGAGTAGAGGCCGTCGCCGCGCCATCTTGCCGCTGCTCTTATGGTTCTCGGTGACCTCCATGTCCCGCTGGACCACTCCTTGCCCCGTTGCCGCTTGGTACCATTGCCCGAGCGCATGTCACCTCGACCACCGCCTCGCTACCGTCGTGCGCCTCCGCCTCTGTTGCCTCCGACGGTGGCTGTTTCGTTTTGGGCTTCGTGGAAAAGTCCTCTCCGACAAGTGTACGAGTACACAGTGTCGCGTCTAGTATCTCTACCGACGTCCCCTGAATTGACAAGTACCAGCTTAACCATCGAACCAGGACGCCAAGTTCCGCTCCGTACATGTACGACTACACCCGGTGATGCGACAAGCCCCGACGTGTACATCTACTCCATCAAGACCGGACCGACAAGTACCCCAATGTCATGTGTACAACACCGTCGCCGAAGACCCGGGTAGCAAAATGTCAAGTACCTATGACCGAAGAACGCCATGTACCTCTTCGAAGAAAACCGAACATGTACCACTACGTCCGGAGCCATCGGATCCGTCAAGTTCCACTACCGCCGTGAACAACTACCGTCACCGAGATCGCGAAAACCTCTACTTCCTCCTCGAAACGTGAACGACTACCGTCGACCCCAAGTGACTCGAATTCGTCAAGTCCTTCTACGAAAATGCGTACCACTACCGTCGCGAGTACCTCTACCGTCGTCGTGTACCCCCTACTTCCACCACGTCCCGAGAACGTATACTTCCTCTACTTGGCACCGAACGAGAACCGGCCCGTTTGCACACTTCGAAGGTATAACCATTGAGACGATGCCCGTGAACGAATGCATGTGTGATGTTTGAGATGCTCGTGTTTGCACCGTGTCCAGATGGTCACTCGTTTCCTTGTCGCCAACTCATGGGATACCCGGAATCCGGGATCACCCCACCATCTCTAGCATGTTCTGAACATCCGCACCCTTGCTTCCTTTGCATCGGTACCTCCGTGAGCTACCGGAAACGATATGGTGCCATGGCATCATTTTCGAATTCGTCGCCGTGGTACCCTTTCTTTCCATCACGGTGACAAATGCTTCATAATGCTCTTGTCAATTTTTAATAAAAAATTGCATAACCTTCCACATGTCATCCGCATCATGTTAACGACAATTAAAATGTTTAAAATTGTTGTTTGCTTTAAATTGATAATTGCATATGGGGAGTTACCGGAATTGTTGTTTGTTCCGGCCTCATTTAAACTTGTTTAGATAGAGGTTTTACTCATGCTTCACCTCTTGCCATGCTAACAACATTTAATATTGTTGAGTACCTAACCGAGAGTGAACTAAATAATTGATGTGGTGTTCTGTCAATATGCAACTCCATTGCATAATGAGCTCCACTTAATTTGTAGGATTGTTTGTGCACTTTGCCATGCCATGCTTCATTAAACCGGACATGCATCATAATTGATTGTGCATCATGCCATGTTTATGTGATGGTTGTTTACTATGTTGTTTGCTTCTTTCCGGTTTCGCTTCTTCGGGTTAGTTCCGTTAACGTCGCATTTGTGAGGATCCGTTCGACTACGTCCGTTTGTCTTCTTCATGGACTCGTTCTTCTTCCTTGCGGGGTCTCAGGCAAGATGACCATACCCTTGAAATCACTTCTATCTTTGCTTGCTAGATGCTCGCTCTTTTGCTATGCCTATGTTGCGATACCTACCACTTGCTCATCATGCCTCCCATATTGTTAAGCCAAGCCTCTAACCCACCTTGTCCTAGCAAACCGTTGTTTGGCTATGTTACCGCTTTTCTCAGCCCCTCTTATAGCGTTGTTAGTTGTAGGTGAAGATTGGAGCTTGTTCCATGTTTGGAACATGGATTTGTTGGGATATCACAATATCTCTTATTTAATTAATGCATCTATATACTTGGTAAAGGGTGGAAGGCTCAACCTTATGCCTGGTGTTTTGTTCCACTCTTGCCGCCCTAGTTTCCGTCATATCGGTGCTATGTTCTCGGATTTTACGTTCCTTACACGGTTGGGTTATAATGGGAACCCCTTGACAGTTCGCCTTGAATGAAACTCCTCCAGCAATGCCCAACATTGGTTTTACCATTCGCCACCTAGCCTCTTTTCCCTTGGGAGTCGCGCTCCCGAGGGTCATCTTTATTTTAACCCCCCCCCCCCCGGGGCCAGTGCTCCTCTGTGTGTTGGTCCAAACTAGAGCCCTGTGTAGCGCCCCCTCGGGGAAACTCGAGGTTTGGTTTTAGTTGTACGGAGCGCTCATCTGAGTGTGCCCTGAGAACGAGATATGTGCATCTCCTATCGGGATTTGTCGGCACATTCGGGCGGTGTTGTTGGACTTGTTTTACCATTCTTGAGGATGTCTTGTAACCAGGATGCCGAGTCTGATCGGATTGTCTTGGGAGAAGGAATATCCTTCGTTGACCGTGAGAGCTTGTGATGGGCTAAGTTCGGACACCCCTGCAGGGTTTTGAACTTTCGAAAGCCGTGCTCGCGGTTATGGGCAGATGGGAATTTGTTAATGTCCGGTTGTAGAAAACATGAAGTTGATCTTAATTAAAATACGTCAACCGCGTGTGTTACCGTGACGGTCTCTTCTCGACGGGGTCCGGGAAGTGAACACGGTGTTAGAGTTATGCTTGACGTAGGTTGTTCTAGGATCACTTCTTGATCATAGTTCATCGATCGTGCTTTGCCTTCTCTTCTCGCTCTCATTTGCGTATGTTTAGCCACAATATATGCTAGTCGCTTGCTGCAGCTCCACCTCATACCTTTTACCCTACCTATAAGCTTAAATAGTCTTGATCGCGCGGGTGTGAGATTGCTGAGTACCCGTGACTCACAGATACTTCCAAAACCAGTTTGCAGGTGCCGATGAAATCGTGTCGGTGACGCAACCAAGCTCAAGGAGGAGCTCGATGAAGATCTTATCCTTTATGTTGTTTCGTTCTAGTTGATCAGTAGTGGAGCCCAGTCGGGACGATCGGGGATCTGTGTAGCATTTGGGGTAGTCTTCTTTTATTTTGGGTTCCGTAGTCGGACCTTGAGTGTATTTGGATGAATGTAATGCTTTATTCATGTATTTGTGTGAAGTGGCGATTGTAAGCCAACTATGTATCTTTTTCCCTTATGTATTACATGGGTTGTGTGAAGATTACCTCACTTGCGACGTTGCTTTCAATGCGGTTATGCCTCTAAGTCGTGCTTCGACACGTAGGAGATATAGCCGCATCGAGGGCGTTACACGCACCCTCGTGATCCGTAGATCGATCTTGCGTGTTTTGCTTTGTCCTCCAATACGTCTCGCGGGTCTAGTGTGTTTCCCCGTGCCTTGACATTTTTATTTGAGTGGCGTCGGGGTGCGGGCTGAGCTTTTGGCTGAAATGCATCTCTGTCGCGGCCACGAGGTGGCCGATCAGCCGCGTCATACGCTGGAGATGTAGGTTTTAATGCTTCCTCCTCCAGTCGGGGTAGCAACATGCGCTTTGGGTAACTCTCGGAGGGGCGTTCGAGTTCATATTCCTCGGCCGCAAGGACCTCAGTCCATCTGTCAGCTAGCAAATCTTGATCAGCTTGAAGTTGTTGCTGCTTTTTCTTAAGGCTATTTGCCGTGGCTATAAGTCGGCGCTTGAAGCGCTCTTGCTCGACGGGATCCTCAGGCACGACAAATTCGTCATCGTCGAGGCTTGCCTCGTCTTCTGAGGGAGGTGTGTAATTATCATCCTCCGCCTCTCCATCCGCCACTCTCTCGGGAGGGCTGGCTTCTCCATCCTCTTGCTCTAAATCTTGCTGGAGGGGATTGTTGTCGTCTTCGGCATTGTCCGGAGTGCTATTATCTCATGTGCCGGTGTCACCGCTTTTGCTTTGGCGAGACTTAGAGCGGCGCCGCTGACGTCGGCCCTTGGGTTGTTTCTTGGAGGGGTCATCCTCCGATGTCTCGTCGCCATTGCCTTCTTTGGGTGTGTCCACCATGTATATATCATATGATGAGGTGGTTGTCCAGTGCCCTGTGGGCAGTGGTTCCTCTTCGTCTCCCGCATCGTCGTCCATACCGTCGATGTCTTCGGAGTCGAAGTCGACCATGTCGGTCAAATTGTCAAAAGTGGCTACTAAGTGGGTGGTGGGTGGGCGGTGAATTTCTTCGTCATCCGCATCCCAATTCTGCCGAACATAGTTCGGCCAGGACTCTCCTGACAGGGAGAGAGACCTTAATGAGTTCAGTATGTCGCCGAAGGGTGAGTGCTGAAAGATATCCACGCAGGTGAACTCCATGATCGGCGCCCAGTCGGATTTGATAGGCACGGGCGCAGGCGGTTCGGAGTCCGTGGCCGGGGAAGAATCCGGCAGTTCGGCGTCACGGCTCCCGTGAAGGGTAAGGTCGATATTCGGCTCGATCGCCGCTGAGAATACGGCCTCCGTGGAGGGATCTATCCACCCGTCCATGGATGGCGCAATTGGCTCCGAATTGAGGGTCGGAGCGGTCGCCGGTGCGGTCTCCTGATCACTGTCTGATGCTAGAGCTAAATCATGCTCATCGTGACCGTGCGGCGCACTGGGCAGGGGCTCGAATCCGTCGAAGATCAAGTCTCCGCGGATGTCGGCCATGTAGTTTAAGCTTCCAAACCTGACCTGGTGGCCAGGGGCATAACTCTCGATCTGCTCCAGATGGTCAAGCGAGTTGGCCCGCAGTGCGAAGCCGCCGAAAGATCTATCCGGGGAGAAAAGTATCACCCTGGATTGCATCGCTATCGATGATCGAAGGATCCATCAAGCCTAACGGTGACGACACAGAGGAACTCTCAATGAAAGCACCAATGTCGGTGTCAAAACCGGCGGATCTCGAGTAGGAGGTCCCGAACTGTGCGTCTAAGGCGGATGGTAACAGGAGGCAGGGGACACGATGTTTTACCCAGGTTCAGGCCCTCTTGATGGAGGTAAAACCCTACGTCCTGCTTGATTATTCTTGATAATATGAGTAGTACAAGAGTTGATCTACCACGAGATTAGAGAGGCTAAACCCTAGAAGCTAGCCTATGGTATGATTGTATGTTGTCCTACGGACTAAAACCCTCAGGTTTATATAGACACCGGAGGGGCTAGGGTTACACAAGGTCGGTTACAAAGGAGGAGATATACATATCCGTATTGCCTAGCTTGCCTTCCACGCCAAGTAGAGTCCCATCCGGACACGGGACAAAGTCCTCAATCTTGTATCTTCATAGTCCAACAGTCCGGCCAAAGGATATAATCCGGTTGTCCGGATACCCCCTAATCCAGGACTCCCTCAGCCGGCCCTCCCCCCTCCACTCCTTTATGTACGGGGGAGGGGGCACCCCATAGACACACAAGTTGATCATTGATCTTTAGCCGTGTGTGGTGCCCCCCTCCACCATAATCAACCTTGGTAATATCATAGCGGTGCTTAGGCGAAGCCCTGTTCCGGTAGCAACATCATCACCGTCATCACGCCGTCGTGCTGACGAAGCTCTCCCTTGAAGCTCTACTAGATCGTGAGTTCGTGAGACGTCACCGAGCCGAACGTGTGCAGATCGCGGAGGTGTCGTATCTTTGGTACTAGATCGGTCGATCGTGGAGATGTACGACTACATCAACCGCGTTGTCATAACGCTTCCGCTTACGGTCTACGAGGGTACATAGACGATACTCTCCCCTCTCATTTCTATGCATTACCATGATCTTGCATGTGCGTAGGAATTTTGTTGAAATTGCTGTGTTCCCCAACACCATCGCGGGGCACGGTTAGTGAGGCCCCCAAGGAGACGGCCTCGGGAGTGCTGGGGTGAGGAGAGCCCTCGGGCACCACCTCATGGTGGCCCGCCAAGACCTCAGGAGCTTCAACCTCAGGAGCAGCGGATTGCGTCACCCCCTTAGTTGTCGCCCCTGGCAAGAGTCACAGGCTCTCGAGGATGGCACCTCAGGAGCCTCGAGCGGTGCCGACGCCTCAGCACCCACGCCTCCGGCCTCCAGCAGAGCTCGTCCCCTGCATCCACTCTTGGGGCAAGCTCGGCGCTGGCGGCAGGGAGGGGAGCCACGGAGATAGGGTTCTCGCGGGGGCCTTCAAGGCCAGCTGGGCGCGGCCCCCATTCATCGAAGGGGGCATCTGCCCCGCAATCTCCACCCTATTTGAGCAGCAGTACAAGAGACAGCCCTCCTGCGGCATGTCGGCTGGCGAGGGATCGCCCATCAAGACCTCGAGCACCATTCTTCATGCTTCGAGTGGCTAGGAATGGCACTAGAGTGGGGCGACGCGGCATCGGAATGTCAGAACCCCGATTCCAAATCACATCGATCTAGCCGGTAACACCTCATATCACTTTGCGGCCTCACGCACGGTATTCCCACGGGTGTCGCCTTACCATGGCCCGGGACCGTTTGCGCCTTTTGGCTCACGTATATGATAGTGTCGCTAGCATCCATATGACAGAGAACCCGGGCCGACATGGCTAATCGTGAACCCAAAGCGGCACTAACCTATGGGGACAGGCATACATGAATCACATCGAGCGTGTCGGTCAGCAGCGTGTGAATCCGGGCTGTAGCACTGGGCTAACAGGACTCCGGGAACCCGGGCTGTAGCAGGCTAGGCAGGACTCCGGATGTCACCGCGTGACATTTCCCCAAAGGGACAGACAAAGGAACGAAGTGAAACACATGTCGGCCAGTCAAGTGTCCCAAGCAGTAGTGCTGGGATAATAGGACTCCGGTGAACCGGGCTGTAGCGGACTACTATGGCTCATGGAAGCACTAGACTACATTTCCCCATAAGAGAGGCTGCCAAGGATAAACAACTAGATTGTCGGATCCCACACATACCAAGAATTTCAATCATACACACAATATGCTCGATATGTGTAAATACAACATGGCATCACAACATAACTCTACAACTCAAGTATTTATTCATTAGGCTCCGAGGAGCGAGATATTACAAACATGGGTCTCATGACCCAACAATCATAGCATACAAATCAAAGCACATGCGGAAGCTTAACATGTCTGAGTACAGACATCTACAAATGAAAAAGGCTGAGAAGCCTGACTATCTACCAGATCCTGCCGAGGGCACAAGATCATAGCTGAGGTATCAAGCTAAACATCGAAGTCCACGCGAAACTACTAGCGAGACTGAAGTCTCTCTGCAAAACATAAATTAAGCAAACGTGAGTACAAATGTACCCAGCAAGACTTACATCAGAACTATCTACATATGCATCAGTATCAATAAAGGGGGTGGTGGAGTTTAACTGCAGCAAGCCAGCTTTGACTCAGTGGCTAACCTGAACTACGACTGCAAGCAACTCTTTTGAGGTGGCGCACACGAGTCCACATATTCACCATTCAATACACCACTATGGATCCGCTCCCGTCTCCCTACGGGAAGGCCATCCATAGCACTCACACTTATCTTGCGAGTTTTAGAGTATCCACTTTCACTTGTCTATGAACTGTTATAGGCAACCCAGAAGTCCATTACCGCGGACATGGCTATTCGAATAGATGATGATAACCCTGCAGGGGTGTACTTCTTCACACACGCTCTCACCACCTACCGCCGTTTACACGACATGTACTCGGCAACCTTCAAGCGGAAGCCCAACGAGGGTGTCGGCCACGGCCTACCTAAACACTCAAGTCTCTAGTCCAGGTTTATCGCCTATCCAGGTTCCATCCGCAGGGAGTCCGGCCGAGGTTTCCACATACGGCCCCGGACGATGTGTACAGGGTTCCGAGACACCAAACGGGTGCCCGGCATGCCCGGCCATGGTGTATCTACCGCATCATAGCCCACCCCTAGGGTCAGCGCTACGCACGGCCACCAACACATATCCTATAAACACCAGAAACTAGTTGCAACTCCTGGACAGAGGACAAGGGTGATCAAGAAGCCGAGAGGGTCCATTGGTTTCGGGCCCAATGCGTGGTAGTAACTGTTTCATGGATCACAAACACAGAACTCAGTTCCTAAGAACGGTTTCAATGAGACAACCCACCATGTACTCCTACATGGCCTCTCACCGCTACCTTTACCAAATTGTGTTTACACACTTAGCTCACACACAGTAGGACATGTTCATCACTGTTCCAATTCATCCCTGATGAATCAGACCTGACTCAACTCTAAGCAATAGCAGGCATGACAAACAAGCATGGATGAGTAGGCACATCAGGGCTCAAACAACTCCTACTCATGCAGTAGAAGAGAGGAGGAGCGAGAGAGTGGGATTGTATCGGAATGAACAAGGGGGTTTTGCTTGCCTGGCACTTCTGAAGACAATATAGTTCTTCATCGGTGTCATCGATCACGTCGTCGGAAACATCGTCGTCTGAGAGGGGACGGTTACCGGCAAACAGGGAAGGACACAATCAATGCCATGCAACAATATGATGCATGAATGTGACATGGCAATATGTTGTTTATTGGCCTAATGCAACTGGCAACAAGTTAAATGGAGTTGGTTTGAACACTAGGTTCAAATTCAAACTCCATATGTGCTTTATTAAATGCCATTTATTTGTTTTGTCCAAAACAGGGGACAAACATTGTTCAAACATGCATGAAAATGCCATAAACAGATTCCTTGAATTTTTCTGATAATTTTTCATATATAAATTATTTCATTCTGAGTTACAGATTATTTTCTATGATTTTTAGAAGTTTTAGGCATTTTCTAAAATGAATAAATCATTTAGATTTATTTAAAATCCAGAAAAGGTTTTACTGCGTCAGCATGATGTAAGAGTGATGTCAGCAGGTCAACTGTGGCTGGCCAGGTCAAACCTGACCAGTGGGACCCACTGGTCAGTAGTTAGTTAAGTAACTAAAGTTAGTTTGTGTTAAACTAATAGTAATCCTAGTTTAGTTAGTGGCCTGGGGCCCACATGCCAGTGAGTCAGGGGAAAGTCAAACCCCGGTCAAGCTGGGTCAAACCCGCCGGACCAGGTCAACGGCTCGTCGCCGGCGACGACAGAGACGGCGGAGGGCTTCGGGAATCGCCCACAGGCGACCAAATCGACCGCGGTTTGGTCCTACGCGTAGCTGGGTCTTGCGCGCATCTAGTGGGGCAAGTGGGAGGAGCTGGGGTGGAGCGAGCTCGCCGGAATCGAGCTCGTGGCGGCGGCCGGAGTACGGGTGCACTCGGGAGCGGGGCTAAGGTGCCCGTGGGGTGGCGTGCTCGGCTCCTACGGCACCTACGCGGCGCGGTGAGCACGTGGGTGTGCTCGGTTGGAGGTTGCGGCAGCTGTGGCTACGGTGGTGAGAGGCTCGGCGGCGGCGCGGTTCGGTCTCTGGCGAAAATCACGGCTAGAGGAAGGGTTGGAGAGGGAAACAAGGGGGAAACGACGGAGGCTCACAGAGGGGTCGAACGGAGTCGAAGTCAGGGCCGGGGAAGCACGGACGGCGGCGAATCGAAGACGAGGTCGCCGGCGTGGTTCGGTGAGGGGGTCGAGGACGACGTCGCAGAACTCGTGGGCACAACAGAGGGGCGAGGGGGTAGCTGTGGCCATGGTGGTTCTCGTCGGCGGTGGCCGCCGCATTCGGTGGTGCGAGGGAGAGAGCCGGAGGAGGGGGAGGAGCACGGGAGAGAGTGAGAGAGGGACCCGGGAGGCTGCGTGGCGTCCCTAGGGCGTCGAGGGGGAAAGCGGCAAGCAGGAGGTGGCCGGGCGCGCGTGTGCGTGCCACGGGCACACGCCCTCATGCCTACTGGCACGAGGTTGAAGACAGGGGAGGAGTTGGGCTGGGCTGGCTACAGTGTTGGGCCGCACAGCTGGGCTGCAGGTAAGACAGGTAAGTTTCTCCTTTCTCTATTTTATTTCTTGTTTTATATTTTTCTGCAACTTTGTGGCTTTTCTAAAAATGCTTAGGCACTTTCAAAAATCACCAAACTGCTCATGCCCACTATTTAGCATATAACCAACATGGAACATTTCAGTTTAGGATTATTTGGACATCTAAAATATTCTATAGCATTTAAATGCCCAAATGCAAATAGAGTATGATTTAATTCAGTGACCCTATGATGTCCTAGAAATATGTGCACCATTTCTATCAGAGGTTCAAGACCAAGGCAAAGATGATGAACATTTTAGAAGGGCATTTCAGGTTCATTGAAAAAGATTTTAGTAAATCCTAGTTGGATTAATGGGGTGCTGGGGGTTCTGTCATCCCCATTTCAATTTTCTGAGTAAAGTAGACATGATGCAACACCATATGTTAGCACTAGGCATTACCAGAACTTGGGATGTGACACAGAAGAACTCCATCACCACCATGGGCGTAGTCACGTCGAGATCCTTCAGCCTCTTCAACCGGAGCCAGACGAAGATGAGGCAGGAGTCCGCGAGCTTCTCGTGGCCCCAGCCGAAGCTGGGAACGGCGGCTGTCGACGGCGTCGAGAGCAGGGGGCTGAGCACGCCAACATCAACGTACACCCATCATGTCCGAAACCCGCTCGTGGACGGTGGGAGCTCAAAGTCGATTCCCGAGCCGGCCGTCGTGGCCACGTCCTGGAAGCTCATGCATCCCAAGCTTTGCCGAGGATCAGTCAGGTGCAGCGAGAAGAAATGACGTAGTAGGGCCACGGAAGGAGGAATGCCTACCATGGCCTCACAGATGAAGGCGAAGACATCAAGAAGGGCGACTGATTGGGGATCCACGTGCAACATATGGATCTGATAGTGGGAGAGCACGGCGTTGAAGAAGACGGAGAAGGGAGGAATCAGGCCAGCCCACAGGGCATCAATGAAGAATTGGACCTCAGTGGCTGTCCTATCGACAGAGGCGTGGGACGCGGGCCAAGCCGCCGTCTCCCCCCATTCATTCAAGGCGGTGGCGAGCACTGGGCAGACCTTGTCCATGGACTCCTGGTTGAGCACCAATGACCGGCCCATAGAGGGTTCAATGGCCGGGGGTGGCCCGGCTGAAGACTAAGCCTTTTCCTTTCCCTTCTCCATTTGCCAAGGCGCCATGGCAGCAAGGATGGCCGAGGTCGGGACAGATTGGAAGAGGAGGTTACTGGTTCGGAAGGGCAGGAGACTAGGAGGGGTGCGTCGCCAAGCAATGTGGGATAACAGTGTAAATCACGATGGCCGCCTAGCTAGGAGGATATCAAGGTTGCATGGGGAAGCGGGTCCGCCCATGTCCCATCGGTCGCCACACGTCAACCAAAGCCGCAGGTTGTTAGGGCCCGCGGCGCTCCGCACTTGCCCCTTGGCTTCGCCTCGAAGCCAAGTCCGAGCGCGCCTTGGACCCGGGGGCTACTGTCGGCATTCTGGGAACGGGGGTCCCCAGACTTGCCTGCCTGCGGCCGATGGCATGGCTCCACCAGCGGCCCTGTGCGGCCCATCTTCATCACCAAGCACTCAAGAACCTCGTGAGGGGCCAAGCCTCGCGAGGCGGATTACGCAAGACCTCCTTGGGGGTAGCCTCACCAGGCTGGCTCGCGAGGGGCGGAGAGATCAAGGCAAGCGAGACCTCGCGAGGTCCATGTGACGTAAGCCATGACAACCAAGGCCAGGCGGGCACCAGGCGGGTGTAGTGTCCTCGTTTCCTCTTTGGTGCTAAAGAGGCAAGCTCGGGCACGGAGTCCCAAGGCATCAAGCAAAGGTTTCCATATCGGTGCAACAAGACCAAGACCAGCAGGACGGCAGGATGGAGGTCACCGTGGAGCCCAAGATGGCGTCACCACCAGAGCCTTTGGCGGGCGAAGACTACTTTTGTCAGGATAACTTGTACTAGTTGTCCCCCTTCAAACCTGGCCGTTGTGGGATCCCTTCCCGCTCAATATTTGGGAAGAGGACCAGGGCCTCTATAAATAGGACTAGCCACCACCTTAGCCAAGGGGGAGGATCATTCAGACCACGAGAAACCACACAAGCTCGCCAAGCACAAGAACACCTCTCCTCAGGAGGCCGTTCTTCCCCTTGTAACTGTTCATCCTCAGCCCACGAGGCAATCCACCACACCACGCTGGAGTAGGGTATTACACCATAATGGTGGCCCGAACCAGTATAAATCTTGTGTCCCTTTGTTCTGCGAGTTCGACGTGCTAAGACTTGAGATTGTGGTGAGGACGAGAGCTAGAGGGGGAGAGATCTCTGTGCGCACCCCAGTGTTCGAACCTCAAGGGTTTTGCCGAAACCCGAAATCTGACAGTATCCACGGTTGCCCTCCATACCAACACTTTCCAAGGAATTTATTATTTGACAACATAAAGTAAATTCATTTTTCATTTCGGGACTGGGCATCCCTAATTCCTTTGCCTTACTCTCGTGCAATGACAAGCGAATAAACACTCATCGTGAGAATAACACATCTAGCATGGAAAATATTAGCCACCCCTCACCGCTCCGCGAGCTAAACGAACTCACAAAAGAGAAGTTTATTTTGAAAATTAGAGATGGGACATATAAATTTTCTTAGAACGGCAAAACAATACTATGTATAGGTAGATATAGTGGACTCGTGTGGCAAAACTAGTTTAAAGGTTTTTGGATGCACAAGTAGTGATCATACTTAGTGCAAAATGAAGACTAGCAAAAGATTGAGAAGCGACCAACCAAGAAATGAATAATCTCATAAGCGAACATTAAGCATAATTAACACCGAATAATGCACTACAAGTAGGATATAATTTCATTGCACAATTATTGACTTTCGTGCTTGCATAGGGAATCACAAACCTTAACACCAATATTCTTACTAAAGCATAATTACTCACCAACATAACTCACATATCACATCATCATATCTCAAAACTATTACTAAGAACCAAGTTTATTTTGTCCAATGATCTTCATGAAAGTTTTTATTATATCCTTATTGCATATCTATCACTTTGGAACTAATTTTCACATGTTGCTTTTGACAATCTCAAACAAATATAAGTGAAGATCATGAGCATAATTTTTCTTTCTATCAAATTAATTTAAGTGAAGCAAGAGAGAATTTCTTGAAAAAAGTTATAACTCTCAACCAAATCTAAGTGAAGCAAGAGACCATTTCTTCAAAAATACTAAAGCACACCGTGCTCAAAAAGATATAAGTGAAGCACTAGAGCAAGTCCATAGCTCATAAAAAAATTAAGTGAAGCATAGAGAGCAATTGTAACAACTCATGACATAATTTTGGCTCTCTCAAATAGGTGTGTCCAGCAAGGAATCAAGACTTAAAACACAAAATGAAACAAGCAAATACGCATATCATACAAGACGCTACAAGCAAAACACATAGTATGTGACAAATAAAAATATAGCTTCGAGTAAAATACCGATGGTCGTTAGAAGAAAGAGGGGATGCCACTCGGGGGCATCCCCAAGTTTAGTTGATTGCTCTCTTTTGGATAAGAGCGGGGGATGCCGGGGCATCCCCAAGCTTAGGCTCTTCTTACTCCTTATTCCTTCATCCATCGTAAGATAACCCAAAACTTGAAAACTTCAATCACACAAAACTCAACAAAACCTTCATGAGATCCATTAGTATAAGAAAATAAATCACTAATATAAGTGATGTATCAAACCAATTCATATTTTGTTCTTGCATTATATCTATTGTATTCAAACTTTTCTTATGGCAAAAACTCATCAAAGAAAACCATAGAGCCATCAAAATAAGCACACAACGCAAAGAAAACAGAATCTATCAAAAACATAACAGTCTATAGTAATCTGGATGTTTCGAATACTTCTCTAACTCTAAAAATTATGAAACATTAGGACAACCTGAGAAATTTGTATATTGATCTACGGCAAAAGGAATGGGTATTTTATCGCTCTCTGGTTAAAAATAAGAATTGTTTTCACGAGCGCAAAAGTTTCTGTTTTTTAGCAGGATCAAACAACTATCACCCAAGAAGATCCTAAAGGCTTTACTTGGCACAAACACTAATTAAAACACAAAAGCACAATCATAAAAGTAGCATAATTGTGCTAACACTCAAAAACAGGAAGCAAAAAAGTAAAAATAAATTTTATTCATTGGGTTGCCTCCCAACAAGCGCTATAGTTTTGCGCCCTTAGCTAGGCATAAAGCAAGGATCAAAGTTTTGTCATCTTTGTTTCGAGATCCATAAGATGCCCTCATGATTAATTCATATGGTGGCATAATTCTTGTTCTAGGGAAGTGTTACATACCCTTCCTCAAACGAAATTGGAACTTAATATTGCCTTCTTTCATATCAACCATGGCACCAATAGTGCGTAAAAATGGTCTACCAAGAATAATTGGACAAGACAGATTGCAATCAATATCAAGAACAATAAAATCTATGGGCACATAATTCCTATTTGCAAGAATAAGAACATCATTGATTCTTCACATATGCTTTTTAATAGTGGAATCCGCCAAGTGCAAATTCAAAGAACATGATTCAATATCGGTAAGACCAAGCACATCACATAAATATTTCAGAGTTGTAGAAACACTAGCACCCAAGTCACACAAAGCAAAACACTCATAATTTTTAATCTTGACTTTTATAGTAGGTTCCCATTCATCATGCAATTTTCTAGGAATTGAAACTTCTAATTCCAACTTTTCTTCTAAAGATTTCATCATAGCATCAACAATATGTTTAGTAAAATCTTTATTTTGTTCATAAGCATGGGGTGAATTTATCATGGATTGCACAAAGAAATACAATCAATCAAAGAGCACCTATCATAATTAAAGTATTTGTAATCCAAAAGAGTGGGCACATCACTAGCTAAAGTTTTAACCTCTTCAAACCCACTTTTATCAATTTTCTCAACAAGATTTTCACCCTCCGAATCATCGGGAAGCCTTCTAACTAAAGTTGACTCTTCTCCAGTCCCTTTTTCATCAATATTAACTTTTCTAAACAAGGAATCAATAGAAGAAACACCAATCATTTTAAGATCTTCATCACTTTTGCGAAAATAATCACTAGAAAATGCTTTTTCTAATAATTTTCTTTTAGCTCTAAGCATAGCGGTTCTTTTCTTACTTTCATCCATACAAACATAAAGAGCTTTAATTGATTCATAAACCTTAGGCACAAAAATTTTAATCTTGAGATTTTCCACATCATGAGAAATTCTATCAACACTTCTAGAAAAATTATCAATCTTATTCAACTTTTCTTCTATGGAAGTGTTGAAAACTTTTTGCGTGTTGATAAATTATTTAATACTATTCTCAAGATCAGAAGTGTTCCTATTATTATTATGAGGATTTCCATAGGAATTACCATAATTATTAGAGGAATTACTAGGAAAAGGCCTAGGATTAAAATTACCTCTATAAGCATTGTTGTTGAAATTATTTTGAGAGATAAAATTCACATATATGGCATCACTATTTTGCTCAATCAAAGTAGACAAATGTATATCATTAAAATCAATAGGAGCACTTATACTAGCAACCAATTTCATAAGAGCATCAACATTTTCACTCAAAGACGAAATTTCTTCAACCGAATTAACTTTTTTACTAGTAGGAGCTCTTTCGGTATGCCATTGTGAATAATTTGCCATGATATTATCAAGCAATTTGGTGGCTTCACCCAAAGTAATTTCCATAAAAGTACCACCCGCGGCGGAATCTAAAAGATTACAAGAAACAAAATTCAATCCCGCATAAAAAATTTGTATGATCGCCCAAAGATTTAACCCATGAGTTGGGCAATTCCTTAGCATCATTTTCATCCTTTCCCAAGATTGTGCAACATGCTCATGTTCAAGTTGCTTGAAATTCATGATCTGGGTTCTAAGGGAAATAATTTTTACGGTGGAGAATACTTAGTGATAAAAGCATCTTTGCACTTATTCCAAGAATCGATAATATTGCGAGGCAAAGAAGAGAACCAATTTTTTGCAGAATCACGCAAAGAAAACGGAAATAATTTCATATTCACAACATCATTGTCCACATCTTTTTTCTTTTGCATATCACATAATTCCACGAAGGTATTAAGATGGGACGTTATCGGCGTCCTAGGAACAGGGGTACCAAGACTTGCCTGCCTGCGGCCCATAACGTGGCTCCATCGACGGGCCGGTACGACCCAGCTTCAGCAACAACAATCCAAGACCCTCACGAGGGGCCAAGCCTCGCGAGGCGGATGACACCAAGACCTCCCTGGGGGGCAGCCTCACTAGGTTGGCTCACGAGGAGAGGAGATATCAAGGCAAGGTGCACCTCGCGAGGTTCACATGACGTGAGCCATGACGACCAAAACCAGGCGGGCGCCAGCAGGCGTAGTGTATCAGTTTCCCCTTTGGTGCCAAGGAGGCAAGCGTAGGCACGGAGTCTCAAGGAATCAAGCAAAGGTTTCCATATCGGTGAAACAAGACCAAGACCGCCAGGACGGAGGTCATCGCGGAGCCCACCGCAGCGTCACCACCAGATCCTTTTGCAGGCGAAGAGTACTTTTGTCAGGATAGCTTGTACTAGTTGTCCCCCTTCAAATTTGGCTGTTGTGGGATCCCTTCCCGCCTTGCATTTGGTAAGAGGACCAAGGCCACTATAAATAGGACTTAGCCACCACCATAGAAAGGGGGACCACCCAGATCATCCTCTCATCCACCAGCTCATCGAGCTCAAGAACACCTCACCTCCAGAGGTTGTTTCACCACTTTACTAGTTCATCCTCAGCCCCTCGAGGCAATCCACCACAAAGCTGGAGTAGGGTATTACACTTCAAGGTGGCCCGAACTAGGATATACCGATGTGTCTCTTGTCCCTTGGGTTCCTTGAGCTAGGTCGTGGAATCATCGAGCAGGCAGACTGGGAGGGGAGAGTTCTTCGCACGCACCCCAGTGTTCGAACCTCACAAGGGTCTGCAGAACCCTGAATCCGACATTTGGCGCACCAGGTAGGGGTACGTCGAAGCTCCGCCTCTCCGTCCACTCTGTCTCTCCCTTCGCTTCGTCTCTTCATTCGACTCTCATGGCAGGCGCCGCCCCTTCAGCTGGATCGACCGACACGCACGGAGGCATCGAGGGCCCCCGAGCCTTCACCCCTGCTTTGCGACGAGTCCAGTGGTCACCCAAGTTCAGGCCGGACCTGCCGCCCCGGTTCGACGGCGCGGCGGACCTGGCAGGCTTCCTCCAGGCGTATGAGGAGGCCATCTGGGCAGAAGGCGACGATGACAAGGTTATGGCAAATTCGTGGGCGCGTCGCGCGCCTTGCTTCTCAACCTGCCAGAATCTTCGGTGGCCTCCTGGGAAGAATTGTGCGGCCTCCTCATCGCGCGCTTTGTGGCACCGGTGCCGCACGCCGTCGCAGCACTCCTGGGCGGTTCACACGTGCCGCCCTCGGACCAACATATCAAGCAGTTCTTTCACAAAACGGGTGCCGCACGCATGCAGCAGGGAGCTCCTCCGGGATGGGTGGCACCCGAAGCCGACCTCACCTTCGACTCAATAGACCATCCTGTGACCACCGCTCACGCAGGCGCGCTCCCGATGCTCTGCACCCCCACCATATGCAATGCGGCAGTAACCAATAACCTCATCGACGGCAGGGCCGGGCTCAATGTGCTCTCCATGGAAGCTTCCATCTTGCTTCACGTGTCACACGGCTGGCTCCGCCCCACCAAGCCATTTTTCGGGGTCGTCGACGGCTCCACCAGCCCCTGGGGCAGATCCGCCTCCCTATCACCTTTGGCACCCGCGACAATTACCATAACGAGCTCATTGATTTCGACATCGCCCGCATCAGCCTCCCATACAACGCCATCCTCGGGTACCCGGCCTTAGCCAAGTTCATGGCGTCAACCCACCCCGCCTATGACCTCATGAAGATGCCAGGAAGTAGCGGCATCCTCACTGTGGCCGGGGACACCAACGAGGTGCTGGCGGCTCTCAAGCATGCCTTCAGGGCTGCGGCTGCCGCGTGGCCAGAAGTGGGAGGGGTCCCTGAGGCCCCGCGGGTTGCGCCGGCAAAAAAGAAGCAGTTGTTCTCTCAAGATCGGGCGGAGACGAAGCGGGTGCCAGTTGACGAGAATGGGGCATCGGGAGCCACTTTTACCATACGTGCCAACCTCGCCCCAGACCAAGAAACGGCGATGGTCGATTTCTTGTGCGTGAACAAGGAGGTGTTCGCATGGGAGCCCAAGAACCTGGCTGGAGTCCCAAGAGGGGTGATCGAGCATCACCTGAATATGTGCCCCAATGTACGCCCAGTGAAGCAGAAGGCGCGGCGGCCGTCCACAGAGAAGCAGTCGTTCATCGTCCAAGAAATGCGCAAGCTGCAAGACGCTGGTTTCATTTGGTAGGTGCGGTACCTAGAATGGCTGGCAAACCCGATCGTCGTCCCCATGAAAGGCGGGAAGAAACGCATGTGCGTTGATTTCACCAACCTCAACAAGGCATGCCCTCAAGACCCCTTTCCGCTACCACGTAGCGACTAGATCGTCGACTCCACCACTGAGTGCGACCTGTTGTGCTTCCTGGATGCATTCTCAGGGTATCACCAAATCAAGATGTCGGTGCAGGATGTCGAGAAGATGGCCTTCCTGACCCCGTGCGGGGCGTACTGCTACACCTCCATGCCCTTTGGGATGCATAACACCGGAGCAACCTTCCAGCGGCTCATGCACATCACTCTGGGCCAGGAGCTCGGGAGGAACGCTGAGACCTACGTCGATGACATAGTGGTGAAGTCTCGGGAAGCAAGTGAAGGAAATATTCCCTAGAGGCAATAATAAAGTTATTATTTATTTCCTTATATCATGATAAATGTTTATTATTCATGCTAGAATTGTATTAACCAGAAACATAATACATGTGTGAATACATAGACAAACAGAGTGTCACTAGTATGCCTCTATTTGACTAGCTCGTTAATCAAAAATGGTTATGTTTCCTAACCATGGACAAAGAGTTGTTATTTGATTAACGGGATCACATCATTAGATGAATGATCTGATTGACATGACCCATTCCATTAGCTTAGCACCCGATCGTTTAGTATGTTGCTATTGCTTTCTTCATGACTTATACATGTTCCTATGACTATGAGATTATGCAACTCCCGTTTGCCGGAGGAACACTTTGTGTGCTACCAAACATCACAATGTAACTGGGTGATTATAAAGGTGCTCTACAGGTGTCTCCAAAGGTACATGTTGGGTTGGCGTATTTCGAGATTAGGATTTGTCACTCCGATTGTCGGAGAGGTATCTCTGGGCCCTCTCGGTAATGCACATACATAAGCCTTGCAAGCATTGCAACTAATGAGTTAGTTGTGAGATGATGTATTACAGTGTGTCCGAACGTCGTAATCGTACTTTACTAGATATGGTGCGATCTATGATGTCTCTTACTGATTTACCGCTATCGTTTTGGGGATACGCTCTAGAGACGGCCGCATTCACGTTAAATAGGGCACCATCAAAATCCATTGAGACGACGCCTTATGAACTGTGGTTTGGCAAGAAACCAGAGTTGTCGTTTCTGAAAGTTTGGGTTTGCGATGCTTATGTGAAAAAGCTTCAACCTGATAAGCTCGAACCCAAATCGGAGAAATGTGTCTTCATAGGATATCCAAAGGAAACTATTGGATACACCTTCTATCACAGATCCGAAGGCAAGACTTCTGTTGCTAAATTCAGAAACTTTCTGGAGAAGGAGCTTCTCTCGAAAGAAGTGAGTGGGAGGAAAGTAGAACTTGACGAGGTAACTGTACCTACTCCCTTATTGGAAAGTAGTCATAGAAACCTGTTTCTGCAACACCTACACCAATTAGTGAGGAAGCTAATGATAATGATCATGAAACTTCAGAACAAGATACTACTGAACCTCGTAGATCAACCAGAATGAGATTCGCGCCAGAGTGGTACGGTAATCCTGTTCTGCAAGTCATGCTACTAGATCATGATGAACCTACGAACTATGAAGAAGCGATGGTGAGCCCAGATTCCGCAAAATGGCTTGAAGCCATGAAATCTGAGATGGGATCCATGTATGAGAACAAAGTATGGACTTTGGTTGACTTGCCCAATGATCGGCAAGCAATTGAGAATAAATAGATCTTCAAGAACAAGACTGACGCTGACGGTAATATTACTGTCTACAAAGCTCGACATGTCGCAAAAGGTTTTCGGCAAGTTCAAGGGATTGACTACGATGAGACCTTCTCACCCATAGCGATGCTTAAGTCTGTCCGAATCATGTTAGCAATTGCCGCATTTTATGATTATGAAATTTGGCAGATGGATGTCAAAACTGCATTCCTGAATGGATTTCTGGAAGAAGAGTTGTATATGATGCAACCAGAAGGTTTTGTCGATCCAAAGGGAGCTAACAAAGTGTGCAAGCTCCAGCGATCCATTTATGGACTGGTGCAAGCCTCTCAGAGTTGGAATAAACGCTTTGATAGTGTGATCAAAGCATTTGGTTTTATGCAGACTTTTGGAGAAGCATGTATTTACAAGAAAGTGAGTGGGAGCTCTGTAGCATTTCTGATATTATATGTGGATGACATATTACTAATTTGAAATGATATAGAATTTCTGGATAGCATAAAGGGATACTTGAATAAGAGTTTTTCAATGAAAGACCTCGGTGAAGCTGCTTACATATTAGGCATTAAGATCTATAGAGATAGAACAAGATGCTTAATTGGACTTTCACAAAGCACATACCTTGACAAAGTTTTGAAGAAGTTCAAAATGGATCAAGCAAAGAAAGGGTTCTTGCCTGTGTTACAAGGTGTGAAGTTGAGTAAGACTCAATGCCCGACCACTGCAAAAGATAGAGAGAAAATGAAAGATGTTCCCTATGCTTCAGCCATAGGCTCTATCATGTATGCAATGCTGTGTACCAGACCTGATGTGTGCCTTGCTATAAGTCTAGCAGGGAGGTACCAAAGTAATCCAGGGGTGGATCACTGGACAGCGGTCAAGAACATCCTGAAATACCTGAAAAGGACTAAGGATATGTTTCTCATTTATGGAGGTGACAAAGAGCTCATCGTAAATGGTTACGTTGATGCGAGCTTTGACACTGATCCGGACGATTCTAAATCGCAAACCGGATATGTGTTTACATTAAACGGTGGAGCTGTCAGTTGGTGCAGTTCTAAACAAAGCGTCGTGGCGGGATCTACGTGTGAAGCGGAATACATAGCTGCTTCGGAAGCAGCAAATGAAGGAGTCTGGATGAAGGAGTTCATATCCGATCTAGGTGTCATACCTAGTGCATCGGGTCCAATGAAAATCTTTTGTGACAATACTGGTGCAATTGCCTTGGCAAAGGAATCCAGATTTCACAAGAGAACCAAGCACATCAAGAGACGCTTCAATTCCATCCGGGATCTAGTCCAGGTGGGAGACATAGCTATTTGTAAGATACATACGGATCTGAATGTAGCAGACCCGTTGACTAAGCCTCTTCCACGAGCAAAACATGATCAGCACCAAGGCTCCATTGGTGTTAGAATCATTACTGTGTAATCTGGATTATTGACTCTAGTGCAAGTGGGAGACTGAAGGAAATATGCCCTAGAGGCAATAATAAAGTTATTATTTATTTCCTTATATCATGATAAATGTTTATTATTCATGCTAGAATTGTATTAACCGGAAACATAATACATGTGTGAATACATAGACAAACAGAGTGTCACTAGTATGCCTCTATTTGACTAGCTTGTTAATCAAAGATGGTTATGTTTCCTAACCATGGACAAAGAGTTGTTATTTGATTAACGGGATCACATCATTAGATGAATGATCTGATTGACATGACCCATTACATTAGCTTAGCACCCGATCGTTTAGTATGTTGCTATTGCTTTCTTCATGACTTATACATGTTCCTATGACTATGAGATTATGCAACTCCCGTTTGCCGGAGGAACACTTTGTGTGCTACCAAACGTCACAATGTAACTGGGTGATTATAAAGGTGCTCTACATGTGTCTCCAAAGGTACATGTTGGGTTGGCGTATTTCGAGATTAGGATTTGTCACTCCGATTGTCGGAGAGGTATCTCTGGGCCCTCTCGGTAATGCACATCACATAAGCCTTGCAAGCATTGCAACTAATGAGTTAGTTGTGAGATGATGTATTACGGAACGAGTAAAGAGACTTGCCGGTAACGAGATTGAACTAGGTATTGAGATACCGACGATCAAATCTCGGGCAAGTAACATACCGATGACAAAGGGAACAACGTATGTTGTTATGCGGTCTGACCGATAAAAGATCTTCGTAGAATATGTAGGAGCCAATATGAGCATCCAGGTTCCGCTATTGGCTATTGACTGGAGACATGTCTCGGTCATGTCTACATTGTTCTCGAACCCGTAGGGTCCGCACGCTTAAGGTTTCGATGACAGTTATATTATGAGTTTATGCATTTTGATGTACCGAAGTTTTTTCGGAGTCCCGGATGTGATCACGGACATGACAAGGAGTCTCGAAATGGTCGAGACATAAAGATTGATATATTGGAAGCCCATATTTGGATATCGGAAGTGTTCCGGGTGAAATCAGGATTTTACCGGAGTACCGGGAGGTTACCGGAACCCCCCGGGAGGTATATGGGCCTTAGTGGGCTTTAGTGGAAGAGAGGAGAGGTGGCCAGGGCTGGGCCGCGCGCCCCTCCCCCCTAGTCCGAATAGGACAAGGAGAGGGGGGCAGCGCCCCCCCTTCCTTCTCTCTCTCCTCTTTCCCCCTTCCCGAATCCTATTCCAACTAGGAAAGGGGGGGAATCCTACTCCCGGTGGGAGTAGGACTCCTCCTGGCGCGCCCTCCTCCTGGCCGGCCGCACCCCCCCCCTTTCATCCTTTATATACGGGGGCAAGGGGCACCCCTAGACACACAAGTTGATCCGTGTGATCATATTCTTAGCCGTGTCGGTGCCCCCTTCCACCATAGTACTCGATAATATTGTAGCGGTGCTTAGGCGAAGCCCTGCGACGGTAGTGCATCAAGATCGTCACCACGCCATCGTGCTGACGGAACTCTTCCCCGACACTTTGCTGGATCGGAGTCCGGGGATCGTCATCGAGCTGAACGTGTGCTAGAACTCGGAGGTGCCGTAGTTTCGGTGCTTGATCGGTCGGGCCGTGAAGACGTACGAGTACATCAACCGCGTTGTGCTAACGCTTCCGCTGTCGGTCTACGAGGGTATGTAGATCACACTCTCCCCTCTCGTTGCTATGCATCACCATGATCTTGCGTGTGCGTAGGAAATTTTTGAAATTACCACGTTCCCCAATAGTGGTATCAGAGCCTAGGTTTTATGTGTTGATGTTATATGCACGAGTAGAACACAAGTGAGTTGTGGGCGATATAAGTCATACTGCTTACCAGCATGTCATACTTTGGTTCGGCGGTATTGTTGGACGAAGCGGCCCGGACCGACATTACGCGTACGCTTACGTGAGACCGGTTCTCCCGACGTGCTTTGCACAAAGGTGGCTAGCGGGTGACAGTTTCTCCAACTTTAGTTGAACCAAGTGTGGCTACGCCCGGTCCTTGCGAAGGTTAAAACGACACCAACTTGACAAACTATCGTTGTGGTTTTGATGTGTAGGTAAGATTGGTTCTTGCTTAAGCCCGTAGCAGCCACGTAAAACTTGCAACAACAAAGTAGAGGACGTCTAACTTGTTTTTGCAGGGCATGTTGTGATGTGATATGGTCAAGACATGATGCTAAATTTTATTGTATGAGATGATCATGTTTTGTAACCGAATTATCGGCAACTGGCAAGAGCCAAATGGTTGTCGCTTTATTGTATGCAATGCAATCACGCTGTAATGCTTTACTTTATCACTAAGCGATAGCGATAGTCGTGGAAGCATAAGATTGGCGAGACAACAACGATGCTACGATGGAGATCAAGGTGTCGCACCGGTGACGATGGTGATCACGACGGTGCTTTGAAGATGGAGATCACAAGCACAAGATGATGATGGCCATATCATATCACTTATATTGATTGCATGTGATGTTTATCTTTTATGCATCTTATCTTGCTTTGATTGACGGTAGCATTATAAGATGATCTCTCACTAATTATCAAGAAGTGTTCTCCCTGAGTATGCACTGTTGCGAAAGTTCTTCGTGCTGAGACACCACGTGATGATCGGGTGTGATAGGCTCTACGTTCAAATACAACAGGTGCAAAACAGTTGCACACGCAGAATACTCAGGTTATACTTGACGAGCCAAGCATATACAGATATGGCCTCGGAACACGGAGACCGAAAGGTCGAGCGTGAATCATATAATACTTCAAGCATACTTCAAGATGTGTCATGAATTTTCAGATCCGAAAGATTCCAAACAAAAGTTTAATATTGACATAAAAATAATAATACTTCAAGCATACTAATAAAACAATCATGTCTTCTCAAAATAACATGGCCAAAGAAAGCTTATCCCTACAAAATCATATAGTCTGGCTATGCTCTATCTTCATCACACAAAATATTTAAATCATGCACAACCCCGATGACAAGCCAAACTTGTTTCATACTTTTGATGTTCTCAAACCTTTTCCATCTTCACGCAATACATGAGCGTGAGCCATGGACATAGCACTATAGGTGGAATAGAATGGTGATTGTGGAGAAGACAAAAAGGAGAAGATAGTCTCACATCAACTAGGCGTATCGATGGCTATGGAGATGCCCATCAATAGATATCAATGTGAGTGAGTAGGGATTTCCATGCAACGGATGCACTAGAGCTATAAGTGTATGAAAGCTCAAAAAGAAACTAAGTGGGTGTGCATCCAACTCGCTTGCTTATGAAGACCTAGGGCATTTTGAGGAAGCCCATCATTGGAATATACAAGCCAAGTTCTATAATGAAAGATTCCCACTAGTTTATGAAAGTGACAACATAGGAGACTCTCTATCATGAAGATCATGGTGCTACTTTGAAGCACAAGTGTGGAAAAGGATAGTAGCATTGCCCCTTCTCTCTTTTTCTCTCATTTTTTTATTTGGACCTTTCTCTTTTCTTATGGCCTCTTTTTTTCTCCCTTTTTTTAATTTTCGTCCGGAGTCTCATCCTGACTTGTGGGTGAATCATCATCCTTTCCTCACATGGGACAATGCTCTAATAATGATGACCAATACACTTTTATTTACTTACAACTCAAGAATTACAACTCGATTCTTAGAACAAAATATGACTATGTGAATGCCTCCGGCGGTGTACCGAGATGTGCAATGAATCAAAAGTGACATGTACGAAAGAATTATGAAGGTGCCTTTGCCACAAATACGATGTCAACTACATGATCATGCAAAGCAATATGACAATGATAAAGCGTGTCATAATAAACGGAACGGTGGAAAGTTGCATGGAAATATATCTCGGAATGGCTATGGAAATTCCATAATAGGTAGGTATGGTGGCTGTTTTGAGGAAGGTAAATGGTGGGTTTATGGTACCGGCGAAAGTCACGCGGTACTAGAGAGGCTAGCAACGGTGGAAGGGTGAGAGTGCGTATAATCCATGGACTCAACATTAGTCATAAACAACTCACATACTTATTGCAAAAATCTATTAGTTATCGAAACGAAGTTCCACGCGCATGCTCCTAGGGGGATAGATTGGTAGGAAAAGACCATCGCTCATCCCAGACTGCCACTCATAAGGAAGACAATCAAAAAATAAATCATGCTCCGACTTCATCACATAACGGTTCACCATACGTGCATGCTACGGGAATCACAAAATTTAACACAAGTATCTATCAAATTCACAAATACTCAACTAGCATGACTCTAATATCACCATATTCATATCTCAAAACAATCATAAGGAATAAACTTCTCATAGTATTCAATGCACTTTATAGGAAAGTTTTTATTATACCCATCTTGGATGCCCATCATATTAGGACTAATTTTATAGCCAAAGCAAATTACCATGTTGTTCTAAAATGCTCTCAAAATAATATAAGTGAAGCATGAGAGATCAATAATTTCTATAAAATAAAACCACCACCGTTCTCTAAAAAGATATAAGTGAAGCACTAGAGCAAAATTATCTAGCTCAAAAGATATAAGTGAAGCACATAGAGTATTCTAATAAATTCCAATTCATGCGTGCCTCTCCCAAAAGGTGTGTACAGCAAGGATGATTGTGGTAAAATAAAAAGAAAACACTCAAATCATACAAGACGCTCCAAGGAAAACACATATCATGTGGTGAATAAAAATATAGCCTCAAGTAAAGTTACCGATAGACGAAGATGAAAGAGGGGATGCCTTCCGGGGCATCCCCAAGCTTAGGCTTTTGGTTGTCCTTGAATTTTACCTTGAGGTGCCTTGGGAATCCCCAATATTACTCTCTTGCCTCTCCTTATTCCAAAATCCATCAAATCTTTACCCAAAAACTTGAAAACTTCACAACACAAAACTTCAACAGAAAATCTCATGAGCTCCGTTAGTATAAGAAAATAAACCACCACTTTAAGGTATTGTAATGAACTCATTCTTTATTTATATTGGTGTTAAAGCTAATATATTTCAACTTCTCTATGGTTCATACCCCCCCCCTCCCCGATACTACTCATAGATTCATCAAAATAAGCAAACAACACACGAAAAACAGAATCTGTCAAAAACAGAACAGTCTGTAGCAATCTGGAGATTTCGAATACTTTTGTAACTCCAAAAATTCTGAAAAATTAGTTCGACCAGGATAAAAAGTATATTGATCTACTTCAGTTGGAATTGGTATTTTATCCCTCTCTGGTAAAAAATGATAATTATTTTCGTGAGCGCATACTTTCTGTTTTTATCAGCAAGATCAAACAACAATCACCCAAGAAGATCCTAAAGGCTTTACTTGGCACAAACACTAATAAAAACATAAAAACACAATCATAACAGAATCTAGATGAATTATTTATTACTAAACAGGAACAAAAAGCAAATAAAAAAATAAAATTGGGTTGCCTCCCAACAAGCGCTATCGTTTAACGCCCCTAGCTAGGCATAGAAACCAGAATAGATCTAGGTATTGCCATCTTTGGTATGCAATACATAAGTGGCTCTCATAATAGATTCATAAGGCAATTTATTTTTCTTCCTAGGAAAGTGTTCCGTGCCTTTCCTTAACGGAAATTGGAATCTGATATTTCTTTCTTTCATGTCAATAATTGCACCAATCGTTCTAAGGAAAAGCCTACCAAGAATAATAGGACATGTAGGATTGAAATCTATATCAAGAACAATGAAATCTATGGGCACATAATTCCTATTTGCAACAATAAGAACATCATTAATCCTTCCCATAGGTTTCTTAATGGTGGAATCCGCAAGATGCAAATTTAAAGAACAATCATCAAATTCACGGAAACCTAGCACATCACACAAGGTTTTGGAATCGTGGAAACACTAGCACCCAAATCACATAAAGCATAGCATTCATAATCTATAATCTTAATTTTAATAGTAGGTTCCAACTCATCATAAAGTTTTCTAGGGATAGAAACTTCTAGTTCAAGCTTTTCTTCATAGGATTGCATTAAAGCATCAACGATATGTTTAGTAAAATCTTTATTTTGATTATAAGAATGAGGAGAATTTAACACGGATTGCAACAAGGAAATACAATCTATCAAAGAGCAATTATCATAATTAAATTCCTTGAAATGCAAAATAGTGAGTTCATTGTTATGTAAAGTTTTGACCTCTTAAATCCCACTTTTATTAATTTTTGCATCAAGATCTAAAAACTCCGAATCATTGGGACGCCTTTTAACTAAAGTTGACTCATCTCTAGTCCCATCTTTATCAGGATTTATATTGGAAAACAAATATTTAATAGGAGTCACATCAATCACTTTCAGATCTTCGTCATTATTATCATCTAGATCTTCTGGTTTAGCGGTCATCTTATTAACTAAGGTGGCTTGCTTATCCGAAATTTGCCCTACTAAATTTTCAAGATGAGCAAACTGAGATTTCAAACCATAAAATTCCATAGACATGCCATCAAGCTCTTTATTCATGTACTCCATAAAATTTTTTTGTTCTTTAAGCTCGTTTCTGAAGAAATTATTATGCTCAAATTGCAAAGACGTAAAGCTTCTAACGTTGTTTTCAATTTATTCCAACCTTCTGAGGTGAGGATCAACGCCTTTTGGCAGAGCCATCAAAGCAAATAGTCACACTAACACCCAACAACACAAGAAGCAAGCAAAAAGAGACGAACTGAAGAGGGGCGAAGAAAAGGCAAAGGTTTTCAAAAATCGTTTTAGAAGTGGCGGAGAGGAAAACGAGAGGCAAATGGCAAATAATGTAATGCGAGGGAGAAGAGTTTATGATGGGTACTTGGTATGTCTTGACTTGGCGTACATCTCCCCGGCAACGGCGCCAGAAATCCTTCTTGCTACCTCTTGAGCATGCATTGGTTTTCCCTTGAAGAGGAAAGCGTGATGCAGCAAAGTAGTGTAAGTATTTCCCTTAGTTTTGAGAACAAAGGTATCAATCCAGTAGGAGACAACAGACAAGTCACCTAGTACCTGCACAAACAATCAAGAACCTTGCAACCAACGCGATAAAGGGGTTGTTAATCCCTTCACGGCCACTCGCAAAAGTGAGATCTAATAAAGATAGTAAAGTAAATATTTTTGGTATTTTTGTTGTATAGATTGGAAAGTAAAGATTGCAAAATAGTAAACGAGATGCGATGTAAATAAAAGAGATGCAATATAATAAGAAAGAGACCCGGGGCCATAGGTTTGACTAGTGGATTCTCTCAAGATAGCATGTATTACAGTGGGTGAACAAATTACTGCCGAGTAATTGATAGAAAAGCGCATAGTTATGAAGATATCTAAGGAAATGATCACGAATATAGGCATCACGTCTGTGTCAAGTAGATTGAAACGATTCTGCATCTACTACTATTACTCCACACATCGACCGCTATCCAGCATGCATCTAGAGTATTAAGTTCATAAGAACAGAGTAACGCATTAAGCAAGATGACATGATGTAGAGGGATAAACTCAAGCAATATGATATAAACCCCATCATTTTATCCTTGATGGCAACAATACAATACGTGCCTTGCTGCCCCTGCTATTACTGGGAAAGGCTGCCGCAAGATTGAACCCAAAGCTAAGCACTTCTCCCATTGCAAGAAAGATCAATCTAGTAGGCCAAACTAAACCATAATTCAAAGAGACTTGCAAAGATATCAAATCATGCATATAATAATTCAGAGAAGAACCAAATAATATTCATAGATAATCTTTTTCATAAATCCACAATTCATCGGATCTCGGCAAAGACACCGCAAAAGAGTATTACATCGAATAGATCTCCAAGAACATCGAGCAGAACTTTGTATTGAGAATCAAAGAGAGAGAGAGAGAAGAAGCCATCTAGCTAATAACTATGGACCCGAAGGTCTGTGGTAAACTACTCATGCTTCATCGGAGAGGCAATGGTGTTGATGTAGAAGCCCTCCGTGGTCAATTCCCCCTCCGGCAGATCACCGGAAAAGGCACCAAGATAGGATCACACGGGTATAGAAGGTTGCGGCGGTGGAAAAGTGGTTTTGTGGCTCTCTGTGATGTTTCTAGGGTATAAGAGTATATATAGGCGAAAGAAGTACGTCGATGGAGCTACGGGGGGCCCACAAGGGTGGGGGCGCGCCTACCCCCCTGGGCGCGCCCTCCTGCCTTGTGGCCGCCTCGTGGAGTTCCAGACTTCGACTCCAAGTCTTCTGGATTGCTTTAGGTCCAAGAAAGATCATCGCGAAGGTTTCATTCCGTTTGGACTCCGTTTGGTATTCCTTTTCTGCGAAACTCTAAAATAGGCAAAAAAAACAGAAACTGGCACTGGGCCTCCAGTTAATATGTTAGTCCCAAAAATAATATAAAAGAGCATATTAAATCCCATTAAACATCCAAAACAGATAATATAATAGCATGGAACAATCAAAAATTATAGATACATTGGAGACGTATCAAGCATCCCCAAGCTTAATTCCTTCTCGTCCTCGAGTAGGTAAATGATAAAAACAAAATTTTTGATGTGGAATGCTACCTATCATAATTATCAATGTAATTTTCTTTATTGTGTCATGAATTTTCAGATCCGAAAGATTCAAAACAAAAGTTTAATATTGACATAAAAATAATAATACTTCAAGCATACTAATAAAACAATCATGTCTTCTCAAAATAACATGGCCAAAGAAAGCTTGTCCCTACAAAATCATATAGTCTAGCTATGCTCTATCTTCATCACACAAAATATTTAAATAATGCACAACCCCGATGACAAGCCAAACTTGTTTCATACTTTTGATGTTCTCAAACCTTTTCAATCTTCACGCAATACATGAGCGTGAGCCATGGACATAGCACTATAGGTGGAATAGAATGGTGATTGTGGAGAAGACAAAAAGGAGAAGATAGTCTCACATCAACTAGGCGTATCGATGCCTATGGAGATGCCCATCAATAGATATCAATGTGAGTGAGTAGGGATTTCCATGCAATGGATGCACTAGAGCTATAAGTGTATGAAAGCTCAAAAAGAAACTAAGTGGGTGTGCATCCAACTCGCTTGCTTATGAAGACCTAGGGCATTTTGAGGAAGCCCATCATTGGAATATACAAGCCAAGTTCTATAATGAAAGATTCCCACTAGTTTATGAAAGTGACAACATAGGAGACTCTCTATCATGAAGATCATGGTGCTACTTTGAAGCACAAGTGTGGAAAAGGATAGTAGCATTGCCCCTTCTCTCTTTTTCTCTCATTTTTTTATTTGGACCTTTCTCTTTTCATATGGCCTCTTTTTTTCTCCTTTTTTTTAATTTTCGTTCGGAGTCTCATCCTGACTTGTGGGTGAATCATCATCCTTTCCTCACATGGGACAATGCTCTAATAATGATGACCAATACACTTTTATTTACTTACAACTCAAGAATTACAACTCGATTCTTAGAACAAAATATGACTATGTGAATGCCTCCGGCGGTGTACCGGGATGTGCAATGAATCAAAAGTGACATGTACGAAAGAATTATGAAGGTGCCTTTGCCACAAATACGATGTCAACTACATGATCATGCAAAGCAATATGACAATGATAAAGCGTGTCATAATAAACGGAACGGTGGAAAGTTGCATGGAAATATATCTCGGAATGGCTATGGAAATGCCATAATAGGTAGGTATGGTGGCTGTTTTGAGGAAGGTAAATGGTGGGTTTATGGTACCGGCGAAAGTCACACGGTACTAGAGAGGCTAGCAATGGTGGAAGGGTGAGAGTGCGTATAATCCATGGACTCAACATTAGTCATAAACAACTCACATACTTATTGCAAAAATCTATTAGTTATCGAAACGAAGTACCATGCGCATGCTCCTAGGGGGATAGATTGGTAGGAAAAGACCATCGCTCATCCCAGATTGCCACTCATAAGGAAGACAATCAAAAAATAAATCATGCTCCGACTTCATCACATAATGGTTCACCATACGTGCATGCTACGGGAATCACAAAATTTAACACAAGTATCTATCAAATTCACAAATACTCAACTAGCATGACTCTAATATCACCATATTCATATCTCAAAACAATCATAAGGAATCAAACTTCTCGTAGTATTCAATGCACTTTATGTGAAAGTTTTTATTATACCCATCTTGGATGCCCATCATATTAGGACTAATTTTATAGCCAAAGCAAATTACCATGTTGTTCTAAAATGCTCTCAAAATAATATAAGTGAAGCATGAGAGATCAATAATTTCTATAAAATAAAACCACCACCGTGCTCTAAAAAGAAATAAGTGAAGCACTAGAGCAAAATTATCTAGCTCAAAAGATATAAGCGAAGCACGTAGAGTATTCTAATAAATTCCAATTCATGCGTGTCTCTCCCAAAAGGTGTGTACAGCAAGGATGATTGTGGTAAAATAAAAAGCAAACACTCAAATCATACAAGACGCTCCAAGGAAAACACATATCATGTGGTGAATAAAAATATAGCCTCAAGTAAAGTTACCGATAGACGAAGATGAAAGAGGGGATGCCTTCCGGGGCATCCCCAAGCTTAGGCTTTTGGTTGTCCTTGAATTTTACCTTGGGGTGCCTTGGGAATCCCCAAGATTACTCTCTTACCTCTCCTTATTCCAAAATCCATCAAATCTTTACCGAAAAACTTGAAAACTTCACAACACAAAACTTCAACAGAAAATCTCATGAGCTCTGTTAGTATAAGAAAATAAACCACCACTTTAAGGTATTGTAATGAACTCATTCTTTATTTATATTGGTGTTAAAGCTACTATATTTCAACTTCTCTATGGTTCATACCCCCCCTCCCCGATACTACTCATAGATTCATCAAAATAAGCAAACAACACACGAAAAACAGAATCTGTCAAAAACAGAACAGTCTGTAGCAATCTGGAGATTTCGAATACTTTTGTAACTCCAAAAATTCTGAAAAATTAGTTCGACCAGGATAAAAAGTATATTGATCTACTTCAGTTGGAATTGGTATTTTATCCCTCTCTGGTAAAAAAATGATAATTATTTTCGTGAGCGCATACTTTCTGTTTTTATCAGCAAGATCAAACAACAATCACCCAAGAAGATCCTAAAGGCTTTACTTGGCACAAACACTAATAAAAACATAAAAACACAATCATAACAGAATCTAGATGAATTATTTATTACTAAACAGGAACAAAAAGAAAAGAACAAAAATAAAATTGGGTTGCCTCCCAACAAGCGCTATCGTTTAACGCCCCTAGCTAGGCATAAAACCAGAATAGATCTAGGTATTGCCATCTTTGGTATGCAATACATAAGTGGCTCTCATAATAGATTAATAAGGCAATTTATTTTTATTCCTAGGAAAGTGTTCCGTGCCTTTCCTTAACGGAAATTGGAATCTGATATTTCTTTCTTTCATGTCAATAATTGCACCAATCGTTCTAAGGAAAAGCCTACCAAGAATAATAGGACATGTAGGATTGAAATCTATATCAAGAACAATGAAATCTACGGGCACATAATTCCTATTTGCAACAATAAGAACATCATTAATCCTTCCCATAGGTTTCTTAATGGTGGAATCTGCAAGATGCAAATTTAAAGAACAATCATCAAATTCACGGAAACCTAGCACATCACACAAGGTTTTGGAATCGTGGAAACACTAGCACCCAAATCACATAAAGCATAGCATTCATAATCTTTAATCTTAATTTTAATAGTAGGTTCCCACTCATCATAAAGTTTTCTAGGGATAGAAACTTCTAGTTCAAGCTTTTCTTCATAGGATTGCATTAAAGCATCAACGATATGTTTAGTAAAAGCTTTATTTTGATTATAAGAATGAGGAGAATTTAACACGGATTGCAACAAGGAAACACAATCTATCAAAGATCAATTATCATAATTAAATTCCTTGAAATGCAAAATAGTGAGTTCATTGCTATGTAATGTTTTGACCTCTTAAATCCCACTTTTATTAATTTTTGCATCAAGATCTAAAAACTCCGAATCATTGGGACGCCTTTTAACTATAGTTGACTCATCTCTAGTCCCATCTTTATCAGGATTTATATTGGAAAACAAAGATTTAATAGGAGTCGCATCAATCACTTTCAGATCTTCATCATTATTATCATCTAGATCTTCTGGTTTAGCGGTCATCTTATTAACTAAGGTGTCTTGCTTATCCGAAATTTGCCCTACTAAATTTTCAAGATGAGCAAACTGAGATTTCAAACCATAAAATTCCTTATACATACCATCAAGCTCTTTATTCATGTACTCCATAAAACTTTTTTGTTCTTTAAGCTCGTTTCTAAAGAAATTATTATGCTCAAATTGCAAAGACGTAAAGCTTCTAACGTTGTTTTCAATTTATTCCAACCTTCTGAGGTGAGGATCAACGCCTTTTGGCAGAGCCATCAAAGCAAATAGTCACACTAACACCCAACAACACAAGAAGCAAGCAAAAAGAGATGAACTGAAGAGGGGCGAAGAAAAGGCAAAGGTTTTCAAGAATCGTTTTAGAAGTGGCGGAGAGGAAAACGAGAGGCGAATGGCAAATAATGTAATGCGAGGGAGAAGAGTTTATGATGGGTACTTGGTATGTCTTGACTTGGCGTAGATCTCCCCGGCAACGGTGCCAGAAATCCTTCTTGCTACCTCTTGAGCATGCATTGGTTTTCCCTTGAAGAGGAAAGGGTGATGCATAGCATAAGTATTTCCCTCATTTTTGAGAACCAACGTATCAATCCAGTAGGAGACAACAGAAAAGTCACCTAGTACCTGCACAAACAATCGAGAACCTTGCAACCAACGCAAAGGGGTTGTCAATCCCTTCACGATCTCTCGCAAAAGTGAGATCTAATAAAGATAGTAAAGTAAATATTTTTGGTATTTTTGTTGTATAGATTGGAAAGTAAAGATTGCAAAATAGTAAACGAGATGAGATGTAAATAAAAGAGATGCAATATAATAAGAAAGAGACCTGGGGCCATAGGTTTCACTAGTGGCTTCTCTCAAGATAGCATGTATTATGGTGGGTGAACAAATTACTACCGAGCAATTGATAGAAAAGCGCATAGTTATGAAGATATCTAAGGCAATGATTATGAATATAGGCATCACGTCTGTGTCAAGTAGATCAAAACGATTCTGCATCTACTACTATTACTCCACACATCGACCGCTATCCAGCATGCATCTAGAGTATTAAGTTCATAAGAACAAAGTAACGCATTAACCAAGATGACATGATGTAGAGGGATAAACTCAAGCAATATGATATAAACCCCATCTTTTTATCCTCGATGGAAACAATACAATACGTGCCTTGCTGCCCCTACTATCACTGGGAAAGGACACCGCAAGATCGAACCCAAAGCTAAGCACTTCTCCCATTGCAAGAAAGATCAATCTAGTAGGCCAAACTAAACCGATAATTCGAAGAGACTTGCAAAGATATCAAATCATGCATATAAGAATTCAGAGAAGAACCAAATAATATTCATAGATAATCTTTTTCATAAATCCACAATTCATCGGATCTCGGCAAACACACTGCAAAAGAGTATTACATCGAATAGATCTCCAAGGACATCAAGGAGAACTTTGTATTGAGAATCAAAGAGAGAGAGCAAGCCATCTAGCTAACAACTATGGACCCGAAGGTCTGTGGTAAACTACTCATGCTTCATCGGAGAGGCTATGGTGTTGATGTAGAAGCCCTTCGTGATCGATTCCCCCTCCGGCAGATCGCCGGAAAAGGCCCCAAGATGGGACCTCATGGGTACAGAAGGTTGCGGCGGTGGAAAAGTGGTTTTGTGGCTCTCTGTGATGTTTCTAGGGTATAAGAGTATATATAGGCAAAAGAATTACATCGGTGGAGCTACAGGGGGCCCATGAGGGTGGGGGCGCGCCCTCCTGCCTCGTGGCCGCCTCGTGGAGTTCCAGACTTCGACTCCAAGTCTTCTGGATTGCTTTCGGTCCAAGAAAGATCATCGCGAAGGTTTCATTCCGTTTTGTATTCCTTTTCTACGAAACTCTAAAATAGGCAAAAAAATAGAAACTGGCACTGGGCCTCCGGTTAATAGGTTAGTCCCAAAAATAATATAAAGAGTGTATTAAAGCCCATTAAACATCCAAAAAATATAATATAATTGCATGGAACAATCAAAAATTATAGATACGTTGGAGACGTATCACTCTTCCTTGCGTGTCTCACGTGCGGGGGCTGGGCAGGTATCTGCATGCACGTCGGGCCCGCCCCGCGCCACGAACATACTTCGCCACAGCCCTGTCCCCAGGGCCTTGGCTTTTTCTATCCTCGCGAGACGCCCTCAAGTAAGCTCATGATCTACTCACCCTCTTGAGGTCCATGCCCCCGGGGTACTATGACGCGGTGCACTAAGCCATGACTAGCTCATGCCTGAGGGCTCGCGCAAGGAAGAACAAGACACCCGACCAAGTTTTCTAACAATTCTGTAGCTTCAAGATGTCTCCTGAGGCCAATGGCTCTTGAGCCGCCAGCAAGGGGGCCTCACCGGATAACGAGGTGCGTGCTCTTGTGAGGAGGGAAACTACCACGAGTATATCAAGCTAAGTTATCCTACCATACCTATTTGGAACATGAGCACCACAACATAACGTCAGAACAATAAACATATCATAGTAACATAGATACCATGGTCCATTACACGCCCCAGCAGGCCCTCTACTTTTTTTCGAATGTAGGAGAAAGGAACGGTTAAACAAAAACAGCCCACACGACCGCAGCGGCTCACGAGGCCTGGCTCCGAGGGCCTCCCGGGCTCAGCCCGAGCTTTCCTCCCGCTTCACCGGAGCGTGGCGACGGGACGACTCACCACCGTCCTTGAAGCGAGCCTAGCGACGAGGCGGTTGGTCATATCCACCGCTGCTGGTGCTCTCGCTGGAAGAGGAACCGCGGCTGCTGGGTGAGCCACGGCCGTCGCCAAGGGCACGCTCACCCTCAGCGTCGTCACGACCGTCGTCAAGGCCAAGCTCATCGTCGCCACCGTTGTCTTTGGGGCAGCACCCAGCGCGACGACCATCTTCCCCAAACACCATCACATAGAGGGTTGCGACGCCGTTGTACTTGAAGTGGAGAGTGCACCTCCGGCTCAGGCCGCGCGCGCGGGCGAACGTCTGCTAGCCATGGGTCAGGGCCATGCTGCCCGCGGCAGAGATCTCGACCGCAACCCACAAGGCCTTGCTGCAGCAGCCATCGGCCTGCAGCCATAGGCCATCAAGACCCATGGCCGGTAGCTTGCCAGCGAAGAAGCGCAGAAGCTGGAGCCAGGTGCTAGCCGGCCTCTCCGACCACACAATGAATTCCGGGAGCACCTCCGCCAAGTGGAAGCGCAGCCGAGGAGGTCGGGCGATCATGGCACGCCTTCCCTCCTCGCAAGGGCTGCCTCACCCCCGACGGCACCCACCACAAGAAGAAGCGCCGCCACGGCCGGCCAAGGCACACCCACGCCCCTGAGGAGCCACCATAGGGATTGCAGCATGCTTGCAGGGGCGGCCTTGCCCCCTCTTGGGAGGCGGCAAGTCAGGTCCCTCCTTAGGGGCCATCCCCTTCTCGGCAATGGAGAACTTCCTCGTCGGCGCCATAAGGAGCTACAACAAGATGGAGAAGAATAAGAAGAAGCGGACTGCAAGAAGACAGAGATGAGCAAAGGGGGCTTCGCCCCTCCCCCCATTTATAGTCGGAAGGAGGCCAGCCGCCGGCTTCCATGATCACATGTAATGATGGTTTTCTTTGCATGCCGCTGAGTCTTGTCAAGTCGAACGGTTGCCCAGGCAGCATGGGGAAGCGGAGGCGCCAACGTCTCATCAATCACCACACGTCGACCGAGGCCGCAGGCGGTTGGGGCCCACGGCGCTCCGCCCTTGCCCTTACGCTTCGCCTCGAAGCCAAGTTTGAGCGCGCCTTGGGCGGGGGCTACTGTCGGCATCCTAGGAACGGGGGTACCCAGACTTGCCTGCCTACGGCCCATAGTGTGGCTACATCAATGGCCCGGTATGGCCCAGCTTCAGCAACAACAATCCAAGACCCTCGCGAGGGGCCAAGCCTCGTGAGGCGGACGACACCAAGACCTCCTTGGGAGGCAGCCTCACTAGGCTGGCTCACGAGGAGCGGAGATATCAAGGCAAGGTGCACCTCGCGAGGTTCACATGACGTGAGCCATGATGACCAAAGCCAAGCGGGCGCCAGCAGGCGCAGTGTACCAGTTTCCTCTTTGGTTCCAAGGAGGCAAGCGCAGGTGCGGAGTCCCGAGGAATCAAGCAAAGGTTTCCATATCGGTGCAACAAGCCCAAGACCGCCAGGACGAGAGGACAGAGGTCATCGTGGAGCCCACCACAGCATCACCACCAGAGCCTTTTGCAGGCGAAGACTACTTTTGTCAGGATAGCTTGTACTAGTTGTCCCCCCTACAAATTTGGCCGTTGTGGGATCCCTTCCCGCCTTGCATTTGGGAAGAGGACCAAGGCCACTATAAATAGGACTTAGCCACCACCATAGAAAGGGGGATCACCTAGATCATCCTCTCATCCACCAGCCCATCAAGCTCAAGAACACCTCACCTCCTGAGGCTGTTCCACCACTGTACTAGTTCATCCTTAGCCCCTCGAGGCAATCCAACACAAAGCTGGAGTAGGGTATTACACCGCAAGGTGGCCCGAACCAGGATAAACCGTTGTGTCTCTTATCCCTTGGGTTTGTCGAGCTAGGCCGTGGAATCATCGAGTAGGTAGACTGGGAGAGGAGAGTTCTTCGCACGCACCCCAGTGTTCGAACCTCTCAAGGGTCTGCGGAACCCTGAATCTGACAGACGCGGCATCCTCATTAGGAGTACCGGAAAATTGATCTTTCATAACAAGATTCAGCAAAGCAGTATTAATATCACAAGTCTCCGCACTAGTGGCGGGAGGAGCAAGCGGAGTGCCAATAAAATCATTGTTGTTGGTATTTGAGAAATCACACAACTTGGTGTTCTCTTGAGTCATGATGACTACACAACAAGATTGCACTCAAAACCAGATCCAGCAAGAAAACGGTGAACGGAAAAGAGGGGTGAATAAAACGACAACAAAAATTTAAGTGGGGGAGAGGAAAACGAGAGGCAAATGGCAAATAATGTAAATTTCGAGGAGATGAGATTTGTGATTAGGAACCTGGTATGTGTTGAAGATCCTCCCCGGCAATGGTGCCAGAAATGGTGCGTGGTTGGGAGACTATCTTGACTTGATTATCCCCGGCAACGGCGCCAGAAATTCCTTTTGATGTCGCTTGAGCTACGCCAGTATTTCCCCAAAGAGGAAGGGATGATGCAGCACAGCGGCAGTAGATGTTTCCCTCATATATGAAACCAAGGTTATCAAACTAGTAGGAGAAACAAGCAACACAACGTAAACAGCACCTGCACACAAATAACAAATACTCGCAACCCGACGGGTAAAGGGGTTGTCAATCCCTTTCGGGTAGCGGCGCCAGAAATTGGCAAACGGGCGTGAGAGAGTTGTAAATATTGATAGATCAAACGCCAAATAAAATAAATAAGAATAAATTGCAGCAAGGTATTTTTGTATTTTTGGTTTAGTAGATCTAAAAATAAAAGGCAAATAAAATAGATCGCGAAGGCCAATAATATGAGAAAGAGACACAGGGGCTGTAGGTTTCACTAGTGGATTCTCTCGAGAAAAGTAGCAAACGGTGGGTAAACGAATTACTGTTGGGCAATTGATAGAACTTCAAATAATCATGATGATATCTAGGCAATGATCATTACATAGGCATCACGTCCAAGATTAGTAGACCGACTCCTGCCTGCATCTACTACTATTACTCCACACATCGACCGCTATCCAGCATGCATCTAGTGTATTAAGTTCATGGAGAAAGGGAGTAATGCCATAAGAACGATGACATGATGTAGACAAGATCTATCTATGTAGAGATAGACCCCATCGTTTTATCCTTAGTAGCAATGATACATACGTGTTGGTTCCCCTTCTGTCACTGGGATCAAGCACCATAAGATCGAACCCACTACAAAGCACCTCTTCCCATTGCAAGATAAATAGATCAAGTTGGCCAAAAAAAACCAAATATCGGAGAAGAAATACGAGGCTATAAGCAATCATGCATAAAAGAGATCAAAGAAACTCAAATACTTTCATGGATATAAAAAGATAGATCTGATCATAAGCTCAAAGTTCATCCGATCCCAACAAACACTCCGCAAAAAGAGTTACATCATATGGATCTCTAAGAGACCATTGTATTGAGAATCAAACGAGAGAGAGGAAGCCATCTAGCTACTAACTACGGACCCGAAGGTCTACAAAGAACTACTCACGCATCATCGGAGAGGCACCAATGGAGGTGGTGAACCCCATCCGTGATGGTGTCTAGATTGGATCTGGTGGTTCTGGACTCTATGGCGGCTAGAATTGATTTTCGTTGACTCCCCTGGGGTTTCTGGAATATTGGGGTATTTATATAGCAAAGAGGCGGTCCGGAGGGCACCCGAGGTGAGCACAACCCACCTGGGCACGCCTAGGCCTCCTAGCGTGCCCTGGTGGCTTGTGCTCTCCTCGGAGCACCACCCAGGCGCAGCCTTGGCCCATTAGGTGTCTTCTGGTCCATAAAAAATCTCCGTAAAGTTTCATGGCATTTGGACTCCGTTTGGTATTGATTTTCGCGATGTAATAAACATGCAAAAAACAGCAACTAGCACTTGGCACTATGTCAATAGGTTAGTACCAAAAATGATATAAAATGATTATAAAACATCCAAGATTGATAATATAACAGCATGAAACAATCAAAAATTATAGATACGTTGGAGACGTATCACTATCACATCAGTCGATAATGACTACTTTGCCATTGTGGTGACCCCTTAATCTATAAAAGGAGGCCCATGGCACCCGTAGGAGGGGTTAGAAGGTTAGAAAGTGGACAAACCCATACGCGCGTAGTCACAACTACCCATAGGTAACCCCTGCCGGGCAAGTGTACTACGCCTCACCACCTCCATTCCACCATCAATCCACCAAAGCAGGAGTAGGGTTTTACGCCTCACGGCGGCCCGAACCTGGGTAAATTGCTTGTGTGCTCTCTGTCGTGCTACCGTGTGCTGGTCTGCTCTTTGTGCAATGCGACGTCCCCCTGCCGAACCAGCAAGGGGCCTCCTAGTCCCATAGGTGGCCGTGGATATCCCGCGACATATGGATTCTGTTGCGCGACTGAGAAACAGCCGAGTTATGCTCCCCTGCTGCCCAGAGCAGTGCTCGGATCTGCAGCAAACCTCTACTGGCTTCTGAACGAGACGGCTGAATTGACTCTACTATGTGTGCTGCTGCAACATTTTGGATCGGAGTACGGTATACTTGGGGTTCAGTTGGGAACAGTTGTCGTGGATGTCGACTGGATCCAGGAATCTGCTAACAGGCGCGTTCGTCGAATGCATGTTGGAGGTTCTCCAGACGAGTACGCTCAGCCAAAGTGGCTAAGCACGCAGCCTCCAAGGCCCGAGCCTCGGAGGTCTCCCCAATGATGTGGGTCTGGAGCGCATGGATGTTGCGGTGATGCAGCTCCTCCCTCTGATCCGCATTGAGGGCTTGGGGATAGTATTCATCATGAACACGCGACGGATCGTCGCTACCGCCGCTGCCGTCATGATGAAATCCGGGCGGACTGCATTGGGAGTTGACCATGAGGACTTCCGTCGTAGGGTCGTTGCTCTTGCACTCGGAAAGAGTGTCCGAGTGACCAGTCGGCAGGTCGAACGATCCATAGAGAGACTCGTCAGGCTCGATTGTCATGACTTGAAGGGTGGTCGACTGGCGAGCCACCACATGCTTCACCCACCGCTGGAGCCGCAAACGACCAGATCGCTTGCGACGGCGGATGGTGGGGAGCGAAGACACCACGGGAGCCGATCGATATTGGGTCGACGGCTGCCGCAGAAGTATGCCTCAGGCACTAGCGCGGAAGTGCGCCGCCCCACGGACGGGAAGGGCCTCGACGTCGAGGGGGGCTTCTTAGAGCCAGGCGGAGTCATCGGTGATGAAGACGAGCGCGCCAAGACGGATCTCATGGCCCAAAGCCAAACCACCACCAAAAACCATGTTGACAGAGAACAAAATTTGCAACCTCACCGAAAGTCGCTCTGATGCCTACCCCACGGTGGGAGCCAACTGTCGTGGGAATGAGTCTGACAGTAAGAGTAGGGGGTACGTAGGAGGAGGCAGTGTCCTAGCTACGGCGAGGTTGTACACACAAGTTTACGAGTTCAGGCCCCTCTCGGAGGAGGTAAAAGCCCTACGTCTCGGTGCCGCTGAGGCTTGTCGACTGGATATGTGTTGAAGTGACAGGGGATGCAAAACCCTTGTGCCAGAGGAGGGGGTGGCTTATATAGAGTGCGCCAGGCCCCTCGCCGCCCTCGATTACACAGGGTTCAATGTGAGTTAAGACTGGGGCATTACTGGTAACGCCTGCTATTAATGATCTTTATGGCGATGAAGTGAATGCCTAACCGTTACCATACTGGGGTGACTGTAGGCATTCTGTACTCCGAGTGATTCTTTATATGGTCGAGTGATATTACCATGGTCGAGTGGAATTGGGATATCCGAGTGGAATCTCTTGCCGAGTGGATTGCACCTCAGGGTGATTCCAGTCGGTATCTTCTGTTAGACTTTGAATGTGTTTGACTCTAGGGCAATGTCCTTGGGTAGGGTGTCTAGGTCAGGCCTAAGACCTAGGTACATGTCATCGTCACCGGCCGCTGAAGCAGCAGGGGAGCGGGAGACCCAGTTTGAAAGTGCAACTATCCCTAGGTGGTTTTGGTAATTCATAACAACATATAGCTCATTAAGCTAATGCTATTCCAAGATGATTATTTCAGGAAAGCTCAATGATTGGCATGGCATGGATGTGAAAGTGGAACCCTCAAAATGCTAAGGACAAAGGATTGGCTCAAGCTCAAAAGCTCAAGACTCTTCATTTTATATTTTAGTGATCCAAGATCACATTGAGTCTTTAGGAAAAGCCAATACTATCAAGGAGGGATGAGGTGTTGCTTAATGAGCCTCTTGCTTCATGTGCTTAGTGATATGCTCCAAAAACCCTCAACTACTTTCCCATATCCACATATGACCTAAAACCTAAGCCAAACTCGGTCCTACCGATTCTTCCTATCCGGCGCCACCGAGTTTCACTTGTCATTAGCCACTGCCAAACCCTAGCAATTCGGTCCTACCGATAGGGATCTCGGTCTCACCGAGATGGGGTTGCAAACTCTCTATTTCCCTTTCGTAACTTTTCGGTCCCACCGAAAGAGCGAATCGGTCCCACCGAGATTGCAATGTAAACTCAGTGTTTCCCCTTTGTAACTTTTCGGTCTCACCGAGTTCCACTCGGTCTCACCGAAAGAGCAAATCGGTCCCACCGAGTTTGCCTGACCAACTCTCTGGTTAGCTAATTACCAAATTCGGTCTCACCGAGTTTGTGTAATCGGTCTCACCGAGATTACGTTATGCCCAAACCCTAACCATATCGGTCCTACCGAGTTGCATGTCAGTCCCACCGAAAATCACTAACGGTCACTAGGTTTACTTTTTCGGTCCGACCGAGTTTATTGATTCGGTCCCACCGAGATTGGAAAACTGTGTAACGGTTGGATTTTGTGTGGAGGCTATATATACCCCTCCACCTTCTTCTCATTCGATCAGAGAGCCATCAGAACACACACACCATTCCAACTCATATGTTCTGAGAGAGAACCACCTACTCATGTGTTGAGACCAAGACATTCCATTCCTACCATATGAATCTTGATCTCTAGCCTTCCCAAGTTGCTTCCCACTCAAATCTTCTTTCCACCAAATCCAAATCCTATGAGAGAGAGTTGAGTGTTGGGGAGACTATCACTTGAAGCACAAGAGCAAGGAGTTCATTACCTACACACCATTTGTTACTTCTTGGAGAGTGGTGTCTCCTAGATTGGCTAGGTGTCACTTGGGAGCCTCCGACAAGATTGTGGAGTTGAACCAAGGAGTTTGTAAGGGCAAGGAGATCGCCTACTTCGTGAAGATCTACCGCTAGTGAGGCAAGTCCTGTGTGGGTGATGGCCATGGTGGGATAGACAAGGTTGCTTCTTCGTGGACCCTTTGTGGGTGGTTGCTTCTTCGTGGACCCTTCGTGGGTGGAGCCCTGTGTGGACTCGCGCAACCGTTACCCTTGGGTGGAGCCCTGTGTGGACTCGCGCAACCGTTACCCTTCGTGGGTTGAAGTCTCCACCAACGTGGATGTAGGATAGCACCACCTATCCGAACCACGGGAAAAAACATCCGTGTCTCCAATTGTGTTTGAACTCTCCAAACCCTTCCCTTTACATTCTTGCAAGTTGCATGCTTTACTTTTCGCTGCCTATATACTCTTTGCATGCTTGCTTGAATTATGTGGTGATTGCTTGACTTGTCCTAAATCAGCTAAAATCTGCCAAGAATTAAAATTGGGAAAAGGTTAAGTTTTTATTTGGTCAAGTAGTCTAATCACCCCCCCCCCTCTAGACATACTTTCGATCCTACAAGTGGTATCAGAGCCAAGTGTCTATTTGCTTTGATCTCCATAGCTTTTGGTGGTCATAGCCTTGGTTTCACAACCTAGGAGAGTATGGCGTCTAGCGAGGGAAATTATCACCGTAGAGGTCCTTACTTTGATGGTACTAATTTTGCTAGTTGGAAGCATAAAATGAAAATGCATATTCTTGGACATAACCCCGCCGTTTGGGCTATTGTGTGTGTTGGTTTGCAAGGTGACTTCTTTGATGGGAGAGAACCGAACCGTGAAGCTACCGCGGATGAGTTGAAGATGTTGCAATACAATGCTCAAGCTTGTGATATTATCTTCAACGGATTATGCCCCGAAGAATTCAACAAAATCAGCCGCCTTGAGAATGCAAAGGAAATTTGGGACACTTTGATTGATATGCACGAAGGTACCGACTCTGTCAAGGAATCCAAGTTGGATGTGCTTCAAAGCCAACTTGACAAGTTCAAGATGAAGGATGGTGAAGGTGTCGCCGAAATGTACTCTAGGCTTGCTCTCATCACAAATGAGATTGCCAGCTTAGGAAGTGAAGAGATGACCGATAGATTCATCATCAAGAAGATTCTAAGAGCCTTGGATGGAAAATATGATACCATGTGCACATTGATCCAAATGATGCCCAATTACAAAGATCTCAAGCCAACGGAGGTGATTGGAAGAATTGTTGCTCATGAGATGTCACTTAAGGATAAAGAGGAACTTCACAACAAATCAAGTGGTGCCTATAAAGCCTCATGTGAAGCCCCTACATCATCAAGTGAGAAACAAGACTTCAATGAAGAATTGAGCTTAATGGTGAAGAACTTCAACAAGTTCTACAAGAGTAGAAGCAAAGATAGAAGCTTCAAGTCAAGGTCCTACAATGACAAAAGATCTTCTAGTCGAGAGCGAAACTGCTACAATTGTGGAAGACCCGGACACTATTCCAATGAGTGTACGGCTCCCTACAAGAGAAGAGAAGATTCTCCAAGAAGAAGAAGCAAAGAATCACCACCAAGAGAGAGAAGGAGTAGAGATGATCGTTATGAACGAAGATACTCACGGAGAAGCAAGGATTCGGAAAGGAAGGAAAAATCATCAAGGAGCTACACAAGACGAAGACATCAAGCTCATGTTGGTGAATGGGTATCCGGCTCCGACTCCGACAGCCACTCCGAGAGAAGTTATCACTCCGACTCCGAAGATACTCAAGATGAAGGTGTTGCCGGTCTAGCACTTGTGTCAACCAACTCCTACGACATATTTGACTCACCAAATGAAGGAATTGGAAGATGCTTCATGGCCAAAGGTCCTAAGGTAACACACCCCGAGTATGTTGATTTCAATAGTGATGAAGATGACTTGTTAGGTGATGATTTGCTTGGTGACAACTCTAGTGATGAATACTATGATGAAATGTCAATTAAACATGCTAATCAAGATAAAACGAATGACAATGATAAGGAGAAGATTGAGGCCCTAACTAAAGAACTAAACACTCTTAAGTTAGCTCATGAAACCATCTTCGAAGATCATTGAGAACTTTTAAGAGCTCATGAGAAATTACGCTTTGAGAAGCTCAATCTTGAGCAAGAGCATGAGTTCTTAAAAGCAATCAATGATGATCTCCGCAAGAAAAGTTCTTCTTACATTGCCAAGCGTTTACTCTTATCTACTTACATGCCTCAAGTCAAGTCTAGTAACAAGAAAGATTCTTCCTCTAGCAGTAACAATGATCATGCTAAATCCAATATTGTTGCTTCTAGTAGTTATCTTGATTCCACTAATGATTCTCTTAGCCAAGTTACACTTGAGCACGAAAATAGCTTATTGAAGGGAATTATAGAGAAAGGAGTGTACAAAAGCCTTGCCGGGAGTAAGCAATTCGAGGAAATTGTGCGCAAGCAAGGAATGCACCGGAAGAATCAAGGTGTTGGTTTTGAACGAAAGTTCAATGCCAATGGAGTTGAGTGGGAAGAAGATCAATACCCCAAGACAAAGTTTGTCCCTCAACAAGAGAAATATGCTTCTTTCAAAGGGACACAAGCTCAAGATGATCTTCCACCACAAGACTATGAGCAAAAAGGCAAGGACAAGCTTCAAGAGGAAATTGATGCATTTGAAGAAGCTCCTAAGACCTTAGTCAAGTGGATTCCCAAGACTACTTCAAGTTCCACTTCATCAAGTATGACTACAACTCCAAGGATTCCCATCAAGATGATGTGGATCCAAAAGAAGAAGAACTAGAGAGTTCTTGAGGGTGACTCCGCCAACATACTTCACTCTTATCATTTTGGCAAGGACAAGTGCAATCAACTTCCACATCTTGCACTAGTTCAAGGAGTCACAAACCCTCTTGTTGGTAAAACAAGGGACAAGGTAACCTAAAAAGTTTTCATGGACATCATCTTTTGTGTGCATCACTCTATGTCTATGGATATCCTTGTTTGTTCCTTGTGGGACTAACCCATGTAGGTATTGAAAGTGCAATTCACTCAAATGGATAGCTCCAAGTGATCTACATCAACATTGAGCATCCACATCTTCAACATCTACATGAAGTCATCATCGACAAAACCCAAGGTTAGTTCATCCCTCTTAGGGGGGATATCACATCTAGGGGGAGCTTTACTCTAAGACTTGAGCTAAAGCAACTCTAAAGATGTGAACAAAACAATGCTTTATGTAAAAGTGGTAACCCCACTTGAGCTTAAACGATGAGTGTGACCTATGATCAAGTGTTCTCATTTGACTCCTAAGTCAATATACTCATATATAGATGACCTAGTCATCGCAAATTGCTTGATAGATGCTAGAATTGGTTGTGCATGCCTTGTCACATATTTCATTTGCCATCTTATTGTGTGAGCATGCTGGTTGCATATTTTATTCATTCGAGGACATCCACTTGTTGTTTTGATTGTTTGGTTTTATCTTCTTTTGCCAAGTGGATGGACAAGAATGCCTAAGAACCTCCTCTAGCTATCTATGCTTTTCTCGTCTCAAACTCTATTCATGCTGCATCACAAAATTTGATCAAGTCAGATTCGAACCACTCTGTGTGAGGAGCGCTCGGAGTCCCCGATTCGTCATAGACTTAAACTTCCAAAACCTCTTTATGATTCTCGGTCTGACCGATACTCCACCTTCGGTCCTACCGAGATCATTAAGTTGATCTAGGTTTTCGATCTCGGTGCAACTGATTTGAACATTTCGGTCACACCGAGTTTCAGTAACTACTTGCAGTTATGAATCTCGGTGCCACCGAGTTGTTCCACTCGGTCACACCGACAGGGTCGGGCTATATATAGTCACGGGCAAAATTTGGAAATTTCTCCGAACCCCTTCGCCCGCGCGATAGCCTACTCTGCCCTCGTGGTCTCCGGATCGTCTTCTCGCCGCTAGCAGCCTCCAGTCGCTGGTCTCCGTCGCCGTCAACGGGAATTCTGCCCCGCCGTTGCCGCCGTAGCAAGTCCCCGCCGAACTAGGGTATGGACTTGATCTTTGTGCTATTCCTCAATCTGATTCCTAGCACATTGTGATCATATTGATTCTAGCCACGTTTGATAAACTTCTATCCAGTCAAAACGCCCGTAGATTAGGTTTGATTCGAAAATTCTAGGTTTAGGTTTCCGCCGAAACCATCTCGGACCCACCGAGTTGAAAAACTCGGTCCCACCGATTTGGCTCTTGCCATTGCACAAGTGAGACTCGGTCTGACCGAGAATTACTTATCGGTGTGACCAATTTTTGAACTCAGTGAAACCCTAGCAGTCTCGGTGCCACCGAACTGTGACTCGGTCCTACCGAGTTCACTAGTTTAGGTTCCAAAACTGCTTCGGTATCACCGAGTTTGAGAATCGGTAGATCCGAGATGATTTCAGTGGGAAACTAAAACTAAGTTTTTGGATCATTCTTTTGCAAAAATCTCTGCATTTTGTGATGCTCATCTTTTCTATCTCATCTATAATCTATTCACAGGGTCAGCAGTCAGTTTGCAGCATGTCTGATCAAAGTGATAGCCAAAATATGTCAGAGCAGCAAGTGGTGATGAGTGAGGGCACTAGTCCCTCCAGTTCATCTGATGAAGGCAGCAGGAGCACTCCTAGCAATTTGCCAAAGGCTGCCACGAGACAAAGGAAGAAGAGGACTTCAGATTCCAAAGATGAGGACTATGTGGCAGAGGAAGAGGCCACTTCCAAGAGAGTTGAGCCAGCTCAAGGCACTAAGCCAGGTCTGAAAATCAAAATTCCAGCAGGCAGGCAGCCCATGTCAAAGGCAAGAGCCTCAACTGAGAAGCCCACTCCCCAAGAGCCAGTTGCAGCAGAGGGCAAGAAGAGAAAGGAAAGGGTGAAGAAGACTGTGGCTAGAGTGCTTGGAAAAGCTTCCATCATGGAAGAAGAAGAGGAAGAAGAGGTAGCTGCACCAGCGCCCAAGGCACCCAAGCTAATGGGAGATGCCATAAAATCAGGGGGAGCTGCTTCCAAGGCCAAGTCAGCTCCAAATCCAAAGCCTAAGAGAAATACAAGGAGCATTCCTGCAGCTGAGAAGAACAAGGCCCCAGTGCCTGAGACTGTTGATGAAGAAGAGGAAGAGAATGTCCTGAGAAAGCTAAAGCCCAAGATCCCAGACCACAACGATGCTCATCCTGTGGCTGAGGATATGAAGCTCGGGAGAGATTCAGGGCTGAGGAAGTGGAGAGAAGCAGATCCGTATGCTTCAAGGAGAAGGACAGCAGTTGACTACAGGTTTCACACCAAGGAGCAGCAGGATTTCTATGAGACTGTTTTGCTTGATAAGAAGCCAATAGTCTGTGATATGAGATGGGTTGATTGGCAATACATCAAGGACAATGAAGAGTACTTCCCAGGAGTTCAGGACAGCTTCAAGGCGTGTGGAGTAGAGGACTTTGTTGGGCAGAAGCTCACAAAGTGGAATGAGGAGCTTATCATGCAGTTCTACTCCACGGCACACTTTTATCCAGATGGGAGGATCACATGGATGTCTGAGGGTACAAGGTACTAATCTACAGTGGCTGAGTGGGCACAGATCATAAATGCCCCAGAGGAGCAAGATGATGACTTGGATATCTATGCCAAGAAGAAGATGGACCATAACTCCATGTCCAATATGTACAAAGAAATTCCCAATGAAGCTCTTGACACCTTCAAATTTGGGTCTGTGCATTACCTTCTGTCAGGACTGCCTACGATCAATTGGATACTAAGGCACACCTTACTGCCCAAGTCTGGAGATCACAAGATGATCAGAGGCCATGCTATCAACTTGCTACATGTGTTTGATGTGCCTCAGAAGTTCAAGGTGATGAGCCTCATAGTGGAAACAATCAATAGGACTGCAGCAGATCAGAAGAGGAGTTGCAGATATGCCCCTCAAATTCAGGAGCTCATCAACTCCAAGATGGGCACGGGCATATATCTATTGGACAAGGAACACCTGCCCATCCGTCCAGATTTCGAGGACAATCAAGTTGTCATGACTGAGAACGAGCCATCATCTGCCCAAGCATACGCGAAGAAGGAGAAGGCGAGGAAGGAGAAAGCTGCCAAGATGCCTACTCAAGAGGAGGCATCTGAGTATTTCTTGAAGGCTAAACAAGAGCAGCTTGGTTACTTGATTGCATCCACGCTGAGGATTGAGCAAAGTCTGGCCACCCTCACTCAGAATCAGCAGAGCCTAGAGAGAATCATGGAACAGAAGTTCTATGACTTGGATGTCAAGGTAACGGAAGTTCAGTCTGCAGTGGAGCAGCTCCAGGAGGACATGCAGGAGAGGAGAGGCAGGACCACCACTCATGCCTTTGCCAGAGTGCCACGAGGCCCGAGGTCATCTGCCGTGCCAGTTGCTGACACAAGAGCCACCACCTCAGCACCAGCCACAGCCTCAGTTCCACCAGCTCCAGCATCTACTTCAGCTCCAACTCCAGCGACTACTTCAGCATCTACCGAAGCCTTCGTCCTTGGAGTGATCCGGACTCCACCACCACCTGAAGATCAAGCCTGAGCGTCGATCTAGTGCTATGCATTTTCTAGGAACTTTTTGGTAACTTGTTGCCAAAGGGGGAGAAGATGTATAGATCATAGGCTTCGAGAGAGAGAGTGTTGCTTTTCTCTCTTGCTTTATTGGTGGTTTTTCGAACTTGTTTACTTTTGAGTGCTTGAGATACTACGTCATTATTTGTGAGACATTGATGATCATGTGTTTGATCATAAGCTACACTTAATGCTTGCTTAATACTATTATCCTATCTATCTTGTGTGATCATTCACTTTTCTTGGTGATGAGCGCGTGTATTTCATTCTTATCATTTTGAGCGCTCCACCAAGATGTATGTGACATGGAAGAGTAACCCATGACTCTAACTCTTTGTGCATTTGCAGTCCAAAGCAAATTTTAAATATGCACAAATTTAGGGGGAGCTCTTACTTATCACATACTTCTCAAAGCGACGACATATTTCTTGCTTATTATCATTTGTTGAAGCTTTGATCTATATGTTGTCATCAATTACCAAAAAGGGGAGATTGAAAGTGCAACTATCCCTAGGTGGTTTTGGTAATTCATAACAACATATAGCTCATTGAGCTAATGCTATTCCAAGATGATTATTTCAGGAAAACTCAATGATTGGCATGGCATGGATGTGAAAGTGGAACCCTCAAAATGCTAAGGACAAAGGATTGGCTCAAGCTCAAAAGCTCAAGACTCTTCATTTTATATTTTAGTGATCCAAGATCACATTGAGTCTTTAGGAAAAGCCAATACTATCAAGGAGGGATGAGGTGTTGCTTAATGAGCCTCTTGCTTCATGTGCTTAGTGATATGCTCCAAAAACCCTCAACTACTTTCCCATATCCACATATGACCTAAACCTAAGCCAAACTCGGTCCTACCGATTCTTCCTATCCGGCGCCACCGAGTTTCACTTGTCATTAGCCACTTCCAAACCCTAGCAATTCGGTCCTACCGATAGGGATCTCGGTCTCACCGAGATGGGGTTGCAAACTCTCTGTTTCCCTTTCGTAACTTTTCGGTCCCACCGAAAGAGCGAATCGGTCCCACCGAGATTGCAATGTAAACTCAGTGTTTCCCCTTTGTAACTTTTCGGTCTCACCGAGTTCCACTCGGTCTCACCGAAAGAGCAAATCGGTCCCACCGAGTTTGCCTGACCAACTCTCTGGTTAGCTAATTACCAAATTCGGTCTCACCGAGTTTGTGTAATCGGTCTCACCGAGATTACGTTATGCCCAAACCCTAACCATATCGGTCCTACCGAGTTGCATGTCAGTCCCACCGAAAATCACTAACGGTCACTAGGTTTACTTTTTCGGTCCGACCGAGTTTATTGATTCGGTCCCACCGAGATTGGAAAACTGTGTAACAGTTGGATTTTGTGTGGAGGCTATATATACCCCTCCACCTTCTTCTCATTCGATCAGAGAGCCATCAGAACACACACACCATTCCAACTCATATGTTCTGAGAGAGAACCACCTACTCATGTGTTGAGACCAAGACATTCCATTCCTACCATATGAATCTTGATCTCTAGCCTTCCCAAGTTGCTTTCCACTCAAATCTTCTTTCCACCAAATCCAAATCCTATGAGAGAGAGTTGAGTGTTGGGGAGACTATCACTTGAAGCACAAGAGCAAGGAGTTCATTACCTACACACCATTTGTTACTTCTTGGAGAGTGGTGTCTCCTAGATTGGCTAGGTGTCACTTGGGAGCCTCCGACAAGATTGTGGAGTTGAACCAAGGAGTTTGTAAGGGCAAGGAGATCGCCTACTTCGTGAAGATCTACCGCTAGTGAGGCAAGTCCTGTGTGGGTGATGGCCATGGTGGGATAGACAAGGTTGCTTCTTCGTGGACCCTTTGTGGGTGGTTGCTTCTTCGTGGACCCTTCGTGGGTGGAGCCCTGTGTGGACTCGCGCAACCGTTACCCTTGGGTGGAGCCCTGTGTGGACTCGCGCAACCGTTACCCTTCGTGGGTTGAAGTCTCCACCAACGTGGATGTAGGATAGCACCACCTATCCGAACCACGGGAAAAAACATCCGTGTCTCCAATTGCGTTTGAATTCTCCAAACCCTTCCCTTTACATTCTTGCAAGTTGCATGCTTTACTTTTCGCTGCCTATATACTCTTTGCATGCTTGCTTGAATTATGTGGTGATTGCTTGACTTGTCCTAAATCAGCTAAAATCTGCCAAGAATTAAAATTGGGAAAAGGTTAAGTTTTTATTTGGTCAAGTAGTCTAATCACCCCCCCCTCTAGACATACTTTCGATCCTACACAGTTGCAGCACATGCTTAGCAGACTGATACGTCTCCAATGTATCTATAATTTTTGATTGCTCCATGTTATATTATCTACTGTTTTGTATGTTTATGGGCTTTATTATACACTTTTACATCATTTTTGGGACTAACCTATTAACCCAGAGCCCAGTGCCAGTTTCTGTTTTTACCCTGTTTTAGGGTTTCGAAGAAAAGGAAAATCAAACAGAGTCCAATTGACCTGAAACTTCACGGAACTCATTTTTGGAAGGAAAGAAGCCCATAAGACTTGGAGTGCACGTCGGGGGCTCTACGAGGAGGTCACGAGGCAGGGGGCGCGCCCACCCCCCTGGGCGCGCCCTCCACCCTCATGAGCCCCTCGTGGCCCCCCTAACGTACTTCTTCTGCCTATATATCTCCATATACCCTAAAAACATCCGTGAGCACAATAGATCGGGAGTTCCGCCGCCATAAGCCTCCGTAGCCACCGAAAGCCAATCTAGACCCGTTCCGGCACCCTGCCGGAGGGGGCAATCCCTCTCCGGTGGCCATCTTCATCATCTCGGTGCTCTCCATGATGAGGAGGGAGTAGTTCTCCCTCGGGGCTGAGGGTATGTACCAGTAGCTATGTGTTTGATCTCTCTCTCCCTCTCGTGTTCTTGAGGTGATACGATCTTGATGTATCGCGAGCTTTGCTATTCTATTTGGATCCTATGATGTTTCTTCCCGCCTCTACTCTCTTGTAATGAATTGAGTTTCCCCTTTGAAGTTATCTTATCGGATTGAGTCTTTATAGATTTGAGAACACTTGATGTATGTCTTGCCGTGGATATCTGTGGTGACAATGGGATATCACGTGATTAACTTGATGTATGTTTTGGTGATCAACTTGCGGGTTCCGCCCATGAACCTATGCATAGGGGTTGGCACACGTTTTCATCGTGATTCTCCGGTAGAAATTTTGGGGCACTCTTTGAGGTTCTATGTGTTGGTTGAATAGATGAATCTGAGATTGTGTGACGCATATCGTATAATCATAGCCACGGATACTTGAGGTGACATTGGAGTATCTAGGTGACATTAGGGTTTTGGTTGATTTGTGTCTTAAGGTGTTATTCTAGTACGAACTCTAGGGCTGTTTGTGACACTTATAGGAATAGCCCAACGGATTCATTGGAAAGAATAACTTTGAGGTGGTTTCTTACCCTACCATAATCTCTTCATTCGTTCTCCGCTATTAGTGACTTTGGAGTGACTCTTTGCTGCATGTTGAGGGATAGTTATGTGATCCAATTATGTTATTATTGTTGAGGGAACTTACACTAGCGAAAGTATGAACCCTAGGCCTTATTTCCTATCATTGCAATACCGTTTATGCTCACTTTTATCATTAGTTACCTTGCTGTTTTTATATTTTCAGATTACAAATACCTTTATCTACCATCCATATTGCACTTGTATCACCATCTCTTCGCCGAACTAGTGCACCTATACAATTTACCATTGTATTGGGTGTGTTGGGGACACAAGAGACTCTTTGTTATTTGGTTGCAGGGTTGCTTGAGAGAGACCATCTTCATCCTACGCCTCCTACGGATTGATAAACCTTAGGTCATCCACTTGAGGGAAATTTGCTACTGTCCTACAAACCTCTGCACTTGGAGGCCCAACAACGTCTACAAGAAGAAGGTTGTGTAGTAGACATCAAGCTCTTTTCTGGCGCCGTTGCCGGGGAGGCGAGTGCTTGAAGGTATATCTTTAGATCTTGCAATCGAGTCTTTTAATTTCTTGTTTTATCACTAGTTTAGTTTATAAAAGAAAACTACAAAAAAATGGAATTGAGTTTGTCTCATAAGCTTCATCTTTTTAATATCTTTCGTGAGTATGATGGAAAGGATAATTGTGCTCAAGTGCTAGAAGAAGAGATCTCTAAAATGTTTGGCACTAAATATTTGAATGATGAGCATGATTGCAATGTTGTTAGTATGAATTCTTTGAATATCCGTGATGATAATGATGATTGCACTAGTTATGATGAAAATGGCTCCTATAAACATGTCAATTTTTGTGGAGTAGACTGGGTTTGCAAGTACACACCAAATAGGGAAGATAGATATTGCAAGAGGCATAAGTACTTAGAAACCAAATTGTTGCAAGAAGAGCTAGATGAATGTGCTAAAAATTTATCTTTTCTTAGCCCTACTTGTGAACTTTGCAATGAACGTGATCATTCTAGTACCCAATGCAAATTGTTTCATGAGCGTATCATGTCCAAAAATTGTGATGACTTGATTTCCATTGCACATCATAATGAACTTAGTTTGCTCTTGGGTTATGAAGAAATTAAACGTAGAACTAAGGATATTCCAAAATTTACCCTTGATAAAATTCTTCATTTTGATCTAGAGGAAATTTATATGTATTGTGCGGTGAATTGCATTGAAAATCCTTATATTGCCAATTACATAAAGAAAAGAAAACAAATAGAAGATGAAGAGAATGCTAACGAAAGGGAAGAGACTTCCCAATGTTCTCCTATTATTTCTTATGATGAATCAGGTAACGAAGAGGAGCCCTCTATTCAACCAATCTCATTAATAAGGAGCTCCAAAAAGAGGATTGAACCCACACATGATGTGGTGAAGAAGAAGAAGAAAAGAAAAAGGAAGAGAGGTAAAAAGGTATCTCTCCCAAATAAAGTTGCTCCTATTATTGTTGTGCCTCATGAAAATGATACACTTGATGATGATCTCGTTATGCCTATTGCTTGTTGTGATGATTACGATTGGGAAGATAATGACACTTCTTATGTTCTTGAAAATCTTTTTGGCACTTGCTTGGAAGAATATTATAATTGCTATACTATTGGTGCTATCTATACTATTAATGATGAGAGTGATTATGCTTATGATATGAAAAGGCCCAAGCTTGGGGAAGCTATGTTTGATGAGGATGACATATTTGAGAATATATTTGCTGCAATTAATGTTTGTCCCAAGCTTGGGAATTCTATGTTTATTAATGACGATATTTTTAGTCTTCCAAGTTTTGATATGCAAAGTTGTTATGATAAGAACAAAGTTGCTACTTATGATGATTATTGTGAGAAAACTTATGCTATAAAGAGTACTGATGATTATATTTATAAAACTTGTCATGATTATGAGTACCCTTTCTCTGAACATTAGTCCTTTAACGTGGAAACAATTTATAGTATTCAAGTCTCTTATGATACTCCCACTATTCCGAATGAGAAGAATTTTGCTTATGTGGAGAGTAATAAAATTTCTATGCTTGTAGATCATGAAAAGAATGCTTTAGGTGCTGGTTATATTGTTTAATTCATTCATGATGCTACTTAAAATTATTATGAGGGAGGGATATATGCTTGTAGGAATTGCAATAATATCAAGTTTCCTCTCTATGTGCTTAAAGTTTTGAAGTTATGCTTGTTTTACCTTCCTATGCAAGTTGATCCTTGTTCCCATAAGTTGTTTGCTCACAAAATCCCTATTCATAGGAAGTGGCTTAGACTTAAATGTGCTAGCCATATTCTTCATGTCTCTCTCTTTATGTTTCAATTCTTATCTTTTATGTGAGCATCATTGAAATCATCATGCCTAGCTAGGGGCGTTAAACGATAGCGCTTGTTGGGAGGCAATCCAATTTTATTTTTGTTTCTTGCTTTTCATTCCTGTTTAGTAATAAATAATTCATCTAGCCTCTGTTTAGATGTGGTTTTATGCTCTTAGTTAGTGTTTGTGCCAAGTAGAACCTTTGGGAAGACTTGGGGGAAGTCTTTGTGATCATGCTGTAAAAAACAGAAACTTTAGCGCTCGCGAGAATTGATGCAATTTTTATTTGAGAGTGCTATTTAGTTAATTATTTTTGAAGATGATTAATACATAAATTCCTCAGGTCCATAAATTTATTTTAGAATTTTTGGGGTTCCAGAAGTTTGCGTTAGTTACAGATTACTATAGATTGTTCTGTTTTTGACAGATTCTGTTTTTTGTGTGTTGTTTGCTTATTTTGATGAATATATGGCTAGTAAAAGAGTTTATAAACCATAGAGAAGTTGGAATACATTAGGTTTAACACCAATATAAATAAAGAATGAGTTCATTACAGTACCTTGAAGTAGTGTTTTGTTTTCTTTTGCTAACGGAGCTTACGAGTTTTCTGTTAAGTTTTGTGTTGTGAAGTTTTCAAGTTTTGGGTAAGGATTCGATGGACTATGGAATAAAGAGTGGCAAGAGCCTAAGCTTGGGGATGCCCAAGGCACCCCAAGGTAATATTCAAGGACAACCAAGAGCCTAAGCTTGGGGATGCCCCGGAAGGCATCCCCTCTTTCGTCTTCGTTCATCGGTAACTTTACTTGGAGCTATATTTTTATTCGCCACATGATATGTGTTTTTCTTGGAGCGTCAATTTATTTTTTTAGGATTTTCTTGCTGTTATTTAGAACAATGTTTTGCATATTTTATTTCAATAAAAGTGGCATTGATAGCCTTTACTATGCCTATGTTACAAGTATACATGTTGCTGTTTGAAAACAGAAAGTTTACCGCTGTTGCAATAATTCCCTAGAGAAGTCAGAATGTGATAAAATGTTGAAGCCTTTTTCATATTAAGCTCTGATAAATTTACTACAGTGGGAATTTTCTTTCATAATTTTTGGAGCTAGGGAAGTATGGATGTTGCAGCATTATTTACAGACTATCCTGTTTAGGCAGATTGCTGTTATGTTTGCATTGTTTGCATACGTTTGCTTCTTTAATGATTCTATTTGAGGATAGGACTATTAAATATGCAGAGGAATTTAGTATGCAATGTTGAATAATAATTTTAGTGATTTGCTACAGTAGAGTATGATAAGGTTTTGGCAATAGTTTATACTAACTTATCTCACGAGTCCTTGTTGAGTTTTGTGTGGATGAAGTTTTTGAGATTTAGGGAGGCCGTGATATGAGAGGAATTAAGGAGACACAATAGCTCAAGATTGGGATGTCCAAGGCACCCCAAGATAATATTTCAAGAAGTCTCAAGCGTCTAAGCTTGGGGATGCCCCGGTTGGCATCCCACCTTTCTTCTTCAACAACTATCGGTTAGTATCGGTTGATCCTAAGTTTTTGCTTCTTCACATGATGTTTGCCATTCTTAGAATGTCATTTTATTTTGCTTTGCTTGATGTTTGAATAGAATACCAAGATCTGAAATTATTAAATGTTAGAGAGTCTTCACATAGTTGCATAATTATTCGACTACTCATTGATCTTCACTTATATCTTCCGGAGTAGTTTGTAGTTTGCTCTAGTGCTTCACTTATATCTTTTAGAGCATGGTGGTAGTTTTATTTTGAATAAATAGATGAACTCTCATGCTTCACTTAGATTATTTTGAGAGTCCTAAATAGCATGGTAATTTGCTTAAAATCCTAATATGCTAGGTATTCAAGATTAGTAAAATTTTCTTATGAGTGTGTTGAATACTAAGAGAAGTTTGATGCTTGATGATTGTTTTGATATATGGAGATGGTGATATTAGAGTCATGCTAGTTGAGTGGTTATGAATTTGAGAAATACTTGTGTTGAAGTTTGTGATTCCCGTAGCATGCACGTATGGTGAACCGTTATGTGATGAAGTCGGAGCATGATTTATTTATTGATTGTCTTCCTTATGAGTGGCGGTCGGGGACGAGCGATGGTCTTTTCCTACCAATCTATCCCCCTAGGAGCATGCGCGTAATACTTTGCTTTGATAACTTGTAGATTTTTGCAATAAGTATGTGAGTTCTTTATGACTAATGTTGAGTCCATGGATTATACGCACTCTCGCCCTTCCACCATTGCTAGCCTCTCTTGTACCGCGCAACTTTCGCTGGTATCATACACCCACCATATACCTTCCTCAAAACAGCCACCATACCTACCTATTATGGCATTTCCATAGCCATTCCGAGATATATTGCCATGCAACTTTCCACCGTTCCGTTTATTATGACAAGCTCCATCATTGTCATATTGCTTAGCATGATCATGTAGTTGACATTGTATTTGTGGCAAAGCCACCGTTCATAATTCTTTCATACATGTCACCCATGCATCATTGCACATCCCGGTACACCGCCAGAGGCATTCATATAGAGTCATATCTTGTTCTAAGTATCGAGTTGTAAGTAAATAAAAGTGTGATGATCATCATTATTAGAGCATTGTCCCAGTGAGGAAAGGATGATGGAGACTATGATTCCCCCATAAGTCGGGATGAGACTCCGGACGAAAATAAAAAAATTAAAAGAGGCCAAAGAAGCCCAAATAAGAAAAAAGAGGCCATAAAAAAGGAGAAGGCCCAAATAAAAAAAAATAAAAAATGAGAGAAAAAGAGAGAAGGGGCAATGCTACTATCCTTTTACCACACTTGTGCTTCAAAGTAGCACCATGATCTTCATGATAGAGAGTCTCCTATGTTGTCACTTTCATATACTAGTGGGAATCTTTCATTATAGAACTTGGCTTGTATATTCCAATGATGGGCTTCCTCAAAATGCCCTAGGTCTTCGTGAGCAAGCAAGTTGGATGCACACCCACTAGTTTCTTTTGTTGAGCTTTTATACATTTATAGCTCTAGTGCATCCGTTGCATGGCAATCCCTACTCACTCACATTGATATCTATTGATGGGCATCTCCATAGCCCGTTGACACGCCTAGTTGATGTGAGACTATCTTCTTCTTTTTGTCTTCTCCACAACCACCATTCTATTCCACCTATAGTGCTATGTCCATGGCTCACGCTCATGTATTGCGTGAAGATTGAAAAAGTTTGAGAACATCAAAAGTATGAAACAATTGCTTGGCTTGTCATCAGGGATGTGCATGATTTAAATATTTTGTGTTGTGAAGATAGAGCATAACCAGACTATATGATTTTGTAGGGATAGCTTTCTTTGGCCATGTTATTTTGAGAAGACATAATTGCTTAGTTGGTATGCTTGAAGTATTATCATTTTTATGTCAATATGAACTTTTGTCTTGAATCTTCCGGATCTGAATATTCATGCCACAATTAAGAAGAATTAAACTGAAATTATGCCAAGTAGCACTCCGCATCAAAAATTCTGTTTTTATCATTTACCTACTCGAGGACGAGCAGGAATTAAGCTTGGGGATGTTGATACGTCTCCAACGTATCTATAATTTTTGATTGCTCCATGCTATATTATCTACTGTTTTGTATGTTTATGGGCATTATTATACACTTTTATATCATCTTTGGGACTAACCTATTAACCCAGAGCCCAGTGCCAGTTTCTGTTTTTACCCTATTTTAGGGTTTCGAAGAAAAGGAAAATCAAACGGAGTCCAATTGACCTGAAACTTCACGCAACTCATTTTTGGAAGGAAAGAAGCCCAGAAGACTTGGAGTGCACGTCGGGGGCTCTACGAGGAGGTCACGAGGCAGGGGGGCGCGCCCACCCCCCTGAGCGCGCCCTCCACCCTCGTGAGGCCCTCGTGGGCCCCCTAACATACTTCTTCCGCCTATATATCTCCATATACCCTAAAAACATCCATGAGCACAATATATCGGGAGTTCCGCCGCCATAAGCCTCCGTAGCCACCGAAAGCCAATCTAGACCTGTTCCGGCACCCTGCCGGAGGGGAAATCCCTCTCCGGTGGCCATCTTCATCATCCCGGTGCTCTCCATGACGAGGAGGGAGTAGTTCTCCCTCGGGGCTGAGGGTATGTACCAGTAGCTATGTGTTTGATCTCTCTCTCTCGTGTTCTTGAGGTGATACGATCTTGATGTATCGCGAGCTTTGCTATTATATTTGGATCTTATGATGTTTCTTCCCCCCTCTACTCTCTTGTAATGAATTGAGTTTCCCCTTTGAAGTTATCTTATCGGATTGAGTCTTTATAGATTTGAGAACACTTGATGTATGTCTTGCCGTGGATATCTTGTTGGGTTTCGTAGTAATTTCAAAAAAATTCCTACGCACACGCAAGATCATGGTGATGCATAGCAACGAGAGGGGGAGAGTGTGATCTACGTACCCTTGTAGATCGACAATGGAAGCGTTAACTTGGTTGATGTACTCGTACGTCTCCACGGCCCGACCGATCAAGCACCGAAACTACGGCACCTCCGAGTTCTAGCACACGTTCAACTCGATGACAATCCCCGGACTCCGATCCATCAAAGTGTCGGGGAAGAGTTCCGTCAGCACGACGGCGTGGTGACGATCTTGATGTCCTACCGTCGCAGGGCTTCGCCTAAGCACCGCTACAATATTATCGAGGACTATGGTGGAAGGGGGCACCGCTACAATATTATCGAGGACTATGGTGGAAGGGGGCACCGCACACGGCTAAGAATATGATCACGTGGATCAACTTGTGTCTCTAGGGGTGCCCCTTGCCTCCGTATATAAAGGCTCAAGGGGGGGCTGGCCGGACAATAGGAGGCGCGCCGGGAGGAGTCCTACTCCCCCCCCCCCTTTCCTAGTTGGAATAGGATTCGCGGAGGGGGGAAAAGAGGAGAGAGAGGAGGAAGGGGGGCCGGCCCCCTCTCCTTGTCCTATTCGGACCAAGGGGGGAGGGGCGCGCGGCCCATCTATGGCCACCTCTCCTCTCTTCCACTAAGGCCCATATACCTCCCGGGGGGTTCCGGTAACCTCCCGGTACTCCGGTAAAATCCCGATTTCACCCGGAACACTTTCGATATCCAAACATAGGCTTCCAATATATCAATCTTTACGTCTCGACCATTTCGAGACTCCTCGTCATGTCCGTGATCACATCCGGGACTCCGAACAAACTTCGGTACATCAAAATGTATAAACTCATAATATAAATGTCATCGTAACCTTAAGCGTGCGGACGCTACGGGTTCGAGAACAATGTAGACATGACCGAGACACGTCTCCGGTCAATAACCAATAGCGGAACCTAGATGCTCATATTGGCTCCTACATATTCTACGAAGATCTTTTATCGGTCAGACCGCATAACAACATACGCTGTTCCCTTTGTCACTGGTATGTTACTTGCCCGAGATTCGATCGTCGGTATCCCATACCTAGTTCAATCTCGTTACCGGCAAGTCTCTTTACTCGTTCCGTAATACATCATCCCGCAACTAACTCATTAGTTGCAATGCTTGCAAGGCTTTAGTGATGTGCATTACCGAGAGGGCCCAGAGATACCTCTCCGACAATCGGAGTGACAAATCCTAATCTCGAAATACGCCAACCCAACATGTACCTTTGGAGACACCTGTAGAGCACCTTTATAATCACCCAATTACGTTGTGACGTTTGGTAGCACACAAAGTGTTCCTCCGGCAAACGGGAGTTGCATAATCTCATAGTCATAGGAACATGTATAAGTCATGAAGAAAGCAATAGCAACATACTAAACGATCGGGTGCTAAGCTAATGGAATGGGTCATGTCAATCAGATCATTCAACTAATGATGTGACCCCGTTAATCAAATGACAACTCTTTGTCCATGGTTAGGAAACATAACCATCTTTGATTAACGAGCTAGTCAAGTAGAGGCATACTAGTGACACTCTGTTTGTCTATGTATTCACACATGTATTATGTTTCTGGTTAATACAATTCTAGCATGAATAATAAACTTTTATCATGATATAAGGAAATAAATAATAACTTTATTATTGCCTCTAGGGCATATTTCCTTCAGTCTCCCACTTGCACTAGAGTCAATAATCTAGATTATACTGTAATGATTCTAACACCCATGGAGCCTTGGTGTTGATCATGTTTTGCTCGTGGAAGAGGCTTAGTCAACGGGTCTGCTACATTCAGATCCGTATGTATCTTGCAAATCTCTATGTCTCCCACCTGGACTAGATCCTGGATGGAATTGAAGCGTCTTTTGATGTGCTTGGTTCTTTTGTGAAATTTGGATTCCTTCGCCAAGGCAATTGCACCAGTATTGTCACAAAAGATTTTCATTGGACCCGATGCACTAGGTATGACACCTAGATCGGATATGAACTCCTTCATCCAGACTCCTTCGTTTGCTGCTTCCGAAGCAGCTATGTACTCCGCTTCACATGTAGATCCCGCCACGATGCTTTGTTTAGAACTGCACCAACTGACAGCTCCACCGTTTAATGTAAACACGTATCCGGTTTGCGATTTAGAATCATCCGGATCAGTGTCAAAGCTTGCATCAACGTAACCGTTTACGATGAGCTCTTTGTCACCTCCATATACGAGAAACATATCCTTAGTACATTTAAGGTACTTCAGGATGTTCTTGACCGCTGTCCAGTGATCCACTCCTGGATTACTTTGGTACCTCCCTGCTAGACTTATAGCAAGGCACACATCCGGTCTGGTACACAGCATTGCATACATGATAGAGCCTATGGCTGAAGCATAGGGAACATCTTTCATTTTCTCTCTATCTTCTGCAGTGGTCGGGCATTGAGTCTGACTCAACTTCACACCTTGTAACACAGGCAAGAACCCTTTCTTTTCTTGATCCATTTTGAACTTCTTCAAAACTTTGTCAAGGTATGTGCTTTGTGAAAGTCCAATTAAGCGTCTTGATCTATCTCTATAGATCTTAATGCCTAATATGTAAGCAGCTTCACCGAGGTCTTTCATTGAAAAACTCTTATTCAAGTATCCCTTTATGCTATCCAGAAATTCTATATCATTTCCAATCAGTAATATTTCATCCACATATAATATCAGAAATGCTACAGAGCTCCCACTCACTTTCTTGTAAATACAGGCTTCTCCGAAAGTCTGTATAAAACCAAATGCTTTGATCACACTATCAAAGTGTTTATTCCAACTCCGAGAGGCTTGCACCAGTCCATAAATGGATCACTAGAGCTTGCACACTTTGTTAGCTCCCTTTGGATCGACAAAACCTTATGGTTGCATCATATACAACTCTTCTTCCAGAAATCCATTCAAGAATGCAGTTTTGACATCCATCTGCCAAATTTCATAATCATAAAATGCGGCAATTGCTAACATGATTCGGACAGACTTAAGCATCACTACGGGTGAGAAGGTCTCATCGTAGTCAATCCCTTGAACTTGCCGAAACCCTTTTGCGACAAGTCGAGCTTTGTAGACAGTAATATTACCGTCGGCGTCAGTCTTCTTCTTGAAGATCCATTTATTCTCAATTGCTTGCCGATCATTGGGCAAGTCAACCAAAGTCCACACTTTGTTCTCATACATGGATCCCATCTCAGATTTCATGGCTTCAAGCCATTTTGCGGAATCTGGGCTCACCATCGCTTCTTCATAGTTCGTAGGTTCATCATGATCTAGCAGCATGACTTCCAGAACAGGATTACCGTACCACTCTGGCGCGGATCTCACTCTGGTTGATCTACGAGGTTCAGTAGTATCTTGTCCTGAAGTTTCATGATCATTATCATTAGCTTCCTCACTAATTGGTGTAGGTGTCACAGAAACAGTTTTCTGTGATGCACTACTTTCCAATAAGGGAGCAGGTACAGTTACCTCGTCAAGTTCTACTTTCCTCCCACTCACTTCTTTCGAGAGAAACTCCTTCTCCAGAAAGTTTCCGAACTTAGCAACAAAAGTCTTGCCTTCGGATCTGTGATAGAAGGTGTATCCAATAGTCTCCTTTGGATATCCTATGAAGACACATTTCTCTGATTTGGGTTCGAGCTTATCAGGTTGAAGCTTTTTCACATAAGCATCGCAGCCCCAAACTTTCAGAAACGACAACTTTGGTTTCTTGCCAAACCATAGTTCATAAGGCGTCGTCTCAACGGATTTTGATGGTGCCCTATTTAACGTGAATGCGGCCGTCTCCAAAGCATAACCCCAAAACGATAGCGGTAAATCAGTAAGAGACATCATAGATCGCACCATATCTAGTAAAGTACGATTACAACGTTCGGACACACCATTACGTTGTGGTGTTCCGGGTGGCATGAGTTGCGAAACTATTCCGCATTGTTTCAAATGTACACCAAACTCGTAACTCAAATATTCTCCTCCACGATCAGATCGTAGAAACTTTATTTTCTTGTTACAATGATTTTCAACTTCACTCTGAAATTCTTTGAACTTTTCAAACGTTTCAGACTTATGTTTCATTAAGTAGATAAACCCATATCTGCTTAAGTCATCTGTGAAGGTGAGAAAATAACGATATCCGCCACGAGCCTCAATATTCATTGGACCACATACATCTGTATGTATGATTTTCAACAAATCTGTTGCTCTCTCCATAGTACCGGAGAACGGCGTTTTAGTCATCTTGCCTATGAGGCACGGTTCGCAAGTACCAAGTGATTCATAATCAAGTGGTTCCAAAAGTCCATCAGTATGGAGTTTCTTCATGCGCTTTACACCGATATGACCTAAACGGCAGTGCCACAAATAAGTTGCACTATCATTATCAACTCTGCATCTTTTGGCTTCAACATTATGAATATGTGTGTTACTACTATCGAGATTCAATAAGAATAGACCACTCTTCAAGGGTGCATGACCATAAAAGATATTACTCATATAAATAGAACAACCATTATTCTCTGATTTAAATGAATAACCGTCTCGCATCAAACAAGATCCAGATATAATGTTCATGCTTAACGCTGGCACCAAATAAATTATTTAGGTCTAATATTAATCCCGAAGGTAGATGTAGAGGTAGCGTGCCGACCGCGATCACATCGACTTTGGAACCGTTTCCCACACGCATCATCACCTCGTCCTTAGCCAATCTTCGCTTAATCCGTAGTCCCTGTTTCGAGTTGCAAATATTAGCAACATAACCAGTATCAAATACCCAGGTGCTACTGCAAGCATTAGTAAGGTACACATCAATAACATGTATATCACATATACCTTTGTTCACTTTGCCATCCTTCTTATCCGCCAAATACTTGGGGCAGTTCCGCTTCCAGTGACCAGTCTGCTTGCAGTAGAAGCACTCAGTTTCAGGCTTAGGTCCAGACTTGGGTTTCTTCTCTCGAGCAGCAACTTGCTTGTTGTTCTTCTTGAAGTTCCCCTTCTTCTTCCCTTTGCCCTTTTTCCTGAAACTAGTGGTCTTGTTGACCATCAACACTTGATGCTCCTTCTTGATTTCTACCTCCGTAGCTTTCAACATTGCGAAGAGCTCGGGAATAGTCTTATTCATCCCTTGCATATTATAGTTCATCACGAAGCTCTTGTAGCTTGGTGGAAGTGATTGGAGAATTCTGTCAATGACGCTATCATCTGGAAGATTAACTCCCAGTTGAATCAAGTGATTACAATACCCAGACATCTTGAGTATATGCTCACTGACAGAACTGTTCTCCTCCATCTTGCAGCTATAGAACTTATTGGAGACTTCATATCTCTCAATCCAGGCATTTGCTTGAAATATTAACTTCAACTCCTGGAACATCTCATATGCCCCATGACGTTCAAAACATCGTTGAAGTCCCGGTTCTAAGCCGTAAAGCATGGCACATTGAACTATTGAGTAGTCATCAGCTTTGCTCTGCCAGACGTTCATAACATCTGGTGTTGCTCCAGCAGCAGGCCTGGCACCCAGCGGTGCTTCCAGGACGTAATTCTTCTGTGCAGCAATGAGGATAATCCTCAAGTTACGAACCCAGTCCGTGTAATTGCTACCATCATCTTTCAACTTTGCTTTCTCAAGGAACGCATTAAAATTCAACGGAACAACAGCACGGGCCATCTATCTACAATCAAACATACATAAGCAAGATACTATCAGGTACTAAGTTCATGATAAATTTAGGTTCAATTACTCATATTACTTAAAGAACTCCCACTTAGATAGACATCCCTCTAATCCTCTAAGTGATTACGTGATCCAAGTCAACTAAACCATGTCTGATCATCACGTGAGATGGAGTAGTTTCGTTGGTGAACATCACTATGCTGATCATATCTACTATATGATTCACGCTCGACCTTTCGGTCTCCGTGTTCCGAGGCCATATCTGTATATGCTTGGCTCGTCAAGTATAACCTGAGTATTCCGCGTGTGCAACTGTTTTGCACCCGTTGTATTTGAACGTAGAGCCTATCACACCCGATCATCACGTGGTGTCTCAGCACGAAGAACTTTCGCAACGGTGCATACTCAGGGAGAACACTTCTTGATAATTAGTGAGAGATCATCTTATAATGCTACCGTCAATCAAAGCAAGATAAGATGCATAAAAGATAAACATCACATGCAATCAATATAAGTGATATGATATGGCCATCATCATCTTGTGCTTGTGATCTCCATCCTCGAAGCACCGTCGTGATCACCATCGTCACCGGCGCGACACCTTGATCTCCATCGTAGCATCGTTGTCATCTCGCCAATCTCATGCTTCCACGACTATCGCTACCGCTTAGTGATAAAGTAAAGCATTACAGCGCGATTGCATTGCATACAATAAAGCGACAACCATATGGCTCCTGCCAGTTGCCGATAACTCGGTTACAAAACATGATCATCTCATACAATAAAATTTAGCATCATGTCTTGACCATATCACATCACAACATGCCCTGCAAAAACAAGTTAGACGTCCTCTACTTTGTTGTTGCAAGTTTTACGTGGCTGCTACGGGCTTAAGCAAGAACCAATCTTACCTACGCATCAAAACCACAACGATAGTTTGTCAAGTTGGTGATGTTTTAACCTTCGCAAGGACCGGGCGTACCCACACTCGGTTCAACTAAAGTTGGAGAAACTGTCACCCGCTAGCCACCTTTGTGCAAAGCACGTCGGGAGAACCGGTCTCGCGTAAGCGTACGCGTAATGTCGGTCCGGGCCGCTTCGTCCAACAATACCGCCGAACCAAAGTATGACATGTTGGTGAGTAGTATGACTTATATCGCCCACAACTCACTTGTGTTCTACTCGTGCATATAACATCAACACATAAAACCTAGGCTCGGATACCACTGTTGGGTTTCGTAGTAATTTCAAAAAAATTCCTACGCACACGCAAGATCATGGTGATGCATAGCAACGAGAGGGGGAGAGTGTGATCTACGTACCCTTGTAGATCGACAATGGAAGCGTTAACTTGGTTGATGTAGTCGTACGTCTCCACGGCCCGACCGATCAAGCACCGAAACTACGGCACCTCCGAGTTCTAGCACACGTTCAGCTCGATGACGATCCCCGGACTCCGATCCAGCAAAGTGTCGGGGAAGAGTTCCGTCAGCACGACGGCGTGGTGACGATCTTGATGTTCTAGCATCGCAGGGCTTCGCCTAAGCACTGCTACAATATTATCGAGGACTATGGTGGAAGGGGGCACCGCACACGGCTAAGAATATGATCACGTGGATCAACTTGTGTCTCTAGGGGTGCCCCTTGCCTCCGTATATAAAGGCTCAAGGGGGGGCTGGACGGCCAAGAGGAGGCGCGCCAGGAGGAGTCCTACTCCCTCCGGGAGTAGGACTCCCCCCCCTTTCCTAGTTGGAATAGGATTCGCGGAGGGGGGAAAAGAGGAGAGAGAGGAGGAAGGGGGGCCGGCCCCCTCTCCTTGTCCTATTTGGACCAAGGGGGGAGGGGCGCGCGGCCCATCTATGGCCACCTCTCCTCTCTTCCACTAAGGCCCATATACCTCCCGGGGGGTTCCGGTAACCTCCCAGTACTCCGGTAAAATCCCGATTTCACCCGGAACACTTCCGATATCCAAACATAGGCTTCCAATATATCAATCTTTATGTCTCAACCATTTCGAGACTCCTCGTCATGTCCGTGATCACATTCGGGACTCCGAACAAACTTCGGTACATCAAAATGTATAAACTCATAATATAACTGTCATCGTAACCTTAAGCGTGCGGACCCTACGGGTTCGAGAACAATGTAGACATGACCGAGACACGTCTCCGGTCAATAACCAATAGCGGAACCTAGATGCTCATATTGGCTCCTACATATTCTACGAAGATCTTTTATCGGTCAGACCGCATAACAACATACGCTGTTCCCTTTGTCACCGGTATGTTATTTGCCCGAGATTCGATCATCGGTATCCCATACCTAGTTCAATCTCGTTACCGGCAAGTCTCTTTACTCGTTCCGTAATACATCATCCCGCAACTAACTCATTAGTTGCAATGCTTGCAAGGCTTTAGTGATGTGCATTACCGAGAGGGCCCAGAGATACCTCTCCGACAATCGGAGTGACAAATCCTAATCTCGAAATACGCCAACCCAACATGTACCTTTGGAGACACCTGTAGAGCACCTTTATAATCACCCAGTTACGTTGTGACGTTTGGTAGCACACAAAGTGTTCCTCCGGCAAACGGGAGTTGCATAATCTCATAGTCATAGGAACATGTATAAGTCATGAAGAAAGCAATAGCAACATACTAAACGATCGGGTGCTAAGCTAATGGAATGGGTCATGTCAATGAGATCATTCAACTAATGATGTGATCCCGTTAATCAAATGACAACTCTTTGTCCATGGTTAGGAAACATAACCATCTTTGATTAACGAGCTAGTCAATTAGAGGCATACTAGTGACACTCTGTTTGTCTATGTATTCACACATGTATTATGTTTCCGGTTAATACAATTCTAGCATGAATAATAAACTTTTATCATGATATAAGGAAATAAATAATAACTTTATTATTGCCTCTAGGGCATATTTCCTTCATATCTGTGGTGACAATGGGATATCACGTGATTAACTTGATGTATGTTTTGGTGATCAACTTGCAGGTTCCGCCCATGAACCTATGCATAGGGGTTGGCACACGTTTTCGTCGTGATTCTCCGGTAGAAATTTTGGGGCACTCTTTGAGGTTCTATGTGTTGGTTGAATAGATGAATCTGAGATTGTGTGACGCATATCTTATAATCATACCCATGGATACTTGAGGTGACATTGGAGTATCTAGGTGACATTAGGGTTTTGGTTGATTTGTGCCTTAAGGTGTTATTCTAGTACGAACTCTAGGGCTGTTTGTGACACTTATAGGAATAGCCCAACGGATTCATTGGAAAGAATAACTTTGAGGTGGTTTCGTACCCTACCATAATCTCTTCGTTTGTTCTCCGCTATTAGTGACTTTGGAGTGACTCTTTGCTGCATGTTGAGGGATAGTTATGTGATCCAATTATGTTATTATTGTTGAGGGAACTTACACTAGCGAAAGTATGAACCCTAGGCCTTATTTCCTATCATTGCAATACCGTTTACGCTCACTTTTATCATTAGTTACCTTGCCTTTTTTATATTTTCAGATTACAAATACCTTTATCTACCATCCATATTGCACTTGTATCACCATCTCTTCGCCGAACTAGTGCACCTATATAATTTACCATTGTATTGGGTGTGTTGGGGACACAAGAGACTCTTTGTTATTTGGTTGCAGGGTTGCTTGAGAGAGACCATCTTCATCTTACGCCTCCTACAGATTGATAAACCTTAGGTCATCCACTTGAGGGAAATTTGCTACTGTCCTACAAACCTCTGCACTTGGAGGCCCAACAACATCTACAAGAAGAAGGTTGTGTAGTAGACATCACAGACCAATCTGGTGGAACGGACTACTAAGCAGTTTGATGCTTCGGAACCGCCTGCTAAGCAGTCTGTAGGTTCAGAACCGACTGCTCATCAGTCCGTCGATCCGCAGCCACGTGATCAGCATAGCAATCCGCAGCACTTCCTGCTCAGCAAACCAACGCATTGGCATGGCCTCCTCAGCACACCGACAAGTTGGCACCACCTGCAGAGAAACCCGACATAGCTTCAACACATGGTCAGCAGTCCGATGCCTCTGCTCCTACAGCCCAGTAGTCCATCACAGCAGCACCGACAGCTTAGCGGTCCGGCATAGGTAAACTGTCTGCTAAGCAGTCTGTCGAAGCTTCACCATCTGCTCGGCAGTCTACCTTGCAGCCAACCAGACGTTCTGCCAAAAATGCTTCAAGTACCAAGAATGAAGCGGCCAAAAAGGTTGCACCCGCGAGGAAGCGCGGTGCGAGAGCGGAGAGGAAAGAGAACGATTGCCTCTTGCTTAAAGCACTCATCGCCCAGAACCAAATTACCAGCAGGTTGTTCGAATCGGGGAGTAATATTATTTCTGACGGCATGAATGATGAAGAAGTGGAATTGTTGCTTGCTAAAAGTAAAGCAGTCATACTTGAAGCACACAATTATGTCCATGGCCAGCCATTTCTTATTGGTGAATACTTTGATGAGTGCAGCTCCAGCTGCCGCGAGTTACATGAATATTGCATGGATCAAATGTCAACAGGTCATCATGGTCTGCTAGTCCACTACAACAAAGATCATTTCCGACATGATGCTGGTTCCATCAATGTGAGTTTCGAGGACTTATATCTCTTCTTCAACTTCAACAAGCTCGATGCCACTCTTATTAGATGCCTGATTTTGTAAGTACTTAACAAACTCTAATCAACTTCTCCATACAAGGTTGTAAATGATAAACATCTAACTGCATTTTATTCCTATCAGGGGATTGAACACGCAAAGAAGAAAAGGGGAGAGTGTGTATTTCATAGATACTGGATTAGCAATGGCACAATATTAGATGGTAAGGACCTACGAGACTGGGCCATTAACACGGTCGTCCGTATCTTCGGAAACACATCCCATGCAGAATCATTTCTCTAGCCATATCATGAATGGAAGTCAAGTAAACAACCACGCATACACTGATTATCTTTCAGATTTCAACATAATTTGTAAGTTCATGGCTTTCTTAATATGTAGCAATCACTGGATATTGGTATTCATTGTTCCAAACAAGAACATAGTTTACTACGTGGATTCTCTCAAAGAGTCAACAAACACTCAGGATCTGACGCATATTCAGCCATTCACGGATAGGTATTGAATTATATGGTGTTGAAATTAATTTGCATTCATATCTGGTTAAATAATTGATGTTGTCAAAATTCACCTTCATTTGCAGTGTGCTCGCATTGTGGAAAACTAAACTAGGGAACTTGTTCAAGAGGGAACTACCTCTGCAGCATGAGATCTTTTCTCTGGTAACACACCAAAATCCGTTATTTTCAGAAAATTTATCCAATAATCTGCAAATACCTTTTCTTACGCTAGTAAAATGTTCAAGCTTCTAAACAAACCTCTTTCTATTCTTGTCCAAAGAAAAAATAATGCATCGAACACCAATTAGGTTGTTCCTAACATGACAAATACATGACTAATTTTGTACAAAAAGATTCAGTGTCCTCAGCAACAAGCAGGGACCAACCTTTGTGGATACTATGTTTGCAGACACATGATCTCCATCAGCAAATCTGTTGATAGTTGTGAAGATCCTCGCGAATTAGTACCAGTAAGTTTATATTAATTAATATCTTCCACTCCACTCATATGGCACATTCTGATCTTAAAAATACTACAGCTCGTCTTAGAACCAAGGACCCCTGAACCGCTCCCTGCTGGTGAATTACTGGTGGTTCGGAGATTTATCAGTGACTTGTTCCTGAATCACTACATCAATCCCACTGGTGATAATGAAGATTTCAGCATGCGTTCTCCTGAAACATTGAGTAAGAGTTTGCTGCTAAACATATACGCATGGATCCATTGTTGTCCATCTGATGAGGACTTTGTATTTCATACACTATGATTAATTATGTAATGCATATATGTGTGGACAAATCATTGGAATTAGCTACCATATGTTCAATTGCAATTGTTGTGAAATCTGATGAATGTTCTTCATGTGGACACTATTTGTTCAATTGAATATTGTGGTGAATTTGCTTTTTGCATGCCGATTCAAAATGGGATATTTTTGTTTTAACCTGGCAATTGCTCTGCACACGGTTAAACTAATGAGTGTATGCGATCCACATCGGAAAGCATACGTCAATCATAGCGGAACCGTCGGTGATACACAGCAGAACACAAACGATTTGCAGCGCTACTACGTGTGCATAGGGTCTCCGGAACCGTTTTTGATATCACGATATCACACACGAGAGCTCGGAGTAAACCGTGCTAAATGTAAAATACAATCCCAATCGTAATTTTTTCAGGAAACATGTGGGATCCCAAACGAAAAGCACACGTCACTCTTGGCGCAACCGTCGGTGATACACAACAAATCACAAACAGTCTGCAGCACTTGTATGTGTGCGAAGGGGCTCCTGGACCGTTTGTGATAGAACATTATCGCACATTGTAATTGTTGGGAAACGTGTGCGATGGAATATTGCATGGCAGACGGGTTTCGCAGAAAACTCATGTGCGATGGGGCACATATCGCACACATTTCGTATGTTGGCCCGTGTGCCTTACATATTGTTTCCCAAACGGTTCATTACGACACACTGTTTTGTTTCACTGCGTCATTAGAAACGTTTAATCACCGATCCCCCACGTGCGAAAGAATTTAGTGTATGCTCCATCGCACACGATTACACTTTGCAAGGCCTCTGGATCATGGCTTCATATCCCGACGGTTTCTGGGTCGTATGGGAAGGACCCCCTATCGCCCACACTCACTTGGCGACGGTTCCAAATGCCGTCACGAAAAGGGGTTAAAAACCGTGTGTATAGCACCGACGCGTACCAGTGTAGTAAAACTCTAGACAATGCCCAGAGAAATTATGCTACTACTGAAAAGGAATTTTTATCAATTGTATTTGCTTGTGATAAGTTCAGATCTTATATTATTGATTCCAAATTAACTATTCACACCGATCATGCTGCTATTAAATATCTTATGGAAAAGAAAGATGCTAAACCTAGACTTATTAGATGGGTTCTCTTGTTACAAGAATTTGATTTGCATATTATTAATAGAAAGGGTGCTGAGAACCCCGTTGCAGACAACTTGTCCAGGTTAGAAAATGTTCTTGATGACCAACTATCTATTGATGATAACTTTCCTGATGAGAAATTAGTTGTCATAAATGCTTCTCGTAATACTCCATGGTATGTTGATTATGATAATTACATTGTTGCTAAATTTATACCGCGTAGTTTCACATACCAGCAAAAGAAAAGGTTTTCTATGATTTAAGACATTACTTTTGGGATGACCCACACTTTTATAAAGAAGAAGTAGATGGTGTTATTAGACATTGTGTACCTAAGCATGAATAGGGACTTATCCTACTCAAGTGCCACTCTGAGTCTTACGGAGGACACCACGCTGGAGATAGAACTGCACATAAGGTATTGCAATCTGATTTTTATTGGCCTACTCTCTTCAAGGATGCTCGTAAGTTTGTCTTGTCTTGTGATGAATGCCAAAGAATTGGCAATATTAGTAGAAGTCAGGAAATGCCTATGAATTACTCACTCGTTATTGAACCATTTGATGTTTGGGATTTTGATTATATGTGACATTTTCCTTCCTCTAATGGGTATACACATATTTTAGTTGCTGTTGATTACATTATTAAGTGGGTAGAAGCTATTCCAACTAGTAGTGCTGATCATAACACTTCTATTAAGATGCTTAAAGAAGTTATTTTTCCGAGGTTTGGAGTCCCTAGATATTTAATGACTGATGGTGGTTCACATTTTATCCATGGTGCTTTTCGTAAAATGCTTGCTAATTAAGTATGATGTCAACCATAGAATTGCATCTCCATATCACCTTCGGTCTAGTGGTCAAGTAGAATTGAGCAATAGAGAGATTAAATTGATCTTGCAAAAGATTGTTAATAGATCTAGAGAGAATTGGTCTAAGAAATTGGATGATGCATTATGGGCTTACATAACTGCTTATAAAAACCCTATGGGTATGTCTTCGTATAAAATGGTTTATGGAAAAGCATGTTAGTTACCTCTTGAACTAGAACATAAATCTTATTGGGCTATTAAAGAGCTCAACTATGATTTCGAACTTGCCGGTGAGAAGAGGTTATTTGGCATTAGCTCGCTTGATGAATGGAGAACCTAAGTCTATGAGAATGCCAAGTTGTTTAAAAAATGTAAAAGACGACATGACAAGAGGATACAAAAGCGTGAGTTTAATGTAGGTGATCATGTTTTTCTATACAACTCTCATTTAAGTTTTTTTGCACGAAAACTTCTCTCTAAATGGGAAGGTCCTTACATTATCGAGGAGGTCTATTGTTCTGGTGCCATCAAAATTAACAACGCTGAGGGCACAAATCCGAAGGTGGTAAACGGTCAAAGAATCAAACATTATATCTCAGGTACTCCCATAAATGTTGAGACCAATATAATTGACACCATAACAATGGAGGAGTACATAAGGGACACTTTCCAGAACGTTTCAGACTCCGAAAAGGAATAGGTATGTGGTACGGTAAGTAAACCGACTCCAAAATTGTTCTGATAGCAATTTTTCTCCGTTTTGGAATATTTAAAAAAAATTAGGAAAATTAAAAGTAGTCCGAAAGAGACATGAGGCATCCACAAGGGTGGAGGGCACGCCCTACCCCCCTAGGCGCGCCCCCTGCCTCGTGGCCACCTTGTGTGCCCTCCGGACTCTGTTTTCTTGCACAATACTTCTTATGGTTGGTAAAAAATCATTATATAATCTCCCGAAGGTTTTGACCACCGTACCACGACAATATCTCCTGTTTTTGTTTTGAGTTGTTTTCTGCTAGAGTTTTCAACGCCAGGCATCATGTCTTCCCCTCCTCCAACAATGGGGACGGCGATGCTTGGCTGATGAAGATAGAGATGAAGAGAGAAGAACTTGGGGAAACTGTTGGGGAACGTAGTAATTTCAAAAAATTTCCTACACACATGCAAGATCATGGTGATGCGTAGCAACAAGAGGGGAGAGTGTGTCCACGTACCCTCGTAGACCGAAAGCGGAAGCATTAGCACAACGCGGTTGATGTAGTCGTACGTCTTCACGATCCGACCAGTCAAGTACCGAACGTACGGCACCTCCGAGTTCAGCACACGTTCAGCTCGATGACGTCCCGCAAACTCCGATCCAGCAGAGCTTCACGGGAGAGTTCCATTAGCACAATGGCGTGATGATTGTGATGATGTTGCTACCGACGCAGGGCTTCGCCTAAGCACCGCTACGATATGACCAAGGTGAAATATGGTGGAGGAGGGCACCGCACACGGCTGGGAGAGATCAACAGATCAACTTGTTGTGTCTTGGGGTGCCCCCTGCCCCCGTATATAAATGAGCAAGGGAGGAGAAGGTCGGCCCAAGGAGGGGGCGTGCCAGGAGGAGTCCTACTCCCACCGGGAGTAGGACTCCCTCCCTTTTCCTTGTTGGATTAGGAGTGGAGGGGGAAAGAGGAGGGAGAGAGGAAGGAAAGGGGGGCGCCACCCCCCTCTCCTTGTCCTATTCGGACTAGGGGGAGGCGCGCGCGGCTCTGCCCTGGCCGCCGCTCCTCTTCTCCACAAAGGCCCACTATGGCCCATTAACCCCTAAGGGTTTCCGGTAACCCCTGCGGTACTCCGGTAAAATCCCGATTTCACCCGGAACACTTCCGATATCCAAATATAGGCTTCCAATATATCAATCTTCATGTCTCGACCATTTAGAGACTCCTTGTCATGTCCGTGATCATATCCGGGACACCGAACAACCTTCGGCACATCAAAACATATAAACTCATAATATAACTGTCATCGAAACGTTAAGCGTGCAGACCCTACGGGTTCGAGAACTATGTAGACATGACCGAGACACGTCTCTGGTCAATAACCAATAGCAGAACCTGGATGCTCATATTGGCTCCCACATATTCTACGAAGATCTTTATCGGTCAGACCGCATAACAACATATGTTGTTCCCTTTGTCATCGGTATGTTACTTGCCCGAGATTCGATCGTCGGCATCTCAATACCTAGTTCAATCTCGTTACCGGCAAGTCTCTTTACTCGTTCCGTAATACATCATCCCGTACTAACCCATTAGTTGCAATGCTTGCAAGGCTTAAGTGATGTGTATTACCGAGTGGGCCCAGAGATACCTCTCCGACAATCGGAGTGACAAATCCTAATCTTGAAGTACGCCAACCCAACAAGTACCTTCGGAGACACCTGTAAAGCACCTTTATAATCACCCAGTTACGTTGTGACATTTGGTAGCACATAAAGTGTTCCTCCGGTAAACGGGAGTTGCATAATCTCATAGTCATAGGAACATGCATAAGTCATGAAGAAAGCAATAGCAACAAACTAAACGATCAAGTGCTAAGCTAAAGGAATGGGTCAAGTCAATCACATCATTCTCCTAATGATGTGATCCCGTTAATCAAATGACAACTCATGTCTATGGTTAGGAAACATAACCATCTTTGATCAACGAGCTAGTCAAGTAGAGGCATACTAGTGACACTCTGTTTGTCTATGTATTCACACAAGTATTATGTTTCCGGTTAATACAATTCTAGCATGAATAATAAACATTTATCATGATATAAGGAAATAAATAATAACTTTATTATTGCCTCTAGGGCATATTTCCTTCAGAAACCAATGAGGGTGATAAGATCAAGAAGGATGCGGGAGATCAAGTTTCGACAGCAAAAGAAGAAGACATCCTTCAACCATACTACAATCATCTTAACCCTACTGAAATTGAAGCTTTTAAGATCATTGAAATAGCTCATGTGCAAAATAAGTATCTCACTCGTGAAAATATTCTGTTGCAAGAGCATATCATCACCCTCCAGAGCATCATTCGTAGATTGGAGTACCTCCTGCGCTTGAGGTGTGGCACCACTTCATCAACAACTCCATCGTCACCATCACCTTAGAAGAAAGAGACATAAATACATGGGTATGGGCACTCCCCTTGGCAGCTGCCAAGCTTGGGGGAGATGCACCGGTATTGTATCACCATCACACATTTACCTTTATCGTTTTTCTTAGTTCAATCCTTTTGGTTATATCTTGATCTAGTAGAATAAAGTTTTAGTATGATCTAGCTTTGAGTTTTGTTTCGGTCTCTATCTATGTAATCGAGTCTGTGAGTTATATATAATAAAGAGTAGTTTTGAGTTGAAGGCTTTACTTTTTTGCCATGATCTTGAGGGAGTTAAATTAAAGGAAACAAGTAATAAAAAGAAATAAAAAGATCATATATTGATCTTATGGAGAGTAATGACTTCACATGTAAAGAGTATGATGAATAAAAATTGTTGAGAGTTGACAAACATAGTTTTGGTCATTGTTGCAATTAATAGGAAGTAATAAAGAAAGAGAGGCTTCACATATAAATATACTATCTCGGACATATTTTGTAATTGTGAGCACTCATTAAAATATGACATGCTAAAAAGTTGATGTTAGACAAGGAAGACAACATAATGGTTTTTTTAGAACTGACAACATAATGGGTTATATTTTCTTATATCCGAATAGAAGTTATATTGTCATGGATCATCCAACATGTTGAGCTTGCCTTTCCCTCTCATGCTAGCCATATTCTTTGCACCAAGTAGAGATACTACTTGTGCTTCCAAAAATCCCTTAAACCAGTTTTGCCATTGGAGTCCACCATACCTACCTATGGATTGAGTAAGATCCTTCAAGTAAGTTGTCATCGGTGCAAGTAATAAAAATTGCTCTCTAAATATGTATGATCTATTAGTGTGAAGAAAATAAGCTTTATACAAACTTATGATATGGAAGAAATAAAAGCGACGGACTGCATAATAAAGGTGTTTATCACAAGCGGCAATATAAAGTGACATTCTTTTGCATTAAGATTTTGTGCATCCAACCATAAAAGCGCATGACAACCTCTGCTTCCCTCTGCGAAGGGCCTATCTTTTACTTTTATCTTCTACCCTTATACAAGAGTCATGGTGATCATCACCTTTCGTTTTTACACTTTTTCCTTTGGCAAGCACTATGTGTTGGAGAGATCCGGATATATATATATCCACTCAAATGTAGGTTATCATAAAGTATTATTGTTGACATTACCCTTGAGGTAAAGGGTTGGGAGGCGAAACTATAAGCTCCTATCTTTCTTTGTATCCGATTGAAGCTTTGAACCCATAAGTATCTCGTAAGTGTTAGCAGTTGTGAAAGATTAAATGATAGTTGAGTATGTGGACTTCCTGAAAAGCTCTTGAATTGGCTCTTTCTGATGTTATGATAAATTGCAATTGATTCAATGACTGAGATCATAGTTTGTTAGTTTTCAATGAAGTTTCTGATTCATACTTTATTTTGTGAACGAATTGTTACTTTAGCATAAGAAATTATATGGCATTATATGTTGTTGTTCTAAAGATGGTCATGATGCCCTCATGTCTGTATTTTATTTTATCGACACCTCTATCTCTAAGCATCTGGACATATTTTTCGATTTCGGCTTTCGCTTGAGGACAAGCGAGGTCTAAGCTTGGGGGAGTTGATACGTCCATTTTGCATCATGCTTTATTGATATTTATTGCATTATGGGTTGTTATTACTCATTATATCACAATACTTATGCCTATTCTCTCTTATTTTATAAGGTTTACGTGAAGGGGGAGAATGCCGGCAGCTGGAATTCTGGACTGGAAAAGGAGCAAATATTAGAGACCTATTCTGCACAACTTCAAAAGTCCTGAAACTTAATGGAGAATATTTTTGGAATATATAAAAAATATTGGGCGAAGAAAGCACCAGAGGGGGGCACCTACCATCCACAAGGGTGGAGGGCGCGCCCTACCCCCCTGGGGGCGCCCTCCGGCCTTGTGGGCCACCTGGCAAGCCCCCAACGCCCATCTTCTGCTATATGGTGTGTTTTGACCTGGAAAAAATGAGGACGAAGCTTTCGGGACGAAGCGCCGCCGTCTCAAGGCGGAACTTGGGCAGGACCAATCTAGGGCTCCGGCAGAGCTGTTCTGCCGAGGAAACTTCCCTCCGGGAGGGGAATTCATCGTCATCACTAACGATCCTCTCATCGAGAGGGTGTCAATCTCCATCAACATCTTCACCAGCACCATCTCCTCTCAAACCCTAGTTCATCTCTTGTATCCGGTCTCTACCTTAAAACCTCAGATTGGTACATGTGTGTTACTAGTAGTGTTGATTACTCCTTGTAGTTAATGCTAGTTGGTTTATTTGGTGGAAGATCATATGTTCACATCCTTAATGATAATTAATAATCCTCTGATTATGAACATGAATATGCTTTGTGAGTAGTTACGTTTGTTCCTGAGGACATGGGAGAAGTCTTATCATAAGTAATCATGTGAATTTGGTATTCATTCGATATTTTGATCAGACGTATGTTGTCTTTCCTCTAGTGGTGTTATGTGAACGTCGACTACATGACACTTCACCATGATTTGGACCTATGGGAAGGCATTAGGAAGTAATAAGTAGATGATGGGTTGCTAGAGTGACAGAAGCTTAAACCCTAGTTTATGCGTTGCTTCGTAAGGGGCTGATTTGGATCCATATGTTTCATGCTATGGTTAGATTTATCTTAATTCTTCTTTAGTTGTTGTGGATGCTTGCGAGAGGGGTTAATCATAAATGGGAGGCTTGTCCAAGGAAGGGCAGCACCCAAGCACTGGTCCACCCACATATCAAATTATCAAAGTAACGAACGCGAACCATATGAGCATGATGAAAACTAGCTTGACAGTAATTCCCATGTGTCCTCGGGAGCACTTTGCTTTATATAAGAGTTCGTCCAGGCTTGTCCTTTGCTACAAAAAGGATTGGGACACCTTGCTGCACCTTGTTTACTTTTGTTACTTGTTACCCGTTACGAATTATCTTATCACACAACTATCTGTTACCGATAATTTCAGTGCTTGCATAGAATACCTTACTGAAAACCGATTGTCATTTCCTTCTGGTCCCTGTTGGGTTCGACACTCTTACTTATCGAAAGGACTATGATAGATCCCCTATACTTGTGGGTCATCACCACTGCTCCGGCGCGTCCGTCCACCACAGCCAGCAAAAAGGGCCGCGGCCGCCAAGTGCTCGAGGGAGTGCCAACAAGGTAAGAAAAACTTCATAGGAGAGGCTTCGTGATGCCAAGAAAGCTGAAATCATGTTATCATGTTCATGAATCCAAGCACAAATGGATGAAACCAGAAGAAAGTATTGGAAGCTCACCTAAGGGTAGATCTTGATCCAAACAGAAGTCTCTCTTCGGAATGGTGGTGGACTGGTGGTGGTGGTGGTGGTTGTGGCCATGTGCACGGTGGCAGCGGTGGTGATTTCTTCGCCGAGGACGTTGTTTGAGTTCGTGCATGCCATAGAATGACCTCAATCCACAACATAACACTATGTTTGTGGTGATTTTGGATCAAACTTAGTGTTTGAAGTAATGCCTTTTGGATGAACTGCATGTTTTAATTTGAAAATCATGGTCGATGAAACTATATGCTTGTTAATGGCTATGTTATGCATGTTTTAATTTGAATGTTTGATGATATATATTGTGAAGTGTTTGAAATTCACGCGGCTAGGACAAAAAAAACTTATGCAATTTTTTTTCTCCACTAAGTTTAGTAGATCGGCTAGGTGCGACCAGGAGTAAAAGTTTACTCCGCTAACTTTACTCGGCCGGATACTCCTCTATTTTACTTTCCAATCGAGTCTAAAAATGATAGAAAAAAAATACATGAATGAAAAATATTAAACCATAAAAGTTAACGAGGATTCTATGGTTTTAAAAAATGAAATTGCATATATGAAAAATATGGAAAAGTTCAAAAGGATTCTATGGCCTTATTCTAACCTTTTTACTTAAGATTTTGTCAGTGGCTTCTAGCTTCTCTAGTGTATCCCATTTTTTGTTGTAAATTTCCTATTGTTTGCCCAATATTTGATGATATTTATTTTCTCTTTCCCTGTCGTTCTTCTAAATTTTCCTTTTAAAAATTTACATATACATTTTAAATTTAAGCACATTTTTTATTTTCTAAATTTGCACTGCCCCAATTTTCTTAAATTAGTACTTTGAAAAAATATCATCAAATATTTGATCTATTTTATTACCAAATATTTGTTTTTTCTCTCCTGTTTTTCCTGGGTTTTTTTAACTCTGTGGCCACTGTACATCCAGTGTGCAAAATTGCGACCTTCATCATTAAAAATGGTTTCAATGGAGTGAGAGACCAAACATACACAGGATCAAGAATATCTGCTATAGAGTTGGGAGTCAAATATTGAATTCGATACTAATTGAGAGATGAAACATGGAAAGGGGTCCAATGAACCCAAATAAGCTAACATATGGGATTGACAAGTAGAGTCTATTATTCTCATGTTGTCAGACAAGCAAGCCCTCAAATTATTATCAGGAATAAGCAACGACAGGAGATACAAGTTGCTCACAGAGAAACACATATAGGCACAACAATCATATTCCAAACCGACGTTGCCCGAAAAATGTTGTTTTGTCCAATAACCTGTTTAGTGGTACAATGTGATTGTATTCCCAAATTGTGCTGATAGCACAATCCCGGTAAATGTAAGAGCAAAAGTACCCCGCAAAAAAAGAGAGCAAAAGTACAATAACAGTGGAAAGTTGTTACATGGAAATGACGTTTTAGATTTCCACCAGCCTGTTTCTAGAAGGCAGCTGCGCTTCGCCTGATGCTATTCACGGCAAAAGGGATGAGGTTATTACATAGAAAATATTCCCTAGAAAAAAAGGTTGTTACATCATGCCTACAGTGAAGATATAGTTCCCGTGGTTGGATCAGTTGTTATGGCTGCTATGAGTTAGAGGTTCCGCAGAAACCAGTGCCCACAATGATAAATGTTATAGCCTGCAGATATATGTAGATGAAATAGAAGTCGCTTCCATACACCAAGTTGTAGGTCGCACAAACGAAAAGGAACACAGCAAACAGAAGTTCTGACACTGTCCATCTGCAAGAGCATGAAAATGATAACATTGATCATATCAGAATTTCAGAAAGGCAGGGATCCAGTAAAAAAAAAAGAAAATATCATATGGTTAGGTGGCCAGTGGTGTGCACACCCAAGAAGAAAGGTGGGCTAGGGTATTCATAATTTGGAAAGATTTAATGTCAGCTTACTATGTAAGTGGTGGTGGAATCTTAAATCCAGAGAAGGGATGTGCAGAAGATAGCGAGAAAAAAATATAAGATTGATGGAGGGATATATCAACTTCATAGCACAGTGAATTATTCACCATGTTGGGCTGATCCGATCAAAATCAAAGACTTGTATCTCAAAGGGAAAAAGATGATGGTTGGCAATGGAAAACAAACTGACTTTTGGGGACACAAATGGTGCAGTGACAAGCCTCTTCTATCTACCTTTCCTGATCTGTTCGAATGAACAGAAGAAGACAGTTAAGCAAATGGCTAACACTGGTTGGAATATGACATTTAGAAGATGGCTGAATAATAAACAAAGCAGACAGTTGCATGAGCCAATGTATATACCTTTCTGATGCCGGTCCTGATAGATCATTTAGACATCTCTGGAAAACAAAACTGCCCTTGAAAGTTAAATTTTGGTTGTGCCTTATATGGCACAATGCCATTGCCACAAAGGACAACATGAACTATTGGTGCCGGGGATAGACCTGGGTGCTTCCCCCAGTACTTTTGGTGGATTCCACATTATCTGCCTTATAGTAGAAACCTGCATTGTTGGCACTTTGGAAGCTCAGAAATAGAGCTTGTTTTGAATTTAAGCTAGTTAGATCATCTGCTGAATTCATTTGTTATGTTGTGTCCTTTATAAACTATACTATTGGGCAGCTCTCCAGAATGATGGTGATCGTGCAATGCTGGAACAAAGTGCTGCTGCTCCTCAAAGGACGACGCTGGAGCATCATGATGATGGAAGAAGGGAGCAAGGAAAGGCTGCTCTGATGATTGCTGGAGGAACTGGCAATAATGATGAGGAAGACGCAAAAAATGTGACCCAAGCAATGGATGAGGACTAAAAACTTGGAGACCCAGCTTCTTGGATGCTATGAATGGGGTGTGCACTTGCATGTGCTGATGTTTGGGGTGTGGTTTTCCCCCTTGTAAGATAAAATTCTCTCTTCTGCTGGGTTGGCTTTACTTTTCGTTACGAGTTTTAGTCTCAGTTTTCCCTGCTAGCGGTGCATGCGGCAGGAGGGGGTATTGCTCTCATGAGCTGATATGAACCCTACTTTCTAGTTTCTTTTGTTGCGCCAAAATGCTGTTTTATGTTTGTTCCATTATCTTTTGATAGTGGAGCCCGATCCATTCTTGGATTGTATGGAAAAAAATATCTATGACACTTGGAGGTACACAGGTTCAGTTATCTTTTACCTGTCCCAAAACCTGCAGCGAGGCCTTTCAAGTATCTGAGGCACTGGCTTTGTATTGCTTACACTGCCAAGCTTCTCCGTGACCACCCACTCGTTTACGCTTCCCAACTCCAGCAAACCGATGAACGTTGCCTTTGTTCGGTGAAAAGACATGACATTCTCAAAGAGGATCCAGAATGGTATGAAGTGGATAGAACTGTGAAACAGCGAGTTAGGAACCAACATTTCCTATCTGGCATGGACATATTCATGCTAATTAACAAACTCTTCTGAAAGCATCAAACCTTGGATTTCGGACGGCGTATAGAATGGTTATTGCTGTTGGAATGTAAACCACCCCCCAAGCAGGAATTTTGATCTCGGGAATTAGCACCGAAAATGGGATCACTACACAGTAGAGCACGAAAGGTAGCACATGAGCAACAACCTTCCTCACCAAGAAGAAGCTGTATAGCAAATAAAGCTTCCACCAAAGTGACACCTCCTGCTCAGGATCTAGATGATGTCAGATAAACACCAAAAAGGAAACATAAGAGTAATGATTTAATCGGACATTCAGATTATGCACAAAAACCAGGGTACGAAACGTCTACAAAAATAAATTTCAAGCTCATGCATATTATTTTTTTAACATAAAGGCACCCCCGGCTCAATGCTCATGCATACGAGACCAAAATATATCACCTATCATGAGGCATAACATCACTAGATTTGTTTCATGCAAACACTACTTGATTGTGTGTGCTAACATAACAAGTGGGATTACCTTAGTAAGCAATATCTCTGCTCCCATCTTTCGGAATAAATTTGCTGCCCCACATGTCCAACGGTGCTGTTGACGGCGATATGCCTTCAGATTGCTTGGCAGTTCACTTTTTACCTGTGTTCCAGTAATAATCGAGTTACATCACGTCACGTGTAAAATATTGTAAAGATGGTGGTCAACCCAGGTTGGTTGGCCATTAGAAAAAAAAAACAAGTCACCCTGCTTCTCTCAAGATTACATCTTATTTTCTATTTTAGAATTGTTAATTATTTTTCAAATGTAAAAACGTATAAACAATATAGTTTGGCATAAAGATTGAATCCATATGAGTATGTTAGTACCATGACTAACCTACCTTGACATCGCCAACATAGACAAATTTCCATCCTTTCAAGCCTGCTCTGACTGCCAAATCCATGTCTTCAACTGTGGTTCGATCATCCCAGCCCCCAGCTTCCTTGATGGCAGAAATTCTCCATACCCCAGCAGTTCCTGAAGTTTTTAAAACAAGCAGTTCCTGGAGTTAAATAATTAATCCTACAGGGTTGCGGAGGGTTGAATTGATAATAGGAAAGCTGGCTGTTATACCATTAAAACCAAAGAAGGCAAATGTGGATGAACCTGCCTCCTGCTCTACTTTAAAGTGATAATCTAGTGTCATCTTTTGTATCCTTGTCATCAGGCATTCATTGGGATTAACTGCAAAATCGTCCCAAAATGCCAGTCAGCAAGTTTCCTGTCAATTGGAACAAGAGATGCATCAGACAGATAAATCCTACTCGGTTAATGTAACTTGTTGTGCATCATAAAAGGTCTATTATTATATTTCCTTTACAAAATATAGTCAGATTTTATCCTTTTTTCTCCAGTTTGGCGGTTCTTATTGTCAGCCTTACTTAACATGGACATGAAATGGTGGTTTTTGCTCATCTCCTACATAACATAAGATTGGTGCCATGTTACTTACTACAGCAAGGTGGATTACAGATTTGCTAGTAGCATTGTCAGAGAATAGTATTGCTAACCAGATGAACTAAGAATGAAGGTACACCCTTTGTTTTTATTTACTCCACATATTAGCTTTGTCTCAAGTCAAACTTTGATCAAGTTTATACACAAAATTATTAACATCCACAGTAGCAAATTAATACCATTAAATCATCATTAAATATATTTTCACATCATACATATATATATATATATATATATATTTGTTATTGTGAAAGTTTATATTATTTCCTATAAACTTGGTCAACCTTTATAAAGTTTGACTTAGGTCAAAGCTAATATGTGGAGTAAATAAAAACGGAAGGAGTAAATTTGACTGGTTTCCAGGCTTACCGAACTCCCAGCGTGCTTGAACAAGAGCAATTTGTGGATTACGTGCGAGATATGGGATGGTTCTCATGAGGAAGTCGGGTTCCGGTTGGAAATCGGCATCAAATACAGCGAGGAAATCACACTGTTGGACATAAGCATGCAGCATCCCCTCTTTCAGTGCACCAGCCTTGTATCCTTCTCGATTGTTTCTGACCTCGTATTTTACGTTCTTGCCTTTCTTAGCCCAAATTATGCATTCCAGCTCCACCAGATCCTATTGAAAGCACACAGCAAGCCAACAGCAAAATCAGTACCACTACCGAATCAAAGAACTCAAACTAATATGTACGAGTACTTATTTCTACCCAAAGGCTCAACTAATTTTGCATTTGTCTATAAACTGCTGCAACAGGTATCCTCTCCCGGTCATCCAGTCTCTGCTATGGAAAAGAAAGCTACCCTGTTTCTTAATCGAGTTCGCCGTACCAAAATGTCTCAGTTGCATTAGTCTACCACATTTTTCGACAGCCATGAATTGGAAAGGCCAAAAGTACAGCTACTTTCCAAATGTCGACAAGTACTACAGCGCTATAGTACTACTGGTTCAACGCGCAATAGGCCTTTTTACCTTGATCGTTGGATCCGTGGAATCGTCCAGAACCTGTACGATGACCCTATCCGACGGCCACGACAGCCCGCACGCTGCTCCAATCGAAAGCTTGTACACCTGCGCCCAGCACAAGAGGCAAATCGAGGTATAGCGCATTTTTACGAAGGATGAAACGAGGCAGTATAACGTACGTATACGTGTATGTGTACACGAACAGCTACTTAATTACAGGAATACCCACGCGTACCTCTCTCTCGTTGTACATGGGGATTTGGACGAGCACCATGGGGTAGCCGAGGAGGCCGCGCTCCTCGTCCTCGCCGTCCTGGGCGCCGAGCGGGCCCGCGCTGTACCGCCGCTCGGGGCGGCGCCGCACGAGGCTGGCGGCGGCCATGAACACGGCCTCGGCGAGCAGCATGGCCGACATGGCGAGGCACGCGCCCGACACCGCCGCGAGCGCCGGCGCCACGGCCCCGGCGCGCACCGCGTCCCAGCCCCGCAGCAGCTCGCCGCCGCCCGACGCGCGCCACCACCGCAGCAGCGGCAGGCCACCAGACCCGCCGAGCCACTCCGCCTTCGCCGCCGCAAAGGCGGCGGCCCCCTCGCCGTCGCCGGCCATGCGGCTGCGTGCGCCTCTTTTTGGCTTTTCGAGGCTGCTTTTCCAGTTGTGCGCGTCGGCGCGCAAGGGGGGCGCCTTTGCCCAAGCGTATACTAGGCGAGTGGAGTTCCCGAGGAGGCACCGGCACGTTAGTGGCTTGTGAAGATGACATGTGGGACCTGTGCCGCACTCGCGTTGCCGCGCCGACGTGGAGCCCGCCTGTCACGATCGTAGGTGGGCAAGCAGGGAGGTCGCGCTCGTGGGCGAGGGGCTGGGAAGATGCCAAGACGAGGCGGGCGTGGGGGCCGAGGGAGTCGTGGTCGGCGTTTGATTTCCGGCTTTTGCGGCCGTGGTGGCTGATGGGCACCGGCACCGGCCACCCACCGGCCACCGGAACCGGCGCAAGCACACGGTTCGAGGGGTGGTTGCGCCAGCACGTGCAGTACGAGAGCTTTTCCACCTCCCGAATTGGATGCGCCCCGTCGTGTTGCTCGTGGCGCGCTACCGGACAAGCAAGTTCGCTCTCTCCCATCTGGCTCAGACTAGTCACAGTGGGAGTAAGGCCAACTCCACCGCGTGACCCATCCGGACGCCCGCTTTTGTCTAATTGAGGTGTAATTTGGCGGACGTCCGAAAGACGGACAGACATATGGGACATCTGCACCTAACGCGCATAAGGCCTGTGAAATCTCAAACCGTCCGCCCCGCTTCGTCCCCAGCCCACAACGCCGCCCCGCGCGAACCCCGCCTCGCCGCGAGCTCGCCGCCGCCCAGCCACGTCCTCGCCGCCCCAGCCTCGCCCTCGTCACGGCACCGCTCCGCGCTCGCCTGTGCCTGCGCCGCGTCCACCCGCGTCCGTGCCCCGACCGCGCCGCGCCTTCTGTGGCCGCCCGCGCCCCGACCGCGTCGTGCACGCCGTTGCACTGCGCCCTCCCGCACGCGCCCGCCCGCGCCTGCGCCCTGCGGCTCGCCCGCCTGTGCCTGCGCCCGCGCCATGCCTGCGTCGCGCCGCCGTCCCGCTCGCGCCCGCCCGCCCGCCGCGCCCGGCCGCGTCGCCTGCGTCGCGCCCGCCTGCCCGCCTGCGCCCTCCTGCACGCGCCCGTCGCGCCCGCCCGCGCCCCGGCCGCGTCGCCTGCGGCATGCCCGCCCGCCCGCCCGCACCTATGCCCCTGCGGCTTGATGACCCACAAGTATAGGGGATCTATCGTAGTCCTTTCGATAAGTAAGAGTGTCGAACCCAACGAAGAGCGGAAGGAAATGATAAGCGGTTTTCAGCAAGGTATTCTCTGCAAGTACTGAAATAAGTGGTAACAGATAGTTTTCTAATAAGGTAAATTGTAACGAGCAACAAGTAACAAAAGTAAATAAAGTGCAGTAAGGTGGCCCAATCCTTTTATAGCAAAGGACAAACCGGAACAAACTCTTATAATAGGAAAAGCGCTCCCGAGGACACATGGGAATATCGTCAAGCTAGTTTTCATCACGTTCATATGATTCGCGTTCGATACTTTGATAATTTGATATGTGGGTGGACCGGTGCTTGGGTGTTGTTCTTACTTGAACAAGCATCCCACTTATGATTAACCTCTATTGCAAGCATCCGCAACTACAACAAAAGTATTAAGGTAAACATAACCATAGCATGAAACGTATGGATCCAAATCAGCCCCTTACGAAGCAACGCATAAACTGGGGTTTAAGCTTCTGTCACTCTAGCAACCCATCATCTGCTTATTACTTCCCAATGCCTTCCTCTAGGCCCAAATAATGGTGAAGTGTTATGTAGTCGATGTTCACATAACACCACTAGAGACTAGACAACATACATCTTATCAAAATATCAAACGAATACCAAATTCACATGACTGCTAATAGCAAGACTTCTCCCTTGTCCTCAGGAACGAACGTAATTACTCACAAAGCATATTCATGTTCATAATCAGAGGGGTAATAATATGCATATAGGATCTGAACATATAATCTTTCACCAATTAAACCAACTAGCATCAACTATAAGGAGTAATCAACACTACTAGCAACCTACTAGCACCAATCCCGGACTTTGAGACAAGAATTGGATACAAGAGATGAACTAGGGTTTGGAGATGAGATGGTGCTGGTGAAGATGTTGATGGAGATTGCCCTCTCCCGATGAGAGGAGCGTTGGTGATGATGATGGTGATGATTTCCCCCTCCCGAAGGGAAGTTTCCCCAGCAGAACAGCTCTGCCGGAGCTCTACATTGGTTCTGCCTCGGTTCCGCCTCATGGCGGCGGAGTCTCGTCCCGAAAGGTTGCTTCTTTTTTTTTCTCATTGAAAGACTTCATATAGGAGAAGATGGACGTCCGAGACCCACCAGAGGGCCCACGAGGTAGGGGGCGCGCCCCCCACCCTCGTGAGAAGGGTGTGGGCCCCTGGCCTTCATCTTTGGCATGAATTTTTCTTTATTTCTTTTAAGACGTTCCGTGGAGTTTCAGGACTTTGGGAGTTGCGCAGAATAGGTCTCTAATATTTGCTCCCTTTCCAGCCCAGAATTCCAGCTGCCAGCATTCTCACTCCTTATGTAAACCTTGTAAAATAAGAGAGAATAGTCATAAGTATTGTTATATAAAGTGAAATAACAGTCCATAATGCGATAAATATCGATATAAAAGCATGATGCAAAATGGACGTATCAACTCCCCCAAGCTTAGACCTCGCTTGTCCTCAAGCGAAAAGCCGATAACAATAAATATGTCCTCATGTTTAGAGGTAGAGGCGTCGATAAAAATAAAATACGGAAATGCAGGCATCGTGATTATTCTTATAACAGCAACATATATAGGTTTTGTCATATGATTACTTATGTTCAAGTGATGATCTATTCACAATGCAAAAGTATAAATCATAAACCTTATTGGGTTCCAACAAACTATAATCTCAGTCACTGAAGCAATTGCAATTTATCATAACATCGGAAAGAGTCTATGTCAGAGCTAAAAAGCAAGTCCACATACTCAACTATCATTTAGTCCTCCATAATTGCTAACACTCACGTGATACTTGTGGTTACAGAGTTTTAACCGGACACAGAGAAAGATAGGGGCTTATAGTTTTGCTCCACAACCTTTTACCTCAAGGGTAATGTCAACAATAATGGTTCATGCTCCCCTGCATCCAATTAGATGTATATATCATGTTCTTTCCAACATGCTGAGCTTGCCAAAGGATAAAATGAAAGAGGAAAGGTGAAGATCACCGTGACTCTTGCATAAGGTAGAAGATAATAATAAAGGATAGGCCCTTCGCAGAGGGAAGCAGAGGTTGCCATGCGCTTTTATGGTTGGATATATAAAATCTCAATGTGAAAAAACGTCACTTTATATTGCCCCTTGTGATATGAACCTTTATTATGCAGTCTGTCGCTTTTATTACTTCCACATCACAAGGTCGTATAAAGCTTATTTCTCCCACACCAATCAATCATACATATTTAGAGCAATTTTTATTGCTTTGCACCGATGACAACTTACTTGAAAGATCACTCAATCCATAGGTAGATATGGTGGACTCTCATGGCAAAACTGGTTTAGGGATATTTGGAAGCACAAGTAGTATTTCTACTTGGTGCTGAGAATTTGGCTAGCATGAGGGGGAAAGGCAAGCTCAACAAGTTAGAGGAACCATGACAACATACTTTATCTCAGATATAAGAAAGACATTACTCATTACGTTGTCTTCCTTGTCCAACATCAACTCTTTAGCATGTCATATTTTAATAAGTGCTCCCAATCATAAAAGATGTCAATGATAATATATCTATATGTGAAAACCTCTCTTTCCTTATTACTTCCTATTAATTACAACAATGACCAAAGCCATGTCTGCCAATTCCCAACAACTTTTAATCATCATACTCTTTCTATGTGAAATCATTACTCTCAATAAGATCAATATGAACTTTTTGTTTCTTTTTGTTCTTTTCTCTTTTCTTTTATTCACCCAAGATCATGACAAAATAGTCAAGCCCTTGACTCAACACTAATCTTTATTATATAGCTCACGGATTCGATTACATAGAGAGATCATAAAGCAAAACTCAAAACTAGATCATGCCATAAACTTTATTCTACTAGATCAAAATACTACTAATAGGATCGAACTAAGAAAAACGGTAAAGATAGGAGATGTGATTGTGATACGATACCGGGGCACCTCCCCCAAGCTTGGCAGTTGTCAAGGGGAGTGCCCATACCCAGATACTCAATTCTTCTTTGTTGGAGGAGATGGTGGAGGTGTTGTTGATGATGCGGGCTTGTCATCCATCTTCCAAGGCATAGGTTCACCATCATAGAAAGATGATCGAGTCTCTGGAATCCTCAAATCTGCAGCCAAACTCATTTTTTTGAATCTATATTCATACTCATAGTTTTGGTTTTGAAGGTCATAGACTTGGGCTTGGAGGTGCTCGATCTTCTCATGTAGCTTGAAGATGGCCTCCTCGATGTTCTTGGCATCCGGCTTGTAGTTGTTGGTGAACTCCGCGAGCATCACATGGCTAGCGTTGATTCCACACTCCACCATCCTTTGACACTTGAAAACTTGTTGCTCCACTGCTTCGAGCCTTGTCTCCATGCTTCCGATCCCCTTTGGTCCCTCTTCATCGTGGATGTGCAGCAACCCATCACGCATCTCAATGGTTTGAGGGTGTCGCAGCACCTCCGCGAGGTAAGGGTTGATGACCTTCTCGAAGAACTTGTCCTTGGAGGCGCTTGGGGCCGTCATGATAACCTAGATCTGTCAGAAAAACAGTTCGAAACAAAAACAGGAGATTTTTGTGTGATACGGGAGTCAAAACCTTCGGGAGAATATATAATGAATTTTTACCGACCAAAATACATAACGTGCAAGAAAACAGAGTCTGGAAGGCACACGAGGTGCTCACAAGGTAGGGGCGCGCCCAGAGGGGTAGGGCGCGCCCACCACCCTCGTGTCCTTCCCGGACTGCTACTTATTTTTCTATTTTTCTAAATATTCCAAAACGGAGAAATATTACCTTAGAAATTGTTTTGGAGTCGGTTTACTTACCGTACCACATACCTATTCCCTTTCGGAGTCTGAAACGTTCCGGAAAGTGTCCCTTATGTATTCCTTCGGGGTTACAGTTTCAATAATATTGGTTTCAACATTTATGGGATTACCTGAGATATAATGTTTGATTCTTTGACAGTTTACCACCTTCGGATTTGTGCCTTCGAAGTTGTTGATTTTTATTGCACCAGAATGATAGACCTCCTCGATAACATAGGGGCATTCCCATTTAGAGAGAAGTTTTCCTGCAAAAAATCTTAAACGAGAGTTGTATAGCAATACATAATCACCTACATTAAACTCACGCTTTTGTATCCTTTTGTCATGCCATCTTTTAACTTTTTCTTTAAATAACTTGGCATTTTCGTATGCTTGGGTTCTCCATTCATCAAGTGAGCTAATATCAAATAACCTCTTCTCACCGGCAAGTTTGAAATCATAGTTGAGCTCCTTAATAGCCCAATAAGCCTTATGTTCTAGTTCGAGGGGTAAGTGACATGCTTTTCCATATACCATTTTATATGGAGACATACCCATAGGGTTTTTGTATGCAGTTCTATATGCCCATAATGCATCATCAAGTTTCTTAGACCAATTCTTTCTAGACATATTAACAGTCTTTTGCAAAATTAATTTGAGCTCTCTATTGCTCAACTCTACTTGACCACTAGACTGTGGGTGATAAGGAGATGCAATCCTATGATTAACATCATATTTAGCAAGCATTTTACGGAAAGCACCATGAAGAAAGTGTGAACCACCATCAGTCATTAAATATCTAGGGACACCAAACCTCGGAAAAATAACTTCCTTAAGCATTTTGATAGAAGTGTTATGATCAGCACTACTAGTTGAATAGATTCTACCCACTTAGTAACGTAATCAACAACAACTAAAATATGTGTATATCCATTAGAGGCAGGAAAAGGTCCCATATAATCAAAGCCCCAAACATCAAACGGTTCAATTACAAGAGAATAATTCATAGGCATTTCTTGACGTCTACTAATATTACCAATTCTTTGACATTCATCACAAGACAAGGCAAACTTACGGGCATCCTTGAAGAGAGTAGGCCAATAAAAACCAGATTGCAATACCTTATGTGCAGTTCTATCTCCAGCGTGGTGTCCTCCATAAGACTCGGAATGACACTTGCGTAGGATCTGTTCCTGTTCATGCTCAGGTACACAACGTCTAATAACACCATCTACTCCTTCTTTATAAAGATGTGGGTCATCCCAAAAGTAATGTCTCAAGTCATAGAAGAATTTTTTCTTTTGCTGGTATGTGAAGCTAGGTGGTATAAACTTAGCAACAATATAATTAGCATAATCGGCATACCATGGAGTACTACGAGAAGTACTTATAACATTTAATTGTTCATCAGGAAAGTCATCATTAATAGGTAGTGGGTCATCAAGAATATTTTCTAACCTAGACAGGTTGTCTGCCACGGGGTTCTCGGCTCCTTTTCTATCAACAATATGCAAATAAAATTCTTGTAGCAAGAGAACCCATCTAATAAGTCTAGGTTTAGCATCTTTCTTTTCCATAAGGTATTTAATAGCAGCATGATCAGTGTGAATAGTTACTTTAGAATCAACAATATAAGGTCTGAACTTATCACAAGCAAATACAACTGCTAAAAGTTCTTTTTCAGTAGTAGCATAATTTCTTTGAGCATTGTCTAGAGTCTTACTAGCATAATGGATAACATTTAATTTGTTACCAACTCTTTGCCCTAGAACAACAGATACGGCATAATCACTAGCATCGCACATAATTTCAAAGGGTAAATTCCAATCAGGCGGCTAAACAACAGGTGCAGAGACTAATGCTTTCTTAAGTATTTCAAATGCTTCTACACAATCATCATCAAAGACAAATGGTATATCTTTTTGCAATAAATTAGTCAGAGGCCGAGAAATTTTTGAGAAGTCCTTAATGAACCTCTTATAAAATCCAACGTGACCAAGGAAACTTCTTATACCTTTGACGTCCTTGGGACAAGGCATCTTTTCAATAGCATCAACCTTGGCTTTATCAACTTCAATATCTCTTTCAGAAACTTTGTGCCCCAAGACAATACCTTCATTAACCATAAAGTGGCACTTCTCCCAATTCAAGACAAGATTAGTTTCTTCACATCTCTGCAAAACTCGATCAAGATTGCTCAAGCAATCGTCAAAATAAGAACCATAGACCGAAAAGTCATCCATGAAAACCTCACAAATCTTTTCACAAAAGTCAGAGAATATAGCCATCATGCATGTTTGAAAGTTAGCAGGAGCATTACATAAACCAAAAGGCATACGTCTATAAGCAAAAGTACCAAAAGGGCATGTAAAAGTAGTCTTTGATTGATCTCTAGCCGACACAGGTATTTGAGAGAAACCAGAATAACCATCTAGAAAGCAATAATGTGTATGTTTGCATAATCTTTCTAGCATTTGATCAATAAAAGGTAAGGGGTAATGATCTTTCTTAGTAGCTTTATTTAATTTGCGGAAATCAATTACCATCCTATAACCTATGATAATTCTTTGTGGAATCAATTCATCTTTATCATTAGGAACAACACTAATACCTCCCTTCTTAGGGACACAATGGACAGGACTTACCCACTCACTATGAGCAACGGGATAAATTATACCTGCCTCCAGAAGCTTAAGTATTTCTTTTCTTACCACTTCTTTCATTTTAGGATTCAGACGTTGTTGAGGATCACGAACTGGTTTGGCATCTGCTTCCAAATTTATTTTATGTTGACATAGAGTGGGACTAATGCCCTTAAGATCATCAAGAGTATATCCAATAGAAGCACGATGCTTCTTCAGAGTTTTCAATAATCTTTCTTCTTCATGCTCTGAAAGGTTAGCACTAATAATAACAGGATATATCTTCTTTTCATCAAGATAAGCATATTTAAGATTATCAGGCAACGGTTTAAGCTCAAACACGGGATCACCCTTGGGTGGAGGAGAATCTCCTAAATTTTCAACAGGCAAATTGTGTTGCAGAATAGGTTCCTGTTTAAAAAATACTTCATCTATTTCCCTTCTTTCATTCATGAACATATCATTTTCATGGTCTAGCAAATAGTGTTCTAAAGGATCACTAGGAGGTACGGCAATAGAAGCAAGACCAATAATTTCATCCTTACTAGGTAATTCTTCCTCACGATGTTGTTTACTAAATTTAGAGAAATTAAACTCATGAACCATATCATCCAAACCAACAGTAACAATATTCTTAGTGCAGTCTATGGTAGCATTGACAGTATTTAAGAAGGGTCTACCAAATATAATGGGACAAAAGCTACCTTGTGGAGAAGTAAGAACAAGAAAATCAGCAGGATATTTAGTTTTCCCACACAAGACTTCAACATCTCTAATAATTCCAATTGGTGCAATAGTATCTCTATTAGCAAGTTTAATAGTAACATCAATATCTTCTAACTCAACAGGTGCAATTTCATTCTTAATTTCTTTGTATAAGTCATGAGGTATAACACTAGCACTAGCACCCATATCACATAAGCCATGATAACAATGATCTCCTATTTTAACAAAAATAACAGGCACGCCTACCACAGGTCTATGTTTATCCTTATCACACGGTTTAGCAATTCTAGCAGTTTCACCTTTGAACTGAATAACATGCCCATCAATATTATCAGACAAGAGATCTTTAACAATAGCAATATTAGGTTCTACTTTAACTTGCTCAGGAGGTGTATAAGTTCTAATATTTCTTTTATGAACAACAGTTGAAGCTTTAGCATGATCCTTTATGTTGGGGAACGTTGCAGAAAACAAAAAAATTTCCTACGGTTTCACCAAGATCCATCTAGGAGTTCATCTAGCAACGAGTGATCGGATTGCATCTACATACCTTTGTAGATCATGCGCGGAAGCGTTCAAAGAACGGGGATGAGGAAGGCGTACTCGACGTGATCCAAATCACTGGAGATCCTAGCGCCGAACGGACGGCACCTCCGTGTTCAACACACGTACGGTCAGCGTGACGTCTCCTCCTTTTTGATCCAGCAAGGGGAAGGAGAGGTTGAGGAAGATGGCTCCAGCAGCAGCACGACGGCGTGGTGGTGGTGGAGCTGCAGTACTCCGTCAGGGCTTCGCCAAGCTCTACGGAGGAGGAGGAGGTGTTGGAGAGGGAGAGGGAGGCGCCAGGGCTTAGGTGTGGCTGCCCTCCCTTCCCCCCACTATATATAGGGCCAAGGGAGAGGGGGGAGGGCGCAGCCTTGGCCCTTCCTCCAAGGAAGGGTGCGGCCAGGGAGGAGTCCATCCTCCCCAAGGCACCTAGGAGGTGCCTTCCCCTTTTAGGACTCTTCCTTTCCCTCATCTCTTGGCGCATGGGCCTCTTGGGGCTGGTGCCATTGGCCCATATAGGCCAAGGCGCACACCCCTACATCCCATGTGGCCCCCCGGGGCAGGTGGACCCCCTTGGTGGACCCCCGGAGCCCTTTCGGCACTCCCGGTACAATACCGATAATGCGTGAAACCTTTCCGGTGACCAAAACAAGACTTCCCATATATAATTCTTTACCTCCGGACCATTCCGGAACTCCTCGTGACGTCCGGAATCTCATCCGGGACTCCAAACAAGATTCGGGTTACTGCATATACATATCCCTACAACCCTAGCGTCACCGAACCTTAAGTGTGTAGACCCTACGGGTTCGGGAGACATGTAGACATGACCAAGATCGCTCTCCGGTCAATAACCAACAGCGGGATCTGGATACCCATGTTGGCTCCCACATGCTCCTCGATGATCTCATCGGATGAACCACGATGTCGAGGACTCAAGCAACCCCGTATACAATTCCCTTCGTCAATCGGTATGTTACTTGCCCGAGATTCGATCGTCGGTATCCCAATACCTCGTTCAATCTCGTTACCGGCAAGTCACTTTACTCGTACCGTAATGCATGATCCCGTGACCAGACACTTGGTCACTTTGAGCTTATAATGATGATGCATTACCGAGTGGGCCCAGTGATACCTCTCCGTCATACAGAGTGACAAATCCCAGTCTTGATCCGTGTCAACCCAACAGACACTTTCGGAGATACCCGCAGTATACCTTTATAGTCACCCAGTTATGTTGTGACGTTTGGTACACCCAAAGCACTCCTACGGTATCCGGGAGTTACACGATCTCATGGTCTAAGGAAAAGATACTTGACATTGGAAAACTCTAGCAAACGAACTATACGATCTTGTGCTATGTTTAGGATTGGGTCTTGTCCATCACATCATTCTCCTAATGATGTGATCCCGTTATCAATGACATCCAATGTCCATAGTCAGGAAACCATGACTATCTGTTGATCAACGAGCCAGTCAACTAGAGGCTTACTAGGGACATGTTGGTGTCTATTATTCACACATGTATTACGATTTCCGGATAACACAATTATAGCATGAATAAAGACAATTATCATGAACAAGGAAATATAATAATAATGCTTTTATTATTGCCTCTAGGGCATATTTCCAACAGTCTCCCACTTGCACTAGAGTCAATAATCTAGTTACATTGTGATGAATCGAACGCCCATGGAATTCTGGTGTTGATCATGTTTTGCTCTAGGGAGAGGTTTAGTCAACGGATCTGCTACATTCAGGTCCGTATGTACTTTACAAATATCTATGTCTCCATCTTGAACATTTTCACATGTAGATCCCGCCACTGCACCAGCTTACTGCCCCACCATTCAAAATATACATGTATCCGGTTTGTGACTTTGAGTCATCCAGATCTGTGTCGAAGCTAGCATCGACGTAACCCTTTACGACGAGCTCTTCGTCACCTCCATAAACGAGAAACATTTCCTTAGTCCTTTTCAGGTACTTCAGGATATTCTTGACCGTTGTCCAGTGTTCCTTGCCGGGATTACTTTGGTACCCACCTACCAAACTTACGGCAAGGTTTACATCAGGTCTGGTACACAGCATGGCATACATAATAGAACCTATGGCTAAGGCATAGGGGATGACACTCATCTCTTCTATATCTTCTGCCGTGGTCGGACATTGAGCTGAGCTCAATTTCACACATTGCAGCACAGGCAAGAACCCCTTCTTAGACTGATCCATATTGAACTTCTTCAATATCTTATCAAGGTATGTGCTTTGTGAAAGACCTATGAGGCGTCTTGATCTATCTCTATAGATCTTGATGCCTAATATATAAGCAGCTTCTCCAAGGTCCTTCATTGAAAAACTCTTATTCAAGTAGGCCTTAATGCTGTCCAAAAGTTCTATATCATTTCCCATCAAAAGTATGTCATCTACATATAATATGAGAAATGCTACAGAGCTCCCACTCACTTTCTTGTAAATGCAGGCTTCTCCATAAGTCTGCGTAAACCCAAACGCTTTGATAATCTCATCAAAGCGAATGTTCCAACTCCGAGATGCTTGCACCAGCCCATAAATCGAGTGTTGGAGCTTGCATACCTTGTCAGCATACTTAGGATCGACAAAACCCTCCGGCTGCATCATATACAATTCTTCCTTAAGGAAACCATTAAGGAATGCCATTTTGACGTCCATTTGCCATATTTCATAATCATAGAATGCGGCAATTGCTAACATGATTCGGACGGACTTCAGCTTCGCTACCGGTGAGAAAGTCTGATCGTAGTCAACCCCTTGAACTTGTCGATAACCCTTAGCGACAAGCCGAGCTTTATAGATGGTCACATTACCATCCACGTCTGTCTTCTTCTTAAAGATCCATTTATTTTCTATGGCTCGCCGCTCTACGGGCAAGTCAGTCAAAGTCCATACTTCGTTTTCATACATGGATCCTATCTTGGATTTCATGGCTTCCAGTCATTTGTCGAAATCCGGGCCCGCCATCGCTTCTTCATAGTTCGAAGGTTCACCATTGTCTAACAACATGATTTCCAAGACAGGGTTGCCGTACCAATCTGGTGCGGAACATGTCCTTGTGGACCTTCAAATTTCAGTAGGATCTTGATCAGAAGTATCTTGATCATCATCATTAACTTCCTCTCTAGTCGGTGCAGGCACCTCAGGAACATTTTCTTGATTTGCGCCATTTTCCGGTTCAAGAGGTAATACTTCATCAAGTTCTACTTTCCTCCCACTTACTTCTTTCGAGAGAAACTCCTTCTCTAGAAAGGATCCATTCTTGGCAACAAAGATCTTGCCTTCGGATCTGAGGTAGAAGGTATACCCAATAGTTTCTTTAGGGTATCCTATGAAGACGCATTTTTCCAACTTGGGTTCGAGCTTTTCAGGTTGAAGTTTCTTGACATAAGCATCGCATCCCCAAACTTTTAGAAACGACAGCTTAGGTTTCTTCCCAAACCATAATTCATACGGTGTCGTCTCAACGGATTTCGACGGAGCCCTATTTAAAGTGAATGCGGCAGTCTCTAAAGCATAGCCCCAAAAAGATAGCGGTAAATCGGTAAGAGACATCATAGATCGCACCATATCTAATAGAGTGCGATTACGACGTTCGGACACACCATTACACTGAGGTGTTCCAGGCGGCGTGAGTTGTGAAACTATTTCACATTTTCTTAAGTGTGTGCCAAACTCGTGACTCAAGTATTCTCCTCCATGATCTGATCGCAGGAACTTGATTTTCCTGTCATGTTGATTCTCAACCTCACTCTGAAATTCCTTGAACTTTTCAAAGGTCTCAGACTTGTGTTTCATTAAGTAGACATACCCATATCTACTCAAGTCATCAGTGAGGGTGAGAACATAACGATAGCCACCGCGAGCCTCAACACTCATTGGACCGCACACATCAGTATGTATGATTTCCAATAAGTTGGTTGCTCGCTCCATTGTTCCTGAGAATGGAGTCTTGGTCATTTTACCCATGAGGCATGGTTCGCACGTGTCAAATGATTCATAATCAAGAGACTCTAAAAGTCCATCAGCATGGAGCTTCTTCATGCGTTTGACACCTATGTGACCAAGGCGGCAGTGCCACAAGTATGTGGGACTATCATTATCAATCTTACATCTTTTGGTACTCACACTATGAACATGTGTAGCATTACGCTCGAGATTCATTAAGAATAAACCATTCACCATCGGAGCATGACCATAAAACATATCTCTCATATAAATAGAACAACCATTATTCTCGGATTTAAATGAGTAGCTGTCTCGAATTAAACGAGATCCTGATACAATGTTCATGCTCAAAGCTGGCACTAAATAACAATTATTAAGGTTTAAAACTAATCCCGAGGGTAAATGTAGAGGTAGCGTGCCGACGGCGATCACATTGACCTTGGAACCATTCCCGACGCGCATCGTCACCTCGTCCTTCGCCAGTCTCCGCTTATTCCGCAGCTCCTATTTTGAGTTACAAATGTGAGCAACCGCACCGGTATCAAATACCCAGGAGCTACTACGAGTACTGGTAAGGTACACATCAATTACATGTATATCACATATACCTTTCGTTTTGCCGGCCTTCTTGTCCGCTAAGTATTTGGGGCAGTTCCGCTTCCAGTGACCACTTTCCTTGCAATAAAAACACTCAGTCTCGGGCTTGGGTCCATTCTTTGGCTTCTTCCCGGCAGCTTGCTTGCCGGGCGCAGCAACTCCCTTGCCGTCCTTCTTGAAAGCTTTCTTTCCCTTGCCCTTCTTGAACTTAGTGGTTTTATTCACCATCAACACTTGATGTTCCTTTTTGACTTCTACCTCTGCTGATTTCAGCATTGCAAATACTTCAGGAATGGTCTTTTCCATCCCCTGCATATTGAAGTTCATCACAAAGCTCTTGTAGCTCGGTGGAAGCGACTGAAGGATTCTGTCAATGACCGCGTCATCCGGGAGATTAACTCCCAGCTGAGTCAAGCGGTTATGCAACCCAGACATAGTGAGTATGTGCTCACTGACAGAACTGTTTTCCTCCATCTTACAGATGAAGAACTTGTCAGAGACTTGATATCTCTCGACCCGGGCATGAGCTTGGAAAACCATTTTCAGCTCTTCGAACATCTCATATGCTCCGTGTCTCTCAAAACGCTTTTGGAGCCCCGGATCTAAGCTGTAAAGCATTGCCGCACTGAACGAGGGAGTAGTCATCGGTACGTGCCTGCCAAGCATTCATAACGTCTTGTTCTGCAGGGAGAACAGGTGCGTCACCTAGCGGTGCTTGTAGGACATAATCTTTCTTGGCAGCTATGAGGATGATCCTCAGGTTCCGGACCCAGTCCGTGTAGTTGCTGCCATCGTCTTTCAGCTTGGTTTTCTCTAGGAACGCGTTGAAGTTGAGGACTACGTTGGCCATTTGATCTACAAGACATATTGTAAAAAAATTAGACTAAGTTCATGATAATTAAGTTCATCTAATCAAATTATTAAATGAACTCCCACTTAGATAGAAATCCTCCCAGTAATCTAAGTATAACATGATCCGAGTTAACTAGGCCGTGTCCGATCATCATGTGAGACGGACTAGTCAACATCGGTGAACATCTTCATGTTGATCGTATCTTCTATACGACTCATGCTCGACCTTTCGGTCTTCTGTGTTCCGAGGCCATGTCTGCACATGCTAGGCTCGTCAAGTCAACCTAAGTGTTTGCATGTGTAAATCTGTCTTACACCCGTTGTATGTGAACGTTGGAATCTTACACCTGATCATCACGTGGTGCTTCGAAACAACGAACTGTCGCAACAGTGCACAGTTAGGGGGAACACTTTCTTGAAATTATTATGAGGGATCATCTTATTTACTACCGTCGTTCTAAGTAAACAAGATGCAGAAACATGATAAACATCACATGCAATCAAATAATAATAGTGACATGATATGGCCAATATCACATAGCTCCTTTTGATCTCCATCTTGGGGCTCCATGATCATCTTGTCACCGGCATGACACCATGATCTCCATCATCATGATCTCCATCATCGTGTCTCCATGAAGTTGCTCGCCAATTATTACTTCTACTACTACGGCTAACGCGTTTAGCAATAAAGTAAAGTAATTTACATGGCGTTTCTCAATGACACGCAGGTCATACAAAAAATAAAGACAATTCCTATGGCTCCTGCCGGTTGTCATACTCATCGACATGCAAGTCGTGATTCCTATTACAATAGCATGAACATCTCATACATCACATATATATCATTCATCACAACTTTGGCCATATCACATCACAGAACACTTGCTGCAAAAACAAGTTAGACGTCCTCTAATTATTGTTGCAAGTTTTACGTGGCTGCAATAGGGTTCTAGCAAGAACGTTTTCTTACCTACGTGAAAGCCACAACGTGATTTGTCAACTTCTATTTACCCTTCATAAGGACCCTTTTCATCGAATCCGCTCCAACTAAAGTGGGAGAGACAGACACCCGCCAGCCACCTTATGCAACTTGTGCATGTTAGTCGGTGGAACCGGTCTCACGTAAGCGTACGTGTAAGGTTGGTCCGGGCCGCTTCATCCCACAATACCGCTAAAGCAAGATAAGACTATTAGCGGCAAGAAAGTTGACAACATCTACGCCCACAACAAATTGTGTTCTACTCGTGCAAAAGAACTACGCATAGACCTAGCTCATGATGCCACTGTTGGGGAACGTTGCAGAAAACAAAAAATTTTCCTACGGTTTCACCAAGATCCATCTAGGAGTTCATCTAGCAACGAGTGATTGGATTTTATCTACATACCTTTGTAGATCACGCGCGGAAGCGTTCAAAGAACGGGGATGAGGAAGGCGTACTCGACGTGATCCAAATCACCGGAGATCCTAGCGCCGAACGGACGGCACCTCCGTGTTCAACACACGTACGGTCAGCATGACGTCTCCTCCTTCTTGATCCAGCAAGGGGAAGGAGAGGTTGAGGAAGATGGCTCCAGCAGCAGCACGACGACGTGGTGGTGGTGGAGCTGCAGTACTCCGTCAGGGCTTCGCCAAGCTCTACGGAGGAGGAGGAGGTGTTGGAGAGGGAGAGGGAGGCGCCAGGGCTTAGGTGTGGCTGCCCTCCCTTCCCCCCACTATATATAGGGCCAAGGGAGAGGGGGGCGCAGCCTTGGCCCTTCCTCCAAGGAAGGGTGCGGCCAGGGAGGAGTCCATCCTCCCCAAGGCACCTAGGAGGTGCCTTCCCCTTTTAGGACTCTTCCTTTCCCTCATCTCTTGGCGCATGGGCCTCTTGGGGCTGGTGCCCTTGGCCCATATAGGCCAAGGCGCACACCCCTACAGCCCATGTGGCCCCCCGGGGCAGGTGGACCCCCTTGGTGGACCCCCGGACCCCTTTCGGCACTCTCGGTACAATACCGATAATGCGCGAAACCTTTCCGGTGACCAAAACAAGACTTCCCATATATAATTCTTTACCTCCGGACCATTCCGGAACTCCTCGTGACGTCCGGGATCTCATCCGGGACTCCGAACAACATTCGGGCTACTGCATATACATATCCCTACAACCCTAGCGTCACCGAACCTTAAGTGTGTAGACCCTACGGGTTCGGGAGACATGTAGACATGACCAAGATCGCTCTTCGGTCAATAACCAACAGCGGGATCTAGATACCCATGTTGGCTCCCACATGCTCCTCGATGATCTCATCGGATGAACCACGATGTCGAGGATTCAAGCAACCCCATATACAATTCCCTTCGTCAATCGGTATGTTACTTGCCCGAGATTCGATCGTCGGTATCCCAATACCTCGTTCAATCTCGTTACCGGCAAGTCACTTTACTCGTACCGTAATGCATGATCCCGTGACCAGACACTTGGTCACTTTGAGCTCATAATGATGATGCATTACCGAGTGGGCCCAGTGATACCTCTCCGTCATACGGAGTGACAAATCCCAGTCTTGATCCGTGTCAACCCAACAGACACTTTCGGAGATACCCGTAGTATACCTTTATAGTCACCCAGTTACGTTGTGACGTTTGGTACACCCAAAGCACTCCTACGGTATCCGGGAGTTACACGATCTCATGGTCTAAGGAAAAGATACTTGACATTGGAAAACTCTAGCAAACGAACTATACGATCTTGTCCTATGTTTAGGATTGGGTCTTGTCCATCACATCATTCTCCTAATGATGTGATCTCGTTATCAATGACATCCAATGTCCATAGTCAGGAAACCATGACTATCTGTTGATCAACGAGCTAGTCAACTAGAGGCTTACTAGGGACATGTTGGTGTCTATTATTCACACATGTATTACGATTTCTGGATAACACAATTATAGCATGAATAAATACAATTATCATGAACAAGTAAATATAATAATAATGCTTTTATTATTGCCTCTAGGGCATATTTCCAACACTTTATTCTAACAGGGAAAGGTGGTTTCTCAATATAAGAAGTAGGAACAATAGGATCATTATAAGTGACAGTCTTTTCTTCAACTTTAATAGGTGCAACTACTTTTACTTCTATGGGAGGATGATATTTAAACCACTTCTCCTTAGGGAGATCAACATAAGTAGCAAAAGATTCACAGAAAGAAGCTACTATCTCAGAATCAAGTCCATATTTAGTGCTAAACTTACGGAAAATATCGGTATCCATAAAAGATTTAACACAATCAAACTTAGGTGTCATACCTAACTCCTTACCTTCGTCGAGGTCCCAATCTTCAGAGTTGCGTTTATTTCTATCCAATAAGTTCCATCTGAATTCAATAGTCTTCATCATAAAAGAGCCAGCACAAGAAGTATCAAGCATGGTTTGATTATTATGAGAAAGCCGAGCATAAAAACTTTGCATAATTATTTCTCTCGGGAGCTCATGATTGGGGCATGAATATAACATTGATTTAAGCCTCCCCCAAGCTTGAGCGATGCTTTCTCCTTCGCGAGGCCAGAAATTATATATATAATTGCGATCACGATGAACAAGATGCATAGGGTAACACTTTTGATGAAATTCCAATTTCAATCTTTTATAGTCCCATGATCTCGTATCACATAGCCTATACCATATCAATGCGTCTTCCTTTAAAGATAAAGGGAAGACCTTCTTCTTAGCAACATCATCGGATACACCTACAAGCTTACATAATCCACAAACTTCATCCACATATAATAAGTGCTCATGAGGATGCTTTGTTCCATCTCCTGTAAAAAGATTAGCGAGCAGTTTTTCCATTATACCCGAAGGAAATATAAAAGGAGTTTCATTTTCAATAGGTTCAGTAGGTTGAGGAGCAACTCTTTGCTCTACTGGACGGGGTGAAGATACCCCGAACAAGCCCCTCAGAGAATTACTTTCCATAGTAACAAGTGACAGTAAATTTCAGCACACTATATAAATTTTTCCTTACCAAATTCCACCTACCAGAAGCGCTACACTCCCCGGCAACAGTGCCAGAAAAGAGTCTTTATGACCCACAAGTATAGGGGATCTATCGTAGTCCTTTCGGTAAGTAAGAGTGTCGAACCCAGCGAGGAGCAGAAGGAAATGATAAGCGGTTTTCAGCAAGGTATTCTCTGCAAGTACTGAAATAAGTGGTAACAGATAGTTTTCTAATAAGGTAAATTGTAACGAGCAACAAGTAACAAAAGTAAATAAAGTGCAGCAAGGTGGCCCAATCCTTTTGTAGCAAAGGACAAGCCGGAACAAACTCTTATAATAGGAAAAGCGCTCCCGAGGACACATGGGAATATCGTCAAGCTAGTTTTCATCACGTTCATATGATTCGCGTTCGATACTTTGATAATTTGATATGTGGGTGGACCGGTGCTTGGGTGTTGTTCTTACTTGAACAAGCATCCCACTTATGATTAACCTCTATTGCAAGCATCCGCAACTACAACAAAAGTATTAAGGTAAACATAACCATAGCATGAAACGTATGGATCCAAATCAGCCCCTTACGAAGCAACGCATAAACTAGGGTTTAAGCTTCTATCACTCTAGCAACCCATCATCTACTTATTACTTCCCAATGCCTTCCTCTAGGCCCAAATAATGGTGAAGTGTTATGTAGTCGATGTTCACATAACACCACTAGAGGCTAGACAACATACATCTTATCAAAATATCAAACGAATACCAAATTCACATGACTACTAATAGCAAGACTTCTCCCTTGTCCTCAGGAACGAACGTAATTACTCATAAAGCATATTCATGTTCATAATCAGAGGGGTAATAATATGCATATAGGATCTGAACATATAATATTCCACCAATTAAACCAACTAGCATCAACTACAAGGAGTAATCAACACTACTAGAAACCTACTAGCACCAATCCCGGACTTTGAGACAAGAATTGGATACAAGAGATGAACTAGGGTTTGGAGATGAGATGGTGCTGGTGAAGATGTTGATGGAGATTGCCCTCTCCCGATGAGAGGAGCGTTGGTGATGACGATGGTGATGATTTCCCCCTCCCGAAGGGAAGTTTCCCCGGCAGAACAGCTCTGTCGGAGCTCTAGATTGGTTCCGCCTCGGTTCCGCCTCGTGGCGGCGGAGTCTCGTCCCGAAAGGTTGCTTGTTATTTTTTTCTCATCGAAAGACTTCATATAGGAGAAGATGGACATCGGAGATCCACCAGGGGGCCCACGAGGTAGGGGGCGCGCCATAGGGGGGGCGCGCCCCCCACCCTCGTGAGAAGGGTGTGGCCCCCCTGGCCTTCATCTTTGGCATGGATTTTTCTTTATTTCTTTTAAGACGTTCCGTGGTGTTTCAGGACTTTTGGAGATGCGCAGAATAGGTCTCTAATATTTGCTCCCTTTCCAGCCCAGAATTCCAGCTGCTGGCATTCTCCCTCCTTATGTAAACCTTGTAAAATAAGAGAGAATAGCCATAAGCATTGTGATATAAAGTGAAATAACAGTCCATAATGCGATAAATATCGATATAAAAGCATGATGCAAAATGGACGTATCACGGCTCGCCCGCGCCGTGCCGCCGTCCCGCTAGTGCCCCGGCCGCGCTGCGCCTCGTGCGCCCGTGCCGCGCCGCCCGCCTGCGCCTACGCCCGCACTCGTCCAGCCTCGGCCGCGCCCTTGCCTCGGCGCCACCCAGCCCGTGCACGCGCCCTGGCCTCTCGGTCTCACTGATTTGTGGGCCAGAGGGAAGGCACGGGCGGACAGGAGCGGGCGAGAGGGGCGAGGAGAGTGTCTGTTTTCTGTCCGTTCGGGAGAATTCTTGGACCAAGTTTGCTCCAGGTTTGGGGTTGGGCGAGACAAAAAAGTGTCCAAAAGACAACTTTGTCCGTTTGGGTATTATCGCTGGGTCGTATTTTACCCCAAACGGACAAATTCGGACAGGATGGGTGAAAGGATTGATATGGTTGACTAGAGGGGGGGGGTGAATAGGCAACTAACAATTTTTAGCTTTTCTTTAACAATTTAAACTTTGCATCAAAGTAGGTTGTCTACATATGCAACTAGGTGAGCAACCTATATGATGCAACAAGGATAGGAACACAAGCAAGCAAGATATATGAAACAAATAAGCTTGCACAAGTAAAGGCACGAGATAACCAAGAGTGGAGACGGTGGAGACGAGGATGTGTTGCCGAAGTTCCTTCCTTTTGAGAGGAAGTACGTCTCCGTTGGAGCGTTGTGGAGGCACAATGCTCCCCAAGAAGCCACTAGGGTCACCGTATTCTCCTCACGCCCTCACACAATGCGAGATGCCGTGATTCCACTATTGGTGCCCTTGGAGGCGGCGACCGAACCTTTACAAACTAGGTTGGGGCAATCTCCACAACTCAATTGGAGACTCCCAACGACACCACGAAGCTTCACCACAATGGACTATGGCTTCGCGGTGACCTCAACCGTCTAGGATGCTCAAACACCCAAGAGTAACAAGATCCGCAAGGGATTAGTGGGGGGGAATCAAATATCTCTTGGTGGAAGTGTAGATCGAGGCCTTCTCAACCACTCCCGAGCAAATCAACAAGTTTGGTCGGCTAGGGAGTGAGATCGGGCGAAAATGGAGCTTAGAGCAGTAATGGAGCTTGGGGGTGGAAGAGGTGAGTCAACGGGAAGAAGGGGACCCCTTATATAGTGTGGAAAAATGATCCAACCGTTACCCACCAACCAGCCCGCGGCCAGCGGTACTACCGCGCCAGGCCAGCGGTACCACCGCAAGGCCGCGCGATACTACTGCTTGCAACCAAGCGGTACTACCGCACGGCTGTGCGGTACTACCGTACCGACCCACGGTACTGCCGCAACCCCAGCGACAGTAAAGATAAACAGACGCACAGGAGCTGGGGGCGGTACTTCCACACGCGCGGTACTACCGCGCCCCCATGCGGTACTACCGCAAGGCAAAAACCCCCAGCCAGGGGGAAGGGAACTTCTGTGCCTACTCCCGCAAAGAAACGGAAGTAGAAAAAACCCGACACAGTAGTACCGCCGAGGGGCGGTACTACTGCCTGACTGCATAGCACGGTACTACCGCTCGGCGAAAACGGTACTACCGCGGTAGGTGCGGATATAAAAAATTACATCCGCCCCTACTACCGCAAAGGGGCGGCACTAGCCTGGTGGGCAGCGGTAGTGCGGCTCTAGGGGAGCGGTACTACCGCGCCACCGCGCGGTACTACCGCGGATGCCTACGGTACTACCGTTTTCCTGGGAGCAGTACTACTGCGACCAACCACAGCAGCCAGACAAGGGAGGCAAGAAAACGGAGGAAGCTCCAAGGAAAAAGGAGGGGACAAGAAGGAGACGTGTACGTGATGATTCCACCCAAACCTTTCCAACGCGGACCCCCTCTTAATAGTACGACTTTCCTACGACTCAAATCCACCAAAAAGAAACGTAGAAAAGACGCCGTCTTCATTAGTCTTCGAGGGGCACCCAATCGTCTTGTGCCTAGCAATGAAGTGTCTGAAATACTCAAGGCACACGATTAGTCCGCAAATGCGTTGTCATCAATCACCAAAACACTTAGGGATAAATATGCCCTTACAATGGGTCACGCGGTGGAGTTGGCCTAACATAGATGATGACATCACATTTATCTAGACAAAACAGATGATGTGACATGTAATTAATGAAGAAAGAGAGGCATGTGGTAACATAGCTAGTTACTGTAACATCACACATATCAAGAAAATATAAGTCCACAACCTAATAAATGAAGTGATGCATTACACAACACATATGTTACTATCCATTGTGGAGGGAGTCTTGCTATGCACGCACGATGGATTAAATCTGGCCGAACATTCGTTGATTGTAAAGGGCGCCGGCCACTGGATGTATGTGTCGTGCACAGATCGGGCATTTGTGTCGTGCATGGAGCACTTTCGTTGTGGAGGTAGTAATATAGACTAGTAACATATGCATGTTACTATTCTAAGGCTAGTCATAGTGGGAGTAATTTAGGTAGTAACATAGCGCACTTCGAGAATTTTTTTTCTTATGTGGCAAGTAGTTAGTGACAAGTGGTAACATAATATGTTACTGTAACATAACGCTTCCTAAGACAAGATGAGTCTATAAGCTATTAAATGAAGCGACTATTATTATGTTACTTTGCACTATGAGGCTGGTTGTAATGGGGAGTATCATATAGTAGTATTATGCATATGATACTAGTGTATGATACTACCTCCTTAATGCATAGTATCATATATTAGTATCATGTAGTACTCTATTTATTGTCATGCATGACACAAAATAGCATAACATTTATTATGATACGGTATCAAAATATGATACTCCATCATCTCTTTTTTCATTTAATGCTATGACACCTCATCAAAATTGCCTAGTTGGCATGCATGATACTAGTTATGATACTACCATTACGACCATCCTGGAGGTAATAACTATGCATGACACTAGTCTAAGTTACTCCCCATTATGACCAGCCTAAAAGGGTGCTTGGATCCAAGGGACTTATTTTAGTCTGACTAAAAATAGTCTCTTTAAGAGGCTAAAGTTCCAAGCACCCCTGACTAAAGAGAGGCTAAAACTAGTCTTGAGACTAAAAAAATTTAGTGAGGGGTACCCCTACTAAAATATGGACTAGTCATCTCTCTCCTCATTTAACTCCTCTCCTTGAATACAGACGAGTTCTGGATTAAAGAGTTTGAAGGATAATAAATGCACATTAACTTGATTTTAGTTTCTTTAGTATTTGGATCCAAACATGGGTAAGGCTAGCAAGTTTTAGTCCCACAACTTTTAGTCATGAGACTAAAAACGTATCCAAGCACCCTCTAAGTTACTCCCCACTGCGACTGGTCTCATAGTACAGGCAATCTCTCTTTTTTTTGAGTTAATACCACAATTAATACACAAACTTGTAATGATGGGAACATAATCATATATGGGCGACCCTACGCGTCCGCCGATGGATTTATTGAAAACATCCACCGCCTCCTACGCCGCTGGATTAAGCCACAAATAGCCATCCGATCTCAGCAATGAGGTGTGTCGCGAATTGCAACAAGATAGACGTTACAAGCTCGCGCTGCAATACTTGCTTTGTTGCAACAACAAAAAACCAAAGCATTATTTCGCCCGAAAATTTGATTTTATCTTCAACATTTTTGCAAAAAAGATGATATTGCGAGAGGACTTTTGCAACATAGGTGATGTTGCAGAATTATTGTTTTTGTCTTTCGCCTTTTTTGCAACATAGATGATGTTGCGGGAGGACTTTTGCAATATGAATCATGTTGCAGAAAAAATATCACTGAAAAATGATGATGTCGTCTACGGTGTGAATCGAGAAATTTGCTGCAACATAGATGATGTTGCGGGAGGATTTCTGCAACAAGGCACTTGTTGCGGAAAGTATAAAAAAGCATCTCCAACTGAAGCGACGACAGCCGGAGCGGCATTGCTAGACTGACGGTGGCCGGAGTGGAGCTTAGGCGTACGCGCTCGAGCGGTGGCCATGGTTGCAGGCATAGGGAGCGCTAGAAGAGGAGAAAGGACGACCATCGGCGTCCTTCGACGATCTGCGCCTTGGCGGGTGGCGGTCCTGGAGCACGGCTGCAGGCAAGAGGGTGTGAGCAAGATTGAGAGGGGAAGAAGAAAATAACGAATGGATAAAAATCATGAAGAGTGGATAAAGAATAAGGACATGTGGTAAACGTACGAGACGGCGGACGCAGTGGCTATAATCCACCGGCTGAGGGGAAACCTTTCCCTTGTTTTAACTGATTATTACTGAAAGTGTTAATTTAAGCAGGGACGAATTCACTTCCCACTCGTGCCGTTTGCACTGCACCACTAAACCAAACTATGTGAGTGGATCCATCAGACATGTGACATGTGAGCTAGCTTTCGCCCTTTGCCTCCGACTTACCAAGAATAAGTAACAACATTGTAATAACGCATACAACATAGCAAACTACAATACCAAGTTGACAACATTCCCATATACCTGCAACAAGGAGCGCTTCCCTACGTCCGCTCTACTCTGCTACGGACCAGATCGAGATCGGAATCAGCGTCTCAACCACACACACCTCTCATGTCACTGCACCTCGCGGATGCCGGCGCTCCCATCGAGAAGGATGGCACGTTCCTGCGGGCGCAATGCGCAGTTCCACCCTCTCATGCATGCACGCATGCGGGGCTGGAGCGGCTAGCAGCTAGCGTTCACCACTGGTACTTGGCCTTGAGGAGGACGTCCTCGTAGAGCTTGGCGGCATGCTCCCAGCTGAAGTCCTGCGACATGCCGCGCTCCTGGAGGCCCCTCCAGCTCTCCTTGTAGTCCCGGTAGGTGCGGAGGCAGTGCCCGAGCGCCTCGATCAGCTTGTGCGCCTCGGCGCGGTCGAACGTCCACCCGAGGCCGGAGTGGTTGAAGGGGTCGAACGGCGGCACGGTGTCCCTCAGCCCGCCGACGGCGTGCACGACGGGGACGGTGCCGTAGGCCATGGCGTAGAGCTGGTTCAGCCCGCACGGCTCGAACCGGGAGGGCATGAGGAGCGCGTCGGCGCCCGCCGTGATCCGGTGCGCCAGGCGCACGGAGAACCCCACCCACCCGCGCACCTTGTCGTGGTGCTCCCGCTCGAAGTGCCGCAGCATGCTCTCCAGGTCGTGGCGGCCGGTGCCCAGCATGACCAGCTGCACGTCCTGGCTCACGATCCAGGGCATGGCGTCCGCGATGATCTCCACGCCCTTCTGCCCGTCCAGGCGGCCGATGAAGCCGAGCAGCGGCACGTCGGCGCGGACCTGCAGGCCCAGCTCGCGCTGCAGGGCCTCCTTGCAATGCCGCTTGCCGGAGTCCAGCGTGCTCAGGGAGAAGTTGGTGTAGCCGTCCGACTGGAGGTGGACGTCCACCTCGGGGTTCCACTCCATGTTGTCGATGCCGTTGACGATGCCGCGGGTCTTCCAGTCGTTCTGCCGTATGATGTCGTGAAGCCCCCAGCCGCCCTCCACCGTCTTGAGCTCCCACAGGTACCCGGGGCTCACCACGACAACCTGGTCCGCCATCTTCAGGCCGGCGGCGAAGTAGTTGGCGTGCTCACCACCCACGGGGTCGTACAGTCTGAAGTGTTCCAGGTAGTGCTCAGGCAACTCGGTGAACGGGAATTCATCTACTGGGCCACGGCCCTGCATATACAACATCAATCAAGAGAAAGAATTAGCCCAACGGAGTACCCAAGAAAGGAATAACTGACCAAAGCATGTGATCATTATAGAGGAAAAAACTAAGTCCAGAAAGTTCAGGCTACATAACTAAAAACACATAACAACAAAATACAAATTGAGCAAAAGCGACCCCAAGCGCTTAACACAAAGCGTGATGGCAAGCGACCTAGCTTAAAAGTGACTCCAAGCAACTAGCCATGGCACTGTACCACATTTGATCCGTCTAATAACTTGATCGAGGGAATTAGCTTTGCCTTCAAAGACTGTTGTTGTGCTCCTTCCAAATCGACCAAGCAGTTAAGACGACCAAACTATGCAACTTCTTCTTGTCCGAAGGTGACACCCTGTTCCTAGCTGAAACCCACCGGCATCTATGGCACAACTCGTAATAAAATCACAAGTGTCTTCTGGAAGAGCAGAGCAAAGAACGCAATGTTCATTGTGTGGAAGACCTCATCTAGCGCGTCTGCCCGTGATCCAAATCCTATTGCGCGGAGCGAGCCATATGAAAAAATTGCTACGCAAAGGGGCCCAAGAGCGCCAAATGGCGTTAGCTGGACCAAAGTCAAGTCATTGAAGTGAGCTACGTATGCGGATTTAGACGAGAAGTGACCTGAGAAATTTAGTGTACACGACCAAATGTCTCTGATATGAGGGAGATGGAAATCATGAAGGGCCTCGCAAATGTTAAGAATTTGAATGAACATTGCAATATTTATGGGATCGTTTATGTCCCTGATCCAACACATAGCGCAATCAACTGACCTTGCCACTTTAATGTAGTTCGGCACCCAATTGGCAATGTCCGAGGTGATAGCTTCTATTGGGGTGTCTTTGAGCCACCCATCGTACCAGAAAAGAATGGACTCGCCGTGTTCACTTTGGTTCGGCATGTACACTTTGGTGCTCGCAGTTGTAGAATACAAAAAACTGGTGCAAAAACCTGGCTCTGGCTCTTGTGTGCATATAGTGCACTTTCCATGCGTAAACGCTCTGCACGCTGACGTGACACCATATCCTCTGTTTGTAGCCGTTAAGACTGCTGGCGTGGCTTGCCAACGTGGCACCAACAAGCTCATGTTCTCTCTCTGGCTAAGTATTGCGTGTGGGTCCCACTTATCAGCAGGCAAGAGACAAAAAGGGCTTAGTATGATGTGTGGGTCCCACTTATCAGTAGATAGGAGAAATAAATAGCAAATAAATTATGTGCACGCGGGGGTTCGAACCTGGGACCTAAAGTCAGGTCCATGCATGAGCTAGCCATTGAACCCGATGACCCCTAGAGATACAAACAAGCCCGTCTTATATTATGACGCGACACAGCTTGGGGGAAATAGAGGAACAGTGCGACGTCGTCGGGATGACCTCTCTGGCGTTGGTTCTATGATGATTCGGGTCAGATGGATGAACATGCGGTGATCCTCTCCAGGCCGCGTGTGGAATGGGAGGTCGAGGAGATGTCATCGAGGCCACGGGAACGAGGTCTGGACCAGAGTTGAGGCGGCAGGCGACTACGGCCGATGTAGGGAGCTCGTGAGGGGCTCCCCAACTTGCAATTAGTGAGGGGGAAAGGTGCTAGGCTTCGAGGAGGACCTCCTAGTGCGAGCAATTGGGGAATAGGGCCATGGCCAACTCGCCATGGATTGCAGCTTCGCGGCGGGGAAAACGGCCAGAGCAGGAGAAGGAGGAGAGGAGAAGTCTATTTGCGATGGCGGCACGGTCTATGGGGAAAGAGGAGGATGTGCAGGGAGGTATGGGCTCCCAAGGCAGGCTTCTATAACGGTCCGGCTAGGTCAGGCGTTGTGCAGCGACGCAGGCGATGGTCACAACTTGTGCAGCTCCAAGGGTTATCGAGACAGGTTTGGGTATGAGGGGGAAATGACAAGAGGGGCATGCTCACTGTCAAATGATGTTGAGGATTTTGCGTGTTGAGTTGGTGGATGGTCATGACAACGACGTTGCCACTTCGAGCGATGGTGCGGAGCACCTGGGCCACCATGAAGGTGCTGCCCGAGTTGAGGCTGGAGGTGGGCTTGTTGAGGAAGAGCTGGATGAGGTCGTGGATGATGTCGGTGTTGATGGAGACCTGGCGGTGCTAGCACGCTAATGATAGCCTTAGAGCAAAGGATATAAGAATACATACCCCCCCCCCCCACCACTCCACACACAGACACACACATACTGAAGTGCATAGGGGATTAATGATTAGGGCGTGCTGGCTAGCGGCATACCTGCGAGGTCCCATTTTCAAGACCCCAGGCCATCATTTTTATTATAAATTTCCATTTTATTTATGTCATAGGCTGACAAGTGGGTCCCACATGTAATAGGGAATGTGTGGGCCCAATGGCGATGTAGGCACGGTCTAACATCTATAGACGGGAATACAATGCCACATAGGCAACGTTTGACCCTACATACGGAAAATACACCGTATTGCACACAACAGCCAAGTTTTTGCACCAGTTTTCCGTAGTCTACAACTGTAAGCACCAAAGTGAACATGCGTGACAAGTTCAAGCACCACTGATGCATTTACCTCTATAACTTTCATAAGCCATCATAATTTTGCAACCCCTTTAGTTTCCTCAAACAATGTGGAGTGAATAGTAGAGACTAGAGAAAAATCAAGATTAGGAGAAAAGGAACCTGGTGCGCGATGTTATGTATCACCATAATGGACCGAGTGTACTGCATCAAACCATGGTCCCTGTAATATGCTTTCAGATAGACAGGCAGGAGTGCCGTGTGCCAATCATTTGCAATAAACACCAGATTTCCATCCCCATAAGGGACACCGCCGCATGGAACGTGCCAAGGAACCTGCAAATTATAGAGGAATAAAAATGATGGACCAATAATATTTAATGGGATGATATGCCAAGTGCGAAAATATCTACATTGGATGAAAGTAGGAGTATATATTATTGTTTGTGGCAGGTGGAAATGCTATTTCCAAAATCAATGCGCGGTGAAGAGAACATAAACATAACGATGAAGTAACAAGGATCATCAATATTATTGTTCATCAGTGCAATAGATTATCAGAAGTTAAATCATAACGCTTGACCAAATGTGCATGTGAGGTATTGAAATGTTATTAGTATATATACACTTCACAAGGGAGATTACGTATCTGTTGAAATACATGCATACACATAATTGTATAGTGGTAATAGGTTGTCAATTGAGTTGGAGAGGATACCTCGACAGCGGCCTTGCAGAACAAAATCATGCGCTTCATAATTTCCTGAAAAAATAAAATGTGTAATCATATGCCAGTCAGTAGGCCTTGGCTTATTCTCAGTTTATCAGTGCAATCAAACACCAACATATAGAAAATTAACCTGTCTGCTGCCCCCATAAATGTCTTCCTGACGGTGTCGGAAGATAGGAGCGTCAATGAACACAAAATCAACTCCATCGATATAAGCATGGAAATAATTCACTTCCATATCCTGCAGGACAAAAAAAAAATACTTAAAATTGATTTATTATGATAGTAAGCATTGAAATTTCAGCTCCCCTTTGATTGCATTTTCGCTTACCTGTCCAGCAGCCTTGTAGTATTTTCGGACTCCGACATCGTAGGCTTCCTCATAGTCCCCATACCTTGGTACCACAACCTAAGATAGAAAGGATCATTTCTCAATTATCATCAAATTTAAAATTTCAGATCATCAAAGTCTAGCCAAGTCCATGATTCTAGATTTTGAATAATATATGGTTTATATGATACCACAACTATTTTCTACTTTTAATTTGTACAGAACAATTGGGATGACTGCAGAAAATAGTTTACTCTTTACTGGAACTAGTAAGAGCGTCTCTAACTGAATCCCGAAAGTTAACTCCCCAAAACCCTCTGTCACAAGCCAACTCCCAAAAATTCTGGGGTTTTGGTGGCTCTAACCAAACCCGAAAACTAGCTCCCAATAAAATTTTCTTTAAAATGAAAGCTTGACAACATACATTTAGCCATCATCTACATTACAAACATCCACTGCTTACTAACAATTACAGTGAATATGATAGCAACCATTAACCGGAAATGTTGATAAATTGATCATCCAGTACTATAAATACACACACGGGTGCTGGCGATATTTGGTATTTAACTGAGGATAGGAACTACTTATTCGGATCTACAGGGCAGGTAAACCTGACGTCGGGCAAAACGGTCGATCGGGTACCCGACATTCATTCCCTTCACTGATGGCGTGGTTATCAGCCTCCTTATTTGTGAAATCCGACTGCTAACCACCACTTTTTGCAAACCCCCTCCCGCACCCAGTAGGCCCCAACAACCTAACCTCCAGGGTTGGCTATGAAATACTCTAACAGAAGAACACTTTCATGTCTTGCACTTAATAACATTATGCCAATCACTGATATTATTCGAACATATGGACTCAACAGAGTTAAGTGAAAGCCTGCAGTACCATAACACGATGTCCTCTCTTTGCCAAAGCCTTGGGCAGAGCACCCGCAACATCTCCAAGACCACCTATGCAACACAATGTTTGTTCTTATGAGTGATTCGAGCAAAGTTTTATGAACAACGGGAAGAGAGACTGAAGAGGTAATGTCCATGCCTGTTTTGCACCAGGGAGAACATTCAGCAGCCACGACGACCACGTTCATGACGTTCTCCCCTGCCAAAGGTCCGGAATCATGGTTCTGGTGATGTTCAAAGGAGCCCGCATCATCTTCAACAGCCCAGCCATCATCCTTGGCCTCCACGGGCTCCTCGAAGCCAATGTATTTCTTGAAGTCCCAAAGGTCTTCTTGTACAGCGGGGGCTGCAGGCGGCGAAAGAGCCTTTGGGTTTGGAGCTTCTTCGACGATGACCGCACCCTTCTTCAGTTCAGGTTCAACATCGCTGTCAATGTCCAGCCTGGGAGCAGAAGCCGAGACCACGAAATTTGAGCCGGACGACGGCGGCGGCTTCTCGGCTGGGACAACGGACTCCGGCGCCTTGTCACTGATGGAAATGGTAGCTGCGGAATCCGGAGCCACGACCTCGGCTATGCTCGTCGGCGGCGAGGCGACGTTAGCTTTGTTTTCACCGTTCACCGGTACTCTGTTCTGGGTCGACGGATGGGGCGCGCGTGCGGGTGCGGGCAGCCCGCTGTCTTTGGTCGCGCCGCCGCCGCCGGTAGATTTGTTCTCACCGTTCACCGGCGTGCCGTTCATACTCGGTGGACGGGCGGCGTCCTGCCTCGGTGCCGGCGGTGCCGGCGCGCCACCTTCCGCGGCGTCGCGATCGAGCGTCTTGACGGGATCCCTCCGCTCCGCGACCTGCACACGAGCGCGTGCGTTTTGTAGAAACAATTCGTGAGCTGATCTCGAGGCGCACGCGCCATACAGCAAGTCATAACGAACCAACTACCTTGGTGGCGGCGCCACCGCGGCGTGCGCGGGGCTGCCTCGCGGACGCGGCGTCGTCGTCGACCCTCGCGTCCTTCTTCCCGGCGGCGCGCGCGGCCACACCTCCGTCGCGAGCCGTGCGCTGCGGCGGCCACGGCGGCCAGTGCAGCCTGCCGGCCCCGGCGTGGGGTGGCGGCGCGCTCACCCTCGCCCGCCTGCGTGATCTCCCGGGGGAGGCGGAGGCGAGCGCGAGGAAGGACGCGGCGGACGCGACCGCCGACGACATGGCGGCGGCCGGGATCGGGGCGGGCGATGGTACGATGCGCGGGTTGGTCCTCCGCCCAGAGCGCGGCGCAGGCGGAGGTGGTGGCAGCGGGAGTGGGGAGTAGCGCGGCGGCAGTGGGCTGGACTGGACTGGAGTGTGCTCTGTGGGGTAAACGCACGGGGTCAGGCCGGGGAAATGGCCGCGAGCGGGGGACGGCGACGACGGCGGCGGCTTTACACGAGGGGCGGGTACGTACGAACGGCCCCCTGGCGGGTGGCGTGTTGGGTCTGCGATTTGCGGCCGCGGCCCGCGCGGAGCACGCTGGAAAGCGGGGCCGGTGCCACGCGAGCAGCGCACGAGGAAGCGTCCGTGGTGACAAGCTGCTGGAAGGAGGTTGCAGAATCCACGTGAAGACTGAGGACGGAACGGGGCTTGCGGCGAAGGAGCAGGAGGCCCGCGTTGATTGTGTAGATAGATAGATAGAGCACTGCAACTTTTTTTTTTGGAGGGATGGAGCACTGTAAGCAACTGCACTGTTTCGTTTGTTGGTTGATGCATGCCTGCGCTCTCCACCGCAAACGCGGTGCGGCACATGCGTTGGCGCGTACTACGGGATAAACCAAACGAACAAGCTTTGCAGTTTGCTTGCTTGGGTGACGGCCTCTGACAAGTGACGATTTGTCTTCTTTGCTGCGGAGCGGAGGACACTGCTTTGCCTTTTCTGTTGTCCAGGTTGTTTAGCGCGCGATGAGACCAACAACCGAGGACGAACGTGGTTAGGATAATTTCTGTCCTCCCAATCCTTTTTTCTTCGCGGCAGTAGTGGTTGTTTGGGTCCTGGAATCTCAATGTATTGTTTATTATGTTCGAGATGTTTTGTATTTTGCTGAATTTTGATAATAGATTTGGATCATTTTTGCAAAAAATAATAATACACTTTTGTAGCGCACATGGTTTGGTCCGGATCTCCTCGCTCCAGCGTAGCTCTCCTAGCCATAAAGTCATCGTCAAGTTCGTGTTACCCTGGTAGGGCGCTACCAACTTGAAGGAAAAGAGTCATCTTACCGTTGCCTTTCCGGGTTTTTAAAATTTGTTTTCCTTGTTTGTCACCCTTTTTTCTTTGTTTCTTGTTTTTACTAGTTTTTTTCACCTTTTCTTTCCCTTTTGTTTGTTATTCTCCGGTTCTCTTTGTTTCTTTCTTGGTTTTCAATGTTTTTTCTTTTCTTTTCCTTCATTTTTTGTTTTTTTTCCTGTTTTCATTTGTTTTTCTTTCGTTTCCCTTGGGTTTTCATTGTTATTTTACATACATATTTGGTATATATCTAATACATGATTAACATGTTTCAAATACAAGTTTATGATTTTTTAAATACATGGTTAACATTTTTTCTATACACATTTTTAAAACATTTTTCAAATGCTTGATTACATTTTTGAAATATAATATTAAGATTTTCTGGGTACATTTCTATACAATTTAACTGTTTTTCTAAATGCTTGATTACATTTTTAAATACAAGATTAACATTTTTTAATACATGGTCAACATTTTTGTATACACGTTTAGAATTTTTCAAATCCTTTATTAACATTTTTAAATATTTGTTTTTAAATGCTTGGTTATTTTTTAAAAAATACATGATAATTTTATACAATTTTTAATTACATGGTAACATTTTTCTATACACGTTTAACATTTTTCTAATACTTGTTTAATTTTATTTCAAATGCTAGATTTAAATACTTGCTAAAAAATTTCATACATATTTATATTTTTTGCATATATTTTTCTATACTTGATAAACATTTTCTCTATACATATTTATCATTTTTAAATATGTATGAATCTTTTTGCATATATTTTCCTAGTCTCCTAGATGAATAGCGGGCACATCAGCACCCTTCAGGCGAAGTTTCAAAAATAAAATCTTAAAGAAATATTACGTCTTAAGAGTGTGATGTTCTATTAGTATGTGAAATTTCCAAGTTCAAACACATTACCAAAAGACAAAAGCAGCAATGAATAGTGTCAACAGTAAACATCACTATTCATGGCTGATTCCATAGCTCATAAATGGTACCGTCTTTGAACTTGAAATTTCACATGCAAATAGAACATCACCGTCTTAAACATCAACGTCTTAATAGTGGCCTCTTGAGATTTAAGATAGATGCATGATCCTGGTATGCTGTTCTCTCATACTCAAAAAAATTTCATATCCAGGACACGTACATGCATCTATTCTCCATCCCATTTCTTGGACATCATCCTAGAATTTTCGATCATCCTACTTTGGTTACAATCGAAGCACACGCAGTATAATTAAGACAACACACAGCAGCAGCGCCCATGCATGTCGAAGCGTACGCATTTTGGTGGGCGGCGTCGGTGGCAGGCAGGCAGGCTAGCTGGAGGTGGTGTTGGCAACGACGGTGATGTTGAGCCGCTTGAGCGTCTCGAGCGCGATGAGCTCGTTGGCCCTGTCGGTGGGGTGGTACTCGTCCCAGAACACGTACTTGCTGCGGTCCTTGCAGAGCGTGGAGAGCGGGGTGCACGTCAGGGTCGGCCGCACCTTGCCGAGCGTGCAGCAGGGCGCGTGGGAGTTGTTGAAGCCGTGCATGTAGGGGCGGTCGATGATGTCCTGGAAGTAGTCGTAGACGTCCCCGAACTGGAACGTGGCGTTGGGCAGCGACGCCGCCAGCTCCCTGATCACCGCGCCGGCCTGCTTGTTGAAGCTGAGGGCGAGCTTGTTGGTGGACTCCTGGCACGCCGTGGAGGACCTCTGCAGGAGCCGCTGCAGCGGGATGCAGCCCATGGGCCCCAGCCCGAAGAAGGTGACCCGGCGCGCGCCCAGCCCGTGCAGGAGCCGGAGCTGGGCCTCCAGGGTGGTGACCATGTACTTGACGAAGGTGTCGCCGTTGTAGGTCCACGAGTCGGAGTAGACGGGGAGCAGGTAGTTGTTGATGAAGTCGTTGGCGCCCATGGCCACCACGTAGTAGGCCTCGCCGAACAGCTTGTCCGCCGCCGCCCGCCCGATCTTCTCCCGCATGAACGCCTGCGTCCCCTGGAACAGCTCGATCTGCTTGTACAGCGAGAACCTCTGGATCTGCAAATGCATGCGCCATGGGTCTCAGTCAGATGAGATGATCGAACCGGAGCGTTCATGTCTCATGATACTACCATGCTGTCTAGCTACGAGAAGTTGGTGAAGTGATGGATGGGTGTCTTACGAAGAGGGACGAGGTCTCGTTGAGGATGCCGCCGCCGCCGGACGCGTAGTTGAGGCCGCTCTTGGCGATGACGGTCTCGTCCACGGACGGGTCCAGGAACGCGGGCGGGCGCGGGAGGCCCATCTTGTCGCCGATGATGTCCGCGACGGTGCGGCCGTTGCAGAACCTGCCGTTGGGCATGCCGCTGCCGAAGTCGATGCCGTACCACGGCAGCGCCGCGCGCGCGAGGCTCTTGGTCAGGTAGTTGTTGTTGCCCACGTCCGACAGCGAGTCGCCGAAGATGAACTGCACCACGTCGCCGTGGGCGAGGCCCAGGAGCAGGGCCAGTGCCAGAGCAACGGCCAGCGGCGTCCTCTCACAACCCATGTCGATGATCTGCGAGCGCGTGCTTGTTCAGGCCTCTTGCTCTACTAATCAAGTCCTGGTTGATCAGGAATGGACTGGATTTGCATATATAGATGGGGGTGTGCGGCACGGCCGGGGAGTTGGGGATGGATGCACCTACCTACCTGCGAAGCGTCGGGAGGGGAACTTTTCAGCGAGCTTAATTCGGTGGCAAGCGGAGGAGTTGGCCTAACCTGGTCGTTTACTGATGTGGCGGATGTCAGCCGGCGGCAGGTGATCCTCCTCGCATACAAAAATATTTTTGGGGTGATTGCCAGGCGTCAGCCGTCTAAAAACACAGAAATAACCGCCATTTTCCCGACCGTCAAAGGTGACTTATATTACGATCTTCAACCGTCCGATCCATGCAACAAAAAACTCCTACATACATTGTTAGAGACCAGCACATCTCCTTGTGCGTTGCAACGGTAGAATTAGAACCGTGTTGCCGTAAAAAAAAGAATTAGAACCGTCTTTAAAAAAATTAGAACTATCTTGAATCACCCGTGCTTCGCTGCGAAGTAAATAAATGTTAGTTGTCTGCTAGAGTCTCACCGTTTGCATTGCTACATTATTGAGCCGTGGTCTCTTTGGCCAATGATCACAGATATACTATATAATAACGTAATACTTATGATAATGTTCGAACTAGGGGCTGAAGGAATAGATGGTACCATCTAGGTAGTGATAGGCCTGGGTTCCCGACAGCCTCGAGTGATTCAACGTGGCGGAACGACAAGGCAGGTAGAGACCACCTAGGAGAGAGGTGGGCCTGGGCCCTAGTCGATGTCCAAGGTTATTTCTTAATAACACGCTCAACAAGATTTGAGTATTTGATCTGAGACTGTCACTGGCATATACACACTAATCACCCCGTGGGATTATGGTGTATGGGGCCCTCAGCGTCGTCAGTTCCTCCCGAAAGCTCTGCCTGATGTCACAGTACAGACTGCGGGCTGATTGTTGGGGTGAGCGGCATGCCTGCTGTGTATATAGAGGTGGGCTTGGTCCCCGACCAGTCGCGCCACGTGCAGGAGTGCTTAGAGTGATTGGCTCATGACCCCTTCACGCTTAGGATAGACTGACGGGTGACCTCTCTAGAGAGCCTAGGTAAGACTTCTGCGAGTCAATTATCCAAGGCCGCACATTGCCCAGAAAAGTGTGCCCGATCAGAGGTAATCGAGCGTATCGAAAAATGTGATGCACCCTTACAAGGAAGTTAAACTATTCGAATAGCTGTGTCCACGGTAACATATCGACTTGGAGTTGTATCCTGAGCTCTTACAACTAAAACCGAATACTTGAAACACACCCCGATAACCCCAGAGAGCGCTTTCCAACAGGGTGACGAGGAGAGGATCACTATGAAGGTGATTGCTATATGTATGTACAAGATGATACCATATACACTCCTCGCTTCCACTGCTGAAAGATGTACTCTTCGATGGGATGAGCTTCTTCCCCTTATTCTGGTACTTCTGCAGTTTAGTCCACACATATTACTCCACCCCTTTGATACCAATGCATATCAAGTATAGATTTGATGTAAGTCTTGCGAGTACTTTGGATGAGTACTTGCCGTTGCTTTGCTACTCTTTTCATTCGATCCGGTTGTTGCAACAACTGGTAGCACCATGGATGTAGGTTACCTTAATCATGCGTACTACATGGAGACTGATGAGCAGGAATAGTCTGGAGGTCCAAGGCAGGAGGCCTTGCTTTCGATCTAGTGTTGTTGTTTTGCTTAGTCTTCTTAAGACAAACTTGTCTAACTATGTCTGTACCCGTTGCTTTGTTTTCTTAAGGCAAACTCTTACTCGTTGCAACGGTTTCCTTGCTTTGTTTTCTGAAATTTTTCCTAGAGGCACATCATCCTGCCTTGGTTCCTGGTAGTAGGCAACCACTTACCCATCCTCACAGCCTTCCACCAAGATCCTTCTATCGTTCTCATACGTGACATCAAAGCCTTCCTTTTTCTTCTCATTGATCCATATTCCCACATCCTCCAGCTTGAACATCTGCAAGTCAAAATCCCCATTTTATATTCCACACCACAACAGTCATCAGGAACAAATAGATGGAGAACATGATATGTTTTTCTAGGCTGTCTTCAATATCGTTTTAGACTAAAGCAACTGAAGAGAATTCAGTATTACTGACAGGAAAATGGGCACCCTTTTACAAATCTTAGAAGGTCGCATACCCTTAGCTCCCCTCTTCTGTGTTTCCTGTAAACTTGTTTTGTTATATCCTCAGATACAATGTACACTGGTCAATCTTCCCATGAGGGATAACTCTCTTCAGGCCATTCGTACATAAAGGAAAGGAGTAACAAATTAGTTCATTAAGAACATGTAGCAGCAGAAGCATCTGCTACATGATAAATGATACTAATACACATGTCAGTCCAGAACAGAGGTAGTAATAAGTTTCCATCCATTGTTTACTACCATCATGGTTTTAGTTTAAATTTGAAACCATGACACTTATCTATACCAATATAAAAAGACCCAAAGGGGTAGATCCAACTGATCTCGACCATCGAACTAAGTTAATCCAACGACCTAGACTGCTCCAATGGCGAGCGTTAAACATGTTTAACGTGCAATTAATATTATAACAAATATTGCACTAATCACAAAATTAACACACAAATAGCATACCTAATATCCACGTGGAATTAATATATTGCCTAAATATTAACGTGTGTTGCACGTGCGCATTCACTAGTTTTGGAAGGGAGGTAAATCACGCAAACAAAGAGTTCCCCTGTGCTAAAAACATGTTTGCATAATTGTGCAATAGGAAAAAGATAGTTTAACACGTTACTTCTGAAGTTACATATACCACTTGCTACTAGTAGAATGCCCATGCGTTGCCACGGGCATTTAAAATAATTTGTTGAAGTTAAAACATGATGCATGTTAAAATTCGTATGTATAAAAATAAAGAGTAATAATCGGATAATAATTGAAATCCCTGTTACTTGTATTGTGGTAGAAACGGTAATGTGCAAAGAATCTTAGAAGAGTCTATGTCATCAATCAGTGCCTATCTTAGTCGACATTATCGAATCATCATTCGTATCCATGAGATCAAAATCCATTACTTTTATCTCCGTTCCACAAATGTGAAACATATAAATTATAAACGAGGCCTGGCAGCGACAAAGCTTGGGTTCTCCTGTTGAATCGTCTACGCCGGCACCGCCGCTGGTCGTGAAGGCGGAAAAGGAGGAAGTCGTGCAAGTGGCCACCCTTGAGGAAGCCAGCCGACGCCAGATCGAGGAGTCTGAATGCTTGGAGGAGTCATACTGGCCTCACATGCCGCAGGCGATGGCCGATAGCGTTGCCGACGTTGGGGCCAATGCACCGCCGACGCCTCCCGTGCCAGGCATGGAGGCCACCGCCTCCACCCCCTCCTCAGGCGGAGGGCCAAACGTACATATGGGCTCCGTCTAGTGTGCCCGTGTATGTGGCTGCTCCGCCTGTTTGGCTGGGCATGCCAGAGGAGGTGCTGCGCCAACACCTCCTGGAATGGGAGTCCCGGGCAATGGAGGTGGAGCGGGCGGAGCACGAGCGCATGATGCAGCTGGAGGCCAGTTAGAGCTTGACACGGAGGCCGAGCGCCGCGAGCTCGAGGAGGAGGCGGCCCAAAGGGTGGCGACGACACAAACATGGCTCAGACGTCCCAGCAGGTGGAGGCTCTAGATGAGTACCAGGAAGCCTTTCTGTGGGCGTAAGCGCCGGAGTACGTCGACCTCACCAACGAGGATGACGATCTGCCATCCGTTGTCTTTTTTTTCTATTTTAAGTTATTATTAATGTAAGTGGACTTTGGGGACATATAAATTATTAAGTTTATCTATTGTACATTTTATTTTGGTTTTTAACATTTTTTTGGTCGCAAATTTGGAGATGCTCCGACCACGTTGGATGCAGAAACCACATTCAGGCTATTGACCGATCTGTTTTCGTGACTCAAATGGACAAAATCCAGACAAAGCAGACCTTCGTTTGTAGTCGTGCGGTGGAGTTGGCCTAAGTCTCGGCAGTTTTGGCCTTGAATCGTTGTTGTCCCTTGGATATGGAATGAACGTTGGATGTATAGGCGCATGTTACACAAGGCAAGTCAACTGAGCTACTGCTCTCGTTGGATGTCCACCGCAGGGACAATCTCCACCGCAGCTACTGCTCTCGTTTTCTCCCCTCACAGCTGCTCCTCTCTCCCTCAGGCTCTTAGCCACTCCTCTCCATGGCGCCTCCCCTTCCCTCGACGTCGTCCGGCCCCTCCTCTTCCCGCCACGGCGTTGACCGACCCCTCCTCTCCCCACCTCGAGCGAGCCCACGCGCCCGCCGGTATAGCATCCTGTGTAGCCAGATCCGGCCGGTCGGTGCAGAAGGGTTCGCCGCTCTCCGTTCGTGCCGGATACCCAGCTGGCCCGTCCGGATGTGGGCGGGACGATCTCGGGCACAGCTTTGCGGCGCGGCGAGGAAGAGAAACGCCGCCCTCGTCGTTGGCTCCGGTCTTCTACCCAGCTGAGCACCGGAGCATAGTCGCGCTGCCGCGCGGTCGATCTGCATGACGAGGCCATTCCAGGCCGATTCCGGTGCGAAGGTGTGCATACCGTTGCGCGGAGGGCGACCACACCAGCGACACGACCTTCTGCTCACCGTATCGCTGCACAGCATGCCTATGGTAGAATCAAAGGTAATCTAACTTTCAACCAAGGCTGTACATTTGACCCATATCAACACAACCATTAGTATTCATTCTTTAGTAATTTTGGCACTTCTAAAGTGACGATCATAGATATTGAAATCAGTGAAGATCTTGTTGCCGCTCCGCTCCACTGTTGCCGCTGCTCATCCGCCGACTCGCCGCCGGACACACTCGCCGGCGCGCCGGTGCCCGTGCCCGCCAACCGCCCCGCGGCGCCCAGTCGGGTGCACACCCACGGCCCAGCGCCGTATCGGGCTGGCGCCTAGCGCCCGTCACCCGCGCCCGTTAGGCCCCCAGGGGCCTATGACAAGGGGGCCCCGCACCAGAACGATTAAAAAAAGAACTTAAAAATAAATAATTAACTAAATAAGTAAATAAAAATGTTAATTAATTAATTGACTTAATTAACTTAATTAATCCTGTTGAATTAAACTAATTAAACATTAGATACCTAATTAACTAATTAAACTGATTAATAGATTAATTAGGTTATTGTAACTATGACATACGGGACCCACCTGCAGGGTTGACCTAGTCAACCTTTGGTCCTGCTGACATCATGCTGATGTCACGCTGACATCATAATTGCAATTTCTAAATTAATTTAATTATGCTAATTTCTAGAAAATGATTTAAAATCCTTAAAAATTAATATAAAATAATCCGTAGCTCGGATGAAAATACTTTGTACATGAAAGTTGCTCAGAACGACGAGACGAATCCGGATACGCAGCCTGTTCGTCCACCGCACATCCCTAGCATAGCAAACACGCAACTTTCCCCCTCTGGTTCGTCTGTCCGAAAACGCGAAACACCGGGGATAATTTCCCGGATGTTTCCCCCCCTTCACCGGTACCACCTTATACCGCGTTAGGGCACACCTAGCATCACGCTTTGTCATGTCATGCATCGTCATGCATTTGTTTGCATTATATTTATTGTTTCTTCCCCCTCTTCTCTCGCTAGACACCGAGACCGACGCCGTTGCTACCCAGTACGACTACGGTGTTGACGACCACTCTCTCTTGCCAGTGCAACCAGGCAAGCCCCCCCTTTGATCACCAGATATTGCCTAATCTTCTCTATACTGCTTGCATTAGAGTAGTGTAGCATGTTACTGCTTTCCGTTATTCCTATCCTGATGCATAACCTGTCCTTGCTACTACTGTTGTTACCATTACCTGCTATCCTACTGCTTAGTATAGGATGCTAGTGTTCCATCAGTGGCCCTACACTCTTGTTCGTCTGCCATGCTATACTACTGGGCCGTGATCACTTCGGGAGGTGATCACGGGCATATACGATATACTTTACACAGTTACATTACCTGTGATACTGTTCGGAGATGGGGGCGGAAGGGGCAGGTGGCTCCATCCCGGTAGAGGTGGACCTGGGTTCCCGACGGCTCCCGACTGTTACTTTGTGGCGGAGCGACAGGGCAGGTTCCGACCACCTAGGAGAGAGGTGGGCCTGGCCCTGGTCGACGTTCGCGGATATTTAACATGCTTAACGAGATCTGGATATTTAATCTGAGTCTGGCCATTTGGTCTATACGCACTAACCATCTACGCGGGAGTAGTTATGGGTATCCCGGCGTCGTGGTATCAGCCGAAGCCTTCGTGACGTCAGCGACTGAGTGGCGCGCGCCGGATTGGACTGGAACGCCACTAGGCTAGGTCTGCTTTCGGCCGCGTTCGCAACGTGCAGGTGTGCTAAGGGCGATGGGCCCAGACCCCTGGGCGCTTAGGTTTAGACCGGCGTGCTGACCTCTCTGTTGGTCTAGGTGGGGCTGTGACGTGTTGATCTTCCGAGGCCGGGCATGACTCAGGAAAGTGTGTCCGGCCAAATGGGATCGAGCGTGTTGGGGTATGTGGTGCACCCCTGCAGGGAAGTTAATCTATTCGAATAGCCGTGATCTTCGGTAACAGGATGACTTGGAGTTGTACCTTGACCTTATGACAACTAGAACCGGATACTTAATAAAACACACCCTTCCAAGTGCCAGATACAACCGGTGATCGCTCTCTCACAGGGCGACGAGGGGAGGATCAGCAGTTAGGGTTATGCTATGCGATGTTACTTGGAGGACTTCAATCTACTCTCTTCTACATGCTGCAAGATGGAGGCTGCCAGAAGCGTAGTCTTCGACAGGATTAGTTATCCCCGTCTTATTCTGGCTTTCTGCAGTTCAGTCCACCGATATGGCCCTTTACACATTTACCCATGCATATGTAGTGTAGCTCCTTGCTTGCGAGTACTTTGGATGAGTACTCACGGTTGCTTTCTCCCTCTTTTCCCCCTATCCCTTCTACCTGGTTGTCGCAACCAGATGTTGGAGCCCAGGAGCCAGACGCCACCTTCGACGACGACTCCTACTACACCGGAGGTGCCTACTACTACGTGATGCCCGCTGACGACGACTAGGAGTAGTTAGGAGGATCCCAGGCAGGAGGCCTGCGCCTCTTTCGATCTGTATCCCAGTTTGTGTTAGCCTTCTTAAGGCAAACTTGTTTAACTTATGTCTGTACTCAGATATTGTTGCTTCCGCTGACTCGTCTATGATCGAGCTCTTGTATTCGAGCCCTCGAGGCCCCTGGCTTGTAATATGATGCTTGTATGACTTATTTTATTTGTAGAGTTGTGTTGTGATATCTTCCCGTGAGTCCCTAATCTTGATCGTACACGTTTGCGTGTATGATTAGTGTACGATTGAATCGGGGGCGTCACAAGTTGGTATCAGAGCCGACTGCCTGTAGGAATCCCCCTTCCACACTCCTTGGCCGAACTTAAGTCTAGTCGATGGAAATTGTTTTACTAACTTGGCTGTGTGGCCCATGGGCCCACGTCGCCATTGGGTGGTATTAGGATCTTTTATTCCTCATCTGTACTCTGGGATTCTGCTCTCTCCTTTATTCGGGTTAAATGATCTTACAAATTATAACTCTAGGTTCTCGTCACCACTTTCTTCCGGAGAGCCCCTTTCCGTCCAGATGATCGCCGGCTGCACCAGAAGATTTCGAAGTTACTCTCCGATGTTCCCTCGAGACTTGGTGCCTGTTGCTTTTGCAATTCCCTATCATCGCTACCCCTATAGATAGCTACATGCACTTGTCATTCTTACTTTTATTTCCAGTTGATCTTGTTATTACAAGATACCCCGAAATTCTCTATTGTTCCGAGAATACTTCGTGCCACTACCTTGCAGTTCTTTGCCACTTGAATACCCATACAAATAGTTTCTCGCACTTATTGAGTATTCGCTCATCCACAGTTGTTTCAAGTATTTCACATCAGTCTTCGAAATACCATTCAATCTTCAGAAAATCCTCAATAGCCTGTTGTTCTTGAAATTCGTGCTCGCTTGCATTATGGTTAATTTCATAAGTCTAGTAATCTTATTGGCATCCTTTGACACTATCATTTTGAGTCCGTTGATTCGACAAGTTGCGAAGGCTCGCAATCCTCAATCAGGTCCTAGAATTCATCCTTCCAGCTCAGACGTCATTTTAAACATGGGCTGGTTCTTGACCAATCAAATCGCCATCAGTTGTACCCCTAAGCCTGCTCAGCTTATCCATCCTTAATCAGAGCGTTCGCTCCTGATCCCTTCATTTGGAAATCATAATTCCTTTGTATTTGAGCTATGAGTTAGTCAGATGTTTCTATAATCTGATATCCTTGCATTCTTCTTCCTGTAGTTGAGTACCGATGCTCACATCAGATCCCTTGTGGACCACCAGATCCTTTGTTGCATTTTATCCGACAGCGTCCTTCATATTCAATAAGCCTGTGAGCTTTTCCTCGGATACATAATGCCTTTGGTAAATTGTATCCTCTGCTTTCTCAAGCATGCTCTACTATCGAGCTTGTGTTATTATTCTTGAAATTTGTGGTATATGATTCCACGATACCCTGACGGGTTGAACCTATTCTTTTCTTAATATGTGTGAACCCGAAAGTTTTCACGGGTCATACTCCTCTGGTAATTCATCAGGTAGGTTTTGACACTGAAATCATTTTTATCTAGAGCAGTGAATGAAAGGTTATGCATTGAAGAAGTGGGATTCGACCTTGAACTTTGTGTTCATGCCCATGGACACGATGTAGATCTTATCATTAAAGCTTCACTTAAATTAAAATTTTCCCTTGGTATAAGTTCTTATATCTGGGATCCGGCCTTTTGCAATCGTGGTTTCGACCATATGTTCTTCTTTGACCCCATTTCTCGGGCAAGTTTAAGCACTTGTCTTGTGTGGACCAATACACCAGTCCAACCTTTACTTTGATCTACCGTCGAGTATTACACCCTGGTATCTCGGGAATATCATGGGACATCATAAATTCTTATGGGTTCTTCATAAACTATTATCACTCGCCGGATCCAATTGTTCCTAGGTTCTGGGTTGTCGTCAAACGAGAACACCGAATAGTGAATCGAGTCCGCACTCTGATTCAATAACTCTTAAGTAAATGTTGTTGCTTACAAGTTAATAATCATTTAAGTCATTCCTAGCCTGATCGGCTATATCATCATTGTGCTAAATTTTAACTGTGCTACCTGGTCCTTCACGGAGCACAATTCTCGAGATGAGCTAAGCTTACGTCGATTTCCCTCATCATATCACTTCTCCCTGAACAACAAACTTGATTTCGAGTTTGTGTCATGCCCATGGTTCCAATAACCATTCGCTTCATCATTCCTTTCACTTGATGTCATCGCCGATCGATTACATCTTCGTGGAGCCTCTCGACTAAATTTGTCGTGGTCATCAAACAGCATTTTGATTCCTTCCAGAATATCAACCAAATGGATGATGACATGTAACCATCCTCGTCCCTCGATGATTTGTGTTATCACCGACAACATTATTGCTTTCCCTCCAACACAAACTTGTTCGTGTTTTGTGTTATACTTGGAGACCCGTGCTATCCAACAATTATTCTTCGATACTTTGGAGTATTACCATATTTTATGTCAAGAATGTCGTGATAATTTCACCACCTCCTAAGAATTCTTGATACAGGTAATACTTATCACCATCACCATTCTTTCTTGGTCCCCGTGTTGGATCTAACCGGGATACCAACAGGTGAACGGTGCTGTTTGGATTATGCCCTTCTAGCAACCCTATTGCTTTGAAGTTAATGGTCGAACGTTCATTCTTAGACTATTGATCACTGAATCACCATTCTAACATTTGATCATGCTACCTAAGGCCCTACTTTGGGCACCCTTTTCCACTAATGTTAAATTATGTATGTTTCTCCTTGAGCATACATCATTATATCATTTGATCCGGCAAATGTTATCTCCTTGTTCACATAACTGTGGAAATCCATATTTTTGGATACCTCGTTGTATTATCGCTGAGTCCATCAGCCACCTCCTCATCCTCTCCTTGGCTTAATGATGAATCCCTTCGTGTATCCAGAGTCTGACCTTTGATTGAAGACCATGCAATGCTATCTCGAAGCATGTCTGTGGTATTCTGATTTTCAGCAAGAACATTTGAAGCCCCGTGCTAAATGTTTCTTGCTCTATTGTCCAAACACTGTTGTATGGTTAATGTCATGAAAATTTTCTCCCCTTATCTAAAAAGTTTTCTACATTATATCCTGTCATGGATAATATGTTCTGCTTGTCCTTGGGAAGAATATACCCTTGAAATATGTGTTTAAACACATTTTCCTTTCCATTGTTCTGTTTAAACCTGATAATCACTTTTCCTTTCCATTGGTTTGTTTAAACCTTCTTGTGATCTATATTGTATAAGCAGGTGTACAATTCTGTCAGCAAGACCCTGTTACTATTGTTGATGACATTTCGGTAGCCACCGATGGACGAGAACCTTGCCTATTGGCCCGCCTCGTTCAACGAGCAGGAAAATGGTTCTCTTCGTCCCTCGCCCTTGGTATCGATGTTGTTGCCGACATAGCTGACAGGCTATCCTCTGACATGCCTTGCTTACATGATCTTGCAAGACGTCACTGCCCTTCCTACTTTAACCCACATGGTGGGCCCATAACCCACAGTTCCACAGGATCGAAACCTGACTCTCCTGTACACCCCCTGTTCCTAAAGTTATTCCTCGTGCGTGGCCTTGTATGTAATTCACGGACCACCGTCCTAGTGATCTATTCTGGTAACAGACGCAATACTTACTCTCGCTGCTCTGAACCCCTTTCTCACTCTGGTTCAGACTTCGAGCAGCTATCTATCCGTTTGGAACCTCTTATTGTACCTTCGTACCTTACTCTCGATGTATTTTATACGTTCAACTCGAGAGGTAGTCTTATGCTCATTCATGGGTTAACCCCAGATTGTTTCCCTCATAAGCATTCTGTCGTAGCCAAGCTGCCCCTTACCTATTTCGTAAGTACGTTGGAGTTCCCGAAGAAAAGGACGACTTCACCATGATGACCTGAAACAGCGAAATGAAGACCTCAATGTAATGGATTGACCTCTTCGAGAAGAGCATCCAACACCGAGAAGACCCATTAAAATTTCGTAACCAATCCCTCCCCCCTTACCCCCTCCTAAATCTCGGGACGAGATTTCTTGTAGTGGAGGAGAATTGTGACGCCCGGATAATTAAGCTACAGTAAACCTCTGCTAATGGTGCCATGTCACCTCGGTTACTGTTGATAAACTCGAGCTAGTTCAAAGAAATGATTCAAATTAAAATTTAAAATATAGGCAAACAGTAAATTTTTCAAATATCAAAACTAAAATGTTCGGGTTGTGTCAAATAGATCGTAAGTAATTATGGTGGAGAAACCAAACTTTGGTAAAATGTTTAAAGGCTCTAAAACAATTAAAACAGTAGTGAAAACAACTAAACAGATACCTATTGAATTTATAAAATGCTAAAACTATTTTATTATGTGTTAAGAATTAACCTCACAGTAGCTTGTTGATAAATACAAATTTAGGCACTAGTCGTAATTTTTATAAAACTAAAAATAAAAGAAACTACAAATAAAAAAAAAGAAAACAAAGATAAACTAACAAAGAACAAAAAAAAAAGGAAATAGAAGACACCCCCTCCCCCTCGCTGGACCATGGCCCGGCTGGCCTATGGGCCGCCAGGCCGGCCCAGCCGGCCTCCCCTTAGCCCCCCACCCCGACCGAACCCTAACCCCAGTGCGCCCCACTCCCCCCTGTCGCTCCATCCCCACCCTCTCCCTCCAGCGCCGCCAGGGGAGAACCCCACGCACGACCTCCCCTCCCCACTCTCTCTCGTCTCTCTCCCAGCCATGCCCCGCCCCTGACGCGGTCGCCCTCCCCCGGAGCCTCCGCCGGCGTTCACTGCCGCCACCTCGCCCCGTGTGACCCCGCCCAAGGCACCTTGCCGCCTCGACCATGATGCCGCCGTCCTCTCCGTCGACGACCTCGTCTCCGTCGTCGCCCTGTCGTCCCCGTCCTCCTCCCCGAACGGCCTCCACGCACCTCGACGCCCCCTGCTCACCAACGCCGGTGAGGACCCGTTCGTCCTCCCCTTTCCCCTGCTCGTCAATGAGGTCGCCACGCTCACCCGCAACCCCCTCGTGCGTGCTCACCGCGGTCGGGCCGTGCCCTGGCCGTGCGCCGCTCCGTCTGGCCGCGCCCGTTACCCCGCGCCGACGCGCCATGCCTGCGCCGCTCGCTCGCCGTGCCACCGCCCCGTTTTCCCCGCATCGCTGCGCCTCGCCTCCCCTGGATCCCGCTGCCTCGCCTGCGCCACCTAGCTGCGCCGCGAGCCTCTGCCCCATCGCGCCGTGGCCGTGTCGGCTCCGCCCTCCACTGTCGCGGCACGACCGCGCCCCGCTCCACTGTTGCCGCTGCCGCTGCTCATCCGCCGACTCGCCGCCGGACACACTCGCCGGCGCGCCGGTGCCCGTGCCCGCCAACCGCCCCGCGGCGCCCAGTCGGGTGCACACCCACGGCCCAGCGCCGTATCGGGCTGGCGCCTAGCGCCTGTCACCCGCGCCCGTTAGGCCCCCAGGGGCCTATGACAAGGGGGCCCCGCACCAGAACGATTAAAAAAAAGAACTTAAAAATAAATAATTAACTAAATAAGTAAATAAAAATGTTAATTAATTAATTGACTTAATTTACTTAATTAATCCTGTTGAATTAAACTAATTAAACATTAGATACCTAATTAACTAATTAAACTGATTAATAGATTAATTAGGTTATTGTAACTATGACATACGGGACCCACCTGCAGGGTTGACCTAGTCAACCTTTGGTCCTGCTGACATCATGCTGATGTCACGCTGACATCATAATTGCAATTTCTAAATTAATTTAATTATGCTAATTTCTAGAAAATGATTTAAAATCCTTAAAAATTAATATAAAATAATCCGTAGCTCGGATGAAAATACTTTGTACATGAAAGTTGCTCAGAACGACGAGACGAATCCGGATACGCAGCCTGTTCGTCCACCGCACATCCCTAGCATAGCAAACACGCAACTTTCCCCCTCCGGTTCGTCTGTCCGAAAATGCAAAACACCGGGGATAATTTCCCCGATGTTTCCCCCCCTTCACCGGTACCACCTTATACCGCGTTAGGGCACACCTAGCATCACGCTTTGTCATGTCATGCATCGTCATGCATTTGTTTGCATTATATTTATTGTTTCTTCCCCCTCTTCTCTCGCTAGACACCGAGACCGACGCCGTTGCTACCCAGTACGACTACGGTGTTGACGACCACTCTCTCTTGCCAGTGCAACCAGGCAAGCCCCCCCTTTGATCACCAGATATTGCCTAATCTTCTCTATACTGCTTGCATTAGAGTAGTGTAGCATGTTACTGCTTTCCGTTATTCCTATCCTGATGCATAGCCTGTCCTTGCTACTACTGTTGTTACCATTACCTGCTATCCTACTGCTTAGTATAGGATGCTAGTGTTCCATCAATGGCCCTACACTCTTGTCCGTCTGCCATGCTATACTACTGGGCCGTGATCACTTCGGGAGGTGATCACGGGCATATACGATATACTTTACACAGTTACATTACCTGTGATACTGTTCGGAGATGGGGGCGGAAGGGGCAGGTGGCTCCATCCCGGTAGAGGTGGGCCTGGGTTCCCGACGGCTCCCGACTGTTACTTTGTGGCGGAGCGACAGGGCAGGTTCCGACCACCTAGGAGAGAGGTGGGCCTGGCCCTGGTCGACGTTCGTGGATATTTAACATGCTTAACGAGATCTGGATATTTAATCTGAGTCTGGCCATTTGGTCTATACGCACTAACCATCTACGTGGGAGTAGTTATGGGTATCCCGGCGTCGTGGTATCAGCCGAAGCCTTCGTGACGTCAGCGACTGAGTGGCGCGCGCCGGATTGGACTGGAACGCCACTAGGCTAGGTCTGCTTTCGGCCGCGTTCGCAACGTGCAGGTGTGCTAAGGGCGATGGGCCCAGACCCCTGGGCGCTTAGGTTTAGACCGGCGTGCTGACCTCTCTGTTGGTCTAGGTGGGGCTGCGACGTGTTGATCTTCCGAGGCCGGGCATGACCCAGGAAAGTGTGTCCGGCCAAATAGGATCGAGCGTGTTGGGGTATGTGGTGCACCCGTGCAGGGAAGTTAATCTATTCGAATAGCCGTGATCTTCGGTAACAGGACGACTTGGAGTTGTACCTTGACCTTATGACAACTAGAACCGGATACTTAATAAAACACACCCTTCCAAGTGCCAGATACAACCGGTGATCGCTCTCTCACAGGGCGACGAGGGGAGGATCAGCAGTTAGGGTTATGCTATGCGATGTTACTTGGAGGACTTCAATCTACTCTCTTCTACATGCTGCAAGATGGAGGCTGCCAGAAGCGTAGTCTTCGACAGGATTAGTTATCCCCCTCTTATTCTGGCTTTCTGCAGTTCAGTCCACCGATATGGCCCTTTACACATTTACCCATGCATATGTAGTGTAGCTCCTTGCTTGCGAGTACTTTGGATGAGTACTCACGGTTGCTTTCTCCCTCTTTTCCCCCTATCCCTTCTACCTGGTTGTCGCAACCAGATGTTGGAGCCCAGGAGCCAGACGCCACCTTCGACGACGACTCCTACTACACCGGAGGTGCCTACTACTACGTGATGCCCGCTGACGACGACCAGGAGTAGTTAGGAGGATCCCAGGCAGGAGGCCTGCGCCTCTTTCGATCTGTATCCCAGTTTGTGTTAGCCTTCTTAAGGCAAACTTGTTTAACTTATGTCTGTACTCAGATATTGTTGCTTCCGCTGACTCGTCTATGATCGAGCTCTTGTATTCGAGCCTTCGAGGCCCCTGGCTTGTAATATGATGCTTGTATGACTTATTTTATTTGTAGAGTTGTGTTGTGATATCTTCCCGTGAGTCCCTGATCTTGATCGTACACGTTTGCGTGTATGATTAGTGTACGATTGAATCGGGGGCATCACAGGACACCACAAGATTGAACCCAAAGCTAAGCACTTCTCCCATTGCAAGAAAAACCAATCTAGTTTCATAGATAAGCTGATCATAAATCCACGATACGTCTCCGCCGTATCTACTTTTCCAAACACTTTTGCCCTTGTTTTGGACTATAACTTGCATGATTTGAATGGAACTAACCCGGACTGACGCTGTTTTCAGCAGAATTGCCATGGTGTTATTTTTGTGCAGAAATAAAAGTTCTCGGAATGACCTGAAAATCAACGGAGAATTATTTTAGAATATATAATAAATACTGGAAGGAAGATCCACGTCACGGGGCCTCCACCTATCCACGAGGGCGGGGGGCGCGCCCTACCCCCCTGGGCGCCCCCTGCCTCGTGGGCCCCCTGGTGCTCCACCAACCTCAACCTTGACTCCATATATTCACTTTTGGGGAGAAAAAAACAAAGGAGAAGGATTCATCGCGTTTTACAATACAGAGCCGCCGCCAAGCCCTAAACTCTCTCGGGAGGGCTGATCTGGAGTCCGTTCAGGGCTCCAGAGAGGGGAATCCGTCGCCATCATCATCATCAACCTTCCTCCATCACCAATTTCATGATGCTCACCAACGTGCGTGAGTAACTCCATCGTAGGCTTGCTGGACGGTGATGGGTTGGATGAGATTTATCATGTAATTGAGTTAGTTTTGTTAGGGTTTGATCCCTAGTATCCACTATGTTCTGAGATTGATGTTGCTATGACTTTGCTATGCTTAATGCTTGTCACTAGGGCCCGAGTGCCATGATTTCAGATCTGAACCTAGTATGTTTTCATCAATATATGAGAGTTCTTGATCCTATCTTGCAAGTCTATAATCACCTACTATGTGTTATGATCTGGCAACCCCGAAGTGACAATAGTCGGGACCACTCCCGGCGATGACCGTAGTTTGAGGAGTTCATGTATTCACTATGTGTTAATGCTTTGGTCCGGTACTCTATTAAAAGGAGGCCTTAATATCCCTTAGTTTCCAATAAGACCCCGCTGCCACGGGAGGGTAGGACAAAAGATGTCATGCAAGTTATTTTCCATAAGCACGTATGACTATAATCAGAATACATGCCTACATTACATTGATGAATTGGAGCTAGTTCTGTGTCACCCTAGGTTATGACTGTTACATGATGAACCGCATCCGACATAATTCTCTATCACCGATCCATTGCCTATGAGCTTTCCATATATTGTTCTTCGCTTATTTACTTTTCCGTTGCTATTGTTATCATCACTACAAAACACGAAAAATATTACTTTTGCTATCTGTCGGTGTCAAAACCGGCGGATCTCGGGTAGGGGGTCCCGAACTGTGCGTCTAGGCCGGATGGTAATAGGAGGCAAGGGACACGAAGTTTTACCTAGGTTCGGGCCCTCTTGATGGAGGTAAAACCCTACGTCTTGCTTGATTAATATTGATGAGATGGGTAGTACAAGAGTAGATCTACCACGAGATCGGAGAGGCTAAACCCTAGAAGCTAGCCTATGGTATGATTGTTGTTCTGTATGTTGTCCTACGGACTAAAACCCTCCAGTTTATATAGACACCGGAGAGGGTTAGGGGATACACAAAGTCGGTTACAATGGTAGGATATCTACATATCCGTATCGCCAAGCTTGCCTTCCACGCCAAGGAAAGTCCCTTCCGGACACGGGAAGAAGTCTTCAATCTTGTATCTTCATAGTCCAGGAGTCCGGCTGAAGGTATAGTCCGGCCATCCGGACACCCCCTAATCCAGGACTCCCTCAGTAGCCCCTGAACCAGGCTTCAATGACGACGAGTCCAGCGCGCAGATTGTCTTCGACATTGCAAGGCGGGTTCCTCCTCCAAGTACTTCATGGAAAATTTTGAACACAAAGATAGTGTCCGGCTCTGCAAAATAAGTTTCCACATATGGCCATAGAGAGAATAACATTTACACAAATATAATCTGCTGACGTATTCCGTAGTGCGACATCGCACCATGGCCAAGCCTTTATTCGAATCGTTTTATTATCCCACCTCAGCGCGTCATGCGAGGCGGTTTCCTTGGCACCTCTTGTTAAAGCAGAGATCGCGTCCCCTTATTCCGGGATTCTCATCAATACGGGCGTGGGTAACCCAACCGCTTCTAGGACTGCTAGACTATAGGCAAGTCCAAACGGCCATGGAGAGGACGCTTGATATTCACCCTCTTTATAAAGGGACAAGGCTTTTATTTTCTCCCTCCCGTGCTCAATCGAATCCTTCCCCCACCTCAAGCTCAAACACCCAAAGTTCAGGTCAGGTGCTTCGAACCTTCAATCATGTCCGGATCTAGCCTTCAAGGCCGATGGGTGCCTTCCTCCGTCATGGAAGAAGACATCAAAAAGTTGAGGGAGGCCAGATATCTGACCGCCGAGGTTGTGCATCGGCTGCCTGCCCGAGGGCAGGCCGTCCCCTCCCCCAAACCCAACAAGAGCGTTGTGTTCATCTCCCACTTCCTCCGAGGTCTAGGCCTTGCTCTGGATCCTTTCGTCAGGGGTATGATGTTTTATTACGGGCTAGACTTCCATGATCTAGCTCTGGACTCCTTTCTTCATATCACGACATTTATTGTCGTGTGTGAGGCCTTCCTCCGGGTTACCCCTCACTTTGGCTTGTGGCTCAAGACCTTTGAAGTAAAGCCGAAGATGATCGAGGGGCAACATGCAACATGTGGAGGTGCCTCAATATGCAAGATGACGGGAGCTCCATGGCCCAAAGGTTCCATTCTAGAGGTGTCTGAATTCTGGCAACAGGAGTGGTTCTACATCACGGCTCCTAGAAGTGCCAAGTGGGCAGCCGCCCCTGTTTTCCGCTCGGGCCCTCCACCACAACTGATGTCATGGATCAACAGAGGTCTGAGCTGGGGTCCAGCCAAGGACGTGCCTATACTGCAAAGCCGCATTCGAGATCTCTTCAATGGAGATTTTAGTTTGGTTGCGGTAATACAAGTTATGCTGGTTCGTCAAGTCCAGCCTTGCAAACGCCGGCCCTTCGCTTGTGGGAGTTCAATCCCGAGGGACCGCGTGTCATCCAAAATTTCCTCGGCCTGACGCATGAGGAGATGTACAAGTCATTCTTCGGACCTCAGGTAGAGTGTCCGGAAATCACCGAGGACGTGGGCCTGAGCAGTAACCGTGCCGCCGAACAGGTAAGGAATCTTCCGGCCGAACATACTATCTCTCATTTGTTACGAAGTTATTTCTGAGGGTTCGCTTTTTGACCAGGACTGGCTAACAAAGGCGAAGTTGATTCGGTGTTCGGCCCCCTCCCTGAGGGTTTGGACAATCCGGTATTGGAAAAGATGCTCCAGGTCGCACCCTACCCGGAGCCCTTGAAGGAAGATACTGGGGAGGATAATACAGGCGGACGCGGGCCCCCAATGCTGCCCGTTCTAACCGAGGGAGCGAGCGTCTCCATGAAGGAAGACGACCGGAGGAGGAAAAGGACTGCGCCCGGAGATTCGGACGCCGAAGCTTCCAAACGGGAGAAGAAGTCTCCAACAGAGGGTCCTACCTTAGGGGTGCTTTTGCCGCACAAAGTCCGAGGGGGGATCAATTCTCCAGCGAGTCCTAAGTGACCCGAAATACTTTAATGGTACAGGTATGCCATCTTTTTCTTATGAGAAAATAACCACCGCATATATCTTTGCAGTTCGGGCCTTAGCCCCTCTCAAATGAGCTCGTCTTCGGGGGATCTTCTTCCAGAGATGATGGAAAGCAAAATGCCTCCTCCGGACTCCTCTGCTCCGGAAGCGGGCGACCCCGAAGTGTCGTCGCGGAGGGCCTCTCCGAGTCTGGTGAGGCCAGAAGGTAATCCCATTGACCCCCGAAGCTCCCCGTGTCCGGCTCCTGAAGAGAGCGGAAAAAAGGGTTCGGCACCGTCTGGTGTGCGTTCGGATGTTCTGAGGGAGTTGGTGGGGCGAGCGGCCATCTCAGATGAACACCGTGTGCTGATGAATACGGTGATGGAGAGAATCTCGTCCGCCAAAAGCGGATTGCATGAAGCTTTTATGAGTCTACTGACAGGCTTTGATGTACGTAAAATAATGTATGATAGTCCTGCACATGCTAGGTGTGCCCTGTGTAGATAGTAGCCCCTGAGACTCTGGTTGTCGTCGGAAACGACGACGAACAGGGGATCATATTCCCAGGTAATAACCATACTGCCTCTATGTGCAGGTGATGGAAGCTCCGGTGGCTAGCCGGACTAGCGAGTTTGCCCATTTAAAACGGCAGTTGGATGCGGCAGACGCCGACATCGAGCTTGTTAACAAAAGGCTTGACGAGGCACAGGGTAAGTGTCATTATCTGGTAAACACCACATAGTAAGAGCAACATGATGCCAGTATCTTTAATATGTTGTGACTGCAGATGGAGCTGCCACTGTTGAAGCCTTGCGGGCAGAACTTGCCCGGGCCAAGGAACAAGCAAGGTTTAGTAATGCGGCTGCTTTGAAGGCGGCCGGAGAGTTGAAAACTGAGAAGGCCGCGCATGGCGAGAGCCGAGATAAGATGGCCAAGATGGCCATAGAATTAAAAGCCGCCGCCGACCGTTGCCGGGTTCTTGAAAAGGAAAACCTAGCGAAGGCATCGGACCTTGATAAGGCTGCTGCGACGAGAAAAGACATCCGCTCTGCTATGAGGGCGAAGAAGGAGGAGCTGCGGGAAGCCGGGGATATTGTAGCTGGGAAATCCTTTATGTTGTGGAGGAAGTTCGGAGATCCACGGTATGCCTCTCTGGATCGGCTGTGGAGTTCGGAGGATGTATATATGGATTTGGCGGCGAGCGCTACCGATGCGGCCAAGTACTTCCAGGGTCAGACGGACCGTGAAGTGGACCAGCTGTTTTGGACACAATTCCATTCTCCCGAGCGTCCGCTTTCATTGACTGACCAATTAGCCGAATGGGCCAAACTAAATAGGTTGTCCGGACTCGCCATGAGGTCTGTTGTGGATCAGCTATGGCCGGAGAGGCCAAAATCGAACAGCTATTTCAGCTTGGTGCAGCAGCTCCTTGACGTGGTGCTGTGCATTAATGCGATGAAGAGGTCGGCGTGCATAGCGGGCTCACGGATGGCCTTTGCCCGTGTTAAAGCATACTGGGCGGAGATGGATGCTACCACTGTTGCAGCGCGGGATTCGGCCATAGGTCGAATGGCTGCTGAGCACTACTTTGAAGAAGTTCTTGAGGGTGCTCGTTTGATAGAGACCCAGTGCTCAAAAAATATTATGTTTGAGTGATATGTAATCTCATTGTAAGCGAAATGCTTTAATAAATTTTTATAAGGCTATTTTTGTACTTTTGCCTGAAAGTAATATGATGCCTCCTGGGCGGCCGTTTATGTATACATGTGTATAACCTGAAAGATTGCAGCCGTCGGCTTCAACCCCCACGCATATAATGCGGAGGTGCTCGCAAACAACATGCGTTCACACTTAACCCAACGTGTTGGTCCTATTAAGGAGGTGATAGCGGAGCGAGCGAGGCAACCGGACTATAATGCTTTAGCACTTTCACTTAGCCATAGGAGTTTGACAGTGGGGCTACTAGATAGCCCCTGGTGGCTCCGCACTCTTCCGATCCCGGGGTGCGTACATGCCTGGCCGGAAAATGGCCCTTCGTTAAGGTGGAGGAATTCTAACATTCCAACAGGTCATCGAGTGGTTGACCAGTCTCACGCTATATCATGACAGTCAATTTTCGGCTTTCTCTACTGAGGTGCTCATCCGGATGAACCAGGGCACAATCGCAGTAGTTCTCCTGGTGCTACCTTAGCCGGTAAAGCAGAACGTAAGGCACCAAAACACAGGAGACGGGCAAACCCAACATTTGACCAAAGACAATGATTCGGAGCTGATGCATATAAGGCCAAACTCGCGACGCCGAACACTCCCTAAGGTATTCGGTCTTTGTGGTATAAACCGGGCCTAAATAATGGCCTTTGTAAGAAGCCCCTTGTGTCCAGGTACGTGCATTGTTCTGGCGTGGCCACATGCCAAGACGTCAGCATCCTTCTCAACGGTGGATATGTATCAACAAGAGACAGTAAAAAAGGTTTACGCAGGGTCTTAATCTAAAAAGAATCCTTGGAGCGGGTCCCTGCTGCACGTCTGCGCCTGTGTCTCCGTTGTGCCGTATCCTGGACGGGTGTAGCATGATGATCGTCTATAAAAGAGAGGAATTTAGGTGAAAAAGTTGTTGTGCAAAAAGATAGTTTTTAAAGAAACCATGTATAATTCAAGATGAGAAAAAATTGCCACTTGTCTGCGCGCGTTGAGCTCCTTGTATTGAAAAATAGGGGTGTGACCACTTATTTGGTATAAATAGCGGCACCGGACTTGATTAGTTGTGTCTGAGGTCTTGACGACCTATTGGATGCTTTCACTGGTCCGTGCGCCTTTAGTGTGTGGCTGCCAGGGAAGCCGCACTCTCTTCAGTGCACAGAGATCGCTTGATATTTCCGTTCATTGAAATGATTCCACGTGGACTGGGCATCTTGAGTGTGAGGAAGGCATAGTGTGGTATTGCATTAAAGCAAGCGAAAGCTTCGCGTCCGAGCAGTGCTTGATAGCCACTTTGGAACGGAGCGATGTGGAAGGTTAAATGCTCGCGACGAAAGTTATCGGGGGAGCCGAATATAACTTGTAGTAGGAGGGAGCCCGTACAATGAGCCCCTGGGCCTGGCGCTACTCCTTTAAAGGTAGTATTGCTATGGCGAATTTTTTTTGGGTCTAACCCCATCCCGCGGATTGTATCCTGATATATTAGGTTTAGATTGCTGCCACCGTCCATCAAGACTCGTGTGAAGTGATATCCGCCAATTACTGGGTCTAATACTAGGGCAGCCCCTCCTGCGCGTCGGATACTTGCTGAGTAATCGCGATGGTCGAAAGTGATCGGTTGAGACGACCAGTGGCAGGACTTCGCGGTGACAGGCACTTGGGTATATTTTCCTGGGAGTGCCGCGTTGTTTTTTCGCTTGATCACGTGTAACACGTTTACTGTTTTGACTTCTGGTGGAAATTTCTTTTGTTCCCCAGTGTCTTGCTTGGGAGGCTTGTCCTCGTCTGCACTTGGTGTATCCTCCCCCTTGTGTACGGCGTTGAGCTTGCCGGACTGCTTGAAGACCCAACATTCTCTGTGGGTATGATTAGCAGGTTTACCAGGGGTACTATGGATCTGACATACTTGGTCCAGAATTTTGTTGGGCTGGATAGTTCATCCCTGGTGCCTTTAGAGGGCGGCTTTTGCTGACCTGGCCGAGAGCTTTTGAATCCGGCATTTACTGCCGTGCCCTTCGTGCTGTCTTCTTTATTCCGGCGTTTGTTATTGCTGTTGTGCCGTGATTTCCCGTTTCCATCTCTAACTTCGGATGTACTGGGTCGCTGGTGCTGCATCTGGCTAACCAGCTGTCCTCACCCGCGCAAAAGCGGGTCAAGAGGCTTGTTAATGCGGCCATCGTTCTCGGCTTATTTTGGCCGAGGTATCTGGCGAGCCATTCGTCATGGATGCTATGCTTAAAAGTTGCCAAGGCTTCGGCGTCCGGACAGTCGACAATCTGGTTCTTTTTAGTAAGAAACCTGTTCCAAAGCTTTCGTGCTGACTCTCCGGGCTGTTGAGTTATATGACTCAAATCGTCCGCATCCGGAGGTCGGACATAAGTCCCTTGAAAATTTGCCCGAAAGGCATCTTCAAGCTCTTCCCAACTTCCAATGGAGATTTCGGGGAGGCCTTTAAGCCAGTGACGAGCTGGCCCTTTGAGCTTGAGGGGTAAGTACTTGATGGCGTGGAGATCATCTCCTCGAGCCATATGGATATGAAGGATGTAGTCCTTAATCCAGACCCCAGGGTCTGTTGTTCCGTCGTATGTCTCTATGTTTACGGGTTTGAATCCCTCTGGAAATTCATGGTCCAGCACCTCATCGGCGAAACATAGGGGGTGTGCGGCACCCCTGTAGCTAGGCGTACCGCGTTGTTCGGATGTTTGTTGTGTTGCATTGTATGCTGGGGCGCGCTTGCGTGGTCCATAGATGGATCTTGTTGCGCCGTCCTTTGGGTGCGAGCCCTCGCATGGGTCGCGTGTTGTATTGTGAGTGGCGTTGTACGCCGCTCTGTGTTGGCAGAAGGGTCGTCTATCCGGCCAGGTGGCTGCTTTGATATTTGGTTGTGGGGGGTCTGAGGCCTCCTCATCAAATTCAGGTAGCAGCTTCCGCTTTGGGTAGCTCTTGGAGGGGCGATTGTCGCCGTACCTCGCTGCTGTGTTGAGTATTTTACTCCATCTGATTTGGAGTGTGTCTTGCGCAGCCTTGAGCCTTTGCTTCTGCTTTTTAAGACTCCTCGCAGTGGCAACAAGCCTTTTACGGGCATTCTGCTGCTCTGGGTGCCTGTCCGGCGTTATGTCGTCCGGACTATTATCCTTGATAGAATTTGTTTGTTCGGTTTGATTATCCGGATTGCCGTTGTCCGGCAGTGGTTCGCCCTGCTCCAGCGCTGGGTCTGTGTGATCGTTATTTCTGTCAAGGCGGGATTTGGGGCGGCGCTTGCGTCGCCGCTTTGACTGCTTCTCGAGGGAACAAGCCTTCGGTGCGTCCTTCCGCTCCTCGTCGTCATCTTTTGGTGCGTCCACCATGTATACGTCATATGACGAGGTGGATTTCCAGGGCCCAATAGGCGCTGGTTCTTCATCGTCTCCTTCATCGGCGTCCATACCGTCGATGTCTTCGGAGTCGAAGTCGAGCATGTCGGTTAAATCATCGATAGTGGCTACAAAGTGGGTGGTGGGTGGGCTTTGAATTTCTTCATCGTCCGTATCCCAACCTTGCTGACCGTAGTCCGGCCAGGGCTCTCCTGATAAAGAGAGAGACTTTAGTGTCTTCAGAATATCGCCGAAAGGCGAGTGCTGAAAGATGTCCGCGGCAGAAAACTCCATGATCGACGCCCAATCGGATTCGATCGGTAGGGGCGCGGAGGGTTCGGAGTCCGGGGAGGACTCCGGCTCCTTGGAGTCACGAGTCTCGTGGAGTGCGGGGTTGGTGTTTGGCTCGATCGCCGTTGGGATCGTAGCCCCCGAGGCGGCGTCCAACCACCCATCCTCGATCAGCGCGGTCGGCTCCGAATTAAGGGTCGAAGCCGATTCGGGTGCGGCCTCCAGGGCACTGTTCGGCGGCAGAGCTAGATCATGCTCGTTGTGACAGTGCGGCGTGCTCGACAGTGGCTCGAATCCGTCGAAGATCAAGTCCCTACGGATGTCAGCCGTGTAGTTTAAACTTCCAAATCTGACCTGATAGCCAGGGGCATAGCTTTCGATCTACTCCAGATGGCCAAGTGAATTGGCCCGTAGTGCGAAGCCACCGAAGACGAAGATCTGTCCGGGGAGGAAGGTCTCACCCTGCACTGCATCGCTATTGATGATCGTAGGAGCCATCAAGCCTAACGGCGACGACACAGAGGAACTCTCAATGAAAGCACCAATGTCGGTGTCAAAACCGGCGGATCTCGGGTAGGGGGTCCTGAACTGTGCGTCTAGGCCGGATGGTAACAGGAGGCAAGGGACACGAAGTTTTACCCAGGTTTGGGCCCTCTTGATGGAGGTAAAACCCTACGTCCTGCTTGATTAATATTGATGATATGGGTAGTACAAGAGTAGATCTACCACGAGATCGGAGAGGCTAAACCCTAGAAGCTAGCCTATGGTATGATTGTTGTTCTGTATGTTGTCCTACGGACTAAAACCCTCCGGTTTATATAGACACCGGAGAGGGTTAGGGTTACACAAAGTCGGTTACAATGGTAGGAGATCTACATATCCATATGCCAAGCTTGCCTTCCACGCCAAGGAAAGTCCCTTCCGGACACGGGATGAAGTCTTCAATCTTGTATCTTCATAGTCCAGGAGTCCGGCTGAAGGTATAGTCCGGCCATCCGGACACCCCCTAATCCAGGACTCCCTCACTACCCTATCATATTACTTTGCTACTAAACACTTTGCTGCAGATATTAAGTTTCCAGGTGTGGTTGAATTGACAACTTAGCTGCTAATACTTGAGAATTATCTTTGGCTCCCCCTGTGTCGAATCAATAAATTTGGGTTGAATACTCTACCCTCAAAAACTGTTGCGATCCCCTATACTTGTGGTTCATCAAGACTCTTTTCTGGCGCCGTTGCCGGGGAGCATAGCTCTATTCTTTGAGTCACTTGGGATTTATATCTGCTTATCATTATGAAGAACTTGAAAGATCCAAGAACCAAGATTTATCCCTCAACTACGAGGGGAGAACTGCCATCTAGCTCTGCACTTGATTCACCTTCTGTTTTGAGTAAGCTTGCGACACCTAAACCTGCTTCTGCTATTAATTCTGATATGTCGCATGTTATTGATGATGCCACTTCTTCTATGCATGATACTTATGATGAAACTACTTCTATGCTTGATACTACTGTGCCACTTGGTGAATTTCTTGATGAACAACTTGCTAGGGCCGGAGAGAATGAAATTATTGAAACTGATAATATTAAAGTGATGATGAAGATTCTCCCCCTAGATATGAATTACCTGTTGTGCCTGAGGGCTATGTTATGGATGAAGAAACTGCTAGAGAATTTCTTGCTTGCAATGATAGGAGTGATCTTAAGAAATTATTACCTAAGTTGAAACAAAAAACTCTGAATGCTAGAATGAAATATGATCCTGCTTATGCTACTTCACCTATCTTTGTTGCTGATAAGGATTATGAATTCTTTGTCGACCCTGAGATAATTACTTTGGTTGAATCTGATCCTTTCTATGGCTATGAATCTAAAACTGTTGTGGCACATCTTACTAAATTAAATGATATAGCCACCCTGTTCACTAATGATGAGAAAGCTTGCTATTATTATATCCTTAAATTATTTCCGTTCTCATTAAAGGGTGATGCTAAGATATGGTTTAATTCTCTTGATCCTGGTTGTGTGTGTAGTCCCCAGGATATGATTTATTACTTCTCTGCTAAATATTTCCCCGCTCATAAGAAACAAGCTACTTTAAGGGAAATATATAATTTTGTGCAAATTGAAGAAGAGAGTCTCCCACAAGCTTAGGGGAGGCTTCTCCAATTACTTAATGCTTTGCCTGATCATCCTCTCAAGAAAAATGAAATACTTGATATCTTTTAATGGACTAACCGATGCTTCCAGAGACCACCTGGATAGTTGTGCTAGTTGTGTTTTCAGGGAAAGAACACCAGATGAAGCTGAAATTTTATTGAATAATATGTTGACCAATGAAAATAATTGGACACTTCCTGATCCAATTCCTGAACCAACTCCTAACCCAACTCCGAAGAAAAGGCGTATTCTATTTCTTAGTCCCGAAGATATGCAAGAGACAAAGAAATCTATGAAAGAAAAAGGTATTAAAGCTGAAGATGTTAAGAATTTACCTCCTATTGAAGAAATACATGGTCTTAATTTACCACCTTTTGAAGAAGTACATGGTCTTGATAACCCGACACAGGTAGTAAAGGTAAATTCTCTCTATAGATATGATAAAGCTGAAATCCCTCCTACTAAGTTTGCTAGCCAATGCTTAGATGAGTTTGATAACTTTATGGTTAAGCAAGAAGATTTTAATGCTTATGTTGGTAGACAATTGAAATATAATGCTTATATGATTGAACACTTGAGTGATTATATGGCTAATGTTAAAGGTGAACTAAAACTTATTAGTAAACATTCTTCTATGGTTACCACTCAAGTAGAACAAGTACTTAAAGCTCAGAATGATTTGCTCAATGAATTAAATAATAAGAATGATAATGCTATTAGAGTTATGACTAGAGGTGGTAAAATGACTCAGGAACCTTTGTATCCTGAGGGCCATCCTAAGAGAATTGAGCAATAATCTCAGATAAATAATATTGATGCACCTAGTCCTACTAAGAGGAAGAAAAAGAAAAATGATAGGACTTTGCACGCTTCTAGTGAACATGTTGTTGACACACCTGAGAATCCCAATGATATTTCTATTTTTGATGCTGAAACACAATCTGGTAATGAGCATGAACCTAGTGTTAATGTTAATAATGATGATCATGTTGATGCTCAACCTAGTAATGAAAATGAAGTAGAGATTGAACCTGCTGTTGATCTTGATAACCCACAATCAAAGAATCAACATTATGATAAGAGAGACTTTGTTGCTAGGAAGCACAGTAAGGAAAGAGAACCATGGGTTCAGAAACCCACGCCTTTTCCTCCTAAACCATCCAAGAAAAAGGATGATGAGGATTTTGAGCACTTCGCTGAAATGATTAGACCTATATTTTTGCGTATGCATTTGACTGATATGCTTAAAATGAATCCTTATGCTAAGTACATGAAAGATATTGTTACTAATAAAAGAAAGATACCGAAAGCTGAAATTTCCACCATGCTTGCTAATTACACTTTTAAGGGTGGAATACCTAAGAAACTAGGAGACCCCGGAGTACCCACTATACCATGCTCCATTAAAAGAAACTATGTTAAAACTGCTTTATGTGATCTTGGAGCCGGTGTTAGTGTTATACCTCTCTCTTTATATCGTAGACTTGATTTGAATAAGTTGACCTACTGAAATATCTTTGCAAATGGCAGATAAATCAACTGATATACCTGTCGGTACTATTTAAGTAATAAATCAACTGAGGGTGTGCCTGTTGTGGTTGCAAACGTTACTATTTTAACGGACTTTGTTATTCTTGATATTCCCGAGGACAATAGTATGTCTATTATTCTTGGAAGACCCTTTTTGAATACTTCTGGGGCTGTTATTGATTGCACCAAAGGCAATGTCACTTTTCATGTTAATGGCAATGAGCATATGGTACACTTTCCGAGGAAACAACCTCAAGTACACAATATCAATTCTATTGGAAAAATTCCGACTATTACTCATTGAGGTTTTGAATTTCCTCTTCCTACTGTCAAGAAGAAATATGATATACTAATTGTTGGGGACATGCATATCCCCGTTGAGGTAACCTAGTGTTATTCAAAAATTCTTCGATTCCATGTTATTCAGAATGAGTTTGTTAACAAGACCTGATCAACCTTGTTAGTGGATTCCTTTTGATGAGCATGAGATGGATGAATTTAGAAAACACAACTCTCTGTACCCTCTTTTTACTTTCTGTTATTTATATTAAATAAAGAAAAAAAGTATTTTTGTGTCTGTTTTCTGAATTGTCCATGCAATAAAAAATACCCCGAAAATAAAAGTTCTCCAAATGCCCTGAAAATCAAATATGATTTTTTCTAGAATATTTGAGAATATCTGGCACTGAAAACACAACAGGGGAGCAAGCACCTGCCCACGAGGGTGGAGGGCGCGCCCTGTGCCTCGTGGGCCCACGGTGGCTCCCCTCCACTTATTCTAGCTAGCACACACTCCTTCTTCCTCCCACAAACATCACTAACCAGCTCAAACCCGAGTCCAATCTCATCTTGCTGCCATTTTTGATCTCCTTGCTCAAAGCTCCATTCAGAAAACTGCTTTGGGGGATTGTTCCTTGGTACGTGACTCCTCCAATTGTCCAATTAGTTTTTGTTCTAGTGCTTTATTCATTGCATATTTTTGCTGCTTAGGTGACCCTGTTCTTGAGCTTGCATGTCAAATTTATGTGGTCAAAAGTAGTTTTAATGCATGATATATCCTCTAGGCACTTGTAGGAGTAGTTGCTATTAATTTTGTTGAGTTCGGTTCACTTTTATTTTGAAGTTACTAAAATTTCAGAAATTTTTCAGAGGAAGAAATATGTTTAGGAAAATGTACCAAGGTGGTCCTTTAAGGAAGCAAGGACCCAGGCTCGCAATACGCGATGCCGACGATGAACCACCAAGGGAAGCTCAAGTGCGGCTTGTGAATGGCCTTCAGAGGACTTTATGGATCGAGCAGGAACCAAGGAAGAATTTAACTCATATGTGCGTAATGCTGATCTTGAGAGCTTCGAGGTAGATAAGTGCCGCCAGTACCACTATGCCACCGATTCCTTTGTGAGAAGGTTTGAATTTTCATCATCACGCAATTCTCAAACTGTCCTGTTTGATATTTATGAAAATTGTTATACTATGGACTTAGAGGATTTTAATACTGCTTGCAAACTTCCACAATGGGGCAGCACTAGTGATCCTCGCAAATCCGAGTCTAGAGATTTTCTTGCTAGTATAACTGTGGGGGAATCTAGAGATATAACACAAGCTACCATAGGGAGCATTCATTTTCCTGCTATACATTATTTTTCTCTCTTCATAGGTAGATGCATTAATGGTAAAGATGAAGCATGTCACATGTGTGTGCCTGATCTTAGCATTCTCAGAAGCGCTATTTTAGGAGATAAACAATACAACTTGGGGGCTATCGTTACACATAGGTTGCATAATAATCGCATTCATGGAGATTTCTTTGGTGGAATTTATGCAACCCGTCTAGCTAATTTTCTTGACATACCCATATGTGGGTATGATATTGAGTTGCCTCCTGTTTATTTAGATTATGAGGCCATGGTTTGTCATCAGTTTGTTGAGAGGAATGATCAGTTCCTCTAGTACCGACTAATCTTTGACAGATGACGCACCTATCACATCGCTCTCCCTGCTCCTCCTTTCTTTGACTCTCAGGTAAAAGGGAGATATGTTATAACCAGGGAGGAGGCGACCGAGTACGAGAGGAGGGCGGAGACAGCTCACCTCCAAGCGGCAGCTCATCAAGCAATTGCCGCTGCATCTCAGTACGACCCCAGCTACAACTTTGGATATCTGCCAGGCCAGCCATGGCCATAGACCAAGTTAGGCCAAAAGCCTAAGCTTGGGGGAGTACGTATTTCCCACCGACATTACACTCATGTTCACACACTCATTGCTAGTTGTCGGTGCTCATACTTTTTCATTGTCTCATCCATGCTAGTTTAATTTTCTTTTTATGCTTTCTTCTTGTGTGTTTAATAAACCTTGATAAAAAAACCAAAAAAATAGTTGTAGCTTTTAATTAGTTTACTTTCCATGCTTGTAGTATTAAGTAAAAAGAAAACCCAAAAATATTTCTGGTTCTTCTTTTGCTTGTTGGGAGCTTTCCCGTGTAAATAGTTTTATTTCTTTCTTGTTCTTTGGGGGTCGAGAGGAGAAGACCATGATTAAAATGTTAAAGTGGCTCTTATACGCATTATTGTTGATATGACAAAGAGCCCATATTACCTTGTCTTCTCTCTTGAATTGAATGCTTGCAAATTCTAGCTTAGTCCAATGCACATGCACTATTATTATTATCCACACTATTCGATCGTGCAAGTGAAAGGCAATAATGATGATTATATGATGAACTTATCGAGATGAGAAAAAGCTGGTATGAACTCGACCTCTCTTGTTTTTGTAAATATGATTAGTTCATCGTTCCTGATTCAACCTATTATGAATAAACATGTTTGCAATGATAATTAGAGATTATAGTTGCCTATGCCATTCTTAATTAGCTAGGAGCTTATAATGGTTTACCTTGTGTTCCAACATGCTATTAAAATGGTTGTGATGTGGTATGATAGGGTGGTATCCTATTTTGAACGATTCGAATGGCTTGACTTGGCACATGTTCACACATGTAGTTGAAACAAAATCAACATAGCCTCTACAATATTTGTGTTCATGGTGCATTATATCCTACTCATGCTTGCATTCAGTGTTGATTAATTTTAATGCATGTTCATAACTGTTGTCGCTCTCTAGCTGGTCGCTTCCCAGTCTTTTGCTAGCCTTCACCTGTACTAAGCGGGAATGCTACTTGTGCATCCGATTCCATAAACCCCAAAGTTATTCCATATGAGTCCACCATACCTACCTATATACGGTATCTACCTGCCGTTCCAAGTAAATTTGTATGTGCCAAACTCTAAACCTTCAAATCAACATTCTATTTTGTATGCTCGTATAGCTCATGTATCAACTAGGGTTGTCCGTATCTTCCATGTTAGGTAGGTTATTCTCAAGAGGAGTGGACTCCGCTCCTCACTCACGAGAAAATGGCTGGTCACCGGGATGCCCAGTCCCATGCTTTATGCAAATCAAATCAAAATAATCGCAAACAAAACTCCCCCGGGACTATTGTTAGTTGGAAGCACTCGTTGTTTCGAGCAAGCCATTGATTGATGCTTGTTGGTGGAGGGGCAGTATAAACTTTACCATTCTGTTTGGGAACCGCCTATAATGTGTGTAGCATGGAAGATATCGCCATCTCTCGGTTGTTATGTTGACAATGAAAGTATACCGCTCAAAATATTATTCATATCTATTTCAAAACCGAGCTCTGGCACCTCTACAAATCCCTGCTTCCCTCTGCGAAGGGCCTATCCATTTACTTTTATGTTGAGTCATCATCCTCTTATTAAAAAGCATCAGTTGGAGAGCACCACTGTCATTTGCATTCTTACTGTTAGTTTACATTGAGTATGACTTGACTGGATCTCTTTTACCATGAATTACATTGTCAAGTCAGTCGTTGATCTTTAAAGGTGCTCTACATTTATGTTTTGCAGTCTCAGAAAGGGCTAGCGAGATACCATCTTGTTATATCATATCATGATTGTTTTGAGAAAGTGTTGTCATCCGAGATTTATTATTATTGCTCGCTAGTTGATTATGCCATTGATATGAGTAAACATGAGACCTAAATGTTATTGTGAATATGGTTAGTTCATAATCTTTGCTGAAAACTTGAATGCCGGCTTTACATATTTACAACAACAAGAGAAAACAGAGTTTGTAAAAGTTTTTCTTTATCACTTTCAGTTTATCAACTGAATTGCTTGAGGACAAGCAAAGGTTTAAGCTTGGGGGAGTTGATACGTCTCCGTCGTATCTACTTTTCCAAACACTTTTGCCCTTGTTTTGGACTCTAACTTGCATGATTTGAATGGAACTAACACGGACTGGCGCTGTTTTTAGCAGAATTTCCATGGTGTTATTTTTTTTGCAGAAATAAAAGTTCTCGGAATGGCCTAAAAATCAACGGAGAATTATTTTGGAATATATAATAAATACTGGAAGGAAGATCCACGTCAGGGGGGCCTCCACCTATCCACGAGGGTGGGGGGCATGCCCAACCCCCCTGGGCGCGCCCCCTACCTCGTGGCCCCCCTAACGCTCCACCGACCTCAACCTTGACTCCATATATTCACTTTCCGGGAGAAAAAAACCAAGGAGAAGGATTCATCGTGTTTTACGATACGGAGCCGCCGCCAAGCCGTAAACTATCTCGGGAGGGCTGATCTGGAGTTCGTTCGGGGCTCCGGAGAGGGGAATCCGTCGCCATCATCATCATCAACCTTCCTCCATCACCTATTTCACGATGCTCACCGCCGTGCGTGAGTAATTCCATCATAGGCTTGCTGGACGGTGATGGGTTGGATGAGATTTATCATGTAATCGAGTTAGTTTTGTTAGGGTTTGATCCCTAGTATCCACTATGTTCTGAGATTGATGTTGCTATGACTTTGCTATGCTTAATGCTTGTCACTAGGGCCCGAGTGCCATGATTTCAGATATGAACCTATTATGTTTTCATGAATATATGAGAGTTCTTGACCCTATCTTGCAAGTCTATAGTCACCTACTATGTGTTATGATCGAGCAACCCCGAAGTGACAATAGTCGGGACCACTCCCGGTGATGACCGTAGTTTGAGGAGTTCATGTATTCACTATGTGTTAATGCTTTGGTCCGGTACTCTATTAAAAGGAGGCCTTAATATCCCTTAGTTTCCAATAGGACCCCGCTGCCATGGGAGGGTAGGACAAAAGATGTCATGCAAGTTCTTTTCCATAAGCACGTATGACTATATTCGGAATACATGCCTACGTTACATTGATGAATTGGAGCTAGTTCTGTGTCACCCTAGGTTATGACTGTTACATGATGAACCGCATCCAGCATAATGCTCTATCACCGATCCATTTCCTACAAGCTTTCCATATATTGTTCTTCACTTATTTACTTTTCCGTTGCTATTGTTATCATCACTACAAAACACCAAAAATATTACTTTTGCTACCCTATCATATTACTTTGCTACTAAACACTTCGCTGCAAATATTAAGTTTCCAGGTGTGGTTGAATTGACAACTCTGCTGCTAATACTTGAGAATATTATTTGGCTCCCCTTGTGTCGAATCAATAAATTTGGGTTGAATACTCTACCCTTGAAAACTGTTGCGATCCCCTATACTTGTGGGTCATCAATCCACAATTCATCGGATCTCGACAAACACACCACAAAAGAAGATTACATCGGATAGATCTCCAAGAACATCGAGGAGAACATGGTATTGAGAATCAAACAGAGTGAAGAAGCCATCTAGCTACTGGCTATGGAACCGTAGTGTAGCGCCCAAGATGCGATTCTATCCCTATCACGTGATAAAATCATGATTGGGGCACAACCGCATTTCGAGAGCATAGCAAGGTGGATATCATTAGAACATACCATGTACTGAATAGATGAGAATACAAGATAAAGGCTTACACTCAGCACAAGTTACATCATTCATACAACAATTCATCAATACATAGCAATCATCATACATAAGAGCAGGATCCGGCTACGGATGAAAACAAACGAAAAGAAGAACGACATCCACCCCGCTAATCCCAGGCTCCCTGACCCGGAACCTATCCCTTGATCGAAGGAGAAGAAGAACTCCAAAAGCAATCAAGCATCGCTCTCACGTCAGAGCTTCACTTTACCTGTACCTGCAACTGTTGTAGTAGTAATTTGTGAGCCACGAGGACTCAGCAATCCCATTACCATGGGTATCAAGTCTAGCAAAGCTTAATGGTTAAGGAAGGGTAAAGTGGTGAGGTTGCAGTAGCAATTAAGCAATGTATGGTGGCTAACTTACGAGTACAAGAGTAAAATGAGAAACTACGCAAACGGTCGCAAACTAGAAATGATCAAGAAGTGATCCTGAACTACTTACGTTCAAACATAACCCAACCGTGTTCTCTTGTTGAACCTCCCCGAAAGGAGACAATCACGGTTACACACGTGGTTGGTGTATTTTAATGGAGTTTACTTCAAGTCCTCTACAACCAGATATTAACAAATTCCCATCCGCCACATAACCGCGGGCACGACTCTTGAAAGTTTAAACCCTGCAGCGGTGTCCCAACTTAGCCCATGACAAGCTCACGATCCACAGAGACAATCCTCCATCACGGGACAACCGATCAGACTCGGAATCCCGGTGCACAAGACATTTCGACAATAGTAAAACAAAACCAGCAAGACCGCCCGAATGTGCCGACAAATCCTGATAGGAGCTGCACATATCTCGTTCTCAGGGCACACCGGATGAGACATCCTACGAGTAAAACCAACCCTCAAGTTTCCCCGAGGTGGCCCCGCAGTCTACTCGGTTCAGACCAACACTCAGAGGAGCACTGGCTCGGGGGGGGGGGGGGTTAAATAAAGATGACCCTCGGGTTTATAACTCCCTAGAGAAAAGTTTAGATTGTTAGGAAAATGTTAAAACCAAGGTTGGGCCTTGCTGGAAGAGTTTTATTCAAAGCGAACTGTCAAGAGGGACCCATACCTCTCATCATGTTAGGGACGCAAAATCAAGGAACATAACACCGGTATGATGGAAACTAGGGCGGCAAGAGTGGAACAAAACACCAGGCATAAGGCCGAGCCTTCCACCCTTTACCAAGTATATAGATGCATTAATTTAATAAGAGATATTGTGATATCCCAACATAGCCATGTCCCAAACATGGAACAACCTGCAACTAGTGACGCTATAAGAGGGGCTGAGCAAAGAGGTAACATAGCCAAACAACGGTTTGCTAGGAAGGGTGAAAAAGGTTAGAGGGTTTCATGGCAACTCGGGAGGCTTGATAAACAAGTGGCAGGTAGCGCGACATAGCGATAACATCGAGACAACTAGCATAGCAAAGATAGTAGTGAGATCCAAGGTGACGATCGTCTTGCCAAAAATCCCACTAGGAAGAAGAATGAGTCCATGAAGAAGATGAAGCCACGTAGACGAACCAAGCGCAGACGAACGAATCCTCACAAACGCAACGAAACAGGAACTAACGAGAAGGAGCACAACTGGAAAGAAGCAAACAACATGGTAAACACACAACACATAAACAAGACATGATGCTCAACCAAGTATGATGCATGACAAGGCTACATGATGCTACTCATGGCAAGAGATGATGCATACAAGAGCAACACATCAAAGCAAGTTTAAATGAGGCCGGAAACAACATATAAAAATTCCGGTAAGTCCTCATATGAAAATTTATAAATTGGTCCAGATCTGATTAGAACACACTATTGAAGTTGTTAAAACATCAATTTAAAATGCACCAAGGTGATCTACACGGTTTTCTAGTCAAGTTACATATAAAGTCGTTTAATTCGGAGCTACGGCCTAGAAGATATGAGCAAAACAAGTTAAACATGGCATTGATGTAAATGCAAGAAAAAAACATCACAAACACTCCAAAACATGGATGCAACAAGGTAACATGAAACTACATGCAAAACTAAGCAAGTTTCATATAGAGCATGCTCAAAACGGAGTCACGGTTCAACACATACACTCCATACAAGATTCAAACACAACCTGCCCAAAACAACAACTAAGTACTTTGCAATCAAGGAAACAACATGCTACAGGAATCATAAGGGCACAAACTTGACATGCACTCAAAGTACACATAACATGCTTCAAATAACATTTTAGGTTCAGGTTCATAGGCATCAAGATTAATCCAAGATGATCAATGCAAAAGGCAACTTAATAACACAGATTATGACTTAGTGAAAAACAGGGCATGCATGAGCAGGAATAACATGTTGACATGTTGGAGGCATGAAACAATGATGATATAGTGCAAGATCATGGCAAACAAAAGCATGTCACTAAAGTACAGGTTAAACATGGCACAACATTATTACTAAGCATCTCCATATAACCCTATCAATGGCAATCAACAAGACAAGATGCAACAAGATATAAGATGATTCTCAGACTTAGAAGAAATCTAGGAATGCAAAACATAACATTATGATGCTGACTTTGGGGGAACATAACAGCAAACATAGCAACTTTAATAAGAATGAAAAATACATGGACATGTAGTAGACATGATATACTTCAACTTACTCCATGGGCACAAATTCATATGAAGCATGGAGTAATCACAATGGTTCATGCAAAAAGGAACATGCTATTAACAGGATAACAGATTTAGCATGATGGCAACTTGAGAGCAAGAAAGAGACAAGCTACAACAAATTATAATGACAACCAAGGGCATGGCATCAAATTACACATAAGAAAGAGAAAATAACATCAAGGCATCATCTACATATGTATCATAGACTAGTGGGAACCATCAAGACAAGATTGCTAGTTGAAACAGTTTCAGCAAGTGTAAAACAACAACATCAGCATATCAACTTTGCAAGCTTGGAACAGAGGTCATATGAAGTCCAAAATTAACAAACTTGGCATGTGGACAAATTAGTCATAGCATAATTCAAAACATGTAATTGGAACATCTCCAAAAGAGGCATAGATCAATCAATATCAAGCTCACAAGTGAAGTTAATAGAAAACTAGAACATCATTTAGGCATGTTCATGGCAATGAAAGCATATGCTACATGACATATATGAGGCATCACAAGGCATGGCATGATAGAGCATAACGTGGACATCAAAACATCTCAAGTTGTCAACTCCAGGTTATGCATGGAATAGATGGTAGAATCAATTTAATAGGGCATCACAATGTAACAGTTACAGACTTAGCAAATATCACAAAGTCTCAGAAATCAGCAATATTAAGTAGCACACTTCACAAGCTTGTGCTAGTCACCACAAGGCACATAAAAATACATGGATTTCACCACTGTAAAGATGGCATGAATATGCTTCTAAAATATGTGGACATGATGCATAAAAGATGCACACACAAAATACAATGAAAAAGACAAAACAACAAGTTATGACAAGTTTCAGTAGTTAACATCATATATCACTCTTGCAACAGGGATTAACATGGCATAATGCATTCTAACATGCATGCAAAGGACACTATCATGAAGAGCACTCTGAGATGAACATTTTGGCATATCATACACGTAAATTGGAGTAATATGCATGAAGTTATAAGCTCCACAAAATGACTAAATGATGCTCATGAACTGGGGACTTGGTCGTTTCAGGAAAAAAACAAGGTGAGCGTCAAATAGCTAACAGACGCATGGGGCGGAGAATAGGCTGGAGCTCACCAACGGGCCTGGCCCAGGTCGCAGAGGAGACAGGCCGGCGGTGTGGGCTTGCTGGGCCGGTGGGCGAGGTCCGGCCCACGGGGTGGGGCATCGTGGTCGTACTCTCCCTTTGCCCGAGGGGAGGCAAGGTCGGCGGCGACCAACGGCGACGACGGCCGGCGGCGAGCACGGGGAAGGGCGACAGAGGCCGGGAGACGACATGGGCGGCTGGATCAGGAGGTGGCGGAGCCGATCTGGCCGCCGGCGGGGCTCCGCGGGCGCGAGGACGGCGCCCCGAACAGATCTGGCAAGGTTGGGGTTGACGCTGGTGCCTCCTTACTCCGGCGAGGTTTGGCGCGGGGTCAAGGGAAGCGGCGCCAGCAAGGAACAGTGGGGCGGCGCGCGGCGGCGGCGACGAAGTGGGAGGAGTGGCGGCGCGCGGTGGCCGGCGGAAGCCGAGGTGGTGGGGACGGTGGAGGTGCAGCAGCGGGGAGCTCCGGCCAAGGCGGCGGCGAAGATCCGACGAGGCGCGGGCTCCCTCGGGCCCGACGGGGCCTGGGGTGTGTCCGATCTGGGCCTTGCAGGCCTGGCGGCGAAGTGGGCACGACGCGGTGACATGGCGGCATGCGATTGGCCGAGACGGTGGTGGCGGACATGTCCGACGCGGGTTGGACGTGTCCGGCGGTGCGAGGAGGGGAAAAACTAGGGTTTCGCCCGAAATGGAGGGGGAGGAGACGTTTTGATAGGTAGAGGGAGCTAGGAGAGTCCAAATGAGGTGCGATTTTCGCCCACACGATCGTGATCCAACGATGGAGAGCATGGAGGGGGTTTAGATGGGCTAGTGGGATGTTATGAAGGGGTGCTGGGCTGCAAAGAGAAGGAGTGTTTCGGTTAACACGGTTAACCGTTGGGGCATCAAACGACCTCCAAATGGAACGAAATTTGGCAGGCGGTCTACCGGTGATATACCAAGACCACTCGACAAATCTCGGCCCATTCCAAGATCGTTCTTCTCCCGCTCATGAAACAAGAACTGAGAGGGGCGACGGGTGCATGAGAGAGTGTCGGATGGCAAAAATGACAACCTAGAAAATGACCGGATGCAAGTTTTGAGAAACATGATGATGTGATGCACATGATGACATGGCAAGAAGCAACACACAAGCAAATGACATGACAACGACAGCGAATAACTGTAAGACACTTGGCGCATCGGACTCGGGCATTACACGTAGGTCTGATGTAAACTACTCACGCTTCATCGGAAGGGCAATATAGTTGATGTAGAAGCCCCCCGTGATCGAATCCCCCTCCGGCAGGATGCCAGAAAAGGCCCCAAGATGGGATCTCATGGGAACAAAAGGTTGCGGCGTTGGAAAAGTGTTTTCGTGGATGCTTCTGGTGGTTTGGGAATATATGTGAATATATAGGACGAAGAATTAGCTGAGGGGACACTAATGCAGGATGTTGCTAATGCGACACTATGATTAGAGACCCTTCGAGAAACTGTGTGTGATGCAATAATCGCAAACGGTGCTATGTGAAAACTGTCAGAAATGATGTAAAACATTTGCGATGAATGATACATCAAACACGGTTCATATTATAGTTGCGTGTGCGATGAGGGGCATACGGTTGATCTGTACGAACTGTTTGTGATGAGACAGAACAACAGAAACAGGCAGCCAGATCAAGGTGTGTGCGATATACGGCATATAGTTCACTCTGATGAACCGTTTGCGATGAGTGAGGGGAACACAAACGATTCGGCGTAACAAGATGTGTGTGATACCCAACAAATAGGTCGGTAATCAGAATTGTGTGCGATCATTATAGACAGCCCATATGGTATTTTTTTGTGAATTGTGTGCTCGTCAGGGCAAATAGGTCAACAAAGCAACCTGTTGGCGATAATGTAGAAGATCTCTATCGAATACATATTACTAACCGTCTGCGATGAGATTGATAGGATAAACAGAGATATATACAGTTTGCTTAATTTAGTCCTTCTTCTTCTTGTTGTTCTTGTTGGACGGCCCCGCGACATCGTCTTGGTAAGGACGCTTCTATACGCTAACCGTTGGCTTTTCATCGCCGCCGCCATCGTCATCGTCGTTGCTGTCGTCGTCGTCCTCCTTGTTCGACCATTCCTCCTCCTCATCATTGTCGTCCTATTCTTCGTCCTCCGATGGCTCCTCGTCCATCTGGTTGTCGTCTGACGACTCCGGAGGCGGTGTCCCTTCCATGAACCAGATATAATCGAGGTCTGGGCTTGACGCCGGACTCATGGAAGACGAGTGGGATAATTCTGATGTTGACCTATCATCGGGCGCCGGACTGCTGGCCGAACTGCCGTCCTCGCTATCGCTTGACATGGCTACAAAGTGTGTGCTAGTGTGTAGCGTGGCCTACCAGGGACTATGAAGATGGTGGACACTTAAGCAGGGTATGCAGAGAAGAGGAACTGACAATTGAAGCGGGGATTGAAGCGGGGGTTGACGTATTATCTAACCGCTGATATAATCAACCGCAATTATTTGTACCCAGTCGCTCCAAATTCCCGGGGTTGTGTAGGACTCCTATTGGCTATTTGGCTGGTTTCCTTTTTCAGGACAAAAACAAGGAACGAGTTTTGGGATTATGCACCGGTACTGGTACGAACAGAGTAGGACAGTTGGCAAGCAATACATTGAGCTCTTCTTATTGATAAAGCCAGTAATAATCAAACTAGAAAGGAAAAGAAAAAGACAAAGAAAAATATCTGCACAAATCTTCGCGTAACATCAATGGCATAGGACCTAGATGTGCATTACTTAGAGCACATCTAGATGTGCTTTAGCAATATTGTCAAACAAAACCCCTAATCATCATTGCAAACAGTGCATAGAACATGGCTAATGCGACAACCACAACTACACATGCTAGTTCCTTCTTGTCTCTTGCTTTCATTTGTTGCCTGTGATTGATTCTTTCTTGCTTCATTGTACTGATTGTACATTCTAGATCAACCAGTTTCTTCTTCAGCTTTACGTTATCTTCTGCGAGCTTGGTGATAACACTCCGAGACCTAGCATGCCATTCTTCATCCAACCAGTTAACAAAGGCACAAGCCTCATATCCCTGCCAATGTTAAATAGTATTCTGGATGAGCGGTGGCATTAACTGAAGTAAAATGATGAACTTAATTAGCACTAACATCTAAGGGGCAACTTAGAAACCGCCTGCCAATGTCGAATCCCTCTGTGCATACACGTCGAGCGGGAGTGTGCCCGTGCACACAACTCAGCTTTTGGTACTTCTCGGTGGCGCAAAACTCGGAGTCGAACTCGTGTTGCAGGAGTCTGGAGTCAAGCTCCGGATCCGGCGGCAGATCGCTTTCCTGAGGGGGGGGGGTCATTCAGGACGGATTCGGCAAGGATCTATACCTTGGACATGCTAAAAAAGATCAGGATAGATTGGAACCTGACAGGATGATTCGGATCCGTAGTATACCTTCCTTCTGATGACCTTAGGCAAGTGCTCGGCGGCGACCGCCGTCGTGGCAGTGATACGAGCAGGAGCAGCCGCACCGAAACCATCAGCACCACTCGTCCGCATTCCTCCAATGTCAGTGCCACATGATGGAATTTGGAGGCTATGTAGGGATTTGGGGGAAATGGGGAAACTGTGGAGATAAGTTAGCGGTCGGGAACTACTAATGGCACTATATATATGTTGTATACGGCACACTATTTGTACATGTAGTTTGTGTTAGGTATTACAACGTCACACATGATTTCCGCACCAAACCGTGTGAGAAGACAATGTAGGTAAGACACGGTTGCCGTTACATAACCGTATGCGATGAACTACCCTGTCCATATAATTGAGTTACGGTGAGATACAGTGTAAACAGCCGCTCCACGGATATCCGTAAAAAAAACAGCCGCTCTGCATATAGAGATGGCGGCGGCGGCCTAGGCAGCGGCTACCGGAGAAGAGGTCAATCCTCGGTAGGTGGGCGGTGGCAGCGTCATAGGAGGTCAATCCTCGGTCTGCGGCGGGAGATAGGACGAGCTCAACTATCAAGGACGGCGGCGGCGTGATTCGAGCACATCCATTGCGGTCGATGGCGGGATAGTGGAGGTCGAACTTCAGGCGACAGCCGAACTAAGCTTTGCTCCTCGACCTTGCTATCTCGGCGTGCCGCCGCATCATGCTTTTCTGTCTACTGGGTGGAGGTCACCGCGCGGCTAATTAATTAAGATATTCTTTTCATGAGTGGCTTAATTAAGGTATTCAATTCCTAAGTGTAGTGTTGTACTAGTACTCTGTATGTAAATTGACTGGCCATTAATTTTTGTCATTGCACGTCTGGATAACAACATGGAGCACCCTCAGTAATTATTAAAATAAAACCTTGTGGTTTATGCACGCATCTGTGGGCAATACTTAATTCGTGTATTAATGTTGTTGTTTTGTTTTTAATTACCATTTGTCAGCTGCAGATGGAACGATCTCGATGGATGAAGAATCGAAAAACCGCAGATTTTATCAGTGGCGTGACAGAGTTCATGAATTTGGCTGAAAGTACAAAGAGGTGAATTGGTGATGCGGATTACATCCTATGTATGATAACCCACAAGTGTACGGGATCGCAACAATTTTTGGGGGTAGAATATTCAACCCAAATTTATTGATTCGACACAAGGGGAGCCAAAGAATATTCTCAAGTATTAGCAGTTGAGTTGTCAATTCAACCACACCTGGAAACCTAATATCTGCAGCAAAGTGTTTAGTAGCAAAGTAATATGATAGTAGTGGTAACGATAGCAAAAGTAACGGTAGCAAAAGTAATGTTCTTGATTTTTTGTAGTGATGATAACAATAGCAACGAAAAAGTAAATAGGAGAAGAACAATATATGGAAAGCTCGTAGGCATTGGATCGGTGATGGAGAATTATGCCGGATGCGGTTCATCATGTGACAGTCATAACCTAGGGTGACACAGAACTAGCACCAATTCATCAATTTAATGGAGGCATGTATTCCGAATATAGTCATCGTGCTTATGGAAAAGAACTTGCATGACATCTTTTGTCCTACCCTCCCGTGGCCGCGGGGTCCTTACGGAAACTAAGGGATATTAAGTCCTCCTTTTAATAGAGTACCGGACCAAAGCATTAACACATAGTGAATACATGAACTCCTCAAACTACGGTCATCACCGGGAGTGGTCCCGATTATTGTCACTTCGGGGTTGCCGGATCATAAAACATAGTAGGTGACAATAGACTTGCAAGATAGGATCAAGAACTCACATATATTCATGAAAACATAATAGGTTCAGATCTGAAATCATGGCACTCGGGCCCTAGTGACAAGCATTAAGCATAGCAAAGTCATAGCAACATCAATCTCAGAACATAGTGGATACTAGGGATCAAACCCTAACAAAACTAACTCGATTACATGATAAATCTCATCCAACCCATCACCGTCCAGCAAGCCTATGATGGAATTACTCACGCATGGCGGTGAGCATCCTGAAATTGGTGATGGAGGATGGTTGATGATGACGACGGCGACGGATTCCCCTCTCTGGAGCCCCGAACGGACTCCAGATTAGCCCTCCCGAGAGAGTTTAGGGCTTGGCGGCGGCTCCATATCATAAAACACGATGAATCCTTCTCCCCTATTTCTTTCTCCCTGAACACGAATATATGGAGTTGGAGTTGAGGGGTCGGTGGAGCTCCAGGGGGCCCACAAGGCAGGGGGCGCGCCCAGGGGCAGGCACGCCCCCCGGCCCGCCCTCGTGGCTAGGGTGTGGGCCCCTGGCCTTGATTCTTTGCCAGTATTTTTTATTATTTCCAAAAATAATCTCCACGGAGTTTCAGGTCATTCCGAGAACTTTTGTTTCTGCACATAAATAACACCATGGCAATTACGCTGAAAACAACGTCAGTCCGGGTTAGTTCCATTCAAATCATGCAAGTTAGAGTCCAAAACAAGGGCAAAAGTGTTTGGAAAAGTAGATACGATGGAGAAGTATCAACTCCCCCAAGCTTAAACCTTTGCTTGTCCTCAAGCAATTCAGTTGATAAACTGAAAGTGATAAAGAAATTTTTTTACAAACTCTGTTTGCTCTTGTTGTTGTAAATATGTAAAGCCAGCATTCAAGTTTTCAGCAAAGATTATGAACTAACCATATTCACAATAACATTTAGGTCTTATGTTTACTCATATCAATGGCATAATCAACTAGCAAGCAATAATAATAAATCTCGGATGACAACACTTTCTCAAAACAATCATGATATGATATAGCAAGATGGTATCTCGCTAGCCCTTTCTGAGACCGCAAAACATAAATGCAGAGTACCTTTAAAGATCAAGGACTGACTAAACATTGTAATTCATGGTGAAAAAGATCCAGGCAAGTCATACTCAATGTAAACTAACAGTAATGAATGCAAATGACAACGGTGCTCTCCAACTGGTGCTTTTTAATAAGAGGGTGATGACTCAACATAAAAGTAAATAGATAGGCCCTTCGCAGAGGGAAGCAGGGATTTGTAGAGGTGCCAGAGCTCGATTTTGAAATAGAGGTGAATAATATTTTGAGCGATATACTTTCATTGTCAACATAACAACCAAGAGATGGCGATATCTTCCATGCTACACACATTATAGGCGGTTCCCAAACAGAATGGTAAAGTTTATACCCCCCTCCACCAACAAGCATCAATATGGCTTGCTCGAAACAAAGAGTGCCTCCAACTAATAACAGTCCCAGGAGGAGTTTTGTTTGCAATTATTTTGATTTGATTTGCGTAAAGCATGTGACTGGGCATCCCGGTGACCAGCCATTTTCTCGTGAGTGAGGAGCGGAGTCCACTCCTCTTGAGAATAACCTGCCTAACATGGAAGATACAGACAGCCCTAGTTGATACATGAGCTATTCAAGCATACAAAAAAGAATGTTTATTTGAAGGTCTAGAGTTTGGCACATACAAATTTACTTGGAACGGCAGGTAGATACCGTATATAGGTAGGTATGGTGGACTCATATGGAATAACTTTGGGGTTTATGGGATTGGATGCACAAGTAGTATTCCCGCTTAGTATAGGTGAAGGCTAGAAAAAGACTGGGAAGCGACCAGCTAGAGAGCGACAACAGTCATGAACATGCATTAAAATTAATCAACACCGAATGCAAGCATGAGTAGGATATAGGCCCTATTTGGTTCGGCTGTGGATTTCTAAAAGCAGCTGTGAAAAATCTGCTGTGGAAAAATAGCTGTGAAAAATCTGATGTGAAAAAGATGTAGGTCATTTGGCAAACCAACTGATACAGCTTTTTCAGATTTTGGTCCGCAGCGGAATCAGATTTTGTAAAGCACTTCCTGGGCTGCTTCCGCTTTTGGTTCAGATTTTGGTAGCGGATTTCTGGAATCGTATTCTGCTGGATTCGCCCTTTGATTTAGATTCTGCTGCGTGGTAGCAGAATCTGTCGATAAAAGCTGAACCAAACAGAGCCATAATGCACCATGAACATAAATATCGTAGAGGCTATGTTGATTTTGTTTCAGCTACATGCGTGAACATGTGCCAAGTCAAGCCACTCGAATCATTCAAAAGAGGATACCACCCTATCATACCACATCACAACCATTTTAATAGCATGTTGGCATGCAAGGTAAACCATTATAAGCTCCTAGCTAATTAAGCATGGCATAAGCAACTATAATCTCTTATTGTCATTGCAAACATGTTTATTCATAATAAGCTGAATCAGGAACAATGAACTAATCATATTTACAAAAACAAGAGAGGTCGAGTTCATACTAGCTTCTCCCATCTCAATCAGTCCATCATATATCGCCATAATTGCCTTTCACTTGCACAACCGAATGATGTGAATAATAATAACAATGCACGTGCATTGGACTAAGCTGGAATCTGCAAGCATTCAATAAACAGGAGAAGACAAGGCAATATGGACTCTTGGTTAAATCAACAATAATGCATATAGGAGTCACTTCAACAATTTAATTATGGTCTTCTCCTATCGACCCCCAAAGAAAAGAAAAGAAATAAAACTATTTACACGGGAAAGCTCCCAACAAGCAAAAGAAGAACAAGAAATCTTTTTGTGTTTTCTTTTTAATTACTACTACAAGCATGGAAATTAAAACTAGCTAAAAGCTACAACTATTTTTTTGTTTTTCTCAAGGTTTATTAAACACACAAGAAGAAAGCATAAAAAAGAAGTAAACTAGCATGGATATTACAATGAAAAAGTATGAGCACCGACAACTAGCAATGAGTGTGTGAACATGAATGTAATGTCGGTGAGAAATATGTACTCCCCCAAGCTTAGGCTTTTGGCCTAAGTTGGTATATGGCCACGGCTGGCCTGGCGGATATCCATAGTAATAGTTGGGGTCGTACTGAGAAGAAGCCTCGGATTGCCACTGGTTGGCAATCGCCTCCGGATCCCACTGATAATCAGACTGTCGTGGGGGATCATATTGTGATTCCGGCTCTAGCTCTGTAGCTGATGTAGGGTTCCAGTAGGCGTGAATGGCCTCCAACGAAACAAGGTACTTACCTGCAGATAAATCGAACAAGGAAGGAGCAGGCAAGGTAATAGTCTCAGGATGAGTTTTACCAAATATTAATTTGTACTTAAGCTCCTTTTCCCTATACTTCACAATAAAATCATGTGCTACCATACTCTTATAATCTAAGTAAACAGGAGCTAGCAACTTTTCTTCCTTCTCATAATGGCTAATAGGTATGTTAAAATGTGAAGCAAGGCGCGAGGCGAAGATGCCTCCAAGGATGGGGCCCTTAGTACAGTTAAGATTTAACCGCTTTGCAATAATAGCGCCCATGCTGAATGTATCATCACGGAATAAGGCATGGCACAAAATAACAATATCAGGGGCACTCAGGTTTCCACAGTTTCTGTGCCCAATCAAGCATCTACTAGCAAATATAGCAAAGTAACACAGAACAGGAAAGTGAATGCTGGTAATTCGTGCGTTGGAAACCTTCCTCGTTTCCCCTACAGTAATGGTATCAATGAACCCATCCACATCGTCACGATGTGGTTCCTCTACACTGCCCTCAAAAGGGATCAGACAAACCCAACAAAAGTCACGAAGTGACATCTCCTTATGCTCATCATATAAATAAAATTCCACCGTAGGTGGTGAGCTCCTAGCATGGAAATGAAAGTTTTGCACAAAGATATTGGTGAGTAAGAGATACTTTTCGCGTTGGTCGTGGAGGAAGGCCGTGAGGCCTGCATTCTCAGCCAACTCATAGAAATCATCATAAATCCCGGCTGGTCTCAAGAAATTATCACAAGGCCATTCACACGGCCGGACCTTCGCGGTGCGAGGGAGATTATACTTGGGCCTCTTATCCTCCTCACTTTGCTTATCCTTCGAGCTTTGGCTCGATGAGCCCCTCAAAAATCTCTTCATCTTTTTCTGAAAATTTCTGAAATTTTAGTAACTTCAAAATAAAAGTGAACCAAACTCAACAATATTGATAGCAACTACTCCTACAAGTGCCTAGAACCTATATCATGCATTAGAACTACTTGGAACCATATAAATTTTACATGCAAGCTCAAGAACATGGTCACCTAGGAAGCACAAATTTGCAATGAATAAAGCACTAGAACAAAAACTAATTGGACCAATGGAGGAGTCACATACCAAGGAACAATCCCCCAAAGCATTTTTGTGAGAGGTGCTTTTAGCAAGGAGATCAAAAATCGCAGCAAATGAGCTAGAACTCGTGCTTGAGCTGGATGGTGATTTTTTTGGGAGGAAGAAGTGTGTGGGTGCAGGAATAAGTGGAGGGGAGCCACCGTGGGCCCACGAGGCAGGGGGGCGCGCCCTGGACCCTCGTGGCCAGGTGCCAACTCCCCCTGCTGTGTTCTCAGTGCCAAATATTCTCAAATATTCTAGAAAAAATCATATTTAAATTTCAAGGCATTTGGAGAACTTTTATTTTCGGGGTATTTTTATTGCATGGATAATTCAGAAAACTGACATAAATTACTATTTTTGCTTTATTTAAACTAAATAACAGAAAGTAAAAAGAGGGTACAGAGAGTTGTGTTTTCTAAATTCATCCATCTCATGCTCATCAAAAGGAATCCACTAACAAGGTTGATCAGGTCTTGTTAACAAACTCATTCCGAATTGCATGGAACCGGAGAATTTTCGAATAACACTGGGTTACCTCAACGGGGATATGCATATCCCCAACAATTAGAATATCATATTTCTTCTTGAGAGTAGGAAGAGGGAATTCAAAACCTCCAATAGTAATAGTTGGAATTTTTCCAATAGAGTTTATACTATGAACTTGAGGTTGTTTCCTCAGAAAGTGTACCGTATGCTCATTGCCATTAACATGAAAAGTGACACTGCCTTTGTTGCAATCAATAACAGCCCCTATAGTATTCAAAAAGGGTCTTCCAAGAATAATAGACATACTATCATCCTCGGTAATATCAAGAATAACAAAGTCCGTTAAAAATAGTAACGTTTGCAACCACAACAGGCACATCCTCACAAATACCGACAGGTATAGCAGTTGATTTATCAGCCATTTGCAAAGATATTTCAGTAGGTGTCAAATTATTCAAATCAAGTCTACAATATAAAGAGAGAGTCATAACACTAACACCGGCTCCAAGATCACATAAAGCAGTTTTAACATAGTTTCTTTTAATGGAGCATGGTATAGTTGGTACTCTGGGATCTCCTAGTTTCTTTGGTATCCCACCCTTAAAAGTATAATTAGCAAGCATGGTGGAAATTTCAGCTTCCGGTATCTTTCTTTTATTAGTAACAATATCTTTCATGTACTTAGCATAAGGATTCATTTTAAGCATATCAGTCAAACGCATACGCAAGAAGATAGGTCTAATCATTTCAGCAAAGCGCTCAAAATCCTCATCATCCTTTTTCTTGGATAGCTTAGGAGGAAAGGGCATGGGTTTCTGAACCCAAGGCTCTCTTTCCTTACCGTGTTTCCTATCAACAAAGTTTCTTTTATCATAACCTTGATTCTTTGATTGTGGGTTATCAAGATCAACAGCAGGTTCAATTTCTACATTATTATCATTACTGGGTTGAGCATCAACATGAACATCATCATTAACTTTTTCATTAGGTTCATGTTCATTACCAGATTGTGTTTCAACGTCAGAGATAGAAATATCATTGGGATTCTCAGGTGGTTCAGCAATAGGTTCACTAGAAGCATGCAAAATCCTATCATTTTTCTTTTTCTTCCTCTTAAAAGGACTAGGTGCAGCTATATTATTTGTATGAGAATCTTGCTCAATTCTCTTAGGGTGGCCTTCAGGATACAAAGGTTCTTGAGTCATCTTACCAGTTCTACTCATAACTCTAACAGCATTATCATTTTTCTTACCATTTAATTCATTGAGAAAATCATTCTGAGCTTTAAGTACTTGGTCTACTTGAGTGGTAACCATATAAGCATGTTTACTAATGAGTTTAAGTTCACCTTTAACTCTAGACATATAATCACCCAAGTGTTCAATCATATAAGCATTTTGTTTCAATTGTCTACCAAAATAAGCATTGAAGTCTTCTTGCTTAACCATAAAGTTATCAAACTCATCCAAACATTGGTTCGCAAACTTAGTAGGAGGGATTTCAGCTTTATCATATCTATAGAGAGATTTACCTTTACTACCTGTGTCGGGTTATCAAGACCATGTGTTTCTTCAATAGGTGATGGATTTAAACCATATATTTCTTCAACAGGCGGTAAATTAAGACCATGTATTTCTTCAATAGCAGGTAAATTCTTAACATCTTCAGCTTTAATACCCTTTTCTTTCATGGATTTCTTTGCCTCCTGCATATCTTCAGGACTGAGGAATAGAACACCCCTTTTCTTAGGAGTTGGTTTAGGAATAGGCTCAAGAGTTGGCTCAGGAGTTGGCTCAGGAAGTGTCCAATTATTTTCATTTGTCAACATATTATTCAATAGAATTTCAGCTTCATCCGGTGTTCTTTCCCTGAAAACAGAACCAACACAACTATCCATGTGGTCTCTGGAAGCATCGGTTAGTCCATTATAAAAGATATCAAGTATTTCATTTTTCTTAAGAGGATGATCAGGCAAAGCATTAAGTAATTGGAGAAGCCCCCCAAGCTTGTGGGAGACTCTCTTCTTAAATTTGCACAAAATTATATATATCCCTTAAGGTAGCTTGTTTCTTATGAGCAGGGAAATATTTAGCAGAGAAGTAATAAATCATATCCTGGGGACTACGCACACAACCAGGATCAAAAGAATTAAACCATATCTTAGCATCACCCTTTAATGAGAATGGGAATATTTTAAGGACATAAAAGTATCGAGTTCTCTCATCATTAGTGAACAGGGTGGCTATATCATTTAATTTAGTAAGATGTGCCACAACGGTTTCAGATTCATAGCCATAAAAAGGATCAGATTCAACCAAAGTAATTATATCAGGATCAATAGAGAATTCATAATCCTTATCAGTAACAAAGATAGGTGAAGTAGCATAAGCAGGATCATATTTCATTCTAGCATTCAGAGTTTTTTGTTCAAGCTTAGCTAATAATTTCTTAAGATCACTTCTATCATTGCATGCAAGAAAATCTCTTTTAGTTTCTTCATCCATAACATAGCCCTCAGGCACAACAAGTAATTCATATTTATTAGGAGAGCCTTCATCATCACTTTCATCAATACTATCAGTTTCAATAATTTCATTCTCTCTAGCCATAGCATGTTGTACATCAAGAAATTCACCAAGTGGCACAGTAGTGTCAAGCATAGAAGTAGTTTCATCATAAGTATCATGCATAGCAGAAGTGGCATCATCAATAATATGCGACATATCAGAATTAATATCAGAAGCAGGTCTAGGTGTCGCAAGCTTACTCAAAACAGAAGGTGAATCAAGTGCGGAGCTAGATGGCAGTTCCTTACCTCCCCTCGTAGTTGAGGGATAAATCTTGGTTCTTGGATCTTTCAAGTTCTTCATAATTATAAGCAGATATAAATCCCAAGTGACTCAAATAATAGAGCTATGCTCCCCGGCAACGGCACCAGAAAATAGTCTTGATAACCCACAAGTTAGGGGATCGCAACAGTTTTCGAGGGTAGAGTATTCAACCCAAATTTATTGATTCGACACAAGGGGAGCCAAAGAATATTCTCAAGTATTAGCAGCTGAGTTGTCAATTCAACCACACCTGGAAACTTAATATCTATAGCAAAGTGTTTAGTAGCAAAGTAATATGATCGTAGTGGTAAGGATAGCAAAAGTAACGGTAGTAAAAGTAATTTTTTGGTATTTTGTACTGATGATAACAATAGCAATGAAAAAGTAAATAGGCGAAGAACAATATATGGAAAGCTTGTAGGCATTGGATCGGTGATGGAGAATTATGCCGGATGCGGTTCATCAGTCATAACCTAGGGTGACACAGAACTAGCTCCAATTCATCAATGTAATGGAGGCATGTATTCCGAATATAGTCAAACGTGCTTATGGAAAAGAACTTGCATGCCATCTTTTGTTCTACCCTCCCGTGGCAGTGGGGTCCTAGCGGAAACTAAGGGATATTAAGGCCTCCTTTTAATAGAGTACTAGACCAAAGCATTAACACATAGTTAATACATGAACTCCTCAAACTACGGTCATCACCGGGAGTGGTCCCGATTATTGTCACTTCAGGGTTGCCGGATCATAACACATAGTAGGTGACTATAGAATTGCAAGATAGGATCAAGAACTCACATATATTCATGAAAACATAATAGGTTTAGATCTGAAATCATGGCACTCGGGCCCTAGTGACAAGCATTTAGCATAGCAAAGTCATAGCAACATCAATCTCAGAACATAGTGGATACTAGGGATCAAACCCTAACAAAACTAACTCGATTACATGATAAATCTCATCCAACCCATCACCGTCTAGCAAGCCTACAATGGAATTACTCACGCACGGCGGTGAGCATCATGAAATTGGTGATGGAGGATGGTTGAGGATGACGACGGCGACGGATTCCCCTCTCCGGAGCCCCGAATGGACTCCGGATCAGCCCTCCCGAGAGAGTTTAGGGCTTGGCGGCGACTTCGTATCGTAAAACATGATCAATCCTTCTACCCTGTTTTTTTTCTCCCCGAACACGAATATATGGAGTTGGAGTTGAGGTCGGTGGAGCTACAGGGGCCCACGAGGCAGGGGGCGCGCCCTGGGGGGCAGGCGTGCCCCCGCCCTCGTGGCTAGGGTGTGGGCCCCCTGGCCTTGATTCTTTGCCAGTATTTTTTATTATTTCCAAAAATAATCTCCGCGGAGTTTCAGGTCATTCCGAGAACTTTTGTTTCTGCATATAAATAACACCATGGCAATTCTGCTGAAAACAGCGTCAGTCCGGGTTAGTTCCATTCAAATCATGCAAGTTAGAGTCCAAAACAAGGGCAAAACTGTTTGGAAAAGTAGATACGACAGAGACGTATCAGTGTCCATGTACTGATTGTGCCAATATAGAGTCACATGAAGTTGCAGATGTCCATGTTGGGGAACATAGCAGAAATTCAAAATTTTCTACGCATCACCAAGATCAATCTATGGAGTAATCTAGCAACGAGGGGAAGGAGAGTGCATCTACATACCCTTGTAGATCGCTAAGCTGAAGCGTTCAAGTGAACGGGGTTGATGGAGTCGTACTCCCCGTGATCCAAATCACTGGTGATCCTAGTGCCGAACGGACGGCACCTCTGTGTTCAACACACGTACAGCCCGGTGACGTCTCCTACGCCTTGATCCAGCAAGGGGAGAAGGAGAGGTTGGGGAAGACTCCATCCAGCAGCAGCACGACAGCGTGGTGGTGGTGGAGGAGCGTGGGACTCCAGCAGGGCTTCGCCAAGCACTACGAGAGACGAGGAGGGAGAGGGGTAGGGCTGCGCCAACAGGGAGAGCAAATCACATATGTTGTGCAGCCCCAAACCTCAAGTATATATAGGGGGAGGGGAGGGGCTCCGCCCCCACCTAGGGTTCCCTCCCTAGGGGTGGCGGCAGCCCCCAGATCCCATCTGGGAGGCGGCCAAGGGGGAGAGAGAGGGGGGCGCACCTAGGGTGGGCCTTAGGGCCCATCTGTGCCTAGGGTTTGCCCCCTCTCCTCTTGAGGACGCCTTGGGCCTTGGTGGGAGGCGCCCCAGCCCACCTAGGGGCTGGTCCCTTCCCACTATTGGCCCATGTAAGCCTCCGGGGCTGGTGGCCCCACCTGGTGGACCCCCGGACCCCTCCGGTGGTCCCGGTACACTACCGGTGATGCCCGGAACACTTCCGGTGGCCAAAACCATACTTCCTATATATTAATCTTTACCTCCGGACCATTCCGGAACTCCTCGTGACGTCCGGGATCTCATCCGGGACTCTGAACAACATTCGGTAACCGCGTACATACTTTCCCTATAACCCTAGCGTCATCGAACCTTAAGTGTGTAGACCCTACGGGTTCGGGAACCATGCAGACATGACCGAGACAACTCTCCGGCCAATAACCAATAGCGGGATATGGATACCCATGTTGGCTCCCACATGTTCGACGATGATCTCATCGGACGAACCACGATGTCAAGGACTTAATCAATCCCGTATACAATTCCCTTTGTCTAGCGGTACGATACTTGCCCAAGATTCGATCATCGGTATGCCGATACCTTGTTCAATCTCGTTACTGGCAAGTCTCTTTACTCGTTCCGTAACACATCATCCCGTGATCAACTCCTTGGTCACACTGTGCACATTATGATGATGTCCTACCGAGTGGGCCCAGAGATACCTCTCCGTTTACACGGAGTGACAAATCCCAGTCTCGATTCGTGCCAACCCAGTAGACACTTTCAGAGATACCTGTAGTGTACCTTTATAGCCACACAGTTACATTGTGACGTTTGGCACACCCAAAGCACTCCTACGGTATCCGGAGTTGCACAATCTCATGGTCTAAGGAAATGATACTTGACATTAGAAAAGCTTTAGCATACAAACTACACGATCTTTGTGCTAGGCTTAGGATTGGGTCTAGTCCATCACATCATTCTCCTAATGATGTGATCCCGTTATCAACGACATCCAATGTCCATGGTCAGGAAACCGTAACCATCTATTGATCAATGAGCTAGTCAACTAGAGGCTTACTAGGGACATGGTGTTGTCTATGTATCCGCACATGTATCTGAGTTTCCTATCAATACAATTCTAGCATGGATAATAAACGATTATCATGAACAAGGAAATATAATAATAACCAATTTATTATTGCCTCTAGGGCATATTTCCAACAGTCTCCCACTTGCACTAGAGTCAATAATCCAGTTCACATCGATATGTGATTAACACTCAAGGTCACATCCCCATGTGACTAACACCCAAAGAGTTCTGGGTTTGATCATGTTATGCTTGTGAGAGAGGTTTCACTCAACGGGTCTGCAGCATTCAGATCAATATGTACTTTGCAAATTTCTATGTCATCTTGTAGATGCAACTACTATGCTACATTTGGAGCTATTCCAAATTATTGCTCCATTATACGTATCCGGTATCTCTACTCAGAGCTATCCGGATAGGTGTTAAGCTTGCATTGACGTAACTCTTTATGTCGAACTCTTTTATCACCTCCATAACCGAGAAACATTTCATTATTCTTCTAAGGATAATTTTTGACCGCTATCTAGTGATCCAGTCCTAGATCACCTTTGTACCCTCTTGCCAGACATGTGGCAAGGCACACATCAGGTGCGGTACTCAGCATGGCATACCGTATAGAGCCTATGACAAGAGCATAGGGGACGACCTTCGTCCTTCCTCTTTCTTCTGCCCTGGTCAAGCTTTGAGTCTTACTCAACTTCACACCTTACAACTTAGGTAAGAACCCCTTCTTTGACTGATCTATTTTGAACTCCTTCAAAAACATGTCAAGGTGTGCGTTCTTTGAAAGTATCATCAGGCGTTTTGATCTATCTCTATAGATCTTGATGCCCAATATGTAAGCAGCTTTATCCAGGTCTTCCTTTGAAAATCACTCTTCAAACAACCGTTTATGCTTTACAGAAATTCTACATTATTTCAGATCAACAATATTTCATCCACATATACTTATCAGAAATATTGTAGTGCTCCCACTCACTTTCTTGTAAACACAAGTTTCTAGCAAACATTGTATAAACCTAAAAGCTTTGATCACTCCATCAAAACATATATTCCGATTCCGAGATGCCTGCTCTAGTCCATAGAAGGATTGCTGGAGCTTTGCATACTTGTTAGCATCTTTCAGGATTGACAAAACCTTCCGGTTGTATCACATACAACCTTTCCTCAAGAAAATCATCGAGGAAACAATGTTTTGACATCCTATCTGCAAGATTTCATAAATAATGCAGTAATCGCTAATATAATTCCAACAGACTCTTAGCTTCGCTAGGAGTGAGAAAGTCTCATCGTAGTCAACTCCTTGAACTTGTCGGAAAACATCTTAATGACAAGTCGAGCTTTCTTAATGGTGATACTTACCATCATTGTCCGTCTTCCTTTTAAAATCCATATGTACCTAACAGACTTACGACCATCAAGTAGTTCTTCCAAAGTCTACACTTTGTTTTCATATATGGATCCTCTCTCGGATTATATGGCCTCGAGCCATTTTGGAATCCAGGCCCACCATCGCTTCTCCATAGCTCGTAGGTTCATTGTTGTCTAGCAACATGACTTCCAAGACAGGATTACGTACCATTCTGAAGTAGTACGCATCCTTGTCATCCCACGAGGTTTGGTAGTGACTTGATCTGAAGTTTCATGATCACTATCATAAGCTTCCACTTCAATTGGTGTAGGTGCCACAGGAACAACTCCCTGTGCCCTGCCACACACTAGTTAAAGAGACGGTTCAATAACCTCATCAAGTCTCCACCATCCTCCCACTCAATTCTTTCGAGAGAAACTTTTCCTCGGGAAAGGACCCGATTCTAGAAACAATCCCTTATTGCTTTCGGATCTGAGACAGGAGGTACACCCAACTGTTTTGGGTGTCCTATGAAGATGCATTTATCCGCTTTGGGTTCGAGCTTGTCAGCCTGAAACTTTTCACATAAGTGTCGCAGCCCCAAACCTTTTAACAAATGACAGCTTAGGTTTCTCTAAACCATAGTTCATACAGTGTCATCTCATCGGAATTATGTGGTGCCCTATTTAAAGTGAATGTGGTTGTCTCTAATGCCTAACCCATAAACTATCGTGGTAATTCGATAAGAGACATCATGGTATGCATCATATCCAATAGGGTGCAGTTATGATGTTCGGACACACCATCATACTATGGTGTTTCAGGCTGTATTAGTTGTGAAACAATTTCCACAATGTCTTAATTCCGTGCCAAACTCGTAATTCAGATATTCATCACTATGATCATATCATAGATATTTTATCCTCTTGTCACGACGATCTCTCACCTTCATCCTGAAATTACTTGAACCTTTCAATAATTCAGACTCGTGATTCATCAAGTAAATATACTCAACATCTACTCAAATCATCTGTGAAGTAAGAACATAACGATATCCACTACACGCCTCAGCACTCATTGGACTGCACACATCAAAATGTATTACTTCCAACAAGTTGCTTTCTAGTTCCATTTTACTGAAAACGAGGCTTTCAGTCATCTTGCCCATGTGGTATGATTTGCATGTCTCAAGTGATTCAAAATCAAGTGAGTCCAAATGGTCCATTTGCATGGAGTTTCTTCATGCATATACACTAATAGACATGGTTCGCATGTCTCAAACTTTTCAAAAACGAGTGAGCCCGAAGATCCATCAACATGGAGCTTCTTCATGCGTTTTATACCGATATGACTTACGTGGTAGTGCCACAAGTAGGTGGTACTATCATTACTATCTTATATCTTTTGGCATGAACATGTGTATCACTACGATCGAGATTCAATAAACCATTCATTTTAGGTGCAAGACCATTGAAGGTATTATTCAAATAAACAGAGTAACCATTATTCTCCTTAAATGAATAACCGTATTGCGATAGACATAATCCAATCATGTCTATGCTCAATGCGAACACCAATCTCGATGGTAGAGGGAGCGTGCGATGCTTGATCACATCAAGCTTGGGAAAAACTTCCAACACATATCGCCAGCTCACCTTTAGCTAGTCTCCGTTTACTCCGCAGCCTTTTATTTCGAGTTTACTAACACTTAGCAACCGAACCGGTATCCAATACCATGGTGCTACTAGGAGTACTAGTAAAGTACACATTAACACAATGTATATCCAATATACTTCTATCGACCTTGCCAGCCTTCTCATCTACCAAGTATCTAGGGTAATTCTGCTCCAGTGGCTGTTCCCCTTATTACAGAAGCACTTAGTCTCGGGTTTGGGTTCAACCTTGGGTTTCTTCACTAAAGCAGCAGCTGATTTGCCGTTTCATGAAGTATCCCTTCTTGCCCTTGCCCTTCTTGAAACTAGTGGTTCAACCATCAACAATTGATGCTCCTTCTTGATTTCTACTTTTGTGGTGTCAAACATCGCGAATATCTCAAGGATCATCATATATGTCCCTGATATATTATAGTTCATCACGAAGCTCTAGCAGCTTGGTGGTAATGAGTTCGGAGAAACATCACTATCTCATCTGGAAGATCAACTCCCACTCGATTCAAATGATTGTTGTACTCAGACAATCTGAGCACAAGCTCAACAATTGAGCTTTTCTCCCTTAGTTTGCAGGCTAAGAAAATCGTCGGAGGTCTTATACCTCTTGACATGGGCACGAGCCTGAAATCCCAATTTCAGCCCTCGAAACATCTTATATGTTTCGCGACGTTTCAAAACGTCTTCGGTGCCTCAACTCTAAACCATTTAACTAAACTATCACGTAGTTATCAAAATGTGTATGTCAGATGTTCGCAACATCCACAAACGACGTTCGAGGTTCAGCACACTGAGCGGTGCATTAAGGACACAAGCCTTCTATGAAGCAATGAGGACAATCCTCAGTTTACGGACCTAATCCGCATAATTGCTACTATCAACTTTCAACTAAATTTTCTCCAGGAACATATCTAAATACTAGAACTGAAGCGCGAGCCACGACATAATTTGCGAAGACCTTTTGACTATGTTCAGGATAATTAAGTTCATCTTATGAACTCCCACTCAGATAGACATCCCTCTAGTCATCTAAGTGATTACATGATCCGAGTCAACTAGGCTGTGTCCGATCATCACGTGAGACGGACTAGTCAACATCGGTGAACATCTTCATGTTGATCGTATCTTCTATACGACTCATGTTCGACCTTTCGGTCTTCTGTGTTCCGAGGCCATGTCTGTACATGCTAGGCTCATCAAGTCAACCTAAGTGTTTGCATGTGTAAATCTGTCTTACACCCATTGTATGTGAACGTTGGAATCTACCACACCCGATCATCACGTGGTGCTTCGAAACAACGAACTGTCGCAACGGTGCACAGTTAGGGGGAACACTTTCTTGAAATTATTATGAGGGATCATCTTATTTACTACCGTCATTCTAAGTAAACAAGATGTAAAAACATGATAAACATCACATGCAATCAAATAATAGTGACATGATATGGCCAATATCATATAGCTCCTTTGATCTCCATCTTGGGGCTCCATGATCATCTTGTCACCGGCATGACACCACGATCTCCATCATCATGATCTCCATCATCATGTCTCCATGAATTTGATCGCCAACTATTACTTCTACTACTATGGCTAACACGTTTAGCAATAAAGTAAAGTAATTTACATAGCGTTTCTCAATGACACACAGGTCATACAAAAATAAAGACAACTCCTATGGCTCCTACCGGTTGTCATACTCATCGACATGCAAGTCGTGATTCCTATTACAAGAACATGATCTCATACATCACATATATATCATTCATCACATCCTTTGGCCATATCACATCACAAAACACTTGCTGCAAAACCAAGTTAGACGTCCTCTAATTGTTGTTGCAAGTTTTTACGTGGCTGCTATAGGTTTCTAGCAAGAACGTTTCTTACCTACGCCAAAACCACAACGTGAATTGCCAATTTCTATTTACCCTTCATAAGGACCCTGTTCATCGAATCCGATCCGACTAAAGTGGGAGAGACAGACACCCGCCAGCCACCTTATGCAACTAGTGCATGTCAGTCGGTGGAACCGGTCTCACGTAAGCGTACATGTAAGGTTGGTCCGGGCCGCTTCATCCCACGATGCCGCCGAATCAAGATAAGACTAGTAACGGCAAGATAATTGACAATATCGACACCCACAACTACTTTGTGTTCTACTCGTGCATAGTAACTACGCATAGACCTAGCTCATGATGCCACTATTGGGGAACGTAGCAGAAATTCAAAATTTTCTACGCATCACCAAGATCAATCTATGGAGTAATCTAGCAATGAGGGGAAGGAGAGTGCATCTACATACCCTTGTAGATCACTAAGCGGAAGCGTTCAAGTGAACGGGGTTGATGGAGTCGTACTCGTCGTGATCCAAATCACCGATGATCCTAGTGCCGAACGGACGGCACCTCCGTGTTCAACACACGTACAGCCCGGTGACGTCTCCTATGCCTTGATCCAGCAAGGGGAGAAGGAGAGGTTGGGGAAGACTCCATCCAGCAGCAGCACGACGGCGTGGTGGTGGTGGAGGAGCGCGGGACTCCAGCAGGGCTTCGCCAAGCACTACGAGAGACGAGGAGGGAGAGGGGTAGGGCTGCGCCAACAGGGAGAGCAAATCACATGTGTTGGGCAGCCCCAAACCTCAAGTATATATAGGGGGAGGGGAGGGGCTACGCCCCCACCTAGGGTTCCCTCCCTAGGGGTGGCGGCAGCCCCCAGATCCATCTGGGAGGCGGCCAAGGGGGAGAGAGAGGGGGGCGCACCTAGGGTGGGCCTTAGGGCCCATCTGCGCCTAGGGTTTGCCCCCTCTCCTCTCGAGGACGCCTTGGGCCTTGGTGGGAGGCGCCCCAGCCCACCTAGGGGCTGGTCCCTTCCCACTATTGGCCCATGTAAGCCTCCGGGGCTGGTGGCCCCACCTGGTGGACCCCCGGACCCCTCCGGTGGTCCCGGTACACTACCAGTGATGCCCTGAACACTTCCAGTGGCCAAAACCATACTTCCTATATATCAATCTTTACCTCCGGACCATTCCGGAACTCCTCGTGACGTCCGGGATCTCATCTGGGACTCCGAACAACATTCGGTAACCACGTACATACTTTCCCTATAACCCTAGCGTCATCGAACCTTAAGTGTGTAGACCCTACGGGTTCGGGAACCATGCAGACATGACCGAGACAACTCTCCAGCCAATAACCAACAGTGGGATATGGATACCCATGTTGGCTCCCACATGTTCCACGATGATCTCATCGGACGAACCACGATGTCAAGGACTTAATCAATCCCGTATACAATTCCCTTTGTCTAGAGGTACGATACTTGCCCGAGATTCGATCATCGGTATCCCGATACCTTGTTCAATCTCGTTACCGGCAAGTCTCTTTACTCGTTCCGTAACACATCATCCCGTGATCAACTCCTTGGTCACACTGTGCACATTATGATGATGTCCTACCGAGTGGGCCCAGAGATACCTCTCCGTTTACACGTAGTGACAAATCCCAGTCTCGATTCGTGCCAACCCAGCAGACACTTTCGGAGATACCTGTAGTGTACCTTTATAGCCACCCAGTTACGTTGTGACGTTTGGCACACCAAAGCACTCCTACGGTATCCGGGAGTTGCACAATCTCATGGTCTAAGGAAATGATACTTGACATTAGAAAAGCTTTAGCATACGAACTACATGATCTTTGTGCTAGGCTTAGGATTGGGTCTAGTCCATCACATCATTCTCCTAATGATGTGATCCCGTTATCAATGACATCCAATGTCCATGGTTAGGAAAGCTATGGTTACGAGCTAGTCAACTAGAGGCTTACTAGGGACATGGTGTTGTCTATGTATCCACACATGTATCTGAGTTTCCTATCAATACAATTCTAGCATGGATAATAAACGATTATCATGAACAAGGAAATATAATAATAACCAATTTATTATTGCCTCTAGGGCATATTTCCAACAGTCCAAATGCACTTAGTCTCTAGGGGATTCATGGATGGATATACACATTAGACCAGACACGGTGAAGAGGAGGTCATGGATGTAGATACCCAGGGCAACGAGATGCCAAACCCCGATCAGTGTCACATGGATGTTTAATCTAACATCTGGGCAGATGCGTCAAGCTACCAATGGAACACTGGAAAGCTGAAACGCCCACTGGAAAACCAAGACGTCCACGCAGATGATGACGATCTTGATATGCCAGATTTTGCTGCTATGATTGCATATTTCGAGGGCCCAGAAAAGGATATGATTGGGTACAAGTATTTGCCAACCATTGATGCGGACTCCAAGAAAGAATTGCATCCAGGTTGCAGAAAGAAATATTCCAGGTTGAGTGCCACCCTGGTGCTTCTTAGATAGTCAACAAGACCATTAGTTTGAAGAAAGAGGGTAAAGAAAAGAAGGGGAACTTCAAGAAGAACAGCAAGTCAGTTGCTTCTCAAGTGAAGAAACCCAAGTCTGGACCTAAGCGTGAGACTGAGTGCTTCTACTACAAAGGAACTGGTCACTAGAAGCAGAACTGCCCCAAGTATTTGGCGGAGAAGAAGGATGGCAAAGTGAAAGGTATATTTGATATACATGTTATTGATGTGTACCTTACTAATGCTCGTAGTAGTGCGTGGGTATTTGATACTGGTTCAGTTGCTAACATTTGCAACTCGAAACAGGAGCTACGGATTAAGCGAAGATTAGCTAAGGATGAGGTGACGCTGCGCGTGGGAAATGGTTCCAAAGTCAATGTGATCGCCGTCGGCACGCTACCTCTACATCTACCTTCGGGATTTGTTTTAGACCTAAATAATTGTTATTTGGTGCCAACGTTGAGCATGAACATTATATCTGGATCTTGTTTGATGTGAGACAGTTATTCATTTAAATTAGAGAATAATGGTTGTTCTATTTATATGAGTAATATCTTTTATGGTCATGCACCCTTGATGAGTGCTCTATTTTTACTAAATCTTGATAGTAGTGATACACATGTTCATAGTATTGCAGCCAAAAGATGCAGAGATGATAATGATAGTGCAACTTATTTGTGGCATTGCCATTTGGGTCATATTGGTGTAAAGCGCATGAAGAAACTCCATTCTGATGGACTTCTGGAATCACTTGAGTATGAATCACTTGGTACTTGCGAACCATGCCTCATGGGCAAGATGACTAAAACTCCGTTCTCCGGAACAACGGAACGAGCAACAGAGTTATTGGAAATCATACATACTGATGTATGTGGTCCAATGAACATTGAAGCTCGTGGTGGATATCGTTATTTTCTCACCTTCATAGATGAGTTAAGCAGATATATATGTGTATATCTACTTAATGAAGCATAATTCTGAAACATTTGAAAAGTTCAAAGAATTTCAGAGTGACATGGAAAATCATCGTAACAAGAAAATCAAGTTTCTACAATCTGATCATGGAGGTGAATATTTGAGTTATGAGTTTGGACTTCATTTGAAACAATGTGGAATAGTTTTGCAACTCACGCCACCTGGAACACCACAACTGGTGTGTCCGAACGTTGTAACCTCACTTTATTAGATATGGTGCGATCTATGATGTCTCTCACTGATTTACCGCTGTCGTTTTGGGGTTATGCTTTAGAGACGGCTGCATTCACGATCAATAGGGCACCATCTAAATCCATTGAGACGACACCTTATGAACTGTGGTTTGGCAAGAAACCCAAGTTGTCGTTTCTTAAAGTTTGGGGCTGCGATGCTTATGTGAAAAAGCTTCAACCTGATAAGCTCGAACCCAAATCAGAGAAATGTGTCTTCATAGGATACCCAAAGGAGACTATTGGGTACACCTTCTATCACAGATCTGAAGGCAAGATATTCGTTGCTAAGAATTGATCCTTTATAGAGAAGGAGTTTCTCTCGAAAGAAGTGAGTGGGAGGAAAGTAGAACTTGATGAGGTAATTATACCTGCTCCCTTATTAGAGAGTAGTTCATCACTAAAATCAGTTCCAGTGATTCCTACACCAGTAAGTGAGGAAGCTAATGATGATGATCATGAAACTTCTGATCAAGTTACTACCGAACCTCGTAGGTCAACCAAAGTAAGATCTGCACTAGAGTGGTACGGTAATCCTGTTATGGAAGTCATGTTACTTGACCATGACAAACCTATGAACTTTGAGGAAGAGATGATGAGCCCAGATTCCGCAAAATGGCTTGAAGCCATGAAATCTGAGATGGGATCCATGTATGAGAACAAAGTATGGACTTGGGTTGACTTGCCCGACGATCGGCAGGCCATAGAGAATAAATGGATCTTCAATAAGAAGACTGACGCTGACGGTAATGTTACTGTCTACAAAGCTCGACTTGTTGCAAAAGGTTTTCGACAAGTTCAAGGAGTTGACTACGATGAGACCTTCTCACCCGTAGCGATGCTTAAGTTTGTCCGAATCATGTTAGCAATTGCCGCATTTTATGATTATGAAATTTGGCAAATGGATGTAAAAGCTGCATTCCTTAATGGATATCTTAAAGAAGAGTTGTATATGATACAACCATAAGGTTTTGTCGATCCAAAAGGTGCTAACAAAGTGTGCAAGCTACAACGATCCATTTATGGACTGGTGCAAGCCTCTCGGAGTTGGAATATATGCTTTGATAGTGTGATCAAAGCATATGGTTTTATACAGACTTTTGGAGAAGCCTGTATTTACAAGAAAGTGAGTGGGACCCTGTAGCATTACTGATATTATATGTAGATGACATATTGTTGATCGGAAATGACATTGAATTTCTGAATAGCATAAAAGGATACTTGAATAAGAATTTTTCAATGAAAGACCTCGGTGAAGCTGCTTATATATTAGGCATCAAGATCTATAGAGATAGATCAAGACGCTTAATTGGACTTTCACAAAGCACATACCTTGATAAAGTTTTGAAGAAGTTCAAAATGGACCAGGCAAAGAAAGGGTTCTTGCCTGTATTACAAGGTGTGAAGTTGAGTCAGACTCAATGCACGACCACTGTAGAAGATAGAGATAAAATGAAAGGTGTTCCCTATGCTTCAGCCATAGGCTCTATCATGTATGCAATGCTGTGTACCAGACCTGATGTGTGCCTTGCTATCAATTTAGCAGGGAGGTACCAAAGTAATCTAGGAGTGGATCACTAGATAGCGGTCAAGAACATCCTGAAATACCTGAAAAGGACTAAGGGTATGTTTCTCGTATATGGAGGTGACAAAGAGCTCGTCGTAAATGGCTACGTCGATGCAAGCTTTGACACTGATCCGGACAATTCTAAATCACAAACCGGATACGTGTTTACATTGAACGGTGGAGCTGTCAGTTGGTGTAGTTCTAACAAAGCGTCATGGCGGGATCTACATGTGAAGCGGAGTACATAGCTGCTTCAGAAGTAGAAAATGAAGGAGTCTAGATGAAGGAGTTCATATCTGATCTAGGTGTCATACCTAGTACATCGGGTCCAATGAAAATCTTTTGTGACAATACTGGTGCAATTGCCTTAGCAAAGGAATCCGGATTTCACAAGAGAACCAAGCACATCAAGAGACGCTTCAATTCCATCCGCGATCAAGTCAAGGAGGGAGACATAGAGATTTGCAAGATACATACAAATCTGAATGTTGCAAACCCATTGACTAAGCCTCTCTCATGAGCAAAACATGATCAACACCAAGACTCCATGGGTGTTAGAATCATTACAATGTAATCTAGATTATTGACTCTAGTGCAAGTGGGAGACTGAAGGAAATATGCCCTAGAGGCAATAATAAAGTTGTTATTTATATTTCCTTATATCATGATAAATGTTTATTATTCATGCTAGAATTGTATTAACCGGAAACTTAATACATGTATGAATACATAGACAAACAGAGTGTCACTAGTTTGCCTGTACTTGACTAGCTCGTTCAATCAATGATGGTTATGTTTCCTAACCATAGACATGAGTTGTCATTTGATTAACGGGATCACATCATTAGAGAATGATGTGATTGACTTAACCCATCCATTAGCTTAGCACGATGATCGTTTAGTTTGTTGCTATTGCTTTCTCCATAACTTATACATGTTCCTATGACTATGAGATCATGTAACTCCCGAATACCAGAGGAACACTTTGTGTGCTACCAAACGTCACAACATAACTGGGTGATTATAAAGGTGTTGTACAGGTGTCTCCGATGGTGTTTGTTGAGTTAGCATAGATCGAGATTTGGATTTGTCACTCCGATTGTCGGAGAGGTATCTCTGGGCCGTCTCGGTAATGCACATCAATACAAGCCTTGAAAGCAATGTAGTTAATGAGTTAGTTACAGGATGTAGCATTACAGAACGAGTAAAGAGACTTGCCGGTAACGAGATTGAACTAGGTATTGAGATACCGACGATCGAATCTCGGGCAAATAACATACCGATGACAAAGGGAACAACGCATATCGTTATGCGGTCTGACCGATAAAGATCTTCGTAGAATATGTGGGAGCCAATATGAACATCTAGGTTCCACTATTGGTCATTGACCGGAGACATGTCTCGGTCATGTCTACATAGTTCTCGAACCCGTAGGGTCCGCACGCTTAACGTTCGGTGATGATCGATATTATGAGTTTATGTGTTTTGATGAACCGAAGGTTGTTTGGAGTCCCGGATGTGATCACGGGCATGACGAGGAGTCTCGAAATGGCCAAGAAATAAAGATCGATATATTGGATGACTATGTTTGGACATCGGAATGGTTTCGAGAGAGTTCGTGCATATACCGGAGTACCAGAGGGTTACCGGAACCCCCCGGGGAGTCAATGGGCCTTAATGGGCCATAGTGGAAAGGAGGAGGAAGCGACCAAGGTGGGGGCGCGCCCCCCAAGCCCAATCCAAATTGGAAGGGGGCCGGGCCCCCTTTCCTTCTCTCCTTCTCCCCCTTCCTTCCCTCTCCTACTCCAACTTGGGAAGGGGGAATCCTACTCCCACCAGGAGTAGGACTCCCCCCTTGGGCGTGCCTAGGAGGCCGGCCCTCTCCCCCCTCCTCCACTCCTTTATATACGGGGGGAGGGGGGCACCCCATAGACACACAAGTTGATAATTGATCTTTTAGCCGTGTGCGGTGCCCCCCTCCACCATAATCCACCTCGGTCATATCGTAGCGGTGCTTAGGCGAAGCCCTATTCCAGTAGCATCATCATCACCATCATCACGCCATCGTGCTGATGAAGCTCTCCCTCGACACTCTGCTAGATCGTGAGTTCGTGGGACGTCACCGAGCCGAACGTGTGCAGATCGCTGAGGTGCCGTACCTTCGGTACTAGGATCGGTCGATCGTGAAGATGTACGACTACATCAACCGCGTTGTCATAATGCTTCCGCTTATGGTCTATGAGGGTATGTAGACAATACTCTCCCCTCTCGTTGCTATGCATCACCATGATCTTGTGTTTGCGTAGGAATTTGTTTGAAATTACTGCGTTCCAAACACTTCTCAGCACATCAAAAAGTTGGCACCACCTGCGTAGAAACCCGACATAGCTTCAACGCATGATCAGCAGTCCGATGCCTCTGCTCCTACAGCCTAGCAGTCCGTCACAGCAGCACCGCCAGCTCAGTGGTCGGGCATAGAAAAACCGTCTGCTAAGAAGTCCGTCCAAGCGTCACCATCTGCTCAGCAATCTACCTTGCAAGCAACCAGACGTTCTGCCAGAAATGCTTCAAGTACCAAGAAGGAAGTGGCCAAAAAGGCTACAACCATGACCACGAGGAAGGGCAACGGGAGAGTGAAGAGGAAAGAGAACGATTGCCTCTTACTTAAAGCACTCATCGCCCAGAACAAAATTAACTGCGTTGTGGCACCCCGGCTCAGAGAAACCGGAACGCCCCGTATTCCAGCCCAGAGATCGAGGAGAAGTCTCTGGAATACGACACTGCTTAGCATAGAACAAACTAGCTTTCTATTATTACACGAATATGAATACAAGGTCTCCAATATTACAATGAATAACATCGGCACGGTGACACTACACCTGCGATACTACACTTGCTCTATGCTAGCAGCAGAACAACTCATAGCAGCGGAATACTTCTAGCAGTGGAACAACGACGAAGGTGGTGAACTCCACTTCGCAGGGACTCTGGCTGGGACATGATCTAGCTCGCTCGCACAACAACCTCGACAAGCAATCAAGCAATCATGGAATCACCTGCAATCTGGCATGACACGCCAGGTCAGTACATTGAATGTACTTGCAAGCTCACAACAACCATAAACATCAAGGCAAGACAATAACATAACATTAGCAAGTTAATTAATTAACAACTACCATGATGAAGCAACTACTAAGCATGGCATGAAACTAATACAATAATGATAAATCACCATCTCATATCTCCATAACCATATCACTCTTGGCTAACCGGCCAAGCAATATACCATCTCAATCACCTCGTGATCAAAACCAAACGGTGATCATGCATGGATCACCAACGGAACCACACTTGGTCCAACGGGTTACCTCGTAACCAAGCGGTGATCACTCATGGATCACAAACGGAACATCCACATGATCACCTCGTGACCACATCACAAACTGAATGATCATCCCAACATCATCATCAACATCCCGACAAACTATTACTACTCACAATATCAACATATACATCACCTATAAGTCATTCCGTCATATGCGTGTTGATCGAACAGTGTGACCTAGTACGAACTTATGGCCATGACCGAGGACGCGGATATCGATAGTTTAAACAAACACACTCTGTAGAGGTAGCGCACTTTACCCACACCACGGAATCCATGGCCTCACACTCTCATTCGGGTGGACCAACGGCATTCCGACAAAACCGATCTACTGCCATGATACTCTCCCAGCCACTCCGACCAACACCCCTTTTGGGTTCAGTCCTGGGTGGCCCCGTGCCTACCAAAGGCACCAATGGCCACCGTCATGGCAAAACAAAAACGGTCCCAAACAGGGACAAAGGTATACCAATCACAACAACAGGCACACAAGGCTTATGCCGTCCTACCTGATCAGGGTAGCGCCCGCACATAACCTTCCCTTGTTGGAGGCATCGACGAGAGGCATGACAATAGCATCGCATTAGGGCCTTCCCATAAAGGCAAATGTGGTTGCACTGGAAAAGCCCGGTTCGGTGGCACCTGACCAACTTAATGATGGAATTTAACCCCAAAAATATAACTTTGCTAACTGATACTCTGATACCATCTATCAACCTATAATCCAAGTCATAACAATATCCAACAAATAATCCAAGCATCATAACATCATACCCAAATACTCCGATAATAGCATAACACTACCATCATGATGAATCCAAGAAGGATACTACTACTTCTCAAATTTCAAGAACAAGCTATCCAACTAAGGTCCACGTGTAGACATCATCTCCGAAATCATACTCCAAAACATAATATCAACTAGCATCATGACAAAAATAATACTAGCCACTAATAATCCAAAGGCAACATGTCATCCAAAGTAATACTCCGAAATACCATATCCACAACCACCATGAAAAATAATCATAATAGCCACTAAGAATCCAAAGGCAACATGTCATCCACATAATCTTCAAAACATAAGTCCTAGAACTCCAGGCAATATCATGGCAACATCAAGATCAAAACAATCCTCTAAGAAATTCCATGAAACAATCATACATAGCTAATGCAATATTTTAAACAAGTCCAAATAAATAAACCATGTCACTGCATTGCATTCATGCAGATGGAGGGTCTGGCTTGCTTGGGGTGGAAGAAATCACCGGGAAGAAGCGCGAGAAGCTCGCGGAAAGAATCCACAGAAAACGTTCTCTCTCGGAGGGGGATGAATAAGGGCAAGGGTAAAATGGGCATTTTCAGAATGTTAGAACATGGTGAAAATGATTCCAAGAGAATGGGTCGACAAAACAAAGAAGTGGGCTTTGGAATCACGTCATTTGGAGCTAGGAGTAAAAAAATATGAATGTTTTTCTGCCAGGGACCTATTTGTAAAGAAATCATCACAAACAGTCCCTCGGATGGAAAAACAAAACGCACCTTTCTCAGAAATACGCTTTCTAGAGATGAAAGCACATTCTGGGCCGAAGAAGGAGCGGAATACGCTTTCGATAAGGGAAAGCGTACTCGCCAGGAGTATGTCTCCACTTATCCACGTCAGTGGTGGCGGGACCGGGCCTTGGTCTCGCTGATGAGCGGGGCCTGCCGCCTCTTCTCTCTCCTCCTGGACTTCTCCTTCTTCTCCCCCGACGCCGCACACAGAGCAGAGGAGAGGCCGCCAGTGCCGGCGCTCGTTCCGGCCACTCAGGCCACCTCCGGCGGAGCTTGGACCGTCGGGGTGCTCAGGACGGCAAGGCGGACCCGTCCCTCCACCACCCGAACGTCAGGGAGCATCAGGCAGGGCAGGACCATGGTCGCGGCGGATGGGGCTTCTCCGGGCTCCAGGGGAACTCGTGGCCAGAGGCTAGCGGAGAGGGAATGGGGGCACTGGGGTGGATCTAGGTTGGATGAGGAGGCCTCTGGTGGTGATAGAACGGAGGGAGAGAGCTTGACTTGGTCGGATTTAGGACGGAGGGGCGGCAGCTGTGGCGGCAATGGTGGTCGTGGAGGGCAGCTCGAGCTCGGGGAAATGCTCAGGGGAGGCTAGAGGAGTTGTAGGAGGCCAGTGACGAAGCAAGACGAGTCGGGGTAGCCTTATATAGGCGGGGGAGGGGTGTGCCACGCTGTCGTCACCGCGGACACGTGGCCGGCGCCATGGACGCGTGTGCATGTGCATGAGCTTGGGGTTTGGCGATGAGAGGGAACATGAGGGAGAGCTCATGGGGAAGAGGCGACCAAGGGAGCGTAGGGAGGAAGAGGACGGTGAGCTCCGAGCCAAACCACCACTGTTCGTCCATGGGCACGCGGCGGCTTGCGTTGGTGGGAAGCGGACGAAGGGGGTGAGCTATCCAGGGGAACAGAGATGATGAGGTGAAGCCAAGGGACACGCTGACACACGCGAAGACGACGAGAGGGGAGCGGACGAAGCAGAAACAACGCCTTGGACGTGGCCGCTGTGCACAGAGCGGGCGCACTATGATGCCATTAATGATGTCACCGCGTGCATTGGCATGTAGCGGGGGCGATGGGCTGGAACCTGTTGTCTAGTGGTATGATCTTCCAGGGGAGGTTTCAACTGCGGTGGTAGATCTATGAAAGGAGCTATGGTTAATTGGTAATCACCGTCTGAAGTTTACTACAGTAAACTTGGCCGAGCACTGCTGATCAACATAAATTTGATTGGGTCAAATGGAGTTGTTTGTGAGGATTAACTAAGGAAGTACTATGATTATGGGGAGTTTGAGGGGAAATGGACCATTAATTAATATGGTTGCTTTGTAACTACCATTATTGGTCCAGAATCAAAATCATGATGGTTTACTCACATAGAGTAACCACTTGAGATGAAATTTGGCAAGGCTTAGTGATTTGGTCATAAGAAGAAGCTGTAAAACGTTTGCACCAAATGGATTCACCAAAATGGTACTTCCTTCACAGCTATTCCCTCTGTCCAGAAAATTGCAAAAATTCTAGAGAAATATTGGCTTTAATAATTGATCCCAAAATTGGTGGAGAGATTTTTTATGGTCTAGAGAAAGCTCTGGTAAATTTTTATCCAAAATGAAGCAATATAAAATATACTTGCTTCACAACATAAAAATATTGACAGAATCAAAGATTTGATCCTGTGCTCACATAGATCAAGGGATGGAGCTGAAATTTGGAGGAGTGTGCTAAAATGAGCACATGAAGGAGTGTGCAAAATTTCAACTCATTTGGAAAACCCTAGCTAGTACTTCCTTCACTAAGCCTTTTATCTGATAGAAACTTTGAAAAAACGCTGAGGAAGGTTGGCTAGGCAAATAAAGTTGAATTTTTGCATGGGACAATGATTTGGACATAAGAGAATGCCCAAAAGATTTGGAAGCAATAAGGAAAGGATAGGTGGCACTTCCTTCACAAAGTGCCCCTCTGGACAAAAATGAAGAATAATTATTGGGGAATTATCCTTGGGCTAGGGCATGAAAGTTTGGACATATTTGAGTAAGATATGACCCAAAGAAATTATGAGAATTATTTGGGAATTTGTGGATGGACAGAAATATGGGTTGCTTCAGAACCTAGGGCACTTGATGTTATTCCTTTTATAGAAAAAGGAATATTTCCTAGAAAAAGATTTTAGGGTTTGTTCAAGGAGTGAAGTGACATGATCTTGGCAAGGTTTTGAGGATCATGAGTCACTTGGGAGAGGAAATGAAGGTGATTTCCCAGGTGGCAAGGCCACATAACCACTCCAAAAAGAAAAACAGAGCAAAAACCAATTAAATTAAAAGAAAAATAGAAGGGTCAAAAACCAGGCTGTTACAAACCTTCCCCCCTTAAAGAAATCTTGTCCTCAAGATTTGGTTGCTCAGGGAACAAGTATGACTTTAGGACACCGTTTCCAACTCGGGTATCCTTTTTCCTTTATTTATTGTTCCCCCAAGAATTTCATGTGATTTTCTTCCCTTGCTCTGGGGTGGTTTGCTTCACATTCCCCCAAATCCTAACGGGTTTTGGATTACACACCAAATCTTTTTGCTGACGTTGAGTCTTTCATATCTACGGTGATATCCAATGGATCTGAGAATAAATTTCCTTTTGTCATGAAAACCTTAATACTTCCGTCATGGGGTTGCTTCAAATAAATGCGGGCCTTCTGGTTTCAATACATGCTGAGAATTACTCATGGCCATCTTCTGACGGGATCTGACTGCTCATAGGTGGTATTGATTTTGATTTATTTCTTTAGCTCGAGTGTGAGATATGTACCAAAGATCTGACTGCCTTTTCTCAGGAGCAATATAACGGTGTATGGAGTTATAGCTGTGTCATACCTCAAATATTTACATCTTGAGACTGGCCCGACAGGGGTCTGACGGACAAATGCTTTTCCTGACAGACTGACGGGGTACTTGATTCCGTCGGTGATTATACCTGACCTGAGCTGATGGTTCTGCTTTTAATTTACCCATTTTGTCGATATACCAATTGGATTTTCCACACTAACCATTCCAAGCGGGTCAGCGGGATATGAAATCCTTGTAAACCAGAGTAGGCCGCTGAGAGTATGCCTTTGTGGATCCATATGGAATTACGGCCTCCAACTAATTTGGGTATCCGAACCCTGATGGTTGTGCAAAAATCATCATACCTTTGCTGTCAGTCTCACCCTTTAACAGTCGTGATTTTCTTTGTTGGGATTCCTTACTGAAATAATTTGGCCACACCTATCCTTGATTCTTCGTATGACCATGGACGTGATTAGTGCAATATTTTTGGCATAATTCCTTGTGCTTATTTTCTGACCTGGGTCCGCACACATATGACATATACCCGGGGTTTGTAGTTGTATGGAGCTTATTGCTGAGGCCAATCATACAAGAAGGTGACAAAGTTTTAGGACATCTCCTTGTCAGTTGCGGGACTAATGACCTTGATGACCATTTACAAGGCTGTTGATTCTGTGATGTCATCCCCATATCTTGTCGATCCTTGTATTATATGAAATGTATCTATGCTTATCTTCATTTGCACGGCCCATGAGGTTGTTGGATCCGTACCTTTCTTAGGTATATCTGCTGGATCATTGTCATATCCCATATGAGTGACAGATCTGACTAGGGATATATGCTCACCATATGTATAAGAAGAATATGCCACCGAGCACTTGATACTTGCGGTAGGCATATGTTTTGACTGCATTATACCTCTGACAAAATTATTGCAAATCTGATCCTTGAACTGCAAAGAGAAGCCATCCGAGTAGCTTGCTAAGGAAGACTTGTTAACTTCTGCTCGAAGCTTTTGTCTGGGTAGCGTGCAGAAGAAGCCTCGATAGCTTACGCACGAAGCTTGACGTGAGTATTGTGAAGGAGAAGCCGGGTTTCCGTACTTGAGAAGCTTCTCTTCGGGTTGCTTGTCGAGAAGGATTCATTTTCCGTCTGTCAGAAGCTTTTACTGAGGTATCTGCTGAGAAAGACCGGGTATCGTGGACCAGAAATTGTTCACATATCATGTTGAGGAAAATTGAGGAGCCTTGCATCATAAATTTCTTCTGATAACGTGTGGAAGAAGACTGAGTTTCTTACATCCAAGGCTTCATACTAATATGCAGACTGAAATCTACACACACGACCATAATTTTCTAGGGCTAATTATTTGCATGATAAAGTTTGTTTAAGTGTCTTCCTTGAGCATATCACATTCTGACTTTATTTCGGATGATAACATATTTCAAGCATCATGCCTTGCTGAGCCAAAATTTTGTATATGATCCATACCTTTGACTGAAAATATGCCGTTGAGTTTGCACCTGACTTGTCTTGCTGCTGACTTGATTATTACTGCTCTGAGGGTTTTGTACTGATGTAGACTTGAGTTATCAGTACTGTTGTGAGGAGTGCACACTAATGCAAAATTGATTATCAGCCTCAAAATCAGATATTCCCCATTGCACTGCGATTGGCTGAGAATTCCATTCTATTTAGCTAAGTTTCCAAATATTTGAATTCCTTGCTGATTCTTTGGGTCCGCTGTCAGTTGATGAGAAACTCTTTATAGGGAAAAAATAATGTAACACCAGGGCCCAAAAGAAAGAAGCAAAAGAAAACTCAACTAAACAAAAGCACAGAACAACAATCAATTCACACACAATCAATGTCACATATTACTTCTAGTCACACAATATGCACACCTACATAAGCAAACAAATCTCGTGGGATCTCCAGCTCTACAATCTAGCATGCTGTGACGATGTGCACGAGGGCGAATAAATGTGTGGAAAAATTGGTGTAAACAATGCTACACCAAGTCCTAGCTTAGCCAAGTAGCAACCTGGACTAGCTCGGAGGCGAGGACGTACTTGGTAACCATGTAGCAGGACACAAATGTCATTGCCACATTATTATCAAGCGGACGGAAAATATCCCTACTCGTCAAAGAAATAAGGATAGCGGGAAACTGAGTCTGCTGGCGTTGCCCTTTCTTAATGACTAAGACCATTAAGGGTTGCCAACAGGACAAGAAAAAGGATGATCCGGGGTAGAAGCATGTCTACCACCGAAACAAAATGGGGCTGAAGGAAGGAATTTGGCGCGATACCTGAGCACCATTTTTGCAAACAGTGTCGGGATCACTTGGCATCACTCTGTTGGGACAGAAATGTAACACCCACAATGCGGCTATATCTCCCACGTGTCGGGCATGACTTAGAGGCATAGCCGCATGGTAGGCTTGTCACAAGAGGGGTAATCTTCACACATCCCATGTACTGAATAAGAAAGGGATAAAGAGTTGGCTTACAATCGCCAGTTCACACAAATACAAGTTAAACATACATCATCCAGAATACAATCGAGGTCCGACTATGGAACCAAAATAAAGGAAGACAACCCCAAATGCTAGATCCCCGATCGTCCCAACTGGGATCCACTACTGATCAACCGGAAAGACACAACACAACGATGAAGATCTTCATCAAGCTCCCACCTGAGCTCGGTTGCGTCACCTGCACTGGTATCATCAGCACCTACAACTATTTGGAAGTATCTGTGAGTCACGAGGACTCAGCAATCTCACACCCGCGAGCTCAAGACTATTTAAGCTTCTGGGTAGGGTAAGGTAATGAGGTGGAGCTGCAGCAAGCACTAGCATATATGGTGGCTAACATACCCAAATGAGAGCGAGAAGAGAAGCAACGCAGCGGTCGAGAAGCTAGAAAATGATCAAGAAGTGATCCTGCAACTACTTACACACAAACATAACACAAGAACCGTGTTCACTTCCCGGACTTCGCCGAAAAGAGACCATCACGGCTACACATGCGATTGATGCATTTTAATTAAGTTAAGTGTCAAGTTCTCTACAACCGGACATTAACAAATTCCCATCTGCCACATAACCGCGGGCACGACTTTCGAAAGTTCAAACCCCGTAGGGGTGTCCCAACTTAGCCCATCACAAGCTCTTACAGTCAACGAAGGATATTCGTTCTCCCGGGAAGACCCGATCAGCCTCGGAATCCTGGTTACAAGACATTTCGACAATGGTAAAACAAGACCAGCAAAGCCGCCCGATGTGCCGAAAATCCTGATAGGAGCTGCACATATCTCCTTCTCAGGGCAACACCGGATGAGACATCCTACGAGTAAAACCAAACCTCAAGTTTCCCTGAGGTGGCCCCGCAGTCTACTCGGTTCGGACCAACACTTAGAGAAGCACTGGCCCGGGGGGGGGGGGGTTAAAATAAAGATGACCCTCGGGTTGGCCGACCCAAGGGAAAGGTAATAGGCTGTTAGGCAAATGTAAAACCAACGTTGGGCCTTGCTGGAGGAGTTTTATTCAAAGCGAACTATCAAGGGGTTCCCATAACACCCAACCGCGTAAGAAACTCAAAATCAAGGAACATAACACTGGTATGACGGAAACTAGGGCGGCAAGAGTGGAACAAAACACCAGGCATAAGGCCGAGCCTTCCACCCTTTACCAAGTATATAGATGCATTAATTAAAATAAGAGATATTGTGATATCCCAACATATCCATGTTCAAACATGGAACAAACTTCATCTACATGCAACTAGCAACGCTATAAGAGGGGCTGAGCAAAAGCGGTAACATAGCCAAACAACGGTTTGCTAGGAAGGTGGGTTAGGGGCTTGACATGGCAATATGGGAGGCATGATATAACAAGTGGTAGGTAGCGCAACATAGCGATAGAACAAATAACTAGCAAGCAAAGATAGAAGTGATTTCAAGGGTATGGTCATCTTGCCTGAGATCCCGCAAGGAAGAAGAACGAGTCCATGAATAATACAAACAGACATAGTTGAACGAATCCTCACAAACGTGACGTTATCGAATTAACCCGAAGAAGCAACACCGGAAAGAAGCAAACAACATGGTAAACTACCATCACTTAAACATGGCATGATGCACAACCAAGTATGATGCATGTCCGGTTTAATGAGGCATGGCATGGCAAAGTGCACAAACAATACTACAAATTAATTGGAGCTCAATATGCAACGAGTTGCATATTGATGAACACCACATCAAATATTTAGTTCTCTCTCGGTTATGCACCCAACAATATTAAATGTTATTAGCCATGGCAAGGGGTGAGGCATATGAAAACTACCTATCTAGGTAGGTTTAAATGAGACTGGAACAACAAACAACAAGTCCGGAAAAATCCTCATATGCAAATTATGGATTTGGTACTGTTCTGCCCTATACACAATTTTAGAGTTATTAAACATGCAAAGTAATGCCACCATGTTAAACTATGCATTTTCTACCCCATTTACATATAAAGTATATTTAAAACTGAGCTACGGTTAAATAGTTATGAAATAAAGCATTTTAACATGGCATTATGCAAAATAAACACAAACAACATTTTAAACATGGATGAAAGTTGGATATTAAGAAACTAGATGAAATTCTAGTCATTTTTCATATATAAAGTTTTTACATAAGATGCATGGTTTGTGAGTTACGATATGCATGAACTAGAGGGGCTATTCTACAAAACTGCCAAACTCCTGGAAAATAGCTAAAACATAGAACTAAAAAAACATGACACATTCTGCAAATGTTCTCACCATGGGCCTCGGCCCACTGGTGGAGAGGAAGGCCAGCAGGGGCAGCCTAGATCTTGGGCTGGCGGGGCAGATGCGGCAACGCTGGTCCGACTGCGTAGTGGGCTGACGAAGCAGAGGCAGGCCGAACTGTAGTGCCGCGCCTCGGGTGGGTCGCGGCACACGTGGACGCCGACGCGGAGGGAGATGGGATCGGGGCTCCTCCCAATCCGAACGGCGCACGGCGACGCTCGCCGGTGAGGGCGACGGGAACGACAAGGTCGTAGGCGGATCCGGCGAGGGGAAATCAGTAGAGGCGGCGGACGGTGCGAAGAGGCCTTGCTGGGTCAAGGAGCTCACCGGGGCTCCATTCCCGGCGACGGCGAGGGGTCCCGTGACAAGCTCGTCGGAGCTCCGTGTCAGCGGCGGCACGAGGGCGGGATACAACATGGAGGAGAGGAACTCGGGGCGGATGCGAGCAGGCGACGTCGGACGGCGGAGCTGGAGGCGCATGAGGGCGGCGGTCGCCGGCGCGAGGCGAGGTTGCTAGAGGGTGGCACAGGAGCAGCAAGGCGTAGGAGGGAGGCGGTGGCGTGCGCGCGGGCCTCATAGCCCAGATTGGGGCCTGGGCGGGCCTGGCACGGGTCTGGCTATGTGGGATGGTGGGAGGGACATGTGGCGGCGTGGGCGGCTGGCGGCGGCGCAGCCACTCCTGGCTTGCCAAGTGGCGGGGAGAGGTGGCCGGCGGCTGATCCGAGGAGGGACGCGGCGGCTGGCTGCTGAATTTGAGGAGGGGTGAGGGAGTCCTGGATTAGGGGGTCTCCGGACAGCCGGACTATATCTATTGGCCGGACTGTTAGACTATGAAGACACAAGATTGAAGACTTCGTCTCGTGTCCGGATGGGACTCTACTTGGCGTGGAAGGCAAGCTACACAATATGGATATGGATATCTCCTCCTTTGTAACCGACCTTGTGTAACCCTAACCCTCTCCGGTGTATATATAAACCGAAGGGTTTTAGTCCGTAGGACAACAACCACAACATACAATCATACCATAGGCTAGCTTCTAGGGTTTAGCCTCTCTGATCTCGTGGTAGATCTACTCTTGTACTACCCATATCATCAATATTAATCAAGCAGGACGTAGGGTTTTACCTCCATCAAGAGGGCCCGAACCTGGGTAAAACATCATGTCCCCTGCCTCCTGTTACCATCCAGCCTAGACGCATAGTTCGGGACCCCCTACCCGAGATCCGCCGGTTTTGACACCGACATTGGTGCTTTTATTGAGAGTTCCTCTGTGTCGTCGTTGTTAGGTTTGATGGCTCCTACTATCATCGATAGCGATGCGGTCCAGGGTGAGACTTTTCTCCCCAGACAGATCTTTGTATTCGGTGGCTTTGCACTGCGGGCTAATTCGCTTGGCCAACTGGAGCGGATTGAAAGCTATGCCCCTGGCCATCAGGTCAGATTTGGCAGTTTGAACTACACGGCCGACATCCGGAGACTTGATCTTCGACGGATTCGAGCCATAGCCGGGCGCGCCTCACTGTCGCGATGGTTATGACCTAGCTTTGCCGCCGAACAGTACCCTAGAGGCTGCGCCCGCATCAGCTCCGACCCTTAGCTCGGAGCCAACTGCGCCAGTCGAGGACCGGTGGTTAGACACCGCCTCAGGGGATGCAGTCTCAACGGCGATCGAGCCAAACACCAGCCTAACCCTCTGCGCAGCCCATGACTCCAAGGTGCCGGACTCTATTCCGGACTCCGAACCATCCGCGCCCCTGCCAATCGAATCCGATTGGGCGCTGATCATGGAATTCACCGCCGCGGATATCTTTCAGCACTCGCCCTTCGGCGACATTCTGAATTCACTAAGGTCTCTCTCTTTGTCAGGAGAGCCCTGGCCGAATTATGGCCAACAGGATTGGGATGCGGACGACGAAGAAATTCGACGCCCACCCACCACCCACTTAATAGCCACTATCGATGACTCAACCGACATGCTCGACTTCGACTCCGAAGACATCGACGGTATGGACGATGACGCGGGAGGTGAAGGGAAACCACCGCCCACAGAGCGCTGGATGACCACCTCATCATATGACGTATACATGGTGGACACACCAAAAGATGACGACAACGAGGAACGGAAGGACGCACTGAAGGCTTGTTCCCTCGAGAAGCAGTCAAAGCGGCGGCGCAAGCGCCGCCCCAAACCCCGGCTCGGCAGAAATAACGATCATATAGACCCAGCGTTGGAGCAGGGCGAAACACTGCCGAACAACGGCAATACGGAGAATCAAACCGAACAAACCAATTCTATCAAAGATAATAGTCCGGACGACATAACACCGGATAGGCACCCGGAGCAACAGAATGCCCATCAAAGGCTTGTTGCCACTGCAAGGAGTCTAAAAAGCAGAAGCAAAGGCTCAAGGCTGCGCAAGACACACTCCAAATCATATGGAGCGAAGTACTCAACACAGCAGCGAAGTACGGCGGCAATCGCCCCACCAAGAGCTACCCAAAGCGGAAGTTGCCACCTAAATTCGATGAGGAGGCCTTAGACCCCCCACAACCAAAAATTAAAACAGCCATCTGGCCGGATAGACGACCTCACGGCCAACATAAAGCAGCAAGCAACGCCGCACATAAGCCAATATGCGGTCTACGCGAGGGCTCGCATCAAAAGGACGGCGAAACAAGAACCATCTATGGACCACGCAAGTGTGCTCCAGCATACGATGCAACACAACAAACACCTGAACAACGCGGTACACCCAGATATAGGGGTGCCGCACACCCCCTATGTTTCACCGATGAGGTGCTGGACCATGAATTTCCAGAGGGATTCAAACCTGTAAACATAGAGGCATACGACGGAACAACAGACCCTGGGGTCTGGATTGAGGACTATATCCTCCATATCCATATGGCTCGGGGAGATGATCTCCACGCCATAGAGTATTTACCCCTCAAACTCAAAGGGCCAGCTCGGCACTGGCTTAAAAGCCTCCTCAGAAACTCCATTGGAAGCTGGAAAGAGCTCAAAGGCGCTTTTCGGGCAAATTTTCAAGGAACTTATGTCCGACCTCTGGACGTGGACGATTTGAGTCATATAACTCAACAGCCCGGAGAGTCAGCCCGAAAACTTTGGAACATGTTTCTTACTAAAAAGAACCAAATTGTCGACTGTCCGGACGCTGAAGCCTTGGCAGCTTTTAAGCATAGCGTCCATGACGAATGGCTTGCCAGACACCTCGGCCAAGAAAAGCCGAGAACAATGGCAGCATTAACAAGCCTCATGACCCGCTTTTGCGCGGGTGAGGATAGCTGGCTAGCCAGATGCAACACCAGCGACCCCAGTACATCTAAAGTTAGAGATGGAAACGGGAAATCATGGCGCAACAGCAATAACAAACGCCGGAATAAAGAAGACAGCACGAAGAGCACGGCAGTAAACGCCGAATTCAAAAGCTTTCGGCCAGGTCAGCAAAAGCCGCCCTCTAAAGGCGCCAGAGACGAACTGTCCAGCCTAAACAAAATTCTGGACCAAATATGTCAGATCCATAGCACCCCTGGTAAACCCTCTAATCATACCCATAGAGAATGTTGAGTCTTCAAGCAGTCCGGCAAGCTCAACGCCATACACAAGGGGAGGATACACCAAGCAAAGACGAGGATGAGCCTCTCAGGCAAGACACTGGGGAACAAAAGAAATTTCCACCAGAAGTCAAAATAGTAAACGTGTTACACGTGATCAAGGGGAGAAACAAAACAGCACTCCTAGAAAAATATGCCCAAGGGCCTATCACCGCGGAGTCCTGCCATTGGTCGTCTCAACCGATCACTTTCGACCATCGTGATTACTCAGCAAGTATCCAGCGTGCAGGATGGGCTGCCCTAGTATTAGACCCAATAATCGACGGATACCACTTCACACGAGTCCTAATGGACGGTGGCAGCAGTCTAAACCTGATATACCAGGATACAATCCGCGAAATGGGGTAGACCCAATGAAAATTCGCCATAGCAATACTACCTTTAAAGGAGTAACGCCAGCCCAGGGGCTCATTGCATGGGCTCCCTGCTACTTAAGGTTATATTCGGCTTCCCCGATAACTTCCGTAGCGAACATTTAACCTTCCACATTGCTCCGTTCCAAAGTGGCTATCAAGCACTACTTGGACGCGAAGCTTTCTCTCGCTTTAATGCAATACCGCATTACGCTTCCCTCATGCTCAAGATGCCTGGTCCACGTGGCATCATTACAGTAAATGGAAGTATTGAGCGATCTTTGCGCCCCGAAGAGAGTGCGGCTGCCTTGGCAGCCGCACACTAAAAACGGCCTCACCAACTAAAGCATTTGATAGGTTGTCAAGACCACGGACACGGTTAGACGAGTCTGGCACAGCTATATGTAATTCATACCGGATCGATGGTCACACCCCTATTACAAATACAAGGGGCCCAACGCACGCAGACAACTGGCAATTTTTTTCTCATCTTGAATTATACATGGTTTCTTTAAAAACTACCTTTTTGCACGACAAATTTTCACTTAAGTTACTCTCTTTTACAAATGACCATCGTGCTACACCCATCTAGGATACGGCACAACGGAGACACATGCGCAGACGTGCAACAGGGACCCGCTCCAAGGATTCTTTTTAGATTAAGACCCTGCGTAAACCTTTTTTACTATCTCTTGTTGATACACATCCACCGAATTCTCAGCACAGTTCAGAAGGATGCTGATGTCTTGGCATGTGGCCACGTCAGAAAAATGCACATACCTGGACACAAGGGGCTTCTTACAAAGGGCACTATTTAGGCCCGGTTTATACCATAAAGACCGAATACCTTAGGGAGTGTTCGGCGTCGCGAGTTTGGCCTTATATGCATCAGCTCCGAATCATTGTCTTTGGTCAAATGTTGGGTTTGCCCGGCTCTTGTGTTTTGGTGCCTTACGTTCCGCTTTATCGGCTAAGGCAGCACCAGGAGAACTACTGCGATTGTGCCCTGGTTCATCCGGATGAGCACCCCAGTAGAGAAAGCCAAAAACTGACTGTCATGATATAGCGTGAGACTGGTCAACCACTCGATGACCTACAGGGATGTTAGAATTCCTCCGCCTTAACGAAGGGCCGTTTCCCGGCCAGGAATATACACACCCTGAGATCGGGAGAGTGCGGAGCCACCAGGGGCTATCTAGTAGCCCCACTGTCAAACTCCTATGGCTAAGTGAAAGTGTTAAAGCATTATAGTCCAGTTGCCTCGTTCGCTGCGCTATCACCTCCTTAATAGGACCAAGACGTTGGGTTAAGTGTGAACATGCATTTTTTGCGAGCACGTCCGCATTATATGCGTGGGGGCTGAAGCCGCCGACTGCAATCTTCAGGTTATACACACGTATACATAAACGGCCGCACAGGAGGCATCATACTACTTTCAGGCAAAAGTATAAACACAACCTTATAAAATTTCATAAAAACATTGTGTTTACAATAAGAATACATATCACTCAAACATAATATTCTTCGAGCACTGGGCCTCTATCAAACGAGCACCCTCGAGAACCTCCTCCAAATAGTGCTCGGCAGCCACTCGGCCTATGGCCGAACCCTGCGCCGCAACAGTGGTAGCGTCCATCTCCGCCCAGTATGCTTTAACACGGGCAAGCGCCATCCGTGAGCCTTCTATGCACACCGACCTCTTCATCGCATTAATGCGTGGCACCGCACCAAGGACCTGCTGCACTAAGCTGAAATAGCTGTTCGGCTTTGGCTTTTCTGGCCATAGCTGATCCACGACAGATCTCATGGCTTGTCCGGACAACCTATTCAGTTCGGCCCATTCAGCTAGTTGGTTAGTCAATGAAAGCGGATGCTCTGGAACGTTGAATTGCGACCAGAATAGCTTGTCCACTTCATGATCTGTTTGACCTCGGAAGTACTTGGCCGCATCGGCAGCGCTCGCCGCCAAGTCCATATACGCATCTGCCAAACTCCACAGCCGATCCAGAGGGGCATACTGTGGATCTCCGAACTTCCTCCGTAGCATGAAAGGCTTCCTAGCCGCAATATCCCCGGCTTCCAGCAGCTCCTCCTTCTTCGCTCTCATAGCAGAGCGGGTGTCTTTGTCCACCGTCGTGGCCTTCTCAAGGTCCCTTGCCTTCGCTCGGTTTTCTTTTTCAAGGAGCCGGCAACGGTCGGCAGTGCCTTTTAATTCTACGACCATCTTGGCCATATTCTCTTGGCTCTCGCAATGTGCGGCCTTCTCGGCTTTCAACTCTTCGGCCGCCTTCAAAGCAGCCGCATTACTAATCCTCGCTTGTTCCTTGGCTCGGGCAAGCTCCGCCCGAAGGGTCTCCACGGTGGCAGCTCCGTCTGCAGTCACAACATATTAAAGATACTGGCATCATGCTGCTCTTATTGTGTGACATTCACCAGAAAGCATTACTTACCCTGAGATTCGTCAAGCCTCTTGTTAACAAGCTCGATGTCGGCGTCTGCCGAATCCAGTTGCCGTTTTAATTCGGCAAACTCACTAGTCCGGCTAGCCACCGGAGCTTCCACCACCTGCACATAAAGGCAGTTCGGTTATTGCCTGGGACTATGATCCTATGTTCGCTGCCATTCTCGACGACAAACAGAGTCTCAGGGGCTACTATCTACACCGGGCACACCTAACATGTGCGGTACTATCACATATTATCTCACGTACCTCAAAGCCTGTCAGTAGACTCATAAATGCTTCATGTAATCTGCTTTCGGCGGACGAAATTCTTTCCATCACCATACCCATCAGCGTACGGTGCTCTTCGAAGATGGCCGCTCGCCCCAATAGCTCCCTCAGAATGTCCGACCGCATACCAGACGGTGCCGGACTCTTTTGTTCGCTCTCCTCGAGAGCCGGACGCTGGGGACTTCGGGGGTCTATGGGATTATCCTCTGGCCTCACCGGATCCGGAGAGGCCTTTCGTGACGACACTTCGGGGTCGCCCGCTTCTTGAGTGGAGGAATCCAGGGGAGGCGTTTCACTCTCCATCATCTTCGGAAGAAGATCCCCCGAAGACGAGCTCAACTGAGAAGGGCTAAGACCCAAACTGCAAGATATATGCGGCGGTTTTTTCTCAGAAGAAAGATAGTATACCTTCACTATCAAAGTATTTTTTGGATCACTTACGACTCGTTGGAAGGCTGATCCCCCCGCGGACTTTGTGCGGAAAAAGCACCCCCCGAGGCAGGACTCTTTGTGGGAGACTTCTTCTCCCGTTTGGAGGCCTCGGCTTCCGGATCTCGGAAGCAGTCCTTTTCCTCCCCCGGTTATCCTCCTTCATGGAGGCGCTCATTCCCTCGGTTGGAACTGGAAGCAATGGGGGCCCGCATCCGCCTGTATTATCCCCCCTGTATCCTCCTTCGAGGGCTCCGGGCAAGGTGCGAGCTCGAGCATCTTTTCCAATACCGGATTTTCCAAACCCTCAGGGAGGGGGGCCAAACACCGAATCATCTTCGCCTTTGATAGCCAGTCCTGGTCAAAGAGCGAACTCTCAGAAATAACTTCATGATGAATAAAAGATGACGTGTTCGGTTAGAGGGTTTCTTACTTGTTTGGCGGCGCGGTTGCTGCTCAGGCCCACGTCCTCGGTAGTATCCGGACACTCTATTTGGGGTCCGAAGAATAACTTGTACATCTCCTCGTGCGTCAGGCCGAGGAAACTCTGAATGGCACGCGACCCTTCCGGGTTGAACTCCCACAAGCAAAGGGGCCAGCGTTTGTAAGGCTGGACTTGACGAACCAGCATAAATTGCATTACCACCACCAAATTAAAATCTCCCGCGAAGAGATCTTGAATGCGGCTTTGCAGTATAGGCACGTCCTTGGCTGGACCCCAGCTCAGACCTCAGCTAATCCATGACATCAGTTGTGGTGGGGGGCCCGAACGGAAAGCGGGAGCAGCCGCCCACTTGGCACTTCTGGGAGCTGTGACGTAAAACCACTCCCGCTGCCATAATTCGGACACCTTTGGAAAGGAACCTTTCAGCCATGGAGCTCCCGCCATCTTGCTTATTGATGCGCCTCCGCACACTGCATGTTGCCCCTCGATCATCTTCGACTTCACCTCAAAGGTCTTGAGCCACAGGCCGAAGTGGGGGGTAATGCGGAGGAAGGCCTCACACACGACAATAAATGTCGAGATGTGGAGAAAGGAGTCCGGGGCTAAATCATGGAAATCTAGCCCGTAATAGAACATCAAACCCCTGACGAAGGGATCCAGAGTGAGGCCTAGGCCTCGGAGGAAGTGGGAGACGAACACGATGTTCTCGTTGGGTTCGGGAGTAGGGACGACCTGCCCTCGAGCAGGCAGCCGATGCGAAACCTCGGCGGTCAGGTATCTGGCCTCCCTCAACTTCTTGATGTACTCTTCCGTAACGGAGGAGGGCATCCATCAGCCTTGAAGGCTGGATCCGGACATGATTGAAGATCCGGAGCACCTAACCTGGGTTTTGGGTGTTAGAACCTGAGACGGGGGAAGGGTTCGATTGAGCACGAGAGGGAAAAAGCTAAAACCTTGTCCCTTTATGAAGAGGGTGAATATCAAGCGTCCTCTCCGTAGCCGTTTAGGACTTGCCTATAATCTAGGAGTCCTAGACACGGTTGGGTTACCCACGACCGCATTAATGAGAATCCCGTAATTGGGGGAACACGATCTCTGCTTTGACAAGACGTGTCAAGAAACCACCTCGCATTATGTGTGGAGCTGGTTGAAGAAAAACGGTTTGAATAATCACCAGGCCAGGACATAATGTCATGCTGCCAAAACAAGTCAGCAAATTGGATTTGTGAAAATATTATTCTCTCTACGGCGGTATGTGGAACTTATTTTGCAGGGTCAGACACTATACTCGTATTCAAATTCTTCTGTGGTGTATTCGGAGAAGAAACCCGCCTTGCAATGCCGAAGACAATACTTCACGCCGGACTCAACGTCATTGAAGCCTGGTTCAGGGGCTACTAAGGGAGTCCTGGATTAGGGGGTCTCCGGACAGCCGGACTATCTCTATTGGCCGGACTGTTAGACTATGAAGACACAAGCTTAAAGACTTCGTCTCATGTCCGGATGGGACTCTACTTGGCGTGGAAGGAAAGCTAGGCAATACGGATATGGATGTCTCCTCCTTTGTAACCGACCTTGTGTAACCCTAACCCTCTCCGGTGTATATATAAACCAAAGGGTTTTAGTCCGTAGGACAACAACCACAACATATAATCATACCATAGGCTAGCTTCTAGGGTTTAGCCTCTCTGATCTCGTGGTAGATCTACTCTTGTACTACCCATATCATCAATATTAATCAAGCAGGACGTAGGGTTTTACCTCCATCAAGAGGGCCCGAACCTGGGTAAAACATCGTGTCCCCTGCCTCCTGTTACCATCCGGCCTAGACGCATAGTTCGGGACCCCCTACCCGAGATCCACCGGTTTTGACACCGACAAGGGGGGTAGGTAGGAGGCCAAAATGGCAGGGGAGACGTCTATAAATAGAAAGGGGGCTAGGGTTAGGAGTTTAGAGGGGTTTGAGGCCGTTTCTGAGCCATTCGATCTCGATCGGACGGTCCGGAGCGGAGGGGTAGGTAGGTGGGCTAGAAGGACTGTGCAAGTGGACTAGTGGGCTGAGACAAGAGGAAGATGGGCAGCCCGGCACATGTTTTCGGATCCCGGAAATGTCCGACGATAGACCGACTACTATTGCCGCTATAGTTATCCGTTGGGGCGTCAAATAGACTCCGAATGCGATGAAACTTGGCAGGCGGCCTACTGACAACATAACAACACCGCATGCCAACTTTCAACCCATTCCGAGAACATTTTCCGGCCACTTATAAAATAATATTTCGGACGTGCCGCGGGCGCGTGCAAGTGTGTCTGGGCTCAGAACAGACAACGGAGAGTACTGGGGAACCCGGACGAATGCAAGTTTGAAAACATGAGATGCAATGCACATGATGACATGGCAAGATGCAACACACAAGCAAATGACAAGGCGACAACATCGAATAACTGGAAGACACCTGGTGCAACGGTCTCGGGGCGTTACAACACTCCACCACTACAAGAGGATCTTGTCCCGAGATCTATGGATGGCACCCGGGAAACGGAAAAGGAAGGGGAAGAGGTAAAACTAAGTTGCTTCTTTGACAAATGAGTGAAACTAAAGAACCTTGCGAGGTTGGTCAAATTGAAAGAAATAATACAACAAAGATGAAAAAAGTTGAAAACACTTCGTTAGAAAAGAGGAACAAGGAACATTACTAGAACCTTGTAGGTTTAAAGACATAAGAAAAATGGTTGCAATGGACAAGAAATACATGTAAGCACTCCGGTTGAAACGAGATGTACAAAGAACGATAAAGATCAAATACGACAACACTCCGGTTAGAAATGGAAGGCATAGAATATGAACTTGGTAAAACGAAAGCACTTGGATGAGACTCCAGTTAGAAAAGGAATGATAGACACAACACTCCGGTTAAAACAAGATAGAGAAGGTAAAAGAATGATATAATTTGGATAGCACTCTGACTGTAAATGGAAGGAATTGAACATGAACTTGACAAGATGAGAGGATACTTGATGAAATCAACAGCACACTGCCTCCGGAACTATTGAAAGAATGGCACAATGGGTAAGAAAGATTTCAGACAGCACTCCGGTTGAGAAGGGAGGCAAAACTTGATAAGATGAGAGAACTAGAATGAAGGACACGACACTTCGGTTGAATGGATAAGCAAGGAAAGAACATGATCTTGAGAAAACAAGATGGTTGGTCGAAGTGAACAACAACACAACGTCTCTGGAACAAGGAGTAGACGCTAGATCATTGGAAAGAAAAGAATGGAGAAGAAAAAGTCAACTTCTACCACAATTGAATTGGGCTTACGGAAAACATCTAGATTGAGGTGAAATTCTGCCACTACGGAAACAAGGATTGATAACCACAAGGAGACGAGAAACTTATTTCATTGGGAGGATAAATGAAGAACTTGGGTCATTTATGACCACCATAGATAGCAACAATCCTTAGGGAAGGCTTTAGGTGAAATATAACCCAAGATAATTCCAATGAAGAGATTTATGGGTTTAAATATCTCATTCCTGACAACTTATCACCCATGAACATGAAGGAAACTGTCAAGGATGACATAACACCATATCAAAAGATAAGGTAGAAAGAATTGCACTTCAGAATGCAAGATGAAGAATGCTTGAACTCTTTAAAACAAGACATGTGTTGAACACCATGTTTATTTTTGAGTATAGCTTGGCGTATCATAACTCTGATAGAAATCTTGAAGAACAAATCGAGAATAAAAGGAATCCTTGACGAACCATCATGTAGCCTCCATGAAGAACTCCGGTAATAAAAGAATGATCAAAAGGAAGTGAAGGATGAAAATAATAAGATTGTAGCCTTGCAATGATTGGATGGAGCTTCATGACGAGATAAAACAGAAAGCTCGGGACTCCAGATAAGATAAGATGAAGCATCTCGAACCAAGAATTTACTCATCGTGAAAAAACTCCGGAAGAATGAATCCATCACTTGGGTGAATCAAGAATAAGAATTATGTTATGCGTATCCTTCACCAATTTATATTGATGACAAGCAACGAATTTGGCATACTACTTATTCTGGTTGAAAGAATTAAGATAGATATAGCACAAACTTGATGAAGGTCTTCAATGATCCACCTATAGGCTTGGAAAGAACGAATGAATTAATATGATAACCATGGAAGAGAACTCTTGAATGAACCACCGTAAGAATTTAAAAAGAACGAAAAAATAAAATAAAATAAATAAACACCGGGAAGAATTATAAAAAGAATAAAGATCCTTGAGAGAATATAAATACATGCGACCGAATAGATCACGAGCTGATTAGAGAATACTTGAATGATGCACCGGTAAGATTTGGAGAAATGTGAGCTGAAAGCTGGAATGAATACTTCTGAGATGATGGGCTCCGGGAAATCAAACTAAGAAGACCCCTGAATTGCTCCGGATGGGTGAAAAGAATTGTCACAATCGAAACCAATTATGAGAGGATGGCAACAAGCTTGAACTTCGCATCTTTGAGAGAAAGGATAAGATTTGGAGGAAAAACTCTTCTTCGGTCTTCAAGCGTTGAGAATGACAATGAGAAATACCACCATGATTTGTTGAGATACTCCGGGATGAAAAATTAGAAAGGTTGAACCGACGATGACAAGAATTTGACAGAACTTGGAGAAAGACATTTGACTGATGACAATTCATTCTTACGTCAAACTTAGAAGATTTGTGAATAACTCCGGAAAACAAGAGTTAGGTAAGATCCTGGAAAAAGACCTGTTGGTTATGGTGCACTCAAGAGAAACACCGTTGAACGATTTAAAAGGAAGATTGCGTCGGTCGAATTAAATGGCTTGAAAGAGATAACAACCTCAAAATAACTTGAACGGATCGAGAATGGAAACGTGAATCTTCTGAGATATCTACGACACTCAGAAACAATTGAATAGCGAGCAGTGGATGATTAAGAGGTGCACCGACATGAGAAGACATATGAAACGAGGAATGGGTATGATAGACAAAGCTTGACTTGAATCCACCGGACAAGTAAAAGAATGAAGAATTATAAACTCGAAGCTTCCTTAGTATCTTCCTAAGAATCACCAGATAAGAACATTGACGGAAAAGAATGGAGAGACTTTCCATCTATAAAATGATACTTGATTAAGAAAACCGAGTCCTTGAAGGAAAAAGGGTGCGTGGGTGGGAAAAACAAAGACAACTTGGGACAGATGAAACAAATAACGCTGAGAAGACTTTGAGTTGATCCTGCGGATGTTGAAAATGATCAGATCCACCTGAAGAGAAACACGCCGGTTGAAAAAGATTGACATGACAATCTCGATTATCATGAAGGATTAGTATTCACATAGAAATATGAGAACACCGCTTAGGAAAGGTATGGAATCAACACTTGACATTGAAGCAACTCAAATACCACAATAAAACCAAAACAAGGATTTGACTTGCAGGGTAAGCCGGAACAAACATATGATAGATCCCATATCGTATCATGTGTCTGTTGGAAAGATATTCTAGGAGCTACTTGAATTCCCACTTATAAACTCCGAAACTTTCTGGTTATGCAATCAGGTGTTGGGGATACAGGGGAAGCATAATATCTCACCCAAACTACCAATCCCTACATCCAGCTGTATCCATCCTTCAACACATAACCAAGAAACCTTTGGAAATCATTTACCTCAACCTTCGAAAAGCATCCATTATATGAGTTATGGCAATAATCCCGAACTCCCACCCCAGTACTGGGTGGTGTTGAGGTTATCTCACCAACAACTGCATAAATGAGATTTTCGATGTCGGCGAACTCAGGTATTCCAGAACTGCAACGATAAAATTGTGACGACAACACCTTGGAGCTCAACTCCCCGGGACACTACCACAACCCCTTAATGTCAGGAGGCACCAAGAACAATGTTCTCGTCACAAGACTATCGGAACGATTCCAAGATACCCGCGTGATACTAATTTTTTTTCGTGAAATTTGAGAAGAAAAGAGTTAAAACTTCTATGTCAGGAGGCCTCACCAGAGCGACGAAGGGACTAAGGAGTAAAAAGAATCCTACTCTCCGATATATATAATCCTAAGACTCAAAATATTTTGTTCTAGACTCAACAACGTCAGCGATTCGATCAAGCAGGGGGCTCCTAAGTAGGGGATGGCTCTGATACCAACTTGTAACACCCATAATGCGGCTATATCTCCCATGTGTCGGGGCACGACTTAGAGGCATAACCGCATGGTAGGCTTGTCGCAAGAGGGGTAATCTTCACACATCCCATGTACTGAATAAGAAAGGGATAAAGAGTTGGCTTACAATCGCCACTTCACACAAATACAAGTTAAACATACATCATCAGGAATACAATCAAGGTCCGACTACGGAACCAAAATAAAGGAAGACAACCCAAAATGCTAGATCCCCGATCATCCCAACTGGGCTCCACTACTGATCAACCAGAAAGACACAACACAACGATCAAGATCTTCATCGAGCTCCCACTTGAGCTCGGTTGCGTCACCTGCACTGGTATCATCGGCACCTGCAACTATTTGGAAGTATCTGTGAGTCACGAGGACTCAGCAATCTCACACCCGCGAGATCAAGACTATTTAAGCTTCTGGGTAGGGTAAGGTAATAAGGTGGATATGCAGCAAGCACTAGCATATATGGTGGCTAACATACGCAAATGAGAGCGAGAAGAGAAGCAACACAACGGGATATATGGCGGTTAATGCATTTTAATTAAGTTAAGTGTCAAGTTCTCCACAACCGGACATTAACAAATTCCCATCTGCCACATAACCGCGGGCACAACTTTCAGAAGTTCAAAATCCTGCAGGGCTGTCCCAACTTAGCCCATCACAAGCTCTCACGGTCAACGAAGGATATTCCTTCTCCCGGGAAGACTCGATCAGCCTCGGAATCCCGGTTACAAGACATTTCGACAATGGTAAAAAAAGACCAGCAAAGCCGCCCGATGTGCCGACAATCCCGATTGGAGCTGCACATATCTCGTTCTCAGGACAACACCGGATGAGACATCCTACGAGTAAAACCAAACCTCAAGTTTCCCAAGGTGGCCCCGCAGTCTACTCGGTTCGGACCAACACTTAGAGAAGCACTGGCCCCGGGGGGGGGGGGGGGTTAAAATAAAGATGACCCTTGGGTTGGCCGACCCAAGGGAAAGGTACTAGGTTGTTAGGCAAATGTAAAACCAATGTTGGGCCTTGCTGGAGGAGTTTTATTCAAAGAAAACTGTCAAGGGGTTCTCATAACACCCAACCGTGTAAGGAACACAAAATCAAGGAACATAACACCGGTATGACAGAAACTAGGGCGGCAAGAGTGGAACAAAACACCAGGCATAAGGCCGAGCCTTCCACCCTTTTACCAAGTATATAGAAGAATTAATTAAAATAAGGGATATTGTGATATCCCAACATATCCATGTTCCAACATGGAACAAACTTCATCTACCTGCAACTAGCAACGCTATAAGAGGGGCTGAGCAAAAGCGGTTACATAGCCAAAGAACGGTTTGCTAGGAAGGTGTGTTAGGGGCTTGACATGGCAATATGGGAGGCATGATATAACAAGTGGTAGGTAGCGCGACATAGCGATAGAACAAATAACTAGCAAGCCAAGATCGAAGTGATTTCGAAGGTATGGTCATCTTGCCTGAGATCCCGCAAGGAAGAAGAACGAGTCCATGAAGAAGACAAACAGACGTAGTCGAACGAATCCTCACAAACGCGACGTTATTGGAACTAACCCGAAGAAGCAACACCGGAAAGAAGCAAACAACATGGTAAACAACCATCACTTAAACATGGCATGATGCACAACCAAGTATGATGCATGTCCGGTTTAATGAGGCATGGCATGGCAAAGTGCATAAACAATACTACAAATTAAGTGGAGCTCAATATGCAACGAGTTGCATATTGACGAACACCACATCAAATATTTAGTTCTCTCTCGGTTATGCACCCAACAATATTAAATGTTATTAGACATGGCAAGGGGTGAGGCATATGAAAACTACCTATCTAGGCAAGTTTAAATGAGGCCGGAACAACAAACAACAAGTCCGGAAAAAATCCTCATATGCAAATTATGGATTTGGTACTGTTCTTCCCTATACACAATTTTAGAGTTATTAAACATGAAAATTAATGCGTCCATGTTAAACTATGCATTTTTCTACCCCATTTACATATAAAGTTTATTTAAAACCGAGCTACAGTTAAATAGTTACGAAATAAAGCATTTTTAACATGGCATTATGCAAAATAAACACAAACAACATTTTAAACATGGATGAAAGTTGGATATTAAGAAACTAGATGAAATTCTAGTCATTTTTCATATATAAAGTTTTTACATAAGATGCACGGTTTGTGAGTTACGATATGCATGAACTAGAGGGGCTATTCTGCAAAACTGCCAAACTCTTGGAAAATAGCTAAAACGCATAACTAAAAAAACATGACACGGGCTGCAACTGTTCTCACCATGGGCCTCGGCTCGCTGGTGGAGAGGAAGGCCAGCAGGGGCGGCGCGAATCTTGGGCTGGCGGGGCAGATGCGGCAGCGCTGGGCCGACTGCGTAGTGGGCTGACGAAGCAGAGGCAGGCCGAACTGGAGTGCTGGGACTCGGGTGGGTCACGGCCCATGTGGACGCCGACGCGGAGAGAGACGGGATCGGGGCTCCTCCCGATTCGAACGACGCACGGCGGCGCTCGCCGGTGAGGGCGACGGGGACGACAAGGTCGGAGGCGGATCCGGCGAGGGGAAAGTAGTAGAGGCGGCGGACGGCGCGAAGAGGCCTTGCTGGGTGAAGGAGCTCGTCGGGGCTCCATTCTCGATGACGGCGAGGGGTCCCGTGACAAGCTCATCGGAGCTCCGTGTCAGCGGCAGCGCGAGGGCGGGATACAACATGGAGGAGAGGAACTAGGGGCGGAGGTGAGCAGGCGACGTCGGATGGTGGAGCTAGAGGCGCACGAGGGCAGTGGTCGCAGGCACGGGGTGAGGTCGCTGGAGGGTGGCACAGGAGCAGCAAGGCTTGGGCGGGAGGCGGCGGCATGCACGCGGGCCTCGTAGCCCAGATCAGGGCCCGGGTGTGCCTGGCACGGGCCTGGCTGCGTGGGACGGTGGAAGGGACATGTGGCGATGTGGGAGAGGCCATAGGGGGCGGCTGGCGGCGGCGCAGCCACTCGTGGCTTGCCAAGTGGCGGGGAGAGGTGGCCGGCGGTTGATCTGAGGAGGGAGGTGGCGGCTGGCTGCGGAATTTGAGGAGGGGGTAGGTAGGAGGCCAAAATGGCAGGGGAGCTGTCTATAAATAGAAAGGGGGCTAGGGTTAGGAGTTTAGAGGAGTTTGAGGCCGTTTCGGAGCCGTTCGATCTCGATCGAACGGTCCGGAGTGGAGGGGTAGGTAGGTGGGCTAGAAGGACTATGCAAGTGGACTAGTGGGCTGAGAAGAGAGGAAGATGGGCATCCCGGCACATGTTTCCGGATCCTGGAAACGTCCGACGATAGACCGACTACTATTGCCGCTATAGTTATCCGTTGGGGCGTCAAACAGACTCCGAATGCGATGAAACTTGGCAGGCGGCCTACTGACAACATAACAACACTGCATGCCAACTTTCAGCCCATTCCGAGAACATTTTCCAGCCACTTATAAAATAATATTTTGGACGTGCCGCGGGCGCGTGCAAGTGTCTGGGCTCAGAACGGACAACAGAGAGTACTAGGGAACCTGGACGAATGCAAGTTTGAAAACATGCAGATGCAATGCACATGATGAAATGGGAAGATGCAACACACAAGCAAATGACAAGGAAACAACAATGAATAACTGGAAGACACCTGGCGCAACGGTCTCGGGGCGTTACAAGCAATGACGCCAAACACCAAAGAACGGGCGAGAAAATAAAACTGGAGAAATGCAAAGGCTGAGCTGTAGTGGATCCGGACCGATGCCATCTACACTCACTAGATTAAACCGTTAGTTGCAAAAATAATAGGTCTATGTGCATGCTATGCAACAAACAAATGCAGCAACCAAATGCAATAAACATGACATACTCTATACTACCGATTTCTACCGGTTTCTATCGCTCGCGCTGACTAGGGCGTCCTGCAGCCAGACCTGCTTTGATACCAAGCATTATGGCACCCCGGCTCATAGAAACCGGAATGCCCCGTATTCTAGCCCAGAGATCGAGGAGAAGTCTCTGGAATACGGCACTGCTTAGCATAGAACAAACCGGCTTTCTATTGTTACACGAATATGAATACAAGGTCTACGATATTACAATGAATAACATCGGCATAGCGACACTACGCCTATGATACTACACTTGCTCTATGCTAGCAGCAGAATAACTCGTAGCAGCGGAATACTTCTAGCAGCGGAACAACGATGAAGGTGGTGAACTCCATTCTGCAGGGACTCTGGCTAGGACACGATCTAGCTCGCACGCACGGCAACCTCGACAAGCAATCATGGCATCACCTGCAATCTGGCATGACATGCCAGGTCAGTACATTGAATGTACTTGCAAGCTCACAACAACCATAAACATCAAGGCAAGTCAATAACATAGCATTAGCAGGTTAATTAATTAACAACTACCATGATGAAGCAACTACTAAGCATGGCATGAAACTAATACAATACTGATAAATCACCATCTCAGATCTCCGTAACCATATCACTCTTGGCTAACCGGCCAAGCAATATACCATCTCGATCACCTCGTGATCAAAACCAAACGGCGATCATTCACGGATCACCAATGGAACCACACTTGGTCCAACGGGTTACCTCGTAACCAAGCGGTGATCACTCACGGATCACAAACGGAACATCCATATGATCACCTCGTGACCACATCACAAATGAAATGATCATCCTCAAGATCATACCAACATCATCATCAACATCCTGACAAACTGTTACTGCTCACAATATCAACATATACATCACCTATAAGTCATTCCATCATGTGCGTGTTGATCGAACGATGTGACCTAGTACGAACTTATGCCCATGACCGAGGACGCGACTATCAATAGTTTAAACAAACACACCCTACAGAGGTAGCGCACTTTACCCACACCACAGAATCCATGGCCTCACACTCCCATTCGGGTGGACCAACGGCATCCGACAAAACCGGTCTACTGCCATGACACTCTCTTGGCCACTCTGGCCAACACCCCTTTTGGGTTCAGTCCTGGGTGGCCCCGTGCCTACTAAAGGCACCAATGACCACCGTCGTGGCAAAACAAAAATGGTCCCAAACAGGGACAAAGGTACACCAATCACAACAACGGGCACACAAGGCTTATGCCGTCCTACCTGATCAGGGTAGCGTCCGCGCATAACCTTCCCTCATTGGAGGCACCGGCGAGAGGCATGACAATAGCATCGCATTAGGGCCTTTCCATAAAGGCAAATTGGTTGCACTGGAAAAGCCCGGTTCGGTGGCACCTGACCAACTTAATGACGGAATTTAACCCCAAAAATATAAATGTGCTAACTGATACTCTCATACCGTCTATCAACCTATAATCCAAGTCATTACAATATCCAACAAATAATCCAAGCATCATAACATCATACCAAAATATTCTGAGAATAGCATAACACAACCATCATGATGAATCCAAGAACAATACTACTACTTCTCAAATGTCAAGAACAAGCTATACAACTAAGATCCACATGTAGCCATCATCTCCGAAATCATACTCCAAAACATAATATCAATTAGCATCATGACAAAAAAATACTAGCCACTAATAATCCAAAGGCAACATGTCATCCAAAGTAATACTCCGAAATACCATATCCACAACTACCATGAAAAATAATCATAATAGACACTAAGAATCCAAAGGCAACATGTCATCCACATAATCTTCAAAACATAAGTCCTAGAACTCCAGGCAATATCATGGCAACATCAAGATCAAAACAATCCTCCGAGAAATGCCATGAACAAATCATACATAGCTAATGCAATATTTTAAACAAGTTCAAATAAATAAACCATGTCACTGCATTGCAATCATGTAGATGGAGGGTGTGGCTTGCCTGGGGTGGAAGAAATCACTGGGAAGAAGCGTGAGAAGCTCGCGGAAAGAATCATCGGAACACGTTCTCTCTCGGAGGGGGCTGAATAAGGGCAAGGGTAAAATGGGCATTTTCAGAATGTTAGAACATGACATGGTGAAAGTGATTCCAACAGAACGGCTCAATGAAACGAAGAAGTGGGCTTTGGAATCACCTCATTTGGAGCTAGGAGTAAAAAATATGAATGTTTTTCTGCTAGGGACCTATCTGTAAAGAAATCATCGCAAACAAGCCCTCGGCTGGAAAAACAGAACGCGCCTTTCTCAGAAATACGCTTTCCAGAGAGGAAAGCGCATTCTGGACCGAAGAAGGAAAGGAATACGCTTTCAATAAGGGAAAGCATACTCGCCAGGAGTACGTCTCCACTTATCCACGTCAGTGGTGGCGGGACTGGGCCTTGGTCTCGCTGACGAGCAGGGCCCGCCACCTCTTCTCTCTCCTCCGGGCCTTCTCCTTCTTCTCCCTCGATGCCTCACGCAGAGCAGAGGAGAGGCTGCCGGCGCCGGAGCTGGCGCTCGTTCCGGCCGCTCGGGCCACCTCCGGCGGAGCTTGGACAGCCGGAGTGCTCAGGACAGCGAGGTAGACTCGTCCCTCCACCACCCGAATGTCAGGGAGCATCGGGTTGGGCGGGACCATGGTTGCGGCGGATGGGGCTTCTCCGGGATCTCCGGGATCTAGAGGGAATGGGGGCATTAGGGTGGATCTAGGGTGGACGAGGAGGCCTCTGGTGGTGATCGAACGAAGGGAGAGAGCTTGACTTGGTCAGATTTAGGCTGGAGGGGGCGGTGGCCGTGGCGGCAATGGTGGTCATGGAGGGCAGCTCAAGCTTGGGGAAATGGTCAGGGGAGGCTAAAGGAGGTGCAGGAGGCCAGTGATGAAGCAAGACGGGGTCGGGGAAGCCTTATATAGGCGGGGGAGGGGTGTGTCGCGCTGTCGTCGTCGCGGACGCGTGGCCGGCGCCGCGGATGCGTGTGCACATGCATGTGCTCGGGGTTAGGTGATGAGAGGGAACATGAGGGAGAGCTCACGGGGAAGAGGCAGCAAGGGAGCGCAGGGAGGAAGAGGACGGCGAGCTCCGAGCCAAACTGCCACTATTCGTCCGTGAGCGCGCGACGGCTTGCGTCGGTGAGGAAGCGGACGGAGGGGTGTGCTGTCTAGGGGAACGGAGACGATGAGGTGAAGCCAAGGGACACGCTCACGCGCGCGAAGACGACGAGAGGGGAGCGGACGAAGCAGAAACGACGCCCTGGACGCGGCCACTTTGCACAGAGCGCGCATTGTGATGCCATTAACATGGTCACCGCGTGCACTGGCATGTAGCGGGGGAGATGGGCTGGAACCTGTTGTCTAGTGGTAAGATCTTCCAGGGGAGGTTTCAACTACGTCTATAGATCTATGAAAGGAGCTATGGTTAATTGGCAATCACCGTCTGAAGTTTACTGAAGTAAACTTGGCCGAGCACTGCCGATCAACAGAAATTTGATTGGGTCAAATGGAGTTGTCTGCGAGGATTAACTAAGGAAGTACTATGATTATGGAGAGTTTGCGGGGGAAATGGACCATTAATTAATATGTTCGCTTTGTAACTACCATTATTGGTCCAGAATCAAAATCATGATGGTTTACTCACATAGAGTAACCACTTGAGATTAAATTTGGCAAGGCTTAGTGATTTTGTCATAAGAAGATGCCGTAAATTTTTTGCATCAAATGGATTCACCAAAATGGTACTTCCTTCACAGCTATTCCCTCTGTCCAGAAACTTGCAAAAAATTCTAGAGAAATATTGGCTTTAAGAATTGATCCCAAAATTGGTGCAGAGATGTTTTATGGTCAATAGAAATCTCTAGTAAATTTTCAGCCAAAATGAAGCAATATAAAATATATTTGCTTCACAACCTGAAAATATTGACATAATCAAAGATTTTATCCTGTGCTCACATAGATCAAGGGATGGAGCTGAAATTTGGTGAAGTGTTCTAAAATTAGCACATGAATGAGTGTGCAAAATTTCAACTCATTTGGAGAACTCTAGCTAGTACTTCCTTCACTAAGCCTTCTATGTGATAGAAACTTTGAAAAATCACTGAGGAAGGTTGGCCAGGCAAATAAAGTTGAATTTTTGCATGGGGCAACGATTTGGACATAAGAGAATGCCCAAATGATTTGGAAGCAATAAGGAAAGGATAGGTGGCACCTCCTTCACAAAGTGCCCCTCTGGACAAAAATGAAGAATAATTATTGAGGAATTATCCTTGGGCTAGGGCATGAAAGTTTGGACATATTTGAGCCACATATGACCCAAATAAATTATGAGAATTATTTGGGAATTTTTTGATGGACAGAAATATGGGTTGCTTCTCAACCTAGGGCAAGTGAGGTTATTCCTTCTATAGAAAAAGGAATATTTCCTAGAAAAAGATTTTAGGGTTTGTTCAAGGAGTGAAGTGACATGATCTTGGCAATTTTTTTTGGATCATGAGTCAGTTTGGAGAGGAAATGAAGGTGATTTCCCAGGTGGCAAGGCCACAGAACCACTCCAAAAAGAAAAACAAAGCAAAAACCAATTAAATTAAAAGAAAAAGAGAAGGGCCAAAAACCAGGCTGTTACAAGCAGCTTGTTTGAATCGGAGAGTAATATTATTTCTAATGCCATGGATGATGAAGAAGTAAAATTGTTGCTTGCTAAAAGTAAAGTAGACGTACTTGAAGCACGCGATTACGTCCATGGCCAACCATTTCTTGTTGGCGAATACTTTGATGAGTGCAGCTCCAGTTGCCGCGAGTTACATGAATATTGCACGGATCAAATGTCAGTAGGTTATCATGCTTTGCTATTCCACTACAATAGATATCATTTCCGACACGATGCTAGTTCCATCAATGTGAGTTTCAAGGACTTACATCTCTTCTTCAACTTCAACATGCTCGATGCCACTCTTGTTAGATGCCTGATTTTGTAAGTACTTAACAAACTCTGATCAACTTCTCCATACAAAGATGTAAATGATAAACAACTAACTGCATTTTATTCCTCTCGGGAGATTAAACATGCGGAGAAGAATAAGGGAGAGTGTGTATTTCAGAGATCCTGCATTAGCAAATGGCACAACATTATATGGTAAGGACTGACGGGACTGGGCCATTAACACGGTCCTCCGTATCTTCGAAAGCACGTCCCATGCAGAATCATTTATCTGGCCATATCATGAACGGTAACTCAAGTAAACAACCACGCATACACTGATTTTCTTTCAGATTTTGACATCATTCGTAAGTTCATGGCTTTCTTAATATGTAGCAATCACTGGATATTGGTATTCATTGTTCCAAACAAGAACATGGTTTACTACATCGATTCTCTCAGAGAGTCAACAAACACTCAGGATTTGACGCATGTTCAGCAATTCTTGGATAGGTATTGAATTCTATGATGTTGAAATTAATTTGCATTCATATCTGGTTCAATAATTGATGTCGTAAAAAATCCATCACCATTTGCAGTGTGCTCGCATTGTGGAAAACTAAACCAGGGAAGCTGTTCAAGACGGAACAACCCGTGCAGCACGAGATCGTTTTTCCGGTAACACACCGAAATCCGTTATTTTCAGAAAATTTATCCAACAGTCTGCAAATACCTTTCCTTACGCTAGTCAAATGTTCAAGCTTCTAGATAAACCTCTTTCTATTTTGTCCAAAGAAAAAATAATACATCTAACATGGGTTAGGTTGTTCCTAACAGGACAAATACATGACTAATTTTGTACAAAAAATTCAGTGTCCTCAGCAAGAAGCAAGGACCAACCTTTGTGGATACTATGTTTGCAAACACATGATCTCCATCTGCAAATCTGCTGATAGTTGTGATGATCCTCGCAAATTAGTAGTAGTAAGTCTATCTTAATTCATATCTTCTACTCCATTCATATGGCACATTCTGATCTTAAAAATACTGCATCTCATCTTAAAACCGAGGACCCCTGAACCGCTCCCGGCTGGTGAATTGCTGATGGTTCGGAGATTTATCAATGACTTCTTCCTGGATCACTACATCAATCCCACTGGTGATAATGAAGATTTCAGCATACATTCTCCTGAAACATTGAGTAAGAGTTAGCCGCTAAACATATAACGCATGGATCCATTGTTTTCCATCTGATGAGGTCTTCGTATTTCGTACACTATGATTAATTATGTAATGCATATATGTGTGGACAAATCATTGGAATTTAGGTACCATATGTTCAATTGCAGTTGTTGAGAAATCTGATGAATGTTCTTCCTATGGACACTATTTGTTCAATTGAATGTTGTGGCAAATTTGCTTTCTGCGTGCCGATTCAAAATGGGATATTTTTGTTGAACTCTTCAATTGAATATTGTGGCGAATTTGATTTTTGCGTGCTGATTCAAAATGGGATATTTTTGTTTTAACCTGGCAATTGCTTCGCACACGGTTTAACTAAATGAGTGTGTGTGATCCACATCGGAAAGCATACGTCAATCGTATCGAAACCGTCGGTGATACACAACAGATCGCAAACGATTTGCAGCGCTACTACGTGTGTGTAGGTTCTCCGGAACCGTTTGTGATATCGCGTTATCGCACACGAGAACCGGGAGTAAACCGTGCCCAATGCAAAATACAATCCCAGTCGTAATTTTCTTAGGAAACGTGTGGGATCCCAAACGAAAAGCACACGTCACTCTTGCGGCAACCGTCGGTGATACCTAACAAATCACAAACGGTCTGCATCACTTGAATGTGTGCGAAGGGGCTCCTGAACCGTTTGTGATAGAACATTATCACAGACGGTAATTATTGAAAAAACATGTGCGATGGAGTCTAGAATGGCAGACGGGTTACACAGAAAACTCGTGTGCGATGGGGCACAAATCGCACATAGTTCATATGTTGGCCTGTGTGCCTTACATACTGTTTCCCAAACGGTTCGTTACGATAGACCGTATGGTTTCACTAGGTCATCAGAAAAGCTTAATCACCGATACCACACATGCGAAAGAATTTAGTGTGTGCTGCATCGTACACGATTACATTTTGGAAGGCCTCTGGATCACCGCTCCATATCCCCGACAGTTTCTGGGTCGTGTGGGAAGGACCCCCCTATCGCCCACTCACTTGGCGACGGTTCCAAATGCCGTCGCGGAAAGGGGTTAAAAACCGTTTGTTTAGGACCGCCGTGAACCAGTAGGAGTCACGATGGCCCACAAGGTAGGGGGCGCGCCCTCCACCCTTGTGGCCGCCTCGTGGCTCTTCTGACTTGCACTCCAAGTCTCCTAGGTGTCTTTTGGTCCAAGAAAAATCGTCGCGAAGGTTTTATTCTGTTTGGACTCCATTTGGTATTCCTTTTCTGTGAAGCTCGAAAACAAGGAAAAAACAGAAATTGTCACTAGGCTCTTGGTCAATAAGTTAGTCCCAAAAATAATATAAAATAGCATATTAATGCATATAAAACATCCAAAACAGATAATATAATAGCATGGAACAATAAAAAAATTATAGATACGTTGGAGACATAACAGCGTGCCCTGGTGGGTCGTGCCCACCTCGGTGGCCTCCTGCACCGCCTCTTTGCTCTATAAATACCCTAGTATTCCAAAAATCCTAGGGGAGTCGATGAAACACAATTCTAGCCGCCACAAGTTTCAGAAACCACAGATCCAATCTAGACACCATCACGAAGGGGTTCATCATCCTCATTGGCGCCTCTCCGATGATGCGTGAGTAGTTCATTTTATACCTATGGCTCCGTAGTTACTAGCTAGATGGCTTCATCTCTTGCTACCTCTTGAGCACTGCGTTGGTTTTCCCTTGAAGAGGAAAGGGTGATGTAGTAAAGCAACGTAAGTATTTCCCTCAGTTTTTGAGAACCAAGGTATCAATCCAGTAGGAGACCACGCGCGAGTCACCTCGTACCTACACAAACAAATAAGAACCTCGCAACCAACGCGATAAAGGGGTTGTCAAGCCCTTCACGGCCACTTGCAAGAGTGAGATCTGATAGAGATAATAATAATAAGATAAATATTTTTGGTATTTTTATGATATAGATTGAAAGTAAAGATTGCAAAATAAAATAGATTGGAAACTTGTATGATGCAAAATAGACCCGGGGGCTATAGGTTTCACTAGTGGCTTCTCTCAAGATAGCATAAGTATTACGGTGGGTAAACAAATTACTGTCGAGCAATTGATAGAAAAGCGAATAATTATGAGAATATCTAGGCATGATCATGTACATAGGCATCACGTCCAAGACAAATAGACCGAAACGATTCTGCATCTACTACTATTACTCCACACATCAACCGCTATCTAGCATGCATCTAGAGTATTAAGTTCATAAGAACAAAGTAACGCCTTAAGCAAGATGACATGATGTAGAGGGATAAACTCATGCAATGTGATATAAACCCCATCTTTTTATCCTCGATGGCAACAATACAATACATGTTTTTTCCCCTACTTTCACTGGGATCGAGCACCACAAGATTGAACCCAAAGCTAAGCACTTCTCCCATTGCAAGAAAGATCAATCTAGTAGGCCAAACCAAATAGCTAATTCGAAGAGACTTGCAAAGATAAACCAATCATACATAAAAGAATTCAGAGAAGAATCAAATATTGTTCATAGATAATCTGGATCATAAACCCACAATTCATCGGATCTCGACAAACACACCGCAAAAGAAGATTACATCGAATAGATCTCCAAGAGAATCGAGGTGAACTTTGTATTGAGATCCAAAGAGAGACAAGAAGCCATCTAGATACTAGCTATGGACCCGAAGGTCTGAAGTAAACTACTCACACATCACCGGAGAGGCCATGGAGTTGATGTAGATGCCCTCCGTGATCAATGCCCCCTCTGGCGGAGCTCCAAAAAAGGCCCCAAGATGGGATCTCTCGGGTACAGAAGGTTGCGGCGGGGGAATTAGGTTTTCATGGTGCTCCTGGATGTCTGCGGGGTACATGGACTTATATAGGAGGAAGAAGTAGGTCGGTGGAGCAACGAGGGGCCCACAAGGGTGGAGGGCGTGCCCAGGGGGGTAGGCGCGCCCCCCTGCCTCGTGGCCTCCTCGATTGTTTCTTGAGGCCCCTCCAAGTCTCCTGGATGACGTTTGTTGAGAAAATCACGTTCCCGAAGGTTTCATTCCATTTGGACTTTGTTTGATATTCCTTTTCCGCGAAACACTGAAATAGGCAAAAAAACAACAATTTGGGCTGGGCCTCCAGTTAATAGGTTAGTCCCAAAATGATATAAAAGTGTAAAATAAAGCCCATTAACATCCAAAACAGATAATATAATAGCATGGAGCAATCAAAAATTATAGATACGTTGGAGACATATCAAGCATCCCCAAGCTTAATTCCTGCTCGTCCTCGAGTAGGTAAATGATAAAAAAGAATTTTTGATGTGGAATGCTTTCTAACATATTTCTCAATGTAATTTTTCTTTATTGTGGCATGAATGTTCAGATCCGAAAGATTCAAGATAAAAGTTTAATATTGACATAAAAATAATAATACTTCAAGTATACTAACTAAGCAATCATGTCTTCTCAAAATAACATGGCCAAAGAAAGTTATCCCTACAAAATCATATAGTCTGGCTATGCTCTATATTCACCACACAAAATATTTAAATCATGCACAACCCCGATGACAAGCCAATCAATTGTTTCATACTTTTGATGTTCTCAAACTTTTTCAATCTTCACGCAATATATGAGCGTGAGCCAGGGATATAGCACTCTATGTGGAATAGAATGGTGGTTGTGGAGAAGACAAAAAGAAGATAGTTTCACATCAACAAGGCGTATTAACGGGCTATGGAGATGCCCATTAATAGATATCAATGTGAATGAGTAGGGATTGCCATGCAACGGATGCACTAGAGCTATAAGTGTATGAAAGCTCAACAAAATAACTAAGTGGGTGTGTGAAGGAGTCCTGGATTAGGGGGTCCTCGGACAGCCGGACTATATACTTTGGCCGGACTGTTGGACTATGAAGATACAAGATTGAAGACTTCGTCCCGTGTCCGGGTGAGACTCTCCTTTGCATGGAAGGCAAGCTTTGCAATTCGGATATGTAGATCTCCTCCCTTGTAACCGACTCTGTGTAACCCTAGCCCCCTCCGATGTCTATATAAATTGGAGGGTTTAGTCCGTAGGACAACAACAATCATAATCACAGGCTAGCTTCTAGGGTTTAGCCTCTACTATCTCGTGGTAGATCAACTCTTGTAATACTCATATCACCAAGATCAATCAAGCAGGAAGTAGGGTATTACCTCCATCGTGAGGGTGCAAACCTGGGTCAACATTGTGTCCCCCGCCTCCTGTTACCATCAGCCTTAGACGCACAGTTCGGGACCCCCTACCCGAGATCCGCCGGTTTTGACACCGACATTGGTGCTTTCATTGAGAGTTCCACTGTGTCGTCACGATAAAGGCTTCATGGCTCCTTCGATCATCGTCAAGGATGCGATCCAGGGTGAGGTTTTTCTCCCTGGACAGATCTTCGTATTCGGCGGCTTCGTACCGCGGGCCAACTCGCTTGGCCATCTGGAGCAGATCAAGAGCTACGCCCCTGGCCATCAGGTCAGGTTTGGAAGCCTGAACTATACTGCCGACATCCGCGGAGACTTGATCTTCGACGGATTCGAACCCGTGTCAGGTGCGCCGCACAGTCACAACGAGCATGACTTAGCTCTGCCGTCGAACGGTGTTCAGGAGATCACACCTGTTGCTACTCCGGCCCTCAATCTGGAGCAGATCGTGCCATCCGAGGACGAGTGGTTAGACCCTGCCACAGAAGTCGCACACTCAGCGGCGATAGGGCCGAATACTGACTCCACCTCCCACGAGACCTGTGTTACCGGACCCTCGGATTCGTCCCCGGCCACAGGCTCCGAACTGCCTGCATCCGTGCCTATCCAATCGGATTGGGCACCGACCATGGAGTTTACCTCCGCAGATATTTTTCAGCACTTGCCCTTTGGTGATGTGCTAGATTCATTAAAGTCTCTCTCCTTGTCAGGAGACCTTCGGCCGAACTATGTCCGGCTCGAGTGGGAAGCGGACGACGGAGGAATTCGTTCCCCACCCACCACCCACTTAATAGCCACTGTCGACGACTTAACCGACATGCTTGATTTTGACTCCGAAGACATCGACGGTATGGACGACGATGCTAGATAAGAATAGGAACCACCGCCCATAGGGCTCTTGACAGCCACCTCATCATATGATATATACATGGTGGACTCCCCCAAAGAAAGCAATGGCAATAAGGCAACGAAGGATAATGCCCTCGAGAAGCAATCTAAGCACCGGCGTCATCGACGCCGCTCTAAGCCCCGCCATAGCAAAAATAGCGATACCAGCACAAGAGACAATAACACTGTGGACAGTGCCGAAGACGAAGACAACCCCCTCCAGCCAGGCTTCGAGCGGGAGGATGGGCATACGAGCCCCAAGGAACAGGCGACAGACGGAGAATCAGGGGATGCCAATTACATGCCCCTCTCCGAAGACGAAGTGAGCCTCGGCGACGAAGAATTCATCGTGCCTGAGGATCCCGTCAAGCAGGAGCGCTTCAAGCGCCGGCTTATAGCCACAGCAAAAAGCCTGAAGAAAAAGCAGCAGCAGCTTCAAGCTGATCAAGATCTGATAGCGGATAGATGGACCGAGGTCTTGGCAGCCGAGGAACATGAACCCGAGCGCCCAACCAAAAGTTACCCAAAGCGCAGGTTGCTACCCCAACTTGAGGAGGAAGCATTAAAGTCTACACTACCAGCGCATGATGTGGCTGACCGACCACCTCGTGGCCGAGACAAAGCGGCATATCAGCCCGAAGGCCAGCCCGCACCCCATCGTCAATCAAACAAAAACACCAAGGCCCGGGGCTACACGCAGGACCTGCGAGACGTATTGGAAAACAAAGCAGGACATACAAGATCGATATACAGATCACGGGGGCGTGCCCCAACGCGTGACGGCGACCATCACGCCGGATATACTAAAAGAAAATCCGGCTAGGTCGAATACGGCAGACAAGACCCGTACGAACTGCGTCGTGATATAGACCGGCACAGAGGCGCCACACACCTCCTATGCTTCACCGACGAAGTAATGGATCACGAATTCCCAGAAGGGTTTAAACCCATAAACATTGAATCATATGATGGTACAATAGACCCCGCGGTATGGATTGAAGATTTCCCCCTCCACATCCACATGGCCTGCGGTGATGATCTACGTGGCATCAAGTACCTCCCACTAAAAATTCAAAGGACCGGCTCGGCATTGGCTGAATAGCCTGCCGGCAAACTCCATTGGCAGTTGGGAGAACTTGGAAGACGCATTCCTTGACAACTTCCAGGGCACTTATGTGCGACCACCGGATGCTGATGACTTGAGTCACATAACCCAACAGCCCGGGGAGTCAGCCAGCAAATTTTGGACTCGGTTTCTAACTAAAAAGAACCAAATCATCAACTGTCCGGATGCCGAGGCCTTAGCAGCATTTAAACATAACATCCGTGACGAGTGCCTTGCCCTACACCTCATCCAAGAAAAGCCGAAGTCCATGGCAGCCCTCACTACACTCATGACCCACTTTTGTGCGGGCGAGGACAGCTGGCTGGCTCGCAGCAACAACACATCTAAAAATCCTGGCAATTCAGATGCCACAGATAGCAACGGCAAGCCACGTCGTAATAGACACAAGCGCCGCAACAACGGTGACAACGCCGAAGACACGACAGTCAATCAGTGCTCTAAATCCGGTTAGCGGAAAAAGCCATTCAAAATAAGAAATCCGGGCCCGTCCAGTTTGGACCGCATACTCGATCGCTCATGCCAAATTCATGGCACCCCCGATAAACCAGCCAACCACACCAACAGAGAATGCTGGGTGTTCAAACAAGCCGGCAAATTGAATGCCAAAAATAAGGAAAAGGGGCTGCATAGCGACGACGAGGAGGAGCCCCGGCCGTCGAAAACAGGAGGACAGAAGAAATTCCCTCCCCAAGTGAAAACAGTGAACATGATATACGCAACCCATATTCCCAAGCAGGAACGGAAGCGTGCGCGGGACGTCTATGCGATGGAGCCAGTCGCCCCAAAGTTCAACCCATGGTCTTCTTGTCCGATCACTTTCGATCGCAGGGACCACCCTACCAGTATCCGTCGTGGTGGTTCTGCCGCATTGGTCCTTGACCCCATCATCGTCAGATTTCACCTCACTTGAGTCCTTATGGACGGTGGCAGCAGCCTGAACCTGCTCTATCAGGATACAGTGCGCAAAATGGGTATTGACCCCTCAAGGATCAAACCCACAAAAACCACCTTTAAAGGTGTCATACCAGGTGTAGAGGCCTGTTGCACAAGCTCAATCACACTGGAAGTGGTTTTCGGATCCCTGGACAACTTCCGAAGCGAGGAGTTGATCTTCGATATCGTCCCCTTCCGCAGTGGCTATCACGCACTCGCCAGATTCAATACGGTACCACATTATGCATACCTCAAGCTCAAAGTGCCAGGACCTCGCGGGGTTATAACAGTTAATGGAAACACAGAACGCTCACTCCGTACGGAGGAGCACACTACGGCCCTCGTAGCAGACGTACAAAGCAGTCTTCTGAGGCAAACAGCCAATTCGGCGATAAAGCCCCCGGACACCCTCAAGCGAGTCTGGAGTACCGTGCAACAGGATCGCTCGACACATTTTGAGCTGGCCTAGCAATTTGGCCTCCGTCCTCATCCCAGTCAAACGGCGAAATTTACGCCACGCGTCCATATTACACACTCAAGATACCATGGGCATAGGCGGAGGCACGGCTATGGCACGACCCACAATGCGGCTCAACCGCCCAGGACTCGTATACCTTTACCATTTTATTCCTTTTAGGATCCTATTATCTGAAGGCCCTCTCCGATACCCTGATTATCGGACCAATCACGGGAAGGAAACACCAAGGAAGCAAGAAGCTTCGACGTACAAGGGAATCCCTAGGTGGTCTCTGATAATTATCGCTATACCTGTTTTACATACCCACACGCAGCCTGCCCTTGGATAGGACATGTCAAATAGTCCTATTTTTTCTTATTGCACTACTTGTATACATATGCTTTGATGTATCATTTAAATAACAATGTACAACGTTAGCTTATTATTGCATTTCTTCATCTTTTTTCCTTGTCTGCTTATTTACGACAAATTGCACCCGTACATTCTGGTATGTTCAGTGCGCCAGGGGCTTCAGTGTACCCCATAACATGGCATGAAAAGTCCAAACACTTTAGACAGTGCGGCACCCCGAACTTATAGCATTATATGCATCAGCTCCGAATCATGTCTTGGGTCAATAGTTGGGTTTGCCCGGCTCCCATGTTTTGGTACCTTATGTTCCGCTATATCGGCTAAGGTAGCACTGGGAGAACTACTATGATTGTGTCCCGGTTCTTCCGGACGAGCACCTTAGTAGAGAAAGCCAAAAACCGACTGTCATGATGCGGCGAGAGCTGGTCGCTGTTCGAGAGGTCTCAAATCCTTAAAGATTTTTTCCGCTTCGGGCGAGGAATCGGCCTTGTCCGATTTAGGCGTATATAGCACCCCAAGTTCGGCCTTCCGAATACTAGGGGCTTCGCCAAAATTTAAAATTGTAGACTTCTATGGCTAAGTGAGACTGATAAAGCTGTATAGTCCGATTGCCTTGTTCGCTGCGCTAAACACCTCCTTGAAGGACCAATTTTTTTTGGATAAAGAGTGTCTAAGATTAATCCCGAACACCTCAGTACTAGTTACATGGGGGCAGAAGCCGACGACTGGCCAACTCTCAGATTTTATAAACGGCCGCCCAGAATGTAATATTTTAAATCGACAAGCGTTATATAGCGCACATGAACTCGTTTTCATATTATAGGATCACATGAATACATTCATTCAAATATTGCATCCTTAGCACATTCCTCCACCACAAGGCGGGCACCCTTCAGGACACTGTCATAATACTTTTCGGGGTGGCGATGCTCCTTGCCCTCCGGTGGCCCCTCCTTCACCAGCTTTTCGGCGTCCATCTTCGCCCAGTGCACTTTCGCACGGGCAAAGGCCCTGCATGCACCCTCAATGTAGATGGACCGCCTTATGACTTCAAGGTGTGGGCAGGCATTCACAAGCCGCTTCACCAGGCCGAAGTAGCTGCCAGGCAGGGGCTCGCCAGGCCACATCCGGACAATGAGACCCTTCATGGCCAATTCAGCCGTCTTGTGAAGCTCGACCAGTTGCTTCAGCTGGTCGCTCAAGGGCATCAGATGTTCGGTCCCAGTACATTGACACCAGAACAACTTTTCCGTCGAGCTCCCTTCCTCGTCCCGGTAGGACTCTGCGGCATCCGATACGCTGCTCGGTAGATCTGCGAACACTCCTAGAGAGCTCCGAATTCGGGTAAGTAAAACGAAAGTTTCCTTCACATGCTTGCTTTGCATAATGAATGCCTTACCCGCCTCTATCTTCTTGACTGTCTGAATCTTCCGGAGGGCCTTTTGAGCTTCGGCCTTGGCATTTTGGGCATTCTCGAGGGCCTTCGCAAGCTCGGACCCATGCGTCTTAGAGTCACGCTCCAAGGACTCGTATTTTTTGACGAAATCCTAGAGCCCTTGCTGAACCTCGCCTACTCGGGCCTCTTGCTTCTCGCTCTCGATGCGCTCCTGGGCCGCTCTGTCTTCAGCCTCGGACAACGCCTTCTTCAGGACCGCCACTTCGGTCGTGGCCCCTAGCAAAATTCATGATGATCCCATGATCTAGTAACCACCTTTTTTTCTTTTATCAATATACAGACGGGGTACCACTTACCTTTGTTCTCTTCGAGTTGCCTCTTGGTAAGGCTGAGCTCTTCCTCGGACCGCTCAAGGTCCCGCTTCAGTCCGGAGACCTCCGCAGTACGAGCAGCAGCGGCTAGCAGGGAAGCCTGCTTATTCACATAGACATATTCTGATTAGACTCATGTGATTATTACTTGATCCTTTGTTCGGCCTTCCTTTGTGAACACCAAACAGAGTATCAGGGGCTACTGTTTATATTGTGATATTTTCTCATAATTTGATTACTTACCTCAAAGCCTGTTAGGAGGCTGGCACAGGCTTCGGTTAGTCCGCTTTTGGCGGACTAAACCTTCTCGACCACCGCACTCATGATAGTGCGGTGCTCTTCATCAATGGAAGCGCCGCGAAGCGCTTCCAGAAAGTTGTCCGATGCCTCTGGATGGACAAAGGCCATCGGCACAGACGGCTCGCCCCCGTAGCGAGGGGTCTCCTAACAAAATCTAGAACCACTGGAGGTTCTGGCACAGTATCCGTCTGGGGGCCAAACTTGTTGCGGCCCCCAACATTAGAGCCCACGGGAGTCTTGCCCCCCATGTGCCCAGTCGGTGCCCTTTGAGACAACACCTCGATGTCGTCCGTAGGCCGGGGGGAGGTGGCTGTCGGGAGTGAATCGCTATTCATCGCCGACTGGCCCAAAGACTCATCCGAAGGGGATACGTCGATATGGGCTTTGGATGGGCTGCATGATCATGTTTGACATGATAAGAAGTAATGAAACAAAACATACCAGAACTATTATAGTATTCGGATACTTACGACTTCCCCAGGGGCTTGTCCCTAGGCAATCACTCCTCGTCGCTGTAAGCGGCTGTTGTGGAGCAGTCCGGAAGGAGGGTCCTTCTCTTCTTGGACCCTTCGGCCTCCCTAGATGGGGCGACCTTCCTTTTCTTGTCTCCCCCGTATGGGGGGAGAACTTTCCTCTTCCTCCTCATTTTCGTGGGAGGAGTGCGCCTCAGTGTTTTTGGATGATGAGTCTGATATGACCTTGCGCCGGAGAACTTTTCTGGTCCCCGCGGCCTTTTTCTTGGCCTTCTTCTTTGGCGCCTCATAGGGCGCTAGAACGAGCATCTCCGTTAAGAGAGCCCCTGCTGGATCTTCGGGCAGTGGGGACGGACAATCGATCTTCTCCGCTGTCGCTAACCAGTCCTGTTAAAATGGCGTGGAGGCTCAGATCCCTCACATGATTATACTGGAGAAAGGAACATATTATGAGATATAAAGAGCTTATCGGATTGGCAAGGTGCTTTGCGCTGAGTCCGCGATCCTTGGTAAGGGGTGGAGGTACCTCGGTGGCCTTGAATAGCACCCTCCAGACGTCTTGGTGCGTCATGTCGAAAAGCTCTCGCAGCGTCTGGTGCTTGGCCGGGTCAAACTCCCACATATTGAATACCCATCTTTGACACGGAAGGATCCGGCGGAAGAGCATGACCTGTACCACATTGACGAGCTTGATTTTCTTGCTTATCATATTTCTAACACAGTTCTGGCGTCCGTTCAGCTCTACCGATGAACCCCAGGATAGGCCCTTCTCTTTCCAGGAGGTGAGTTGCATGGGGATGCCGGATCAAAATTCGGGGGCCGCCGCCCAGTTGGTGTCGCGCGGCTTGGTAATGTAGAACCACCCCGATTGCCACCCCTTCACGGTCTCCACATAGGAGCCTTCGAGCCTAGTGACGTTGGGCATTTTGCCCACCATGGGGCCTCCGCACTCCGCTTGCTGGCCGAGCACCACCTTCGGTTTCACGTTGAAGGACTTCAGCCACAGGCCGAAGTGGGGCTTGATGCGGAGGAAGGCCTCGCACACAACGATAAACGTCGAGATGTTGAGGATGAAATTGGGGGCCAGATCTTGGAAGTCTAGTCCGTAGTAGAACATGAGCCCGCGGACAAATGGGTGGAGGGAAAATCCCAGCCCGCGGATAAAGTGGGTGAGGAATACAACCCTCTCATGGGGTTCTAGAGTAGGGACGATCTGCCCCGCGTTTGGGAGCCGGTGCGCGATGTCTGCGGCCAAGTATCCGGCTTCTCATAGCTTCGTAATGTTCTCATCCGGAATGGAGGAGACCATCCACTTGCCTCGCACTCCGGAAATGTTTGGAATGGCTTTGAGGAGAAAATGAGAACTTGGGCGCTGGAGCTCGAGTGCACGAGAATGGATGGGAAGGGGAAGAAGAAGGCGTGGGTGAAAAAGAGGAGTCCTTGTCCCTTTATAAAGGCAGTAGAAACTGTGCGCCTCCCTACTTGCCCCATAAAATCGCTTATTCCCCAAGCCCCGCGATTGATGGCACGGTTGGGTTACCCATATCCGTATTGATGAGAATTCCGTGATAAGGGGAACACGATCTCTGCTTTGACAAAATAAAACCGCCTCGCAACACGTGCAGTGGCAGCCAGGGAAAAATGGTTCGTAATGACCGGGCCACGGCAGGACGTCACGTTATGAAAAGTTGTCAGCAGATTAGATTTGTGGAATAATATACTCTCTACGGTGGTATGTGGAATTTGTTTTGCAGAGCCGGACACGACCCTTGTGTTCAAAATCTTCTATGGAGTATTCGGAGGAGGAACCGCCTTGCAATGCCGAAGACAATCTGCGCGCCGGACTCATCGTCATTGAAGCCTGGTTCAGGGGCTACTGATGGAGTCCAGGATTAGGGGTCCTCGGATAGCCGGACTATATACTTTGGCCGGACTGTTGGACTATGAAGATACAAGATTGAAGACTTCGTCCCATGTCCGGGTGGGACTCTCCTTTGCGTGGAAGGCAAGCTTGGCAATTCGGATATGTAGATCTCCTCCCTTGTAACCGACTCTGTGTAACCCTAGCCCCCTCCTGTGTCTATATAAACCAGAGGGTTTAGTCCGTAGGACAACAACAATCATAATCTTAGGCTAGCTTCTAGGGTTTAGCCTCTACGATCTCGTGGTAGATCAACTCTTGTAATACTCATATCATCAAGATCAATCAAGCAGGAAGTAGGGTATTACCTCCATCGTGAGGGCCCGAACCTGGGTAAACATTGTGCCCCACCTCCTGTTACCATCAGCCTTAGACGCACAGTTCGGGACCCCCTACCCGAGATCCGCCGGTTTTGACACCGACAGTGTGCGTCCAACTTGCTTGCTAACGAATACCTAGGGCAATTTGAGGAAGCCCATCATTGGAATATACAAGCCAAGTTCTATAATGTAAAATTCCCACTAGTATATAAAAGTGATAACATAGGAGACTCTCTATCATGAAGATCATGGTGCTGCTTTGAAGCACAAGTGTGGAAAAAGGATAGTAACATTGTCCCTTCTCTCTTTTTCTCTCATTATTATTATCTTCTTATTTGGGCCTTCTTTCTTTTTTTCTTTTTGGCCTCTTTTCCCTTTCCCCCTTTTTTTATTTTTCGTCCGGAGTCTCATCCCGACTTGTGGGGGAATCATAGTCTCCATCATCCTTTCCTCACTGGGACAATGCTCTAATAATGATGATCATCACACTTTAATTTACTTACAACTCAATAATTACAACTCAATACTTAGAACAAAATATGACTCTATGTGAATGCCTCCGGCGGTGTACCGGGATGTGCAATGATGCATGAGTGACATGTATGAAGAATTATGAACGGTGGCTTTTCCACAAATACAATGTCAACTACATGATCATGCAAGCAATATAACAATGATGAAGCGTGTCATAATAACAGAACAGTGCAAAGTTGTATGGCAATATATCTCGGAATGGCTATGGAAATGCCATAATAGGTAGGTATGGTGGCTGTTTTGAGGAAGGTATATGGTGGGTTTATGGTACCGGCAAAAGTTGCGCGATACTAGAGAGGCTAGCAATGGTGGAAGGGTGAGAGTGCGTATAATCCATGGACTCAACATTAGTCATAAAGAACTCACATACTTCTTGCAAAAATCTATTAGTTATCGAAACAAAGTATTACCCGCATGCTCCTAGTGGCATAGATTGGTAGGAAAAGACCATCGCTCGTCCCTGACCGCCGCTCATAAGGAAGACAATCAATAAATAAATCATGCTCCGACTTCATCACATGACGGTTCACCATACGTTCATGCTACAGGAATCACAAACTTCAACACAAGTATTTCTCAAATTCACAACTACTCAACTAGCATGACTCTAATATCACCATCTCCATATCTCAAAACAATTATCAAGTATCAAACTTCTCATAGTATTCAATGCACTTCTATGAAAGTTTTTATATTATCCCTACAAGCAAATTTCCATGTTGTTCTAAGGGACTCTCAAAATAATATAAGTGAAGCATGAGAGATCAATTATTTCTATAAAATAAAAACCACCGCCATGCTCTAAAAGATATAAGTGAAGCACTAGAGCAAAAACTATATAACTCAAAAGATATAAGTGAAGCACATAGAGTATTCTAATAAATTTAAAATCATGTGAGTCTCTCTCAAAAGGTGTGTACAGCAAGGATGATTGTGGTAAACTAAAAATCTCAAATCATACAAGACGCTCCAAGCAAAACACATATCATGTGGTGAAGACAAATATAGATCCAAGTAAAGATACCTATAGACGAAGACAAAAGAGGGGATGCCTTCCAGGGAATCCCCAAGGTTAGGCTCTTGCCACTCCTTGTTCCATAATCCATCAAATCTTTACCAAAAACTTAAAACTTCACAACACAAAACTCAAAATAGAAAATCTCGTGACCTCCGTTAGCGAAAGAAAACAAAACACCACTTCAAGGTACTGTAATGAACTCATTCTTGATTTATATTGGTGTTAAACCTACTGTATTCCAACTTCTCTATTGTTTATAAACTCTTTTACTAGCCATAGATTCATCAAAATAAGCAAACAACACACGAAAAACAGAATCTGTCAAAAACAGAACAGTCTGTAGTAATCTTTAGCTAACTGAAACTTATGGAACACCCAAAATTCTAAAATAAATTGTTGTACGTGAGGAATTTATCTATTAATCATCTTAAAAAATAATTAACTAAATAGCACTTTCCAAATAAAAATGGCAGCAATTATCGTGAGAGCTAAAGTTTCTGTTTTTTACAGCAAGATAAAAAAGACATTCCCCAAGTCTCCCCAATGGTTCTACTTGGCACAAACACTAATTAAACACAAAAAACACAACCAAAAGAAAGACTAGATAAATTATTTATTACTAAACAGGAGAAAAAAGCAAGGAAGAAAAATAAAATTGGTTTGCCTCCCAACAAGCGCTATCGTTTAACGCCCCTAGCTAGGCATAAAAGCCAGGATAGATCTAGGTATTGCCATCTTTGGTATGCAATCCATAAGTGGATATCATAATAGATTCATATGGTAATTTAACTTTCTTTCTAGGTAAGTGTTCCATCCCTTTCCTTAATGGAAATTGGAATTTAATATTCCCTTCCTTCATATCAATAATTGCACCAATCATTTTAAGGAAATGTCTACCAAGAATAATAGGACATGAAGGATTGCAATCTATATCAAGAACAATGAAGTCTACAGGCACATAATTCCTATTTGTAACAATAAGAACATCATTAATCTTTCCCATAGGTTTCTTAATAGTGGAATCCGCAAGGTGCAAGTTTAGAGAACAATCATCAAATTCACAGAAACCTAGCAAATCACACAAAGTTTTTGAAATCGTGGAGACACTAGCACCCAAATCACACAAAGCATAACACTAATGATCTTTAATTTTAATTATTATTGTAGGTTCCCACTCATCATAAATTTTTCTAGGGATAGAAACTTCCAACTCAAGTTTTTCTTCATAAGATTGCATCAAAGCATCAACGATATGTTTAGTAAAAGCTTTATTTTGACTATAAGCATGAGGAGAATTTAGCACGGATGGCAACAAGGAAATACAATCTATCAAAGATCAATTATCATAATTAAATTGCTTGAAATCCAAGATAGTGGGTTCGTTGCTATTTAAAGTTTTAGCCCCTTCAATCCCACTTTTAATTTTTTTTTTGCATCAAGATCTAAAAACTCTGAATCATTGGAACGCCTTTTAACTAAAGTTGACTCATCTCTGGTCCCATCATTATCAAGATTCATATTGCAAAACAAAGATTTAATATGGGACACATCAATCACTTTTAGATCTTCATCCTTATTATCATGAAAACTAGAAGAACACGCTTTCACAAAGCAACTTTTCTTAGCACGCATCCTAGCGGTTCTTTCTTTGCAGTCATCAATGGAAATTCTCATGGCTTTGAGAGACTCATTGATATCATGCTTAGGTGGAATAGATCTAAGTTTCAAAGAATCAACATCAAGATAAATTATATCCACGTTCCTAGCCAACTCATCAATCTTAAGTAATTTTTCTTCAATCAAAGCATTGAAACTCTTTTGCGAAGTAATAAATTATTTAATACTAGATTCAAAATCAAAGGGCATCTTATTATAATTTCCATAAGAATTGTTGTAGGAATTACCATAATTATTAGATGAATTACTAGGAAACGGCCTAGAATTAAAATTACCTCTATACGCGTTATTACCAAAATTGTTCCTACCAACAAAATTCACATCCATAGATTCATTATTATTCTCAATCAAAGTAGACAAAGGCATATTAGTAGGATCAGTAGGAGCACTCTTATTAGCGAACAATTTCATAAGTTCATCCATCTTTGCACTCAAACATTAATCTCTTCAATTGCATGCACTTTTTTACTAGTAGATCTTTCAGTGTGCCATTGAGAATAATTAACCATAATATTATCTAGGAGTTCGGTAGCTTCTCCTAAAGTGATTTCCATAAAAGTGCCTCCCACGTCCGAATCTAAAAGATTTCTAGAAGAAAAATTCAATCCGGCATAAAAATTCTGTATAATCATCCATAAATTCAAACCATGTGTAGGGCAATTACGTATCATTAATTTAATCCTCTCCCAAGATTGTGCAACATGTTCATGATCAAGTTGCTTAAAATTCATAATATCATTTCTAAGAGAGATGATCTTAGCGGGAGGAAAATACTTAGAGATAAAAGCATCTTTGCACTTATTCCATGAATCGATACTATTCTTAGGCAAAGACGAAAACCAAGCTTTAGCACGATCTCTAAGCGAAAACGGAAATAGCTTAAGTTTACCAATATCATTATCCACATCTTTCTTCTTTTGTATATCACACAAATCAACAAAGTTGTTTAGATGGGTAGCGGCATCTTCACTAGGAAGCCCAGAAAACAGATCTTTCATGACAAGATTCAGCAAAGCAGCATTAATGTCACAAGATTCAGCATCGGTAAGAGGAGCAATCGGAGTGCTAATAAAATCATTATTGTTGGTATTGGCAAAGTCACACAATTTAGTATTATCTTGAGCCATCACGACAAACAAGCAATCCAAGACACAAGCGAACAAGAAACAGGCAAAAGAGGCAAATTGGGAAAGAGAAGGGGAACGGAGAAGAGAGGGCGAATAAAACGACAAGGGTGAAGTGGGGGAGAGGAAAACGAGAGGAAAATGGCAAATAATGTAATGCGGAGGATAAGAGTTGTGATGGGTACTTGGTATGTCTTGACTTGGTGTAGATCTCCCCGGCAACGGTGCCAGAAATCCTTCTTGCTACCTCTTGAGCACTGCGTTGGTTTTCCCTTGAAGAGGAAAGGGTGATGCAGTAAAGCAACCTAAGTATTTCCCTTAGTTTTTGAGAACCAAGGTATCAATTCAGTAGGAGACCACGCGCGAGTCACCTCGTACCTACACAAACAAATAAGAACCTCGCAACCAACGCGATAAAGGGGTTGTCAAGCCCTTCAGGGCAACTTGCGAGAGTGAAATCTGATAGAGATAATAATAATAAGATAAATATTTTTGGTATTTTTTTGATATAGATTGAAAGTAAAGATTGCAAAATAAAATAGATTGGAAACTTGTATGATGGAAAATAGACCCGGGGGCCATAGGCTTCACTAGTGGCTTGTCTCAAGATAGCATAAATATTACGGTGGGTAAACAAATTACTGTCGAGCAATTGATAGACAAGCGAATAATTATGAGAATATCTAGGCATGATCATGTATATAGGCATCACGTCCGAGACAAGTAGACCGAAACGATTCTGCATCTACTACTATTACTCCACACATCTACCGCTATCCAGCATGCATCTAGAGTATTAAGTTCATAAGAACACAGTAATTCCTTAAGCAAGATGACATGATGTAGAGGGATAAACTCATGCAATATGATATAAACCCCATCTTTTTATCCTCGATGGCAACAATACAATATGTGTCATTTCCGCTACTGTCACTGGGATCGAGCACCGCAAGATTGAACCCAAAGCTAGGCACTTCTCCCATTGCAAGAAAGATCAATCTAGTAGGCCAAACCAAACTGATAATTCAAAGAGACTTGCAAAGATAAACCAATCATACATAAAAGAATTCAAAGAAGAATCAAATATTGTTCATAGATAATCTGGATCATAAACCCACAATTCATCGGATCTCGACAAACACATTGCAAAACAAGATACATCGAATAGATCTCCAAGAGAATCGAGGAGAACTTTGTATTGAGATCCAAAGAGAGAGAAGAAGCCATCTAGCTATTAGCTATGGACCCGATGGTCTGAAGTAAACTACTCACACATCACCGAAGAGGCCATGGAGTTGATGTAGAGGCCCTCCGTGATCAATGCCCCCTCCGCCGGAGCTCCAGAAAAGGCCCCAAGATGGGATCTCTCAGGTACAGAAGGTTGCGGCAGTGGAATTAGGTTTTCGTGGTGCTCCTGGATGTTTGCGGGGTACATGGACTTATATAGGAGGAAGAAGTAGGTTGGTGGAGCAACGAGGGGCCCACGAGGGTGGACGGCGCGCCTAGGGGGTAGGCGCGCCCCCTGCCTCGTGGCCTCCTTGATTGTTTCTTGACGCCCACTCCAAGTCTCCTGGATCATGTTTGTTGAGAAAATCACGTTCCTGAATGTTTCATTCCGTTTGGACTTCGTTTGATATTCCTTTTCTGCAAAATACTGAAATAGGCAAAAAAACAACATTTTGGGCTGGGCCTCTGGTTAATAGGTTAGTCCCAAAAATGATATTTAAGTGTAAAATAAAGCCCATTAACATCCAAAACAGATAATATAATAGCATGGAGCAATCAAAAATTATAGATACGTTGGAGATATATTTGATGTAACTCTTTTTTGCGGTTTGTTTGTTGGGATCCAATGAACTTTGAGTTTATGATCAGATCTATTTTATCCCTGAAAGTTATTTTAGTTTTGATCTCTTATAAGCATGATTACTTATAGCCTCATATTTCTTCTTCAAATCTTTGGTTTAGTTAGGCCGACTAAATCAATTTTTCTTGCCATGGGAAGAGGTGCTTTGTGATGGGTTCGATCTTATGGTGGTCAATCCTAGTAACAGAAGGGGAAATGACACGTATGTATCATTGCTCTTAAGGATAAAAAGATGGGGTCTATTCCTACATGAATAGATCTTGTCTACATCATGTCATCATGTCATCATTCTTATTGCATTACTCCATTTCTCCATGAACTTAATACACTAGACGCATGTTGGATAGCGGTTGATGTGTGGAGTAATAGTAGTAGATGCAGGCAAGAGTCGGTCTAGTAATCTTGGGCGTGATGCCTATATAATGATCATTGCCTAGATATCGTCATAATCATTTGAAGTTCTATCAATTGCCCAACAGTAATTTATTTACCCATCGTATGCTATTTTTCTCGAGAGAAGCCACTAGTGAAATCTATGCCCCCAGGTCTCTTCTTTATCATATTTGCCTTCGAGATCTATTTTTATTCGATTTTATTTTCAGATCTATTAATCCAAAACCCAAAAATACATTGCTGCAATTTTTTTTATTTTTTTATCTCGCGTTCCCGCGAGATCTATTTATCCAATCTACTACAATTTTATCTATCTTTTTTCCCGGGAAGGATTGACAACCCCTCTTTTACGTCGGGTTGCAAGTATATGTTCTTTGTGTGCAGGTACCGTTCACGTAGTGTTGTGTGGTTCTCCTACTGGTTTGATAACCTTGGTCTCATCACTAAGGGAAATACCTACCGTAGTTGTGCTGCATCATCCCTTCCTCTTTGGGGAAATACCGAGGTAGTTCAAGCCGCATCAAGGAGGAGGTGGCTGAAGATGCGCGTCGCCGCCACGGTGAAGAGGTCGAGGCACTCCTCTTCCAGGATGTCGTCCACCTTTAGAGCCGCGCCCTCCAACTCTTCCATGAGCTTGGTGGAAAGCTTGGCATAACCAGCTTCTGGGGCCATGAGCGGGGCCTCAAATCTTTCCCTGCATACGGAGCTCAGCGCTTTGCAGGCCCTGATCTCAAGTGAAGAGAAGGCCACGCGGTCCGTCGCCGCCTTCGCATCGGCGTCCTATTGGAGCTTCTTCTCTCAGGCATCGAGCTTGGCATTGTTCTCAGAGACATGCTTGGCATGGGCCTCTTCAGTGTCGGCCACCTGGCGTTGCAACTCCTCCAGGCATTCCCGCTCCATGGCCTAATCGATCGCCGCCTTTGCCAACTCCGAGTCGCGATCTGCAAGCTTTGCCTCGCGGGTCTTGAGGGTGTCCTCTCGCGGCTGAGGATTTTTGTGCCTGCGTGGCCCGTTCATCCTGGACCGCCTTCAGGCTAGCTTCCGCTTCGCTGTAGTGCTTGGCGGCCGCCTCTGCCTTGGCGAGCGCACTGTCGCGAGCTGCCTTAGCCTCGGTGGTTTCCTTCTTGTTCTTCGCAGCGATGGCCTCAGCCCGGCCCTGGGCCTCCTGGGTAGCCGTCTCAAGCTGGTACCATCCAGAGGCGAGCGTCAGCTGCTCCTTGGCGAGGCGCATTTCGGCGTCTAGGAGGTCTGCCCGGAGCCGGTCAAGAGCGCCCTAGGTATCAGCCAAGGCCCCGCGTCGGATCCAGGTGTCGCAGCTCAGAAGCATGAGAGCCTCACGCAGGAGCAGCGCCGCTACATTGGTTGTCACCACGGACGAAGAGGCCATGGCATCCTCCGGGTAGGGCGCAGGGGGCTCCGGATCCTTCCCCACTCTTGGCTTCCACGACGCGCCTAGGGAGACTGCCATGCCTGCTGATACGTCTCCAATGTATCTATAATTTTTGCTTGTCCCGTGCCATTATATTACCATTCTTGGATGTTTTACAATCATTTTATAGCAACTTTATATCATTTTTGGACTAACCTATTGACATAGTGCCAGTGCCAGTTGCTGTTTTTTGCTTGTTTTTTTACTTCGCGGAATATCAGTACCAAATGGAGTCCAAACGTAGCGAAAGTTTTTGGAGATTTTTTCTGGACCAGAAGACACATGTTGGGCCAAAGAAGTACCAGAGGGGGGCGTCGAGGGGAGCACAACCCACGTGGGCGCGCCTGGGGGCCCAGGCACACCCTAGTAGGCTGTGCCCACCGCCTCCTGCATCGCTTCTTTGCTCTATAAATACCCTGAAAATCAAAAAACCCTAGGGGAGTCGACGAAACACAATTCCATCTGCCGCAAGTTCCAGAACCACTAGATCCAATCTAGACACCAGCACAGAGGGGTTCATCATCCTCATTGGTGCCTCTCCGATGATGCGTGAGTAGTTCCTTGTAGACCTACGAGTCCGTAGTTAGTATCTAGATGGCTTCCTCTCTCTCTCTCTCTCTCTCTCTCTCTTGATTCTCAATAAAATGGTCTCTTGGAGATCTACTTGATGTAACTCTTTTTGCGGTGTGTTTGTTGGGATCTGATGAACTTTGAGTTTATGATCAGATCTATTTATTCATGAAAGTTATTTGAGTTCCTTTGATCTCTTATATGCATGATTACTTATAGCCTCATATTTCTTCTTCGAATCTTTGGTTTAGTTAGGCCAACTAGATCGATTTTTCTTGCCACGGGAAGAGGTGCTTTGTGATGGGTTTGGTCGTGTGGTGTTCTTTCCCAGTGATAGAAGGGGCATCAAGACACATATTGATCATTGCTATTAAGGATAACAAGATGGGGTCTATTCCTACATGAATAGATCTTTTCTACATCATGTCATTGTTCTTATTACATTACTCCATTTCTCCATGAACTTAATACACTAGATGCATGCTGGATAGCGGTCGATGTGTGGAGTAATAGTAGTAGATGTAGGCAGGAGTCGGTCTACTAATCTTGGACATGATGCCTATATAATGATCATTGCCTGGATATCATCATAATTATTTGAAGTTCTATCAATTTCCCAACATTAATTTTTTTAGCCACTATATGCTATTTTTTCTCGAGAGAAGCCACTAGTGAAATCCATGGCCCCCGGTTCTATTCTTTATCATATTTTCTTTGAGATCTATTTTTATTTTCTTGTGTTTTCAGATCTATTATTCTAAAAAAAACCAAAATACCTTGCTGCACTTTTCCTTTATTTATTTTGTTTTGTTTTATCGCAAGATCTATTTATCCAAAATCATACAAATCAATCTATCTTTTACCCGAGAGGGATTGACAACCCCTCTTACGCGTCGGGTTGCAAGTATTTGTTTTTTGTGTGCATGTACCATTTACATAGTGTTGCTTGGTTCTCTTACTGGTTCGATAACCTTGGTTTCATAACTGAGAGAAATACCTATCATAGTTGTGCTGCATCATCCCTTCCTCTTCGGGGAAAACCTAACACGGACACGAGCCATCACCTGCCTGCTGGGTCCCGGGGGTGAGCACGGCCTGAGAGGGCCGAGGTGCTGCCTCCTTCTCCGTAGGCTGGGTCGATGCGGCCTGGACGGGCGGGCCCTCCCGCGGTGCCGGCAGGGCATTGACTAGTGCTGGGGCACCGCGCACCCGGTTGTAGCAGCGCCTGTGCACGCAAGGGTGATGCCGGGATGGTGCAAGGCACCCTCGCGCCAGCCAGAGCTGCGACCGAGAGCCGCCGCCGCCGCCTTTGGGACGGAGGGCACCACCGCCCCGGTGATCACCCTTGATACGTCTCCATCGTATCTATAATTTTTGATTGTTCCATGCTATTATATGTTGGGGAACGTTGCAGAAAACAAAAAAATTCCTACGGTTTCACCAAGATCCATCTATGAGTTCATCTAGCAACGAGTGATCGGATTGCATCTACATACCTTTGTAGATCACGTGCGGAAGCGTTCAAAGAACGGGGATGAGGAAGTCGTACTCGACGTGATCCAAATCATCGGAGATCCTAGCGCCGAACAACGGTACACCCAGATATAGGGGTGCCGCACACCCCCTATGTTTCACCGATGAGGTGCTGGACCATGAATTTCCAGAGGGATTCAAACCTGTAAACATACAGGCATACGACGGAACAACAGACCCTGGGGTCTGGATTGAGGACTATATCCTCCATATCCATATGGCTCGGGGAGATGATCTCCACGCCATAGAGTATTTACCCCTCAAACTCAAAGGGCCAGCTCGGCACTGGCTTAAAAGCCTCCCCGAAAAGTCCATTGGAAACTGGAAAGAGCTCGAAGGCGCTTTTCGGGCAAATTTTCAAGGGACTTATGTCCGACCCTCTGGACGCGGACGATTTGAGTCATATAACTCAACAGCCCGGAGAGTCAGCCCGAAAACTTTGGAAAAAGTTTCTTACTAAAAAGAACCAAACTGTCGACTGTCCGGACGCCGAAGCCTTGGTAGCTTTTAAGCATAGCGTCCGTGACGAATGGCTTGCCAGACACCTCGGCCAAGAAAAGCCGAGAACAATGGCAGCATTAACAAGCCTCATGACCCGCTTTTGCGCGGGTGAGGACAGCTGGCTAGCCAGATGCAACACCAGCGACCCCAGTACATCTGAAGTTTGAGATGGAAACGGGAAATCATGGCGCAACAGCAATAACAAACGCCGGAATAAAGAAGACAGCACGAAGAGCACGGCAGTAAACGCCGGATTCAAAAGCTCTCGGCCAGGTCAGCAAAAGCCGCCCTCTAAAGGCGCCAGAGACGAACTGTCCAGCCTAAACAAAATTCTGGACCAAATATGTCAGATCCATAGCACCCCTGGTAAACCCTCTAATCATACCCATAGAGAATGTTGGGTCTTCAAGCAGTCCGGCAAGCTCAACGCCATACACAAGGGGAGGATACACCAAGCGAAGACGAGGATGAGCCTCTCAAGCAAGACACTGGGGAACAAAAGAAATTTCCACCAGAAGTCAAAATAGTAAACGTGTTACACGTGATCAAGGGGAGAAACAAAACAGCACTCCTAGAAAAATATGCCCAAGGGCCTATCACCGCGGAGTCCTGCCATTGGTCGTCTCAACCGATCACTTTGGACCATCGTGATTACTCAGCAAGTATACGGCGTGCAGGATGGGCTGCCCTAGTATTAGACCCAATAATCGACGGATACCACTTCACACGAGTCCTAATGGACGGTGGCAGCAGTCTAAACCTGATATACCAGGATACAATCCGCAAAATGGGGTAGACCCAATGAAAATTCGCCATAGCAATACTACCTTTAAAGGAGTAATGCCAGCCCAGGGGCTCATTGCACGGGCTCCCTACTACTTAAGGTTATATTCGGCTTCCCCGATAACTTCCTAGCGAACATTTAACCTTCCACATTGCTCCGTTCCAAAGTGGCTATCAAGCACTACTTGGACGCGAAGCTTTCTCTCGCTTTAATGCAATACCGCATTACGCTTCCCTCATGCTCAAGATGCCTGGGCCACGTGGCATCATTACAGTAAATGGAAGTATTGAGCAATCTTTGCGCGCCGAAGAGAGTGCGGCTGCCTTGGCAGCCGCACACTAAAAACGGCCTCACCAACTAAAGCATTTGATAGGTCGTCAAGACCACGGACACGGTTAGACGAGTCCGGCACAGCTATATGTAATTCATACCGGATTGATGGTCACACCCCTATTACAAATACAAGGGGCCCAACGCGCGCAGACAACTGGCAATTTTTTTCTCATCTTGAATTATACATGGTTTCTTTAAAAACTACCTTTTTGCACGACAACTTTTCACTTAAGTTCCTCTCTTTTACAGATGACCATCGTGCTACACCCATCTAGGATACGGCACAACAGAGACACATGCGCAGACGTGCAACAGGGACCCGCTCCAAGGATTCTTTCTAGATTAAGACCCTGCCTAAACCTTTTTTACTGTCTCTTGTTGATACACATCCACCGAATTCTCAGCACAGTTCAGAAGGATGCTGACGTCTTGGCATGTGGCCACGTCAGAAAAATGCACATACCTGGACACAAGGGGCTTCTTACAAAGGGCACTATTTAGGCCCGGTTTATACCATAAAGACCGAATACCTTAGGGAGTGTTCGGCGTCGCGAGTTTGGCCTTATATGCATCAGCTCCGAATCATTGTCTTTGGTCAAATGTTGGGTTTGCCCGGCTCCTGTGTTTTGGTGCCTTACGTTCCGCTTTATCGGCTAAGGCAGCACCAGGAGAATTACTGCGATTGTGCCCTGGTTCATCCGGACGAGCACCCCAGTAGAGAAAGCCAAAAACTGACTGTCATGATATAGCGTGAGACTGGTCAACCACTCGATGACCTACAGGGATGTTAGAATTCCTCCGCCTTAACGAAGGGCCGTTTCCCGGCCAGGAATATACACACCCTGAGATTGGGAGAGTGCGGAGCCACCAGGGGCTATCTAGTAGCCCCACTGTCAAACACCTATGGCTAAGTGAAAGTGTTAAAGCATTATAGTCCAGTTGCCTCATTCGCTGCGCTATCACCTCCTTAATAGGACCAAGACATTGGGTTAAGTGTGAACACGCATTTTTTGCGAGCACCTCCGCATTATATGCGTGGGGGCTGAAGCCGCCGACTGCAATCTTTCAGGTTATACACACGTATACATAAACGGCCGCACAGGAGGCATCATACTACTTTCAGGCAAAAGTATAAACACAATCTTATAAAAAATTTCATAAAAACATTGTGTTTACAATAAGAATACATATCACTCAAACATAATATTCTTCGAGCACTGGGCCTCTATCAAACGAGCACCCTCGAGAACCTCCTCGAAATAGTGCTCGGCAGCCACTCGGCCTATGGCCGAACCCTGCGCCGCAACAGTGGTAGCGTCCATCTCTGCCCAGTATGCTTTAACACGGGCAAGCGCCATCCGCGAGCCTTCTATGCACACCGACATCTTCATCGCATTAATGCGCGGCACCGCACGAAGGACCTGCTGCACTAAGCTGAAATAGCTGTTCAGCTTTGGCTTTTCTGGCCATAGCTGATCCACGATAGACCTCATGGCGTGTCCGGACAACCTATTCAGTTCGGCCCATTCGGCTAGTTGGTCAGTCAATGAAAGCGGATGCTCTGGAACGTTGAATTGCGACCAGAACAGCTTGTCCACTTCACGATCTGTTTGACCTCGGAAGTACTTGGCCGCATCGGCAGCGCTCGCCGCCAAGTCCATATACGCATCTGCCGAACTCCACAGCCGATCCAGAGGGGCATACCGTGGATCTCCGAACTTCCTCCGTAGCATGAAAGGCTTCCTAGCCGCAATATCCCCGGCTTCCCGTAGCTCCTCCTTCTTCGCTCTCATAGCAGAGCGGGTGTCTTTATCCACCGTCGTGGCCTTCTCAAGGTCCGTTGCCTTCGCTCGGTTTTCTTTTTCAAGGAGCCGGCAACGGTCGGCAGTGCCTTTTAATTCTACGGCCATCTTGTCCATCTTCTCTTGGCTCTCGCAATGTGCGGCCTTCTCGGCTTTCAACTCTTCGGCCGCCTTCAAAGCAGCTGCATTACTAATCCTCGCTTGTTCCTTGGCTCGGGCGAGCTCCGCCCAAAGGGTCTCCACGGTGGCAGCTCCGTCTGCAGTCACAACATATTAAACATACTGGCATCATGCTGCTCTTATTGTGTGACATTCACCAGAAAGCATTACTTACCCTGAGATTCATCAAGCCTCTTGTTAACAAGCTCGATGTCGGCGTCTGCCGAATCCAGTTGCCGTTTTAATTCAGCAAACTCACTAGTCCGGCTAGCCACCGGAGCTACCACCACCTGCACATAAAGGCAGTCCGGTTATTGCCTGGGACTATGATCCTCTATTCGCTGCCATTCTCGACGACAAACAGAGTCTCAGGGGCTACTATCTACACAGGGCACACCTAACATGTGCGGTACTATCACATATTATCTCACGTACCTCAAAGCCTCTCAGTAGACTCATAAATGCTTCATGTAATCCGCTTTCGGCGGACGAAATTCTTTCCATCACCATACCCATCAGCGTACGGTGCTCTTCGGAGATGGCCGCTCACCCCAATAGCTCCCTCAAAACGTCCGACCGCATACCAGACGGTGCCGGACTCTTTTGTTCGCTCTCCTCGAGAGCCGGACGCTGTGGACTTCAGGGGTCTATGGGATTATCTTCTGGCCTCACCGGATCCGGAGAGGCCCTCCGTGACGACACTTCGGGGTCGCCCGCTTCTTGAGCGGAGGAGTCCAGGGGAGGCGTTTCGCTCTCCATCATCTTCGGAAGAAGATCCCCCGAAGACGAGCTTAGCTGAGAAGGGCTAAGACCCAAACTGCAAGATATATGCGGCGGTTATTTTCTCAGAAGAAAGATAGTATACCTTCACTATCAAAGTATTTTTTGGATCACTTACGACTCATTGGAGGGCTGATCCCCCCGCGGACTTTGTGCGGAAAAAGCACCCCCCGAGGTAGGACCCTTTGTGAGCGACTTCTTCTCCCGTTTGGAGGCCTCGGCTTCCGGATCTCGGAAGCAGTCCTTTTCCTCCCCCGGTTATCCTCCTTCATGGAGGCGCTCATTCCCTCGGTTGGAACTGGAAGCAATGGGGGGCCGCATCCGCCCATATTATCCCCCCTGTATCCTCCTTCGAGGGCTCTGGGCAAGGTGCGAGCTCGAGCATCTTTTCCAATACCGGATTTTCCAAACCCTCAGGGAGGGGGGCCAAACACCGAATCATCTTCGCCTTTGATAGCCAGTCCTGGTCAAAGAGCGAACTCTCAGAAATAACTTCATGATGAATAAAAGATGACGTGTTCGGTTAGAGGGTTTCTTACTTGTTCGGCGGCGCGGTTGCTTCTCAGGCCCACGTCCTCGGTAGTATCCGGACACTCTATTTGGGGTCCGAAGAATAACTTGTACATCTCCTCGTGCGCCAGGCCGAGGAAACTCTGAATGGCACGCGACCCTTCCAGGTTGAACTCCCACAAGCGAAGGGGCCGGCGTTTGCAAGGCTGGACTTGACGAACCAGCATAACTTGCATTACCACCACCAAATTAAAATCTCCCGCGAAGAGATCTTGAATGCGGCTTTGCAGTATAGGCACGTCCTTGGCTGGACCCCAGCTCAGACCTCACCTAATCCATGACATCAGCTGTGGTGGGGGGCCCGAACGGAAAGTGGGAGCAGCCGCCCACTTGGCACTTCTGGGAGCTGTGACGTAAAACCACTCCCGCTGCCATAATTCGGACACCTTTGGAAAGGAACCTTTCAGCCATGGAGCTCCCGCCATCTTGCTTATTGATGCGCCTCCGCACGCTGCATGTTGCCCCTCGATCATCTTTGGCTTCACCTCAAAGGTCTTGAGCCACAGGCCGAAGTGGGGAGTAATGCGGAGGAAGGCCTCACACATGACAATAAATGTCGAGATGTGGAGAAAGGAGTCCGGGGCTAAATCATGGAAATCTAGCCCGTAATAGAACATCAAACCCCTGACGAAGGGATCCAGAGTGAGGCCTAGGCCTCGGAGGAAGTAGGAGACGAACACGGTGTTCTCGTTGGGTTCGGGAGTAGGGACGACCTGCCCTCGAGCAGGCAGCCGATGCGAAACCTCGGCGGTCAGGTATCTGGCCTCCCTCAACTTCTTGATGTACTCTTCCGTAACGGAGGAGGGCATCCATCGGCCTTGAAGGCTGGATCCAGACATGATTGAAGATCTGGAGCACCTAACCTGGGTTTTGGGTGTTAGAACTCGAGACGGGGGAAGGGTTCGATTGAGAACGAGAGGGAAAAAGCGAAAACCTTGTCCCTTTATAAAGAGGGTGAATATCAAGCGTCCTCTCCGTAGCCGTTTAGGACTTCCCTATAATCTACGAGTCCTAGACACGGTTGGGTTACCCACGACCGCATTAATGAGAATCCCGTAATTGGGGGAACATGATCTCTGCTTTGACAAGACGTGTCAAGAAACCACCTCGCATTATGTGTGGAGCTGGTTGAAGAAAAACGGTTTGAATAATCACCGGGCCAGGACATAACGTCATGCTGCCAAAACAAGTCAGCAAATTGGATTTGCGAAAATATTATTCTCTCTACGGCGGTATGTGGAACATATTTTGCAGGGTCAGACACTATCCTCGTATTCAAATTCTTCTGTGGTGTATTCGGAGAAGGAACCCACCTTGCAATGCCGAAGACAATACTGCACGCCGGACTCAACATCATTCAAGCCTGGTTCAGGGGCTATTAAGGGAGTCCTAGATTAGGGGGTCTCCGCACAGCCGGACTATCTCTATTGGCCGGACTGTTAGACTATGAAGACACAAGATTAAAGACTTCGTCTCATGTCTGGTTGGGACTCTACTTGGCGTGGAAGGCAAGCTAGGCAATACGGATATGGATGTCTCCTCCTTTGTAACCGACCTTGTGTAACCCTAACCCTCTCCGGTGTATATATAAACCGAAGGGTTTTAGTCCGTAGGACAACAACCACAACATACAATCATACCATAGGCTAGCTTCTAGGGTTTAGCCTCTCTGATCTCGTGCTAGATCTACTCTTGTACTACCCATATCATCAATATTAATCAAGTAGGATGTAGGGTTTTACCTCCATCAAGAGGGCCCGAACCTGGGTAAAACATCGTGTCCCCTGCCTCTTGTTACCATCCGGCCTAGACGCATAGTTCGGGACCCCCTACCCGAGATCCACCGGTTTTGACACCGACAAGGGGGGTAGGTAGGAGGCCAAAATGGCAGGGGAGACGTCTATAAATAGAAAGGGGGCTAGGGTTAGGAGTTTAGAGGGGTTTGAGGCCATTTCTGAGCCGTTCGATCTCGATCGAACGGTTCGGAGCGAAGGGGTAGGTAGGTGGGCTAGAAGGACTATGCAAGTGGACTAGTGGGCTGAGACGAGAGGAAGATGGGAAGCCCGGCACATGTTTTCGGATCCCGGAAATGTCCGACGATAGACCGACTACTATTGCCGCTATAGTTATCCGTTGGGGCGTCAAATAGACTCCGAATGCGATGAAACTTCGCAGGCGGCCTACTGACAACATAACAACACCGCATGCCAACTCTCAACCCATTCCGAGAACATTTTCCAGCCACTTATAAAATAATATTTCGGACGTGCCGCGGGCGCATGCAAGTGTGTCTGGGCTCAGAACAGACAACGGAGAGTACTGGGGAACCCGGACGAATGCAAGTTTGAAAACATGCAGATGCAATGCACATGATGACATGGCAAGATGCAACACACAAGCAAATGACAAGGCGACAACATCGAATAACTGGAAGACACCTGGCACAACGGTCTCGGGGCGTTACAACACTCCACCACTACAAGAGGATCTTGTCCCGAGATCTATGGATGGCACCCGGGAAACGGAAAAGGAAGGGGAAGAGGTAAAACTAAGTTGCTTCTTTGACAAATGAGTGAAACTAAAGAACCTTGCGAGGTTGGTCAAATTGAAAGAAATAATACAACAAAGATGAAAAAAGTTGAAAACACTTCGTTAGAAAAGAGGAACAAGGAACATTACTAGAACCTTGTAGGTTGAAAGACATGCAAGCACTCCGGTTGAAACGAGATGTACAAAGAACGATAAAGATCAAATACGACAACACTCCGGTTATAAATGGAAGGCATAGAATATGAACTTGGTAAAACGAAAGCACTTGGATGAGACTCTGGTTAGAAAAGGAATGATAGACACAACACTCCGGTTAAAACAAGATAGAGATGGTAAAATAATGATATAGTTTGGATAGCACTCCGACTGTAAATGGAAGGAATTGAACATGAACTTGACAAGATGAGGGGATACTTGATGAAATCAACAGCACACTGCCTCCGGAACTATTGAAAGAATGGCACAATGGGTAAGAAAGATTTCAGACAGCACTCCGGTTGAGAAGGGAGGCAAAACTTGATAAGATGAGAGAACTAGAATGAAGGACACGACACTTCGGTTGAATGGATAAGCAAGGAAAGAACATGATCTTGAGAAAACAAGATGGTTGGTCGAAGTGAACAACAACACAACGCCTCTGGAACAAGGAGTAGACGCTAGATCGTTGGAAAGAAAAGAATGGAGAAGAAAAAGACAACTTCTACCACAATTGAATTGGGCTTATGGAAAACATCTAGAAATTTGAGGTGAAATTCTGCCACTACGGAAACAAGGATTGATAACCACAAGGAGACGAGAAACTTATTTCATTGGGAGGATAAATGAAGAACTTGGGTCATTTATGAGCACCATAGATAGCAACAATCCTTAGGGAAGGCTTTAGGTGAAATATAACCCAAGATAATTCCAATGAAGAGATTGATGGGTTTAAATATCTCATTCCTGACAACTTGTCACCCATGAACATGAAGGAAACTGTCAAGGATGACATAACACCATATCAAAAGATAAGGTAGAAAGAATTGCACTTCAGAATGCAAGATGAAGAATGCTTGAACTCCTTAAAACAAGACATGTGTTGAACACCATGTTTATTTTTGAGTATAGCTTGGCGTATCATAACTCCGATAGAAATCTTGAAGAACAAATCGAGAATAAAAGGAATCCTTGACGAACCATCATGTAGCCTCCATGAAGAACTCCAGTAATAAAAGAATGATCAAAATGAAGTGAAGGATGAAAATAATAAGATTGTAGCCTTGCAATGATTAGATGGAGCTTCATGACGAGATAAAACAGAAAGCACGGGACTCCAGATAAGATAAGATGAAGCATCTCGAACCGAGAATTTACTCATCGTGAACAAACTCCGGAAGAATGAATCCATCACTTGGGTGAATCAAGAATAAGAATTATGTTATGCGTATCCTTCACCAATTTATATTGATGACAAGCAACGGATTTGGCATACTACTTATTCTCGTTGAAAGAATTAAGATAGATATAGCACAAACTTGATGAAGGTCTTCAATGATCCACCTATAGGCTTGGAAAGAACGAATGAATTAATATGATAAGCATGGAAGAGAACTCTTGAATGAACCACCGTAAGAATTTAAAAAGAACGAAAAAATAAAATAAAATAAATAAACACCGGGAAGAATTATAAAAAGAACAAAGATCCTTGAGAGAATATAAATACATGAGACCGAATAGATCACGAGCTGATTAGAGAATACTTGAATGATGCACCGGTAAGATTTGGAGAAATGTGAGCTGAAAGCTGGAATGAATACTTCTGAGATGATGGGCTCCGGGGAATGAAACTAAGAAGACCCCTGAATTGCTCCGGATGGGTGAAAAGAATTGTCACAATCGAAACCAATTATGAGAGGATGGCAACAAGCTTGAACTTCGCATCTTTGAGAGAAAGGATAAGATTTGGAGGAAAAACTCTTCTTCGGTCTTCAAGCGTTGAGAATGACAATGAGAAACACCACCATGATTTGTTGTGACACTCCGGGATGAAAAATTAGAAAGGTTGAACCGACGATGACAAGAATTTGACAGAACTTGGAGAAGGACATTTGACTGATGACAATTCATTCTTACGTCAAACTTAGAAGATTTGAGAATAACTCCGGAAAACAAGAGTTAGGTAAGATCCTGGAAAAAGACCTGTTGGTTATGGCGCACTCAAGAGAAACACCGTTGAACGATTTAAAAGGAAGATTGCGCCTGTCGAATTAAATGGCTTGAAAGAGATAACAACCTCGAAATAACTTGAACGGATCAAGAATGGAAACGTGAATCTTCTGAGATATCTACGACACTCCGAAACAATTGAATAGCGAGAAGTGGATGATTAAGAGGTGCACCGACATGAGAAGACATATGAAACGAGGAATGGATATGATAGACAAAGCTTGACTTGAATCCACCGGAGAAGAAAAAGAATGAAGAATTATAAACTCGAAGCTTCCTTAGTATCTTCCTGAGAATCACCAGATAAGAACATTGACGGAAAAGAATGGAGAGACTTTCCATCTATAAAATGATACTTGATTAAGAAAACCGGGTCCTTGAAGGGAAAAGGGTGCGTGGGTGGGAAAAACAAAGACAACTTGGGACAGATGAAACAAATAACGCTGAGAAGACTTTGAGTTGATCTTGCGGATGTTGAAAATGATCGGATCCACTTGAAGAGAAACACGCCGGTTGAAAAAGATTGACATGACAATCTCAATTATCACGAAGGATTAGTATTCACATAGAAATATGAGAACACCACTTAGGAAAGGTATGGAATCAACACTTCACATTGAAGCAACTCAAATACCACAACAAAACCAAAACAAGGATTTGACTTGCAGGATAAGCCGGAACAAACATATGATAGATCCCATATCGTATCATGTGTCTGTTGGAAAGATATTCTAGGAGCTACTTGAATTCCCACTTATAAACTCTGAAACTTCCTGGTTATGCAATTAGGTGTTGGGGATACAGGGGAAGCATAATATCTAGCTGTATCCATCCTTCAACACATAACCAAGAAACCTTTGGAAATCATTTACCTCAACCTTCGAAAAGCATCCATTATATGAGTTATAGCAATACTCCCGAACTCCCGCCCCAGTACTGGGTGGCATTGAGGTTATCTCACCAACAACTGCATAAATGAGATTTTTGATGTCGGCGAACTCAGGTATTCCAGAACTGCAATGATAAAATTGTGACGACAACACCTCGGAGCTCAACCCCCCGGGACACTGCCACAACCCCTTAATGTCAGGAGGCACCAAGAACAATGTTCTCGTCACAAGACTATCGGAACGATTCCAAGATACCCGCGTGATACTAATTTTTTTTCGTGAAATTTGAGAAGAGAAGAGTCAAAACTTCTACGTCAGGAGGCCTCACCAGAGCGACGAAGGGACTAAGGAGTAAAAAGAATCCTACTCTCCGATATATATAATCCTAAGACTCAAAATATTTTGTTCTAGACTCAACAACGTCAGCGATTCGATCAAGCAGGGGGCTCCTAAGTAGGGGATGGCTCTGTTACCAACTTGTAACACCCACAATGCGGCTATATCTCCCACGTGTCGGGGCACGACTTAGAGGCATAACCGCATGGTAGGCTTGTCGCAAGAGGGGTAATCTTCACACATCCCATGTACTGAATAAGAAAGGGATAAAGAGTTGGCTTACAATCGCCACTTCACACAAATACAAGTTAAACATACATCATCGGGAATACAATCAAGGTCCGACTACGGAACCAAAATAAAGGAAGACAACCCAAAATGCTAGATCCTCGATCGTCCCAACTAGGCTCCACTACTGATCAACCGGAAAGACACAACACAACGATCAAGATCTTCATCGAGCTCCCACTTGAGCTCGGTTGCGTCACCTACAACTATTTGGAAGTATCTATGAGTCACGAGGACTCAGCAATCTCACACCCGCGAGATCAAGACTATTTAAGCTTCTGGGTAGGGTAAGGTAATGAGGTGGAGATGCAGCAAGCACTAGCATATATGGTGGCTAACATACGCAAATGAGAGCGAGAAGAGAAGCAACGCAATGGTCGAGAAGCTAGAAAACGATCAAGAAGTGATCCTGCAACTACTTACGCACAAACATAACACAAGAATCGTGTTCACTTCCTGGACTTCGCCGAAAAGAGACCATCACGGCTACACACGCGGTTGATGCATTTTAATTAAGTTAAGTGTCAAGTTCTCCACAACCGGACATTAACAAATTCCCATCTGCCACATAACCGCGGGAACAACTTTCAAAAGTTCAAAATCCTGCAGGGCTGTCCCAACTTAGCCCATCACAAGCTCTCACGGTCAACGAAGGATATTACTTCTCCCGGGAAGACTCGATCAGCCTCGGAATTCCGGTTACAAGACATTTCGACAATGGTAAAACAAGACCAGCAAAGCCGCCCGATGTGCCGACAATCCCGATAGGAGATGCACATATCTCGTTCTCAGGACAACACCGGATGAGACATCCTACGAGTAAAACCAAACCTCAAGTTTCCCGAGGAGGCCCCGCAGTCTACTCGGTTCGGACCAACACTTAGAGAAGCACTGGCCCGGGGGGGGGGGGGGGGTTAAAATAAAGATGACCCTTGGGTTGGCCGACCCAAGGGAAAGGTACTAGGTTGTTAGGTAAATGTAAAACCAATGTTGGGCCTTGCTAGAGGAGTTTTATTCAAAGCAAACTGTCAAGGGGTTCCCATAACACCCAACCGTGTAAGGAACACAAAATCAAGGAACATAACACCGGTATGACAGAAACTAGGGCGGCAAGAGTGGAACAAAACACCAGGCAAAAGGCCGAGCCTTCCACCCTTTTACCAAGTATATAGAAGAATTAATTAAAATAAGAGATATTGTGATATCCCAACATATCCATGTTCCAACATGGAACAAACTTCATCTACCTGCAACTAGCAACGCTATAAGAGGGGCTGAGCAAAAGCGGTAACATAGCCAAAGAACGGTTTGCTAGGAAGGTGTGTTAGGGGCTTGACATGGCAATATGGGAGGCATGATATAACAAGTGGTAGGTAGCGCGACATAGCGATAGAACAAATAACTAGAAAGCCAAGATATAAGTGATTTCGAAGGTATGGTCATCTTGCCTGAGATCCCGCAAGGAAGAAGAATGAGTCCATGAAGAAGACAAACAGACGTAGTCGAACGAATCCTCACAAACGTGACGTTATTGGAACTAACCCGAAGAAGCAACACCGGAAAGAAGCAAACAACATGGTAAACAACCATCACTTAAACATGGCATGATGCACAACCAAGTATGATGCATGTCCGGTTTAATGAGGCATGGCATGGCAAAGTGCATAAACAATACTACAAATTAAGTGGAGCTCAATATGCAACGAGTTGCATATTGACGAACACCACATCAAATATTTAGTTCTCTCTCGGTTATGCACCCAACAATATTAAATTTTATTAGACATGGCAAGGGGTGAGGCATATGAAAACTACCTATCTAGGCAAGTTTAAATGAGGCCGGAACAACAAACAACAAGTCCGGAAAAAATCGTCATATGCAAATTATGGATTTGGTACTGTTCTTCCCTATACACAATTTTAGAGTTATTAAACATGCAAATTAATGCGTCCATGTTAAACTATGCATTTTTCTACCCCATTTACATACAAAGTTTATTTAAAACCGAGCTACAGTTAAATAGGTACGAAATAAAGCATTTTTAACATGGCATTATGCAAAATAAACACAAACAACATTTTAAACATGGATGAAAGTTGGATATTAAGAAACTAGATGAAATTCTAGTCATTTTTCATATATAAAGTTTTTACATAAGATGCACGGTTTGTGAGTTACGATATGCATGAACTAGAGGGGCTATTCTGCAAAACTGCCAAACTCTTGGAAAATAGCTAAAACGCATAACTAAAAAAACATGACACGGGCTGCAACTGTTCTCACCATGGGCCTCGGCTCGCTGGTGGAGAGGAAGGCCAGCAGGGGCGGCGCGAATCTTGGGCTGGCGGGGCAGATGCGGCAGCGCTGGGCCGACTGCGCAGTGGGCTGACGAAGCAGAGGCAGGCCGAACTGGAGTGCTGGGACTCGGGTGGGTCACGGCCCATGTGGACGCCGACGCGGAGGGAGACGGGATCGGGGCTCCTCCCGATTCGAACGACGCACGGCGGCGCTCGCCGGTGAGGGCGACGGGGACGACAAGGTCGGAGGCGGATCCGGCGAGGGGAAAGCAGTAGAGGCGGCGGACGGCGCGAAGAGGCCTTGCTGGGTGAAGGAGCTCGTCGGGGCTCCATTCTCGGTGACGGCGAGGGGTCCCGTGACAAGCTCATCGGAGCTCCGTGCAGCAGCGGCGCGAGGGCGGGATACAACGTGGAGGAGAGGAACTAGGGGCGGAGGCGAGCAGGCGACGTCGGACGGTGGAGCTGGAGGCGCACGAGGGCGGTGGTCGCAGGCACGGGGCGAGGTCGCCGGAGGGCGGCACAGGAGCAGCAAGGCTTAGGCGGGAGGCAGCGGCGTGCGCGCGGGCCTCGTAGCCCAGATCAGGGTCCGGGTGTGCCTGGCACGGGCCTGGCTGCGTGGGACGGTGGGAGGGACATGTGGCGACGTGGGAGAGGCCATAGGGGGCGGCTGGCGGCGGCGCAGCCACTCGTGGCTTGCCAAGTGGCGGGGAGAGGTGGCCGGCGGCTGATCTGAGGAGGGAGGCGGCGGCTGGCTGCGGAATTTGAGGAGGGGGTAGGTAGGAGGCCAAAATGGCAGGGGAGACGTCTATAAATAGAAAGGGGGCTAGGGTTAGGAGTTTAGAGGGGTTTGAGGCCGTTTCAGAGCCGTTCGATCTCGATCGGACGGTCCGGAGCGGAGGGGTAGGTAGGTGGGCTAGAAGGACTATGCAATTGGACTAGTGGGCTGAGAAGAGAGGAAGATGGGCATCCTGGCACATGTTTCCGGATCCCGGAAACATCCGACGATAGACCGGCTACTATTGCCGCTATAGTTATCCGTTGGGGCGCCAACTTTCAACTCATTCCGAGAACATTTTCCAGCCACTTATAAAATAATATTTTGGACGTGCCACGGGCGCGTGCAAGTGTGTCTGGGCTCAGAATGGACAACAGAGAGTACTAGGGAACCCGGACGAATGCAAGTTTGAAAACATGCAGATGCAATGCAAATGATGACATGGCAAGATGCAACACACAAGCAAATGACAAGGAAACAACAATGAATAACTGGAAGACACCTGGCGCAACGGTCTCGGGGCGGTACAAGAAATGACGCCAAACACCGAAGAACGGGCGAGAAAATAAAACTAGAGAAATGCAAAGGCTGAGCTGTAGTGGATCCGGACCGATGCCATCTACACTCACTAGATTAAACCGTTAGTTGCAAAAATAATAGGTCTATATGCACGCTATGCAACAAACAAATGCAGCAACCAAATGCAATAAACAAGACATACTCTATACTATCGATTTCTACCGGTTTCTATCGCTCGCGCTGACTAGGGCGTCCTGCAGCCAGACATGCTCTGATACCAAGCATTATGGCACCCCGGCTCATAGAAACCGGAACGCCCCGTATTCTAGCCCAGAGATCGAGGAGAAGTCTTTGGAATACGGCACTGCTTAGCATAGAACAAACCAGCTTTCTATTGTTACACGAATATGAATACAAGGTCTACGATATTACAATGAATAACATCGGCACAGCGACACTATGCCTATGATACTACACTTGCTCTATGCTAGCAGCAGAACAACTCGTAGCAGCGGAGTACTTCTAGCAGCGGAACAACGACGAAGGTGGTGAACTCCACTCCGCAGGGACTCTGGCTAGGACACGATCTAGCTCGCACGCACGGAAACCTCGACAAGCAATCAAGCAATCATGGCATCACCTGCAATCTGGCATGACACGCCAGGTCAGTACATTGAATGTACTTGCAAGCTCACAACAACCATAAACATCAAGGCAAGTCAATAACATAGCATTAGCAGGTTAATTAATTAACAACTACCATGATGAAGCAACTACTAAGCATGGCATGAAACTAATACAATACTGATAAATCACCATCTCAGATCTCCATAACCATATCACTCTTGGCTAACCGGCCAAGCAATATACCATCTCAATCACCTCGTGATCAAAACCAAACGGCGATCATTCACGGATCACCAATGGAACCACACTTGGTCCAACGGGTTACCTCGTAACCAAGCGGTGATCACTCACGGATCACAAACGGAACATCCATATGATCACCTCGTGACCACATCACAAACGGAATGATCATCCTCAAGATCATACCAACATCATCATCAACATCCTGACAAACTGTTACTGCTCACAATATCAACATATACATCACCTATAAGTCATTCCATCATGTGCGTGTTGATCGAACGATGTGACCTAGTACGAACTTATGCCCATGACCAAGGACGCGACTATCGATAGTTTAAACAAACACACCCTACAGAGGTAGCGCACTTTACCCACACCACAGAATCCATGGCCTCACACTCCCATTCGGGTGGACCAACGGCATCTGACAAAACCGGTCTACTGCCATGACACTCTCTTGGCCACTCTGGCCAACACCCCTTTTGGGTTCAGTCCTGGGTGGCCCCGTGCCTACTAAAGGCACCAACGACCACCGTCGTGGCAAAACAAAAATGGTCCCAAACAGGGACAAAGGTACACCAATCACAACAACGGGCACACAAGGCTTATGCCGTCCTACCTGATCAGGGTAGCGCCCGCGCATAACCTTCCCTCATTAGAGGCACCGATGAGAGGCATGACAATAGCATCGCATTAGGGCCTTTCCATAAAGGCAAATTGGTTGCACTGGAAAAGCCCGGTTCGGTGGCACCTGACCAACTTAATGACAGAATTTAACCCCAAAAATATAAATGTGCTAACTGATACTCTCATACCGTCTATCAACCTATAATCCAAGTCATTACAATATCCAACAAATAATCCAAGCATCATAACATCATACCAAAATATTCTGAGAATAGCATAACACAACCATCATGATGAATCCAAGAACAATACTACTACTTCTCAAATGTCAAGAACAAGCTATACAACTAAGATCCACATGTAGCCATCATCTCCGAAATCATACTCCAAAACATAATATCAATTAGCATCATGACAAAAAATACTAGCCACTAATAATCCAAAGGCAACATGTCATCCAAAGTAATACTCCGAAATACCATATCCACAACTACCATGAAAAATAATCATAATAGACACTAAGAATCCAAAGGCAACATGTCATCCACATAATCTTCAAAACATAAGTCCTAGAACTCCAGGCAATATCATGGCAACATCAAGATCAAAACAATCCTCCGAGAAATGCCATGAACAAATCATACATAGCTAATGCAATATTTTAAACAAGTTCAAATAAATAAACCATGTCACTGCATTGCAATCATGCAGATGGAGGGTGTGGCTTGCCTGGGGTGGAAGAAATCACTAGGAAGAAGTGTGAGAAGCTCGCGGAAAGAATCGTCGGAACACGTTCTCTCTCAGAGGGGGCTGAATAAGGGCAAGGGTAAAATGGGCATTTTCAGAATGTTAGAACATGACATGGTGAAAGTGATTCCAACAGAACGACTCAATGAAACAAAGAAGTGGGCTTTGGAATCACCTCATTTGGAGCTAGGAGTAAAAAAATATGAATGTTTTTCTGCTAGGGACCTATCTGTAAAGAAATCATCACAAACAAGACCTCGGCTGGAAAAACAGAACGCGCCTTTCTCAGAAATACGCTTTCCAGAGAGGAAAGCGCATTCTGGACCGAAGAAGGAGTGGAATACGCTTTCGATAAGGGAAAGCATACTCGCCAGGAGTACGTCTCCACTTATCCACGTCAGTGGTGGCGGGACTGGGCCTTGGTCTCGCTGACGAGCAGGGCCCGCCACCTCTTCTCTCTCCTCCTGGCCTTCTCCTTATTCTCCCCCGATGCCGCACGCAGAGCAGAGGAGAGGCTGCCGGCGCCGAAGCTGGCGCTCGTTCCGGCCGCTCGGGCCACCTCCGGCGGAGCTTGGACAGCCGGAGTGCTCAAGACAGCGAGGTAGACTCGTCCCTCCACCACCCGAACGTCAGGGAGCATCGGGTTGGGCGGGACCATGGTTGCGGCAGATGGGGCTTCTCCGGGATCCGGGGGAACTCGTGGCCAGAGGCCAGCGGAGAGGGAATGGGGGCATTGGGGTGGATCTAGGGTGGACGAGGAGGCCTCTGGTGGTGATAGAACGAAGGGAGAGAGCTTGACTTGGTCAGATTTAGGCTGGAGGGGGCGGTGGCCGTGGCGGCAATGGTGGTCATGGAGGGCAGCTTGAGCTTGGGGAAATGGTCAGGGGAGGCTAAAGGAGGTGCAGGAGGCCAGTGATGAAGCAAGACGGGGTCGGGGAAGCCTTATATAGGCGGGGGAGGGGTGTGTCGCGCTGTCGTCGTCGCGGACGCGTGGCCGGCGCCGCGGATGCGTGTGCACATGCATGAGCTCGGGGTTAGGTGATGAGAGGGAACATGAGGGAGAGCTCACGGGGAAGAGGCAGCAAGGGAGCACAGGGAGGAAGAGGATGGCGAGCTCCGAGCCAAACCGCCACTATTCGTCCGTGGGCGCGCGACGGCTTGCGTCGGTGAGGAAGCGGACGGAGGGGGTGTGCTGTCTAGGGGATCGGAGACGATGAGGTGAAGCCAAGGGACACGCTCACGCGCGCGAAGACGACAAGAGGGGAGCGGACGAAGCAGAAACGACGCCCTGGACGCGGCCACTGTGCACAGAGCGCGCATTGTGATGCCATTAACGTGGTCACCGCGTGCACTGGCATGTAGCGGGGGAGATGGGCTGGAACCTGTTGTCTAGTGGTAAGATCTTCTAGGGGAGGTTTCAACTGCGTCTGTAGATCTATGAAAGGAGCTGTGGTTAATTGGTAATCACCGTCTGAAGTTTACTGCAGTAAACTTGGCCGAGCACTGCTGATCAACAGAAATTTGATTGGGTCAAATGGAGTTGTCTGCGAGGATTAACTAAGGAAGTACTATGATTATGGAGAGTTTGAGGGGAAATGGACCATTAATTAATATGTTCGCTTTGTAACTACCATTATTGGTCCAAAATCAAAATCATGATGGTTTACTCACATAGAGTAACCACTTGAGATTAAATTTGGCAAGGCTTAGTGATTTTATCATAAGAAGATGCTGTAAATTTTTTGCACCAAATGGATTCACAAAAATGGTACTTCCTTCACAGCTATTCCCTCTGTCCAGAAACTTGCAAAAATTCTAGAGAAATATTGCCTTTAAGAATTGATCCCAAAATTGGTGCAGAGATGTTTTATGGTCGAGAGAAAGCTCTAGTAAATTTTCAGCCAAAATGAAGCAATATAAAATATATTTGCTTCACAACCTAAAAATATTGACATAATCAAAGATTTTATCCTGTGCTCACATAGATCAAGGGATGGAGCTGAAATTTGGCGAAGTGTGCTAAAATTAGCACATGAATGAGTGTGCAAAATTTCAACTCATTAGGAGAACTCTAGCTAGTACTTCCTTCACTAAGCCTTCTATCTGGGAATTTTTTGATGGACAGAAATATGGGTTGCTTCTCAACCTAGGGCAATTGAGGTTATTCCTTTTATAGAAAAAGGAATATTTCCTAGAAAAAGATTTTAGGGTTTGTTCAAGGAGTGAAGTGACATGATCTTGGCAAATTTTTTAGGATCATGAGTCAGTTTGGAGAGGAAATGAATGTGATTTCCCAGGTGGCAAGGCCACAGAACCACTCCAAAAAGAAAAACAGAGCAAAAACCAATTAAATTAAAAGAAAAAGAGAAGGGCCAAAAACCAGGCTGTTACAAGCAGCTTGTTTGAATCAGAGAGTAATATTATTTCTAATGCCATGGATGATGAAGAAGTAAAATTGTTGCGTGCTAAAAGTAAAGTAGACATACTTGAAGCACGCGATTACGTCCATGGCCAGCCATTTCTTGTTGGCGAATACTTTGATGAGTGCAGCTCCAGTTGCCGCGAGTTACATGAATATTGCATGTATCAAATGTGAGTAGGTTATCATGCTTTGCTATTCCACTACAATAGATATCATTTCCGACACGATGCTGGTTCCATCAATGTGAGTTTCGAGGACTTACATCTCTTCTTCAACTTCAACATGCTCGATGCCACTCTTGTTAGATGCCTGATTTTGTAAGTACTTAACAAACTCTGATCAACTTCTCCATACAAAGTTGTAAATGATAAACAGCTAACTGCATTTTATTCCTCTTAGGAGATTAAACATGCGGAGAAGAATAAGGGAGAGTGTGTATTTCAGAGATCCTGCATTAGCAAATGGCACAACATTAGATGGTAAGGACTGACGGGCTGGGCCGTTAACACGGTCCTCCGTATCTTCGAAAGCACGTCCCATGCAGAATCATTTATCTGGCCATATCATGAACGGCAACTCAAGTAAACAACCACGCATACACTGATTGTCTTTCAGATTTTGACATCATTCGTAAGTTCATGGCTTTCTTAATATGTAGCAATCACTGGATATTGGTATTCATTGTTCCAAACAAGAACATGGTTTACTACATCGATTCTCTCAGAGAGTCAACAAACACTCAGTATTTGACGCATGTTCAGCAATTCTTGGATAGGTATTGAATTCTATGATGTTGAAATTAATTTGCATTCATATCTGGTTCAATAATTGATGTTGTAAAAAATCCATCATCATTTGCAGTGTGCTTGCATTGTGGAAAACTAAACCAGGGAACCTGTTCAAGACGGAACAACCCGTGCAGCACGAGATCGTTTTTCCGGTAACACACCGAAATCCGTTATTTTCAGAAAATTTATCCAACAGTCTGCAAATACCTTTCCTTACGCTAGTCAAATGTTCAAGCTTCTAGATAAACCTCTTTCTATTTTGTCCAAAGAAAAAATAATACATCTAACACGGGTTAGGTTGTTCCTAACAGGACAAATACATGACTAATTTTGTACAAAAAATTCAGTGTCCTCAGCAAGAAGCAAGGACCAACCTTTGTGGATACTATGTTTGCAAACACATGATCTCCATCTGCAAATCTGCTGATAGTTGTGATGATCCTTGCAAATTAGTAGTAGTAAGTCTATCTTAATTCATATCTTCTACTCCATTCATATGGCACATTCTGATCTTAAAAATACTGCATCTCATCTTAAAACCGAGGACCCCTGAACCGCTCCCGGCTGGTGAATTGCTGATGGTTCGGAGATTTATCAATGACTTCTTCCTGGATCACTACATCAATCCCACTGGTGATAATGAAGATTTCAGCATGCATTCTCCTGAAACATTGAGTAAGAGTTAGCCGCTAAACATATAACGCATGGATCCATTGTTTTCCATCTGATGATGTCTTCGTATTTCGTACACTATGATTAATTATGTAATGCATATATGTGTGGACAAATCATTGGAATTTAGGTACCATATGTTCAATTGCAGTTGTTGAGAAATCTGAAGAATGTTCTTCCTATGGACACTATTTGTTCAATTGAATATTGTGGCAAATTTGCTTTCTGCGTGCCGATTCAAAATGGGATATTTTTGTTGAACTCTTCAATTGAATATTGTGGCGAATTTGATTTTTGCGTGCCGATTCAAAATGGGATATTTTTGTTTTAACCTGGCAATTGCTTCGCACACGGTTTAACTAAATGAGTGTGTGTGATCCACATCGGAAAGCATACGTCAATCGTATCGAAACCGTCGGTGATACACAACAGATCGCAAACGATTTGCAGCGCTACTACGTGTGTGTAGGTTCTCTGGAACCGTTTGTGATATCGCGTTATCGCACACGAGATCCGGGAGTAAACTGTGCCCAATGCAAAATACAATCCCAGTCGTAATTTTCTTAGGAAACGTGTGGGATCCCAAACGAAAAGCACACGTCACTCTTGCGGCAACCGTCGGTGATACCTAACAAATCACAAACGGTCTGCATCACTTGAATGTGTGCGAAGGGGCTCCTGAACCGTTTGTGATAGAACATTATCGCAGATGGTAATTATTGAAAAAACATGTGCAATGGAGTCTAGCATGGCAGACGGGTTACGCAGAAAACTTGTGTGCGATGGGGCACAAATCACACACAGTTCATATGTTGGCCTGTGTGCCTTACATACTGTTTCCCAAACGGTTCGTTACGATAGACCGTATGGTTTCACTAGGTCATCAGAAAAGCTTAATCACCGATACCACACATGCGAAAGAATTTAATGTGTGCTGCATCGTACACGATTAAATTTTGGAAGGCCTCTGGATCACCGCTCCATATCCCCGACGGTTTCTGGGTCGTGTGGGAAGGACCCCCCTATCACCCACACTCACTTGGCGACGGTTCCAAATGCCGTCGCGGAAAGGGGTTAAAACCGTTTGTTTAGGACCGACGTGAACCATTAGGAGTCACGATGGCCCACAAGGTAGGGGGCGCTCCCTCCACCCTTGTGGCCGCCTCGTGGCTCTTCTGACTTGCACTCCAAGTCTCCTAGGTGTCTTTTGGTCCAAGAAAAATCATCGCGAAGGTTTTATTCTGTTTGGACTCCATTTGGTATTCCTTTTCTGTGAAGCTCGAAAACAAGGAAAAAACAGAAATTGGCACTAGGCTCTTGGTCACTAAGTTAGTCCCATAAATAATATAAAATAACATATTAATGCATATAAAACATCCAAAACAGATAATATAATAGCATGGAAGAATAAAAAATTATAGATACATTGGAGACATAACAGCGTGCCCTGGTGGGTTATGCCCACCTCGGTGGCCTCCTGCATCGCCTCTTTGCTCTATAAATACCCTAGTATTCCAAAAATCCTAGGGGAGTCGATGAAACACAATTCTAGCCGCCACAAGTTTCAGAAACCACAGATCCAATCTAGACACCATCACGAAGGGGTTCATCATCCTCATTGGCGCCTCTCCGATGATGCGTGAGTAGTTCATTTTATACCTATGGCTCCGTAGTTACTAGCTAGATGGCTTCATCTCTTGCTACCTCTTGAGCACTGCGTTGGTTTTCCCTTGAAGAGGAAAGGGTGATGCAGTAAAGCAACGTAAGTATTTCCCTCAGTTTTTGAGAACCAAGGTATCAATCCAGTAGGAGACCACGCACGAGTCACCTCGTACCTACACAAACAAATAAGAACCTCGCAACCAACACGATAAAGGGGTTGTCAAGCCCTTCACGGCCACTTGCAAGAGTGAGATCTGATAGAGATAATAATAATAAGATAAATATTTTTGGTATTTTTATGATATAGATTGAAAGTAAAGATTGCAAAATAAAATAGATTGGAAACTTGTATGATGCAAAATAGACCCGGGGGCCATAGGTTTCACTAGTGGCTTCTCTCAAGATAGCATAAGTATTACGGTGGGTAAACAAATTACTGTTGAGCAATTGATAGAAAAGCGAATAATTATGAGAATATCTAGGCATGATCATGTATATAGGCATCACGTCCAAGACAAGTAGACCGAAACGATTCTGCATCTACTACTATTACTCCACACATCAACCGCTATCTAGCATGCATCTAGAGTATTAAGTTCATAAGAACAGAGTAACGCCTTAAGCAAGATGACATGATGTAGAGGGATAAACTCATGCAATATGATATAAACCCCATCTTTTTATCCTCGATGGCAACAATACAATACATGTTGTTTCCCCTACTGTCACTGGGATCGAGCACCACAAGATTGAACCCAAAGCTAAGCACTTCTCCCATTGCAAGAAAGATCAATCTAGTAGGCCAAACCAAATAGCTAATTCAAAGGACTTGCAAAGATAAACCAATCATACATAAAAGAATTCAGAGAAGAATCAAATATTGTTCATAGATAATCTGGATCATAAACCCACAATTCATCGGATCTCGACAAACACACCGCAAAAGAAGATTACATCGAATAGATCTCGAAGAGAATCGAGGAGAACTTTGTATTGAGATCCAAAGAGAGAGAAGAAGCCACCTAGCTACTAGCTATCGACCCGAAGGTCCGAAGCAAACTACTCACACATCACCGGAGAGGCCATGGAGTTGATGTAGAGGCCCTCCGTGATCAATGCCCCATCCGGCGGAGCTCCGGAAAAGGCCCCAAGATGGGATCTCTCGGGTACAGAAGGTTGCGGCGGTGGAATTAGGTTTTCGTGGTGCTCCTGGATGTCTGCAGGGTACATGGACTTATATAGGAGGAAGAAGTAGGTCGGTGGAGCAACAAGGGGCCCACAAGGGTGGAGGGCGTGCCCAGGGGGGTAGGCGCCCCCCCTGCCTCGTGGCCTCCTCGATTGTTTCTTGACGCCCCTCCAAGTCTCCTGGATGACGTTTGTTGAGAAAATCACGTTCCCGAAGATTTCATTCCATTTGGACTTCGTTTGATATTCCTTTTCCGCGAAACACTCAAATAGGCAAAAAACAACAATTTGGGCTGGGCCTCCAGTTAATAGGTTAGTCCCAAAATGATATAAAAGTGTAAAATAAAGCCCATTAACATCCAAAACAGATAATATAATAGCATGGAGCAATCAAAAATTATAGATACGTTGGAGACGTATCAAGCATCCCCAAGCTTAATTCCTGCTCGTCCTCGAGTAGGTAAATGATAAAAGAGAATATTTGATGTGGAATGCTTTCTAACATATTTCTCAATGTAATTTTTCTTTATTGTGGCATGAATGTTCAGATCCGAAAGATTCAAGATAAAAGTTTAATATTGACATAAAAATAATAATACTTCAAGTATACTAACTAAGCAATCATGTCTTCTCAAAATAACATGGCCAAAGAAAGTTATCCCTACAAAATCATATAGTTTGGCTATGCTCTATATTCACCACACAAAATATTTAAATCATGCACAACCCCGATGACAAGCCAATCAATTGTTTCATACTTTTGATGTTCTCAAACTTTTTCAATCTTCACGCAATATATGAGCGTGAGCCATGGATATAGCACTCTATGTGGAATAGAATGGTGGTTGTGGAGAAGACAAAAAGGAGAAGATAGTTTCACATCAACAAGGCGTATCAACGGGCTATGGAGATGCCCATTAATAGATATCAATGTGAATGAGTAGGGATTGCCATGCAACGGATGCACTAGAGCTATAAGTGTATGAAAGCTCAACAAAAGAACTAAGTGGGTGTGTGAGGGAGTCCTGGATTAGGGGGTCCTCGGACAGCCGGACTATATACTTTGGCCGGACTGTTGGACTATGAAGATACAAGATTGAAGACTTCGTCCCGTGTCCAGGTGGGACTCTCCTTTGCATGGAAGGCAAGCTTTGCAATTCGGATATGTAGATCTCCTCCCTTGTAACCGACTCTGTGTAACCCTAGCCCCCTCCGGTGTCTATATAAACCGGAGGGTTTAGTCTGTAGGACAACAACAATCATAATCTTAGGCTAGCTTCTAGGGTTTAGCCTCTACGATCTCGTGGTAGATCAACTCTTGTAATACTCATATCATCAAGATCAATCAAGCAGGAAGTAGGGTATTACCTCCATCGTGAGGGCCCGAACCTGGGTAAACATTGTGCCCCCGCCTCCTGTTACCATCAGCCTTAGACGCACAGTTTGGGACCCCCTACCCGAGATCCGCCGGTTTTGACACCGACAGTGTGCATCCAACTTGCTTGCTAACGAATACCTAGGGCAAATTGAGGAAGCCCATCATTGGAATATACAAGCCAAGTTCTATAATGTAAAATTCCCACTAGTATATAAAAGTGATAACATAGGAGACTCTCTATCATGAAGATCATGGTGCTACTTTGAAGCACAAGTGTGGAAAAAGGATAGTAACATTGTCCCTTCTCTCTTTTTCTCTCATTATTATTATCTTCTTATTTGGGCCTTCTTTCTTTTTTTCTTTTTGGCCTCTTTTCCCTTTTTCCCCTTTTTTTATTTTTCGTCCGGAGTCTCATCCCGACTTGTGGGGGAATCATAGTCTCCATCATCCTTTCCTCACTGGGACAATGCTCTAATAATGATGATCATCACACTTTAATTTACTTACAACTCAAGAATTACAACTCAATACTTAGAACAAAATATGACTCTATGTGAATGCCTCCGGCGGTGTACCGGGATGTGCAATGATGCATGAGTGACATGTATGAAGAATTATGAACGGTGGCTTTTCCACAAATACGATGTCAACTACATGATCATGCAAGCAATATAACAATGATGAAGCGTGTCATAATAATGGAACAGTGGAAAGTTGTATGGCAATATATCTCAGAATGGCTATAGAAATGCCATAATAGGTAGGTATGGTGGCTGTTTTGAGGAAGGTATATGGTGGGTTTATGGTACTGGCAAAAGTTGCGCGATAATAGAGAGGCTAGCAATGGTGGAAGGGTGAGAGTGCGTATAATCCATGGACTCAACGTTAGTCATAAAGAACTCACATACTTCTTGCAAAAATCTATTAGTTATCGAAACAAAGTATTACGCGCTTGCTCCAAGTGGCATAGATTGGTAGGAAAAGACCATCGCTCGTCGCCGACCACTGCTCATAAGGAAGACAATCAATAAATAAATCATGCTCCGACTTCATCACATGACGGTTCACCATACGTGCATGCTACAGGAATCACAAACTTCAACACAAGTATTTCTCAAATTCACAACTACTCAACTAGCATGACTCTAATATCACCATCTCCATATCTCAAAACAATTATCAAGTATCAAACTTCTCATAGTATTCAATGCACTTCTATGAAAGTTTTTATATTATCCCTAAAAGCAAATTTCCATGTTGTTCTAAGGGACTCTCAAAATAATATAAGTGAAGCATGAGAGATCAATTATTTCTATAAAATAAAAACCACCGCCGTGCTCTAAAAGATATAAGTGAAGCACTAGAGCAAAAACTATATAACTCAAAAGATATAAGTGAAGCACATAGAGTATTCTAATAAATTTAAAATCATGTGAGTCTCTCTCAAAAGGTGTGTACAGCAAGGATGATTGTGGTAAACTAAAAAGCTCAAATCATACAAGACGCTCCAAGCAAAACACATATCATGTGGTGAAGACAAATATAGCTCCAAGTAAAGTTACCTATAGACGAAGACGAAAGTGGGGATGCCTTCCGGGGCATCCCCAAGGTTAGGCTCTTGCCGCTCCTTGTTCCATAATCCATCAAATCTTTACCAAAAACTTGAAAACTTCACAACACAAAACTCAAAATAGAAAATCTCGTGACCTTCGTTAGCGAAAGAAAACAAAACACCACTTCAAGGTACTGTAATGAACTCATTCTTGATTTATATTGGTGTTAAACCTACTGTATTCCAACTTCTCTATTGTTTATAAACTCTTTTACTAGCCATAGATTCATCAAAATAAGCAAACAACACACGAAAAACAGAATCTGTCAAAAACAGAACAGTCTGTAGTAATCTTTAGCTAACGGAAACTTATGGAACACCCAAAATTCTAAAATAAATTGCTGGACGTGAGGAATTTATCTATTAATCATCTTAAAAAATAATTAACTAAATATCACTTCCCAAATAAAAATGGCAGCAATTCTCGTGAGAGCTAAAGTTTCTGTTTTTTTACAGCAAGATAAAAAAGACTTTCCCCAAGTCTCCCAATGGTTCTACTTGGCACAAACACTAATTAAACACAAAAAACACAACCAAAAGAAAGGCTAGATAAATTATTTATTACTAAACAGGTGCAAAAAGCATGGAATAAAAATAAAATTGGTTTGCCTCCCAACAAGCGCTATCGTTAACGCCCCTAGCTAGGCATAAAAGCCAGGATAGATCTAGGTATTGCCATCTTTGGTATGCAATCCATAAGTGGATCTCATAATAGATTCATATGGTAATTTAACTTTCTTTCTAGGTAAGTGTTCCATGCCTTTCCTTAATGGAAATTGGAATTTAATATTCCCTTCCTTCATATCAATAATTGCACCAATCATTTTAAGGAAATGTCTACCAAGAATAATAGGACATGAAGGATTGCAATCTATATCAAGAACAATGAAGTCTACAGGCACATAATTCCTATTTGTAACAATAAGAACATCATTAATCTTTCCCATAGGTTTCTTAATAGTGGAATCCGCAAGGTGCAAGTTTAGAGAACAATCATCAAATTCACAGAAACCTAGCAAATCACACAAAGTTTTTGAAATCGTGGAGACACTAGCACCCAAATCACACAAAGCATAACACTAATGATCTTTAATTTTAATTATTATTGTAGGTTCCCACTCATCATAAATTTTTCTAGGGATAGAAACTTCCAACTCAAGTTTTTCTTCATAAGATTGCATCAAAGCATCAACGATATGTTTAGTAAAAGCTTTATTTTGACTATAAGCATGAGGAGAATTTAGCACGGATTGCAACAAGGAAATACAATCTATCAAAGATCAATTATCATAATTAAATTTCTTGAAATCCAAGATAGTGGGTTCGTTGCTATTTAAAGTTTTAGCCCCTTCAATCCCACTTTTAACAATTTTTGCATCAAGATCTAAAAACTCTGAATCATTGGAACGCCTTTTAACTAAAGTTGACTCATCTCTGGTCCCATCCTTATCAAGATTCATATTGCAAAACAAAGATTTAATATGGGACACATCAATCACTTTTAGATCTTCATCCTTATTATCATGAAAACTAGAAGAACACGCTTTCACAAAGCAACTTTTCTTAGCACGCATCCTAGCGGTTCTTTCTTTGCAGTCATCAATGGAAATTCTCATGGCTTTGAGAGACTCATTGATATCATGCTTAGGTGGAATAGATCTAAGTTTCAAAGAATCAACATCAAGATAAATTATATCCACGTTCCTAGCCAACTCATCAATCTTAAGTAATTTTTCTTCAATCAAAGCATTGAAACTCTTTTGCGAAGTAATAAATTCTTTAATACTAGATTCAAAATCAAAGGGCATCTTATTATAATTTCCATAAGAATTGTTGTAGGAATTACCATAATTATTAGAGGAATTACTAGGAAACGGCCTAGAATTAAAATTACCTCTATACGCGTTATTACCAAAATTGTTCCTACCAACAAAATTCACATCCATAGATTCATTATTATTCTCAATCAAAGTAGACAAAGGCATATTAGAAGGATCAGTAGGAGCACTCTTATTAGCAAAAAATTTCATAAGTTCATCCATCTTTCCACTCAAACATTAATCTCTTCAATTGCATGCACTTTTTTACTAGTAGATCTTTCAGTGTGCCATTGAGAATAATTAACCATAATATTATCTAGGAGTTCGGTAGCTTCTCCTAAAGTGATTTACATAAAAGTGCCTCCCGCGGCCGAATCTAAAAGATTTCTAGAAGCAAAATTCAATCCGGCATAAAAAATCTGTATAATCATCCATAAATTCAAACCATGTGTAGGGCAATTACGTATCATCAATTTCATCCTCTCCCAAGATTGTGCAACATATTCATGATCAGGTTGCTTAAAATTCATAATATCATTTCTAAGAGAGATGATCTTAGCGGGAGGAAAATACTTAGAGATAAAAGCATCTTTGCACTTATTCCATGAATCAATACTATTCTTAGGCAAAGACGAAAACCAAGCTTTAGCACGATCTCTAAGCGAAAACGGAAATAGCTTAAGTTTACCAATATCATTATCCACATCTTTCTTCTTTTGTATATCACACAAATCAACAAAGTTGTTTAGATGGGTAGCGGCATCTTCACTAGGAAGGCCATAAAACAGATCTTTCATGACAAGATTCAGCAAAGCAGCATTAATGTCACAAGATTCAGCATCGGTAAGAGGAGCAATCGGAGTGCTAATAAATCCTTCACGACAAGCAGCATTAATTATCTTGAGCCATCACGACAAACAAGCAATCCAAGACACAAGCGAACAAGAAACAGGCAAAAGAGGCAAATTGGGAAAGAGAAGGGGAACGGAGAAGAGAGGGCGAATAAAACGACAAGGGTGAAGTGGGGGAGAGGAAAACGAGAGGCAAATGGCAAATAATGTAATGCGGAGGATAAGAGTTGTGATGGGTACTTGGTATGTCTTGACTTGGCGTAGATCTCCCCGGCAACGGTGCCACAAATCCTTCTTGCTACCTCTTGAGCACTGCGTTGGTTTTCCCTTGAAGAGGAAAGGGTGATGCAGTAAAGCAACCTAAGTATTTCCCTTAGTTTTTGAGAACCAAGGTATCAATTCAGTAGGAGACCACGCGCGAGTCACCTCGTACCTACACAAACAAATAAGAACCTCGCAACCAACGCGATAAAGGGGTTGTCAAGCCCTTCAGGGCCACTTGCGAGAGTGAAATCTGATAGAGATAATAATAATAAGATAAATATTTTTGGTATTTTTATGATATAGATTGAAAGTAAAGATTGCAAAATAAAATAGATTGGAAACTTGTATGATGGAAAATAGACCCGGGGGCCATAGGTTTCACTAGTGGCTTGTCTCAAGATAGCATAAGTATTATGGTGCGTAAACAAATTACTGTCAAGCAATTGATAGAAAAGCGAATAATTATGAGAATATCTAGGCATGATCATTTATATAGGCATCACGTCCGAGACAAGTAGACCGAAACGATTCTGCATCTACTACTATTACTCCACACATCTACCGCTATCCAGCATGCATCTAGAGTATTAAGTTCATAAGAACACAGTAATGCCTTAAGCAAGATGACATGATGTAGAGGGATAAACTCATGCAATATGATATAAACCCCATCTTTTTATCCTCGATTGCAACAATACAATATGTGTCGTTTCCCCTACTGTCACTGGGATCGAGCACCGCAAGATTGAACCCAAAGCTAGGCACTTCTCCCATTGCAAGAAAGATCAAGATAATAGGCCAAACCAAACTGATAATTCGAAGAGACTTGCAAAGATAAACCAATCATACATAAAAGAATTCAAAGAAGAATCAAATATTGTTCATAGATAATCTGGATCATAAACCCACAATTCATCGGATCTCGACAAACACACCGCAAAACAAGATACATCGAATAGATCTCCAAGAGAATCGAGGAGAACTTTGTATTGAGATCCAAAGAGAGAGAAGAAGCCATCTAGCTATTAGCTATGGACCCGAAGGTCTGAAGTAAACTACTCACACATCACCGAAGAGGCCATGGAGTTGATGTAGAGGCCCTCCGTGATCAATGCCCCCTCCGCCGGAGCTCCAGAAAAGGCCCCAAGATGGGATCTCTCAGGTACAGAAGGTTGCGGCAGTGAAATTAGGTTTTCGTGGTGCTCCTGGATGTTTGCGGGGTACATGGACTTATATAGGAGGAAGAAGTAGGTTGGTGGAGCAACGAGGGGCCCACGAGGGTGGACGGCGCGCCTAGGGGGTAGGCGCGCCCCCTGCCTCGTGGCCTCCTTGATTGTTTCTTGACGCCCACTCCAAGTCTCCTGGATCATGTTTGTTGAGAAAATCATGTTCCTGAATGTTTCATTCCATTTGGACTTCGTTTGATATTCCTTTTCTGCAAAACACTGAAATAGGCAAAAAAACAGCATTTTGGGCTGGGCCTCTGGTTAATAGGTTAGTCCCAAAAATGATATTTAAGTGTAAAATAAAGCCCATTAACATCCAAAACAGATAATATAATAGCATGGAGCAATCAAAAATTATAGATACGTTGGAGATATATTTGATGTAACTCTTTTTTGCGGTGTGTTTGTTGGGATCCAATGAACTTTGAGTTTATGATCAGATCTATTTTATCCCTAAAAGTTATTTGAGTTTTGATCTCTTATAAGCATGATTACTTATAGCCTTGTATTTCTTCTTCAAATCTTTGGTTTAGTTAGGCCGACACAATCAATTTTTCTTGCCATGGGAAGAGGTGCTTTGTGATGGGTTCGATCTTATGGTGGTCAATCCTAGTAACAGAAGGGGAAATGAAACGTATGTATCATTGCTCTTAAGGATAAAAAGATGGGGTCTATTCCTAAATGAATAGATCTTGTCTACATCATGTCATCATTCTTATTGCATTACTCCATTTCTCCATGAACTTAATACACTAGACGCATGTTGGATAGCGGTTGATGTGTGGAGTAATAGTAGTAGATGCAGGCAAGAGTCGGTCTACTAATCTTGGATGTGATGCCTATATAATGATCATTGCCTAGATATCGTCATAATCATTTGAAGTTCTATCAATTGCCCAACAGTAATTTATTTACCCATCGTATGCTATTTTTCTCGAGAGAAGCCACTAGTGAAATCTATGCCCCCAGGTCTCTTCTTTATCATATTTGCCTTCGAGATCTATTTTTATTCGATTTTATTTTCAGATCTATTAATCCAAAACCCAAAAATACATTGCTGCAATTTTTTTTATTTTTTTTATCTCGCGTTCCCGTGAGATCTATTTATCCAATCTACTACAATTTTATCTATCTTTTTTCCCGGGAAGGATTGACAACCCCTCTTTTACGTCGGGTTGCAAGTACATGTTCATTGTGTGCAGGTACCGTTCACGTAGTGTTGTGTGGTTCTCCTACTGGTTCGATAACCTTGGTCTCATCACTAAGGGAAATACCTACCGTAGTTGTGCTGCATCATCCCTTCCTCTTTGGGGAAATACCGAGGTAGTTCAAGCCGCATCAAGGAGGAGGTGGCTGAAGATGCGCGTCGCCGCCAAGGTGAAGAGGTCGAGGCACTCCTCTTCCAGGATGTCGTCCACCTTTAGAGCCGCGCCCTCCAACTCTTCCATGAGCTTGGTGGAAAGCTTGGCATAACCGGCTTCTGGGGCCATGAGCGGGGCCTCAAATCTTTCCCTGCATACAGAGCTCAGCGCTTTGCAGGCCCTGATCTCAAGTGAAGAGAAGGCCGCGCAGTCCGTCGCCGCCTTCGCATCGGCGTCCTATTGGTGCTTCTTCTCTCAGGCATCGAGCTTGGCATTTTTCTCGGAGACATGCTTGGCATGGGCCTCTTCAGTGTCGGCCACCTGGCGTTGTAACTCCTCCAGGCATTCCCGCTCCATGGCCTGATCGATTGCCGCCTTTGCCAACTCCGAGTCGTGATCTGCAAGCTTTGCCTCGCGGGTCTTGAGGGTGTCCTCTCGCGGCTGAGGATTTTTGTGCCTGCGTGGCCCGTTCATCCTGGACCGCCTTCAGGCTAGCTTCCGCTTCGCTGTAGTGCTTGGCGGCCGCCTCTGCCTTAGCGAGCGCACTGTCACGAGCTGCCTTAGCCTCGGTGGTTTCCTTCTTGTTCTTCGCAGCGATGGCCTCAGCCCGGCCTTGGGCCTCCTGGGTAGCCGTCTCAAGCTGGTACCATCCAGAGGCGAGCGTCAGCTGCTCCTTTGCGAGGCGCATTTCGGCGTCTAGGAGGTCTGCCCGGAGCCGGTCAAGAGCGCCCTAGGTATCAGCCAAGGCCCCGCGTCGGATCCAGGTGTCGCAGCTCAGAAGCATGAGAGCCTCACACAGGAGCAGCGCCGCTACATTGGTTGTCACCACGGACGAAGAGGCCATGGCATCCTCCGGGTAGGGCGCAGGGGGCTCCGGATCCTTCCCCACTCTTGGCTTCCACGACGCGCCTAGGGAGACTGCCATGCCTGCTGATACGTCTCCAATGTATATATAATTTTTGCTTGTCCCGTGCCATTATATTACCATTCTTGGATGTTTTACAATCATTTTATAGCAACTTTATATCATTTTTGGACTAACCTATTGACATAGTGCCAGTGCCAGTTGCTGTTTTTTGCTTGTTTTTTTACTTCGCAGAATATCAGTACCAAATGGAGTCCAAATGTAGCGAAAGTTTTTGGAGATTTTTTCTGGACCAGAAGACACATGTTGGGCCAAAGAAGTACCAGAGGGGGGCTTCGAGGGGAGCACAACCCGCCTGGGCGCGCCTGGGGGCCCAGGCACACCCTAGTAGGCTGTGCCCACCGCCTCCTGCATCGCTTCTTTGCTCTATAAATACCCCGAAAATCAAAAAACCCTAGGGGAGTCGACGAAACACAATTCCATCCGCCGCAAGTTCCAGAACCACCAGATCCAATCTAGACACCAGCACAGAGGGGTTCATCATCCTCATTGGTGCCTCTCCGATGATGCGTGAGTAGTTCCTTGTAGACCTACGAGTCCGTAGTTAGTAGCTAGATGGCTTTCTCTCTCTCTCTCTCTCTTGATTCTCAATACAATGGTCTCTTGGAGATCTACTTGATGTAACTCTTTTTGCGGTGTGTTTGTTGGGATCTGATGAACTTTGAGTTTATGCTCAGATCTATTTATTAATGAAAGTTATTTGAGTTCCTTTGATCTCTTATATGCATGATTACTTATAGCCTCGTATTTCTTCTTCGAATCTTTGGTTTAGTTAGGCCAACTAGATCGATTTTTCTTGCCACGGGAAGAGGTGCTTTGTGATGGGTTTGGTCGTGTGGTGTTCTTTCCCAGTGATAGAAGGGGCATCAAGACACATATTCATCATTGCTATTAAGGATAACAAGATGGGGTCTATTCCTACATGAATAGATCTTGTCTACATCATGTCATTGTTCTTATTCCATTACTCCATTTCTCCATGAACTTAATACACTAGATGCATGCTGGATAGCGGTCGATGTGTGGAGTAATAGTAGTAGATGTAGGCAGGAGTCGGTCTACTAATCTTGGACATGATGCCTATATAATGATCATTGCCTGGATATCATCATAATTATTTGAAGTTCTATCAATTTCCCAACATTAATTTGTTTAGCCACTGTATGCAATTTTTTCTCGAGAGAAGCCACTAGTGAAATCCACGGCCCCCGGTTCTATTCTTTATCATATTTGCTTTGAGATCTATTTTTATTTGCTTGTGTTTTCAGATCTATTATTCTAAAAAAAACAAAATACCTTGCTGCACTTTTCCTTTATTTATTTTTTTTGTTTTATCGCAAGATCTATTTATCCAAAATCATACAAATCAATCTATCTTTTACCCAAGAGGGTTGCAAGTATTTGTTTTTTGTGTGCATGTACCGTTTACATAGTGTTGCTTGGTTCTCTTACTGGTTCGATAACCTTGATTTCATAACTGAGAGAAATACCTACCGTAGTTGTGCTGCATCATCCCTTCCTCTTCGGGGAAAACCTAACACGGACACGAGCCATCACTTGCCTGCTGGGTCCCGGGGGTGAGCGCGACCTGAGAGGGCCGAGGTGCTGCCTCCTTCTCCGTAGGATGGGTCGATGCGGCCTGGATGGGCGGGCCCTCCCGCGGTGCCGGCAGGGCGTTGACTAGTGCTGGGGCGCCGCGCACCCGGTTGTAGCAGCGCTCGTGCACGCAAGGGTGATGCCGGGATGGTGCAAGGCACCCTCGCGCCCGCCAAAGCTGCGACCGAGAGCCGCCGCCGCCGCCTTCGGGACGGAGGGCACCGCCGCCCTGGCGATCACCCTTGATACGTCTCCATCGTATCTATAATTTTTGATTGTTCCATGCTATTATACGTTGGGGAACGTTGCAGAAAACAAAAATTTTCCTACGGTTTCACCAAGATCCATCTATGAGTTCATCTAGCAACGAGTGATCAGATTGCATCTACATACCTTTGTAGATCACGCGCGGAAGCCTTCAAAGAACGGGGATGAGGAAGTCGTACTCGACGTGATCCAAATCACCGGAGATCCTAGCGCCGAACGGACGGCACCTCCGCGTTCAACACACGTACGGTCAGCATGACGTCTCCTCCTTATTGATCCAGCAAGGGGGAAGGAGAGGTTGATGAAGATCCAGCAGCACGACGGCGTGGTGGTGGATGCAGCAGTCACCGCAGCAGGGCTTCGCCGTTCTCTACGGAGGAGGAGGTCTTGGAGGGGAGAGGGAGGCGCCAGGGGCATGGGTGCGGCTGCCCTCCCTCCCCCCTTCTATATATAGAGTCCCCAGGGGGGCACCGGCCCTGGATATCCAATCTCCCAAGGGGGCGGCGGCCAAGGGGGTGGAGTGCCCCCCAAGGCAAGTGGGGCGTCCCCCACCCTAGGGTTCCCAACCCTAGGCGCAGGGGGAAGGCCCAAGGGGGGGGTGCACCAGCCTACTAGGGGCTGGTTCCCCTCCCACTTCAGCCCATGGGGCCCTCCGGGATAGGTGGCCCCACCCGGTGGACCACCGGGACCCTTCCGGTGGTCCCGGTACAATACCGGTGACCCCGAAACTTGTCTCGATGGCCGAAATAGCACTTCCTATATATAATTCTTTACCTCCGGACCATTCCGGAACTCCTCGTGACGTCCGGGATCTCATCTGGGACTCCGAACAACTTTCGGGTTACTGCATATACATATCTCTACAACCCTAGCGTCACCAAACCTTAAGTGTGTAGACCCTACGGGTTCGGGAGACATGTAGACATGACCGAGATGGCTCTCCGGTCAATAACCAACAGCGGGATCTGGATACCCATGTTGGCTCCCACATTCTCCTCGATGATCTCATCGGATGAACCATGATGTCGAGGATTCAAGCAACCCCGTATACAATTCCCTTTGTCAATCGGTACGTTACTTGCCCGAGATTCGATCGTCGGTATCCCAATACCTCGTTCAATCTCGTTACCGGTAAGTCACTTTACTCGTACCGTAATGCGTGATCCCATGACCAGACACTTGGTCACTTTGAGCTCATTGTGATGATGCATTACCGAGTGGGTCCAGAGATACCTCTCCGTCATACGGAGTGACAAATCCCAGTCTTGATCCGTGTCAACCCAACAGACACTTTCGGAGATACCTGTAGTATACCTTTATAGTCACCCAGTTACGTTGTGACGTTTGGTACACCCAAAGCACTCCTACGGTATCCGGGAGTTACACGATCTCATGGTCTAAGGAAAAGATACTTGACATTGGAAAAACTCTAGCAAACGAACTATACGATCTTGTGCTATGTTTAGGATTGGGTCTTGTCCATCACATCATTCTCCTAATGATGTGATCTCGTTATCAATGACATCCAATGTCCATACTCAGGAAACCAAGACTATCTATTGATCAACGAGCTAGTCAACTAGAGGCTTACTAGGGACATGTTGGTGTCTATGTATTCACACATGTATTACGATTTCCGGATAACACAATTATAGCATGAATAAAAGACAATTATCATGAACAAGGAAATATAATAATAATCCTTTTATTATTGCCTCTAGGGCATATTTCCAACAGTCTCCCACTTGCACTAGAGTCAATAATCTAGTTACATTGTGATGAATCGAACACCCATGGAATTCTGGTGTTGATCATGTTTTGCTCTAGGGAGAGGTTTAGTCAACGGATCTGCTACATTCAGGTCCGTATGTACTTTACAAATATCTATGTCTCCATCTTGAACATTTTCACGAATGGAGTTGAAGCGACGCTTGATGTGCCTGGTCTTCTTGTGAACCTGGGCTCCTTGGCAAGTGCAATAGCTCCAGTGTTGTCATAGAAGAGTTTGATCGGCCCCGACGCATTGGGTATGACTCCTAGGTCGGTGATGAACTCCTTCACCCAAATCGTTTCATGTGCTGCCTCCGAGGCTGCCATGTACTCCGTTTCACATGTAGATCCTGCCACGACGCTCTGCTTGCAGCTGCACCAGCTTACTGCTCCACCATTCAACATATACACGTATCCGGTTTGTGACTTAGAGTCATCCAGATCTGTGTCGAAGCTAGCGTCGACGTAACCCTTTACGACGAGCTCTTCGTCACCTCCATAAACGAGAAACATGTCCTTAGTCCTTTTCAGGTACTTTAGGATATTCTTGACCACTGTCCAGTGTTCCTTGCCGAGATTACTTTGGTATCTTCCTACCAAACTTATGGCAAGGTTTACATCAGGTCTGGTACACAGCATGGCATACATAATAGACCCTATGGCTGAGGCATAGGGGATGACACTCATCTCTTCTATATCTTCTGCCGTGGTCGGACATTGAGCTGAGCTCAATTTCATACCTTGCAACACAAGCAAGAACCCCTTCTTAGACTGATCCATATTGAACTTCTTCAATATCTTATCAAGGTATGTGTTTTGCGAAAGACCTATGAGGCGTCTTGATCTATCTCTATAGATCTTGATGCCTAATATATAAGCAGCTTCTCCGAGGTCCTTCATTGAAAAACTCTTATTCAAGTAGGCCTTAATGTTGTCCAAAAGTTCTATATCATTTCCCATCAAAAGTATGTCATCTACATATAATATGAGAAATGCTACAGAGCTCCCACTCACTTTCTTGTAAACGCGGGCTTCTCCATAAGTCTGCATAAACCCAAACGCTTTGATCATCTCATCAAAGCGAATGTTCCAACTCCGAGATGCTTGCACCAACCCATAAATGGATCGCTGGAGCTTGCATACCTTGTTAGCATTCTTAGGGTCGACAAAACCTTACGGCTGCATCATATACAGTTCTTCCTTAAGATAACCGTTAAGGAATGTCGTTTTGACGTCCATTTGCCATATCTCATAATCCTAGTATGTGGCAATTGCTAACATGATTCGGATGGACTTCAGCTTCGCTACGGGAGAGAAAGTCTCATCGTAGTCAACCCCTTGAACTTGTCGATAACCCTTAGCGACAAGTCGAGCTTTATAGATGGTAACATTACCATCCGCGTCCGTCTTCTTCTTCTTCAAGATCCATTTGTTTTCTATCGCTCGTCGATCATCGGGCAAGTCTGTCAAAGTCCACACTTTGTTTTCATACATGGATCCTATCTCGGATTGCATGGCTTCAAGCCATTTGTTGGAATCGAGGCCTGCCATCGCTTCTTCATAGTTCGAATGTTCACCGTTGTCCAACAACATGATTTCTAAGACAGGGTTGCCGTACCACTCTGGTGCGAAACGTGTCCTTGTGGACCTACGAAGTTCAGTAGCAACTTGATCTGAAGTTTCATGATCATCATCATTAACTTCCTCTCTAGTCGATGCAGGCACCTCAGGAACATTTTCTTGAGCTGCGCTACTTACCGATTCAAGAGGTAATACTTCATCAAGTTCCACTTATTTCTTTCTAGAGAAACTCTTTCTCTAGAAAGGATCCATTCTTGGCAACAAAGATCTTGCCTTCGGATCTGAGGTAGAAGGTATACCCAATAGTTTCTTTAGGGTATCCTATGAAGACGCATTTTTCCGACTTGGGTTTGAGCTTTTCAGGTTGAAGTTTCTTAACATAAGCATCGCATCCCCAAACTTTTAGAAACGATAGCTTAGGCTTCTTCCCAAACCATAATTCGTACGGTGTCGTCTCAATGGATTTCGACGGAGCCCTATTTAAAGTGAATGCGGCAGTCTCTAAAGCATAGCCCCAAAATGACAGCGGTAAATCGGTAAGAGACATCATAGATCGCACCATATCCAATAGAGTGTGATTACGACGTTCGGACACACCATTACGCTGAGGTGTTCCAGGCGGCGTGAGTTGTGAAACTATTCCACATTTTCTTAAGTGTGTGCCAAATTCGTGACTCAAGTATTCTCCTCCACGATCTGATTGCAAAAACTTGATTTTTCTGTCACGTTGATTCTCAATCTCACTCTGAAATTCCTTGAACTTTTCAAAGGTTTCAGACTTGTGTTTCATTAAGTAGACATACCCATATCTACTCAAGTCAACAGTGAGGGTGAGAACATAACGATAACCACCGCGAGCCTCAACACTCATTGGACCGCACACATCAGTATGTATGATTTCCAACAAGTTGGTTGCTCGCTCCATTGTTCTTGAGAACGGAGTCTTGGTCATTTTACCCATGAGGCATGGTTCGCACATGTCAAATGATTCGTAATCAAGAGACTCTAAAAGTCCATCTGCATGGAGCTTCTTCATGCGTTTGACACCTATGTGACCAAGGCGGCAGTGCCACAAGTATGTGGGACTATTATTATCAACCTTACATCTTTTGGTATTCACACTATGAATATGTGTAGCATTACGCTCGAGATTCATTAAGAATAAACCATTCACCATAGGAGCATGACCATAAAACATATCTCTCATATAAATAGAACAACCATTATTCTCGGATTTAAATGAGTAGCCATCTCGAATTAAACGAGATCCTGATACAATGTTCATGCTCAAACCTGGCACTAAATAACAATTATTGAGGTTCAAAACTAATCCCGTAGGTAAATGTAGAGGTAGCATGCCGACGGCGATCACATCAACCTTGGAACCATTCCCGACGCGCATCGTCACCTCGTTCTTCGCCAGTCTCCGTTTATTCCGCAGCTCCTGCTTTGAGTTACAAATGTGAGCAACCGCACCGGTATCAAATACCCAGGAGCTACTACGAATACTGGTAAGGTACACATCAATTACATGTATATCACATATACCTTTTGTGTTGCCGGCCTTCTTGTCCGCTAAGTATTTGGGGCAGTTCCGCTTCCAGTGACCACTTCCCTTGCAATAAAATCACTCAGTCTCGGGCTTGGGTCCATTCTTTGGCTTCTTCCCAGCAGCTTGCTTACCGGGCGCGGCAACTCCCTTGCCGTCCTTCTTGAAGTTCTTTTTACCCTTGCCTTTATTGAACTTGGTGGTTTTATTGACCATCAACACTTGATGTTCCTTTTTGACTTCTACCTCTGCTGATTTCAGCATTGAAAATACCTCAGGAATGGTCTTTTCCATCCCCTGCATATTGAAGTTCATCACAAAGCTCTTGTAGCTCGGTGGAAGCGACTGAAGAATTCTGTCAATGACCGCATCATCCGGGAGATTAACTCCTAGCTGAGTTAAGCGGTTATGTAATCCAGACATAGTGAGTATGTGCTCACTGATAGAACTATTTTCCTCCATCTTACAGCTGAAGAACTTGTCGGAGACTTCATATCTCTCGACCCAGGCATGAGCTTGAAAAACCATTTTCAGCTCTTCGAACATCTCATATGCTCCGTGTCTCTCAAAACTCTTTTGGAGCCCTGGTTCTAAGCTGTAAAGCATGCCGCACTGAACGAGGGAGTAGTCATCAGCACGTGTCTGCCAAGCGTTCATAACGTCTTGGTTCTGTGGGACGGGTGCGTTACCTAGCGGTGCTTCTAGGACATAATCTTTCTTGGCAGCTATGAGGATGATCCTCAGGTTCCGGACCCAGTCCGTATAATTGCTGCCATCATCTTTCAGCTTGGTTTTATCTAGGAACGCGTTGAAGTTGAGGACAACGTGGGCCATTTGATCTACAAGACATATTGTAAAGATTTTAGACTAAGTTCATGATAATTAAGTTCATCTAATCAAATTATATAATGAACTCCCACTCAGATAGACATCCCTCCAGTCATCTAAGTATAACATGATCCGAATTAACTAGGCCGTGTCCGATCATCACGTGAGACGGACTAGTCAACATCGGTGAACATCTTCATGTTGATCGTATCTTCTATACGACTCATGCTCGACCTTTCGGTCTTCTGTGTTCCGTGGCCATGTCTGTACATGCTAGGCTCGTCAAGTCAACCTAAGTGTTTGCATGTGTAAATCTATCTTACACCCGTTGTATGTGAACGTTGGAATCTATCACACCCGATCATCACGTGGTGCTTCGAAACAACGAACTATCGCAACGGTGCACAGTTAGGGGAAACACTTTCTTGAAATTATTATGAGGGATCATCTTATTTACTACCGTCGTTCTAAGTAAACAAGATGCAAAAACATGATAAACATCACATGCAATCAAATAATAATAGTGACATGATATGGCCAATATCACATAGCTCCTTTGATCTCCATCTTGGGGCTCCATGATCATCTTGTCACCGGCATGACACCATGATCTCCATCATCGTGTCTCCATGAAGTTGCTCGCCAACTATTACTTCTACTACTATGGCTAACTCGTTTAGCAATAAAGTAAAGTAATTTACATGGCGTTTCTCAATGACACGCAGGTCATACAAAAAATAAAGACAACTCCTATGGCTCCTGCCGGTTGTCATACTCATCGACATGCAAGTCATGATTCCTATTACAATAGCATGAACATCTCATACATCACATATATATCATTCATCATTCATCACAACTTTGGCCATATCACATCACAAAACACTTGTTGCAAAAACAAGTTAGACGTCCTCTAATTGTTGTTGCAAGTTTTACGTGGCTGCAATAGGGTTCTAGCAAGAACGTTTTCTTACCTACGTGAAAGCCACAACGTGATTTGTCAACTTCTATTTACCCTTCAGAAGGACCCTTTTCATCGAATCCGCTCCAACTAAAGTGGGAGAGACAGACACCCGCCAACCACCTTATGCAACTAGTGCATGTTAGTCGGTGGAACCGGTCTCACGTAAGCGTACGTGTAAGGTTGGTCCGGGCCGCTTCGTCCCACAATACCGCTGAAGCAAAATAAGACTAGTAGCGGCAAGAAAGTTGACAACATCTACGCCCACAACAAATTGTGTTCTACTCGTGCAAAGAGAACTACGCATAGACCTAGCTCATGATGCCACTGTTGGGGAACGTTGCAGAAAACAAAAAATTTCCTACGGTTTCACCAAGATCCATCTATGAGTTCATCTAGCAACGAGTGATCGGATTGCATCTACATACCTTTGTAGATCACGCGCAGAAGCGTTCAAAGAACGGGGATGAGGAAGTCCTACTCGACGTGATCCAAATCACCGGAGATCCTAGCGCCGAACGGACGGCACCTCCGCGTTCAGCACACGTAAGGTCAGCGTGACATCTCCTCCTTATTGATCCAGCAAGGGGGAAGGAGAGGTTGATGAATATCCAGCAGCACGACGGCGTGGTGGTGGATGCAGCAGTCACCGCAGCAGGGCTTCGCCGTTCTCTACGGAGGAGGAGGAGGTCTTGGAGGGGAGAGGGAGGCGCCAGGGGCACGGGTGCGGCTGCCCTCCCTCCCCCCTTCTATATATAGAGTCCCCAAGGGGGCACCGGCCCTGGATATCCAATCTCCCAAGGGGGCGGCGGCCAAGGGGGTGGAGTGCCCCCCAAGGCAAGTGGGGCGCTCCCCACCCTAGGGTTCCCAACCCTAGGCGCAGGGGGAAGGCCCAAGGGGGGGGCGCACCAGCCCACTAGGGGTTGGTTCCCCTCCCACTTCAGCCCATGGGGCCCTCCGGGATAGGTGGCCCCACCCGGTGGACCCCCGGGACCCTTCCGGTGGTCCCGGTACAATACCGGTGACCCCGAAACTTGTCCCGATGGCCGAAATAGCACTTCCTGTATATAATTCTTTACCTATGGACCATTCCGGAACTCCTCGTGACGTCCGGGATCTCATCCGGGACTCCGAACAAATTTCGGGTTACTGCATATACATATCTCTACAACCCTAGCGTCACCGAACCTTAAGTGTGTAGACCCTACGGGTTCGGGAGACATGTAGACATAACCAAGATCGCTCTCCGGTCAATAACCAACAGCGGGATCTGGATACCCATGTTGGCTCCCACATGCTCCTCGATGATCTCATTGGATGAACCACGATGTCGAGGACTCAAGCAACCCCGTATACAATTCCCTTCGTCAATCGGTATGTTACTTGCCCGAGATTCGATCGTCGGTATCCCAATACCTCGTTCAATCTCGTTACCGGCAAGTCACTTTACTCGTACCGTAATGCATGATCCCGTGACCAGACACTTGGTCACTTTGAGCTTATAATGATGATGCATTACCGAGTGGGCCCAGTGATACCTCTCCGTCATACAGAGTGACAAATCCCAGTCTTGATCCGTGTCAACCCAACAGACACTTTCGGAGATACCCGTAGTATACCTTTATAGTCACCCAGTTACGTTGTGACGTTTGGTACACCCAAAGCACTCCTACGGTATCCGGGAGTTACACGATCTCATGGTCTAAGGAAAAGATACTTGACATTGGAAAAACTCTAGCAAACGAACTATACGATCTTGTGCTATGTTTAGGATTGGGTCTTGTCCATCACATCATTCTCCTAATGATGTGATCTCGTTATCAATGACATCCAATGTCCATACTCAGGAAACCAAGACAATCTGTTGATCAACGAGCTAGTCAACTAGAGGCTTACTAGGGACATGTTGGTGTCTATGTATTCACACATGTATTACGATTTCCGGATAACACAATTATAGCATGAATAAAAGACAATTATCATGTAAAAGGAAATATAATAATAATCCTTTTATTATTGCCTCTAGGGCATATTTTGAACATTATATTATCTGTTTTGGATGTTTAATGGGCTTTAATATGCTCTTTTATATTATTTTTGGGACTAACCTATTAACCGAAGGCCCAGTGCCAGTTTCTGTTTTTTGTGTATTTCAATGTTTTAAAGAAAAGGAATACCAAAAGGAATGAAACCTTCGCGGTGATCTTTCTTGGAACGGAAGCAATCTAGAAGACTTGGAGTTGAGGTATGGAACTCTACGAGGCGGCCACGAGGCAGGAGGGCACGCCCCCACCCCCATGGGCCCCATGGAGCTCCACTGACGTACTTATTTCGCCTATATATACTCTTATACCCTAAAACATCAGGGGGAGCCACAAAACCACTTTTCCACCACCGCAACCTTCTATACCCGTGAGATCCCATCTTGGGGCCTTTTCTGGTGATCTGCCGGAGGGGGAATCGATCATGGAGGGCTTCTATATCAGCACCATAGCCTCAAGAGGTAGGTCGATTCCCCCTTGATACGTCTCCAAGAAGCCCACCGTGATCGATTCCCCCTCCGGCAGATCGCTAGAAAAGGCCCCAAGATGGGATCTCATAGGTACAGAAGGTTGCGGCGGTGGAAAAGTGGTTTCATGGCTCCCCCTGATGTTTTTAGGGTATAAGAGTATATATAGGCGAAAGAAGTACATCGGTGGAGCTCTGTGGGGCCCACAAGGGTGGGGGGCGCCCCTACCCCCCTGGGCGTGCCCTCCTGCCTCGTGGCCGCCTCACGGAGTTCCACACTTCAACTCCAAGTCTTCTGGATTGCTTTCGTTCCAAGAAAGATCATCACGAAGGTTTCATTCTGTTTGGATTCCGTTTGGTATTCCTTTTCTGCAAAACACTGAAATAGGCAAAAAATAGAAACTAGCACTGGGCCTTCGGTTAATAGGTTAGTCCCAAAAATAATATAAAAGAGCATATTAAAGCCCATTCAACATCCAAAATAGATGATATAATAGCATGGAACAATAAAAAATTCTAGATATGTTGGAGACGTATCAAGCATCCCCAAGCTTAATTCCTGCTCGTCCTTGAGTAGGTAAATGATAAAAACAGAATTTTTGATGTGGAATGCTACCTAACATATTTTTCAATGTAATTTTCTTTATTGTGGCATCAATGTTCAGATCCGAAAGACTCAAGAGAAAAGTTTAATATTGACATAAAAATAATAATACTTCAAGCATACTAACCAAGCAATTATGTCTTCTCAAAATAACATAGCCAAAGAAAGCTCATCCCTACAAAATCATATAGTTTGGCTATGCTTCATTTTCGTCACACAAAATGCTCCAATCATGCACAACCCCGATGACAAGCCAAGCAATTGTTTCATACTTTAGTATTCTCAAACTTTTCCAACTTTCACGCAATATATGAGCGCATGCCATGGACATAGCACTATAGGTGGAATAGAATGGTGGTTGTGGAGAAGACAAAAAAGAAAAGGAAGGTAGTCTCACATCAACTAGGCATATCAACGGGCTATGGAGATGCCCATCAGTAGATATCAATGTGAGTGAGTAGGGATTGCCATGCAACAGATGCACTAGAGCTATAAGTGTATGAAAGCTCAACAAAAGAAACTAAGTGGGTGTGCATCCAACTTGCTTGCTCGCGAAGACCTAGGACAATTTGAGGAAGCCCATCATTGGAATATACAATCCAAGTTCTATAATGAAAAATTCACACTAGTATATGGAAGTGACGACATAAGAGACTCTCTATCATGAAGATCATGGTCCTACATTGAAGCACAAGTGCGGAAAAAGGATAGTAACATTGCCCCTTCTCTCTTTTTCTCTCATTTTTTGTTTTGTTTGGTCCTTGTCGTGGAATTGTCATGGCAGATGTCCTCGTGAAAGGACTTAGTCGTGGAGCCATCGCGACGGGTTAGCTTAAAGGGGTTGAAGCGGACAAGGGACGCAAGGGTTTATACTGGTTCGGCCCATTGCGGTGAAGGTAAAAGCCTATGTCCAATTGTGATGCGATTGCTTGGGTTTTGATAACCAGGGAGCGAATCCGCTTTGCCTGGTTCTCGAGTTATTGTTTGTTGTCCCTAAACCGTTATTGTTTGTTGTCCCTAAACCGCCGCCGGGTCGTCCCTTTATATACATAGGTCGATGCCCGTCAGTTTACAGAATCCCGAGGCTGGCTCATAAACGTGTCCGGCTCGGTCTCTACTCTTTCTATCTTACAACACAAGTTTACATATCAATGTCAGTCTACAGACCTTAACCCGCCTTTGGGCCTTGGGCCTTCATAAAGCGCCACCATATTTGTCTTTATGGGCTTCAAATATAATAATCATTATGTGGATAACCCGGCCTCTCCTGGCCGATTTACGTCTAGTAGTAATATCCCCAACATTAGGCCCCGGATTGATTTGAACTGGTTCATGTCAATCTTCAATACTTCAGAAAATTTCTTCTTCTACATCTTCAAGTAAATCTCATAAACCGCCACGACATCATCTTCCAGGATCATGATAAACCGCCATGATGTCACCTTTTATTAAAGATTGCCTAAATCTTGCCTTCATTAATGAGCCTTCGACAATCGAGGCGACAAAGTTATCACATATCCCATTTTTGGGCTCCTCAATTCTCGTGCCTGACACTTATCCATCTCACCTTATAAATAAAGCCGAAGGGTCCTTTTCAATTTTTTCCCTTCGCATTGTCTTCTTCCTCGCATCGCCCGAACGTTGGAGCTCTGCCGCCGCCGTCGACCTTCGCTTTCGCCCCAACGACGGCCACTGCATCAACCTGACCGCACCAGAGAAATGTGGTGCTCCTCCACTGTTCCATTAGCATCAGTAAGTTCCTTCTTTCCTTGCTCTAGATCCACCACTAGGGTTTCGGTCTTCATCGGAGTCTATCGAAGCTCCGGTGCTGTTCTTCCCTGTTCTTCTTAGTAGCATAAATGACTAGTTTGGACATGTTATTTCTTGTGTGACCGTAGCCATAATCCCCCTTTTTCCTCATTAGAGCATTCCCTTCATATAGAAAAACTCATCTGAATTTGACGAACTATTTAAGCACCTGAAGTTTAGGCCTGAATATATTCTAGTTTTCTATCACACCGCAGATCTAAAATTATCATATCAATCTATGAAACTTAGTTTTCCTCACTTAGGTACTTTAGATCTGTACCTTTTATACCAATATAGGCGGTTTAGCTCTTTGAAACATGATAATCCGGCAGGTACCATTAGTCCCCTCTTAAACTGCCAATTCATTTACCTTTTCACCTCCTCCATTGTCAGACTCCGGTTTAACAATTTTTCTTGCTTGAATGCTTTTTCCTTAACCTGCTATACTTTATGCTTGCTAATGATGAATTTTAAACCGACATCAATCTTTTTCAGCTCCTTATTCGAAATGGCCAAACAGTTCTATGCTTGTAACTGGGTCCCTTCCTGGGTTACCGAAGAGCAATTGAATGGATGCGTCAGAACTAGTGCTTTACCAAAACAAAGTGAGATCCATTGGTGTATTCCCAGCCCGGAAAGTCCTCCTACCCCACAGGACGACAAGGTAGTGATATTTGTTGATCACATGATCCGTGGCTTTAAACCGCCCGGATCCAAGTTTTTCCACGATGCACTTGCCAGCTTTCAGATCCATCCTCAAGATATTGGACCCAACTCTGTGTCCAATATTTGCAACTTTCAAGTGTTTTGTGAAGTCTATCTGCAAGAAGAACCAACTGTCGAGTTGTTCCGGGATTTTTTCCATTTAAACTGTCGTACTGAATTCATAGATGGGCCCAATATTGAACTTGGCGGCGTCTCCATTCAAAAAAGGAAAGATGTTAGCTTCCCTCACGCCAAACTTCACAGTCACCCTAAGGATTGGAACCAGACATGGTTCTATTGTAAGGACATTTCCCCTGAAGATGAGAACCCTCTGCCGGGTTACCGTGCTCACCGGCTTCCCAACACACATCCACTTCTGCAACGACTGACTACCAAGGAACGGGCCTCGTACGCACCACAACTCGCCAAGCTCAGAGCTTTCATGGCCAATGGTTTGACAGGGGTGGACTTTGTTCATTGTTGGATATCTTGGAGTATCTTGCCGTTAAGCCGCCACCCCGGTTTAATGTGTGAATACACAGGGAACTCAAAAGACTCTCAACATCATATTGACATTCAGCTAACAGAGGATGAAGTTACTGAGTCTGTCAAGAAGATGCTGAATGAATCAAAAGCTGTCTGTAGTCGGACCGGGTTAAGCCCCTTTTACACACTGAACAAACCGCCAGTTGTAAGAGTTGTCTTACTTCTGCTTTGTACCTGATATTCCTAACTGTGCAACCTTTTATATCCTTTGTCCATCTTTTAAACAGGGTGATGACCCATTCGGGAAAAATAAACCACAGGAGAAAACGGCTAAGGCCCCTTGACCTAAGACGAAGGTTATCAAGAGACCTGCCAAGAGAAAGGCAGCCGAACCCATCGGTTTAGACTTTGATGACGACCTTGATGATCCGGACGTAGAGGTAGAACTTGACTCTCTTGGCTCATTTTTCATACACCTCATTGACAATTATTATTATTATTATCAGGAGGACGCTGAGGGCAGCCAAGCTGACGTCCGAGAGGTAATTCTCCTTTCCTCCGGTTCAGACCCTCTGCCAACACAAAAAATCCGTCAAGCAGTCCGGAAAGTAAGATTTTCTCACCCCCTAGGTCACTTGGACCCAAACTTTCTTTTGAAGAAGCAGCAACACGAAGCTCGCCGCACAACTCGGCACAGCGGCCAAGTAGTCACTTCGGCCGGTCTACCGAACACGCCGGTTCGGAAGCGCCAATCTGAGGTCTTAAACACTTCCGATACCTCTTATACCAAGGCGGGTTATTTCCGACAGCCTCTTAATCCATCCGATTCAAATTATCAGGGAACGCCTCCTTCATCATCCGGCAAGTCAACGTCCACACAGCTTCCGCCCCTCAAGACCGTCCCTGGATAAACACCTTAAACTTACTCTTTTTGACGCTTTATATTTATGTGTTATACTGACCTATATATCTTTCTTTTTCAGAGCCAAGGCCAGACCTAGCAAGAAAGGTCGTGTAGATAAACCGTCTGACGACCATGTGGTTGTTGAACCGAAGAAAATTCCAGAACCGGAGGGAGCAAATGCTGATGCCACGCTTGATGATCTGCCACCCCCAGACCATGACTTTACTGAACAAGTAGAAGTTGATGCAACAGTGCAGGCTAATAAACCGGCAAGCCCGGTCCCAACCGAGGATAAACCGTCAAGCCAGCTAAGGCTGCCGATGAATCGTCAACTCCGGTAAAGGCCGCTGGTGTAACACCCCAGTTGTAAAACTTCCATAATTGGAGATGTACCCAGCCTTGTCATGTTCAATACTAAGTGTTTTTCCTCCTTGTGGTTTTCATTTTGGGTTTGCCTTGTTTCCTTTCTTGCCTTGTCTTGTCTTTACTTGCCATCTTGTTGCATCATTGGCCTCATCTTAGTGTTGCATTTGTGCTTCTTGTCATGATGCATTTCATCATCCCCTTCATGTGCATTGTGTGTTTCATGCATGTTATATTGTTGCTTGACCCATGTGTGATCCGTACATGACCACCTCTATGCATCATCACCTCTCCTCCTTTTTCTTCCTTCTTCCTTTTTGGAAGTGCCGTCTTGCCCTCCTCCATAAATGTTCATCTTCTCCATATAAATCTTGCTACATGTCCAGAAACCCCCTGCCAAATTTTCACCTCTTTTAGAATTGTTTTGGTTGGGTTCAAAAATGCATCAAGTTTGAATTTTATTCAAACTTGCTTTATTTTTCTACCTCTAAAATTGTCCATACCAATTTATTTAAATAGAGCATATTTCCAGGAGCTCGGGGATATTTTTGTTTCTGCCAAATACATCTCCTACCTCCCTGACCTTTTCCTTTCTTCAGCTATGATTTTAAATGTTTAGAATTTTAGAGGAGAAGGAGAGGACCTTCCCAGCACAGCCACTTGGGCCTTTTCTCACACCCGGCCCAGCCATCCACCCTCACCGCAGCCCAGTCAGCCCACGCGTACAGGAGCTTCGTCCTCCTGTACGGCAGGCCATCCAGAGCAGCCACGTCCGCATGCCAGATGATTTGACGGCCGGAGCTCGTCCCTAGACCTTATAAAAGACGTCCCCGGTGCCCTAGGGTCTCCCCTCGACCAATCCCCCTCCTCTTCTTCCCTCTCCGCCGCCTAGGTTAGCGCCACGCACCTCGCCGTCGCCCTGCCCACCATGACCCGAGCGAGCAAGAGCTCCAGCTCGGGGTAGCCGTCCACGTCATGCCTCCGACCTGCCTGTTGTCATCGAGAGGACCGTCAAGTACCTCTCCGCCCTCTTCTTCACGCACGCACCTCTACGGCCCTGGATTGACTACCACGACTACATCTTCTCCCTCTACTTCGCGGACAGCAGCCCCACCAAGTTCAGCGCTCCCTCGCGTCATCTCCGGCAAGTCTCCGTCGACCCCATCGTGTCCTAGGGTGAGCTGGATAATGCACCAACCTCTCCCTTTTCTTTCCATGGCATATAGGACCCTGTGAGGCTCGATCGATCCGTGTCTTTGCTGTGCTCACGGTGCTCCGGCGAGGTCTGCAGTTTTGTTGTGTGTACTTGCTGCAGCGCGTCCGCGCGTCCCCGTGCTCCGGTTCCCACCTAGCTGCGTTCTCCTCGCCACGCTTGCCCGTGTGCACGCTCGCAGCCCGCTCGCCTCGCCTCACCTCGCCAGCTTCAGAGGTCGCTCGCTCGGCCTCCACACCGGCGGTACCAAGCCAAGCTCGCCATGAGCTCGTGCTCGAGTTGAACCCAACGCGCGCACTCTGCAGCAGCTCCGCATGCACGCGCTAAACACCCCTCCGTGTCCGCACCCCCGCCGGCACACCACCTCGCCGGATAAGGCCGCCTCGCTCGCCGGCATCGTCGTCGTTTTCTTTTCTGTACGCGTAGAGGAGACTAGCCAGACGTCGTGCTAGTACATAAGGTGTCCGGTCTTCTTTATTCCAACTTTGAGCGCCTGGCCAAGTGGCAAAGGCCACCCTCTAATTCCAATGACCTGGGTTCGATCCTCCCCTGGTGCGGTTTAAACCCCCCTTTTTTTGCATTATGCGTGAGTATGACAGCAAGGCCCCACCTGCCATACTAACACTCCTCAAGGCACCACATGTCATCCTCACCCCCTCCTCTTATTTCTTTTATTTTTTTCTTTATTCCAGCGCTTTCCATTTTGGGAAAGATACCTTATTCCAGTTCAGGCAAGTCCATTTCTGGACGTTTCCAAATAAGGAAAATGCCATTTCTGTCAGCTACCTTTTTAGGCAGTGTTTGACTTATTGCGTTTGTGGTGATTTTTCTACAGCAACCCCAACATATTATATATGTTTTTGGGGTAGAAAAATCCCACCAACCCAGTGGTGGCATTAGTTTCTGCATTTGAGCAAGTTCATAAGCATGTCATTTTACATCATGATGTTGTTTTGGCATTTTTGTGTGATTTTTTTCAAACATGCTATGTGGTGGTTTGGCACATGGTTAGCTTCGTTTTCATGTATACTTCATGCTAGAACTTGTCCCATGCCACGACATGCCTTGCAGTGATCGCTCCTATTGGGAGACTGGCCAGACCTCGTGCTAGTACATAAGGTGTTCGGTCTTCTTTATGCCAACTATGAGCGCCTGGCCCAGTGGCAAAGGCTACGCTCTAACTCCAGGGAGACCTCGGTTCGATCCTCCCCTGGTGCGGTTTAAACCCCCCTTTTTTTGCATTATGCGTGAGTATGATAGCAAGGCCCCACCTGCCATACTAACACTCCTCAGGGCACCACATGTCATCCTCACCCTGTCCTCTTATTTCTTTTATTTTTTTCTTTATTCCAGCGCTTTCCATTTCGGGAAAGCTACCTTATCCTGTTCAGGCAAGTCCATTTCTGGACGTTTCCAAATAAGGAAAATGCCATTTCTGTCAGCTACCTTTTTAGGCAGTGTTTGACTTATTGCATTTGTGGTGATTTTTCTACAGCAACCCCAACATATTATATATGTTTTTGGGGTAGAAAAATCCCACCAACCCAGTGGTGGCATTAGTTTCTGCATTTGAGCAAGCTCATAAGCATGTCATTTTACATCATGATGTTGTTTTGGCATTTTTGTGTGATTTTTTTTCAAACATGCTATGTGGTGGTTTGGCACATGGTTAGCTTCGTTTTCATGTATACTTCATGCTAGAACTTGTCCCATGCCACGACATGCCTTGCAGTGAGTTAATCAAGCTTGTAAAGATGCCAGGTTGAATCTGTTTTTGTCATGTCCTGGAATTTCACTAAGTCTGAGATCTGTTTATGTTTTTGCCATGTTCACATGCTTGCAATGATATTTTCTGATCCCATTTGGCTCAAGGTCTCTAAGGGACTTTTGTTAAGTGCTTTGAGTAGCTTCATGCCATGCCTTGCTTTGCCATGTTAAGTTCCTGTAGCATGTAGTTTTCATGCTCTAAAGTGTGCTTCCTGATGTTAAATTCCAGACTTGTGTTAATTTCACTAAGTCTGAAACCTGTTATCATTTGCACTTTTGCCATGCTTGTTTGAACCTGTTAATGGATGAATTAGCCGTATCTCAGTGTTCATCTTTTGTCAAGCATCATGAGTGGATCCCTGCCATGCATGTTGTTGTCATGTTTGAGTGCTGTAGCATATTTATCTTGATGCATTTAGTTGGTCACTTGCTGTTTATCGCAGACCGGTGCCATATTTGTTTTGCTTTCCATTTCCAAACCGTGCATCCGATTCCGGTGATCTTTATATCGATTTCAACCGACATCACCTCACCTTTCCAGTGGCACTCTTGGATTTCCAAGTTGAGGCCAGGTTTAATCAGTGCTTATCAAATCTTGCATATGCATCACATATCGCATCCCGCATAGCATACCATGTTTGCATCAGGTTGTTTGAGCTTTGCACGTGGTTGATCGTGTTCCTTTTGCTTGTTTGTCTTGTTTGGGTAGAGCCGGGAGACGATTTCACTAACGGGGAGCCCGTTGAATTCGCTTACGAGGATCAAGTCAACTCTGACAACTTTGCAGGCAAGATGATCATACCCTCGAAATCACTTCTATCTTTGCTTGCTAGATGCTCGCTCTTTTGCTATGCCTATGCTACGATGCCTACTACTTGCTTATCATGCTTCCCAAATTGCCATGTCAAACCTCTAACCCACCATGTCCTAGCAAACCGTTGATTGACTATGTTACCGCTTTGCTCAGCCCCTCTTATAGCGTTGCTAGTTGCAGGTGAAGATTGGAGATCGTTCCTTGTTTGGAACATTGTTTATTATTGGGATATCACCATATTATCTTGTTTATCTTAATGCACCTATATACTTGGTAAAGGGTGGAAGGCTTGGCCTTTTGCCTAGTGTTTTGTTCCACTCTTGCCGCCCTAGTTTTCCGTCATATCGGTGTTATGTTCCCAGATTTTGCATTCCTTACGCGGTTGGTTTATAATGGGAACCCCTTGATAGTTCGCCTTGAATAAAACTCCTCCAGCAATGCCCAACCTTGGTATTACCATTTGCCACCTAGCCTCTTTTTCCCTTGGGTTTCCGGAGCCTGAGGGTCATCTTATTTAAACCCCCCTGGGCCAGTGCTCCTCTGAGTGTTGGTCCGACTGAGCTACCTGCGGGGCCACCTCGGGGAAACTTGAGGGTTGGTTTACTCGTAGCTAGTCTCATCTGAGTGTGCCCTGAGAACGAGATATGTGCAGATCCTATCGGGATTTGTCGGCACATTCGGGCGGTGTTGCTGGACTTGTTTTACCATTGTCGAGGATGTCTTGTAAAACCGAGATGCCAAGTCTGATCGGAATGTCTCGGGAGAAGGAATATCCTTCATTGACCGTGAGAGCTTGTGATGGGCTAAGTTGGGAATCCCCTGCAGGGATTTGAACTTTCGAAACCCGTGCCTGCGGTTATGGGCAGATGGGAATTTGTTAATGTCCGGTTGTAGATAACTTGAAACTTAACTTAATTAAAATGAATCAACCGCGTGTGTAACCGTGATGGTCTCTTCTCGGCGGAGTCCGGGAAGTGAACATGGTGTTGGAGTAATGCTTGATGTAGGTTGTTCTAGGATCACTTCTTGATCATAGTTCTTCGTTCATGCTTTGCCTTCTCTTCTCGCTCTCTTTTGCGAACAGGTTAGCCACCATATATGCTAGTCGCTTGCTGCAGCTCCATATATTACCTTGCCTTACCTATATGCTTAAATAGTCTTGATCGCGAGGGTGCGAGATTGCTGAGTCCCCGTGACTCACAGATTACTTCCAAACCAGATGCAGGGACCGATGATACCGTTCCAGATGATGCGCTTGAGCTCAAGTGGGAGTTCGATGAAGACTCTCGCCGTTACTACGTGTCTTTCCCAGATGATCAGTAGTGGTTCCCAGTTGGGGCGATCGTGGACCGTGTCGCATGTTGGGGTTGATCTTTTATTTTGGTACCATAGTCGGACCATGAGTGTATTGGATGAATGTAATGTTATTCATGTATTTGTGTGATGTGGCGAGTGTAAGCCAACTATGTACCTTTTCCCCTTTTATCTATTTACATGGGTTGTTGTGAAGATTACCTTACTTGCGACATTGCTTTCAACGCGGTTATGCTTCTAAGTCGTGCTTCGACACGTAGGAGATATAGCCGCGTCGAGGGCGTTACAAGTTGGTATCAGAGCCTTCCCCGACCTTAGGAGCCCCCCTGCTTGATCGAATCGTTGGCATTGTTGACTCTAGAAAAATGTTTTGAGTCATCTAGGGTTATATATATCGGAGAGTTTAGGAATTATTTTTACTCCCCAGTCCCTTCATCTCTCTGGTGAGGCATCCTGACGTAGAGTTTTGACTCTTCTCTTCTCAAATTTCACTAAATTTTTTTTAGGATCACGCGGGTATCTTGGAATCATTTCGATCGATTTGTGACGAGAACATTGTTCTTGGTGCCTCCTGTCATTTAGGGGTTGTGGCAGTGTCCCGGGGAGTTGAGCTCCGAGGTGTTGTTGTCACAATTTTATCGTTGAGATTCTGGAATACTTGAGTTTCGCCGACATCGAAAATCTCTTTTATGCAGTTGTTGGTGAGATAACCTCGACGCCACCCAGTACTAGGGAGGGAGTTCGGGAGTATTGCCATAACTTGTATAACGGATGCTTTTCGAAGGTTGAGGTAGATGATTTCCAAAGTTTTTCTCGGTTATGTGTTGAAGGATGGATACAGCTGGATGTAGGATTTGCTAGATTTGGGTGAGATATTATGCTTCTCCTGTATCCCCAACACCTGATTGCATAACCGGAAAGGTTCGGGAGTTTCATAGGTGGGAATTCTTGTAGCTCTAGTTCTTCTTCCGCGGATATTTTGGTTTGGGATTGGGTAATTCTCACCGAGTATTCGTTCTTGTCCGTACCTTGTTGGTTTTATTCTTCTACCTAAATTCTAAGTGGCTTCTCAATTTATGGATATGTGACCATTTCAATTGAAATGCATTCGTTCATTTTGTTCGGATGTGAATATTTATGTTGCAATTTCAACCCGTTTGATTCAGCTTCAATATTTGTCTGTCAATGTGCTAATGGATGTCAACCTCTTCAGGATGGCTCCTCCAACGCGCACGACTCCGAATCCTGATCCGCCACCACCACCTCCACCTCCGGAGGCATGGCAAGCTGTGATGGCCACTACCAATGCAAACACGTAGCTAATCATGCAACTTCTTCAAGAGAGCAACCAAGGGAACCAGGGCCAAGGCAACAACCAGAATCACTTTGCTACACTCAACCAGTTCCTTGCTAACCAGCCAAAGACCTTCAGCAATTGTGTTGAGGCAACAGACGCTGATGATTGGCTTGTGGACATATGCAAGCATTTCAAGTGCAGTAACGTCAGGCCTGAGGACTTTGTCAAGTTCGCCTCCTTCCAACTCAAAGACCAAGCTGCAGAATGGTTCAACAGTACAAAGATTCCAGAGGAGGCCGTGTGATTACCTAGAATGAATTCCGTCAAGACTTCAAAGCTCATCATATCCCTCAGAGCGTGGTTGAGTGCAAGCGTGAGGAATTCCGCAATCTGAAGCAAGGCTCTATGTCTGTTTACGAGTACAACAAGATGTTTCAGAAGCTCGCCCGTTTTACTAAGCAGGACGTCCCTGACGAGAAGAGCATGATATACCAGTTCAGGGGTGGTCTCAGAGAAGAAATCTAGCTAGCTCTTGTTCTCTTTGAGCCTAAGAGGTACGATGAGTTTTACAACATGGCAATGAAGCAAGAGACTGCTCAACTAAAGTGCGATGCTTCAAAGAAGAGAGTCAGAGATGCTACTCCTTCCTCAACTCAAGTGGCTAAGCAGCATAAGTATTGGCTTCCTCCTCCTCCGTTCCGTCAGCCTTATCAGCAGAAGAGCAAAGGTGGCAGTGGATCTTCCCACCCACCCAACCCTGGCTTTTAGAACAAGACTTCGTCTCAAGCTCCAAGATCAAGTGCTCCGTATCACCGTACGCTCTCGGAGGTCACGTGCAACAAGTGCCAACAAAAGGGTCACTATGCTAACAAATGCTTCAATCAGAGGCGTCTCCCTCCTCCTCCTCCTGTGAGATCGGCAAGTACAGCTGTGGTCAAGCATAACCCCAAGCACGCCAAGGTCAACTTGATGAATGCAGCTCAGGCAGAGGACTCGTCAGATGTCATCATGGGTAACCTTCCTGTTAATGATATTCTAGCTAAAGTACTTTTTGACTCTGGTGCATCGCATTCCTTCATGTCATTCCTATTTGCATCGGAGAACAATTTTGGTACTAAGGCATTACCTAGAGCATTGCAAGTTGTCTCTCGGGCTAAGCGTCTGAGTTCTAGCATGATGGTTCCGGATATTTCTATCATGATGGGTGACTTCAAGTTTCTGGCTTCTCCAATGGTCCTTGGTAACTCGGATATTGATCTTATTCTTGGAATGGACTGGCTTTCTAAGCACAAGGCTTAGCTTGATTGTGCTTCCAGGAAGATTCAATTGACTCATTCGTCTGAGGATGTAATTGTCTTTGCCGCTCGGGATAATACCATCCGTCTGTTTTCTCTCAATGAGAAGGGTGAACTGGATGCCATCTCTCAAATTCCAGTCGTTTGCGAATATCAAGACGTCTTTCCAGAAGAGCTTCCAGGAATGCCTCCGCACCGGCCAGTTGAATTTGTCATCGATCTTGAGCCTGGCACGGAACCTGTTTGCAAACGTCCTTACAAGCTTGGACCCAAAAAGTTGAAGGAGCTGAAGAAGCAACTCGATATTCAAGAGCGAATGGGTCTCATCCGACCTAGTTCTTCTCCGTGGGGTTGTGGAGTTCTTTTTGCGAAGAAGGATGGAATGGACCGACTTTGTGTTGACTACCGTCCATTGAACAAGAAGACTATAAAGAACAAGTACCCACTTCCCAACATCAACGAGCTGTTCGAACAACTCAAAGGTGCTCAAGTATTCTCCAAGCTTGATCTCCGTATGGGCTATCACCAGATTCGAATTCGTGAGCAAGATATCCCCAAGACGCCTATCAGAACAAGCTATGGCTCATATGAATACACTGTCATGTCTTTTGGCCTCGTCAACGCTCCACCGACTTTCTCTCGCATGATGAACTTCATCTTCAACGCCTACACAAATGACTTCGTCTTGGTCTACCTCGATGACATTCTGGTCTTTTCCAAGAACAAGGAAGATCATGCCAAGCACTTGCGTTTGGTGCTCGATAAGCTCAGAGAACATCAGTTCTACGCAAAATTCTCAAAGTGCGAGTTTTGGCTCGATGAGGTTCTCTATCTTGGGCATATCATCTCTGCCAAGGGCATAGCGGTGAATCCTGAGAAGGTGTCTGCAATTGTGAATTGGGAACCACCTCAGAACGTGAAGCAACTCCGCAGCTTCCTTGGTCTCGCAAGCTACTGTCGAAGGTTCGTTGAGAACTTTTCAAAGATCGCGAAGCCGCTTTCCAACCTTCTCCAGAAGCACGTGAAGTACGTTTGGTCGCCGGAATGTGACATCGCTTTCAACACCTTGAAAGAGAAATTAGTCACTGCTCCAGTTCTGACTCCTCCTGATGAATCCAAACCATTCGAGGTCTTCTGCAATGCCTCTCTTCAAGGTCTTGGTGCAGTGTTGATGCAAGAGAAGAAAGTTGTGGCTTATACCTCTCGCCAGTTCAAGCCCAATGAGAAGAACTACCCCACTCATGACCTCGAGTTGGCGGCGGTTGTGCATGCTCTTTTGACTTGGAGACATCTCTTATTGGGAAGAAAAGTGGACATCTTCATTGACCACAAGAGTCTCAAGTACATCTTCACTCAGCCTAATCTCAACTTCAGGCAAACTCATTGGGTAAAAATGATTCAAGAGTATAAACCGAGCATCGAATATACTCCAGGAAAGGCCAATGTAATTGCTGACGCATTGATCAGGAAGGCTTACTGCAACAGTCTGATTCTCAAGCCTTACCAACCCGAGCTTTGTGAAGCTTTCCGCAAACTCAATCTGCAAGTTGTTGTTCAAGATTTCCTCGCCAACCTTGAAGTCTCTCCTACTTTGGAAGATCAGATTCGCGAGGCTCAACTTCTTGATGCTATGGTGAAGAAGGTGAAGATTGGGATTGCCAAGAGTCAACCCAAGTACAAGTGCTATCGCCTTGATGACAAGGATACTCTCTTCTTCGAGGATCGCATTGTTGTGCCTAAAGGTGACCTTCGTAAAGTCATTATGAACGAGGCTCACAATTCACTCCTCTCAATCCACCCTGGGAGCACAAAGATGTACCATGACCTCAAGCAGGCGTATTGGTGGACTCGAATGAAGCGCGAGATTGCTTAGTTCATGAATGAATGTGATGTCTGCAGAAGAGTGAAGGCAGAACACCAACGACCAGCTGGTCTCCTCCAACCTCTTGCCATTCCAGAATGGAAGTTTGACCACATTGAGATGGACTTCGTGACTGGGTTTCCAAAGTCCAAGCGTGGCAATGATGCTATATTCGTTGTCATCGACAAACTCACTAAAGTGGCTCACTTTCTGCCTATCAAAGAGTCTATCACTGCAGCTCAATTGGCGGAGCTGTATACCTCTCGCATTGTCTCTCTGCACGGCATTCTGCAGTTGATTTCTTCAGACTATTGCAGCATCTTTACCTCCAAGTTTTGGGATTCTTTTCAGAAGGCCATCGGCACCAACATCCGTTCCAGCATAGCTTTTCATCCTCAAACTAGCGGTCAAGTCAAGCGTGTCAATCAGATTCTCAAACATATGCTCAGGGCTTGCGTTATCTCCTTCGGTATGAAGTGGGAAGATTGTCTTCCATATGCCGAGTTCTCCTACAACAACAGTTTTCAAGCAAGTTCGAGCAAGGCCCCATTTGAAATTCTCTATGGCAGGAAGTGCCGTACTCCTCTTAACTGGTCAGAGACCAGTGAACGTCAACTTCTTGGAAATGACTTGATCACAGAGGCAGAGGAGATGTGCAAAGTCATTCGTGATAACCTCAAAGCAGCGCAATCGCGCCAGAAGAGCTACTATGATAGTAAGCATCGTGATTTGGCTTTCGAGATCGGAGACCATGTTTACCTCCGCGTCTCTCTGATGAAAGGTAGGCGTCGCTTCGGTATCAAAGGGAAGCTTGCCCCTAGATACGTGGGTCCTTTCAAGATCGTCAGCAAGAGAGGCGATCTCGCCTATCAACTCGAGCTTCCTTCAAACTTTTCAAACGTTCACGACGTGTTCCATGTCTCTCAGCTCCGCAAGTGCTTCAAGACCCCTGACTGCACCGTCAACTTCGAAGACATTGATCTCCAAGAAGACCTTTCTTATCGTGAGCACCCCGTTGCTATTCTTGAAGAGACTGAACGCAAGACTCGCAATAAGTCAATAAAATTCCTCAAAGTCAAGTGGTCACACCATTCCAACCGTGAAGCCACCTGGGAACGCGAGGATCACCTCCGTTCTGAGTACCCGGCATTTTTCCAGTCCTAGATCTCGGGACGAGATCCTCCCGTAGTGGTGGAGTGTTGTAACACCCCAGTTGTAAAACTTCCATAATTGGAGATGTACCCAGCCTTGTCATGTTCAATACTAAGTGTTTTTCCTCCTTGTGGTTTTTATTTTGGGTTTGCCTTGTTTTCTTTCTTTCCTTGTCTTGTCTTTACTTGCCATCTTGTTGCATCATTGGCCTCATCTTAGTGTTGCATTTGTGCTTCTTGTCATGATGCATTTCATCATCCCCTTCATGTGCATTGTGTGTTTCATGCATGTTATATTGTTGCTTGACCCATGTGTGATCCGTACATGACCACCTCTATGCATCATCACCTCTCCTCCTTTTTCTCCCTTCTTCCTTTTTGGAAGTGCCGTCTTACCCTCCTCTATAAATGTTCATCTTCTCCATATAAATCTTGCTACATGTCCAGAAACCCCCTGCCAAATTTTCACCTCTTTTAGAATTGTTTTGGTTGGGTTCAAAAATGCATCTAGTTTGAATTTTATTCAAACTTTCTTTATTTTTCTACCTCTAAAATTTTCCATACCAATTTATTTAAATAGAGCATATTTCCAGGAGCTCGGGGATATTTTTGTTTCTGCCAAATACATATCCTACCTCCCTGACCTTTTCCTTTCTTCAGCCGTGATTTTAAATGTTTAGAATTTTAGAGGAGAAGGAGAGGACCTTCCCAGCACAGCCACTTGGGCCTTTTCTCACACTCGGCCCAGCCATCCACCCTCACCGCAGCCCAGTCAGCCCACGTGTACAGGAGCTTCGTCCTCCTGTACGGCAGGCCATCTAGAGCAGCCACATCGGCACGCCAGATGATTTGACGGCCGGAGCTCGTCCCTAGACCCTATAAAAGACGTCCCCGGTGCCCTAGAGTCTCCCCTCGACTGATCCCCCTCCTCTTCTTCCCGCTCCGCCGCCTAGGTTAGCGCCACGCGCCTCGCCGTCGCCCTGCCCACCATGACCCGAGCGAGCAAGAGATCAAGCTCGGGGTAGTCGTCCACGTCACGCCTCCGACCCACCTGTTGCCGTCGAGAGGACCGTCAAGTACCTCTCCGCCCTCTTCTTCACGCACGCACCTCTACGGCCCTGGATTGACTACCACAATGACATCTTCTCCCTCTGCTTCGCGGATAGCAGCCCCACCAAGTTCAGCGCTCCCTCACATCATCTCTGGCTCGTCTCCGTCGACCCCACCGTGTCCTAGGGTGAGCTAGGTAACGCACCAACCTCTCCCTTTTCTTTCCATGGCATATAGGACCCCGTGACGCTCGATCGATCCGTGTCTTTGCTGTGCTCACGGTGCTCCGGCGAGGTCTGCAGTTTCGTTGTGTGTACTTGCTACAGTGCGCCCACGCGTCCCCGTGCTCCGGTTCCCACCTAGCTGCGTTCTCCTCGCCACGCTTGCCCGTGTGCACGCTCGCAGCCCGCTCGCCTCGCCTCGCCTCGCCAGCTTCAGAGGTCGCTCTCTTGGCCTCTGCACCGGCGGTACCAAGCCAAGCTCGCCATGAGCTCGTGCTCAAGTTGAACCCAACGCACGCACTCCCGCACCAGCTCCGCATGCACGCGCTAAACCCCCCTCCGTGTCCGCACCCCCGCCGGCACACCACCTCGCCGGATAAGGTCGCCTCGCTCGCCGGCATCATCGCCATTTTCTTTTCTATACGCGTAGAGGAGACTGGCCAGACCTCGTGCTAGTACATAAGGTGTTCGGTCTTCTTTATGCCAACTATGAGCGCCTGGCCCAGTGGCAAAGGCTACGCTCTAACTCCAGGGAGACCTCGGTTCGATCCTCCCCTGGTGCGGTTTAAACCCCCCTTTTTTTGCATTATGCGTGAGTATGACAGCAAGGCCCCACCTGCCATACTAACACTCCTCAGGGCACCACATGTCATCCTCACCCCGTCCTCTTATTTCTTTTATTTTTTTCTTTATTCCAGCGCTTTCCATTTCGGGAAAGCTACCTTATCCTGTTCAGGCAAGTCCATTTCTGGACGTTTCCAAATAAGGAAAATGCCATTTCTGTCAGCTACCTTTTTAGGCAGTGTTTGACTTATTGCATTTGTGGTGATTTTTCTACAGCAACCCCAACATATTATATATGTTTTTGGGGTAGAAAAATCCCACCAACCCAGTGGTGGCATTAGTTTCTGCATTTGAGCAAGCTCATAAGCATGTCATTTTACATCATGATGTTGTTTTGGCATTTTTGTGTGATTTTTTTTCAAACATGCTATGTGGTGGTTTGGCACATGGTTAGCTTCGTTTTCATGTATACTTCATGCTAGAACTTGTCCCATGCCACGACATGCCTTGCAGTGAGTTAATCAAGCTTGTAAAGATGCCAGGTTGAATCTGTTTTTGTCATGTCCTGGAATTTCACTAAATCTGAGATCTGTTTATGTTTTTGCCATGTTCACATGCTTGCAATGATATTTTCTGATCCCTTTTGGCTCAAGGTCACTAAGGGACTTTTGTTAAGTGCTTTGAGTAGCTTCATTCCATGCCTTGCTTTGCCATGTTAAGTTCCTGTAGCATGTAGTTTTAATGCTCTAAAGTGTGCTTCCTGATGTTAAATTCCAGACTTGTGTTAATTTCACTAAGTCTGAAACCTGTTATCATTTGCACTTTTGCCATGCTTGTTTGAACCTGTTAATGGATGAATTAGCCGTATCTCAGTGTTCATCTTTTGTCAAGCATCATGAGTGGATCCCTGCTATGCATGTTGTTGTCATGTTTGAGTGCTGTAGCATATTTATCTTGATGCATTTAGTTGGTCACTTGCTGTTTATCGCAGACCGGTGCCATATTTGTTTTGCTTGCCATTTCCAAACCATGCATCCGATTCCGGTGATCTTTATATCGATTTCAACTGAAATCGCCTCACCTTTCCAGTGGCACTCTTGGATTTCCAAGTTGAGGCTAGGTTTATTCATTGCTTGTCAAATCTTGCATATGCATCACATATCGCATCCCGCATAGCATACCATGTTTGCATCATGTTGTTTGAGCTTTGCACGTGGTTGATCGTGTTCCTTTTGCTTGTTTGTCTTGTTTGGGTAGAGCCGGGAGACGAGTTCGCTAACGGGGAGCCCGTTGAGTTCGCTTACGAGAATCAAGTCAACTCTGACAACTTTGCAGGCAAGATGATCATACCCTCGAAATCACTTCTATCTTTGCTGCTCGCTCTTTTGCTATGCCTATGCTACGATGCCTACCACTTTCTTATCATGCCTCCCAAATTGCCATGTCAAACCTCTAACACCCCATGTCCTAGCAAACCGTTGATTGGCTATGTTACCGCTTTGCTCAGCCCCTCTTATAGCGCTGCTAGTTGCAGGTGAAGATTGGAGATCGTTCCTTGTTTGGAACATTGTTTATTGTTGGGATATCACCATATTATCTTGTTTATCTTAATGCACCTATATACTTGGTAAAGGGTGGAAGGCTTGGCCTTTTGCCTAGTGTTTTGTTCCACTCTTGCCGCCCTAGTTTTCCGTCATATCGGTGTTATGTTCCCGGATTTTGCGTTCCTTATGCGGTTGGGTTATAATGGGAACCCCTTGACAGTTCGCCTTGAATAAAACTCCTCCAGCAATGCACAACCTTGGTTTTACCATTTGCCACCTAGCCTATTTTTCCCTTGGGTTTCTGGAGCCCGAGGGTCATCTTATTTAAACCCCCCTGGGCCAGTGCTCCTCTAAGTGTTGGTCCGACTGAGCTGCCTGCGGGGCCACCTCGGGGAAACTCGAGGGTTGGTTTTACTCGTAGCTAGTCTCATCTGAGTGTGCCCTGAGAACGAGATATGTGCAGCTCCTATTGGGATTTGTCGGCACATTCGGGCGGTGTTGCTGGACTTGTTTTACCATTGTCGAGGATGTCTTGTAAAACCGAGATGCCAAGTCTGATCGGAATGTCTTGGGAGAAGGAGTATCCTTCGTTGACCGTGAGAGCTTGTGATGGGCTAAGTTGGGACTCCCCTGCAGGGATTTGAACTTTTGAAAGTCATGCCCGCTGTTATGGGCAGATGGGAATTTGTTAATGTCCGGTTGTAGATAACTTGAAACTTAACTTAATTAAAATGAATCAACCGCGTGTGTAACCGTGATGGTCTCTTCTCGGCAGAGTCCGGGAAGTGAACATGGTGTTGGAGTAATGCTTGACGTAGGTTGTTCTAGGATCACTTCTTGATCATAGTTCTTCGTTCGTGCTTTGCCTTCTCTTCTCGCTCTCTTTTGCGAACAGGTTAGCCACCATATATGCTAGTCGCTTGCTGCAACTCCACATATTACCTTGCCTTACCTATAAGCTTAAATAGTCTTGATCGCGAGGGTGCGAGATTGATGAGTCCACGTGACTCACAAATTACTTCCAAACCAGACGCAGGGACCGATGATACCGTTCCAGATGATGCGCTTGAGCTCAAGTGGGAGTTCGATGAAGACTCTCGCCGTTACTATGTGTCTTTCCTAGATTATCAGTAGTGGTGCCCAGTTGGGGCGATCGGGGACCATGTCGCATGTTGGGGTTGATCTTTTATTTTGGTACCATAGTCGAACCATGAGTGTATTGGATGATTGTAATGTTATTCATGTATTTGTGTGACGTGGCGAGTGTAAGCCAACTATGTACCTTTTCCCCTTTTATCTATTTACATGGGTTGTTGTGAAGATTACCTACCTGCATTGCTTTCAATGCGGTTATGCCTCTAAGTCATGCTTCGACACGTAGGAGATATAGCCGCATCGAGGGCGTTACAGCTGGTGAGTGGGAAGATGATGTTATAATAACTGGTGTTGGCCACACCACCCTTGGCAATCCTGTTGCATTATCAAAGCATAGTGCCAAGGAGGAAATTTCTGCTATGTGCAAAGGCAAATGGAGCACAGACTTGTCAAGCTACGCCCACCTCAGCGCCCAAGAACTTCACTCTGGCTTTTTAAACTGTCTACACACAAACCGTGACTACAAAGCTGGTTTAGTGAATCTGATGAAGGAGCGTTATGAGGTAACTACATAACCTTTTCTCTCTTATGTCCAATTTCAAGTGCCAACTCCAGTAGCCCCCAAGGGCCGATTTATGATGCCAATCTAAATCGGGACTTTGCAATATCCAATTCTGCATGCTTATCTTCCAAGGGCCGGTTTATCGTTTGATGATGAACCTGTATTTTTAATTTTGTAATCATGAAACTTTCGTCAGTGTAGTCCACAAGGGTCGGCTTATCTTTCCGAGCTGAACCGGGACTTTAATCGATGTTACTTTGAGCAAACGTACATTATCCCCCAAGTGTCAAGAATAATACTTGTATTGTGCTTGAAACTTATTAAAAAATTCTGATAATCAAGCAAATAGGCATTAGCCCCCAAGTGCCAAGTGTATAACTTGTTATATGCTTGGGACTTCCAAATTTTATTGCCACTTCATAATATGTCTTTCTCTGATAGGCTGAGCTGAGCAAAAAGGAAGCCCAAATCGCCGACTTTCAAGAAAATATCGAAACCCAGCAAGCAGAGACCTCCAAAGCCAAAGAAGAATTGACCAGTTCCTTAACAGCCATGGAGAAGCTAAACGAAGCTTTGAAGAAGGAATAGACAGACAGGGGCATAGAAAAAGCCACTTTACAAAAGAGAACCGAAGATGCAGAGGCAACCCTTAAACCGGTGGTCGAAGAGTTGACCAGTTTAAAACGGCAGATCAATGCCATGACCTCTGCTGTTTTTGGTAAGTACCTCACCTGAAGCTTTGCAATATACATTATCTCATCGGCTGCCGGTTTACTGATGCTTGCAATGACACAGGAACCCGCACTAACCACTTGGGCATGAAGCTGAAGGCTGCCTATACCCTGATAGAGCAGTTATATGCGGGAGCTCAACAAGCCATCTGCACTGCCGCGCATAACAAACCGCCTCCAACTTTGATAAAGGAGACCATTGAAAAACTATCAATGTTGCCTGCTCGTTTGGACGAGCTAAAGAGATCAGGTGCAAGGGCAGGTGCGCTGACCGCACTAATGCAGGCTAAGGCATGGATACCTGATCTTGACTCGTCGGATGTCACCAGAGGGTATCCTAGCATAAAAGAGGATGGCTCAGAGTTTAACAATGATGATCTTTGGAGGCTGACGAAAGAAATGTGCCCCATAGATAGCAAATTGGCCGTAGAAATAGATCTCTCTCACTATCAGCCTGTTTATGACTCCGATCATAAAAGACTTCCTGCACCAACACATGATGTAGAAGATCTTACGCCGCCAACCCGTAAGCACACCTATGCCCTTGATGTTGACCCTTCAAACCTTATAAGTGATGAAGCTGTGTTCCAAGCCTTAACTGGAATCGATTGGGCAACCATTGACTTCCAGCCACTGGGTAGAGAAGAGGAAGATGCATCAGCACATGACAATCCATAGCCTTCAACTCAGCCCGGTGACGAATCATGATCCGGAGGCCGGATTAGCCTTCTGCGTACTGTCACACTTTGTTGAAAACAATTTTTCTTTCGGGCATTTAAAACGCCTTGTAATAGGCTAGCTGAAAACACTTGGTCTGCTATGCCATCGTGCATACTTATTTTGTTTGATACTGCGAATCCACCATGCTTTTAAGATATAATCTGTAGTGGTGTTATTTAAATTGTTCCTGCATACAGGAATTTTGAATGTATCCTAGCGGTTTACCGCTGGGCAGGTCATGATGTCCAAACATATGGTCTATGGATTGATAACCCAGGCTATACTTTGAAAGAATAATCAAAGATAAAAAAGGCGATACTTGTGATATCGTATCATACTGTTGTTTGACCAACTTTTGTATATTGAGGGTGGTAACCCAACCTTGAGTATTGATAACTCCTTTCATGTTGTGCCGGTCTATGATAAAACCGTACCGGGTTATAATAAACACCGGTGTATCCACATATAATACTGGTGACTTGTAGTCAAAACCAAACCGAGTTAATAAGCGTCGGTTTACACTTAATCATGTACTGACAACTTTGTAGTTGAAAGCTTAGCCGGGTTAATGAACACCAGTTTATCAAAACCATTTATAAATCTCATTAAAGGAGAACAAACTTGGCAAATAAAAGCATACGAAAACTTGTAGTTGAGGCTTTTCACGGGCTGCTAGGCCCCAAATTTGAGGCTTTTCATGGGCTTCCAGGCCGCTGAGTTAAACCATTTTACAAAGCCTTTTAAGATGGACCTCAATCTTTAACCAATCGTTGTTTTAACTTTGACAAGTTCAGGGTCTATGAGATTGACTTGTCAAAAGTTCGGGGGGTCATACCAGGTTTACCTAGATGGAGTGGCTTACTGAAAAGGCAGGCTAACTCGGGGTTTTAGGTGTATACACCAGGCTTCCAAGCCGTGGCTTGATAGCCTATTACAAGTGTAGATTCTTTGTTCATTGCGAAGCAAAGAATCCCCAAGCAATACTTTGAGCTGTGCTCGGTGGTGCCTATGTTTGAGTTGTTCTTTTATAACACTCTCTTTGGCTCCAGAATAATTTTCTTTTTGGCTTTGAGCCGATCAAGAGGTGTAGCTATGGTTCAAAAAACAACCAAGCCCCCAAGTGATTTTTCTGGTGGCCTTGCACCGATCAAGAGGTGTAGCAATGGTTCAGGTACGACCAAGCCCCCAAGTGATTTTTATATAAACCGGACTCCGCTTCATGAACAGAAGCCCCCATGTAACCATACATGATATAAGAAAACAACAGATACCCTGCTTTAGCTGAGGCTCCGGTTTATTATATTGATCATAATATATACATTGTCATAACTATGTACATAAGAAGAGCCTCTGGCTCAAGTATAGTAAGGCCGAAGATGAGCTATATTCCACGGCCGTTGGGTCTCCTCCGATTTACGTGAATATTTATGCTCTCGAACATCGATAAGATAGTATGAGCCGTTGTGCAGATTTTTGCTAACCACAAAAGGTCCTTCCCGAGGTGGGGAAAACTTGTGCATATCAGTCTGATCCTGGATGAGCTGGAGCACCAGATTGCCTTCTTGAAAAGTTCTGGTTTTAACCCGACGGCTATGATAATGTCACATATCTTGTTGATAAATCGCCGAATGTGCCGCTGCAAGATCACGCTCCTCATCTAACAGGTCCAGTGAGTCCTGACGTGCTTTCTCATTATCAGCTTCAACGTAGGCCGCCACACGGGGCGAGTCATGATGGATGTCACTAGGGAGAACCGCCTCGGCTCCGTAAACCATGAACAAGGGCGTGTAACCCGTAGATCTGTTCGGTGTGGTGTTGATGCTCCATAACACGGAAGGTAACTCCTCCACCCAACAGTCCGGCGTCCGCTTTAAAGGAACCATAAGCCGGGGCTTGATGCCTCTCAAGATCTCTTAATTGACTCTCTCTGCTTGACCATTAGATTGGGGGTGAGCCACTGATGATACGTCAAGCCGGATGTGCTCACGTTGACAAAATTCTTCCATAGCACCCTTGGACAGATTAGTACCATTATCAGTTATAATGCTATGTGGAAAACCAAAACGTAAGGTCACCTTTTTGATGAATTGAACCGTCGTGGCCGCATCATACTTACTGACTAGCTCTGCCTCTACCCACTTGGTAAACTTATCAACCGCCACCAGCAGGTGGGTCTTCTTGTCCTTGGACCTCTTAAAGGGTCCAACCATATCCAGCCCCCAAGTTGCAAACAGCCAAGTGATTGGAATCATCCTTAATTCTTGAGTCAGAACATGAGCGCGGCGTGCAAACTTCTGATAACCGTCACACCTCTTTACCAAATCCCCAGCATCATCATGAGCCGTCAACCAATAGAAGCCGTGACGAAAGGCCTTAGCCACCAAGGATTTTGAACCGGCGTGGTGACCACAATCTCCTTCGTGGATCTCATGCAAAATCTCACAACCTTCTTGAGGAGACAAACAACATTAAAACGCCCCTGTTACGCTGCAATGATGTAGCTCCCCATTGATAATGGTCATTGAGTTGGATCGCCGGATTATCTGCCAGGCCAAAGTTTCATCGTCTGGTAACTTGCCCTGGTTCATGTACGCCAGGTATGGGACTGTCCTATCCAGGACAATGTGAAGAGCCACCACTAATTGTGCCTCCGGGTTAGGAACAACCAAATCCTCCTCAGTAAGTATTTTGACAGACGGATTATGTAGCACGTCTAGGAAGACATTGGGTGGCACTGGTTTGCGCTGAGAGCCTAAGCGACTTAAAGAGTCCGCTGCTTCATTTTTTCACCGGTCTATATGGTCCACTTGATAACCCTTGAAATGACCAGCTACTATGTCCACCTCTCGTTGATACGCCGCCATGAGTGGATCCTTGGAATCCCAAGTGCCAGACACTTGTTGAGCTACCAGGTTCGAGTCACCAAAGCACTTAACCCAGCTTAAATTCATCTCCTTAGCCATCCGAAGACCATGGAGCAAGGCCTCATATTCTGATGCATTGTTAGTGCAAGGGAACATTAAATAGAGAACATAACAAAACTTATCACCTCGTGGGGAAGTTAATATGACTCCATTCCCCGAGCCTTTCAATTGTGTGGACCCATCAAAATGAATAGTCCAATAAGTGTTATCTGGCTTTTCCTCCGGTGCCTGCAACTCTGTCCAATCATTGATGAAGTCCACAAGTGCTTGGGATTTGATTGCTGTGCGAGGCGTATATTTTAACCCATGAGGTCCGAGCTCAATAGCCCATTTGGCAATCCGGCCGGTTGCTTCTCTATTTTGGATGATATCCCCTAAGGGGGCGGAACTGAGCACAGTGATAGGATGACCCTGAAAATAGTGCTTGAGCTTCTGGCTGGCCATGAAAACTCCATATACCAACTTCTGCCAATGTGGGTACCTCTGCTTAGACTCAATAAGAACCTCACTAATATAATAAACCGGCCGTTGAACCGGATACTCCTTTCCAGCCTCCTTGCGCTCCACAACAATAGTCACGCTGACTGCTCGGGCATTAACAGCCATATATAACAACAAGGGCTCCTTATCAATAGGAGCAGCAAGGACCGGCGGCTCGGCTAATTGCTGCTTCAAGTCTTCAAACGCTTCATTGGTGTCCTCACTCCAGACGAAGTCATCCATCTTCTTCAACATCTGATATAAAGGGATGGCCTTTCTCCCCAAGGTGACTTATAAACCGGCTCAAAGATGCAATCCAGCCTGCTAGTCGTTGAACATCATTGATACACTTCGGTTTAGCCAAAGAGGTTATGGCCTTGATTGTCTCCGGTTTAGCTTCAATGCCCCTATTAGACACCAGAAAACCCAAGAGCCTTCCTGCCGGTACACCAAAGACACACTTGGCCGGATTAAGCATCATTTTATGAACCCGGAGATTATCAAAAGTCTCCTTCAAATCATCTATCAATGTCTCCTCCTTTCTGGACTTCACCACAATATCATCCACATAAGCATGAACATTGCGCCCGATCTGATTGTGAAGACAATTCTGTACACAGTGCTGAGAACTCGCCTGGGCACTCTTGAGCTCAAAAGGCATTGATACATAGCAGAAGGCTCCAAAAGGAGTTATAAAAGTTGTTTTCTCTTGGTCCTTAACCGCCATTTTGATCTGATGATAACTAGAATAAGCATCCAGAAACACAAACGGTCACAACCCGCCGTAGCATCAATGATTTGATCAATACAAGGGAGAGCAAAGGGATCAGCTGGACAAGCCTTGTTCAGATCTATGTAGTCCACACACATACGCCAAGTGTCATTCTTCTTAAGCACCAGAACCGGATTAGCTAGCCATTTAGGGTGAAAAACTTCCACAATAAACCTTCGGCCAAGAGTCGGGCTACCTCCTCACCAATAGCCTTGCGTCTTTCTTCATTGAACCGGCAGAGAAATTGCCTAACTGCTTTAAACTTGGGATCAATATTGAGAGTGTGCTTAGCGAGTTCCCTCGGTACACCTGGCATGTCAGAGGGTTTCCATGCAAAGATGTCTCAGTTCTCACGGATGAACTCGATGAGCGTGCTTTCCTATTTCGAATCCAAGTTAGCATTGATACTAAACTGTTGAGATGAATCACCAGGAACAAAATCAACCAGTTTAGTCTCATCAGCCGATTTAAACTTTAAGGCCAGATCATGCTCTGTAGTTGGTTTCTTCAACGACGTCATATCTGCCAGATCAACATTGTCCTTGTAAAACTTCAACTCTTCTGTTGCACAAACCGACTCAGCATAAGCTGCATCACCTTCTTCGCATTCCAAAGCGATCTTACAGCTTCCATGTATCGTGATGGTTCCCTTGTGACCCGGCATTTTAAGTTCCAGATAAATATAACAGGGCCTTGCCATAAATTTAGCATAAGCCAGCCGTCCAAACAGGGCATGATATGGGCTCTTGGTCTTTACCACTTCAAAGGTCAATGTTTCTGACCTTGAGTCGTGCTCATCTCCAAAAGCCACCTCCAGAGCTATCTTACCAACTGGGTACGCCTATTTACTAGGCACCACGCCATGAAAGACGGTGTCTGATGGTTTAAGATTCTTATCTGTTAACCCCATGCGACGGAAGGTTTCATAATAAAGGATGTTGATACTACTTCCTCCATCCATGAGCACCTTGGTGAAATTGTATCCTCCAACCTGAGGTGCCACTACTAATGTGAGATGACCCGGGTTATCCACCCGAGGAGGATGATCTTCTCGACTCCACACAATGGGCTGTTCAGACCAGTGTAAGTAACGAGGCACCGCCGGTTCGACGAAGTTCACTGCCCTTTTATGAAGCTTCTGATCACGCTTACACAGACTTGTGGTGAAAACATGATACTGCCCACTATTCAATTGCTTCGGGTTGCTCTGGTAACCTGACTGCTGCTGTTGCTGCTGACCCCCCTGATGATTGTAACCACCTTGGTTTCCTTGATTGCCTTGATTGCCATGTCAGTTCTGATTACCGTGGAAACCTGAATCGGAACTGCCTCCACCATAACCCGGCCCATGAGATCCGGGGCCCAAACCGCCGCCTGGTCCATGATCATACCGAAAAAATCTAAAATTTTGAATTCTAGCATAATATAATAATCTTTCCAGAGGTGCATGGCTGGCTTATCCCGCGATCTGTGCTTCGGGCAAGGCTGGTTCAACAGGTGAGATAGGCGCTCCGTATTAGGACCTGGTCCTCCACCACGTGGGGGCGGTTTATCCTTTCGCCGCTGGCCCTTGTCCTGCCCGTTAGTGTTAGCCACAAAATCTAAACCGCTCTCCGCTTTATGCTTACCGTTGTGACCCACCGGATTATGTTGCTGCCCTTTGGTGTTGCCACTCTTCTTTCCCTTCCCTGTCTTGTCGTCGTCAGACTCGGGGTCCTTCGTACTATCAGAGTCGGCATACTTCACCAGAGCCGCCATAAGTGTTCCCATGTCATTGCAATGGCGTTTGAGCCGTCCCAACTTCAGCTTCAGAGGCGCAAACTGGCAATTGCCCTTCCAATGTTAAAACTGCTGTGTCAGCGTTGATGCAGTCTAATGAATGCAAAATCTCTAAAACCCGGTGCACCCAGCGGGTTGTTGATTATCCTTCCTCCTGGACACAGGCAGCTAAATCCATGATTGACATGGGCTGCTTGCACGTATCCTTGAAATTCTGGATGAACTAGGCCCTTAACTCGGCCCACGACCCAATGGAGTTGGCCGGCAGGTTTTTCAACCATGTGCGAGTTGTTCCCTCCAACATCATGGTAAAGTATTTGGCACACGCCGCATTGTCCACATCCAGCATCTCCATTGCCATATCATAGCTTTCCACCCATGACTCGGGGGATAAATCGGCAGTGTAATTTGGCACCTTACGCGGGCCTTAGAAATCCTTGGGTAGCCGTACATTACACAGTGCTGGGATGAGACATGGTACCCCCAAAGAACTGGAGGTAACCCCTGGTTCCACCGACGTTGTTGGACGAACCGGAGTAAGTCGGCGGGCCTCATGCTCCGCCGCTAACTCGGCCTCTCGACGTGCCCTAGCGTGATCCACTACGTCCTTAGCATTGCCACCGCAACACGCCGGGTTATGGCCATGGGGCGGATTACGATTCCGTGCACTCCTTGATACGTCCGATTCATCGATATGCCTGATGTAGCTCCGACTCGGGCAGGGAGTAGAATGAATCCTTTCGCGGCTATATGAATAAGCCCGCTGTTGAGTCAAGGCTGTCTGAAGGAGCTCCCTAGCTCGTCGTGTTTCAACTGCTACTGGGGACTCGCCATCAATCGGGAGAGCTGCCAATCGGGAAGCAGCGGCAACGATGTTATCCAGTGGGTTAGAGTAATGAACCAGAGGCGTTGAGACATGTCGTGATGGCACATCGTTCTGATGAGGCTGAGGGGGCGGGTCCATCGCGCGTGACTGAACCAGTGACCCGGTCCCAGGCGCCTCCGCCCAGTTTACCACTGGCTGGTTGCTGGTGCCTGCTCCTGGTGTGTTAAAGAGGTTTCTTCCTTCGTAAACCGGAGGCAGGTGAGATCGGTACCTTCTCCTCATGACGTCATCTGACGCACTGTGGTCCAGCATAAGCCGATAGGCCTGTGCCTCTAACCCAGCCCGCTCAGCGGCCATCCTGGTGTTCTCCGTTGCCAGATCCACCTTAGCTTGAGCTATCTGATCTTTCACCTTTGAATCTCCGCGTTGTGCTGATCTTGGTTTGCCGCGTCAACCTCCGCTGCCAGCAACGTTGCCAAAGCGTCGAACAAATCGTACAAAACCTGAGCCAGAGGCGGCGTAGAGCCCCCTGCTCCTGCTGGTGTTGCTGCTGCTGAACCAGAAATCACTACTGCGGCGGTAGAAGAGTGTTGCACCGTTTGTGTACCGGCCATGAAGATCGCAACTCGGCTCGGCGGTTCAAGGAGGTCCGGAATACTATCGCCATCGGAACCACCACTAATCCGGCCATCATGCAGCTGGTAAAGCGACTCGGTCTCTCCAGTTGAAGACTCGTCATCAGAATAGACGACGGTATCGCCACCAGATACTGATCTATCCTTAGATTCCGCTCCATGGATGACTTCCACAAAGGCAAGCTTCACGGCAGGCTGAACGCGGGCGGGTCATGCGCGCTGAGCCGTCTCGATGATGTCGGTGCAGATGTCCGTCTTAGGGCTCGGTTCACCGATCTTCCCAATGAAGACATGTATTTCGCCAAAGGGGACCCTGTACCCATACTCGATAGAGCCGACCTCAGGGCCCCAGCCCGCGTCATCGATGTAGAGCTTGCCACGATGACTCTTGGTCATCCGGCCCACAGCGTATCCCTTGAGTCCTTGGAAGCTGCCCTTCAAGAACTCGAAACCATTGTGCGGTAGCCCCACGGTGGGCGCCAACTGTCGTGGAATTGTCACGGCAGATGTCCTCGTGAAAGGACTTAGTCGTGGAGCCATCGCGATGAGTTAGCTTAAAGGGGTTAAAGCGGACAAGGGACGCAAGGGTTTATACTGGTTCGGTCCCTTGCGGTGAAGGTAAAAGCCTACGTCCAGTTGTGATGGGATTGCTTGGGTTTCGATAACCAGGGAGTGAATCCGCTTTGCCTGGTTCTCGAGTTATTGTTTGTTGTCCCTAAACCGTCGCCGGGTCGTCCCTTTATATACATAGGTCGATGCCCGCCAGTTTACAGAATCCCGAGGCCGGCTCATAAACGTGTCCGGCTTGGTCTCTACTCTTTCTATCCTCCAACACAAGTTTACATATCAATGTCGGTTTATGTCTACAGGCCTTAACCCGCCTTTGGGCCTTGGGCCTTCATAAAGCGCCACCATCTTTGTCTTTATGGGCTTCAAATATAATAATCATTATGTGGATAACCTGGCCTCTCCTGACGGGTTTATGTCCAGTAGTAGTATCCCCAACAGGCCTTCTCCTTTCTTTTTATGGCCTCTTTTTTCTCTTTTTTACGGAAAAACTAACGCCCACACATCACATCGCCCACACGCCTCCATCACCACTCATTTTGCCACGTATGAATCGATGACATCAGCGGAAATCTTTTTGGTTTTCGGCTTAAAAATGTTTTATCTCTTAATTAAAAAAGCGAATTAAAAATCCGTTTTCATCATTAAATCCGTCACGACGAGATCTTCAAAACTAGACCCCATGTTGATATGTTTCGACAAATTTTTTTTTGCCCAGAAGTTGCCATGATGTTTACACTATAGTTGCCATAGTGTTTAAACTAAAGTTGCCATGTGGCAATTTTAGTTTGTAGATCATGGCAATTTTAGTTTTTTGATGATGGCAATTCCAGTACTTTGATCATGAAAATATTTTTTTGTATGAACCATGACAATTTTAAGTGCATATATCATGGCAATTTTAGTTTATGGTGCATGGCAAGTCTAGTTTATTAATTCCTCATTTATAATATGTCAAAAATTACTTTTAAATGTAAAATAAAATAACTGAAACATATCATGGCAACTTCAGTGTAAACACCATGGCAATTCATGTGCAATAGACATGGCAACTTTTAACCCAAAAAATTCATCGAAATATATTGATATGAGATCTAGTTTCGAAGATCTCGTCGCGAGGGATTTAATGGTGAAAATGGATCTTCAATCGGATTTTTCGTTTAAGAGATAAAACATTTCAAAAAACTGAAAATTCAAAAATATTCTTGCATGCATGCGATGACGTGACAATCTATTTGCATTAGGGACGTGTGGTGCGTCTCCCTTCCTGCCACACGTGTGGCAGTTATCGACGTCCTTTTTATTATTTTTCGTCCGGAGTCTCATCCCGACTTGTGGGGGAATCATAGTCTCCATCATCCTTTCCTCACATGGGACAATGCTCTAATAATATAGATCATCACACTTTTATTTACTTACAACTCAATAATTACAACTCAATACTTAGAACAAAATATGGCTCTATGCGAATGCCTCCGGCGGTATGTGCAATGAATCAAGAGTGACATGTATGAAAAATTATGAATGGTGGCCATGCCACAAATACGATGTCAACTACATGATCATGCAAAGCAATATGACTATGATGAAGCGTGTCGTAATAAAAGGAACGGTGGAAAGTTGCATGGCAATATAGCTCAGAATGGCTATGAAAATGCCATAATAAGTAGGTATGGTGGATGTTTTGAGGAAGGTAAATGATGGGTTTATGGTACCGGCGAAAGTTGCGCGGCACAAGAGAGGCTAGCAATGGTGGAAGGGTGAGAGTGCGTATAATCCATGGACTCAATATTGGTAGGAAAAGACTATCCTCGTCCCCGACCGCCACTCGTAAGGATGGTAATCAATGAAACACCTCATGCTTCAAATTTGTTACACAATGGTTACCATACGTGCATGCTACGGGACTTGCAAACCTCAACACAAGTATTTCTCAATTTCACGACTCTAATATCACCATCTTCATATGTCGAAACTATCATCAAGTATCAAACTTCTCATAGTATTCAATGCACTCTATATGAACATTTTTATTATACCCATCTTGAATACCCATCATATTAGGACTAATTTTATAACCTAAGCAAATTAGCATGTTGTTCTAAAAGACTCTCAGAATAATATAAGTGAAGCATGAGAGATCTGTTAGAGTTGTGTCAAATATTATTGTACAAGTTAGGTTACAGTTGGACTTGGTTTTGGACTGTGTGTAGACAGGGTAGGAGTTGTGTCCTAATAGGACACTTGTATCCTAGGCCTCTCATATATATCGGGGGTAGACACACGATGTAACCTATGCCAACATAATAGCACCGGCACACGGGGGAGCCGGCGGCGTGTGTCGGCGCCTGGACGGCCGGGGATGCGGTATTGTGGCGGTGTCATGGGGAGGAGCGCTCGTAGTCAGGCCCCGGGGATGTAGCCATGATGGTGAACCTCATTAACAAATCTCGGTGTCATGCCTCGTGTGATTGCTTGGTCCTCGGTAGATCGACGGAGCGTCTCTAATTTATTCTAACAAGTGGTATCATGAGCAAGGTTTCGAGGAGGCTGCGGATCGTTGATCTAGAGGAAGCGACGAAGACTAGTGGATGGTCATGGTAAACATGCGGGTTCACACGATTTTGGGAGGACCTTGGCAATGTTTGGAGATCGTCGGATGAGAGGCAGTCAGAAGGAGCAGCAGCCGACCTATCATGCGGCGACGGCGGTATCGTGAAGTTCTCGACGAGATCGGGATGACATTCAGCAGGAGGACTCCACCGGATAGATCGATCCAGTCTGGGCAAGCGGTGGCGGTGGTGGCGTATTGCGGCGCGTGCGCGTGGGTAGGTGTACTGCCAACGCGTGGAATACCCGCGTATGTGTGCGCTGGCGCTGGGCGGCCGGTGGCCCAGGTGAATGGCGAGGAGGCTGCAATCCAGGCGGGAAGCAAGCCCATAGCGCAAAAGCCCAGGCGTGGGCATCTTGTGCGCGGAGGGGGCTGCTGCTAGTGGCGGGCAGGTAGCGATCACAGCCGTTTTTCGCAGATTCGGAAAAGGCAGCGAGAGATTTGTTAAAGGAAAAACATCTTCGCGGATAGCGCAAGCTCAATCAGGGGATCAACTTTTCTGTTCTTTTTCGCAAATTCAGATTGCATGCATTGTGTCAGGTATAGGACGCCGTGGCAAGAGGCCTGGGAGCCAGTGCATAATGTTGCTAAATTGAGGCATCAGGAGTATTTTTGGACAAAGAAGTATGCATGGCGTGAGTTTTGAGCAAGGCATGACCTTTATGTTGTTTGCAATGCGTACGCGGAGAAGCTGCTTGGGTCCAAATAATTTCTCCGATGAAAGTGTGGCGTGATGTCAAGTTGGTCAAGATGGAGCGCGTGATGAGTGATACATGTCTGTCGTATCTACTTTTCCAAACACTTTTGCCCTTGTTTTGGACTCTAACTTGTATGATTTGAATGGAACTAACCCAGAATGACGCTGTTTTCAATAGAATTACCATGATGTTGTTTTATGTGCAGAAAACAAATATTCTCGGAATGACCTGAAACTCCACGGGAGGTCTTAGAAAAAATAATAAAAAATCCTCGCCAAATATGAAGACCAGGGGGCCCACACCCTTCTCACGAGGGTGGGGGGCGTCCCCCCTAGGGCGCGCCCCTACCTCGTGGGCCCCTTGTTGACCCTTTAACGCCAACTCCAACTCTATATATTTTCTTTCGGAGAGAAAAAATAGGAGAGAAGAAATCATCGCGTTTTACGATATGGAGCCGCCGCCAAGCCCTAAAACCTCTTGGGAGGGCTGATCTGGAGTCCGTTCGGGGCTCCGGAGAGGGGGATTCGTCGTCGTCATCATCAACCATCCTCCATCACCAATTTCATGATGCTCACCGCCGTGCGTGAGTAATTCCATCGTAGGCTTGCTGGACGGTGATGGGTTGGATGAGATTTATCATGTAATCGAGTTAGTTTTGTTAGGGTTTGATCCCTAGTATCCATTATGTTCTGAGATTAATGTTGCTATGACTTTGCTATGCTTAATGCTTGTCACTAGGGCCCGAGAGCCATGATTTCAGATCTGAACCTATTATGTTTTCATGAATATATGTGAGTTCTTGATCCTATCTTGCAAGTCTATAGTCACCTACTATGTGTTATGATCCGGCAACCACGAAGTGAAAATAATCGGGACCACTCCCGGTGATGACCATAGTTTGAGGAGTTCATGTATTCACTTTGTGCTAATGCTTTTTTCCGGTTCTCTATTAAAAGGAGGCCTTAATATCCCTTAGTTTCCAATAGGACCCCGCTGCCATGGAAGGGTAGGACAAAAGATGTCATGCAAGTTCTTTTCCATAAGCACGTATGAGTATATATGGAATACATGTCTACATTACATTGATGAGTTGGAGCTAGTTTTGTGTCACCCTATGTTATGACTGTTACATGATGAACCGGATCCGGCATAATTATCCATCACTGATCCGGTGCCTACGAGTTTTCCATATACTAGTTTACGCTTATTTACTTTCCCGCTGCTACTGTTACAATCACGACCAAAAACCAAAAACATTACTTTTGCTGTCTTTACTTTTGTTGCCGCTACCACCACTATCATATTACTTTGCTACTAAACACTTTGCTGCAGATACTAAGTTTCCAGGTGTGGTTGAATTGACAACTCAGCTGCTAATACTTGAGAATATTCTTTGGCTCCCCCTGTGTCGAATCAATAAATTTGGGTTGAATACTCTACCCTCGAAAGATGTTGCGATCCCCTATACTTGTGGGTTATCAAGACTAATTTCTGGCGCCGTTGCCGGGGAGCATAGCTCTATTCTTTGAGTCACTTGGGATTTATATCTGCTGGACACTATGAAGAACTTGAGAGATCCAAAAACTAAGATCTATCCCTCAATTACGAGGGGAGGTAAGGAACTGCCATCTAGCTCTACACTTGATTCACCTTCTGTTATGAGTAAGTTTGCGACACCTACACCTGCTTCTGTTATTCGTTCTGATATGTCGCATGTTATTGATGATGCCACTTCTGCTATGCATGATACTTATGATGAAACTTCTGGTATGCCTGACACTATTGTGCCCCTTAGTGAATTTCTTGATGAACAAATTGCTAGGGCTAGGGAAAGAGAAATTATTGAATCTGAATACGATGATGATAGTGACGATGATAATATGCCTGTTATTCCTAAAGGTTATCTTTTTGATAAAGATGCTTCTTTAGCTATTTTAGCTTGCAGAGATAGATATGAGCTTAAGAGGTTATTAATTAAATGGAACAAAGAATCACTTAGAGATAAAATGAAACCCGATTCAGCTTTTTCTACTTCACCTATATGTGTTCCTGATAAAGATTATGAATTCTCTGTTGATCCTGATATAATTAGTTTGGTTGAATCTGATCTGTTTTATGGCTATGAATCTGAAACTGTTGTGGCACATCTTACTAAGTTAAATGATATAGCTGCCCTGTTCACTAATAATGAGAGATCACGTTACCTCTATTTACTCAAAATATTTCCGTTCTCATTAAAGGGCGATGCTAAGATATGGTTTAATTCTCTTGAACCTGGTTGTGTGCCTAGTCCCCAGGATATGATTTATTACTTCTCTGCTAAATATTTCCCTGCTCATAAGAAACAAGCTGCTTTGAGGGAAATATACAATTTTGTGCAAATTAAAGAAGAGAGTCTCCCACAAGCCCGGGGGAGGCTTCTCAAGCTACTTAATGCTTTGCCTGATCATCCTCTTAAGAAACCTGAAATACTTGATATCTTTTATAATGGACTAACCGATGCTTCCAGAGATTACCTGGATAGTTGTGCTGGTTCTCTTTTCAGGGAAAGAACACCGGATGAAGCTGAAATTCTATTGAATAATATGTTGACAAATGAAAATAATTGGGCACCTCCTGAGCCAGCTCCTGCTCCAATTATTGAGTCTATTCCTAAACCAAATCCGAACAAGAGAGGTGTTTTATTTCTCAGTCCCGAAGATATGCAAGAGGCAAAGAAATCTATGAAAGAAAAAAGAATTAAAGCTGAAGACGTTAAGAATTTACCTCCTATTGAAGAAATACACGGTCTTAATTCACCACCTGTTGAAGAAACATATGATCTCATTTATTTATTCACTGAAGAACCTCCTGATCCCGATATCCCGACACAGGTAGTAAAGGTAAATTTTCTCTATAGATATGATAAAGCTGAAGTCCCTCCTACTAAAATTGCTAGTCAATGCTTGGATGAGTTTGATAACTTTATGTATAAGCAAGATGACTTCAATGCTTATTTTGGTAGACAATTAAAAGAAAATGCGTATATGATTAGACGCTTGGGTGATTATATGGCTAATATTAAAGGTGAACTTAAACTTGTTAGCAAACATGCTTCTATGGTTACCACTCAAGTAGAACAAGTACTTAAAGCTCAAAAAGAAGTGCTTGATGAAATGAACAGTAAGAAAAATGATTATGCTGTTAGAGTGGCTACTAGAGCTGGTAGAATGACTCAGGAACCTTTGTATCCTGAAGGCCACCCTAAGAGAATCGAGCAAGATTCTCAGAGAAATAATATTGATGTTCCTAGTTCTTCTAAAAAGAAGAAGAAGAAAAATGATAGAACTGTGCAAACTTCTAGTGAACATATTGCTGAACCACCTAATAAACCAAATGATATATCTATGTCTGATGTTGAAACACAACCTGGTAATGAACATGAACCTAGTAAAAATGTTAATGATGATGTTCATGATGATGCTGAACCTAGTAATGATAATGATGTAGAAGTTGAACCTGTTGTTGATCTTGATAACCCACAATCAAAGAATCAACGTTATGATAAAAGAGACTTTGTTGCTAGGAAACATGGTAAAGAAAGGGAACCTTGGGTTCAGAAACCCATGCCTTTTCCTCCAAAACCATCCAAGAAAAAGGATGATGAGGATTTTGAGCGATTTGCTGAAATGATTAGGCCTATCTTTTTGCGTATGAGATTAACTGATGTGCTCAAAACGAATCCTTATGCTAAATATATGAAAGATATCATTACTAATAAAAGAAAGATACCGGAAGCTGAAATTTCCACCATGCTTGCTAATTATACTTTTAAGGGTGGAATACCAAAGAAACTTGGAGACCCTGGAGTACCTACTATACCTTGCTCCATTAAAAGAAATTATATTAAAATTGCTTTATGTGATCTTGGAGTCGGTGTTAGTGTTATGCCTCTCTCTTTATATCGTAGACTTGACTTGAATAAGCTGACACCTACTGAAATATCTTTGCAAATGGCTGATAAATCAACTGCTATACTTGTCGGTATTTGTGAGGATGTGCCCGTTGTGGTTGCAAACGTTACTATTTTAACGGACTTTGTTATACTTGATATTGCCGAGGATGATAGTATGTCTATTATTCTTGGAAGACCTTTTCTTAATACTGCAAGGGCTGTTATTGATTGCAACAAAGGCAATGTCACTTTTCATGTTAATGGTAATGAGCATACGGTACACTTTCCAAGGAAACAACCTCAAGTTCATAGTATCAACTTTATTGGAAAAATTCCATCAATTAAATTTGGAGGTTTTGAATTTCCTCTTCCTACTGTCAAGAAGAAATATGATATTCTTATTATTGGGGATGTGCATATCCCCGTTGAGGTAACTTAGTGTTATTCGAAATTTCTCCGGTTTCATGATTATCGAAATGAGTTTGTTAACAAGACTTGATCAAGCTTGTTAGTGGATTCTTTTTGATGAGCATGAGATGGATGAAACTAGAAGCACAAACTTCCGTACCCCACTTTTACTTTCTGTTATTTATATTAAATAAAGTAAAAATAGTATTTTTCTGTCTGTTTCCTGACTTATCTGTGGAATATAAAAATATCCCAAAAATAAAAGTCCTCAGAATGCCATGCCAATTTAATATGATTTTTTCGGGAATATTTGAGGATTTACTGTGCAAAAATTACCGTGGGAGGAGCTGCCACCTGGCCACGAGGGTGGTAGGCGCCCCCCCTATAGGGCGCGCCCCCTGCCTCGCGGGCCCACGATGGCCCTCCTCCACTTATCCCAGCACCCATCTTCTTCCTCTATCTCACACAAACCCGAAAAACCAACTCAAGCACGAGTTCCAGCCACTTTTGCTGCGATTTTCGATCTCCTTGGTCAAAGCACCTCTCTCAAAACTGCTTGGGGGGATTGTTCCTTGGTATGTGACTCCTCCATTTGTCCAATTAGTTTTTTTGCTAGTGCTTTATTCTTTGCAAATTTTTGCTGCATAGGTGACCATGTTCTTGAGCTTGCATGTCAAATTTATATGGTTCCAAGTAGTTCTAATGCTTGATATAGGCTCTAGGCACTTGTAGGAGTAGTTACTATCAGTTTTATTAAGTTTGGTTACTTTTATTTTGAAGTTACTAAAAATTTCAGATTGTTTCAGAAAAATGATGAGGAGATTATTGAGGGGCTCATCAAGCCAAAAGCTCAAAGGAAAAGGCACCTAAGCCTAAGTATAATTTGCCACGCACCGCGGAGATTCGGGCGTGTGAATGGCCTTCTGAAGATTTCTTGAGAGCAGCCGGTATCTATGAAGATTTTCATGAATTGGCTCACAATGCAGGCCTCACCGCTTTCCTCCACGACCAATGCGATCAGTATCTCTTACTCACAAATACCTTTGTGCAAAACTTTTATTTTCATCCTAGGAACTCACCGCCTAGGATGGAATTTCATTTATATGATGAGCCTAAGGAGATGTCACTTTTTGATTTCTGTCGGATTTGTTTAGTCCCTTTTGAGGGCAAGACAGAAGAACCACATCATGATGATGTGGCTGGGTTTATTGATAATATCACTGTAGGAGAAACCAGGAAGGTTTCCGATGGACGAATCACTAGCATACATTTTCCTGTTTTGCATTACTTTGCATTATTTGCTAGTCGTTGTTTAATTGGACGCAGAAATTTTGGAAACCTTAGTATCCCCGATTTAATTATTCTGCTCCAAGGTTTATATAGTGATAACACTTTTAGTTTGGGCGGTATTATTGCTAGACGGTTAAATATGAACAGTACTAAGGGCCCCATCTTTGGAGGCATCTATGCCACACGCCTAGCCGCACATTTTAACATACCTATTAGGCATGCTGAAAAGGAAGAAAAAGTGCTATCCCGTGTTTATCTAGATCGTGAAAGTATGGTGGCACATGATTTTATTGTTAAGAATAGGGCAGCGGAGCTTAGATATCAACTGTTCTTTAATAAACATCATCCTGAGACTATTACCTTGCCTGCTCCTTCTTTGTTTGATTTGACTACAGGCACGTACCTTATTCCGTTGGCAGCTATTCACGCCTACCGGAACCCTGCACCAGCTGAGGAGCCAGAGCCGGAACCACAATTTGATCCTTCACGACAGTCTAACTATCAGTGGGATCCAGAGATGATTGCCAGCCAGTGGCAATCGAAGCCTTCTTCTTCATCACAGTACGACCCCAACAACTATTATTATGGATATATGCTAGGCCAGCCGTGGCCATAGACCAACTTAGGCCAAAAGCCTAAGCTTGGGGGAGTACGTATTTCTCACCGACATTACATTTACGCTCACACACACTCATTGCTAGATGTCGGTGCTCATACTTTTTCATTGTAATATCCATGCTAGTTTATTTTCTTTTTCCTTCTTTCTTCTTGTGTGTTTAGTAAACCTTAAGAAAAACCAAAAAAATTAGTAGTAGTTTATTTTTCTGATGTAGTAGTAATAATTGAAAAGAAAACCATATTTCCCGTTCTTCTTTTGCTTGTTGGGAGCTTTCCCGTGTAAATAGTTTTATTTCTTTTCTTTCTTTGGGGGTCAGTAGGAGAAGACCATAATTAAATTGTTGAACTGGATCTTATATGCATTATTGTTGAATTAATGAAAGAGCCCATATTGCCTTGTCTTCTCCTGTTTATTGAATGCTCACAGATTCCAGCTTAGTCCAATGCACGTGCTCTCTTATTATTATTCACACCGTTCGGTCATGCAAGTGAAAGGCAATTATGATGATATATGATGGACTGACTGAGATAAGAAAAGCTGGTATGAACTCGACCTCTTTTGTTTTTGTAAATATGATGAGTCCCGCATTCTTGATTCATCTTATTATGAATAAACATGTTTGCAATGACAATTAGAGATCATAGTTGCTTGTGCCATGCTTGATTAGCTATGAGCTATAATGATTTACCTTGTATGTCAACATGCTATTGAGATGATTATGATGTGGTATGATGGGGTGGTATCCTCCTTTGAATGATTTAAGTGACTTGACTTGGCACATGTTCATGCATGTAGTTGAAACAAAATCAACATAGCCTTCACGATATTTATGTTCATGGTGGATTATATCCTACTCATGCTTGCATCCAATGTTTATTAATTTTAATGCATGTACATGGCTGTTGTCGCTCTCTAGTTGGTCGCTTCCCAGTCTTTTGCTAGCCTTCACCTGTACTAAGCGGGAATACTGCTTGTGCATCCAATCCCTTAAACCCCAAAGTTATTCCAGATGAGTCCACCATACCTTCCTATATGCGGTATCTACCTGCCATTCCAAGTAAATTTGTATGTGCCAAACTCTAAACCTTCAAATAAACATTCTGTTTTGTATGCTCGAATAGCTCATGTATCAACAAAGGCTGTCCTTATCTTCCGTGCTAGCCGGGTTATTCTCAAGAGGAGTGGACTCCGCTCCTCACTCACGACAAAATGGCTGGTCACCGGGATGCCCAGTCCCATGCTTTATGCAAACTAAATCAAAATTAATTGCAAACAAAACTCCCCCTGGGACCTGATGTATGTTGGAGGCACTCGTTGTTTCAAGCAAGCCATGGATTGATGCCTGTTGGTGGAGGGGGAGTATAAACTTTACCATTCTGTTTGGGAACCGCCTATAATGTGTTTAGCATGGAAGATATCGCCATCTCTTAGTTGTTACATTGACAATGAAAGTATACTGCTCAAAATACAATTTATCTCTATTTCAAAACCAAGCTCTGGCACCTCTACAAATCCCTGCTTCCCTCTACGAAGGGCCTATCCATTTACTTTTATGTTGAGTCATCACCCTCTTATTAAAAAGCATTAGCTGGAGAGCACAACCGTCATTTGCATTCATCACTGTTATTTATATTGGGTATGACTATGATTGGATCTCTTTTACCATGAATTACAATGTCTAGTCAGTCCTTGATCTTTAAAGGTGCTCTGCATTTATGTTTTGCGGTCTCAGAAAGGGCTAGCGAGATACCATCTTGTTATATCATATTATGATTGTTTGAGAAAGTGTTGCCATCCGAGATTTGTTATTATGACTTGCTAGTTGATTATGCTATTGATATGAGTAATTACGAGACCTAAGAATTATTGCAAATGTGGTTAGTTATGATCTATGCTGAAAACTTGAATGCTGGCTTGACATAGTTACAACAACAAGAGCAAACAGAGTTTGTAAAAGTTTTTCTTTCTTTCTTTCAGTTTGTCAACTGAATTGCTTGAGGACAAGCAAAGGTTTAAGCTTGGGGGAGTTGATACGTCTCCATCATATCTACTTTTCCAAACACTTTTGCCCTTGTTTTGGACTCTAACTTGTGTGATTTGAATGGAACTAACCCGGACTGACGTTGTTTTCAGCAGAATTACCATGATGTTGTTTTATGTGCAGAAAACAAATATTCTCGGAATGACCTGAAACTCCGCGGGAGGTCTTAGAAAAAATAATAAAAAATCCTCGCTAAATATGAAGACCAGGGGCCCCACACCCTTCTCACGAGGGTGGGGGACGCCCCCCTAGGGCGCCCCCGCTACCTCGTGGGCCCCCTGTTGACCCTCCGACGCCAACTCCAACTCTATATATTTGCTTTCGGAGAGAAAAAAATAGGAGAGAAGAAATCATCGCGTTTTACGATACGGAGCCGCCGCCAAGCCCTAAAACCTTGCGGGAGGGCTGATCTGGAGTCCGTTCGGGGCTCCGGAGAGGGGGATTCGTCGCCGTCGTCATCATCAACCATCCTCCATCACCAATTTCATGATGCTCACCGCCGTGCGTGAGTAATTCCATCGTAGGCTTGCTGGACGGTGATGGGTTGGATGAGATTTATCATGTAATCGAGTTAGTTTTGTTAGGGTTTGATCCCTAGTATCCATTATGTTCTGAGATTGGTGTTGCTATGACTTTGCTATGCTTAATGCTTGTCACTAGGGCCCGAGTGCCAAGATTTCAGATCTGAACCTATTATGTTTTCATGAATATATGTGAGTTCTTGATCCTATCTTGGAAGTCTATAGTCATCTACTATGTGTTATGATACGGCAATCCCGAAGTGACAATAATCGGGACCACTCCCGGTGATGACCATAGTTTGAGGAGTTCATGTATTCACTTTGTGCTAATGCTTTGTTCCGGTTCTCTATTAAAAGGAGGCCTTAATATCCCTTAGTTTCCAATAGGACCCCGCTGCCACGGGAGGGTAGGACTAAAGATGTCATGCAAGTTCTTTTCCATAAGCATGTATGACTATATACGGAATACATGCCTACATTACATTGATGAATTGGAGCTAGTTCTGTGTCACCCTATGTTATGACTGTTACATGATGAACCGCATCCGGCATAATTATCCATCACTGATCCGGTGCCTACGAGTTTTCCATATACTGCTTTACGCTTATTTACTTTCCCGCTGCTACTGTTACAATCACTACAAAATACCAAAAACATTACTTTTGCTGTCTTTACTTTTGTTGCCGCTACCACCACTATCATAGTACTTTGCTACTAAACACCTGACTGTAGATACTAAGTTTCTAGGTGTGGTTGAATTGACAACTCAGCTGCTAATACTTGAGAATATTCTTTGGATCCCCTTGTGTCGAATCAATAAATTTGGGTTGAATACTCTACCCTCGAAAGCTGTTGTGATCCCCTATACTTGTGGGTTATCAATGAGGATGACGTCGTGCGTATAAGGCTCAGAGGGGTCTAGAGCACATCGTGGTAGGATCTGCAACGTATGGTGTTTTTTACTAGGAGACTTGCAGGTTGGTGACATGTGCATAAGGTTCATAGGAGCCTAGAATGTGTCACAGGGGATCATGCATATACATGGCGTCAAGGCAATGCACAAATGTGCGGGCGGACACGACGCAGGGTTGAGCATGGTTGGAGTCGCATAATTTCGACTGGGTCAGACTGGACAGTCTGATGGATCGACATGGATGTTGATCAAAGCAGAAGACGGTGGTGATTTTAGCGACGACTTCATAGGAGCGTGATGCTAATGGTGGCCGACTTCTGGGGCGTGGAAACACGTGGTGCAGGCCTGAGGGGCTTGTGTGCTTCGACAGAATATTGCACGGGGTTGATTCAAGATGGTGCACATGAGAGCTTGGAGTCGTCAGGGTGCGGGAGGGTGGCATGTACAAGCACCATGGAGTCATGTTGAAGGTGGAGTTGGAGTCTGATGGATGACTTCGCTCTGTGCTGATGAAGGGGCTACAATGTAAATGCATGGAGAGTCAAAGCCTATTTCAGCGGGATAGCGAGAGACACGTGGATCGGACTGGGGCCCAATGGTCTGATGGAGACGTGATACTCGGCATCGGTCAGTGATGATCGGTGGTTCTCTGCAATGGGCGTTAAGGCAGTGTGGGCAAGCTACTCGAGAGACTCAACCAGGACAGCAGAGGCTCGATGCGGTGACAGCGGTGAGGCATGTAGTAAGCATTGGACATAGCGACACGCCAAGGCACTGGTGGTCAGACATGTCGTCAAAAAAATTGTGAAGTGGGTGCTGATGCAGTGTTGACGAGTACCAGATTCGAGTTGGTGGCGGGGTCTGTCGGTGCTAGTTGATGGACACGAGTTGACCATGGAGAATCTGAGAATGTGGCAGAAGGTCTGAAATTGTCAAAAGGTGAGAGTACATGGTCGTATATTCTGTGGTGTTCAGTGCACATGGCAAAGTGCGGATGACAAGTACAGAAGGAGGTGGAGTGCTATAGCTATGGGATATGTCAGACACTATTCGGGAAAAAAGGATGAGACAACTGTGAATTTGACTCAGTGTGACACAGGGCGACACTGAAATTCCTTCAAGTTTCAGACATGCGGGCAAGAAAGAGCGGTGATGTTGAGTTCAGGTAACTCTTATGTGTGGCGTCCAATATGTGAGTTGTTCACTTTCACGCAGGTTAATGATCAGTATGTGATGGCGTTGAACGGATTCTTCGGAAGTTGGGAGTGCAAAGTAGAGTAATGAGGAACTTAATTTTGCTCAAGTATTGACTGTGAAGAAGACGAGAAGGGACTACAGTTGCAGGTGCAGTCACATGGAGTCTAGGAGTAGCAGTGGTGCTCATGGTGTATCTCAAGTCCAATGTACATGGAGGTTCGACGCACGGATGAATCCAAGGTGGTGGAGAATATTCGCCATGGTGGAGTTTGTTAGAGTTGTGTCGAATATTATTGTACAAGTTAGGTTACAGTTGGACTTGGTTTTGGACTTCTTGTAGACAGGGTAGGAGTTGTCTCCTAATAGGACACTTGTATCCTAGGCCTCTCATATATATCGGGGGTAGACACACGATGTAACCTATGCCAACATAATAGCACCGGCACGCGGGGGAGCCGGCGGCGTGTGCCGGCGCCCGGGCGGCCGGGGGTGCGGTATTGTGATGGTGTCACGGGGAGGAGCGCCCGTAGTCAGGCCCCGGGGATGTAGCCATGATGGTGAACCTCGTTAACAAATCTCGGTGTCGTGCCTCGTGTGATTGCTTGGTCCTCGGTAGATCAACGGAGCGCCTGGGATTTATTCTAACTAAATCAATAATTTCTATAAAATAAAACCACCACCGTGCTCTAAAAGGATATAAGTGAAGAACTAGAGCTGAATTATCTAGCTCAAAAGATATAAGTGAAGCACATAGAGTATTCTAATAGATTCTGATTCATGTGTGTCTCTCCTAAAAGGTGTGTACAGCAAGGATGATTGTGGTAAACTAAAAAGCAAATACTCAAATCATACAAGACGCTCCAAGCAAAACACAAATCATGTGGTGAATAAAAATATAGCCTCAAGTAAAGTTACCAATAGACGAAGACGAAAGAGGGGATGCCTTACGGGGCATCCCCAAGCTTAGGCTTTTGGTTGTCCTTGAATTTTACCTTGGGGTGCCTTGGGCATCCCCACCTTAGGCTCTTGCCACTCCTTATTCCGAAATCCATCAAATCTTTACCCAAAAACTTGAAAACTTCACAACACAAAACTTAACAGAAAAACTCATCAACTCCGTTAGTATAAGAAAATAAACCACCACCTTAAGGTACTGTAATTAAATCATTCTTTATTTATATTGGTTTTAACACTACTGTATTCCAACTTCTCTATGGTTCATACCCCCCGATACTAGGCATAGATTTATCAAAATAAGCAAACAACACGCGAAAAATAGAATCTGTCAAAAACAGAACAGTCTGTAGCAATCTGTAGGTTTAGAGTACTTCTGTAACTCCAAAAATTCTGAAAAATTAGGGCAACCAGGACAATTTTTATGTCGATCTACTGTAGTTGTAAACGGTATTTTATCGCTCTCTGGTAAAACATGAAAAATTGTTTTCGTGAGCGCATACTTTCTGTTTTTATCATCAAGATCAAACAACAATCACCCAAGAAGATCCTAAAGGCTTTACTTGGCACAAACACTAACTAAAACATAAAAACACAATCATAACAGAGGCTATATAAATTATTCATTACTAAACAGGAACAAAAGGCAAAAAAACAAAAATAAATTTGGGTTGCCTCCCAACAAGCGCTATCGTTTAACGCCCCTAGCTAGGCATAAAAGCGAGAATAGATCTAAATATTACTATCTTTGGTATGCAATTATTCAATTGAACACATATGGCCCTTAGAAGGTTATTTGGTTTTATTAATGATCAAACTCCTAGGCAAGAAATCAATAAAATCATTTGTAGCAAAAGGTTCCTTAATGATATCGAAAAAATTGGGGTGAACACCTATTGATTTGAAGTCTTCATTTTCTTTACTAGAAGATTCACCCTTATTTTCAGGAACATAGATAAACTTGGCAGCTTTGGTAGGAGGAGGATTTGAGGTATTTTTTATGGCAGAAAAAGCGGATCCCAAGATGGTAATAATATCTTCAAATTTATCAATTCTAATGGAATCTTGGTCTACCTTCTCATTAACTATGGGTTCCTTTTCCCTAAGATTTTTCAGAGTAACTCCGACCATAGATCCATATTGGGTTATGTGGTTGTGGATCTTTTTACCCAAATTTTTGATTAACTCTACAATGGCAATTTTATTTTCAATGATATCAAGCCTTTGCATCACATGTTCCAAAGTTAAAATAGTTCCATTGACCAAAAGAGGTGGTGGGCCTAACATATCTATCATAGGATTATAACAATCAAAAGTATGGCTCCCCAAGAAATTCCCTCTGCTAATGGTGTCAAGAACATATCTATTCCAAGGAGTAATGCCTATGTAAAAATTGCAAAGAAGAACGGAAGTGTATTGCTTTTTAGTAGATCTATTTTGAGCATTGCAAAATCTATACCAAGCATCTTTTAGATTTTCTCCTTCCCTTGGTTTAAAATTGAGAACTTCATTATCGGGAGTATTAACAATGATAGGTGGGCTAGCCATGACAGCGAAAAAAACGATCTAACACACGGACACACAAGAGGCAAGCGGAAAGAGGCGAACAGAAAGGAGGCGAAGAAAAGGCAAAGGTTTTTCAAATCGTTTTAGAAGTGGCGGAGAGGAAAATGAGAGGCGAATGGAAAATAATGTAATGCAAGGGATAAGAGTTTGTGATGGGTACTTGGTATATATGTCTTGACTTCAGAGTAGATCTCCTCGGCAACGGCACAAAAATCCTTCTTGCTGCCTCTTGAGCATGCGTTGGTTTTCCCTGGAAGAGGAAAGGGTGATGCAGCAAAGTAGTGTAAGTATTTCCCTCAGTTTTTGAGAACCAAGGTATCAATCCAGTAGGAGATAACATGCAAGTCACCTAGTACCTGCACAAACAATCAAGAACCTTGCAACCAACGCGATAAAGGGGTTGTCAATTCCTTCACGGTCACTCGCAAAAGTGAGATCTAATAAAGATAGTAAGATAAATATTTTTAGTATTTTTGTTGTATAGATTGGAAAGTAAAGATTGCAAAATAAAATAAATAGGAAACTAGAATTGTAGATCAGAAACTCATATGATGGAAAATAGACCTGGGGGCCATAGGTTTCACTAGTGGCTTCTCTCAAGATAACATATATTATGGCGGGTGAACAAATTACTGCCGAGAAATTGATAGAAGAGTGCATATTTATGAGAATATCTAGGCAATTATCATGAATATAGACATCACGTCCGTGTCAAGTAGACCGAAATGATTCTACATCTACTACTATTACTCCACACATCGACCACTATCCAGCATGCATCTAGAGTATTAAGTTCATAAGAACAGAGTAACGCATTAGGCAAGATGACATGATGTAGAGGGATAAACTCAAGCAACATGATATAAACCCCATCTTTTTATCCTCGATGGCAACAATACAATACATGCCTTGCTGCCCCTACAGTCACTAGGAAAGGACACCACAAGATTGAACCCAAAGCTAAGCACTTCTCCCATTGCAAGAAAGATTAATCTAGTAGGCCAAACTACATCGATAATTCGAAGAGACTTGCAAAGATATCAAATCATGCATATAATAATTCAGAGAATAACCAAATATTGTTCATAGATAAACTTGATCATAAATCCATAATTCATTGGATCTCGGCAAACACACCGCAAAAAGTATTACATCGAATAGATCTCCAAGAACATCGAGGAGAACTTTGTATTGAGAACCAAAGAGAGAGAAGAAGCCATCTAGCTAATAACTATGGACCCGAAGGTCTGTGGTAAACTACTCACACATCATCAGAGAAGCTATGGTGTTGATGTAGAAGCCCTCCGTGATCGATTCCCCCTCCGGCAGATCGTCGAAAAAGTCCCCAAGATGGGATCTCACGGGTACAGAAGGTTGCGGCGGTGGAAAAGTGGTTTTCTGGCTCCCCCTGATGTTTTTAGGGTATAAGAGTATATATAGGAGAAAGAAGTACGTCGGTGGAGCTCCGTGGGGGCCACGAGGGTGGGGGGCGCGCCTACCCCCTGGGCGCGCCCTCCTGCCTCGTGGCCGCCTCGCAGATTCTAGACTTCAACTCCAAGTCTTCTGGATTGCTTTCGTTACAAGAAAGATCATCGCGAAGGTTTCTTTCCGTTTGGTATTCTTTTTCTGCAAAACACTAAAATAGGCAAAAAAAATCAGAAACTGGCACTGGGCCTTCGGTTAATAGGTTAGTCCCAAAAACAATATAAAAGAGCATATTAAAGCCCATTAAACATCCAAAACAGATAATATAATAGCATGGAACAATAAAAAATTATAGATACATTGGAGACGTTTCAGAAGGGTGGGTGAACGAATCCCTTTTTTCCTCAGCAATCAAGAACATGCAGGAGGCCAGTTCGGGGCATCAGGGAATGACCAATATATGTGAATTTTCCCATCCCCAAGCAGTTCCACTTCATGTGGATGGGAAGAGCCTTGTCCGTGTCAACAATCCCACAGCTGGGAGGACGGGTATACACTTCTTTTTATTTCCCGACCACTGAAGTGGTGGAGGGCTGGTCGGGAAGGAGAGGGAAAATAGATCAAGGATGGAGACGGACTCAATCGCGCTAAACAAACAACCAGACAACTGATGCGGCTTGAAGCTCGTCGGTATTTCCCCAAAGAGGAAGGGATGATGCAGCATTGTGGCGGTAGGTATTTCCCTCAGTGATGAGACCAAGGTTATCGAACCAGTAGGAGAACTAAGCAACACAACGTAAACAGCCCCTGCACACAAATAACAAATACTCGCAACCCGACGTGTAAAAGGGGTTGTCAACCCCTTTCGGGTAGCGGCGCCCCAAGATAGGCAAATGGACGTGAAATAAATTGTAGTAGATTGATAGATTGAACGTCAAGTAAAATAAATAAGAATAAAACACAGCAAGGTATTTTTGTATTTTTGGTTTAATAGATCCGAAAATAAAAGCAAGGAAAAGTAGATCGCAAAGGCGAATAATATGAGAAAGAGACACGGGGGCCGTAGGTTTCACTAGTGGCTTCTCTCGAGAAAAATAGCAAATGGTAGGTAAACAAATTTCTATTGGGCAATTGATAGAACTTCAAATAATCATGATGATATCCAGGCAATGATCATTACATAGGCATCACTTCCAAGATTAGTAGACCCACTCCTGCCTACATCTACTACTATTACTCCACACATCGACCGCTATCCAGCATGCATCTAGTGTATTAACTTCATGGGGAAACAGAGTAATGCAATAAGAATGATGACATGATGTAGACAAGATCTATGTATGTAGAGATAGACCCCATCATTTTATCCTTAGTAGCAATGATACATACGTGTCGGTTCCCCTTCTATCACTGGATCAACCACCGTAACATCGAACTCACTACAAAGCACCTCTTCCCATTACACGATAAATAGATCAAGTTGGCCAAACAAAACGCAAATATCGGAGAAGAAATATGAGGCTATAAGCAATCATGCATATAAGATATCAAAGAAACTCAAATAACTTTTATGGATATAAAAAGATAGATATGATCATAAACTCAAAGTTCATCCGATCCCAACAAACACACCGCAAAAAGAGTTACATCATATGGATCTCCAAGAGACCATTGTATTGAGAATCAAATGGAGAGAGAGGTAGCCATCTAGCTACTAACTACGGGCCCGAAGGTCTACAAAGAACTACTCACGCATCATCAGAGAGGCACCAATGGAAGTGGTGAACCCCTCCGTGATGGTGTCTAGATTGGATCTGGTGGTTCTGGACTCTACGGCAGCTGGAATTGATTTCCGTCGACTCCCCTAGGGTTTCTGGAATATTGGGGTATTTATAGAACAAATAGGCGGTTCGAGGGGCACCCGAGGTGGGCACAACCCACCAGGGAGCGCCTGGACCTCCTGGCGCGCCCTGGTGGGTTGTGCTTGTGAACTATTGGTGTTAAACCACATGACGATGTGAACTAGATTATTGACTCTAGTGCAAGTGGGAGACTGAAGGAAATATTCCCTAGAGGCAATAATAAAGTTGTTATTTATATTTCCTTATATCATGATAAATGTTTATTATTCATGCTAGAATTGTATTAACCGGAAACTTAGTACATGTGTGAATACATAGACAAACAGAGTGTCACTAGTATGCCTCTACTTGACTAGCTCGTTGATTCAATGATGGTTATGTTTCCTAACCATAGACATGAGTTGTCATTTGATTAACGGGATCACATCATTAGAGAATGATATGATTGACTTGACCCATCCGTTAGCTTAGCACGATGATCGTTTAGTTTGTTGCAATTGCTGTCTCCATAACTTATACATGTTCCTATGACTATGAGATCATGCAACTCCCGAATACAGGAGGAACACTTTGTGTGCTACCAAATATCATAACGTAACTGTGTGATTATAAAGGTGCTCTACAAGTGTCTCCGATGGTGTTTGTTGAGTTGGCATAGATCGAGATTAGGATTTGTCACTCCGATTGTCGGAGAGGTATCTCTGGGTCCTCTCGGTAATGCACATCAATATAAGCTGTAAGTGCATCTAGTGCCACCCCTTGTTGGTTTTGGAGTATTGACAACAAACCTGGTTGAGGGACTAATGTGTTTGTGAGAATTGCAGGATAACACAGGTAGAAGTCCCTCATTGATTCGGTTTTCCTACCAGAGATGACCCCTAAAAATGTATGAAGACATTGAAGTCAAAGGTGGTATGTGAAGACATTCACATTGAAGACTATGACAAGAGAAGACATCGCGTGAAGACAATGGAGCGCGAAGACTTAGTCGTTTCGTCGTTCTTTTTCTTCTTTGTTGAGTCATAGGAACCACCGTACTGTTAAGTGGGGTCCAAGAGAACCAGTCAGAATGACTGGAGTGATGCTTAACCAAAATCCTATGTCTTCGAGCGAAGACAATGAGAGCAAATCTTATCCAGAGCTGGATAAGTCAGCTTTGCTTGTAGACCAAGTAAAGTTGTCGTGTGTGTTTGAAATCTGACCGTTGGAACACGTGTCAGTTCCTTAGTGATCCAGGGTCATTTCGGACAAATCAGGTTGGGTTGCCTAGTGGCTATAAATAGCCCACCCCCTAACAACCATAAACGGTTGGCTGCTCAGAGTTAGTGTAAGGCTTTTGTCGTTTGAGAGCAACCCACCTCGAAGCCTTTGAGAGAGAATTCCTTGTCAGGATAAAGCCCTGAACACCTAGAGCCAAAGAGTGTAAGGCATCACTTATGTCTTCCTATCTGTGTGATCTGAAGACTTATTACACTTGAGGACTGTGAATCCTCCAGCCGGTTAGGCGTCGTGTTCTGAGCATCCAAGAGTCATTGTGGATTGCCGGTGAACGAGGTCTGTGAAGGTTTGGAAGTCTACCTTGAAGACTTACCAGAGTGATTGGGCGAGGACTGGGTGTCCTTAGCTCAAGGGCAATAAGGTGAAGACACGGTCTTCTGAGTTGAATCTCAGCCTCCCTAACCAGACGTACAGTTGTCACAACAACTGGAACTGGTCCAACAAATCATTGTCTTCAATGAGTCACTGGTTCTATCCTTCCCATCTCTTTATTTACAGTTGGTCCTTGTGAAGTCATTGCCTGTTTGCATTATCTTTTGTCTTCACTGAGTGACTGCTTGCTCTAATTGGCTTCATACTATCTTCCTACCTGATCTATACTGCCTAGCTGCTATTAGTCGTTGTGCTTTCACTTCATTGAATACTTGACTATGTCTTGCTTAGTGTAGTCTACCTTCCGCTTCATGGTAATAGGTTTATTTCTATCGTTTGTCTTCGAAACTCCCATGTTTTGAAGACTTTCTCAAAAATCTCCTATTCACCCCCCTCTAGTCGATCACTAGCACTTTCAATTGGTATCAGGGCAAGGTACTCCCTTGTTATGTGTGATTCGGTTTAACCACCTGAAGTTTTAGCTATGTCGACTGCAGGGATAATCAAAGTCTCCGCTGCGTGCCCAGTCTTCGATGGAACTGAATATCCCTACTGGAAGAATAAGATGCGCATGCATCTTGAAGCCATTGATGTCGACCTCTGGTATGTCATCAAGAATGGTGTCCCCAAGGCTGGTGAAGGTGTCACCGCTGCTGATGTCAAGAAGTTCGTTCAACTGGACTCCACGGCCAAGAACATCATCTGTAGTCATCTGACCAAAGGACAATATGGCCGTGTGAGTGCTCTGGAAACATCTAAGCTAGTCTAGGACTGGCTCTCCAAGGTCAACGAAGGCGTCTCAACCCAGAGAGATCAAAGAATCAGTGTCCTTCGCAACCTCTTCAACCGCTTCAAGAGAGACGGCAATGAGAATGTTCAGCTCACGTTTGATCGACTCACTAACATCACAAATGAGCTTCAAGCCCTCGGCACTACTGAGATCACCAAGCATGAAGTCGTCAAGACACTCCTGAGATCACTTGACAGCTCGTTTAACACCCTAGCCCTGATGATTCAGGAATGTCCTGACTTCAAGACACTCGATCCGTCTAACATACTTGAAAGGCTCAACACACATGAGTTTCAGCTTTCTGAGAAAAGAGACATCTACGGTCCCAACTATGGGCGAACTCGTGCCTTGAAGGCAAAAGCTGTCTCCTCATCTGAAGAAGAATCTAACAGCAGTTCTGATGATCCTGAAGACATTGGAAAGGAGCTTGCTATGCTTGTGAAGAATTTCCAAAAATTCACCAAGAAGAAAGGCTTCAGAAAGTTTTCACGATCAAGCTCAAGGAATGATGAAGCTTCTGCTCATGACTACAAGAAGAGAACATGCCACAAGTGCAAGAAACCTGGCCACTACATCTCTGAGTGTCTGACGCCGATGCAAATGATAAGGACTACTCCGCTCCCACCTACTGCTTCATGGCACGCGGTGCCAAGGTAAACACACGCACTACTCACTATCAAACATCCAGTGAAGATGACTCTAATTGTGGTTCCAAACCCAGCTACAAAACACTTGCTAAAATTGCAACTGAACAACAGAAAGCTATGGAACATATTCAAAAACTGTTAGACAAAAGCGATGACCTGTTAGACGCTGAAATGACTCGATCTCAGTCCTTAATTGAAGACATAAAAAATCTTCATGTTAAGTATGAGGAACTTGAAAGTCGTCATGAAACGCTCTCAACAACTCATGAAAAGCTTTCCTATGATTATCTTCAAAGGAAGCAAGATCTTGAGAAATTGAGAGCGGCTCATGAAGATCTTCAAAATGAAAACGAGTCACTTCGCGCCAAACAGATCAGTTCCGCTCATGAAGGATTTGAACCACCATGTCTTAAATGCATTGAGCGTGACAATGCTACTTCTGTTGCTGGATGTTCTACTGCTGCTACTATTGCAATATCTTCAACTATTGATGTGGTAACTAATCCCTCTACTCAGGATACCACTGCTATTGCTGATGAAAATGCTAGGTTGAAGACATTGCTTGAAACAGGGATGTACAAAAGTCTCAAAGGGCATCAGACACTATGTGATGTCCTAAAAAGGCAGATCCTGAACTGAAACCCTAGGAAAGAGGGTCTTGGGTTCGAAAGGAAAATGAATGCTGATGGCTCTTACTGGAAACCTGAGCAGTACCCCAAAACCACATGGGTTGCTGCAAAGGAACCTTCAGTGGATCCATCCACACTGTCTGGCTTCACTTGTGTTAATCCCATTGTTATTGATGAATCCTTTGATGCAAACTATAAACTGTTTAAGAATTAGAGTGGTGAAGTGTTTGCCAGGTATATTGGTACTAACTGAAGGAATGGGCCACCTATGAAGAAAGTCTGGGTGCTGAAAAAGTGGTTGGAGAATCTTCCTGTGAATGTCGTCATGACACCACAAGTGAAGAAGACAAACCCCAGACCACAGGCTTCATATGGTCCAAAGGCTTCATACAGACAAAGGACTTACCTGAGTCGCACTAATGCAAATGTTTTGTAGGGAAACCATACTCTGGCCTATGGATATGAGCGCGTTTCATCAAACCGCCATGTTCATAAGACCAAGAACTACTCTGCTTATTCTTATGAGTACTATTGTCCACCTGCAAGACTATTTTCTAGGGCTCCAAAGCCAAAGTTCTCAGAAGCTGCACTTAGACTCATTGCTTCGAAGCCACCCTTGAAGATGTGGGTGGCTAAGAAAGCTTAACTCTCTTTTGTAGGGAAGGGTCTCCAGCCGAAAATCAAATTCGTCTGAAGCTATTGCTGGGGACCTCAAACATCTTGTACGACGCAAGATCAAATGCCCAAATGGTCTTATTATGTATTTTGTTCCTGAATCGCTTGCTACTTGCCCTATCAGTCCTAACCTCGATCTAAGCTTTCATAATCCACTTGCTCTTCAAATGTTTATGCTTCACAATTCTCTTCGTGAAGTCTATCCCCCTAACTGCACTATAGGGTATGACACTAGCTGCTTCAGAATGGATTATTGATAGTGGGTGTACTAATCACATGACTGGCAAGCGAAGTCTTCTCATGGACTCAACTTTACGTCCATCTAACAAGAGTCACATCACATTTCTTGATACTGGTAAAAGCAAGGTATTGGGTCTAGGTAGAGTTGCAATCTCAAGGGATAAACACATGGATAAAGTGATGCTTGTTGAATCCCTTGGTTTCAACTTAATGTCTGTCTCAATGCTTTGCGATTTAAACATGATTGTGATATTTGGAAAATATCGTTGCCTTGTTCTAATGGAATCTGACAAGTCTCTAGTCTTTGAAGGGTATCGGAAAGATGATTTGTACGTGGTAGATTTCTCAGCAGGACCACAGCTTGCCGTATGTCTTCTAGCAAAAGCTTCAGAATGCTGGCTCTGGCATCGGAGGCTAGGGCATGCTGGCATGAGGAACTTACACACTCTTGCAAAGAAGAAACATGTCATAGGCATCGAGGGCGTCAAGTTCAAGAAGGATCACTTATGCGGTGCCTGTGAAGCAGGAAAGATGACGAGGGCCAAGCATCCCTCGAAGACAATCATGACAACGACTCAACCCTTCAAACTGCTCCACATGGACCTCTTCGGTCCCACTCACTACTCAACTCTTACTACTACTGCTTGTCTCTATGGCTTTGTCATTGTTGATGATTATTCAAGATATACTTGGGTGCATATAATCCTCTACAAGACTGAAGTGCAGGATGTCTTCAGACACTTCGCCAATCGAGCCATGAACAACTATGGCGTCAAGATCAAGCACATCATAAGTGACAATGGCACTAAATTCAAGAACACTGGCCTCGACACTTATCTTGATACTTTGGGCATCACTCATGAATTCTCAGCTCCGTACACGCCGCAACAGAATGGCGTTGTGGAACGCAAGAAAAGAACACTTATTGAGATGGCCCGGACGATGCTTGATGAATACAAGACTCCAAGAAAGTTCTGGCCTGAAGCCATTGATACTGCATGCCATATCATCAGCCGTGTTTATGTTCACAAGCTTCTGAACAAAACATCCTATGAGCTCCTCACTGGTAAGAAGCCAAATGTCAGTTACTTCAGAGTATTTGGTGCCAGGTGCTGGATCAAGGATCCACATCACACTTGAAAATTTGCACCGAAAGCACATGAAGGTTTTATGCTTGGATACGGAAAGGACTCGCACTCCTACAGAATCTTCAACCTCTTTCACTATAAAGTGGTTGAAACTGTGGATGTGCGGTTCGACGAGACTAACGGCTCGCAAAGAGAGCACCTGCCAAGTGTGCTAGATGAAGTTCCATCCAGTGAAACCATCAAGCTCATGGGGACAGGAGAAATCATATCGTCTGAAGCTCAGCCTGAAGAGGAACTCATCATGTCTACACCTGATCAACTAGAAGACAATGCTCAGCATGAAGACAATCCTTCTAATGATGACAATGATCAACAAGAGCAAAATCTTCGTCATGTTCATCCTCGTGTTGCAAATGAAGTACAGATTGAGAGAATAATTGACAGCATCAATGCAGCAGGTCCACTCACTCGTTCAAGGGCAACACAACTAGCAGACTTTTGTGGACACTTCGCATTTGTCTCAATATCTGAACCCAAGAAAGTTGATGAAGCCTTCATGGAACCTGAATGGATTCAAGCTATGCAAGAAGAGCTTCAACAATTTGAGTTGAATAATGTATGGGAACTGGTCAAGCATCCTGATCCTCGTAAGCACAATATCATAGACACTAAATGGATATATCGCAACAAGCAAGATGAGCATGGTCAAGTTGTCAGAAACAAAGCTCGTCTCCTTGCTCAAGGATACACTCAAGTTGAAGGAATTGACTTCGATGAAACATTTGCTCCTGTGGCTAGGCTTGAAGCTATACGCATACTGCTGGCCTATGCAAATCATCATAACATTCTTCTCTATCAAATAGATGTGAAGAGCGCCTTTCTCAATGGCAAGATTGAATAAGAAGTGTATGTTGCACAACCGCTTGGCTTTGAAGATCCAAAACATCCTGACATGGTTTACAAGCTCAACAAGGCACTGTATGGCCTTAAACAAGCCCCTCGACCTTGGTATGACACACTCAAAGACTTCCGGAAGAGCAAAGGCTTCAAACCTGGTTCCCTGGATCCCACTCTCTTCACGAAGACATATGATGGTGAACTGTTTGTGTGCCAAATATATGTGGATGACATTATCTTCAGCTACACTAACCAAAAATATAGTGATGAGTTTGGATATATGATGCAAGAGCAATATCAAATGTCCATGATGGGTGAGCTGAAGTTCTTCCTTGGTCTTCAAATACGACAACAACGCAATGGCATCTTCATATCTCAAGAGAAATACCTCAAAGATTGCCTGAAGAAGTTTGGAATGCAAGACTGCAAAGGCTATACGACGCCAATGCCAGCTAAACCCCATCTGGGTCCCGACGACAATGGTAAAGAGTTCGATCAAAAGGTATACCGCTCCATGATTGGTTCTTTGCTTTATTTATGTGCATCTAGGCCAGATATCATGCTTAGTGTTTGCATGTGTGCCCGATTCCAAGCGGCACTAAAGGAATCACATCACTTAGCTGTGAAGCGAATTCTTCGATATTTGGCTCACACCCCAACACTAGGATTGTGGTATCCAAAGGGCTCAGAGTTTGATCTAGTTGGATTGTCGGATGTTGATTATGCTGGTGACAAAGTGGACCGCAAGTCTACATCAGGCACATGTCACTTTCTGGGACGATCACTTGTATGTTGGTCTTCAAAGAAGCAGAACTGTCTATCTCTCTCCACTGCTGAATCTGAATACATTGCTGCTGGATCTTGCTACGCTCAGCTTCTATGGATGAATCAAAGACTCAAGGACTATGGCATTTATCTGAAGCAAGTGCCACTCTACTGCGACAAGGAAAGCGCCATGAAGATTGCAAACAACCCAGTTCAGCAGTCGAAGACAAAGTACATTGAAATTCGTCATCACTTTCTCAGAGATCATGTCATGAAGGAAGATATTGATATCATACACGTCAACACTGAAGAGCAACTGGAAGATATCTTCACAAAGCCCTTGGATGAGAAAAGGTTTTGCAAGTTATGATGTGAGCTAAATATCTTGGAATCCTCAAATGACCTGTGATCAGGCACACATCCTAACACTTGTGCATGTTGATGACTTAGATGTGCAACACACGAAGTAACGTATGTCTTCAATCAATGAAGACTTGCATTCTGAGTGTGAATACATTAACGTGGAATTTGACTTTGGAGCGCCACGATAATTGTGCGCCGTGTCTGGGTCTAATACTTCCTATACGGTGGGTAACGCCACCACCAAATTCTTCCCTAAGAAGTGTTTCTCACATGTCGTTACATTTGCAAAGTCTTCACTTTCTGTTTGTCTTCAATGTTAACATGGCTTCATGTTTATCTTCAATATACTGATTTGGTTTCTGTCCTCTATAGCATTCACTTACAGCTATGGCTTCTTGTTGAATCTTTTGAACTAAGTGAATGTGATCGGACCCTAACCCCTCTATGCTTCTTTCTCAAGTATGTCTATCCAAATCATATGCATTCTATTGACACTGTCAAAATGTCTTCTTTGCGTCCTTGTCAACAGAAGACACAGAGACAAACTTTAATCCGTTTTCAATGCTAAATCCTTCCACCTGAAACACGGAGAAGTGGGAACGACCACCCGACAATCCAGGCATGCGTGGGAACGTGGAACAACCTCCAATGTGTTGCATGATAGCCACATGTCCTTCAGATGTGAACCGCCAGGGGCACCTATGTAATAACACTGTGTCGTCCCTGTCCCTATAAATACACGCCTCACCCCAGTCATTATCTCTTCTTCCACTCTCGCACAAACCCTAGCGCCACCGTTAGCCCTCGACGACGCCGGCGACGAAGCGCTTAGCTGCCGTGACCTCACTAACGCCGTCCTCATGCCGACCATAGACAATGTCTTCTCCGCTGTCGCCGTAGGTGTCCTCCGTCGCCAAGTTAGGGAACGGACGATCGAACTGCTCGGCCTCCTCTCCCACTCCGTCTAGCAGTTCCTCGTGTGGTAAATAAAACCTCCTTTTACAGTCCTTTTGATCCGATAGATTCATCCTTTTCAACCACAAGTAGTTTCTGTTCACACAAGTTGGATCTACCTCATACTGCATCTCATAACATGCCTAGTATATTCACTTATGCTTCACAAAGTAGTTAGATTCCTCACTTGTACTTATTCATGGATTCGTACAAATCTGGAACCAACTCTCTACCTATGAGTGAATGTCTTCGCACTATGAGGTCAATGTCTTCTAAACTGATTTATCTTCAAAAATCTTTTGAGAATGCATATGACCTCTTCCCCTTCCCTCGCACCTTTAATGCTGTCACAGGTACATGTTCGTGGGAGAATCCATTGGTTCTCATAGTCTCCATTCATTTGTAGAGTTCTTACAGCATCATATAAATTCTCCTGAAGCCAGTTCTTGTCTGACCAGTAGACGGAAGACTTTGACAGTTTTGAAGCCTTTCAGTCTAAACTTCATGGCCACAGAGAAATCTGCAAGGAAGGGTGGCAGACAGCATCGTGGCAACACCTCAAGAGATTTGCCTCCTGACCTCTATGAGATGTACAAGACAGATCCAGAGGAGGACTACAATCAGCGAAAAACCCGAATCTAATGGATTCAAAGATATTGGGCAGAACAATGGTTCAAGTACAGGTTTGTGACCCAGGAGGATGCTCAGAAAAATGCCATCAAGAGACCGTGGGGAGACATCTTGTACAGAAATCTTCAACCCAGATCCAGAGCTGAAGCCATTGAACAAGGCTTCTATCCTTGCATGGCCTGTGGACCATACCCTGCCGATGCAGACCCATCTTCGCTGCTATGGTGCCGTGATGACAATCTGTTCAAGTGCAACTTCTAGTTTGCCAAGAACTCGGCCAAAGCAAACAAGAAGTCATGGGGACTAGACTTCAATCCAGGCCCCTCTGCTCCTCGTGCTGACGGCACACGCGGAGCTGAACCCAATATGGTTGGGCCCTTCTATAACTTAGAAGGTCTCATTACTCACATACAAGTTCAAGGGGCAGTCGTGGATCAACCTGCAGACGACGCTGAATCTGACGAAGCGCCTGCACCACCGAAGCCAAAGAAGCTGAAGAAACCTAAGGCTTGGAAGCCTGCCCCTGCACCAAAGGTTTCACGGGCGAAGCCTCTGGCCACTGCACCTCCTGAACACAGTGTGCAGTCTAAAGATCTGTCACGCATCTCCAAGCCCTCCAAAGTGAAGATGCCCATGCAACCCACCAGCCAAGCACTGACCCCTGCTGCTGTTCTGCGCAACGAGAATGACGCCATTGATCTGTCCAGCGACGACAACCTTGGCGATGACGCTCTTGAGCAGTTAATCAAGAGCAAGCAAGAGGTAGAAATCTTAAATGACCTTCCTCTCTTTGATGTTTAAATCATCAACAACTTCATTGATGAGTGGTTTGACAGCCCAAATGTTAGCTTTGATGATCTTCAGCTTCACATTGGCCTCAGCGTCGTCTTCCATGGAGCCATTGCTGCTGAGCTGGCTCTAGCTCAGAAAATTGTTGAGCTGAAGCATAAGATAGATTATGAAAAGGCTCAGTTCAAGAAGCATATGGCCAAGCTCAATGTTGAAGACATTCAGAACTTCCAGGTCATGATGCATGAGCTCAAGGAAGCATTCCGAACCAAATGCGAAGAAGCCAAAGGTCCTCGTGAGCGCATGAAGGATCTTGCTGCTAAATGTGTTCAGGGATACAATGAACCTGAAAAGCGCAAGGCTTTGGGGAGACCAGACATCGACCCCAGAATGGCAGCCAATAAGAAGAAGAAGCCAGCTTTGGTAGAACCCGAATGTCAGGACCGGATTTTCGGGATATAAATTTCCCAGAAAATGGCCCTTGTGCTCACCAGCCCCAGGATTACTGTTAGCTGATGAGGCACCAACTTGATAAAGAAACTCCGAGAAAAGTACATCATATGTAGTACAAGACCATTCTGGCCTATGAGTACAGCAAAAAGGTTTCTAGTGGTTGATGGCAGAAGCGGTTTGCGGATCATCAATGTCTATGGGACTCCATTTCCCACAGGAACAGCTGACCAGGATAACTCCTATCTTCGCGAGGCTGCTATCACCATTGCATAGGTTCCGGGGCTGTCGTCACAACGCTCCTCTCCACGCAAGAAATCTGGCCAAGACAATAGCCAGGGACAAGCCAGTGAGTACTTTGAATGTACTCGCAAACATTAAGAACACAAGTGTAATATAGCCACTGATAATCATGTTTTAAAATATTCTATAATCACTTCATCAATTATGAAATAAGGTTCATGATGCACGCAAGCAGATCATTCAAATAAAACATGAGTAAATAATCAGGGAGTAGAAATGGAAAGCACCGATCGGGTGTCTAAAGCAATGCCTCAAAAGGATAATAATATGAAGCATGCCTCAGTCGGGCGTCTGAGTGACACCACATAAAGGGCTTATATATAAAGGAATAACAAGCATGCCACAGTCGGTCGTCTGTGCGACACCACATAAAGGGCTTATAAGTAAATGAAATAACAAGCATGCCATAGTCGGGCGTCTGAGTGACACCACATGAAGGGCGTATATATAAAAGGGATAACAAGCATGCCACAGTCGGGCGTCTGTGCGACACCACATAAAGGGCTTATAAGTAAATGAAATAACAAGCATGCCACAGTCGGGTGTCTGAGCGACATCACATAAAGGGCTTATATATAAAATAATCACAGTGAATATCCAGGAGGTGGAACCGTCCCATGGATACTCATTAATTTCAAATAATACAATTGATTAGACCACAATAATAACAATCATAATCATCATATGTCACAGGTCATAATCAATGTTCTGGTTTAGTAGTTTTCCTCCGAAGACTGACACTAAGACCGACACTTGACCCATCCCAGACTGTAGTCCTTAACCATGGACATGGCTATTCGAATAGGTAAGATATCTCTGCAGAGGGTGTACTCTTTACCCACTAGCAACGGATTCCTTTAGTCCATCGGGACTAATTCCGTCTACGGTCTTTCATTCAAAAACACACCTGACCGCACACACCAGGTTAACTTACCGGTGTCTGGAATCACCCACGACACATGTCAAGCGAAACTCTAAGTGGGGAGGCTATGGCCTCTCTTAGCTTGGGATCAAACTTATATCACGCGCTCTAAGGGGTGCCCCCCTCTCGGTCCCAACCGGAAACACCCATGCCCCTGGACCAGGTGGCATGCCTACCAGATGCAGCCGGTATCTTCCACCATGGCCTCTCTGTACGGTGTGTGCTAGGATAGGGGTTGACAACTTACTGAACCGTAGCCTACCTACGGCAGGGACAAGTGGCAGCACGAAACAAGTATGGGGGTTACTGGAACAAGACTCGATCTATGGCCGACTCAGGAGGTTTAAGCATTCCTGCATCGTTATCTCAAGAATTATATTTCACATCCATCAAACAGAACAACCACTCATCATACCTCCCCATGCCCCACCGGTCATAATCGTCTCGATGAGGGACAAGCTCGTGTCTACCCAAGACAGAGGCTTTCCCGAATCCTTCCCGGTAGGCATGAGAGGCATATGAGGGGGATTTCTATCACAAACATATTAAATGCCAACAGCATGAAATCATCAATATGCATTATGATCGTATCATCACATAGAATAACGAAATCTCCGAGACAAGATGGGGTTGCAACCGTATCAACAACGCAAGACAATATTATGCCAGGGTTCAGAATGCTTGCCTTCCAGGTGTGGAGAGGTGAGGTGCCCTCCAAAACTTTTGCAAGTTATAATCCCCCCCTCCAAATTCCTATTTAAAAGAAATATTCAAATAACACATACTTTAAAAACAGTACAAAGAGTTTTCCTATTTTTTTGAAATAAATCTTAAAATAAACTAGGAGAAATTTTAGAGAGATAGGAAAAAGAATCAATCCATTTGGAGTTTTATTTAAAAAGATATAGCCAGTCAAAGCTTCAGTCAAACTCTGTTTTTTAAAATAAAACAAAAAATAAAACATTTCAAATACGAATACGCTCTTGGGAAGAGAAAACGTACTTTAGGTTTTGCGCTTCCACTTAAAACACGTGGAGGCGGGCTGGTCACTGACAGTGGGTCCCTTGGGCCCACTGGTTAGGTTTGACCAGTCGTCCCCCGCCTTCGCTCTCCTTTGGCCGAACGAAGGCGGAGCTCCAGCGATCTTCGCCGGCGAACGGCAGCTCCTCGAGGGCATCCGAGGGCAGGGATGGATCCGCCAGCCCAAGGCGGTCCTCCCGGTGGTCGACTGGCCGGCGGGGACGGAGGGAGTCGCCGGCGGTGAGCTCCGCGGCGGAGGAAGCTTCAGGTGAATTTGGGGTTCTAGGCTACGGTGGTTCTGGGTCGCATTTGAGGGTTTGGGAAGCTCCGCAAGGTCGAGGGGAAGGTGATGGTGGCACTGGTTGGGCGGGGGAGACTCTGTTTGCGACGCACGACACTGAATCGTGGCGGCGACCGAACTGGCCGGAGGCGGGGAAGAAGGCTTCCCCCCCCCCCCCCCCGACGATTACTGGCCGTGGGGGCTTCGAGGGGATGGCTTGAGGCTGCTTGAGTGGCTGGACGAGCTCGGGGCCCCTACTTATAGCGCGGCTAGGTCGGTTCGCGGCGGTCGTGGATAGGATCATCGGCAACCGCCGTTCTGTAGATGCAGGGCGACGTGGTGGAGGCTAGCGGGGTTGGGAGGGCGAGTGGATGAGGACGGCCTGCACACGAGGGCAGCTGGCGAACGGAGGAGGCTCGGGCGGCGCCATACGCGGCAGAGGCTGGTGTCGCCGGCCGCTAGCCGCCATGGCCGACCTGACGGCGGCACTGTAGGGTTCCAGGGACGACTCTGTGGCGAGGGAGGGGGCAGGCGTGTTTGCTGCGAGTGGGGAGAGGCCAGAGCGGGCGAGGGGAGGCGGCAGTGCAACGCGGCGGCTCGGTGCGCGCGCGCCCAGCGCACGCACGCTGCATGCTCGACGCAATGCCAGAGCAAGCTAGAGGATTAGGATGAGGCTGAGGATTAGCAGGCCTGGGTTAGGGTTAGCTAGGAGCTTAGTGGACATGTTGGTTGGGTCAGGAGGTAAAGTCCACAATGCAGACTAAAGATCATGCCAAATCTGTGCATGCACTCAAGGTGTTTGACAGAATGCCATGTGCATCTAGGCAATTCTTAGGGTGGCCAAAAGCTCCAGACCAGTGTCTCTTTAGGTGTAGGTGATGGTGGCCAGGTCAGTTGGTCAAGACTAGAAACTTGATAGAGCAAGTTTTTGGGAAAACCATTTCTGGACAGAAAGAAAAGGGCATAGTTTCATTGACCAAAAACACTCCAATGGTTCCACCCTCCTAGACTTAAGGGTTTTGCAGGGTGGTCTATAAGTAGGAAAAAGCTCATGGTTACTAGAGCAAGATAAATTAGGGTTGCAGTACAAATCACCAAGCCGGACCAGAATGAAAAAGAGGTTGATTCACTCAAATTTTCAAATAACATGAATGGGTTTTTTGCATAGAGTTGAATAAAATACTCCTATTAACATCCCATAATTTTGGTGGAAGTTTTAAAGAAACATTTAAATAGGTTGTAGTGCAAAATTGCCAACTGGACCAGATTTGAAAAATTGGGGTAGAGCTCAAAATATCCAATGAATGAAATATATTTTTACATAAAAGTGATTTAAAAACATCACATGACATCGCCAAATTTTGGTGAAAAATTTAAATAAATTTATCAAATGGTTGTAGTTCAAATGGGACCCTAAAACCATGGGAAACCATTTTAAAGAAATAAAGATCAGAAAATAATAATTATATAATTAATTCCACTGATAAAAGGAAAAGTTTTCCTTGAGAGGGTCAACAAGTCCAATAATATATTTGAAAGGTTTTTCACTTGGGGTAAAAACTCCATAATAATAAGGAAAAGAATGGCTCTGAAATCAAAAGAAAATCCAGAAAATAAAAGTTTAAATTTCCTGGCAAAATTTTAATTAATAAAACAAGGTTGAAATTTTTGGGGTGTCACAACATTACCCCCCCTTAAGAAAAATCTCGTCGTCGAGATTTGCTAAGGGTCGTCCGAAAATATAGCTCATATTAGCTGAAACCGAACAGTTTACTCATAGCACGAACCTGGGTACAACGCATAAGCTGCAACACATAAATAAACATAACCATGACGTTTACAATGAAAACGGTAAGAGGACAGGGTCCTGAGAAAACGTCTCTGGCACTGGGGCACACTCCTCCTCTATCGGGGGAAGCGGATTGACTAGTCGATGAATGCGTCTCTCCTGGTCGGGCCTAAGTGGTCTGCCGATGGCGATCTAAGGATTTAAATCAGCGAGGCTCTGAACATAACCCATTATCCGCTGGGTCAGACGCTCTTGCACGATGACATACTGGGCAAGGTTGGCCAATACTGGGTCTCTCTCAATTCGTCCACCGGAAAAAGATACTACTTCCCCGGGTGCTGCACGGCTCGGATAGTAATAATACCCTCGTTCGCTGGCATAGGGTACCGCGAATCGAAGGCGAACAAGCGCTTCGTGTGCAGCAGCTTCTATGGCCATCTGCGGAGTCGGCATAGATTTCCCCACGAAGGAGACTTCTGTTAGGTCTTGTTTTGAGTTTACGGGAGGGATGTGCACTACTGCCCAATATTTCGAGGTGGATGAGGTGATTCTCAATTTGAGCAGCTCGTACTGGGGTGGCTGGGTAGAACCCATGGTACTGCAGGTAAAGTCCCACAATATTTTAACAAAACTACCTGGGGTTGCCTCGGGGGTCCTCAGATAAATGCTAGGGCTCGACATGGCAAGAAATGGCTGTGAGGGTTGTGCCCAAGGTGAGGGGTACTTGACAAGGTCACGAGGTGGCCTTTTATATAGCGACTGGGCTAGGTTATTTACCGCGGTGAAGGGCAACTAGTTTGTCGGTTCTGCTCTATGGGATCGGGGTCAAAGCCACAGATACACACATCTCGCAAAAGCGGCGCATTAATGTGGGTGCCGTCAGGGTTGGTTTTTGGTAGCTACGCCCGGAATTAAAAATGCAACCGTACATCAACAAACTTATGCACAACTACTATTTAAAATAAGGGCGCACATGCAGACAACATCCCAATATGGCGATACATGATCACACAATTACAGGGCGTGGGGTATACTAAGACTCGGTACTACTCGAGTGACTTAGTCTACCTCGTTTATGTCCAAGCGGGCTTGCCTTGAGGACGCCGAGGCTTCTCCACGGTTTTCACCGTCGGGGTTAGCTAGAGGGGGTTGAGGTGCTGCAGGGTCGGGGTAGCGGCGCTGACCATCGTGGGGGTTGCTGGCCACAATCCCGCTGGAGTGTGTTCCCAAAAGGCGACGAAGCACTTCTGGGGACATCAACGCATTATGGTCGATGGCTGGGGCAGACCTTAAGGAGTCGATCGGTTGTCCGAACAGCACGACTGGGCTGTCGGTGACGGGCTCATCTTCTCTTCTTGCCGGGGCTCGGCCGATCAGTTCTCCACGAGCTGTGATCAGATCAAGGGTGATTTGATCGAATAGTTCCTCTAGTGCACTTACATAGCGCACCAGATGCAATAATGCAGGATCCGTCTCGTGATCTCCGTTGGCAACTTGGGGTGGCCTACCATACCCGTCACGGCTAGGGTAGTAGTAGAAGGAGCGACAGTTAACTCTGGGCGACAAGTGCCGGAGTTGAACTATAGCCTCTCGAGCAGCTAGTTGGATGGCCTATGGCTCAAAGGAAGTTGTCCTTCCGGTGAACCTGTAGGGGCGTTCTGGCGATAGACCCCTACCATAGACGTGTACAATGGCCCAAAATTGACGGCTCTCACCGCTCATGGACCCTTGGTACACAACATATTCTGGGGGCTCTTCTAACGCGAAGGCACGGCGGGTGAGGTTTGGTAGCACGGTCACGAAACCTCCAAGGTTGGTTGCTGTGGTCTCATTGTGAACAATGGGGCTAGGCATTATAGCTTGGTTTGGGGCAGAGGCTGTGCTGCGCTGGGTTGAGGCTAGCATGCCCTTTTTATAGAAAAAGGGGGTGGAGTCTTCCTTCGCACGCCTGCGAAAAGGACTATTTAGGCATCGGTCACTGGCGCGTGATCGACAGGCTAGGTTGATAGGTTGGGCACCGACTGCCAAAAGGTGTCAGGTCACTGTGTGGTTATCTTACACGAGAAGCTTGGCCGGGGTTAGGTTAAGGTCTGGTGGGTTGGTTTTCCTAGGTTTTTTGACCTGACTAGGATATGATTAGCCAATGGTCAGCCTGGCTCTGATACCAAGTTTGTCAGCACCGGATTTTCGGGATATAAATTTCCCAGAAAATGGCCCTTGTGCTCACCAGCCCCACGATTACTGTTAGCTGATGAGGCACCAACTTGATACAAAAACTCCAAGCAAAGTACATCATATGTAGTACAAGACCATTCTGGCCTACGAGTACAGCAAAAAGGTTTCTAGTGGTTGATGGCGGAAGCGGTTTGCAGATCATCAACGTCTATGGGACTCCATTTCGCACAGGAACAGCTGACCAGGATAACTCCTATCTTCGCGAGGCTGCTATCACCATTGCATAGGTTCCGGGGCTGTCATCACAACGGTCCTCTCCACGCAAGAAATCTGGCCAAGACAATAGCCAGGGACAAGCCAGTGAGTACTTTGAATGTACTCGCAAACATTAAGAACACATGTATAATATAGCCACTGATAATCATGTTTTGAAATATTCTATAATCACTTCGTCAGTTATGAAATAAGGTTCATGATGCACACAAGCAGATCATTCAAATAACACATGAGTAAACAATCAGGGAGTAGAAATGGAAAGCACCGATCGGGTGTCTGAAGCGACGCCTCGAAAGGATAATAATATGAAGGATGCCTCAATCGGGCGTCTGAGTGACACCACATAAAGGGCTTATATATAAAAGGGATAACAAGCATGCCACAATCGGGCGTCTATGCGACACCACATAAAGGGGTTATAAGTAAATGAAATAACAACCATGCCACAGTCGGGCGTCTGAGAGACACCACATAAAGGGCTTATATATAAAAGGGATAACAAGCATGCCATAGTCGGGCGTCTGTGCGACACCACATAAAGGGCTTATAAGTAAATGAAATAACAAGCATGCCACAGTCGGGCATCTGAGCGACACCACTTAAAGGGCTTATATATAAAATAATCACAGTGAATATGCAGGAGGTGGAACCGTCCCAGGGATACTCATTAATTTCAAATAATACAATTGATTAGTCCACAATAATAACAATCATAATCATCATATGTCACAGGTCATAATCAATGTTCTGGTTTAGTAGTTTTCCTCCGAAGACCGACACTTGACCCATCCTAGACTGTAGTCCTTAACCATGGACACGGCTATTCGAATAGGTATGATATCTCTGCAGAGGGTGTACTCTTTACCCACTAGCAACGGATTCCTTTAGTCCATCGAGACTAATTCTATCTATGGTCTTTCATTCGAAAACACACCTGACTGCACACACCAGCTTAACTTACCGGTGTCTGGAATCACCCACGACACCTGTCAAGCGAAACTCTAAGTGGGGAGGCTACAACCTCGCTTATCATGGGATCAAACTTATATCGCGCGCTCTAAGGGGTTCCCCCCTCTAAGTCCCAACCGGAAACACCCATGCCCCCAGACCAGGTGGCATGCCTACCGGATGCAGCCGGTATCTTCCACCATGGCCTCTCTGTACGGTGTGTGCTAGGATAGGGGTTGACAACTTACTGAACCGTACCCTACCTACGGCAGGGACAAGTGGCAGCACGAAACAAGTATGGGGGTTACTGGAACAAGACTCGATCTACGGCCGACTCAGGAGGTTTAAGCATTCCTGCATGGTTAGCTCAAGAATTATATTTCACATCCATCAGACAGAACCACCACTCATCATACCTCCCCATGCCCCACCGGTCATAATCGTCTCGACGAGGGACAAGCTCGTGTCTACCCAAGACAGAGGCTTTCCCGGATCCTTCCCGGTAGGCATGAGAGGCATATGAGGGGGATTTCTATCACAAACATATCAAATGCCAACAGCATGAAATCATCAATATGCATTATGATCGTATCATCGCATAGAATAACGAAATCTCTGAGACAAGATGGTGTTGCAACCGTATCAACAACGCAAGACAATATTATGCCACGATTCAGAATGCTTGCCTTCCAGGTGTGGAGAGGTGAGGTGCCCTCCAAAACTTTTGCATGTTATAATCCCCGCTCCAAATTCCTATTTAAAAGAAATATTCAAATAACGCTTACTTTAAAAACAGTACAAAAGGTTGTCCTAATTTTTTTGAAATAAATCTTAAAATAAACTTGGTGAAATTTTAGAGAGGTAGGAAAAAGAATCAATCCATTTGGAGTTTTATTTAAAAAGATATAGCTAGTCAAAGCTTCAGTCGAACTCTGTTTTTTAAAATAAAATAGAAAAAGAAAACGTTTCAAATATGAATACGCTCTCGGGCAGAGAAAACGTACTTTAGGTTTTGCGCTTCCACTTAAAACACGTGGAGGCGGGGCTGGGTCACTGACAGTGGGTCCCTTGGGCCCACTGGTCAGGTTTGACCAGTCATCCCCCTCCTTCGCTCTCCTTTGGCCAAACGGAAGCGGAGCTCCGGCGATCTTCGCCGGCGAACGGCGTCTCCTTGTGGGCATCCGAGGGCAGGGATGGATCCGCCAGCCCAAGGCGGTCCTCCCGGTGGTCGACCGGCCGGCGGGGACGGAGGGAGTCACCGGCGGCGAGCTCCGCGGCGGAGGAAGCTTCGGGTGAATTTGGGGTTCTGGGCTGCGGTGGTTCTGGGTCGTGTTTGAGGGTTTGGGCAGCTCCGCAAGGTCGAGGGGAAGGTGATGGTGGCACTGGTTGGGTGGGGGAGACTCTGTTTGCGACACACGGCACTGAATCGTGGCGGCGACCGAACTGGCCGGAGGCGGGGAAGAAGGCTTCCCCCCGGACGATTACTGGCTGTGGGGGCTTCTAGGGGATGGCCTGAGGCTGCCTGAGTGGCTGGACGAGCTCGGGGGCCCCTACTTATAGCGCGGCTAGGTCGGTTCGCGGCGGCCGTGGATAGGATCGCCGGCGACCGCCGTTCTGTAGATGCAGGGCGACGTGGTGGAGGCTAGCAGGGTTGGGAGGGCGAGGATGAGGACGGCCTGCACACGAGGGCAGCTAGCGAACGGAGGGGGCTCGGGCGGCGCCGTACGCGGCAGAGGCTGCTGTGGCCGGCCGCTAGCCGCCATGGCCGACCTGACAGCGGCACTGTAGGGCTCCAGGGACGACTCTACGGCGAGGGAGGGGGCGGGCGTGTTGGCTGCGAGTGGGGAGAGGCCAGAGCGGGCGCGGGGAGGCGGTAGTGCGATGCGGTGACTCAGTGCGCGCGCGTGCAAAACGTGCGCTCTGGGTGCGCCCCGCGCACGCACGCTGCATGCTCGACGCAATGCCAGAGCATGCTAGAGGATTATTATGAGGCTGAGGATTAGCAGGCCTGGGTTAGGGTTAGCTAGGAGCTTAGTGGACATGTTGGTTGGGTCAGGAGGTCAAGTCCACAATGCAGACTAAAGATCATGCCAAATCTGTGCATGCACTCAAGGTGTTTGACAGAATGCCATGTGCATCTAGGCAATTCTTGGGGTGGCCAAAAGCTCCAGACCGGTGTCTCTTTAGGTGTAGGTGATGGTGGCCAGGTCAGTTGGTCAAGACTAGAAACTTGATAGAGCAAGTTTTTGGGAAAACCATTTCTGGACAGAAAGAAAAGGGCATAGTTTCATGGACCAAAAAAACTCCAATGGTTCCACCCTCCTGGACTTAAGGGTTTTGCAGGGTGGTCTATAAGTAGGAAAAAGCTCATGGTTATTAGAGCAAGATAAATTAGGGTTGCAGTACAAATCACCAAGATGGACCAGAATGAAAAAGAGGTTGATTCACTCAAAATTTTCAAATAACATCAATGCTTTTTTGCGTAGAGTTGAATAAAATACTCCTATTAACATCCCATAATTTTGGTGGATGTTTTAAAGAAACATTTAAATAGGTTGTAGTGCAAAATTGCCAACTGGACCAGATTTGAAAAATTGGGGTAGAGCTCAAAATATCCAATGAATGAAGTATATTTTTACATAAAAGTGATTTAAAAACATCACATGACATCTCCAAATTTTGGTGAAAATTTTAAATAAATTTATCAAATGGTTGTAGTTCAAATGGGACCCTAAAACCATGGGAAACTATTTTAAAGAAATAAAGATCAGAAAATAATAATTATATAATTAATTCCACTGATAAAAGGAAAAGTTTTTATTGAGAGGGTAAACAAGTCCAATAATATATTTGAAAGGTTTTTCACTTGGGGTAAAAACTCCATAATAATAAGGAAAAGAATGGCTCTGAAATCAAAAGAAAATCCAGAAAATAAAAGTTTAGATTTCCTCGCAAAATTTTAATTAATAAAACAAGGTTGAAATTTTTGGGGTGTCACACCGAAGCACCAAGGCAGGAAGTACATCCAATTGTCTTCCCAGCCAGTATGACAGGCTCGAAGCCCCAGGTCCCCACAGTGGCTTCAGAACTGAAGAAAACAAGGGCAGCTGAAGCTGAAGCTAGAAAGCGCAAAACCAAGGCCACCACTGATGATGCTCCTCCAACTAAGAAACGCAAAACCAAGAAGAGAGATCGGGCTGCTCCCACAGAGCCCCTTGAGGTCGAGCCAATCTCAGTGGCTCGTCCTGCGTCTGAACATCAAGAACGTCAAATGATAGTTCATGAGCCTGCTTCCACAGAGGCTCATGAAGCTGAAGACAATCCAGCTGTTGACCCCACCGCAGTTGAAGACATTGGTCCTCACGACAATGTTGAAGATGATGAAGTCCTTCCTCAGATCAAGCACCAGTTGGTATCATCGTCTGTGCTCACACACAGCGAACTCATCAGCATTGGTCGTCCTTTGACGCCAATTTCTCAGGATGCATTGTGGGCTGATCACCCACAATGACAAGACACCCCAAGTTCTCCCCAACCACAAGTCACCTCACCCGTGCAAGACGACGATGACTTTGTGGCCCAGCAAACTCCATCTCCGCAACCATCGCCAGCATTACGCAGGCTTCGCAAAGGACCGAGGCCCCAAGTCACTCCCACTATGCACATGTCAGAGTCTGAAGCCAAAACCGCTGAAGATACTCCGTCTGCATCAGCCGATGAAAGAGAAGAACCAAGAGTTGAAGTAGAAAGAGTTGCTACACCCCCGTCCAACCAAGATGTTGTTCTCGAGGAGAACGTGTCCGACCCTCCAGCTTATGAAGTGGAGGTTAACAATCCTGAGGCGGCCACCAACATCAACACTGAAGCCAATGACGTTGTCATGGCTGAAACTAATGTGGCGCCTGAAGCTACTGCGGTGCCAGAAGTGCATGCACCTGAAGCCTCTGCAGCGCCCGAAGCCAATACTGAAGCACCTGAAGCCAATGTGGCCCATGAAGCCCAGATCAACGACAATGTCAATGCTCATGTACCCCCTCCAAGACCTCATACAATTGAGCTGGCATTTGATCGTGGTCAGCCTGTTATGGTCCGATGGCCCATTCTGGTTCCTCCACCTGCCGCGGGTCCACAATTTGACTATCATGTCGAGCACAGACCTCCCATCCAGAAGCCCAAGCCAAGACTTCCACGATTCCCAGGCACTGCAACTTCACCTAGGGTCTTCAATGTGAATGGCTTCGTGGCACACAACACGTTCTTCAACAGCGCGAAGAACCCTTACACCAAACCTCGCATTTCATCAGATCGGTTCTTGAGCTATCAGCAGCGCAGCTACTATTCCTGCGTCTTATACAATCAAGGGCGCATATTTCCACATATGTGTCTCGACACTGAAGCTATAGCTGGCCTGCGCTGCCTTGAAGAAGCGTTGGATTGCTTTAGAGACGCTGGACTGCTGCACTTTGTCACAGATAAGGAACACTGGAATGAAGAGCTTCTGCTACAGTTCTATGCAACTCTTCACATTCGAGGCTACAATAGGGATCCAAAGACTTGGGTCCTTGAGTGGATGACAGGCAATGTCCATCATGAAGCCAAAGCTCTTGATATCATTGAGCTCACAGGCCTGCCCACTCCTGTTGAATATTATGAACCAGGTTGTCAACAACACCAGAATGCTTTGGAGAGCATCTTTCAGAAGCCAGAACCCAACATGAGCCAAATGTTGAGCATGATGAAGCCTTTGCCTCACGATGCTGACTACCCATCTGAATTCTTTGTTGAAGACCTAGAGTATCTGCCTCGCACCATTTATCATATCATCACAAAAACTCTATGGCCCGTCAAAGGACATTCATCTACAGCGAAGCTTGAAGGAGCAATGAAGACTTTGGTCTTCTATATCTTCAATGGCATTAGCTTCAATGCTCAAGACTTCTTCATCAGGCAGTTGGCTGCATCGGGCTCCGACATTTTTGGTCTGAAGTTCTATGCTCCATGGGTAATGCGACTTATCAAGCTTCACTCTGCCATTAACTATCAGCCGTCTGCGCGCAATCATCTTGTCTTCTTGCCAGAGGTTGATCTGTTTGTTGAAGCTATTTACCCAGAGCCTGCTAAGGATCCCATTTATCTTCACAATGTTGATCACCAAAGCTTCACCCAGCCCATTGAAGGAGTTCAGGCAGTCTCATGTGTTTATCCCTTGGCTGGCAACACACGTGCCCCTCGCACTCAGACTGACGCCACTGGTAGCACTATTGCGCAAAGGTCTCGAAGGCGATCTCGTGTTCTAAATGACCGAGAGCTTCTCGTCATGCTACACCAGAAACAGGACAAACATCATGAATGGCTTAAGTGTCAGATGCAAAGCCTCTTGGTGGATGTCAACCGCATTCGCAATCTTGCCACCAAGAATGCCTTTGTCACTCATGAAACCTGTCAGAGGTCGTGGAAGAGTTTGACATTGCTTAGTGCTGAAGCTAATCTGCAAGACGATGGCTTCACCGAAAGATTCAAGTTTGACTCAACTCCTCCCAGGAATGCTCACTTGCGTCAAACTCCCTCACTTGAAGACTCTGACTATTCGTCCTCAGCTGCGACCGTGAATGCCAGAGTCATTGATGACCAAGATGATGCAACTTCACCTCCTCCAACTTCAGCGCGTGTCGACACTACACCAATTTCTTCTGCACCACTGGACCTCAACGACGACCCTGCTTCCTCGCCTGCACCTCATGGGAACGGGTAGGCGCTCTATGTCTTCAAACCTTTTTGGTCCTTACTGACAAAAGGGGGAGAAGCATATGAGTTGATAGTCTTCAAGAGGGTCCATATGGGTGATTGCTTTACCTTTTGCTACTTTTGCCAAGTGCTTACAACTCTTGCTTTTCGATACATTTGGTTCTTCGAGTTGTAACGCTTAAAATCGATGGTTGTCTGCTACTTATTTGCTATTCTGTGATGCGATGATAAATTCAGCATGTGCGATGATATCTTCCGCACTTAGGTCATTTTGCAAACATCCATTTTTCATTATGCATGTCATTATCTTCGTTACATCAAATCATGCATTATGAATTGTCATCATAAGTTGAAGAGGATCTCCACAAGTACAACCTGCCATGTGCATTTGCATTCCAAGAGCAAATTACTTGTATGCACATCTTCAGGGGGAGCCTTTGCCACTTATGAAGACAATACCCTATCCTTTACAATTTCACATATTTTATTCCCTGTTGAAAACTTCAACCAGTTTGTCATCAATCACCAAAAAGGGGGAGATTGTAAGTGCATCTAGTGCCACCCCTAGTTGGTTTTGGAGTATTGACGACAAACCTGGTTGAGGGACTAATGTGTTTGTGAGAATTGCAGGATAACACAGGTAGAAGTCCCTCATTGATTCGGTTTTCCTACCAGAGATGACCCCTAAAAATGTATGAAGACATTGAAGTCAAAGGTGGTATGTGAAGATTCATATTGAAGACTATGAAAAGAGAAGACATCGCGTGAAGACTATGGAGCGCGAAGACTTAGTCGTTTCGTCGTTCTTTTTCTTCTTTGTTGAGTCATAGGAACCACCGTACTGTTAAGTGGGGTCCAAGAGAACCAGTCAGAATGACTGAAGTGATGCTTAACCAAAATCCTATGTCTTCGAGCGAAGACTATGAGAGCAAATCTTATCGAGAGCTGGATAAGTCAGCTTTCCTTGTAGCCTAAGTAAAGTTGTCGTGTGTGTTTGAAATCTGACAGTTGGAACACGTGTCAGTTCCTTAGTGACCTAGGGTCATTTCAGACAAATCAGGTTGGGTTGCCTAGTGGCTATAAATAGCCCACCCCCTACAACCATAAACGGTTGGCTGCTCAGAGTTAGTGTATGGCTTTTGTCGTTTGAGAGCAACCCACCTCAACGCCTTTGAGAGAGAATTCCTTGCAAGGATAAAGCCCTAAACACCCAGAGCCAAAGAGTGTAAGGCATCACTTAAGTCTTCATGTCTGTGTGATCTGAAGACTTATTACACTTGAGGACTGTGAATCCTCCAGCCGGTTAGGCATCGCGTTCTGAGCATCCAAGAGTCATTGTGGATTGCCGGTGAACGAAGTCTGTGAAGGTTTGGAAGTCTACCTTGAAGACTTACCAGAGTGATTGGGCGAGGACTGGGTGTCCTTAGCTGAAGGGGAATAAGGTGAAGGCACGGTCTTCTGAGTTGAATCTCAGCCTCCCTAACCAGATGTACAGTTGTCACAGCAACTGGAACTAGTCCAACAAATCATTGTCTTCAATGAGTCACTGGTTCTATCCTTCCCATCTCTTTATTTACAGTTGGTCCTTGTGAAGTCATTGCCTGTTTGCATTATCTTTTGTCTTCACTAAGTGACTGCTTGCTCTAATTACCTGATCTATACTGCCTAGCTGCTATTAGTCGTTGTGCTTTCACTTCATTGAATACTTGACTATGGCTTGCTTAGTCTAGTCTACCTTCCGCAGCATGGTAATAGGTTTATTTCGATCGGTTGTCTTCGAAACTCCCATGTTTTGAAGACTCCCTCAAAAATCGCCTATTCACCCCCCCCTCTTGTCGATCACTAGCACTTTCATTAGCCTTGCAAGCAATGTAGCTAATGAGTTAGTTATGGGATGTAGCATTATGAAACGAGTAAAGAGACTTCCCAGTAACAAGATTGAACTAGGTATTGAGATACCGACGATGGAATCTTCGGCAGGTAACATATCGATGACAAAGGGAACAACGTATATCGTTATGTGGTTTGACCGATAAAGTTCTTCATAGAATATGTGGGAGACAATATGAACATCTAGGTTCCACTATTGGTTATTGACTGGAGACATGTCTCGGTCATGTCTACATAGTTCTGGGACCCATAGGGTCCGCACGCTTAACGTTCGGTATTATGAGTTTATGTGTTTTGATGAACCGAAGGTTGTTCGGAGTCCCAGATGTGATCATGGGCATGACGAGGAGTCTCTAAATGGTCGAGACATAAAGACCGATATATTGGATGACTATGTTTGGACATCGGAATGGTTTTGAGAGAGTTCGGGCATATACCGGAGTACCGGGGGGTTACCGAAACCCCCTAGGGAGTCAATGGGCCTTAATGGGCCATAGTTGAAAAGAGGAGGAGGCGGCCCATGTGCGGGCGCACCCCCCAAGCCCAATCCGAATTGGGAGGGGGGCCGGCCCCCCTTTCCTTTTCTCCTTCTCCCCCTTCCTTCCCTCTCCTACTCCAACTAGGGAAGGGGGAATCCTAGTCCCACCGGGAGTAGGAGTCCCCCCTTGGGCACGCCTAGGAGGCCGGCCCTCTCCCCCTCCTCCACCCTTTTATATACGGGGCGGGGGGGGGGGGGGAGGGGGCACCCCATAGACACAGAACTTGATCATTGATCCCTTAGCCGTGTGCGGTGCCCCCCTCCACCATAATCCACCTCGGTCATATCATCGTAGTGCTTAGGCAAAGACCTGCGAAGGTAGCATCATCATCACCGTCATCATGCCATCGTGCTGACAAAGCTCTCCCTCGATACTCAGCTAGATCGAGAGTTCGTGGGACGTCACCAAGCCGAACGTGTGCAGATCGCGGAGGTGTCGTACTTTCGGTACTAGGATCGGTCGATCATGAAGACATACGACTACATCAACCGCATTGTCATAACGCTTCCGCTTACGGTCTACGAGGGTACGTGGACAACACTCTTTCCCTCTCATTGCTATGCATCACCATGATCTTGCATGTGCGTAGGAAATTGTTTGAAATTACTACATAACCCAACAGTGGCATCCGAGCCAGGTTTATGCATAGATGTTTTATGCATGAGTAGAACACAAAGGAGTTGTGGGCGTGGGTATATACATATTGCTTGCCGTCACTAGTTGATTCCTGATTCAGTGGCATTGTTGGATGAAGTGGCCCAGACCGACATTACGCGTACGCTTACGCGAGACTGGTTCTACCGATGTGCTTCGCACACAGGTGGCTAGTGGGTGTATGTTTCTCCAGCTTTAGTTGAATCGGTATCAATGAACATGGTTCTTTCTGAAGATCAAAAAGCAATCACTATACCGCGTTGTGTTTTTTGATGAGTAGGTAAGAACGGTTCTTGCTCGTCCCGTAGCAGCCACGTAAAACTTGCAACAACCAAGTAGATGACGTCTAACTTGTTTTTCCAGGGCATGTTGTGATGTGATATGGTCAACACATGATTGTAAATTTTATTGTATGAGATGATCATGTTTTGTAACACAGTTATCGGCAACTGGAAGGAGCCATATGGTTGTCGCTTTATTGTATGATATGCAATCGCCATGTAATTGCTTTACTTTATCACTAAGCGGTAGCGATAGTCGTAGAAGCAATAGTTGTTGAGACGACAACGATGCTTCGATGGAGATCAAGGTGTCAAGCCGGTGATCATGACGGTTGAGGGAGTCCTGGATAAGGGGGTCTCCGGACAGCCGGAGTATATCCTTTAGCCGTACTGTTGGACTATGAAGATACAAGATTGAAGACTTCGTCTCGTGTGCGGATGGGACTCTCCTTGGTGTGGAAGGCAAGCTAGGCAATACGGATATGTATATTTCCTCCTTTGTAACCGACCTTGTGTAACCCTAGCCCCCTCCGGTGTCTATATAAACTGGAGGGTTTTAGTCCGTAGGACGACATACAATCATACCATAGGCTAGCTTCTAGGGTTTAGCCTCCCTGATCTCGTGGTAGATCTACTCTTGTACTACCCATATCATCAATATTAATCAATCAGGACGTAGGGTTTTACCTCCATCAAGAGGGCCCAAACCTGGGTAAAACTTCGTGTCCCCTGCCTCCTGTTACCATCCGCCTAGACGCACAGTTCGGGACCCCCTACCCGAGATCCGCCCGTTTTGACACTGACATTGGTGTTTTCATTGAGAGTTCCTCTGTGTCGTCGTCTTTAGACTTGATGGCTCCTACTATCGTCGATAGCGATGCAGTCCAGGGTGAGGCTTTCCTCCCCGGACAGATCTTTGTGTTCGGCGGCTTTGCACCGCGGGCCAATTCGCTTGGCCATCTAGAGCAGATTGAAAGCTACGCCCCTGGCCGCCAGGTCAGGTTTGGAAGCTTAAACTACACGGCCAATGTCCGCGGAGACTTGATCTTCGATGGATTCGAGCCTCTTCCTTGTGCGTCACGCGATCACGATGAGTACGATTTAGCTCTACCATCAGACAGTGTTCGGGAGATCGCACCGGCAGCCGCTCCAACCCTCAATTCGGAGCCAGTTGCGCCGTCCATGGACGGGTGGATGGACCCCGCCACGGAGGCCTTACCCTCAGCGGCGATCGAGCCAAACATCGACCTTACCTTGCATGAGAGCCGTATTGTTAAACTGCCGGATCTTTCTCCGGCACCGGACTCCGAACCGCCTGCGCCCGTTCCTATCAAATCCGATTGGGTGCCGATCATGGAGTTTTCCTCCAGGGTTATCTTTCAGCACTCGCCCTTCGGCGACATACTGAACTCATTAAGGTCTCTCTCCTTGTCAGGAGGATCCTGGCCAAACTATGTTCGGCAGGACTGGGATGCGGACGATGAAGAAATTTGCGGCCCACCCACCACCCACTTAGTAGCCTCTGTCAATGACTTAACCGACATGCTCTACTTCGACTCCGAAGACATCGACGGTATGGACGACGATGCGGGAGACCAAGAGGAACCACTGCCCACAGGGCACTGGACAGCCACCTCATCATACGATATATACATGGTGGACACACCCAAAGAAGGCAACAGCGACGAGACAGCGGCGGATGACCCCTCCAAGAAGCAACCCAAGCGCCGACGTCAGCGGCGCCGCTATAAATCCCGCCAAAGCAAAAGTGGTGATACCGGCACAGGAGATAATAACACTCCGGATACTGCCGAAGATAACAACAATCCCCTCTAACAAGATTTAGAGCAGGAGGATGGAGTAGCCAGCCCTCTTGAGAAAGCGGAAGACGGAGAAGCAGAGGATGATAATTACATGCCCCCTCCGAAGACGAGGCAAGCCTCGGCGATGACGAATTCACTGTGCCAGAGGATCCCGTCGAACAAGAGCACTTCAAGTGTCGGTTATGGCCACGTCAAATAGCCTTAAGAAAAAGCAGCAGCAGCTTCAAGCTAATCAAGATTTGCTAGCTGACAGATGGGTCGAGGAATATAAACTCGAGCGCCCCTCCAAGAGTTACCCAAAATGCAGGTTGCTACCTCGACTGGAGGAAGAAGCGTATGACGCGGCTGATCGGCCACCTCGTGGCCGCGATAGAGAGGCATTCCAGCCAAAAACTCAACCTGCACCCCGACGCCTTTCAAATAAAAAGGCATGGGGAAATACGCCAGACCTGCGAGATGTATTGGAGGGCAAAGCAAAACATGCAAGATCGATCTACGGATCACGAGGGCACGCCACTATGCGAGACGATAAACGTCACGCCGGATACAGTAAAAGTGAATCCGGCCGGGCCGAACACAGCGGGCAAGACCCATTCGAGCTGCATCGTGATATAGCCCAATACAGAGGCGCCGCACACCCCCTATGCTTCACAGACGAAGTAATGGATCATCAAATCCCAGAGGGTTTCAAACCCGTAAATATTGAATCATATGACGACACAACAGATCCTGTGGTATGGATCGAGGATTTCCTCCTCCACATCCACATGGCCCGAGGCGATGACTTACACGCCATCAAATACCTCCCACTAAAGCTCAAAGGACCAGCGCGGCATTGCCTTAACAGCTTGCCAGTAGAGTCCATTAGCTGTTGGGAAGATCTGGAAGCTGCATTCCTCGACAACTTTCAGGGCACTTATGTGCGACCACCAGACGCCGATGACTTGAGCCACATAATTCAGTAGCCAGAAGAGTCGGCCAGGAAATTCTGGACACAGTTCCTAACAAATAAAAATCAAATCGTCGACTTTACGGATGTAGAGGCCCTAGCAGCCTTCAAGCATAACATCCGCGACGAGTGGCTTGCCCGGCACCTTGGACAGGAAAAGCCGAAATCTATGGCAGCCCTCACGACACTCATGACCCGCTTTTGTGCGGGAGAAGACAGCTAGCTTGCTCGCAGTAACAACATGTCAAAGAACCATGGTACTTCGGATACCAAGGACGGCAATTGGTCACGTCGCAACAAACATAAGCACCGCATTAACAGCGCCAATACTAAAGATACGGTAGTCAACGCCGGATTCAAAGGCTCTAAACCCGGTCAGCGGAAAAAGCCATTCAAAAGAAACACTCCGGGCCCGTCCAGTTTGGACCGTATACTCGATCGCTCGTGTCAAATACACGGCACCCCTGACAAGCCAGCCAACCACACCAACGGGGATTGTTGGGTGTTCAAGTAGGCCGGCAAGTTAATTGCCGAAGACAAAGATAAGGGGCCACATAGCGATGACGAGGAAGAGCCCCGGCAGCTGAACACCGGAGGACAGAAGAGGTTCCCCCCACAAGTGCGGACGGTGAACATGATATACGCAACCCACATCCCAAAGAGGGAGCGGAAGCGTGCGCTCAGGGACGTATATGCGTTGGAGCCAGTCGCCCCAAAGTTCAATCCATGGTCCTCCTGTCCGATCACCTTCGATCGCAGGGACCACCCCAGTAGTATTCGTCATGGCGGATTCGCCGCACTAGTCCTATACCCAATCATTGACGGATTTCACCTCACTCGAGTCCTTATGGATGGCGGCAGCAGCCTGAACCTGCTTTATCAGGACACAGTGCGCAAAATGGGTATAGACCCCTCAAGGATCAAACCCACAAAAACGACCTTTAAAGGCGTCATTCCAGGTGTAGAGGCCCATTGCACAGGCTCAATTACACTGGAAGTGGTCTTCGAATACCCGGATAACTTCCGAAGCGAAGAATTAATCTTCGATATAGTCCCGTTCCGCAGTGGTTACCATGCACTGCTCGGGCGAACCGCATTTGCGAGATTCAATGCAGTACCGCACTATGCATACCTCAAGCTCAAGATGCTAGGACCTCGTGGGGTTATTACAGTTAATGGAAACACAGAGCGCTCTCTCCGAACGGAGGAGCACACTGTGGCCCTCGCAGCAGAAGTGCAAAGCAGCCTCCCAAGGCAATCCACCAGTTCGGCGTCTCAAGACTCGGACACCTTCAAGTGCGCTCGGAGTAATCGCCAACTAGACCGCCTGGCACGATCTAAGCTCGCATAGCAATGCGGCCCCCACCCCAGTCCCAGCCAAGCAGCGAAATCCGTGCCACGCGTACATAATTATGCATTAAAAATACCATGGGCACAGTGGGGGAGGGGGGCACAACTAGGGCACGCCCCAAGAGGCGGCCTAAACTGCACTAGGGGCTTTCCGCTTTGTTATTTTTCTCTTTCAGGACTTTAATCTCTGGAAACCTTGTCTGGCAGCATGATTGCCGAACACATGATGCAGCAACCAAGAGAGGCAGAAAGCTACGTCACACCACGGAACTCCAAGGTCGATTACGATAACGAGTGAAATATTTGCTTTAATACTATTCCTCAGCTTGCCCTTGGAAGGGACATAGTCCTACTTTTTGCTTATCGCACTATCTGTATCATTCTGTTTTAACGCATCTATTTGAATAAACAATGCATAGCATTAAGACTATTATTGCATCCTTCTTTTTTATATATGTGTTCATTAATGACACCTTGCAACCGTACACTTTGATATGGCCAATACACTAGGGGCTTAAGTACCCCACAATGCGGTGTGAGAAGTCCGAACACTTTCACAAGTGCGGCACCACAAACTTATAGCATTATATGCATCAGCTCCGAATCATGTCTTTGGTCAAATGTTGGGTTTGCCCGGGTCCTATGTTTTGGTACCTTACGGTCCGCTCTATCGGCTAAGGTAGCGCTAGGAGAACTACTGCGATTGTGCCCCGGTTCTGCTAGGCTAAGCACCTCAGTAGAGAAAGCTAAAACTAACTGTCGTGATAAGGCGAGAGACTGGTCGCTGTTCGGTGAGGTTTCAAGTCCCTAAAGACTTATGCCGCTTAGAGCGAGGAGCCGGTCCTGTCCGGCTTAAAGGCGTGTATCGCGCCCTGAATTCGGCCTTCCGAACACCAGGGGCTTCGCCAAAATTTAAAATTATATAATTCTATGGCTAAGTGAGAGTGATAAAGCATTATTAGTCCGGTTTCCTTGTTCGCTGTGCTGAGCACCTCCCTTGAAGGACCCAAAAATGGGAACAAGAGTGCTCAGGTTTATCCCGAACACCCCAGCACTCATGGCATGGGGGCAGAAGCCGAGGACTAGCCATCTCTTAGATTGGATAAACAGCCAAAAAGAAAGTAATATTTTAAATTCAAACAAGCGTTGCATAGCACATATGAAACAAGTTTTCATCATACAGGATCACACGAGCAAGTTTACTCAAATATTACATCCTTGGAACATTCGTCCGCTACAAGACGGGCACCCTTTAGGACACCCTCATAATAAATTTCGGGGGTGCGATGCTCCTTGCCCTGCGGCGGTCCTTCCTTGATCAGCTTCACGGCGTCTAGCTTGGCCCATTGCACCTTCACACGGGCGAAAGCCCGGCGTGAACCTTCAATGCAAATGGACCGTTTGACGACTTCCAGCCGTGGCAGGCATCCACATGCCGCCTCACCAGGCTGAAGTAGCTATTCGGAAGCGCGTCACCAGGCCACAGCCGGACTATAAGGCCCTTCATGGCCGGTTCGGCCACCTTGTGTAGCTCGACCAGCTGCTTCAGCTGGTCGCTCATAGGCACCGGGTGTTCGGTCCCAGTATACTGAGACCAGAACAGCTTTTCCGTTGAGCTTCCCTCCTCAGCCTGGTAAAACTGTGTGGCATCCGACACACTGCGGGGCAAATCTGCGAATGCTCCTGGAGAGCTCTGGATTCAGGTAAGTAATAGGTAATTTACTTTCACATGCTTGCTTTGCCTATAGAATGCCTTACCCGCCGCTATTTTCTTCATCGCGTCAATCTCCTGGAGGGCCTTTTGGGCTTCGGCCTTGGCACTCTTTGCGCTCTCGAGGGCCGCGGCAAGTTCAGACTCTCGCATCTTCGAGTCAAGCTCCAACGCCTCGTGCTTCGTCACGAGAGCCTGGAGCTCTTGCTGCACCTCGCCCACCCGAGCCTCTTGCTTTTCCCACTCGGTGTGCTCCTTGGCCGCTTTAGCTTCGGCCTTGGACAACGCTTGCTTTAGGGTCGCCACTTCGGTCGCGGCCCCTGGCAAACATACGATGATCCTGTCATTTTGCAATCGCGTCTTCTTTTATATATACATATCTATAGATAGGGTATTACTTACCTTTGTTCTCCTCGAGCTGCCTCTTGGCAAGGCCGAGCTCATCCTTGGACCCTTTAAGGTCCTGCTTCAGTGTGGCGACCTCCACAGTCAGTGCGGCTGAGGCCAGCAGCGAAGCCTGCATACGCATATTGACATACTTAAATTAGACTCCTGCGATATTGTTTGATCCTCTGTTCGGCTTTTCTTTGTGAACACCGAACAGAGCATCAGGGGCTACTTTCTATGCGGTAATATTTTTCCTATATTTTAACACTTACCTCAAAGCCCGTTAGAAGGCTGGCACAGGCTTCAGTTAGTCCGCTCTTGGCGGACTGAACCTTCTGGACCACTGCACTCATAATAGTGCGGTGCTCCTCATTGATGGAAGCGCTGCAAAGCGCTCCCAGCAGATTGTCCGGTGCCTCTGGATGGACAGAGGTCACTGGCACAGGGGTCTTGCCCCTCTTGGAAGGAGGCCGCCTGCCCGAGTCCGGAACCACTGGAGGTTCCGGCGCGGTGTTCGGCTGAGGGCCGAACTCAGAGTCCTCAGGGGCCTTGTTCCCTCTGCCCTCGGAGTCTGGAAGGTCGCCTTGAGGCGCCTATGGGACTGTCTCCCCTCGACCCGGTGCCTCTTGAGACAATACCTCGGCGTTGTCCGCAGGGCAAGGGGAGGTGGCGGTCAGAAGTGGATCGCTGTCCATATCCGACGAGCCCAGGGAACCGTCCGATGATACATCAATACGTGCTCGTGGCGGGCTGCATGATCATATTCGGCGTTAGGGGAAGCGGTGCGCAAAAGGATACTATGAGTTACTCTGGTATCCGAATACTTACAACCTCTCAGGGGCTTGGCCCTGGGTAACCACTCGTCTTCGCCTTCGGCAGCGGTGGTGGAACTGTCTGGAAGGAGAGTCCTTCCCTTCTTGGAACCTCCGGCCTCCCCGGTTGGGGCAGCCTTCCTTTTCTTATCTCCCGCAACTGAAGGGGGAGCACCTTCTTCTTCCTCCTCGTCTTCGGGGGAGGAGTGTGCTGCAGAGTCATCGGACGGTGAGTCCGATGACACCTGGCGCCGGGAACTCTTTCGGGTTCACTTGGCCTTCTTGGTCTTCTCCGGCACCTTGTAAGGAGCCGGAGTCAGCATCTCCGTCAAGAGAGCGCCCGCAGCATCTTCGGGCAAAGGGGCCGGTCAGTTGATCTGCCCCGACGTCTCCACCCAGTCCTGTCAAAGGCATGGAGATCAGACCCCGCACATGATTAAGCTAGGGGAAATAAATATCCTACGGGATATATTGAACTCACCGAACGCGCTAGGCGCTTTGCGCTTAGCCCGCGGTCCTCGGCGAGAGGAGGAGGGACCTCGGCGCCCTTGAACAGCACCTTCCAGACGTCCTTGTGCGTCGTATCGAAGAGCTTGCTCAGAGTCTGGTGCTGGGCCGGGTCGAACTCCCACAAGTTAAAATCCCGTTGTTGACACGGGAGGATCCGGCGGATGAGCATGACCTAGACAATGCTGACAAGCTTGAGCTTCTTGCTTGCCATACTCCGGATAAATTTTTGGAGTCCATCCAGCTCCATCGATGAACCCCACTAGAAGCCCTTCTCTTTCCAGGAAGTAAGCCGTGTAGGGAATCCGGATCGAAACTCGGGGGCCGCCGCCCATTTGGCGTCGTGCGGCTCGGTGATGTAGAACCATGCCGATTGCCACCCCTTTATGGTCTCCACAAAGGAGCCTTCAAGCCATATAACGTTGGGCACCTTGCCCACCATGGTTTCGCCGCATTATGCTTATTGGCCTCCCACCACCTTCAGCTTGATATTCAAGGTCTTTAACCACAGGCCGAAGTGGGGACGGATGTAGAGGAAAGCCTCACACACGACGATGAACGCCGAAATGTTGAGGAAGAAGTTCGGGGCCAGATCATGAAAGTCCAGCCCTTAGTAGAACATAAGACCACGGACGAATGGATGAAGGGGAAACCCCAGTCCGCGGAGGAAGTGATGGAGGAAGACTACCCTCTCGTGTGGTTCCGAGGTAGGGACGATCTACCCCGCAGCGGGCAGCCGATGCGCGACATTCGCGGCTAAGTATCCGGCTCAGCGCAACTTCTTGATATGTCCCTCCGTAACGGAGGAAGCCATCCATTTTCCTCCTTCTCCGGAGATGTTTGGAGAAGGTTGAGGGGAAGGATGTGGACTTGGGTGTTGGAGCTCGAGTGCACAAGAATGGATGAGCAAGGAGGAAGAAGGCGTGGATGAAAAGGTGAATCCTTATCCCTTTATATGGGCGGACGAAACTATGCGTCCCCCTAGCCTGTTAAAACTCGCTTATCCCCCAAGCGTCCTAATCGATGGCGCGGTTGGGTTACCCACACCCGTATTGATGAGCATCCCGTGATAAGGGGACATGATCTCTGCTTTGACAAGACGTGTCAAAAAACTGCCTCGTGTTATGTGCGGGGCTAGTTAAAGGAAACGGTTCGAATAATCACCAGGCCATGACATAATGACGTTTTCCCAAAACAAGTCAGCAAATTGGATTTGTGGGAATATTATTCTCTCTATGGTGGTATGTGGAACTTATTTTGCAGGGTCGGACACTATCCTTGTAAATTCTTCCGTGGTGTATTCGGGGGAGGAACCTGCCTTGCAATGCCGAAGACAACACTGCGCGCCGGACTCATTATCATTGAAAGCCTGGTTCATGGGATACTAAGGGAGTCCTGGATAAGGGGGTCTCCGGACAGCCGGACTATATCCTTTAGCCGTACTGTTGGACTATGAAGATACAAGATTGAAGACTTCGTCTCGTGTCCGGATGGGACTCTCCTTGGCGTGGAAGGCAAGCTAGGCAATACGGATATGTATATTTCCTCCTTTGTAACCGACCTTGTGTAACCCTAGCCCCCTCCGGTGTCTATATAAACCGGAGGGTTTTAGTCCGTAGGACGACATACAATCATACCATAGGCTAGCTTCTAGGGTTTAGCCTCTCTGATCTCGTGGTAGATCTACTCTTGTACTACCCATATCATGAATATTAATCAAGCAGGACGTAGGGTTTTACCTCCATCAAGAGGGCCCGAACCTGGGTAAAACTTCGTGTCCCCTGCCTCCTGTTACCATCCGCCTAGATGCACAGTTCGGGACCCCCTACCCGAGATCCGCCGGTTTTGACACCAACAACAGTGCTTTGGAAATGGAGATCAACGGCACAAGATGATGATGGCCATATCATATCACTTATATTGATTGCATGTGATGTTTATCCTTTATGCATCTTATTTTTCTTAGTTCGACGGTAGCAGTATAAGATGATCTCTCACTAAATTTCAAGGTATAAGTGTTCTCCCTGAGTATGCACCGTTGCTACAGTTCGTCGTGCCGAGACACCACGTGATGATCGGGTGTGATAAGCTCTATGTTCACATACAACGGGTGCAAGCCAGTTTTGCACACGTAGAATACTCGGGTTAAACTTGACGAGCCTAGCATATGGCCTCTGAACACTGGAGACCGAAAGTTCGAGCGTGAATCATATAGTAGATATGATCAACATAGTGATGTTCACCATTGAAAACTACTCCATCTCATGTGATGATCGGACATGGTTTAGTTGATTTTGATCACGTGATCATTTAGATGACTAGAGGGATGTCTATCTAAGTGGGAGTTCTTAAGTAATATGATTTATTGAACTTTAATTTATCATGAGCTTAGTCCTGATAGTATTTGCATAACTATGTTGTAGATCAATAACTCGCGATGTAGCTCCCCGTTTATTTTTGATATGTTCCTAGAGAAAATTGTGTTGAAAGATGTTAGTAGCAATGATGCGGACTAGCTCCGTGATCTGAGGATTATCCTCATTGCTGCACAAAAGAATTATGTCCTTGATGCACCTCTAGGTGACGGACCTATTGCAGGAGCAGATGCAGACATTATGAACGTTTGACAAGCTCGGTATGATGACTACTTGATAGTTTAGTGCACCATGCTTTACGGCTTAGAACCGGTACTTAAAAAAAAATGAACGCCACAGAGCATATAAGATGTTCCAAGAGTTGAAATTGGTATCTCATACTCGTGCCCGTGTCAAGAGGTATGAGACCTATGACAGTACTTTGCCTACAAGATGGAGGAGAATAGCTCAACGAGTGAGCATGTGCTCAGAATGTCTGAGTACTACAATCACTTGAATCAAGTTGGAGTTAATCTTCCCGATAAGATAGTGATTGACAGAGTTCTCTAGTCACTATCACCCAGTTACTAGAACTTCACGATGAACTATAATATGCAAGGGATAACGGAAACGATTCCCAAAGCTCTTCGCGATGCTGAAATCAACAAAGGTAGAAATCAAGAAAAAGCATCAAGTGTTGATGGTTGACAAGACCACTAGTTTCAAGTAAAAGGACAAGGGAAAGAAAGGGAACTTCAAGAAGAATGGCAAGCAAGTTGCAACTCCCATGAAGAAGCCCAAAGCTACACCCAAGCTTGAAACCGAGGGCTTCTACTACTGAGGAAATGGTCACTGGAAGTAGATCTGCCCTAGATACTTGGCGGATAAGAAGGATGGCAAAGTGAACAAAGGTATACTTGATATACATATTATTGATGTGTACTTTACTAGTGTTTATAGAAAACCCCTCGGTATCTGATACTAGTTCAGTTTCTAAGAGTAGTAACTCGAAATGGGAGTTGCAAAATAAACAAAGACTAGTTGAGCACGAGGTGACGATGTGTGTTGGAAATGATTCCATGGTTGATAAGATCACCATCGCACACTCCCTTTACCTTCGGGATTAGTGTTGAACCTAAAATAAATGTTATTTGGTGTTTGCATTGAGCATAATATGATTGGATCATGTTTATTGCAATACGGTTATTCATCTAAGTCAAAGAATAATTGCTATTCTGTTTACATGAATAAAACCTTCTGTGGTCATACACCCAAGGTGAATGGTTTATTGAATCTCGATCGCAGTAATACACATATTCATAATATTGAAGCCAAAAGATGCAAAGTTAATAATGATAGTGCAACCTATTTGTGGCACTGTCGTTTAGGTCATATTGGTGTAAAGCGCATGAAGAAACTCCATGCTGATGGACTTTTAGAATCACTTGATTATGAATAACTTGATGCTTGCGAACCATGCCTCATGGGCAAGATGACTAAGACTCCATTATCCGGAACAATGGAGCGAGCAACTCACTTATTGGAAATAATACATACTGATGTATGTGATTCGATAAGTGTTGAGGCTCGCGATGGGTATCGTTACTCTCTGACCTTCACAGATGATTTGAGCAGATATGGGTATATCTACTTAATGAAACATAAGTCCGAAACATTTGAAAAGTTCAAAGAGTTTCAGAGTGAAGTGGAAAATCATCGTAACAAGAAAATAAAGATTCTATGATCTGATCATGGAGGCGAATATTCGAGTTACGAGTTTGGTCTTCATTTGAAACAATGTGGAATAGTTTCGCAACTCACGCCACCTGGAACACCACAGCATAATGGTGTGTCTGAACATTGTAATCATACTTTATTGGATATGGTGTGATCTATGATGTCTCTGGCCGATTTACCACTATCATTTTGGGGTTATGCATTAGAGACTGTTGCATTCATGTTAAATAGGGAACCATCTAAATCCGTTGAGGTGACACCGTATGAAGTATGGTTTGGCAAGAAACCAAAGTTGTCGTTTCTTAAAGTTTGAGATTGCGATGCTTATGTGAAAAAGTTTCAAACTGATAAGCTCGAACCCAAATCGGAGTAGTGTGTCTTCATAGGATACCCAAAAGAAACTGTTGGGTACACCTTGTATCACAGATCCGAAGGCAATATATTTTGTTGCTAAGTGTCGATGTCAAAACCGGCGGATCTCGGGTAGGGGGTCCCGAACTGTGCGTCTGGGCGGATGGTAACAGGAGGCAGGGAACACGATGTTTTACCCAGGTTTGGTCCCTCTTGATGGAGGTAAAACCCTACGTCCTGCTTGATTTATTCTTGATGATATGAGTATTACAAGACTTGATCTACCACGAGATCGGAGAGGCTAAACACTAGAAGCTAGCCTATGGTATGATTGTATGTTGTCCTACGGACTAAAACCCTCCGGTTTATATAGACACCGGAGGGGCTAGGGTTACACAAGGTCGGTTACAATGGAGGAGATATCCATATCCGTATTGCCTAGCTTTCCTTCCACGCCAAGGAGAGTCCCATCCGGAAACGAGACGAAGTCTTCAATCTTGTATCTTAATAGTCCAATAGTCCGGCCAAAGGATATACTCCGGCTGTCCGGAGACCCCCTAATCCAGGACTCCCTCACTAAGAATGGATCCTTTCTAGAGAAGGAGTTTCTCTTGAAAGAAGTGAGTGGTAGGAAAGTAGAACTTGATGAGGTAATTGTACCTTCTTCCGAATTGGAAAGTAGTTCATCATCGAAATCAGTTCCATTTATTCCTACACCAATTAGTGAGGAAGCTAATGATGATGATCATGAAACTTCAGATCAAGTTACTACCGAACCTCGTAGGTCAACCAGAGTACGGTCCGCACCAGAGTGGTACGGTAATCCTATTCTGGAAGTCATGTTACTAGACAATGACGAACCTACGAACTATGAGGAAGCGATGATGAGCCCACATTCCGCAAAATGGCTTGAGGCCATGAAATCTGAGATGGGATCCATGTATGAGAACAAAGTATTGACTCTGATTGACTTGCCTGATGATCGGTGAGTCATTGAGAATAAATGGATCTTCAAGAGGAAGACGGATGCTAATAGTAGTGTTACTATCTACAAAGCTCGAATTGTTGCAAAATGTTTTCGACAAGATCAAGGTGTTGACTACGATGAGATTTTCTCACTTGTATCGATGCTTAAAAGTTTGTCCGAATCATATTAGCAGTTGCCGCATTATATGAAATCTGGCAAAACTACATTCCTTAATGGATTTCTAAAAGAAGAGTTGTATATGATGCAACCAGAAGGTTTCGTCAATCCTAAAGGTGCTAACAAAGTGTGTAAGCTCCAGCGATCCATCTATGGACTGGTGCAAGCATCTTGGAGTTGGAATATATACTTTAATAAAGTGATCAAAGCATATGGTTTTATACAGACTTGCGGTGAAGCCTGTATTTACAAGAAAGTGAGTGGGAGCACTACAACATTTCTGATAAGTATATGTGAATGTCATATTGTTGATCGGAAATAATGTAGAATTTTCTGGAAAGCATAAAGGAATGTTTGAAAGGAGTTTTTCAAAGAAATACCTTGGTGAAGCTACTTACATATTGAGCATCAAGATCTATAGAGATAGATCAAGACGCTTGATATATTTTCAATGAGTACATACCTTGACAAGATTTTGAAGTAGTTCAAAATGGAACAGTCAAAGAAGGAGTTCTTGCCTATGTTTCAAGGTGTGAAGTTGATTAAATACTCAAACCACGACCACGGCAAAAAATAGAAAGAGAATGAAAAGTCATTCCCTATGCCTCAGTCATAGGTTCTACAAAGTATGATATGCTATGTAACAGACCTATTGTGTACCTCACCATAAGTTTGGCAAGAGGGTACAATAGTGATCCAGGAGTGGATCACTGGACATCGGTCAAAAATATCCTTAGTGGAATAAGGAAATGTTTCTTGGTTATGGAGGTGACAAAGAGTTCGTCGTAAAGAGTTACGTCGATGCAAGCTTTGACACCGATCTGGATGACTCTAAGTCTCGATCTAGATACATATTGAAAGTGGGAGCAATTAGCTAGATTAGCTCCGTGCAAAGCATTGTAGACATAGAAAATTTGCAAAATACATACGGCTCTGAATGTGGCAGACCCGTTGACTAAATTTCTCTCACAAGCAAAACATGATCACTCTTTGGGTGTTAATCACATACCGATGTGAACTAGATTATTGACTCTAGTAAACCCTTTGGGTGTTAGTCACATGGAGATGTGAACTAATCACATAATTAAAAATGTGAACTATTGGTGTTAAATCACATGACAATGTGAACTAGATTGTTGACTCTAGTGCAAGTGGGAGACTGAAGGAAATATGCCCTGGAGGCAATAATAAAGTTCTTATTTATATTTCCTTATATCATGATAAAGGTTTATTATTTATGCTAGAATAGTATTAACCGAAAACTTAGTACATGTGTCAATACATAGACAAATAGAGTGTCACTAGTATGCCTCTACTTGACTAGCTCGTTGAATCAATGATGGTTATGTTTCCTTACCATTGACAAGAGTTGTCATTTGATTAACGGGATCACATCATTAGAGAATGATGTTATTGACTTGACCCATCTGTTAGCTTAGCACAATGATCATTTAGTTTGTTGCTATTGCTTTCTCCATAACTTATACATGTTCCTATGACTATGAGATCATGCAACACCCGAATACCCGAGGAACACTTTGTGTGCTACCAAACATCACAACGTAACTGGGTGATTATAAAGGTGCTCTATAGGTGCCTCCGATGGTGTTTGTTGAGTTGGCATAGATCGAGATTAGGATTTGTCACTCCGATTGTCGGAGAGGTATCTCTGGGCCCTCTCGGTAATGCACATCAATATAAGCCAAGCAAGCAATGTAGCTAGTGAGTTAGTTACGGGATGTAGCATTACGAAACGAGTAAAGAGACTTGCTGGTAACGAGATTGAACTAGGTATTGAGATACCGACGATCGAATCTCGGGCAAGTAACATACCGATGAAAAAGGGAACAACGTATATCGTAATGCGGTTTGACCGATAAAGATCTTTGTAGAATATGTGGGAGCCAATATGAACATCCAGGTTCCACTATTGGGTATTGACCGGAGACATGTCTCGGTCATGTGTACATAGTTCTCGAACCCGTAGGGTCCGCACGCTTAACGTTCGGTGACGATCAGTATTATGAGTTTATGTGTTTTGATGAACCGAAGGTTCGAAGTCCCGGATGTGATCACGGGCATGACGAGGAAATCTCGAAATGGTCGAGACATAAAGATCGATATATTGGATGACTATGTTTGGACATCGGAATGGTTTCGAGAGAGTTCGGGCATATACCGGAGTACCCGGGGGTTACCGAAACCTCCCGGAGAGTCAATGGGCCATAATGGGTGTCGGAGTAATTGGACACGGATACCCCGAAGACGGTGAGATGATATTTCAAGACAATGGGGCTAGCAAAGCCCCTCAGTCCGACTGCCCGGCCGCTTCCGCTGGCTCCCCGTCTGACTGCTCTGCCCGGCCGGCTGCCGACTGCAGCCCGACTCGACATCGATAAGACACCAAAAAGACATCGACAAGACAGCCACACCACGGCCATGCCTGGCCACTATTACTGCATAGGCATACACTATTCATCCATCACCATCAACAGTGTGCAGTACCATCAATAGTGTAACTTGTCCCCTGGGCACTAGTATATAAAGTGACCCAGGGTAGCAATCCAGGGGGCGATGGCCACAAGGCCTCAGACAGGCTAGCAAGCTAACTAGCTATCCATCCATCCATCCATCCAGGGGAGTCACCCTCTCACGCATGCATGCTAGCTAGCAAGATATCTAGCTAGCTCACACATACATCCATTCATCCATTCACCCACGGCCAAGAATACACTTGTGCCCATATGCATATACCAAGTCAGATGCACTTGGCACTGATCTCGGATACAGCTCCAGGAGCACTCTGTACAGATATACCAGATATACTCAGACATGCAGGAGTAGGGGTGTTATCTCTCCGGAGAGCCCCGAACCTGGGTAAACTAGCGCGTGATACTCGCATACCCGCTCCCGGTCCTATCAGCAGCAGTCTTACCCTCACACTAAGCCCTTGTGGCATCTGTCGACTCGCAAGCCCCCCGTGACAACACCATGACAGTTGGCGCCCACCGTGGGGCGGTACTATGCTACCGCGCTGCTGCTGGTTTCGCTGTCCGGGCGGGACCATCTTCGTCTTCACCGCCGCGGCGTCGCGCCTTCTCTCCGGTAGAGCTCGGGGGCTCGACTTCGACCCGCCCCCAAAGCGGCCGCGCAGGACGGCGCGTCCTCGTCGTCGGCCTTGCCGTCTTCGTCATCACCACCGTTGCAACGACGGCAGTCCGTCCGCACGCGGTGCGCGCGGGGTCTCGTTTCGGTCGGTTGTGGCCATCCACGCGTCGCTCGCATTTGCTTCCCTCCGCATTGCGCCCTGCTCTGCCCGAAACACGCGTCGCTCCTCCATGTACCATCCGCTTGCAAGTTAGCTAGCTGCAGGTCAACCGTGGTCATACACTACCCACACACCATTCGTATATGGGCTGTACACTTCCCAGACGCAAGCAAGATATGCCTAGTACACTGCTCATACAGTGGCTGGAAACGAAAAGGACAACGCACGCATGACAGCCGACCGTGGCCTGCACGTCCTGCTCGCGCGCTATTCCCGCCCCTGCACGCTCATGCACGACCCCGTGTCCGCGCGCTCGCGCACGTCCCCGTGGCAGCGCGCCTACCGTCTGGGTCTCCGTTGCCGCCTCCCGCGGCTCTCCTCCTCCCCGCCGAGGCCGCCACCTACTCCGCCCATGTCGGCTGCCTCGTCGCGCTGACGTCGCCCTCCTGGATCACGGCTGTCCGTCGCACCTCCTCGTCCTCCTTCGCGCCTGTCCGCGCCGGACGGCCACGGCTGTCCGTCCCCGGGCCCGGCTGATTCCAGGCCCCTGCCGGCTGCTGGGTGCTCCGCGCTAGTCGGCTTCGGGCCCTCGCCAGCTCGCCTCCGCCCCGTCGGTCTGCTACCGGCTCCACACAACTTGCGCGCCCACCGCCGGCTCCAGCGCTTGTCGTGTGCGCAACTCGTCCGGGTTGCCGCTGCCGCCTCCCGAGCGCCGGCCGGGTGGCTGCTGTCGAGTCCGCCTCGCCTGGCCAGCCTCCTCCGCGTCGGCTGCTCCTCCGCCCGTCTCCGGCAGCCCTAGGCCCGGCTCCGCCCATCGTCGGCTCCCCCGTGCCCAAAGCCGCCTGCTCCGGTCCCGCTGCGCCGCTGCGGTGCCACGACGCCTCCCCGCCGGCTCGGTGTGCGCACGTCCACCTCCACCCGACATTTGGCGCAGCTGCTGCTGAGTCCGCCTCGCCTGGCCGGCCTCCTCCGCCCGTCTCCGGGCGCCCCGGGGCCGGCTCCGCCAGTCGCCGGCTCCCCGCGCCCGTAGCCGCCTGCTCCGGTCCCGCTGCGCCGCTGCGGTGCCCCGACGCCTCCCCGCCGGCTCGGTGCGCGCGCGTCCGCCTCCACCCGACCTCACTGCCGTGTCACCCGCTGCGCCGACTGCGGGTCCCCACCGCCTCACGCAGCACCGCCGGCCGGCCTCGCCGCGCCCGCCGGCTCCCGCAGCCGGCTTGTCACCGGCCGGCTTCACGCACGCACTGTGGCTCACCTGCCGGAACACACCCCAGCCGGCTATTCAAGAAGAGAAAAGGGGCCGGCAGGAAAGAGTTCCCGGGTTAAGAAAGAGAGAAAAGACCGGCTGCTCAGCCGGACAGAGAAAGTGGCCTACTGCCCATGACTAAAAAAAAGAGAAGGAGACCGGGTGAGATGGCCGGCTAGCCGAGAGTCGGCAGAGAAAAGAAAGTGGCCGGCTGGTGGCGTCCGGCTGCTCACATGCAGTCAGAAAAAGAAAAAAAAGGGGAGGATCTGACTGTGCAGACCGCTACCTAGCAAACTACTCTGGTCGACCGCCGCATCGCCACTCGGCCGGCTGTTTCATCTTCCCGCTTCGCTACCTGGCCGCCGATGAGCCGGTTCTTCTATGCACAACCGGCTGACGAGAAAAAGAGAAGAAGACAAAGTAGTTGTCGGGAGATCCGGCCCGACTGCTCAGCAGTCGGCCTAGATCTCGGGGGCTACACCCAGCGGGTGCGCCGACGCGCCCCCGCGAAGAAGAAGACAGGATAGTTGCCGAAAGATCCGGCCCGACTGCTCAGCAGTCGACCCGAATCTCAGGGGCTACACCTAGCGGGTGCGCTGACGCGCCCCCGCGAAGATTGCAGACAAGAGAAGAGTTTTGTCCAGCTGTCAGCAACCGGTAGAACAGAAAAAAGGAAAAAAAAGGGCGCTGCAAGACACCTCGCCGCCTGGCTGGTCGAGCCTGACCGGCCAGGACTCCCCTTCGAGCACCCGGAGGCTCGAAAGCTACACCCAGCGGGTGCGCCAGCGCACTTTGCAAGCGCCGAGCCGCGCCGGCTGTCTTCGACAACGACCGCGAATGCACGAAAATCAATGTGAGCTCCTCACCCGCATATTTTTTGCACCGTGCAAGCACGGAAAACCACGAGCGATGCTTGGGGGCTATCTCCGCATTTCATTACAGTTGCATCACTGTTCACCCCGGTGCCAGCCAGAGTTGGCCCGGTGGCTGGCCGCTTGGCCTGAGACGTTTGTTCCCGCAGACGGCTTAGTAGCGTGCGCGGTACCAAAGGCTCACTCTTAGTCACAGACCGCAGAGCGGCTGTCCGGCTAGCAAGGGTGAACGCTGGAGGCCACCCACGCGAAAAATGTCCGGGAAGAAAAACGGTTCGGGTGACCCGGTTGTTTCTTTTATGAGTATCTGCTCGGTTAAATTCGCTCCCAGAGTCTGAGTATTGTACACTCCACTCCGCAGTCCACTCTCAGCCACAGACCGCAGAGTGGCTGTCCGGCAAGCGAGAGCACAAGCCAAAGAATGGAGGGAACATGAAAAAGATTGAAGGGGGCTCGGACGAAACCGAGTCGGCACCCTCCGCATAAAACTAGCAAGCTAAAAGCAAGCATATGATATATCTGTGTGGACTAACTTTGTCTTTTTCATGATCATTTCCATGAACACTCGCCAAAAAAACCTCCGCCCAACTTTGCCAAGTTGCCCAGAGGCTTGGGGGCTACTATCGGAGTAATTGGACACGGATACCCTGAAGACGGTGAGACGATATTTCAAGACATCGGGGCTAGCAAAGCCCCTCAGTCCGACTGCCCGGCCGCTTCCGCCGGCTCCCCGGCCGGCTGTCGACTGCTCTACCCAGCCGGCTGCCGACTGCAGCCTGACTCGACATCGACAAGACACTGACAAGACATCAACAAGACAGCCACACCGCGGCCATGCCTGGCCACTATTACTGCATAGGCATACACTATTCATCCATCACCATCAACTGTGTGCAGTACCATCAATATTGTAACTTGTCCCCTGGGCACTAGTATATAAAGTGACCCAGGGGAGCAAGCCAGGGGGAGATGGCCACAAGGCCTCAGACAGGCTAGCAAGCTAACTAGCTATCCATCCATCCAGGGGAGTCACCCTCTCACGCATGCATGCTAGCTAGCAAGATAGCTAGCTAGCTCACACATACATCCATTCATCCATTCACCCACGGCCAAGCATACACTTCTGCCCATATGCATATACCAAGTCAGATGCACTTGGCACTGATCTCGGATACAGCTCCAGGAGCACTCTGTACGGATATACCAGATATACTCAGACATGCAGGAGTAGGGGTGTTATCTCTCCGGAGAGCCCTGAACCTGGGTAAACTAGCGCGTGCTACTCGCATACCCGCTCCCGGTCCTATCAGCAGCAGTCTTACCCTCACACTAAGCCCTTGTGGCATCTGTCGACTCGCAAGCCCCCCGTGACAACACCATGACAATGGGCGATAGTGGAAAAGAGAAGGAGGCGGCCAAGGTGGGGGCTCCCCCCAAGCCCAATCCGAATTGGGAGGGGGGCCGACCCCCCTTTCCTTTTCTCCTTCTCCCCTTCCTTCCCTCTCCTACTCCAACTAGGGAAGGGGGAATCCAATTCCCACCGGGAGTAGGACTCCCCCCTTGGGCACGCCTAGGAGGCCGACCCTCTCCCCCTCCTCCACTCCTTTATATACGGGGGAGGGGGCACCCCATAGACACACAAGTTGATCATTGATCCCTTAGCCGTGTGCAGTGCCCCCCGCCACCATAATCCACCTCGGTCATATCATCGTAGTGCTTAGGCGAAGCCCTGCGACGGTAGCATCATCATCACTGTCACCACGCCATTGTCCTGACAAAGCTCTCCCTCGATACTCACCTGGATCGAGAGTTCCTGGGATGTCACTGAGCCAAATGTGTGCAGATCGCGGAGGTGCCGTACTTTCGGTACTTGGATCGGTCGATCATGAAGACGTACGACTACATCAACCGCATTCTCATAACGCTTCCGCTTACGGTCTACGAGGGTACGTGGACAACACTCTTCCCCTCTCATTGCTATGCATCACCATGATCCTACATGTGCGTAAGATTTTTTTGAAATTACTACGTTCCCCAATAGTGCTCTCCTTGGAGAAACCCCCAGGCCCTGCCTTGGCCCATTGGGTGTCTTCTGGTCCATAAAAAATGTCTGTAAAGTTTCATTGCATTTGGACTCCGGTTGGTATTGATTTCCTGCGATATAAAAAACATGCAGAAAACAACAACTGGCACTTGGCACTATGTCAATAGCTTAGTACGAAAAATGATATAAAATGACTTTAAAATGATTATAAAACATCCAAGATTGATAATATAATAGCATGGAACAATAAAAAATTATAGATATGTTGGAGACGCATCAGCATCCCCAAGCTTAACTCCTGCTCGTCCTCGAGTAGGTAAGTGATAAAAACAGAAATTTTGATGTGGAATGCTGCCTAACATGACAGGACATTTGGAGTTTTATATTGTTGAAACCAATAGTCTAGTTTTGACATGATAACTTAAATACTCAAGCATATCAACAAGCAACCATGTCTTTCAAAATATCAACGCTAAAATAAGCTATCCCTAGCCCATCATGCTCAATCATTGATCCATTCATGAAACACACTCGCATATTAACTACACCTAATACTCAAGTATGATCATAGTGCCTCCTAGTTGGTGCTTTATAAGAGAAGATGGAGACTCAAGTTCAAAATAAAAATTGCATAAAGTAAAAGAGAGGCCCTTCGCAGAGGGAAGTAGGGATTTGTAGAGGTGCCAGAGGTCAAAGCAAAAAACTTAGAGGTAAAAACATTTTGAGCGGCATACTTTTCCCACCAACAAAAACGACTTAGAGTTCCCAACACTTTCCATGCGAGATATATCGTAGGCGGTTCCCAAACAGAAATTAAAGTTTATTCCTTTTTCCACCATACTTTCACTTTCCATGGCTAACCGTATCCACGGGTGCCTTCCATACCAACACGTTCCAAGGAATTTATTATTTGACAACATAAAGTAAATTCATTTTTCATTTCGGGAATGGGCATCCCTAATACCTTTGTGTCGGTGGAAACAACACCTATGGGGTCACCGGGATCTCTTCTACGGTCGGCGAACGCGAGGTTGTGCAAAGAGCGGGTTTGACAGGAAGCACACGGATCGTTTACCCAGGTTCGGGCCGCGAAGATGCGTAACACCCTAGTCCTTCTTTGGTGGATGTATTTGACTGTTCTTGTGTGACACCCCAATTTTTTTAACCTTGTTTTATTAATTAAAATTTTGCCAGGAAAAAAAATTTATTTTCTGGATTTCCTTTTGATTTCAGAACCATTCTTTTCTATGTTATTATGGAGTTTTACCCCAAGTGAAAACTTTCCAAATATATTATTTGGACTTGTTTACCCTCTCAAGAAAAACATTTCTTTTATCAATGGAATTAATTACATAATTATTTTCCTGATCCTTATTTCTTGAAAGTGGTTTCCCATGGTTTTAGGGTCCTATTTGAACTACAACCATTTGATAAATTTATTTAAAATTCCAACCAAAAATTTGGGGATGTCATGTGATGTTTTTAAATAACTTTTATGCAAAAATATATTTCATTCATTGTATATTTTGAGCTCTACCCCAAGTTTTCAAATCTGGTCCAGTTGGCAATTTTGCACTACAACCTATTTAAAAACTTCTTTAAAGCTTCCACCAAAATTATGGGATGTTAGTAGTAATATGTTATTCAACTTTATGCAAAAACCCTCTGATGTTCTTTGAAAATTTTGAGTGAATCAACCCCATCTTCATTCTGGCCCAGTTGGGTGTTTTCTAGCGCATCCCTAATTATGCTTGCTCTAGTGACCATGAGCTTTCTCCTGCTTGTATTACACCATACCAAACCCTAAAGTCCAGGAGGTTGGACTCATTGGAGCATTTTTGCTACATGAAATAATGCCATTCACCTTCTATCCATAACTGAAGTTTTGCAAAACTTGCACTAACAAGTTTCTAGCTTTGACCAACTAACCTTGCCATCCTCTCCTGCATCTAAAGAGACCCCAACCTGGAGATTTTGGCCACCCCAAGAGTTACCAGGATGCCCTTGGCATTCTGTCAAACACCCTGTGCACATAGCCAGATTTGGCATATGATTTTAAGTTTACATTGTAAACTTGATCCCTTCACCTAACCACCATGTCCATTAATCTCCTTACTAACTCTAACCTAGTCCTGTTAATTTCCAGCCTCGCTCAAGCACTCTAGGCTACCCTGGCATTATGTCGAGCATGTCGCGTGCGTGCTCTGGGCGCACCCAGAGCGCACGTTTTGCATGCGCGCGCACCGAGCCGCCGTGTCGCACTGCCGCCTCCCCGCGCCCGCTCTGGCCTCTCCCCACTCGCAGCCAGCGCCCCGACCCCTCCCTCGCCGCAGAGCCACCCTGGCCCCCCCTCCTGGCGCCCCACGGCGCCACCGACGCATGCCGCCACCGCTGCCCTGACAGCTCTGCCATGGACGGCGCCGCCCGAGCCACCCTCGCTCGCCAGCTGCCCTCTGGAGCAGCTCAATCTCATCCGCAAGCTCGTCTGCTAGAGCACGTCGCCGCCACGTCGCCCTGCAACTACAGAACGGCGGTCGCCGACGATCCTATCCACGACCGCCGCGAACCGACCTAGACGCGCTATAAAAGGAGGCCCCCGAGCTCGTCCAGCCACTCAGGCAACCTCAGGTCATCCTCTGGAAGCCCCCACGGCCAGAAATCGTCGGGGGAAAGCCTTCTCCCCCGACTCCGACCGGTTCGGCCGCCGCCATGCCCCAGCGCCATGCTTCGCAACCAGGGCCTCCCCCGCCCATCCAACGCCACCATCCCCTCCCCCTAAGTCTTGCGAAGCTGCCCAGCCTCTCAATCGTGATCGGGAACCACCGTAGAGTAAAGCCCCAAACCCACCTGAAGCCTCCTCCACCGCGGAGCTCGCCACCGGCGACTCCCTCCACCCCCGCCGACCCAACAACCACCGGGAGGACCGCCCCGATCTTGCGGATCCATCCCTGCCCTTGGATCCCCGTGGGGAGCCTCCGTTCGTCGGCGACGATCGCCGGAGCCCCGCCTCGGCTCTGGCAGAGTAGGAAGCAGGCGGGGAACGACTGGTCAAACCTGACCAGTGGGCCCCCTGGACACACTGTCAGTGACCAGCCCCGCCGCCACGTGGTTTAAGTGGAGGTGTAAAACGCTGAAGTATGTCTCCTCTGCTTCAAAAACGTATTCTTCCCGAAACGTTTTTCTTTTCTGGTTTTTAATAAAACAGAATTTTGACTAAACTTTGAATGACTATAACTTTTTAAATATAAATCCAAATGACTTGATTCTTCTTCTGTTGTTTCCCAAATATTGTCTAGTTTATGTTCATATTTATTTGAAAATTTTCCAAACAACTTTTTTGTACTGTTTTTGAAAGTATGTGTTGATTCAAATTTATTTAAAATACGAACTTGGAGGGGAGATTATGACTTTCAAAAGTTTTGGAGAGCACCTCACCTCTCCACACCTTGAAGGCAAGCATTTTTGAACCCTAGCATAATATTATTGTGTGTTGTTTGATACAATCGCAATACCACCTCGACACGAAGTTTCCGTTACTTCACGTGATGATGTGATCATACTCATAAGTGCATATTGATGATTCTGTGCTGTTGGCATTCGATATATTGTGAGAGTAGACACCATCATATACCTTTAATGCCTACCGGGAGGAAGTTGGGAGAGCCTCTGTCTTGGGTAGACACGCGCTTGTCTCCAGTCTTCGTTGAGACGGTTGTGTCCGGTACATCAAAGTGAGGCATGATGAGTGGTGACTTTGTCTGTTGGTTGAAACATATTTGTTATGCTAACCATGCAGGAAAATACTTAAACCTCCTGAGTCGACCATAGATCGAGTCTTGTTCCGGTAACCCCCATACTTGTTTCGTACTACCACTTGTCCCAGCCACAGGTAGGGTATGGTTCAGTAAGTTGTCAACCCCTTTCCTAGCACACACCGTACAGAGAGGCCATGGTGGAAGATACCGGAGGCCTCCGGTAGGCATGCCACCTGGTCCGGGGGCATGGGTGTTTTCGGTTGTAGCCGAAAGGGGTAGCACCCCCAGTTTGCGCGCGGTATAAATTTTGTGGTCCCATGCTAAGTCGAGGTTGTAGCCTCCCCACTTAGAGTTTTGCTTAACTTGTGTCAAGGGTGATTCCAGACACCGGTGAGTTTGGCCGGTGTGTGCGGTTAGGTGTGTTTTCAATCAAAAGACCGTAGACAGAATTAGTCCCGATGGACTAAAGGAATCCGTTACTCATGGGTAAAGAGTACACCCTCTGCAGAGATCATACATATTCGAATAGCTGTGTCCATGGTTAAGGACTATAGTCTGGGATGCGTCAAGTGTCGGTCTTAGTGTCGGTCTTCGGAGGAGAGACTACTAAACCAGAACATTGATTATGACCTATGACATATGATGATTATGATTATTATTATTGTGGACTAACCATTTGTATTATTTGAATTATTGAGTATCCCTGGGACGGTTCTACCTCCCAGATATCCAATGTGATTATTCCTATACAAGCCCTTTATGTGGTGTCGCTCAGACGCCTGACTGTGGCATGTTTGTCATTTAATTACTCATAATCCCTTTATGTGGTGTCGCTTAGACACCCGACCGTGCCATGTTTGTCATTTAAATTACTTATAAGCCCTTTATGTGGTGTCGCCCAGATGCCCGATTGTGGCATGCTTGTTACATCTTTTTTATATAAGCCCTTTATGAGGTCTCGCTCAGACGCCCGACTGAGGCATGCTTTATATTATTTTCCTTTCGAGGCGTCGCTTCAGACACCCGATCGATGCATTCTAGTTCTACTCTCTGATTGCATAGTCATATTTGACATGATTAACCTGCTTGCATGCATCATGATTTCATTTATGACTGACGTAGTGATCATGGCATATTTCAGAGCATGATTATCTTTTGCTATATTATACCAGTGTTCATGATGTTTGCGAGTACATTCAAATTACTCACTTGCTTGTCCCTGGCTATTGTCTTGGCCAGATTTCTTGCATGGAGAGGAGCATTGCGGTGATAGCCCCGGAACCTACGCAAGGGTGATAGCAGCCTCGCGAAGATAGGAGTTATCCTGGTCAGCTGTTCCTATGGGAAATGGAGTCCCATAGACGCTGATGATCCCCAAACCGCTTCCGCCATCAACCACTAGAAACCATTTGTTGTACTCATAGGCCAGAATGGTCTTGTACTACATATCTTGTATTTTGCTTGGAGTTTCTGTAACAAGTTGGTGCCTCATAAGCTAACAGTAATCCTGGGGCTGGTGAGCACAAGGACCGTTTTTGGGAAATTAATACCCCGAAAATCCGGTCCTGACATCTTGTGTTCTTGAGCTAGCTACGGGGTGCAACTTGTCCAAAAGAGCCGAATCCCACAGTGGCACACAAGAGGTGGAAAGGTCTACAGCCGATAAGCCTATCCTCTAGGACCGTTGGATAAATGCATTTAATGCGCTACCGACATGCCCCCTTGCTTTATCAGGGACGCCAGGGAAGCACGTCCGAGCCATCGCCGCCTTGACTGGCCTCGACATGCGTCCGAGCCGATGAGGCATCGCGGCGCCACGTTGGCTCGCTGCTGGGCTGGCGCAGTGGTGGAGCCTTCATGAAGGGTCACATACCACCACGCAGGTGCTTGCTGAGTCGGTGTAGAGGCTGCCCATCGCCACATAGGTGCCTGCCCAGCTGGTTGAGCTAGCTGCTGCTTGGGGACGGTGGTGGAGTCTTAGCTGGCATGGGCCTGGTAGTGGCCCTACTGATGCCCTCGGCAAGGACCTTGCCGGGGGCCCGACAAGGGTCTTGCTGTGGCGTTGCAATCACCCCCGGCAAGGGTGTTGCTGGGAGTCTTGTGGATTTCCTTGGCTAGGATCCTGCCGAGGGTCGTCGTCTTCTGGTCCTCATCTAATCTCACATGTTTATGAACTTGACGAAGATTTCCATGCCACCACAGAGGCGCCTCCCGAGCCTTGGTTCCAATGTAGTTGGTTGGGTTGGATCCCATCGGCTCAAGGGTGGCTCGCTCCGCTGGTGTTGGGCAAGTTTCCCTGGCAAGGCTCTTGCCAAGGCAGTGGAGGTCGTCCCCGCAAGGGTCTTTGCAGGGGAGTCCACCTTGCTCCTTTGTTCTTAAGTGTTTCTGGCCTTGGCGTTGCTTTGTTTGCCTTATGATTAGGTTTCTCTCCGGCTTCCCTCCTCTGCCCTACTAAGTGTGGCCGTGGCGCGCGGCTCTTACTCCCCGTGCACAAGTAAAGGGGTCAAGAGAAGAGCCCTACTTTTGTATACCGAGAGGAGCCCCCGAGCCTAAGCCACACATAAGCGCGACGCGTTGTTGGGCTAGGCCCAAAATGGTGCGTGGGCAAGTGGGGCGGATTTTACCACGGTAACTTCTTGACCGCTGCGCTTCCCCACGACTTGCGTTGAACTCGTGACGTGGAGGGTCGTGCATGATGTGGGGGTCATGCGTGGGGCGGTTTCCGCACGCATGCGTCACATCGTGGTAAAGAAGCGGCTCGCGCCTTCCCAATAAAAAAAGGGAGGCGCAGAGGCGCGGCTCATTTACTTGGGTGGACTCGTGTCATGGTCTTCAAGGCGTCAGTCCCCCACGATCACAGGGTGGGGAACGGTCTCCTCACCCGTCCCCTCAATTCTGGTTGCTCTCCACGTGTCACCCATGCAGGTGGCAGGCAGTGGAGGCGGGAATCCAGGCCGTCGCTGATTGGGGCAGCGGTCGGTCTCGATCCCCTGCGCCCCCGATGGCCTGATTGGCCGAGTGGCGCGGTTGAGCCCCGACCCCGCCCCTTTTATAAGAAGGGGGAGGGGGATGGCATCCAGCATCCTTTGGTCATCCGCTTCCATTCACTTAGGCTCCTTTCTTCCATCTGCCATGGCGAGAGGAGGCGCCGACCCTTCAACGGTGGTGGCGAGGGTTGCTGCTCGCCAGCGCGTCCCTCCTCCCTAAGAGCTCGTGGCGGCGGAGCCGGCCACGAGAGGAAGGGGGAGGGGCGAGGCCGAGGTCGCCGTGGCCCTCGGGGGATGGCGTGGCGCACCAGCCTCACCTCCACCACTGATGCCTCCCCCGATGGAGGGCCACGTCGGGGACCAGCCCCGCGAGTTCTTCATCAGGCTGCGCCGGCCACCGCGTCGTCGCCTTCGTATCCCTACCCCATTTGCTCAAGAGATGGAGCTCGATCCACCCCATACCCTTAGGTTAAACATGAGGGGCAGCGGGAACAGCGGCACGCGGGTCGACGTCGACTTCCCCGCTCCTCAAGTCATGTACCTTCATCACGAATGGAAGACGTTCACTCGCATCGACAGCCTGACGGCGGGGCTTGTCCTTTACTTCAAGTTAATGGAGGGCGGCCTGCTTTCCGTAAAGGTCTTTGGAGATCTTAGAACTCGCCTAAAGTGCTGCGTGGAGAGCTCCTCCGACGGTGAAGATTCCTCTTCAAGCGGGAGTGATGAGGAGGGTAGAGACAGCAATGACGACAGCGTCGAGCGAGGTCACGTCGAACTCGTCTCCGACTGACCGCGTTAGCCCGCCCTACATCGTGCGGCCTGCCGAGGGTCTTCCTCGTCAAGATCTCCATCGGCACGTCCCCCGTCTCCTTCTTGGGCGCCTGGTGTAGGAGGGTTGGAGAAGGCGAAGAAGGCGGGTGGCAGCCGTCAAGTCGGAGTACGCGGGCACCGACGCCTTCGTCGCGTATTGCCGGCCCGCTGCCTCATCTTCTAGCTCCCCTTCCAGCACCGGGACGTTTTCTTGGTGCCTTCTGCTCCTCGCACCTCGCCTAGGCGCTCTTTTTGCCCACTTGCTATCTTGTTCCACCTCCTGAGGAGAGGGGCAAGAAAGGGATTACGGGCATCTTATCTGTTTTTAGTTTGTAAGCCTGTGGGCACTTGTTAATTTTAAGACTTGTAATCCCCCCGCTCATGTTTTTAATTTCGTATGAACTGTACCTATATGGGATGTTTTTAATGAAAAAGGGTGCTTGCGGGGTCCTTTGTGCGTGAGCGAGGCCCATGCCAAGGAACGAATCCTTGCTATTTTTAAGATAAACATTGTCGCCTGGCAACAGGCCTTGCCTCCCCCTGACTTCAGTCGACCATTCTCACGCTTTTGGCAAAGGCAGGGGCGAAGTAGAGATAGACCCTTTGTTTATTTCCTTGCCACCGCATGTACAACCCGGTTCTGTCCCAGGGACTTGGGTACAAGAAGATGGGGGAGCACGGTGTTCTTGGAGCAAAACTAAGTTTCATTTGTCCCAGTTCCATACGGAAATGCACAACAGGGGATGAAAGACTTATCTGAATCCGCAGCCCCGGGAAACTTTGGCTTGCCGTGGTTAGATCCTTGTGTCTTCAGGTCCTGGCTCTTGGCTTGCTGGGGCTGGAGCACCGGTTCGTTCTCTTTCTCCCAAGCGGCTCAGTAGAAGTGCCCATGTGCCCGGCGAACCAAAGAAGATAGAAAGACGCATACTCAACCTAGCATGCATGCTAAAACTTAGGTTGCCAACGCTTCATTTATTTATGCTCAAGGCCTATGCCTGGCTTTGTACAGAGGGTTACATGCCTTGCCGGCAAGGCTTGTACAAAAGGTGGGTTGCTGGGGGGCCCGGCAACCGCGCCTTATGGGTAAAACTTGCGTAGATGTTCAATGTTCTGGGAGTTGCTCACTTGAATAGCATCTTCGGTCTCCACGCGGACTGCGCTAGGCCTGGCGACTCCTATTACATGATAAGGGCCTTCCCACTTTGGCATCAACTTGTTGGAATTCTTGGCCGACTGAACGCGCCGAAGAACAAGGTCGCCTTCCTCAAAGCTTCGGGCATGAACCTTGCGGCTATGGTAGCGGCGCAAGGCTTGTTTGTAGCGTGCTGCTCTCACAGCCGCCCGAAGACGATCTTCCTCAAGGAGCGTTGCTCATCTTGCCGCAATTGCTCTTGCTCAAGCTCGTCGTAAGCGAGCACTCGAGGTGACCCGTATATGAGTTCCATGGGGAGAACTACTTCTGCCTCGTATACTAGGGCAAAGGGTGTCTGGCCGGTGGCTAGATTTGGCGTCGTTCTGATCGACCAAAGAACCGTCGATAACTCATCAATCCAGCGCTTTCCACTCTTGTGCATCCTGCCAAAAGTCTTTGTCCTTAGGCCTCGCAACACTTCAGCATTTGCCCTCTCCGCAGGTGTGCCACAGAAGCGAAACAGACCCTGCCGCCGAGGTCTTGGATGTATTGCATGAAGGTGTGGCTTGTGAACTGCGTGCCGTTGTCGGTGATGACTCTGTTTGGCACACCAAAACGACACACTAGCCCCTTGAAGAACTTGATGACTGTCGGATCACGGGTTCCGGCAAACCCTTAAGGTTCAAACACTAGGGTGCGCATGAAGGTTTTTCTCCCTATCGATCCACGCCCTAGCTCTCTAAGATCTTGCGGATGAACTCGATGAACTCACAACACAGAAAGACACAAGATTTATACTGGTTCAGGCCACCGTTGTAGTGTAATACCCTACTCCAGTGTGGTGGTGGTGGATTGCCTCTTGGGCTGATGATGAACAGTACAAGGGGAAGAACAGCCTCCTGAGGTTGAGGTGTTCTTGTGCTAGGTGAACTTGTGTGGGTGAGAAGCCTCTTGATCTTTCCCCTCTCCCTGGTGGTGGCTAGTTCGACTTATATAGGCCCTGGTCCTCTCCCCTAATATTGAGCGGGAATGGAGCCAACAATGGCCAGTTCTAAAGGGGACAGCTAGTACAAGCTATTCTGACAAAAGGTGGTCTTCGCCTGCCAAAGGCTCTGGTGGTGACGCCATCTTGGGCTCCATGGTGACCTCCGTATTACCGTCCTTCTGGTCTTGGTCTTGTTGCACCAATATGGAAACCTTTGCTTGATGCCTCGATACTCCGCGCCTGCGCTTTCCCCCTTAACACCAAAGAGGACACAAGGACGCTGCGCGCGCTGGCACCCGCCTGGTCTCGATCGTCATGGCTGACGTCACGAGGACCTCGCGAGGTTTGCCTTGCCTTGATCTCTCCGCCCCTCGTGAGCCTGCCTGGCGAGGCCGCTCCTGAGGAGGTCTTGCATCATCTGCCCCGCAAGGCTTGGCCCCTCGCGGGGGTCTTGAATTCCTTGTCGATGAAGATGGGCCATACAGACCTGCCAGCCCAGCCACGCCGTGCGCAGGCAGGCAAGTCTGGGGACCCCCATTCCCAGAACGTCGACAGTAGCCCCCGTGCCCAAGGCGCGCTTGGGCTTGGCTTCGAGGCGAAGCCAAAGGGTCAAGCGTAGAGCGCCACGGGCCCCCCAAAAGCATGTGACCTCGGTTGACGCGTGGCGGTTGATTGGACGTGGGCGTCTCCGCTTCCCCATGCTGCCTTTGAATCTGCCTGGCTATGCGGCCCTCGCAACCTACATAGTTATCCTCCCATCGCCCATGCCTTGCTCCCCCCAGTCCTTCTGCTTCCTCGAGACTCTACTCCTCCTCTCCAATCTGACTTGCACTCCGCCTGCTCCATTGCCATGGCTCCGGGACAAGCAGACAAGGGGAAGAAGCCTCTGTCTTCGCCAAGTGCGCCTCCAGCCGCCGAGCGGCCTGCAGTCGGCTGATCCTTGGTGCTCAACGACAAGGCCATGGACAAGTTGCGTCCCATGCTCACCTCCAGTTTGAACGAGTGGGGGAGACGGTGGCTTGGCCTGCGTCTCGCGCTCGCATTGCTCGGGCGGTCACCGAGGTCCCGATCTTCATTGATGCCCTTTGGGCAGGCTTGATTCCCCCTTTCTCTTCCTTCTTCAATGCGGTGCTTGAACATTACCAAATCCCTTTGCTACATCTCAACCCCCAATCCGTGACTCTCCTTGCCGTCTTCGCCTTTGTGTGCGAAGCCATGGTGGGCATCGCTCCTTCCGTAGCCCTTCTCCACCATTTCTTCTCATTGCATCTGACTGATCCCAGGCAAAGCTCGGGGTGTGTGAGCTTCCAGGCCATGGCCGCAATGGCGGGCATGGGGATCGACTTCGAGCATCCTCCATCCACGAGTGAGTTTCGGACGCGGTGGTAATTTTCGACGCCGGTGTGCTCAGCCCTTTGCTCCACGCCCTGTCAGTGCCTGTCGTTTCCCACTCTGGCTGGGGCCACGAGAGGCTCGCGAGCCCCTGTCTTGCCCCTGTCTACCTCAGGCTAAGGATTCTGAAGGACCGCGGCGTGACTGCGCCGATGGTGGTGAAGGACTTCATCAAGCGTCGGGTTCCTCGGCTTCAACGCTATTCTTGCCCGATGTGGACCTTGCTCAGCAGTCAGGACCACATGAGGTTTTAGGAGTCCGGGCTCCCCCTTGGGGTGCGGCAAATGGTGCTCAAGGTCCTAATAGGTGTCCCTTTGCCGGACGACTTGCCTGGGAAGAACTGCCTGTTGTACCGATGCAGGAACAAAGCTGAATTCGTGGGGAGAATGCCTCCCTTTGACAAGTGGGGGATGCATTCGGACGGCCTGGTGGGGTCCCGCGAGAACCCTGTCAGCGTGGTTCCCCTCTTCGTTGCTGGCACTGAGCTCGTCCCGAATGTGGGTGCAGGGGGACGAGCGCTGACAGAGGCTGGCAACACGAGTGCTGATGTGCGAACGCCTCCTGGGGCTCCTGGGGAGTCGTCCTTAGGATCCCGTGATTCTGGGACGTCGGTTGCTGAGACGATGCAGCATGCGGCTCCCGAGGCTGAAGCTCCGGAGGCCTCGGGAAGTCACGGTGCGATGGCGCCCGACTGTTCTCCGCAACCAGGAACCCCTGAAGTTGTTCTCATGAGCACCTCTCCAGCTACACCCCGCACTGGCCGCCACGTTCAACGCTTTGGTCGGCTTTGCGTGGACTTCGAGGAGCTCTGCAAGAGGAAGGGATCTCCGAGCGGCAGCGGTGTCTTCGGGTCGTTGAAGCGACGAAAGTACATTGCCGTTCACGAGTAAGTACCTTATTTTGGTGATCTTCTGTGTGCCGCCTTCGTTTCCTAACGATTGTCCCCTCAGGTCCCCTTCTGCCAAGGCCGTGAAATCTCCTGAGAAGCAGCTCCCTCTCGTCCCGTCGCACCAGCCAGGCTCCAGCGCTGCAGGTTCGGGCGCTGCCCATGGCGTGGGGTCAGCCGTGGGAGTCGATCCATCATTAGGGCACCCCAATCTCGCGCCTTCATCGTCCTTTCTTCACAGCCTTTCTTAGAGCGCGGCGGGCGTGCCAAGGGCTCCTGCCCTGGTCACAGTCGGCAGCTGGCTAACCTCGACCCTGGGGTCTTCTTCAAGCAGCGGGACCTGTTCGGTTCGGGCCCCTCGCATGGGCCGGCCAGCGCCTGGGACCGCAGCCCCCGTAGCGAAGGGCGACATGGGCCGTGTGCTCGAGTTCGAGCACGGGTGGAGCGTCGTTCGTCATGAGCTCTTCCAGGAGGCGGTGGGCGTGATGAACCGACTTAGCGAAGAACTTGAGGGTGTCGACGTGCGCCTTGAGGCCGAGGGTCTTCGGTTGGCGGAGGAGTGGCACAAGCTGAAAGTGGTCATCAACCTCGGACGCCACCAGCATGAGCTAGATAACGCGAAGGCTTAGGCCTCCCTTATGGCCTCCCGTGAGGCCTGCTCCTGAGCTTTGGAGGAGGCTCGTGAAGCTGATCGTCGTCGCGAGGCTGCGGAGAAGCGCGCATGGGAGCTCCACGCCTGGAGTGCGTCCCTCGAGCAGCTGAAGCTTGCGGAAACGGAGGCAGCGAGCAGGACCACCACTCTTAGGCCTAGGTCAGATGAGGCGGAGAGGCGTGAGGAGGCTATGGCTGCCGCCCTGGTGACGGCGCAGGCAGACTTGGCATCCGCCTGCGCCGAGCTGCTTTCTCTTCGGAAAAGGGTTGATGACGCCAAGGCCTTTGCGTGGCAGAACAGGGAGGAAGTGCTTCAACGGTGGACGCTGGAGCGCGAGCACGCCCCCATGCTTCAGGGTCTCTTGAGCAGGGCTAATACCGCCCTGGGCTTCATTTGTGACAAGAATGCACCCCCCCCCATTCGAACGACTACGCCAGTCACCTGACCTTCTTCACCAACGTGGTGAGCGCCTGGAAGCCCGGTCTAATAGGGCTCGCCAGCTTGTGGAAGAGAGGAGTCGAAGTCTTCTCGGGTGCGCATTCTCCCGGGTCTTCAGCCACCTTCAGAACATTGATCTCAACTTTGACTTCGCCGCCACCATTGCTCCCGTGCCAGAAGCCATCCGGGGCGACTTGGCGCGATGGGTTGAAGACCATGTGGATGCGCTGGTCAGGGCCTTCGCTTCTGACGATGACGGGGTAGTGGTTGCAGTGGGCGAAGGCGACGTGGTTGATGATGGCGACGTCGGCGCCGGCGAAGGTGGAGACAACGGCGGCGATGGTGATAGCGATGCCAGCGGCACGTCCGAAGATGACATGGGGGATGCGTCGAGTGACGTATCCGGCTGATTCCTCGTTTCCCTGTTATTTACCCTGCAAAACTTGGGCGTGGCCCCGGAAGATTGTAAGAGCATTTTGAGAGGGGGAGCCCCTCATGTAAACAAATTGTTGTTTCCATCCTTCTGTGTGAAATTGAGTACGCGTCTTCACGATCTTTACGTGTACTGGGGCAGGGTTGTTGTTGCGGTTTACCTCAGCCCGGGCAAGTCCAAAACCGGCTCAAGAGATTGCGGGTCTCTGAGAAGCTCCTGAGGAATTCGTTGCCACGCCCGAGAGGGCCGTGTGATAAGCGAGCGACTGCCACGGCTCGGCACGTGAGTGGCTCGTGTGCTTCATGCCCAGCCCGGCTCGCGAGGGGGGGGGGGGAAGAGACTGGCGCGAGCTTCGAAATAAGGCAAGAACTTAACTGCGAGAAATAGCTCGAACAAGAAAAAGGCATCCCCCGCGTGCATCAAATGAAAATTCAACTTCAACTTAAATCAAAACCCAGAAGGTAGGGTTACAGAAAAGAGATCCAAAGCAAATGGCCGCGTCCGGTGCCTAGTCTAGTCTTCGACATTTTCTCATGAACACGGAGCTAAGTGCTGCCACTAGGCATGGGAGGGAACCCCCGAGGCCCGAGGGCGGCTCTCCGGAGACTCCGGGGTGTGTACAACCCCACTCATTATTACGTGAGAGTGTCACGGGCGGCGATCTTCACAGGCACTGGGCCTTCTTCAGAGGTACTGGCCTTGCTTCATATCGCTAGGCGAGGGCCCCACCTTGCGCCACCCTCCACCACCGCTGGGACGGCCGGAAACCTGGACGGCCAACGAGGGTAGAGGGGACGCCAGTGGTGCCCTCGGCCACCACGGGTCCTCTGCCAGGGGAAAGGTCGCCGTCGCCACCCCGGCAGAGGGCCTACCTCCGGGTGTTGCCTTGCTCTGTGCGACACGGGGAGGGGCCTTGCTCCTGGCCCCGTCCACGCAGCCCCCAGCGGGTCTCTCCTGCCGGAGCGGGCATTGCCTTGCTGGAACCATCATTTGGCGCCATGACCTGGTTCATCTGTGACTCATGGTTAGCGTAAGCTTTCTCCTGAGGGTTTAGCGATACCTTGTATCTGTTGTCGACGGCGTGGTTGGCGGGGCTCTCCGATGGCTCCTGGAAGGCTTCAGCACCTAATGCCTCCTCCTCCTAGCCTGGCCCGAGAAATGAGCCAGGGTTGTCCTCCGGCGTGTACTCCTGGTCCATCATGCGGGGCACATAGGCTTCCGGGGCTGTCACCCCAAACACGTCACCGTAGTGCCACACACTCCATGTTGCCCGACCTAGCTCGGCGTCCTGAGGATGATAGCACGACGCCTCGCTGGGGCCATGGGGGGCAACGCTCGTGCCCATGCTCGTCAGAGGCGACGTGGGGGCAATGGGGCCCCCAGCGCCGCCGGCCGTCCTGGTGTCGATGAAGCCCACAGGCACACTCGAGGGCAGGCGGTTGTGGCGAGGCCCATCATGAGGTCCAGTAGCGGCTCGGGAAGGGAGCAGATAGCAGAAAGGCGGGCGCTCCTGACGCCGCCGCATCCAGCAGCTCAGCGACACGTTCCAGTAGTGTGTTGCGGCCGCTCTCCATCAGTCGGCACCACAGCAACTCCCGTGCCACCGTGAGCGCGGACCGCATGTTCGCTTGCTCCCGCCGGGTGTATAGCACCGTTTCTGCGGCGTGGCTTGGGGCCCTTGCAGTGGCTCGCGCTTGTCGTGGAGTGAGGGTGGACGACGCCTGGCCGCGCCGCCCGCACCCCACAGCGTTAGGTGGCGCTCGTGGTGCCTGGAACATGGGGTTGAGGTCTTCAAGGGCCGGTGGCGCCGCCCGGGCAGGCCAGGCTGCCCAGCGGTCGAAGTCGGCCCTTGGGTCGCCAGACATCGGGGCCGCGGAGTATTGACGGGTCGATTGGCGGGGAAGAGACTCCGGCGCACCCCTACCTGGCGCGCCAAATGCCGGATCACGAGTTTCGGCAAACCCTTAAGGTTCAAACACTGGCGTGCGCTCGAAGGTTTTCTCCCTATCGATCCATGGCCTAACTCTCTAAGATCTTGCGGACGAACTCGATGAACTCACAACCCTATAGACGCAAGATTTATACTGGTTCGGGCCACCGTTGTGGTGTAATACCCTATAGCAGTGTGGTGGTGGTGGATTGCCTCTTGGGCTGAAGATGAATAATACAAGGGGAAGAACAACCTCCTGAGGTTGAGGTGTTCTTGTGCAAGGTGAACTTCTGTGGGTGAGAAGCCTCTTGATCTCTCCCCTCTCTCTGGTGGTGGCTAGTTATACTTATATAGGCCCTGGTCCTCTCCCTAAATATTGAGCGGGAAGGGAGCCAACAACGGCCAATTCGAAAGGGGGCAACTAGTACAAGCAATCCTGACAAAAGGTGGTCCTCGCCTGCCAAAGGCTCTGGTGGTGACGCCGTCTTGGGCTCCATGGTGCCCTCTGTCTTGCCGTCCTTCTGGTCTTGGTCTTGTTGCACCAATATGGAAACCTTTGCTTGATGCCTCAGTACTCCACGCCTGCGCTTGCCCCCTTAGCACCAAAGAGGAAACAAGGACGCTGCGCGGGCTGGCGACCGCCTGGTCTCAATCGTCATGGCTGATGTCACGAGGACCTCGCGAGGTTTTCCTTGCCTTGATCTCTCCGCCCCTCATGAGCCTACCCGGCGAGGCTGCTTGTCGGTGTCAAAACCGGCGGATCTCGGGTAGGGGGTCCCGAACTGTGCATCTAGGCTGGATGGTAACAGGAGGCAGGGGACACGATGTTTTACCCAGGTTTGGGCCCTCTTGATGGAGGTAAAACCCTACGTCCTGCTTGATTAATATTGATGATATGGGTAGTACAAGAGTAGATCTACCACGAGATCGGAGAGGCTAAACCCTAGAAGCTAGCCTATGGTATGATTGTATGTTATGGTTGTTGTCCCACGGACTAAAACCCTTCGGTTTATATAGACACCGGAGAGGGTTAGGGTTACACAAGGTCGTTTATAAAGGAGGGGATATCCATATCCGTATTGCCTAGCTTGCCTACCACGCCAAGTAGAGTCCCATCTGGACAGGGGACGAAGTCTTCAATCTTGTCTCTTCATAGTCCAATAGTCCGGCCAAAGGATATAGTCCGGCTGTCCGGAGACCCCCTAATCCAGGACTCCGTCAGTAGCCCCTGAACCAAGCTTCAATGACGATGAGTCCGGCGTGTAGTATTGTCTTCGGCATTGCAAGGCGGGTTCCTTCTCCGAATACATCATAGAAGAATTTGAATACGAGGATAGTGTCCGACCCTGCAAAATAAGTTCCACATTCCATCATAGAGATAATAACCTTTTCGCAGATCTAATTTGCTGGCCTGTTTTCGCAGCATGACGTTATGTCATGGCCCGGTGATTATTCGAACCGTTTCCTTTAACCAGCCCCGCACACAACGCGAGGCAGTTTTTCGACATGTTTTGTCAAAGCAGAGGTCGTGTCCCCTTATTATGGGATTCTCATCAATACGGGCGTGGGTAACCCAACCGCGCCATCAATTACGGCGCTTGGGGGATAAGCGAGTTTCACCAGGCAAGTGGGGACACTTAGCTTCGTCCGCCCATATAAAGGGATAGGGATTCACCTTTCTATCCACGCCTTCTTCCTCCTTCGCTCATCCGCTTTCACACACTCGAGATCTAGTGCCCAAGTCCATACTTCCCACCTCAACCTTCTCCAACCATGTCCGGAGCGGGAGGCTGGTGGATGGTCTCCTCCGTCACGGAGGGAGACATCAAGAAACTGAGGAGAGCCGGATACCTGACAACCTCGCGCACCGGCTCCCAGATGAGGGGCAGCACATCCCCACCCCCAGGCCCCATGAGAGGGTAGTGTTCCTCACCCATTTCCTCCGCGGACTGGGGTTCCCTCTCCATCCATTCGTCCGGGGGCTCATGTTCTATTACGGCCTAGATTTCCACGATGTGGCCCCGAACTTCATCCTCAACATCTAGGTGTTTATCGTCGTGTGCGAGGCCTTCCTCCGCCTCAAGCCCCACTTCGGCTTATGGTTGAAGACCTTCAATGTCGAGCCGAAGGTTGTGGGCGGGCGCCAGGCGGAGTGCGGAGGCGCCATGGTGGGCAAGATGCCCAATGTAACATGGCTCGAGGTCTCCTTTGTGGAAACCATAAAGGGGTGGCAATCGGGGTGGTTCTATATCACCAAGCCGTGCGACCCTGCATGGGCAGCGGCCCCCGAATTCCGATCTGGCATCCCCATGCGGCTCACTTCCTGGAAAGAGAAGGGCCTATCCTAGGGTAGTTTGGGAGAGCTGACCGGACTCCAAACATGTATTCAAAACATGGTGGACAAGAAGCTCAAACTTGTCAACGTGGTCCTGGTCATGCTCCACCGCCGGATCCTCCCATGCCAACAACGGGAGTTCAACTTGTGGGAGTTCGACCCGGCGCAGCACAGAACTCTGAGCAGGCTCTTCGACACGACTCATGAAGATGCCTAGAGGGTGCTGTTCAAAAGTGCCGAGGTCCCCCCTCCTATTACTGAGGATCGCGGATTCAGCGCGAAGCGCCAAGCCAGTATGGTAAGCTGCTTTACCTTTCATAGGATACTTATTTTTTATAGATTGACTCCATGCGGGATCTAAACTCCTGTACCTTTGACAAGACTAGCAGAAGATGGCCGGACAGATCGACTATCTGGCTCCTTTGCCCGAAGGCCCCGCAGACACTCTTCTCGCGAAGGTGTTAACTCCGGCCCCTTATACGGTGCCAGAGAAGACCAAGAAGGCCAAGGGAACCCGAAAGAGTTCTCGACGCCAGGCGTCGTCGGACTCACCGTCCGATGACTCTGCGGCGCACTCTTCCCCCGAAGACGAGGAAGAACAAGAAGAAGATGCTCCCCCACCAGCTAGGGGAGACAAGAAAAGGAAGGCCGCCCCAACTGGGGGGCCGAAGGGTCCAAGAAGGGAAGGACTCACCTTCCGGACAGTTCCACCGCCGCCGACGAAGGCGAAGATGAGTGGTTGCCCAGGGTCAAGCCCCCGGGGAGATCGTAAGTATTCAGATACTAGAGTAACTCATAGGATTCCTTTGCCGCACTGCTTTCCCTAACGCCAAACACAATTATGCAGGCCGCCACGAGCCAGTATCGATGTATGGTCCGACGGCTCCCTGGGCTTGTCGAACATGGATAGCGATCCAGTCCCGACCGCCACCTCCCTGTTGGGGAACGTAGTAATTTCAAAAAATTTCCTAAGCACACACAAGATCATGTGATGCATAGCAACGAGAGGGGAGAGTGTTGTCTACGTACCCAACGCAGACCGACTGCGGAAGCGCTGACACGACGTAGAGGAAGTAGTCGTACGTCTTCACGATCCAACCGATCAAGCACCGAAACTACGGCACCTCCGAGTTCGAGAACACGTTCAGCTTGATGACGATCCCCGGACTCCGATCCAGCAAAGTGTCGGGGAAGAATTCCGTCAGCACGACGGCGTGGTGATGATCTTGATGAACTACAGCAGCAGGGCTTCGCCTAAACTCCGCTACAGTATTATCGAGGAATATGGTGGCAGGGGGCACCGCACACGGCTAAGGAATAGATCACGTGGATCAACTTGTGTGTCTAGAGGTGTCCCCTGCCTCCGTATATAAAGGAGCCAAGGGGGAGGGCTGGCCGGCCAAGGAGGAGGGCGCAGGAGAGTCCTACTCCCTCTGGGAGTAGGATTCCCCCTCCAATCCTAGTCCAACTAGGATTCCTCGGAGGGGAAAAGAGGAGGAGGGGGCCGGCCACCTCTCCTAGTCCTAATAGGACTAGGGGAAGTGGGAGGCGCGCAGCCCATCTAGGGCAGCCCCTTCTCTTTTCCACTAAGGCCCACTATGGCCCATATAGCTCCCGGGGGGTTCCGGTAACCCTCCCGGTACTCCGGTAAAATCCTGATTTCACCCGGAACACTTCCGATGTCCAAACATAGGCTTCCAATATATCAATCTTTATGTCTCGACCATTTCGAGACTCCTCGTCATGTCCGTGGTCACATCCGAGACTCCGAACAACCTTCGGTACATCAAAATGCATAAAATCATAATAAAACTGTCATCGTAACCTTAAGCGTGCGGACTCTACGGGTTCGAGAACAATGTAGACATGACCGAGACATGTCTCCGGTCAATAACCAATAGCGGGACCTAGATGCCCATATTGGCTCCTACATATTCTACGAAGATCTTTATCGGTCAGACCGCATAACAACATACGCTGTTCCCTTTGTCACTGGTATGTTACTTGCCCGAGATTCGATCGTCGGTATCCCATACCTAGTTCAATCTCGTTACCGGCAAGTCTCTTTACTCGTTCCGTAATACATCATCCCGCAACTAACTCATTAGTTGCAATGCTTGCAAGGCTTTAGTGATGTGCATTACCGAGAGGGACCAGAGATACCTCTCCGACAATCGGAGTGACAAATCCTAATCTCGAAATACGCCAACCCAACATGTACCTTTGGAGACACCTGTAGAGCACCTTTATAATCACCCAGTTACGTTGTGACATTTGGTAGCACACAAAGTGTTCCTCCGGCAAACGGGAGTTGCATAATCTCATAGTCATAGGAACATGTATAAGTCATGAAGAAAAGCAATAGCAACATACTAAACGATCGGGTGCTAAGCTAATGGAATGGGTCATGTCAATCAGATCATTCAACTAATGATGTGACCTCGTTAATCAAATAACAACTCATTGTTCATGGTTAGGAAACATAACCATCTTTGATTAACGAGCTAGTCAAGTAGAGGCATACTAGTGACACTTTGTTTGTCTATGTATTCACACATGTATTATGTTTCTGGTTAATACAATTCTAGCATGAATAATAAACATTTATCATGATTACAAGGAAATAAATAATAACTTTATTATTGCCTCTAGGGCATATTTCCTTCACTCCCCTCATCCTGCCGACGATGCCGAGGTGTTGTCTCAAGAGGCACCGGATCGAGGGGAGACAGTCCCGGAGGCGCCTCAAGGCGACCTTCCAGACTTCGGGAGCCAAGGGGACGGGGCCCCTGAGAGCTCCAAGTTCGGCCCTCATCCGAACACCGTGCCGAAACCTCCAGCAGTTCTAGGTTAGGGCAGGCGGCCTCCTTCTAAGAGGGGCAAGAGGCCTGTGCCGGTGACCTCTGTCCATCCAGAGGCGCCGGACAATCTGCTGGAAGCGCTTCGCAACGCTTCCATCGACGAGGAGCACCGTACTATTATGAGTGCGGTGATCCAGCAGGTTCAGTCCTCCAAGAGCGGATTGACTGAAGCCTGTGCCAGCCTTCTAACAGGCTTCGAGGTAAGGGTTTTAAAATGTAGTAGAAATATTACCGCATAGAAAGTAGCCCCTGATGCTTTGTTCGGTGTTCACAAAGAAAAGCCGAACAGAGGATCAAATAATATTGCAGGAGTCTAATATAAGTATGTCAATATGCATATGCAGGCTTCACTGCTGGCGTCCGCCGCACTGACTGCGGAGGTTGCCGTACTAAAGCAGGACCTCGAGGGGTCCAGGAAAGAGCTCGGCCTTGCCAAGAGGCAGCTCGAGGAGAACAAGGGTAAGTAATACCCTGTCCATAGATATGTATATATAAAAGAAGCCGCGATTGCATAATGACAAGATCATCGTATATTTGCCAGGGGCCACGACCGAGGTGGCGACCCTGAAGCAAGCGCTGACCAAGGCCGAAGATGAAGCAGCCAAGGAGCGCACCGAGCGAGGGAAGCACGAGGCTCGGGTGGGCGAGGTGCCGCAAGAGCTCTAGACTTTCGTGGCGAAGCACGAGGCATTGGAGCTTGACTCAAAGACGCGGGAGTCTGAGCTTGCCGCGGCCCTCGAGAGCGCAAAAAGTGCCAAGGACGAAGCCCAAAAGGATCTCCAAGAGATCGGCGCGATGAAGAAGATAGCGGCGGGTAAGGGTTTCTATATGCAAAGCAAGGATGTAAAAGTAAATTACCGATTACTTACCCGAATCCGGAGCTCTCTAGGAGCATTCACAGATTTGCCCCACAGCGTGTCCGATGCCGCACAACTTTACCAGGCTGAGGATGGAAGCTCAACGGAGAAGCTGTTCTGGTCTCAGTATGCTGAGGCCGAACAGCCGGTGCCAATGAGCGACCAGCTGAAGCAGATGGTCGAGCTACATAAGGCGGCCGATCGGGCCATGAAGAGCTTTATAGTCCGGCTATGGCCTAGCGACGCCCTTCCGAACAGCGTCTTCGGCCTGGTGAGGCGGCTTGTGGATGCCTGCCCGCGGCTGGAGGTCGTCAAGCGATTTGTTTGCATTGAAGGTGCACGCCGGGCTTTCGCCCGTGTGAAATTGCAGTGGTCAAGATAGACGCCGTGAAGCTGATCAAGGAAGGGCCACCGGAGGGCAAGGAGCACCGCCACCCCGAGATGTACCATGAGGGAGTTCTGCCGGGGGCCCGTCTCATCGCGGACGAGTGTTCAAAAGATGTAATATTTGAGTGAGACTTGCTCGTTTTATCCTGTATTTATGAAAGCTTGTTTCATATGCGCTATGCAACGCTTGTTTGAATTTAAAATATTACCTTCTGTTTGGCTGTTTATCCATCTGAGAGATGGCTAGTCCTTGGCTTCTGCCCCCATGCCACGAGTGCTGGGGTGTTCGGGATAAACCTGAGCACTCTTGTTCCCATGTTTGGGTCCTTCGAGGGAGGTGCTCAGCACAGCAAACAAGGCAACCGGACTAATAATGCTTTATCACTCTCACTTAGCCATAGAATTCTATAATTTTAAATTTCGGCGAAGCCCCTGGTATTCGGAAGGCCGAATTCGGGGCGCGATACACGCCTTTAAGCCGGACAGGGCTGGCCCCTCGCTCTAAGCGACATAAGTCTTTAGGGACTTGAAAACCTCGCCGAACAGCAACCAGTCTCTCGCCTTATCATGACAGATAGTTTTAGCATTCTCTACCGAGGTGCTGAACCCAGCAGAACCGGGGCACAATCACAGTAGTTCTCGTAGCGCTACCTTAGCCGATAGAGCGGAACGTAAGGTACCAAAACATAGGAGCTGGGCAAACCCAACATTTGACCAAAGACATGATTCGGAGCTGATGCATATAATGCTATAAGTTCGGGGTGCCGCACTTGTGAAATTGTTCGGACTTTTCACACCGCATTGTGGGGTACGTAAGCCCCTAGTGTATTGGCCGTACCAAAGTGTACGGTTGCATGGCGTCATTAATGAACACACACACACACAGACATATATATATATAACAAAAATGCAATAATAGTCGTAATGTCATGCATTGTTTATTCAAAAAATTGCGTTAAAGCAGAATGATACAGATAGTGCGATAAGCAAAGAGTAGAACTATGTCCCTTCCAAGGGCAAGCTGAGGAATGATATTAAATCGAATATTTCGCTCGTTACTGTGATCAACCAGGAAATTTCGTGGTATAACGTAGTTGTCTGCCTCCTTGGTTGCTGCATCATGTGTTCGGCAATAGTGCTACCGAACAGTGTTTCCAGAGATTAAGGTCCTGAAAAAAAAGAAAAAAAACCAAATAGGAAGCCCCTAGTGCGGTTTAAGCCGCGTCTTGGGGCGTGCCGCAGTTGTGCCCCCTCCCCATCTGTGCCCATGGTATTTTTAATGCGTAATTATGTACGCAGCACGAGTTTTGCCGCTGGGCTGGGATTGGGGTGGCCGCCGTATTGCTACGCGAGCTCAGATCGCGCCAGGTGGTCTATTTGCCGATTGCTCCGAGCGCGCTTGAAGGTGTCCGGGCTTTGAAGCGCCGAACTGGTTGATTACCTTGAGAGGCTGCTTTGCGCTTCTGCTGCGAGGGCCGCAGTGTGCTCCTCTATTCGGAGGGAGCACTCTGTGTTTCCATTTACTGTAATAACTCCGCGAGGTCCTGGCATCTTGAGCTTGAGGTATGCATAATGCGCTACCGCATTGAGTCTAGCAAATGCGGTTCGCCCGAGCAGCGCATGATAACCACTGCGGAACGGGACTACATCGAAGATTAACTCTTCGCTTCGGAAGTTATCCGGGGATCCGAAGACCACTTCCAGTGTAATTGAGCATGTGCAATGGGCCTCCACACCTGGAATGACGCCATTAAAGGTCGTTTTTGTGGGTTTGATCCTTGAGGGGTCTATACCCATTTTGCGCACTATGTCCTGATAAAGCAGGTTCAGGCTGCTGCCGCCATCCATAAGGACTCGAGTGAGGTGGAATCCGTAAATAATTGGGTCTAGGACCAGTGCGGCAAATCCGCCATGACGGATACTAGTGGGGTGGTCCCTGCGATCGAAGGTGATCGGACAGGAGGACCAAGGGTTGAACTTTGGGGTGACTGGCTCCAACGCATATACGTCCCTGAGCGCACGCTTCCACTCCCTTTTGGGGATGTGGGTCGCGTATATCATGTTCACCGTCCGCACTTGCGGGGGAAACCTCTTCTTCCCTTCGATGTGCGGCCGCCGGGGCTATTCCTCGTCATCGCTATGCGGCCCCTTGTCCTTGTTTTCGGCAATTAACTTGTCGGCCTGCTTGAACACCCAACAATCCCTGTTGGTGTGATTGGCTGGCTTGTCTGGGGTTCCGTGTATTTGACACGAGCGATTGAGTATACGGTCCAAGATGGACGAACCCGGCGTACTTTGTTTGAATGGCTTTTTCCGCTGACCGGGTTTAGAGCCTTTGAATTCGGCATTGACTGCCGTATCCTTGGTATTTTCGCTATTAATACGGCGATTATGATTGTTGCGACGTGACCTTCTATTCCCGTCCTTGGTATCCAGGGTACCATGGTTCTTTGATATGTTATTACTGCGAGCCAGCCAGCTGTCTTCTCCCGTGAAAAAGCGGGTCATGAGCGTCGTGAGGGCTGCCATAGATTTCGGCTTTTCCTGACTAAGGTGCCGGGCTAGCCACTCATCTCGGATGTTATGCTTGAAAGCCACTAAGGCCTCTGCATCCGAACAGTCGACGATCTGATTTTTCTTTGTAAGGAACCGAGTCCAGAATTGCCTGGCCGACTCTTCTGTCTGCTGAATTATGTGGCTCAAGTCATCGCCATCTGGTGGTCGCACATAAGTGCCCTGAAAGTTGTCGAGGAATGCGGCTTCCAGATCTTCCCAACAGCTAATGGAGTCCGCTGGCAAGCTGTTAAGACAATGCCGCTCTGGTCCTTTGAGCTTTAGTGGGAGGTATTTGATGGCGTGTAAGTCATCACCGCGGGCCATGTGGATGTGGAGGAGGAAATCCTCGATCCATATTGCGGGACCTGTTGTGCCCTCGTATGATTCAATATTTACAGGTTTGAAACCTTCTGGGAATTGATGTTCCATTACTTCGCATGTGAAGCGTAAGGGGTGTGCGGCGCCTCTGTATTGTTCTATATCGCGACGCAGCTCAAATGGGTCTCGCCCGCTGTGTTCGGCCCGGCCGGATTTGCTTTTACTGTATCCGGTGTGACGTTTATCGTCTCGCAGAGTGGTGCGCCCTCGTGATCCATAGATCGATCTTGCAAGCTTTGCTTTGTCCTCCAATATGTCTCGGAGGTCTGGCGTATCTCCCCAAGCCTTTTTATTTGAATGGCGTCGGGTGGAGGCTGAGCTTTTGGCTGGAATGCCTCTCTATCGCGGCCACGAGGTGGCCGATCAGCCATATCATACGCTTCTTCCTCCAGTCGGGGTAGTAACCTGCAGTTTGGGTAATTCTTGGAGGGTCGCTCGAGTTTATATTCCTCGGCCGCGAGGACTTCAGTCCATCTGTCAGCTAGCAGATCTTGATCAGCTTGAAGCTGCTACTGCTTTTTCTTCAGGCTATTTGCCATGGCCATAAGCCGACGCTTGAAGCACTCTTGTTCGACGGGATCCTCTGGTACAGCGAATTCATCGTCGCCGAGGCTTGCCTCGTCTTCGGAGGGGGCATGTAATTGTCATCCTCCTCCTCTCTGTCTGCCGCTCTCTCAGGAGAGCTGGCTCCACCATCCTCCTGCTCTAAATCTTGCTGCAGGGGATTGTTGTTGTCTTTGGCACTATCCGGAGTGTTATTATCTCCTGTGCCGGTATCACCACTTTTGCTTTGGCGGGACTTAGAGCGGCGCCGCTGACGTTGGCTCTTGGGTTGCTTCTTGGAGGGGTCATCCTCCGCTATCTCGTCGCCATTGCTTTCTTTGGGTGTATCCACCATGTATATGTCATATGACGAGGTGGCTTTCCAGTGCCCTATAGGCGCTGGTTCATGTTCGTCTCCTACATCATCGTCCATACCGTCGATGTCTTCGGAGTCGAAGTCGAGCATGTTGGTTAAATCATCGACAGTGGCTATGAAGTGGGTGGTGGGTGGGCGTCGAATTTCTTCGTTGTACGCATCCCAATCCTATTGGCCATAATCCGGCCAAGGCTCTCCTGACAAAGAGAGAGACCTTAGTGAATTCAGAATGTCGCCGAAGGGCGAGTGCTGAAAGATATCCGCGGCGGTGAATTCCATGATCGGCGCCCAATCGGATTCGATTGGCAGGGGCGCGGGCGGTTCGGAGTCCAAAAAAGAGTCCGAAACCTTGGAGTCATGGGCTGCGCAGAGGATTAGGCTGGTGTTCGGCTCGATCTCCATTGAGACTGCAGTCCCTGAGGCGGTGTCTAACCACCCGTCCTCGATTGGCGCGGTTGGTTCCGAGCTAAGGGTCAGAGCTGATGCGGGCACGGCCTCTAGGGTAATGTTCGGCGGCAGAGCTAGGTCATACCCATCGTGACAGTGCGGCGTGCCCGGCTGTGGCTCGAATCCATCGAAGATCAAGTCTCCGCGGATGTCGGCCATGTAGTTCAAACTTCCAAATCTGACCTGACTGCCAGGGGCGTAGCTTTCAATCTGCTCCAGATGGCCAAGCGAGTTAGCCCGCAGTGCAAAGCCGCCGAATACGAAGATCTGTCCGGGGAGAAAAGTCTCACCCTGGACCGCATCGCTATCGATGATAGTAGGAGCCATCAAGCCTAACAGCGACAACACCGAGGAACTCTTAATGAAAGCACCAATGTCGGTGTCAAAACCGGCGGATCTCGGGTAGGGGGTCCCGAACTGTGCGTCTAGGCCGGATGGTAATAGGAGGCAGGGGACACGATGTTTTACCCAGGTTCGGGACCTCTTGATGGAGGAAAAACCCTACATCCTGCTTGATTAATATTGATGATATGGGTAGTATAAGAGTAGATCTACCAGGAGATCGGAGAGGCTAAACCCTAGAAGCTAGCCTATGGTATGATTGTATGTTATGGTTGCTGTCCTACGGACTAAAACCCTTCGGTTTATATAGACACCGGAGGGGGCTAGGGTTACACAGAGTCGGTTACAAGGAAGGAGATCTATATATCCGTATTGCCAAGCTTGCCTTCCACGCCAAGGAGAGTCCCATCCGGACACGGGACGAAGTCTTCAATCTTGTATCTTCATAGTCCAACAGTCCGGCCAAAGGATATAGTCTGGCTATCTGGAGACCCCCTAATCCAGGACTCCCTCACCGCTCCTGAGGAGGTCTTGCATCGTCCGCCCCGTGAGGCTTGTCCCCTCGCGAGGGTCTTGAATTCCTTGTCGATGAAGATGGGCCATACAGACCTGCCAGCCTAGCCACGCCGTGGGCCGCAGGCAGGCAAGTTTGGGGACCCCCGTTCCCAGAACGCCGACAATGGCTGACTGTGATGTTACCTTACTCACTGCTTCCACCTCTGGCCACTTTGTGAACTTGTCGATCGCAACGTACAAGAACTCAAAGCCCCCGACAGCGCGGGGTAAAGGGCCCAGGATGTCGAGCCCCTGACCGAGAATGGCCAGGAGGGAGGAATTGTTTGAAGCTCTTGAGCTGGTTGATGAAGCTTCTTTGAATGGAACCGACACGCTTCACACTTGGTTACTAATACGTCTCCATCGTATCTACTTTTCCAAACACTTTTGCCCTTGTTTTGGACTCTAACTTGCATGATTTGAATGGAACTAACCCGGACTGACGCTGTTTTCAGCAGAATTACCATGGTGTTATTTATGTGCAGAAACAAAAGTTCTCGGAATGACTTGAAACTTCACGGAGAAACTTTTTGGAAAATATAAAAAATAACGGCAAAAGATGAAGGCCAGGGGGCCCACCACCTGTCCACGAGAGTGGGGGCGTGCCCCTACCTCGTGGGCCCCCTGGAGCTCCTCCGACTCCAGCTCCAACTCTATATACTGTGTTTCGGGGAGAGAAAAATCAGAGAGAAGAATTCATCGCGTTTTACGATACGGTGCCGCCACCAAGCCCTAAAACCTCTCGGGAGGGCTGATCAGGAGTCTGTTCGGGGCTCCGGAGAGGGGAATGCGTCGCCATCGTCATCATCAACCATCCTCCATCACCAATTTCATGATGCTCACCGCCGTGCGTGAGTAATTCCATCATAGGCTTGCTGGACGGTGATGGGTTGGATGGGATCTATCATGTAATCGAGTTAGTTTTGTTAGGGTTTGATCCCTAGTGTCCACTATGTTCTGAGATTGATGTTGCTATGATTTTGCTATGCTTAATGTTTGTCACTAGGGCCCAAGTGCCCTGATTTCAGATCTGAACCTATTATGTTTTCATCAATATATGAGAGTTCTTGATCCTATCTTGCAAGTATATAGTCACCTATTATGTGTTAGGATCCATTAACCCCGAAGTGAAAATAATCAGGATACTTACCGGTGATGACCGTAGTTTGAGGAGTTCATGTATTCACTATGTGTTAATGCTTTGTTCCAGTAATCTATTAAAAGGAGGCCTTAATATCCCTTAGTTTCCGTAAGGACTCCGCTGCCACGGGAGGGTAGGACAAAAGATGTCATGCAAGTTCTTTTCCATAAGCACGTATGACTATATTCGGAATACATGCCTACATTACATTGATGAACTGGAGCTAGTTCTGTGTTACCCTAGGTTATCACTGTTACATGATGAACCGCATCCGGCATAATTCTCCATCACCGATCCATTGCCTACGAGCTTTCCATATATTGTTTTTCGCTTATTTACTTTTCCATTGCTATTGTTATCATCACTACAAAATACCAAAAACACTACTTTTGCTACCATTACCTTTTGATATCGTTACCACTACTATCATATTACTTTGCTACTAAACACTTTGCTGCAGATACTAAGTTTCCAGGTGTGGTTGAATTGAGAACTCAGCTGCTAATACTTGAGAATATTCTTTGGCTCCTGTCGGTGTCCAAACCGGCGGATCTCGGGTAGGGGGTCCCGAACTGTGCGTCTAGGCGGATGGTAACAGGTGACGGGGGACACGATGTTTTTCCCTCTCGATGGAGGTAAAACCCTACTCCTGCTTGATTGATCTTGATGATATGAGTATTACAAGAGTTGTTCTACCACAAGATCGAAGAGGCTAAACCCTAGAAGCTAGCCTATGGTATGATTGTGTGTTGTTGTTGGTCCTACGGACTAAACCCTCTAGTTTATATAGACACCGGAGGGGGCTAGGGTTACACAGAGTCGGTTACAAGGAAGGAGATCTATATATCCGTATTGCCAAGCTTGCCTTCCACGCCAAGGAGAGTCCCATCCGGACACGGGACGAAGTCTTCAATCTTGTATCTTCATAGTCCAACAGTCCGGCCAAAGGATATAGTCCGGCTGTCCGGATACCCCCTAATCCAGGACTCCCTCAGTAGCCCCTGAACCAGGATTCAATGATGATGAGTCCAGCATGCAGATTGTCTTCGGCATTGCAAGGCGGGTTCCTCCTCCGAATACTTCATAGAAGATTTTGAACATGAGGATCGTGTCCGGCTCTGCAAAACAAGTTCTACATACCACCATAGAGAGAATAATATTTCCAAAAATCTAATCTGCTGACGTACCCCGTAGTGTGACATCACGCTACAGCTAGGTCTTTATTCGAATCATTTTTCATAACCCATCTCAGCGTGTTTTGCGAGGCGGTTTCCTTGGCACGTCTTGTCGAAGCAGAGATCGTGTCCCCTTTATCACGGGATTCTCATCAATACGGACGTGGGTAAGCCAACCGTGCCTATGGGTAGGACTCCTAGATCTTAGGCAAGTCCCAAACGGCCACGAGGAGGACGCTTGATATTTACCCTCTTTGTAAAGGGGACAAGGCTTTTTCTTTTTTCCCTCTCGTGATTCATCAAATCCTTCCCCCGCCTCGAGTTCTAACACCCAAAACTTAGGTCAGGTGCTTCGGACCTTCAACTATGTCCGGATCCAACCTTCAAGGTCGGTGGATGCCTTCCTCCGTCACGGAGGAGGACATCAAGAAGTTGAGAGAGGCCAGATATCTGACCGCCGAAATTTCGCATCGGCTGCTTGCCCGAGGGCAGGCCGTCCCTACCCCCGAACCCAACGAGAGCGTCATGTTCGTCTCCCACTTCCTCCAAGTACTAGTCCTCGCTCTGGATCTCTTTGTTAGGGGTCTTATGTTCTATTATGGGCTAGATTTTCACGATCTGGCCCCGGATTCCCTTCTTCACATCTCGACATTTATTGTCGTATGTGAGGCCTTCCTCCGCATTACCCCTCACTTCGGCCTATGGCTCAAGACCTTCGATGTGAGGCCGTAGATGATCGAGGGGCAGCACGCAGTGTGCGGAGGCGCTTTAATAAGCAAAATCGCTGACGCTCCATGGCTTGAGGGTTGCTTCCTAGAGGTGTCCGGATTGTGGCAGCGGGAGTGGTTCTACATCACAGCTCCCCGAAGTGCCAAGTGGGTAGCTGCCCCTACCTTTCGCTCAGGCCCTCCGCCTCAACTGATGTCATGGATCAGCAGGGGGCTGAGCTGGGGTCCAGCCAAGGACGTGCCAATACTGCAAAGCCGTATCCGAGATCTCTTTGAGAGAGATTTCAGTCTGGTTATGGTAGTGCATGTTATGCTAGTTCGTCAAGTCCAGCCTTGCAAACGCCGCCCCTTCGCATGTGGGAATTCAACCCGGAAGGACCGTGAGCTATTCAACATTTCCTCGGCATGACACACGAAGAGATGTACAAATTGTTCTTCGGACCACAAATAATGTGTCCGGACATCACTAAGGATGTAGGTCAGAGCTGCAATCGCCCGGATACCCAAGTAAGTAGCCCCGCATCCGAACACATTGTCCATTTTTTTATCGCAACGTTGCCCTAAAAATCCGCTCTATGACTAGGATTGGATAGCGAAGGCAAAGTTGATCAGGTGTCCGGCCCCCCTCCTTGAGACCTCACCAAATCCCGTGCTAACCAGGATGCTGGAGATCGCGCCTTATCAAGCGCCCTTAGGAGAAGATAAAGGGGGGAACAAGGAGGCTAGCGCCTCCGCGAAGGAGGTAAGCCGAGGAGGAGGTACTGAAACTTCCTCTCCCCAGGGAAGGAAGAGAACCGCCTCTGAGGACCCGGAGACAATGGTCTCCAAACGGGGGAAGAAATCTCTGCCCGAGGGTCCTACCCTAGGGGATACCCTGGCCGCACTATGCCCTCAAGGGGATTAGCCCTCCACCGAGTTGTAAGTAAAAGGGTACTTAATAATGAAAATATCTCGCTTTACTTCTGAGGAAAATAATCGAAGCATTTATCTTGCAGTTCAGATCTTAGCCCTTCTTAGGAGAGCTCGTCTTCAGGGAATCTTCTTCTAGAGATGATGGAGAGCGAAACGCCTCCCCCTGCCACACCGCCTCACGAGGCGGGCGACCCCGAGGTGTTGTCGTGGAGGGTTTCTCCTGATCTGGCAAGGCCAGAAGCTAATCCTATGGCCACCCGAAGTCCTCAGTATCCAGCTCTTAAAGAGAGCAATCAAAAGAGTCCAGCACCGTCTGGTGTGCGGTCGGACGTACTGAGGGATCTGTTAGTGCAAGCGACTATCTCAGAAGAGCACTGCACGTTGATGGGTACGGTGATTGAAAGGATTTTGTTCGCCGAAAGCGGGTTGCATGAAGCCTTTATGAGTCTACTGACGGGTTTTGAGGTACACGAAATGATGTACATTGTTGATAGTACCACACATTTTTAGATGTGTCCTGTGTAGATAGTAGCCCCTGAGACTCTGGTTGTCGTCGAAAACGGTGGCAAACAAAGGATCATAGTCCCAGGTAATAACCAGGCCGCCTTTATGTGCAGGTTGTTGAAGCTCCGGTGGCTAGCCGGACTGATGGGTTTGCCGAACTAAGGCGGTAACTGGATGCGGCAGATGCCGACATCGTGCTTGTTAACAAGCGGCTTGACAAGGCACAGGGTAGGTGATTTTTATGGTGATTGTCACATAATAAGAGCAGCATGATGCCAGTATCTTTAATATGGTGTGACTGCAGATGGAGCTGCCATCGTGGAGACCGTTCGGGCGGAGCTTGCCCGAGCCAAGGAGCATGCAAGGAGTAGCAATGCGGCTGCTTTAAAGGCGGCCGAAGAGTTAAGGGCCGAACAGGCCGTGCATTGCGAGAGCAAAGAAAAAATAGCCAAGGTGGCTGTAGAGTTAAAAGATGCTGCTGACCGTTACCTGCTTCTTGAAGAAGAAAACTGGGCGAAGGCGATGGACCTGGAAAAGGCCCGGGTGGCTGCCAAGGAAGCCCGCTCCAAAATTAGAGCGACGAAGGAGGAGCTGCATCAAGATGCGGATATTGTATCTGGGAAGCCCTTCTTGTTGCAGACTAAGTTCGGGGATCCGAAGTATGCACCTCTGGACCGGCTATGGAGTTCTACGGACGCCTACGTGGATTTGGCTGCAAGTGCTGCTGATGCGGCCGAGTACTTCAAGGATCGGAAAGATCACGAAGTGGAAAAACTGTTTTGGTCACGGTTTCATGCTCCAGCCCGTCTGCTGCTGCTGAATGAGCAAATGGCCGAGTGGGCCAAGCTCCATAGATTATGCGGACTTGCCATGAGGTCCATTGTGGATCATCTGTGGCCGCGAGGGCCAAGGCTGAATAGCTACTTTAGCCTAGTGCAACAATTCCTTGGTGATGTGCCACACATCGATGCTGTAAAGAGGTCAGCGTGCATAGAAGGCTCGCGGATGGCCCTTGCCCGTGTCAAAACATACTGGGCGGAGATGGATGCCACCACTGTTGCGGCACAGGGTTCGGACATAGGCCGAGTGGCTGCCGAGCACTACTTTGAAGAAGTTCTTGAAGCCGCTCGTTCGATAGAGGCTCAATGCTCGAAGAATATTATGTTTGAGTGACAAGTATTCCCATTGTAAAAACAATGTTTTATTGAGTTTATCAAGGCTGTATTTATACTTTTGCCCGAAAGTACTATGATGCCTCCTGTGCGGCCGTTTATGTATATATGTATATAACCTGAAAGATGGCAGTCGTCGGCTTCAGCCCCCACGCATATAATGCGGGGGTGCTCGCAGAAGACGCATGTTCACACTTGATCCAACGTCTTGGTCCATTAAGGAGGTGATAGCGCAGCGAACTAGGCAATCGGACAATAATGCTTTAACACTTTCACTTAGCCAGAAGAGTTTGACAGTGGGGCTACTATATAGCCCCTGGTGGCTCTGCGCTCATCCAAATTCGGGTCACGTACATGCCTGGCCGGGAAACGGCCCTTCGTTAAGGCGGAGGAATCCCGAATATTCCGCTAGGTCATCGAGTGGTTGACCAGTCTCACGCTATATCATGACAGTCAGTTTTCGGCTTTCTCTACTGAGGTGCTCGTCCAGATGAACCAGGGCACAATCGCAGTAGTTCTTCTGGTGCCGCCCTAGCCGATAGAGCGGAACATAAGGCAGCAAAACACAGGAGCTGGGCAAACCCAACATTTGACCAAAGACATGATTCGGAGCTGATGCATATAAGGCCAAACTCACGATGCCGAACACTCCTTAAGGTATTCGGTCTTTATGATGTAAACCGGGCTAAACAGTGCCCTTTGTAATAAGCCCCTGGTGTCCTGGTATGGGCAATATTCTGATGTGGCCACATGCCAATACGTCAGCATCCTTCTCAGTTGTACTGAGAATCCGGGGGATGTGTATCAACAAGAGACAGTAAAAAAGGTTTACGCAGGGTCTTAATCTAAAAAGAATCCTTGGAACGGGTCCCTGTTGCACGTCTGCGCCTGTGTCTCCATTGTGCCGTATCCTAGACGGGTGTAGCACGATGGTCATTTGTAAAAGAGAGGAACTTAGCTGAAAAGTTGTCGTGCAGAAGGTAGGTTATACTAAATAAACCATGCACACAGTTCAAGATGAGTAAAGTTAAGCGTAATTGTCACTTGTTTACATGCGTTGAGCCCCTTGTATTGTTGTAGGGGTATACCATCAAACCTGTATCAATTATATATAGCTGCACCGGACTCGTCTAACCGTGTCTGTGGTCTTAACGACCTGTGAGATGCTCTAGTTGGTGAGGCCGTCTAGTGTGCGGCTTCCAAGGCGGCCACACGGTCTTCCACGCGCAAGGAGCGCTCAATATTTCCATGTACTGTAATGATGCCACGTGGACCGGGCAGCTTAAGCATGAGAGAAGCATAGTGTAGTATTGCACTAAAGCGAGCGAAAGCTTCGCGTCTGAGTAGTGCTTGATAGCCACTTTGGAACGGAGCGACGTGGAAGGTTAACTTTTCGCTGTGGAAGTTATCAGGAAAGCCGAATATAACCTCTTGTAGCAGGGAGCCTGTGCAATGGGCTTCTAGGCCTGGCGTTACTCCTTTAAAGGTAGTATTGCTATGGCTGATTTTTGTTGGGTCTATCCCCATTTTGCAGACCATGTCCTGATATATCAGGTTTAAACTACTGCCGCCGTCCATCATGACTCATGTGAAGTGGTATCCGTCAATTATCAGGTCTAACACCAAGGCAGCCCATCCTACGTGCCGGACACTTGCCGAGTAATCCCGATGGTCAAAGGTGATCGGTTTGGACGACCAGTGGCAGAACTCCATGGTGATAGGCCCTGGGGCATGTGTCTCTAGGAGTGCCGCTTTGTTTCTCCCCTTCATCACGTGTAACACGTTTACTGTTTTGACTTCTGGTGGGAATTTCTTCTGTTCCCCAGTGCTTTGCTTGCAAGGCTCATCCTCGTCTTCGCTTGGTGTATCCTGCCCCTTGTGTTCGGCGTTGAGTTTGTCGGACTGCTTGAAGACCCAATATTCTCTATGGGTATGATTTGCAGGTTTATCGGGGGTGTTGTGGATCTGTTTAGGCTGGACAGTTCATCTCTGTTGCCTTTGGAGGGAAGCTTTTGCTGACCTGGCCGAGAGCTTCTGAATCCGGCATTTACCGCCGTGCTCTTCGGGCAGTCTTCTTTATTTCGGCGCTTGTTTTTGCTGCGTCGTGGCTTCCCGTTTCCGTCCCTGACTTCGGATGTACTTGGGTCGCTGGTGCTGCATCGGGCTAACCAGCTGTCCTCGCCCGCGCAAAAGCGGGTCATGAGGCTTGTTAATGCTGCCATTATTCTCGGCTTTTCTTGGCCGAGGTGGCTGGCAAGCCATTCGTCTCGAACGCTATGCTAGAAAGCTGCTAAGGCTTCGGCGTCCAGACAGTCGACTATTTAGTTCTTTTTAGTGAGAAACTTGTTCCAAAGCTTTCGGGCTGACTCTCCGGGCTGTTGAGTTATATGACTTAAATCATCTGCATCCGGTGGTCGGACATAGGTCCCTTGAAAATTTGCCCGAAAAGCATCTTCGAGCTCTTCCCAGCTTCCAATGGAGTTTTCAGGGAGGCATTTAAGCCAGTGCCGAGCTGGCCCTTTGAGCTTGAGGGGTAAGTACTTGATGGCATGGAGATCTTCTCCTCGAGCCATGTGGATATGGAGGATGTAGTCCTCAATCCAGACCCCACGGTCTGTCGTTCCGTCGTACGCCTCTATGTTTATGGGTTTGAATCCCTCTGGAAATTCATGGTCCAGCACCTCATCGGTGAAACATAGGGGGTGTGCGGCACCCCTGTATTTGGGTGTGCCGTGGTGTTCGGATTTTGGTTGTGTTGCATTGCGTGCTAGAGCGCGCTTGCTTGGCCCGTAGATGGATCTTGTTGCGTCGTCCTTTTGATGCGAGCCCTCACATGGATCGCGTACTGGCTTGTGTGAGGAATCGTTTGCCGCTCTATGTTGGCCACGAGGTCGTCTATCCGACCGGATGGCTATTTTGTTTTTTGATTGCGGGGGATGTAAGGCCTCCTCGTTGAATTCAGGTAGCAGCTTTCACTTCGGGTAGCTCTTTGTGTGGCGACTACCGCCGTACTTTGTTGTAGTGTTGAGTACTTCACTCCATCTAATTCTCAGTGTGTCTTGTGCAGCCCTGAGCCTTTTCTTCAGACTCCTCGCAGTGGCAACAAGCCTTTGATGGGTATTCTGTTGCTCCGGGTGCCTGTCCGGTGTGATGTCATCCGAACTGTTATCTTCGCCAGAGTCGAGTTGTTCGGTTTCATTCTCCGTGTTGCCGTGGTCGGACGGTGGTTCAATGCCGGGTTTGTCGTCCGCTGGCTCACCCTGCTCTATCGCTGGGTCTATATAATCGATGTTTCTGCTGAGGTGGGATTTGGAGCGGCGCTTACGCCGCCGCTTTGACTGCTTCTCGAGGGAACGATCCTTCCTTGCATCCTTCCGTTACTCGTCGTCGTTTTCTTTGGGTGTGTCCACCATGTATACATCATATGATGAAGTGGGCATCCAGTGCCCTGTGGGCAGTGGCTCCTGTTCGTCTCCGGCATCATCGTCCATACCGTCGATGTCTTCGGAGTCGAAGGCGAGCATGTCGCTCAAATCATCGACAGTGGCTACTAAGTGGGTGGTGGGTGGGCGGCGAATTTCTTCGTCGTCCGCATCCTGATCTGGCCGGCCATAGTTCGGCCAGGACTCTCCTGACAAGGAGAGAGACCTTAATGAGTTCAGTATGTTGCCAAAGGGCGAGTGCTGAAGGATATCCGCGGAGGTGAACTCCATGATCGGCGCCCAGTTGGATTCAATAGGCACGGGCGCAGGCGGTTCGGAGTCCGTGGCCGGGGAAGAATCCGGCAGTTCGGCGTCACGGCTCCCGTGAAGGGTAAGGTCAATACTCGGCTCGATCGCCGCTGAGAATGCGGCCTCTGCGGTGGGGTCTATCCACCCGTCCATGGATGGCACAATTGGCTCTGAATTGAGGGTTGGAGCGGTTGCCGATGCAGTCTCCTGAACACTATCCGATGGTAGAGCTAAATCATGCTCATCGTGACCGTGCGGCGCACTCGGCAGGGGCTCGAATCCGTCGAAGATCAAGTCTCCGCGGATGTCTTCCGTGTAGTTTAAGCTTCCAAACCTGGCCTAGTGGTCAGGGGCGTAACTCTCGATCTGCTCCGGATGGCCAAGCAAATTGGCCCGCAGTGCGGAGCCGCCGGATACAAAGATCCGTCCGAGGAGAAAAGTTTCACCCCGGGCTGCATCGCTATCGATGATTGAAGGAGCCATCCAGCCTAACGATGACGACACAGAGGAACTCTCAATGAAAGCACCAATGTCGGTGTCAAAACTGGCGGATCTCGGGTCGGGGGTCCTGAACTGTGCGTCTAGGCGGATGGTAATAGCGAGAAAGCCCCATCAAAGTACATGATCCAGTTGTGACTTGCTTCCTTGCCGGGGATATGGTCTCCTGGATTTCCTCGTCAGGCGTTGAGGTCCATTCTGCAATGAACTCTGCCAAGACTCTGCTCTGGATTGTCGAAGTACTTTCAAACTTCAAACCAAAGCTCAAAAGCTCCAAGGCCCACTCCACAATCCTTCCGATCATGTCTGGGTTGTGCAGTATCCGTTGTAACGGGAGGCGGGTGACGACGGTGATTTCGTGTGCTTGGAAGTAGTGACGCGGCTTCCTCGAGGCCATAAGGAGGCCGAAGAGCAATTTCTGCACACCAAAGTACCTTGACCTATCCCCCTGCAGGAGGGAGCTAACAAAGTAAACTGGGTGCTGCATCATCTTCTTCTTCTGCACCACCTCATTTGATTGCATGGGGCATGTCCTGATGGCGTTAGACTCCACCGGGGGCCTTGCCTTGCCGGCATCGGGCCCTGCCAGGGGAATCTCTATCTAGCCATCCGCCAGTCCCGTCGTTGCCACTGCCTCCTTATCGACCTCCCTCTGAACCACTAGCACGGCACGAACCACTTGATTCATCGCCGCCAGATACAGCAACAATGGCTCTTGTGGTTTAGGCCCAACCAGTATTGGTGTAGAGGAAAGGTATTTCTTCAGATCCTTCAATGCTGCCTCGGCCTCTGGGGTCCACTCCATTGGGCCCGCCTTCTTCAAGATCTTGAAAAAGGGAAGGGCACGCTCGGCGGACTTGGAGATGAATCTGCTCATGGCGGCAACGCAGCCAGTGAGCCGACGCACATCCTTGATCCACTTGGGTGCCTCAATCTGCTCAAATAGCCTTGATCTTGTCCGGATTTGCCTCGATCCCATGCGGCGACACAAAGAACCCGAGAAGTTTGCCATACGGAACACCGAAGACACACTTCTCAGGGTTCAGCTTGAGGTTGATCTTGCGTAGGTTGGCAAACATCTCTTCTAAGTCTTGTACAAGGGTTGCCTCGTCCTTGGTTTTGACCACTATGTCATCCATATAAGCTTCCATATTTCTATGCAGCTGGGGCTCAAAACCAATTTGGACCGCCCTTGCGAATGTCGAGCCAGCACTCTTCAACCCGAAAGGCATCCGTAAAAAGCAATACGTACCACATGGGGTGATGAATGTTGTCTTCTCTTCGTCTTACTTTGCCATGAAGGTCTGGTGGTAGCCCGAGTAGGCGTCGAGGAATGATAACAGATCGCACCCGACCATGGAGTCAACAATGGTCAATGTGCGGCAACGGGAAGGGGTCCTTAGGACAAGCCTTATTGATATCTGTGTAATCAATACACAGCCTCCACTTCCCGTTCGCCTTGCGCACCACCACCGGATTGGCCAACCACGTTGGATGGATCACTTCTCTCACCAAGCCTGCCGCTTCCAACTTCCTGATCTCCTCTGTGATGAATTCCCGCCGTTCCAAAGCTTGCTTCCTGACCTTCTGGCTGATGGGTCACGCATGGGGACAGACAACGAGATGGTGGTCAATCACTTCCCTGGGAACGCCGGGGATGTCGGATGCTTGCCACGCAAACACATCGACATTCGCCCGCAGGAAAGTGATGAGCGTGCTTTCCTATTTGCCATCGAGGGTGGAGCTTATGATGAAAGCCCCTCCCATGTCGTCCTCCTTGACGGACACCCTCTTGGTCTCTGGTGGTGCAGCTCTGGATTTCTTGCTCTTGCCGGTGGAGCTCTCTGGCACGTCCTCGACGGTAGCACAACACTCCGAAGAGGTGCGCTTGCGGAAGTGGGTGCGAGAGGTCTTGTCGGTCTTCTTCTTCCCTCCCGGGGCTTCAGTGGCAGGAGCAAGTGCGTTGGCGGCAGCTACTCCAACTGCTTCTTAGTAGAGTTGGTCAGCGCAGATCAGTGTGTCCTTGTCGGAGGGGACGGTGATGATGGTCATCGGCCCAGGCATCTTCAGCGTGTTGTAGGCGTAGTGCGACGCCGCCATGAACTTGGCTAGTGCCGGGCCACCGAGGATCCCGTTGTAGGGTAAGGGGATCTCGGCTACATCCAAGACAATCTTCTCCGTCATGTAGTTCAACTCGCCTCCAAACGTCACAGGCAATGTGACCTTCCCCTTCAGCTGGCTCCTTCCCGGGTTGAACCCTTGAAACGTGCCTGTTTCCTCAGGGTCTCTGTCGGTGTCAAAACCGGTGGATCTTGGGTAGGGGGTCCCAAACTGTGCGTCTAGGCGGATGGTAACAGGAGACGGGGGACACGATGTTTTTACCCAGGTTCGGGCCCTCTCGATGGAGGTAAAACCCTACTCCTGCTTGATTGATCTTGATGATATGAGTATTACAAGAGTTGATCTACCACGAGATCGAAGAGGCTAAACCCTAGAAGCTAGCCTATGGTATGATTGTGTTTTGTTGTTGGTCCTATGGACTAAACCCTCCGGTTTATATAGACACCGGAGGGGGCTAGGGTTACACAGAGTCAGTTACAAGGAAGGAGATCTATATATCTGTATTGCCAAGCTTGCCTTCCACGCCAAGGAGAGTCCCATCCGGACACGGGACGAAGTCTTCAATCTTGTATCTTCATAGTCCAACAGTCCGGCCAAAGGATATAGTCCGGCTGTCCGGATAACCCCTAATCCAGGACTCCCTCAGCTCCCCTTGTGTCGAATAAATAAATTTGGGTTGAATACTCTACCCTCGAAAACTATTGCAATCCCCTATACTTCTGGGTTATCAAGACTATTTTCTGGCGCCGTTGCCGGGGAGCATAGCTCTATTCTGTGAGTCACTTGGGATTTATATCTGCTTATCATTATGAAGAACTTGAAAGATCCAAGAACCAAGATTTATCCCTCAACTACGAGGGGAGGTAAGGAACTGCCATCTAGCTCTGCACTTGATTCAGCTTCTGTTTTGAGTAAGCTTGCGACACCTAAACCTGCTTCTGCTATTCGTTCTGATATGTAGCATGTTATTGATGATGCCACTTCTGCTATGCATGATACTTATGATGAAACTACTTCTATGCTTGATACTACTGTGCCACTTGGTGAATTTCTTGATGAACAACTTGCTAGGGCTAGAGAGATTGAAAATATTGAATCTGATAATATTGATGAAAGTGACGATGAAGATTTGCCTGCTATTCCTAAGGGTTATGTTTTTGATAAAGAAGCTTCTTTAGCTATTTTAGCTTGCAAAGATAGATACGAACTCGAGAGGTTATTAGCTAAATGGAATTAGCAATCTCTAAATGCTAGAATGAAACCTGACCCTGCTTTTGCTACTTCACCTATCTGTGTTACTGATAAGGATTATGAATTCTCTGTTGATCCTGATATAATTACTTTGGTTGAATCTGGTCCTTTTCATGGCTATGAATCTGAAACTGTTGTGGCACATCTTACTAAATTAAATGATATTGCCACCCTGTTCACTAAAGATGAGAGAACTCACTACTTTTATATCCTTAAAATATTTCTGTTCTCGTTAAAGGGTGATGCTAAGATATGGTTTAATTCTCTTGATCTTGGTTGTGTGCATAGTCCCCAGGATATGATTTATTACTTCTCTGCTAAATATTTCCCTGCTCATAAGAAACAAGCTGCTTTAAGGGATATATATATATATATATAATTTTGTGAAAATTAAAGAAGAGATTCTCCCACAAGCTTGGGGAGGCTTCTCCAATTACTTAATGCTTTGCCTGATCATCCTCTTAAGAAAAATGAAATACTTGATATCTTTTATAATGGACTAACCGATGCCTCCAGAGATTACCTGGATAGTTGTGCTAGTTCTGTTTTCAGGGAAAGGACACCGGATGAAGCTGAAATTCTATTGAATAATATGCTGACAAATGAAAATAATTGGACACCTCCTAAGCCAATTCCTGAGCCTATTCCCAAAGCAACTCTGAAGAAGAGGGGTATTCTATTTCTCAGTCCTGAAGATATGCAAGAGGCAAAGAAATCTATGAAAGAAAAAGGTATTGAAGCTGAAGATGTTAAGAATTTACCTCCTATTGAAAGAATACATGGTCTTAATTTACCGCCTGTTGAAGAAACATATGATCTTAATCCTTCACCTATTGAAGAAACTCATGGTCTTGATAACCCGACACAGGTAGTAAAGGTAAATTCTCTCTATAGATTTGATGAAGGTGACATCCCTCGTTATAATTCTGCTAGACAATGCTTAGATGAGTTTGACAATTTCAATGTTAAACAAGAAAATTGTAATGCTTATTTTGGTAGACAATTGAAATACAATTCAAATATTCTTGAACACTTGGGTGATTATATGGCTAATGTCAAAGGTGAACTTAAACTTATTAGTAAACATGCTTCTATGGTTACCACCCAAGTAGAACAAGTACTTAAAGCTCAAAATGATTTGCTCAACGAATTGAATAGTAAGAATAATGATAATGCTGTTAGAGTTATGACTAAAGATGGTAAAATGACTCAGGAACCTTTGTATCCTGAAGGCCACCCTAAGAGAATTGAGAAAGATTCTCAGAGAAATAATATAGATGCACCTAGTCCTTCTAAAAGGAAGAAAAAGAAAAATGATAGGACTTTGCATGCTTCTAGTGATCCTATTGTCGAAACACCTGAGAACCCAAATGATATTTCCATTTCTGATGCTGAAACACAATCTGGTAATGAACCTGAAACTAGTAATAAGGTTAATGATAATGTTCATGATGATGCTCAACCTAGTAATGATAATGATATACAAATTGAACCTGTTGTTGATCTTGATAACCCACAATCAAAGAATCAACGTTATGATAAAAGAGACTTTGTTGCTAGGAAACATGGTAAAGAAAGGGAACCTTGGGTTCAGAAACCCATGCCTTTTCCTCCGAAACCATCCAAGAAAAAGGATGATGAGGATTTTGAGCGCTTTGCTAAAATGATTAGACCTATCTTTTTTGCGTATGCGATTAACTGATATGCTCAAAATGAATCCTTATGCTAAGTATATGAAAGATATTGTTACAAATAAGAGAAAGATACTGGAAGCTAAAATTTCCACCATGCTTGCTAATTATACTTTTAAGGGTGGAATACCAAAGAAACTTGGAGATACTGGTGTACCAACTATACCATGCTCCATTAAAAGAAACTATGTTAAAACTGCTTTATGTGATCTTGATGCCGGTGTTAGTGTTATGCCTCTCTCTTTATATCGTAGACTTGATTTGAATAAGTTGACACCTACTGAAATATCTTTGCAAATGGCTGATAAATCAACAGCTATACCTGTCGGTATTTCTGAGGATGTGCCTGTTGTAGTTGCAAACGTTACTATTTTAACGGACTTTGTTATTCTTGATATTCCCGAGGACGATAGTATGTCTATTATTCTTGGAAGACCCTTTTTGAATACTGCAGGGGCTGTTATTGATTGCACTAAAGGAAATGTCACTTTTCATGTTAATGGTAATGAGCACACGGTACACTTTCCGAGGAAACAACCTCAAGTTCATAGTATCAACTCTATTGGAAAAATTCCATCGATTATATTTGGAGGTTTTGAATTTCCTCTTCCTACTGTCAAAAAGAAATATGATATTCTTATTATTGGGGATGTGCATATCCCCGTTGAGGTAACATAGTGTTATTTGAAATTTCTCTGGTTCCATGTTATTCAGAATGAGTTCGTTAACAAGACTTGATCAACCTTGTTAGTGGATTCCTTTTGATGATCATGATAAGGATGAAACTAGAAGGCACAACCTTCTGTACCCTCCTTTTACTTTTTGTTATCTATATTAAATAAAATAAAAATAGTATTTTTCTATTTGTTATCTGATTTATCCGTGCAATATAAAAATACCCCGTAAATAAAAGTTCTCCAAATGCCCTGAAATTTAAATATGATTTTTTCTTGAATATTTGAGAATATTTGGCACTGAGAACACAGCAGGAGGAGCTGGCACCTGGCCACGAGGGTCAGGGGCGCGCCCTACCCCCCTGGGCACGCTCCCCTACCTCGTGGGCCCACGGTGGCCCTCCTCCACTTATCTTTTCACCCACACACTCCTTCCTCCCACAAACACGAACAACCAGCTCAAACCTGAGCCCAAGCTCGTTTTGCTGCCATTTTCGATCTCTTTGCTCAAAGCACCTCTCACAAAACTGCTTGGGGAGATTATTCCTTGGTATGTGACTCCTCCATTGGTCCAATTAGTTTTTGTTCTAGTGCTTTATTCATTGCAAATTTGTGCTGCCTAGGTGACCATGTTCTTGAGCTTGCATGTCAAATTTATATGGTTCCAAGTAGTTTTGATGCATGATATAGGCTCTAGGCACTTGTAGGAGTAGTTGCTATCAATATTATTGAGTCTGGTTTACTTTTATTTTGAAGTTACTAAAAAAATTCAGAATTTTTTAGAGGAAGAAATATGCTTAGGAAAATGTTCCTGGGTGGTTCTTCAAGGAAGCAAGGACCCAGGCTTGCAATGCGTGATGTTGATGATGAGCCACCAAGAGACGCTCCAGTGCGTCCTTGTGAATGGCCTTCTGAGAACTTTATGGATCGAGCGGGAATTAAGGAAGAATTTAATGCATATTTGCGTAACGCTGATATTGTAAGCTTCGAGGAAGAGAAGTGCAGCCGGTATCACAATCTCACTAGTTCCTTTGTGAGGAGGTTTGAATTTTCATCTTCACGTAATTCTCCAACTGTCCTGTTTGATCTTTATGAAAATTCTTACACTATGGACTTAGAGGATTTTACCACTGCTTGCAAACTTCCACAATGGGGTAGTATAAGGGATCCTTGCAAATCTGAATTAAGAGATTTTCTTGCTAGCATAACTGTGGGAGAATCTAGAGATATAACACAAGCTACCATAGGGAGCATTCATTTTCCTACTATACATTATTTTGCTCTCTTCATAGGTAGATGCATTAATGGTAAAGATGAGGCATGTCACATGTGTGTCCCTGACCTCAGTATTCTTAGGAGTGTTGTGTTAGGAGATAAATCTTATAATTTGGGAGGCACTGTTGCACGTAGGTTGCATCTTAATAGATTTAATTGAGATTTCTTTGGAAGAATTTATGCAACCCGCATAGCCAATTTTCTTGGTATAGCCATACACGAAGATGATATTGAATTACCCCCTTCTTACCTAGACTTTAATGCTATGGTTCACCACTAGTTTGTTCAAAGGAATGAATCACCTCTCCAGTATCGACTAATCTTTGACAGACGCCGTGCCGTCCATATTACTCTCCCTGCTCCTGCCTTCTTTGATCATCAGGCAAAAGGAAGATATGTTATTACCGGAGAGGAGGCAGATGAGTATGAGAGGAGAGCGGAGGCCTCTCATCGCCACACTGCAGCGTAGGAGGCGATAGACACTGCATCTCAGTACGACCCCAACTACTATTATGGATATCCGCCAGGCCAACTGTGGCCATAGACCAACTTAGGCCAAAAGCCTAAGCTTGCGGGAGTACGTATTTCCCACTGACATTACATTTATGTTCACACACTCATTGCTAGATGTCGGTACTCATACTTTTTCATTGTATCATCCATGCTAGTTTACTTTCCTTTTTATGCTTTCTTTTTGTGTGTTTAATAAACGTTAAGAAAAACCAAAAAAATTAGTTGTAGCTTTTAATTGGTTTACTTTCAATGCTTGTAGTGGTAATTAAAAAGAAAACCCAAAAAGATTTCATGTTCTTCTTTTACTTGTTGGGAGCTCTCGTGTAAATAGTTTTATTTCTTTTCTTTTCTTTGGGGTCGATAGGAGAAGACCATGATTAAATTGTTGAAGTGGCTCTTATATGCATAATTGTTGATCTGACAAAAGAGCCCATATTGCCTTGTCTTCTCCTATTTATTGAATGCTTACAGATTCCATCTTAGTCCAATGCACATGCACAATTATTATTATTCACGTCACTCGGTCATGCAAGTGAAAGGCAATAATGATGATTATATGATGAACTTATTGAGATGAGAAAAGCTGGTATGAACTCGACCTCTTTTGTTTTTGTAAATATGATTAGTTCATCGTTCTTGATTCGGCCTATTATGAATAAACATGCTTGCAATGACAACTAGAGATCATAGTTCTTGTGACATGCTTGATTAGCTAGGACCTTATAATGGTTTACCTTGCGTGCCAACATGCTATTAAAATGGTTGTGATGTGGTATGATAGGGTGGTATCCTCCTATGAATGATTTAAGTGACTTGACTTGGTGCATGTTCACGCATGTAGTTGAAACAAAATCAACATAGCCTTCGCAAGATTTATTTTCATGGTGGATTATATCCTACTCATGTTTGCATTCGGTGTTGATTAATTTTAATGCATGTTCATGACTGTTGTCTCTCTCTAGCTGGTCGCTTCCCAGTCTTTTGCTAGCCTTCACCTGTACTAAGCGGGAATATTGCTTGTGCATCCAACTCCATAAACCCCAAAGTTATTCCATACGAGTCCACCATACCTACCTATATACGGTATCTACCTGCCGTTCCAAGTTAATTTGTATGTGCCAAACTCTATACCTTCAAATAAATATCCTATTTCGTATGCTCGAATAGCTCATGTATCAACTAGGGTTGTCCGTATCTTCCATGTTAGGCGGGTTATTCTTAAGAGGAGTGGACTCCGCTCCTCACTCACAAGAAAGTGGCTGGTCATCGGGATGCCCAGTCCCATGCTTTATGCAAATCAAATCAAAATAATTGCAATCAAAACTCCCTCTGGGACTGTTGTTAGTTGGAGGCACTCGTTGTTTCGAGTAAGCCATGGATTGATGCTTGTTGGTGGAAGGGGGAGTATAAACTTACCATTCTGTTTGGGAACCGCCTATAATGTGTGTAGCATGGAAGATATCGTCATCTCTTGGTTGTTATGTTGACAATGAAAGTATACCGCTCAAAATATTATTCACCTCTATTTCAAAACCGAGCTCTGGCACCTCTACAAATCCCTGCTTCCCTCTGCGAAGGGCCTATCTATTTACTTTCATGCTGAGTCATCATCCTCTTATTAAAAAGCACCAGTTGGAGAGCACCACTGTCATTTGCATTCATTACTGTTAGTTTACATTGAGTATGACTTGACTGGATCTCTTTTACCATGAATTACAATGTCTAGTCAGTCCTTGGTCTTTAAAGGTGCTCTGCATTTATGTTTTACGGTCACAGAAAGGGCTAGCGAGATACCATCTTGTTATATCATATTATGATTATTTTGAGAAAGTGTTGTCATCCGAGATTTATTATTATTGCTCGCTAGTTGATTATGCCATTGATATGAGTAAACTTGAGACCTAAGCATCATTGCGAATGTGGTTAGTTATAATCTTTGCCGAATACTTGAATGCTGGCTTTACATATTTACAGCAACAAGAGCAAACAGAGTTTGTAAAAGTTTTTCTTTATCACTTTTAGTTTGTCAACTGAATTGCTCGAGGACAAGCAAAGATTTAAGCTTGGGGGAGTTGATACGTCTCCGTCGTATCTAATTTTCCAAACACTTTTCTCCCTTGTTTTGGACTCTAACTTGCTTGATTTGAATGGAACTAACCCGGACTGACGCTGTTTTCAGTGGAATTACCATGGTGTTATTTATGTGCAGAAACAAAAGTTCTCGGAATGACCTGAAACTTCACGGAGCAACTTTTTGGAAAATATAAAAAAATACCTGCAAAAGATGAAGGCCAGGGGGCCACCACCTGTCCACGAGGGTGGGGGCGCGCTCCCTACCTCGTGGGCCCCCTGGAGCTCCTCCGACTGCAACTCCAACTCTATATAGTGTGTTTCGGGGAGAAAAAACAGAGAGAAGAATTCATCGTGTTTTACGATACGGAGACGCTGCCAAGCCCTAAAACCTCTCGGGAGGGCTGATCTGGAGTCTGTTCGGGGCTCCCGAGAGGGGAATCCGTCGCCATCGTCATCATCAACCATCCTCCATCACCAATTTCATGATGCTCACCGCCGTGTGTGAGTAATTCCATCGTAGGCTTGCTGGACGGTGATGGGTTGGATGGGATCTATCATGTAATTGAGTTAGTTTTGTTAGGGTTCGATCCCTAGTGTCCACTATGTTCTAAGATTGATGTTGCTATGACTTTGCTATGCTTAATGCTTGTCACTAGGGCCCGAGTGCCATGATTTCATATCTGAACCTATTATGTTTTCATCAATATATGAGAGTTCTTGATCCTATCTTGCAAGTATATAGTCACCTATTATGTGTTATGATCCGTTAACCACGAAGTGACAATAATCGGGATACTTACTGGTGATGACCGTAGTTTGAGGAGTTCATGTATTCACTATGTGTTGGAGTTCATGTATTCACTATGTGTTAATGCTTTGTTCCAGTACTCTATTAAAAGGAGGCCTTAATATCCCTTAGTTTCCGTAAGGACCCCGCTGCCACGGGAGGGTAGGACAAAAGATGTCATGCAAGTTCTTTTCCATAAGCACGTATAACTATATTCAGAATACATGCCTACATTACATTGATGAACTGGAGCTAGTTCTGTGTTCCCTAGGTTATTACTGTTACATGATGAACCGCATCCGACATAATTCTCCATCACCGATCCATTGCCTACGAGCTTTCCATATATTGTTTTTCGCTTATTTACTTTTCTGTTGCTATTGCTATCATCACT